>NC_063435.1:5726491-8273739 GCF_020379485.1 Brassica napus | reverse complement strand
TTAAAAAATACGTCCTATTGATCAAAAATTCTAAAAGAATACTCATCTTTCAACAAAAATCTTGTTATCCTAATTTCTAAATCACATCCCAATCTACAATATTTCTCTATAAAAATGAAAACTTTCCTAATAGCAGCTTTTAGAAAATTATTTAAAAAATACATCCTATTGATCAAAATTTCTAAAAGAATACTCATCTTTCAACCAAAATTCTTGTTATCCTAATTTCTAAATCACAATCCCAAATCTACAATATTTCTCTATAAAAATGAAAATTTTCCTTAAATAGCAGCTTTTAGAAAATTATTTAAAAAATAAGTCCTATTGATCAAAAATTCTAAAAGAATACTCATCTTTCAACAAAAAACTTTGTTATCCTAATTTCTAAATCAAATCCCAAATCTACAATATTTCTCTATAAAAATGAAAACTTTCCTTAAATAGCAGCTTTTAGAAAATTATTTAAAAATACCTCTATTGATCAAAAATTCTAAAAGAATACTCATCTTTCAAAAAAATTCTTGTTATCCTAATTTCTAAATACAATCCCAAATCTACAATATTTCTCTATAAAAATGAAACTTTCCTTAAATAGCAGCTTTTAGAAAATTATTTAAAATAGTCCTATTGATCAAAAATTCTAAAAGAATACTCATCTTTCATAAAAAATTCTTGTTATCCTAATTTCTAAATCACAATCCCAAATCTACAATATTTCTCTATAAAAATGAAAACTTTCCTTAAATAGCAGCTTTTAGAAAATTATTTAAAAAAAATCCTATTGATCAAAAATTCTAAAAGAATACTCATCTTTCAACAAAAATTCTTGTTATCCAATTTCTAATCACAATAATCCCAAATCTACAATATTTCTCTATAAAAATGAAAACTTTCCTTAAATAGCAGCTTTTAGAAAATTATTTAAAAATACATCCTATTGATCAAAAATTCTAAAAGAATACTCATCTTTCACAAAAATTCTTGTTTATCCTAATTTCTAAATCACAATCCCAAATCTACAATATTTCTCTATAAAAATAAAACTTTCCTTAAATAGCAGCTTTTAGAAAATTATTTAAAAAATAAGTCCTATTGATCAAAAATTCTAAAAGAATACTCATCTTTCAACAAAAATTCTTGTTATCCTAATTTCTAAATCACAATCCAAATCTACAATATTTCTCTATAAAAATGAAAACTTTCCTTAAATAGCAGCTTTTAGAAAATTATTTAAAAAATACATCCTATTGATCAAAAATTCTAAAAGAATACTCATCTTTTATAAAAAAATATTTTTATCCTAATTTCTAAATAACAATCCCAAATCTACAATATTTCTCTATAAAAATAAAAACTTTCCTTAAATAGCAGCTTTTAGAATATTATTTAAAAAATAAGTCCTATTGATCAAAAATTCTAAAAGAATACTCATCTTCAACAAAAACTATTTATATCCAATTTCTAAATAAAATCCCAAATCTACAATATTTCTCTATAAAATAAAACTTTCCTTAAATAGCAGCTTTTAGAAAATTATTTAAAAAAACACCTATTGATCAAAAATTCTAAGAATACTCATCTTTCAACAAAATTCTTGTTATCCTAATTTCTAAATCACAATCCCAAATCTACAATATTTCTCTATAAAAATAAAAACTTTTCTTAAATAGCAGCTTTTAGAAAATTATTTAAAAAATAATCCTATTGATCAAAAATTCTAAAAGAATACTCATCTTTCAACAAAAATTCTTGTTATCCTAATTTCTAAATCACAATCCCAAATCTACAATATTTCTCTATAAAAATGAAAATTTCCTTAAATAGCAGCTTTTAGAAAATTATTTAAAAAATAATCCTATTGATCAAAATTCTAAAAGAATACTCATCTTTCAACAAAAATCTTTTTATCCTAATTTCTAAATCACAATCCCAAATCTACAATATTTCTTATAAAATAAAAAAACTTTCCTTAAATAGCAGCTTTAGAAAATATATTTAAAAAAACATCCTATTGATCAAAATTCTAAAAGAATACTCATCTTTCAACAAAAAATTCTTTTATCCCAATTTCTAAATCAAAATCCAAATCTACAATATTTCTCTATAAAAATGAAAACTTTCCTTAAATAGCAGCTTTTAGAAAATTATTTTAAAAATACATCCTATTGATCAAAAATTCTAAAAGAATACTCATATTTCATAAAAAATTCTTGTCATCCTAATTTCTAAATCACAATCCCAATCTACAATATTTCTCTATAAAATGAAAACTTTCCTTAAATAGCAGTTTTAGAAAATTATTTAAAAATACATCCTATTGATCAAAATTCTAAAGAATACTCATCTTTCAAAAAAAAATTCTTTTTATCCTAATTTCTAAATCACAATCCAAATCTACAATATTTCTCTATAAAATGAAAATTTCCTTAAATAGCAGCTTTTAGAAAATATTTAAAAAATACATCCTATTGATCAAAAATTCTAAAAGAATACTCATCTTTCAAAAAAAATTCTTGTTTATCCTAATTTCTAAATCACAATCCCAAATCTACAATATTTCTCTATAAAAATGAAAACTTTCCTTAAATAGCAGCTTTTAGAAATTATTTAAAAATAAGTCCTATTGATCAAAAATTCTAAAAGAATACTCATCTTTCAACAAAAATTCTTTTTATCCTAATTTCTAAATCACAATCCCAAATCTACAATATTTCTCTATAAAATGAAAACTTCCTTAAATAGCAGCTTTTAGAAATTATTTAAAAATAGTCCTATTGATCAAAAATTCTAAAAGAATACTCATCTTTCAACAAAAATTCTTGTTATCCTAATTTCTAAATCACAATCCCAAATCTACAATATTTCTCTATAAAAATGAAAACTTTCCTTAAATAGCAGCTTTTAGAAAATTATTTTAAAAATACATCCTATTGATCAAAAATTCTAAAAGAATACTCATATTTCATAAAAAATTCTTGTAATCCTAATTTCTAAATAATAAACCCAAATCTACAATATTTCTCTATAAAAATGAAAACTTTCCTTAAATAGCAGCTTTAGAAAATTATTTAAAAATACATCCTATTGATCAAAAATTCTAAAAGAATACTCATCTTTCAACAAAATTTCTTGTTATCCTAATTTCTAAATAACAATCCAAATCTACAATATTTCTCTATAAAAATGAAAACTTTCCTTAAATAGCAGCTTTTAGAAATTATTTTAAAATACATCCTATTGATAAAAATTCTAAGAATACTCATCTTTCATAAAAAAAATCTTGTTATCCTAATTTCTAAATACAATCCCAAATCTACAATATTTCTCTATAAAAATGAAAACTTTCCTTAAATAGCAGCTTTTTGAAAATTATTTAAAAATACATCCTATTGATCAAAAATTCTAAAGAATACTCATCTTTCAACAAAAAAATTCTTGTTATCCTAATTTCTAAATCACATCCCAAATCTACAATATTTCTCTATAAAAATGAAAACTTTCCTTAAATAGCAGCTTTTAGAAAATTATTTAAAAAATACATCCTATTGATCAAAAATTCTAAAAGAATACTCATCTTTCAACAAAATTCTGTTATCCTAATTTCTAAATCACAAATCCCAAATCTACAATATTTCTCTATAAAAATGAAAACTTTCCTTAAATAGCAGCTTTTAGAAAATTATTTAAAAATACATCCTATTGATCAAAATTCTAAAAGATACTCATCTTTCAACAAAAATTCTTGTTATCCTAATTTCTAAATCACAATCCAAATCTACAATATTTCTCTATAAAATGAAAACTTTCCTTAAATAGCAGCTTTTAGAAAATTATTTAAAAATAATCCTATTGATCAAAAATTCTAAAAGAATATCACTCTTTCAACAAAAATTCTTGTTATCCTAATTTCTAAATCACAATCCCAAATCTACAATATTTCTCTATAAAAATGAAAACTTTCCTTAAATAGCAGCTTTTAGAAATTATTTAAAAAATAATCCTATTGATCAAAAATTCTAAAAGAATACTCATCTTTCAACAAAAATTCTTGTTATCCTAATTTCTAAATCACAATCCCAAATCTACAATATTTCTCTATAAAAATAAAATTTCCTTAAATAGCAGCTTTTAGAAAATTATTAAAAAATACATCCTATTGATCAAAAATTCTAAAGAATACTCATCTTTAAAAATTCTTGTTCCTAATTTCTAAATCACAATCCCAAATCTACAATATTTCTCTATAAAATAAAAACTTTCCTTAAATAGCAGTTTTAGAAAAATATTTTAAAATACATCCTATTGATCAAAAATTCTAAGAGAATACTCATCTTTCAACAAAATTCTTGTTATCCTAATTTCTAAATCACAATCCCAAATCTACAATATTTCTCTATAAAAATGAAAACTTTCCTTAAATAGCAGCTTTAGAAATTATTTAAAAAATAATCCTATTGATCAAAAATTCTAAAAGAATACTCATCTTTCAAAAATTCTTGTTATCCTAATTTCTAAATCACAATCCCAAATCTACAATATTTCTCTATAAAAATGAAAACTTTCCTTAAATAGCAGCTTTAGAAAATTATTTTAAAAATACATCCTATTGATCAAAAATTCTAAAGAATACTCATCTTTCAACAAAAATTCTTTTTATCCTAATTTCTAAATCAAATCCAAATCTACAATATTTCTCTATAAAAATGAAAACTTTCCTTAAATAGCAGCTTTTAGAAATTATTTAAAAATACATCCTATTGATCAAAAATTCTAAAGAATACTCATCTTTCAAAAAAAATTCTTGTTATCCTAATTTCTAAATCACAATCCCAAATCTACAATATTTTTCTATAAAAATGAAAACTTTCCTTTAATAGCAGCTTTTAGAAAATTATTTAAAAAATACATCCATTGATCAAAATTCTAAAAGAATACTCATCTTTCATAAAATTCTTTTTATCCTAATTTCTAAATAACAATCCCAAATCTACAATATTTCTCTATAAAATAAAACTTTCCTTAAATAGCACTTTTAGAAAAATATTAAAAATACATCCTATTGATCAAAAATTCTAAGAGAATACTCATCTTTCAAAAAATTCTGTTATATCCTAATTTCTAAATCACAATCCCAAATCTACAATATTTCTCTATAAAATGAAAACTTTCCTTAATAGCAGCTTTTAGAAAATTATTTAAAAAATAGTCCTATTGATCAAAAATTCTAAAAGAATACTCATCTTTCAACAAAATTCTTGTTATCCTAATTTCTAAATCACAATCCCAAATCTACAATATTTCTCTATAAAATGAAAACTTTCCTTAAATAGCAGCTTTTAGAAAAATTTTTAAAATAAGTCCTATTGATCAAAAATTCTAAAGAATACTCATCTTTCAACAAAAATTCTTGTTATCCTAATTTCTAAATCACAATCCCAAATCTACAATATTTCTCTATAAAAATGAAAACTTTCCTTAAATAGCAGCTTTTAGAAAATTATTTAAAAAATAAGTCCTATTGATCAAAAATTCTAAAAGAATACTCATCTTTAAAAATTCTTGTTATCCTAATTTCTAAATCACAATCCCAAATCTACAATATTTCTCTAGTAAAATAAAAACTTTCCTTAATAGCAGTATTTAGAAAAATATTTTAAAAATACATCCTATTGATCAAAAATTCTAAAAGAATACTCATCTTTCAACAAAAATTCTTGTTATCCTAATTTCTAAATCACAATCCCAAATCTACAATATTTCTCTATAAAAATGAAAACTTTCCTTAAATAGCAGCTTTTAGAAAATTATTTAAAAAATAAGTCCTATTGATCAAAAATTCTAAAAGAATACTCATCTTTAAAAATTCTTGTTATCCTAATTTCTAAATCACAATCCCAAATCTACAATATTTCTCTAGAAAAATAAAAAACTTTCCTTAAATAGCAGTATTTAGAAAAATATTTTAAAAATACATCCTATTGATCAAAAATTCTAAAAGAATACACATCTAACAACAAAAATTCTATTTATCCCAATTTCTAAATCAAAATCCAAATCTACAATATTTATCTATAAAAATGAAAACTTTCCTTAAATAGCAGCTTTTAGAAAATTATTTTAAAAATACATCCTATTGATCAAAAATTCTAAAAGAATACTCATATTTCATAAAAAATTCTTGTTATCCTAATTTTTAAATGACAATCCCAAATCTACAATATTTCGCTATAAAAATGAAAACATTCCTTAAATAGCAGTTTTTAGAAAATTATTTAAAAAATACATCCTATTGATCAAAAATTCTAAAAGAATACTCATCTTTTATAAAAAATTCTTTTTATCCTAATTTCTAAATAACAATCCCAAATCTACAATATTTCTCTATAAAAATAAAAACTTTCCTTAAATAACAGCATTTAGAAAAATATTTAAAAATACATCCTATTGATCAAAAATTCTAAGAGAATACTCATCTTTCAAAAAAAATTCTTGTTATCCTAATTTCTAAATCACAATCCCAAATCTACAATATTTCTCTATAAAAATGAAAACTTTCCTTTAATAGCAGCTTTTAGAAAATTATTTAAAAAATAAGTCCTATTGATCAAAAATTCTAAAAGAATACTCATCTTTCAACAAAAATTCTTGTTATCCTAATTTCTAATCATCACAATCCAAATCTACAATATTTTCTATAAAAATGAAAACTTTCCTTAAATAGCAGCTTTTAGAAAATTATTTAAAAAATAAGTCCTATTGATCAAAAATTCTAAGAGAATACTCATCTTTCAACAAAAATTCTTGTTATCCTAATTTCTAAATCACTATCCCAAATCTATAATATTTCTCTACAAAATGAAAACTTTCCTTAAATAGCAGCTTTTAGAAAATTATTTAAAAAATACATCCTATTGATCAAAAATTCTAAAAGAATACTCATATTTCATAAAAAATTCTTGTAATCCTAATTTCTAAATAATAAACCCAAATCTACAATATTTCTCTATAAAAACAAAAACTTTCCTTAAATAGCAGCTTTTAGAAAATTATTTAAAAATACATCTATATTGATCAAAAATTCTAAGAGAATACTCATCTTTCAACAAATATTCTTGTTATCCTAATTTCTAAATAATAATCTCAAATCTACAATATTTCTCTATAAAAATGAAAACTTTCCTTAAATAGCAGCTTTTAGAAAATTATTTTAAAAATACATCCTATTGATAAAAAATTCTAAAAGAATACTTATATTTCATAAAAAAATCTTAATATTCTAATTTCTAAATAACAATCCCAAATCTAAAATATTTCTCTATAAAAATGAAAACTTTCTTTAAATAGCATCTTTTTTGAAAATTATTTAATAAATAAGTGCTATTGATCAAAAATTCTAAAAGAATATTCATCTTTTAACAAAAATTCTTGTTATCCTAATTTCTAAATCACAATCCCAAATCTACAATATTTCTCTATAAAAATGAAACTTTCCTTAAATAGCAGCTTTTAGAAAATTATTTAAAAAATACATCCTATTGATCAAAAATTCTAAAAGAATACTCATCTTTCATAAAAAATTCTTGTTATCCTAATTTCTAAATCACAATCCCAAATCTACAATATTTCTCTATAAAAATGAAAATTTTCCTTAAATAGCAGCTTTTAGAAATTATTTAAAAAATAATCCTATTGATCAAAAATTCTAAAAGAATACTCATCTTTCAACAAAAATTCTTGTTATCCTAATTTCTAAATCACAATCCCAAATCTACAATATTTCTCTATAAAAATGAAAACTTTCCTTAAATAGCAGCTTTTAAAAATTATTTAAAAAATACATCATATTGATCAAAAAATTTTAAAAAATACTCATCTTTCTAAAAAAAATTCTTATTATCCTAATTTCTAAATAACAATACCAAATCTACAATATTTCTTTATAAAAATGAAAACTTTAATAGAAATAAGTCCTATTGATCAAAAATTATAAAATAATACTCATCTTTCAACAAAAATTCTTGTTATCCTAATTTAGAAATCACAATCCCAAATCTACAAAATTTCTCTACAAAAATAAAAACTTTCCTTAAATAGCAGCTTTTAGAAAATTATTTTAAAAATACATCCTATTGATCAAAAATTCTAAAAGAATACTCATCTAACAACAAAAACTCTATTTATCCCAATTTCTAAATCAAAATCCCAAATCTACAATATTTCTCTATAAAAATATAAACTTTCCTTAAATAGCAGCTTTTAGAAAATTATTTAAAAAATACATCCTATTGATCAAAAAATCTAAGAGAATACTCATCTTTCAACAAAATTCTTGTTATCCTAATTTCTAAATCACAATCCCAAATCTACAATATTTCTCTATAAAAATGAAACTTTTCTTAAATAGCAGCTTTTAGATAATTATTTTAAAAATACATCCTCTTGATCAAAAATTCTAAAAGAATACTCATCTTTCATAAAAAATTCTTATTATCCTAATTTCTAAATAAAAATCCCAAATCTACAATATTTCTCTATAAAAATGAAAACTTTCCTTAAATAGCAGCTTTTAGAAAATTATTTAAAAATACATCCTATTGATCAAAAATTCTAAAAGAATACTCATCTTTCAACAAAAATTCTTGTTATCCTAATTTCTAAATCACAATCCCAAATCTACAATATTTCTCTATAAAAATGAAAACTTTCCTTAAATAGCAGCTTTTAGAAAATTATTTTAAAAATACATCCTATTGATCAAAAATTCTAAAAGAATACACATCTAACAACAAAAACTCTATTTATCCCAATTTCTAAATCAAAATCCCAAATCTACAATATTTCTCTATAAAAATATAAATTTTCCTTAAGTAGCAGCTTTTAGAAAATTATTTAAAAAATACATCCTATTGATCAAAAATTCTAAAAGAATACTCATCTTTCAACAAAAATTCTTGTTATCCTAATTTCTAAATGACAATCCCAAATCTACAATATTTCTCTATAAAAATGAAAACTTTCCTTAAATAGCAGCTTTTAAAAATTATTAAAAAATACATTCTATTGATAAAAATTCTAAAAGAATACTCATCTTTCAACAAAAAATTCTTTTATCCTAATTTCTAAATCACAATCCCAAATCTACAATATTTCTCTATAAAAATAAAACTTTCCTTAAATAGCAACTTTAGAAATTATTTAAAAATACATCCTATTGATCAAAAATTCTAAGAGAATACTCATCTTTCAACAAAAATTCTTGTTATCCTAATTTCTAAATCACAATCCTAAATCTACAATATTTCTCTATAAAAATGAAAACTTTCCTTAAATAGCAGCTTAGAAAATTATTTAAAAAATACATCCTATTGATCAAAAATTCTAAAAGAATACTCATCTTTCAAAAAAAATTCTTGTTATCCTAATTTCTAAATCACAATCCCAAATCTACAATATTTCTCTATAAAAATGAAAACTTTCCTTAAATAGCAGCTTTTAGAAAATTATTTTAAAAATACATCCTATTGATCAAAAATTCTAAAAGAATACTCATCTTTCAACAAAATTCTTGTTATCCTAATTTCTAAATCACAATCCCAAATCTACAATATTTCTCTATAAAAATAAAAACTTTCCTTAAATAGCAGCTTTTAGACAATTATTTAAAAAATACATCCTATTGATCAAAAATTCTAAAAGAATACTCATCTTTCAAAAAAATTCTATTATCCTAATTTCTAAATAACAATCCCAAATCTACAATATTTCTCTATAAAAATGAAAACTTACCTTAAATAGCAGCTTTTAGAAAATTATTTAGAAAATAAGTCCTATTGAAAAAAATTCTAAAAGAATACTCATCTTTCAACAAAAATTCTTTTTGTCCTAATTTCTAAATCACAATCCCAAATCTACAATATTTCTCTATAAAAATGAAAATTTTCCTTAAATAGCAGCTTTTAGAAAATTATTTAAAAAATACATCATATTGATCAAAAATTCTAAAAGAATACTCATCTAACAACAAAAACACTATTTATCCCAATTTCTAAATAAAATCCCAAATCTACAATATTTCTCTATAAAAATAAAAACATTTCTTAAATAGCAGCTTTTAGAAAATTATTTAAAAAATACATCATATTGATCAAAAATTCTAAGAGAATACTCATCTTTCAACAAAATTCTTGTTATCCTAATTTCTAAATCACAAACCCAAATCTATATTATTTCTCTATAAAAATGAAAACTTTCCTTAAATAGCTGCTTTAAAAAAATTATTTAAAAATACATCCTATTGATCAAAAATTATAAAAAAAATACTCATCTTTCAAAACCAAATTCATTTTATCCTAATTTCTAAATGACAATCCCAAATCTACAATATTTCTAAATAAAAATGAAAACTTTCCTTAAATATCAGCTTTTGGAAAATTATTTAAAAAATATATCATATTGATCAAAAATTCTAAAAGAATACTCATCTTTCAACAAAAATTCTTGTTATCCTAATTTCTAAATGACAATCCCAAATCTACAATATTTCTCTATAAAAATGAAAACTTTCCTCAAATAGCAGCTTTTAAAAAATATTTAAAAATACATCCTATTGATAAAAAATTCTAAAAAAATACTCATCTTTCAAAACAAAATTCTTTTTATCCTAATTTCTAAATGACAATCCCAAATCTACAATATTTCTCTATAAAAATAAAAAGTTTCCTTAAAAAGCAACTTTTAGAAAATTATTTAAAAAATACATCCTATTGATCCAAAATTCTAAGAGAATACTAATCTTTCAACAAAAATTATTGTTATTCTAATTTCTAAATCACAATCCCAAATGTACAATATTTCTCTATAAAAATGAAAACTTTCCTTAAATAGCAGCTTTTAGAAAATTATTTAAAAAATACATCCTATTGATCAAAAATTCTAAAAGAATACTCATCTTTCAAAAAAGAATTCTTGCTATCCTAATTTCTAAATGACAATCCCAAATCTACAATATTTCTCTATAAAAATGAAAACTTTCCTTAAATAGCTGCTTTTAGAAAATTATTTTAAAAATACATCCTATTGATCAAAAATTCTAAAAGAATACTCATCTTTCAACAAAAATTCTTGTTATCCTAATTTCTAAATCACAATCCCAAATCTACAATATTTCTCTATAAAAGTGAAAATTTTCCTTAAATAGCAGCTTTTAGAAAATTATTTAAAAAATATATCCTATTGATTAAAAATTCTAAAGAATACTCATCTTTCAAAAAAAATTCTTGTTATCCTAATTTCTAAATGACAATCCCAAATCTACAATATTTCTCTATAATAATGAAAACTTTCCTTAAATAACAACTTTTAAAAATTATTTTATAAAATACATCATATTCATCAAAATTCTAAAAGAATACACATCTAACAACAAAAACTCTATTTATCCCAATTTCTAAATCAAAATCGCAAATCTACAACATTTCTATATAAAAATAAAAACTTTCCGTAAATAGTAGCTTTTAGAAAATTATTTGAAAAATACATCCTATTGATCAAATGTTTTTTAAAAGAATATATATCTAACAACAAAAACACTATGTATCCTAATTATTTGAAGGAGCACACTGACTCTTTTCCCATTCACATCGGCGCTTTGTCTCTTTCATAATTTATCACCAACTCACCTTTTTTTGGACCACGTAGATCACAGTCGACTTCATCTATCTCTCTATGATTGGATACTTGTTACTAGTGAGGGTATAACCAGAAAAAATGTGAGCTAAATGTTAGTTTGTTAATAATGTCAAAATCAATGTCATATCCTTAATTTAACTTCAAAATATGGCTAGATAGCAAATAAGCCCTATAAACTTTAAAATCAAAATTATTCCAAGCCATTTTTACATTTTCTAAAATAGAAATTAAGTGTATGCAGGTTATCTTATAGTCATTTTGAGTAATACGTAACGATCTTCAGGCAATGCAACGGTAAAAAAAACTTATAGGTTCATTTGATTATTACAGAGCCCAAAAAAAAAAACAAAAAGAAAAACAGAGGTAAAAAAAAGTTAACCGATGCACGGCCCTAATTAATAAGTTTCTCAAAATGAACTCGCGGCCGTATCCGAGCTACTCGTCCACTTGTCAGTCTCCGGCGAGATCGGCGGCGGTACACTATGACAATGCCTCAGCAGTCCTACGTCATCTCCTCCGCTCCGCTCAATATCCACCACATCCGGTGACGACGACTCCACTCGATTCTCCCCCTTGATCCGTTTCAAAATCTCCACGATCTCATCCATCGACGGCCTCACTTCCCTCTCCTGCTGCAAACACCTGAACGCAAGCTCAGCCACCGCCATCATCTTCCTCTTCACCTCCGGATCCTTCGCGAACCCCAGACTCGGGTCAACGAGCTCGTGCAACGCGTTGTTCTGGATCTTGGACACGGCCATGTTCGCCAAGTTGATGTCGTGGCGATGTCTGGTGATGTCGACTGCTTCTTTGGATGAGATGAGCTCCGTGAGTACGACTCCGAAGCTGTAGACGTCGCTCTTCTCGTTCAGACGGTAGCATTGGTAGTACTCCGGGTCTACGTACCCCGGGGTGCCTTGCGGCGCGGTGGAGATGTGAGTTTGGTCCATCGGAAACAACCGTGAGAGGCCGAAGTCGGCTACCTTCACAGTGTAGTCGTCGTCGAGGAGAATGTTTGTTGTCTTGACGTCTCTGTGAATGATCCCTGACGTGTGGAGGAAGGAAAGTGCGCACGCGGTTTCGATGGCGACGTTTAGACGAACCGACCAGCAAAGAGGGCGAGGTTGAGCGCGATCACCGTGGAGATGGTCTGCTAGAGTTCCGTTAGAGATGTACTCGTAGACGAGGAGAAGCTCTCTGCTGTGTCGCGACGTGCATCCGTAGAGTATCACGAGGTTTCGGTGCTTAAGGGATTTAAAGATCTCGATCTCGTTCTTGAACTGTTCGACGCGTTTTAGAGATCGTTCGTAGAGTCGTTTCACTGCTACGGCTCGTCCGTCTTTCAACATGCCTAGACAAAAGATGTTTGATTAAAATGTGAAGTTCTTTTTATTTTTTTCCTAGTCCTGGCTACCTAGGCATTAATATTCCAGAGACATGGGATCGACACGTGTTGCTTGACTAGTCTAGACCATTTCTGTTCTGTGGGCCCAAGATACCAATGTATAATTAAAAAAAATGGAAAGTTTTTGTAAGTGAGATTTTAAGAGTCAGTGGTTATTACCGTAGTAGACTGTGCCGAAGCCGCCGTCTCCGAGCTCTCTAGAGAAGTTATCGGTGGCTTCCTCGAGTTCTTCGTAGCTGAAGACTTGAACTCCAAAGTAGGTGCTTCCGTTTTGGAGGTTAGAGATTGAGGGGAGAAGGGAGTGGTTGCTGCTGCTGGAGATTGTTGTGGAAGTTGGATAGCTTGATGTTTCTCTGCTTGAGTAAGACGTTACTGGCAAGTCTTTGCTTGTGTATTGATCTGTCTGTGTTTTCTTTCTCCGTCTGAAGAGACAGAACAATACTACGGCTATAAGAAAGAGCCCCACCAACCCGCAAGCAGATCCGATTCCTAAAGACAAAAACAAAAACAATTTTCATAGTAAGTCTATGATGTTTGTCTACAGCTTAATCAAATAGAACAAGAAAAGGGTCAGAACCTGCTTTTGCGGTAGTAGAGAGGCCTGCTGTATTAACAGGTTGAGTAAAAAAGAAAAAGTCAGGCTAAAATTTAAGAGAAAATTTTATATCTTACTAGAAATGGTACTAAACACTTGAAATCCAATGGAGTTTTTTGTGAATTAATCTAAGAATGGGAGGAAAATCCTATAAAAAGGGTAAGCACCTGCTTTTGCGGCAGAAAACTTATAGAGAAAAATTTGAGAGAAAATTTGAGGACACAAAGAAAAGCTCAGTCTAAACTTTAAGAGAAAATTTATATCTTACTAGAAATTGTACTAAAAACTTGAAATCCAATGGAGTTTTTTTGTGAATTAATCTAAGAATGTGAGGAAAATCCTACAAAAGGTGGGTGGTTGAGGAAGGGGAACAGAGGTGGATACTGTGGCAGAACATTAGTAAATGAGATCATGAATAAAAAAAATATCACCTGTATCTCTGCAGGTACGGCTATGCGGCTTATCTACACAATAGCAGATGAAACTACTTGAGTTCTTGCTATACCCACAAGCACCTCCAGATTTAATGCACTCTGAACAATCATTGTTAACTCCAAGCTCGAAACCTTGATCAAGAGCCTTTTCTAAGTTATCTTGACTTGGAATCTCCTCTAATTCGTCCAACGCCTGTCTAGAAACTGGAATACTGACATTTCTGCTGCAAAGTGTCGTGAAGTTATACAAAAGGTCACTAATCCCCTTCAGTAAATGGGAGGATAGGTTTCTCGTGACATAGTAACTTGTTCTACCGCCTCTTTCATACCCACAACCAAAAGTTCTAATGTAACTACCTACAGAACCAGGCGGTAAAAGGTAGTTGCAGTCATAATATAAAGTTAGCAGATCGGTGTCACGTACGAGTTGAAGAATACTTTCGCTGAGTGATGCATTTCGTGGATCTGGTGGACAAAGATGGCCTATATAATCCGATCTGGCAAGTCTAATGACAGGAGAGTCCTCATAGCTCATACTTAAGATTCTGTACTTAACAGAGGACATGTCCAGTTCTGCGAATTCTCCATTGCAGTCGAGTTTGAAGTCAGGGTGGCCGCAGTCTTCTCTGCCAGATTTCCAGAACGGGTAAAAGAGTTCTTCCTTGTTGGCACAGCTAAAGGGGCCACTGCAGCGTTGGTGAAGTTCATCTACTGCGAAAACACAAGATGGGATCACAAACAGCGTCCATATGATTCTAGACAACATAGATTTTGATGGGGATAAAAAGAGATTGATCATTGTGTTGGAGATCAAATAGGAAAATGGTGAAGAAAGAAAATATGAAGGAATTGATGAATGTCTTAGTTTTGTAAGAGTTGAAACCTGTGTTTTGGTCCTTTTGACCAACTCTTCACTTATTATCGTTTTAAATATGTTTTTCTGGAGTTTTATATTATATAAAAATCGAAGGCTCTTTGGAATTAGGTGGCTTGCAACGAAGACTTTGAATGCATATTGGTAAACGATGAAAAGGAATAGTGATTTAAACGAGTTTTTTTTCTTCGTAGTTTATAGAATATATAAAATGAGTTCCCACTTTGCACTATACAAAGTTGGGGCCATTTTTGATAAATTATTATATATATGTTTCTGTACGACGACTTCAAAGTCATGTGCTTGGAATTTTCTCAAAAGGACCAGCACGCAGTCGCTTTCCGTCATTGTTGTTTTTTCTGTTACAGAAATTTCTGAGAAATTGAGTGTGAAAAAAAAGCAAAAGACCATTTACTACTGGAACTGACTGGTGATAGAAGAAGTAAACGCATTAAACGAAAGAGCCTCACCTTCTCTTTTAAACTCACCAGTAAGCTATGTGACGTGACTACGTCTAAATGTGTAAAAATCAACAAAGGAAGGTAGAAACCAAAAAAAATTGAGTCCTAAGGCTCGGAACTTCAACTTGGTAACCAAAAGAAGATTGAAACAAAAAATATAGTAACTAATTGGTAAGGGAGCCAAAAGGAAAAAAAAAAAAAAAAGAAGCTCGGAGCATTATTGACTTTATGAATTGTGGTTGCAGACTTGCAGATTGATGTTAGAAAGTACAAAATAGGTTTGGAGAACTAGAAAAACTTGTAAAATATATCCACAATCAAGGGGTATCCTACGAGTTATTATTTATTTATTTATAAATGCAACTCCAGTTAAAAGTTGTTAAAGAAGATGGCTATGAAAGGATGATGATGTATAAGAAACTTACTACGAGGTATATGGAGTGTATTGCATCTTGATGATGAGTCATTCTTGCAGCAGATCTGTGTGGTATTATTGAAGCCGCAGATTCCTTGAGAGGACAAACATTCTTCACATGTTTGTTCATCAATCTTCACTTTCACATCAAACCCTTCATGCAAAGCATTTTCTAAACGTTTCAAATCTAAATCTTTCTCTTCTGGTACGTAGCTCTTGGGAACGTTAATTGTGAAACTGTCTTGGCAGTATTTGTGGTAATCAAGGTTTTGAGACACTGAGACAGGACCTCTATCAGGACATGTATAGCTCGAGCTGTAACTAAAGTTATGGTCGCAGAGGTAGAAAACTGTTAGGCTCTGAGAGGTTGGTGAAAGCTCAAAGATTTCGGGAGGCAAAGTTGTGGTTGTGAATGTAGCGGTGCAAAAAGAGCCTCCAAGCTCTGCTCTAACAAGTCTAAGAGTCTTAGATGTTTGATCTATGTGAAGAACATCGTACAGATGGTTAGAGATTACTATAGATGTACTGTTTTTAAAGCAGTGAAGCTCCAGAGATGGATGACCGCAAAACTGGGGACGACTCCCACCGGAGAAGGGGAAACCAGCGGTGATGTTCCCACACTCAAAAATAGCCTCACACCACCCAAGTTCTTTTTTAGTTGAAGCACAAGAAAGATGGTTGGAGAAGAAGAATAGGGAGAAAAAGACAAGAGAAGAAGTGGGGAGACAGGACATGATTGATTCCTGTTCTTGGACACTAGTGTGTCTTTTGGTTTGGTTTTGTGTTGAGAGGAAAAGAGGAAGTGATTTAAGGAAATAGAGGGGGAGAGAGATAAGCATAAAGATTGTGTGGAAAGAGTGACAGAAGACTAAGTCAAGTGGGAAAATGACACAAGCGGAGACTTAGGGGAAAGACTTTTTATCATTTGTTTAACTCTTTTGTTTCAGCTAAAACTTCGAAATACTTCTGATACTATTGTAAAAGACACTATTTAAGCAGTTACATCTCAGCATTGAACTGCCGATGATTATGGGAAGTGGGAACACTAAAGCAACTGAGTTTATAACTTGTATCACCTTATCTTTTAACCTCACTAGTAAGCTTTGTCTAAAAATCGGAACAGATGACTTTGAGCGTAGATAGCTTACTATTTGTTTGATATGTCAAAGATTAAGGTTTTAAATACTCAATAAAATATCTCGAGTTAACCACCATGCTCATACTACATGTCTTAACCTTGTTAGAAGTAGAACCACTACTTCAGCATAATTTTTTTAAGGAAATGATAGTGATGCATAAGAAACTTACCAGTTTGTGGATGGAGTGGACCCTGTTTATCATGCTCATACTCGCCCTTATCGATCTTCACCTCCACCTTCACCTCAAATCCTTTCTTTAGAATACTTTCCAAATAGGCCAGGTCTTTCCTTTTTGTAACGAAACTCCTAGGAACGTTCGTGGTGAAACCGCCAAGGCAGAAATTGTAATTTTCAGGGCTGTCAGACACAAAGATCATACCTGTCTCGGGGCATTTATATCCCTGAACGTGGAGACGAAAAGGGTTGCAATGATAAACTACTGTGACACTCTTGTAGGTTGGGGAAAGCTTGAATAATTTTGGAGGCAAGGTTGTGTTGGTGAAGTTAGAGAAGCAAAAAGAACCCATATGGTCTGTTCTGGCAAGTCTAAGAGTGTTAGATGATTGATTTATATGTAGAACACGGAACTCTTGATCTGAGATGGATAAAGAGGTGATGTCTTTGTTGCAGTGAAGCTCCAGCGATGGATGACCGCAGAGTTTGTCACGATTCCCGCCCCAGAAAGGAAAACCG
This sequence comes from Brassica napus, assembly GCF_020379485.1. Taxonomy (NCBI): domain Eukaryota; kingdom Viridiplantae; phylum Streptophyta; class Magnoliopsida; order Brassicales; family Brassicaceae; genus Brassica; species Brassica napus. The sequence goes on along the minus strand of NC_063435.1, from coordinate 8,256,035 downwards.
GCCGTGATGTTCCCACACTGAAACTGGGTCTCACACCTTCCAAGTTCTTGTTTACTTGAAGCACAAAGAAGAGGGTGAAATAAGAAGAAGATGAAGAACAGGACCATAGAAGAAGTGGGAAGATAATACATGATTTTCTTGATCTGTACGGTGTGTTCTTTTGGGTTTGGTTTGTGTTGAGGAGGACGTATTTAATAAGGGATAACATAAATGAGTTGGAAATGATGGAGATCCTAAGGACCAGGTCAAATACTTAAGCACAGAAGTGAAGTTAAGATGTCAGTATTGGTTTACGTTGAAAGACTTTTTGTTATTTGTTTCTCTGCTTTTTTCTTCTCCAAGCTAAACATTGAAAGACTTCTCTTACCATTGTGAAAAACACTCTTTTAAGAAAATTTGCGGATCACTATATAGCGCATGAAACATGACAGGCATTTTGCAAAGTGTCCAAGGTAGTAGATGATGTACGTCTCACATTCGAGTTGCATATGACTGGGAACACTATTTAGTACATGAATTATGATGTTGCTTAAAATTTATGAACGATTCTATCGAATCAATTGCTCCAATACTCCTTTCTTTAAAAAAAAAAACCTCAGATACTCCTCATCTATAATTCATTTCATTTTCATTTATTTTTAATTCGAAATCTGATAAAAAATCTAATATATCCAATATAAATCTACTTATTTACACAACATGCCACTAAACCTAATTTTATCTCTTATCTCTACAGATCTAGATTTCATTTACATTATTCAACTTCTTTCTCTCTTCTCTTTTTTCTCTCTTCTCTTTCATTCTTCGATCCAAACTTTTTTGTCTTTAGTTTTCTTTTCTTCGGGTGTTCTGCTTTTCCTTTTGTTCTTCTTCGAATCTCTTCTTCTTCGAATCCATTCTTCTTCGAATCTTATATGTTTCTCCTCTTTTTTGATTTGTTGTTCTTTGTTTGCAATTTTAGGATTCTTTTCAAATCTCATATGTTTTCCTCTTTCTTCTCTCTTTGTCTCTCTCTTTCTCTCTCTCTCGCACTATAGATCCTACAGATCTGGTTTGCTGTAAGAATATATGAGAAATGTGAAAGTAAAATTTTAACCCAGAAACAAAGTTTTACCAAGTTATACAATCGTTAAAGTACAACTTTGAAAAACTGTAGAACTTGGTTAAACTAGGTTCAAAGTATTACAAAGTTGTACTTCGACAATGGTACAACTTAGTAAAACTTTGCACTAGTTTTATCAACTCCTGCAATCGTTGGTAAAACTGTATAACTAGGTTATAATTTTACCAAGTTGTACCTTGACAAATGTACAACTTGATAAAACTAAAACCTAGTTATACCATCTTCGAGGTATACCTTGGTAAAACTATGACATAGTTATACCAAGTTTGTACTTCGGCAGTGGTGTAACTTGGTTCAACTTGGTTTTTAGTTTTACTAAAATTCAAAATTCAAATTTTGAATTTGATACCCAAAATTCAAAATTTAAATTTTCAATTGAAGAGGGAAAACGTAAGGGCAAAATTGAAAATCTCTTATTTCACTAAGAGTAGAGAGTACGCCAGATTTCGTAAGAGTATGCCAGATCACTTTTTGCCTCATTAAGAGTATCTGAGCATTTCTCTCATTTCTCGATTCTATCATACTATATTCCTCGAAATTATAAAAACATACATAAATAAATAGATGGCATTCCTTTTCCGGTATTTTTCGTTACAAAATATTTGATATAATAGCTTATTGTATTACATGCAAATGTGAAGTTTTCATTTGGGTTATGAAATATTTACAACATGTATCTTATTAAAGTAGAACTACTTTAAGCTTTTTTGGGAATATAGATAACTGTTAAAAAAAATAGTGTCGTTTCGAAACATGGATAATAGTAACTTAGAAAAAAAAAGTAATGGACTTATACTATTAAAAAAATTGGAAGTCCATTACATTTATCTTATTAAAGTAGAAGTATTTTAAACTTTTGTTTGACAACATAGATAGCTGTTAAAAAAATAGTGTTGTTTCGAAACATGGATAGTAGTAAGTTAGTAAGAAAAAGTAATAGACTTATGCTTTTAAAAACTTGATAGTCAATTACATTATATTAAAAAGTAACGGATTTATGTTACTTGATATACATATTCAAATCAAAATAATAATTTAAAATTGATTTGTATTACAAAAATCATTCAAAAATATACATATATTCAAAATTTGATTTTTTACTAACATATTTTCCATGGTTTTGAAACACCAACTTAAATGATGGTTTTTATATTTCATATTGAAATTTAAAAATATAATATATGTGATTATTTATATGATTGTACGTATGAAATATTATTAATTATAAGAAAACTTATTTGATGGTACATATAAAATACGATTAATTATATGATAACACATATTTTTGTAACATCACATATAGGATATATAATAGTGATTAAGGGTGGGCGTTCAGGTTCGTTTTTGGGTCTGCTTAGAATTTCGTGTTCGGTTCAGATCTTTGAGGATTCGGTTCGGATTTGGATAACCAATTTAAATTGGTTTGGTTTAAATATTTGGATAGAGAATTAATAATTATTTAGGTATTTTTGGAGTTTTGACTATATTTCAAATAGCATCATATTTTTTTAAAAAATACATCCGCGTGGACGCGCGAATCAAAATCTAGTACTTTTTAAGGGTGAAAATGATGTCTATATTGACGGAATGACCAGCTTTTGCGTCCCACATGGAGGAAATTTAACGATCTAAGAAATTCTTCCTCCACTTTACCATTCAACATATTCCAAAAATAAAAAACACAGTGACGGAAAAACTTACATAAATATCGTTAGAGATCTCTTTCTGATGTGTACTATATTTGTCAAGTAATACCATTTTGAATTTCTTAATCGGCTGATTGCATTTTACATAACTAATATAAAAGTCAATATGAAAATATATGAACAAATCTTCTCACCTAGCAGTTTTTGGAGTATGCTTGAAAATATTATTTTTTTTTTGTCATATGTATTAATATAAAAACTCCCTTTACAAAGGTCAAAAACTCAAGACTACAAACTAAAGACAACAGGCCCGAAGGCGAAAAAGAAAAGCCATAGGAGGCCCAAGAGCCCAAACAAAAAGAAGCCCAAGGAAATTGGAATCAACTGGCCACGTGTTACGATTACCGTGTATAAGAGACACGCATGAGAGGGTCAGCAAAGGAGAAGTCACACATCACTCTGATCAGCCACCGTGTTCACCGAACAACTTCCGGACCATCCACCGGAACACATCGGAACATGATATCAAGGAAGAAGAGCCATCGAGATGACTTTAGTTCTTAATCGAAGCAAACAAAACCGATTTAGTCGCCTGAACTACATAGCAGAGAGCTAAGTCCGCATAAGCCAAGAGAAAATCCTAGAGGAGAAAGCCTAATCGAACCAAAACCACCGCAGAAGAATCTTCACTTTGTAAGGCGATCCATTTGCAAGCTTCGGAAACAAAGCTCAGATGAATCAAAAAAGCTTGAAGCGGAGATCAGAGGAACCCAGAGTAGAGACCGTCAACGCCATAGGGAAAGTAACCGTAATCAGCGTCAATGAAACCAAAAGGTGGATGGCAATATCGAGAAGACAAGAGCACCCCTGGAGCAAAAGTTGACCACACCATGCATAAGGAGCCACGGCGTGCCAGAACTGTTGCCCTTAACGCCGGGCAAGCCAAGTGCCGGAGAGGACCTTCGGAGAGACGATCGTAAAAACACTCTATCTCTGAAAGATTTGAGAGAGTTAAGATAGAGAGAGGTAATGATTTTTTTATGCTTGAAAATATTGTTACATAACACAAAAGATTGTTAGTAAAATAAATAAGAAGAAAGCAGAAGCCCAAGCTGCTCTCACGCACGAGAATCAGGAAAAGTTTTAGACACATGTCTTCCGGTGCGCAAAATGTGTTTTCTCGTCGGCGTCGGGACTCCTCGTCATTTCTTTTCATCTTCTTCATCTTCTTCATCTTCTCGGTTCTATCATGTTTTTTTTTTCCTTTTTTGCATTACTTCATATGCTCAAACACAGTCTATATGACTTACTCTGCAAAGTTAGAGATATGACCTACTCTGCAAATTTAGAGATGCAGTCGTAGTATTTAAAGATCGAATGCACATAGACTCAAAATCACTCAATAGATATTAGTTTTTGAATTAAGATAAATAACTATGAAGGTAATCCAAGTAAAAAAAACAGAGATAAAACGGATGTCAGTCAATTGGAGAAAGAGTTAGACTTAGAGAAGTTTCCAGGTAACTCAGAATTGCATATCAAACAAATTGTTAAGGATTTAATTAAGAATTTTCTTAAATTCAAAGCACAAAATCAAATCATTCAACTTTCGTTGAAGAAACTATCTAAGTCTAGATCCTAAAATTCTATTTTTTTTTTTGCAAATTTAACAATTCAGACAAAAATTAAGCATAAGTTGATAAGTTCACAAAATTTCTAAACCAGATTTGTTTGTTGATATGTATTTTGCTAATGTAGTAATTTAGAAAATCAATAACACTTTCATGTTTATCACTTACCATAAGATCTAAATTCTAGGTAATTATTCTAAAACTAGCAATAAGAATAATCGAGATGAAGAATTATAAGATTACCCTAACAATCTATCAATCTAACAACTCATCTTTAATCTTTGAAAAAACTAAATCTAATTAGCAGATTACTCAAACATGATCAATGAAAAAAAGAGTTCATAATCTTATCTGCTGAGTTATGATTTTCACTCGGAAAGCCTTAAGTAAGAATCTCGTTCCAAGTTTTAATAATGATACACTACCTCTAAAAAAAAAAAACAATTTTAAACACAAAAAAAAATTGATTGCAAATAGTGGAACCTTTGAACCATTTTTCCATTTCTTGAAACTTATAATTAAAATTCGCCGGGAAGTGTTTATTCACGATGGGTGTCAACCGAGACTATTGATGGGTGTCAATCGACACCAGACCAAAATATGGTTCCCGACTTGATTGTTTTCAGCTGCCATCTTCGTCAAGTTCCAAAGTGCTTCAAAAATTTTAGTTTTGTCTAGAACGTATTTGAACCTACAATGACTCATAAAAGACTCGAAACATATGTAAAAGATTCTAAAACTAGATTTATATCATGGTTAAAAATCCAAAAAAACTATGATATTAACTATAAAAAGATAACGAAATCGATTGTTGTTGCGGCGTAAGAAACATTGGGCATAGTTGTCTGATCCCGGAGACATTTAGAAATGACTAAAAGTGAGACTAGTTCTTTTTTTTTTTTTTCTAATTTCCCCTAGGAAAACTAGTTAATGTAGACAATATGCGGTGATAAAGTTTTTCTAATTAATAGAGGGTTCGTCCTCGGACAGAAAATATCTATTTTTCTTCGAACTTAATAGGACTCTTAAAGTTTTTTTTTGTGTGGAATATTATTTTAACATGAACCTTGTTTGGAACTTAGTGGTGTCTCCGACGTGTTACGGATGGGAACGGACGTGATATTTTAGTCATTTATGAATCATGCGTTTCCAATCCATTTCACTTTATCTTCACTTGGTCCCCACGGTTACGTATATATCTTTGTCGTAACTTGTGGGAAGTAATGAAAAAAACTTGTGGATGTTTCTTTTAAAGACTTAAACTTCTGGTTGTTATGAAAATTAACCTTAATCTTTTTTTTTTCTGTATCTAATGATATTACACTTAGTTTTAATTGTTTTGTAACGAGGTTTTACATTTCTCCTTGCATATTTATAAAAGAAAAAAAATACTGTTTATGTTTAAAAAATTGTGAACTATGAGTGATTCGGGTACAAAACTAGCCGCTGGATTAATTACATACAGGGATGAGTCCACACCAGGTATTCAATTCGGCCGAACCTAGATCCAGCCTCCCAATGCACACGTTTGTTTTAAGAAACTCGAACTCAGTAAAGAACGAGTTTAGGCCATAGCCTGAGTGGAGACAACACCACATGGCTACTAACGGCATTTATGTTAAAAATTACTCATTTTGTTGCATTTTAGTTATCGTTTAAGGTTTTTGCACATAGATTAAGAAAATATATAATCTGGTATATTTTCTGAATAAAACATCATTACATATACACATAACCATATTTCAACCAATAGTAAAATAGAACATCATATAAAGTTAATAAATTTTAAGTTGAAATTATAAAATGACACTTATTTTAAAATGAAAATTTTTTATTTTACAACGACAACTAAATTGAAACAGAAGGAGTAATATCTTACTCGTTTAAAATATCAACTATTACAATTTATTTAGTCAAAGTACATTCATAATCACTCATGCATTAACCAAACTTTCATGAAAAGCCGTATGCTTATATTGACGTAAATCATACAGTACTTTTTCAATGCAGAAAGTAAGTTTAAACACCAATAATAAAATAACCAAATTTTAACATTCAGCGTTACTGACGTCATTGCGAAGTGAGACTGTGGTCATCGAGTGAGCCATTAAGCTTTCTCTCCAATACCTCACTAGAGATCTTCCCCATCAAGGTATAGAAAGCAATGAGCTCAGAGAGTCGCTCCACGTTCATCTTCTTCATTATGTTCATTGCCTTCCTCTGCTTATCCTCATCAAGCCTTAGCTTTTGCGTGAATGATCCTCCGTTCCTCATCGTCGTTCCCATCTCTCTCAGCTTCATCTCTTGATCCATACTTAAAGCCGTATTTGACTACATCCACATCAAACAAAAGAAAAATAACATGGGTCAAGCTATAGTCATCGAGTCGCATTTCCGTCGACTTTGGAAGTCCAATACCATATATCATTATTATCATATAGACAATAAATAAATAAAAGTTAACTGAAATTCATCGAAACGAAGTCCATCCAAGTTATTTGCAAAACACTACATTTTTATATAGAAGAAAAAAGGAACTGGCCAAACTGCATTCGAATCGAGTAAATTGAATTATTTAGAGTTATATATTTAAAAAGACTTTATAAAATAATTATATTAAGTATTCTGTACCTAACAGGAAAACTTTTTCTTTTGAGAAACAAAATTATCAACACTTAAAGCTGCGAAAGGCCAAAATGTGCTCTTAACCTTTTTGGTTGGCGGGTATAACAAGGATTGATGACAAAAAAAAATACAAGGATTAAGATAATGTTGAACTATAAGAAATGTTTTGGTTATTATGTACCTCAAGAAACTCAGCTCCAACGTCGAGTTCTGATTCAGTAGATTGGTTCTTCATCGAATAAGATCTGGTGTACATAGACCTTGCAAGCGAGAAGCTCCTGACAAGTATCTTCCTTTTGTTTTCCATTTCTGGATTGAGTTCCAACTTTTTAGGAACAGACAATGAGCTATTCACTTTCTTTTGATATGCAATAACTGCCTTCGCAAATTCCTGTCAATAAACAACCACATATTTGAAAGGAAAAAAAAGCAACCACATATTTGAGAATATGAACTCAATCAATCAAGAAAATGTTGAGTTCAAAATCCACAAACCTGATAAGCACCAGGACAACCGGGGAAATCGAATTCTTCGAGACCATTCTTTCTCATCCTCTCTGGATGGAACTGTAAACCCATGAGAAACTTGCCCTCTTTGGGATTGTACATATCAGGATCATAAAACCCTTCGATCAATCCATCGGGAGCAAAGGCCATCGGCACGAATCTCTGAGCCAATCTCTTAACCCCCTGGTGATGATAACTGTTGACCAAGATCTCCATATTTTCTTCATCCAAGGAATCTTTGAACCATTCATGCAAAGGACTGTTCTCTACTATCTTCACCTCATGTCTATAACCATCATAGTCATCATAATCAATGTGCTTTCTTCTATGTTCCTCGGGGAGCTTAGTTGTGACCTCTTTCTCCAAATCCTGATATAGACTCCCCCCACAAGCAACATTTAAAACCTACAAGTTTCATCGTCGGATCCGTTAATATTCAGTCAACCAACCTGGTACGTAAATTTGGTCCAATAACTTAAGGTTCTCAGAGCCGGTTTTTGGGCATACATAGCAAAGTGAAATATTGGCTTGGGATCTCAAAAAGTTTTCAAGTTAGTATATTAAAACATAGGCTCTCCAAATTGTGTTAAATTTGTTATTATAACCTTTATTACTAAATTATTTAAGGCTTCAAAAACAGATATGTTTTGAATATATATTTTGTCTAGTTAGTTTAGTTTATATTTCTAAGTAGTTTTTTCATCTTCTGAATTTTTTTATTTCTTACTATACTATTTACAATAAAAATATAAAACTCTACGTCAGCCACTGGGTTACGGTATTATAATATTATGTTAAATTGTTAACTAACATTTAACTGGAGGATAACTTTTTTCTTGTAGAAAAACTGGAGGATAACTTACTTGTGATCCTCTGCAAATTCCCAAGTAAGGAATGTTCTGTTCAAGGCATAGCTTTGCAAGAGCAAACTCAATAGAGTCTTTTTCCTTGTCTATAGCTGCATCACTCGCATGTGTTTTCCGGATCTCGTCGAGTTCTTCAGGTGAAAGAGACGATATTTCTGACTCGTAAAAAGAAGGGTCGATGTCTTCTCCCTCACAGAGGAGAACTCCATGGATGGGTTTGAAGCTTTCAAGTAACTTGTCAACGCCAGCTACTCGTGGTACAATCACCGGGACAGCACCATACTCGACTATAAGATCAAGATGGTATTCACCTACCAAAAACAAATACAAATCCAACATAAACCCACCAAAAATGTTTTGTTTTAACAAAAGATAGAACATTTCAAGAAATTATTACCAACGAAATCAACAAATTTGTTCTTGCGAAGGGTGCGTCTAGAGACGACAAGGACGCGAGGGAGTATTCGTGAAAGATCCTTCAGGCTAGAATTCTCCATCTTTTATTTGACCTTAACAGGCAGAGAATTGAAGTCTCAGTTTTGAGTTGATAGATGGAAAGAAACGAAAGGTAAATTTATAGCCGAGAAAGAGCCAACAGTCTCTCCACTTTTTTCTCCAGCAATTATTGACCTCTTCATCTTTCACTGTTCCGTATATGTGTTGATGCTTATTAAATTGTCAATGTCCTAAACTCATCTCATGTTGTTTTTTGCAAGGTCAAAATATAAATCATGCGATTGTTAAAATGTATCATACCATTAAACATTTTCATGGTCTGTCAACATGTCAAAAGGCATCTCTCCATATTTTTTTCCCAATCGTTCCTTTTTATTAAAGCAGTGATTCCTTACCGTCCAATGATGTGGGTCGGCCTTGTCATTAGAGGAGTGAAATATGTTCATAGTCCCTATACTAATTAAAAAAGAGAAAGATATGAATGGCAACATTATTGGCTATATTCTCAGACACGGCTTCCATGGTCTCATAGGACCTAGAAATATTAAAAACGTACGAAAATATCGTTTATTTTGTCTTAAATTTAAACTATACTGTAACTTGATGTCTATATAGTTAAAGTTTCGAGTAAAAGTAAGAAAACGAGTAAAAACGGTAAATTACGCGTGGATAAGAAGAGTGTAACAAAAAATAAGGATTAGGTTTGCAAATAATGTACTATCACTTATCCACACAGATATAACAATTCTGAAAGTAATCCACTCATATCTTTTATTAATTCGGTAGACGACTAGACGTCCAATTATGTCCTGTCAATGCTATTTGAACATTGGTTATTTGATTGTTTTCAAGTATTTAACTCAACCAATATGTATGCGATAGATCATTTCATACACCCAATCCTTCTGTTAATTTATTAATTCTTTTTTTTACCTAAACTCCGATTCATTAATAATGCAACCAAAAAAATTCGGTTACAAGTCTGCAGTGGACCGAAAAGTTAGAGCTAAGCCTAACTTTACAGAAAAAAATCACCCAACAAGGGGAGGTAGAGACTTTCAAAAAGGAGCCCTTAAAAAATACTTAACCAAAAACCAAGAGGAGTTGTTGCTGTCGCTGAGTAAGACATCCTTAAACTTCGAGACAGTGGATCTAGTCGGAGCTTGATAGTTTGCTGAATTTCTTGAATGATTGCCTGAGATGGTCTACATAACCCCGTGTGCAATCTCAAGTTCCTTTCTTTCCAAACCACATGGATAACAGCTTGAAAGATCAGCCTTACAATGAGCAACACATTAGCATCTGGTGTTGGGTCTTTCAGCCATCTCAAGCACTCTTCAAACAAAGTGGGAGGCGAGAGATGAAGGCGTGAGCAAAAGAAAGACCAAACCTCAAAGCTGTATGCACAGTCAAAAAAATAGATGCTGCCTTGACTCCTCCGAGCCCGCACACAAGAGACACTTCCGTAATTCTGAAGGTTCTTTGCTCTAGTTGTTTATTTTCCCGTAATTTTATTTTATAATACGTGACCTAACCTTCATTTTTGTATAAAAACTATGATATTTTATAATACCTGACCTAACCTTCATTTTTGTATAAAAACATAACTCATAGAATTGACATTTACTCATTATTGGTTGGTGACAAAAAGAGAGTATTATTAGTTGTTATTTGTTAACAAGAAGAAGTTTTCTTTTCAAAAAAAAAGAAAGAAACAAGAAGAAGAAGTATTTATATTACAAAGGAAACAACACATTCAGTCACGGTCTTGTTGGAGAATCAAAAATTTGTGAATTATCTGGCATCGGTCAAGAATCAAATGAATTTAATAACATCCTTGCTTCCTACGTTGAGTAAATTTATTGCTATAATATATATCTTCCCACGTGGGTGAATACATATAAAATTATAGTGACATGCTTCCTTCACGCGAAGCCGCCGATTATACAATATAGTCTTGTGTTCCGAATGCAGAATATAAAATACGATCATGCGTTCCGACAGGTGGATAAATCAAAATAAGAAAATCATTAAGAAAACAAGTGGTTTTAGGAAAGTTTGTTTATTTATTTTTGGTAATCGTTTTAGGAAAGTTTATCCTCACCTTAACACATACATCATTTAGCTATTTGTTACAAAAACATGTAAACTATATAGTATTTCCAAGGGTAAGCATCACAACCTAGTGGTTAAGGTTTAAAAGCTTTTACATCCAAGTTTGAGATTTGAATCTCAAGTTATGTAATTTATGTAATTTTTGACATACCTCATATTATATGAGATTCAAGTTTTAATTCCCGGAAAAAATGATTTATTAAACAATTATATAGACTACGGAAAAATGCTTACAAAGAATCTTCAATATACTGTAAGTAAATCCGGTCAGACGTGGGTCTTCATAGGACGGCTCATGTGATGCAGTTAGGCGTACATTATCATAAGACATGTAGTATCGAATCGTCTATATAATCTTTCTTATAATTGTAATATCATAATAAATCAGGGTTATAAAAAATATAGGAGTTCCAACTGAATACCTGTATAGTTTTTTCTTTCGTTATTATACAAATAATTTTAGTTTTGTGCGTTAAGCACCTTTTCATTAAGGAAATATAAGTTCAAAAAACGGAAAGGATTATAACGGGAGGATGAAGCAAAACACGATCAAAAAGGCCTACGTGGTCGTGACCAAATCAACTAGTAGCTTATTGTGAGAGATAGCTTTCGTTTTACACTCTTCACTTCTGTTTAATGATATTTCAAAAGTTAGCTAAAATATAAGGTTTCAAATAGTCACGGAAAATTCAGAGCATTTCATGATTAGTTTTAAAATAGTCTGTGATTAAATCATGGTAAAAAGGTATTTTGTGGTCTAATCACGTTGTATATCGTGACTACTGACTAGTGTGCCACAAAATTGTCGTAGCTAAAACATAGCTATTTTTAGTCACGTTCTGTTCCATGCAATTTCGAACTTTTTTTTTTTGCTACTGTTCAGATATGAATGGCCAATCGATCTTTAACTACCATAGCATTGTAAATATTAGGCATCTTGCATTTTTTATTTCATGGTTTTTCGTGACTTTTTAAAATAGCCACACATATTTTGTGATTATTCTGTGGCTATAGCTGAGATTTCTACTGGTATATGTTGGTTTTTCTTTTGATTTTCTTTTTGCTGATAAACCCATAGATAACGGTTGATTTTTTTCATCTTCATAAAAGTTGGAGAAGTAATTCTATTCATGTACAACATAACAGAGGAGGTATGTTGTGTTTCATGGAACATGTAGGAGATGGAGACTTCCAAGTTTAATTTACAACATGGTCCATAAGGTCTTTGTTTCCTGCCTCTGCTTTAGGCTAATGAAACAAAAGCATGATAACTGTCATTGTTAATACTAATCCTCTTACTTTAGTTCTTAGTCGATTACGTTCTTAATCTCTATAAATTCTACCAGTTTATAGTTTTGCTACCAATTTTTTGTACCACTTTTTTCCATTACACTTTTCTACTTATTTGAACATTTAAAATCAAATTGATCCTTTGGAGTGTTTTGGCATTAGACTCAGTTTACCCTAGAACGCCACAAAATCATATGAGAAGGTAAACTTTATTTAACCATATAAACATTACATACTAACGGTTATTTTATTTCATAAAAAACAGCTTGATATAATTTATTCATCTTCCTTACTCGTTATTTATTTATTTGTAAAAACTCTTAAGAGTTTTAACAACTTGGGTAAGGAATACCACAAGCGGTTAGGACTTTGCGAGAGTTGGGAGAGCTAATGTACTGAGCAAAAGCAGGGTTCTTAGAAAACCCACACAAGCATGGTTGTTGCTCCTTCAGCTTTGCACAACAGTCACCCGAGGGCTGTCCTCCTCCAGTAATCGCGGCCAGGCAAGGCTGAAGCTGCTTTGGGTCACATGCTGCTTCCACATTTGTGTCTGCCGCTTCGTTTGGAGCCGGAAACAATGTCAGAAGTATGACGAAAACCATGAGTGTCAAGACCATGATCTTCATGTCTAGTTAATTATTTGTATATGTTAAGTTGTTTGAATTTTTACTGTGTTTAATATAATTTCTAAGGAACATTTGAATCTCGTTTTGGTATTTATTGGGTATGGGTTCATATTGCTTTGCATAATGCAAAATGCATGGGTTCTCGCTTCGTTAAAATAACGTGAACGTAACTGGTAGTCATGCGAAAGAAACCTCGAACCTGAAGGTCGGAAACAAGTACTAGTTGTTAAGTTTCATGCATTTTGGGTTTACTAAGTAAGATTGGTATACCTTATTGTTTTATGAAAAAAGGCAGAAGAATCTCTTATTCAAGAGTCCTGAAGGCAAAAATATAAGTAAGTGCAAGATGATAAATAGTATAATAGTGAAAAAAAGGAAGAAGAACAATAGTGCAGAAGATAACAAAAGAAACAATGTAAATTTAGCAAACACATTTTCTTTATAAGAAATCATATTAAACATTTTATTACAAAACTTAACAAATTAGTTTTACACAACTTGTCAATACTCTAATTCTACTGAACGATTTATAAGCTATCTAAGCTTACGTCGCTTTGTTGTCAGATACGTTAACACCAAAAAAAAAAAAAAAAAAAAAGATACGTTAACACCTGACTCACCACGACCCTAAAATACTCACCCTTGAGTTTAGTTCTTCTATAAAATCAGACTAGATCTTGACCCGCGCACCCGCGCGGGTTTTGATTTTGATTTTTTATTTTTCTATAAATTATTTTACTCATATTTTAAAATACATAGTTTATTTATTGTCACTATTATATATATCATGTTTTTATGTTTTACATGTCACTATTATTTTTTTGTTTTTATATTTTTCATATCACTATTATATATCATATATGTGTCATCATATAATTAATAGTATTTTATAGATATTATCATATAGTTAAATACATACATCTATATTTTGAAAAAGTTAATGTGAAATATAAAATCTATATTTAATTTTTTTAAAAAAAATTGGCCTTTGTACTTTATATTTTCTTATATATTTATATTTTTTTTAAGTGGACATTTGAAAATATTTTCGTAAAAATCAATTTTTGTATATATGTTTATTTTTGAATAAAAAATTGATATAAATAAATTTAATTTTTTTTATTGGTAATATGAATAAAAATTTTAAGTTTTTTATTTATTTTAGTTTTAGAATAAATTCTTAGGTGTTGACAAAAACAAAATATATTTTAGGTCATTTTTTTTTTGAAACACAATTTTTGGCCATTAAATTGGGTTTTGTTTATATTAATGCTGGCACATATCATTAGCTGTATATTGGATTTCTAATTAGCTTAATAATGTTAGCCCAATTTAATAACAGAAAGGTAGGCAAACGACTTTCCTCTTTCTATCGACTTCTCATTCTCCCATATTTTTTTCCTCTTTGCTGAACCCTATTGCATGTTGTTTGATCCATGAAACTGGAAAATATATCTATGGAAGAAGATATAAGAAATCAGTTTGATCTTTAGTTCTGCAGTCTCTTCTATGATCAAGGTTAGTTTTTTTATCCGAGTTTAATTTAGTTTATACGATTAAGTTATTTTAATCGATTGAAGTTGTTTTTCTTATTTGCATATGAACGATCGATGTTCATCTGACCAAAGAATAAGATCAGACAGTAGGAATCCGGCTTAGTTAACAGATATATAGGTTCGATTGCATGTAATGAATCAATCGAAGTTCGATTTGATATACTGTTCGGTAATCAATCACAATAAACTCCCCTTTTCGTTAATTGTACTCACTGATGATAAATATCCTAACAATTTGTATATATGTGTTTCTGATATTGATTTAGCAGAAAGAAGAATCAAAAAAACAAATTTAAGGCAGGAGTAGACAGGTATGAGACAGAGCATTGTACCTATTTATATATACTTGCATCTATGGATTTTTTTTTTTTTTGAAACACTATGGATAACCAAACTTTATTGATGCTAAGATTTACAAAATACCTGTTTCGGTTTCTGAAGTAATGGAGCACTCTCTCTATTTCTTACTTAATGAGTGCAGGCACTTATCAATATTTTTTAAGTTTTGAGATACACTACATATAGTAAATATTTGTATGGACAGTAATGGTGTTCTAGTTTTAGAATTGTAAATTTTATGCAGAGCTGGTCTTAGTCATCTTTTCAAGTGCATGTCACGACGAAGTACCACTGCTGCTAGCATTGTGAGTTGTATTTGTTTTTTAGAAACACCTCTCTTGTTCCCTTTTTTTTTTGAAAAAAATACCTCTCTTATTCATGAATAGATTTCTCTTATCTAATGGAAATAATGACACTGTTTTCTTTGATCTGCATGATTAATTGACGTTTTGGAGAACCAAAAGACGTCAGCTAAACCAAACTTAGTCAATGCACTTGACATCAAACAGGAGCAAAACACGGTTAGTAATTTGTTTAGAAGATTTTAACTCTATGTGAATGAATTATCGTATGATTTGCTGATGATATGAAAGAAAAGTAGAAACATGTAGGATTAGTAATCGGTTATGCAATAAAAGAGACTTTTGAGATACATAGCGTGCAAAAGATTTAGAGGATCTTAATTTTCGTTTTTAGCATAAATAAAGTTGATAGTTAATAATTTATATTTAAATTATGGTAAAAAAAAATATCTTTTATGATAATCTATATTACAAAACGATTTTTAGTTATTATTATTTTTTTTGCAATTCCCTTTTATGAGAATCTATTTTTGCAGATATATTTTTTTACAAAATATTTATAGGTTTGTGTTGGAACGTTAAGAGCTGAAGGGATGGCAATCACATTGATAATATTGGCTTACTAACTGCGTAAATAGGTATTTTCGAAATGATTATGAGTTAATTATACCTATTGTAGTACTATACAAAAAATTATAGTGAGAGTGTTACATGCTAAGTTGCTGGTAAGGTAATTATGGAATCGACTTGTACATTACTATGGTCTTAGTTTAACTGGTTGACATGATTATTAGTAAAAGCCAAGTTTATTGATTAAAAATAGAATTTAAATGAAAAGTATTGAAAAAAACGAAATCCAAACAAAATCCAGAAATTCCAAAAACAACATGAAACAAAAAAGCCAAACAACAAACTTAAATGTAGCTGATCCGTTGGTCACATTATCAGCGGTGATGGAAAGCCCAAAACAAAACGATTTTCCTACCATGTTTTGGATAGGAATATCTTGGTCTTCAATCTGTAAGTTAAAAAGGCTAGTTCATAGAAATTTTGAAACAATAATTGATCACTATTTATCTTAGAACATAACAATAATTACCTCATCATATGACCTGTCCCAAAGTTCAACAACTTTATCACCAATAATACTTGTAGCCACAGTATCAAGCAACATTAACTCGGATGATCAAGTGTCATATTTCACTAACACATGAAGCTTATAACTGCAGGTTTCAAAAATACAAAACCAATGTAGATATATTAATACTTTTAAATTAAGTCACGTTTTAATTAAAATTGCAGAAAAGTAAAATACGAGATAAACAAAGTCTGTAATTACTTGGGTTAGATATTATAGGTGTTTGAATGACACAAATCACAATAGAATTGTAAAAATATAAAAGAACCTGGATCTAATTCAACATAGATTTTTTTTTATTAGATCAAAGTAAAGAAACTCAAGCTCTTACAGTCTTGTGTGCTAGTATGAAATCAAGAGTCTCCCCTCCAAAAATGGGTTTCGGTTTCCAAGAATGAAGAGCTTTGACACGAACTCGCCATTCGTCTTTGTAGGGCTTGAGATCGTCGATAAAAACCATATTTCTTGGGGTATCATGCCATTATGAGTTGTAAATGGATGTTAGCTTCTTCTTAATCGTCGGTATATATAGAGAGGTGAATAATCTAGGTTTTTCAAAGTTATTGCGTGTTAAGATATTGTGTGGATATTCTCCCGGATCAAATATTTCTGGGGTATCACATATTTCAAAAATATTGTAGATTGTAATTTTTTTTGGTTATATTTGTGTGCGCTGATTTAGGTAACTATTTATGGAGACTTGGAGATATATTTCTTGCAGAAGTAATTAAAAGACGTGGGAAGGAAGTTGAGCACAGAAAATTAAGGTAATAATATCTTGTATAGATTGCAACCGAGATTATAGCCATTCAAACACTTTATATTGTTATGATATTTTAAGGAATCAAACGAGTTCGGTTAATTTAATTTTTGGGTTAGTTGTACAATTTAATTAGCGCGCAAACGGGATACATTAACCATAACTATTTTAGATTATTGATTTTAACTTTGGTTAAATAACAATAATTATTCTTGTGTCCAAACACTTTTCAGTAAGTATAGTAAACATGTTTTCAAACAATCTCATTTTGTACTTGAGTTTTAATAAGATAGATGAAATGTTATTACTTATTAGGTTATTTTATAATCTTCCCCACGATCTCCCAATAAAACCCTAGATATGAGATCTTCAAAGAATCCATGAATAAAGACAACTTCCATATTAATATATACGTATAACTTCATTATTTAGAATTGAACTTATTCTTTTTCTTGAAGACATATTCTAGCCAACATACCCATGTTATCTTCAATCATCAGAAGTATATCATCATCACCTTGATTGGCCGTGAGTCCACATTTATTAAAGTAGTGACTGAGTACCAGCTGCCTTCATCATACGGACAGGTTTATGAAACTTGATTTCATAGTGTTCATAGTATGTTTAAGCCCTCCTTATCAGCTGTGAACTTTGCTGGAAGCCGCTAGCAACTTCGTCATCAGCTTATTTTCCTTATATTTATTCCAAGAACAAATGCATCATGAGCACTAGAACTGAGTTTGTCACTGAAGCTTGCCATATAGTCATCATCTGTCATCTTGATATTCTCAGACACCAAGGGAAGATGGTTAAGCCGCATCATCTTGACAGTATCATATCCTTCAAATGATTTAAGCATGATCTTATATGCTTCTTTAGAAGACACACTTTTATAAATCAGTTGGAACAACAACATCAAAAATCGCTTACAAACCTTTTACGTTATACTTTAGCACACTTCTCTCTGCTTCTGTTCATTCAACTTTTGGTTTAGACTCATTTTCATATGACATGATTATGGTAGGCTCATCCCATCTAATTTTCACATTGGTTCACTCATCCTCATTTATTTTCTCGAATTGATTGCTTCATGAGAGATTTCGAATTCCCATATATAGTGGTATGTGTTCAACAATATTGTCTTATGTACTGAAGCAATATGTGTCCATCTTCTCTGCTGAATCTTAACCAATAACTTAGATAATTCGTTCTGATATGATATCATTTTGAGCCAGGTTAATGGAAGAGGAGGAGAACCCTTCACGGGTGTCCATTTTAACCAAATGAATCTGGTTAACAGATAACCATTTTAAATTTTTTAATATTCGTAGTTTGGTGCGCTTTTAACCAAATGAATCTGGTTAACGGGTATCAATACAATACTAAAAGGGGAATAAGGGCTCCCCTCATGCCTCCACATCCTCAAAAATAATCAGCCAATAGGAGAACCCTGTTAAGCCACGTCGGACGCGCATCGCGTCTCATTTGGGCCTCGCGTCAAATTGGCCTGTTAGTGTTCGAACCTACCTCTCTCCTTCGGCTCCGACTCTTCTTCTCCATCACGATCGTTTCAAGATCATTCTTTTTTTACCTGTTTCGAAATCTAGATCTAAAACGCAAACAGTTAACTCTTCCACATCCTCTCTCTCTCTCTCTCAGTAACCGGTTGTCCCTTTTGATTGAAGGAGTTATACATCGGAGAAGAAGATGGTCTCCACCAAAGAGATAGAAAATTAGTGACTTCGAGCTATTGGGTGGTGTCTCTACCAGTGAAGGACTCTGCTTGGAAGCATTCCTTTGATACTCATGTTTATCGGGAACTCAATAGTTTCATCAATTCCATTGAAAATTAGCAAAGATCTCCCGATTGCGTTCTGACGATCTGATATCTTCCACTTCACAGCTTAAATTCCTAATCTTTGGGTTGGAACATTAAATCTCTCTCGAAGATGGTCTGCTCAAAGGTAATTTTTGCGTTTTCATCTCCAGATTGGATCATATTTGGAATTTGTTCTAGGTGATTATGATGATGATGATCTATTGAGATATGCAAATACTGATGATTAGTTTCTTTTGATGTTTTTCACAGAACAAGGAGAATTACAAAAAAAATTGCTCCACAGGGTGAACCGCAATAACAGAATATGAGAATCTTCTGAGGTAATGTTTTTGGAGCAAAATTTTAAATTGGATTCTACAGATTTTAATGATTTTGGTACTGTTAATTAGCTTACGATTGTAGCCTCACCAATGCAATATTGTATATCCTTCAGATGGTGCTATTCTCCATCTCAATTAACCAAAGAGGTAAGCACATTGTCCCATCCATGATGTGTAGTTTTTGTTAAGACAGCCAATGTTTGGTATCAATGTGTCCACATGATTATCTCATGTTTAAGATTTTTAAGACTGAGATGAAGTAATTCAAAAGCACAGACGGTATTAATGTTCTTTGATTTGCATATAGTTTATAGTGATAAAATTATTTTAATTAAAAAAATTCAACAGAAAGGCCATGATCCAACAAGGAAGTTAAGCTTATCTCACAACAGTCCTTACAATATTTTTTTGCTAAATTGCAGGCCTACATGATGTCCTATGTGATTTTATGTTGTCTTTTGTTCGAAAAGCCGTAACTTTCTCCTCTAATCCTTCGATAGAATTAATAATGGGGAAAATGAAATCTTTAGTCTGTGATCAGTATGTTCTAAAAGGAAATGAAAAAAAATATAGTAGTCTTTCTCTAATTGCTTGCGTTTGCAGGAAAATACATGATCACCCTAAAGTATAGCGTGTTTGTGATTGTTTTATACTAGCAATATTTTTTTAGGAATAAGAAGGTTAGAAGAAAACTGTTTGTTTGATAGATTTTTGGATGAATTTGTTTTAGCTGTAGAGTATGGAATTATGCGTTTGTGTATTACTATTTCATAGCTGGAGACTGGATTGTGGAATCTTACAACCAAGTGTTTTCACTGCATATAATATAAAGAGTAAAAATCCTTGTGATGATACTATTTTTTGTTTGGCGTTACCTTTCAGAGTGCGTTAAATATTTGCCTGGCTGGTATTGAAGACACGACGGAGCCTTTGGAGACGTAACTAAACTTTTGAAATATCAAACATGTTGCTAGAGGAAGCACTGACACTGGCTCGTGCCTTCAGCCACTTTCTTAACATGATAGGCGTTGCCAAAACCCATCATAGGCTAGCTAACTACACTAGACATCCGTGTCACAAAAATAAAAAGATTTAGTCAATTTATGTTTTCATACACTTGGAAGATTGCTTTATCATTTAGAATTTTGTTTTCCTATTTTCAGAGTTAGTAGAGACTGCTACCTTCCACACCTCATGAGGTCATGCAACGATGTATTCACTAAGCCGAGGCAAGGTGGTATTTCCCCATATGAGCTTCACTACTTAGTTTGCAAACAGGTTATGATTCATTGTCCTACTCACTTTTACAGTTTCATCATTGCCAGCTCTTCTCAGATGCCTTTAATTCTTGGTAGGCTCCTAAGTCCTAATTAAATACGTTTTTCATGAGCCATCTTCAGTGTAGATGATGAAGAAAGATCAGAGCAGCATCTCATAAATGCAGCAGACAAAGAGGTTGTGTATCTAAAAATAAACCAATGGGACTTACTAGAGAAGATACCTAAGAAGCCAACCAGCGATTACTTCCTTCTGAAAAATCATAAACAAAGGGAGTAAAGTGGCATTCGCTCCTAATTATTGTGATTGAACTACCCGTAAAATTGGTTCAGTATTCTTCTCACTCTACGAATGTAAAAGAAAACATATATATATATATCTAGGAAGCGATGTTCTCTTCGAAGGAATGAGACATTTTAATCTATGAGCAAAAGCCACTAGCAAGTTCTTTGTTTCCTGATCTGAAACATTTTATATCCTATGTAAATTATGTCTCTTGATGACCTGAAGAAAATATAATATGTATTTTTTTTTATTTTTTTTGTGTTGTGAATTAATAAGAAATAAATCTTCGAATATGAACAAGTTACCGAAGACTTATTCATTTTAGTTTTTACTGCATGTGAGGCTGGGTAAAAGAATACACGGTTTACAGGCCCGTCCCTTTACTAAAGCTGGTAAAAGCATTGGTTTCAGGCCACATCAAATAAAAGTAAAATTTGGACCACAATATGTAATATTTGTTTATAGCTTAGATGGTTAACCAAGTGGAAATTGACTTCTTTAGCTCCTGTTAAAAAATGTCCTATGACACCTCCCAATATTTTAAATCATGTTTTTGGTAATTTTAGATAAGCATCTCATTATAAGGCCACATTTTTTTACAGACTTTAGGTCTCTAAAAAGTTTGGGACGGCATTGACGGTTTGTAACGTAAAAGAATACCAGGCCAGGTTTATCAAAACTGAACCACCATTTGCAGTAAAACTTTGAAGTTTACTCCGCATCTTTCATATTTTACTTCTTTATGATATTTTGTCTGAACATATAAGTAGAAATATTCTTTTTTATTTATTTATTAGCTTTTAACATTCTATTAAACATTGCAAGTTAACTTTGTTCCTGTTTCTATGAGCGTAAGTGTTTATAAATCCAAAATTATTTTATTTGAAACCTTTAATAAATTTTACATAAAATATCAAGTCATGTGTAATAATACTTCCTCCGTTTCAGTTTAATTTTCGTTGTAAAGTAAAATTTTTGTTTCAAAATAAGTGTTGCTTTAGAATTTAAAGAAAAATTTATTAATAATATTCTCCAGATTATTTTTATATTGGTTAAAATATGGTTAGGTGTATAAATAATGGTGTTTTTTATTTTAAAAATATGCAAAATTAAATATTTTCTTATTCTGTGTACATAAACCTCCACAATTAAAATGAAATTAAGAGATTACATGTTTGTATGATTTATAACTTCTTATAAAACATATATTTATTTGATTATAAGTCTATTCAGACATTGTTATAAATGATTTGTTAAATTGTTATAAATAATTTTAAAATTCTTATAAATGATTTTGTATACTTTTAATAAATGATATATAGGCTTTTATAACAATTTGTAAATCTTATAAACATTTTATAAATGATTTTATAAATCTTAATATTGAATTTATAAAAAATTATAAATAATATTATAGTTATATTAAGTATGAATTTTATTAAAATTAGTATGTTATTATAATGTGTTATATAAAATGTAAAGTCGTTATATTGGTTGCCACAACTTATTCTTTTAAAACAAATTGTATAATTTATAAATTCTTAATTGGTAAAATTAATTGATGAAAGATTATATTTATACTTTCCATAATTTTATAATTAGTTAAAACATGTATATATGAAATATAATTTTTACATTTCTAATATACCTTCCATCTTATATAAAACTTATAATATACACCAACGATTGTAAAGCTTTCACAACAACTAAGCAGCTATGTTCACATAGCTAAAAAGCATAAATAATCAAAAATATAAAATTATTATGGTGGAAAAGATTACATGTTCAATATATAACTGTCAAAACAAGAACCCAAAATGTAATACATTATGATTAATATCTCCTATTTACAGGGAAGCTAATGCGCATTTCATCGCTAGCGACACAATTTTACTTTGACAACATAATAAAAATCATCAAAAACATCTAAGGCAAGATAAAATTCAAGTTTAATGTATGAATTTGAGCAAAAAAAAAAACGATACAATTCATAGGATGATCTTCAAAAAAATCTAACTAAAAGCAACTTTTTCGATCTGTCTTTCAAACAGTTTTTGTATTGTAAACTTAGTCTTAATATTTTAAAAAACTTATAAAATACAATTTAGAAGAACAAAAAAAAAATAACATGCAACATTTAAACAACTAAAATCAGCACATGTCAACATTTATACAATTCATAGGATGATCTTCAAGAAATTCCAACTAAAAGCAACTTTTTCGATCTGTCTTTCAACAGTTTTTGTATTCTAAACTTAGTCTTAATATTTTAAAAAACTTATAAAATACAATTTAGAAGAACAAAAAAAAAATAACATGCAACATTTAAACAACCAAAATCAGCGCATGTCATTTGGAACAAAGAGAGTACATGTTAAGGGTTAAAAAAATTGTTAAATTGTTAACTTTAAAAGTAAATTATCCGCGCGTAGCGCGGAAAACGAACTAGTCCATTTAAATTTTTTTAATAGTTGTACGTAGTTTGGTGCGCTTTTAATATAAACAAATTTAAGATCGAACTTCGGATTAAAATTGAATATAACGGAACTCTAGGTTATACACTTGATTATGCACATGGTTTCAACTTTAAACTATTGCTCAGAAAATAAATTAAAATAACCATATGCATTGCCAGCTGATTTGAACTGCTTTGTGACAAAAAGTCACACTTCATATTCCTATTCAAATATCATACATATACTTCGTCTCATTTCAGTATCGTGAGCACCAATGCGAACAAAAAGTCAGACTTCATATACATATATACCTGCATTGTTTATTTTTCGTGGTAATAGTTCTCACATCCTCAAAAATAAAGTCAATTGTCGTGACCAGCAATGGCTAATAATACTTCAGCACCATTGTTGTCCCAAACTGAAGATAAAGATACTTCGTCTCATTTCAGTTTCGACAGGATCCTCGAACATAGCTTGTCTGATTTCGGGTTGTCACAGATACTGCAGATAATCCTCGTTGGGCTTCCCTCAACCTTCGATTCCCAGCAGATATTCATCACAGTCTTCACAGATGCATACCCCACATGGCACTGTATGGACCACACAATGTGCAACCCGGCAACCTCCGACATCTGCGGGATTCCCCGGTCAGCTTGGAACTGGGACGATGGTTTCAAGGGTAAATCCGTCATCTCAGAGTTCGGTCTCGAGTGCTCGAGCTCTTTCCTCAGAGGTCTCCCCACATCGACTTTCTACGTGGGTGCTATCTTCGGAGGGGTTTTCATGGCTATGATCCCAGACGGTTTCTTGGGACAGAAGCAACTTCTATTCTTCACAACGTTGGCAATGTCAATCACTGGAATCTCTATTTACTTCTCCTCCAACATATGGATCTACGCTTTCCTGAAATTCTTTATCGGATTAATGCGTGCCCCGGTCGGGACGTATGTCTTTGTTCTGATAAGCGAGCGAGTTTCCACCAAGTGGAGGCCTAGAGCTACTATGATTCCGTTTGTTCTGTTTGTGTTAGGCTTCATGTCGCTGTCTGGAATCTCATATCTTTTCCGACACGCTTCCTGGAGAGTTGTCTATCTCTCCACGTCTGTTCCCGCGGCTGTCTACTGTATTTTCCTCTATTCGCCGTTGAGTCCCCTCGTTGGCTCCATTTGCAAGGGAAGGACGAAGAAGCCATTGAAATGCTTAAGAAGATTTCACCTGTAAACAAAGGTTACTTGGAATCATTATCTATTTGGTTGCCTTCAAAAGAAACCATAGAGCAGGCTCAAAGGTACTCGCTCAAGGACTTGTTCATCCGGAAATGGGCTTTTCGAAGAACCTTGGTTGTTATGATCATAATGTTAGGGTCAGGGCTGTCCTATTACGGAGTTCCATTAGCTGTGAGAGATATAAAAGTGAATATCTACTTGAGTGAAGCCCTAAACGCAGTTGTCGAGTTACCAACTTTTGTTATCACACCAATCTTGTTAGAGAAGTTCAGCAGAAGAAGCTCTGTGGTCGTGAATTGCTTAATAGGAGGAGCATCAGGAATGTTATGCTTCGTTCTGAGCCTTTTGGGGATGACAAACACTGCTTTCGCTCTTGAACTCGCTTGTTTCTTCTGCGGGAGGATTCAGTTCAACTTGATGGCGGTTTATATGGTTGAGCTGTTCCCAACATGCGTGAGGAACACCGCGACATTGATGCTTAGACAAGCGCTTGTTGTCACGGGGGCTTGTTCTCCAATCATTGCTTCGATTGGAAGAGATGTGCCGTCACTCTCTTTCGCGGTTTTTGGGCTAGCAATGGCGGGTCTCGGGTTGTTTGCTTTGCTTCTTCCTGAGACCAAAGGTTCCAGTCTTTGTGATACAATGGAAGCACAAGAAGAGAGAGACCGAGTCTTCAATACTAGCCAAAGTTGCTTAAAATAGAGTCTCACAAAACTCTCTTCCTTTTATTGTTTAAGGTTGTAACTGAATATATCAGTTTAGCTCATGTTAACCAAACCAATCTTTGATTTTCCATGTATTTCTTATGTTTAAGTGAAACCTACAATGTTTTATTTTTAAATTTAAATTTTATTAATCTTCCCAAAAACGCATAAGCTATCGGATTACAATCAGAATCAAATAAAACTACCCTACTACACTTCGAGCTAACACACAGTCGGGTTACTTCGCAACTACGGACCCCAATACTAAAGATGCACAGGCGAGCAGCTTATCATAAGTTCACAGGCGAGCAGCTTATCATAAGTTCTCATTACCGAACCATTTCGACCTTCTAATAGACACCTCCATATTATTCTCAGTATCGTTAGTATTGTAAAGCTTTCTTACAGGTTTAGCATTATGCGAACTTAAGTTTATCCGTCTTGTTATTGTAAGAACCAAGTCTGACGTGCAACACAGAAGTGTTGAGTACCTCAGTATAGTTGGAAATTTTATGTGGCAAGAACGTCAACGATGATGAAATGTTAATATGTTAATTATCGTCATTATTTTCATGTTTATCTTTCATAATTGTGATTTTACGTTGAGCTATGCAAGAAAATTCAAACAAGTAAGAACTCATTAAGACAAAAAGGCAGAGTAACGTCCCGATTCTTACAATAATATTACATTATACGAATCTGTACCCGACCCGGACTCTTAACCGGAGCTATTCCTTCCCATAGGTCAATTTATCTCCAATGTCATCGAAATTGAACCCGCCACCAACTCCAAACCCGTACCCAAACCCAACCCCAATACCGCAACCCACACCGATTCCAAAAACCACATTGGAATGGTTAATACCTTCAGAAGTGACTAACCCGAGCCCTCCGGCGAGTCCGAAGCCGAGTCCAGCGCCGCAGCCTATTCCGCCGCCGACTCCAGGACCTCCGGCTTTGTCCTTGATGTTCTCCATGTATCTACGGATGAATCTGATAACCGGAAACTCAGATTTGCCGGTTTTGGCTTCTGGTTTTCTGGTCCAGAGGTTATCTGATGATCTCATGGTTTTGTGATTGTGAGTATCCGAGTGAGTGAAACCAGATAAGATCGATAGAAATTAAAGTATACGTATAATGCATCTGTGACGCCAGTATTACTTACGTATGTATTGGGCTTTAAACCATCTTTAAATGGCCCATTTAAATCTTTATAATCTCTTTTTTTAACAACTTTATTATCATTGTTACGCTTCGAAAGCGCGGGTTTGTTTTTATAATTAAATATATTGTAAACGAATTTCAATATAAGATAGTGTATAAGTTTGAGCACATTTATCCAAAACCATGGACCAAACCGTACCAAGCTGAAAAACCAAAATTGAATTGAATTGCATAAATAATATAGCAAATTATAAATCTATGACAGAAAAATTGAAACCGAACCGAGAACCAAATGAGTACCTGAATTTTTAAATAAAAATTATATATTTAAAAATATTAATTACATTCAATTTTTAAATAACCACATATCCTAAAAATACTATTTATAAATCGGATAACACGAAAACTTGATTATTACCCGAATATTTTTATTTGGTTGATAAATAATTTAGTTAACCAAAAGTATAATTTATGTATATAATTATTTATTTCAAATATATATATATATATAACTATGTTTAATATAACACATAGTATCAAAACTATTTCAAAATAATATTATGTTTTAAAATAAGTAGATTTTGTTCTAAAACACAATTCTACTGCTAACATGTTTTAAAGTATCGATATAGTGTTAATAAATAACAAAGTGTTTTCAAAGTTTTAGAAGTTATCACTAACCGATTTATAATTGGTTAGACTAAATATCTAACAGAACCGAAGATAAATAGTCATTTTCTGAAAATATAGCAGATGGAAAGATTGAACCGGTTTTATGTAGACCATAATCATATCTATGGATTTTTATAGGAACTGGTTTGGTATTAAAATAATACAACCAACTTGGAATATTAAGTTGTGACAAACATCGTTTAGTTTGTGAATGATAATGTTGAAGTGTTCATATATATAACATGGTTAATGAAATCAGTTTAGTTAATAAGGTTAGTATAAAATAATGGTTCATCTTTGTAAAAAATGTATTTTTTACAATCGATATTATATTTTGTTTATAGTCTTCGAAGGTATTATCTATTAAATAAATCACAAGTAACCATACACTATATAAATATAGGGTGGACATTATTTAATATTAGCTCAAAATATTTATGATGAAATAATGCGTATATAGTAAACGTATAAGTAGATAGTTAGGTTAGTATCATTTTTTTATGACTAATTTGTTTTTAATGAAGAATAATTAAGTTAGTAGTATGAGAAATAATAGAAATTTTAGTTAAATGAAATGGTCCAACTATGACTTGTTTTAAGTATATTTTTTAGGACTCCTTCCCTTTTAATAGTATTGATCCTCTGTCCATGTTGTGCCAAAGAATCATTGTGATTATGAATGAAAAAGATGGATTAATTCCACAAATAAAATTATAACCAATCGCCACATATAACTGAAATCTACCATCTTTAATTAAATATGATTATAATTATTTAAACTAAATTAAACAATAAATTTAACTAGAGAGAGATGCTAACAAAAAAAACTAGAGAGAGATAAATTTAAACCTTATACAATAAATTTTTCCTTATAACAAAAAAAAATCACATGATTACACAACCAATCTTAATTCCTTCACTAGAAGTGATGTAACTGAGATTAACTGAAAACAATACGAAAGCAAACTACGTGTTAGATATTTAATCAAAAATTTAATTTAAATTCATAAATTAAATATTTAACTTAAATAAAATGCAAACCTATACTATCCATCGTGAATATGTGTTAGATAGGAACACACTAGTGTCTAGACCATATGACAACATCATAATTCCATGATTCACCTAGCAATCAAACATTAACTAATTCTTAGAAAAAATCTATATTATTATTTGCGAAGTAATTACATTTTTGGAATTAAGCTATCACGTTGAAAGTTAGAGCGGTTAATAACGTTTGTATCCTTAATAATTTTATATATAATCAAAAACAAATTTTTATTAATAATATTTTTTTAAAAAGATAATTCTTATATATTTTGTTGTTATCTTAAAACATATTTTTTAATTATAAATTTAAAGTAAGATATAAAACAATTTAAAGTATTTTTTTAGAATTGGGCTCTCACGTTGAAAGTTAGAGCGGTTAATAACGTTTATACCCTTAATGAATTTTATATATAATCAAAAACAAATTTTTATTAATAATATTATTATTAAAAAAAAAAAAGATAATTCTTATATATTTTGTTGTTATCTTAAAACATATTTTTTTTAATTATAAATTTAAAGTAAGATATAAAATGTTTTATAATAAATCAAGTGGTTAAAGTCAATGTTACCCTTAATGAATTTTATATATAATTAATTACATAATTAAAAAAAAAATTTATTTATAATATTAGATTTTTTTAAAAAATAAGATAATTATTATATATTATGTTGTTATCTTAAATTTTTACAATTTATAATAAATTAAGTGTTATACCCTTAACGAATTTTATATATAATTAATTACATAATTAAAAATCAAATTTTATTTATAATATTATAATTTGTTTTAAATAAGATAATTCTTATATATTGTGTTGTTATCTTAAAATTTTTTTTCAATTATAAAAGTTGGGAAAATAACATATAAAAAATTCATAATTAAATATTAATCAACTATATTTGTATAAAGATATTTTTTAAAATATTTCTAAATGTGAATGTTTTCTTTTAAAATTTCTACACAATAATAAACATATATATTTTAATTAAATTTTTCGTAATATATATATATATATAACTTGATGTTTGATTTACTATTTTGAAAACATAAATAATAAGTTATTATGCTGGTTTTTGAATTAATAAAAAATAAACTAATAAATATTTGTAAAATGATTAAGCTCGTATGTGCAGGCAAAACACCTAGTATAATGGTAATACGAAAGCAAACTCGGTACTCGATATTCGATAAATTTATAAATTAAATATTTAATTTAAATAAAATGCAAACCTATTACTATCCATCATGAATATGTGTTAGATAGGAAAACACTAGTGTCTAGACCCTATGACAACATTATAATTCCATGATTCACCTTGCAATCAAACATTAACTAATTCTTAGAAAAAATATGATGGTAAAATTCGTATTCCTTAAATTTTATGTCAGTGGGTCCACCATGTTCCTCTAGTTACTTTTATGAATGAAAAAGTTACGAAGAAAAAATTCATCGGATTAAACAAGATTTCATATATTTATATTTATTAATTTTTCATCTGAATGTTTTGTTCATTTTTCTGTTTGATTAAATTGTCACCAACTGAACTGAAGGTTAAACGCCCTAGGTGTGGAATTTATTTTCTTATTCCAAGGTTTATAATTTATATGAAAATAATGTGTTAATATAGAAATAGAAAATTTTATCTTGCACTTCAGGTATATTCGACATTTAGTTATATGATGAGAAAATTTTAACTCAAACCATAAAGTTCTATTCTGAGTAATACGTTATTTCTTGTATATATTATAACGTGAAAGAATAATTAAAAATACTTTTATATAATATTTGTTTATATTATTTTAATATTTTCTATGAATTTAATTAGTTATTTAAAATATAAAATACAAAATTATAAGATTTTACTATATTAAATAGAAAATGTCAAATATAAACAATACTGTTTAGATGGTAAAATGATGTTATGTGTGATGGTACATTTTTGTAAAATGATATAATGTTTAAATAATAATTAAAAATACCATTAATGAAAATTTTAAATATAATTTTAATTTTTAATGATATTTTTGTAAATTATATACTAACTAAATGTTATTTGTATATTATGTTTGACAGAATAGATTTAAGGACTGCAGTACTAGCCTATTGGTGACTAGTGTCTTGTGTCTTGTATTCTTGTAGATCTAGCATACTAGAGTTTATTTATGTGCCTTTCGGAAAATAAACATACTATCCAATGAAGCTCTAATTAAGTTAATAATGAAAAATGCAATATATAAGCTATAACTTTGGCCAAAAAAGAGCCTATAATACCTAATATATCTCATGACCAACTGGGAAAATACAGGAATATTGATTATTGGTATTAGAGAAACCAAACTGGTGTTTTGGCCTTTACAAGTTCATAATTGCTTCAGTCA
Organism: Brassica napus; assembly: GCF_020379485.1. NCBI lineage: Eukaryota > Viridiplantae > Streptophyta > Magnoliopsida > Brassicales > Brassicaceae > Brassica > Brassica napus. Next base: position 8,225,677 of record NC_063435.1, on the reverse strand, counting down.
ATAATGTAATTATTAGTGGATTATCACCAACGTGTAGTGATATGATTGACATTATCACACCACTACGAGACACAATCCTACAGAGGTATTTCTTCTACGCTATACCTTTCAAGCACTGTTCACAGTATATGGAGGAAGCGTAACTCGCGTCGACATGGTGAGCAACCGTCTGATGCGAATAGCCTGACTAAGTTTGCAGACAAAACGGTCCGCGTCATAATGTTATCAATCCAAGGGAAGGGGTATAAAGCATCTTGATGAAGGCTTACGCACTTGGTTTGGGACAAGGTCACAAGATTCTCCTACAACATGAAGCTCAAGCACATTTTTTTCATTGTTTATTAAGTTCAATTATTTGATTCTTTAATCAAACAAACAATAGATGCACTTGATGTACCACGTGTTTTGATTGAATAAATTTACATTCATTTGAAAAAAAATTATTCGTAGACTTAAAAAGTGTGTTATAGAAGAGTGTTAAATAAAAAAAACGAAAAGAAAGAAAAAGATTAAGCAAATAGAAAGTGATGACAGAAGGCTAGAGAGCACAAAGGAGTAAGATGCAAAGAAAATGTTCCATATTGTATCTCATCATCCGTGCTCTCTATCTTCTGTCAACACTATCAATGCCTCTCAAACCATTAAAAATAGATTTTGGGTTTACGATTGAAAGTACGGGATATTAAAAGAACTTGAAAAAACCTCTCATCATGGTCATCAAGAACTTGACAAAAGTATAGGAGTTTTGATTTTATAACAGGGCTCTATATAAGACACCTGTATGATATCGATATATGTATGTGTCTAGAGAATTACCCAAAGAGTCGTTGAAGAGCTGTTGAGGAGATTTCTTGAAACCACTATTTATAGACGCATATTGAGCAGCGATATGGTTTTCTGCGCTCCAGGTGCATTGATCTGTTTAATTCAACCAGTTTGGAATAATGTTGTCACTTGTAAATAATTGGTTCCTTTGGTATATACGGCTTTTTAATTCTCTTTCGAAAAAAATAATACATTGTTGACAACATATATATTATTCCCGGCTAATGATCGAGTTCACACTTTTTGGATTTATCTTTTTATTTTGTAAGATAAATTTGCTTCTTTGGAAAATTATACATTTATATATACATATATATATATATATATATATATATATATATATATATATTAATTTGAACTTAGTTTTGTAATCGTGTTATGTATCGTAATAATACAGTAATAAGCGCAATTTGTATATGTAAAGTAATCCTTTGTTTTGCTCATTTGTAACGTTGTACTTTCATCCAAAAAAAATCTTGAAATGAAATGAAAACAATGGTATTTTTTCTAATTAGAACGATTTTTTCTCTATCTAAGCATGCGAGAGTTTGTAAGCAAAAGAGAGGAAAACAAAAGAGAAATTGCTTGAAATACTATAAGTTAGCTATTACTTTTCAAAAATATTTTCAGTCAAATTAAAGTATCTTGACATTTAGGTTTAGGATTTATTGATTATTATTTAGGGTTTAGTTTCTAAGGAGTGAAGTTGGATTTATAAAATTTTATAAATGATTGTTTAACTTTTATAAATGATTTAAAATGGTTAGTTTAATTTTCTTATAAAAAATAAGAGTATTTATGAAAATAGTCATCTTTTAAAGGTAAATTTGAAAGTAGTATTAAGTTTGTGGTAAAATTAGAATTATCTCCTAGCTAGTGTGCTCTTACCATTCTACCGCTAATTGATGACCTACAAGTAGTGGTATCTTGGCATTATACAAGCACCTGGGGTAATATGTTTGAACAGAACCTGTCGAATTTTTCAAGTTGATGATTTAATTTTTCTCATAGTTATTACTCACGGGAGATCTTATAGGAAGCATAATATAGTCATCATATCACCGAATAAAGATATCAAGATCTGTATAAATATATAAAATCGCCGTTAGTACTGCCACGAAAAAATTTCCAATATATTTCAGTTTGTCTATGAGAAGATGGCTTCAATATAGCCGTGAGACAAGGATGGGTGATACTGCAAAAGTAAAGTAAAGTTAGCAACTAGAAAGAGAGAGAACCGATGATTGAGATTGGGTGTTACAGTCATAATTAATTTACTACATTTGGGCGATATAGAGTTAAATCGGATCTTAGCGTGAATCTAATTATTTTTAAACACTGATGAAATATAGAGTCTAGTATTTAAATATCTGTGTTATTTATTTATCTCCCCAGTTTCCATATTCTTCTTTCAATTTTAAATTAACTCACCTCATTAAAAGAATTGAGAACAAAAAAATATTATTTGAGTAAGAATATAGAGCTAAAAGAACTAGATAAAAATGAAGTGAATTCATTAGCTAGCAAACCACAGCACCATGGCCTTTTCGTGTTTCCTTCCACCTCTTCCCCTAATCAGACAGGTTCGGCAAACAGGTTCGGTTTCAGACCAACTTGTCAAGGAAGGAAATCAGTCGACATGGGTTCTTTGGAGAATCTCCTACTCGACGGACGTTGTTCATGCCATATGGCATACGCAGTAGCTTTGAAGCTGTACCGGAGAAGAAAGGTATTAGTTTTTTCATGTAAACCATCCATCAGAACCTGCATCATCTGTGGCCACTGAGCCAATAAGCTGCAGACGACCAGCAAAAGAAAGATGCCGTGCTGTCCCAGGTTCCATATTCAAATGCCATATACAGTTATACCAAATAAAAAAAAATGCCATATAGAGAAAAGAGTAAATCTTTTAGTTATGTATTGGTAAGAAAATTATTTATGTTATGAGAAGCCGAGTGAAAGAGAGCGGTCATTGGTTCTATTATTTGGATATCAGAAAAGATTCTTTTACCTATCAATTTTTGTTACTTGCATTTCTTATAATATAATTTTTATACAAGCTATGTATTTAGAAAATTAACAAAATTTAATTTGGTTTGAAATCTTATGTTAACAAAAACACAGAAAAAATTACATATATGTGTATAGAATGTATGGTTCGATTTAATTTCCTCCTCTATTTTGTAATTTCTGTAAACTACATATATGGCAGAATCTTGTACATTATTCCTACAAAAGGTTATATAGTCAAACTTTACGAGCTGTAGGTGGGTCTATCTCCAACTCATAGTCATAGAGACATATTGGCATGTTTTTTATCATGTTTGTCTTTTTTCCAAAACAGTTATTTTAAGGCTGTGATTTTTCTTCTTTTATAAAAATAGAGAAACATGTGCACCAAAAATAAAATAAAAATAAAATAAAAATAAAAGTAATAGAGAAACAAAAACAAAATCAGTACACTAATTCTACTGTAATTGATATAATTACGTTTCTGACCAAGCAGATTTAAATTCTGTCATTTTTGTATGACTACAAGTCTTTACTACTAAAAAGCTAGCTAAAGGCATCTCCAATAGTTTACATCATTTTCTCTCTAAAAATGAGTAAACTCAAAATGAATTTGCATTTTGCTCCAATGGTTTTTTTCATTTTTTTCTTATTAAATACTATTTAATATTGATTCTAAAATGCTTATAAACAAATTTCTATATTATTTACAAAAGTATTAATGATTTCTCTAAAGAATAAAACATAAATATTGAGTCTTTTTAAATATAAAACAGAATTATATAAAATTTTAAGAACTAATTGATAAATATAAAGATTATTCATTTTGAGAGAAAATATAAAAAATGAGAGAAAATTTATCTAATGGTGTATTATTTTTTATGTTTTCCTTCAAAATGATGCACCATTAGAAGACCTCTGAGCAGTAAATGGGTTTTGACTGTCTTGTGTTTCCTTTCGTGTTGTTATATATTTTTTGATCATACTCATTTGTATATGTTCACAAAAAGAAGATCATACTCAACATGTTATTTCTTGCAAAAATACAAAATCCTCTAGTGTAATAACATTTCACATATTCAGTAGTACTAGATAAGAAATGTCATGTCGCCCATGCCTGTAGATTTTTTTTAAGTAGATTTAAACAACAACTAGATTTTGACCCGCACATTCGTGCGGATATTTTTCATTTTATGAATATATACTTTTGATTTATTATAAACATTTTAAGCATATAATTTTAATTTTAGTGTTATATATTGTGAATATAAACCTATTATTTTAGTAAATTGTATACATGGTAGCATCCATCATATTATTTTAGTAAATTTTATTGATATAGAATATTTTTGGCTGTTATGATATTAAGTGTTTTTTGTTATTAAATTAAGACTTCAAAATATTAGATTACTTTAATTTTTATAACATAGTTTGTTTTTTCGTGTTACATTTCAAGAAGTTATTCTTTATTAGCTATGATTATACCTTTTGAAAAATTTAAAACATTATCATTTTAAGTTTGCATACTTATTTTTTAAATTTTATATTTTGTCAAAATTGTTTGGAAAATTACACAACTATATTTAAGGTGGGAGATTATATGATTTTCAAAATAGTTTTGTTACTAAATTAATACATTATTTTATATAAATAATTTTAATTTCGGTAAGATTTTTATACATCTCTCAGAATATGTTTATAATTAATATAAATATTAAATTTATAAATAAAATTTGATTTGTCTTTAATATTTTGAATGAATAATTAAAATTTCATAGTTTTCTAATAACATATTTTTAAATAGTATATGAACTAAAGGTTAGTTATAAACTATTATATTTTTGTATATTATTATTTTTTAAACAATATATTGTTGAGAGTTTCAAAATAAAAAAAAATAAAATAATATGTAGTTGTAAATATAAAAGTTTAACCTATGTTAATGAATTTATATTTATAAATTTATTTTTCTAAAAAAATATAATATAGTTTATGAATTCTAACGCATTTTGATGATGAGTGATAATTTATTTAAATGAAACTATTTTAAAAATAAAATAGATAAATTTACACATATTTAATTCATATAGTACTTCTATTTTAATATAATACATAATATAATTAAAATATATAAAAAACAGTATAGAATTTCATTTTCTTGTTTTATAATAAATTTTTAATTAACACTGAATTATAAAGTTATATTAGTATTTACGAAATTAATTAAGTGTTATTTTATAAAAATATTTAGAAGGTTGGTAAGATTTTGTTAGATTCTTTCTCAACAAAATTTGTTATACTTAAAAATAAATTTAAATTTATATTTGTTTTATTATTAATGTAAATAATGAAATATATCATATTAAGTAATTTTTTAGATGGTCCTAGTATGACTAGTTAATAGTAGATAAAAAATAGGACTTTGTTTTAATAGATTAGATACTAGAAAGAGGTAAAAAACTAGGTTGGTTCGACAAGTTAAGAAAAGAACTCCTTATTAATTCTTATCTCTTCATGCCTCTTTGAGTAAAGCATGTTCGTACTTATCGCTTCCCCATAGCTTCTTCCTTTTTTTCGCTTTATTACTTTCTCTACCATAGCTTCATGCCTCTCAGGAGCAAAAAGCTCCTGGCCCAAGTCTACGTTTCCATTGTAAAAATGAATTAATTTCACAAAACATCTAAATCTATCTTACTTTCTAGCAGAACCGCATAAGATTATATGGAAGCGCGCAATAGATAAAGTTTATATCAAAGGTCTAGTTGATGTTGTACGAAGATTACTTGAATAAGTAGGGTTGCAATTTACATATATTGAGTTTTTTTATCAAAAGCAAATTTTAAATGGCGGTTCATCAACATATAAAAATGTTTACGGTAGCTAAAAGATAGTATACGGCCCATAGTCAGAAAAGAAACATGACCTAAAAACGTTTTTACCAAAAAAAAAAAAGAAGAAGAACGTTAGGGTTAATACAATTTTTTTTTGTGGGTGTAGTGAACTCATGGATGACGGATGCAAGCAGAATATAACCAATAGAAGGATGAAAAAGGCTAAAGAGGGACCAAAGAATCTGATAGAAACAGTGGCTTAATTCTTATCTCTTCATGCCTCTTTGAGTAAAGCATCTTCTTACTTGTCGCTTCCCCGTCGCTTCTTCCTTTTCTTCTCTTTATTACTTTCTCAACCATATCTCCAATCTTTTTATCATTCCACTATTCTCCACTCACTCCATTTCTTTTATTATATTTATTATATGTGACATATTCAAATTTAAATTATATACACAGATATATCTTGTAGATATTTGTCGTTTTAAAATTATGTTATGTATATACTAATATAACATTTCGTTACAAAATTTCTTTTGAAACACATGAATATATTGTTTTTTTTTCGCATGAATATATTGTTGCTGTATTTTGAAACTACCATTTTTCGGAAAGAGAATGTAAAAAGCTTCGGTGGTCACGCGTGTGAAAAACTGATGTGGTGTGGATTCGAATTCGGGTTTCTTGGGAATCCACAGAACGCCTTAAACTCGTATTTTGGAACTAAGTATATTACATTCTTAAGGTTGAGTGGTTTAATTATAATAGACGATTAACAGAACTAAATAAGTGGAAGCACCGTAGCCTAGTGGTTATGGTTTAAGGGCTTCTACACCCAGGTCTGGGGTTCAAATCCCAGACTATGCAATTTCTTGCAGATTGCACAGGAAATCCGGGTTTCAATTCCCGGAGCAAGCGATTTATTCAACAATTATGCGATTACGGAAGAAAGGCTTACAAGAGTTTCTCAACATGGTGCAAGTAAATCCGGTCAGGCGTGATCTTCATAGGACGGCTCAAATGATGCAGTTAGGCGTAGATCCTCATAAGGCAGGTAGTATTGTCGGTTATCGAATCGTCTTTGTAATCTTTCTCATAATTGTAATATCTAAATAAATCCCCGACAAAAAAAAAAAACAGAACTAAGTAAAGCCACTTAACTTTATTTCATATATAGTAACAGTACACACACGTAGTTTTTTTTTTTGTCAAAAACACACGTAGTTAGATCATAAGATTCTAGCATCAATTTTATAACATTACTTTTAGTTACGATATTAAAAATGTGTGTGTAAATATTTACGATCAACCCATAAAGCGCACATGCAATCTTATCATCTATAATTCTATATAACAATCTAGACAAAGTTCTGCCTGAGTGAAGAATATATATAAAAGTATATTTTAGATGCAATGCATTCTCCATGATTAGACAAGGCTGTGACGGTACGCCAAATTTGTACCCAAATTCATTCTTTTGTTCCAAATATAATAATAATAATATGAATGGATTTAGCAGAGCCAATCCTTTCTGTTGTTTTAACAATTATAAAAAGCAATATGGTCATAAACACCATTAAGAGCTAATAAAACTAGTATAGTAGCTAATGAAAGTAGAGTTGGGTTTGTGCGGAAAATACTAGACTTTTTTCAAGTTTGTCTAATTAGCAGAATAAAATTCCAGTTTACGTGATAAGTGCGCTTATGAACGTTAATGTGTAGTCATTATTATTAGGGATTATTATTATTCGAATAATCAGTTATGATCAAATCAAAAAATTATACATTTGGTCAGATATTTGATTTGATCCATATCAATAATATAAAAATTAAAAATTATATAATAATCCAAATATAGTATAAAATAATAATATTTAATCACAAAAAATATTGACTTTTTAAACTCTAAAATGTAAAATAAAATAATTTTAAAAATAAAAATGCTGTAAAACTCACATAAATATACTAATTATATAATGTATATATGTAATTCTTTAAATATGTGTATATATATATATATGCATATAACGGATATGCCTAAATATCTACTTTAAAAATATTAATATATGTGAATTGTTTCGTTTACTGTGGATATTAGTATATGATTTACTTCGTAAAATTACAAATATCTAATCTTTCTATTTGAAAAGAAATAAATAACAAATTAAATTAAATTTTACAGATTTTACCGAGAGCCTTAGTAATAACCTTTGTTCAAAAAATCGGCCGCGGAGACGATTACTCGGCCGGTTAAACGTGACGCGGGTGGACTGCGTGGCGAACTGAGTCACTTCGGTTGCATTACGCGGTGGGCCGTGGAATGGACGTGGACGGCATAGAATTAGAAAACGCGTCCGCGTAATGGTGAAAAAACTTCCTCCGATTCGTATGTTTCGTTTCCTTGCTCCGATATTATCTAACAACTTTTTTTCATTTTTCCAAACAGAACAGAGATTGGCTTTAGTGGTTGCTTTGTAGAAATGGGTTTTCGAAAGATTGAACCCTCGTTACAGATACATGGTGGTTGTGTTGATGTAGCCTGAACAAATCAAAAGACACGCCAAGATCAAAGCACGCCAACTGTTCGATGAAATTCCTAAGAGAAGGTTCACATGATTGTAAACTGTAAAGATTATAATTCTTTGTTGATCATGATATGCGGAGACGTGAGTGGTGCGTTACCACAAAATCAAGGGAAGGTGTTTGGTTCCAAAGACATTGTTATTATGCTCATGAAGCTGTTCTTTGAGAACGGTGAAGTCAATTTAGAACTAAACCTGAGGAAATATATGATGGAGAAAGGGTATTGCCCTCATGCCCACACATTGGAACTCTTTACCAATGCATAGTTTGAAGAAACACAATGATGTTCTTAAGTGCTCAACGCAGACAATGGAGAGAGGAAGGTGCGTGAGCAACGAGACTATTGTTCAAGTTGTATACAAAATATTTGACAAAATATGGACAATATAGTAGTTTGCTCCTACAAAATCAAATATGTGAGTTTTAGTATCAATAATGTTTTATGCATAAACATGTATTATACATAAAATTCTGTATTATACGTATAAATAGAGTATTATACATATAAAAATACAAAAAAAACTTTCCTTTTTCTGATTTTTCAATAAATCGCTAGGCCCGAGTGCGCCGCACGCGTAGCGCCTAACGAGTTTCCGAACAAGGGTAATAACCACACATTAACGTCAACACATGACACTGGTCATGTGGACTACATCCTAGTCTATAAATCCGAATGGTAACCGTGCTAGATAACTGTGGAACAACTGTGGTGCACTTCTAATAGTAACAAAAATATATAGATACATAAGTATATATAGTAATTTTTGTTATTATTAACGACGATGTTGGTCGTCACCATTCGAAGCCTATAGGTTATTCAAAGTATTTTTCTACTTAGGATTAAGATTTAATTGCCAAATTAGCCAAATTTTATATTTTTCTAATAGTTTTTCGTGGTTGGAAATGTATACTAATAAAATCTCTAGTGGAAACACATACACACATATATCATCTATATATATATATATATATATTGGTCAAGTATGTACATATATTCTAATAGATATATTTTAGGGTTCTTTGACTCTCGTTTAGCCACTGACGAGAACGAGTGTTGCCTGGAATATAGCTTTCAAGATTCTAGAGTTGGTTTCCAACATCCACATAAGCTCAACTTATCAACGAGCTTATCAACGTGACATAACTTGTATGCTTCAATTCTCTCTCTTGAAATCATATTTTTGCATAAAATTATTTGAATCCGTTTCTGTTTTTTGTAGCTTAGTTTGGCAATGCTAGCTAGAAGTTATACAGCTAAAGACGTGTGATCACAAAACGCTGGATATGGATATATCACATGGTGATATTGTTCTATATATTTTCAGTAGGTTAGTTGAAAACCAAAATAGTGGATTTAATTAAACAAAAGATAAAAAAGATAAATATTTAAGTAGAGGTGACTATTGAAGCTCCGACTGATAAATATATGTAAGGGTTTTGATCCTTTGTTAATCATAACAAAAACAATACCTTCAGTACGTCGAAGAAATAACTCTTAATGAAACTGGTTAGTTCATGCGTCGTTCACTAATTTCGAAATTTTTGTCGTCGGTCAAAAAGAAACAATTGGTATTATAATAGATAAATATACCAGAATTGGATTCTCGAACAGTGATCTAGCAGAATTTAATGCAAATCACACGGTAGTTTTTGTGGCTTTAAATCGATTGAGATATAGATACTGAGCCAACCAATTAACTTTCGAAAGGTGTAATGGAATTAAACTGGAAATGATCGACGCGATTGAAACTTCTCAATGTGGAACGTGAGACAAAGATAATTGAGCGTAGAATTTGTTTTCAGAAGCCTTCAACCCAGCTATTTCAACCTATTAATTTGCAAAAAAAAATCTTTGTACCTAATAATTCCTCTATCTGTATAAGCATTTTATAAAATAAAAAACAAGAAGAAATTATTTTATTACTCCTTCTATTTATGTTTAACAAAGAATGTCATTTAACACTTTTTTGTTATATAAAAATGATATTTTATATTCCCATATAATAAATTATTTTAAAAATTTAATGCAATTATATTTACTTTAAGTTTAAATTAATTATAAAATGCATCAAATTTTTATTTATCTGAAATATTATTGATTAAATAAATGTAATTAATAATCACATAAATATATTTAATTATTTTTTAATTTGTGTGTGCGAAACATATAGTGTATCATTTAACCTTTGTATTTATTAAATGCTTCAGATTTTATGTAAACTATAAATTTTAAAATAGCATTATAGCTTTCCAACTGTTTACAAAAATATTTATTTTATGTACTCAACGAAATTTCACTCACCTATCTAGGTTTTACCTTGTTTTTAATTTTTTTTATCCAATGTCTATCCTAGCAAAATATAAGTTTTTTTTGGATAATCCGGAGGTATCTGGCGGACTGAGACCCAACTGACTAATCTCATGGGGGTCTGATCACCGGCGCCGGCCAGATATGATTGTTTGCAAGAGAAATTAAATACTCATGTCGCATGGCTACATGGATGGGTAAATTTGAGTTGAAACAGATTTGAACCTAGATCCCTTAGGAATACTTGGAACGCCATACTCCACCCGACAACATCCATGTGGTTAAAATATAAATATTTTGTAATATCTTTAAACCTATTTTCATATTATATGAAATTCATATATTTGGCATTGAAAATTACGTACCATTCTTGTCCAATTTATTTTTTGAATAATCAAAAATGCCGATTAGGGGTCAATATGGATCAATGCTATTGTACAGATTTAAGTCTCTTGATCTAACATTAATGCTCCAACTGGTAATCATGTTGAATGAAAAAAAAATTATGGTGAATTTTTTATTTCTCAGTTGAGTTATATTTTTAGTCAATTTATTGATAGTTGATGGATCCCACTTTTTTCCTCTAAAATCTTCACGGAAGAATGTTTTTATAAAGAATTTTTTTCCTCCGAAATTTTTATGAAACATAAAATGAACAAAATTCCTATTTTTTATTGTTTTTCAATTCTTCAGATAAAAATTTATTTTTCATTTTGTTTTTTGGTCACCGATCAAAGCCAAATATAGAGGTTCCTGTTTATTTTTAAAAAGATAGTGGCTCTTGATAGTATCAAGTAAAATAAGATTACTGGTGTGTTATTATATGAACGTTAGATTTATCTCTACAGCTACCACATGGGAGATGGTTGCTGATTGTAATGAATCTGTCAAAGCAAATACAAAATTATACGAAAATATTTTAACTATAAATCAAATGACAGCAAATAAAAAGATTGATGCAGAAATACACCCTTTATTTGGTTTCTCAAAAAGAAATACACCATTTATTTGTAACCACACAGCGAAATTAGAAAATGATCCTTAATTTGATTGTTATATTTAATGAAAACAGTGTCGTAAAATCTAGTTATGGTTGAACAAACTAAATAATCTGTCTTCATAAGATTTGTTCATCTTCTTTTCTGTTAAACTAGATATCTATGATCTTCTTCTTCGTCTTCTACATACAATATTTTGTTTTATGAATACCTTCAAGTGATGACAAAAAAAAAGAATATCTTCAAGCATATTTAATTATTCTATATCTAAATTTTAAATTGGACGCATACTTTTTTGTATTGGTAAAATTGGACACATTAGACACATGCTTTTGACACATATGTGGTCTCCATAGCAACACACAAAGCAACTGCGTAAAGACTCTGGCGTGGCAGCGTGGTCCTATGGTAACAAAAATATATAGATACATAAAAATATGTACAGATTTTTGTTACTATTAATTGTGGTGTGGTTAGTAAACATTTTAACATAAATATACTTCAGAAATTTTAAACAAAACCAATTTAAAAACATTTGCTAAATAAAATATTTTTTAAATGAAAAGGTTGTATAAAGTGTTTTTAAAATACCAAAATATTCAAAATAATAAAAATATGAAATTGATAAAATATAAAAAAATGTTTTAAAATATGAAAACCTTTTAAATGTTTTATAAAAATTTTGAAAATAAAAATTATAAAATGATTTTTATCATTAAATATTTCTATAATATAGAAACATTTTTCTTTAATGAAAATGTTTATAAGACATTTGTAAATTTATAAATATATAAAAACGGTTTGAAAATAATTTGAGTTAATTAATTATTTAAAATCCAAAATCTGTTATATAAAACATTTTTAATATTAAGAAAACAAAAAGGAAATCTGTAATTAACAAATCCTAAACTAACACCTGAAATCTTAAAACTAACATCTAAATCCTAAAACTAACATTCAATTCAGAACTAGCATCTAAATCTCTAAAACTAATGTCTAAATCCCTAACACTAACATTTAAATCTCTAAAACTAACAATATAACATAAAACTAAGAGAGAGAAACAAATGGAGAAGGAGAAAGAGATGGAGAAGATAATCCATCTGGAATATTTCACTTTAGCCGATGAATTTATAAAAATATATTTTTCTTGGGAATTTACGATATTTTCGCTAAATTAATATCTTGACTAACTTTTTTTCACTTAATTCAATTTATTTATGTATTTCTTCTAAATTTTAATTTTATTATTTGTTATATTTTTTATTATTTGTTATATTTTTTTATTATTTGTTATATTTTCATTTTTGGTTATGCAAATTGAATTTTTTTAAATTGTATTATGTATTAGTTTTTATTGTGATTTTACATAATTTTTTGTTCGTTTTTTCAAGTTTGATTTTCATTACCAAGAAATAGATAATGAGATTCATTTTTTCAGTGGTGTGAGTTTAATGAAACTTTAAAAAACTATATCATAAGAAGCTTTTCTTTTAGTTTGTATAGATATATATTCATTTTTGAAATTGAAGTATTTTAAATTATATTATTAATTTCATTAAACTATTATTGGTTGGAAGATTAATGTTATAATTTGGTTAGACAGAAAAGGAATTAATGATTAAAATTATTTATCGTCAGGAAAAATTGAAAAACAATTCATAATTTTATAAAATTATGTCCGTTGATGACTTGGCACAATGGAAAAAGAGAATAGTTATCATTTACTATTATAGATATGTATTAATGCCTTATATATATATATATTTACTTATAAAATGTTTGAAACAAATATATTTATAAAATATTATAATTTTTATGTTTTCGAAAATAACAATTCATATTTAAATATAATTATTAAATTATATTAAAAATATTATCAAAGAAAAATAAAAACTTATATTAATAAGTATTAGCCTTAAGATTATAAAAACGTTTCTAATAAAAAAAACATTTTTGATATTATTAAGTCAAATAAATTAAGTATATAAAATTATTTTAAAGTTTCAATATTAAAATTTAATACTCTATAAAAACAATTATAAAAACATGAAGGATGAACATTTAAGAGAGTACTAGATGTTTTCATGTGCCATGCACAAATATCAAGATTTTATTTAGCTTATGAATTTATTTTTTTTTCTCTGAAATAATAATCTTTAGACATTTTTTTTATTGTTGTATTATAATGATCAATTGATATATCACCATTTTTAATAATTTAAGTCATCAGTTTTACTTATAGTGATTATTGACTTAAACAATCAATTGGAAAATAGTATATATGATATTATTTAAATGAATGATATAATTTAAAGGGAAATTGGGTCAAATAACCAACAAAAAAACTAAAATTCACTATCTAACCAAAACCACAATCTCTTTCCTCTTTTTCTATTCCTATCTCTCTCTACCCTTCTCTCTACAAAACTAATTTTCCCTTTTTATTTGGTTATTTCACAAATAATCCCATATTTAAAAGCAATAGTATATATTTAGAATTTTTTTTGTAAAAGTAGATAAAACTTTGTAGATATAAACATAAGTAGTTTGCATAGAAGTTTTATTTGCAGAATAAAAAATACTATAAAAAATTATTTACATATATATTTATCTCTATATTTTATTATTTATATTTTAAACATGAATTATAATATCATGTATATATTATATTTAATAAAATCATAAACAGGAGCTGTATACAAAATATTATTTTCATAAAACTCAAATATAATAAAGAAATACATAAGTACCATTTGCAATTCTCATTTGAAACATTGAAACTATATAAAATGCGAATGAAAAAATGAATGTTTTTGTTTTTGTGATTATTTTTTTTCATTTTACAAGTTTATAATAAATCATATCTAATATTTTTTAAAAAAATTCTTATGTTTTATAACTATGGGACTATATATTTATTACCTTATATTTTCATTTCTATAACTAAATTATGTTATAATTAATTTTATGCCATTTATTTACTTTTTAAATATCCATGTCACATTTTTGTTAGTCATGTCATCACTGTTTTTTAGAGTGTTTATAATGGTGACACATACAAATTACTTAATAAATAATGTCTTTTATGGGCTTTTCAGACCAGTTTAGACCTATCTTCAAAAGGAAAGTCCTTCATGTTAAATTCAGACACAATCCTAACAAGTAGAGACAGCAGAACTTCAGAAAATTATCTTGTTTTCGAAATGTGGGCTTTGCTTCATCTAAATCTTTGCCCAATAACAAAAATATTCAAACAAGTCAAGAACCACTTCCCTAAAGCCTCTTACAAACAAGTACAGTAAAATTGCAGATTATGTTTGGAGATAGAGAAGCAAAACCCAAGACCTTTGGGGACAAGGACACGATCGTTCCCATCCAATTTTGGACGATTTGGCTCAAGGAAGAATCATGATTCCTGGGGAGACTCCTGTGGTTTTGGTGGCTGGTCAGGTGAAACTTGAGATGCGTCATTGACATCAGGTTGTTCATCAGATGGTTCAGGAGGAGGAGCGGTAGCAGTTTGCTCGTCCTCTGGATGAAAATTAATAGGGAACTTAGTAACTCTAGGCTTGTCGGAGAGTATGTTCCTCTGGACTTTATCAATCAAAACCTTAGTTGGAGGCTCTTCCCTGAGTTGCTCATCTTCATAGTCATTGTTGACGTAATATCCAACTCTCAAGAACTCTTGACCCATGTAAGAACATGTCAACAACAGCACCGTGACACCTATGATGTCTTCCTCGCGGATCTTTGATGGATCCGGAGGATCAGCCTGTAAGAAGTAAATGGAGAGTAAGAACAAGACCACAGTTGTAGCTGAGGAAGTGTAGTAAAAACAAGGGAATATATGTTTACCTGCAATACAAAGCGGTAGTTGCCAACATTAACAGGCCCAACAAGCACACTCTCTAGAGTTTGATCATAAGTCTCATCTTCTGCTGAGCCTACGTAGATAAGTTTCCATTCCAAATCTGTACCAGAAGCAAAGCTCGGGTCTTAATTAAAAGAAACGTTTTCCTTCACCACCTTTCTTACAAAGAAAGTGATCAGAACCATATCAAGGTAGATGGCTAGCTTCTATAACGTTGTTGAAGAAATATATATTCCAGGCAAATCTAAGATCCATGAATGCTAAAAAAACTAATGTCTCTATCTGTTTTTATCATATCTTCAAAACCTATTCACAAACCAACACCTTCTAGAAAAATGTAAAATCCAGTTTCAGATTCAACAAAGTAAAAATCTGAATCAATTTAACCAAATAAATAAAGCTTTTTAAGTTAGTTACTAGTTGAATCGTCAACTGATACCAAACCATATAGAAGAAGATAGTGGAGATTTTTACCGTCTTTGAGAGATGTTAGGCACTCGTACGAAATCTCGAACTGAAAAGGGCTGACAAAAGGCGCTGGGTTGTCCAAGGCGGTGACGTTGGTGATGTTGATGGCACTCATGATGCAAAAAAAATCCACAAAGCTTCGCGAATCGGACGACAAGAGTACGATGAAGAGGCGACACTAGTTAGGGTTTAGGGTAAATTTGGTGGGCGAGACGGATTTGAGTTGAAAGGGGGAGATGGATTCAATTTTACGAGCCTTGTTCTTCTAACCGGTCGCCAGGTAACCGGCTATCACCGGTTAACTGAATTGGCGGGAGGTGTAGGAGGGAAAATTGAGGTGTTGGGGTTTTGGTTAAGGAACCAGAATGGTTAGCCCATCACATTGGACACATGTTAGTGTTGAGACTTTGAGTCCATTTTTCTAGTTTGACCATGAAACACCTCTCGATTCTATGGCTGTATGATAACAGTAGTCAAAAAAAAAAAAAAAAAATCTTGGACCACGTCTAGAATGGGGTATCCGTCTGCAACAATACATATATATATATATATTTTTTTTTTTTCTTTAAATATATATATATATTAATTAACGAAACCAACCCCAGAGGACGTACCGGAACAAGACCTCCGGTTAGTCGATGAAGAAACAATGAACGTTGAAAATAGATTGGGCTTATCGCTAAGTACATGGGAAAGTAAATGAAATAAACAGCGGAAGGGAAAGATTTCCGGCTCGAAGGACCAGAATGGTCACTCATCACCTGAAAAACGCGGCCAACGACACCGACTTAGCCAAGGCCAAGCCGAACACTGTATCTTCATATCCTTTTCAAAAGAGGCGCCGACACACAGATTCAACCATCACCAGACACTACTTTCACCCGTCGGACCGAAACCGTGGAAGTTGAAACAGACCGCACCATCGGGTTACCGCCTTCCCCAAATGGTCCATTTTTATGTCCAAAGCTCTAACCCGAGAAGGTGCTACCCTCCTAAACCGCTGCCCCGCACCACGGAGATTCAAGAAGGTCCACTCCATCAAACTAATAAGAGGCTCATTCACAAAAAAAAAAAAACGGATCCAAGATGGCAGCAGCGTCCAATACCAATAGGCTCCTTAAGACCTGAAAAGCTACTAGAAAGCAACACTACTGATGTAGGGAGCGAGACATCAGAACTGGGATGTGATGCAGCCAACAAGCAGAGTCATCGAGGAAGGGACATGATGCCGGAGACTACCCAAGCTAAGCCACCACCTCACTGCTTGCCGTTTCCGAGAACCAGAACGCAGCTAGCTTCATATCGTCAAACTGTCGCAGCGATGACAAAGCTACGACCCCACAAGGAAGCACATGAGCAAACGCCAAAGAAAACTTACCGGTAGATTCTGAGGCGGACTGAAAAAGGACACCGAATAGAGACATTGCAGATGAGAAAGAGGTCTCCGGAACCGCAACGACGTGGCCATAGACGACCAAATCGGGACGCAGCCCATTGAACCTCCACACGCCAACACTAGAAGCTCTAGCACACACCAGAAACCCCCTAGGAAGAGACGCACCTCCGAGAAGAGAGTACTCCAGAGCTCTCATGACGCCGGGTCAAAAGATAAGGCTCGCCAAGACGCGGAGGAAAGCCACCAACCTGGAAACCCAACACCGCACCTCGAAACCAGACGACGACGGGCAGATCTAACGATTGAAGCCCAGATCCGTAGGAGGAACCGCCACATCTCCACACGCGCCACTGTCTTGTACGAGTGAGTTTCTTTGACATTAAGCATAATTGTAAAGAAAATGGATTTTGCTACTGCAGTTTCATCCATGGCTAACCACACAGATTTTGATGTGGGTGGAAGTGTAGAGTACGGATAGAACCTTCATGAAAATTTATAATCATATATAAGCCGTATACATGTTATATACAGTCAGTAGTGTATTGTTTAAAGAACACATGTTCAAAAAAAAAAGACAAAGCAAAAGATTTAACTATGCAGTTCTTACCTTTTCAGCATTGCCAAGTCTTTCTGTCGCTACTGAATGACCAACGGGACTAAATTTGATGATGTTTATGTCACATTTATGCCCCTTGTACGTCTATATGCGCCACTTCTTCATGATGTCCCAAATCTTTAGCTCTGTGTCATTAGATCTGATGCGAAAAATATCACCAAACGGATGAAATTCAACAACAGAACAACTGCATTTATGTCCACTAAAAGCTTGAACCAATACACTTTATGACTTATGAGCAAGAGTCTAAATAGTAGACATCATTATTCTGAAGTATACAATAGATATGTTCAAAAGAAAAGACCTACCTGGAATCCACATTGAGAATAACACAACCATCTCATATGTTCCCATTCGATGGAAATACCTGGGCATATTAGGAGCAGCAAATATTTCTAATATTAATCAACTTACTCTTTGTTTGGTTTATATCCACAGCTTTATCACATTCGAAGAAACTCCACCACGCACCAAACCACATTTGAGATCTTTCCTTGCTTTGGCATTTGTGAATCACGCGGCAAGCAAATCCACTGTAGCCACTAGCCATGACCTGACTGACGTGTAAGTATTATTATCAATTCCGATTTTGAGCCTTGCTACCATCTTTCTTCTTTTCATTGCTGGTATGTATATGAATTTGGATAAACTGAAAATAATTATATTTTTATAAAAGAGGTGTAAATTAAATATATATCAAATTTTGATGATTTTAAAGTAGGTATAATTTTTGGTAAAATAGTATACTAATTTTTAGTTTTAATATTAATTAACACAAAAAAATAAAAATTTGAAAGAAAAAAATTATAAAAATATAGTATAATATCTAATGGCAAAATATATGTAGTCAAAATGAATTCTCATTCTTTTGTTTAACGCTGAACTTTTGTAGGCATTATATAGGATTAAAACTATTTTAAATGAGTATGTGCTACATATTATACAAGTAAAAGAATTTTTTTTTTAAAAAAAGAAGAAGAACAAAAACAGATAGAAACACTCAAGTATTGTTGTGTACATATTATAGCAGTGGTTCATAATTTTTCACTCATAAATTTGAACCACAAGCAGTTCATCACTATATACAGTTAATTCGAGTGCAGTACGCACACCTAAGTGTGTCCTACATCTTTTTTCCAACTCTTCATTCGAACTCTTAGGTTTCAAATGGAAAAAAATGAATCTATCGTTGCAGATTTAGCAGATCAAGCGGACCAGGTGGAAAAAGAACGGATCAAGTAGATCTGGTACAAGAGAGGATCAAGCAGATCTAATGGTCCAAATTATATGTAAGAATGATGAAAGTGGATAAAAAGTGGTTCAAAGTATTGTATAGATTTAAATAATTTATATTACTATTTAATTTTATAGTTCAAAGTATATATTTTTAAAAATAAGCTATATAATTTTATTCAAAATATAATGCAAAATTATTTTAAACACACATATATAACTTAAAAATATTTTTGGTTTTGATAAAGTAGTATAATAATAATTTAAGCTTTAATATTAACTAATACATGAATTTAAAAGTATTAGAAAATATGACTTATTTATTTATATAGTTTATACTTGATTAGCCTAAAATATTAATACTAATATGGATTATTCATATATTGAATATAAAAATAATATTGAATATTTTAATAGTAAATAAAAATGGTTTAAATAGTATAAAATGTTACTTATGTATATAAATGAAAATACAACCATAAAATTTCAATATTAGATTAGAGTTTGAAAATGAAATGGTACAAAAGGTGGGGCCTACACCAAAGTGGAGCATTTACAATTTTCCCCATTCATAAAATTTTGTAAATGAACTAGTGATCTAATTTTTTTTAACCGCTCGCTAACTCCAGTAACATAATTCAAAACCTTAGAAACATAATTCATTACAGATTTGGTTAGAGTTCTTATATAATATCTAAAAACACGTTCTAAACAAGTCTCTACCTATTTTCATCCAGACAAATGTCTTACCTACCAAACGCAAGAATTGTCCACATATTAGTCATCTGGTCTGTGAGACTCTCATATTTTAGTAGATCAATGATCCATAGAGATTCCCCTATATTTCCACGAGTTATTCTTGGGTTCACCCCCTTACCTCTAGATTCACCAACCAATAGGATTTCATTATTTCAAATTCGATATCTTTTAAAAAAGGAAACAAAATATTGTCAAGTTATATTATATTTTTAAAATAAAAAGGTAAAAAAAAAATTAGTAGTTACAAAAAAAAGAATTTTTTTAAAAAAAATATTGTTAACGTCGCCAGCAAAACACTAAACCCTAAGTCCTATTCCCTAAACCCTAAATCTGAAACCCTAAACCCTTGGGTAAACCTTAAACCCTTGGGTAAACCCTAAACCCTTGGATAAATCATAAATTCTAAATCAAAAACACTAAACAGTAAAATTCTAAACCCTTAAGTGTTTTAGTGTTTAGTGTTTTTGATTTAGAGTTTATGATTTATCCAAGGGTCTAGGGTTTATCCAAGGGTTTAGGGTTTCATATTTAGGGTTTAGGGATTAGGATTTAGGGTTTAGTTTTTTCCTGACGACGTTAAAAATATTTTTTTTGTAATTACTACTATTTTTATTTTTTATCTTTTTATTTTAAAAACATAATATAACTTGACAATATTTTGTTTTCTTTTTTAAAAAATATTGAATTTAAAATAATGAAATCCTATTGGTTGGTGAACCTAGAGGTTCACCCTAGGGAGTGGACCCAAGAATAAGTCTATTTCCACCACAAAACAAGAATAAGAAAAGTATTCCAAATGCGTTGATTTGTATAATTCTTAAATGCGAGATTTTCTAGTTTTAATTTTTTTTTAAAGCCTTGACTGGAATCACATTTGACTCGCAAGTTGTAAAAATATTATTCAACAAAAGGGGGAAATATTTTACCGCTAAGTCGCTAACATTTAGCCAAAAGCTTCATAAACGCTTAACCAAACAATTCTTATTAGCAACTGTGTTGTCTAAAGTTTCTGAAGTGCCAAAAACATTTATTTAGGAACAAACCAATTGACAACAATTATTCGGTATATCGTAGCATCTCAGTAAATCTTGCGGACAACAACAAACATCAACGATCTATCATTTGATCATCAAAGAATTAATTTCTTCGAAGCATAATGAAAAATTGCATTCCGGATTTGGCATTGGCAAGTTCCGGAAGTATCTCTGGACACTTCTTCTCATAAAGCTCATTTGTCCTCTCCATTGCTTCTTTACCAAACCTCGACTCAATAACTCCTCCAAATGTAACTTTGTTTGAAGTTGCCAAGAACTCTGGATCCAGAGGAAATTCTTCGTTAGCATGACTAATTTTCTCAAACGCTTCTATCGTGAAACATCCGTTATCTTCAATGACACTCTTGAATTCCGCAACGTGTGCCGGATAGATTGGGAAGTTGAAAGAGTCTAGCTCTTCTTGATTGATTAATCCCTACACAAAACATTGACTAGAAAGTGTCATAAAATAATAATTAAGATGATGTGTTTTTTACCGTGACACAACAAGTACACATCAGAGGGACAATATTTGTTTTTTACCTCTTTAGCTACATCATTGAGGCAATTTCCCAAGTGATCAAGAAGCATTCCTTTCATTGTTTCAGACATTTTAACTCCATCCGGTACACATGATCCAAGAAGAAATAGCAATCCCCCGGACACGAGTTCTTCTCCTCTTGCTTTCAGGAAACTCCCCATGTCGATCTTGAACTGATCAAGATACGCTTCCGCGACCTCCTCCGAGAATCCAGTGCAATGAATGTCCTTGTTCCATGCAGGAGAGTTTGGATCCGCGATCCCTTTAGGAATTTGGGACAACCAATGAAGCGAGTATGAACAATGTCCCACATGGAGACTGTCTCGAGGAAGAACACGGCCAAAGAAAGATCCGGGAACTCCAGCAACAAAGTATCCTTTGGTCGGAGGGAGTGTTTGGAAAAGGGTGTTGAAATCATTGTTTGAATGATCGTTAAAAAGAACTTGAAACTCAATGTTATCATCCGGATTTTTCTGAGTTTCCTTTCGGTACTTCTGTCCCACAGCATCAATTATGTTTTGTACTGCAAGGAACGTATTAGGTCCAGTGGAACAACCAAAATCCGCTATGTTAAAGCGATTGGAAGCTGAGTTGATTTCGAGTTTGGTGGAGATTGCTTCACTGATCTTTTCCTTTGCTACTTCAAGCAACGCTCTCTGCAATAATCAAATTCCATCATTAGTAGACAATATGTTTATCAGATTCAAAGTTTCCATGCTTCAAATTGACTCAAAGCTAGCTATTAATATATCTAACAGCAACAAAAATGGTTATCCCCGTGAAAATGATCTTTTCAAAATTCATTCATTTTAGATAATCTAATATATATTTACAAGATGTATAGTTGAAAACAAAACTTTCAGCAAGATTTCATAAAGAATTTTCAAAGTATTTTGACCAACCCGAAACAAAATAACTAACCTGATACGTTGAATGCTGACTGTAGCTATTCGGACCCTTGCCTCCAGCCATCGTGTACGTCGGAGCCATCTCTCTCACTCTCTTTCTCTATGTATGTTTAGCGAGTGTAAAGATATACTTGTGACTTGTGAGTTTGCTTGGTCTTAGTAATATGCACAAATGATGTATTTATATATATCCTGATATATAATTGGTAAACGAGGACGCCAATATTGACCGATGCCTGAAAAAACGACTTGCAAGTTGCAACCCAAAAGCTTTTTTATTATTCTACATAGTACGTAGTATGAACTTTCTAAGTCTAACTAACACATTTTCCACGCACGCTAATTATGTCGCCCATGACTTTTATAATTTTTGTTTGTATATTATTTTATATATGGAAGCATAATTTTTTGACTCGAGTCCCGATTTCTATTTTTGTGACGCTATTAACCTTATTTGTTTCTTTTTTCAAATACTTTTTCATGTAAACGAATTGTAACACATAAAACTCATATAAAATATCAGAGAATCTGTAGAACATCAACACTGGTGAAAACTTTATATAGTTCCTAACTAATATATTTAATCATTAAAAAATATAAGATATCTCACTACAAGAAAACACAAGTTTTACGAGGGCAGTTTTCCTCGTTACTTCGTCGTAAAAGCAGTGTTACGACGAATTAGCGAGGAAACCCGTTTCGTCGTTATACGTTTGTCGTAACGCATATATCCTCGCTAATTCGTCGTAAAGTAGCGAGGAAATAATTTCGTCGTAAAAGCGAAGGAGGATATTTCGTCGTAAAGACCACGTAAAGATTCCACGTAAGGACGTCGCTAAGTTTCCTCGTAAATACCACGAAAAACTTTCCTCGTAAAACCCACGTAAATAAATACTCGTAAAATAAACGTAAATACCTTGACAGCTTTCCACGTAAAGAAAATGTAAAAACCTTGATAGATTTCCACGTTATTTCCTTGTAAATGTTTCCTCGTAAAAACCACGTTAAGCTTCCACGTAAAGAAGCCGCAAAATTAGCTACGAATTTACTTCGTTTCATTATTTTATAGAAATATAAAAAATTATAATTATAAATATAATTTAAATTATTTAAATTATTAATAAAATTAAAATTCTAAAAAAATCAAAACCAAAATTTATATATAAATAAGTTTTGAATTCATAATACAAGAACCGAAATTAAAAAGAACTAAGGGTGGTCGTTAATCGCCTCGTAGAATTCATCACTCCTCGCCTGAACATCCGCCTCGGCATGTGATTCGTCGGTCGGTGACTGGCCTGGGATAGGATTTTGTTGTCGCATGTTCCTCAACAAAGTCGCCCATTCCGGATTTGTGGCCGCTACAACGTCCAAGAAGCCCTCGAGTCCACCCATACGAGATCGCAGCTGAGTAGACTCTCTACGCAGCTGAGTAGACTCTCTACGCAGCTCTTCAGGCTCCCTACGCAGCTGAGAGACTTCATCATCCCGTCGCTGAACATAAGACGATGTCGCTCTCGGAACATCGTTGACGGAACCAATCCCCAACGTCCGTCCCTTTTTTTTAGGGACAACCTTAAAAACAAAAAATAAATTTTGTTAGTAAAAATTTAAAGTTAAATTAAATGAATATTTAAGAAAATTAAAATTTTAGAAAATTTACCTCCTCGTAAAGCTTATCCACTTCAGGTGTGGATAAGGTGACGGGTAATCCATCGGTGGACTGTTGGGTCAGCTGGGTCTGGCGTTCTTCAACCCGAGCAGCCAAATCGTTGTAGATTTGCTCGGACTTGCCATCTATAAATCGGCCCGCCTTGTTCTTGTGGGTCCTCTTGTTCTTGTTGCTCGGAATTCTCCCGTCTCTTTGGCCTAAAAAAACATTTAAGAAAGTTGTTAATTAGAATATATATAAAAATATACTAAAAATTTAATATAATTAAATTTTTAATTACCATTTCCAAACGGACACCGGCGTGGGGTTTTTGGCCCGTAGTGTGAAGCATCGGCCCGTTCCCGTGCTCATCGACTGTGTTACGGGAGTTAGAGCAAGACTGGGCGATTCTAATGGAATCAGGAAGACGCCAATATCAGATGAGGCCATCCCAGACATCCGTGGTGAGCTCAGCGGGTTTGCCACGCTCATACCCCTTCACGATCCAGTCACCCTTCCAGTTGGAGACCGTGTCCAACAAGCGAACTTTCGCCTTCGCGACAAACTTCTTCCTCACCCTCTCAGTGATCCCCAAGGCCCAATTATATTTTTGCTGTTGGAAAAAATAATTTATAATTAGTTTTTCAGAAAAAAATATATATATAAATAATAAAAAATTTAAAGATATATATTTAATTAATAGAACTTACAGCGTAAATTTTGAACCACGTCTTTCTGACGTAGTGGGGCGTCGTTTTCCAGTTCGGATGTGGCATGGAGAAGTAACCTTTTATCGTGTCGGTTACGTCCGATGCAAGACATCCGTCAATCCCCCACCTGAAAAATACAAATTTAAAATATAAATTATTTTTTAAAGTTATAAAAGAATTTAAAAAGAATAAAAAAATAATGAAACATACCATAAAGTTCCGTCCGGTCGGTCGGGGTCGATGACTGGTAAACCTTCTCTGCCTGGCAGACGGAGAATGTCCTCTACGGTGTACTGCGAGTAAGGAGCACTCGGAGGCACCATCAAATCGGGATGAATCTCGGCCGCGGGCATCGGAGGTGCCGGCATCGTAGGAGGCACAGGAGGAGGAGCCATCTGGGGAGGCACGTGAGGAACCGATGGTGCACTAGAAGAAGGAGATCCAATGACTCTCTGAGTGTACTGAGTCTCGGGGACAGTCTCCTGACCCGAAGAACCGGGAGCTGAAGAAGACGACGGGTCTAAACGACTACCCGGCTCACCGAACATCTCTCTGTAATGGGCAGTAAGTCTACCTTTTCGAACCTGAGAAAAAAATTTAATTTTTTAAATTTTCGTGAACAATATACTTCCCAACATTATCCACCTAATCAACACTAAATAACATAAGATCCGTAAACCTATCTAAATTCCCTATACTAACCACCTAATCTATCCTAAACTAATCAAACTAGAGAGGAATTAGAGAGACTTACCATTGCTACGAATTAGGGAGGAAGTGGAGAGGAAGTGGAGAGGAAAGACGGAGCGAGCTCGCTCGGGATATATATAAGATTACTTGTCCTCGTAATTTCCTCGTAAACTTACGAGGAATTACAGAGGCCCGCGTTTTCATTTACGACGAAATAGCGACGAAATACAAAGGCCCGCGTTTTCGTTAACGACGTTTTTACGACGAAATGGGATACGTGGAATTAACGAGTTAACCAGTTACGAGGAATTAGCGAGCCTTTATTTTCTATAAATACCCACAACTTTCCTTCTCAAACCACACACACAAACTCACAAAACACACCCTATCTCAAATCACACTCCTCACCAAAATACTTTTCAAATTAGAAATATTTAAAAAAAAAAAAAAAGAAGATATTAGAATTTATGTGGGTGAGACTTAAGTCTCGCCACATATAATTCTAGTATCTTTCTTTTTTTCTTTTTTTCTAGTTTTTATACTATGAAGAAGTAGCTAGTCTCGCTTTTCACCAAATTAGAAATATTTGGAAAAAAAGAAAGAGAAGAAGATATTAGAATTTATGTGGGCGAGACTTAAGTATTATAATTGCTGGAAGTCTTGCCACATGTAAATCTGGTGTCTCTCTTCTTTTCTTTTTTTTTTCTAGTTTTTAAGTCTACGAGGTTTTTACGACGATTTCTGTTACGAGGTGTTTACGACGAAATCATCCTACGTGGAATTAAAGAGTGCCTCCTTCGTCATTTACTTTACGTGGTATTTACGTCAATTTACCTTACGAGGTCTTTACGACGATTCCGTCCTACGTGGAATTAACGGGTTTCGCTTTCTTTATTTTTTTTACTTTCGTCGTTATTTCCACGTAAGCTAACGAGTTCTTTACGACGATTCTGTCCTACGTGGAATAAACGAGGATTACGTCGTACATTGGACGTCAAATTACGAGGAATTAACGAGCAGTACGTTTAAATCCCTAAAATCCGAAACCCCAAACCCCAAAACCCCATATTCCTTATCTTCTACTTCATATATTCCAAACCCCATCTTTATTTCCATTCCAAACCACAATTCCCACATTTACTTATTTATAAAACAACTCCCACAATTTCTTATTCATAAAACAAACTCCCACATTACCTTATTCATAAAACAAACTCTCACATTACCTTATTCATAAAATAAACTACACAAAATCAAATACATCAATCGGATACATCGACATTCTCGTCATCACTAGAAATATCATCATTTTCATTAAACTCGTCTTCTACAGCTTCGTCTGTGGCATCATCGGTAAGATCTTCGTATTCGTGATTATGCGGATCAATGAGAAGGATGTCATCAACTTCTTGTTCAGGTTCCTCGACTTCTCCACTGATGATTCGTCCTCGAGGTGTAACTTTGATCACTGCTAACCAATTTATACCCGAATCTCTCATCCGAGGGTATGGAAGGAAGCTAACTTGGTCTGCTTGTGAAGCTAAGATGAAAGGCTCGAATTTGTTGTACCGACGTCCACCGTTGACATCAACTACACCAAATTTGTTAGACCGAACACCTCTGTTGACGACGGGGTCGAACCATTCACATTTGAAGATGACGCATTTCAGCTTCAGTATCCCTCGAAATTCGACTTCAATAATCTCCGTCAAGATCCCGTAGAAATATGTTTCCCCTTACACACATATTCCATAGTTACTGGTCGCCCGCTGTCTACCATACTCATATGTGTGAAAAGTGTAGCCTCGTGTGAAATACATCTGTGATGTGGTGACCTTTACAAGTGGAGATTGAATTACTTCGTGTAACCACTTAGGATAATCTGCATCGTCGTCATAATCAACCTGCAAAAATAAAGAGAACATTAAAATACAAATCATGTATGAAAAAATAGTTTGAGTTATAATACCTGATTCCGCAACCACTTAATGAAGTGCTGATCTTTCCTTTTGTCTACGTCACTTGTGGATATACCAGGAAATGTTTCTTCGACTTGAGAAACAAATAGGCTGTAAAATTAATCACATTTCATAGGAATGAATCTCTTGCAATTATATAATTAATTATATGTGTTTTGAAGTGTCCATATATGTTACCTTTCAAAATAACGCATCAATGGATCCTCGCAATTGAGTAGAATATAGGTGTGTGCACTATGAGCGTCTTGTTCACTCGACCACCAAACCTCTTTAGACTCCCACCGAGTCGTCCAATCTGGCTAAAGATGTCTGGAACACCAGCAACTGCATATGTTGGCGCAACTCCACCATCATCATATCTTCTTGGAGCTCTTCTACGGGTACGTACTTTTGACGCAAAGTAGTACGATGTGAAGTGAGAAACTTCTTCCGTCAAACTTCCAGCAATTATAGAACCTTCAACTTTGGCGAGGTTCTTTGCTTTTCCCTTCAAATATTTCATGGCTCGCTCATACTGATACATCCATCTGTAATGTACAGGTCCACGATGCAATGCTTCATATGGGAGGTGGACAGCTAGATGCTCCATGACGTCAAAAAATCCAGGAGGAAATATCTTCTCCAAGTTGCACAATAAGATGAGAATGTTCTCCTGAAGCTGTTCTACAACTTCTTCTTTAAGAGTGCGTGTGCTCAGATCCCTGAAAAATGCTCCAATGCTTTTTATATTCCAAAAACAATTAAACACATTGTTAGTCGTATATTATTTTGCAAACTAGACCGTTATAAAATTATTGTGATATAAAACACTACGAACCTGCAAGTGCTTCATGTACGTTTGTTGGAAGTAGCTCCGCAAATGCAAAGGGCAGTAGTCGTTGCATAAAGACATGACAATCATGACTCTTCATCCCAGAGAACTTTTGACCCTTTTCAACACATCTAGAGAGATTTGAAACATACCCATCGGGGAACTTCACTTCTGATGCCACCCAGTTGAACAACACCGACTTTTTTCTGAAGACAGTCTGAATATCGGAACGGGAACTTGTCCATTGCTTTTAATATGTAACTCGCTTCTTGAGCAAATATCCGGCAAGTCCAACCTCGATTTTATGTTGTCTTTTGTCTTCCCTGGGACATTCAATATTGTATTCATGATGTTCTCAAAGAAATTCTTCTCTATATGCATCACATCGAGGTTGTGGCGCAGAAGAAGATCCTTCCAATATGGCAACTCCCAAAATATACTCTTCTTGTGCCAGTTGTGATGAACACCGTAAGAATCAGGCATATTACGAGGGACATGCCAATTACCACCCCAACGAACTGTTTCGTTAGCTCCGTAGTAGTCGATTTGTGCTTCAATTTGTTCTCCAGTTAGATATGGTGGAGGAGTGTCTCTCACAACCCTTTTGTGCCTAAACAAATTCTTGTTTCTTCGGTAAGGATGGCCAATGGGAAGAAATCGACGATGACAATCAAACCAACTTGTCTTCCTACCATTCTTCAGTTGAAACGCATCTGTCGTTCCATTACAATATGGACAAGCTAATCTCCCATGTGTAGTCCATCCAGACAACATCCCATATGCAGGAAAGTCACTTATGGTCCACAAAAGCATAGCTCGCATCGTAAAATTCGTCTTCGTTGAACAGTCGTACGTCCTCACCCCTGTTGACCACAAATCCTTCAACTCTTTTATCAGTGGTTGTAGGAAAACATCCAGGGACCTTTTTGGATGGTTCGGACCAGGTATCAATATCGTCAAGAATAGCAACTCCCGTTGCATGCACATCTCCGGTGGCAGGTTGTATGGCGTAAGAAAGACTGGCCACAATGAATATTGTCTCCCTGACATTCCGAACGGACTAAATCCATCTGTGCATAATCCGAGATACACATTCCGGCTATTGCTAGCAAAATCCGGATGTACTTTGTTGAAATGTTTCCAGGCTCTTGCATCTGATGGATGAGTCATCTCACCATCCGTCTGAGTATGCTCGGCATGCCATCTCATCTTTGCAGCAGTCTGCTCTGATTGATACAATCTTTTCAATCTGTCTGTAATTGGTAGGTACCACATCCTTTGGTACGGTACCCTATTACGTCCCCGTCCTTGCGGCTTGAATCGTGGCTTCTTGCAGAATCGACATACTTCTAGCTTCTCATCATCTCCCCAATAGATCATGCAGTTGTCGATGCAGACATCTATCATCTCCGAAGGCAACCCAAGACTATAAACTAATTTCTGAATCTCATAATAAGAATCAGCAGACACATTGTCTTCCGGCAAATACTCTTTAAACAAGTCCGCCCATTCGTTCATGCAACTTTCAGGTAGATTGTGATCAGTTTTAATATTCATCATTCTAGCAGCCAACGACAATTTAGAGAGACCTTCTCTACAACCACTGTAAAGTGGTTGATTCGCCGCGTTTAACATTCCGTAAAACTTTTTTGCATCTATATTAGGTTCTTCATCTTCATCATGAGCTACGAATGCATCAGCTACCATATCATGAACCCTATCATAATCTACCATCTCCTCCTGATGGTAACTATGTTCATTATGCAAATGATGATTAACCGGTTCTTCCTGAAAATTGCTATTACTACTACTAGCTTCATTCTGATCATAATTATAACCTTCCCCATGTTGAAACCAGATATAGTAATTTGGCGTGAAACCTCTATTTATTAAATGCTTCCAAACATTTTCACGGTTTGCCAATTTCGAATTGTTGCATTTCCGACAAGGACAGAACATCTTACCACTTTCTTGGGCGAGCGGTGTTGAATCTGCTTGGTGCATAAATGTCTCCAGCCCCGCAAGGTATTCTTTCGTCACTCTCCCGTTAGCATCTCTATGCATATACATCCAATTCCGCAACTCGTAAATAGTCCGAGAGCCAGCCATTTTTTTTCTTTCACGTTTTTTGTTGTTGGTGTGTTTAAAATGATGTTCCAACATCCATATTTATAGAAAATTTCGAATCTGGTAGTTGTAATTTTACTATGAAATTACGACGAAAATTAATTGTATGGCCAAAAAAAAAACGTGAGCCACCTACCAAGTTGTTGATTCAAAATTTCCTCGTTAAGTACACGTAAAATATTTCGTCGTAAAGCACTCGCGAAATTTACGTGGCTTTTACGAGGAAAAACTATTTCCTCGTAAAAGCCACGTCAATTTACATCGTCTTTACGACGAATATGTTTTGTCGTTACCTTACGACGAAATAACGATGCTTTTCTTTCTCCACGTACTTTCCTCGCAAAATCAACGTTTTTTTACGAGGATTATTTTTCCTCGTTAAACTTCCTCGTTAAAGTTACGTTTTTTTGTAGTGCTATAAGTTGACATGTGTTGAGAAAATCTCTTACTAAGATTTCAAATTCTTACAAGTGAAATATTACTCTTTTTGACCTTTTTATATTTTTAATTTGTGAAAAACTATCTTAAAAACTCATGAATAGTGATTTTTATTTGTATTGTTCAGTCTTGGACCCGCTTGGTATTGAGACTACGAAGACTTTAAAATGTTTAACAGTTTTTAAAGTTTTTTTATCCAATCAACATTTTTCTCCTTTCGTCTAAAATTTAATTAAAGGAACAAAGCCCATAGGATCAACCCAAAACAACACAATAACACAAACATAAAGCCTAACACACTAGGACGAACCAAACATCAACCATTTTGGGTTCTAAGCCCATCATCCTAAACCTAGAAGGCGCCACTTCATTCACGCGTGTTGCATGGACGGGACACATATTGATATCCTCACCTGCGAGGAACACGCGTCACAAGACTGCCACATATTGACCGAGACACCACTTGAGGGGCACGTGTCCTAAGATCGAAGCCCTCTCACCTCACCGACATGCAACCTCCGTCACCGCAAGAATCGGACATCCACCGGAAAACGACATCATCTTCCGCCGGAGTCAGAGAAAAAGCACGACCAAACTCCACCATGGAGGCCAAAACCGTTGCAGATCTCGAACCATGGATCTACGCTTCAAGAAACATCAATCATCTGCGATCGATCCAAGAAATCAACATGGATTCTCAGATTGAGAGTCGATTGGGCAAAGAAATACTAAGGGTGTAGATCGTGAACTGATTCCGGATCAATCCGGAGAAAAAGCCGGCGAAAGGACGGTGCTGTCAGAATCACCGCTTCCCCGAAGATGAAAGCCAGCGAAATCGGTGCTGTCAAAGCCACTGTTTTCCGGAAACGAAAGATGGTGATGGCGGTGTGGAAGGAATCACCGATTTCCAGAATCAAACATGCTAACCGGAAGTGGGCTTGTAAGAAACTCTGGTTGAAGTTTCATCTCAGTCCTTCCTCTGTGTCGGATTTAAGAGGGAGGACAGAGCAGAAGGAGAGAGACAACATCATCCCTTATCCAATCAACCTATGATGGCTTTCTCTTTCTCTAAAGTTTTGAAAATCACTTGCAGTTATTTTTTTTTGTTTTTGTTTTTTATTTTTTATTTTTGTCTAAAATCTTTTTTTTTTCATATTTTCATTGTCTCTTCTTTGGTCAGACTCATTAATTTTTATATTGTTATTTTTCTTTCTTTCCCCAAAATATTGAAAACTTATTTTTTATACTAAATTAATTTTATTAAATAAATTTTTGACTAATTAATGAATAATATTTTTCTCTAGTTCTTTTGAAATCTATTTTGTAATACTTTACAGTTATATATATCATTAAATAAAATTCTAATTATTAGATAATTATAATCTTAAATTTTTACAATTTTAATACGAAATATATTTCCACAAAATTTAATAACGGCTACAGTTTTTAAAGCCACAGCTCTCAGACCCAAATTTTCTAAAGCTAGATATCTAAAATCAAAACCTAAAGCCAAAATCCGTAACAATCAGAGCCCTTGTCAACTAGTATAAGATCTCTTGATTTTTTTATATTATTAAATCTGGTGAAAATTGGTAAAGTAAGTGTAAAAATCTTATAATCAATAATTAAATACCTATAAATTTATTTATAACTTTTGGTCTAATCTTATTAGAATATCTTAAAACATTATAAGAATCTTAAAATTGTTCTTATTTGTATTGTCTAATCTTGTCATAGTAAATAGAAAATGTAAAAGTTTTAAATTATTTTTATTTTGCTCCTAAATGAGCCCAAATTTTGTAGAAATTATGAAAATTTTAGAATCACATTTCTTTGGATTTTCTTATCTTGCTACAATATGTTTGCTAGCGAAAAAAATAATAGTTTATTTGTATTGTGTTTTCAAATCAGCTAAAACTTTTTAGAAAAATGTGAAAATTTTGGAATCACTTTCTTTGTATTGTCTTATCTTGTCAAAATATGTTTGCCAGTAAAAAAATATTTGAATTATTTGTATTGTGTTTTCAAATCAGCTGAAACCTTGTAGAGAAACATGAGAATTTCTGAATCATTCTTTGAATTGTCTTATTTTCTCATAATATGTTTGCTAGAGTGAAATTTTTGATTTTTTTTTTGTTTTATCAAATGATTCAAATTTTCTCAATTTTGGTAATTTTTTTGAAAATCTTGTAATCACCTTGCTTTGTATTGTCTAATCTTGTAAAAAATTATGTTAATGTGAATTCTTTGAATATATTGTATTATCAAATCAGCTCAAACTATGTAGAAAAGTATGAGAATTTTGGAACCACTTTCATTGTATTGTCTTATATTGTCAAAATATGTTTGCTAGTGTTAAAATATTTTTATTGTGTTATTAAATCTTCTGAAGATTGGTAAAAAGATACTAAATTCTTGGAATCATCGTTTTTTGGTATCGTCTAGTCTTGTAAAAATTTCTTAATTCTTTGGATTATTTTTATGCTGCTATCAAATTCACTCAAATTAATAAATATGTTTGAGAATATTGAATTTAAGTTTTGTTGTATTGTCAAATCTACAATAATGAGATATTATTTAATTATTTTTCCTGCAGTGGCATATTTTCATTCAAGGGATATAAATCTATAAATAGCATCACATGACATATTGTTTTCATTCAGATCAATATTTTATTCACAACACTATAACATTTTATACCTATCTAAAAATGTCACTATGTACTTGCCGATATAGTAAAGAAAAAAATAAACTTATATGTCAAGTTTATACGCAAATTTCTCAAGATATAATCAAAGGTGCTTATCAAACATCTAATCATTTCTGGTTTTGTGTGGCAAAACATACGAGAATTAGAAAAATTCAAATTGGAGTGAACATTCAAGAAGATCCATACAAGCTCGAGTTCAAACTATTGAAAAAGAACAAAAAATATATAAAGCACAGAAAAATACACTAGTTTAACATATAAAACAATCACTAGCATTTTGGGATATTTTTACATTTGATTGAATTTGGGGTATATTTTTGTTCTTTTAAAATCAAGTTTTAGATCATATTTGTTAACTTTCTTTAGATTAATACTAGTTTCTTTTTTTAATAAATAAAAATAAAATTTTATGATATATATATTCTATAAGCATAACTAAATTATTAACCAAAATGAATATAAAAATAACTCGATATATTGGTTATTCCATAAATTCTATAATCAATTATAAGTACGGATACACATAAATAACACAAATCATCCGAGGTAAAAGAAATGAGGAAACTGAAGTTCCGCGTACTAGTCAATCATCCCAGATAAAAGAGAAAACCTATGAACCTGTTGGAACTAATGTGATCCAAGAATCAAAGTAGTGGATCACTGGAATGAGGCATGGAAAGGCTTCGCCTCGTAACATCGATACGAAAAGAAAAGAAAACCGATGATTGTAGAAACGAGGTTTCACCTTCCCGTTTCAATATTCTCTCAGCTCATGAGGAGGAAGAAGAAGAAATAGAGGAAGCGAATTCAAAAAGAGATAGAAGATGATGAGGAAACCTCTTCCTCTTCTTCCTTGAAAGAGGAATCGATACCAAAGACAGTATTGTTGAAAGAAGGAGCAGAACAGAGAAATCAAGCTCCCCCACGTAATCAAACCTCAAAGAACCAGATGATGCAGCGCATCTTTTGGATTTGGCCTTTCAACTACAACGGTTTATTAAGCTTTACGTGTTTATCAAGCAGATATTAGTTTACATTTCTTGTACTTAAAGATAATACTAAATATTTGACAAGAGGTCAATAGCTCAACTGGAAAGACCCTGCACCACCAGAACATAAATTTTCCCATCACAGCAAAACAATAAGAAGTCCTCCTCATGGAGGAACTAATGATCATGACGATCATTTTTGGCGTTCAATACTCACGGTTTTGACAATACACGCAAACATGATACAGTTCAGTCTTGGTTAAATATAGTAAAACCCTGATTTGATCGTCTTTTGGGAAAAGATCAGGCGTCATAAAGATCAGTTTAATGCAACAGATATTTCATGGGTTATTCTAAGGGGTTTTAATAAGATTCTAGACTCTGAAGAACACTCTCAACATTTGGAGAGGCTAAGTCACCGAGCTGGATGGAAGGACTTCCAAGAACTGATAGAGGATTGCTAATTGACTGATCTTGATAGTACAAGTCCTCTGTTTACTTGGTGGAACAACAAAGGAGAAGACCGTATTTGGAAAACTTTCTATAGTGACTATGGCTCTGTGATAAGTTTTGTTGTTTCTGTCTCCAACTGCAAGCCAGAGTGATTGTGGTTTAGCTTTATGCATTAGAAAACTTTCTTTGGCCCCGAAACTTTATTCCATCGCTTATAAGCTTCATTTTCCTCTTTCACAGCTCGCCTAAAAGGATTACTTAGGTTAGCCTCTTATTTATAGCATAGAGCCTTATGAGAGCTTTTCACCAAACATCCCATCCTCTCTATTGCAAGCTTTCTGATCTCTGGTTTTAGGGCCTTTAGCTTTTTGGGGAATCTGAAGAAAGATGATGTGGATAAATAAATCGGCTCAGTCTGTTTCCAGAAGTTCTCCACAGTCGGCCTGAATTCATCCATCTGTGTTACCACATTAACAAACTTAAAAAGGTTTACGCTTCTTCTCCTGGTTTGCCTTTTAAGTGATTCGACATCTTATATGGTCTGAAACTCCTCCTTCTTCAAACGTGGGTATGTGAGCAGCCAAACATCATTTACCAATACCCTATCTAGCTTCTTCTAAATCATCCCATCCTCTGTTTTATTACACTATATGTATATAGAGGTCCATGAGTGGTCAAATTCACCAGTGAACAATAATGTATCAAGCCTCTGAAATCATATATACCAGGAGTTATTCTCCGGGAAATATCATAATTTGAATATTCCTCCATCTCAACTGTCTCATTGAAATCTCCTAAGAATCTGACTATGGGAGAGTTTTGATGATCTTTCAAGTCTCTCCACAGCTCTTTACGATCTTCCATAAGATTCAAGACATAGACAAAAGAGAAGACGAGCTCAGTCTCACTATCCTCTTTTTGTACCGAACACTTTACCATTTGACCACTTTCGAAGAAGAGAATAACTCTTGTATTGTGCCTCCAGACCACACAAATACAACCCAAACGATTATACTCAGTAATTTGTCAACAGTGTCTAATCATTAAACACCTTTTCCACGATCTTCTGAACTTTATTTTCTTTCATTCTTGTTTCCATGATACTTCCAAAATGAAAAGAACTACCCGCTCTGTTTCATATTGTAGGTACGTAGTTTTAGCGAAATAATTCATAATGTGAATAGTTTTCATGTTTCAATGCACTTTTTTACTTATTAAATATTGTTGAGACAATTGGATCAATATACCTAAATCTGTGCAAAATTAAGAAAGTACCCAAAAGCGAAAATAACCCATCGGAACTGTAGCTAATTGCGTCCTACATTCCCCTTTTACCCCTACAGTCTAGAAACCTAAGGAGAAAAGTGAACACTTTTTGATTCGGGAGATCTTCAATAGCCGTTTTGTTAGGTTATTGTGTAAGGTACACTGGAAAATCAAAAAAAAAAAATCCACAGCAAATCTAAATATAGCGTACATAGACTTGTTGAACACATGACCTTGCTCGATTAGTCGTACAAGGTTGCCAACATGTTCCTCATCAACCTTGTCTTCTCACGTCAGCTCTTCTGAGAATGTGTTGCATCAACTACCATCGAAATCACTTCAACCTGTGGTATAGTCACAAAACATTAGATAATATACATATGGCTTTCTCCTGGTTAGTTAGATATAAAGAAAGATGGTAACAATTAACACGCATTGTAACGACCAACAACCCACTAGTTCGCTACTAACTTGGGGTAACAGAAACTCTGCAAAGGTGATTGTATCTAAACAGCTGCCTATATGTACAACCACAAGGACAACAACGCAACTAACTCTTATGGTACCAGTTAATACGCTGGGGTAACACCTGTTACGCTTGGGTAACGTCAAAACCAAAAGGGTCTCCAGTATCAACAACTCTTTTGGTAACAACTAATATGCATTGGAACGACTAATAACCCACTAGTTGGCTGCTAACTCGGAGTAACAAAAACTTTGCAAAGGTGGCTAGCTCAACAGCTGCCTATACGTACAACCATAAGAGAAACAAAAGCAACTAACTCTTGTGGTAACAGTTAACACGCAGGAGTAACACCTACTATGCTTGGGTAACTTCAGAACCAAAAGGGTCTCTAATATCAATAACTCTTTTGGTAACAACTAACATGCATTGTAACGACTAACAATGCACTAGTTCACTACTAACTCGGAGTAACAGAAAATTTGCAAAGGTGACTATAGCTAAACAACTGCCTATACGTACAACCACAAGAGCAACAAAAGCAACTAACTCTTGTGGTAACAATTACTACGCATGAGTAACACCTAATACGCTTGGATAACATCAGAACTAAATTGGTCTCCAGATATCAACAACTCTTTTGGTAACAGCTACCACTTACCTTGCATTTTTCATCCAGCTCTCTAGCGTGTGTGGGACTTACACAATATCGAACTATTTTCGGCGGGAGGGTGGTCCATCGATCTCCTCTCCTTCTTCTTGAGATTCGTTTCACCCAGACTCTGATTTGATGTCAAAATCAGTGACCACAACAGGCTCCGGTGTGGTGACAATCTGTGGAATGGCCGACGGTAAATTCTCTAGTTTTGGTCTCTGTAGAAAAATTATAATTTTTGATTAAATGAAAAAAAGGATTTGGGGGATATTACTGTTTAGAAAGGGCTCAAACGAAGAATAGGTGGGTCTGGTGATATCTTCTGATATTATATGTAGAGTAGATATAGAGTAAGCGTGTTTGGTTGTAGGGGTGAAATGGTATTAAAATAAATTGGAATAGTTACGTGGTATTTTCCTAATATCTGTGAAATCTGTGCATATACGTCCTAATTTCTCAATATTGTTTAGCCAATTAAATAGTTAGCTTTTCTAAAATTGGTTGAATTTATTGATTAAATGATATTTTTAAACTACTTACATTATAAAACATAAGGAATACTATATAATCAGTTCCTTACTATGAAATGCTTAGTTGATTTATTGAGCCCCCTCACTAGCTAGTCTTGGGCAAAAAAAACCGAACCAAATTATCCGAAACCGGATCGAAACCCTCAATTACCCGAATGGTTCATATATTTCGAAACCCGAATAACCGATCCAAAACTGGAACCGAACGGATACCCGAATATGAAAAACAAGTTTTAGCTTTCTGAAAAAATGTAAAATATCGTCAAATCCACTTGAATCTGGGTTTGAGAAGAAGAATAAGAACATTGTTAGTAGAAAACCATGTTATCTTTTATATATGTACTCTCTTATATTATATATCTATGGTATTTCTATATTAAATTAAAATAAATACTTATAAAACAACACTTTAGTGATTTGAACTCTATTTGGATTCAAAATTATACAAGTGTTTAACCATTAAACCACTTAAATTAATATGTTAACTAATATATTTTGTATATATATATATATATTTGATTCATATATCAAATGGGTACCCGAAACCGAACTAAAACCAAAATGAAATTTCATAAGTACCTATTGGATATACACTACAAGAAAACATATTTTTTACGAGGGCAATATACGTTGTAACTTCGTCGTAAACGGGGTGTTACGACGAATGAACCGCGAAACACGTTTCGTCGTAAAACGCCCGTCGTAACCGACGTTTCGTCGTAAATGACTTGTTAAGTTTACGACAAAATATATTCCTCGTAAAGCGCAGGGCAGAGATTCGTCGTAAACGACACGTAAAATTTCGTGGTAAACTCCACGTAATGGATTCGATGTAAAGCACACGTAAACATTTTCGTTGTAACACCCTCGTAAATGTTTCGATGTAAACTCCACGTAACATTTCGATGTAAAGACCACGTAAAATCTTCGATGTAAAAGACTCGTAATTATTTTCGACGGTAATCAGTTGTAAATGTTTACGTCGAGCCTACATCGACGTTTCGTTTTATAATATATTTTGAATATTATTTTTAACCTCAAATATATATATATATATATATATAAATTTGAATTTATTTAAAATTCTGAATTTTAAATAATTTTAATTTTAAAACGAAATATGAAAATAAAAAACATTTATAAAAAAGCATTTAAAAGTCATAATACAAACCAAAATATTAAAAAAACTACATATCATCGAAGTAGTCGGTGGGGTTGCTCGGCTGTTGACGGGTTGGATCGGACTCTTGGGGATCTCGTACTGGCAACCCAAGAGCGGCTCGTCTCTGACTCAACATTCTCTGCATAACCGGGTTTCCCACGGCCATCACGTCTAGCAAATCCTCAAGAGAGTCTAAACGAACCTGCTGGCTATCCATTCGAGCTTTCATCTGAGAAGTCTCTTCATCCCGTCTCGAAGTGTATGACGAAGTTGCCCTTGCAACTTGGTTAACAGAGCCTATACCGACTATTCGTCCCTTCTTTCTAGGAGCCAGCTATAAAATTAAAACATATATTAATATAGTTATTAAAAATAATGTAAACAAAAATTTTTAGTTGTACTACCTCTTCGAAGATTCTGTCGGCTTCTTCGGTGGACAATGTGACGGGTAATCCATCGGGAGACTCCTGAGTTAGTTGCGTCTCCCGTTCTTCAATCCGAGTAGCCACTGCTTGAGCGAGTTTCTCAGATGCAGGATCCACAAAAACTCCGTCGGATGTGGCGTGAGTCATCTTGAATAGGTCAGACAGAGATGGTAAGACTCCCGTCTTCTCCAACTACAAAAAAAAAATATTAAAAATTATATTAATTGAATATTTTAAAATAAATATTTAAAAACAAAACTTACAACTTCTAGACGGATGCCTGCATGTGGTTTTTGGCCGGTTCTGTGAAGCATGGGCAAATTACCATCTTTATCCTTCGTTCTTCGAGAAGCCGAGCACGAATTGGCCTTTTTGATCGAAGAGGGGTGCTTCCAGTAGGCGATGAGGCCATCCCACACATCCTTCGTGAGCTCAGTGGGCTTTCCCTCATACCCGTCGAGCTCCCACTTGTCCTTCCAATCGGAGACTGTGTTGCAGAGGCGGATCTTTGCTTTTGCAACGAATTCCGCCTTCACCATCTCGGTGATTCCCAAAGACCAATGCCACTTTTGCTGAAACACAAAAAATTTGAAAAATTACAATTAATAATAATATTTAAAAAATATATACATATTTAAAAGTGAAAATTAAATTAAATTTAAAAATCTTACCGCAAACATTTTAAACCAAGTGATCTTAACGTGATTTGGAGTCTTGCTCCAGTTCGGATATGCCCCGTCGTAGTAACCCTTAATCGTTTTCGAAACGCTCCGGCCAACACGGTTGTTAGCCCCAAACCTGAAAGGAAAACAATTTAACCGTTAAAAAATAAAAATAATTTAAATTTTAATGTAATAAAAATTAATAACTTACCAATAAGTTCCTCGGGGTCTATCGGGGTCTAGAACATCCAAACCCTCCCGTCCAGGCTGGGCAAGCAAATCCTCTACCGTATATCTCGCGAATGGGGCATATGAAGGCACACGCAAATCCGGATGAACTGCACCTTCTGGGACAGGCTCAGGTGCAGCCGCTGGAGGAGGAGGTGGAGGCATATGCGGTGGAGGCATTTGCGGTGGAGGCATATGCGGTGGAGGAGGACTCCAAGCAACTCTCTGAGAAGGCTGAGAGTCTGGAACTGCGGTGGAGGATGATGGACCGGAAGACGATGGACCGGAAGAAGATGTACCGGAACCATCGTCGCCAAACAAATCTCTATAGCTAGGTGCTCTGGATTTTCTTCTAGGAGCCATCTAAAAAAACTAAAATAAATTTAATCAATTACGACATAATAAAAATATTATTCCGT
Organism: Brassica napus; assembly: GCF_020379485.1. NCBI lineage: Eukaryota > Viridiplantae > Streptophyta > Magnoliopsida > Brassicales > Brassicaceae > Brassica > Brassica napus. The sequence continues at coordinate 8,184,925 of NC_063435.1, read as the reverse complement.
TACCTAACTAATCACCTAAACTAATTACCTAACTAATCACCTAAACTAATTCCGTTACCTAACTAATCACCTAAACTAATTTAAAAAAAAAAAGAGAGAAGAGAGAGTTTACCTTAGAGAGAGCAAAGGAATTTGGGAGGAATGAGCGAGGCAGCCTCGCTCTCGGCGTCTCCTTATATAGATTAGGATTCGTCGTAAAAGCGACGTAATTTTACGACGAATTTACCAGGCCCGCGTTTTTCCATTTACGACGAATTTACCAGGCCCGCGTTTTTTCATTTACGACGAAATTACCAGGCCCGTGTTTTTCGTTTTACGACGAAATTACCAGGCCCGCGTTTTTCCATTTACGACGAAATTACGACGCTTAACCCTAAACACCGAGAATGAAATCCCTAAACCCCAAAGTCACATATCATCTAACATCATATCTTATTTCATACTACTTCTTACTCTTTCTTTTAGAAAATGTTACAATAGAGAAATCCAACATTTGATACATATATTACATCACTCTAAATCGTTTTCGTTCTCATCACTATTACATCACTCTAAATCGTTTTCGTTCTCATCACTATCATTACAATCATCATCGTCGCTTCTCTCGAACTCGTCTTCACGTGCTTCATCTGTCGCATCTTCGGGAATATCTTCATATTGAAAGTTTTGCGGGTCGATCAAAAGGATTTCATCAGTTGGTTGTTCTGGTACCTCAACTTCAGTGATAGCGTCTTCTTCTTGCAAGGGCGGTTCTTCTCCAACGACAATGCGTCCACGAGGTGTAACTTTGATAGCAGTTACCCAGTTTATCCCGGAAGTTCGAAGCCGAGGATAAGGAAGGAAGCTAACTTGCTCGGCTTGTGAAGCTAAAATGAAAGGCTCAAATTTGTTGTATCTTCTCCCAAAATTGACATCCACAACACCAAATTTGTTATACCGAATCCCTCGGTTCACAACAGGATCGAACCATTCACATTTGAAGAGGACGCATTTTAGCTTCAATAAACCCGGAAATTCCACTTCAATAATCTCCTGCAATATCCCGTAAAAGTCTGTTTCACCTTTCACACATATTCCGTAGTTACTCGTTGCCCGATGTCTCCCATACTCGTATGTGTGAAAGGTAAATCCTCGTGTGAAATACATAGGTGATGTGGTGACCTTTGCAACTGGACCTTGAACCAATTCGTGAAACCATACGGGATAATAAGGATCGTCATAATCAACCTGCAAAAAACATATATATATTCTTAAACACTTACTTAATTAATATAATAGTATGAGATATATTACCTGTGATTTTAACCACTTGACAAAGTGCTTATCTTTACGTGTATCCACATCAGTTGCAGATATTCCTGGTATTGCTTCTTCAACTTGAGATACAAACATCCTGCAAATTGAACAAATAATCAAATCATACATAATTAATTTTAATTCATATAATTAACATTCACAAAAATATTTACCTTTCAAAGTAACGGGTCATTGCATCCTCGCAGTTGAGCAGAATATAAGTGTGGGCACTATGTTTATCTTCTTCACATGACCACCATACTTCTTTCGTTTTACCACCAAACCGTCCTATTTCGCAGAAAATGTCAGGAACACCATCAATTGGATATGATGTCGGTACTCCACCATCATCATATCTCCTAGGAACTCTTTTTCTCGTACGAACAGTTGGAGCAAAATAGTATGATGTGAAGTTAGATGTTTCGGCTGTCAAACTCCCTGCAATTATTGAACCTTCTACCTTTGCAAGATTTCTTGCTTTCCCCTTCAAATGTTTCATCTGTCGCTCATACGGATACATCCATCCGTTGTGAACAGGTCCACGAAGCAATGCTTCATACGGTAGGTGGACAACTAGATGCTCCATGACGTCAAAAAATGAAGGAGGAAATATCTTCTCCAGGTTGCACAATATGATCGGAATGTTCTGATGAAGTTGTTCGATGACTTCTTCTTTGAACGTACGTGTGCTAAGATCTCTAAAAATGCTCCGATGGCTGTATATTTTAAAAGGAATCAAATTAATAACATTTCGTAACATATGTATATATATAAATTTATAATTACCTGCAAGTGCTTCGTGGACATTTGCTGGAAGGAGCTCGGCAAAAGCAAATGGAAGCAGTCGTTGCATAAACACATGACAATCATGACTTTTCATTCCGGAGAACTTTTGACCTCGTTCAATACATCTTGACATATTTGAAACATAACCATCAGGAAACTTAACTTCCGATGCAACCCAGTCAAACAAGGTTGTTTTGGCTGCTGATGACAACCGGAAGATGGGAACAGGAACGTTTCCATTGCTCTTGATATGTAACTCACTTCTTGAGCAAATATCAGGTAAGTCCATCCTTGACTTTTTGTTATCTTTTGTCTTCCCAGGGACGTTAAGTAATGTATTCATGATGTTCTCAAAAAAGTTTTTCTCGATATGCATGACATCCAGATTGTGGCGTAAGAGAAGATCCTTCCAATAGGGTAGCTCCCAAAATATACTCTTCTTATGCCAATTGTGAGATACACCATACCCATCAGGCATATTTCCAGGAACATGCCAATTTCCTCCAACCTTAACTGTTTCCTGAGCTCCGTAATAATCAATGTCCGCTTCGATCTGCTGGCCGGTGAGATATGGAGGAGGACTGTCTCTCACAATTTTTTTGTGTCGAAACAATGTCTTATTTCTTCTGTACGGATGGGCAAGTGGAAGAAACCGACGATGACAATCAAACCAACAACTCTTCCTACCATTCTTCAGTTGAAAAGCATCCGTGGATCCAAGACAATACGGACAAGATAATCTTCCATGTGTTGTCCAGCCAGACAACATCCCATAAGCAGGAAAATCACTTATCGTCCACATCAGAACTGCTCGCATCGTAAAATTGTTTTTCAAGGAACAATCGTACGTCCTCACCCCTTCTGACCACAATTGCTTTAGCTCTTCTATCAACGGTTGAAGAAAAACATCAAGAGACCGTTTTGGATGCTTCGGCCCTGGGATTAATATGGTCAAAAATAGAAATTCTTGTTCCATGCACATATCCGGCGGTAAATTATACGGCGTAAGAATGACTGGCCACAAAGAATATTGTCTACCAGACATTCCAAATGGACTAAATCCATCGGTGCATAACCCAAGATAGACATTCCGAATATTTGTAGCAAAATCTCCGTGTACCTTGTTGAAATGTTTCCACGCTCTTGCGTCTGATGGATGTGCAACCTCACCATCTCTCTGGACATGTTCGGCATGCCACCTCATCGACGCAGCAGTCCTCTCAGATTGATATAATCTTTTCAATCTGTCTGTAATTGGTAGGTACCACATCCTTTGGTACGGTACCCTATTCCTCCCACGGCCTTGCGGTTTGAATCGTGGTTTTTTGCAGAATCGACACTCTTCTAACTTGTCATCTTCCTTCCAGTAGATCATGCAGTTGTCGATGCAAACATCAATCATCTCCGAGGGTAACCCAAGACTATAAACCAATTTCTGAATCTCATAATAAGATTCAGCAGACACGTTGTCTTCTGGCAAATACTCTTTAAACAACTCCGCCCATGCATCCATGCAATTCTCAGGTAAATTATGATCCGTTTTAATATTCATCATCCTAGCTGCTAGAGACAATTTAGAGAGACCTTCTCTACAACCAGTGTAGATTGGTTGATTTGCAGCATCTAGCATTTCATAAAACCTTTTTGCATCCAAATTAGGTTCTTCTACATTTCCAGTTCCATCTGCTATTGTTGTAGTTGTTTCTAAAAATGCATCACTAATCATATCTTGAACCCTATCATGATCTACCATCTGCTCCTCTTGATGATAATTATGTTCATTATGCACATGATTCAGTTCTTCATTATGATGAGCATCCTCAAAATTAGCATTACTACTACTAGCTTCATTTCCCCCATAACCCTCTCCATGTTGATACCAAATGTAGTATTGTGGTGTAAATCCTCTGTTTACTAAATGATTCCATACAGTTTCACTACGTGCAAATTTTGAATTCTTGCATTTTGAACAGGGGCAGAACATCTTACCGCTTTCCTGCGTGATCGGTGTACAGCCCGCCTGGTGCATGAATGTCTCTAGCCCGTTCAGAAATGCATTCGTCACTCTCCCGTCGGAATCTTTGTGCAAATACATCCAACTTCGTAACTCGTAAATACTACCGCCACCGACCATTTTTTCTTCTATTTTTTTTAAAATTTTTTTTTTTCCGTTTGGGTCTTGTGAGGAAGAGAGTTGTGTGTTGTGAGGAAGAGAGTTGTGGGAAATGACATATATATAGAGAAATTTTCGAGTTGGGTAGTTGAAATATAACAACGATTTTACAAGGAAACTTTTACATGGATTTTACATAGTTTTTTTACAACGACTTTACAACGAACTTCGATAAGTTTTTCACCTAAATATAACGGTAACATGATTCGTTGTAATATTGATGTAAAGTTTTCTTTTCGACGTACTTACGTCGTAATATTACATGGGGTTTACGACGAAATTTGGTTTCGTTGGTTTCGTCGTAATTGCGTTGTTAACCCACCATTTACTATTTCTAAGACAACGATAAGGAACCTGTGTCGTTCGTCTGTCTGCCAATTCAGTGGAACGACAAGGAGAAAGTGGACGGAAGTGCAGCTGGTTTGTACTTGAGAGGAACCTTTGACGATGATCGGAGGTTCCACTCAAGTATAAACCAACTGCACTTCCCCCCATTTTCTCCTTGTCGCTCCACTGAATTGGCAGACAGACGAATGACTCATGTTCGTTATCGTTATCTTCGAAATAGTAATTGGTGGCTGAATGAGGAGTTGTGTGTTGTGAGGAAGAGAGTTGTGGGAAATGACATATATATAGAGAAATATGGTAAGTTTTACATGGATTTTACATAGAAAATTTACAACGCGTTTACAACGAATTTAGGTAAGTTAAAGCACATTGAATACACGTTTTCACCTTTATATAACGGTAACACGATTCGTCGTAATGTCGATGTAACGTTTACAACTATTTCGCATTCCACGTACTTTCGTCGTAAACTTACATTGACTTTACGACGAAAACGTTTCGTCGTAAATTACCATGGAGTTTACGACGAAATTATGTCTCGTCATAATTGCGTTGTAAAGCGTATGTAAATTTACGAGGAAATTATTTCCTCGTAAAACGCCGTTGTTACTGCTACGTTTTCTTGTAGTGATAAGAGTGATTATCGATATATCCGGAACCGAAGGGTTTCTATCCGAAACCGAACCGAATACCCGAATGCCCAGGAGTACCCTCACAATGAAAAAATTACCTAACATCAGATTTGTGTTTTTTTTTTTGACCTCTTCGGCCCACTCCACTCAGGTTCCTGTTCCTTGTAGAGTAAGTCGTATGATCTTTATAAAAGTAGAGTAATTATTACTTCATTAATTTTAGAAAAGACAAAAAAATACTTAAAAGTAGGTTCATTTAATTATTTCAATGAAATTAGGTTGTATATATTGTGCAAAATTAAGGGTTAGTTTTAATTAGTACTTTTTTTTAACAGATTAGATTATTGCTCTTGAGTTGTTTAGTGTTTTCCTGATTTCAAATTTTGGTGCAATCGATCTTTGTGTCGACGGATGACATTTCACATGCAAATTTTCAATGCTTTGAGAATATATTTTTTAGCAATTTCGAGAAAAGATGTACATTCTATATACTATTGTAGCACGTTTATTAAGTATTGGAAATATCATATATTACATTATGTATACGTAGATTAACACTAAGATTAAACAATGCAAGGCGACGACAGAGGCACAGCGCACAGTAGGTGGCTATTATTATATAAAACCGTATATGCATATTTAATTTATTAATTAATCACATTAATCACATTTTTTTCTTTAAGCAAGGAAATAGCACGACGCACCTTAATTAGTATAAATATGCATAGACGCGTCCACAAATGATCACAGTTCTCATCAAACGTTAAGTATCAATCAAGAGAAGAAGAGTGAGAAGAAGAGATAGATCATGGCAACTACTCCAAAATGGATCATGGTGGGAGGAGAAGGTCCTGAGAGTTACAACCAGAACTCCTCGTATCAGGTATATATATTTATATAAATGATTTTGAAACATTGTATATGATTTATTTTATGTAAGTAGGCATGTGTATAAATAATTACCTCTTTAATTTGGTTTTACAGAGAGCACTGTTAGAAGCGGCAAAAGAAAAGATGAGCGAGGCTATCAAGGCCAAACTCAGCCTTGATTTGATCTCTGATCGGTTCAGTGTGGCAGATTTTGGTTGTGCGAGTGGACCTAACACTTTTGTTGCAGTCCAAAACATCATTGATGCAGTTGAAGACAAGTACCGCAAGGAAACCGGACAAAACCCGGCCGAGAACATCGAGTTCCAAGTCCTCTTCAACGACTTTACCACTAACGATTTCAACACTCTCTTCCAGTCACTTCCTGCGGGCAGAAGATACTACAGTGCTGGTGTTCCGGGTTCCTTCTTCGAACGTGTTCTTCCTAAAGAGAGTTTCCACATAGGAGTTATCAATTACGCATTCCATTTCACCTCCAAAATCCCCAAAGGGATCACGGACCGCGACTCTCCATCCTGGAACAGAGACATGCATTGCACTGGGTTCAACGAAGCGGTCAAGAAAGCATATCTTGATCAGTACTCGGCCGACACCAAGATTCTATTAGATGCTAGAGCCGACGAGCTCGTCCCCGGGGGATTGATGTTGCTTTTTGGATCGTGTCTGAGAGACGGAGTTAAGATGTCCGAGACCTCCAAAGGAATAGTGTTGGATGCTGTCGGAGCTTCTCTTAACGACCTTGCTCAACAGGTACATATTCATTTTTTTTGTAACATGGCTTACATATTCAGATGTCACCTAATTAAACCAAAAACGTACTACTGCACATCTAACACTATCTTCTGCTTCTAATTAAAAGGGTGTTATCGAACAAGATAAGGTGGACTCTTTTAGCACGCCACTCTACTTTGCAGAAGAAAATGAGTTGAAGCAAATCATAGAGGAAACCGGGAGATTCACAATAGAGGCGTTCGAAGATATCATTCACGCAAAGGGGGAGTTTACGCTTGACCCCAAGGTTTTGGCAGTCTCTTGCAGGGCCTCCTTTGGAACTTTCCTATCTCAACATTTTGGAGAGCAAGTCTTTACCAAAGTCTTTGACCTCATCGAGGCCAAGCTACGCCAAGAGCTTCCTCGCCTCCTGAATGCCAAACCCGGAATGCAGTACCTAATCGTGCTTCGAAAGAAAAACTAATGATCCAAAACTTTTATTGTGTTTCCGTTATTGTTTCTCTTGTTCGTCTATTGATGCTTTGTTTTCTTCTATTTCGCTGCTATGCTAAGTGTTTGTATTCTCAGTCCTACAAATTAATAAATGTCTCTCTACGGATCGTCAACCATATAAAAACATTTGTTGCTCAATGACAATATCGTTCCTGATATGCTAGCGTGTTTATTCATTATTTAACTGCACTGTATTCTTTTAAATACAAGGTTCAGGTCCGATTCCCGGAATCCCGTAATTCTACAGATTCGAAATCATAGTATGTAATATTAGTCACTCAAATTAGGGACACAATTGCCAGAAAAGAAAGGTTAACATTGTTCTATGCGCAAGAATAACATTCACAAATCGAGTATTTGCCGATTATAATGTAAACTCAAGCTATCCTTTCGAAGATTTGATCGTAGCTATTCCTTGAAAGATTAAAGATTTTAGGAAAATATATTTAAATTTTGATAATGTCTTCATCCTTTCTTTTTCCGTTTTTAGATGCTTTAGAGGTTCATCTTTCCTCACGAGTATGACTTCATAAAATGTGGAAGGTGGCCAAATTGGTGCGCAACAATGACGTTTTTAATTTTTTTTTAGAATGTAAACATTTAATTGATTTCAAATGAAATAATGGTGCATGAGACGCATTTATAAATAGCTATTTACATTTATTTATTTCGTACATTATTTTGAGAGAACTTCAGATAAAAAAATAATGTTTCAATTTAAGTAATTTAAGATAATATAAAAAGATTTATGAAATGGGTTGAATGAAGATAAATTTTGGTAATTTCTAGAGTAATTAAGCAAATCTTTTTAATCTACCATAATAGCATACTGTCCTTTAGACAAGGTGAGATCTAGAGATCGAGAAAGAGCGTGGAAGTTCACAAACGGACGGTGGGCTGTCAGAACCTTACCAATATGATATACATAAATATCATAAAGAGGCGATTACAAAATTGATATTACATGATTTGGATGATCCTTGTCTCAATATTTTAGATTATCCCTGTTAGGTACAAGATTTGTTTAAAATGTGCACTAAACTACGAGCACAAACATCTGCACCAAAAATATATCACGAAAAAAGATTAATCATGAGAATGAGAATCATCAAAAAAAAATTAAAAATCAAATCGAAGCGGAAGAAAAACAAATTAAAGAATTGAACCTCAATGATCCCATCCAATAACTCAAAAGAAGAAGAGGATCGAGTAAACTGGTTACTATTATCTAGTAATCACCTTCTCGGTTTTAATCTTGTACCAGTATCAATGACATGGTTAATGATTAAAACGATTCTATTCAATTGTAGGAGTTTCTACTTCTTCACCGTCTCTATCGCGTCAAAAAACAGCAATCAACAAGAGGGAGTATGAAAGCACTCACTCTGACGACGATCAGCGCCACGCGGTCGCCGCCGAGGCTCTCTCCTCCGCCAACTTCAGATTTATTGAAATCTTAGGGTTTACGTCCACCTGAATCTATTGTTGTGCACAGTTCTGATAAGGAGGAGGAGCCAGATGCTGATGAAGGATAGTCAAAGCTTGGCCTCCAAAGCTATTGGGACGCTGCTTATTCCGGTGAGCTCACTAATTTCAGGGAGCATGCATGGCTATGCCGGCGAAGTTTGGTAACGACTCCTTCGTTTAGAGAGAGAGTATCCTTGGAAGTTGATGTAACTTCTTTCATTTTTTTCTTATGGTAACATTAGGTTTGGAGATGATGTAATGGCAATTGTTACTTGTTGGACAAAAGATTTGCGCATTGATATTTCTTAAAAGTCAAAAGGAGATGTCTGTTTATGACAACGGTGGGTGAATGATAAGTATTTGTCTTGCTGGAATGCGCTTGACCTTGGTACCGGTAATGGCTTAAGCTTTCATCAACTTGAGGGCTGAGCTTCTAATATTTTTTCTTTCATGCTCTGGTCTTTAATTGCTAAAGTATGTCTTGTTACTGTTTATAATCGTGTGTCTTTGCACCCTTTTCCATGGTATGTCTGAAAAGTTAAGAATCATGTAGAGTTCGAAATAATCAAGCTGTCTTTTTGTACTGGCTTTCTATGCTACCTAGTCTTCTTTCACACTAGCACACAATTCGTTGGCATGAGGTTATTTTTATCAAGTAGTATGAGGCTGAAGTTTATGAATTTAAAAGTTCCAACCATTGATTTTTAGGTCCAATGTAGTGAACATGTTTCGTTAGTGTTATGGAAGCCCAAATTCTCCTGAATGTCATATTGTTTTTAAACTTTATCATTGATGTTTTTTACTTGAACAGAACGTTTACACAGCAGCCAGAATCTTATGTTTAGACTCTACTCTTTCCCTGACATAACTAATCTCATCATCCTTGCACTTTTCTGGTCTCAGGTTCTCTGATTTAACCGGGAATGGTTATAGTGAAGGAGCGAGTATAACTCGCTCAACATCTCTCCAAACGTGATGGTTTTCCAAATTTACGTTTCATGGTATGATTTTGCTTAGCCTCCTTGCCCAAAAGGGATGCAGTACTCACATAGATTCTTCCTTTATAAACACATAATTAGCTCAATACTGCAGTTGATCAAAGAATGGGATATGTTGTTGATGATATCCTTGATACAATACTGGAAGGGCAGTTCAAGCTAGTAATGGACAAAGGAACTTTAGATGCCATTGGTTTGCATCCTGATGACCCTGTCAAAAGGTACCTCCTTAGATTGATTTCCGTTACCAAGAACAATCATTTTGGTCATCGGGGTCAGGTGAAGTAGATTAGTTATGGTTACCACTGACAATCCCACTAGTTTGTTTCCAGAGTCATGTATTGGTGGGATTCAGTGTCAAAGCTGGTTGCTCCTGGTGGAATGTTGGTAATAGCTTCTCTAACTCGTGAATAGTTGAAAGCTTTCATAAACAATCTGGATAAACTGATCTGATCCAAAAGTGAACCCAAACACAGTAACCCAATCTTGTGGCTTATTCATTTTCTTTACACTGAAATATTAAACTAAATTGAGAAAATTAGAGCTGTACTCAAGCGAATTAGGGGCACATTTTTCTCATCGTGTAGAGAGGTCTGAAGTCAAAACTTTTGCCCCTTCGTAATTGTAAATGTGATTTTCTATATAATTATAAAATAACTCATACTATTAACTTAAAATTTTAAATGGTTTTAAACTGAGCCAACAAAATGCAAATGTTGTTTTTAAACATATTACTAAAGAAATTTAAATTGTGAACGAATCCTAAAATGGTCTAGCTAAAGTATGAATGTCTATATGTTTAGTTTTGATCACTTTTCAATTTTTATTTATTAACAAGCACTACTAAGATCATTATTTTTGACATCTTATAAAAAATTAGCAAGAATATAAAAATTTAAGTGTATCGTTCTATTTCTAATTTAGCTGTTTAAAGTAACTTAACATATTTACTGGTTCTTAAATATATCTTACTATATTCTTTATTCCAAACTTAATGATGTTTTAGAATAGCGCATAATAATTATTATTTACTTAAACATTTCATTAAAATAGAAACTAAAAATTGTTGACCAATTGTAGAATACACTACAAAATGTTATAAACTATACAGCTTTTGATATACTTAAAAAGCATATATAGAAATATGAAAACATCTTACATTTTGAAAATCAAAATCTTTCTTGAACATCTTACAAATAAAAACAGAGGGAGTATAAACGCTTAAAATGTTTAAACTCACCTAAACATTTTTTTTCAATAAAAGGACTTAAACACTAAACATTGGCAGGACTATTTAAAAATCTAGCGCTCTATTGAAAAGCGGTACTCTAACAAGACTGGGCCGCTAAGGAAAAACCAATAAGATTAATAGAAGGTTATGACTTATGTCCCCTGTCACTCTGCAGTTGGAACGCCAAATAGCAAAATTGTAAAACACGAGACGACTCTTCGGGACTCTGGTCCTAATTCGAAAACACACCCAAGAAAATGAAACTTGGAAGAATTAGCGTTTGGGATCACTGATAAATAAGGAGCTCCATCAGTAGCTGACACAGAGAGATGACAACATCGCCGAGGCGTGACGACGGAAGAAGAGCTAGCGACAGAGGCTCCTCGAAGAAGCAACGTCTTCCTCATGTTTCTGGAAACGAATCCTCGGACGACTCAAGTTCCGCTGAAGAAGATGACGTAGGATCTCAAAATGGCTCAACCGAGAGCTGTGAAAGAGTGCTACTTGTGCTGAGTGACGATAGCGATTCTGATGAGGAGATAAGGCTTACGGATATTCTTCGATCAAGAAGACCACAGAGGCTTTCACCACCCAAATCCATGACGCTGCCGAACTCGGATGTTCTTGATTGCCCCTGTTGCTTCGAGCCATTGAAGAGGCCTATCTTTCAGGTTTGGTCTTTTTTTTTCTTTTATTGAAATAACTTTTGTAATGTATGGCTAATAACTCTTTAGTGTTTATTGTGGTTAGTGTAATAATGGGCATCTAGCTAGTTATTCATGCTGCACCAAACTGAAGAAGAAATGCTCATTGTGCGCAATGCCCATTGGGGACATTTGATGCAGACCCATAGAGAAGGTCATAAAAACATGCTTAGTTGCATGTTCAAATGCGAAATACGGGTGCAAACAGAGCACTAGATATGACAAAGTAGCAAACCATGAGAAGCTGTGTGTTTTCGCCCCATGTTCATGCCCTGTACGAAACTGTAACTACGTCGGTTCCTACAAGGATCTCAACAACCACTTTCGTGCTACACACAAACGGATTCCCGGTGAAATCATGTCGTTTGTGTTCAATAGTCCTAAATTATTTGGCCTGGATCATAATGATGATCAGTTTATTTTTAAGGAAGAGAAAGAAGGTGGTGCACTACAAGAAAAAGTCTCTATGCCGACAGTAAAATTTATTGGAAATTCGTCGGAGTTCATGATTTCCGAGACGTTCCCGACAATCAATAATTGGTCGGAGTTTGAGCGTCGGAAAATGACGTTCATCGTCAGTTTGTCGGAAACTTAGCGACGAAATTCTTCTCTCGGATTAATCTCGGAAATGGTTGTCGGAAAGAGACGAGGCATTCCCGACTATGTTATCATCGACAAACAGGGTTGTCAAAATGTTGACGGTGATCTCCGAGAACTTGCCGACAAATCCAAAAAAAAATTATTAAAAAAATATATATATCGGAGCCGAGCCGAAGCCTAGCTCAACTAAACCACACCAAAGTCCCGGTTTAGTTTCCTAACCATGACTGTGGCAGCATATACATGTGTATATAACTATATATAAGTTCGAAAAAAGAACATGTGTATATAAACTATATACACAAACGTGATCTTGTTGTAGTTCAAGGTTTCAAGGGATTCGATGGTGTGTATGTGACTGTGAGACGTATTGCACCTATGGTTAAAGAAATTCCCAAACTCTCCTGCAGTATAGCCAGACTCAAAGCGCATAGCACACTACGTCTTGGATTCCAGGTGGAGAATGTTCAGAAAGTGGGAGAGCAGCAAGTGCAGCCTGAAGATAATTTCATGTTGATTCCATCTCATATGTTGGGTGGTTGCCATTGCATGAAGATGCAGATTTGTATCGGCGACGAAGATGATTATACTCGTATCTGAGATATATTTTGGTCTGTAGTAGTAGGTGACGTTTCTAATATAGTTTGTTGTAGGGAGGTGCAGGTCTTTGGATTTTGAAACCTTCTTCTTTTGTCTGATTGTCATGTCCGTATAGTTTTGTGCATTGAACTTGCAGTGTATAATTTTATCAAATTTTTTTTTTTCGCCCAAATAATAATTTTACACGTCTGGCTGGCGATTCACGAAAACACATTGTTTGGCTAGATAGTGTATTCAAATGTTACGTCAGCACTCGAGTGTCTTCATTGATGTTATGTTCTATGTAGTAATAAAGTCACTTTACACTCAACTTGATGCGAAAAGGTATCCAAAATGCTGTTAAGAATGTCCCTGTATATCACATTGTAAAGTTTTATACATAAGAGACATTCAGCAGATGGCTAACCCTACTTTCTGATATGCATTCAATAATAATTTTTTTTGCTAAAAAATATGGATTCAATAATGTTACGAGAAGCAAACCATGAAGTTTATAAGTTAGTCAAAACAGGAGATTAGTTTCCAGGCTATATATGTTGTTTCTTCGATGCAATTGTTATCTAATTGTAAAAACTAAGAGCACATGCAACATAGGGTCCATAGGAGAAATCCTTAAAAAACAAATATTAAAAAATTGATTTTTTTGGTTTTCGTGTCGGATCGGAGCCGAAAACTCCCGAACTAAGGATTGATCTCAGCTGAGTTTTGTTACTGTGTTGCGGGCTCCACGACACGTGGCAGCCTACGATTAGTTTTTTTTTTAATTAGACGAAAAAATAAAAAAAAAATAATAAAAAAATAAAAAAAAAGCATTGGAAATCGAGCCTGGTGAGACTCAGCGTTACATGTGCTCTAAAAGAATCTCCAAAAGAAACTCTATAACTCCAAATATAGAGTTTTTTGCTTTCTAAAAAGGAACTTCAAAACTTCAAATTTAAATTTTTGAAGAGTGAAACTCCAAATATAGAGTTTCACTTTTTAAAACTTCAAATTTGAAGTTTCATCTTTTTATTTGCATTTTGGTCCTTAACATTATACGTCATATTTATAATTCTTAAATATTTTTTATTTATTGTTTTAATCTTTAAAACTTTTATATCTCATAAATATTTCAAATTTGTTTTATAAATTTAAGTTTTGCACATGAAATTAAATAAAAAAAATTTGAAACAAGATTTATAATATTTTAAAACTAGAATTAAACAACAAGAATATTACAAAAAACCATGATAAAAACTTATTAAAAAGACACATGAAGACATAATTATTACTCAAATTTAAATATTATAACAACACTAATAGCCTGGTAAATTTGCTCCGGAACCTCCCAAATCTCCAAAATATTGTCCAAACAAATTTTGTGTAACCGAAGATGATTGTTGTTGTTGCTCTTGACGCATTTTTCGTATGATTCTTTTTTGTTCAGATCGAATGTACTCACAAATATTAACATCATCGATAGAAGCTAAGTTTTTTAGCAATATTTTATTTTCCTATTTTACTTCTTTAAAAGCTAACTTTTTTGCTTCATTTTGCAGTCGTAATTCAATCATCTCACGACCTTTTTCCCTGCTTGTTGTACTTTCGTTTAAAAGATCAAGGATTTTTTCGTTTGATGATATCAAACTATCAACAGCCATATTATGAGGATATTCGATTTCAAAAAATTTTGGCTCGTAGTCTACAAATAAAAAATAAAGAGAATCATTTCTTACTTCGAAATGCACTAGTTGATCATATATGAGAGCATTATGGAAATAATTTTATGGAATAATATAGTATTTGCTTGCAGTTTAATATTTAATTATGTACTTTTATTTATAATTTTATATTTTAGTGTAAGATTTTTTTAATTAATATTTTTGTAATATTTATATATATGTACTAGTTATTTATAGAAGTTTTATGAATTTACATCAACTATGATAAATATAAAGACCATATTGTAAAATATAAATAATTTTGAAGTTAGGTATGAAGTTTTACTTTTGGAGAAGAACATACTAAAACTTTAAATATAAAGTTTTGGAAACTTCAAAATAGAGTTCCTTTTTGGAACTCGCATTGGAACACTTTTTAGGGAGTCTCTCTCTTCAAAAAAAAATATGAATAACATGAGAGAGAGTGGAAAAATAACGAGAGACGTGTTTGGGGGAAGAGACTTTTGCCATGAGTTCAGAGACTTTAAACTAGGGGTGGGCATTTTACCCGAAATCCGAAGTGGCACCCGAACCCGATCCGAAAAACCCGAACCGAAAATCCGAACCGAAGTAGCAAAATATCCGAACGGGTATTGAATTAGGAGAGATTGGATATCCGAACCCGAACGAGTAATATCCGAACCCGAATGGATATCCGAAAATAACCGAACATATGATAATTAACCTTATATTTATAGTTTACATCTTTCATTTTATATAAAATATTTATATTGATACTACACATACTTTAAATTCATATGATATACATACAATTACGTAGAAGATGATTTGCTATTCGCTTAAAATGCATGTCAAACTTCTTATTTCAGCAATTAACAAAAAGTTACATCCAAAATTTAAAAACAATAACCAAATTAATGTCTTTTTAGTTTGAAAATGTTATGTCCAAATATATTAACCATGCAATCTATTAAAAATAAAAAATAGTTAAGTGAAAAGTTATATATTTAAATACAAGAAATTTGAGAAATGAAAATTTTCATTTTTTTTTCTTCAAAATCTAAATATCCGAACCCGATCCGAAATAACCGGAACCGAACTTAAAATACCCGAACCCGACCCGAAGTACAGAAATACCCGAACGGGTTCTACACCTCTATACCGAAATACCCGAAAATCCGAAATACCCGATCCGAACCCGAACGGGTACCCGAACGCCCACCCCTACTTTAAACTAACGTGTCTCTTTGACATTGATTTGTTGTTATTAGTTTTAACTAGATCGTTTTCCGCGCTACGCGCGGATAATTACTTTAATTTTTATAATTAATTTTGTTGTGTGAATATAAAAAGTTACAAAAAAAATTATGTATATAAACTATGTAGTATGTAAGGTATATAATATATGAGGAGAAACATACTGCGATTTTTGTTGTTTGAATGTTGCATATAATTTTTTTTCATTATTTTGTAATGAATTTTTTTATTAGTTTACCAAACTACCAAAATTGTATTTAGATAAAATACAAAGACAGCTCAGATGATGTCGGAAAGTTTTTCATAGTTGTGTTTCCTCGATTATTTTTTATGAGCTGTAGATGGGAAATGTAGCTCTAACTCATGTATTGACTTGACTCTTATTTCCTTAGAGTTTGACAAAGAAAAGTGAAACTGGCAATAGTTTTGATCGATTTCTAGTTTTGAAGTGTATTTTGTTTTGGTTTTGTTGATGAACTTCTTTAATTGGATGAAGCTGAAATTTCAACACTGTCTTTTTGTACTGAGTTGTTCTTTATGGTGATGTTAGTTATGTCGTGAAATAAAATTGTGTTACTGGTGTTTAGGCGACTAATAATGTTTCCAAAAATTGATAAGAAAAATAGTTATAAATCATCTAGCATAATAAGTATTTTTTGTTTTTTTTAATAAAATTTTGGGTTAATGATTGTTATCACAACAACATGATATTTTGATTAATTTTCATTAGAAACTCATAAATGTGTATAACTATATGTGTGTTATTTATATGTTTCGACTCTATTTGTAAGGTTATATATGGTTTAACAGCAATTAAACAATGCTTATATGATTAACTCACTTAAATTTGGGTATTTTCAATGTAACATATTATTCAGGCTAAATAATATATATAATAACTTAATTAAATGATATTCAAACAGGTTTTAAAATTTTCAACTCTTATGAGTTTTAACCTTGTAGTCCATATTAATTCGACTATTATCAACGGTTTTCATTTCACACTATAAATTAATAATTCTTTTTAGAGAATTTTATTGGCAGTGGATGTTTTTGTTTTTATTTTTTCTGATGAACTAATATATTTTTTTCAAAATATTTACTTGTTAGACAACTATATTATCATTATTTTATTTTTGTGACATTAAAACAAACATGTATTATTAGTTATGTAAGATGATACATATTTGAAAATTTTAATTTTGTTTAGTCTTATATGTAAATATACGATGAATTAAATAATTATTAATAATATAAAATATTATGTTTCTTAAGATTGTATTTTTTATATAATTTTGAATGTTAATATATATTATACTGAATTATATTGGTTTGAACATTTTTTCGTTTGAAAATAGACTACCTCCAACATTATATATATCAGCGATACTTATATATTTTTTGTATTTTTGTTACTTAAATGATCTGCATTAATATGTGGATGCGGTCTTAGCCAAAATTATATGTCACTCGGACGTACCATTAGATTTAAGACTGTAAATTTCATAATGTTTCATTATGAGGCTAAACAAATATGGTGTTCTCTTCTAGAATTTTACTTAAGATAAACAATGTGGTTACTGGTTTATCCAGTTTACTGGGCTAGAGATTTTGTACATTTTTATGATGTATTTAAAACATATTAATGGTGTAAAACTTTTTAGATTAATTCTAGAGAGACCTAAAGTGGGAAATAATTTGGAGATGTCGTTTTGTTTTAACATAGATAAAATTACACATTACTGCTGATGTCTCATTTTTTAAATATTACACGCAGGTTTTGTTATTTAAACAAATATATTTCTATAAAATACTAATAGAACATGTTAAATTATATATATGTTTTTGGTTAATAAAGTAAATTTAATATATTTTTTAAAAATAGAACTTTATATTTATGCTTCATACAATATTAGACTGCGTGATTTAATTGTACTTTATAGTTTTTGTTACCTAATATAATATAAATGAATGCGTGAAATATATAATTCTTTTTGAACCCGGTCTTAGCTAGTTAGCATTCATTTTTTGGGAAATCATATGATTTCTAAAAATATTTTTTGCATGATTATATCTTACTCATGATTTCTAGACCTATATATTACATATTCTTAGATATTCCTAACAATTATGGCTTTTTAGACATCATTGTTTGTGGAGTTCAGAGAGAACGTTTTCCAAAATTAGTTCTTGAGCTTCAACTTATTCAACCCCTCTCCTCTATGTTTTGATTTGTAGTGAATCAAATAAGATCGTTTCCGAGTGAAAGCTATCATCGTCAATCTCTCACTCCAATATAACAGTGGATGATACATGGATACATTCAGTCGGCCAGAAGAAGGTCTAGTGGTTGTTGAAAGATATATATAAGCTGAAGTAAATTATCTTTCTCAAAAACTTCCAAGAGATACTTCTCTATATATACCTCATTTGAAAGGTGGCAGTTTTTTTTCTACATGCAAATATGTAACAACACTCACCTGTTTTTTTTAAATAAAAATTGAAAGCTATTTGGTATAAGCTTTACTGGACTATTCCACAAATATGCACACTTTTGAAAACTAACTTTTCTTCACCTTCTACCGCTTTTAGTTAGGCTTTACATTGTCGTCATAATCACTTGAGATCATTTGATCCCCTTTCTTTAACTTAAGTGACCTTTAAAGAAAGTATTTGTACCACTTCATCTTCCAGCTTGTATAAAGAAAAAGTGATCTTTTGCAATTTCATTTACATTTCGCGAGAACACAACAATTTGTATTTTGTCAAGCGACAAAAAAAAGAATGTGCAAGAACTACAACATTATTTCGGTCGTTTTTGATTCCTCCCCATTGTTGTGGTAAGTTACAGAACATTGTAAATAAAAGAGATATTGTAAAAGAGAAGAGAAACACTTTTATTGACAGAAAAAGCATCCGAGTCTGAAATGAATGCAACTTTAGTCTTGCATGCACATTGGGAAGGATCATTGCTACGTACATACCACACCAAAAAATTGTGTAATTGAAAAAATGAGCAACTAAATTGTCATTAAGTAGATAACATGGGGACAGAGGGTTTAACAGGGAAAATACTTGAGAACTCTAACAATAATGGAAGAAGAAGGTTAATAAGTCATGCCACTTAACCAAGCTGGATCATCGTAGTTTACTATTACGATGACAACACTGGCACTCTCACGCCTCATACGTGTTGTTTTGGAGAAAAAAATCAAAAAGAAAAGATAATTCCCAAGTCAGTTTAAAAAAAAAGAGAGAGCGGCAGATCTTCTCCACAATTGGCTTCCCTAGTTCCAAGTTCTTTTTAATTGCTTACCAGACAAAACATCAAACACATATATGAAAGAGATAGACTGGGCGTGAGTAGATGGCATACCGGGATCAGTACGCGAGGTTGTAGCAGGCCTCGCTTGGTTAATTATACGCTTCAGCACCACTAAAAGAGCCGAATTCGAAACGGATCCAATGATTCCCCACAAGGCAGTACCATCACGCCGCAGAAGAATGATGGAAGCAAACAGAATAGACACAACCCATTTGCTCTGTCTCAATAAGAAACATATGCACAACACGAAATGAATATACTTAAAAAGAGGCATTTCATCGAACATGTTGCGTGCATCAAGGAGATTCCTTTTACTAACCAGAGTATTAACGATGGCTTCAATCCCACGACCGGTTACCATCTCGTACCGGATCTCTGGAGACCCATTGATGGAAGCTTCTTGCTCGACCGGCCCAGATTGTTCGCTTCCGTCTCTGCGAGCAAATTTTTTGACCAAAAAGGCCATAGATCTAGCGCGGGAAACAGATAGAGGAAAACCCACGCGGGATGATCGAAGGAACTATAGCTCCGATCGGTGTGAATGGCAGAGAAGGAGAGAAGACGCTGTAATGACCAAAAAAAAAAAGCAAAGTAACTTTCCTTCGGAGGCGATGAGGAAAGAGATTGCAAATCAATAGAGAAAAGAAACCTGAGAGGACTTCTTCAATGTTAAACCATCGTTAGGTAAGATTTATTTTGCTTAAATGACATGGCATTTAATTACATTTTGATTGGTTTGAATTTTTATGCTGATGTGGCATAGCTAAAATCACTCTATATCGTGCTTTTAGTATAGAATAGATTATACAACTAAATAATTTGAATAAACTATGACATTGATTCTTTGACTTTTGCCATGAGTTCAGAGACTTTTGCCATGAGTAAGGCCATCCGCAGTGATAATCCCTACACAAATTTTTAACATAAGAAAATATTAAAAAGACTAAAAGTAGGAAATAAATGATGAAAAAAGGAAGAATCGATTGTTCCAGTAGAGACTTTAAATGATGAAAAAAGGAATAAATTTTTCATCATTTTTCATTTAAATGATGAAAAATGATAAAACTTAAGAGACTAACTACACATGTCAGCGTTTAACTGATACACATATTTCTTTTATGATTAAATTTTAATTATAAAACTAAATTACTATAAATATTTAAATAATAACATCTAGGTACTCTTTGTGAGAGACTAATCCCTAATGGTGCTCTAATGATGCTCTAAATATCCCCATGTTTTACTACTTTTAATCGACAAATGGTTTGTGTACCAGAAAAGGTTAAACTTTCTTTTATTCTTACAATTATAGACGATGATGAGGTGACACCGGATGACGCACGGACGATCATTCCTATGCATATGATTATTTGATACTACATCAGACAATTCATCAAGGTACAAAAGAGAACTTTATTTTCTGATCATCGGTATTAATTTTGAGATGTGATTAAGTTTTTGTGTGTCTTAGGCCATAAGCAATATCGGAAGCTTGGAGAGCAATGAAATGCCAAAACAAGGTAGCAGATAAAAGAGAGAATGAAACCATTTACATAACCCATATAAGCAAAAAATCTCTTGACTAATAAGCTTCAGAAAGCAAGAAAAATTAAAAAAAAAATTAAAACAAAATGAATAATAACTTGATCTCTACATCAAAACATCATTGTGGTCGACCACGAAAAATCCATCAGCACAAGACTTGGCCTTCTCCATGTCCAGACCAACTTTGAGATCTGACATCATCGTCTCAAGGCTCTTGATGCGTTCCTCTTGTTGCTGGATTCGAGACGCATTAACATCATCTGATATCATTAGCTCAAGATTATTCACTCGTTCCTCAAGTTTTTTAATCCGAGACGCGTCAGTATCTGACTCCTCCTTCTCCAAGGAAATCTCTTTAGATTTGAACTCTACACAATTCTTCACGAAACAAGACTCAATATTCTGCAAGCGTTGTTTGATCCGAGACACCTCTAGGTCTTTTCCATCAGTAGCTTCTAAAATGTCAATGTAGACTTGAATGATGAGTCTGTCCTTCTCCAGAAACCCTTTTTCTTGGTATTTTTCAAGAGGCAAGAACTTTCGTTGCCCCCAGGATGGATTCTCAGCACAGAAAAGGTGTCCACCAAGCCCTGTGAAGCATTTTTTAAAAAAGAAGATTTTTCTTCACAAATCACATGTATTATGTTATAGTTGCTAACTACACCTCAAACATAAATTTGGACTAGGTCACTAGCACGTAACTCTCTCTCTCTTTATATATAATCCATTTCTCTTTGGAACCGATCGATAAGTGTGCTCTCTAGTGCATAAACGTTTGTAAGTTCAAAACACAAAACAACAATTAAACAAAAAAAACACTTATTACTTGATGATCTGTAGAGCTCTTTGTGGCATTGATTCACCACGATAAAATAGTAATTAATACTTCTTTTCCATCCACTTTGCAATAATTGAGTATTTGCAACGCTCAGGTACAAAGACAAGTGATCATCACAGAGACTATCTCCCTTTGGATAAAGAAAGAGATACCTGAAAGAATATGAAAATAAAAATAAATAATTGAACCTTCTTTTTTAGTGTGTGCTACATACAATCAAAAAAATTGAAGACATAGATAGAGTTTGGGCAATATAGTTAAAAGTTATGATTCTTCTCGTTTTACCATTCGCATCCGCCACTCACGAATGTCGGAGACTCTATGCATGCTTCCTTCTCAGAGAAGTTATCTATCTCTAACCTAAAACTGGGCTTTCGATTACACATATTTGATCAAAATACTGTTGTAGGTTTTTTACTTCGAGCAAAAATGAAACTCTCTGAAAAAGTCTTCTGTTTTATAGAGGAGGCTAAAAAGAAAAAAAGAAAAACTTTGCCGTAACCCTAGCACAAAAGATAAAAACACCTTTAATCAAAGGAAACTGAAAAAAATCTTCGTCTAACGATTATCCTTTTCTTTTTAACTTATTATCTTTTTCATGGGCTTCCTAATTTTGGGTTACATATCGACATGCCCTTTTGTAACTGTCAGACCCTATTCACTTATCTTGCATATTCCATTTTTATTAATAAATATAAAACTACTTTTTTTTAACAGTGGGTTTGAATTTCAAAATAAAGAGTTACAAAATGTTGAAAATGTTCTCCACATTCTGAGAAATCCAAAAATGAACTAACTCTAATAGATAACAGGAAAAAACACATAAAGAATGAATGCTAGAAAGTAACATCAGTAGATGCCATACGATAGCTTCACAATAAGGAACAAGCATATAAAGACCACTCCAAACCAAGAGCCAGCATAGCTTAAAACTATTAAGCACTGTCAGGCCATAGTTTGAGACTGCTTCTTTCTTGAGCTCCAACACCAGCATAGAAACCTGAGAAGACTTGTTTTACGGTCATAACCGAAAGTTGAAATCATCTCTGTAGTGAGAAACAACACTAAGAACCATTCGCTTCCATTTTGATAATAGTATTAAGCGATCGAAGTCCACCTTACGACTTCCCACGATAAGTAAACATAAACCAAATTTCCAAACAATTGGACTAGAGCTGGAGAAACTCAGCCAAAACTTACGATTCACAACAATCAACATCATGACTGGACCGTTGCCACCAAGACCAAGATAAAGCAATCCAAATCAACCAAAGAGACAAATCGATGTAAACAAGAGGCTGGATTTGTAATCCCGACCTAGTCATCAATCCAAGCCATGTCTGAACCACAATTGGCTCTTCAAACATCTGAGCCTCACAAAAGGCGAAACTTTATGAGTAGAGACACAAACCTTTAGCACCTCCTCACCCAGCCATCCAAACCGCCAGATCTTAGTAGCCATCAGCCAAAAACAAACACACCACTCCCAGCAGCTACATCGTACCATCCGCGACATGTACATCTTGCACCAGACGCAACACACAGTTCAACTCTGAGACAAAGCTCGAAACTTGAACATGACAATCCATCAAAACCTAAAATCAGAGCACAAGAACTAAAAGACACATGAATCCACCCTCTCACGACGCCGCGATGAGAACCGGACACCGGAGAGGGCAGATCTGAAAGCTTCAGAGAAAGTCTCCCTTGGCGGCTCGATTGATTAAAATTAATCTATAAAACTACATTCATTAAAAACTTTTTGGTACATAAGTGCAAAGGTGTTTAAAAAGAGATTGTCTATTTTACAATATTTATAAATCCAGATCCAAACCAAAAAGATATGAATGTCTTCATATCTCTTGTCTATGGAACTTTTCATTAGGCTTTGCTTGTTTCTTATGTTTTTGTCAATGTGCTCCCATATATATCCTAATGAACAGTGGCTTGAAGAGTGTATTGAATGCATAAATCAGAGAGATGATCCAAGCTTGATCTAGAAATTGGCTGAATAGTGACAGGTTCGGAATATACATGTTCTTTAGGAGTTGCGTTAAGTTCTTACAAATCAAAGCAGAATACTCAGAGGAGAGCATATGATCCCGTGATTCCAGTTTATTGTTAGAGAAAGCGCATGTGGTGTTGATATCTCTGTTCCATTTGACCACACAATGTGAAGTTGATAGCCGAGTGAGGACTGCAACCGAAGGGAGAAAAAGAGTATTTCGGAGTTGAATGGGAAAACAAATTACCTCAACCCAATTACACTTTGCCTGGTACATTTGCATTTGAAGAGAACTTTCATTTTTAGCCTGAAATTATTCTCCATAAGTCAATAATCTTCTCTGCTGGGATGTGTTTTGATCGACATATATCAAAAATCCCCTTAAGTTCATTAAGTTGTTTTTTTTTTTGAATTACTAAGAGGTTTTGGACCGAAGCCCTAATCCCCTATGCCTGAAACCACATGATGTAATATATTAATTTCGTCTCAGCGGTCATTCGAACTGGGGACCTCTGACATAATGGCCATGGTCTTTTCCAGTTGAGCTAATGACCTCTGATTATTCATTCAGTTGTACTGTTCGGTGATTTTTTCTTCTTCTGCGTGAATTGATTGACACTTCCCGTACAGTCATGTCTCTTCTTAATTATCACCATGTCAACAGCGCCTCGCTCCCAAATATGTCAAACTGAGATCCCATTGACAACCAGTTATCGAACCAAAAGGAAGCACAGTGACCATTACAAATATCCATTTAGTGAAAGGATTTCGCAATATTCCACAACTTTGATCTTCTTCCACATCCAATAGCTTTTTTTAGTTGTATTTTTTATTTCAAGAAACTTTACTTCCGAGTAATATGAATACAAATTCATTGGCCCCAAAGTTTGCTACATTATCCTCCAGATAAGCTTTAAACCGTTGATAATGCTTATCTCCTTTTAATGGTTGGATCCCCAAATTGATGTGTTGTGATAATGTTTAACCAATTTGATGGCACACTGAATTGAGATACTCTTATTACTTTATTTATATATATAAATCCCGAGATACTCTCCTCACAACTCTTGAGTGGAGATATCTTTGAACATGCCCATTCATTAGATACCACAAGAGCATCACAAACAATTTTTTTTGATATTTAAATATAAAAACAAAGTAGATTCCATATGTAAATGATGCGTATATTTTTGGTTTCTAATAAGTTTCTCAAAATTTATCATTGAGAACCTAATATCTCTCTCTCTCTCTCTCTCTCTCTCTCTCTCTCTCTCTCTCTCTCTCTCTCTCTCTCTCTCTCTCTCTCTCTCTCTCTCTCTCTCTCAAAACTTCCATGTAGCAGATTCATAGATGACTTTTGTTTCTCTTTCAATTGGCTTTGAAAAACTTGACATGTCAACTATTACAATGCTCACTAATAGAAACAATGTGAATAATGTATCAACTAGAAAAAGGATCACATACCAAAATTTTCAACATCATCCTAGTAATGAAGGTAGATCCATGCCCCTATACTAAATTAAATTGTGGGGGGGAAGATGTTTGTCAAACTCCAAACTCATTACTGCTTGAATCTCTCGTCCTGGCATCAAAGGGCAAAGAACGAAAATAAACAACTCACATTAAATCCCAAACCTACTGAGTACTGACTAGTGATTAGTGGCTTCTGTAACATGGTACAGTTCATGCTCGTTCATCAGACATGTATATCAGTTTAATCGAAACAAAAATGCAAACAGTGAACAACATATAAGCAGTAGGGAGAAAATTATGGCAGTAGGTTTTTAAAAGGGATGAGTCTCTTATTCAGATACAAATAGAGAAGCAAAAGACTAGAACAAGAGATCACGAGAAGAACTCTCAAGATCTTGTATGAACTCGGATTTGAACTATTAATACTCTCAAAGCTGCCCGCGTGAAGATGAGTGGTTAAAAACAGATGAGTGATTTAAGGTCGAACATGTGTTTAAACAATGTTAATTTGTCTATTTTCTTGTATGCATAACACAATCCTATTGCTAGTATAATCCTTTGGATTTATTCCAAAAAGGTATAACCCTTTGGATTTTTAATCAAATATGAAACAGTTGACAAACAAATCAAAAAGGTTCCTTTACACACGGAATCAAGATATAACAACTTTATCTTTATAAATTAAGCACATTAACTATGCAAGAGCCGTATCAAATAATCATAACGATTGATAAAGTTAAACATGTATTCCCACATGTAAAAAAAGGTAAAATCAAATAATAAAATATGTGTCTGCCAATTTTACTTCAAATGCAAATAAAAAGACATTAAATAAAGATGTTGCAGTGGAGATAGTCATTAGTATTAGTTTACCTAAAAAAATAGTTTAATAACTTTAAAACTCAATTCAACATTCAAACAATTTAACTGCCAAATTTTTTAGTGCACAATCCTTGTGCAAACTTTTTTAGAACTAACCTTTTGGTTTGACTTACTTTGTTCGTGGTCCAATTTGCTTGGAAGAACACTATATCAATAATGCAGCATCCACCCTTTGTGGACATCGCTTTTGCGTAAATTGAATGGGAGGTAATTATTATGCATTACCCTTTAGGTTTGGCTTACTTTGTTTGTGGTATTCTATGCCAACTTTCGCAATTGATATTTGTTTAACTAAGAGATGGACCATCCATACATTATATTTTTGTATTCATTTAGGATTTTTCTTAGTCTATGGACTTAACTATTATTCTCAGCTCTTGGCCAAAGCAATAAGTAACAATGAGAAATTTTTCATTGGCTCTATAATATGGAAGTGAAATTAGCTTGGTTTGAGGTACATAGTTTATTAGTTAGAAATAAATTCTGTGAAAATGGTTGATAACACAAAATATATTCTATCAGATTCGTAGGTGCACTTTCATATCGAAATGGATATGTGCTTTTGCATATCACCGCAAACTGGACGTTTTCCAGTTTGTTGGTATTAAAGGTAAAACATCTGGATAGTATTTTTGGTTAGCTTTTATGGCATAAATTGATAAATTTTCTAGAACTTCACTCTAAAACGTAACTTGCTTGCAAAAGAATGTGATCATCTTTACTCAAAATAGGATTCACAATTATGATAACGTGTATAAAGGGTAATCTACAAAAAGTATATTGACTAACGATTATGTACGAGAACTGTATGTTTTATATAGAATGTGAATGAATACAACTATGAGACTCGAAGGATATCCAAAAACAAGAGAGTATGAAGCTATTTTGCTATAAGTTCAATATGAAAGAATTTGGATCCCCCTCTTCTTTCTAGTCCATCTTTATAAAAGGTATTTAACGATACAATGGTCACGTGATCTCCGGCGAATATTGGGTACTTTTATGATGTCTTTAATTGTCTTGACCTTCATTATGCTTTGATTTGACTGTAGGCGTAGATTGGGGCTTAATGACATATACCAGATATTTTAGATTGGGTCTCGTGGGATGAAACCCGCGTCTAACAATCAATTGGTTCCTTTCTTTAGTTTGTGTTTGGTTGTATGTAGGAAGCATACAAACTATTTATACAAACGTATGATGAAGGAATGAGAAACATAAATAAATTGGTTACAAAAAAAAACCCACTAACAAGCTCATTTCGCATAAAACCATCTATGGAGAGGGGTGATTCGTAGCATGGGAAGACCCCGCAAACAAATGACTTTCGCTGTTTTGTAATTAGCTTTTTTACCTTAGCATATATAGTTTTCTTTCATTTGATTCGTACCCTTATATTATATGCGGATAATTGATACGAAACACTTATTAAATTCATGTGAATGTCTACAATAATGAGGTTATAGTTTCGTTTATTGATTATATAGATAATCAATTTAGCTGACAAATATGTTCCGTCACTTTCTTTTATCTGATAGAAATCAGTTATAATAACTCTCATTTACAGGTCCATAAGCGAGGATATCAATAGTGATTTCTTATGATTAGGAATCAGATGCATTTCAAACTACAAATCCCTTAACTAGAGGTTATACATATATAGACAATGTACCAAAATTTGTAGTAAAATATATTACACTGACGCATAATATAAATAATGCAGGGAAAGTACGCACCCGAAGTACTTCACATTCTTAAGACACGTGAAATCATGCATGCATGGATTTCAACTTAAACAAATAAAATATCTTCTAACGAAAAAAAACAAATAAAATCTCTTCTAAGATATAGTGCATGCATGCTTCGCACCGTTCTATTGCTTTCTTTATTTCTTAACAATGTTTACTTTTTTCGGGAAGACGAGCTATTTCCCCATGAGAAGTATCGTATAGCATCATATGTCTCTCAAACTATGACCTCATTCTAGATGTCCCCGAAATAAAAGTTCTAAACCTATTTTTCCATTAAACTTAAGCTTACTATTTATATCTCCATAGATTAAAAGTTCGAAATCCATGACCCCATAAAATTAAATTACTTGGTTTAAAAATTTTATTGATAAACCAAAACCATCAAAATTTTAATAATAAACCAAACTAAACCAAATTCAAAAATTAAACCTGACTCTACAAAAAAAATAAAACAAACCAACGCTTTTGGTCTTCTTATTCCTTCATCAATCTGTAACCATGGTTGAATTCAAAGACTCAGCAATTTTCAAAAACCCAGCTTGAAGCCATAGTAGAAGTAGTCGAGAAATCAAAATCATAAACCCACAAAGTTTCTTCCTTTTTCTTTTACTTCTACGTGAGACTTGTCTTCTCTAATCCATTGATGTTCTGTCTAAATATTATTAAACTTGAGACACTAATGACAGTTTCCTCCAATTAAGAGATTTGATTTATTCAGAATGGGGCTGAAGGAGAAGACATAAAGAAACAATGTGTTAATGGTGATAGAGGTGGTGGGGCCGTTGAATCAAAACTTGTAAACCATTGGGTTAATGGTGATACCAATCTCTTTATCTCTCTTGAAGAACATGTCTGTATTTTTAGCGACGAGATTAACAAGCATATCCAAAACAATGAGAGAAGAAAGAAGAAATCAATTAATGGAAGCAATACATATGTAGATGAAGAAGTGATTGGTTAGGGATTAGGTGAAGAAAAAATTGGGTAAAATCTGGGGAAAAAGGGGTGAGGAAGAGGATGATGGTCGGGTCACGCTTTTTAATTGGTTTAACTGAATTAGGTGTCGGTTCTATTTACGAGTTTTTTTTGTTTGGTTTTGTGATTAAACCGAAAATTGTCTTAACCAATATCAAATTGAGTTTCATGGAGAAATATGTTTAGAACTTTTATTTCGAGGACATCTAGAATGAGGTCATAGTTTGGGAGACATATGGTACTATACGATACTTCTCATGGGGAAATAGCTCGTCTTCCCACTTTTTTCTCATAAATGATTTTTCACACCTTCTTGCGAGACAATCTCAATATGATTACAGTAAGAAATGTATATGTAAGAAAGCCGTGATCAATGAAATCGGTTGATAATAAATAAAAAAAAAACGGTTGACAAAGAAAAAAATTAAGAAATCAGTTTATGGAGATGGATCTTCTTCCTGTTTCCCATTAATCTATTGCAATGCAGAACACTGTTTTAATCATCATTATAGGCTAGACGATTATTTCCCCAGAAATGCAGTCTACTGATCTTCTATTACTAGTGTAATAACTGTTTCGCTATTTGAATTCAAACCCGAATAATAAATTTGTTACCAATAGTCTAGTGGTAGAGTACAAGAACCTAAATGAGTAAATGTAATTAGTTTACTTATACAGCGAAACATCTATAAATTAATAATATTGGGACTACACCAAAATTATAATTTTTTTATTAATTTATAGAAATTATTAATTTATTGATATACTAATTGAACCAAAAATTTAATTTGGGACTATAAAATTATATTATTTTATAGAGATTTTTAGTGTATATTAATTTATAGAGTATTAATTTAAAGAGGTTATACTGTATATAATGTTTTTTTACGAGTAATTATATATATATATATAGTGTTACTTTCAAAATTTATTCATATATACAATTACTTGATGAAGGTAATGCATAACTGATGTATATGCATTTAAAGTGAAGTAAGCTGGAGTGGGGCTGCAAAATATCCATAAATTTTAATTTGATTCGTTGTTTGTTTCGATCTGAATCAAAAATTGAACTGAAAATTCAGAATATTCGTAAATCTACGAACCAAATCACAAATACTAATATTTTATAAAAGAATATCCGATCCGATCTGTTATATGTATATATATGCATATATTTACAGAAATATATATATATAACTTATATAAATATTATATTTTTATAAATTTTACAATTTTTATTTATTAATCTTATTATATTAGTTATTAGAATTGAAAAAGTAAATAATTTTTTATTTTTTGTAACAAAATATTTATTTATATTATTTGAATTTTTTAATTATAATTTTATTTTATTTGTACGGATCGAATCGGATATCCGATTAAAAATCTAAAATTTTTCGGATATCCGGAACTTTGAATATTCAGATAGTTACGAATCAAATCGAATAATTGATTATTCGGATAAAACATATAAGATCACGAATACCTCCAAAAATCAGGATATTCGATATGTGTCTACCCCTAAGTTGGAAGAAGTCATGTTGTCCGGTTTATATGAGATTGTCCATGTGCACAAATTTATAGATAGCCTTTTATATTCACACATTCATACGAACTAGTACGTGTTTTATCTCCTCTATTTGACATCGATCGAGCTGAAGGAATATACAAGCATAGTAATCATGTAGTTCTTGCAATAGATACATTGAATCACCGAATGTATAAAGTGAAAAAAAAAACTAAGAATTCCAACATGTGATTGTGGCCTAGTGGTACACTGACTTCAATTTGTTAAGCAACCTAGGTTCGAATGCCCCCAGTACATTTCATCATGTAACCATACAAATATGGTTTCGTTGCTTAGTATTCATTTGAATACGTTGAGAGAGAGAGAGAGTCCATCAGTTGGCTACACCTCGTCTTTGAGATTAGTCTAGACCATTTCGTAGGTCAGGAATACCCTCAGACTAATAAAAAATATATAAAGAAATGATTCATATAAAAAAGATATTCAGTGTTGTCGAAAAAAAAAAATATATCTAATGTTAAGTTACATCAGATTCCAACTTAAAGTTAATAGGTAATAAATCAATATGTATATTACTGGGAAAATTGGGAAAATAAGCTATAATGAAATAGTTTGTGTCCTTTTATACATTTGCATTAATTGATCAGTTTTGGACATAATTACCCGCATAATAACGAAAATAATTATGAAAAATTATATAGAGTTCAGAAAATATGAAAAATCAATACAATCATGAGAATATTTTAAATGTTTTGAACTTAATAACTAAATTCCAAAAAAAAAAGTAGGATGTGTCAATCTAGATTTGTTAGAATGTTTATTATCCTTTTTACAAGGATAAAATAGACGTTCTAACTAATCTTCAATCTCTTATAAAAGTTAGTATTCGTATTGTAAACTTTTATCTATGATCTATTTAAATATGAAATATGTCTTCCTCAGTTATAACCAGAATGCTTTGTTATTTATAACATACAATATATATTGTAAGTTCTTACTTCATTGTAGAAAAATGTACATATAATTCTTACTTTTAGCTATTTTGTAAACACATTAGAATTTATATTCTAACCTTTTGTCTGTGTTCTATCTTGTTTAGAATATATATTATATATTTCTCTATTTTATGTTTTGAAATCTGAAAAAATCGAGGAAACAATCTTAACTAATTTTATTTGAACTTATCTTGTTTTTGACCTAAAGTAACATTGAATAACGTTTACTTCATCTCTTTTTTATTCAATGATCTTGTTCCTTTCTTCATCTTCCCCATCTCTTACTTATCAAATCAAATAATTCATATCTATGTAACATGTAATGTTTGGAGACACAATACAAATAACGAGTGGAAGTTCATTGTTGATTCGTTTTCGGTGGTCTTCATTTTCTCATAAGGAAGGCGGAGTAAATGAGAAAAATGACGTAATTAGGCTTTCAGGGATATTTTCCCTTTTTACCAAATATAAGGGTAATTCTTTCAAAAGAACATAAATAAACAAAAAGTAACTTTTATTATTTATTTATATATTTAGAATCATCCTACATCATTTATCAAAATATATTTACTATTTTAAAGTTAAGTAAATTATGTTCCTTTTTAATTAGAGGGTTAATTTCATATTTTAAAAAATCAAAGGTATATTTAGACAAACTCATAGATTGAAAGGGACAAGGGACAAATTCATTCCCAATCTGGTCCAATTAGCCAATTTTCCCTCTATTATTTATGATATTTTAAATTTTTGATGTAATAATTTGTCTATAATATTGGTAAACGGATAAAGTTTTACCATTAATTTTAGGATATCAGACATGAATCAGCATGCCCAATATTTGGGTCAGACTTACTTTTAGTGGACTAATAATACTCGGCCAGGATTGATTGAATCGGAAAGGACAATGTCTATCATTCTTTTCATTAGAGTTATGGTAGCCACGTTCTCTTATACTCAAACCTTTAGTTTCGGCAATCTTGTTCAATTCATAAGATATTATGTGTTCCTAATTTTTATTATTATTCTTCTATTCATTACTCTTTTTATTATGAAATGGTAAGCATAGATCCATCAAGCCCATTGTATAGGGTAATTAAGTATAATTACATGATGCATTCGAATAATAAAAAATATGTAACAAAAATAGATTGCAAAAGTATATTGAAAACATCACACAGAGAGAGTTTTTTTTTGTCTCTGTTTTGGTGTGGTTCGAAATTACCTCCCGAATCTCTAAACATCAAAATGTTTTATTGAGAGAATCCAGAATGATAAATATTTACTGAAATTGTTATGAAAAACTATGACTATGACTTTACTATTTTTTTTCAAAGAAACAACTATGACTATTGTCTAAACCAGCCTAAATTTTAATCATTATTAAAAACACTGTTAACTAATTACTTAGTCTTAATTTTATCTGTTAGTCTCTCTTGTCTTTCAACTAATGGATATTTTTTTCTGATGCTTATTTTGCCTTTGATATTGTCTTTTGTTCTTTTGTGTTATTGAATAAGATCTTTTAGAAGTTTCTTTTGATTCATTTCATTTGTTTTTATAGTTTTCATGCATAAAGCTTGTGCCCATTTTTTTTTTTTTTTTTTGACATCGAAAAGAAACCTTAACAACTATATTGCTCTGTTTTGGCCAGCATAGTTAGCTAGCCAGGAGGGTGCAGAGCAGTCGACATACGGTGGGTTGATAGCTCGTGATCTTCCACCTTTAGCTAGGCAGTCAGCACGGATATTTAGAGATCTCGGGATATGAGTAATGGAAGTTTCCAAAAAGGCTAGCGACAGAGCTTTGATTTCATCAATTTCAGCTGCCATGGATGGCCAATCTTCTTCCTTGTGTATCAAGTTAACGAGTTGCTCACAGTCTAGCTCAAATCGTATTCGTCTGGTTCCTGCTTTTAGGACTTCTTGCATTGCCCATATAAGACTTTCAGCTTCTGCGTGTAGTGGGGAGGTCGCGCTTGTCAATTCTTTGGCTCCATATAGCGTCGTGATTCCTGCATTCATCACCACAAAACCCATACCTGCTCTCTCGTCTTTGTTTATCCATGATGCGTCCGTTTGACAGCTCCAAGGTAGGGAGCAGCGGGTCTGTGGCTGCGTCTGTACTTCGGTCTGCGATTCCTCTTCCAGTGGGTAGTCCAAGCGTTCCGGGATTCGTTGTGCCAGTCTCCAGCTTTCCGCTTCTTTGACCGCGGTCTGTAAGGTGTCTAGAGGCGTTACATCTTTGTTAGCAAATATCTTTTCGTTTCTAGCCTTCCATATGTACCATAGTAGCCACGGGATTGAGCCCATCACATCAGCGTGAATCCCTTGGTCCTTTATACGTAGGAGAAGGTAGTCGATATTCGCGTATAGTGATGTACACGGGAAGCATCCCGGAGAGATGGGGATGAGAGATAGAGCCCAGACTTGGGAGGCCGAGGGGCATTCAAAAAGTGTATGGTTTATAGACTCCGTCTCTGCACCACATCTCATACACGTACTTGCCTGAGCGCAATGTCTCTCCTTTAGTTTTTCTGCTGTGGCTAAGTAACCAGCTGTAGCTTGCCATAGGAAGTGTTTAAGTTTTCGTGGAGCTTGGATCTTCCAAATTATTTTCTTCAGCCCTATCGTACTCGGTTCTGAAACCAATGTGCTATGGACATTAGTATGGAGATGCCGTGCGATAGAGTAGCCGGATTTAACTGAGTATAATCCGGATTTGGTGAAGTCCCAACTGTAGCAGTCGTATCGGCCCGTTCTACTCAATCTGATCGAGGTGATGTGAGGAATGTCCTCTGTCGCAATCATCTGATTCAGAAGTTCCAAGTTCCATGTTTGGCTCTCAAGGTCGATGAGATGATGTACCCGGAGCTCTTCATCTCTTGGGTTCATCTTATGAAGTGGTGGTCGGTCAGGGTTGATTTGTAGCCAAGGTTCCTCCCAAACTCTTGTGTCATGTCCATTGCCAATCTTCTTCCTTAGACCTTTTTGAAGAATCTGACGCGACGCAATTATGCTTCGCCATCCATAGGACGGGTTGTTCGCTCGTTCTATCATCATCGGGCTAGAGTGTCTATAATATCTTCCTTTCAGGACCCGAGCAAGGAGTGAACGGGGGTACTTAAGCAATCTCCACAACTGTTTTGCTAGTAAGGCAAGATTAAAGTCATGGAAGTCACGAAACCCCAATCCACCTTCTTCCGTTGGGGCGCAAATTTTATCCCATGCCACCCAGTGTAGACCCCTATTATTTTCCTTGGTACTCCACCAGAATCTTGAAACTGCACTAGTAAGGTTTTTCGTTATTCCTTGTGGTAAGAGATAACATGACATAACGTGGGAAGGAACAGCTTGCGCTACTGCTTTAATCTGAATTTCTTTGCCCCCTTTGGAGAGAAGTTTTGTCGACCATGAGTTCGTTCGGGCGTTTAATCTCTCTTGGACAAAACTGAAAACTTGTTTTTTAGAACCGCAGATCTTCTCTGGGAGTCCGAGATACATACCCATTCCACCCTCTTGAGTGATGTTGAGTGACCTTTTAAGGTCTGTTTTTAGGGACGCTACCACCTTAGAACCGAACAGAACCGAAGACTTTGATTTATTCAGTTGTTGTCCTGAGGCGTTGCTGTAGACGTCAATGATCCGCATGAGTTCGCTACATTCCTCCTGAGTTGCCTTACAGAAGAATAAGCTGTCGTCCGCGAATAGGAGGTGAGAGATGGGTGGGCATTGTCTCGCAATCTTTAAACCTGTGAGCTTCTTTTCTCTTTCTGCGTGATGGATCTGAGATATAAGAACTTCCGTGCAGAGGACAAATAAAAAAGGCGATAACGGATCGCCTTGTCGTAGTCCTCGGGTCGGGATAATTCGTCCTTTAGCTTCCCCATTTATGAGAACTTGGTAGGAGACCGTTGAAACACATCTCATGATCAGGTGGATCCATCGCCCATCAAAACCCATTTTTTCCATGAGAGTCTCCAAAAAACTCCATTCGACCCGATCGTATGCTTTGCTCATGTCTGTCTTAATCGCCACATACTTGTTTTGGCAGCTAGGGTTTGTTCTGAGGGCGTGGAACATCTCTTGTGCAATCAAGATGTTGTCTGAGATAAGTCTACGAGCCACAAAGGCTGATTGGGTTTCCGATATTATCCTCGGAAGCACCAGTTTTAATCTGGCAGACATGACCTTGGAGATGACTTTATAACTAACGTTGCATAGGCTGATAGGTCGGAATTCTGACATAGCTTTTGGTCTCTCCGTCTTTGGTATCAAGCATATATTTGTCTGATTAATCCTCTCATCTAATTCCCCTGAGTTGAAGAATGCCTTCACCATACGGACTATGTCTGGACCAATGAGTTTCCAGAAGCGTTGGTAGAAAAGACTGGTCATTCCGTCCGGGCCCGGGGCTTTTTCTGGATGGATCGCAAACATAGCTCTCCGTATCTCTTCATCTGTAGGTTCTCTTATCAGCATTTCGTTCATCTCCTGCGATACCTTTGCGGTAGTAAACCGAAAGGCTTCTTCACGGTCCTGCGGTACCGATGCAGTGAACAGGTTCGCGAAGTACTCAGATGCAAGGGCTTCTATACCTTCCTCCGACTCCACCCAATTCCCCATGGAGTCCAATAATTTTGTAATACGGTTACGTGCTCTCCGCTGTTTAGTTTTTGCGTGGAAGAACTTAGTGTTTCTGTCGCCTTCTCTAAGCCAGATCGTTCTACTTTTCTGTTTCCAGAATAGTTCCTCCTCCCTATATGCTTCACACAGCTTCCACTTTAGCTCAAGCTCCTCCTCCGTTGATATGCTATCATCGTTCTGGGCTTTGTCGATTTCTTGCTTCAGCTTCTCTATCAGTTTTTGGTTATTGGTGGGGTTTCTTTTTTTCCAGCGTGAGATAGCGCGCCTACAGCTACCAATTTTTTCGTGCAGACATGATAAGTCCGTGGGATCATATTGTCCCCACCCTTGCTTGACTGTTTCGTAGAGGCCCTCTTTTCCAAGCCATCTTTTATCAAACTTAAAACCTCTCCGCCCACCAGCTTCTTTAGATTTGATTTTTACAAGAACCGGCCGGTGATCAGAACCCCACCTTAAAAGATACTCCACATCAGTGTGGGAAAACACTTGGTGCCAATCCTCATTCCCAAGTGCACGATCTAGGCGACATTGAACTCTCCCGGATCTCCTTCTTCCTGCCCAAGAGAAAAAATTTCCAGAATAGGGAAACTCTATCATTCCACATGCTGAGATCATATTCTTGAAAGGTAGAAATGAGGAGTCTGGACGTCTTCTGCCCCCTTTTTTCTCTTGGTTACTGGTGATTTCATTAAAATCTCCAACCATCAGCCAAGCCCCCGATCTTTGTAGGCTAAAGCTCATTAGTTTCTCCCATACTCGTTCGCGGTACTCGACTACCGGATCGCCATACACAAAGGTAATAAACACTTTGTGTCCTTCCATCTTTGTTGAAATATCTATCAATCTTGTATTCGAGAAATTAATCTCCACTTCAGCATCATCCATATAAAATAAAGCAAGTCCACCGCTTAACCCAGCTGGCTCCACGGTGAACAAATGATCATAACCAAACTCAACTTTAAAGTCTTGCATAAAAGTAAAATTGTTTTTTGTTTCAGAAAGAAAAAGAAAACGAGGATGAAAATAACGATGCAACTCCCGAAGATGTTGCTTTGTCAGGTACGCGCCAGCCCCCTGACAATTCCATGCAATGGCATTCATATCTGGGAACTGGATGGTTTCTGGGACACCATCGAACCTGTAGTAGCCAAAGATCTCCTGCTTTTTCTTGAGGAGGGGTACACCTCATGCCGAGGGACATTTCGAGACTGTATCAGCTGGTCGCGAGGAGGCTTCAGCTGCTTTGATTTTGGAGAGAGTCGTCCTCGGTTAGCTAGCTTTTTTGACGCTGCTGCTCCTTTAAGCTCCTGGCCGCGAACTCCTTTCCGAGATCCTTCTGGTGCAGTCTGAGCCGAGATACTTTGATTTGGTAGTGACTTTTTGATATTTTGTGTTATCTCCCTTGCTTCCTCCGCTCTCGACTCTTTTTTTGATATCATTTTAGGTCCGGCCTTCTGCGTGTTGATTTGAGGTTCCGGAGACATCTGGGAGAGAGCTTCAATTTGTTCATCCACCATCTCTTCCTCTCGGATGGGATGCTCTGTTTCTGGAATAAAATCTAGCTGTTCATCGTGCTCTTCAAGTAAGTCGTCATTGTCGATCATCTCCTGAGTCATAGCTTGATCTGCCAATTCCGCATACTCGGATATGGATTGTTCGAGCTCCCTGTCTTCTCTGTCTTTACGTTGTTGTGGCGTTTCTTCCTGTGTTTTCCCAGATTGCTCATTAGATCCTTGGCCTTTATCCAGTATCGGACCTTCCTTCTCAGTGGGGGTCATGGATGTTTCATTCTCTGCTCCTCCTTTTGTGCCTCTGTTTTCAGCGTCTTGTCGAGGAGATTTCTCGACTTCCATATCTGCCTGGGGGCTTTCGATAAGGCTTCTTCGTGCTCCTTCCCTTTCAGGGGCTAATCCACCTGAGCTCTTTGTTTCCTCTGGAGCATTACTTCTCTTTAGAAGGCCACGGCTTGTCCCTGTTTCTCGAGCTCTATCAACCGGTCTCCATTCCATTCTATTCGATGGTGGGGATCGGGAATTTCTGCCTCGGTAGTAAGCCTTGGCGTCATTCTTTCGGTAATCGGAAACCGTTCGCTGGGAGTCCGGAGATCTTCTGTTTCTCGAGGTCGTAGTCCTGGAGCGTTCCCAGTGCTTGTCTGATTGTCTCTCATACCACTTATCCGCCTCCCTCCCGTATGTGTTTCTCCCTACATCTTTAGGTCTCCATTCGGAGGAAGACACAGTTTCTCTTTGTGTGTCTCTAGAGTATGCACCGGTTTGACGGTTATACGGGTGGTATCTCACTCGATTTTGAAGAGGCTCATGTTGTGTATCCTTGACATGATCCAGTCTATTCCAGACATTCTTTGACATGGTGTCTCGTTTCTCCAAGAGTCTCCTTCGCAAATCCTGAGAGTTTTTATCAGTACCTTCATGATGATTACCTCTTCGAAATTCCGTGGGGTTGGCTTCAGCACGTCGGAGCTCTTGTCCCTTACTTCTTGTATCGTGACTCTCCTTTTCTGTTCCGGCTCTCGGACGTTGAGGTAGGGAAAAGGCTTCCCTAGTAGCACGTTCCTCTAAGTCATGCTGTGCAATTCTTGATAAGCGGTTCCCCTCTCTTTGTTCATCATTTAGGTCCGGGCAGGTGCCTTCTTCGTGCGATAATCTCTTGCAAGAGAAGCAATAACGATAAAGGTCTTCGTATTGGATTGTCACCTTAACGACGTCTCCGTTGTCGAAACCAACCTTGCATTCAAACTTCAAAGGTCTATCACCATCAACCAATACTCGTACCTTGCTTCCTTCCACATCCGCCTTAACGAACGTTCCTAATGCTTTCCCCACACTTTCGAAGGTTTCTTGTTTCCTGTAGTGTATCGGAACCCCGATCACATTTGCCCAAAAGGGGATCGCATTTGGGAACTCTTCCTTGATTGTTGGTGTCCATTTTTCGAGTGCAAAGCTCCATCTATTAAAATGACATGGTCGTTTCTGTAAAACTTTCTCAAGATCTTCTTCCTTGTCAAAATCGAAAAGGAACTTATTATTCCCTAGGTTTGATCCCCGAACCCGGCCTTCCACATCCCAAATCCTACGCTTGGGCATATGTTTAAGCAGCGCTTCAACACTTCTTCCATCCGAGTGGAACATTCTGCCTATTAGGGTTCGTTTGAATTTTTCAATCAGATCTGAGTTGTCAAAGGCTGGAACCCTAATGATCTCCTCTTCTTCCTCATGGGGTCGACGTTTAGGCAACCCGTCATGCCTTCTCGTTGCTTGTGATCCAGTCCCACGATACATGGCTTGGATCGTCTCTGAGATCACTCTTGCTCAACACGTAAGTTACGCACCACTGGGGTGGAAAATTCCTCTGTAGAAAAAACCGGGCGTGACCACGACTGTATGCGATACAGGACACCGTGATGCCGAGAGGAGTGTTCGATAGTCTCCCTCTCCTTCTCCTCCGTGCCGATCTTCAAGGATGCAAAATCGCCAGCGCCGTCTCCACAAAACCCTATGTATTTATTTAGTATAGCTTGTGCCCATTTTTACAACGCTATATACGTTATTATTTCTAGTTACATATTGAACAAATGGAGTTTTAGTTACTACTGCCTAGTCCATAAGGGTGAATTGGTTTAAAGCCCTAAAAAAATGAAAATATCTATGATGTGATTAGTTTGATATCACTTTGTGGGATTTAGGGTATTTGGTTAATTAGGGTAAAAGTTTAGTGTATGGGGTGCAATTTCCCATTCCATAATATTTGTACAAATTAATTTATAAAAATAATATGTACTATTATTTTCTGAACAAATATATATATAGACTTAACATTCAGACAAAAAGTAGAAGAGATTGAAGCTAACTACTGGCATTGAGAAATCCTAAATTGTGCACAATTGCATGCTT
The DNA here is from genome assembly GCF_020379485.1 of Brassica napus. Taxonomy (NCBI): domain Eukaryota; kingdom Viridiplantae; phylum Streptophyta; class Magnoliopsida; order Brassicales; family Brassicaceae; genus Brassica; species Brassica napus. The sequence continues at coordinate 8,145,186 of NC_063435.1, read as the reverse complement.
GTATGGATATAAGTTAATCACTGAAAGTCAAACTCTATTGGTAGAAAGAGTAAATTAAGAAGGTCAACTTGAGTGACCATGCAAGTTGTCTAAAATGATAAATTCAAGTTGAACTATCTCATTAAATTTAGTGATTTTTTTTAGAAAAGATACAGCGAACCTAAATAAACTTTAGGATCTTTGGATGGAATATGTTGAACTAATAGTTAATTTATTAGTTAGCCGCTTCTTTTTTACCAGCCCAAATGAAAAGTCCTCTCTTTAATTGAAATATTATTTGAGTAAAGGATGATTGGTTAGTCTGTAACACTTTTACATCCATTTTTTTTACGTCGAAAATTTTGTTTACAACTATAAATTTAAACCAATCCAATTTTTGTCTTCTCTAAAACACTCACAACCCAAAACTAAACAAAATGTTTTTTTTTCCTCTTTGTTGCTGTAGAAGCATTATCTCACATGCGTCTAATAGTTTACCAAATAAATAATCTACATAATATAGCAACACATGTTTTACTTTAAAAATAGTTATATATAAAATATTACGGATATAACCAATAGTGATACACATAAAAATCTACAGCAAAAAAAAAACTAAAGCATATAACAAAATATGTACTATATATTTAGGGAAATTCTCTCAAATAACATTTTTTAAGTTTTCGTCACCAAAATAGCCCATTTTTATTTTATAATTTTTAATATTTATGTTTTAAAATTTGAAACCATATTCCCAAAACTCACTCCTTAACTATAAACTCTAATTCTAGATTAGTTAATCATAGATTAATTTACTCTTTAATAAAACTTATTTTGGTCATTTTCTTCATTGAAAGTTATTTTGTGAAAATAAACTAAAAATAGCTATCCTAAGAAATTTCTTATATATTTATAGAAATAACTTTAGCTATCTGGGTTAAGTAAAGTTTTCATGTTTTTCAATCATGGTTTATCATAGAATTGAAATCCAAACACAATCACTGTTATTTATGTGTTATTAGTTCTGTTATATGTTAATAACGTTCAAAAATTCTAAATTTAAGTGTTATTTAGCTATAATATAAAAAATATTAAAATTCCATGAAAAAATAAATAAATTTTGAATATTTATATATTGAAAATATTTAATTTTTTTAATTTTTATTTTGTAAATTAACAAGTTAATTATAGTAGTATAAAATCAAGATATAATAAAAAAAAGTATTTTGCATTCCTCGCATTATTTATATGAATGGTTCCCCCACAAAAAAATTTCATAACAGAATAAAAGAGTAAATCTGTAAGAGTATAAAATACTTGGAGCAAATTACAAATCAGTATGGAATAAAGTCTTTACACCATTTCTAACTCATCTCCATTTTAAAATTCTTATATTACAAAAGAAAAAATAAAGATGCAAATTTTACTTAAATATATTCTTTTATAATAGAGAAATGCTATTATTTTTTTATTTATAGATAAAACTATATTTGCTTCTAAATATAGAAGACAATATATAGAGGAAAATATAAATAGAAAAACATAACACTCACGTATTATGGAAAAATATATTGGAGCAAAACCTCAGCTCTATTTTAGAATTCCTCAATCATAGAAGTAATATAGAAGTGTATCTTAGCTTCATAATGTTTTTTTCACAAGCAAGCAATATATTTTAGACCATATTCAATAAGTTTTGATATTGTTTATTTAAAACATAGTATTTCTATAATAAATGTATAATATTCTAATGTATTTCCATAAAACAATATCCCTCTAAACATAGAGTAAAAATAGATAAAATGATATCTTCAAAATATCGAGTAAAAAGGAAAACTTTGTTAAGTAGACTTCCTGGCAAGACAAGCTCGAACAAAGAAGCGTGTTTTCTCATATGATAACACGTGTATGCCACACTGGATCGACATTCGCAATTCGGCTTTTGCCGATTCGTACTAAGATTTATCTTTGTATCTCATCGTGAAAAAAAAAAGAGGAAAACTTTGTTTTAATGAAAAATTAGAACTGGATTGAGACAAAATTACTACTATTACAAGTTTGAATATCTATCTTATTAACTTATATCTACAAAACATAGCTTATCTATTTTTTAAGTGTTTTATTACATCTTTTACATTTTTTCACTCATCATAAGTATTTAATTAATTTTCATCAAGTAATAATTTGGCAGATATTTACTAACCATTTTGTGTATTTATTACAACTTTTATCACTAAGATATTATCTACTCTTAGATTTCATCCTTGATTGTCTTTTTGTCATTTAAAAACAAACATAAAACTTACATAATTTGCTATTCTATCTAATTAATATTCTGATTTCTCACCAGCCATTTATTATGTTAATCAATAATTAATAATTTGATATTCTAACAAATTAATAATATATATATTTAAATACACTATACACTTTTAAAAGGGAATCTAATATATTTACATAACATTCATAAAATATAGACATCCAATACACAACACAGTCTCATATGTATATTCTGTAATTACACATAACACAAGTACTTATCTTTATATAATAATACAAGTACTTATCTGTATATCCTGTGTGTCTCGACTTTTAATAATTTATTAAAATTCTACATATTTTTATTTATAAAAATACATATAAATTACTAACACAGTAACATATTTTTTTTAAAAAATATATATTTTTTCTCAAATATAAAACATTTATAACTAGAATAAGGTTTTTGCGGGGTTTTCCCTAATATTTACTGAATTAATGGGTGAATTTACTTTATTTTCATAAATATAAAATTATTTTCATTTAAAATGTAAAATATAAATAGTCAATTTATATAGTATATAACTAAAATATAAATTAGTCTATCAATATATTATTGTATGCATATTTTCATATAAATAATAGCATAATATAAAATCAATAAAATAAATATATGATAAGAAATGTGAGTGATATAGTTGACGGCTTAAAAAACAAAATAAAATCACTCAATAAAATGTATAAAATTATTGTGCTTAGAAATATCATATTACACAATTATTTGATAAGGATAAATGCTAAAAAATATAGCGCCATTTATACAAAGCAAATTATTTACTTACAAACAAATCAAATATATATCTGTGATGGTGCTTTAGTCAAGCCCTACTCATAAATTTAAATTAAAGTTCATACAAGAACCTATTTTTGACAACCCCCTTCCCTCTTTAAAAATCATACAAGAGAGTTTTTTTTTGTCATCCATACAAGAGAGTTATCTTGTTAAAATAAGAAATTATTTTGGAAGCAATTACTTGTTTTGCATTTTAAGTAATGATGTTTTAGATTTTTGTTTGTGTTTATAAGAATGATATTTTAAAATTATAATAAATAATTAATAATTAATAATTTATTTTTCTTTATTTCCTTAAATAAAAGATATGAAATTACCTAATATTATATATATATGACAACTAATGATATTAATAATAAATATTTGATGACAATTTTTTTATCTTCCATCATTAAGTTTAATTTACATTATTAAAATAAATTGAACAACCATATTAACCATATGTTAAAAATTACATTTTTTCGTATATGTTATTTAATTTTTTAAAACGACTATAAATTAGTAAAACTGTTAAAAGTCTCACATTGAAAATTATTGTGATCAGTGATTTAAATTTTTTATTATAATAAGATAAGAGTAAAATACACAAATATTTTAATTTCAAAATTTTCATTTAAAGAATTAAAAAAAATTAATATTTAATTTCAAAATTTGTAGTAAATTTTCAAGAACGATTATAAATTATTAAAAGCTCCTTATTGAAATTTTTGTGGTCAATAGTTTACATTTTTTGTTATAAAAATACACAGATCATAATATCATATGATTAGGAAGTCTAATTTAATAAACATAAAATATATTATACTATCTATGTTAATATTATTTAATTATGTACCATGGAAATTGATAAAAGTGATTGTTTAGATCTATTTAATATAAATTGATTGTAAATAAACAAAAAATAATTTCTTTGATTTATGTGCTTGCGATAACTAATTATGTACGTAATATTTCATTGTTTTTCAATTAGTTAATATATATTTATTATTCTATTATTTTATAATATATTAAAATGTAAAGCAAGTAATGAAAAATAATTTTTATATACAAAAATCTTAAACTAGTTATTTTCTATTACTAAGAGAGGATAAATAAAGAAGGCAGGAATCTTTATAAAAGGAATCGAGAGCTATAAATGCTCTTAATGACAACAAATAACTACAGAAAGCAATTAAAAACATTTGGACTATTCACATTAATCGAGACTATTAACATACACTGATTGCTAAATGTGATACTAATTATTCATAATGGTCTCCTCTTAGTTTTATGTTTAGAGAAAGGAATACTGGCCTAATGACTTTATGCTTTAACATGGATTCACAGTATTGTTTAACATGGTTTATAGAGTGTATTTATTTAACATGTTTATCTTTTAATCAACATAATTATGAAAATTTTATTAACAACGAAGTTTTCAATCATATTTGGTGTATTTTCGGTATAAAACTTGTGTATTGAAAGAAAAAATAGTCTACCAAAATTTGATAACCCCACAAAATGCCATAATAATATCAAGCTACTACGATAAAGTTGCCGTTTTGGATGATTTCATTCACTAAAATAAACGATTTAATTAGGAAGCCTAAAACGATGATAATGACAAATAAAAACTGCGATTAGGATCTTTTACTAGTATTTAATCCCCGGCTCACATTGTATAATCAAATCCCCGGCTCACATTGCATAATCAAATCGGCGTGCACGTGGATCCTCTTGTTTTATAAATCATACTTGTTCATTTAATAAACATACTTTATGATATCAAATCCAGCCTGCCATTCTCTTAATGACACATGGTTTGTGATTCGATATGTAGGATACGACCTGGAGATGTATTGTTTTCAACTCCTTACACATAGTGACAATACATATAAAGCCCTGATCTAAATTGTACCATGTGCAGTTATATATTTATATAATTTTCTCCGTGAATAATTAGTTATTGGTGATTTTGTAATTATATTTCCGTTTTTTATTAATGTTTGTATTACTAGTAAAAGAATATATTACACCTTGGGTCATATTCGGTGTCATTGAATATAAAACACTCAAAATAAAATATTGTTGTGTATTTACCATCGATTAGGCTTACTAGGATTTTTTTTTTGTTTGAAAAAGAGCATGACTTACTAGAATATGTTCTTACTGTTTTTAAATTATTAGGATTTTATTTAGTTTAATAAGAAACAACAAAAACCTAGATAAAGGGTAAAGATACATATTCATCATATATAAGGTAGATTGATATTGGAGAAGCTTTATATGCTGTTGGAAAGCCGAAGTCCCGAATTCTTAAGGTTGTGCAACTTTGAGGTTCCACCACAGTTGTAATTTGGTTTTTGGATAGAAATTTTTTTCAAGTCCACAGCATATAAACTTCTTTGTTTCTGTCCGAAGTTTGAAAATCGGAACGTTCTGTCATCAGAACACTTACTTCGATTCTTTTAGCCTTTCATATGGCTTAAATTTTAGTTTTCAACTCATTCTATTTTTGTAGTTCTTTTAACTGTTTGGCTCAGAAAGAATCACAATTTTTATTGGCTATTGGCTCTGAAAATAATGATTTTTTTGCTGGCTTGTGTAAAACTTTATGTTTTAAAAAAAAAATATAATTCAACAAATGACAAAAAAAAAATCCAAAGTCCCTTTCACAAATTCTTTATTTTTACATTTTAAAAATTATTTATTTTGGATAGACTGCAACACTTGTCTCTAGTCAATCCAGTTAATGCCTGACGAAATCATTTGTGGCTACAACTGTCATGACAACGTAGCTTGTCATATTACATCACATTCTGCTAAACGTAATACGGGAGTATTATTAACGATATTATCCACTAAACTACTTATGCTACGCATTATTATTTTGCCAAAAATATGCATAATTACCAAGTAAACAAAGGAAGTAAGACTGTACGCTGAAGTGGCATGGCGTTTATATTTTAAAATTAAATATGAAATTGTATTTCAAATTATGGAGACAAAATATAAAGAAAATAATTATTAACCATTAGTTATATTAGGAGAATCCTCAGAGGTATATCCTGAAAATCAACCAATTGATGACGTAACTAGATTCTCATCAAATTATTAGTTGATAATTTTTGCTATTATAAGCCTATAATTCTGTATCGATATAAGTGTTAAGGTCTATATAGTAAACATGCTCGAGCTTCTTCTTTTTTAACACAAACATTTTCAAGCTCTAGAAAGTAAAAGGGCCACCTTTTTAAAATGTCCCTGATTATCTTTTTTTTTCTGACAAAAAAAGAATATTAACAATAAAGTCTTGCAGAAATAAAATAGATCAAATTAGTATTTTAAAAATGATTTTATTGCAAAAGGGCCACCTTTTTAAAATGTCCCTGATCATCAACCGGCCAGACAAAATCACCAAAATTATTATAAACATATTCATCTGTATGGTAACATTTTTATAGAATATATACAGAAAAATTTACAAGTTAAAGCACCAACTAATAATTGTCTAGATTTTAAATTTCAATTGAGTTGTCTATCTTTCAAAATTTACTGTATCATTAGAGTTACAAAATACAGAATAAATATAATTAAAATTTATAATACTAGTAGTAGAAATAAAATAGATCAAATTAGTATTTTAAAAATGATTAATAAATAAAATTACTGCAATTTATATAAAAGAAAGAACTTTTAAATTTTAAACCAAAATATTGTTTTTAATGATTAGGAGAGTTTGTCTGTGTAGAATATAATCCAAAATAAGTTAAATTAACTATGTTGAGGAGAGTGTACTCTTCCGACATAATTTAAACGTGTAACCCCTTCAAAACTTACTAGATACAATAAAATCTCTATAAATTAATAAACGCTTTAAATTAATAAAAAAAATTATCTCGAAGCCGATTCAAAATATGATACAAATGGATAAAATAATAAGATGATAAATTTTAGAAAGTCCTATATAAATATATAGTTTCATTAAATCATAAAAACTAATCTAGCTACATATACATTTTATATAAGTACAAACTAAATATTATATTGTTAGTTTTATATTCATAATGAAAATAATTCTATTTCTTCTTAACATTTCAATATATTTGATAATATTTAGTAAAATTATATGTAAAACACCATATAAATTCTATGAAACATAAAAAATATATACCAAATAATATAGTAAACAGTATGAAAGTCAAAAAATTTAAAGTAATGTATATATGGTGATATCAAATATTTTTCTAATTTTGTAAATAAAAATAGAAAAAAATCTACAAAACAAAAATTTAGTAAATTAATAAAATATAAAAATCCAAACATTATTAATTTATAGCGTTTTTCTGTATAAAAGTCTTAGCTAATAAATCAAATTTACGTTTGTGCATTTTTCTTAGGTGCACCAGAACATTTTTTTTTTTGTAATAGGCTTGCTAGCACCAGAACATTGTTTAATAGACATAAGATCAAATTGAAGCTAAAAAAATGTTCTATCTTGCAGTTCTCCTTTTATATATCTTTCTAACTTTTAATACAATCATTCTGTTTAAATTAATGAACAAACGTCCGCTGAAAACTATTAATAAATGAAAAGATATAAAATAGATTATGATATTATAAAAATAAATGAAAATATATTTAAATACATTTTTCTGAACAATTATACATCTCCATAATTTTACCAGTCCAAATCAAGTCAAAAGTACATTATTCTGAACAATTATATATTAAATAACAATTTTTTTTTTAACTATGTCTTCTACTTATGTGCACCTTGCGAAACCGCTAATGTAAACTAAATCAAGTCAAAAGTACTTTTCCGTTTCAGTATAAACAATGTTTACAGACAATACCAAACCGTTAAAAATCAATTAGGTAAAAAATTCTTTCTCAAATAAAAAAATTAGGTAAAATGATTTATACTTGAGAAACGGAATAGAACGAAATTATAACAAATTAACAAGAGGCTATAATCTAATCATCGTTAGCAAAAAGAGAAGAAGATCAATATCTAATCATTGAATTAACGCTTAATCCATTATAAACAATAAATAAAATGATTAGACTTCCAATAACTTCGTTTGTCGTATTCACTTGATGGAGCTGGGAAGTACATAAATACAAGTACAGCGCTTAATGTGTGACTATCCATGTGGCTAATCATGTAGTTTATTAATTTAAAATTGCTGGAGTTACATTTAAAAATCAGTTCAAATGAAAATAATGTTAATAATCTAATGGAGCACGTATCCCTAATCTTTTCCAAAGGACACATGCTGACTTTGGCTGCTAAATCGAGGTCTTTAGGTATGTCGTCTGTTAGTTAGTAGTTAATTTTAAAAATATATCTTCCACAAAGAAGGTCATGTATCATGTTTAGCCTTCTTTGATCGCGAAGTCAGTAACTGGTTTTGATAATTTTATATCTTTTAAATTAAACCATATTTTAATGTTTGAACCAAAAACTAATGAAAATTAGAAAACAAACAACATAATAGTTTTTTTTTTTTGAGAAAACAACATAATAGTTCGTTTGTATCTCGCGATTGCATGTTCACAAGTCTTATTTGATAATGCAAGTACAATACTGTTCTCCTAGTATTACTCCCTTTGTTTCTAAAAAATATATGTTTTAAACTTTTCACAAATATTAAAAAAAAATATTTAACTATCAATGCATTAATTTTTGAAATGATAACAATTTTCATAAATTTAAGCCAATAGAAATTCAATAAATTTAAAATTGTCAATTAATATTTCTTGAAATTTACAGTTCATTATAAAAATACATAGAAAATCTAGAACATTGATCTCTTAGAAACAAGTAAAAAGTGATCGAACATGCATTATATAGAAATGGAGGGAGTACTATATTATTTCGATATCTTAAAGGAGAGATTGATGGCAAATATTTTCTTTGAAAAAATCAAGATATACATTCTCAAAAAAAAATCAAGATATATACACTTTCTAGGTCTTTATCTTGCACACAGAGTAAAGTTTAGTTTACACTACTATAATAAACCAGTTTATTTTTATAGTAAATACAATTTCAATCATGCAACTATTTTCTAGTATAATAAAAAAATTCCTTTATTTTATATTTTTCTGTTGCTTTCTTAATTTTATATTTAATGGTGATTTTCTTATATATATATATTATTTGTTGAATATGTTAATTAATAAGGCAACATATCCATCTATATATCGAAACTGTGTTGTGTTTTACCACATGTTTTAATAATCAATCTGATGAGAATGTGTAAATGCATTTTATAACAGTAGTATACGTATTTGGAGAACTTAAAATAGATTAGCATGTTGCTCAAAAAGCACTCTTGGTGAGATTCAAATACTCTAAAGGTTGTAAATCAGATAGATTCTCTGAACGTGAATGCCCAGGAAAAATCCAAAAGGGCAGAATTTTATTACTTATTTCTTGGAATTTAAAATTCCATTACAAGATTTATATTCGGTAGACTAAAAACACACAGAAAAAAAAAACAGACAAGAAAAGATACATATTTATGTATATTATTAAGTTTTACTACTTATATCTACTATATAAAGATTCCATCCTCGTGTGGACCCAACATCGAACTGATCATCGGTGCTTTGAATGTCTCTTGTCTTCAATATAGATGCATTAAGAACTTCTCGATTTTTCACATATTTAACGTTATTTAATCTTTGAATCGTATTTTAAAATTTATGTGGAAGTTATCGAGAGAATCATTGTTCTTCCCGATATTACTACAACTTAATTACTGTTGAGTAATTAATTAAATTACATTCAGACTCTTCATTGATTGGTGACTGGATCCAAATTCCTGCCTCGTTGTGACGAAGAGAGGATGGCATCAATGGCATCTTTAACTTGAGAAATATCAGGAGCTTTCCCTCCTTGTGCCGGCCAAAACTCATCGGCCGCAAGTACCTAACAAACATTAGATTATAGCAATATATATTACTTAAATAAAGTTTACAAAAAAAATATTACTTAAATAAACAAAATTATGTTTTTATATAAGATCAATCAATCTCGCGAAAGAAAAATTTGAGGGATGTTTGTCACAATTAATATACCTTAACTTGCACTTGAAGAAACTTTACATAACTAATGGCCTTCTCTAACATCGTTACCAAATCAACCTGCAAGAAATAACACATCTCATCATCAAAACACTTAATTTGATATTTTTATAAATGTGACATAAATGTTTTCTGTAGATGTATGTGTAGACCTTGGTGCCATTGGGAACAAGTTCTTGCAATATCTTGAGACGTTCACTTATTCTTTCTCTTCGATTCTAAAAGAAAAAAAACATACACTAAGGTATGAGTTAACGAAATTGATAAAATGACATTATTCGGGTTTAGATAAAAAAAAAATTGTAACAGTAAAGAAAGAAAAACCTTGGCTGCTAGGCTTTGTGGATCTTTCGGTGAAGTTGTTGGCTTAGGCTTAGCTTTCCCTTTTGCGCCGGTAGTGGGTTTCTTTGAGGGTGGTTGACTGCTCTCTCCCTATTCATAGAGAAAAATTCACAAAATATACGGGTATTAGTCGGTTCTTGACCTAGAATGTTGTCATACCAGAAATATTCAAAGTGTTTGACCTTTATACTTACCGTATAAGAACGTTTATTTCCAGTGGATTTAGGCGAGGCAGACTTATGTCTAGAACCAGTGGTTACAACAGTTGAATCAGAATATAACCAGTCTTTATGGACTTGGTTTGTCCCGGGAGTTTCGATGTGTCTAGGGCCAATAATATCCATATGATGTTGATTCCAGTTTGTGAAGCTGTAGCTCATGTTGTTGCCTTCCAAAAAAGAGAAGCCACCGCTAACACCACCGCAACTTATGGTTGGAGGAGGAAAGCTCTCATGACGATCATCGTTGTGGTCGAAGTTAAGAAATGAGGATCCGTTGAAATCTAACAAAGAGTTGTGATCCTCGACGGATTCGCCAGAAGGGTAAAATACTATCCCTTGATGATTTTGCTGATGATCGGAATTCATCGTGCTACTGCTCGAAGCCGAATGTCCTCCTCCTCCGGCATAAGCTGCGTCAGGCTGATCCAATCCGTAGTTCTCCGGTGATGAGAGATCTTGGGATGAGGAGTTTTGTTTTGACACGTACTTTGCCTCGTTGGGATGGTTATTAACGAGTGCCATTAGACACTAATAAGTTTAAGGTGTTGATGAGTGTTTTAGGGTTTTGTGTGTGTTCTCTCGTGTATGAGAAATGGCTTTAAGGTTGTCTATTGGTAAGCAAAGAGAGACAATGTTTTTGTGTGTTTGTAGTTATGTTATGGTAAAGGTTTATATAAGTGGTCTATGTCTAATATTATATTTGAACTGATGACGCATTTTTAAAGATTTTTGTTTTAGTTTATTGAATTTGATTAACTAATTAAAAAAGAAGCTGGCATTAAATCAACCCCAATATTTATGTTCAGTAATCTTGCCAGTTTGAATCTTCGAAGTCATGAATGCATACAGTTCTTAATTCTAGCTATACATATTATATGTACATTGTCCGTAACTTAAAAAAGCAAATCTGGGATTGTTGCATGCCTTAACGTATATAGGCCCGGGTTTTTTTTTTAAAAAAATATAGTTCCTGGGATTACTGAACGTGTGTGTTATTCACTTATTTTGGAGTGATTGTCTCAACCCTTTGTATATTGATCAGAAAGTTTCCCTCTTTATTCAAGATCTTGAGATCCATTTGAGTCCATCTCCCAATTTTATAGATTGAGACTAGATATGAACATTCTTAAGATTCAGGTTTTTTTTTGAAATTAGACCCTATTCGAGTATTTGTTTTTTTGGATCCGGTCCGGTTCGACACAACTAGGTATTGTGAATACGAGCAACTTTTTTGAGATCCAGTCTTTATCCATCATCAGATACAGTTCAGATCGATTATTTTTATCCAAATAACCATAAATACAATTCAGTTTGAGTATATACTACCCAAAACAATAAAAAAACACTCATGCGTTCAAAATATTTACTTTTATTCCAAAGTAATCACTGATACAATTTAGTTTTGATATTTTGTATCCAAATTATCCAATTTTATCAGAAAATACTAAACTACCTACTATATTTAATTTATGTTTTTTTCTTTATTTTAGGTACTGGAATTATGAGTATATTATAACCAATATTTTAGATATTTGTTTTTATTCACATACTTTGGATACTCATTAGATTCTTAATTCGAGTCGAGTTCGGTAACGCTGCTTTGGTTCCTACCTCAAATTTTGGGTCTGTACTGGGTCGGTTCTCCGGGGTAATTGGTGTGAACAAAAATGTTATCAGTAGGTTATCTACTGCAAATAGTTGTAGCCATTAATTTGACGTTTTGATAGTAAAAGTCGTGGAAATTTTGTCATAAAACAATTAACCACTGTTAATTGCACATGATCAACATCATAATCTTAGTAATTTATTTTAAATTGGCATAGAAAAATCTAGATGTCGGGAAAATGTGTGGATCTCATATCAGTACATCATTATCTTTTCGAGTGACATAACAAATGGGCGGATGTAAACTGAAGTGTTGTATTACAGTATTTATGAGTAATTCATCGGGATTGTTAGCTGGCGGTAAGGTGAAATTAATGGACTCAGACTTATATAACCGCAAAATATTTATTAATTAAGAGAAGCAAAGAACATAGAAGCAAAAACATCGCCGTATCTTTCGCTAATCTACACGTCTTTTTGATTCCCATATATATGATCAAATTAATTTTTATATTTCAGTTGTTTCGATGATTCACTATATCCTCCGAAGCTGCTTCTTACTTTCTTTTCTTTAGCCGACACGTCGAATTGGAGTAATATACTGCATATGTATTAACCAAATTTGTTGTATTTAATTCTGTCTTCATTTTATATTCTTCCACAGATCAATTTTTCTTTCTTTCCCTCTTAGCTTGGCATGATTTACAGCAATTTATAAGCTGAAAATGGTTTGATACTGCAGGAATGGTTTATTTTCACACCTCCTGTCGAATAGTTATTGGGAAAGAAAAATGGTCATAATTCTTTTAAATTTTCATATTTCGGTCGTTCAGAAAACACAACCTTGGCATAGGTATATATGGTCCCAATCGGATTTTGGTTTTATCCAATCGGATCTCGATTTTTTTGAATATATAAAAATCAGCAACATTTAGGTTATATGAAACTTCGATTCTGGACCGGTTTTGGTTTCTATCGAGTTCGAGTTAAATCTTCAAAGAATGGCACAACCAAATGTTTTTTCAGGTTCGGATCCTAATCGGTTATTTGGTTTAAAAGTACATGATTTGTACCTACTTTGTAACCAAAACATAAGTATAATCAGTTCTTCGGTTTTAAAGTACTTCATTTGTACCAATTTTGTAACCAAAACATAAGTAAAATCGATTCAAAATAAGTAAGAAACATCAAACATGATCATTCAAAATCAAACGAAAAGTAAACATAGTTATTAATAAAAAAACCAAATAAATGAAAGCATAAAACAAAAATCAAGTTTTCATAAAATAAGAAACATTATTCAATAAAAAAAATCTAAAATTTCAAGCTTCAACTGTCACCTTCAACTATCACCTTCAACTATCAACCTTTATGTAACAAATAATTAATTTATATGTTCAGTAACATCTTAGTATTTTGAATACATATTAAGAATTGTGATCATGTTTGGTACAAGTTCTTTTTGGGATTTTGAATGTTTGGTAAATGTTTCGGGTTCTATCGGATATCCATTTAGGTTCGGGTTCAGTTCGAATAGTATCCATAATCCGAAATACCATAAAGCAAGATACATTCAGAAATTTATGTCGGGTCTGGAACGGTTTGAACTCATTTTATCGGATCGGGTTCGGTTTATTTGCCCAGCCCTAACACAAACCTTTAGTCCATATAACTTAAAAAATTAAGTTATAGTTAAATTTTATTTTAAATCTTTGTTTAATAAACCAAATTAAACAGATTGTTAAGTAGTCTAAAGAACCATATCTATACTATTATTTATGAAGTGATTTTGCTTATTTGTCATTTTCTCCATGATTTTAGGTAGATGGTTACACCAAGGTTGTTCAATTTCTCCTTATCTATATGTTGTGTGTATAAATGTTCAATCCAAATTACTAGATCGAGCCGCAGTTGGGAATTCTTAAGGCTACTATCCAAAATTTTAAAATATTGGTCTAACACATTTAAGTCTCCCGGGTGACCTCATGGTTTTAACTGATGGCATAGTATGTTTAGTGGAAGGAGTGGCTGAAATTTCTGAAGAATTCGATAAGATATCGAGTCTAAAGATCAGTATTGAAAAATCAACGATGTATCTTGTGAAAATCACCGAAAATGTTCGTTCAACTAGAGATGCGAAAGCGGTTTCATTTCAATTATGGCACAGTATCAATGCAACTTTTGGGCCTCTTGCTGGTAACGAAGAAACTTTCGTCCCACAACTATTGCCCTCTGCTTGAAAGGCTAAGGTCTCAGATTGGTTCATGGACTAACAAATTCATAATTTGCGGGGAGATCATATCTTTTAGCTTCGATACTTTGGACTTTGGAGTATTACAAATTTTTGGATGGCGATATTTCGCCTCCCACATGAATGTATTCGAGAAGTATATAAGCATGCTAAGCGTTGTATAGTCATGCACTGATCTTAATCACAAAAATGTAAATGTGGACAGCTGAAGTGCGAAGGGGGTTTAGGATTGAGATCATTAAAAAAATTAAATGACGTTAGCTGTTTAAAACTACTGTGGAGAATAGTTTCCAGATCACCATCCTTAAGAAAACTAGATAAACACCTAGTTGCTCAACAACGACCCATGTGATCGATTCATAAGAAAACTAGTAAAGGTCCGCGGATGTGTTGGAAAATAGGAAGTGTATAAACCGACGT
The DNA here is from genome assembly GCF_020379485.1 of Brassica napus. Taxonomy (NCBI): domain Eukaryota; kingdom Viridiplantae; phylum Streptophyta; class Magnoliopsida; order Brassicales; family Brassicaceae; genus Brassica; species Brassica napus. Next base: position 8,130,182 of record NC_063435.1, on the reverse strand, counting down.
TCATGACGAAGGATACGTGGTATAATACGAAACAGAGCCACAAGGACAGAGAGAAATAAAAAGTAATGAAGCTTGGCATAAAGATATCTTATTCACCCATCGTACTTAGAAAATTTTCTTCTCTACGTGGTTAGCGACAAGAAACTGCTTTTCAAAAACATGAACATCCTGGAATGTTGGAGTCAGAGTGAGTTGTGTCCTATGTGCTGACTCACACGAGACAAGAGATCAGTTATTCTTCTCTAGCTGATATTCTTCAGAATTATGGGATAATCTCGCAAAGAATCTCCTTGGTTCATGCTCTTCCTTGTTCAGTATGTATATCTTTTAGCAATGATACATAGTATTTAAAGGGAGAGATATATATGCAAGAAGACATTGAGAGGCTCCTGCCTCTTCCTCTAGGTTCTATCAGCTCGTCGGCAAACAAACGAATCTTCTGAGTTTGATATATAGATGGACTTTGGGCCTGTTTCTCTTCGCAAAGATGGTGTAAAGTCAGAGTACAGTTTCTTGTAAAATTCAGAAACACTACCTGAAAGCTGCACTCAGATGTCAAAAAATGTTTCACCATAAGTGTGATATGTATGAGTTGGCATAACGATGCTACTGATTTTATGAGAACTTCTTTTTCTCATTTTGTAAGAAACTGAACTGTCCAACTATTTACATTATTCTTAATTCTTTAGAAAACCAAAATCTGAAATCTTTGACCTATTAAAACTTTCCAGAATACTTAAATAATTCTCCTTGCCACCAATTGTACTGATCTCAAATAAATTTTGCAGCTCCGCTGTCCGCTCTTACATTATTCAAAATCTTGTGCTCAAATTGTAAAGAAGATTTAGAAAAATTTATTTGTTGTTTCGATGTATTTTTATAATCCCTACGAACCTTCAATATAACTTCACATTCCCTGACCCACGTAAGTGGGAAACTCCTGGATTATCAAAAAAAAAAAAAAAAAAACTTCACATTCCCTCTAATTGAAAAATGGGTCAATTTGCTGAATAACCAACTTTGGCATCAAAATTAAGTAAGTAGCATTGATTTTGACGTAATGTAATATCTATAATTTATGTCAATTATTATCCGGTTCTGCCCCTTCTTCCTGTAATCATCCGGTAATATTGTATTGCTAGATATGACTTGGTCAAAATAACATAGGGTGAAAATTAAATTAATACTACTTTATTTGATAGAAACAGATGCAGCCACGTACCAATTTAATACACCCAAGAAATTTTTATTGCTGGTCAATAATGAATTACTATTATTTACAAAGACATCACGTAACAGAAGTCATATATGACAGCTGTATGCAACACACATGATGGAAAAGAAAATGTTCTATTTCATCTCACCAACATAGTAGAGTACTATAAACACAATTAGAATCATAACCAACCTCTAACTCCAACCAACCTCTAACCCTAAAATACTAGACCCTAAACCAACCCACCTCTAAATCATAAATACTAACCCCTAAACTCGAATTCATAAACCCAAACCCAATGTAAAATATCTTTTATAAATTAAAATACAAAATAGTATAGAATTAACTATTCTATTTCATCTCACCAACGTAGTATAATACTAAAACCATCAGAATCACAACCAACCTCCAACACTGAAATACTAAACCCTAAACCAACCCACCTTAAAGCCATATATACTAAACCCTAAACCCGAATTCATAAACCCAAACCCAAATATAAAATATCTTTAATAAATTAAAATACGAAAATAGTAAAATTTAACTGTTCTATTTCATCTCACCAACATAGTATAGTACTATAACCATAATCAGAATCACAACCAACCTCCAACCTCAACCAACCTCCGACCCTGAAATACTAGACCCTGAACAAACCCACCTGGAAGCCCTAAATACTAAACCCAAAACCTGAATTCATAAACCCAAACTCAAATGTAAAAATAATTTAAATAAATCAAAATACGGAAATAGTATATAATTACTTGTTCTATTTCATCTAACCAACGTTATATAATACATATTGATCACATTTTGAAGTGTTTATGATTGCAGAGAAGGAGGTAATGCTTACACCAAATTCAAATTGACGCATATGGAATGTGATTCTTCCAGTGTAAGCAACAAAAAGGAAGAAGATACATAGAGTTGGAGTCACTACATAAAACATTACTACAACACGAAGGTAGTTTAGATGGTAGTATCTAAAAACAAGAAGCAAAGTTAGAACATAAAAACAATGCTTAGAAACCATAAACCCATGTCTACACGTCCTGGGTGAGTGCTCTGGCTTGACACAGTGCCAGTGTTTCAATCAAGTAGTTCTCCGCAGCTACACAAACATTTTCTTCAGTGAAATCCACACACTTCAATTCCATCCCAACAACGTGTATTTATAACATAATAAGTGTCACTACAGCGGAGCAACCTATACAAAGCCAAAGTCGCTTAGTTCTATAAAAACATTTATTCTAAGCCAAATGTATTTGTCTTGGAATCACAAAGAGAATATGACATGAGCGAACTACAGTCGATACATAGCACAAGATAAACATTTCTATTTATATGGAATAGTAAATCTATATATGCCATGGTACACATGGTTACATAGAATGGAATTGTTATACATTACCATTTGCGACGAGTGAACTCCACTCGATACATAAAACAAGATAATTATTTCTATTTGATATAGTATTGTATATATACGTATAATTTGGAACAGAAAAGTACATTGAATGGAATATAAATTCTAAATACAATTTAAGCTATTCCATGTCACATAGCATAGACCGATCAAATAGCTCTACATATACTATCTTTGTCTCGATTCCAAACAAAATTACCATAGACTTCGATGTAAACAGATGAGTAAGACAAATCGGTAAAAGTTCAGCCATAAATCGATTCGGTGACCTTTGTCTACTAGATCCGACATGCAACCCAAATAGGGAAAAAGAGCATCGCAAGAATAGAATCTAAAACACACACCCTAGAACTTACAGTAGTGCAATAGATCTGAGACAAAGCGCCGATGTGAATGGAAAAATGGTCAGTGTGCTCCTTCTCCCCGATTGGACTGTCACGACGTCTTTTCGCAATAGATTTCCAAAGTGGAGACGATTCCCTTTGCAACACAATTAGAGAAAGAAATAAACTCAGAGAACACAGACGGTGGCGATGGGGAGGAGTGAAACGTGGTTGGAAGAGGTGGAGAAAATCATGGATCAATTTTTCAAAAATTACCAAATAAAGGTAAAATGAAAGATGTGAATATGATTACGCCACGAGTAATTGGAAACAGCTAATAACTAGGATTTTTTTATTTTTATTTTCTTCAGGTTTCACCGGTAGAATGAAAGGGTATTTTGGCAATATTATAGGTAAGACAGATGGTGTATCGATATATAAGAGAAATTGGCTAGAAGGTGAATTATGGTTTTTTTCAGCGTCATACAGCCAAATTTCCCTTGAAAAATAACCTTCAAAAAATCACCTATATTAGAAAGCAAAAATAAAATAAAAAAATATATATATATTAGAGGAAAACTGTTTAGTTAATAATAATTTATTTGTTTAAGAACATTATGGCCCAACAAGATAATATAACAAGCTGATATAACCCAAAACCTCAAATCCATAGATATGTTCGTATATGTCAAAAATTAAATGAAAAACCCAAACTAATTCAACACGTAATGTCTAATAGAGTAGTCTGTGTTAATAAATGAAGTTAGTTAGTATCAGTTTCGTAATCCCTTTTTTTTCCTTATTTTTTTGGTAATAATGACCTGGACCGCGGACCTGGTCCGTAAAGGCTTGCTGCGGGACGGGATTGGGACTCCATTTGGTAAACCCGCAAAATTGCGGGCCTCGCGGGACGGGTCAAAAGCGGGACGGATCGAAAGCGGGACGGGTCAAAAGCGGGATGGGCATAACCCGCGGGATTTTGAAGACCCGCAACCCTAAGTTTCCATTTATGCTTTCGCCTAAAACATTGAGAGAAAGAGAGATAGAGAGAGAGAGAGAAAAAACTATTCTTGTGACTTTTCCCCCATAAAAGATAAGGAGTTCCGGCGATGATGCATGATTCGAGCTCCGGTGATGAGGATTCGAGCTCCAGCGATGACGACTCCAGCTCCAGTAATGACGATTCGAGCTCTGGTGGTATTTTGATTTGGTTTTCTCTTTTTATTACACACAACTATGAATTGCTTTATTACAATGTGATATTTCTTGTTTAAGTTGATTAGTTTTGTTTTCAGTATTGTGAAGTGGTGTTTTTCTTAAATTAAATTTGGTTACAGTGGTGTTGTTTAGGAGAAAAGTTAGTTGTATAACACGTCACTTGTATAATTTGGTAAAGTAATTCACGAATTTTTTTGCAATCCAAATAATTAAAAAGAGAGATGGTTTGATGAAAACATACAACACTTGATCCAACTTATTACAAAGATAATAACTCAATCAGATTCAAACTCAACAAAAGCTTATGCTGATAACAAAAGAATGCTTTTAACTCAAGAACGCAAGCACAAACGGAGCTTTGTGGCATTGATTTTGATAAGTATTTAGTGAAGCTAAATGAGTTATCTTCAACTCTCTTACACAACTATTTTACTTGAGCATTCATAAAAAAAACTGTAGTAGGCGGTTTGATAAGGAGGCGTCCCGCGGGACGGCCCGCGAAGGCCTATATATTTTGTGGTACGGGTTTGGGCCGGCATTTTGAAGACCGCAGCTCGCGCGGGACAGGCCCGCTGTAACCCGCTCGACGACTAACCCGCTGCGGTACGGGACGAAACGGGATGGGTAAACCTGTTTGACATCTCTAAGAAGAATAGAGGAAACTAGAAGCAGAAAAATTAAAAGAAACTAAACAGACACACAATCTAAGACACACAATGACAGACACAATAGACAACACATGTAACCGAGACACAGCAGAATCAGACTTTGACGCTTGCCACAAAAAAAAGAACAATATTTAACACGAGATCCTGAGCCCGGTAGTTTTAATCTTCCCGATGATCAGGTCTTTAAGATTTGGTTCACCAAAAACAGCTTGCGACAAACCTCAATCTGCAACCAGCCCATTCACACTGCAAAACCCATGGTACAGAACATCTCAATCCCTCTTTCAATATTCATTAATAATCATTCATTTATAAAGCTAAGAAGAATACTGTTTATATTAGTGTTTTAAAAGTGGTCTAGGCGGCCGTTTAGGTGGTATTTAGGCACTAGACAATATAAGACCGTGATAATTACCTTTTAAACTCCTTCAACAATTGCAATATTGAAATAATAAATAATATATAATTTATCGTTCATAAATTATAATAATTAATAAATTGTAATATACATTCTTATAAAAATAAAATAATATACATTTTAATATATGCATATAATGATATTTACTATTTTTAGTACAAATATTACATATATTTAATATATTGATATAATTTATAAACACCTAAACTGATTAACTAATAATTTAGACTTCCGCTTAATCGTTTTAGACCGTATGCGTTAGGTGGGCCCGTCTTGAGACATGTGCTCAAGGCACATCTGTCCAGGGACCAAATATTTTTTTTAAAATTTTAATTAGAATTTAGGGTTTTCTACGAAAATATTAAAACTCATTTTTACAGAATACATGTGTTATTTTTATAAATTTGCACAAGGTCCAATAAAAGAGTGAGACGGATTTTATATAAAATCCGAATCCTACTCCAAAAATTCGTTTTGATGTTTTTCACAATTCTTAAAAAAAAAATAAAAAAAAAAATAGATAATGATGTTGAGAGACTTGCTACACCAGTTGCGCCTGTGATCGAAAACCAGCCAAGACTCGACGTGTGAATTTATTCTTTGTCGGAGGAACAACTTTCTTTTTGGTCTTACCATTGACTTATTTTAGCGCATTAAAATCTGATACGAACCTGGTATTTCGAGGATCATAAGTTTCATAACTAATTTCATCAAACCGACTTTCTGTTTCCACGACATAAATCAAACCAAAACAAGTAAAGATGAAAACTCTTATTTTTTAGGTAGTGAGAGAATTTATGATACGAGAATGTAAGTTTACAATTCTTACTGTAAAATATATAAGATAGTGACGTTACAATTATAATATTTTATTTATAGAGATATATACTTATTTACAAAATAACTAGATTAAAGTTTTACCACGTATTTAAAGTGGTTATTGTAGCCACAGTTTTGTTTTCGGTTCACGTGGTATTTTTTACCCACACTGTATCCATTGTCTTTGTTTTTGTTGTGCTATTTATAGCCGCTTTTTTGTAAAAAAATTTCTTTTGATTAGTTTTAATTTGCCAATTTTATCAAATTATATTTCCATTCAAATATTAAAAACATTGCAGATTCAATGAAAACACAACTTCATATATATAAAAGAGTAGGTTCAACATTACTAAAACATAGATAATTATATCATGTAGAAGAGTTTTAAAGAGTCTAAGAAGACTCTACAAAAAGACATAGTTAAAGAGTCTAAGAAGACTCTACCAAAATACCTAGAGTTTTATAAACCTTGTTACAAAAGAGAAGACAAGATGAACAACCTACTTCTACTTGCCATTGACAGGGTTAGGCTGAGTAGTTGGGGCTTGAGGCTGAGCAGAAGTCTGTCCAGTAGGTGCTTGTTGGAGCAGAAGTGTTTGGAGGAGCCGATTGACACTTTTGAGGCTTTTCTCAAGACTGCCTACACGCATCTTCAGCTTCAGCTTGTGGGCAAGACCATTAGGAACGCGTGAAGAAGGTACATGCTCCCTGTATTGGGCACTGCCCAGTCCATAAACATGTCCCCTCTTACCCTTAGCATTCTCTGAGAGGAAAGGTAAAACAGTGAAAACCAACACCAACTTGAACATAACATAAAACAATTTTAATCAACTCAGGTTACAGTCAACTTTGGGCCTATTTGTTTCTCCATCTAGATGAGTCATTTGGATGAAGATGAGAGTTTTGTTTGTTTAGGCACTAAAAGTGCAACTCATTCAGATGGATCATCTGGATGACTTTTGGAAATTTAGGTTTAATTTTAAAGTCCATTCAGCTGAACCAATTTGGATCATTTGAATGGAGATGGTTCATTCAAAATGGTATAATGTCTATTATGCCCCTAATGTAATTCACAAATTACAAACCTAAACATAATATCATTTTTGTCACATATGAAAACTGACAAAACTACAAAAACACGTTTTCCCGTGAAAACCTAAAAACTATTTTTTCACGCCAAAACCCCAAAAACGCAATTTTCCACCAAAATTGCAAAAACACGTTTTCCTGCCAAAATTGCAAAAAACGTATTTTCCGCAAAAACAAAAAAAACGTGTTTTCCCGCTAAAACCGAAAATCTCATTTTCCCACCAAAACCGAAAAATCTCATTTTTCCGCCAAAACCGAAAAATCTCGTTTTCCCACCAAAACCGCAAAAAACGCAAAAACACGTTTTTCCGCCAAAAACGGGTTTCCCCGCCAAAATCGCAAAAACACGTTTTCCCGCCAAAACTGCAAAAACGCATTTTCCCGCCAAAACCGCAAAACCGCAAAACCGCAAAAAACGAGTTTTCCTGCCAAAACCACAAAAACGCATTTTCCCGCCAAAAACGAGTTTTCCCGCCAAAATCGCAAAAATGCATTTTCCCGCCAAAACCACAAATACGTGTTTTCTCGCCAAAACCAAAAATTTGTATTTTTCCGCCAAAACCGAAAAATCTCGTTTTCCCGCCAGAACCAAAAAATCTTGTTTTCCCACCAAAACCGAAAAATGTGTTTTCTCGCTAAAACCGAAAAATCTTTTTTTTTTCCCGCCCAAACCGCAAAAAAAAAATCGTTAATTTTGAAATAATTCTAATGTAAATATATTAAACTCAATAATTAAATGTAATATAGTTAAAGTTAATATCAAACATATGATTAAACCAACACAAGAGTATTTTGGTGATTTGTTTACTAAACTCATTTGAATGGAAATGAAAATAAAGAAACAAACATAAGATCCATTTTGATGATTCATCTAGATGAGCCATGTGGATGGATAAACAAACAATCACAAAAATCTGAATGGATCATTTGAATAGATCATACAAATGAATCATTTGGATGGAGATGACAAATGGTGAAACAAACAGCCCCTTTGTAAATAAACTGAACATAGCATAAGACATTTTTAACCACATTCTTAAGCAGACTAAGTCATATCTAATTCCACATACAAAACAGAACATAAAACAATTAATAGAATTGAAATCTTAAGTAAACATACCTTCAGATAAGCTTTGTTTAACATAAGGCGAGAAGGAGCCGATGATGCAATTCGACTCCCGGGTGATCTTTCAGTGTTAGAGAGCTGTATGGCTTCGATCTCTGCTTGAGTAACCAGTTCTTCAGCATGATAGTCCACGAAAGTTCCATCTTTTCGGGTGTGTGTCTTCCTGACTAGGTCAGTGTAAGATGGCCGTTCATTAGTACCAGACTCAATCATCTGCAAAAAAAAACATATTTTACAACATATTAGAAAAAGAACAATATTTAAAAGTATATACATGAAAAGATACCATGTTATACTCTATCCTTGCAAAAAACCTAGGTCCTGCATTATGCTTGTGGCAACCTTTACCCACAGGATCATACTTGCGGGATTTTGCAGCCTTCTTGCTCTTCTTTTTGGCTGCTTCGGTCGCTCAATGCTCCAACAGGAGTGTCTGTCAGCATCATTGATATACTTTAGCTTCTTTTGTTCACACTTCTTCTTGCTAATCCTTTCACCAATGGTTGTCCATATTTCTTTCTTCCATAGAGCGTAGACCAAGTCATTAAACTCAGAGTCCCAATAGAAATTTTGCTACAAAAGAAAACAAAAGAGTAAGTGATTTAAAAACATGTAAGCGGCATATATAATGTATACTAATATCACTCAAATTACCCTAAGGAGTGAATCGTACTCTCTCAAATAAGAGGCCGAATTGTAGCACTTAGGGATCGAATTCGGAGGGAGTGAGGGCACACACTAGATCTAAATAGTTATTGATTAAACTAGGCTAATAGATTATAAAGAAGTAAATAGCAGAACAGAGTGAACAAGGTAGTTGTTATAAAGAGATTGATTGATGAGTTGATGGAAGGATGGTTGCTAGATCTAGGGTTTCTATTCAGGCAATCATGACTATAATAGTATAGAAACTAAGGTTGGATATTCTAGAACTCAAACTAATCTATCAACTTCCGTTTGTTTAGATTATCTATTGTCTAAATCTAAGACCTCAACTATCGCTTGTTGTTCTTGAGAAAGTGTCGATCGACGTTATCAATGGATAGTCGAACGATACACCTTTCAGTCTGTCAATCGATGCAACTATGGAGTTGTCGATCAACGTCCCTTCTAGTAAGCTTTAGTGAGCGGGTTTGAACGTGTTCACCAGGTTTAACTAAATCAGCGGTCGCTTGTTTCTATTAATCCTAGCACAATATGAATTAGTTCAGGTAAAAGACCAAGCTTCCGCTTGCACCTATAATTATCTAAGATCAGGGTTCTCGTTAGCTAGTATATAACACAAGCAATAAGATCAATTCAATTGATGGATATCCAGACAACTCAGCAGTTCTATATTTTGGGCTAATCCCTCATGACTATCCGAACCCTAAATCTAACAGGTGGATCTATTCAAGCATGAATTTTGTCACAGAAATCATAGATGAACAAAAATAAAATAGAGAGCAATGATAAAACCAAAGGAGTTCTAGGAGGAACTCCTTGAGAGTCCCTCCCTTCTCTCCTAACCTAAGAGAAACAATAGAATAAAGCTTAAAGAAAGTGTAGCCGTCAACAATGGCTTAGAAACACACAAAAATAGGAGTTTAGATTGTCAATGGGTATTCTGGTAATTTGTGGTTGCTTTTGGGCTTAAGTCAGTCTTGAAATATACTAGGCCCGTGTTCTGGAATCACCGTTGATCGACACCAAGGGTGAACCATCGATCAACGTTCCTTCATTTCCTCGTCATCTCTCTCTCTCTCTCTCGAGACAGACTGACCACTCTTCAGTAAAACGGACATAACTTCTTGATCTAACCGTTGGATTGACCTCAAACCGGTGGCATTGGGAATATAACGCAAAGGTCTATCATGTGTCAAAATATAAGCCCTATCGCACCGTGGGAAGGTCTCAATCCATATATAAACATCTGACACGTCTGTGCAGTTCTGCATTCAAAAGGCTCCAAAAGACTCCAAAATCACCACTTTCCTCCAAAACGTACCTAAACCTGAAAATATACTAAAAAGACTCTAAAATAACTATAATGTATTTAAAAACACCTATATACCATGGCTAAAAATGGATAAAATCCATGGTATATCATATACTAGTCACTTACCACAAACGTTTGCCACCATGACTCCCTCCTTTCATCAGGAACCTTCCTCCAACTCTTCCAAGGCCACATGTAGTATCCTTGCCAAGTTGCCCGAATGAAAGCGTTGACAGATGGGCCAATACCAAACCTATAATGATAACAAACATCAGTAACAAAAACAATACAATCACAAAACAATCCTAAAAACTAAAATATCCTAAGTAACAATCATAAACAGAAACTATCCTAAGCAATCACAGCCACAATTCAAATAGCAGAAACAATCCTAGTCTAAGAAAGAGATGTAATCTTACCATAAAGCTCCATTGAGTTTATTTGGATGGAGATAGAGCTGTGATAGCCTAGCAGGTGAATTGAGCATGGCGTTGAGGGTCATTTGCGGGTAACTATTGGAACGATATGAGGAATCAGCATGATTCAAAGCCAGTACAGTAGCACCAGGAGGCATAGGAGGAGGCACAACAGTTGTCCCATGGACTCTTGTTGTGTTCATTTGTTCACAACCAAAGAAAAAGAACCATTAGTTAGAATATGTATACAACCGAAGTAAAAATGACAGAAAAAACAAAATAAGAGAGACAGAGACAAAACCGAAATAAGAGAGACATAGACAAACAAAGAAACAGAGACAAATCTAAGACATGGAAAAATCTAAGAAACTGAGACAAATCTAAAACTAAACCTGCAACAAGAACATTTAAGTAGACAGATACTGAAACCCCTAAATCGAAACACTAAAGAAAAAAAACGCAAACAATACAAAGAAATGGAAACCCTAAATCGGCAACGAGAAGTTAGGGAAGGAGAAATAGAGGGTTACCTTGAGAGATGAGAGTAGGAGACGAGAGATGTCGAGGCTTGGAATCGGAGACGGCAAGGCTTGGAATCAGAGACGACGAGTGCTTTTGTCGGTGGCGACTTTCTTGTTTTCTTTCTAAGTGTTGAGAAGAAACGGGAAAACCGATATTAAAACCATTTCAACAGAGCCACAGTGAAACCATAGCAAACTGTGGCTGTATTTTAATAATAACAGCAAAAAAAAACATTTTGAGCAAACAAAACTAAATTGGAGCCAAACTGAATGGTTTTCCAAAATTTCATCATAGCCGCGAACATCCCACGAATTTACAGTGGCTAAGTTTTAATATCAACCGTGAAAATGAAAAAAAATGGTGCCAAAACTGAATAAATTGGAGCCAAACCGATTGGTTTCGTCATAGCCACTATCTAGCCACACAATAGTCGTGGCTATGTTCAAATCATGTCCACAAAACCTCTAGCCCCTAAACTATAACACCTAAACTCTTACCCATCAACCTTCTCCTCGTACAAAAACAACATTTCTCAATCTTTATACATATTCCAAAATCTTACAATATATTTTACAACCTTACAAATTATTTTTCATCCTTACAACATATTTTACAACCTTACAACTTAATTTTTATCCTTACAACATATTATTCAACCTTATTACATATTTTTCATTGTTGCAACATATTTTACAAACTTACAACATATTTTACAATCTTAGAATATATTTGACTATTCCGAATCATCATCTGAATCACCGTCTGATTCTACATCAACATCTGATACATATTCATCATTTGGAGGATTCATCGGGGCAATATCATAATCAGACACATCATCAACAATATGTGTTCCACCCGTAACAATGAACTTTCAGCAACTTGGCCACGTCTATCATCTTGCCACGCAGTTAAAGCAATTTCTGATGTTTTTTGGATTCTTCGGGAATAATTTTTGTGCATGCCCACCAGTCATCGCTTGAATGTCGACGTACCCGTGGATAAAGAATAAAACATGCTTGATCAAAATTATCTGTTCATGATACAATGAAATCATAGTTTCAAATCATGGCTTTTCATCAGACATCAAATCTCAAAGAACTATATCTATATTTTTTTTTTTTACTTACCCGGGAATACAAAAGGATCATATTTTGCATATAGTCTTCTTGGTGAGACATCAACAAGATCAGATGGATGTCTTCTCATACCATGATTTTCCGTGGTATCAAACCACGAACATTTAAGGACGTATACCATTAGAGAAAATTCACCTCTATAATAGAATTATTTAATTTTAGAAAATATGCAGAGGACAAAACATAATTGGATTGGAGATGCTCTAAACAATGTTGATTTGTGATTAAATTATCTTAAATTGTCTTACAGATATTTAAGATATTTTTTCTCATTTCTAAAAAATAATATAAAATAAATATAGTCGACTTTTAAATTAGAGATATTAATAACGAAAACTAGTATTTTTCAAAAAAAAATAACGAAAACTAGTAATAATAATTTTAATTCACTAGAAATGTATATGTAATTGACCATTGTAAAACTTAATATGAGCATGACACATAAAATATTATTACTAGGCATGGGCAATCAGGATCCCAATCGAGTTTTGGTTTTTTGGGTTTACCAAAATCAGTCCCATTGGGTTATATGAAAGTTTGGTTCAGGACCGGTTCAGGTTCTATTGGGTTCGGGTCGGAGTTAGTAAATCTTCAAAGAACTGGTATAATTCGATGTACTTTCGGGTTCAGGTCCCAATCGTTTTTTTGGTTTAAATGTACATGATTTGTATCAATTTTATAACCAAAACATAAGTAAAATCGATTCTTTCGGTTTTAAAATACTTGATTTGTACCTATTTTGGAACCAAAACATAAGTAAAATCGATTAAAAAATAAGAAAGGAATATCAAACATGATAATTCGAAATCAAACGAGGGTAAATATAGTTATTGATAGAAAAAAAAACAAATTAAATAAAAACAAAAAAAACAATAACCAAGTTCTCATGAAATGAAAAACATTATTCAATGAAAAACATTATTCAATGAAAACAAAACCAAAATCTTAAAACTTCAGGCTTCAACCGCCACCTTCAACCATCAACCTTCATGTAATAGATAATTATCTTAGATGTTCAATATATTTTGGATATATAATAGGAATTGAGATCATGTTTGGTACAAGTTTCTTTTTGGGATTTTAAATATTCCGGATTCTATCGGGTATCCATTTAGGTTCGGATTTGGTTCGGATAATATCCATAATCCAAAATACAATAAAATAAGATCCATTCGGTATTTATGTGGGGTTAGGATCGATTCGGATTCATTTTTATCGGATCGGGTTCGGTTCGGTTTTACAGCTTCGGTTTATTTGGCAAGCCCTAATTATAACTTAACAAATAATATTAAAGATGTATTGTTTTTTTGAATAATTGATTCATAATGTTTTGTAAAATTTGAACAAAGCATCGTACTTGTACTATATTCATATTGAACGGCGACTACAGAAATGGGAAACAATAATTCGACCGAAACATCTGTCTTTGTTTGGCAATTGGCCCAAAGAGAGAGAGAGACTGTTAACAAAACAAATCCAAGAAGAAAGGGAGACTCCTAGAAACAAAGACAGATGTTTTGTGTCCATGATAATGGACTGTGAACAGTAGTGGTAATAATATGTAGACAGTTCTTTAATTGCTTTTTGTCTTGACACCGTACGTCGACCTCTTCGGAGTTCACTTCAGTTGGTTTTTCTGTTTCCGTCACTCTCAACGTCTGTATCCGGTAACATAGAAGTTAAAGAAAAGAAAACTATAACTTTGGTGAAGTATTTGATTTTACTTTCTAAACTAGGTGTTTGCGCCTTGCACAGGGTGAATTTATATAAAAATTATTTAAAAATATCGTATGGAAAAATAATATTTATATTCTTGATCGAATTCATATTTTTGGCTCTTAAATATTTTTTAAAAAGATTTTTTTGTTAATTACATAATTTGTTTATTGTTTAACTGTTCTCATTTTTAAAAATATTTTAGGTCAAAAAATCACTTATAAGAACCTAACGTTTAGGCCAAAGAATCTCAGACCTACTATTTGGTTACAATGAAACTATGTTAGCTCGATTTTATATCATGATTTAGTAATTTAAAAGTTAATTAAAGTTTGAAGAGTTCACGTGCCAATCCTATCTATCTTTAATTGTTTCTCTTTTTTTGTATTGTTTTTTTTTTCATTTTGGTTATTGCTTGATATAAATATTGATTTTTGAGTTTATTCTCATTTCGTTCTTTTGTTTTGGTCTGAAATATAGAAAATGTCTAAGATTTAAAATTATTAAAAAGATAGATACTTAGGTTAAGATCCACGTCTTGCGTAGAATAAATATTTTATATTTATTATTTATTTTATGCTTTCTGCATATATGAAATAATAAAATAATAATTATATATTAAATAACTAAGAATCAGTTAATATTATGTAATAAATTGGCGTGTACATATAAATCAAACGACCACTCTTGTTTATTTGCAATCATTTTAAGGTAAATAAATCATAACAATCAATCATATCTATCGTACATGATATATAATTTAATTTAAATGATATTAACATAGATATATAGTATACTTATGAATATTTATTAAATGAGGTTTCTACTCATATGATTTTATGATTCTTTGCATATTTGTGTAACAAAATTTTACACTAACGAATTTTTTTTTAATGTGAAAAGTTTAGTGGTTTCAATAATTTATAACCATTAAATACTTGTTGACATGAGGTAAATAATTTTTTTTATACAAGGAGGTTTAGAGCCAAAGCATGCCCAAACTCTGAACCACATCATGTAATAATAGTTTTGTCCTATCTATTTTTGTAGTAACACAACGTCTGATTCCCTATATATCAAAGTTATGTGAGGGATAGCATCTGTGCCGGTCCGGAGTTTCGTGGCGCCTAAAGCGCATTAAAAAAACTTGCTCCTTAATAATAATTTTTCAAAAACTTAGTGTTTTAAAACCAAAGAAAATTTTCATCAAGAACCCTAATATATTGATGATATATTAATCTATCATATTTTATTAACTAAAAAGGATAAAATAATGATTATAAATAGTTCATATGCATTCAAAATGTTACTTGAAAATACTAATGGTTTCAGATTACACCAACTCGTAGATTTCTTATTTTGTTGCAAGCACAATTTTCTACAAACACATTAGTAAGTAGAATTACTCAGAAAAAAAAAAAGAATAATGCATTAATGAAAAAGAGAGAAGAAGGAAAGGAAATATGGTAGTCTCTCATATGGCAACATTTTGAAAAAAAAAAATTAGATTTGTTCTATTTTGTATGACTATCATTTAATACAATATAAATAAGTAAACTAAGATTTGTCAATAAAAGGGAAAAAAATGAAAACATAAGTTTTGAACCTGTATACGTGAACTAAAAATAGAAGAACTTAAGCCACTTCACTAACAGAGTATCTTACCATTGACGCCCCTAAAAGATTTATATTCTCTGGCGTTTAAAGCCCAAGTTTTACGGACTTTAACCTAGGGTCGGCCCTGGATAGCATTAAACCAGCAGTGTGCTTAAGTATTTTAGCCCAAAAAGTATTCCAGTATGTTTGTGCAAATTAGATTGTGTAGATGATGAAAAACATATATCTTGAAATGTTTGTAAAGGAAATACTAAGAGTCGTTTGTTTCATTTTTCTTGTAGAAGAAGGGAAAGGAACGTGCATGATCATCGTCCACGAGCAATTTTCCGCATGAGACATAATCTCATAAAAGCGGTGAGGTGTCAGTCAAGTCAACTTCATATAAAAGTCCCCATTTTATGTCCTTATTGATTTCTTCAAGATTTTTAGTTTGGATTCATCCCATGAAGGTAATCATACACAATAATTATTTTTCCTTTCAAAATGATTGAAATTGATTATACTTCCTAGTTCTTAAGTTTTTCTTTCTGACAGTTCTTTACAGCCGAAATATAATGGAATCATTTGAACGAGACTGATAGCAGTGACTTTTTGACCCAAAATTTTGTACTCTGAAGTAAACATCCAGTTTTGTTTCCTAGTTGGATTCAGTTATATTTTGTGGCATTCTTAATAAAGAAAAATAATTTCTTTCTATTTTAATTTAATCGACTATAGAAAGTACTCGAAGATAGAACTTTATTTTAGATAGATTTTTGTAAGAAAGCCTCAAACAAATCATTCATAGATATTTGTGAAGTTTTCTTATTTGGATGCAGACCAACTTTTAACCCAAAAAAAAGAAGGTTATGGCTCCCAATGGTAACTGCGGTTTAAGCGGGGCGGAACAAGCGGTTCAACTGGCGGTGTGGTTTTAACAGTTATAAAAACGTATAGATATATAGTATATGCAAAGATTTTTGTTACTGTTAACTGCGGTGTGGCACGGAGCGGTTTCAAACATTCGAAGCCTGATGATTCTACTTCCCTTATTATATCAAAAAATATGGGATCCATAATTGCGAGAATTTGTTTTCGTTTTTGTTTTGACATCTTATGTTTAATTGATTTCTTCTGTTAATGTAATTTAAATGCGATATGACTTGTAGGTCAGTTCTAGCTCAGAATGTTGAATGGTAATACTTGCTATCTGCGTGGAACCCTCTCCTCCTCATTTCGGGTAGAAACTGTTTCATGCTTGGAAAATGCGCGAAGATACATTTTCTAGAAAAAATAGATTTGGAAACACAATGGAAATATATAGTTTCAATTTGGCACCGTGAAAAAATCCGTAGAGATATACTCTCTCCGTTCCTAAAAAATCCATATTCTAGATAAAACTTGTGTTTCAAAAAGTTACATATTTTATATTTCTAATGTAATTTTTGTCAATTAATAATGAAAAATTATGAAGTTCAAGAAAATTAATTGTATTTCTTAAAATTTTATTGGTTTAAAAATATAGGAAATATAAAATTATAAAAAACTATGTATTTATAACTAAATTTTAATATGTTTTATTAAAAAGTGTGAAAATTCTAAAACAATGATCTTAAGGAACAGAAAGAGTATTTAATATGTTATTTACTTCAAAATAAAAATCTAAAAGGGATATTAATCATTCAGAGAGATTGACAAAAAAAAAAAAAAATCATTCAGAGAGAAGAAGATAGTCTATAAACAATATAACGGTGTTCTCTTCGATAACTTTATTGTTTATATTTTTATTCTTTTAGCTTAATTGATTAAAATATATAGTTATTGTATCAAAAACTATGAGTCTATGACCATCAATATATGTAAATATGAATAATCTGAGAGTCAAAATTATCAACAGAAATATAGTTTCAAAAGTATACATAGTTAAGTTAAAAGAAAGTATGTGAAACTTTGAAAATAGAATTTAGCAAAAAAAAAAAACTTTGGAAGTCGAATACTGTACTACTTTTCTTTTACGTTAGTAGATATTCTAAGAGAGAAGTTTCGAGTCCTATTGTTTTTAACCAAACAAGTGACATATATAACCTTTTCATTTAGCAACCATTTTATGTTTGTTTTTCATTTTAGGGAGAGCAATCATATCATGTTACGCAATAGTGTTAACATCTCCGCTATAAAACTGTAAATGGTGACTGTTGTCGTCTAACTGATGTCATCTTCTGATCACTTGTGAAGTATTTATTTCGTCCAAGCAACTTAACTTTTGATTCCAACTTCTTTGGAAAATATCTACTCCAAGAAAATAATTTATTTACGTTGTTAAAAATGCGAATCTCAAATCTTTATGTAGCCTGAGTAGACACGGAGTGGGTACCCAAAATTTTAAATTATTTTTTATTTGCTCGGTACAGTCCGACTCACAACTTACAATTAGATCAGCTTCGCAACCATTCATATATCCTCTACCTCGGTACAGATTTGATCGAATATCCATTTTAGAATATATTTAATATTTTATTTTGTTTCATCTCTAACCAATATTAAATATTACTCCCTCTATTTCAATATATAAGTAGTTTTAGCCCAAAAAAAATTGTTTCACAATATAAAGTGTTAACATAATCCAAAGTAATTTATACATTTATTGGATATTATGTGATTCTACTTCCCTTATTATATCAAAAAATATGGGATCCATAATTGCGAGAATTTGTTTTCGTTTTTGTTTTGACATCTTATGTTTAATTGATTTCTTCTGTTAATGTAATTTAAATGCGATATGACTTGTAGGTCAGTTCTAGCTCAGAATGTTGAATGGTAATACTTGCTATCTGCGTGGAACCCTCTCCTCCTCATTTCGGGTAGAAACTGTTTCATGCTTGGAAAATGCGCGAAGATACATTTTCTAGAAAAAATAGATTTGGAAACACAATGGAAATATATAGTTTCAATTTGGCACCGTGAAAAAATCCGTAGAGATATACTCTCTCCGTTCCTAAAAAATCCATATTCTAGATAAAACTTGTGTTTCAAAAAGTTACATATTTTATATTTCTAATGTAATTTTTGTCAATTAATAATGAAAAATTATGAAGTTCAAGAAAATTAATTGTATTTCTTAAAATTTTATTGGTTTAAAAATATAGGAAATATAAAATTATAAAAAACTATGTATTTATAACTAAATTTTAATATGTTTTATTAAAAAGTGTGAAAATTCTAAAACAATGATCTTAAGGAACAGAAAGAGTATTTAATATGTTATTTACTTCAAAATAAAAATCTAAAAGGGATATTAATCATTCAGAGAGATTGACAAAAAAAAAAAAAATCATTCAGAGAGAAGAAGATAGTCTATAAACAATATAACGGTGTTCTCTTCGATAACTTTATTGTTTATATTTTTATTCTTTTAGCTTAATTGATTAAAATATATAGTTATTGTATCAAAAACTATGAGTCTATGACCATCAATATATGTAAATATGAATAATCTGAGAGTCAAAATTATCAACAGAAATATAGTTTCAAAAGTATACATAGTTAAGTTAAAAGAAAGTATGTGAAACTTTGAAAATAGAATTTAGCAAAAAAAAAAAACTTTGGAAGTCGAATACTGTACTACTTTTCTTTTACGTTAGTAGATATTCTAAGAGAGAAGTTTCGAGTCCTATTGTTTTTAACCAAACAAGTGACATATATAACCTTTTCATTTAGCAACCATTTTATGTTTGTTTTTCATTTTAGGGAGAGCAATCATATCATGTTACGCAATAGTGTTAACATCTCCGCTATAAAACTGTAAATGGTGACTGTTGTCGTCTAACTGATGTCATCTTCTGATCACTTGTGAAGTATTTATTTCGTCCAAGCAACTTAACTTTTGATTCCAACTTCTTTGGAAAATATCTACTCCAAGAAAATAATTTATTTACGTTGTTAAAAATGCGAATCTCAAATCTTTATGTAGCCTGAGTAGACACGGAGTGGGTACCCAAAATTTTAAATTATTTTTTATTTGCTCGGTACAGTCCGACTCACAACTTACAATTAGATCAGCTTCGCAACCATTCATATATCCTCTACCTCGGTACAGATTTGATCGAATATCCATTTTAGAATATATTTAATATTTTATTTTGTTTCATCTCTAACCAATATTAAATATTACTCCCTCTATTTCAATATATAAGTAGTTTTAGCCCAAAAAAAATTGTTTCACAATATAAAGTGTTAACATAATCCAAAGTAATTTATACATTTATTGGATATTATGTGACCAATCGAATAATTCATACATTTTTGTTATTGATTAAATTTATATGTCTTAAAAAAAAGATTAAACTTATATATTAAATGATATTTTTCAAAAGTAACAATTTTCTTATTTTCTTTTAAATAAAACTATTTACATATTGAAACAGAGGGAATAGTATTTCTTTTGTTTGATAAAGTTATGTATACCTTAGATTTTTCCGATAGCAATTGTTTATTCCATTTTGTTGTATCTATTATGGCGGATAAAATTGAACACTTACGCATTTCTAAATCATAATACTATTTTATTGTCAAAATCACGCTATTTTAATGTGATTTCATCACTATAAGAATTCATCTCCAACCAATTCGAAAAGACTATTTTGATGTAATTTTCACACAAAAACTCTCCAACCAAACACTAAAAATTATGGAGAATTTGCCAAACATGATTCATGACTGCAACAGAGGTAGCAAGACAAGCGATCTGGTTACAAGAGCTCCTTGGAGAAATCACTGGAGTTTTATTCGACAGAACTACCATACGAATAGACAATCGATCGGCAATTGTACTCTCTAAAAATACGGTGTTTCATGGACGTAGTAAATATATATATTTAAGGTATCATTTTATCAGAGAGTGTGTTGAAAAATAATTGCTAGAAGTTGAGCATGTACCCAAGAGCGAACAAAAGGCAGATATTCTAACTAAGGCGTTAAGAAATCAAGTAAAGAGAGATGAAAGACATGATAGGAGTTCAAGATTTGAAAGACATGGAGTTCAAAGCTTGAGTGTCAAGCTATCTTAGAAGTTATCTAAATACAAGTGTTTCTCATTTGGATTAGGAAATCTATAAGCCATATATAAGGCATTGTCGAGAGATGACATTAAGGTGCGAGTGTGTGAGGTTTTGAGAGATTAAATTTTGAGTAAGATCCTTAAGCAATAAGAAGAGTTAGTTCTTATTATTTTTGAGTCTTTATACAACCATTACACAATACGAACAATTTGGTGTTGTGAATCTGGAAAACAGAAAAATATTTATATTACGATTGTATCATATTGAAAATTTTCCAAACGGTATTTTTTGTGTTGTAATTATAAAATATAACACTAGTTCTTTAACAGTATGCATAATTAAATTTACCTTCTTGTTCAGTTAGTCTTATATAGGTGTCCACAAATACAGACAAGCAATATAAAATTTAATTTGTCTGGACCTCATAATTTACGGTCAAGATATGTTATATATTTGCATATTATATATATATATATATATTATTTCCTACTATTAATTATGTGATGTTAAATTCAGAATTGATAATGAACACCATTTAGACAGTTATTCAGCAGATTTGAGTGATGCAAAGTAAATTATGTAGGAGTTGTTGTTATTTGATTTTTTTGATGGAATAGGGAGCTGTTGTTATTGTAATATCATACTATTATTTAATTATCATCAAGTAGATATTTCACACTTTTTATTTTAAATTAATGGGTTAAGTTAGCAATGATTATTTTGATTGAACATTAAATATAATCAGGTCTCTACTCTTTAAAATCATGCATAATATTTTCTCTATATATATAATATATAATTTCTTACATGATTGATAGAGTATAATCTATAAAATCTGAAAATTATATTAATGTCCGCATATGAGTTTTAGACCATCCATATAGTTAATTAATACTACTGAAACTATAAAATTTTATTCATAAACAAATAAAATACCATTAAAGTTTATTACAAAATATATTTAATAATGATAGAAAATGAAAAACAAAATTTTTATCAACTTTCATTTAAAAACTAAAAATAATGATTCCTCTCTAAACATCACTCATTGTAAAACAAAACTATAAACAGTTATTATTTTAGGATATTGATGGAGCTGAAATAAATTCTGAAACGAATTAAAAATTCATTTAAAAGAAAAAAAAGTGTTTTATCTCGTCATGGCTTTATCCTTCAAAATAAATACTAACAAATGTCAAACCAAAAGAGTAAATAGAAACGTTAAATATGATTCTGAGATATAAAACACAAGAGGAATGTCTGTCACATACTCGACTCACTTTTCTTCTAAAACTCTACTTGTTTTTCTCTTACCTTGATTCATGCAAAGTTATGAAATCATCAATAACAAAAACTATTTGCTAAATTTTTTGCTAATTTTTTTTCCGTTTTTCTTTATTTTGTAAATCTTGGCTTTAGCAACCCTATTGCATATTTATTTTGTAAAATATGACATTCATTTATATTCCACTCTATAATAGAGTAGAATACCATTAAAACAAAAGTTTACTGTATAATAGAATTATTATATTTTTACCAATGGAGATGGTGTGACAAACACAGTTACTTTTGATTTGTTAATTTTTTCAATCGTTTATTTTGTAAACTAACTCTACTTGATTTTTCTTTATTTTGTACACTAACAGACGCAGGTACCTTTGATTTAAAATTGTACCCATATACATAAAAAAGATTTGTTACGTGTAAAAAATCCAAAATTTTACAAACCATATTATCTTTTTCTTTTGCAAAGTTTAAACACGGACACAAATCATAAGCTAATTGGGTTATTAGGAAACAATTGCACACTAAATGCCCAACGTAAGTGCACACACAAAACACAAACAAACGACCTTGTAACACTAATCAAGTTCCACGGTCTCACCATCTAACAGATTCCAAAGTTGCTCAACGTCAAACGCCGAGGTTGCTAGCTTTTCTGTCTCTGTAGATTCTGGAACAATCGCATCTGGTTCTTGGCTCTCCTCTAGCAAACTCTTCCACCACATGTTCTCTCCATCCATTAAATTATTAACGAGCTCATATTTCTCCGCATCTTTTTTATATGTGATACTATTTTCACAAACATTATTAGTGTTGTTTACTCCAAGGAATAGAGGAATAACGTCAACTTTTGGCTTGCCATTGAAATGGCTGCAGCCGTTGTTAACCGTGAAGGATCGAGGTCGAGGTTTGAGAACTTCATTTTTTTGGGCGGGTTGGGTTGAAGAGCAAGGAATGTTTCTCTTTCTCATCTTGGTATTACAGCCTGGTTCATGTTTCTTACTCAAATGGGTGTTCCAGTAGTTCTTCACATCATTAGCGGTCCTACCGGGTAATCTACCAGCAATTAAAGACCACCTAACCATGCATTTGGATGAGTTGGATATATATGACTGAATTTGTTTATTTACACAGGAAATAAAGTTGAATTTATGTTTTGAATATAAACCTGTTTCCTAGAAGCTTATGAAGGCGAAGAAGAAGATCAACTTCATCAGAGCTAAGTTTTCCTTTCTTGATACTCGGCTTCAAATAGTTCAGCCATCTTAGTCTACAGCTCTTCCTGCACCGATTTAGCCCTACAAAACCAAATATTTGAAACAAAAAAAAAAACAAATAATTGATATAACTAAGCCTATTAAATGAACGAACCAAGAATGCTCTCGTGACTGCTAAAATTTTATAACGAAGAATCTACGTAGACCAATAGAAATAATCTCTTGTTTACACGTAAACACACGTGAATGCAAATATTCGTTTGTCGTAAGTAGAATAATACTCTCTACTTGATGTCTCAGGAAAAGAAATTTGTTTAAAACTAGATAATGTTTTAAATTTTATATGTAAAACTTATTAACGATTAATGTTATATAACCAATGATATTCTATTGTAATTTTTATTATTGATTGAAGTGTAGTTAGTTAAATAATTAATGATGTTTTTATTTAAAAAATTATCGGTCCACACCTTGTTATTAGTCGGAAAGTATTTCAAACTCGGATCAAACAGTGTGGTACGTTTTTGGGATAGTCCACTATATATCACTAAGTGCGTTTTTTCCAGAGCCGGCTAGATCAGCCGATAGAACATATTAAAAACAATATACATATTGTATAATTAAATATTTTCTTAATCTATATGCATAATCCTAAAATATCTTCTATTAAAAAAAAGAGGGAATATTAAATATACATATCTTTATATGAACACACGGATATTTTTATCTTGAACAACCTTAAAAAGCATGAATAGGGATTTGTTCATTAAAACAAAAGTAAAAACAATTTGTGCACCCTCTTTTTCAAAAAAAAAAAAACAATTTGTGCCCCCCGGTTTTAAATAATGTCCCGAATAATAGACAGAGAGGAAGAAAATAGTCAGAGTAATTGATTACATATATTTGTGTCTGTGTGTGTGTGCGCAATAAAAAAAAATGTAACATACCTGCTCGCAGAGGAACTTGGTGCCATTTTCCTTCTCCATACTTATCAATGCATTGCCTTAAGAGACTATCTTCTTCAGCAGTCCATGCACCTTTTCTCAACCCTTTTGGCGAACCCTCCATGGACCAAGGATAAACACTAGAAGTATCTAACCAAATTAAAACTTACTGAGGAAAGAGGGCTGCATTTTAGTTTCACGAATCCTTGGAGGCCTTTATTTATACACCTGAGGAGCATAAGTAAGTGACGTGCATGTTTGCTATCCACATTTCATGTTTTTATTGTCGTGCTTAATTTGTTATGTTAGTTAGTCTTGCTATTGATTTAGACTAGAGATAGCACCTAGCTTTCTCAACAAATTAGGAGAAAGTATTGTCACTGATTGGTGGCAGATATGATTACAAGAGGGGAGCGGCAGTGTTTTCATGCATCAAAATTAGAACTTAATATTGAGATAGGGTGGATGCATAACAATTAGTCTTTATTAGGATTATGTTGTATATATGATTTGAATATTGTGATATAAGTATTTTGTTAATATGATTGCATAGTTGAGTTCAGTTATTTTTTTGTATTTCTTCTGTAATCTCCTAAGTTTGTACATATATGTATATATCTTCTATAAATAGAATACATACAACATTGGAATTTATCGTTCATAACATTTGTAAACATTTGATTAATAACAAAATTAAGTTTGTTTTGCTTCGGATATGGTTTACTCCTAGAAAACAAATATAGGCAAAAATAAATAAATAATTATTCTATACAACATCCAGCATTGTAGGTGTATATTAGGGAAATTTTGGATAAATACATTTACTTGAAATTTTATTTTGAAAACTATATTTTCATTTATCTATTTTGAAAGCTAGAATTTTATTTAAGCTAAATGACTAAATTACCCAATCTAGATAAATATATTTATTTTACAGATTATTTTTTTGTTTTTAAATAATACTCCTAAATATGTGTATAATATCTTATTATACAATATCTTACATTTATTTTGATGAAAAAACTAAAAAATTGACGTTTTTCCATTTTCTCTATTTCCTCATTCGTCTCTGGGCCTCCATATATTTGCATCATCATCTTTTTCCTCTAGTTCTCCATTTTTGTAGGGCTTATATGTTTGTGTTATTTTGTTACCAATATTCTTAGGTGTAATTTGATTTTGTATATTCTAGTCATCTAATCTCGTAGACATCGGCTCTTTGTATAGCCAACATCTACGGCTGCAGTGGTTTCATCATATGATTTCTTATCATGTTAAGATTATTATTACATCTTTCAAAAGAAGACCTGAAAAATCTTTCTATATAGCCTGTTGCTTTTCTTTTGATTCAGAAAACATCAAAAGTAGTATCCTTTATACAGTACGATAATCTTTGTATATTGTTTGATGTGTCTCATGAGTGATAGATTTTCTACATTCAAATTCTGTATCCCACAGACACCAAAGTAAGTTCCCAAAACATGTTTTGAATGCTCAACACCATACATAAACAATTGGGATACATTTCCTCTGAAATTGACATAATGAAGTAAGCACATAAATCCACTAATTCAAAAATTCACATACTTTGATGCTGCTGTGATAGATTTTTTCTCTCTCTCGCTACTGCAAAGATCTACGAGGATACATGAAATCAGGAAAATTGTATTAGCATAAACATAAACAATAATAATAGTACTTTTGAATTTGTAATTTAGTAGTAATTAGAATACGTAATTTTTTATTTAAATTTGGATAAAAATGTCTTATCACATTTCCGAAAGTGTACTTTTCAAAACTTAAAAATATAAGCATATTATTCAAATTTTAAACTATAAGTAGAGTATTTTTCAAATTATCCCTTTATATTATCTATATTAATAAATTTGATATTTATCTTCTATTTATACCACGTCAGGAACCGCAAAAAAGTTAAACACAACATGTCAGCAAAAGTTTTATTCTTTATTAGATAATATCGGATAATCCAGATAAATTTAAATATTGAAAAAAAACTATTTGGATAATTTTGTTATTTCGGATAACTCAAATAATTTTAAATATTTTGGATAAATAAATATTCTGGTATTTCATATTTTAGTAATATTATATATTGGTAATTTTAAAACTAAATATAATTTATATTTTAAGTACTCATTCAGTTCTCTGTTTCGTTCTAACACGGTTTTAGATTTCCAGTTTTAGAAATATATGAACCGCTCGGTTATTTGTGAAATTTGTTCAGTTTCAGATTCATTTTTTTCGGCTTCGATTCGGATTTTTCTTCTTAATTAATATGCTGAGGCATAGTTGAAACCATAGTGAAGCGCATGTTTTGTTATTTTCTGTTTGCACAATTTTTATTTTATTTATTTGTTGCACATATTTAGTGGTGGCACATATTTTTTTATTTCATATTTTTGGATATTTGGTTTATAAATAATATTTTTTTTGGTAATTTTATAACTAAATAAAATTAATATTTTAGGTTCTTATTTGGTTCTATGATACGGTTTCGATTTCAGCTTCAAAAATATATAAACCGCTCGATTGTTTGTGAATTTCTGTTTAGTTTTGGATTGTCTTTTTTTTTTGCTTCAATTCAGTTTTCGGTTCTTAATTTATATGCACGCATAGTTGAAACGTAAGTGGTGTCACATGTTTTGTTATTTTTTGTTTGCACATTTTTTATTTGTTGTGTAATATTGTTATGGAAATAGTGTGTGTTGAGAGGCACAAAGCTTAACCCTCATTGTAAATATGTTTTGAGCAATTCTGAGTGATTGTGTTTTTTTGTGTGTTGTGCCCTCATTTTGAGAGTGAATGTTATATTGTGATATTTTGGAAGTCGTGTTGTGAAAAAAAATTATGGGGTTGATGTTATTGTATGTGATACTTCATACTTGCCATGGTCCATGATCCGCGAGTCACCAGAGAGCCTCGTGAAATTATCAACCATCCATCTCACCTACTTTGCGTTTACCTTTCATCTACCAAGATCATGTCGAGACCCATGAGTTCACCTTCTTTCTTTGCATTACAAGCCTTCCCAGGAGCAATCGCACCTCGACTAGTTTCGGACACCGTTCGGCTTTCAATTCAGTTAGAAGTAGGTCACTGTGGCCATTGAAGATAGCTGAACTGAAGAGAGAGGATGTAGAATTTCTTTTTTGATAAGAAGAGAAAATGTGAAATGATTTGATGGGATTTGTGATTTTTAGTGAATCCAACTATGATATTTATAGTTATAGGTGTAGTTTTCAAACGTTTCCATGGCGGTGTGAGTGAGCTAATGAATGCGAGAGAGTGGAGGTAGTGATGATAATGACATTAATGAGATCATTATAGTGGTTGACTGAATTCCGGGGGAAGGCGTTATGTAAACTAACAATCTTTGTTGGCTAATTTGTTCCGATCATACATGATCGAAGAAGAAAGATTTTCGGGCCGATATTTTGGAATAATGATAGGCCCAAACAAATAAATCAAATGCAACATAAGGCTTTCGTAAGTAGACAACCCATTTTTCAGAAAGAAAGAGTGAAGAAACAACGTCACGTGTCACATTTTGGAATAACCTTCGCTGAGGTAGCGTATTATAGAGCCTTTCTAGTGAACTTTATTAATATAGATATTATATCTTATAAAAAAATATCAAATACTCATAACCTTTTTATTTTTCAGTGACGTAGCATAATATATAGTATACTTAAGATTTTTAATATAGAAAATCACAGTAAAAGTTATAAAACTTAGGCATCTCCAAATGACTAGTAAAAATGATAAAACATATTTTTTCTGTTTCGCAAAAAGTGTCACTTTGACATTTTCACACAAATTAAAAAAAATGATTGAAATATATTTAAGTTCTTATTAATTACATATATTCAACCATTGAGATAAAAAAAATCTTTATAAAATCAGTGCATTTGTAATTAATAGTACGTTGAAAATTGCATTGAAATTATAAAATGACAAACTTCCATGTATGTTCTGTTCTGTTTCAATCTTACTGAGAAAGAACAGGTTGTTGTAGTGTAGGAATCCCATACGATCTTAACAGGAAGAATTGGATCAGTAGCAGAAAGTGTCAAGTTTTCGTTCCATTCTGGATTCAGATTATTTTTTATCACACGGGTTCGTAGCTTCTGCATCAAGGAAGAAAACTATGACACCACAAAAGATTGGGGTGTAAGTTAAAAAAAAAACATAACTAAAATCAGAATGATAAAACAAATCCTAGGAACTTTTCTTTAGCTTTACTAAACTACATTTAACATGTAAAATACCTAAAACTCGTGGTGCATCGAACCTATAACAGAAATTTGTATGTTCTGTCTCATTAATACACATAAAAGTTGAGGCCCTGGTGATTGTAATGGAGATGTTCAACATAATGAGCATTCCCTTGCTAAATGTCAAGCGACCTGTTAGTGACGATCATATAAGTCAATATAATGATTTTTTACTAAAATTCTCTTATTGGATGTAGAATCTCTGAGAAGCATAGCCAGATTCACGACCAAAAAGATCCATAACCAAAACGAGAAAACATTGGATATCTGAGATATACTCACCTGTAGCAAATTAGACATGTCCTTGTTCACGCTTCACTCAAATGACAAGACATTGATACTACTAGTATACGTCAATGATATTATGCTAACAAGAAGTGATGACGCTCTGATACAAGAACTCCTTCGTGCACTACACAACATATTCTCGATGAAAGATCTTGGCAAGCCATGCTACTTCCTCGACATTGAGATATAGTCTAACGATGGATCTCTGTTTCTTCACTAGAAAGCGTATGCTGAAGACGTTGTCTATCAGGCTGCAATGTCGTACTGTAATCCCATGCCAACCCCTCTTCCTCAGAGAATAGAAGACCCTAGCACTAAGATGTTCCCTAAACCAACTTACTTCAGGAGCCTTGCTGGAAAACTTTAGTACCTAATTATCACAAGACCCGACATACAATACTCTGTTAACTACGTATGTCAACGAATGCACTCCCATACTATGAGTGACTTTGGTTTTATGAAGCGGATTCTACGATACATAAAGGGAACAATCAGTATGGCAATGCAGATTCACAAGGACAAAGACTTGATATTCATGGGATACAGTGACAGCTACTGGGCAGGATGCAAAGAAACCGGACGCTCCACGACTGGATTTTGCATTCTTCTTGGATATAATCCCATTTTGTAGTCTGCCAAGCGACAGCCTACAGTCGCAAAATCATCTACAGAAGCTGAATACAAAGCTCTGACCGCTGCTGCTCAAGAACTCACGTGGCTCTCTGCTCTTCTCAAGGACCTCAATGTCTCTCAATTCTGTCCAATGCTTCTTCACTGCGACAATCTCTCATCCGTGTATCTCAGTGCAAACCCAGCTCTGCACAATCGATCGAAGCATTTTGACACTGACTTCCACTACATCCGTGAACAAGTTGCCTTTGGACTGATTGAGACTCAACACATCCCTGCTTCTCTTCAGCTCGCTGATATCTTCACTAAACCGCTGGCGAGGCGACCGTTTTTTGATTTGAGATCCAAACTCGGAGTCATTGAGTCACCTACCCCGAGTTTGAGGGGGATGTGAGTAACTCAATACAAGCCCAAGAGGATAAAACCTCAAGCCCATCTCTGAAGTCCAATAAGACATCACGTAAAGACAAAAGAGTCATTCACTTGTACCTGCAAAAACAAACGTTAGAGAAAGCAAAAAGACAATTCAGCTCAATAACATATTTGATTTCTTACAGACTGTCAAGGATGACTAGACTACTTTACAGCTAATGATGAAGATAAGACATATGGCTACACTAAACTATTGTCAAGTTTCTATATAAACTGGTTATATGTCATTTTGTAAAGCATTTGAAATAATAGTGAAAATTTCATATTGCTCAAGGTTTCTAATCTTTCATACACAAAAGAGTCCCTAAAATTTGATTGAAAATTAAGGGGCATGCCGCAAGCCGCTTGCGCCTTTTTCTCACAACGGTGTGCACGGCTCTGTCTGAAACGAGAACCAAGACGACCCTTTTATTCCGAGAATGATCTGTGCCGCGAGTCTACATATTGTGTGGTTTATTACGTAGTTCTTTCCAATGAATTTTCTTACGGGATCATTTTTGTTGACCAAATTCATTGATAATGACAAGCCCAAAATAATTGGTGATTGACTCAAACAACTCCAATATTTTGCACTTTGTATTGAAAATATAGCCCAATTATGGACTAATCCATTTATTAAATGAGTCAAGTTAATCCAAGCTTTAAACCATTTGATTTGGATTGGTTCGACTTTTTTGTCTTTTTATTTGTGTGTTAAGAAAAATTTAAATAAACGTCTGTTGACAAAAAAAATTAAACTTCTTGTCTCATTTATTTAATTCACGTATTAAATATTATATTCTAGCAAATTTCATATGTCATTGGTATGTTTTAAAGTAGATTTCAACATTAGTATAGTGTAGAAATATAACCACTTAGATTTTGTTTTTGTTAGTTGTGAAAAAATTTCACATACAATTGTATCACATAATTTAGAAAACAAAAAGACCATCATGTATTTAAAAAAAACTTATTGTGTTAAGAAAATAGATCAGATATGTGTTTCGTTTTCGAAATCATCTTTGAGTTTTAAAAAATATGTCTTCTTATTTTATCATTCTATTTAAATTGTTTATAACATTAATTATTGTCAGCTTTGCTTCCTGAGTTTATTCCAAATCTTTGAAATCCTACAAGAAAAAGTAGAGATAAAATAATAAATTCTAGAACTTGAGGAATTATGAATCATCGGTGATCCAGATTTAACCTAGGCCGTATTCCGAGGCGCGAAGTATCCCATGCGCAACTTGTTGTGTAGACAAAGGAATCAAACTCTGTATATTAAGATTCTCAAACCATAGATTGCAACCGCTGCACTCGCAGATTAATTTTAGGATTTGATACATAATAAAATATATAAAAAGTGCCATTGCCATCCCATTTACTGATAATTGGATTCGTCATTTTCGACACACGGACCAGCATTTGTTTATTGTGAACCTTATGCACATCAAATATTATTTTAATAAATATCTTGTTACCATTAGTTTTCTTCCTATTTTATCAACGGTATTCTAAATAGGATGATTTTTTTTCTAAATACTATAATTACTAGGATAAGACATGCGTCTTTGGCAATGTGATTTTATTTGTATATATTATCGATAATTGTTTTATATATTTGATCATTTTATTTATATATATACAAATTTTTTTGCTGTTATTATATAATTTCTTTCCGATAGACCGGATCAATATTTATTAAAAAATATGGAATAAACTATAATTAATATATCATGGATTAATCAGATTGGACATTAAAAAAAATTATGACATAAAAATCTTTTTTTCCCACCGAACACATTCTTGAAAAAAGTAAACAGCACTGTTTCCACAGTTGAATTATTTTGACTTTTATCTTCCATATGTTTTGAAAGGTTTCAGATCAACCGTCGAATTGATACATGTAATTTTAATGTTTTTAGTCGTATGCTTAAGGAAACTTACATTTTTGTAATTTAACGTCGTTTTAAAAAATTCAAAATATAACATATAAGAAAAAATCTAACATATAAGAAATATAAAACATATAAGGTTTTCTCATTTTTGTAATTTAAAGTCGTTTTAAAATATAACATATAAGGTTTTCTCATTTTTGTATTTTAAAGTCATTTTAAAAAAATTCAAAATATAACATATAAGAAAAAATCTAATTTTTTTATTATATGGTTAATGTGATTGTTTAATTTTTTAATAATATAAAAGTAAATAAAAATGAATTATGATGCATAAATTGTTATCAAATCTTTATTATTTATAGTAATTAATTGTCATATATATGTTAATCATATTAGGTAATTCTGTAACCTTTATTTAAGGAAAAAATACATGTTTTTTTTTTATTTTGGGTTAATATAATGTTCTATAGTAATTGGATTTGCACTAACATTTTTTTCAATTGATTCTTAAGGTGTTATGTAAGCTAAATTGACATTCTAATTAAGTAACATCTAAACATGATCTCTTTTAATTAGTACAAATTTAAAGTTACAATTTTTTAAATGATACTCAATTAATATACCGAGGATAAAAAAAACGTATCAATTTAGTGACTGATAGGTTTATTCTTGCAAAGTCAAAATTTCAAGGAAGAAAAATAAACAAGTTCATTAAAATTTGGAAAACGTGGTACCTTTAGCATTCAAATGCAATAACACTATGTAGCAAACATTTTTTCAACTTCCCATTATCTCAATTTTATTCCACACGATTGAAACGCCACGCAGATGTAGCGATTAGTTGTCGTGTTTGCCATCCAAGTAACAAACAACCTTCATTTTCTTCCACCTTATACCCATCAGCTCCAGCATAAAGGGCCAACAACATGCTCGCTTGCTTATACGCATACGAACCAATATTAACCGACTTAAATCCTCCCATAGTGAACCTGTTTCTCCACTGAGCCAGTGTCTCGTGTCTCTCAACCCGGTCCTCCCCTTCGCAGGCCACTAGGTTCAATATCTGTCGTCCTAAGTAGAGCTCAGACATCACTCGGTCTTGACTGGGAGGGCCTTCTAGTGAGTCGAATAAGCTAGAGTAGTAATGTAGCGACTCGGTAAACCGGTCGAGGAAAACGGCCCCGTTGTGGTCCGCTTCTTGCTCGACTACAGTTATGATGTCTGGTTTAATCGACTTAATGGTTAACAGAATGTTATCGATTGAACCGGGATGAGCCAAGAGGCGATGGAGCTCAAAAACAGAGTTAACCGCTATGGATCCAGAACCTGTTCGAATCTCAAGCATTTCCTGTTTAAGATCAGATAAACTATTCAAGACAATGCTCTTGAATTCGAAATTCACACCAACTGCATTAGCAAGCTGGCCAAGTTTCCATCCAACTTCTTGAATCGACTGGCCGGTTAACGAAGAACCAACTCCGGTTAACCGAAAATCCGGTGGACCACCCGGACGGAGAGCTAGAGCTTGAATAAGAGCCGGCCATTGCAAGCCTTGATTAATCCCTAAATCAATAACGTGGACCTTCTCAGCCGTAGCAAACGCCTCAAGTATCGCTTGGTTCGCCGTGAAGTGAGCGAACTTGAGATACGGACAACACTCGTAGAAATGTACCTGAAGAGTGTCCGAAAATGACGATAAACCGACGTCATCACGAGGGTAAATCCGGTAAATCCTCCTCGCTAGCCCTTCAGCGAAGTACGTCGCGACTTTCCTCATCGCACCGGCTTGTGACGAGGCGAGCAAGCCCACGTGCTTAACGAGCACGTCAGCTAGCTTCAGGTTGTTCTGTTGAACCGCCTCCGCGCAAGCCAAAAGCGCGTGTACTAAACGCACGCCCGTTTCTTGAGAATCCAAAACAACCATAGACCTTGTTGTCGAAGAATCGGATCCTGTTCTCGTCCTTTTGCCACGTGGATACGCTGCAGAGCCAGGAATGGCACTGAGTTCGTACTCAGAATCTTGGTCGGGTATGACTTGATCACAGGTAGGGTTAAGATCAAAGAGCAAGCTATCGACCCATCCAGAGAGATCAGAAGGATTGTAATGAACAGTATCTTCGGAAAGATGCGAGTTTCCATCGTCAAGAACCATCTCTAACTGCTCAAGCTTATGTGCCACGTCAGCCATGTCGGAAGATCGGACTTTGTAACCCAAAACCACAAGAAGCTCGTCGAATCCGCCGGCTTCTTCTTTATTGGCCGTCATTGATGAGCTCCCGGCTTTTACAGATGAGGTTTCCCGGTGACCATGCTCTCTCTTCATCGTATAGAGATTAAATTTTTAATTTAAACTTCTTGAATAATATATAGCTTAAAAAAGTTTATATATTTAGATTTGAGACAGAGAGCTAGAAGAAAGAGAGAAGGAAAGAACACGGGAGTGTCATAATAATTGAAGGGAAAAAGAAAATTATAAACTGTTTAAATAATGATTATTATTTTCTGAATAGTATTATTTTATGGAGAAAATGTTATTAAATTGTTTTGGGGTCTCGGGCCTGCTTTTTATTGGAGTATATGAGATTTTAGTACCGGCAAGTTCTTAAAAGCAAGAGCAGAGCCGTGGTACAACCGCAATCTATAGCAATTATAAAAGGAAATTTATTTACCTCTTTCATTTTCCTGTTTTTAACTGTGATATTGATAACTCCATAGTAATTCGTAGTCCTCTCTTCTTTTTGTACCAATAAACTTTTATATCAAAATATGCCCCGTCGAAAAAATGCAGTTTAATTGATGTAAACCCGGCATCATGAGTTTAACGTGGTATTCACATTTATTTAATATATTAACATTTCTGGTGTTGATTTGTAAGGTTTCTACGTCAATTCATAAGAGTATGTATAAATTATAATCAAGTGAACTACAACTAAAAGATTCAATTTAATTGGCGTTTAAAAGTCCAATTTATAAAGCCAACCACCACCTTTTGTCAACTATAGTGACATCCATTTGCTACTAATTATTGTCCGAGTTATCCTTATAGTTACTAAACCAATTAATATGAAAATTTTAATCATTGGCGATTACGAAAGTTTCTGATTATAATTTATAATATGTTGTGGTTATTGTTTTTATTTTTTTGTATGTCCATATTTGCATGTTTTGTTTAGTTTGTTAATGATTAATTATTAATTTTTATTTTTTATTATCATTGTACATCGTTTGTTATTCTTTAATTCAGAATCCAAATAATAGAGACATTTATTCGTAGTTAGTAAAAAATGTTACATACATAGGATACAAAATGTTGCATTTTCATGAATGCATAAATTGGTAGGACTGGATTTTTTTATAGCCCAAGATATCTGGCGGACGAGCTCCAACCAACTAAAAATTTGGAAACATGTTTATCGAAGTCAGATAAACCCACCCGGTTGATCACAATGGAATTTAGATATACATGTCGTCTGGTCACATAAACGGATATATCCGAAATGGTAGGTTGCTTCGCCATACAAGCGGATGTATCTGAGAGTAAATTTTGAATCCATAATGCTTATCATCTTTCCAAACTCAACTACTCGACACGCTTGTTTGGTTGATTGGATATTTAGTCCGACCAAATAAATTGATTCGATACAAGAATAAATAAAATATACATGTTATATGACGCACTCTGGCTTAAGCAAATTGCCATGATAAAATCAATAGTTTTTTACTATCTTTAATCAAAAATGATTTTGTAGACTATATTGCATGGGAATGATCATCTTAAGCACCTTTTCTTCCAGGTTGAAATAAACTTCATTTTGAAGTAAAAAGTAAATATATTGAAATGCTTTATAAACCAATTGTCAGATAAAGTTTACATGCTGCATTCTAAGGTTTCATCAATTTAGACCCCCATCACATGGTTTTTACTTTTAAATAAAACAAACACTATATAAATTGTATATGGAACTATAAAACAATATACGTTCCCTGGTTCCTTATTGACACATCTGACATCACTATTCATCTTATAAAATGTTTAATAGTTTAAAGAGTTCTAATAAACATTATCAACAGTGATATCCGTTATGTTTTTTTTTTTGATACCCGTTATGTTCTGGTTCAGAGAACCATTCTCCATCTTGATATACGTTTTTTTGCTAAGACCATCTTGATATACGTTATTCATCAAACCCTTGAGTTTTAAACTAAGTCTGCATACAAACAATGAAATCTCCTATTGTTCATCAAAATGTGATACAACTCTGTAAAGGCATTCTCGCAGTTTTGATGGATTTGATCAATCGTCCCTGCTTCGTGAATTAGGATCCAAATACATAAACCACATGTTATATACTTATATATTGTGACAATTATTTGATAATTCAATATTTAACTCTCGGAAGAAACGCAAAGCAAGTGAACATATGGAGAGAGATATTAAAGGCGGAAACCTTTGTGAGTTTGTGTTATTCACAGAAACGAATCTAGAACATTTATCTAATGGGTGCACAATTGTTAATAAAAAAAACAAAAATGCTAATGAAAAAGTTTCGAACCTAGGAATGAATGGGTGCACAAGCTCCCTTTTACCACCTAAGCTAATTAATTTCTAACGGTTTTACACACAAACTTTAGGATTTTTAAAATAATTATGGATGCACTTGTCCCCATACCTTATAGGGTGGCTTCACCACTGGTTATTGCATGTTTCCACCAAAACAACGTATCAACAACACTCATTGAACCGCTTCCAAGAACGCGCTTTCAAGAATGGTCAAAAAGATTGGAGTCTCATATACACCTTCATTTTGTGGGACGTGTCAAAAATATTCACTTGCATATCCTTCAAAATCATATAAAAGACTTGATTTACAAAACGGGTATTTAAGGGTCTTCCGTAATAAATTTACGTCAGCTACCTGCTAGAATTCTAATATAAAATTTCTTTTTAAAAAGATACCTGTTTTTTAGTTTACAGAAAGAAAAAAAGACCTGTTTTAATCTCTGTGTGTAACAAGAGACTCAATGTTGATGGATTTGAAACCCGAGCTACACGTCTAGCAAGTGAATTAATATTCTCATATCGTAGTAAATGATTTCCTAAACGATGATGGAAAAAATTGTTTCCTAAACAAGTGGTTATAAGACGATGCCAATATTAATATCTCAAGCCTTCTTGTTCTTAGAAATTATCCCAGCGACGTGGTTGGGATTAACAAACTTATATTATATGTGCGATAACAACATGGTTAATCTGGATTCACAAGTGGTCGTAAGGCTTTGTCATAATTTTGACTTGAAATAGAAAAAGGCTAGACAATGTTAAAGTGAAGTAGCCGTTGCTGTACTAAGAAGGAATTAAAGTGGTTGGATTGTTATGGTGGGGCAAAAAAAGAGGCCAATAATTTCATAACCAGTTTCGGAAAAATTAATTCGAGGGTGGCATAAAAATATAAATAGAAAGAAAATATATTACGAATTTACCCTTAATTGAGGTCCACCATGAGTCCATGACACGATACTTTCTTTTTGATGATTTTGGCCCTTGTTCATACATGATATGACACCAATTCATGTTCGTGTGGGGACTTTCGTTTGCTGTACAAATGATCCGTCGTCCCATGTGACTCACGTTCCTTGTCGCTCTCACATTTTGCCCCATCTTCAATTGATTATTATCACTCACAAGCTTTTCAAGTTTTTTTTTCTCCCCAAAAGAGTTCATAAAGTTGTGGTCCTATACGTGATAATTATTTATATACCTGAAGTGAATTAGACGTTGTTATTTCGGGTGAATGCAATGAAAATACTAATTAAGTCTGTTTTTGACCCAAAAAATGTGTTTGTTAATAACCATATGATAGAAATGGTTACGACCAACACATACAAGTAACAATTGTTGGATAATCCGATAAGAAGTGACTAAAAATGGTTCAAGATACGGGTTTACAAATAGTTATCAGAACCGGTAATGAACATAAATCTATGAGATAATCGTATATAACCCACTTCAAAGGATATATATAAAATAGAGTGTGTTTTGGTACCTTGTTGCCAAAAAAAAATCTTTTGATAACTTTCGTTCTTTCTTAATACGATCATGTTTTCCTTATATTTTACATACATTGTAATTTTGTTAATCGCTTTCTTTTCAATCTATGGATATATTTTGAACTTTAAAAATCATTGTTTCATTAAAAGAAAAGCAAATATATAGCTGAAAGCGAATTATATTGATATAGAAAATTGATGACATTTGATTTATGTGAGAGATTTGAATTACGGCATCAAACATTATCCAAGTTAACATCTTTCAAAAACTCAACATTGGTTTGTTATAAAATTTTGTTTATTTCCTATGTTTTAACAAAAATCTAGGGACTCCCCTGAAATTTTAACATGATGTGATTTTTTTTTTCTAACGTTGGATAATTATGATATTACAAACTATGAAAAATATTATAGACGATTCTACATCCGACAATTCTATATATCTTTTATGAGAATTTACATCTAACTCTACCATCACATAAGCCGCCTTATGGATCCATTGTCTATTGATTAGCTTTTAATATGATTATTGTTGTGACATTGGTATAGACATTATTCAATTTAATTAATTAAAACGTATTCGTCCCTATTTAAAGAGAGGGTAACTATGAATAGAATGTGATTTTATTGACATTAATACGCTTTCTGTACCCTCCTAATTATGAGGATTAAATAAAAATGTCGATACGTCCATCAACCATCGAAGATCTGCTGATCTGGTTAATTAGTAGTCAAAAGGTTTTACATAACAAACATAAACTTACTAACTTAAAATAAGTATTTACATGTTGTAAACTATTGGAAGGAATTGAAGATCAAAAATCTTGAAACAAATGAAAACAAGACATCAGTGTCACAGTGTGTCACCCATAAAACATAATTTTGAGGTATTAATGGAGTTTGGTATAGTAAGCGGTAAATCGCTTTTCACCAATATAACGGAAATGTTCAAACAATCATGATACATAGATTTATTAGAAGACCCTACATATTTCAGAATGCTCATCACAAAACTGCCTGACTTACAATCACAAGATCCATAAATATATTTTGTAATAAGCAAGTTGAGCCACTAGGTATCTCCACCAAAGACAGGACACTTCCACGTAACATATATCGAGCTTTTTCGTAATTAAAAGGGAACCCATCACATTTACTTCTTTTTATTAAGTTTCATTTACAAATAATTGGATATGTTATTAAGGCTGGCCTGGTGATCTTTCACTCTCCTCTATCGTTCTCGATGGACTTTTTTAGCAGACTATTGCTCCAGTGTGTTCAAGTGGAGCTTCCGCTAGTTTTCCGACAAAGACTTTCAAGTCGGTGAAGAGGTGACGCCCAGAGGCGTGCTTACCATTGTTTGAAAAATGCTTCTGCCTTAGGCCTCCAAAAAATGTATAATTTTTAGGGCCCTTAATTTCATAAAATTATTCTGTAGAGCTAAATATATAGATTTAGGTAAATTTTCACCATTTGACCAAAAAAAAGAAAGTAGATTTTCACCTGATTCTGAACTTGACTTTTGTTTTTGATGAATTATTTTATTCTAATCAATTTCAATATGTGTTAAAAATGCAAAAAAAATAATTGAAGAACTGACAGGATCTACCTCACAGTTCTCATTTTCATTTTTTTTTTGTTATTTACTATAATCCAATTTTTTTCTTATCAAAAATTAGGTGTTTGTATTTTTATTTATACAGTATGATAGTTTGATGAAAGAGTTCATAGAAAAAAATAAATGATACGTTTAACATATATATTTTTATCTATCATCATCTTTTAAACGACAAAATGTTGTATACTTTATCTATCATTATTTTATTCAATATTTTGTTAGTGTCATTTTTATTTTTATTATTTTATCATTTGTATTTAAATGATTATTTTTTTCTCTTTCTAAAATACCAAATTATTATTTCAACTTTCTCTAAAAATAGCAGTTTTCTACTTATAATTTTAACCTATACTTTTAAATTACAAATTTAAAATTGTTTCTATCACAACTAAAATTTATATTTTTTAATACATATTATAAAAAAATATTTTTAAAATTTGTCTTGAGCCCCCAAAATTTCTCGCACGGCACTAGTGACGCCTATGCTCAATATATGCTCCTCCTATCACTCTGGCTTCGATACGTGTCTCGGGTTGCTGAAGATGGTCATCTTCTTCCTTTGTGTTCTTTTGGTTGGTTGGGCCTTTTTAGACCTCGCTTTCTTTCGGGACCTATGGCCTAAAATTGTACTGTATAGCAATGTTTTTAAACCCGACCCAGACACTGAACCGGACGATTTACCGGATTGTTGGGTCACTGGGTCGACCGCGGATGAACCGCGGGTTAAAAAATGAATTAATTTTTTTATATAATAATATATTATCTATGAAAATAAATACATAAAAACTAAAGTTTAATTTTCTAAATGTTTTTTAAAACATAAAATAATAGTTTGGATATGTATATATTTTATGTTTAAAAAGTATTTAGAAAACACTTAACTTTAGTTTTTATATTTTTATTTTCATTTGAAATACAAAATATAAAAAAAAATTGTTTATACTATTTAAAAATTTATGTAAGAAAGTAAGAGTTATGACATCTGAAAAAATCAAGATATAAAAATAATAAATATTTAAATGTCTAATGTAAATAATAAACTAAACTTCATATTCAAAATAAACTAGAAGTTAAAGATCATTGTAATAAATTGTCAATAATGAAAATAAACTAACACCAAATCACATAAACTAATTTTGGTTCTCTCTACCATTGTTCACTTCATTTTCTTCAAGTGGCATAGTGAAATCTTCATCAAAATCTAAAAATCACAATATAAAACTGAAAAAGGAAAACATAACTTTTTTTGACAGCATCTAACTTCTTAATTGGAAACTTAGAATATAAAACATAATCTAAAAACTAAAAACAATTATTTATTGGTTCAACCGGTGGTTCAACCGGTATCGGATTCCGGGTTTTAGTGGGTTTTTGCGGATTTTTGCGGGTTTCTAAATATTGGGTTTTTCACAAAATCCAAACCGGAT
Source organism: Brassica napus (assembly GCF_020379485.1). Taxonomy (NCBI): domain Eukaryota; kingdom Viridiplantae; phylum Streptophyta; class Magnoliopsida; order Brassicales; family Brassicaceae; genus Brassica; species Brassica napus. The sequence continues at coordinate 8,089,395 of NC_063435.1, read as the reverse complement.
TTTTTCTGGGTCACCGGATTTACCGGTTCAACCGCGGGTCCGGGTCGGGTTTCAAAACACTGCTGTATAGTTTAGATGGTTTGATTGGATTTTTTTTTATTTATTTTGTTCCTTTGGAGTTAAGTCTTTTTTTCTCAATATCAATATTGTTAAAGCCTAAATGGCTAAATAATGGGTACATAAATATGAGTAAAGCCCATTAACAAACAAACTAATTGAGTCCCAAAGCGAAATTAGATCAACTTAGGTTTACACGTATTTTACATCAAAGCGCCAAAATAACAATGGTGGTGACACACGTTCATCATGCAAGGATAGAGTTCCTCGCCTCCTACCATCGTTCTTCCATCTCCGTTCTTCACCGCCGTCTTTCTACCAAGTCAAATCTCGCGTCGCACCTCGCTGTTATTAAATATATACTCCCAAACTTTGATAGAACCTGTAAACATCTTTTGCAGCTGTGTTGCGACTGACAAACTTCACATCTGCACTCAAATACTTCCAAACAGATCTGATCCTCTCATATCCAACGTTATGAAAATGGTAAATCATGTTAAATGATACGCTTTGCTACCATCTGATGAAAACAGTGTGATCAATGATCAATCTTCCTTACTTGCAGTTTTGCTTCTGCATTGAGCACTATTTGAAGAATATCACATTCTTAGCCATGAGATTAAATTTCAGTAGATGGCGTCTCATACAATTAGTCTCATTCCTGTCAGAGTCATGTTCATATTCAAATTTTCAGTGCTTGCATTGTGCTTTTTGAGAGCCATCTTTCTTAGTAATCACTGCAGAATGTTCCCACACAGGTGAGTATTACCTCTTCTGTTTCTGAGCCAATGACTTTCTTTCATCACCTGACTCATTTTCAGAATCATCAGTCTTCTGTTTCTTCTTTTGCGGCTTCCCTTTGCCACCATAATCACCCTTTTCTTTCTGTTTCTTTCTCTCCTATCAGCATCCTCAGCCTGAACCTGCTGTTTCTTTCTCTTATTTAAATCACCATCAGCATTGACAGAAACCCTCGCTCTTAACCGGTTCATAATCAGCTTCCATAATATTACATCATCATCTTATTCTTCTTCTTCTACATCAATGATTCTCTTTCTACGAGATTGAGAAGGCTGAGATCCATCACATCTGGTACATTCTTGTCCAGCATTTGCAGCATCAACAACTCCTTGAGACTCAAAATCTATCGACATCAAGTTTGAGAAGCCACTTGAATCCATAGTTGATAATACACCAACTTGCCGTTATCACAAGCGGTTATTAAAAATAGCATATAAATTTCAGGGTTTGTACTTTGTAGTTAAATGAATGAAATTACGATTAGCTATTAATTTATAGTAAATAATAGTAATAAGTCAATGACTAGTTGACACAAAAGGTTTCAAGACTAGAAAGTCTTGAATTTAATAGTAAATGCAGAAATTGTAACTACCAACTAAGCACAAAGACATACTAATCCTAACTAGTCTACGGAAGCCATTTAATCGTCTAAGAACTAAGCGAGATGTAAGTTTAAAACAGCAAATAACGAGCTTGGAGTCTTTCCTTGAGCTGGATGGTGACACGGTGGAGCATCCGAGTCAACTCGATGAGCCCGTCTCCGAGTTGGATATGTGGATGATTGATGATGACATCGTGCCTGAGCAGTAAAATAAAATTTGTAATATAACTGCCGTTACGTTCTACGGTTTGTAATGTGATGATGTTACGTTCTAAGATTTGTAATGTGATGATGACAGGAGCGACTGATGTTATTATTCAAATTAATTTCAATTTGATGGAGAGTGAACTTTTGAAAAGTTTATCAAAACTCAATTCAAATGTAGCTTTCAGTTGTGATATTTGAACATATAATACACCTGAAATGAAACTGTCCATCTAAACAAAATCTGACTACAATAGAGGACTTAGGTGCGTGAAACGCAGCTGAGGGTTATATTGGCATACAAGTACCAACAATTAACCACATATGCAAATACTTTCAAAATCTGCATATATAGCTAATTATCGAGTATGTTTTGCATATTCACCTGAATAGTCCTTATTTTAAAATTACAATTATAAATTTTATAGACAAAATGTGTAATAGCTTTATCTATGCGTGTAACAATCAAAACTTATTACACGATAGTTGGATAACTGGCGCATGATTAAATTTCAATGATAATTCGAAATGAAGCTACAAACAAGCTTAACCACCGAGTTTGAATCATCTTATTGATATCATTTCATCATAAACCCTATCCGCATTCGTTTTATTGTCTGTTTTTTGGAATCCCTTAATCAACACCTCATATATCTCTGCATCAGGCTGTATCAGCCTCCTCTTCATAATTCTGAAGTACTTTTCGCCGGCTTCCACTTTTCCACAAGAGCAAAGCCCCACTATCAGTGACCTAAACACCTCGAAACCCGGTGAGATGTTTCGGTACTCCATCTCGTAGAACATCTTGAGAGCTTGTTCGATATCGTTTCCTTTAACAAACCCTTGAATCAGATGAGAGTATGTATGTTCATCAGGCACAAACCCTTTCTCAATCGACTTTGTCAGGATTTCGTTTGCACGATTCACGTTCTCAATCTTGCTTAGTCTCTCAACCATCTCATTGAACGCCCAACAACTAGGAAGAAGTCCTCTCGCGACCATCATCTCGCAATACTTCAAGCTTTCTCCTTCTCTTCCGAATTTCGCGCAACCAACGATGAGAGAGTTAAAAGTTTCTTCATACGGATCGGCTCCAGAGCTCTCCATCTCAGCGATCAACTTCTCTGCTTCGTCGATATCACCCATCTCGCAATACACTTTGACGAAAGCCGTGTAAACGAAAGCATTCGCGTCGAAACCTCTTTGAAGCATTTCATCGAACACTTGCCGTGCAGATACCAAATCACCTTCCTTTATTCTCGCGTACACAACGAGAGAGTAACCAATCGTATCTAAAACCATATTCTTCTGCAGCAATCTCTTCAACAAACTCATACCTTCATCGATCCGATTCTCTTCTAAAGCCTTGAGAGCCAAGCTCGTGTTAACAATCACTGGAGGAGAACATCTCTCACCATGAATCTTATCCAACAAACCTACAATCTCTTTTAACTTCCCTTCTTTGCACAACGCACTGATCATGATCCGAATCGTCGTCTCGTTCGGATACACTCTCTTATCCACCGCCGCCTCGTAGATTCTCCAAACGAGATCGATCCGATTCGATTTCGAAGCAACATGGATCAAAGTGTTGAGAGTGATTACACTCATCGAGAATCCACGATCCGTTAGGTTCTTGAAAGCGTCGAATCCAGATTCCAGCAATCGAAGCTTAGCGTAGCCCTGAACGAGCAGATCGAACGCGAGAGGAGTAGAGCAAGAGACCTCGTAGGTGTCTAGCAAGGAATCGAGCAGATCGGAATCGGGGGATGAGTTTAAGAGAGAAGATTCGATTAGAGCTCGAGCGTCGATGAGTAGTCGAGCTTTGACGAGGATGTGAATCGCGAGGGCGTAAGAGGAGACGCCGTGGCGGAGGTTTCGAGCGTGGGAGGACCAGTGGAAGAAGGTTAGGGCGCGTTTGGCGGTTTCGGGTTGTTTGAAGCGGAGGAGGATTTGATCGACGAGGGAGTTGGAGAGATTGGCGGAGGAGAATTTGGTGGAGAGAGTGTCGAAGTTATCGCGGTTTTGTAGCGATTCGGAGATGGCGTCGACGAGGAGCTGTTGTTGGTCTTTGGAGTGGGAGGAGAAGAAGCCAAGGGTGCGTCTTGGAGATCGTTTCGGGATCAGTGTGAAGAAACGCCATTGTTGTTCTCCTAAGTGACGCATGAGAGAAAGAGGAGGAAAGACTGGTTAGCTGTTATGTTTTGTTAGGCGTTGGATCGAAAAGTAAACCATATTCAAGTTTTTTTTTTTTTTTTTTAACTCATGATCAACTTTTCATAAGCAACTGGATCTCGATCGGGTATGCATTCAGATTTGATTCCAAGATATTTGGGTTTCGGATTTTCGAGATTACAGATCTCAAACTGGTTCAGGTATATATAAATTTCAGTCCAGATTTTTCCTGATTTAATTCGGACTTGGATAACTCATTTAAATTATTTTTTAAAATTTTAAGATTCTTTTTTTTCCCACTGAGATGATTTATATTGATTGATATGTTATTATATTGGAGATTAAAAATCTTGGACAAATATAGAACACACTCCATAGATTTTCAGAATTAATTGATTTCCTAGCTAATATATCCAGCACATGAGTTTGAGGCTCGATTCGTATAAACAAATTGAGTTGCTTCAAAATGATTCTTCCAAGCTGCGATGGTATGAATAAATTGAGTAAGGCGTAAGTTGAAAGCTTGACCCTGGATGCATTTATTCACATGGATTATGGATACATTCGCCTTCAAAAATAATTTTCTTGTAACCCAAGGAAAATGTAGCTTGCATAGCCCAAATCAATGCCGTTGATTCTCTTTCTTCCTACGTCGTCCTTCAAATTTACCCATACCACATTCTTGTATATTGCCTAAGTGGTTTCGAATAATTCAACCCATACCTGAGGGTTGGGAGCCTCTATGGTGAGATACATCGTAGTTACACTTGACCCATCCGACTAGCGATGGTTGCCAATTCTTCATTCGCAAGGAAAAACTTGATGCACCAGTAGAGTGTGTGGTTGTCTGAACCACCTGATTAAATGTGAGCCAGTCTGCTATGTCTTCCTCAGTCCTAGAGTGGGTTATTTGTGGATACCAATCTTTAGAATTTAAAAGTAAATCATTTCGACTTTTCCATAACGCCACAGTGTCCATATTCCACGATATCTAACCACCAGAGGAAAACTTTCATTGTGAAATAAGTTAAAAATCTCTCTGATTTTGTCTTCCAATGAAGTAGTAGGATCAAATAGTGTAGAACATGGAATCTTAGAAAGTCTCCATAGTATACTGATTGTGGATAAGGACATTGAAAGAAAAAGGTGCTCCGGAGTTTCGTCGAGATTAAAGCAACGAACACAATGAGGATCTACATTTATATGACGATGCAGTAGAGATGACTTGATAGCAAGAGCTCTGGACAAAGGACGTCAAAGAAAATGTTTAAGTTTAGTCTGGATATCAAGCTTCCATATCTGTTTTGACAAGTCTGGGTGCACGGCAAGTGGTGCTTTTATATCAACCGATGTTTAATTACTTCCGACCATTGCATAGTAATTTGACCTGACACTTTAATTGCCATCTTTTGTAGGACTCCAGATTTTGGAATCTGCAGGAATAGGAGGAGGTAGAAATTGTTTAAGATTCATATACACCTTAAATCTTTCAAAATCTAAAAATAAAAAGAATATATTAGATATAAATTTAAATAAAATATACCAAAATACCTTTTTAAGTACGGTTATTGATGGTTAATAGTGATTAAAAAAATGCAATTCTCTCCAATATCAATTTTTTAAGTTTTTGTCACAAAAATAATCTACAAAAAAGAAAATAACCAAAATAGCCTATTTTTCTTTTGAATTTTTTTTTTAATATTTATTTTTTATTTTGTAAAATTTGAAATCTTATCCCAAAATCCACTCTTTAACTCTAAACCTTAAGTTAGATTAGTTAATCCTAGGATAAAAATATATTTTTATCTTTTAATAAAACTTATTTTAGTCATTTTCTTTATTTATGACTATTTTGTAAAAATAAACTAAAAAAATGGCGATTAACTTTTCCTCCCTGATAATCGAAGTGTGACTCTGGCCTCAGAAGCAACATGTGTTTCTGGTAATGCTCCTACCACCTAAATATCCATCAGATGATTTTGTTGTTGACCAGGGCATGATAATGATTTTTTTCCAAAAGCACGTTCATAATGCGCTTTTATTTTTCCCTCTCTTATCCAAAGTTGTAAGTGTCCTTGTCTTGACAATGACGATTATTGATCAAAAACTGGATATTCCCGACTTGTGATCGTTTCAAGCATCATCGACGAAAATTTTAATGCATCACCATTCGGTGTATAACCAGTTATTGGAGTTTGATCATGGTATCAGCATGGGCTGTTTTATGATAGTCTCATTCTGATATTTTCATCTCACTAGTCTTATTTTGACAAAATTTTGTCAAATTTCAGTTATGCTGTTGATTATTCATGGCAGTAAATAGTGTCCTTAAATGTTATTATAGAGGTAAATATAGAGTTGAGTTGGAGATGATCTGATAGACTTTATTTTAGGAGAAATTTTGGAGAAACAAGCTCAATTCGCAGCCAATTAAAAATTGATATATGAAACCCATATACTGACAACTCCATCTGATGTTAATTTTCCCTTAGTAATTGTAATATATTGTCTCCTAATCTTACAACTAACATAATCAAAATAAACTCATGTGCCCTCATTTAAATATAGTAAACGGCGATACAATACACCAAACAAAATCTTAACGTTACAACTGTCAAGTGGATGTGTCTGCTCTTTATACCAAACTCTAAAGCTCCAACACATCTCCTGTTTTATTTGAGAGAGTTTCCATTACACGGAGAGTGTTAAAAACAGAGGACCCTTTTAGCAATCGATGTTGTTGCTCTCATCACCAACGGCCAAAAGCATTAAAAAGTAAGGAAAGTAGAAGATGTGTCGGAGAAAGCCTTGTCTGGTAGAGGAGAAAGCGTAAGGAATGATAAGTAGCATCAGGAACAAAAAGAAGATTGTATCTATGGCTAATACCAGATGCGAAAGCCATGGGAGATCGCTTACGACAAGAGTAACTCCAGCCACAAATGCCATTGCCATAGATTGAAGAGCGGTTACAAGAAGCGGTAAAGCTAGTTTAAAAGCTTTCTTTGTCAGAATAGCATCACCTAGTTGTGCCCAGATAAGAGCCATTATAGTTACCACAGAGCTGCACATTGAAATGCTGTTAAACAAGATAAAAAGTTTGAAATTCATTTTATCGATCAATGCTGCCATGCCTAAATCTGGAGCGGAGCTGATGTAACCACCAGGTAATGTGAAACCTGCAGTGAATGTCACAGTTGCCACAAGTGTTGCAGTCACCATAAGAGTGTGGAAACTATCTTTGTATATTTTCGGATTGTCTATGAGACTAGGTGAAACCCTGTCCAAAGGAATCTGTTTCAGACCATTTGGAGCACCAGCGGATACCAAAGCCATCCAAGTCAATCTCTGTAAACCAACAAAAAAGTCATATAAGGATAAGGATGTGTTTTACATATGCAACTACAAAGGTTGACATACCTTTCGAAGTATGTAGGCATTGTCCTTTAACGTCTCAGCGATATCTAGAGCTGTAAAGCCATCATTGTTCATTGTTGCGAGCTTAACGTTCTCATTCCAGGTAAGTATATTCACAACCATCGAGTTCCTATGTTTTGTGGCTAGATGTAATGGAGTATTTCCGTCCAAATCTTGTTCATTCATCATTCTTCTCTCTTCATCAAGTTTTAGAAGATACTTGACAACTTTGGACCTGCCAGTTTTGGCAGCAACATGAAGAATATTCTGACATTGGCTGTTAAGTAGCTCTACTGAGTCAGGACAACGTTTAAAAAACTCTTTTATGATTCTGACATGTCCTTCTCTCGCTGCCATATGAATTGGAAAGAAACCATCATCATCAGCAACATAACATAAATTTGAAGCTGCTTTATCAAAGTCTGATAGTATGTAGCTAATCCCCTCATAAAATCCTATTGATGCTCCAAATGAAAGACATGTTCTTCCTTCTTCGTTGCGTAATTCAATAAGTCTTGGATTTTGACGAAGAACAATACCAAGGATATCTGCAAAAAAAAGGGAATCACTAGAAAGGGAATATCAAATTTAAGTAACATAGAGCCTTATAAATAGGTACAAACCTCTTCTCTTGGCCCTCATTGCTGCATGTACAAGAGATTTTGCACCATACATCAAAGCTAATTTAGATGGGCAAGATAAAGACTCTAGCATTTTTGTCACGAGCTCGCAATATCCAGCTTCTACAGCCAAATATAACGGCGAAACTCCATCATTGTTCGCATCAAATGATACATCATGCCTCACACTTAAAAGGTAGAAAGCAACATCTTCATGTTTTTCTTTCAACGCAATGTGTAGAGCGGTGTCTCCGTTGTTGCTTTTAGCAGAAATTAACATATCACACATCAAAGACTCTGTTACGAATCTAACAAGAAACTCAACAATAGTGAGACAGCCTGCTCTAGCTGCAGCGTGAAGAGCAGTTTCATCCATCAGATTTCCCTTTCTAACAAGATTGGGAAATTTAGAGACTATATAATCAACTATATTTCCATGACCCGAGGCAGCAGCGATATGAAGTAGTGAGTTTCCATGATTATCTACGAGTCGTTGAATGGTCTTTGCGTCATCTTTTATCCTTTTGACAAGGGATTCTTTGTCACCTGCTCTTACTGCACACAATATCTTCGGGTTCATTATCTCAGACTCATCTTTCTCTACTGTAAGAGTCGTTGAAAGGGAAGCAGTGGATGTGCTCCCTGAATCAGATTTGATTGCACACTTCATTGTCCACTTCTACAGAAAAATTCAATACTTCAAATCTTCTGATAACAAAGAGTAACAGAAACTTGAAGATACAAACTGGAACATTAGTACACTCAACAAGATGTAACAACTAAATGTGAGAAGAAAGAACCTGAGACTGAGGCTTTGAAATCCAGGGGATGAGGGAAGAAGAAGAAGAAGAAGAAGAAAAGCTTGCACCAGAATTTGGCAGTCAACTCTTCTCTTTGGCGTGATGATGATGATAATATGGAGAAAGAGTTGTCTCCGCAACTGGAGGAACTTCTGCGGACTTTTTTTTTAGTTCATTTTCCGCAGCTGAGATAGTCTTCAAACTGAAAATTCTTCCAAAAATACATTCAACGTAAAATATACTTTTATCATTTATTTTAATTTAAAAAATTGATTAAAGAAAATTTAGTCCAAAACAATTTAATGATATTTTGCATAACTCAACTAGCAATTACCTACCTATTTCCAAGAACGAGCCAATCAATTCTAGTATCTGATCTGAAACCCAATCCATCCGGATCTATCCGACTAAAACAGGTTAAAAACATATAATAAAGTTTGAAAATTAAAGTCAAATTCGAGAATCAATGGTGGTTGGAACAAGAAATAATAACAAGAACACTGTCGCGTCTCAGGTTTCTTCTCGACATTTTCTTTTCCTATCGTCTCGCCTCGTCTTAACGGTTTGGCAATTTCATTCAATTCTCGTTTCATTTTATTTTGCCATTTCAACTCAAACCTACAAAATGTGATTACAAATGACGATGTAAATTGGTTATTTCGTATCTTAACCTATATATGCCAATTGTCCCAAAAATGGCTAACTCGTACCTCAACATGAGATGTGATCCCAGTCCGGACGTAAATAATAGATTTACTACACGTGCAAAAACTTATATATATTTTCATGTTTTTAAAATAGGATACTTCCATAAAAACATGAAATCTAACTTGTGTCTCCTAGCTATGTTGCATGGAAACTCCGTTGAAGGTCCGTTTCATGTTTCAGAATCAGAATCTTTCGGAAACTTGCGGAAATGCATTGGAAACTCGTTTTTTAAAAATTTCAGTTTGAAACTTAATGGAAACTTGAGTTTCTATTTTGGAAACTTGCGATTCTGTTTTGAAAACGCTAAAAACTCTTTTTTTTAATTATAGAACAAATTGTATAAATAATTAATAAATATAAGGATTAGTTTATTATTTTGATAGTGGTCATGTTTGATGGAGCTAACGAAAATGAGGTTGAAGATGATGTTATTGATCTTTGACTTGCTGTTATGATTTTTATTTTATTTAAGCTATTGAATATTTAAGTAATGGGTTTTGTTATTTTAAATTTTATATGACTTTGATGTTTAATGATGACTTATGTTATTTTCGTATGATTAAATAGAATGATTAGTTGTTTATTTGTATTCTAAGATATACTAAACATAATAAAATGAAAATATTAATTATATATATATTTATAGACGTTTCTAAAACGTTTCCAAAACAAAAATCACGTTTCTACGTTTCGTTTCCACATATCCTTTTCCGTTTCAGTTTTCATGCAATCTGGTCTCCTAGACTAACTCAATTGTTGTTTCATTTATTTGTTATAATATTAGCTTAATTTTTATAAAAAAACTATCCCGCCTAACCGGGTAATTCTGTGTACCGACCGGTCAGAGGATGTCCCACAGACGAGTTCATGCTGTATAAAAAACAAAACTAAAGAGTGGGTCCCATACTAACAAAGACGAGATATGGTTGGCTCACACTAGGGGTGGGCGTTCGGGTACCCGTTCGGGTTCGGATCGGGTATTTCGGATTTTCGGGTATTTCGGTATAGAGGTGTAGAACCCGTTCGGGTATTTCTGTATTTCGGGTCGGGTTCGGGTATTTTTAGTTCGGTTTCGGTTATTTCGGATCGGGTTCGGATATTTAGATTTTGAAAAAAAAAATTAAAATTTTCATTTTTCAAATTTCTTGTATTTAAATATATAACTTTCACTTAACTATTTTTTGTATTTTTAATAGATTGAATGGTTATTAGATTTGGACATAACATTTTCAAACTAAAAAGACATTAATTTGGTTATTGTTTTTAAATTTTGGATGTAACTTTTTGTTAATTGTTGAAATAAAAAGTTTGACATGTATTTTAAGTGCATAGCAAATCATCTTCTACGTAATTGTATATATATCATATGAATTTAAAGTATGTGTAGTATCAATATAAATATTTTATATAAAATGAAAGATGTAAATTAAAAATATAAGGTTAATTATACATATGTTCGGTTATCTTCGGATATCCATTTGGGTTCGGATATTACCCGTTCGGGTTCGGATATCCAATCTCTCCTAATTTAATACCCGTTCGGATATTTTGCTACTTCGGTTCGGATTTCGGTTCGGATTTTTCGGATCGGGTTCGGGTGCCACTTCGGATTTCGGGTAAAGTGCCCACCCCTAGCTCACACTGGGCCACAAGGAACCCTTGTGGTTACAATTTTCACTCTCATCCATAATCCTCCTCCTCCCTCTATGTTTCTCCTATCCCTCTTTTGATTTTCTCTTTTCCACTTCTCTCGTTCGTCTATTTCACAAGGTTAGTCTTCCTCTCTCTCTCTCTCTCTTTCGATCCCTCTGCATCAAAATTCAGTCTTTACGATTCTGTATTGTTAATGTTGGAGTCTTCAGATATCCTTTACAATCTTCCTAGAATTTAAACAATTTCAAAGTTGTCTCGCTAAAGTGAACACTTAAAATTTTTATAAAACTGGATGCCTAGAGTATATGTAAATCAATTTTGATATCTAGTTGAAATTCCTAGGTAACAAGGCTTTGTATTTTCGATATCTATAGAGACGTGTTAGGTTCATAATCTCAATGGCTCTTAACGTGAGCAAAGTGGTCCCTAGGAGTCCCATTTTAGCGAAGAGGGCTAGTGTCTCAAGATCTCAAAGCGTTCTGTTAACGTTTCCCGCCATAAAGGGTTCGTCTGCTGAAGAATTACAAGGCCTCTGTTGTACAAAGCCTCTCACTTTTGTTACTTCTCGTAGATCTTCATCTACAGTGTATTTTCTTGGCAAGTCTCAAGACACGGAAACTAAACCTCATGAGGATTGTCTTGATTTACCCAAGTAAGTTTGGCCCATTTGCTCTTACCTTTCAATAGTTCTGGTTTTTGTCTAGCTGATAAGTTTCATGGTGATGTTTCTTCAGCTCCAAAACTGTTCAAAAAGAAGTTGAGAAGGAAGTGATGCCAAGGAGTAAAAGCAACTCAAGCCAGGTTCTGGTGGAGTATGTGTCCAATGATGCCAAGTTTGTTAATGAAAGAGCTCGTAGTGACTTTGTTCTTCTTTCTCGGTAATTTTTTTTTTATTATACAAAAGGAGCTAAATAATTTATTTATTACATGACATCTTAAAGGTTTCTTATGTGTTGAGATCCATGTTCCTGTTCTTTTCAGTGGCATTGTGAGACTTGATGCTCGTGCACGTCAGGACGTTGCAATTCTTGGGTCTGGGTTCCTTAAACTGGATGGTAAACTGAAAGGGACCATTCTTAGACAAAGTTATCTATATAGGATGTTTCTATTTGTAATCCTGCCTTGTGCGTTTATTATGTAGCTCGGGCAAGAGAAGATACAGAGAAAATTGATCGGGATGTCAAGAGAAAGGCCGAGCGCCTTCATCATATTGCCACTGTATGCCTCATTTAAATATTTATCGACCATTCTTGGGCCTTTTCTTATTTGGTTTACGTGCCTAGATATTAAAAAACATAGCCCAGTCTAAGTTGAAAAATGCTGCTGATAAGCATTGGAGTGACGGCGCCTTAGAGGTTTGCGTTTCATCTTCTGTATGCTTTTGGTAAGTTATATGCAAAGTGGTTGAGAGATTTACCTTTGTTTCCAGGCTGATCTAAGGCGAGCGGACTTCCGCGCTAAACAACGGGCAATGGAAGATGCATTAATGGCTTTAGAGGTAATATCAAAGTCTTATCTGTTACAGTATTGATGTATTTTCCATGCTTACACTTCCTGTGTCCTGTTTTGGTTGCAGTTTATCAAGAACATTCATGATATGATGGTGCAAAAAATGGTTGATAGCTTGTAAGAAAGAAGCATACATCCTTGACACCTTTTTTTTTGTTTTATTTTATGATCTAAAGTAAAAGTTGTCATTTTAATAGGGTAACATCCGAGACTGGTACCACGGACCGCATATCGCTTGAGAAGAATGGAAAAGCTCTAGAGTTTTTCCTAGGGGAAGTTTCATCTGATAGCATATCTGCTATTGAGGTCCTGACTTACTAGAAAACACATTGCCTTGTTCTTAAAATATTATTCTCTCTGATGATTTTTCCTTTAAAACAGGAAGCTTACAAGAGTATGGCATCAGCTCTCTCAGAAGCCGATGGAATTGACTACACTGATCCTGAAGAGGTCGGTCCATAGATCTATGATACCTTTCTCTGTTACAATGTATCTAACCTTTTTATAAATTGTTGTTTTTCTTTTGGGTTTTTGACAGCTTGAACTGTTAGTAACTACTCTGATCGACCTCGATGCAATGGATGGTAAAAGTAGTGCATCACTATTGGCTGAATGCTCTAGCTCTCCAGACGTCAATACAAGGTAAACAAGTTAAATAAATACACAACATTCAAGTAGGAAAACATGGGTAGTGTTTAGGTTGCATCAATTTTTTTGATTCAAAGAACATTGACATGCTCTGTGGTGTAGGAAAGCGTTGGCTAATGCCTTAGCAGCTGCGCCATCGATGTGGACGTTGGGAAATGCAGGCATGGGAGCGTTACAGGTAATAAGATAAATGATATTGATTATGATCATTCGTGCAACATTTTTTATGGGACTTTTAAATAATATAAAAACAGAGACTCGCGGAAGACAGTAATCCGGCGATTGCAGCTGCTGCTTCCAGAGCGATCAGTGCGCTGAAGAAGCAATGGGAAGTCGAAGAAGGTGACGCACTTAGGTTTACGAACCCAAATGATGATGAAGATGGAGACAGTGACCATGACGAAATCTGAAAATAGTTTTTTTTTTGTTTCATGTAAAAGAATAGATAATTTAGAGTTAATGATAATTTAGTTGGCCAAGAATATGTATATTATTTGAAATTTTAAAAAGTATTTAGAATAAATAATAAGTTTTTAACTTTACTTTTGGTGTATCTTGAGTTCTTACGTATATTTTATGTTTTTTGAATTATTTTTACATATTAACATCCACATGAATTCTAGTTTTTTTTCTTTGGCAGATTTTTATGGCTAAAGATTCATATAGTTGAATATCATCATTACATCAACAAGTAAATATGTAGAAAAATTCATACTTTCTACAAGTTGAAAAAAACATTCGAGGCATTTTCCTTTTATTATTCAATTTGCAAAAATACCATCTTGCATAAAACCTACAAAATGACATTCCATTATTTCTTACAATTTTAGCCTCAACACTATCTTCTTCTCCTCTACAATCCTGATTTGTGCTCACTCAAACAGAAAGACATGGCACTCTCAAAGCCACCACCACAACATTTTAGTCCCTTTAACAATCCAAATCCTCATCTAGAAACTGCGGCTTCTACCTTGACATTCTCTACTGATTCATCAAGAAGAATACGAAGAGACGTTCTTCTCTCAGTCTCAGGAACAATAATCCCTCAACTGTTTCTCCTTGACCTCAAACGCTCTTCCTCCGCAAGTGCTGCTGACCTTTTCAGCTTCCTGGCACCACAACCCGAGCCCGTACGCACTGTCGAGATGGCTAAGGTCCAGTGATTATAACATACTAACATAATATTTATACTTGTGGGTTTTAAAAGTTTAATTTCTTAGCATTTGGGATGTGAAGTTTTCATAATATTTTGAATTATCTTTGATAGGAAGGATTAAGAAAAAATGGGGAAAATATAAAAAAGATAAAAGAGATAATGATAGAAAATAAGAGGTGGAAAGAAGGAGGGAAAGAGATAAGAAGAAGTGCATCAAACATGAAACAAGATTTGTATTTAATCATCCAAGCAAAGCCTCCCAAGGATAGACCTCTTCTTAGGTCGTTCTATTCATCTCTGTTCAGTACTATCACCAAGGTAGATTTCTTCATTTCGCTCTAACTAATAAATACATACTCCTTTTTTTAAATGAAAAACTTTTCAATTGTAAATTTGTAGCTGGATTATGCAGCAAGAGATGGGGATGCAACTAAAGTAATGGAGTACTACAAGAGCATTGCTGCGATACTCGATAATATTTTTACTCGAATTTAAATGCAATCAACATATTAATGAAGAAATTGTCTGAAATGCCTCACTTTGAAATGTCACTGTGAAATCAGTTTGTAAATTAATCCCATTATTTTGAAATACCAGCATTATTATTAAGTATTGGCAAACAAAGAGAAAAGTGGTAAGCTAATGGAAGTGTTACGGAATGACAGGTTAACGACACGACTTTAAGTGGCAAAACTAACGGTAATAATATGAAACGGCAATTTAATGGCAAGGCTTTAAGAAAATATATCTTCAATTTGGAATTTGTTTAGATGTCTTAAAGACAAAGTTTCGCAACTTAATCACTCTTTGTTCACAAAACATTTTGTTCTCTTTGTTCATCAGATTAATAACTTTGCTAGCAATACACTTTCTTCTCAGGTCATGCAAACTGAAAGATAGATTTCTATATTCAAAAGAAAAGACTGCATTAGTTGTGATAAAACCTCAAAATTATTCTAGGTGTTTGAATAATGGCAAAGAGGCATTACCAATTAAACATGGTGAAGGGTTCGTAGTTAAAAAGTTTATTTAATTAATAAGTTTTCATTGGTTTATGAAAAAAATAATAATAAGAATTTTTTTATGAAAAACTGGAATTGAAAATCTATAGTCTCAGGTCATGCAAACTTTTTCGACTCAGGAGATCAAAGATAGGTTTATATATTCAAAAAAATACCACTTATAGAAGTTTTGTTTTGGAGACACCTCACAGATCATGACTAGATTCACAGAACCCTATCATGCAACCTATCAAGAGTGTATATATAAGCAGTCTCTGTAGCGTCTAACATATCAGATGCAAATCCGCAAACACCTCTTTTCTTTCAAAATTCTCCACTTTCTCTTGATTACCACAATGGATTCGAGTGATCAAGCAGACAGAATATCAAATCTACCTTATGTTCTTTTGGTCCTCATAGTTTCATGCTTGTCTTTCAAGGAATGTGTTCAAACATGTGCCCTCTCCAAGCGGTGAAGATTTGTCTACCTTGAGACGAGGAATGTTTCTTTCAAGGAAACCGACTTCTTGAGCCATTCTGTCAACACAAATCCCATAAAAAATGCTTTGGATAGGATTGTGTCGTTGATTACGTGCGTCGTTGGGTCGCTAGAATCCATGAGCAAAGGTTCGAGATATCTATCTCGTATCCAAAGACTTACTTGGATGTGATCGAGTCCCTGATAGCGTTCGCGGTCCATAAAAGGGTCAAGAACTTGGTTCTTGATTTCTCAAACCCGGCGTGGAGAACCTTTCATGATGTAAACCTTGATGAGTTGGTTGTTGAAATCCCACAAAGCGTCTATGATCTAGCAACTCTTGAGTCGTTGAAAGTTGGCGCATGCAAGAAGTTTGACCCCGCAAAACTGTCAAACCTAGGGAAGCTCAAAACCGTCTCTTTCGGCTGGATGGAACTGAAAAATCCTGAACTTTTTCTAAAGACTTCAAGGGTTGAGTGTTTAACTATCAATGACTGCTGGGAACTTGATTTCAATATGATAAAAGGAAATATGAGAGAATCATAAACTGCGTCTTTCTCCTTAACTGCATCTTTAACCTCCCTAGAGTTGACATACTCAAGTACTCGGGAGATCTTTCCCGATTCGAATTCGATAACATGAATATCATCATACGAAGTTGAATTTGATTTCCAGGTACTGGACAATAACAATGATGAATCAAAGGATTCCAACACCGCAGAAGGAGGAATGCTTTGTCATCTCCTTAATAATCTCCTTGATGATGGTGGTCGATCTGCTACGACCTTAACGGTCTGTCCGTTTCTACTCAAGGTATGTCTTTAGATTAACATTACATTTTCACACATTAGGTCATTCAGTGTAGGTTCATTTTAATTCATGGTTCTTTAAAATTTTTGAATACTTTTCCATGTGGTAGTAAATGTACCTAGTGAAAAGAAATTATGTTGAATATTTAGACATTGTATAAACAGATTAGATATTAGTAGTTTTTGAAATTTATTAGGTTAAGTGTGTGTGTGTGTCACAGTGTTTACGAAATATAGTATTGAGAGTTTTGTAGAAATGATATTTTAAGCAAAAAAAACAATGAAATTTTTTCTGTTAAATAGAAAATATTTTTGATTAATTTTTTTTTTAAATATTTTCTATACTTTTGTATATATTTTAAATATTATATTTTAAAAAGTAACAATTCCTATAAACACAAACAAAATTCGTTTTTAATTAAAATATCACATAAGTTGATTTTTGGTTTTTGTTCATAAATGATCAAACAAAATTGAAACTAGTTTTCCTAAAATTTAGGAAATCTATTTAATAAAAATTTGGTTGGCTAATAAAGTGTTTTAGAAAAAAAAGTAAAACCAAAATCTGAATCTTGAATAGTTTTGAAAAGTGTTTTTGAAAACCTAAAACCCAAATATGTTTTAGAATCTATAAAATAAGCAATGCCTATATTTTGCATTACATAGGAGACAATACTTCCTTCCATAGTTTTAATTAAAGTAATTTCTTAGTGAACAAAGAGCTATACCCTAAAATTTTAGCGTTAAATTATTGTATATATTGACTGTTCAGAATAAAATAATGACATAGTGAAATATTTTTTCTTATGTAAGATGATTCTAAGATCTGAGCATCCACATTTTCTTGGCTCATGGAAACAAAACATTTAGTGCTGAAGACGGAATTGCATCCGAGATAGTTCAATGGAATTAGGTTTCTTCTCATTAATTTCCCAAACTTGGAAACACTCACTATTTGTGTTCAAAAAAAAAAAAAAAAATGGAAACACTCACTATAGATTTGCTTCCTCGAAGCCCCAATGCGGTAAGTTTTCTTAATGTAAATTATATATACATGTGCTCTTGTTATGAAAAATGTTTATATAGTATATATGATTAATTGACATCCTGTCTCGTTCATATAACTTGAACTTTCTCCAAAAAAAAAAATTTATGGCATCATTTGAACTTGTATCAGTTGCAAATGATAATATATCCTGTGCTTTCATATGGCCAAAAGGCTCTTCACGTACAAATGATCCTAGATGCCTAATCATTTGTCCTTTTTCCATGAGAGTCAGCTTGTTTTCTGTCTAGCATAAATCAATTACAGCCTCCCATATAAGAAAAAAGAACCCAGATTTTCCGTTGTTGTGATCTCCTTACTGCTTCTGCACACATTGGTATGTAACAGCCAATACAGCCAAGGATCTTTTTGCATTTGTATGTAGTTTTCCAAGACAAACATTACACGCAAATATATATTGTCTCATAGCTTAGCTCTAATTCCTTCCCCCCATGAGCTGCCTCAAGCCGCTGGTGTAATTCTCAACACTACCCAAACATATCCACTTTCATATTTTTTTCATGAAAATGTGAGTGAAACTCTTTTCTAGAAAGAAGCTTGATACATGCAGCTGAAATCATGGGGTTCTTCAATATTTTATTCTATAAAAAGACAACGATTACTCGGAATTGTAAAGAGAATGCCAATGTCTTGTACGTAGATAGGCTTCGACTTGTCAAATTATCTGCAGAGTCATTGGATGCTCAGTATCATCTACTCATTATTAAAAGAATGTACCTCTTCACTACAAGAAAACTTCATGAACTCCGACAATATTTCCCGAGAACACGAGTAGTCAGAATTACGTACGCATATATAATATATGCATACACATACATACACATATATGAAAGTTTAGAACTCCAATGAGTAGAACCTCCAATTGGAGGTGCTCTAAGAAGTTGAAATTAACCTCATCGTCAAGACAGAAAAAGAAAATGAATGTCGGAATGGGTAGGAAAAAAAAGCATATTATAATAAGTATATATCTGGCAGATCTAAAGATTGCCGAGAAAAAAACAAGAAAGGAAGAGATTTATTGATGATCGGAAGAAGCTGTTCTGTCTGAATTCCTCGCAATAAGAAGAAGATGATACATTGGTTTAAGCAGCTGCGATATGATCAGCGTTTGGCATCGCGTTTCTATGGCTCGTTTGTCTTATTTACTTCACTCAGGTCTACTTCAATCTCTCTAACTCAATCTGAAAAATGGCGATTCTAGTTAACCCAAAATAGAGAATGTAACTGATTCCTCAGTATTAGCTATATATAGAAACTGCATTGCGTGACACTCAAGTTGATTTACCGGTTTTACATATATGTAGGGTTTTAGATCTTTCGTGTGGACAGCTGTTTCCAGCTCAAAGACAGGATTCACGTGCTCTCTCTTGTCCCATTGCTCTTGCTTGGTCTAGGCTAGACCTCCCGTAGTTCAAGCCTGTATCTGATGTTTTTCTTGAGCGTTCAGAATGTTGGATCAGCCATGGCTGATGTTTTCATAGATGCCATGATAGCTGAGGCACTAAGAGCTGAGAAGTAAGACTGTATGTGAAGATTGTAGTTGAATTCTTATTCACTAGTTGAGTTTTCCTATTTGATTGGCTTATCAGAGCCTCGTTTAGTGATCTTCAGTCGTTTCAGGGTGTGCTATGACTGTTGGTGCAATATGCGGTAGTTTATTAGGAGGCTATGCGTTGAACAATTTAAAGACGGAAACAATCTGCCTCCTCTTCATGGTACTACCTGCGTTACAACTACTGTCAAGTATTTTTAATACGATGCCCTTGATAAAACATTAAAAATAAAATAGTTTTATTATAAAGTCATCTATTATTAAATCTGTATAAGTTTCAATACAATTTTGCATTTTTAGTCTAAAATATTTTATTATTTTATTTTAAGTATATTATATTTATTTAGTTTGTTTGACTTAATTGTTTAAATAATTTTTTTTTTGTAAATTGAATATTTTTAATAAATCATTTTATTATTGATAACTTAGTATTCAACCAACCTAAAATTGATTCTTATTCAAAATTACTTTCCAAATAAACGAACAACATAATATACTGTATGTTGTAACTCCAATTGAACCTCGATCTTGACTTTAGGATCTGATTGGTTTTAACTTTTAGCGCAGCAGTAATAATGAGTGCGGTTGTAATTGAATCTTATTTCAAGTATTATTAAACGATTTGTAAGACTGATACTTAGTTAGAAATGAGTACATATTTAAAATACTTATGACTGATTACATATAAGATAATGTAGCAGTTTAATAATTTATCAATGTTAAAATCATATTATTATGATAATATATAAAATTAGTCATTTAATATAATTAATAACAATCTTATGTTTATCTTTTACTTTTATTTTTATTTTTATTAGATGAAAGATAATTTCAATGAAATTGTGAATATTTATATTAAAATTTTAAAATATATTTTGTTTGATTTATATATATGTATATATTTTATATATGTATATACATTAGTGTCTAAAACATTATAGTGAATATTTTTGGTTTATAGTTTTTAATATAAATTATGATAGTTTTAGTGGATATAAATTAAAATATGAAATGTTTTGTATTTTTGTATTTATAAATTTTGGTTTTAAATTTCTTTCTGATATTTAAAAGATTAAAAAATATTATTATTTATATGTAATTTCTTTTAACTTTTAACTGCAAACGTTAACTTAAGCTAATTTTTTATGGGAAATTGCCACAAATACCACATTCATAGTATCACTTTTCATGTTTACACTAACCACTTTTACCCTCACTTTTAATGAAGGGTAAAATACAATTATACCCTTAGGGTTAACTAATCTAGACTTAGGGTTTAGAGTTGAGGGGTGGGGTAGGGTTTTGGAATGTGAAATTTATGATTCTAATAAATATATAAATACTTAAAAAATAGATAAATTTTTTTTAAAAATAGTTTCAAACACAATTTCCGTTTTTCAAAAAGAAATTTGAAATTTTTTTTTTAAATAAATTCGAAAAAAATTAAAAAAAAAATCAAATTTTAAAAAGTATGTTTCAAAAAAAAAAATTTACCTTTTATTTTTTATTTCTTATTTTTTTTATTTTTTATTTTTTTTTATTTTTTTTTTATTTTTTTTTATTTTTTTTTTTTTTTTTTTTTAATTTTTCTAATTTTTATTTTTTTATTTTTTTATTTTTTTATTTTTTTATTTTTTTATTTTTTTATTTTTTTATTTTTTTATTTTTTTTTTTTTTTTTTATTGTTATTTTTATTTTTATTTTTATTTAAATAATAATTTATTATATATATAAATAACAAGGTTATAAAAGTCTTTTGTCACTTAATGAAGAATGTATTTTTGAAAATGTCTCATTAGTAGTGGTAAAAATGAAAAGTGGTACCATAAAAGTGGTAAACATGTAATTTCCCCATTTTTTATTTTGAAATTTTTTAAACAATTTGAAGTGCTTTACAATCTTTTGTGATTATTGTAAACGTCAACAACCACTACGATTCACAATATATTACTACGATAAAATTGTCAAACCCTTTAAAACTAATATTAATATATTATAAAATTTTAAATTTATATTATTATGATAATATATAAATTAGTCATTTAATATAATTAATAACAATCTTATGTTTATCTTTTACTTTTATTTTTATTTTTATTAGATGAAAGATAATTTCAATGAAATTTTGAACATTTATATTTAAATTTTAAAATTTATTGTGTTTGATATATATATATATATATATATGTATATATTTTATATATGTATATACATTAGTGTCTAAAACATTATAGTGAATATTTTTGGTTTATAGTTTTTAATATTAATTATGATAGTTTTAGTGGATATAAATTAAAATATGAAAATTTTTATATTTCTCTATTTATAAATTTTGGTTTTATTTTTTTTCGATATTTAAAATATTTTTTAAAAAAATATTATTATTTATATGTAATTGATTTTGTCTTTTAACTGCAACGGCTAACTTAAGCTATTTTTTTTTATTTTGAATTTTTTTAAACAATTTGAAGTGGTTTACAATCTTTTGTGATTATTGTAAACGTAAACAACCACTACGATTCACAATATATTACTACGATAAAGTTGTCAAACCCTTTAATACTCTTGTCTACTAAGAAAATTGTTTACCACTCCAAATTTGGTACAAAATCCATATATTTACCATTCGTTGAATCTACAGATTGAGGTGTTTGTTTGTCTCATTTAAAATGATTCTTAGTCAAAGTTAATTCCTAACTAATATAACAAAGAGAATAAATTGTATGTAATAATTCCTTTTTAACTTTTTTTGAAAAAAAGATTTAGTCCTATTCAACTTTCCATTCCAAATTAATCTTTATATACTAAGAAGATCCAGCAATTATGACAACATCATCATATAGTTTATCATTCGTTGAATCTAACGATTCTAAAAGATTTGATCCCTTTTGTTCTTGTTTCGGTTCCTTCATGCATAGATGACAGATTTATTAACATTATTAGCAAATAGTGCAAATTTGCAAAGCTCCTAAAAACAAATGGCTGTCAAATTATATGTGTTCACTATTAAATATTTTTATAAATAACTGTTTCCTTTTAAAATACGTATTTTTAAAGATAAATAATATTTTTTAAAATTTGTAATCAATCATTTAAAATTTATTCTTAATAAAAAATTATATTCAAAATAATATAATATATGGTTTCCATTCAACTTGTTGATTTTAAAGACTGCATCATAGTGGGCAACAAGAGAAGACTGCGTTAGTTGTGATAAAACCTCAAAATTATTCTAGGTGTTCGAATAATGCCAAAGATGCATTACCAACTAAACATGGTGATAGGTTTATAGTTAAAAAGTTTATTTAATTAATAAGTTTTCATTGATTTATGAAAAAAAATATGAAAAGATTTATGAAAAACTAGAATTGAAAATCTATAGTCTCTGGTCATGCAAACTATTGTGCACTCCGGAGGTCAAAGATAGGTTTCTAAATTCAAAAAATACCACTTATAGTATTTTGTTCTGGAGACACCTCTCAGATCATGACTAGATTCACAGAACCCTATCATGCAACCTATCAAGAGTGTATATATAAGCACTCTCTGTAGCATCTAACATATCAGATACAAATCCGCAAACACCTCTTTTCTTTCAAAAATCTCCACTTTCTCTTGATTATCACAATGGATTCGAGTGATCAAGCAGACAGAATATCAAATCTACCAGATGTTCTTTTGGTCCTCATAGTTTCATGCTTGTCTTTCAAGGAATGTGTTCAAACATGTGTCCTCTCCAAGCGGTGGAGATCTGTCTACCTTGAGACGAGGAATGTTTCTTTCAAGGAAACCGACTTCTTGAGCCCTTCTGTCAACGCAAATCCCATAAGAAATGCTTTGGGTAGGATTGTGTTTGTTGATTACGTGCGTCGTTGGGTCGCTAGAATCCATGACCAACCCATCGATACATTCGAGATCTCTATCTCGTATCCAAAGACTTACTTGTATGTGATCGAGTCCCTGATAGCGTTCGCGGTCCGAAAAAGGGTCAAGAACTTGGTTCTTGATTTCTCAAACCCGGCGTGGAGAACCTTTCATGATGTAAACCTTGATGAGTTGGTTGTTGAAATCCCAGAAAGCGTCTATGATCTAGCGACTCTTGAGTCGTTGAAAGTTTGCGCGTGCAATAAGTTTGACCCCGCAAACCTATCAAACCTAGGAAAGCTCAAAACCGTCTCTTTCGGCTGGATGGAACTGACAGATCCTGAACCTTTTCTAACGACTTCAAGGGTTGAGAGTTTAACTATCAATGACTGTTGGGGACTTGAATTCAATATGATAAAAGGGAATATGAGAGAAGTTGCAATCATAAACTGCGAATTTCTCCTTAACTGCATCTTTGATCTCCCTAGAGTTGACATACTCAAGTACTCGGGAGATATTTTCCCCTTCGAATTCGATAAAATGAATACCATCATAAGCGAAGTTGATTTAGATTTCCGCGTGTTGGACAATAACAATGATGAATCAGACGATTCCAACGCAGAAGGAGGAATGCTTTGTCATCTCCTTAATAATCTCCTTGATGATGGTGGTCGATCTGCTACGACGTTAACGGTTTGTCCGTTTCTACTCAAGGTATGTCTTTAGATTTACATTACATTTTGACACATTAGGTCAGTCAGTATAGGTTCATTTTAATTCATGGTTCTTTGAATGTTTTGAATACTTTGGCATGTGGTAGTAATTGCACCTAGTGAAAAGAAAATATGTTGAATATTTAGATGTTGTATAAACAGATTAGATATTAGTAGTTTTTTGAAATTTATTAGGTTAAGTGTCTGTGTGTGTGTCACAGTGTTTTCGAAATATAGTGTTGAGATTTTTTGTAGATATGATATTTTGAGAAAAAAAACAATGAGATTTTTTCTGTTAAATATTAAATAGTTTTTATTAATTTTTTGTTGATAGTTTCTATATATTATATTTTAAAAAGTAACAATTCCTATACAACAAACAAAATTCGTTTTTAATTAAAATCTCACATAAGTTTTTTTTGTTTATAAATGATAAAAAAAAATGAAACTATTTTTCCTAAATTTTAGGAAATCTATTTATTAAAAATTAGGTTGGCTAATAAAGTGTTTTAGAAAAAAAAAAAAACCAAAATCTGAATCCTGAATAGTTTAAAAAGTGTTTTTGAAAATCTAAAATCCAATTATGTTTTAGAATCTATAAAACAAGCAATGCATATATTTTGTTTACATAGGAGACAAAATTTCTTTCCATAGTGTTAATTAAAGTAATTTCTTAGTGAACAAAGAGCTATACCTAAAAGTTTAGCGTTAAATTGTTGTATATATTGACTGTTTAGAATAAAATAGTGACATATTGAATTTTTTTTTTCTTATGTAAGATGATTCCAAGATCTGAGCATCCACATTTTCTTCGCCCGATGGAAACAAAACATTTAGTGCTGAAGACGGAGTTGCATCCGAGAGAGTTCAATGGAATTGGGCTTCTTCTCATGAATTGCCCAAAATTGGAAACACTCACAATAGATTTGCTTCCTCCAAGCCCCATTGCGGTAAGTTTTCTTAATGTAAATTATATATACCCTCAAAAATGAATTATATGTTACAATATATATATGTGGATCTCTTCATATTATTAAACCACGCGACAATAATTTCATATTTCTCAGATGGCTTCATCATATGCTGGAATCGATCCACAGACATACTGGATGCAAAACATATCATATGAGTGCCAGAGAGAAACTCTAAAAGCAGTTATAGTGAAAAACTTCATTGGTGGCGCAAAGGAGCTGCACATAGTGAAGTTTTTTATTCGATCTGGATGTAAGCGCCTGGAAAGAGTTGAGCTATACATGCCGTTTGATTTGGACAACGGTCGAAAGGTGTTTGCATATGCCAAATCTGAAATGTTGCAGAAAATTTCAAAGCATCTTCAAGTTGTGGTGCACAATTCTTGAAGAGGTGATCTATCAAGACTTCAGTACCGGGTTTACTTTGCCATTTAATAATGTTTTCAAGTTTGGTTTAATAACTTCAAGAATGGATGTTCTTGTTTAAATCTGTTATGTTTGTTTCGGTTTATTTGTTTTATGAATAAGAGCCTCAGGAAAGACGAGGACTTGGTCATCTCTATGAACCAAAGAAAAACTTTCTCTTTTAAAGATTTGGTTATTGTTTCCTGCTAGCTTAATTTCTTTGAGTTCATATGCTTTTGGTGCATCTTTGGCTTAGTTAAATTGATAATGTACAGGTGCTCTTGTTATGAAAAATGTTTATACTAGTATATTAATTGATATAAGTGGTAACTCGTGCCCTGCGCGGAGTGATGGATTAAAAGAGATTATAACTTTGAAACTATATTAATTTATTGGTGTAATTTAAGTATATTTGAAAGAAATAAATCTGTAAGAGTAAGTAAAGACTTATATAAATTTATTATGAGTTTAAGATAAAATAGAACAAAACATAAGCAATAAAATTATTGTTTTCATAATATAAATTATGAATATAAAATAAAATAAAACATAGGGAATAGAGTAATAAAATACGAAAGAAACAAATTATAAAAAAACAAATAAAAACTGATAAAATCACAACTGCTGTGAGAAGTGTCTTCAGAACTCCTAGTATGCAATCCTATAAATAGCCATAACAAAGTATCAGCTTACTAAACTAAACACAGTTAATGATATTCCAAATTCACTAAACGAAATGATATACCACTTTCTGAAAGCATTAATTTCTAGAACATCATTGGGTTCATAAATAATTTTTGAAAACCCATCAATGTTAGTAACGTTATTCAATCGATCTTATCATGATAAACAAAACAATGTAAGCAAAATATTAAGAGGATATCACCTCCAACACTTTTTATTTAAATT
Source organism: Brassica napus (assembly GCF_020379485.1). Taxonomy (NCBI): domain Eukaryota; kingdom Viridiplantae; phylum Streptophyta; class Magnoliopsida; order Brassicales; family Brassicaceae; genus Brassica; species Brassica napus. The sequence continues at coordinate 8,063,281 of NC_063435.1, read as the reverse complement.
ATTACAGTACATTACCTATTCTCCAATTAATTTTCCAAAACTGTAACACACAGGATACAACATTTGCATATATAGAATTCCATAAATCTTGGAAAACATGAGCAAGTGCTTCATAAGCAACCCAATTAATCACGACGTTACTATAATCAATTAAAAATTATAATATTTCAGCACACATGAAAACAAACTAAATGAGTAAAAAAAAAATCAAATGTGGAATACTTACTCCATGTATGTATGATATATATGCATAAATTAGAGGGTTTATTGCACAAGAATTACGTAAATAAATTTATTACATCGCGAGATCGTAGGCAATCAAAAAATCACAAAGATTTCGACTTTCCATATTGACTTAAGTAAATTTATGCGTAAGTAAATGTATACCATATTGACTTTCCATAAACTTTTAAATCAGATATTAGTTACTTTCCTATATTAACCGGATTGGACTGCGTCGCGATGATTTCGTGCATGGTATCCATAATTAGTGTATTTCTTCAATTCCTTGTTGACACAGCAATTAGTGCTGAGAATCCCATAAATATATGACTACTAATAGATTTATTTGACGAAATTCAAATACATGATCGAATCCACAATTAATTATTCGGAAAATCGGAAACCTTATTTTTATTTTATAACTATAAAGGTTGAAGTTGGAAACCACAATTAATTATTCAGCAAGAAATTTTCAAATTGTTATCTTCCAGTCAGTCAAGAAATCACATTGCGAGTGGCGTTGTAGGATTAATACGCCTACACAAATTGCCATCACAGATACTCAAATTGCCAAAAAAAACAAAACAATAGAAAAACATGATCTGGATGAAAAGGATCAAACTTAAGACATGGCCGGGTTTCTTTTTATTTGACCAGAGATTTTAAAATGATATTATATATATATATATATATATATATATATATATATTTCTAAACCTTATAATGAAAAGATCAGAAAATTATAACGTAACCCTCGATGAGTAATATTAAAATCGCAGGTCAAATGATCAAAAAATCATGTTTCCAAACCCTCGATGAGTAATATTAAAAGATCAGATAATTATAACGTAACCTAAGATGACCACATTGGTCAATTTATACACAATTAAGATATCTTATTTGACGTGGGATTTCCAATGATATGATATATATATATATATATATATATATATATATATATATATATATATATATATATATATTTTAAAGCTTATAATGTTTTATATATTTTCATAATACGGTAACATTTTCATTGTTATGTAGTGACATGGTAAAAGAAAAGTATATAAAACATACCAATAGAGACTCATAATGTACAATAAAATCACTATGTAGTGACATGGTATAAGTATGTAAAGACATAATGTTATAGAATATAAGTCTCTTCCGTATAGAAACCAATATTTAGATATAGCAAGACACGGATCTTTTAAGTATGATAACATCGTATCCTATATGGTATATTAAGTATTAACAAACATGACAATTTTAAGTAAAGGTTATCATGTTAAATGACCAATGACATAACATCTAATTCGTTTAGGCAATGGAAAGTTATTCTTTAAAGGCTATGAGGAAGACTCTCGTGATGACACATAAGTTCGTGACAAATTTGATAATAACACATGAAGCAAATGTTTAATAATTAGAATGTTCCTCAAATAATAGTAAAGGGATATGTTTAGTCACTCTTACTTTCTTAAACTTCTTTATATCGTGTGAAATCCTTCAAGTTCATATTGTTGTCTGAATTTGAAAATCTTGTTAAATTTTATTGGAGTCATACTTCTTTGTCAATTGTTGTATGTATGCCATGTTATCTGTGGTAGTCAGATATAACAATTCTCGTTCTCTAAAATTTTAGCAAGTTTGGTCAATGTTAAAAACGATGAATATGAAAATGATGAATATGAACAACTGGTCTAGTATCAAGATGATTTCAAGCTAAAACTCATAGGTTACTACTACATATAATATCTTCATTTAAAAAACCAATTGCAAAATAGACATAAAGTTTTTAGACAGCTGGGTGGTGGCGTGCGGACGACGGGTGATGGAATGCGGTGGTGCTCAGGCGCGAGGGGAGAGAGCGACACAAGAGAGAAAGAGGCCGAAAGAGAGAGAAAAGGGAGAAAGAGAGCTATGACGGTGAGGTTAAATTTCTGCAAAGCTTTGTTCTATATTCGGATGGAAGAGAAAAAGAGAGGAAAGCACTCTATTTATGAAAAAGAGAGATATTCATAGATTTACATATAAGGTCTATTTACAAGTTTTTATTACATTGTAGGACACTTATTACTACTGAAATTGTTTTCTCTGACCAAACCACAACTAGAAGTAGGCTTGTTTGGTTTTTTTTTTTAAACAAAAAAATATTTTTGATTTTTTATTAAAAAAATTAGAACTTAAAAATTGAAGATCTAAAGTTTAACAAATGACGATGGTGGCTTACTCTGCCAAAAACACTCGTGGTCACTCTGCCAAAATACTATATATCTCCTCTGTTACGCAGTTTCTTGAACTGCGCTGCGCCATCACTACGCAATCATCTCCGCCGCGTCTCCTCCTTCTTTTGATTCAAAGCCACAAACAATGAAATTTTGGACCAGGGGTTTTGGGATGTTACACCTTTGGCGTTTTCTCCATTAAACTCTCGGATACATCATAGTAGCCTTTCTACATTTACGAAACGTTTTACTGTGGGTCCGTTTGTTTCTTCGTCTGGATGAGTCATTTGGATGAAGATGAAAGTTTTGTTTGTTTAGGCATTAAAAGTGCAATTCATTCAGATGGATCATTCGGATGACTTTTGAAAATTTAGGCTTAATTTAAAGTTCATTCAGCTGAACCAATTTGGATCATTTGAACGGAGATGGTTCATTCAAAATGATATAATGTTTATTATGCCCCTAATGTAATTCACAAATTACAAACCTAAACATAATATCATCTTTGTCACATACAAAAACTGACAAAACTACAAAACATGTTTTCCTGCGAAAACCTGAAAACTATTTTTTTCACGCCAAAATCCCAAAAACGCAATTTCTCGCCAAAATTGCAAAAACATGTTTTCCCGCCAAAATTGCAAAAAACTTATTTTTCCGCATAAACAAAAAAAAACGTGTTTTTCCGCTAAAACCAAAAATCCCATTTTCCCGCCAAAACCGAAATCAAAACCGAAAAATCTCGTTTTCCCGCGAAAACCGCAAAAACGTGTTTCTCCACCAAAACCGCAAAAAACATGTTTTTCCGCCAAAAACGTGTTTTCCCGCCAAAACCGCAAAAAAACGTGTTTTCCCACCAAAACCGGAAAAACACGTTTTCCATAAAACCGTAAAAACGTGTTTTTCCGCCAAAACCGCAAAAACGTGTTTTTCCGCCAAAACCGCAAAAACGTGTTTTTCCGCCAAAACCACAAAAATGCATTTTCCGCCAAAACGCATTTTCCCGCCTAAACCGCAAAAACGCGTTTTCCGCCAAAAACACATTTTCCCACCAAAACCGCAAAAATGCTTTTTCCCGCCAAAACTGCAAAAACGCGTTTCTCCGCAAAAAACGTGTTTTCCCGCCAAAACTGCAAAACGCGTTTTCCTGCCAATAATGAAAGATCTCGTTTTCTCGCCATAATCGAAAAATTTTGTTTTTCCGCGAAAATCGCCAAAACGTGTTTCCCTCCAAAACTGCAAAAAATGCGTTTTCCCGCAAAAACGCGTTTTCTCGCCAAAAACGTTTTTTCCACCAAAAACGTGTTTTCTCCCCAAAACCGAAAATTTGTATTTTCTTGCCAAAACAGAAAAATATCATTTTCCTGCAAAAACCGAAAAATGTGTTTTCCCGCGAAAACCGAAAAATGTGTTTTCTCACTAAAGCCGAAAAATCTTTTTTTTTTCACCCAAACCGCAAAAAGAAAATCGTTAATTTTGAAATAATTTTAATGTAAGTATATTAAACTAAATTATTAAATGTAATATAGTTAAAATTAATATCAAACATATGATTAAACCAACACAAGGATATTTTGGTGATTTGTATATAAACTCATTTGAATGGAAATGAAAATAAAGAAATAAACATAAGATCCATTTAGATGATTCATCTAGATGAAACATGTGGATGGACAAACAAACAATCACAAAAATCTGAATAGATGATACAAATGAATCATTTAGATGGAGATGACAAATGGTGAAACAAACAGGGCATATGTGTGTGGAATCTTCATCCATTTCACATCTCTTTGAGATATAAAAGTGGGGACTCATTTATCAGGAAAGACCTAGCATTTCACGTACATGGTGTTATGATTTTGTAGCATTTTGCTACCCTTCTTCAGTCTATATAAAGTTCCCACTTTTTGAGTGAGATCAAAATTGAAGAGTGAGAATAGAAAGGAAGGACCATTTTAAATGTTTTCTTGGTTTTTGTTGTGTACAAAATCGAATCCAACACAAATCTTAACTCCAATTCCCAACCTAACGAAAGTTAAAAAAACTCTTATGTCCGAAAGATTCTCTCACAAGAAAGCAACAAGGTTCAAAATCACTGTCAAAATGCTCCACATTCCCCGACTGTAATACAAATCATCACTCCCTACTCCAGAGCTCGTCGAATTCGCCGATGGCGCCGTTATGTTCACAGAGGTCCCGTTCTTGCCACTACCGCGGCTGCAACCCAAAAAAAACAAACAAATATTAATACATGTTACTAGTACAAAAGACATAACCATGGTATAACCATATTCTGAGACTACACCTAGACCGAACTAAGCTGTACCAAACCCATTGGTTGACTCAAAACCAGAATACACCCAAGCATAAACCAAGATTAAACACCTAAACCAAAAATAGCTTAAAGAAGTACGAGATGATGTACCTTCCTGAAAACACACATAAACCATGACCTGCATAGCAACCACAAAGCATGTAAAAAGGATATCAGTATTACACACTGTAACTATTTAATAATAATAAAAAAAATCTTTCTTGTGTCTCACTCGGATCTGTAGTGGTGACACTAGCAACACCATTGAAGTTGCAAGCTTCCGGATTATTCCCAGTCTGATGATAATAAGTATCAAACGCATAGTTAGCATGCGCAATCACATTATCAGGTTCATAACAAGCCTCTCCTTGCTTGATAGGCGAACAATCAATCTTCCCAGGCCCACAAGCCCAGTCAAGAGCAGCCTGAAGCATCTTAGGATCAGCGCCCTCTCTCGCAGTACAGTAAGTCTGGTTGGTCGTGTCATTCGCTAGAATCGAGCCTGAGTTAGTCAGCCTCAGTATGTAAACAGGATCCCCATTCGCGTTAAACAAACCCCAGCTCTTCTCCGACAAGGACCCCGCCTTCGTGTCTTCGTTGTAAAGCTCGTAGATGTACGTGCTCACGGCGATTCCGGGACGCTTAGGCGTCCCGGTCTTGTTGAGAACGTGTCGTATGAGATTACTGTTGTAAGTGTTGGCATTGTCCAGCGTGGCGTCGGGCTCGTTGGTCTCGCCTTTGGAAGGCCAGCCTGACTCGGTTACGAGGACCGGGATGTTCGTGAAGTTGAGGAAAGCCATAGCGAAGTAAGTAGCGTCGACCATCGCGTCGAAGGCGTTTGAGTAGTGGACAAGCGTGTTGGCGTCAACGGCTTCTTTGTTCGGAGGGATCGGTTTGAAGAGGGCGTAGTCTAGAGGAATCACGCCGTTTGATTGCATGTAGTCGTAGTATGGATACACGTTGATCATTAGGTACGAGTTCGTTGACTGGAGGAAGCTGAGGAGTGGGACTATAACCGGATTCAAAGACCGGTTAAAGAAGGCTTGCGAGGGAGGGAAAGGGTCAAGGATCAAGGAAGTGGATAACGGAGTAGAGACTTTGATCAAACGGTCGAGATTCGCGGAGAGCAAAGCGGAGTGAACGTTTTTGATGGCGCTGACTAGAACAGGTGCGGCGTTTGAGAGGCTGGTTAGTACCTCAGAGCCAACGGAAATTGCGGTGATAGTGGTCGCAGGGTAATGTGCGATGACGTTGCGTTTAACCCAATTGGCTGCGGTTGAGTTGGACTGACCGATGCCGAGAAGCTGGTCGTTAGGGATTGTGATTATGACTTTGATCCCTGAGTTTGCTAGAGCAATTAGCATCCCTGGATCAGCGTCGTATAAGCGGATGTGTCGGATTTGTTGTACTTTTAGGAGAGCAACAACTTGTGTTGGATGTGGCATGTCGGAAAGATCAGTTCCTATGTTTACTCCAATGTACGCACCTAAAAAAATTGTAAACAAACCGTTACGCCATCAAGATAATACATAAAGATTTGCATTTTTGTTTTTAAATGCCCTTAACCCTTAAACACTAAACTACATTTGAGGTGCAACAAGATTTAAACTCCTAAACAGAACTGTGAGTATCCATTATATGTCCAAATACATCTGTGGGGCATTACAAACACCATTCTTGTTTCCTAGTGGGGGAATTAAAATAATAAGCCAACCGGCCAAACACATACAGACATTTAATATCATAACCTACCACTCAATCAATTAAACAGGATAGATAAAGCCAAACAATACATATACAAAACCTTATTAATCTGATGCTAAGTGTTCTAAAATTAGTTTATAATAAGAGAGAAGAGCCAGATTTAAGCTATTTCATTAATCACTGACAGTGTGTATTACTAATGAAATGTAACTAACTGACACATGCAAAGCTATAAAATGGAGATTTTGGTTAAGCCTCGAATATGAATCTGAAACTCGAGCTCAATGATTGAAAACAGAGATTCAAGATCAAGAAAATATGTACTCACCTTCATCAGGTGGAGCAGAGGGAGAAGCTGAGGCAAGAACGAGAAGAGAAAGGAGAAGAAGAGGAAGAAGATAAGGAGCCATGGAAAGAGACAGACTTTTTTTTCTAAGAATCTGAGATAACCCAAAGAGACAAGAAACAGAGGAGGAAGCAAATATTTATGGGTTGTGAGTTATAAAAATGTCGACTTTATGAAGAATAAGTTGAAGCCCACAAAAAGGGGAAAGGTGAAAATTGCGTGAGGGTAGAGAAAATAGGGTAAAGCTGTGAGGAAGAAAGGACATGGAGAAAAAGTTAGAAAATTTGTTGGTGATATCGAAAGAGAAAGAGTAATGAAGTAGCAGTCGACTGGACGGCTGAGATCTTATCTTGAGATTTCAAACGGTCAAAAATAAATCCAACGGTGTTCTCAAATCTAGAGACACTACACAGTCAGTTGTCACTGTGGTACTGTGGGAAACAAAACCTAGAAACTTGAATCATACTATTAAAAGGGAGATTATAAAACTATAACATCTTGTAATAAATAAAATAAAATCAACTTCGTATAAATTCCAAAATGATTTCTGAAATATTTTTAAATAAGTTCTAACTATTTAAAATACTCGTCAATAAAATAATTGTTATTAGTTTTTTTTTATTTGTGAGACATTAATGACATCTTTTCTTTATAAAGAAAAGAAGAAATAAAATTGAGCATGTTAGTGCAATTTGGTACTGAGTACTGTGTTAAATGTCTATATGTAAATAAGAAAATGTACACGACAATCAATGCTATCTGAATATTCTGAGCATATGATGTTAACAAAACACATATATATAGATTACATTTTGTTTTTTATTTAATTAAAAGTTTTAAGAGCACAACTTTTGAGTGAAAACAATTTGCATTGGACAGCAAAATAAGTGGGTAACTACGAAGTAGCCGTTGCCACTCTTTTGTTTGCTTCCTCCTCACCTTAAGTTTACTCTATGAATTACCTGACATCATCCATTAATAAGTTAATTCTTATTTTCCATTTTTGTGCATTTGCTAGATATTGCTCCTTCTGTTTTCAATATAGATGCTTTTAGCTCAAAAAAATTGTTTCGTGTTTACATAACTCAAAGCAATTTTTACATTTATTAGATATTGTCTGATCAATCCAACAATTCATGTTTTGCTATTATTGGTTGAACTTAGGGCTGGGCATAAAATCCGAAACCCGAAATTCGAACCGAATTCGAACCGAAAAATCCGATCTGTACCTGATCTGAAATGTAAAAATACCTCAATATATTTTATAGGGTGTTACAAACATATCCGAACCCGAAATGTTATTAACCGAACCCGAACGGGTAACCCGAAAACCCGAAAACCCGAAAAACCCGAAAACCCAAAAAATATCCGAAGAAACCGATCCAAATGTACAAATTAATATATAATATAAATATTTGAAACATAAATATGTATTTCAAATATTCAATTTCATATTTATTTGGATATGATATCTAACAACAAGTATTGAAAATTTAAATAAATACCTTAAATACTCCATTATATACAAAGAAAGATATATTTCTTATGTTTTACTTTTAAATTTTAGATTTTATTTTGGATATATCCGAACCGATCCGATATAACCCGAATCTGAATGATATATAGTTATTTCGGATATATCCGAACCAATCCGAAACTGAAGTGTTATATCTGAATCCGATCCGTACTTGTAAATTTACTAGAATGGGACCAATGAGGTGTTACAAAATAGAACCAAAATCCAAAACACCCGATCCAAACCCGAACGGGTACCCGAACGCCCATGCCTAGTTGAACTTATATATTAAATACTATTTTTCAATATTAACAAAACTTTTATTACTTTTAACAAATTCTACTTACATATTGAAACGAAGATAGTATTCGATTGTTAATTGTTTTTTACCTTAACCATTATAAGAACATAATGACATTTATATTATTAAAAGAGAAGTACCCATTAAAAAATACTCCTAAATTTTTTAAGTTAATTACACTTTCATGCCACTGAGAATTAAATTAAATTTCCTATTTTAATGCTTGTCTTTTTCAGTTAGATTAATTTGTTTTTCTTATTCAAATATAAACTTAACATCATTAAATTAACTTACATATTTTAATGTTTGTCTTTTTCAGTTAAATTAATGAGTTTTCCTTAATCAAATTTAAACTTAATGTCATTAAATGAACCTAAAAATACATCATATTTAACATAGCTTATTATGGACGAGTACGACCCAATAATGAACTTGAATTTTATTTTTACGAAAACGTGAATCACTTGACGTATGTAATATTTAAAATATATTAACTACAATATAACAAATGCATATAACATTCTTATACTTTAGTTTGAAATGATCATGCTCAAGTTTTATATAGTCAACTTACATCTTGCATCAATCGATGTACAATATTCAAATCACCTATAGTTTTTGTTTTATTTATAAGATGTATCAACCAACCAATCATCATATTGATTTTCTAAGCTTTATAAAAAACAAATCAATAAATACAAACTCAAAATGTCGTATCTTTAATGTATTTATCAAATATAGAAACTGTAACCATAATTACACTAATTATAAGAATAGATTTGATTACAACCAATTGATATATTACTTCGGTAATTGATTTGCTTGCAGAAGAGGAAACAATAAATTTAAAATTTGTAAGCCTATAAAGATATAGAGATTCCAATCAATTTCTTATATTTGCGTATGATTTTCGCATAATAAGCTTTAAATTGAACATTGAAAAAGATAGAGAGATTTTTTTAATCTTTTACCGACACAGAACTTAAACAAAATGAAGAGTTAAATGTAATTTTTTTGTTACACTTCCCGGAAAAAATGGTTACAACATAGAATTTCATAATATGACCTTTTAACATATTAATGTTATGGACATTTAATAATTATCTTGACGAAAAACAGAGACTATAAATAATTTATTATTAAAAAAATTATGAAATTATTTACAATTTGATGACTAATTCATCGCCATTTTTTATATGTTAAATTTTTTGTAGAAGTTTTAAAATCATTGTATTTTCTTTAAACATGTATAACTAATTTAAATTTTTTATGCCATACTAAGTCATAATATAATATTTCTTCATATTTTACATTAATAACCATTATTTTTATATATCGTCTACAATTCTATAATTACGTCTGTTTGTTCTTTTTTTTATATATGATATCGAATATTCGTCATAAATAGATGGTTTAAGATGCCAAAAAATTATTTATTTGGTGAATATAATACATCAAATATTACACATATATCATTTAGTTAAATAAATAACCAAAAACCAAAAATTCATACCGGCGCTAGCGCGCGGGTCAGGGTCTAGTAGTCTATTATTAATAGTAGCTAGACTTTGATTCACACGACCGTGAAGGTAAGAATTTTCTATTTTTAATTTTTATCTGTACAAAATGATGTATTTGTACTATTTGGTTGTTTTACATTAACTAAATCATGATTAAAATAATATCATTCTTGAAGATGATATTTGGTTGTATTTCTAGTTTCCAAGTTGGCTCAATGATATCATTCTTGAAGATGCTTCCAATTCTCCATCTACATACCCAAGATGAGACTGCAATAGTCTCTCTTAAGGAAGTATGAATACATGGTTTCTACACATTTCGCCTTTTATAGGGTATTTGTCTTTCAAGCATCTATTGGTGTATTCTTTTATCTGTCTTTCTCTTTTGTACTTCCTTTACTCCGACAATTATGTTGGAGACCAAACATTTGAAGTTATTTCAATGACAAAAAAAAATAAACTAACTTTGATAAGTTCTAGACAACATCTTGCGTAAAACCACACTATATACAAAATTCTAGGAAACAAACTTTCACAAAACTAACTTCGACAAGTTTTATGGAATATTTTTCGTAAAAATTTAAATTTAACATACCTTTACGAAAAAAATTCCGTAAAGCCAATGAAACCATTTTAAGAAACAGCTTTTGTAAAGTTAAAATTTAACAAAGTTCTACGAAAAACTTTCAGAGACTAAACAAGATCATACAAAACGATCACAAGGTGAGCTACTAAGGGAGAGGACCTAGCATATTGCTGTTGATATTTTTATGACACTTCAACATTGTAGCAGCTTTATACTTTGTAGATGTAATTTCTGAATTTCACTATTATGGGCGTGAAGTTGACGCAAAACGTGTTGTCCAGTAGTGATTCTCTTTCTATGTAACACGAGGTTCCCATCTTGTTTAAATTTCTGCTCCTACCACTTGTTGCCGAGGATGTATGCTCTACATATCCCATTTTAAACCTTGTAGTTGGAGGAATTAACAAAGTATTACCATTGTCTTGCCTGTTTCCTTGGCGATTCAAGTCAAGATCCTTGCTTCTGATCACTTTTTGCGTACCTTTTCATACTTCGGTTCTATGACTTCAGCTTACCCATTAGGAAGATTGATTTTCTTTGCGTCTCTCACAAGCTGTTCCGGGTCTAAAATTGCCAACACTGATACATATTCTTGTAGAACTTAATTTTCTGGATCACATTCAACTTCCTTCACAAAGCATCAAATCCATGTATCCACTACCATACTAGTAATTACAAGTCCAAACTGATGCTTCATCACAGCTCGAATGTTTGTTAACTCAGTACCTCTAACCCTTTCATAAACCTTCCATATGTTTGGCTCAGCATTATCGGCATGTTTTGACAGTTAGGATTGAGTAGCTTCCCAATCAAACTTCATACGTGCCTCATAAATGCACTTAAACTTCATACATAAAGTTTATCATCTTCACTGAAGCTTTGCTTCAACTCACATGGTATTAAAGCCCTGGATCTTTACATTCCACATTCCATTTTGTAAGAGACAGTTTGGAACCATCCTCAGTGGTCAAGGACTTCTCGGCTTTGTTACAGGGTCTTCTCCACCACCTGTTTTGGTTCTAAACATTCCGAGTATTCGGAGTTGAGTCTATTTTAGGGTTTTTTTTTAGTTTACGTTTGTTAGGATGGGCCTCAGTCCAAGCCAATTTTGAAAACATATAAGTGTGCTATAAAAAAACCCAAAAACACACACACAAAAAATATATTAATGCAAACAAAAGTAAAAAAATAAAAAATCTTACAAAAAAAATATCAAGAGTAAACAAAAGCTGATAAATTATGGACAATCTCTCAGCACTAGATTAAAAAAAAATCGTTGATTTAAATTACTGAATTTCGTTGATTCATTTTTTACCAAATACACTCGCGAATTCTTGAAGAAAAAACAAATATTCCAATTGTAAAATAATGGGAATATACCTTTAAGATAAGATGTAACATCCAAGGGAAAAAAAGCAAAGCTGAATAACATCAACCGCCCAATGAGCCTAGACTACCAGTAATAGGCAAATTTCTTTGTTTCATCTTTTCTCTGTGTCCACCACATTACCTAAACTGAGTCAGTGCCCACTCGACGAGCATACATAACACACACATATTCGGATTAAAAGTGGATTTTTAGTCTTTTGAGATTAACGGATGTAAAAGTAGATTCTGAGTGGTTCTTGATCGATCGGGTCGTAGTCGTAGAACCCATAAAAGCAGTGACAAAGTCTAGTTAATATCTAAGAAAAAGATGTCAAGCCCTCTACCATAGCGATACATTTTATGGATGATTAAATTCTATCATTTGTGGTAAAATTCTAAACAATTTCTTAATTATATATATTGAGTTGTACATTTTTTCATAAACTACTAATATAAGAACTCTAGAAAATGAAAAGAAATAAGAAGTATAAGAACAAGTAGTTTTTTGGGAGCATACTTAACACTGTCTTTCTAAAAGTTTCTACTATAAACCTACATGGTATTAAAAAAAAGAAATGCTTCTTCAATGGATGTTTTCCCAATATAGAACCTTTATAATAAAGACTGCGCCACTAATACATAAAAGATGGGAAGAAGAGTTCTAAAAGTGATTCGCATTAGATTCGACCCAAACAAACGACTGGTTTTCCTTCGATACAAAAGCAATGGCGTAAGTATTTATAATATTTTCATTTAAAATAATTATTTTTTATCCTGGATGCATATTGTTTCTCTACTCTTGATATCATCATGTATGATGAAACTTTTGTTGTCCAGTCGTGCTCTGAGCGTGAAACTAAAAAGTGGTTTTTTTTCTTTTGCTAAAATAATGGTGTTTTGTTTTGTTAGTTGCCAAATATTACCTTCTATCATATCCCTTTTGGTGGCAGTAATTATGTATACTTTGTCTACGTACGATAGTTGTTTATTTGGTTATATATGTGTGATGTCATCGTTTGTTTATGTAGTTTGATAAGTGTATAGATAGCATTTATAAGATGTAATTCCAATTAAAATTGCTGAAATTGATGAATGCCCAAATGTTGTAAAATGGGATAGGATCATGTTCATGTCATTCGTTTCTAAGGTTAGGTTTTTTAATGCATTTTATAAATGTATAGGCTGAACACAATTTTTTTTGACAAAGAGGCTGTACAAATTTATGAATCTATATTATACCGAACTGAATTAAAAATGAAAGCAACATTTGTTGGCTAGCTATATTCTGGACTTGTTCATATATACACACAGCAACCCGTAATACACGAAAGCAACACAATTTGACTTGTTCATATCTGACTTAAGTTTAAATTATGTAAGCGTCATTTCGGTTAAATTCGTGTTTATAAGTTAAAACTGCACGCATACAGTGCTCTAGCTAGCTAATATGCACGTAATGAGTTGCGTAAAAATATGCTGTAAACTATTGACTATTTGACATGGATATATATACATACACTGAAACGATAGTAGCCTAAATTTACTTATGGTTCGATATAATCGTATTAAAATTATAATAACACATTGCCTATTTTATTAACATATGTATATGGTCGGATGCATGTTCATTGTCAAACACATTACCATTGATTTGATTACAACGGGTACATTTTCTGTTAAAGCAAACAACCAATTTGTCAAATAATCACATATAATAATAAATTATATATGATATATATGTGTGTGTGTGTGTGTGTGTCTATATGTTATAATACTGTGTGTTTAACCATACGTATTACATACAAATGTCCGAACTAGTTGATGTTATTTAGAAACAAATAAATAGTAATATGAATAAAAAAACATTAATTTATATTTTTGATGTGTGATATAAATATCACTTGGTTGACCAATCGACTACCATCAAGCAAATTTTACTCAACAAATTAACAAGTGTTAAAATGGTTGGGATTTAAAGAAATTTAATACCATGAGAGGCCACTTCTACGTGGTGGGGCTATTAATTCGAAATCGGTAGCATATTTTGAGTTTCCCAAAAAGAGTATGAACCGTTTACGGTCACGGCCCCACGGGTCATCTCTCCGGCTACGCTTCTCCGCATATTTTTTCACTAGAGCGACCACTAATTTTCATAACTTAAATAACTCTTATATTTGCCGAAAAAATTATCTTTTTTAGATTGATCAACAGACTTTGACCCAAAAAAAAGATTGATCAACAGACAGACTATAACTGTTTATGAAACTCAACTTTTGTAGTCTGTATCATCTTGAAAGCAAAACAGATTACCGATTCATTAGTTAAAATTGCATGTACTTTTCATAGAAATTTATTTTTTATTAGTTATTCTATTTTGGTGGCTTTCCATATAACATATTATGGAGTAATATAATAGCATTTTGATCTACAAAAAGTTGATAATTTCGTTCTTGACATAATTAAAAGGGAAAACAATTTACCTTTTCGCATAATTGAGACAATTTAGCTTGACATCAAATCTTTGCAATAGAAATGAATTTTGAGTTTTTAATTATATATAGTTGGAAACCCTAAGAACTGAATAATTATATACGAAGAAAATGATTAGAGTTTATAGCTTTAAGTGTGTACTTAAGGCCAAATTAAAGCATTAACGTCTTAGATTAAATAGAGTGACAATGGCTAAAGTCTTTTCCAAAAGGCAAAGTTGACTAGCATTTGTCCCTTAATCTCCTTCTGGCGTATGTATGAGGAGACCAATCATAAATAGTTAATCATACAATCTACAGAATATAATACTAGTTCATAAAATATACTTAGAACCGTAATAAATATGATACATCATTAGGAAAATAAAAGATGCTCAAGTATACATTATCGGCTGTTTATAAAAGTAATTGTTGTAGATTATACTTCTATAACAATAATGTGGGCGCTCCATTATATATCAGTTGTAAATTTGCAGGTATAGACATATGAGGACATGAGCGCTGGATCGTGAGAGTACATAACATGTGATGACGTCTAGAAACCGCTAATCATATAAATCTGACATTAACTATAATTTAAGTTGGTTGAGATTCAGATTCTATATTTCAATTATAAGAGCACTATTTACTTTATACTTATATTTGTATGGAATATAGTGTATTAATTCAACAATGCGATTAATAATCAACAGAGGGACTTCAATACGTCATTGTACTAATAATTCATCAACATTAAGCTACTAATTGTTGAAAGATCTTCTTTTAATTGGGAACCGGTAATTAGATCTATTCACTATCCGAAAAGTAATCTTTTTTTTTTGGAAAAGATCCGATTTTAATATACAGGTCGGATAAATAGTGGAAGATATTCTTTAAATGTATCATGTATATTTTAATTTCAAAATATTTACTAAACCTGACTATACGGTCACTTCAAAATGTACTTTGTTTTATCTATATATACTATTAAAGCATAATCCATCTTAGAATTATGCCTTTAGTTTTTTTTTCTAATTTACAATCCCATGCCATTTTTATATTTATGAATAACAATATTAATTATTTTAAAAATATTTATGGATACTATCTAACTATTTATCCATAATCATTCCATATAAATATTTCATATCTTTTTGTGTGACCCATATCATTTATATTTCGGTTTTGTTGGACTATATTATAACTTTAATAATGAAAGTTATAAATATACGTTGGAAAATAAAGATTTTTTATAAAAACAATTTTTTTTTATGAAATTGAAACTTGCACACTGTGACATATAGTCAACTTAAGATTTCTAAGAAAATGAATCTCAAATTAATACTAAATTATTATATTTTAAACACTGTAAAAACTGAACAAACTAGTTTCATCTAAAATTTTAAATTCAACTGATACTTTAAACCGAATTACTTCTTGGATTCACAGTTTATTGGATCAATTGTAGTTGATCCATAAACAAAATAATAGTAAAATGTTTACATATAAATATAAATAAAACACAACATATACTAGAAAATACAATATAAAATATAAATACACGTTTTATTTATAAAATAAAATTAAATGTGAGATTTATGTTTTCACATTCAGTTTTTAATTAAGTAACTTTTATAACAAAACAGTAATCATTATAAAAAATAAGATAATAAATAATTAAAATGATTATTTAAAGTTAATTTTGAAAATACATCCAACTAATTTTAGTTCTTTATATCACAATTTTTTTTTGGTGGCATAATATCAGATCCTGGGTTGATAACGGTTTTTCGATATTTTAACAAAATTTTAGTTATTAGTTTTTTATTATATCAAAACATGTTTATATACGAGTCACCGGGTTCATCGTTGAAACCGCATGTTTAAAATAGATATGAAAATATTGATTTGATCTAATTTAAATAATTTAGTTAAAAATAATGAACACTTTAAGTCCTGGTTTAAAGATAGATAGAGATTACAATATAAATAAATATAAATAATCAAAACAATTAAAATACAATTACATAAATATAAGTTTTCTATTTATGTGTTCATAGAAATATAAATTATGCATATTGAAAGATAAAAATATATAAAACATGTAAATTTTATATGTGTACTTAATATTTTTTTGACAAATAAAAAGGTTCCGCGCTTTTAAAACGCGGATCAAAATCTACATTACTTATTAAATTAGTGACTATAGATCATCTGATATTTTAGTCACTATAAATGATATAAAATTATTTTTATGACCATCGTCAAAATATTTTTTTTTTTATATTTATAATAAAACTAAATAAAAATATATTTATAAATGTTATTTGGATGGAGTTTAGAAAGATAAAAACATATTTATATGTCAAAGATGGTTTTAGAGCTTGATTGGTTTCCCCGCTACCACCCGCAAACGCAGCTTTTGCGGTTGGTAGCGGTTGACAGCGTTTCGAAACAATCATACAAATCGCTATAAATCGCTTCAAACCGCTCCGAACCTCTTAAATTCAAAAGCTGGTTCCAGCTAGCGTTTGCGGTTGCGGGCGGTTGCGGGAGGATAATTTTTTTTTTTTTTTTTAAAAAACCATATAAATACAAAAAAAAAAATATTCAATAAATTTTTAAAAATGAAATTATAAAAATACTAAAATATATCTATGATATTTTAATTAATATTACAAATTTTTAAAATAAAAATATTTTCTATAATTTTAAAAATTTTAAACTATAACTTTGAAAATATAATTTATATATTTATTATAATATTATGATTTTTGATATTTTTATAATTATATAAAATGTAAATATTGTTAATTTATTATTTAACCGCTGCTGTATCTAGTAGTTAACCAGTCATAAGTATTCCGCAAACGCACCAATTTCTAACCGCAGAACCAGTCGTACAAATCTCTTAAAACCGCTAGAAACCGCAACCACCCGCATCCGCAAACGCCCGCAACCGCAACCGCAACCGCTGCGTTTGAACCAGTCAGGCCCTTAGTGCACAGAAAATCTAACATGGAATATCATGGAAATCATGAATATCCGATATAGTATATTACTTTTACATGCAAAATGTGAAACTTGGATTTGGCAATAGAGTGAATGAAACTCTGCAGTTTCAGTTGGTATTTGCATAAGACTATTCTCTACTGATAAAAATAGTGCGTAGGTGTCTATAGAAAGACCAGCTTTTACCGTGCATTTGAATAATTTTTAACAATGAAATAATTTATTCTCTAGTCACAATCCAACATATCACAAAAACAAAGAATACAATGATGGATAAATTTACACGAAGTGCTCCTCAACTATCATCTATGGTTTATGTTAATACCGTTCCACCGGTTTGAATACTTTCGTCGGTGTCTAGTTTGAAGTAGTGTAGTTTATTGTTAGAAAAAAATGTAAGTCCTTCTTTTAATTTATGGTATCATCAATATTATACAGTTTTTCTTATAAAAAAACTCAACTATCATCTAAAAAAGTCGTATCAGTCATTGCATTAAAAACATTATTTGCAGTTGAAAATTAGAACAGTTTACGTCTACATCTACACTACATAAAGTGTCCACATCTACATTGCAAATTGCATATGCAATAATAAATAATACCCCTTGAATTGTACAAGGAAGTTCAATCCTTTTTTTAATTGGTTATTGGTCCCCATAGCTTTCCAACTTCAGGATTATTTCTCTTCTCAAAATTTCTTCTAATGTTTCTTTTTCTTTTTATCTTGATCTCATTCTTTAAAAAAAATTATCAGTATACCAGTTCAATTTTTCTTCTCTCTATTCTCTCTTGATTATTTCAACTAAGCTAAATTGATATGTTTAGAGATCAAAACAATATGACCAGTGAATGGCCTCAACTTTCTTATAAATTATTATTAGTCCTTTTAAAAATTTGATATGGAATCTTATCATCGTAACACACAGAACATGCTGGTCGACTGAGAAGTCGGTTCTAGACTAAGAGCATGTCCAATCTAACACCATTTATTTTTTTCGAAATGGAGTAAAAAGAAATATAAAGTAAAAAGTACTTCAATTCTATTTTATTGTTAATTCTACAATGGGATTTACTTTATAAATAGAATAATCTATTTTTGTTTGTTCATGTGACATTTTGATTTTTGGTATATGCGGAGAGGTTTAAGAAAATTGATTTGGCTACCTATGTCATCAAAGTGCATTTACTTTTTTCGTTATATAACCGTTTAGAATTTCAGGATTAAGCGTGATTAAGCTGAAGTTGTGAAAGGATGAGTGACCTATGGGAAATTGATTCCCGAGTGAGGTCGAAGCACGAGAAAAGACCATGTGATGATTGCAGGGTAAGTAAATAATGATTTCGAGCCTTCGAAAAAATTAACGCACTGTCCGTCCAACGGGATGAGGTCCATGGGCCGAGTGAGCGTGTGTGGGTGGCCCATAGAACTGGGAATTTTAATCAATTCCCGCGGGCCCCGTCCCGTTTGATCCGTGGGTGCTGGTCGAACAATTTGAAAATTTGCAATGGCGGGTGCGGATGCAGGTCAAGATTATTTTAAGCAGAGCGGGTGCGGATCAGTCGAATTTGAGTCGCGGGTACTCGCTAACCTGCAACTTTTTTTAAAAAAGATTTTTTTAAAAAAAAACGTTTTTTATAAAAATATATAAAATCTCGTATATATTTATATAATTTTAGTTATAAATATATAATTTTAATATAATTTTTAAGAAAATAATAACTTTTAACTATATAATAATTATTTTTAATATAATTAATATTACCTGCGGGTTTGACGGGTTACCCGCAGATTTTTGCGGGGCGGGTGCGGGTAAAAAAATTTTTGTTTGCGGGTTACGCGGGTTGATTTTTTGAATGAAAAAATTGATTCAATCCGCAGCGGGGCGGGGCGGGGCGGGTTGACCCGCAAAGCCAGCACTAGTGGCCCATTAGCTGTGGGCGGTCGGGACGTTACAGACTACAGTTTGTTATTCCATTATGGAATGAGAAATGAAGTAGGATTGAAGTATTTTTACTCTATATTCCTTTCTACTCAATTTTGAAGGAAAAAAGAAGTTTTACATTAGACTATTTTCAATGGTTTATTTTTTTATTCTAAAATATAGTAGTATTTTATAATAGAATTGAGTTATACTTTAATGGTACTCTATTTTAGAATGAAAAATAAAATAATGAATACAAAATAAAAATTTATTCTATTTATAGAGTAAACCTGTTTTTTATTTTATGATAAAGTGAAGAATAGAATATAATTGAATCTTTTTTTTTTTTTGGAACACAATTGAATTTTTTATTTAAATTTTATTTTATAGTGAGAAATATAGTGGAGTTGGAGATGCCATTAGAGATACATGGGAAATGGAGTAAAGTGATACACGGTTTCAATCAATCTTTTTCATTTGTTTGTAATGTGGTAGTTAAACGTAAAGGAAATAACATAAGGAAGCCAATAACCCGAAGTAGCTTAAAGATTTTTTTTAATCTACGAACCGTATTAATCAGCGACTCTAAGATTCATCCCTTTATCAAGTTGGAATTTTAATAGACCAAATTTTGTTAGTGAGAACTAATCATATCGTTGACTTTTGATTCACGTTGGTTCGATATTAAACAACCTATCAACTTTTTTTTTGTGAGAACGTAAAATCGACTCTAGCTGTTGGTGAAAATTAACATACATTGCAAAAAGACCGCAAAGGTATTCTATTCAACTTTTAAACACAAAAGATGTGAAAGAAGAATATTCTATTTGGTTGGTAAGGTGTGAAAAATTAGACGTACGGTCAAAAATCAAAGCATATACTTTACTTTCCAATTCTTCTCAGAAAAAGAAGTAATTAATAGAATTAAGTCACATGCATTCTTTTTTTGAAACTTAAGTCACATGCATATTGAATACACTAAAAGAATTCTTGTTAAACTTTCCATGGAAAAGTTTAGAATATAAAACAACAAAACAAAAATTTATTGATATAATGTAAAGAATTTTTTTTTATTTTACTTTAGTTTTGCATTTTTATCCTAAGAAACAGGCAGACAATAAACATGCTACGTAAGTTTTATTATTATTTTGTTTCCACTAACTTTTCTTGTGGTTATGGGTCAAAGAATTATGGCTATCACGGGCCTTGAAATGGAGTGCTTAAAATGGCCATTGTGGTTGTTGTGGTGGTACAACTATTAATCTGGTTCTTTTTAGAAAAAATTCTTAAGAACATAAAACATTATAGTAACATATCTGCCTAGCCTTTCTCATTTTAAACTTTATTTTTAAGATATATTTTTTAAAAATTTATTTGGTAACTAGAGATTAAGTACTTGAAAATAATAAATATTTAAGAATATATTTAATCAGTATTTTTTGATGAAAATGCGAAAATATAAAAATATTACTATAAAAATATAAATTATTTTAAATATAAATAATAATAATAAATTTATATGGAAAAGGTTATAAACAAAAGTTAAGGTTTCATGGATGTCCTAGTCGGTGGTTTTGATGGTTGTACTCCGGGCCAGCCTTGTTGCGAAGTCATTTTAGTAAAACATTAAAGTCGGAGAAATTTAGCTATTACTTGGTTTTCTCATTGGTTACTGTTTAGAGTTGAACATATATTTTTCTTATTATTTACGGGATTATAGTAGGAGATATTCTGCGCTATTCAAATTGATGATGATACACAATTAAATTTAGAAAATTTACTTCTCAGATTATATTTAAGAAAAAGAGATGGATATCTTTTTTGCAATTTGATTTCTTTTTAATATATATATATATATGGTTTTCTAATACAAAATTGTTTTAAAATTAGTATTAATGATATTACTTGAGGCTGATTACATATATATAATGTAGTATCAGAGTTTTTTTTTACTAATTTTGAAGGCATGTAAAAGACTAAAATATTCTATCATTCGAAGCTGTTTACAATAGCTAAAAAAAATTTAACACTGAAATTCATCCAAAATTAAAAATGAAAAATATAATAATTTTAAGATTTTTTCAATTAAATATCAATACTATATTGTGTTTATGTTAGATTTCGTATATGAACGTAAATCTTTATTGGAAAAGCTCTACAATTTAAATTATTAATAAATGGTCAAGGTTGATCTCTAACATAAACCTCCAAAAACATTTTTTTTTACCATTTGAACAGGATTGGTTTGTAGGTGATTTACTAAAAAATATAATAATTATTTTTTAAAAAAAATTGAAAATCTATATCTATGTAATTTATTTTAAAAAAAATTGAGACCATAAACTAATATTTTATATAACTTTGCCCAGAACCCCTGCATTTGAACTCTGTGCCACAAGACGGATTATTGGTTTCCTCGATAATTCTTAATATCATATAATCTACATGTAAAAATAACAAAAAATAATAATAATAACAAACTAAACAATATATGTATATATTATATAATATTTTTAACATAAATAATAATATATATATTCAACAAGAACGGAGTGTGCTTATCAAAGATCGAATCTTTTTGTTTCTTTTCTGATATTTGATTGATTATTTTATAATAACAGAGTGCGGCTCGCACCTTAAGACTGGCACGAGTTAGCAACAACTTTGAGGAAGCAGTTACTTTGGTTTGTGGACTGAGAGTGGACCGGACGCGTCCTCTAGCCGTACAATAGCCTTCCTACTTGCAATTAACCGGCTGCCGGTTTAAACCGGTTCTTCTCCTTTTGATTGGGACAATATGCACATGTTTTACTTTTATACTACTCTTTCGTTGTTAATAATCTTGCACGAATGGATTAAAATGGCGGTGTTGTTGTAATTAGCTAGTTGTAATCGAATCATCAAACGACGGTTTTCTTTCATTTCTGTCAATTTTCATTTTAACAATTGTTCAACTGAAAAAATAATTTGGTTGAAAGCTTTGGTTAATTTCATGTTTCAGGTTGGACCATTGGATCACAAAATTTCAAACTGTTTACCATAGCTTTACTAAGAATATATGGTTCCTTTCGCATAACTAGATTTCTGATGAGTCATTTTAAATAATATAATATTTAACAAAAAATTAAAGTATAATGTAAGAGATGATGAAAATGATAACGTCAAAGCTTTATTGTTGGTGTTTTCAAAGCTTTTATTGTTGGTGTTTCAGGTTGGATCACAAACTTTCAAACTGTTTACCACAGCTTTACTAAGAATATATGGTTCATTTCGCCAATGCATTTTCCATTCAGCAAATTATGAGTTTGAAGAGTCTTATAAATAGAAATAAAACAGTATTTTTTGGTTACTTTCATTTTTGGTGTTTTGGAGTACATTAGTTTTTTGTCCAATTTATTTTGCGTATTTTTCTTTGTAAATATATGATCTACCTTTTAATTTTTTGAACGATGATATTACGTCTATTATATGCTAATCATATTTATCGTGTTTCATCCATTTGATATTTTTATTTTCAGCGTCTTCTGCTCTTATATTCTTACGTCTGTAATAAGCTAATTAGTAAATTATACGTCTATTATATTTTGATTTTCATCCATTTGATATTATATATTTATCATTCGGACTTTTTAAGTCTGTTTTTTTCCACAAACGATACTTACAAAACATTTTTGGTCCAAAATCGGTGAAAAAACGGTTTTTTATTTTTTCTCGCCTATTTGGCCAACTTCCTTGTAAGACAAAAGTATGAACGGTTACTTTATCATGCTAAAGTTATTATTACCCTAGAATACCTACTCAGCTACTCTTACAAGAAAATCAACGCATACATAACTTCTCATAAATTATCCACCTACTTGAATATCAAATGTACAATATACAGTAATCAGAGAATAAGTCAGTAATGAATTATTTTGATTCTTCTAAAAAGTCAACAATCAAATTTAAGGACGACACGAAAACAATAACCACCATTAAACTATATAACTTCAATTTAATACATTGGTTAGATAAAAAGAAATCGCGTTATTATATTTTATGGTTTTAATTTAAAAATAATATTTGGAAAACAGAGGCTCTGCTCTCTCTCCCTATCTCTGTAGTATGTACCCTCGTTGCTCTCTATAAGTACTCCCACAACCACGAACTCCAAAACATCATCTCATAAACCAAAAACCACATTATCCAAGATTTGAGTATATTTCATTACAACCTTCTTGTCATTTTCTCTGTAACCATGAGTCTTCTGACCGATCTCGTTAACCTTGACCTCTCAGACAACACTGAGAAAATCATCGCTGAATACATATGGTTCGTCTTCCTCCTTCGTTCTTGCCTCTTTCTTACACATTCTTGTTCTTTCCTTATCCAGATAGATAGAAGATATTATTTTGTAATTACATATTTACATCTTCTACCACAAAAAAAGAGTTATGTGTTTTGTCTTTTCTTATTTTGGTTTTTTTTTTTTGAAAAAAAACAGGGTTGGTGGTTCAGGAATGGATATGAGAAGCAAAGCCAGGGTATATGTTTTTCACTTTAACTCGACGAAAAATAAAACAAATTGTCGGAAAATTGACCCACACGGAGAAAGATTAGGAGTTTGATTATACTGCGTTACTGATTCTCTGTTTTGTTTACCTGCAGACTCTCCCTGGACCTGTGACCGATCCATCAAAGCTCCCAAAATGGAATTATGATGGTTCAAGCACTGGTCAAGCTCCTGGTGAAGACAGTGAAGTGATCTTATAGTAAGGCCTCTTCTCAAATTTTTATCACTATTTCAAACTCATCTTTTAATTTTATTTTTTGCTTAATAACCTTCCTTTTTATTTGTGTTCCTTAGCCCTCAAGCGATTTTCAAAGATCCGTTCCGTAGAGGCAACAACATTCTTGTGAGTTGTTAAACTTCGGTTTTCTTGCGCATGTTCTGTTTTGGCAGTTAATAATAACGTTTTTTTATCGGTTTGGTTAGGTCATGTGTGATACTTACACCCCTGCGGGTGAACCAATCCCTACGAACAAGAGACATGCTGCAGCTCAGATCTTTAGCAACCCTGATGTTGTTGCTGAAGTGCCATGGTTAACCCAAATTCCCCTGTTCCCGTTTTCGTTATATATTTTTTTGGTTTCTTGCGGTCTGATTTAGCTCTGCATACTAGGTATGGAATCGAACAAGAATACACTCTGTTGCAGAAAGATGTGAATTGGCCTGTCGGATGGCCCATTGGTGGATTCCCCGGCCCTCAGGGACCATACTACTGCAGTGTTGGAGCTGACAAATCTTTTGGAAGAGACATTGTTGATGCTCACTACAAGGCTTGTTTGTATGCTGGAATTAACATCAGTGGAATCAATGGAGAAGTCATGCCTGGTCAGGTATAACTTCAAGATCCAACAGAATTAAATCTTTTTTGCATAATGTAGTAATGACCAAATAATTTTTTTTTTGTTGAGACAGTGGGAGTTCCAGGTCGGACCATCGGTTGGTATCTCAGCTGCTGATGAAGTGTGGATTGCTCGTTTTATTTTGGAGGTATCACCCACTCTCAATTGTTGTTGCTCTCTTAATGGAATATAAAATTGAGTACAATTTTTTGGTGGTTTTAAAAAACAGAGGATCACAGAGATTGCTGGTGTGGTTGTATCTTTTGACCCGAAACCAATTCCGGGTGACTGGAACGGAGCTGGTGCTCACACCAATTACAGGTAAAAGGATCATGTAACTTAAGCTTGTTATATAATTTGTTCTTTTGGAAAAAAAAAATCTGAAATATGGTAAATAATTTTTTCAGTACTAAATCGATGAGGGAGGAAGGAGGATACGAGATAATCAAGAAGGCTATTGATAAGCTCGGACTGAGACACAAGGAGCACATTTCTGCTTACGGTGAAGGCAACGAGCGTCGTCTCACCGGACACCATGAAACTGCTGATATCAACACTTTCAAATGGGTAAACATTTAAATTTTTTAAAGAGTTGATAACATTTTTGTGTACTGAACTTTGTGTTATTATTTTTTTTTGAATCTTTGTTAAAAGGGTGTTGCAAACCGTGGAGCATCAATCCGTGTAGGACGTGACACGGAGAAGGAAGGGAAAGGATACTTTGAGGATAGGAGGCCAGCTTCCAACATGGACCCTTACACTGTAACTTCCATGATTGCAGAGACTACACTTCTTTGGAATCCTTGAAGAAATATGACAATAATATAACTTGAATCTGGTTTCAAGTTTGTGTTTCTACAGTTTATTAAGCAATTACCGGGTTGATACTGCCGGAGTTTGTGGTTTGAGGCCTTTCTTTTAATCTCTTTGTGTTTTGGGGTTTGTGATTGGAGCAAAAACCCTGATTTGCTCTGTTTCTTTGACCTTTTATTTGAACCCTTTGTATTTGAATTAATAAGACGATCTGAAAAGGCCTTTTCATGTTTCTATCTGAGACTGCTCAACAAGTTCACAAATAACAAAACTCTTTGGTAGGCCGAGAACCTGTAAGCTAGACGGGTGACGGGTCCATCTATAAATATATTGGTACACACATAAATGTATTGTAGGCACCGTATAAAATACAATCATAGATCATATTCAATCCAGAGAAACATACCTTTCTTGAACAATAGATGGAACGTAACTTATTAGAAATTGGGCATTTGAAATGTTTGTAATGCGAGTATCAAGTCCTCAATCAAACTTGAATTGGCATGATGTTGCTGGTTGCACCTCCAAGAAAATGACAACTCGATCACCTTATCCTTTGGTCATGCGATGAGAGTCCCAAGATTGTGCAGTCTTTAAGCAACAAGAATTTCTCAAGATCAATCTTGTTCTGTGATCCATCGAACGTTGTCCACTTGAAACTTTTATTTGTTTATGTCAGTTTGCCTCCATGATTAGGAACCATACAAAACCGGTATTTTTATGAAAAGTTATTTTCATAACTCCTGATTTTTGGTTTGAACAAATGTGTTTCTTCGTTGAAAATATATGTAAATTTTTCATATTATTTCTTGGTTGTTATATATATGAGACAATACAAAGAAGAGATAATCAAAACAAAAACAACAGTTAAGGACTGTTATTAGAATTCTATAGAAAATTCAAGAGATAGTATTGAGATGAAGACTTGAAGAGAAGTTAACATGATCTCTGCATGTTTAACATTTATTCTCCTAAGAAATGAAGATCTCTTGCATGTTCATCATTTAAATTATTCAAGCAAGAGCATGCAAGTGTTGTCGCATTTATTGATAAATCGTGAATTGTCTATATAAAGGCCGTGACTTCTCTCTTGTAATATATAGAAATACACTCAATATAAATAAAATAGACAAGTTCTCTCATCTATTTAGTGCTCTCTCTTCTCTCTTTGTGTTTAATCAATGTTCACAATGTAAAGTGCTTGAGGATCATGCTTTAGAACCTGCCTTGTGGCAGCCTAATACTTGTCTAGATATTCACTAAATTCTTTATTTTTTCTTCTTAACTCAAGATTACTGATTCTTAGTCCCCTTAATCTTTGGTACACAAACTCTATGTGTTGTGTTACTTCTTAAGGACTAGTCTCAAACTAGAGTGTTTATCTCCGATTTACTCTGTAGTATTTTAGGTTGTATGGTAGGGTAATTGTGTAGATTCAACTACAAGTTGGTTGTATCTTCTCTTGTTAAGAACGAGTTCTCTCTTGTGGGTGAAGGAGATTCAGTCACAAGTTGATTGTATTCTTTCTTCCTATGAGTCAATCCTCATAAATTCTTACATGGTATGAGAGCTTTGTTGCTACTCTTTAAACTTATGCTTCAGCGATGTGTTGATATCTTTGGTTTGGTATCTTGGATTTTCTTATGGTTCGTGTATGTATCTCGCATTGGTGCGGCATTGTACTGCAGTATGCAGTCCTTTTACTGTTTTATGCAGTTATACCTTTGTGGTATTCAAGTCCTTTTGTGTTCAGCTATGGCAGCTTGATGGATTAATGTCTTACATTTCCATTCATCCCGTAGATCGGGTTTTATCAGACGTCTATTATCCAAGTTCTTTTTTTATGGAGCTTGTTTCCCCCACAGTTTCATCAACTACTTTATGTGGTTTTGGTGCAGGGAGTTCAATGTTAGAGATTAGAGATACTTCAAATACTGAAGTTCTAATCAAAGGCTCTTTAGCCATGTTAAGGATTGTTAATTGCGCACTTGCTGCTGTTTCAATCTCGGGATGCATATCACTGTCTGTGGTCTTTAATTCCCAAGGCTTCGTCTCACTTTTCAGCTCGATGGTCGTTGAGTTTAGAGGACTTCTTTACGTCATCGGTTGTTTAAGCGTGGTGTTTGCCCCTATCTTTATTTGTTGTATTTGCTTCCTTGTAATAGTTGTTTCTTTGGCCATGATGGCTATGTTATCATGTTCTGTGAACATTTTATCCATTCTTTGAGAGTAAGATTCTATAAGATTGAGGTTTGTCCAAAAAAAAAGTATTGAGATGAAGACTTGAAGAGAAGTTAACATGATCTCTGCATGTTTAACAATTATTCTCCTATGAAATTAAGATCTCTTGCATGTTCATCATTTAAATTATTCATGCAAGAGTATGCAAGTGTTGTCGCATTTATTGATGAATCGTGTATTGTCTATATAAAGGTTGTGACTTCTCTCTTGTAATATATAGAAATACACTGAATATAAATAAAATAGACAAGTTCTCTCATCTATTTAGTGCTCTCTCTTCTCTCTTTGTGTTTAATCAATGTTCACAATGTAAAGTGCTTGAGGATCATGCTTTAGAGGCTGCCTTGTGGCAGCCTAATACTTGTCTAGATATTCACTAAATTCTTTATTTTTTCTTCTTAACTCTAGATTACTGATTCTTAGTCCCCTTAATCTTTGGTACACAAAGTCTATGTCTTGTGTTACTTCTTAATTAAGGACTAGTCTCAAACTAGAGTGTTTATCTCCTTCGTATAACCGATTTACTCTGTAGTATTTTAGGTTGTATGGTAGGGTAATTGTGTAGATTCAACTATAAGTTGGTTGTATCTTCTCTTGTTAAGAACGAGTTCTCTCTTGTGGGTGAAGGAGATTCAGTCACAAGTTTTTTGTATTCTTTCTTGCTATGAGTCAATCCTCATAAATTCTTACATGGTATGAGAGCTTTGTTGCTATTCTTTGGGAAAACTCGTTCTATCTGTTTTTGAATCAATTTTTTTCTCTCTTTTGTTGTGTTTGCTTGGTCTGTATTTTTTGTACCTTGGGATCAAGCGTGGGGGAGGGAAGAGAATTAGACCAAGCAGTTTTGTTGATGAAGCATCACTTTGGACAGTGGATGATCTGTGTTGTTCCATTGGTTTCGATTGTGTCTCAGCCTACACCAAATCTCTTTTAGTTTGTGGGTGCAGTTGGCTGCTAAATGCTTTTTCTTAATTCAAGAAAACAGAGCATATATCTGTCCATTGGAACTCTTGAGTAAATTCATTCATTCTTGATTTTCTTCCGCTTAATCTCCGGTTCTCTTATTCTAGTTACATTTCTATGGTTTCTTATTCTCTGGTTATGTGTTTGATGCATTCACACGAGCAGGGGGGTCTGTTGATGATCTGATTCAAACCTTAAAGGCTTCAAAGAAAGAAATAAAAGGCGCAGCTCATTGCTTGGAAGTTCAAGTGTTACCACCAAGTTTCAGAGACCACAAGACAAGCCCAACCTAGTTTAACCCGACTGACTTGGACATGGCAGACCATAGTGGTTGACCGGAAGAAGCAGACCCCAAGGTGGCTATTGTGGAAGTTCGAGTGGAGAGGCAAGCTGGTGGGAAGCTTTGGATCAGCCCAATGCATGTTTTTTTTGGTGCTAAGTTGTTGGAATTCAAGTCTGGATGTGCACAAGATGACAAGATCCGTGCTGCACAAGATTTCAGGAGTTCAAAACGTGGCTTCATACCATGACAAGAAAGCAATCTCAAAATGGCTCAATCCGTATCTCGTTCAAAGCCTTCTTCTTCGAAACAAAAACGCTGAACTCTAAAACTCTATCCAATTTTTTACCTTAGTTTAAATGATATTCTTATATTTCTCTTTTTGCTATCGCAATGTCCCATGTTGTTTTTTCTTAAACCCCACGACATTTACTTTACAAAATTTTTCTTTAAATCTCTTGAAGAAGGTTTAAAGGGGAGGAGTCATGCATGAACATTCTCAAGAGAAACACAAGCCAAAGCAAAGAATTCCATTATTAGAGAAATCAAGTCAAGAAGAACTAAGAAATTGAAACTCTTGGAGAACGAGCCGGTTCTCATGTTTATATACCAAGGTATTGCTACTTCATGCACCGTGGAAGCTATACTATTTTTCCTCATCATGGTTTTGTCTCATGTGGTTTTACATGATGAGATTTTTTTTAATGAGGCAGTCTTTCGCGTGTGGCAAGCTTGACCTTTGGTCCTTTCAGTTCCCGACGGTCAAGCTTGGGGGAGGGAAATAGAGAGGATAAAGGAAAGGAGAGGTAGAAGCCGATGTCTCTGGACAAGGCTGATCATCTCCATGAAAAAGAAGAATAGAGAGAGAGTCAAGGCCGCAGTCATCATGACAAGGCCGAAGACTTCTCATGTCTGTCCAAATTAAAGAAGATGATGTGCACTTAATGCTGAAGAAGCTCTTTGATCAAGCCATGTCACAACCAAGAAATTGATGATGAAGGTCTTCATGGTTTCCTAGCTTGACTAGTTCCTATTGTCAAGCTTGAGGGATAATATTGAGATGAAGACTTGAAGATAAGTTAACATGATCTCTGCATGTTAACATTTATTCTCCTAGGAAATGAAAATCTCTTGCATGTTCATCATTTAAATTATTCATGCAAAAGCATGCAAGTGTTGTTGCATTTATTGATGAATCTTGTATTACCTATATAAAGATTGTGACTTCTCTCTTGTAAAACATAGAAATATACTGAATATACATAAAATAGACAAGTTCTCTCATCTATTTCGTGCTCTCTCTTCTCTCTTTACTTGTGTTTAATCAATGTTCACAATGTAAAGTGTTTGAGGATCACGGTTTAGAGGCTGCCTTGTGGCAGCCTAATACTTGTCTAGATACTCACTTAACTCTTAATTTTTTCTTCTTAACTTTAGATTACTGATTATTAGTCCTCTTAATCTGTGGTACACAAACTCTATGTGTTGTGTTACTTCTTAAGGACTAGTCTCAAGCTAGAGTGTTTATCTCCGTCGTATAACTGATTTACTCTGTAGTATTTTGGGTTGTATAGTAGGGAAATTGTGTAGATTCATCTACAAGTTGGTTTGAATCTTCTCTTGTTAAGAAAGAGCTCTCTCTTGTGGGTGAAGGAGATTCAGTCACAAGTTGTTTGTATTCTCTCTTGCTATGAGTCAATGCTCATAAATTCTTACAGATAGACAAGAGAAAGTTCTGAGGAATCAATGAGAAAGACACTTAGAAGTGGTTGATTTTCATCTGTGATTTTTCCCTACTGTTGTATCCATTTCCAACTCGTACCGAGTGATATTTATTGCTAAATCGGGTTACAATATGCATTCAGTTTAACATGTTTCCACATATAATTTTCTTACTAATGCATTTGGATTCGGTTCTGAGTTCTGACATGTTAACGTTCTTAGTAATCATGGTTGAAAAGTAATGTGTTAGTTGTGCTCATTCATTATAACTGAAGAAACGGACACTATTTAAAATAATGAACCCTAGAATTTAAATAAATGGGAAATCAACCCTAGAATTTAAATAAATGGGAGATTTGATGGCTTCTTTTAACATCAAATCCAATAATATTGGTTTCCTATATTTACTTTACTAGGTGTTTTGCCCGCGACGCGGGCTTAAACATTTTTATAATTTTTGAAAAGTTTTTTGTACACTATATTCATTATTCTAAAATAAATATTAAAATAACTTAATATTATATTTTTAACTATATAATTTTAAAAAATTATTTGATTAATATTTAATTATGTAATTTATGTTTTTTACTTTTTACTGAAATACTTTTTCAGATAACAATACAATATATATATATATATATTATCTTTTTTTTTAATTATATTTTTAGATTTTGGATAATTTATGTATATATTATCCAAATATTTAGTTACATAATTTATGTTTTACACTTTTTACTAAAATACTTTTTCAGATAACAATAGTATTTACATGAAAAGTATTACATAAAATTTATTGACTTTTAACGTGAGAGCATTCTTTATTTATTTTAATCAATTATCTAATCAAATAAATTTATTTTTTTTAATTTAGTTATATATTTTATTTGATTAATATTTAGTTATATAATTCATGTTTTTAATTTTTTACTAAAAAAATTTTTCAGATAACAATACAATATATACATAAATTATCTCTTTTTTAAATTATATTTCAGATTTTAGATAATTCTTACTATTATTAATTTTAATCAATTATCTAATCAAATAAATTAAAATTTCATTTTTATTTTTTAATTTAGTTATACATTTTATTTGATTAATATTTAGTTATATAATTCATGTTTTTAACTTTTTACTAAAAAACTTTTTCAGATAACAATACAATATATACAAAAAATATCTCCTTTTTAAATTATATTTTCAGATTTTGGATAATTCTTACTGTTATTAATTTTAATCAATTATCTAATCAAATAAATTAAAATTTCATTTTTATTATTTAATTTAGTTATACATTTTATTTGATTAATATTTAGCTATGTAATTCATGTTTTTAAATTTCTACTAAAGATTTTTTAAGATAACAATACAATATATAAATAAATTATCTCTTTTTTAAATTATATTTTCAGATTTTGGATAATTCTTAGTATTATTAATTTTAATCATTTATCTAATCAAATAAATTAAAATTTCGTTTTTATTTTTTTTTAATTTATTTATACATTTTATTCATTAAGGGTATAAACGATATTAACCACTTTAACTTTTAACGTGAGAGCTCGATTCCAAAAATTTACTTCGCAAATAATAGTATAGATTTCTTTTGTTAATTTTAAGTTTGACCGTAATTTATGTAATAGACAAATATAAAAAAAAACTGATATACAAAATCAACATAACACAATCTGATTTCGGTAAATATAGAAAAGTCACTACTAATTTATACACAACCTTCATGACCA
Organism: Brassica napus; assembly: GCF_020379485.1. Classification (NCBI taxonomy): domain Eukaryota; kingdom Viridiplantae; phylum Streptophyta; class Magnoliopsida; order Brassicales; family Brassicaceae; genus Brassica; species Brassica napus. Next base: position 8,030,619 of record NC_063435.1, on the reverse strand, counting down.
ATTAAAAATTATACACGAAATTGTAGATATTTTTTTACCATTAATCTCGCGATGGAATATATTTGATTGACTTAATTCTTGTGGCCTATAATTTGTTTCCTTATAGTTTGTTTATTTCATATTATATTTTTCTATAGTCTGTGTTTCATTTTATCTTATATTCATAATTTGTATCATGAAAGCAATAATTATATTACCTATATTTTATTTTATCTTAAATTTATAATTATTTTATATAAGTTTTTGCTTACTCTTATAGGTTTGCTTTCACAGACTATACTTCAATTACACCTAACCAAAAACAAATGTTTTTTTTTTAAATAGAAGCTTACTTTATATAAACATACATAATTTTGTTCAATCTTTCATTATATAACATGTAAAATTTATGATTATGACTTTTACATTTTTACTATCTATAGATTAAAGTCATAATTTTTTTTAGTTTATTTACTCCGCGCATGACGTGGATACCACCTAGTATATACAAATAATATATGAATTATATTAAATCACACTGTCCGCCTAGTTTTATTGATTAGTCTGGCCTTCTTAGAGTCACCAACATGAACAGGCGGGTCAAAATTAACGTCTGGCTCAATGTGCCACGTTCAAAACGTTGATATTTAGGCTTTACATAATTTTATCATTTAATGTAATCAAAAACAAAAAAATTATATGTAATCAACCACCACGAAATCCCATAACATCATCCACTTCAAATTTGTGTGGACGTGGCCTAAACTTTTACTTATATATAATCAACCCACACAAGTATTCTCATTATAACATCATCCACTTTAATCTGAGGGGAATGGCTGGAGAAGAGCAAAGACGTAGATGGAGCCTTCAAGGCAAGACCGCACTTGTCACCGGTGGAACCAAAGGCATTGGGTTCGTAAAACCTTCTTCTTTCGATATTCATCTTAAAAGCAACGGTGACAGACTCTTTTGAATATATGCTGTTGATTCTTGAAATTTTTAGGCATGCTATAGTAGAGGAACTTGCAGGATTTGGGGTGATAATACATACATGTGCTCGAGACGAAGCACATCTCAACGAGTGTTTAAGCAAGTGGAAGAATAAAGGGTTTCAAGTCACTGGTTCAGTCTGTGACGTATCGTCCTGGACCGAAAGAGAGAAGCTAATGCAAACTGTGTACTCTTTGTTTGATGCCAAGCTCAGTATCCTTGTAATTAATCTCCCTATATCATTTGATTGTTTTTATGTTATCTTAAGAAAGACAGATCAAGTGTAAAACTTTTGGCTGATTAACTTTTTTAAAAAATTGACTGATTCATGTCTCCGGTTGTATTCTTGTTATTAGATCAACAATGCTGGCGCAATCCGGTCAAAGCCAACAATAGAGCATACGGCTGAGGATTTCTCGTTCCACATTTCGACCAACTTGGAATCTGCGTATCATTTTAGCCAGCTTGCACATCCTCTGCTCAAAGCTTCAGGATGTGGTAACATCGTGTTCATATCCTCCATTTCTGGGGTCGTCTCACTTAGCATCAGCTCCATCTACAGTGCCACAAAAGGTACATACTGACCAGTCGCGAACCTAGATGTAGCTTTTACTAGGTGCATAAAGTTTATAACTGGATCACTGGGTGCAAATATAATAATTTTTAAATTTTCACCTTATAAAATAATCAAAAAGTGAAACCAAAACCAAAACCACTCAGCTCAATAAAATAATTTTCACCGTGATACAGTGATACTGACTCACTCAATAAGAAACCAAAACCAATTATCAGAAATAGTCCAAAACCCATCTGTGTGTGAGTCTTGTTACTACAGCTTACACTAGATCGTCAATGTTCTAAAATATGATATGTGTTAGCCGGATGGTGAACTACAGCTGTATATACAAACATTGTAGTTAAAGCCAAAATATATATATCGTAACTTTATATAATTTTAATTATTTTAAGCTAAAATAAATATTATTTATTTACAAATAAAAAATAAAAAATATATTATTATTTCAAATGTATATATTGAGATGATTTTTTTGTTCAAACCGGATATTGAACAAAAAAATACATAATAAGTTAAAATAGTTTGGACAATAAAATACAACGGCCACACGTTTATCTCCCGCACTGGTACAAACCTTCGGTATAAACATATGACTTCATTCACACTTTACAGGTAATTTGAGTATTGATCTTTGTCAACATGCCCAGTAAAATAATTGTCTTTTTAATATAAGTAAGAGATTCCAAAATAGGTAATGCCGTCTAAATTAACCGAACTATGAAATTCGGTATGTCATGCTTCCGTATAAGTTATACGGTATAACGATAGATCATCTATCGTTAGATGGCCCTTGGACGGCCTTATAGGGCATAGCTGAGAATCATGGGTAGTAAGAGCATTAATATCGGTGCCTCTTAAGACTGACTCTTCCAAAAAAAAAAGTAATTTAAAATTATGTGGATCCCACTATTAATTAAAACCTGCATCTTCTACTTCTTTCGTAAGAGGTGAGTTTGTGAGAGTTTTATCACTTTCGCAGATTCCACTAATACGTGGCGGCCTGCGATTGGTCAATTTTTTTTTTAAATCAGATAAAAAAAAATAATAATAATAAAAAAATTAAAACCCACTCTCCCTCCCCTTGCGTTAATGCTGCTCTAAGCTCTCGGCAACCAAGTGTATGATTGGTTTTGACGAATATCTAACGCGCGCAAGTATCTAACATAGATATCTCAAATAAAATGAATTAAATAGATCTATAGCAAATGGTAAAATTCATCCAAACTTTTTTTTATTTGAGACATTATTAGGTAGATTTCTCCACTATTTGAGAAATCCATCTAACTAAATATTATTATTATTCAGTTTGAAATTCAATCCACTTATATTATATTTTAAACTACATTTAAAGTAGAAATTATCTATAATTATCTTTATATCTCAGGAAAATACATACCTCAAAATAAATACTTGATCCGATCCCAAATATTATACTTGAAATCAAATATTTAATTAAGATGAGCAATATTTCATTTATTTTTCATACATATAAATTATAAAATGACTTCAAACTTATAAATAAAAGAAAGAATTATTTACAAGCTGTTATCATCTATTTTAAAATAAATAAATAAAAATTAAATTAAATTAATTTTATTTTTTGAAAATTTTATTAATTATAGGCATTAATAATTAAATACAATTTAAATATTCATTTTTAAATAAAGAATGATATATTGAAAGTTACTCTATATACAAAAATTGAAGAATTAATAGAGATTATTTAGTTATTTGTATTGTTGCTCTTTCTCTTTTTTAGAGAGTCCAATTTGACCTTTATGGATTGTGTCATTACCTTTTTGTTGGATTTGAATATTTTCAATATATTTCTATGCCAATCATGTTCTATGATATTTGTTCCAGTAGGAATAGAGATCAGACTTAGACCTATATTGTTTGAAATTTAACTTGTTCGTTCATGTTCACATCATAAACAAACTTAGACCTATAAAATTCACCGCTCAAAAAAGCAAAGAATGTGTTCTGCTACACAAAATATGAATGTCAACACGGTAAACAAACCAGGTTTTATAACACATTAATATGTGTGTACATAGGGGCAATGAATCAGCTAGCAAGGAATTTGGCATGCGAGTGGGCGAGCGACAGCATAAGAGCTAATTCTGTAGCTCCTACATTCATTGCCACTCCACTGGTTGATAATGTGAGATACAATTATTTTTTGAAGATATGCTCATTTTAATTTGATGATATTTTGATTTCTTGCGCATTGGATGATGATTTGTAGGCGTTTGATGATGAATTTAAAAAAGTGGTAGAATCAACAAATCCCTTGGGGCGCATAGGAAAACCAGAGGAGGTAGCATCGGTGGTGGCATTTCTTTGTATGCCTGCAGCTTCTTACATAACGGGTCAGACCATTTGCGTTGATGGAGGTCTCTCGGTCAATGGCTTCTCGTATCAGCCACACGCTTAATCCCAACCACCAAAACAAATAAAATTGAAGTTCAGTAATAAGTTTGAGTGTTCAGACTTTGTATCCTTCATATGATTATGTTTTTCATTATTCCCTCTGTTTCAAATAAGTTGATGTTTTTTAAAATAAATAAAATTAGTTGATGTTTTAAGGTTTTTGCACACGTTTTATGAAATTATTAATTTTATTTCATTTTTCATTAGTTAAAGTCAATCTAACAAATAAAAATAATTCAATAGAATATGATTGGTTAAATATACCAAACAACATTTAGGTTTTGCATAGAAATCTTTTAAAAAAATAGAATGAAACAAAAATACAATCTTAAAACATCAACTAATATGAAACAAAGAGAATAGCATATGTGGCTGAGTCACCATTTTTGTTGTAAGATTTGAATTTTTCTACTATCTCCTGAGTGTTATTGCGAAAGCCCAAGTAACAAAAGACTACTAGAGCTTGATCAGTGCAAAATTTTTGTTTTTATAAATAAAACAGTATAAATTTATTGTTTACATATATTATATAAATGTTTAATATAAAATTTTAAACATAATAGTTATTTTATTTTTTGAGTAATTAAATTTATAATTTTTTAATAGTCAATTGTATCACCCATACTTTTTAACATATAAATTTATTGTATTCAGCTTTCAGTGAACTTTTATTTATATGAAAATATGCTACAAATAATATATCAACTGAATAATTTATATTTTATTTATATATTCTATAAATGATTAATTTAGTTTTTAGTTATTACTAATAAATAATGGGAAATATAACTATATAGTTTTAAAATGATATTGTATTCTAAATTTATTAAACGGATACCTAAATCAGTTTAAGTGGCTTTTAAAAATTATTTTACGTTTATGTAAATTATTTATTGTTTTACATTAACCTTATATCACGTTTTGTCATCTAACACTACTAAAAGCCAAATATCCTGAGTGTTTAGGGTGTCCACGTCATTTAAAATATTTCTCCAATCAGAACATTTCATTTGGACACGTCAGACTGGCTTCAATTACTTATGAGCTTCACGCTCTTCTTTTATTTGGAGTGGGCTCCACGTGTAATCACTTTAATTTTAAGTGTTTCACGCTTTTGTTAGGCACACAATAATGGACATGAATTTTCAAAACGAGCCCACAAAATCAGAATTGCTTATAATGAACTAAACTTCCTATGGAGCCCACCACAAGCTCCTCCTTCGAACTCTCTTCTTCATATTTTTTTTTTTGAAAACAGCTTTTCGTCTTCTATATTATTCTATTTTCCACTGCAGAAACATAACTATATGTAACGCTTTCTCCACCATTGAGAAAATATATTAAGTTTCACCATTAAGTCACTCCATTCAACTTTTCCACTACTCGAATTTAATTACTTCTCTTCCCATCTTCTTTGCAAATCCCTAATTTTCCATACCATATATAGTGGTGCAGCCATCTACATATCTCATTGTTTCACAAGATTCATCATCGTTTCTTCCTTATAGTGGTGACGCGTCTCATGTAGAGTCAAGAATAAAAAGATGAGTGATACAGAGGAGGCCATGAATGATCTGCGATGACCTTTCACACATGAGGGTGTACCGGATCGGTTCAAGACAATCAAGTATTATGGGTTCACCTCAAGTTATCAGATACAGCTCTATCCCTATTCTTTCATATTCCATCAGTTTCACTGTAAGAAGAAAAGTTCCAAACTTTTTCAATTTTTTTTTAATTTGTTAAAAGTTGTGACTGATTTGTATCTTTTGGGTCCAGTGTAGTTATTCTTCTCCAACACAAGCTGCAATCACTAAGGATCTCAGTTTAACTGTTGCTGAGGACCTGAGGTACTTAACCAATTTTTCTGTCTAGAGCTGTCTGGTTGATTCTTTGTCTGACTTTGATATCATGTCCATGTATTAGTACTCTGTGTTTGGTTCTCTATCCAACGTGGCTGCTATGGTTGGTGCAATTTCCACAGGTCAGATCGCATAATATATTGAACGAAAAGGGGTATTGTTTCGTTTCCTGAGTATTAAGCTACCCTGTTTCGAATCTTGATCCCGCTAATAACATATTCATTGCTTTACTTAACCCTTTGATTGTGTGTTTTCTTTGACAGTCCCTCATGAATGCTGGTCGGCTTTCATATCATTTGCAAAAGTGAGTTATTTTTCAGTTTCTTTATTTGACTTCAGTCTGAAAATATTAGATTGACCTTACATCATACTGGCTTTATAGGATACTTCTTTAGTAATTTTCTTTTCATGGGAAGACTTTTAGAAGGCTCTGGTGTTGGGATCATTTAGTGGATATTAGTCTTTAGATATGGCTTACTTAGATCTCAATGGAACATGTATCACTGACTATATCATTTGTATAGCTCTAACATATGTGTTATGTTCGGTTATTACACAGGCAATAGGTTAAAAGAAGCATATGAAAAGGCTCAATGCTCCAAAACATTGGATGCTTGACAAACTTGGTGGTGCATTTGTATTTCTTCTCTGAGAATTTCTGTCTTCTCTATGATAGCGAGGGACGTTTCCGTCTTCACTCCATCAGGGACGTTTCCGTCTTCACTCCATCAGGGACGAAGAAGCTAAGGTTTTGATCTCTCTTGCTCTTGATATAATTTAGAGTAATGTTTGACATGTATGTGTACAAATAAGATTTGTTTCTTTTCCTCTTTACAGTATAAGCTTTGCAAGGTTCGAACTATCCAATTCAAACAAAAGGGCATCTCTTTCCAGACAAACTATTAAGCTCTGCCTGGAGGAGAACAAGATTGTTGCGTTCATCAAGTTAGATTTCGGTAATGTTGTGATGGTGACTAGAGGTAGAAACAGAGGGAGTGGTGGTGTGATTAGAAACCGTGCAAAGCTTAAGGGAAGCTTTGAGACTACCACCACATACAAGACTCAACAGGACATGAGTTTGCAACAAGGTTGAGGAATGTGTTCACGCTAGGCAAAGGGTCAAAGTGTTGAATGTCCTTTTATTAAGGGTTTAGGGTGTAAGCTTACCAAAATAGAAGAAGCCAGGAAGAGGCTCGCTAGCCAACAGACTTTGTGGCTTTGAGCTATTTATTATATTGTTTAGATGACTTTTATTTCCTACACTCACTTTGCTTTTGGTTCGCTTCCAAGCTTTGAAAATAATATGTTTTTTAAACTATCTCAAGAGTTAAAAATGGATCCATAGAAAATTTCAAAATAGAAAATCTCAAAATAGACGCATATGTTGGTTCGCTGCTCAGTTTTGAATCTTATCTTATTTTATCAAAAGTTTAAGGGTGTTAATCATTTATGCAATTAAATTGATTTGCAAATAATATATATTCACAAGTCTAAGTAAATTTTACTCATTTTCAAATCGAATACAGTATATTGATTCTAATTAATATTTACGAATTCTTAATTTTTGTCTTTGTATTTTAAATAAAAAATCCATTGAAGTCTCTCAGAATAAAATAAAAAAAACAATCCCATATGACAAACACTTCCTTTTTTAAACACTTATTATCATATCAGAAATAATCAGATATAATCAGATTAATTACCAGCTTGTGTATTTTCTGATATTGGAAAAAAATAGAATTTCAATAATTTCAAAATTGTTATTACCAAAACAATACAAAAACTATAAATTTTTCTAATAGTTTATATAGTGTAATTAATATCAGTGAAAAATTATATTAAAAACACAAATTATAAATAATCTAAATTATAATTTGAATATACAGAAATCGCACTCTATAACCATACCAAAAACAAAAATTTGCCAAGTAACCAAAATCTCATTCGTTCTCCTCTCTTCTCTTCCTATCTCTCTCTACAAATTTAATTTGTTTTTTTGTTTTGGTTATTTCACTAATTCATCCTTGAATATATGAGAAAATAACCCGGGCGTAGCCCGGAAAAATCTCTAGTATTTATTAATTAATGAAACACCCATTTTTTTCTTCTAAATCAATTATATATAGATGCATGTTTGACTTTATATAAATCTATTTGACTAAATCTGATGACACACATAACTAAATCAAAATGTGAGACCTATTCATCTTTATAATATGAAAATTAATTTTCAGTATCAATCTAAAAATTATATTTAAATTTTGATGCGTCTTACTTATAAAAACACACACATGACTATAGTACTTCATATATATATATATTTTATTAATTAGTAAAATTTATTTTTTAATAAATATTGATACAAAGTAAATTTTGGGAAAGTAATTATTATATAGGAGATTTGTTATTGTATTTGTTAACATTTATTAGGTAGTTTTTTTTTGTTGATGACAAAAAAAAGAGACTTACCAATTATAGAGATCCCAAATATATGGATCTTGATTTATGATATATTAATTAAGTTTTAAATTTATCATGAATTTGTTATAAATTTAGTTTAGGTAATTGTCTATTAAATTAGGAAAAAAAATTTAATGATAAAGATAAATTAGTTATTACTTCAGTGGCATTGAGACGTAAATAAATTTAAGTTTTAAGGGCTAATTTATAAGTGTACTTCTGTTTTAATAATATAGATTTGACCAAGAAAAGAAGTTAATGAGTGATTTCAACATATGTAATACTCTTGTTTTTCATATATATACAATATAATCTCTTTAAATTAATACTCTATAAATTAATATAAAATAAAAATTTCTATAAAATAATATAATTTTATAGTTTCAAATTGAGTTTTTGGTTCAATTAGTATATCGATAAATTAATTTCTATAAATTAGTAAAAAAATTATAGTTTTAGTGTAGTCTCAATATTATTAATTTATAGAGGTTTCACTGTATATATGATGTTTAGCTAAATAATTGATTCAAAATATTCTAAAAGTAGTGAACACAATATTTTATATGTTATGACATTAGAGAGGTCAAACTTTGTAAATTATTCAGGCCCGACGTCAAAAAAAAAAACAAAAAATTATTCAGGCCCATTAGCTTATTTATCTAGGGGTTTTAGGTTAGCTAAGATAAAATTAATTTAAATACGTGTAAGTCAATTGTGTTTGGAAACTTTGGCTGCACGACAGCACGAGTACCTCTCTCTTTCTCATTTATGAATGAATCAAAACCTTCTTTATCTTTGTGACAAAAGCTAAAGCTTTCTTCTTTTCTTTATTCTTTTGCTTGTCAGTAAAGCTCTAGTGAGGTATGTATTTTCTTTCGTTTATGTGTTAATAAGAACACAACTCTTATCTTGTTTTGAATCTGTAACATGGTATCAGAGCACCAAGAAGCAGATCTTGGATTTGTATCTCTTGTTTGCGCATAAAATCATCATGTGACAGTTAGAGATTGTGGAAGCCATGACGGTGCAGGAAACTCAGCCAAGGCAGGATACTGAGGAATCTCTACTTGCAAAAGGAGGTGCTAAGACAAGAATCTGGACAGGAGAAGCAAAGCCAAAAGATGAGTACTTTTCTTCATGGGATTAAGAGCGGCTCACTGCCTATGCTTGCAAACAAGCTCTAATAAGCCTCAACATCAGAGGTTGTTGTTTTGAGAAGATTCCAAGAGAAAGCACAGTGTTTAACAATACCGGTTTAAACACACAGGAGTAACATTTGAATACTAGCTTTGAACTCATGAAGCTAGAGTGTAATCAGATTGTGCGACTGGTTTTTGTTGCTGTGTCTAAGATTGTGATTAAGAAATGTGCTTCAAAGATATCTAGCAGAAACTAAGCTCGATCGATGGGGTTTGTTTTCTGAAGTACAATCAGTGTTGGGACTTTGGCAAAAGGTCATTTTATTTGAGCTTGGGTTAATTCATTCTGTTGCTGAAGTTTTGTTATTTCTACGTCCATTTCAAGCTAGTGTTAGTGGTTACAGACTACGTATTTGGTAAAATGCCAGAGATGAAGAAGTTGATAATGGCTTATGGATATGAAGTAGAGAATGAGTAGGACCGTTTGGTAGATCTGGAAATAGAGTTCTTCTTCTTTCTTCATGAGACATGTTAGCAGAATTAGAAAGGTAAGAGGAACCTTGGTTCTTAGTGAGACAAATAGGCCACAAATACGTCTGAGTGAGATTGTTTAGATTCTTCAAATATCAAGAGAATACCTCTAAGTGAGTCATGCGATACTCTCTATGTATAGATCTGAATAGATCTAACACTAAGTTTGTTCTCCATGTATAATTAATAAATAACTTTCCTACATCAAACCACCTTCGATTACTCATTTTCCTGTCACAGCCATCTTAGTTTGCGTCCAAACTCGGACCCTTGATTTTACCCGACGCCAAGTTTGCGTGAGAGTATTATAGAGCTCAAGTCCAAAGAATTTTTTAAATACCCATTAGCCTATGTAGGGTCATTGTGTTTGGAAACTTTGGCTGTGCACTATCAGCCTCTCTCTTTCTCATTTATGAATTAATCAAAACCTTCTTTATATTGGTAACAAAGCTAAAACTATCTTCTTTTTTTTTTGAAAATGCTAAAACTATCTTCTTCCCTTTACTTTCTTGCGATATTTCTACTGAACTATATGTCTTTGTTTTCGTTTGTGTCAATAAGAACACAACTCTGATCTTGTTTTAATTCGGTTAACACATGATAGAATTTTGTGATATTTCTATGAGAAAAATAAAAGCTAAGACAAAAGAAGTAAGATTGATGGTAACAAAACAGAATTACAAAAATGATTTAAATTCAGATTAAAAATGGAGCTAGATCTAAGGCGGTGGTTTGGAAATCTAACGATCATGAGTCAAAAAATTATTCAAGGAACCAAACAAAACAAGTCTCAAACTCAATTAAAAGAGCTAGATCGATCCACTTTCATGGCTTCATTTATCAAACAATTTTAAAATCTAAACTTCCGTTTGAATTAGAGAAAGATGATAAACATTAATGATCATAATTGATAAGTTCACGATTTGCCTTTAACATCTACTTTTGTCGGTCAAAAACAAATCGCTTGTATTTCTAGCAGCTTAAAACACTTTCGGTGAATAGATTAAACCTAGGATCATGCACTAAGTGATCTATTTAGGATATGACTGGTTCTCCGCTACCACCCACAAACACAATTTTTTGCGGTTGGTAGCGATTGTTGGTTTTTTGCAACAATTACAAAAGTGCTTTAAATGGTTTGAACCGCTTCAAACCTCTTAAAATCAAAATCTGGTTCCCGCAAGTTTATGGTTACGGGTGGATAAATAATTATAAAAATATTTAAAAAATATTTAAAAATTTTAAATTAAAGTTTTAAAATGGAAATGTTATAAATAAATATACATATATATATATATATATTTCATATTTTAATTAAAATACACAAACAATATCATAATTTATTTATAAAAATTTAAACTAAGCATAATCACTATAACTTTTCAACGTTAATATATGTACATATATAAAGATATATACATAGATAAACGAAAAAATAATATTTTTTAATATAAATCTTCCAGAAGAATGACCAACTTTTACAATTATTTAGAAGATATCAAGATTCTGAAAAAAATTTTCATACCTCAAAGCTTAGTCATACACTAAGAACGATGAATTGAAGGGCATACAACCTTGCACGCAGTGTCAGGATACAACTGTCTTTTGTCGTGCATATGGATGCAGAGTTACCAAAGTGGTTCACATAGTCTATATGAGTCTGTAATGCTGATGACAAAATAATAATATAAATTTTCAAAATAAATTTTAATGAAATTATAACTTTCATCTAAATTAAAAAATTTAATCAATAAACATAATATTATTATTAATTATATTATATTAACAATTATTGTATTTTATCACAATAGTATGTTTTTGATATTTTTATTATGTTATAATATGTTAATATTGGTAGTTTATTATTAATACGATGTAGTATCTCATAATCAACCGGTCACAAATCAATCAAACATACCAATTTCTAACCGATGTATTGTCGTACATATCGCTTAATAACACTAGAAACCGCAACCACCCAAATCCACAAACTCCCTCGACAGCACCCACAACCAATGCATTTCAACTAGTCATACCCTTAATACAAGCCTTAAATTCAAATATGAATGGAGACAATCAAAACATCAATCCTTATTTTTGTTCAGCTCACGAATCTATGATCTCCTTGCCCCATAGACCTAAAAAATAGACTACTCAATCATGGATAGAGAAAAAATAGAAGTAAGAGACCTTGTTTGTTTCTATATCCAGACGCTGTATCTTTATGTTAATAAGATTTTGTTCGTTTGGACACTATTGCATCAGCATCTAAATACAACATATATAATATCTTGAATATCTATATATTTGAGATGCTAAAAAAAATATAGAGTTTAAATGCTACATTTGCATGTCAAAATTCAAATACCTAAATACCCTTAATACAAATATACAATGAAATGAAATTAAATATTAGAATTATTATATAATATTTTTATTTTTCCGTCAAAATCAAAATTCACGTTTTTCCATCAATATCATAAAATTGCATTTTCTCGCCAAAACCTAAAAATACACTTTTCTCATCAAAATGTAAAAGTATGTTTTTTACCAAAACCAAAAAAATCACGTTCTAACCAAATACGAAAACCGCGTTTTTCCGTCAAAACCAAAAAAATTGTGTTTTTCCGCCAAAACCGGAAAATTGTGTTTTTATGCCAAAGCCGAATATTGCTTTTTCTGCCAAAACCGGAAAATCACATGTATACCAAAACCGGAAAACCGCCTCTTCTCGCCAAAATCGGAGGATCGTGTTTTTCCGTCAAAATCGAAAAATAGCATTTTCCTGCCTAACTAAAATATTACGTTTTTCCGCCAAAATCGCAAATTGTATGTTATTCACTAAATTTCATAATTAAATTTCAGTTCAAAATCTGCGAAATAGCATTTTTCCACAAAAAATACAAAATTAGTTTTCAAAATATTTATTTGAATATTTTAATCATTTCATTATTAAGAATAAAACTATGTTTTCTAGTCTTTCTAACTATTAGACTTTTGGTCGTATTGTCTTCTGATTGAGACTGACCTGGTTGAGCCGGATGGTTAGATTGTCTAAGCTGGTTGGTGAAGTCAGGAGAACCTCAATTGACTGGTTGAAACTTTCTCATAAATCCTTTTAGGATCGGTCCTTGGAGCTATCTTTATGATTAGAATTTGGGTGGTTGGGTTAAGGTCAGTTTATGATCTTGTATCAAGAACACTTTCACCTTAGAAATTAGTTATTTAGAAAACCTGTTTGGTTAGGCAAATACCACCTCCATATGGGATTTGGGGACAGGGTAGATGGTCTTGGCATTGAATTGCGTCAGAAAGCTGTTAAAGATAGGCATTTTATCCACGTACGTCTACAACAACACCTATCCCCACAATAAGCCAAGTTGTCTTATAAATAATCTTGGATTGTCTTCGTTCTTTGAGGAAGATAAGACAATCCGCGTTATTCTTTGTCCAAGGATAAATGGATCCGACTGATTATGATAGATAGTTAAAGATAATCTTTACAAAATGAAGTACAATTGGAAATTTGAATTCTTATATGTAACCACTTATTCTTTCTTTCGCAATGACCACTTTTCCACTTTGGATTACTGTTGTAAAGATTCTACTTTTGTAGTCCAGAACATGGACTTAAAGTTTCATCATCCATGCTTTATTGATATATTAATCCACGATAATAAATATGCGTAGAGGGACCGATGGTGATACGTTGGATATACACTATGTACAGTACATCCAATTCCAACTAACACAAAATAAAAATAACATTTTCCCTGTGGAATTATTTAGATTTCCGTATCCATTGGTGGACCTTAAAGAAAGACCAACACACCTACTTTCTGTAATTTTATTTAATATACACACAAAAAAAATGAAATATGTTCCTCAATAATATTTCTTAGCATTTCCTTTTGCCATTATTTAACATGAATCACCCAAATGTGACATACTCTAATTCCACAAACCATTATCACAATGCTCCCATTCGCCAACTACTACATATCTTCCTCATCCATGTCCGAGAACAATGGTAACAACAGCAAGAGGAGGAAGAAGAAACGTCCGATGATGGTTTATGGAGGCGGAGGAGGAGATGATTTGGCGGTGGTGAAGGCGGCGGCGTGGGCTTGGTATCAAAGGAAGGAAGGCAAACCGATTATGAGAGAGTTTGAGATAACAAGAGCACCGAGAACACCTCGACCTTCGCGATACAAGATCGAAGCTACAAAGAACATGATCCTCTCTGACAACAAGGTTTTAGCCGAGAATAGGGTTTCTAAGTCATCGCTTTGGTACACAAATTTCCATTACCAAGAGGATCAAGAAACCCAATACTCTCGTCTACTTGACACTTACGAGAACAAGAACATCTCAAAAGGGCTTAATTTGGATGATCCTGGTTTATCCGTGAGTTTGAGCAGTGCTTTCATGCTGAACGACGATAATAATAATCATGATTGTGTTTGTGATGATCATGGTATGTTAAAGAGAAATGGCTATGATAAGAATACTAATAGTAGTAGAAAAACTGATAACAAGAGTTCCATGAAAAAAGTGAGCAAAAGAAGTTTGTGGAAGGGACTGATTGTTATGGGTCCAGTGTCTACGGTTTGTGGGAGAAGCGATGATGTGGATCTACGGGCTTCTAAAGCTAGCCGGAGAACAGTTAAGGTTGCGGCGGCGGCCGAGGCTCTCCTCAGGTCGGCAGCAAGTGGCAAGATCACTCAGACCCGTAGTCACTAATTTTAGTGGTTATTAGGATGGAAAGATTTGAACAAATTGTTAAAAATTCGTACATTTTCATGTTTCTGTATTTGTTGAACTAGCGGTGTATTTTCTTCCAGTTTCAGTAAATACGTACATTTTTTTAAAAATTTAATATGTACATCTTCGGGGAACAAAATGACAAGAAAATATTGAATTTATTCTAACTCGGTTGCGAGTCTTGTGACATTTGTACTGATGTTTAACAATTCTTTTAATTTCAGTAATTTTTTTATTATGGTGTTGTTTACATGCATTGATTCATCTGGATAAAGCTGCATTGATATCCATGTTGTTAATTCAACATAGAAATGGATCAAATTTGTTTTTGAGCTTAGCTGAATTTTCATAAAAAATTAATAAAGCTTTCACAGATGATCTGGATGAACGCAATTCAATTGAAAATAATAAATGACAAAATGACAATTCTAAACTTAAAATGATCTATAATTTTTTTAATATACGCTATTTAAAATTAAAATTTCTATCACATATTTTATTCAAAACTAACAATAATATTTTCAGCAAAAAAATAACAGAAAAAATCATAGTTTCTCCAGAAGTCACAAAATTACATTTTACACTAAAAAGGTCAATTGTTTTCCTAAAATCGAGAAATCATATTTTTGTTAAAATCATAAAATCACATTCTCTCTCAGAAACTGGAAAATCATATTTTTGACAAAATCATAAAATCACACTTCTTCAGAAATGAAAATCACATCTTCCTCTAATAAACTTAAACTCACATTTTTAACCAAAACCACAATTCACATTTTCTACCAAAATTGCAAATTACTTTTTTTGTCTAACTGTATATCTCAGTTATCGCCATAATAAATCGTCAATATATTTTTGTTACAACAAAATGGTAAATTCCTTTTATGAATTTTACATTGAGTTAAAAATTCGTATAAGGTTTATCCACAAAGTCACATGCATCTAGAAATTGAGATTAAAATTTAGGATTTTAAATTTAAAAATATTAGATTTTGGATTTTAAATAAGAATATGTAATTTAAAATATATATAATTTGGAATTTAGAACTATGATGTTTGTGTTTAGAGTTAAAGGTTTAAAATTTAGAAATTTGTGTTTTAGAGTTTATGTTTAAGATTTAGAATTTTAGTTTGAAAATATTAGAACTAAAATTTAGATTTAGAGTTTAGAGTTAAAGTTTAGTGTTTATAATATAAGGTTTGGAGTATGGGGTTTAGGGGGTTTAGGGTAAGATTTGAGAATAAAATTTGAAAATATTAGATTTATAGTTTATATTTAAGATTTGGTGTTTAAGTTTGAAAATGTTAGATTTAGTCTTTAGATTTATTATTATTAGGGTATAGGGTTTGAAATATAGGTTATAAGGTTTTGGTTTATAGCTTAGGGTTTTAAATAGCAATGAAATATTTGTTGCAAAATCATGGCTATTTTAACCATGAAAAGTTGTAAGACTAAATTGTAGAAAAAAATATTGTGGACTAACAATGATTATAGCCATATTTTATCGTGTGACTATTATGACACAAAATATTTATCGTAAAATTGTGGCTATTTATAAATGTTACGATTGTGATTAAATTATGACAAAAAAAATTTTGGATTAGCCATAGTCTTAATCTCATGTTATTTCATGACCATTTTGTCATGAAATATTTGTGGTAAAGATTTGACTATTTTACTTACACACGTTTTGTCTTGTGGCAAATCCATTGCTTCTGCCACAATTCAGACACGGATGTTTAGATTTTTCACATTGTGACTTTTCATGGTTTTTTTTGTGGCTTTCAAAATTGCTACAAAAATTTTGTGGTAATTTCTGTGGCTATAACCAAAAATTTTATTAATGAAATAATGGTGGAACATACTCACACTATGCGAGTCACACACATAGACATATGATCAATGGTTCACAAGTAGTATATTCTCCGTTCTCATGTGGACTAAAGTACAGCTCCATTCTTGCCATCGGATCTTCGACGAAGCAGTGTGAGCTACGATTCGTAGAGGCATAGCTGGGATATTCCTGGTAAAGGCTGACAACTTTTCTTGCTCCAAATGGAAAATTTCACATAGTATGAACTGAAAAATAATATTTATTCATGTAGAACCATATTAATGTATCATAGAAAAAACTCTTTATGTAAGGCAACTATTACCACATCAGATCTTATATATTCATATACATATATATAGTAAGAAATACTTAATATTAAGGCTAATTGAGTTTAGCACACTTGTGTTGCCTAAAGTGCTTATGAGCTGCACGATTTTCTTCGACCGCCACATCAATGAATTTTTTCTCTTGTTTGTCAGAAAAGGTTGTACTGGAAAACGTACATAGATGAACAAGAAAGTCTATGATGCAACCAAGAAGAGGAATACTCGAAACTTTTGATGTAACTGGAGGAACCTGAGGATCATCTATATGAACTGGAGGAACCTGAGGATCATCCATATGAATCTATCTCTTGCAATATTGTAAGAGTTCTTTTTGAGATCTGAAAATTGGGATGATGAATAACAGAAAAGAGGAAGAGATGTGTTTATCTAATCCTAATGGGAAGAGTGACTCGATTTCCACGAATGACCTAAAGTTCTCACCGCCTCTTATGATTTTTCAAAAGTTGAGTGGTCATAAAGAATCAAGAAAATGCCTTTCTCATTCTTTTGACGTGTTGTAATCACAAAAAATGTTACAAAATATACAAATCTGCAAATATTATTCTAATCACAAAATTTAATTATATCTTACATTAATTTAATCTGAATTTTGGTAAATTAAATTAAATCATTTTGGAAGATTAGTTATAATAAACATGTCCTTTTAGAGCGAAGATTTGTGTGTGTGAATTGTGGAGATCTGTCGCGGGGGGGGGGGGGGGGGGGGGGGGGGCTAAAACGTTACAATTTGTATATGAACACTTTTACATGTTTATATATGCATGTAAAAACGTAAAATTACGATTTTTTAAGAATGCTTTTTTTGTTAAAAAAGTAAAAAATTGGATATTACGCTCATAGTTTGGATCCAAAGTTGGCCTTTAAATATATTGATTAACGCTAAAGAATCATCCAGAATCAAAGCAGTAATAAATATAATACAACTAGGAGCGTGTCCGCTTATCTGATATATGGTGTTTTTGATATCATTGTAAATATTTTTTTTTATCTTTTTCAGTCTTCTATCGAGTCTATCTAAATTTTTTTGAATCATTTCAGGTTTCGAGTAGGTTGCAGAGTTGAAGGAAGGTGCATATAAAAAAAATCATAATTGGAGTATTTCCTGCAGAGCAGCCAGACAGAGCAGTCTACAATTGATCTCAGAAGGAGCAGCCGAGTGATTGCTCGCGACTTTTATAGAAACTTTCAAGATATTTTAAGATTAACCTTAACCACCATATCTTCACTTCTAACCCAGCGGCGCCTCCATATAAAATTGCCACTTATTCTTTATTTCTTTGGACTTCCGTTTTTGTAAGAAACACGGCTCCATCTTTCTCACCATAGAGAAGATTATCCTGAACCTAGTTTTGTTCTATTAAATCGTATCATGTATTATTCAGAATTTCTTTCTATGTTTGCTTGTCCTATGATTGAGTAGCCGTTCTTGTTAACCTAGGGTGTTATGGTGCTAGATTGTGAGCTAAACACAAATAAGCATCATTAATTGTCTTCATTCATAACTGATTTTAACGTTTACATCAAACTGGTCACTTAATGCATGAACTTATGTAGATATATTGATTAACCGTGAGATAGATTGCTTGACACGTTTTGAAGGAGCATTTCATCCCTAATCAACGAAAAATAGATATTAGGATGTCTTCTGAACAGATCGGGTCAGTTCTTAATGTTTATCATCGCATCTCAGTCCAAACGAGAGTTTAAGTACTGAGATTGATTGATAAAAGAAGAAGCACCACAACAGTGGGCTGATTTTCCTTGCTACTCGAGTTCTAGACTCGAAATAAAAGAATTTGAATAGTTGTTTGGTTCGCACCCTTGTAACTCGTTCAATCATTCTAGGCTAGCTCGCTTATCATCCTCGAGAAACCCCTTGAATTACTTGTTACTTGCTTTCTACGCTTCAAACAATTACTAAACTCACTCGTTGTTTTAGCTTAATATTGAACCAATAGGATAAATTGTGAACTTGTCCTCTGGAATTTAATCTAAACATATTACAACAACACTGTTAACTTGACAGTAGCATAAGATTCATTTTTACTGTATCAACTTCTTACCATTACCAGAAAAAGACTCACTTATGAGCTCTTGTTCTTCCTCGTTTTCTTCTCTTGTGAAATTATCTCGTATTTGTTTTAAATCAGATTTTACATTTATAGTGGATTCGATAATGATAAACTCAATTTGAAGACATTAATCAGATAGAAAAATAGAGACACAACTATTTAGATAATTTTTAGACCTTTTTCTCTTGAAAAAAAAATCGGTGATCATCTAGATCTATGGAATATTGTAGTTTCTAATCTAGAGATAGAGAAAGATGGGAGGGTGCATGTGATATTTTTGATCATTTTAGTGCTCCGAGTTGTATTTAATAGTCATATTTGTGTGCATTAATGATTTGTGTGAATTAGGGGTTAAGGTCACGATTATAAATTTTGGGATCAATCCAAGTATGAAAGTGCACAATTAAAAAGTGTTGTGCCAACTTGTAGTAATCTAAAGAAAAAAGACTTAAAATGTAAAAATAAAGATTAATTGAAGACACATATCAACAAACTCTCTCCCTCTACATGTTTCAAATAGCTTTTAAAAGTTTTTGTCACAAAAATAAGGAAAAAAATAACCAAAATAATCTCTTTTATTTTGAAATTTTTAATATTTATTTTTATTTTAAAAACATGAAATCATGTCACCAAACTATCACCTCTTAACCCTAAACCTTAAGTCTATATTAATTAATCCTAGGATAAAAATGTATTTTTACTCTTTAATAAAATTTATTTGATCATTTTTTCCGTTAAAGGCTATTTTTGTGAAAATAAGATTAAAAAAAATTATCTTAAGAAATTTCTCAATTTAAAAACTCTAAAAGAGCAGTAAAATAAATTTTTTTTTTTGGGCAAAAGCATACTTGAATTAGAAAATAACAAAGCGTTCGAAACTCATCCACAAGCCGGAGAGTTAGATAAGGAGAGTAGCGCTGACTTAGCAATTGTATCAGCCAGAGTATTACCCAATCGAGGGATAAAATGAAAAGAAATACTACTAAAGGAGACTGATAGAGAGTGAATATCAAAGAGAATTCCTTGAATCCACACATGGTTCTTCTTGGTAGACAGAAGGGTGATGAGACTTTTGGAGTCTGAGAACACTCTAAGGGAGTCAACACCACGTGTAACTGCAGATTGGACTGCAGCCTTTAACGCCAGGGCCTCAGCTACAAGGGCTGAGGGGACAGATCGGCGGTATGAAGAGAAGTTGCCTGCTGGTGCGTCTGTGTAGTCTCGAAAGTGCCACCCCATACCACATCTTCCAGTCTTTGAGTCCCAAGCTGCATCAGAGTAAAGACTCCATGTGTTGGTACCTGAAAGAGAAGAAGGCGGAGGCAAAAGGTTGTTAGGCGCTAGCAGGGAAGGATCCACACACTGTGGCACTGCGGGAATATGCTGTGATTCTTGAGCTCCCTTCCAAGCTCTTGAATCCTGTAGTATTTTCAGAACAGTTTCTTCAACAGAAAAATCTTTACTTTCAAACAGTAACTTATTCCTGTTAGTCCATAGGGTCCAAAACACCCATGGGAACAAGGGAATGTCGCTTAGACCCGTTGGGGGCAGATTAACAATTTTACTGCAGCTTTCGATGAGGTTCATGACTGAGTTTGGTAGCTGTGGACGTGAGGACGGTGAGTGCATACATGGAAGCTGACTCCAAACTCTCTTAGCAAAAGGGCATTCGAACAAAACATGGAGTTCTGTTTCTAGTTCCCCACATCTCTTACAGTTTGCATCAATGGCCATTCCTCTGTTTTGGATCGCTGAGCCCACGGGTAAGGCTCCTGCCGTAGCTTTCCAGAGTAGATGTCTTAGTTTTGGGGAGGTATTAACCTGCCAGATGCGTTTCTTCCAGTCAAACTGGTCAAAAGGCTCAGCCTCAGTGTTGAGTTTGGCAACTGCGTAACCCGATTTTGTAGTATAAGTCCCCGACTTATCCTTTAGCCACACCAGTTCGTCGCTCATATTACAGTCACTGGGGGTGATCGCCTTAATGTTCTCCTCATACTGAGGCAGGTGCTCTCTTATGGCTTGTACGTTCCACTCGGAGGAGTTAGGTAGCAGGAGGTCAGCCACACATAGGTTAGCGTTTTCTAGTGTTGGTGGCCCTATGGGAGTTGAAGGTCTGTCGAGTTGTAGCCATGGTTGAGACCAGACCGGAATCGATTTCCCATTTCCCACAATCCAGCCAAGGCCCTTCTTTAGCACCTCCCGCCTCGCTAGTATACTTCGCCAGCCATGAGATGCTGAGGCCGGAGCAACACAATCCAAAAAAGATGAATTGTTGCAGTATTTTCCCATGAGGATTTGGGTAAGCAGGGACTGAGGTTCCTTTAGCATTCTCCAAGCAAGTTTTGCAAGCAAAGCATCATTAAACTGTTCTATCTCCCTGAATCCCAAGCCCCCAACACTTTTTGGCCGAGTTAGCCTTGTCCAAGAGACCCAGCACTATGGGGAAAAAAATAGACGCAAAGTACTAAACATATCTATAAAAATACTCATTAGTTTGCAGTTGAGTGTCTCGGGGCCAACTCCTCTGAGGTAGTTAAACCGTAACAAACTTACAGTTACGATAATAGACGGCCGAGATGCATCTAACAACCAAATCAATCTTCAACCGTTAGATCTTAACGAGATGATAACGAGCTCGATGGCACTAACCGTAGATTCTGATCACTCCGAGTGTATTTTCTAAAACAGACTCCGTTCCGTTTCGTTTCAAATTGAAGCGCCTAAACTCATTCCTCATTCTCCGTCTTCAACGGTGATGAAATCTCAGAAACCCTAAGCTTCACAGACGATGCCGCTTCCGATAATGGACACATGCCGGAAGCGAAAGCGGAAGCCGAGCGTGTACAGTCTCCAACGACTGGGAGAAGAAGAGTTCCCAATTAGCCGGAGCGGGAGCTTCCGAGACAACGTCAGGGTTTTTCTCCGGGACTTCGCGGAGGTCGAGGAGTATAACGTCCGCGGATCGCCGGTTTGGTGTACGCTCCTCAGCCACGAAGCGAAGAACACTGTGATTCCTCTGTATACAATCGAAGAAGACGTTGTTCGATCCTCGGAGCCTTACTGCGATCACTGCAGGTGTACAGGTTCGTTCCGCTTGGGTTTAATCGTTTAAATGTTTCAATCTGGGTTTCTTCGCATTGGAATCAGTTTCGGTTTAGGGATTATGAGATTCTGAGTATGCGTTTGATCTAAAGAAGGTTAACGATTTGGTGAAGAGATGAGTTTGCAGTTTGATTTTGTGTTTTAGATGTCAAAGTAAATGAAAGTTTGTTTCTTTTACAGGATGGAGCAATCACTTTGTGTCAAAACGAAAGTATCATTTTATCATACCGGTTGATGCTGAGTGGGATTTGCCTCTAGAGGATGATGTATTCGATCTGCAGACTCATCTTTTGCATGGACTGATTCACACTAATGGGTTTGGTCATTTGATCTGCGTCAATGGTCTGGAAGGAGGGTCCAGATACTTGTGCGGAAGAGAAATGGTTGATCTTTGGGATCGAATTTGTACCAACCTTGGAGCAAGGTAATAGAAAAAACTATTATCCTTTTGTGTTTGTTTGGTTTTGACTTGATTGGAGATTGAATGAATGTGTTATATTGCAGGATGATAACTGTTGAGGATTTGTCAAAGAAGAGATCTTTGGATCTTCGGTTGTTGTACGGTGTGGCTTATGGACACTCGTGGTTTGGGAGATGGGGATACAAGTTCTGTCGTGGGAGCTACGGTGTGACCAAGAATGATTACGAGAATGCTATAGAGCTTCTCGGTTCCCTTGAGCTTGATCAGATTGAGTTTGATTTTGGAGAGCATAGACAATTCAAACGGATCAAACAGGTTTTCCGGCACTACAAAGAAATGAGTGAAGGGCATTTGAAGACATTCAAGGATCTCTTGCGGTTTATCCTCATCATCAAGTCTCATGCTCCTCGAAAGAACAAGCTTCACTCTGCTCCTCCTCCTACTCTCTCAACTGATTCTCCTCTGAAGAAGAGATCAAACAGGTTGTTTATGAAGAAAAGCGATGCCGTGGAGAGTGAGAAGTCTCAGGGGTACCGGAGTTACAGCACTGTGGCAGCTAATTTGGGAAGTAGATGGCCTGTGAGAAGACTGGAGTACGCTGCTGAAGTAATCGTGGAGGCACTAAAAGAGATGAAAGTACTGAAGCAGAGTGGTATGACTCGGCAAGATGTTAGGGACTCAGCTAGATTGCATATTGGAGATACGGGTCTGCTAGACTACGTGCTGAAGTCGATGAACAATGTGATTGTTGGGAATGCTTTGGTTCAACGATACGTGGATCCTCTTACAAGGATTCTTCACTACACAATACAGGAGCTTGATGATGCTACCAAACTGGTGGAACAGAAGAAAGATGCTGTGATAGAGGCGGTTCCTTTGAGGGTTGTCAGTGAATCAAAAGCCGGAGGTCATGTTCATGGAGATCTGTTGTTACTATACACAAACGTGCTCTTGAACTATCCAAAGTCCGAGTCAGTGAGATCTGCAGCTCAAGTAGTCCTAGACAGCAAACACTTCGTAAAGGAGTGGCCTCTATGGGACAACGATGACAAAATCTTCCGGTTTGTTTGTCGTATCAATAACCCAAGTTTGATTGATTTGAGAACAGAACAGGTCACAGAGCTGCCTCCAGGTGAGCTAGTCACAGTCTCGTTACAAGCCACAGTCTTTGATCTAAAGCAAGCCATCGAAGAAACTTTCAGAGACACTTACTGCATCTTGACAAACTTTGAGGTGAACGAGATCGATGAGCTTAAGGAAGATGATGATGATGATAGCAACTTGCTGTTTGGAAAACTCGAGCCTTGCTCTGCTTTGACTGTGAGAGGAGATGGGATTGATTTGGAATCAACGCTCAAGTTCCAAGGTGGAAGCGACACATGGATGGTGAAGTGTGTTTGCAGAGCTAGAGATGACGATGGGGAGAGGATGATTTCGTGTGATGTCTGTGAGGTTTGGCAGCACACAAGATGCTGTGGAATTGATGATTCAGATACTTTGCCTCCACTTTATGTTTGTTCGAGTTGCTGTGATGAATTTGCAGAGCAGCAGAAGAGAGTTTTGCAGCCCAAGTACGAGTTTCAGAATCCTGGTCAGATGTTGATGCTTGGAGCAGCGGATGATTACTTCGCCGAAGAAGATGAGGGATGTCTTGGAATGATGATGTTTCCTTCAGAAAGTTTCGTTAGTGAACAGTTCATTTTGTAAACCATTTTTTTGGTGTCAAACCAAACACTGATGATTTTTTTGTTTGTAGATAAATCATTCTTTTGTAATGAACCCAAAATGGGAAAAAAACTGTATAGACATTTTTTGTGTTAACGAAGCAAAATGCATTTGTTACCATTTGGTCTCTGGTTTTACTATACTTGTTGCTTCTTCTAATCCAACTGGAGTTCGGATTGCTTGCATATCAAGGTAAATGTATTTATTTTCCAACTGATAACATACTTTTAAATGAAAAGATCGCTTATTAATTATTACTACATCACTACCATGTCCATGTCTCTATTTCTAAATCAGTTCAGTGATTGATGTAATATACTTTTACTACCGCAAAGAAACAATCAAAATGAACTAACCCCTCATAGACAAGCATCCAATAAAATGAATGGTTTAGCATGCCTACACCACAATCATTTTGTAATGAACCTCAAATCAATAAACTGAATTAAAATTCCCTCCGAAGGAGAAACAAAACCGACCTGGAACTTGAACTCTTGTTTTCTGAATCAAAATTGTCTATGATTTAGAAAACAAATGTTGTTTCCACTTATTTAACAAATAAAAGTGAATTAAGAAGGCTTCTTTAAATGCATAAATTCAATTGAAGAATCAGAAACATCAACAAATCCATTCATCTTCATATGTCTATTCATCATCTTCAACAACTCTGTAACTTTCTCCTTCGTCCCTTCTCCACATCCAACTTGTAACATCACAACAAGCTTCTTAAACGCACCTAATCGCAACGCTTCCTCAACCTCAGACCCATCTCCACTTTTACAAATCTTCCACATCACAGAAACCAAACTCTTCTTCGCAAACTCTGAAATCTTCAGAATCTTCTTCACCAGAATCGGCATCACTAGCTCGTTTCCTCTCACTATCGTCCTCCCTTCGTTACTTTCACAAATCGCGTCTAGAACCAGTAACGCTTTCTCGCAAACGCTATTCTCTGAGTCAACAAGCATCTCCACCGTTGAATTAACCAGACCCAGCTCCATAAATCTCGAGGTAGTCTCTGGTTTGGCGGAGATCATGTGGAAGATCGAAGTCAGGGACGACGAATCGCGAATCGATTTCACCAGCGCGTCGAAAACGCCGTTAATCGCGGCTAACTTGTGCACGATTGCTTCGTCGAGAGATAAAAGCTCCTTGACCAAAAACGCGGCGTTTTGATCACCGCTTTTCAGAAACCCCACTATACGCGTAAACGACGTCGTGGAAGTTAAATTCGCTTGACCTTCCGACCCAATAGGAAACATCCACGTCAGCAAAAGCAAAACATCCTCCAACAACTCCGACGCGTTTGCGTTTTCGGAAAACGCGTTGAAACAAACGCAAAGAACCAATCCGACGCCGTTTGCTTTAAAACATTTCGTGTTCCTCTCACTCTCTTGCCCTAACCTCTTCATTTTCTCGACCATCTCCACACACACCACGTGATCTCCACGCCGCGTCGCAGACAATAGCTTCCCGCAAATCTCGATCGCTTGATGACTTGAAATGGGAACACGTGGGGTCGGAACACGATCTAACGATGATCCTTTAGCGACGCACCATTCTTGGATCATCCTCCGAATCGCGTGGTTCGGTGTCTGTTCCAAAGTGGCTAGAACCGTGTTAGTCACCGGACACGTTTGGTTACCTGACTCAAACCATTTCTCGATGTTTTCGCGGTCGTAGGTAATCCCCGAGGCGATAATCACCGGGTCTTTCATTAAATCGTACGATATCGGACACTGAAACTGCGACGGAATAACGATTTCTTCCTCCTCTTCCTCCGAGGAACTCATCGCCGGAGTTAGTATGTCCTTCTTGGCTCCTCCTCGCCGTCTCATTCTCAACGAAAGTCCCATAACAAGAGGAGGTTAAGGAAAAATAAATAAACTTTCTTTGACTGTCTCATACTAATGAAGGAGACAAGTTGGGAAGAGTTTATATATGTTTTGTAATGTGATGATAATGGTTGGTCATAGGTTTCTGGAAACGCGAGTGGGTCAAAGTGAATGAAGAAGGTTTTTATGTCATATGATTTGATTATTCGCTAGCTGTTAGGAATCGGAAAAATTGACCGTTGAATGTTTGAAAATCTTGAATGATAAATTGACAACTAATCGGAAAGAGGAAAAAAATTTAAGTTCGAGATTTAACTTATTATTTGGGGTTAGGATTGGGTTTTCTATTTCTTTAAAGGTGTGAAATTACATACATACTAATACTCAGAGCAGTATATAGTCTGTTTTAGTACTTTTTGCAATATGTTTCACTAAGTTCTTTGCTTTAGATCTGAACTGATGGCAACAAAAAAAAACAGAACTGAACTTAAAAGAAAAGTTTTACACTAACGAGTTTAAGCAAAAACTTACATACTAATATTCAGAGAAAATATTCTAAAATATAAATAAACAAATATATGTGTATATTAAGTATTTCTTTTGTCATCCTAATTCTATAACTATAAATTTAAGGAAGGTTTTTATGTGTTTTAATTATTCTTTCACAAAACAATTATTACTTTTAATAATTTTAGCATGCAATAAAATATCTGATTAAAAATTAAAAATTTATCAGACATCTGCTGATTAAATATACGGGTATATATATATGGGCAATTCTCTTAAATAGAATTTTTTTAAAAATTTTATCATAAAAAGCCTCAAAAGAAAAAAAATGACCAAACTAGATTTTATTAAAGAAAGAAAAGACCCTTATACCATAGATATATAAATACAAATAAATAATAAATAAAATAAAATAAAAATTGTATAGTTTCAAATTATATGTTTTCAATTTCGAACTTTCAAATTAAAAAAAATTGATTTTTTAAAAACAATTTGTTTTAGTTGTTCAAAAAATAATTTGAAATTTGAAAATGCTTTTTGAAGCTATATTTAAAATATTTAAAAATTTTATTTTTAAAAATTTAATATTTACTGTTAAAAATTTTAAACCTCAATCCTCAAACCCCATTCTTTAACTCTAAACCGTAAATCTAGATTGATTAATCTTAAGGGTATAAATATATATTTACCGATGTCAAAAAAAAAAAATATATATATATATATATATATATATTTACCAAGATAAAAATTGTTTTTTTTACATTTTTTTAACACTAAGTGTATATTTATCTCTTCGATGAACCATTTTGGTTAGAGGTATATTTGTGACAAAAACATTTTTAGGACTATCTTAGAGTTTTTCTCTATATGTATTATTAAAGTGTAAATATTACATATACCTAAGAATTAAAATGATATATTTTTGAGGGAATTTCATGTTTACCACTTTCTTGGTACCATTATTCATCTTTACCACCACTAAATGAATATTTCTAAAAATAAATTTTTTCATTAAGTGGAAAAAAACTTTTATACCATTTATATATATATATATAATAAATAATTATTTAAAATAAAAAAAAGAAAAAAAATTATGATTTCGAATTATACTTTTTCAAATTCGAAATTTTTTATAATTCTTTTTTTTGAACTTTTTTCAAATTTGTTTTTTTCAAAATTTCTTTTGAAAATTGAAAATTATGTTTGAAACTATTTTTAAAATTTTTTATTTATTTTAAGTATTTATTATATATTTATTAGAATCATAACTTTCACATTCCAAAAAAACTTTATCCACCTCTTAACTATAAACCCTAAGTCTAGATTAGTTAAACCTAGAGTTATAAATGTTTTTTATTCTTTGTTAAAAGTGAAGGTAAAATTGGTTAGTGTAAACATGAAAAATAGTACTATGACTACAATATTTTTGGCAATTTCCCTATTTTCTTTGGGTAACTTTACATGTAGTAGTTTTTTTTCAACACAACACGCAATAGTATAATTTTTGTTTTTAGTAAATAAGTGAGAAATTAATATTTAAATGTTGAATAATGTGAAATCGGCTAGTGATTGACTAAGTCAGTCAATGGTCGGTGCATGAAAACGCTACCATGCGCATACTTTACGTGTTTAACCTGTTTGATTTTTTCTTGAGAAATCACTCTGTCCATATTCATTTTTTCACACTACTATTCTTTTTTGTAGATCAGAAACACCAAACTCCAACTCCCAATTTGAAATGCCCCATACCTGCCCTTCCAGCAAATTCAGTGTTATATTGTATAGTTTTTGTATTCGTCCTCTTGGATATTACCTTAGCATATGTACGCATGCATGTATATATGATTAAGGTTTAGTAATAATATGTATACTATTAATTTTTTTTACTATTAATTTTTGGCCTAAAGCACATTAACATAATGTGGCCTCATCATTTAAATAGCAAATGATTTATATAATATAACTTTATACTTACAACTCAATATATTATATCAATTTACACTTTCACATATTAAGGAGTTTTTCTCAAAGATGAGCAAATATTTTAACAAGAATATAATACAAAATAAGTTTTGCTTCAAATTTAATATAGTTTTATAATTATGGCAGAAAAAATTAATAATTGTAAAAATGATATTCCCTTTTTAAAAAAATTGGTTATGTTTTTTTATGTAAATTTGTCTCGATTATCACTTTATTTTTTGTAGTTTTATTTTTTCAAATTAACATATACCAAATTATTTTAAAATGAAAATATACTTACACATATAAAATTAAGAACTAAACTAATATAATGACTGCAATTAATTTAATTTGACTTATTAAATGAATAATAGTTGTAAAAAAATGAAAAATAGTTGTTCTTTAATTTGAAGGAATATATATAACACAAGATATCCCAAAAGAGTAACTAGACCAATCCCATTTTTTACTCAAAACCAAAAAAATTAACTAAAATTATAATATATTATTATTTATAATAATATATAAATATATAACGACTTAACATACCAATAAATAAATAATAAATTCTCAAATAATATTATGAAGACATTAACCAACTTTTACAATTAAGTTCATATGTATAACTTATATATATATATATATGTGTGTATGAGATCTCAAAATATTATTGATGTTATTTTCATTTATGTAACTTCAAATCAATCAACACTTTAGTTTATTTTACTATCTGGTACTCAAAATAACATATATTAAATTTTATATATTGTTACTAAATATATTTAAAAATTTAAGACCAGAATCAAACTAAATGAAAATAACAAAATTAGTCAAATTTTAATCTATAGAACAAAAATATTATTTTTGAATCGGAAAAATGTATGTTAACCAAAAAATGAGATATTATATATCAAAATCATATGTCTAAAGAAAATAACATATATTATTTAAAATAAATCATGCTTAAAATTACAATGTATATAATTTTGAAATAAAAATAAAATATTAACAAATTTTTTTAATGTATCTATTTTGTAAATATTTATATCTGAGCATAATCACGGAAAAATCACATATTATAACGGTTGTTGTACAAATATGAATGGTTACCATCTAACTCTTTTTGACGCACCATTTAGACTTCCGATCAACGTCATAGCCAGATCATATTTTATGCAAATTGTGTCGTCATTACAGTTATCTTTATAACTGAATAGTTTTTCAAAAATGAAAAAAAAAATAGACGACAGTACATGACTCTTTTTATAACAGTTACTAAAAAAATTTTGTATAACAAAGAATATTTCTACAATTACTCTTACATTTCATCTTTCTTTTCTCAAGAACAATCTAAATTTTGCAATGGTCGATAGCGATATAGAAGATTCGTAGGACCTCAAATTTCATTTACCTATTTTTTTTATGAATCGACAATATGAAAGTTTCAAAACGGGTACTTTTGCTTTGTAAATTATAACAGTATTTCCTAATGAAAAAAATAGTATCCTAAAATAATGGAACTATTGCAGTCATAACTCATAACACCAAGACTTATTTTTATCTAGAATTGGTTGAACTGTCGCCAAACGTTGTCATAGTGATTTTCTTATTTAAGATACATTTTGTTAAATGTCCTATTTTCCTTCGAAACATATTTGTTTTGATTCTCAAAGTGTAACCAAAATATTCAAATATTAGCCACAATCTCAAAACTCTTAGCCTAACTTTTACTCTACTATCTACCCTAGATAAAACAAGTATTTTAGTTTGTTCTAGCATTTATGCTATGTTCTAAACATATTATAATTTCTATTCCAACAAAATGTCAGTGCTCCACCTCGATTGAAACGTGTATTCTATTTGTAGTTATTATTTTTCCAAAATCTGAGGAAAGCTAGAAAACAATCGTAACTAAATATATTCAGCGTCATTTTCATAAATTCCTCTGATTTTTTTCTTCGCGTTGAAGAGAAAGATGACTGATATTACGAGGAAGAGAAAGCGAAATAGAAACCTGCTGAGAAATAATAAAAAAGACGATTGATGATTACAGAGAGAATGAGAGGAGGAAACAAAGCGGAGAGCAGGAGAAGAAGCTCATTAAAATCACCGGAGAGCTTTTGTGATAGGATAAAGGAGAATTAGGGAATTGTAAAAGTCCGAGTTTGATTTCTTGGGAATTTAGCTAATACATAATACGGAGTATTTTATTATATAGAGTTTAGTACCTCAACATTACTAATTAACATGATCTAACCCATGTCAATAAAAATTAAGATTGTGACATGTGTTAGAATTATTTATAAATATATAATTATAATTATTTAACATAATTGATGTAAGTTATTAGTTTTCTTTTTTACAAATCCTTAAGAAAAGAGAATTATAAAACTTATTTGATACTTATTTTCCTTTTTTAAATAATTTCGTGAAGAAAATTATATTAAAAATTATTTACTTAAAATAATAGTAATGACATAAATAAAAACAAATTGTAAAATAGTAATTAATTTTAAAAATTATTTGATAGTAATATGAAATTTTTATTTTTCTAAAATTAAAAAAGGATAATTGTATAAGTTTAACTGTTTAAGTGATGGTAATTTTCCTTTTCGAAAATTATAAACATTAAAATTTTTGTAAAAGAGTATTTGATAGTAGATTTGCTTTTAAAAATCTTAAAACAGATTTTCAAAAATAAAATTTTCCTTATAATAACCATTATTCCTTTTTAATAGTAGTTTTTTTTGTTAAAAATCATAAACAAAAAAACGACAAATATTAACATTTATATAGTGCTAAACTCTCACATACTTATTTAACCAAACACAATAGTAAATACAAGAAATAAGTTTTTCTTTCTTAAAACTTCTCTAAACTTTATTTACTATTAATACTGCTATATCTTATATCATAATTGTCATACAGTTAAGGTGTCACTATTATACTTATGCTTTTGTACATAGAGACCATTAATTATAATGTCCTAATACCATCTTCAATGTATTTTGCTATTTTCACCTCTAAAATAAGGAAACTCTATAATAGAGGTGAGATATGCTCTAATGTATTCCTCTAAAATAGCAATCTCTAAAATATAGAGTAAAAAATAGAGAAATGCTATTTCTTCCTCTATAAATAAAGGAAAAAATAGAAATTTCTATTATAGAGAAAGAAATAGAGGTGGGTTAGAGCAATTTCACCTCTAAATACTATTATAGAGGTGAAAATAGCAATGGGTTGGAGATGCTCTAAAGAACGCCTTGACGTCATTAGTAATAATGTAGCTTTGTTATAACGTCACTTTATCACGTTAATACATGTTTGTTAGTGATTTGAAAATAAAAACTGATTCTTATGATTTTGATATATTAAGAATCAAAGCCGCTGTGTCATTATGATTTAATTAAACGCTTTTCCAATCAAGAAAAATACAAGATAACGTTTAAAAAAAAAATTAACCCAAATTATTAATTAATTGGTTAACATGAATTATCAAGGAAACAATGAATTCAAGAAATTCATAAATGAATACGAACTATAGGAAGAAATTATATTTTACAATTGTCTTTTGTTTAGGATTATAAAAATGTGTCAATAAGAAAATTTAAGATTATGACATATATTAAAACAATTTTTACAAATATTTATTTATTTAATAATAATTATTATTTCTTATAAAACTTAAAAAAAGTCTATTTGGAAGAATTGCCCTTCTTTTTTCTACTGTTTTTTTTCACGGTTCTTCTACGTTAATATAATTTTCATATACATAATATGTGGTGAATGGAGAATAGATGACAATAAAGGGTGGGTGTTTATTGTTGACGAGGTAAAACGTGGTAGATTACTTGTTTTAGACATGAATGTTACTGTTGATAAAAAAAAGACTTGAATGTTACTTTGTGTTAAAAAAAAAAAAGGACTGGAATGTTACTTTTGATGAGTTTAAGACTGGTTTCAGAACACTACTTAACGAACTAACAATAAGGTACCAGATTAAGATTTATACTCGGCGATTTGATCAACATGCTAGGATCTCATCCGGTTGTGCTCTATAATGATCCCCAAGTCATGAGTTTTTTTATATATGTAAAAGAGATTGATGTGGTAGTCTAATATAGTATGTGACATTTACAAATCACAAATCAGATGAGTAGAGTAAATGCTGATTTGAGTAAAAAGCCATCTAATTCAAATACTGAGAAGATGATAGTATTATTTCTGAATTTTTTAACAAATTTGTTGTAAACCAAATTTTGTTGGTATTCTTTTTCATCTGGTTTTTAGTTTCAGTTAATATACATAAATAAACTTTCTATGTCAATACTTATAAGTATAACTAAATACAAGTACTATTTTATGCGAGTTGTGGGATTATATCATTATATGGAAACTGATGTTGCGGTTTTAAATTTGCTCCACTGTAATAGTTCATTGCTCCCAAGTGCATTAGTTTGGTCAGACAAAAATGACAATGTCCACATGGCAAATTATTAAAATCACTAATATTTAAGACTAGGCCTAAATTAAGATAAACTTTATTCCTTTGTCGTGTAATAATCCTAGGTAGAGAGTGAGAGAGATAGCCATCATCCACGTGCTTAGCCTTCTGATCACCTACTCGCTAGGTGTTTAAGGCTACAAATATTTCTCTGTTTAAACTCCTTAGTCCCAACCCATCATCCTTTGTCTTCAACTATTTGTTTTCTTTCAGTTAAATCCCTAAGGGTTAATCTTACCATTCTTTTCTTTTTAGGAAAAAAATGTGTGTTACAAATCGACTCCTTAAACAAGGGAAAACCAAGAGTGACTTTTAGAATTGATTCCAAGAGCGATCGTCCAAATCTTTTGTTGGAAGTTGGCCTTCTTAACTCTTTTATGCATTTTTGTTAATATATTTTAATATTTAGACAAAAATCTTGTTTTATCAACATCATCTAATAAATGTTTGAATCCTTGTTGTCTGTGTATATCTGTTCATTCACGATATGTTAAACAATTTAAATTTTAAAAATAAAACTGCCTGTGCATTGTACTATTATTTTGCTACTTCTAGAGGATGTCGTATATGGCTCTGAAAATTAAGACAGTTACCAAGAATCACATGCAATAAAAAGAGTGCTATGTGAAATTGCATAGAGCATGCAGCAATACTTTACTTATATGATTTAGCAAAAAAAATATACTTTACTTATATTTTGTTGGTATTTAAAGCCAAAAATACCTTATTATCATTATTCTATCATAGTTGGGACATCTTTTGAGTAGTACACTACAGCCTGAAACTTAAGAATGTAAGAAAAAATCTTCACATCTAAAAACAAATCTTCGAAAGTTCCGTTTCACGTCTTATCATCTTTTCCAAAAGAGATTTTCACAAAAAAACACACCTTTCATGTATAAGAATATTATTACTAGGCATGTAATATTAAAACTCTTTAAAAGTAAGTGGAAGATGAAAACACTTTGAGGAAAAAAGAATCGGAGAGAAACGAGACAAATAATAAACTAAAGAAAAAAGTATCAAATATGCTCAAATAAAATAGTGAACGTTTTACTAAAAGTGAACAAGCATGTGGCTACATATTTTGTTCATCTGCACAAAAGTTAAGCATACACATAAAAAAAAATCATATGTTTACAAAACCTATTAATATGTATGTATATTTTATATTAAGTACTAAACTCATACAGAAAAACCAAAATACATATGTTGACAAACAGAAAAAAATTTTTTTGATGAAAAATACAAAAAACAAAATTTTCACAGCTTGAATAGTTATTTTTACACAAGATTTTGATTCACACAGTGGAATTATTTTTTGATTGCCAAATTTTATTCAACTGTATGCATAATTTATGCATTTCTAAAGTTTGTACATAAATAATGTTTACATATTTATGCATGATTTATTTTTTAAAAAATTGATCCGTTGATTTAACATTTCTTGCATTAGTTTTAATTGTGACTCGATATATATATATAATATTTGATTACATATAATAAAAATATTAAAATATTTTAATAAAATGAATTTTATAAATATGTAAGAGTATATTTTAGTTATTCTACTTAAGAAATGTTTTTAAAAATATTTGTTGGTAAATAAATTTGCAATAACGAAAAACATTAATAAACAAGATATTACGAAAAATTTAGTAAAATAATAAATAATACACTAGGTGACATAAATATTTTTCCCATACAGTATAACTTCCAAATATTTCAATATGTACATAAAGATTTGATGATATTACATAAATTTTCCAATTAATATATTACAACATTTCGTTCATTATTATTGATTTTCTAAAAACTCAATTTACAGAATATATGATGTTACAATAACTTTTGTATCCTTTATAAAATATATACTTATCCAAACTATTATTTTATGTTTTAAGAAACATTTAGAAAATATTAAATTTTAGTTTTCATATTTTTATTTTCATAGCAAATATAATATTATATAATACAATTATTTTATTTATTAACTCGCTGTTCACCCGCGGTCGATTCAGTGATCCAGCCACCTGGTAAGTCGTTCGGTTCAGTGTCGTGATCGGGTTTAAAAAACTGGTTATCGGTATTGCCGTTGTTGATAGCATAATTAATCGATTAAAAATCATACATAGAACGTAAATTTATAGATTTTTTGGGGTTTTATGTATTCTAAATACGTTCTTACGTGGCGATGAATTTTTGATACTTAACAATATATGTGAATGTTTAAAAAAGATTTAGACAGATATAATTTTATTTAAAATATATATATAATATATATACACATTAGTTTTAGAAAATTGAGAAAAAATATATTTCAGAAATATCTTTTATGTATAAAATATAGTTTAATATATATAAATAGTTTCAAATGATATAAAATATATATTAAGATGATGAATTTATAAGTTTAAATTACTTTGCAAACAATCAAACTACTAGCTATAATCATATAAATACATAAAATAAACAATAATTAATATAATTAATAATACTAATAAAATTTATAATAATATTAATAACTTAGGTTTTGAATATCGTCCATACTTAAAATCCGTCCAAATGTTCGTGTACACTGTATAATATCCGCTTTAACACTTTTCATTATCTGAATTATATAAATCCGTATAAATCAAAACATAATATCTGGATGACAAAGGATTAACTGGTAGAACTATAAATAGCGGATAGTTTTTTAAGAAAGGGTTATGTAATTGATTGTGGATGCAAAAAGAAATAACATTAGAAAATCTTTTATCAAAAAAAAAAAGAAATAACATGCTGACCATTTTCGTATCTGCTGTAGAAGAAAACAATTAGTTAGGTCGGAGTTGTGTTTGGACGTAGAAGGGAACGGCGGATGTCAATTATTCACACAATGGGGAAAGAGATTCGAATTATTTGATTAGACATGAAATGAAAAAGCAGTTTGGTGGTCAGAAAAAATAATTAAAGAGAGAAAAGAACAAACAAAAACAACTGAAAGAAGCTAAGGTCCAATGGGCGAGGAGAGGCTACCAAGGCACAGCAAAGGTCAAGTAGTTTCCAATAATCAGAAGTGTTCTGGGACTTCAATATTCTTAACATAAAAATAATTACAGAATTTTTTTTTAAAAAGCAAAATTTGCAGTTGTCCTCCCCATGCACTGAGGAGCTACTTCACTTTTTTTCTTTCCTTTTTCCTTTTGTAAGGAGGAAAGGAACAAAAAAAAGACACAATAACATAAAGAATCTTTTGTTGGGATGCTATCACCATCCTTGTAATTCTTCGATTGGATATCTAAATACATTCATATAAATTATTTTCTGTTTTGTGATTAACAAGTAATTTTATACATATTTTGTTCTCGGTTATTATTTTTCTTCCACTATTATTCGAACAAATATTATATCCGTTTATTAATATTAAAAACCAAAATACCATTTCTTAAAATCAATAGTATTACAGTAATATAAAATATGCATCTCCGGTATGCACATACCAAAACTCTTCTGGTTAAAGATAAAATGGTTCAAATGCTCCTGAAATTTTTTGTTTTTATTGGACCATTTGAACTTATATGCATTTAATATCAAAAATCTTTAAAAAAAAATCAAAATATCAGTTATCATAATTTGGAAAATACATATATTTTCAGTTTTTTTATCGGTTGCAGATGTGTTTCTAGGCTTTGATACAGTGAACTGTGTGTCTGTGTCTCAATTATTTTTGTTAACCATAGTAAATACGAATTGACTTGAATTTTTTTTTTTTTGAATACGAAGATTCGAAGAAGTTCGGAGCTCAATCTTACAATCTTTATAAAGCCACCACGTCTTATAATATTAACTGAAGATTTCTTCCTTTCTAGTTAGACTAACGATCTCGCGTAATTTGGAAAAGGTATCATCTGAACATATCAAATCATGATGCACGTAAATGCAGCGGCAGGAAATAACCTGCCAACTTCTGCCTCAAAAAAAAAAGATTCAAAATCACTTCAAACATCTTAGAAAGAATAGTTGACTTGTTAAAGAAGGAATCTAAACCCTACATCTACTATCCAAAACCTTCCGATTCTCTATTTAGAAATTTCACATGAAACTACGTACGCCTTATGAACAATTAATAAAGTTGACGAATTATTTGTGTAAAGAGAATATAATAATATATGTATCGGACAAGAACATACGTAGCTAGTGGAGACTGCGAAAAAAACAATGGAACTAGTTGTCGTGGTCCTACATGGATATGCTTTCTGTGTAGTGATGATATTCACTTCAACTCTGGACGATTATCTTTTTCTTCTTTTTTGTGGACTCTTATCTTATACTTGCGGACAGCTCCCAGTCAGTAATCTCACCTCTCACATCAATGTCCGGAATAGGATACACAACTTTTTTTTTATTAAGAAGGATACAAAACTTATACTTCGCATTTCGCAATTTGAAAGAAAATTTTACTTTTTGTATAATATTTGTTAGCGTTTACATATTTTAGAAAATTTATTTTGTAGAACGTAAACGTTAACGTAAAAAACAAGACCATCAACTTTTACGAATTTTGATTACTTGTTTTGGAAAGTGTCTACTGAGATAAAAATAAAATAAAAGTGTTTTCTAAGATATGCAGAAGCAAGAAATTTATCATTATTTTCCGTGGATTCTCTGATTTAAGTCATTCAATTCGGTATGACGATGAGTTAATTCTAACATATTTTGTCATTCAACTCAGCGAATTATACTGTGATGCTGCAATATATTTTAACTCGGCCTCGAACGAACGTGACACGTGTGTATCATTCAATTCGGCGAAGTTGCTGTGATGCCGCTGCGTCTTTATAAATTTCCATCTCGTCAGACAGAAGTTATTTTGAAAATATATTGGAGCATTTATCGCTTAGATGAATCATAAACGAATATGTCAACTAAGTGTTTGATTAGGACATAGTCGACATGTTGTGAACATAGTTTATCCAAAATATTTTTTGGTATTTGTCTTAGCTTCACATGACACCAAACTTTTTGTTTAGTAGAACATGCTTTATGTTCACTATCTGACTGAGTTTACTATATCAAATGTATAAGTCATTCAACCCGGCATAACTTTATAAACGGGTTAAGCATGGAAAAGGATGTCACTCAACTCGACAAGCTTACTGTGTCATTGTCAAGATTGTTTTTTAACTCGGCTTTCACGATTAGTAAGACTGTGAAATTGAGATGAGTGATTCATCTCGGCGAATTTACCATGACATGAAAAATATCTTTCAACACGAGTTTTTAGCCAATGAAACAGCTTACATATTACTTTTTTGCATAATTGAACTTGTTAAAGCTGCCTACGTACCCCTGAAAAAGATTAAACCTTATGTAGTTTTTTTTCTTGAAGTAACGTTTGAGGTTCATAGATTCTA
Source organism: Brassica napus (assembly GCF_020379485.1). Taxonomy (NCBI): domain Eukaryota; kingdom Viridiplantae; phylum Streptophyta; class Magnoliopsida; order Brassicales; family Brassicaceae; genus Brassica; species Brassica napus. The sequence goes on along the minus strand of NC_063435.1, from coordinate 7,992,172 downwards.
TGATCTCGTCTACCCAGTAACCTTTCTTAAGATTAATATGTTTCTTGATTATGTATATGATGATTTTCTTGGTGGCTTTTGCCTTTTCGTTCCTTTAAATATATTTTGGTATGAATGTACTTAGGCGGATCTGCCATCTCTCGCAGAAACCGCAAAAATTATTAGAGGTGAACTGAGAATCGTTGTTGGTGACAATATCGTAGCGGAGTCTGTGTCAGAATATGATGTATTTTCAGAAAAAGTTATGTACTTTGGGATCAGTGATTTGAATAAATGTATTTTCCTCCACCATTTTATGTAGTCTGTAATCATAAGTAAGAAGCGTCGCTTCCATGAACTCAGCAGATGGTGAACAATATCCATTGCCCAATGCATGACAGGATACAGAGTGGTGATCAGTCTTAGCAACTTGATAGGATAGTGAATGTTTGGAACATCTCTAGCATCTCTTTCACTTTGCTGCACACTCTTTGCAATCTGCTACCGTTGTTGGCCAAAAATGTCCATGGCCTTTGATTTTTAGAGCAACTGCTCGTTCACCGGAATGGTTCCCTTCTTCTCCTTCATGTGTCTAAGCCATGACTATTCTAGTTTCTTTGTTGTGGACACATGGTAACATGAACTTGTTAGCCATCCATCCGTAAAGGTTTCCACCCATTGGGATGTAATGGGTGCTTTGGTATTTGAGCATGTGTGCTTCCCATCTATCATCTGGTAACTTTCCGTTGGCCAAGTACTGTAGAATAGGAAGCCTCTAATCAGGGATAAGGACTTTGGCACCAAGGTCAGGGGAGTGAATGTCCATATTGGTTACATCAGAATCAGATAGCCGTGATGGGGACAACAACTTCAGAAGCCAATGGATGCTCGGTATCTTTATCTTTTGAACCGGGACTTTCCTCTTTACTTGATCTTTAGGATTACTCGCCCAACGCAATGATTACATCTGCACGTGTGTTCTTTCCCTGGGTAACCTTTGTTAATTTGAAAAATCTGAATTCTTTAAGATCTTGGACGACTTTCATATAAGTGTCTATTCTTTTGTTCTTTGCATAGTAGTCTTTGCTATACTACACAATAGGCTTGGATATGTTTTTCTCTAGTTGTCTTTTCCATTAAGAGTCTGGTAATGAGAGCTTCATATTCAGTTTTGTATTCAGCTTCGTTGTTAGATGCTGCGAATCTTAACTGGATTGACTAGTAAACCGGAGACTGTTGAGAAGGGGACCATATCTGTATGAATCGGAGAAGATTCAGGATGAAGCTGGGGAAGGCCAAACTGAAAAGGTCTGGATTGTGAAGACTAATGAGCTCAATCCTGGAGAAGATGGGCAATAAACAGACCGTTCACCCCTCTTTTGTTTTTATGCTTCTATTTAGTTTGTGTTTTAAACTTGCTCATTGAGATTTTTGCCATTGGGTGGCTTTAATATATTTCGTAAGTTTATGTAATCATCTCGTCAATAATAGTTTAACTTAGAAATATGATTGAGTAATTCCAACAACTGACCAGGAAGTCGACTTTCACCCTTTGTAGATATGTCACTTGTTAATATTACCAGGACGAAATTGACATAAAACAAACACAATTTTATTTAGAACCGTTTCTCAGTACTTTCAACTTGAAAATGTACTCAGTCGATTAAGAAGAGTTCTAATATTTCCCAATAATATCTTTGTTTCAGCGTAATGAAACTACTGTTGTGCTGGGCTGGTTCTGGTTCTCTCAATCAAGTAAAGGAGTCTGGTTCTCTCAATCAACTCCAAAATACTCCTTCTTGCTTTGGATCGCCATACGTGGAAGGCTTCAAACGCTTGATCTAGTGCAACAGTGGTGTGCTGGGCTCAACACCACCTGTGTTGTATGCAATGTTGCTCAAGAATCATGCTCCCATCTCTTTTTTGGATGTCGCTAATCAGAAAAGGTTTGGAAGAAGCTTGTGGGGGGGGGGGGGGGGGGGGGGGGGGGGGGGGGGGGGGGTATTATGAAAGACAGATACACTGCAGACTGGAATGATCTTATTGAGATGATAGCAAATCCCGGGTTCAATCCAACAGAGACGTTTCTCATCAAATACAGCTTGCAAGCAACTGTGCATACAATATGGAGGGAGAGAAACTCGCGTAGTCATGGTGAACAACCACATGATGTGGCTTGTTTGATCACGTTCATATATAAGGCAATCAGGCTGAAGCTCCTTTCGGTGAAAGGAAAAGGGCACAAACATCTTGCAGAGGGCCTCATGGCTTGGTTTGGGTCGCGAGGAGAGTGAGAAAAGGTTTTGTGATAGATGCTCATATTTTTTTATTCTTTGTACAAAATAAAACAGTAGCACCAGATGTAATACAGTTTTGACTGAATAAATTTTACGTTCATTCAAAAAAAAATGAAACTACCGTTGAGAAATTTTACGAAAAAAAAATAGAAATCCTTTTTCCGTGAAATTAGCTAAACATTGAGTCAAAAATAGTTAAACGTAAATACCAAATATGTTTTTCGACAAAAAATATTTTCATCAATTCGAATAACTAATGGCACAAATAACACGACTTGGAGTGATACAGAATATTTTGGGGAAAATCGTAAAAAACCTAAATCGTAAAACTGTCTGAAATGACCTAAAACACAAAAACGATCCGCAATTATTTAAACCGTAAAAATCCCAAATCAATGATGGTTTACATACTTGGAAAATAATAAAAAGAAAATGAGAAAAGATAACTTTCAAAGAAGATAGGATCGAAGCTTGGATATGAGGAAATATCATTGAAAATGGAAAGAAGATAGATACAAAATTACAAATCTACAAAAAAAATGGAAAAATGGTCGACCTAAGGATGAATATATAAAGATGATCGAGACCGAAGAGAATGGCACAAACACACATAAATCTTGCTTGTTTGAAATACGACTGAACTTCTCTAAAAATTTATGTAGTAAGAATATTTGTTATTTTGGTATGAAAATATTAAGTTAAACTTGTCAATTCTATTCAGCTCGTTTACATATCTCGGGTTCTGAATAACCCTATTTTAGGCATTCAAATCCATCTTCAATCTTTTGCTTGTATAAGACTAATATGCCAATTTTAGTCTTCGAATGGAAAAAGCGAACAAAGTGTTGTGTATCTAGCGGATCAAACGGATCTAACGTAACAAGAGTGGATCAAACGGTTTTAACGGTCTGAAAATTATTTTTGAATGGTGAAAGTGGATATAAAGCGATCCAAAATACAATAAAGATTTAATATAAAACTTTCTAATAATATGTTTTTCAGAATTAATATTATTTATTTTAAAACCAATGTATAGATACAATAATTATAAAATGTATTTAGAATTTAATAGAAAATTAATTTAAACATATATAAAAGAATACTTTATTTAAAAGTCGTTTATACGTCTTCTTTCTTTTTCTTTGATTTATATTTTAGAAAATAAAATATATGGTTATAATTTAATGTGTTTGGATAATATAGTTGACCAATTTTATTTTGTGAGTTTGGATTGTTTCTTACTTACATATATACAAATAATTTATTGTTCAATATTTAAACTACTTATTCTTATATTATATTGTATTTAGTTAACAATGTGTATTTTTCAGAAATTCGAATAGATTTGAACCAAATCCGAACAAATACTAGAATATCCACTCATAATCATATTGGCAATATACATGCAGATCAAAACTATATATTTTAATATATTTAATATAGAAACACATTTGTAGGTAAAATAAGTTAAATGGAAATTTTCATGCGGTCGTTATAGTGTGTATCGCTATTGTTTTCTTCTCTTTCCATTCAAAATCCTAGATATTACATTTGAATTCAAATGCATAAATGACATTTTTCTAATCCACTTCTGTTTCACCCTCTAAAATAAAGATTGTTATTTTTTCTTTTATATATAGAGAAAATATATTTATTATTTTAAAAGCATAATTGGAAAATCACATTTTATTTTAGTATAAAAATAAAGGAATACATTTAACGATGGTCTAACATGTATGAAATTATTTGTTTTCACATTTTCTTTACTCAATAAATCTCTTGAGTTTCCTTTAATTTTGATATCCTCATTCAATTGTCTTACATAATTTATCAGATCTTGTAAATGCATCACCATCAACTTATGTTTTTATACTGAGAAAAATTATGACTTCTAATTTGAAATCTTTTTTACTTCGATAGATACTAAATATGATGAATCAAAAGAGTATTAACTCAGACAACAATTCCTCTCTTATTTCCTCTCAAAGAAAAGTAGTCCTTAAGGTGACCGTTCTCCTCTGGCGCGGTGCTCGACAAGCCGAAGCAGGTCGCACTTCCTCTCCCTTTCTTTGTTTTTCTCTTTGCCTCCTATTTTCTTTTGTTTTCCCCTCTGTGAGATGTCAACCCCTAGCGACGTCATTGATATCTCGAGCTCCTATTCGGGGCCCCGGTGAACACTCGGCTTGATGGTGACTGACTCCGGTGTAGAGTCGAGGTCAGGGAGGCTTGGAAGCGGCAGAGGTCAAATTTTAGAGTGGTGATTTTTGAGATGGCAATTTCAAATTACTTCTTGCCAATGCGGTTCCAATCTCAGCTCGTCTTCAACTTGGTCAGGGGTGGTTGCGACTTCGTTCTTAGATATGGAGTTTCCATGTCCACTCGATAGTGATTTCGAGCTTCAAAGCATGTGGTGGATTTAGTTGTGGAGGAAAGTGGGAAGCCTATATATAGCTCCTTTCATGGATTAACATCAATCGAGAAGTGATGAACATGTGTAATCCGATGTTGCTAATAACAACTCGTCAATGTAGTCTATCAGATTTAATCTTTTAAGATTGTATGTTGTACCGATTTTGTTTCTCTCGGTTGTAAATTGATTTTATCCATATTTTTGGGTTGAAAGTAATAACAAGTAAATATTTTAAAAATGTGATGAATCAGTAGATGGTAAAACATTTTTCTTTAAAGTGTAACATCTTGGAGTTGAACTCAGATCCCATGATACTAAAGCAACACTAATCTAATTGGCCTGAGATTGGCCGCACTTGACTGCCAACTTTCACCTTTAACAGAGTTTTAGTTAAATAAGTTAAAGAGTTATGGACCCCGAGTATGAAACCAATTGAACCAACACATACATACACAATGAATTATTATAAAAATCATAAGAAAAATAAAAAAATTAAAGAAAATTATCCCAATTTTTTTTTTTTTTAACTCTAGTCTGACTTAAGTGTGAGACGTCCCACTAGGGATGGGCACTTTACCCGATATCCGAAGTGGCACCCGAACCCGATCCGAAAAACCCGAACCGAAATCCGAACCGAAGTAGCAAAATACCCGAACGGGTATTGAATAAGGAGAGATTGGATACCCGAACCCGAATGGATAATACCCGAACCCGAATGGATATCCGAAGATAACCGAACATATATATAATTAACCTTATATTTCTAGTTTACATCTCTCATTTTATATAAAATATTTATATTGATACTACACATACTTTAAGTTCATATGATATACATACAATTACGAAAAAAATGATTTGTTACTCACTTAAAATGCATGTCAAGTTTTTTATTTCAAAAATTAACAAAAAGTTACATCCAAAATTAAAAAAAAAATAACTAAATTAATGTTTTTTTAGTTTTAAAATGTTATATCTAAATTTATTAACCATTCAATCTATTAAAAATAAAAAGTTAGTTAATTGAAAGTTATATTTTTAAATACAAGAAACTTGAGAAATAAAAATTTTAGTTTTTTTTTTCAAAATCTAAATATCCGAACCCGATCCGAAATAACCGAATCCGAACTAAAAATACCCGAACCCGACCCGAAGTACAGAAATACCCGAACGGGTTCTACACCTCTATACCGAAATACCCAAAAATCCGAAATACCCGACCCGAACCCGAACGGATACCCGAACGCCCACCCCTACGTCCCACCATTGTCCCCTCCACTCCCACTCACAGCAACCTTAGCTTTTCCCATCATAATAAAAATCATCTTACACTATATCAATCCCACTTCTTTCCTCTCTTTTGTGCTCCCAAACCGAACAAAACACTCACAAACGCAATTAACTCATCTTTCTCCCATCTCTCATCTCTCATCTCTCATCTCTCATCTCTTCTTCTCTCTCATATCAAAAACCTAAAAAAACTCTCGAGACAGATGCAGACAAAGCTTATCATAACTCTCAGTTCTTCCTTCAAATCCCAAGCCTTTGTCTCTTCATCATTTTAAGAGGTATGAATATTTTTTGTTTTCTTTTGAAAATCTGAATCCCTCAATGTTCTTGGATTAACTTTTGTCTCAAAACTGTTGCATCTAAGGTTGATGAAGTTTTGATGATTAATCAACAATTATTAGTATGGTTTGTAACACTTTTATTAAAGGTTTCGGTCAGTAAAATATTGTTATTTAGTTCCAACTCGTTCTTTCTTTTCGTTTTGCACGAAACATTGAATACCCAAAAAATATTACTTTTCTTTATCCCTCAATTTTTGTAAAAAAAATCCTTCTATTTACACATCTTTTCATATCCAATTTAGAATTACAGTTAACAATGTAATTTAAAGTTTAAAGAAATTTCATTGGGTATTGTTTAGGTATTCCGTCCCACAAATGTCAGCTGATATTGGGATAGGATCTTTAGAAAAAAAAAAACTGAATTCGGATCTTATAGAAAAAAAAACACACACAGATAATGATTTAAATGATGGATCTTGCTTCATATGTAATTTGATTTTGCTGTCGGTGATATTTTCGCTATATATGTCTTTTTGTCTTTTTGTTTGTTGCTAAGTGTCTGTGCGTCTGTTTTCTGTTTGTCTAGTTGTGTAAATGTCAGTGTTTTATTTTTCGATTTTGACTGTCAATGACGCAGAATCAAAAAAATAAAATAGAAAATCATTTGGATCTATTTCTGTTTAACATTTTACACAATTATTTGAATTTTTTTATTTAGATTATTATCAAGCAAATGAAGTAGAAAACGATTTGGATAAAATTCAATCTACTAGCTTTTTTGAGTTACTGCTAAAAATGGAATTCGATTAATTATAAATTTTGATTTATTAAGAAATAGAAATAGAAGAATATAATTGGTTTGGAGTTGACTGCACGATGGATGTGTCAGTACTAAATTTGGCACTTCTGATGTTGTCTACTCATTGACTCACTAGGACCATTTATAGTCACACCAATGTTTCCTCCCACTTGTTTTTCTTGATTATTATTAATTTTATTACAATACTTTGAAGACATTATCGACTTTGTTTGGCCAGAAGTGATCCATCTAAGTTCTTAAAGTTATTACTTCCTATATAATTCTCAATTATCACTCATCTAGACATTCTTAACATTCTTTCCAGATAAAATCATTGCAGAAAAAGATAAAACAACCGTCAGGTTCTGCCAAAATGATGAGACCGATCTTAGACCTCGAGATTGAAGCTTCATCGAAACATGATCATTCAGACAGTACCAGTAGCCAAGTTGCCTCGAACTTGTCTCCCGTTGGAGACGATTACAAGCCCATCTCTCTCGATCTTAGCCTCTGTTTCAATAACAACAACAACAACTTGGATCTTGAATCATCTTCTTTGACGCTGCCAATTTCAAGCACCAGCGAAATTAGCAATCCGGAGCAACAACAACCATCAGTATCCAAGAGGGTTTTCTCTTGCAACTATTGTCAACGGAAGTTTTACAGCTCTCAGGCTCTTGGCGGTCACCAAAACGCTCATAAACGCGAGAGAACGCTTGCCAAACGCGCTATGCGTATGGGCCTCGCTGGAGTTTTCCCTGGCAGAGGATCTAGTAGCTCCTACGCCGCTGCTGCCACAGCAGCTGCTCTCTCGTGCCTCCCGCTGCATGGAAGCGGAAACAACGGTAACATGACGTCGTTCAGGACTTTGGGAATCAGAGCGCATGCCTCCCCCCACGACCTCGGCATTACAAGGCCAACACAAGAAACGATCATTAGAAACATTGCCAGGTTTAACCAGGGGTACTTCAGTAATTTCGTTCCTTTTTTGGTTGAGGACGACGAGGCCGAGCTGCTATGGCCGGGGAGCTTCAGGCAACAGGCGTCGGATGCGGCTGAAGGAGGTAATGGTGATTTAGGTCAACGGAAAATGGATTACTTGGAGGTCAAACAAGCAGTGGACATGAAGTGTTCTCTTCCAGATCTAACGTTGAAGCTTTGAGCTATCTTCCTTTTTTCTCTTTTTGAATTTGGATTCTTAATTTGCTTTCGCGAGATTTATAACTCTATTATGTACAGTGAGCGTTTTACAAACCATTTCTAATATGTTTTCGCTATGTGGTCACTTTCAATTGATGGACTTAGAAGTCAATTCTAGTGTTTTCTTATGTGTATTAACGAAAGGGATATGTATTTGATATAAAGTATATAAGTGTGCACTTGTGAATAATCACTAGGTAAAAATCTATGAAACCTTTTATTTTAAGTATGATTTTGTATTTGTTGATCAGTTTTGCTACGTCTCCTCTGGGTAACGATCCTATAACATTCGGAAATTGTGTTTTGCCTTTGTTTTAGAATTGGAAAATGTTTTTGTCTGTTGGTGAATGTAGGTTTGCGACCGATGTTGTATGCTGTATCTGGAGTTGTAAGATGTCTTTTTGAATTGTGCTCTCTTCACAAAAAGAATTCTGTTGTAGATTGTGTAAGACCATTTCCAACCCAAATTTATCTTTTCCTCTATAATTTCTATTAAAATAGAGGGAATATAGAATGAAAAAGTGAAATTCAACTTTTTTTTTCTATAATAGAGTAAATACTCTATCTATTATAGAATAAACCATTCGAGTAAAATTTACTATATAATAAAGTTTCTCTATTTTATTAGGAATTATAGAGAAAAAGATAACTTTGGTTTGGAGATGGCCTAAACACGAAGAAGAATATATATACATATAACCTAAGTTAATCTATATGGACCCCTAACATGTTAATTTACTTTTAAAATGAATAAGATTAAAGTTTCGATTAGTAAAGACTTTCGTTTTAGACTTTAGCTTTAGAACTTTTGACTGTAGAGATTTTGGCTTTAAAGATTGTAGTTGTTACTTTAAAATTTTTAAATTTTTGATTGGTATCGAAAGCTTTAATTTATTTTATAATTATATAAAAAATATTAATATTTATGAACTATGTTCAAAAGATAATATAAAATCTGTAAGAATACAAAATCTTAAAAATAAAATATGAAAGGAACATTTAGAAGAAAAAGTTCATATTTATTATTTTATTTATCGGTTTGATAAAAAACTATATTTAAGGAATGGAATATCATAAAAATAATTTGCAGAATTTTGAGTTTCCAATTCTTATTATATAAATTATCTTTAGATCATCAAAATTTAATTTTTCTTTTTCTTTTAACTCAAATTTGTTCTAAATTGGTTTTTGACAATCTAAAGTTTTAGTAATATTTAAGTTTAGTTTAGTTTCTAATTAATAAATACTAGAAAATAAGACTGATTTCTATTACAACATAAACATATTTAAAATTATCTCTAACTGACTTGTAGGCTTTAGTTTATTCCGATTGGATATGTAAATAATTAAAAAAGAAGAAAATTATATTATTAGAGAGGTCAAATTTAGATTTTTTTTACGCTTTGAGGCCAAATCCCCCAAAAGTCTTTATTTGGTTGATAGACAGTCTCCGTCCTTGCGTAACTATTGCAGTCTCGCTGTTTCCAGAATCATCTGGACACTCTTCTTCCTTCCTTAGTCGATCACCGCAAAACTCAAAATCAACAAACAGCTAACAAAAAAACAAATGTTCGGCGTCGTGTTCCCCAACCGAAGCTTCCCAATCGACATCTCAACCTTCACCCAAATCGACACTTTCCACTGGGTTCTCGACATGAACCACTTCGTCGGTAAGTTCCCTCATCCTCCTCCTCTTCCCCCCCACACTAATCTAACCGTCTCTCTTCAGGCGAAGCATACGATCAAATCGGAGAGATGTGCATCTTCCTCCTCAACAACTTCACCCTCCCACCCGACAAAGCCCTAGCCGTCTACGTCCAGTCTCCCGGTTCCGCGTTCGCCTTCTGCGGCGCCGTAACCCTATCTCGCCCCTCGGCGGTTTTGTCTCTCCAGTGGCCGGAGGCGGGGAGCGCGGCTCAGATGCAGCTCACGGCGGGGGACTCCGCTCCTTTATCGGCCAAAATCGGTATCTCGGTGGAGGACGCGGCGGCGCTTCCGTCGCTGGACGTGGCGGCGGAGAGGAAGATCGAGCGGCTGGCGATGAAGGTCGGCGAGAATCTTTTCAACTTCATGCAGTCGTTTTGCGGCGTCGACGGGAGCAAGTTGGTTGTTCCGATGGATATTTTGGATCGGTGGTTTAAGAAGTTTCAGGAGAGAGCTAAACGCGATCCTGGGTTTCTCAAAAGCTTCGCTTTGTAATGTTTGTAAACCTCAAAGAGATTGTAGTGTACTTTACTTTGGCAATGGGAAAGTGTTTGCTTTTAAATGTTTTCGTTAACTTGATGCTGTTTCAGATTTGGTTATGCTCATTAGCTCAACTTTTGTTATCTTAGCAATTGAAAGTGTTAAAGACTTTATCCATTACAGGGAAGCTTCACTTGTAGTACTATGTCGGTTTTGCTTCTATACGCTGAGTTGAAGAAGAGATTGTAGTTTTACTTCAGTTTGCCAATGAGAAACTGTGAGGGATATGAATTATGAAGTTTTTGGCTTCTACTGTTCTTGGTTGCATACAGTTTCAGCAAGTCAGATGGTGTTTCAGATATGATCTTGTTTCATAAGCTCATAAACAATTTAAAACTGTTCATATCTAATTTTCTAAGGTACATGAAAGGTGAAAAACAACCCAAATGATTGAACCTATGGTTCTCTAGGGCCGTTCTCTACATCTTCTGAATATACTTTGTTTCTCCTTTATTAGTCTATCTTCGTATGGTTTTTATGAAGTTGTTAATCATGAGTTAGGACAAATTACCATACGGTCTCTACTTGAATGTACCGGGCTATCTGCATTTATATTTTTGGAAGCTTTATGGTCTCTACAGTTCATTTTGAACCAGTCTCTGCATTTGCTTGACTGGAAAATTATGCTACTTTTAGTTTCCCATATTACGAAGTTGCGACTCATTTATCTCAAGTGTAAATTAAAGAACACTTACCAATGCGTTTTGCTTTGGAGAGAAAAAGTAATAATAAATATATTAGGCTTGGATAGCATGGACTTGCCATTACCTGTTGCGGTATAACTCTTTTGAGATGTCAAAGAGGGGATGGATGGGTTATTGGATTTGATAAAAGCTTTATCAAGCCCAAGGACAAAACTGCCGGTTTTCTCAGGTTTGGTCATATGATGGAGAGATGATCTTTTTGCTTGATGGTTGGCCACAGTTAGAAAGGTTAACAGACATCACAGAAGAATCTGGTACGAGATCATTGGGTGTTAAATGTTCAGATATGGTTTCAGTTGCACCATCTTGAACTTCTTGGCGCATTATGGCTCATTCAGACATGTCAAGGATCCTTGACCGAATCCTTACGGTTCCAGTTCCAAGTAATGGTGCACGTGATATACATTCCCTCATAAAAACATGCCGATGCCGATGAAAACCATCCTTATCTGCTACCAAGACATGGAAACTGGTTTGAATACATCGTGAACAGGTTCAATGGTCAATATTGGTTTTTGTTTGCTCAAAAGATACCATCATGTTGTTTCATTTTGTGCTTATTAGCATTCTAGACAACCTATCTATGGTTGTCAGACGAGGGCTTGAGAACTGAAGCAGCAATGCTTTGTGGAGATAACGAGGGATCATATATATCTTCTTCGTATGCCCATACTCTTTACATGGTCTGTACTAGTGTATGCGAAAGGCTCCTTGGGTCAAATATTACACTTGACCGATCTGATACTCTTGGCATATATCACGAGTTATACCTCCTCTAATATATAAGCCATCTTAGTTTAACTCAGTTTCCAGACAGGAGACAGCACAACACATTATACTTATAGAACATCTCTAAGCAGTAAGCATTGACTAGCATATCTGCAGCCTTACGTTTTTACTTTGCTATCAAAGTTTTCACAAGTATGAGAGATACCATATATATTACTTTGAGAATAGACAATGCTTTATCTTAAGATAACACATTCGTATCTTTGCCTTAATTTTTTCTTGGTCAACTTTTAGACATGTCTTTCTTTTTCTTTCCTTTATTGGTATGACATTCTTTTGTTCATTTATCAAAATTCCAAGGAAGAAAACTGAAAAAGATAACATTTGGGACACTTGTGACCGGTTCGGCCGTTTGTATCTGATTTTCGGTTAGGCTATATATTGTGTTTTTTTTTTCTTTAATTTTAAAAGGTCAAAAACATTTCCAATCCATAACACTATATTATGTTTTCCTTAAATTTTAAAAGGTCAATGACATTTTCAATTCATAACATTATTTTGTTTTTCTTCCCCCATTATTCAATACAAATTTTGTTTTTCTTCCCCAATCATAACACCAAACTTCATATCAAAACTATTATATTATTTAAGGCAATTTTTTCAAATAGCCTCTTTTAAGTTTTTATCACAAAAATAGCACTAAAAAAAATGATCAAAATAGCCTCTTTTATTTTGAAATCTTAAATTTTTATTTTTTTATTTTTAAAATTTTGAAACACTATTCCCAAAACCCCACACCTTAACTTTAAACCTTAAGTTTAGATTAGTTAACCTTAAGATAAATATGTAATTTTACCATTTAATAAAACAAAATTGATCATTTTTCTTATTGTGAGCTATTTTTGTGACAAAAACTTTAAAAATATTATCGTAGAGAATTTCTCTATTATTTAATATTTAAAATATAAATAATAATTATTTTATAATTATATTAAATAAAAATATATTACAATAAAATAATTATACACCATTCATTTATTTTATATTGTATTATAAATATTTAAATATTTAAATTATTATTTTATGTATTTTATATTTTATATACCATTTAGTTAATTAATAAATAAATGAATGGTTTAATGTGGTGAATAATATAATACCAACTTCGATGTGATATTATAGTATTGCAGTAAGATAATGTAATTTTTTAATATTGAATCGGAGATGTTTTATATCAAAACTACATTAAAATAAAATTTTGGAGTTGAGTTAAAAGATAATTTAATAGAAATTGTCAATAAGTTAAAAGAAAAAAAAAACTTGACAGAAAAGGGAGGGTGAATATCGAATAAAGAAATTAAAAATAGGTAGTAAGTAAATCTAAGGGGAAAAAAAGGAAACACTCTAAATCCAACAAAACGACGCGGAGACCACCAGCCTTTCCTTTGACCCATCGTTTCATCAACGGAGATTTGATCCCAACGAAAACGCGTCTTCTTCTTCTTCATCTTCCTCCTTTCTTTTCTCTCGATTTTGGCTGAAAGGTATGTTTCTGCTTTCGCAACGCTCCTAGATCTCAACGTTTCTTCTTTCTAACTGATTGTTCTCTGGTTGGGTTTCTCGAATTCCCTCTGCATGATTACATCATTACTCCACTTGTATTCCTAAAATTCAAAGAATCTCCTGTTAATTGCGTTACAGAAATTACCATTAAATGTTATGGATTTGATTGTTACTATTTGTCTGATTCTGCTGTTGGATTTGTGATAGCAGCTTTGTCTTTTTTTACTACAACCAAATATGGATGACTGGGGTAAGACTTAACTGTCCTGTCTTTTCTATGTTACTGAGTTGGTTTTGTGGAATTTAATGAGTTGTTCTTTTTATTTTATTTCAGAGGATGAACAAATTGCACCACTTCCAGCAAAAGTTGTGCTAAAAAGCAACTGGGATGATGAAGATGTAGATGAGAATGAGATTAAGGACTCCTGGGAGGATGATGATGACGACGACCAACCTGCTCCCGTATTTAAACTCTTCATTATCATCTCTGGTTTGTTCTTGTTCCTTTAAAGTTTCTGAAACTTTAATTTACTTTCGTGTAGCCGCCTCCGGTAAAGCCTGCTCCTCCGAAGAAAGCTGTTGAGAAAAAGGGCAAAGCAGCTGAGGCTCCAAAAGAAGAACCTCTAGATCCTCTCTCTGAGAAACTTCGCATGCAGAGGTAATGTAAATTAAGAGACAGATGAACAAAGGCTGTTACGTGTTCTTCTTATACATTATGTTATTTTACTTTGACAGGCTTGTTGAAGAAGCGGACTACAGGGCAACTGCTGAACTCTTTGGAACGAAGGGTGAAGAGAAAAGCCTTGACGTGTTCATCCCCAAGTCTGAATCTGATTTTTTGGAATATGCTGAAATGATTTCTCATAGGCTTACACCATATGAGGTATGGTTGCGTTCCGTATCTCTTCTCTCTTCTCTCGGCTTTTGGGCGAGTGGCATCTTAGAATCATATACTTTGTATTGCAGAAAAGTTATCACTATATCGCATTGCTCAAAGCAGTCATGAGACTTTCGGTGACCAACATGAAGGCAGCAGATGTTAAAGATGTTGCTTCGTCCGTTACAGCAATAGCAAATGAAAAGCTTAAGGCTGAGAAAGAAGCTGCTGCTGGTAGAAAGAAGACAGGTGCGTGCACTGACAAATCACTTTCTAAACTCACTCTTGATTCTTGGAGTAGTTATTTCTTTTTATATATTTCTGTTCATGCCTCTGCTTATAGCACTATAGCAGTTTATATGTGGCTTAAATTAGTTAGTGTGGATAAACTTTTTGTGATCATTAAATGGGTTTTTTGATTTATTTCATCAGGTGGCAAGAAGAAACAGCTTATTGTAGATAAGGCCGATGACGATCTAGTAGCTGGTCCTTATGATGCCATGGACGATTTTGACTTCATGTAGATTACAAGAGCTTTGTGATTGTGAGGGAATACAGTTTCGATTGCCTGGCGTCTGTTTCATCATTATCTCTCGGGAAGAAGAGCAAAAGTTTCTTAATTCTGGGATATATATAGTTGGAACAAAGAAGTCTTGCTTTATGGGTTTTGGTCTGTTTGGTCTGGAGACATTCTCTAAAGAGTCATGTTTTGTTTCTTTTCTGTTGGTTAAAAAGCTAATACTTTAATCAATTCTCGTGTAATGGTAATACAAATGTCTTATCTTTGCTCATGGTTCTCTCTATCATAGCTTCCCACTTATATAGAGGGTCTGTTGTTACAGAGTCTTCATAGCTTCCCACTTATATACCGTTGTTCTTGGAGGTATGCATTTCATGGGAATTGTATGCGCTTATGGTATCTCATCTCTCGCTGACATTATGGAACACTCTCGCCATTACGCAAATCTGAATTGGATTGATGGGATGCGCGAGATTGCTCGCTAGGTCTCCCCACCGTCACCAATACGCTAATCCGAAATGGAGTAATGGGATGAGCCGAGATAGCTCGCTAGGTCTCTGTGAAGGAACATATGCGTAAATATAAGTATAAAGGCGAGAAATGAAAAACACAATGATTAATGTGGTTCGCTAAGTTGCATACCCCCACATGCAATGAAAGGAGAAATTTTATTATTTAGAGGCTATGTATAACTCATATTAGGGTTACAAGAATACAAAACGCACATTAGACTTGTAGATTTTAAGTCCAATAATATCATGCAACTTCCAACAACTTATGCAATACACTTTGATGAAGAGTACTTGATGCAATCCATTAACTAGATTCAAAGCACATCAACGAATCTCCTTTCGGACCAGATGCCTCTTCAGGTAAGATATCTTTCGGACCATATGGCCCTTCGTGCCATACTAACATGTCAAGATGTTCAACAAGTCCAAGCAATTACTAAACTTGCTTTGAGGAACAAACTTGTGAAAATGTAAGTAGGATTATATGCAGTTCTCACTTTCTTCACTTTAGGTTGCTTCTCATTTTGCAAGAAGGGATATCTCACATCAATATGCTTGGTTTTCTTATGATGAATATGATCCTTGGCTAAGCATATACCACTCAAACTGACGCAAAGCTTGATCGTGATGTAAACGGAGATCATTAATCAATTGTCTCGGCCACTTTTCATTCCCTTGCAGCTTCTGTTAACACTACTTTACCTCAATAGTAGACAAATTCACTGCCGATTATAGAGTTGCCGTCCAACTAACCACAATCACCCAAGGTGAACAAATAACCTTTCATAGATTTTTTGCTGTCCACATCTCCGGCATAATTAGAATCATAATAGCATATAACAGTGTTCTTCGGGTACCAGTAAATTTACTACACAATTGTCTAGTGGTTATCCCAAAAATTAAGAAAGTAACTTTTGGAAAGGTTTGAGTACGCTTTGGCAAAAAAAAAATAAAACCGGAACCAAAAATCCGGAACCGAAATATCTGAAACCGGAATTTGATCGAAACTGTCAGATATCAAAATGGTTTATATATTTATATATTCGAAATAATCGAACTGAACCGAAATCGAACCGAGAATCGAACGGTTATCCGAAAATATAAAAATATTAATTATATATACATATAACATAACTACATAAATACATATAATTTAAAAATCTATTAAAAGTTTCAAAAATATTTGAAAAACCTAAATTATTATAAAATATCAAAACTAACCGAAAGTTTCTCAAGTATCCGGATATTTTTATCTGAAATATCCAAAGTAATCCGAAATATTTGAGCTTTTTATCTTAATCATCCTAATTATTCGATATTTACCCAAACTACCCGATATTTAACCTGAATTATCGAACTACCTGAAATAACCGAACCGAAACCAAATGAAAACCGATTTTTTCGGGCTATTTTCTGGTTCATAGTGTACTACTTGAACTTAACCGGAACTGAAAATAGGTGAGGTGGTAAATGGAATCTTTAGCCTCCTATCTGACTGTCCAATATAATATCCGATATCCGAATACCGAAATGCCGGAGACTTAGGTTTGACTACCAAAACTTACTGTTGTATTTTTAGAACGGTATTTAATTTTGAGTACTGGTCAAGAATCATAAAGTGACATCCAATAGAATTTTACGTGACAGTCAATGGTTAAATTTAATTACGGATGGGCAGATTAACTATCCAAACTTCTATATATTCATTTTCTCTCAAGTCCAACTCTTCAGACAGCGTTTCATTATCACTTCCGACAAAACTCTTTATACCTTTCCGCACTCCCTTTCCGCCGACCTCCTCCATGGCTCCGATTGCTGTTGGTGATGTTGTACCTGACGGATCTATCTCCTTCTTCGACGAGAACGATCAGCTCCAGACTGTCTCCGTTCACTCCCTCGCCGCCGGTAAGAAGGTCATCCTCTTCGGTGTCCCTGGTGCTTTCACCCCCACCTGCAGGTAAACTCCTCCACACACTACCTTTTCCTTGTAATAGATCTGGGAGACTTATTCGATTTTCAGATCTTGTCTCTGAGATTAGGGTTTTCAGATCTATATGAGTTGTGTATGTCAGTGGAGATCTATATAAGCTGATGAATCTTGTTGACTTGTGTTTTATTTTTCTCTGGATTAGTATGCAGCATGTGCCTGGATTCATCGAGAAAGCAGAGGAGCTGAAGTCAAAGGGTGTTGACGAGATCATTTGCTTTAGTGGTGAGTGTTGATAAAATAGTGTGTGTATTCTCATCATATTCAAAAGTATATGATGTTTGGTCTGATTGTAACAACGATACCATTTTGCATTGATTTGTTGCAGTGAATGATCCGTTTGTGATGAAGGCATGGGGGAAGACGTACCCAGAGAACAAGCATGTGAAGTTTGTGGCAGACGGTTCAGGAGAATACACGAAGCTTCTTGGACTCGAGCTCGACCTCAAGGACAAGGGTCTTGGCGTTAGGTCAAGGAGATTTGCTCTGTTGATTGATAACCTCAAGGTCACTGTTGCAAACGTTGAATCTGGCGGCGAGTTCACAGTTTCCAGCGCCGATGATATCCTCAAGGCTCTCTGAGAAACTCTTATCGTTTGTGTGTATGAAGAACCGCTGCATGTGATAGTAGTAAAGAGTGTATCTCTGGCCTGATTTCCGACTATAAATTAGGCATAATAATAAAGCGGTTTAAGTTGCTTATTTAATATTTAAACTATTGGCTCTTCTTGTTGTCGAATTTATGAAAAAAATTGAGTAATTCATAAATTTGAGAGTGGCATACCAAATATTTGCATTCTGGTCGAGACTATGACATGGACAAATACCTTAAACCTACCTACGAGTTAGGCTACCCGAGATTTCCGATAGAATGGTTGGTATCATGCTTTTTATTACTTGGCAGTCTACTTGTCCGTAATACTCGCCAAGTTAGTTGGTGTCATGCTCTCTTCATCTGCATTATGGTAGAGTAATCATGTTTCTGTGTGTTATTAAGTTGAGTTTTACATACTCGTCACTCATTGAAAACTCTTAAAAATTAACATAAATATTCTTCCCAAAATTGCATCTACAATATTTCACAAAACCAAATTTAACTTTGAAGGAGAAAAGCTTAAACCTATGTGATTGTGTTCTTAAAACTGCCAAAAAAACATTATACGAACTTTAAAACTCACTAAACCCGAAAGACGTATTGCATTTCTTCACCTAAAAAAAATAATGGATATTTGTTTTGACAAAATTAGTAAAGAAAGTTCTAAAAACCTTGAAATCATCCACTGATAAACATATTCACATCACAACACAAGTCCTTTCTAACTTCCAGGAGTTGGTTACAATTCTCTGGTATCCGGCTTAATATTAGAGTATTGGTTAATGTTGTCTTTTTTTTTTAACTGGTTCCAGCTCTGTTTTGAAATCAAAGCTAAATCTGAGGTCTCTTCTTCTCATTTTTCCCAGGATTTGTAATTTTATCCCATGCAATTTCTTCCACGCCAGATTATGTTTCTCCTTATCAGAAGACCACCGCCGTTACCTTCTTATCACGACATACAGCAATATATAGCAATGCACTTAGGAATAACATCAACTCGAATCAATGAAAAGAGTCTCGAAAATCAATTTCAAAAGTAAAAAAAGGAAGCATGTCACAATGTTTGGAAAATATTGTAGGAGATGAAACAAATCGTTCTCATTATTCCCATTAAGTAAACGTTCTCTCTTTTATTTCTTTCTTCCACTCTCACAAACCCACCAAATAAGACACTTATGACTGAGGAACTGACCCAAACTTCTTAAGCTTTGACGCCAAGTCTTGTCTTGAGCTCATCTGCAACTGCATCGATGAACTCCTCTGTGTTCAAGTAAGTGTCCCTTGAGAGCCTGGAAAAACACAGAAAACAAATCATAAATCAACTGAACCAATCTTGATGGGAAACGTGGAATGAACAAGTCTTTGTGACTTACTTCGAGCCGTGAATGATGAGTGCAAGATCTTTTGTCATTTTTCCAGACTCCACAGTACCCACACAAGCAGCTTCAAGCTTCTCGGTAAATTCCAAGAGTTTTGAGTTGTCATCTAACTTAGCCCTGTTCAAACAGCAGATATTTTCATTCGTTTTATATATAATCATCATCTTCCTTAAGGATGCTTTTCTCGTTACCTGTGTGCAAGTCCACGTGTCCAAGCAAAGATGGAGGCTATGCTGTTTGTGCTGGTCTCCCCACCTTTCTGGTGAACCCTGTAGTGACGAGTTACCGTTCCATGAGCTGCTTCAGCTTCAATCGTCTTTCCATCTGGGCAGACCTATTCAAGATAACACAACCGTGGTAAGAGCACAAACTTAGAATCAGCAACTCAAAGGGAACATGTGTCATGTTATATACCAGAACAGATGTCATCAATCCAAGTGACCCGAATCCTACACACATTTTAAGAAATTATTAGCTAACAAGTAACCTAACAATATCTATGTGAATACCAAAAAATTACAGCTCAAGGCATAATCATTTATCAGCATAACACAAACCTTGTGCCAGGAAATCACTTTGGACATCACCATCGTAGTTCTTGCATGCCCACACATAGCCTCCCTCACTCTTCAGAGCGTAAGCCACCATATCATCAATGAGACGGTGTTCATACCTAACCAGTTCAATCATTTAGATCCTCCTCGATCAAAGCCAACATACACAAGACAAGGATGGAAAAAAGTAACTAAGAGTCGACTCACCATATTCCAGCAGCCTCATACTTTGACTTCCAGCTGGCTTCATAGACTTCCTGGAAGATGTCTTTGAATCTTCATAGTACAGCACAAAATGCAACCAACATCAAATATCGATATGGGTAGAGCAAAAAGTATATATGGTAAAAAAATAACGGAAACTAACTGTCCACATACCTGCCATCGTATTTCTTAAGAATGGTGTTCTTTGTGCTGAGATAAAGTGGCCACTTTTTCTCATAAGCAGTGTTCATCGATGCCTCAGCGAAAGCACGGATGGACTGTATTTAAAAGGAAACATAAATATATAATTTGATCTGAGAGGTCAATCTCCAAAAGAACAAGTTTGACTGTAGTTGGAAGAGAGTGTAGTGTTAGTATACCTCATCAGTGTTGTACATGGCCATAGCAACACCACCTTCACCGGTAAATGTGAACACTTCAGTTTCAGTTTTCCCATCTTTTCCCTCTGTAAATCAAAGACATTACAAAATTTATTGGAACCAATGAATATGAAAGAAAAAAACAGAATGACATTTCAAAATTATTCAGTGCCATCCCAAATGAGAGGTAATAAGTAAGTTTTACCAAAAGTCATAGTCAGTTTTCCTGGACCCTTGATTACAGCATCAGTGGCACGGTACTGATCACCAAAAGCATGTCTTCCAATGCAGATGGGTTTCGTCCAGCCTGGAGAAAACAAGACACATTCTCAGAACCCTTTATTGCTAATGCAACTAGTCCATTGTCGATAATTTACCTGGGACAAGCTTGGGAACATTTTTGCAGATAATTGGTTCTCTAAAAACAGTTCCTGTGAGAGACAAACGAAGTGTAAGGCAACGGAGAATGATACTGGACAGGGTAAACATATAACTGTGAGTTTCTTACCATTCAGAATATTCCTGATGGTTCCATTTGGACTTCTCCACATCTGCTTCAAGCCAAATTCAGTGACACGGCCTTCATCTGCGGTGGAGAAGATCAATAATTAGTAAAATGAAACTCAACAGCTAAACAAATATATCTGTTAAAGCAGACCTGGAGTGATGGTGGCACACTTGATGGCAACATTATACCTAAAACGAAAATACAAGCATCAAAGATTAATAAATATTCCACACAGTATAGCAGAGATGCAACATAAGGTAGAGTAAGAAACACATACTTCTTAGTGGCTTCAGCGCTTTCGATAGTGACTTTGTCATCGGTAGCATCACGGTGAGGAAGGCCAAGGTCGAAGTACTTGATATCCAACTCCACGAAAGGGGTAATAAGCTGAAAAACATTTAAGCAAACGACATTAAAAAAAATAAATGCGAAAATAAAATGAAGGCGTGGGTAGAGAGAGAGCTCTTGTACCTTATCCTTGATGGACTTCCAGATAACTCGTGTCATTTCATCACCTAATTATTACACAAGACCAAGGAGAAGCATAAAGTGTGTGTGACTAAAATATACAAAACGTTTTTAATCAAAGGACTAATAAGCAACTGGCATACGAAGCGTCAACAAGCCAATAGCTAAATTTAAAAAAGAAAAAAAAAACAATAGCTGAAAAATCAGCATTCTTTGATCTGAAATTATTACGAAAAGAGACAGAACAATGAACACACCGGTCTAATTTTCTGAGAGTGTTCTAAATAAACATCGATGCTATTTCGATGTAGACCAAATAGTTCAGCAATACATATAAATCTCCTGATGACAACGTAAGACACGTTCGAAAAAACACAAAAACGAAATCTAGCATGGAAGTAACACATGCTTGTACTCTAGCTATCAGATCAGAACGAAAGAACGGAACTTCGATAAAAACGAGGCAAGTGAAATGTAATACGTTTTTTTTTCATTTTCGCATCGGAAAGATCTGAACTAAGAAAATCTAGAGAGAGAGAGAGAGATCTCA
The DNA here is from genome assembly GCF_020379485.1 of Brassica napus. Classification (NCBI taxonomy): domain Eukaryota; kingdom Viridiplantae; phylum Streptophyta; class Magnoliopsida; order Brassicales; family Brassicaceae; genus Brassica; species Brassica napus. Next base: position 7,970,142 of record NC_063435.1, on the reverse strand, counting down.
TCTCACCATCCATCTCGACGATGGGATTTGCAACCTTGATCTTCTCAAAGGCCATGTTTTTTCGTTAGATTTACGGATCCAGACGATCAGATTGGACGTTCTAGTCTTCGGCGATATGCAAACGAGAGAAGTGGTTCCGGCGGGAGACAGAGATGGTCGATGGTGGTGAGTGGAGTAGGTGAAAAGGGGTGTGCAGGGGAGAGGGAGGTTCTATTTATGCTTCTCCTTTTTTAGGATTTCGGAAATTTATTTTTGGACCCCATTATTATTACTTTATTCCAGTTTTGTCCCTTCTTTCATTTCTTGGATATACTACCCACTTGTTCTGGAATGGAAGGAGGGGAGTATGGTGTGGATACGAAATTGTGCATTTAAGAATGTATTTCTCTTGAATTTTCTTGGTAGAATATGTTTAATCACAATATCAAATTATATTATTACAATAATGTTGGATTTTAAAAATAATATGTTCATTTTACTTTTGCAAAACTAATTTTGGAAAGTTTTTATATAAAAATATATCGGAAAACAAAACAACTAACCATCAATGCATAACGGAAAAGACGAGACAAAAGATGAGACTGAGTTCTCTTTCTGGACTACATCGCCCATTTCCTCTCATTTGAACCACGATGCCCATTCATAGGGCTTGGATCACATCGCCCATTTCTTCTCTCTCAGTGATCTTCACCCGCTCGAAGCATGTCGTATACTTCATCTCCTTTGGAACACGTCATCCATTCCTCGAACTTGGATCAGCTCGCAAACTTCTCCATGATTAGAGCACGTCACCCACTTCTCGGAAAAATCAAATCACATATTATGAGTATTTAAATGTTATGTTTTTTTTTTGGAACGAATGTTTAATTGTATTCATCAAAAGCTCTGTTTTACAATGAGTGCAACGATGGTGAAAAAATCTTAATATTTACAAAAACTCATTTCTTAAACACATGTGTTTAACCAAAGACGATGTATTCCCTCGTACTTCTTCTCTCGAGAGTTCACCAGTAGAGAGAGGCGATTGTGAATGTTCTTGTCAACTGTCTTGTGGATCGAGGAAAACGTGGAAGGAGGGGGGGGGGTCTCCATGGTTATGCATATTTCTTTCCATCCAGACAGAGTGAATTGTGATCTGAAATGCATAGTGTATAAGGAAAAACCGTTGGCAGTCCAAGTCATTTTTTGCAAGTTCCTAGACAGTATTCAACTACTCAGAGGTGTGGTGGTGTCCGAGCATGCCTTTCGTGAGATTACTCCAAATCTTTCTAGAGAATCGCACTGGAAGAACATATGATTTGTCGACTCTGCACCATTGTTACAAAGACAACATGTTGAACAAGTGATTTTATCCAAAGTACCTTACGATCATATGTTCATGTTTTAAATACTACTATTCATGTTTCTAAACAATATAATAGTTAAAATTGTATCTTTTTGTCATCAGAATAAACAGATTCGATTAAGACTCTTATAACCAAACATGGGACTCCATGTCAATGTAGACAATTTGAGACGGTTGGATACAAGCACCACGTGCAAGACTATCCGCCTTTTTGTTTTGAGTCCGGGTACATGCGCGATCATGAATGTTATGAAACTTACCTTCATCTGTTGTATTTCTTCGAAATAGGATGCAACAGCGGTCATTCTTCTAGTTCCAAAACCCTTTTCACCCATTGCAAACAATCTACCGCAAACGTTAGGTGAAATTATCGTAGATTTCGCATACATTCCATTGGCCATATATATAAAGGCTTCAAATTTCGTGTGAAGTGCAGATATACTATTTCTTATGTTTCCGGCCTCCATCAATCCATCAAAACATTCAAGTGTAGTATACCAACCATGACCAGAAAAAAATTTCTTTATCTTTCCAAGACCTATCTGTAAAACACCATCTCCCTATTCTCCTAGGTTAAAAATTAACTATTTGAAGGTTTAAATTGTAAAATATTTTTATTAATATAAAATAAATCAATTAACAGATTAAATTCTAAAATATATAAGATCTTAAAATCAATCAATTTACATAAAATAAATTTAACAATAACAGTTTTATATATCAGAATTATTTTAAATAAATGAAAATATTTATAACAGTTCATTACGGAAATTCATAATACAGATTAAAAAAAATAAACTGAAATAGTATTTAATATATATATTTTTATATTTAATATAATTATGAAGCAATAAAATTATATTTTTATTAAATTATATTGTGTTAAAAAATATTTTCTACTTGTATTACTTACAAATCTATATTATTTGCGAAGTGATTTTTCGAATCTGAGCTCTCACGTTAAAAGTTAGAGTGGTTAATATCATTTATTCCCTTAAGGAATAAAATATATAAATTACCTACAAAATAAAAAAGAATTTAAATTATTTTGATTAGACAAGTGATTAAAACTAATAATAATTATTATTATCTAAAATCCAAATATATACTTTAAAATAAAAAAGATAATTTATATATATACTATGTTATCTGGAAAATATCATTAATAATTGTTAAAAAAAATAGAAAACACATATTACTAAATCTTAATGAAGTATTAATTTTATATAATTGAAAAGGGAATATTGAATGATTTTTAAGATTGACCTATTAATAATAAATATAATGTACGAATAATTTTTTTTGAACACACCGGTCAAATTTTCTGAGAGTGTTCTAAACAAACATCGAAGCTATTCCTCTATGTAGATCAAATAGTTCAGCAATATAAAAATCTCCTGACACTGAAACGTAAGGCACGTTCGAAAAAAAACACAAAAACCAAATCTAGCATGGAAGTAAAAACTAGTTTGCACACGCTTGTCTTCTAGCTATCAGATCAGAACGAAAGAACGGAACTTCGATAAAAACGAGGCAAGTGAAATGTAATACGTTTTTTTTCATTTTCGCATCGGAAAGATCTGAACTAAGAAAATCTAGAGAGAGAGAGAGAGATCTCATCTCACCATCCATCTCGACGATGGGATTTGCAACCTTGATCTTCTCAAAGGCCATGTTTTTTCGTTAGATTTACGGATCCAGACGATCGGATTGGACGTTCTAGTCTTCGGCGATCTGCAAACGAGAGAAGTGGTTCCGGCGGGAGACAGATGGTCGATGGTGGTGAGTGGAGTAGGTGAAAATGGCTGTGCAGGGGGGAGAGGGAGGTTCTATTTATGCTTCTTTTTTTTTAGGATTTCGGAAATTTATTTTTTGACCCCATTATTATTACTTTATTCCAGGTTTGTCCCTTCTTTCATTTCTTGGATATACTGCCCAGTTGTTCTGGAATGGAATGAGGGGTGTATGATGTAGATACAAAATTGTGCATTTAAAAATGTATTTCTCCTGAATTTTCTTGGTAGAATATGTTTAATCACAATATCAAATTATATTATTACAATAATGTTGGATTTTAAAAATAATATGTTCATTTTACTTTTGCAAAACTAATTTTGGAAAGTTTTTATATAAAAATATATCGGAAAACAAAACAACTAACCATCAATGCATAACGGAAAAGACGAGACAAAAGATGAGACTGAGTTCTCTTTCTGGACTACATCGCCCATTTCCTCTCATTTGAACCACGATGCCCATTCATAGGGCTTGGATCACATCGCCCATTTCTTCTCTCTCAGTGATCTTCACCCGCTCGAAGCATGTCGTATACTTCATCTCCTTTGGAACACGTCATCCATTCCTCGAACTTGGATCAGCTCGCAAACTTCTCCATGATTAGAGCACGTCACCCACTTCTCGGAAAAATCAAATCACATATTATGAGTATTTAAATGTTATGTTTTTTTTTTGGAACGAATGTTTAATTGTATTCATCAAAAGCTCTGTTTTACAATGAGTGCAACGATGGTGAAAAAATCTTAATATTTACAAAAACTCATTTATTAAACACATGTGTTTAACCAAAGACGATGTATTCCCTCGTACTTCTTCTCTCGAGAGTTCACCAGTAGAGAGAGGCGATTGTGAATGTTCTTGTCAACTGTCTTGTGGATCGAGGAAAACGTGGAAGGAGGGGGGGGGTCTCCATGGTTATGCATATTTCTTTCCATCCAGACAGAGTGAATTGTGATCTGAAATGCATAGTGTATAAGGAAAAACCGTTGGCAGTCCAAGTCATTTTTTGCAAGTTCCTAGACAGTATTCAACTACTCAGAGGTGTGGTGGTGTCCGAGCATGCCTTTCGTGAGATTACTCCAAATCTTTCTAGAGAATCGCACTGGAAGAACATATGATTTGTCGACTCTGCACCATTGTTACAAAGACAACATGTTGAACAAGTGATTTTATCCAAAGTACCTTACGATCATATGTTCATGTTTTAAATACTACTATTCATGTTTCTAAACAATATAATAGTTAAAATTGTATCTTTTTGTCATCAGAATAAACAGATTCGATTAAGACTCTTATAACCAAACATGGGACTCCGTGTCAATGTAGACAATTTGAGACGGTTGGATACAAGCACCACGTGCAAGACTATCCGCCTTTTTGTTTTGAGTCCGCGTACATGCGCGATCATGAATGTTATGAAACTTACCTTCATCTGTTGTATTTCTTCGAGATAGGATGCAACAGCGGTCATTCTTCTAGTTCCAAAACCCTTTTCACCCGTTGCAAACAATCTGCCGCAAACGTTAGGTGAAATTATCGTAGATTTCGCATACATTCCATTGGCCATATATATAAAAGCTTCAAATTTCGTGTGAAGTGCAGATATACTATTTCTTATGTTTCCGGCCTCCATCAATCCATCAAAACATTCAAGTGTAGTATACCAACCATGACCAGAAAAAAATTTCTTTATTTTTCCAAGACCTATATGTAAAACACCATCTCCCTATTCTCCTAGGTTGAAAATTAACTATTTGAAGGTTTAAATTGTAAAATATTTTTATTAATATAAAATAAATCAATTAACAGATTAAATTCTAAAATATATAAGATCTTAAAATCAATCAATTTACATTAAATAAATTTAACAATAACAGTTTTATATATCAAAATTATTTTAAATAAATGCAAATATTTATAACAGTTCATTACGGAAATTCATAATACAGATTAAAAAAAATAAACTGAAATAGTATTTAATATATATATTTTTATATTTAATATAATTATGAAGCAATAAAATTATATTTTTATTAAATTATATTGTGTTAAAAAATATTTTCTACTTGTATTACTTACATATCTATATTATTTGCGAAGTGATTTTTCGAATCCGAGCTCTCACGTTAAAAGTTAGAGTGGTTAATATAGTTTATTCCCTTAATGAATAAAATATATAAATTACCTACAAAATAAAAAAGAATTTAAATTATTTTGATTAGACAAGTGATTAAAACTAATAATTATTATTATTATCTAAAATCCAAATATATATTTTAAAATAAAAAAGATAATTTATATATATACTATATTATCTGGAAAATATCATTAATAATTGTTAAAAAAATAGAAAACACATATTACTAAATCTTAATGAAGTATTAATTTTATATAATTGAAAAGGGAATATTGAATGATTTTTAAGATTGACCTATTAATAATAAATATAATGTACGAATAATGTTTTTAAAAAATATACATAAAAATGTTCAAATGCAAATATAAATAATAATTGGTTGACAAAAATAAATTATATATAATAATGTATTATAATAGTCTTTTAGTTAGTAAATAATGTATTAACTTTAATAAGTAATTACAAAATGTTCATGCCCGCAAAGTTAACGCATGTATAAACAAAGAAAAAACTATTTATATGTTAACGTTTTTTTTATTTTGAAACTTATGTTAACGTGTTTTTCTAATATGTTTAACATCTAACTGAAAAAGCTTAATGAGAATCAAATTTACGCGGAAAATATATAAAATAATAGATAAAATAAACACATTAAAGTAAAAGAAAAGATAAAGTGCAAAAGATGTTGTGGGGTTTGCAATTGGCAACCGACTCAAAATGCTTTTTCAGCTTCTTTACATAGTTTTAATCTCTTTTTGTCTTTCTTACAGTTCCATCGTTGATCGATCGAATTCAAACCCTTATATTACGCTTCTTTTTCTTATATAACTCTCTTTATAATCCCAACTCTCCTTCTCCTTTGCTCTCTCAACTCGCAAGTTCTATATATGTTCACATTTATCTCTTTAATATATTTCTTTATCATTAGCTTCTAGCGAGGAAGTAGATATGGCTCCTGTTTCAATGCCTCCTGGTTTCCGGTTTCATCCAACAGACGAAGAGCTTGTCATCTACTACCTCAAACGAAAGATTAATGGCCGGACGATCGAATTAGAGATAATTCCCGAGATTGATCTTTACAAATGCGAGCCCTGGGATTTACCCGGTACTATTAATCTCTCTTCCCCTTATTATTGTTCTCTTAAGATGCAAATCACTGTTATCGTCTGGATCAAGAAAAATACCAATTTAAAAGTCTACATCGTTTATACATGGACATGTTTATCTCATTCTAAAAAGGAATTAATATTTGAGGCAATATAGCATAGCAAAAGAAAAAAAACTCTGTCTCGTTGCTTTTCATATATATCATTAATCATCTAATTGATAATCATTGCAAGATCGATTTTTGGACTTCAGAATAACTTCATTTTATAAAAACTACATAGTGTGACTGTGTGAACATATCTATTGATAAGAATAGCCCTAGGATCAGAAGAGACATTTCGTTACGTTATATATATATATATATATATATATATATATATATATATATATATATGTTTTTTTTTCTTTTCCAACACTTTTTTTTTGTCATCTGAAGTTTCATATATCACAAAGGTTAACATTACAAACACCTCCTTTACACGGATCCAACACAAAAAGCAAGTCTAAACCAAAGACAAACTAACACTCCAAAGTCTTTAGTGTACCAAAAAATTTTCGAAGGAGACAACTTCAAGTCAAAGAGAGGCCAAACGTTTCTCATTTTCAAAGACGTCCTGCAACCAAAAAGGATAACCTGCTGCAACATAGGACTGGAGCCTAAGGTCCCTAGTAACACTTTGAGCAATGAGAAATGCACCTCTATTCCTGAATTTCACTTCTTTTAAAAAACTCCACCTTTCAATCTTTCTTAGCTCAAACAAGATAACAGCACTCATCCCTTTGAAAGATGGCCATGCTTTTGGTCTTGAGACCGCACCAACTATCACGTCATCATCAATCGCAAAGATCACCCTGTTAAGCCTATGGCTTACCATGCTTTCAATCGCCCACATAAGCACCTGAAACTTCAATTCATTCAAGTTGTTGAGACCAGTAAAAGCTCTCCTACTGTGCATTAACACCTTCCCTTCTGAGTCCCTTAAAACCCATGCCGCTCCTCCTAAAGCAATTTCCTTCCTCCAATTCACTCCAATATTGCATTTTAACCAAGAAACTTGAGGAGGTTCCCATTTGAGAATCACTGACTGCTCCACCCTTTTCTCCTCTTCCAATCTACTCTCTTCCAATTCAACAGCTAAAAACCATGAATCTGCTTCATGCATTATTTTCTGAACAATCTCAAAAGCATTGAATCTCCTTCCCTCAAACCAAAAGACATTACGATTCTTCCACAAATGCCAAATAAACCATGGAAAACGCCTTCTTGCTTCTTTAGTAGAATTTGTATCATTCAGTCCCGTTAACAAGAAGTGAAGGTTTGAATAGAAAGAATCCATATCAAACCCATTTTCAGGTAAAGGAATGAGAGACAGAGCCCAAACCTGGCGAGCCAAAGGACAAGTGAAGATCAAATGATTAACCGATTCACCTTCAAAACCACATAACTGACAGCAAGGATCCAATTTCATTCCCCTCTTGATCATCAGTTCCCCTACCGGAATGGCATTGGAGACAGCTCTCCACATAAATATTCTAATCTTGGGAGCTGTTTTAACCTTCCAAACAGCTTCTTTGAGTGGATTCAACGAAGGAAACAATGACGCTTCTTGGATTAGACCCGAATGTTTCTCATTGTTCATCATCCAATAGCCAGATTTCACTGAATACACTCCATTTCTATTGTGACACCAAGTCCAATAATCTTCATCATCCACTACTGGTTTCATCTTCAAAATGCTGTCTATATCATCAGGAAAGAATAGCTCTTCAAGCACCGATCTCTTCCAAGTTCTGGTTTCACCATTGATGAGATGAGATACCTTTAGCTCTAAGTCAACAATTATGTTCTTCATGAGGGGTCTTCTCATTATCTCACCAACAATCCAAGAGTCCATCCACACGCTAACTGAGTTTCCGTTCCCAATCTGCTTTCTTAGACCTCGGGATAACAGTTCCTTCCCAAATTGAATGCTTCTCCAGCCATAGGATGGTCTGGCTCCCATCTTAGCATTTAAAAAATCACCATCAGGGAAGTATCGACTCTTGTAAACCCTGGCAAAGAGAGATTCAGGCTGATCAAGTAACCTCCAAGCTTGCCTGGCGAGAAGAGCTTGGTTGAAAGTCTGAATATCTTTAAATGCCAAGCCACCTTGTTGTTTGGATAAACACAATTTCTCCCAGCTCAGCCAATGGATTTTGCGCTTATGCTCTAACGAATCCCACCAAAAAGATGCCATTGCTTGAGTCAGATTTTCACAAGATATTTTTGTTAACTTAAAGCAAGACATGGCATAGACAGGCATTGCCATAGCCACTGCTTTAAGTAACACTTCTTTACCTCCTTGAGAGAGTAGTCTCGCAAAATATCCAGAAAGTCTATCTTTGAGTCTGTCATAGATATAGGCAAGCATCTCCGTTTTTGAGCCGCTGAAGCATTCTGGCAGCCCAAGATAATTCCCAGTTCCTCCCTCCTTCTCTATGCCAGTGATTCTTTTTATGCTGGTTTGCTTTTCCACTGGAACCTTCTTCCCGAAGGTTATCGCAGATTTCTCAAGGTTTAATCTTTGACCCGTTGCTCTCCCATACCTATCCAGAATCTCCATCAAGACTGCAGCCTGATCATCGGAGGCTTTACACACAAAAAGACAATCATCGGCAAATAAAAGATGATGAATCATCGGTCCTTTCTCATCAAACTGAATGCCTTCTAGCCTACCATCCTTCTCTGCCTTCTTGATCAGATGAATAAGTCCCTCAGTACACAAGACAAATAAGAATGGAGATAAAGGATCTCCCTGTCTGAGCCCTCTCCCTGGTTCAATATTCCCATAACTCTGATCATTAATCAGAACCGCATATGTAACCGAAGAGACACACTCCATCACTCTATCAATCCAAACTCCATGAAACCCCATCGCTTGCATCAAAGCTTTTAGATAAGACCATTCGACTCGATCATAAGCTTTTGACATATCAGATTTTATCGCCATGAACTTGTCAGAAATCTTGTCATTGGTGCGCAAGCTATGGATCATCTCGTGGGCGATGAGAATGTTATCCGAGATCAATCTTTCTTCTACAAACGCCGACTGAGTAGGAGAGACGATGTCTGGTAGGAGAGGCTTCAATCTCCAAACCATGATTTTGGATATGATCTTGTATAGAACTGAGCAGAGACTTATTGGCCTAAGGTCAACCAACACTAGTTTCTAGTTTTTAAAAATTGTTTACGTACCAAGTTATGTATCTCCAGACACGCATCGAACTTGAAGGCTTTATTAACTAAAAATAATAAACAATGCCTACTTTATAGTTCATAAAATAAAACAATGCCAACTTTATATTGGAATAAAACTTAAATGGACCCACCCTTACATTTATTCTTTAAGAGGATTGTAAAAAACCGAGAGATGCGGTGGATAGTGAGACAAATTCGGAAGACCGAGTCAAAAAGGTAAGAAGATACAAAAAAGGAAAAAAAGTAACACAATTAAGATTTGGCATGCTTTAGGGTTTCGGAAGCTTCTCATTCACCCTCAACTTTTGTTTTATAAAAAAGTGTTCTCCTTTCGTCTTTTATTTAGTCTTTTTGATTCTCATATTAAGAACCTTAAGTGTATTCAAAGTTATTGTTGAATAGACCTAATTCATATGTTCTCTTAATATGATTTGTAAAATTTGCAGGGAAGTCCTTGCTCCCAAGTAAAGACCTAGAATGGTTTTTCTTCAGTCCCAGAGACCGGAAATATCCCAATGGATCCAGAACTAACCGGGCGACAAAAGCAGGTTACTGGAAAGCCACAGGAAAAGATCGTAAAGTTACTTCCCATTCGCGGACTGTCGGAACAAAGAAAACGCTAGTTTATTATCGAGGACGAGCGCCTCACGGCTCTCGTACCGATTGGGTCATGCATGAGTACCGTCTTGAAGAGCAAGAATGCGACTCCAAGTCCGGCATACAGGTAGATAACAAAACATCATAAAGATGATATTCTCTTACAATTTTATTATAATTTAAATGAATGAATAAACATTTCAGGATGCGTATGCACTTTGTCGAGTATTCAAGAAGAGTGCTTTAGCCAACAAGTTAGAAGAACAACATCATGGAATGAAGAGGAAGAAAGCAACGACTAATAGTGAAAAATCTACTTCTAGTACTTGTTTGTATTCTGATGGAATGTATGAAAATCTAGAAAACTCGGGATATCCGGTCTCACCCGATCACGGATTAACTCAACTGGGTAACATTTCTTCGTCCGATATGGAAACGATAGAGAACAAATGGAGTCATTCTATGTCGCATGACACGTCTTATAACTTCCCAGCACAGTCACAGTTTTGTTCTCAATATGGAACAATCACATATCCTCCCTCAAAGGTAACAAGATCATTTACTTATATTATCTTAAAGAATGTGAAATCTAACGTAAATTTTAATTCGTTTCAAACTAATCTTTAATTGATCTAATTCTCTGCACAAAATAGGCCGAGATAGCGTTCGAGTGTGCAAGACTAAAAAATCGTATGTTGCCGCCAGCACCACCACTCCACGTTGAAGATCTCGCACATAGCGAACATTTGGGAACCAATGTAGCTAATGACACGGATCAAATGTTGAGCAAGATCATAGCATTAGCTCAAGCTTCTCACGAGCCACACAACAGTCTAGGCTCATGGGAATTTGCTTCTGCTTCCGGAAACTTTCAGGGAGACGTTTGCTATCCCGGAGAAAAAGCCTCAGGTTCATGGGTAGAGGCGAACATGAAGGCTGTTGATATGCAAGCGCATGATGGGAGGTTTAAGGAAGAGAGAATTGTCGAGAACTTGAGATGGGTAGGAGTATCAAACAAGGAACTAGAAAAGGTAGTGGTGCTCATAGGTATTCTAATACTTGCAAAATACTTTATACATAATATATATTTTTCCTTTTTCTAACTTATTAATTCTTGAATAAAACTCTTAATAAAAACATGATAGGGTGCGTTATCTAAATTTTATCTTGTACTCCAATTTCCAGAGCTTCATTGAAGAACACTCCACAGTAGTTCCTATAGAAGATATTTGGAGTTATCGTACGGATAGTCATGAACATCAAGGTAACTTCTGCTCATAAAATATGTTCCAATTTGACTTTTGCTGTTTTGAGTTACTCAGTCTCCTTTGGCTTGGGACCATACCAAGTTAATTTAGTTTCTCCCCTAGAACCAGACTCGCCTCGTAACTTTGAGTTGCATTTTCCATGGAAAGCCCCCTCTTATAGCTGTAGAGCTCCATGCAGTTAGGTATAGAGCTATTGAATTTGTCTTACTAATAAATTTTATATTTTTTTAATTGGAGATGGTGAGGGAGTTAACAACAATGGAGATGTGGATGATGTTTACACACTTGAGTTCTCCGAAAACGAACTCAACGCCAATAATTCGGACAAGATAAACAACAATGATCATGACGCAACGAGTTCACCTCGTTTTGAGATGGTTAACAAAGTTGAGGTTAGCCATGGATTGTCTGTTACAACTCGTCAGGTAACCAATACATGCTTTCAACAGATTGTACCATCTCAAACCGTAATTGTTTACATAAATCCAACGGGTACCGTAAACTGTGGACATGAGAAGAAACTAACGGAGGAGGTTCATGTCGTTAAGCAGATTAATCCGCGAATTGACAGCTTTGTCTCCAAAATTCTTGGACCCTGGAGAAGATTTGCGTATTTATTGGTTTCGTTCATATCCTCTTATTAATATACTGTGCTAATCAAGGAGGTAACTCTAATGAAAACCAACGCAGTGAAGGAGATTGTAACGATCGGGGAAAAATACTAAATACGAAATGCTGTAGTGAGAAAAATATTTGGAAGAAGAAGAACGAGAAAAACATAGTTGATGAAAAAGTTTTCAGCGTTCAAGATAGTTTTATGTTGAAGAAGTTGGGGCTTTCTGTTGCTGTTACCTTAACTGTTTCAACCATATGTCTTATATTTAATGTGAAGTTCAATATGGATTTGCACTTTTTCTATTGTACTACGGACTATATGTCTAGGAGGGCTTTCCTCTCCTTTGCTTTCTTTTTTACTTTTTCATTTTTCTACACCGTCTGAAATCTACGTATTATGTGCTACTTTACATCATGTAATGTAGTTTTTCTTCCTTTGTTAGTAACCAATATGACCTCTCGGTAATCAACCTTTTAAAATTTGATTTTTATGTGAACATATATTGGAATATATTTGACTTTATCCATACTAGAAGATCCTCAAATAACCACAGAATAAACCACACTAATTCATTATGATGAACCTCCAAATGAAGCTGAGACTTTCAGGGAGACGCTTTATTGAGGTGCTTCATAACCTGTGAGGTTAATAACCCGAAAGATCTGAACTATTAATTTGAAATGACTGAGTCAGATATGCGAGCACTTTACTTAAAAGAATATTTGATCCTATTATTTTTCTATAGGATAAGATAATCAAACTCTCACTTTTGTTATGAACTAAGATACGATATCAAAAAATAGTTTTTTTTTTGTTCTCCTTTGTTATTGTCCACAACTCCTTATGCTAAAGGTTATATTGGTTAATACCAACATTTTTATATTGGTTAATGCCAACAATTGCAATTACTTCTTGTGCCATAGGACAACGAAATAGGACGTGGCTAATTGTTTCATCTCTTGCTTGGCATAATCAGCATATACTCACCACATTCATATCCCACGTATTCAGGCGATCTGCAACTGCCAGCGCCTCAGAGAGAGAGAGCCCGCCAAAGAAACATTTTAATTTTTAGAAGAGGCTGAATCTTCCAAATTCGCGACTTACGACCATTGGTAACAACATCATTCCGGTTAGATTGTTGGGTTTCGGTGACTGTATGATTTAATACCAACCAGTACCCACTCTTTACCGTATAGGATCCATGTCTTATGAAGGCCCATATTTGTCTGTCTGGTGTTCTTCCAATAGCATCAGAATTCTAGCCACTTCATTCACCGGAAATAAGTCTTCAAGCAATTCATATCTCCAGTCCCAACATTGTCTATCAGCTGAGAAAGTCTCAACTTTAAATCAATGAGACTTTGTTTGTTAACAGGGCGTCTAGGCAGAGGATCTAAAATCCATTTTTCAGACCAAACTCGAGTGTTTTGGCCATCACCTACTGATTTGATCAGTCCTTTCTTCAAGAGCTCACGGCCAAAGAGTATGCTGCACCATGCATATGATGGTCTGTAACCTTTCCACAGTCTAGGAAGTCTTTTGTTGCATAGTAGCACCCTTTGTAGACTCTTCCAAACAGCTGTCTGGTTCATTCAATAGTTTCCCGGCATGTTTAGCCAAAAGTGGTTGGTTGAAGCCAAAAGTGCTTGATTCATTCAGGAGTTGTAATAGTTAACACCAAGAGTTGTAATGATTAGCCAATAATTACAAATGTGAATACTAGTTGTTGCAATGGTTGAACGAGTTGTAATGGTTGAACATTTAAAGTTGAAATGATTGATAATAAAAAGTTGCAAAATATTTCTCTCTCTCTAAATGAGTGTATTCAATCTGAAATTTGAAGTGATTTGATTTTAATAAGCTTTTAGATGATTTTAGGTAATTTTGAGAATTTTGTGTGATTTTTGTTAAATCGCTGTAGACTTTTATCTAAAACCATGAGATTTGAATTTTTAGTTTATAGCTAAGAAACTCCTCTGAAACATTCTAGGAACACTTAAAGCACTCTAAAATATACAACTTAAATTTTGTTAAGTAACAAAGAATTTAAAGTACTTTATGAAATGACAAGTTCATTAGCAGCTGATTTTAAAGCTTTTTTTTAAAAATCACATTTCAATAAAAGTGAATTTGTCATTTTAATACAACTCACTAGTTGAATAGATCCTTATAAGTGTTTAAACACTTGTTCTCGTAAAAAAGTTGGAGAGAAGATGCTAGAGTTTGACTAAGTGTCAGATGTTCCATAAACACTGAAACCTAATTGGCTTGGGATAAGTGACGGTGAAATGATCATGCAACGATCAGGTATAAGTAAAGAAAGAACAATACCAGAAAGCTGATTAAGGAAAATTTTACTATCATATAATGTGGGTAAAGTAAAGTAAGTTTGACTAGCTCTAGTTGCAGAAATTAGTTAAGAAAACTATTGTAGAGAATGAGTCAGAACATTGATGGCGAGATGTGAATACACCAAATAAAGAAACAACATCAAATACCCGACTAGGAAAGGAAGGCCATGTAATACTATAAAAAAGAACATACATCTCTAATTCTTTCCACAACTCAAAAACGAGTCTTAGAGAGAAGTCAAAGCAAGAACAAAGTTCTAGAGAGAGAAATTTGAGAAGAAGGATTGAACGATCAAGGGAGTTCTTGGCCGGAACCAAATTTGAGGCAATTCGAGAGATTATGTTATAATGCATGCTATGGAAAGTTCATTCTTTGTACGTAGTTCTCAATGATCAAAGAATGTGCTTTCGTTCTTATATTTTTCGTAGTATATTATGTACGGCGAATGTATATTTCAGTCGATCTGTTATGTGAGAAACGTGAAGCTGATCTTAAATAGAAGTGGTCACTACAAGAAAACAAATTTCTCCAACAAAAAAAATTCATCAGGAATTCTCGAAGAAAGTCCGACAAAGCTCCGACGGAATGTCATATGGAGAAAGTTATCGAAAATTCCTAAAGAATTCCTGACGGAGATCAAATATTTGACTTCTGTCAAGAATCCATCAGAAATTTTTGGTAGACTCCCGACGAAGACAAATTTTTTTGACATCCATTACAAATATGTCGAGAATGAAAACCAAGAAAAAATTGACTTCCATCATGAATTCCTGACGTGTACCTAATGGATAACAATTTAATGTCGTAAAAATATAAAATTTTTGGTTAACGGTCTCAAAAGATTATCGGGTCATATGACATGTGTAAATATAATTTTGGACGTAGTTGATATCACTCAAATTATACTAAGGAGTGACTTTACTCTCTCAAATAAGAAGTTCAGTTGTAGTACTTAGGAATCGAATCCACAGAAAGCTAGGGAACACAATATACTATAGAAATCAAGATTAAGCTAGGCAAACAATTTATAAAGCAGTAAATCAATGAAAGTAAGATGAACAAAATAGTTGTTCGATTGGTTGATTGAGGTTGTAAACAATTAGGAGAAATAGCTAGACCTAGGGATTTATCAATCAAGAGATTCAAAACTTCAATTCAAGGATGCTAATGGTTTATAGATTCAATTCTAGAACTCGATTTTAATAAGTAAGTAATCCAGCTTTCGCATGTAATTGCTAATCAGATGTCTGAGTATAGTCTCAGTTGTTTCTTATAGACTTGGAGCGAGCGTCGATCGATGTTATGGCCTGAGCGTCGATCGATGCTTCCTTAGACAAGTTTTAACGATCTAATCGATTTAGTTCAACTAGATTCCTAGACCAACTCTCGTATGCGCCAATGTATCTAATTCAGCAGAGTTCGGGTTCCGTTAATTGATTGCATTTCCGTGCCTCTCAACTATCTTATGATTCTAGGTTCAAACAATTAATCACACTGTCGTGCTATTCTAACTATTCCAGATCCTAGTATTACAAATCACCCTGGTGTAGAGATCTATAGATAATCTAGCAATTCTAATTGATTATCATTTTGACATTAAACTCATGAAATCCCTAAACCTAACAAGATGAATTACTCAGACATGCGAGCAATAACATAAATCATAGTCTGAATAATATAATAGATAAGAAATCAATGATAAAACCAATGGAGTTCCAATCAATCTCTGAAGGAGAATTGATATTCTCTCCAAACCTAAGAGAAAACAATATAATATGATAATAGAAAGCTTGTTGCCATCAACAATGACTTAGACATACATAAATAAAGTTTTTGGTCGTCTATGGGTATTTTGTTAACTTTTTGTGGCTTTTGGGCTTCAAACGGTCTTGAAATATGCTTGGCCCATGTTCTGGAATCATTGTCGATCGATACCAATGCTTTGTCGTCGATCAACAGTCCTTCATCTCCTCGACAGCTTCCTCTTGCGAGGCAGACTGACAACTCTTCAATAAAACGGGCATAACTTCTGCAACAGGATACTAATTGACTTCAAACCGGTGGCATTGGAAAACTAACTCAAAGATATAGCGTGTGTTAAAAGATGGGCTCAATCTAACGGTGGAAAGATCTCCATCCATGGTTAAAAATTTGACGCGTCTATGCAGCGCTCTACATTCAAAAGGCTCCAAAATCACCATATATACTAATTCTCCTTTTTTTTTTTTTTAACATCTCAATATTCCTGACTTTCTTAACATGTAAATAATCACTCTGTATTTAACTGACGAAGACTTTTACGAAGTATATTAACAAATAAATGTATTCCTAAGCTTAATGTGCGAAAGCCCTGGCGAAAGCAAGAAGAAATTAAAACTAATCTCCGCAAGTTTATCGTTAGCTCTTAAGAAATAGTTAAAAGTTAGGTGGTGTTCCATCAACATATATAATATTTAGTTTTTAACAAAGTAGTTTGGCGAGAATTCAGTTTTAAAATCTCCATGTGTTGCATGCGATGTGGACCGATGATTCTTCGAATATAATATATATATAAACTAAAACATGGTTGTATTTTAATAGAATTGGACATTATTTAAGTACCATTGATTTTCCAACATGCCACAGTTATCACCAACACTATGATCGGGGACGATTGTAATTACATATATATATATACACTCTTATTTTAATTTTCTTGGAATACGCTCAAAATAAATAAAAAGGCACGTAGTCCGATCCTGTGACAAAAAAAGGTATGTAGTCCGATCGTTTGCGGTGGCAACTCAATCATTGTGGGAAAGTATATGAATATTAACCTTGCTCATTTTAAATTTACCAATCCTCTAATATACGATACATTTATACAGAGCCGTGCGACCTTGAGACCAAAAGAAACATTAGCTTAGGGCATCATTTTTTAAAAAAACACTTAATAGCATATGTTTAGTTAAATATTACCAATCATAAATACTAATATATATTTTATATGGACTTGAGTTTTAAACTATAATATTATCAGAAGGCTAAATATGGGCCACAACACATAAAGATATTCATTAATACATTAATAATTTACTAGTTAAAATTAAACTAGGTGACCGGCCCGCACCCTGTACGGACATAAAAACATGACCGGCCCGTACTCTGTGTTCCCTCTCGATCCGCACTTCACGAGAGAAAACACAGTAACGTTAGTATGAAAACACAGTAACGATAATATTATTTTTCTATAAATAATAAACAAACATTTATGTAGACATATTAAAAGAAAATATAATAAAAATCAAAATATTATCCATAAATAATATAAATTATGAAATACATTTCTCGATAAAGAAAGCAAATTTAATTAAAAACCTGCAAAAAATTATATCTACCAAGCTCTTCTGCTTACATGTATTTTGTCTACCACGTTCCTCAATCGAGGTATTTTTTTGGATGTTATTGTTATTAAAATTACATTTTAAATATAAAAAAGAGAATATCTCCGGAGTAGTTTACACTAATGATTTAATTAACAAATCTTGTCCTTAAAGTTTAAATATTAAAGCATGAGATTAGGAAATAGGATATTATTTCAGTAGAGAAAATACCATCCTACTATAGATATTTTAAAAATATAATTGATTATCCAATTTTGATGTACAGTAGAGAAAATACCATTCTAAGTGCACATCTTTTGCAGGATCGGAATGGTGAACTCTTAGAGGTCTGAAATATGACCACTTCTCTCAAATCATCTCTGGAAAAATATAAAACAAAATCACAATCAACAAACCAAAAAAAACAAATATGTGTATATATAAGCTTATAATTCTAAACAATAATATAAATCTACAAATCAAAAAAAAAAAATATTCGCAGCACAAAAAGATGCTATTGAAATGATTTAGCTGAGAGATGTTATCAAATTGAGTAAAATTTTTTTACCAGATTGAGGAACAAAGATGCTATCGAAATGATATATCAAAGAGGTGTACAATCAAATCATATATAGCTTCAGTGGAGAAATCGTCATAATAGGGTATCTGCATATAAACCAAAAGAAAAATCAGCTCTCATGAAATATAAAAGCTTAATGTTCTAAAATAAGAAGAAAAAAAAGTTCAGAACATTATTAACATTAAAAGTTCAGAATACAAAGTTCAATTATTTCGTTTCTTCTACTGTGAATGTCTTATTTATAGTAAATTGGTAGACGTTTCTCATTGATTTAGCTTGCATGATAAGCTAAGAAATAGAATATTCTTTAATAAATTCTCAATAAATCTTATACTTATAAGGTAATATTATTTTTGGAATATCTTGTTAATAAAGCTAAAGGAGAACATCTCGTGAATAGATTGCACCAGAATTTTGGTTGACAAGTCTCACCATAAATATTAAGTTTTAAATGCATGATTTTAGGAGAGAAAATATCTTGTCAATTAATTTCGTTTCTCTAACATCTAAAATATTTAGTGAGTATTTAATGAATTAAACAGAGAAATGATCGCAAAAAGATGTTCTTTGAATCGAGAAAACACAAAAGTTAAGTATTAAAGTGATTTCATTTTTAGTAGTGTCGATGATTAAAATAAATCGAAAAAGAAATTCTAAAAAATCAATCAACAAAATCAAGAGAATTCTTTCCATTTGTAATAAGGAAACTAATTATTACATGTATTAACTAATATTGTTGCGCAAGTAATGTTAATAGAGGGATTAAATTATTTTTTCCTTTTCAATCAGTATTCAATGTTACTTTCCTTTTATAGGGGATCGATGAATTAAAATAAATTATTTGATTTGATAAAATGACTTTATATTCTAATATATCTATAGACTACATAAAATAATAAACCAAAATATTTACTTGAATTGATAAAATGACTTTATATACCATACTTTCGACAATTGGTTACCATAAATAGTTATTAATAATATTATGTAAGTCATTTGGAATCCAAAATATTTATTTGAATTAATAAAATAGATTTATATACCATACTTTCGACAATTAGTTACCGTAAATAGTTATTAATAATATTATGTAAGTCATTTGGAAAGTGATGTTAATTGGTCATTAAATTATGTTTTCCCTTGCAATTAGTATTCAATGGTACTTTCCTATTATAGTGAGATCGATGAATTAAATGATATATCAAAATTACAAAATAAGGTAAGTATTTAGAGGGCTTTCCTTTTTAGTAGTGTCGATGGAAAATATAAATCAAAAAGAAATTCAAAAAAATATTTAACAATAAACAAATATTCAATATAAAGTAAATTTAATTTTATTAATAGTTTATAACATTCTGTAAATTATTTTAAAATTATGATAAATTTATTCTTTAAACAACGATAAATAATTTAAAAATAATATTAATAAACATGTTTGAATTTTTTAATATTTAAAATATTCAAAAATACCTTCTTCACTCACTGAAAGTTATATTTTTAAATATAAGAAACTTGAGAAATGAAAATTTTAATTTTTTTTTTCAAAATCTAAATATCCGAACCAGATCCGAAATAACCGAATCCGAACTAAAAATACCTGAACCCGACCCGAAGTACAGAAATACCCGAACGGGTTCTACACCTCTATACCGAAATACCTGAAAATCTGAAATACCCGACCCGAACCCGAACGGTTACCCAAGGCTAAACTAAATCGATAATTATTATCCCCTAGCTATATATGGGCTTAACGAAATCGACAATAGTTTTGGGCTTGTCTACATAAGTGATTGATTAAAATAAATGAAAAAGAAAAATTCAAAAAAACCAGCCAATAAAATTATAACGTTTTTCCTGAGAAGCTCTATATGAATGCCACCTCAGCAGAAATCACTAAAGTGACTTCTCTTTTAACGTATAGGAGGATTTACTAAAAAAAATTGATTCATGTAATTTTACAAAAAATAGGGTAAAAAATCCAACTTCACGACGTCTTCTATCTCTTCTGACTTCTGCAGCTCTGCTCACGTCTTCTTCTCACACACAAATCTTCAGTTCTGATTTTTAAAGTTTAAGATTTATTAACAAAGTAGCTTTATCTCACTTTCTCTCTTACAATTCAAACTAAGGTAAAAGTACTACCTATTTTATACAGAATTAAATATTATACCTTAACGTTTTTATATCAACTAAGCTTTTAGTGTTTTCAAATGCTAAATTAGGTGGAGATTCCAAAGTTATTTAATTTACATAATA
Organism: Brassica napus; assembly: GCF_020379485.1. NCBI lineage: Eukaryota > Viridiplantae > Streptophyta > Magnoliopsida > Brassicales > Brassicaceae > Brassica > Brassica napus. Next base: position 7,949,484 of record NC_063435.1, on the reverse strand, counting down.
ATACGTAAGACCTGTTGTGACCGATTGAATTCGAAGGGTTAGTTTGTTGTTATCCTTATAAAAGGAGGCGAGATAGGAGAGGGTGATAAGGAGGAAGGTGATGCAGTCATTATATCTCCCTCCAGATTTAGTGTCCTTGCGATCACAGAAGGAGAGGGTGGAGGAGAAGAAAACACAGAAATAGAAGAGGGGGAGGTTGTCTCGGAAGATGACTCTAAAGTGGCACCGTTGAAAGGTACTAAGAAGGTAACCAAACAAGGGGGCACAGCTACGTCAAAGCATGGAAGAAGGAAAGTGGTGAACACTAGGGACCTAAAGCTCATGAAGGTGCAATCCACACAGAAGAAAACTTCCGTAAGGAAGCTATGAAGTCATTTTTCACATGGAATATGCGTGGCTTCAACATGTCACGCAAACATAGAGCAGTAAAAAGTTGGGTTCAGGCGGAGAAGCCTTTGTTTGGATGTTTTTTGGAAACTAGAGTGAAGCAGGAGAATCATGAGAAGTGTTTGAAAGCAGCTTTGCCGGGATGGAAAGCTATTACTAATTACGAGTATCACAGACTGGGGCGAGTTTGGTTTTGTTGGTCTGATAGAGTGGTTGTCACTAGGCTGCATATGAGCTCTCAGGTTATCACTTGTGCCATTCAAATACCTGAAACGGGGGAACAGTTTATCTGTTCTGCTGTGTATGCTTCAAATACAGAGAGTGAAAGGAGACAGTTATGGGAGGATATGAGGAACACAAGAGCTGCTTATAGCCATTTGAATATGCCGTGGATCTTGTTGGGGGACTTTAATGTTACTTTGGCATCAGGAGAACATTCGAGAGTACAAGATTATTTGGCTAACCAGTCTGGTATGAGGCAGTTTCAAGAGGTGGTTCAGGATTGCAATCTTACAGATCTGGCTTATGTTGGAGCTTTGTTCACTTGGTGGAATAAAAGAGAAGAAGATCCTATTGGAAAAAAGTTGGATAGGGCTCTTATTAATGGAGATTGGCTACGTTGTTTCCCTCAATCGTATGCTAAATTTGAGGCTGGAGGAATCTCTGATCACGCAAGGTGTGTGGTATATCTCTCAGGAACCCAGGAGGAGATGAGGAAACCATTTCGTTTTTTCAATTACCTGGCTGAGCATGAGGAGTTTCTCCCTACGGTGGCGAAGGTCTGGGCTAGTACGAACGAGCTATATCATTCGAGGGCCTCTTTGGGATTATTCCAAAAGAAGCTGAAGCTTCTGAAGTTTGAAATGAGAGCCATGAACAGAGTGCATTATGGTGATCTCCCTGGTCGCACGAAGCAAGCGTATGAAGTACTATGTGTTTGCCAAAATCAGGTTCTTCAAGACCCGAATCCCATCACATTTGCAGCAGCTGCAGTAGCCTCTGATAGATGGAATAAGCTGGCTAGAATTGAGGAGAAATTCTACCGGCAAAAGTCTTGTATTCGATGGCTGTTTGCAGGGGATAATAATACAGCTTTCTTCCATAGAGTTGTGCAATCTCGAGCAGCTCAAAATGCAATTAGAGTGCTTATTTCCTCAACTGGAGAGACTCTCACCTCTACTACAGATATCAAGCAGGAGGCAGTGTTGCATTTTCAACGGTTTCTCCAAGTGCATGACACGGGAGGTGAGGACGCAAATTTGCCAATCATCCACGACCTTCTAAACTATCGTTGCTCTACCCCTACAGCCGCTCAGTTGGCCGCACCAGTCTCAGCAGCAGAGATTCAAGCAGCTTTACACTTACTACCTAATGATAAGGTCTCAGGTCCAGACGGATATACTAAGGAATTCTATGTGGCCGCTTGGCCAGTTATAGGAAAAGATTTTGTTACAGCTGTCCAGTCTTTCTTCTTATTTGGGTTCCTTCCAACAGGAGTGAATGCAACGATCCTATCCCTCATCCCCAAATCTGAAAATGCTCAGACAATGAAAGATTATCGACCCATCGCTTGCTGTAATCTTCTCTATAAGGTCATATCCAAAGTGCTTGCCAATCGCCTTAAGATACTCCTGCCTGAAGCTATTGAAGCGAATCAGTGTGCATTCATTAAAGGTAGATTGCTGTTGGAGAACGTCTTGCTGGCTTCAGAGCTGGTGAATGGATACCATAAGAAGACCAACACAAACAGATGCGCTATCAAGTTTGATATCTCCAAAGCCTTTGATACGGTCAAGTGGTCCTTCATATCTTCAGTACTGAGAGTAATGGGATTGCCAGCTCAGTTTATCCATTGGATCATGGTATGTATTTCTACGGCGTCTTTCTCTGTTTCAGTAAACGGAAGCCTTGAAGGTTTTTTCTCCAGTGCCAGAGGTATCAGACAGGGCTGCTCGTTATCTCCTTATCTGTATGTGATACTAAATAATGTTCTTTCAAAGCTTCTCAACCGGGCTGCTTCAGATGGACGGTTTGGTTACCACCCGCAGTGCAGAGCTGTCCAGTTAACTCATTTAAGTTTTGCTGATGACATCTTAGTGTTTACGGATGGTACTGGTCATTCCTTGAGAGGTGTTATGGAGACTATGATTGGGTTTGCAGAGCTGTTAGGTTTGCATATTAATGCTTCGAAATCTTCGTTATATGCGTCTGGAACTGATCTGGTGGGATTGTATGAAGAAGCTGCACGGCAGGGAATTAATGTCGGAACGCTACCAGTCAGGTATCTAGGTCTTCCCCTTACAACCAAAGCACTTACTAAATCAGACTATGAGCCTTTGATAGACAAGATCAGAAATAGGATGTTGTCTTGGACAAATAAAAGCCTCTCCTTTGCAGGCAGATTGCAGTTAATAAAGTCTGTGATATTTAGCATTGTCAACTTCTGGAGCTCTGCATTTATACTTCCTATGGGTTGCTTTGAAGCAATTGAGAGTTTATGTAGTGCTTTTTTGTGGTCTGGATCTCCGCATCAGACCCATAAGGCTAAAGTGAAGTGGGAAGATGTATGTTACCCGAAGACAGAAGGAGGACTTGGATTGCGTAGGCTTAAAGATTCATCAAAAGTCTTCGCTCTCTCTTTGATATGGAGGTTGCTCACACAATCAGATTCTTTATGGGTTTCTTGGGTGCAACACTATCTGCTGCAACAGAACTCTTTTTGGGATGTCAAAGATGATAATAAAGGCTCGTGGATTTGGAGAAAGCTTCTCAAACTGAGACAGTTGGCTTATCCTCTCATTCGAGTGGAAGTAAGGAATGGTGAAAAGGCTTTTTTCTGGTTCGATGACTGGCTGGAGATGGGGAAATTATTCGACATAACTGGAGCTACGGGGACTCGTTATCTTGGAGTGAGAAGAGGAGCTCGGGTCTATGAGGCGGTATCACAGGGAGAGTGGAAGGTCAGAGGTCAGCGGAGTAGACATTTTCAGGCGTTACACGCAAAGATTCGAGCTACACCTGTCCCGCAGGCTGAACTAGGAGAAGATGTGTATTTGTGGCGCCACGCCATGGATACATACAAAGATCATTTCTCATCAAAGGAAACTTGGGATCAAATTCGAAGTAGGAAGGCACAAGTGGAGTGGTGTAGTAGTGTGTGGTTTCCACAGGGTGTGCCTCGCTACTCCTTTATACTTTGGCTAGCTGTTCTAAATAGGCTATCAACTGGAGATAGAATGAGAATGTGGGGTATTAGGCAGGACTGTGTCCTGTGTGGAGAGCGGGATGAGACTAGGGATCATTTGTTTTTTGCTTGCCCTTACTCGTATTCAGTTTGGGGTCGAATCGCTAGTGTGCTCATCGGACCAGGTATCAATCCAGACTGGCAGGATACATTCACTTCTATTCAAGGTGGAGGGCGCTGTCAACTGGATAGTATTCTCCTCCGCCTCGCTTTTCAGACAACAGTTTATCAGGTCTGGAGGGAGCGCAATGCTCGGAGGCATCACAGTGGTAGTCAGACTGTAGAACAACTCATTAAGCTCATTGACAAAATGGTCAGGAACAGAATATCATCGCTCCGATACAGGTTTCCTCACAAGTTAGAAGGATTGATGAGAAGGTGGTTTGACGTAGTGAGAGTTTAGAGTCGATTATAGTCACGTAATGACAAGAACTAAGACATATTTTATGATTCTTTAATTCTTTTGTAAATGAGTTCATATTTTGATCAATAAATTTCAAATTTCATCAAAAAAAAAAAAAAAAAAAAAAAAAGAGGCGAGATAAGCCTTCTTCAAAACACATCATCTGTCCAAAGTTCAAACCATTTTCTTTCTTTATTTCTTTGTTTTACTCTATCCAATGGTTCCGACTGTGCACCCTTCATCATCATCTTGTCTTACAAGGTTAAAAATATCATCTTATTATAAAAAAATTGAAACGTCAAATGAAAATAAACATTTATTTCTCGTAATATGTATGCTGATATGGCTTTATCGTGTTGATTTGCCCTATTCGCCAGTTTTCTATTTATTCAAAATCATTTTAATCATTTGGGGTTCTTTTTGGTATTTTTATGCGTTGTATTTAAAACAGTGAAGCAGATGAAAAGTACGCAAATGTAAACTGGGAAGAGCTTGGATTCACTCTGATTCCAACAGATTATATGTATGTGGCGAAATGCAAACAAGGAGAGAGCTTTTCAGAAGGGAAGATTGTTCCTTACGGGGACATTTCAATAAGCCCTAGTGCTGGGATTCTCAACTATGGCCAGGTCTTTGTCTATAGTGTTGGTTTTTCTTTCGATCTTATTTAGATAAGCTTGATACGGTTACGATTCAATTTTCCCTTCCCGATTCGCTTTCTGTTATAAATATTAAACCATCTATCATATAAAAACTCACTCATGGGTTGTCTACTAATTCAAGACCTCTGCTAGTTGGATACTAGAGTTGACTCCTCTATTAAGATTGCAATTATGATTGGTTACTACTGGCAAGGAAAAACTTATTAATTCCTACCATATTAATTAGACCATCTTCAATAGATATATATTTTTCTACAATGTATTCTTTTATTTCTTCCTCTTATAATAGAAATTTCTTTAGTATATATATTTCTAATACAATTAGTACATTTATTCACGAAAGTTTTTCAAAATTTTGCAACATTTTTATAAAATTATGACATTATTAAACAAAAGTTTCTTTAAAAGAGTATTATGTAAATAAAAGTGTGAATTTATTTATATAAACATTATTTCTTTAAGAGATAGAGTTATTACTGTATTTTTCTCATAACTATAAAATTTCAAAGTTAAAGAACCATTTTGAAAATAAAAAGGTAATGTTATATTTTCTTCTAAATGTAAAGATGGGCTGGAGTTTATTTTCCTCTATCTTAGCATTAAGAGAAGAAAAATAGCAATGAGCTGGAAATGCTTTTAGAAGATTAGTCTGGAATTCACCTAGTTAACAAAATACCGATTTCTTATGTTTATCCAGAATCGGATATGTAGATATTTTAGATTAAATATTTTTAAGAAAAAGCTTGTAATGTTACAGTTCATGTAAGAGATCAATTTCAGATTGCCTTTGGTTTGTAGGGACTATTTGAAGGTCTCAAGGCTTACAGGACACAAATGGGACGGATCACACTCTTTCGCCCTGAACAAAACGCTCTTCGTATGCAAATGGGTGCGGATAGGCTTTGTATGACACCTCCTTCCGTTGACCAGTTCGTCGAGGCAGTTAAGCAAACTGTGATTGCCAACAAGAAATGGGTATGGCCTATGGACTACTGTGTCTCTTTGTCCAACCACTTATTAACCATTATAAGTAGCTAAAGATTTTTATGGAACTTTTTTTTTTTTTAGGTTCCTCCTCTGGGTAAAGGAACTTTGTACATTAGGCCTCTGCTCATAGGGAGTGGTGCGGTCCTTGGAATAGCTTCAGCACCTGAATACATGTTCGTTGTTTACGTATCTCCCGTTGGAAATTATCATAAGGTAAGGGTGTTTGTCATAGAAATAATAAAGTACTCTCGGTCCTTACATGGCCGTCTTAATAGTACTAAAAATATTATAGAAGCTATTTAATCTTTGAAATGTTGATTCGATTTGTATGTAATCTTTTTTTTTATGTAGAATCTAAAATATCGATATATTAAATTGTTTTGTTGAATCATATGCACCGTAGCACTTACAAATTGAGATTATATATTAACTTTATAGGTCAGCTCAGGCTTAAACCTCAAAGTTGATCATACGTATCGACGTGCCCATACCGGTGGAACTGGCGGTGTAAAGAGCTGCACAAACTATTCTCCAGTAAGCAAAGTCACTAGAAATACCATAAAGATATCCATGGCAACAAGTTTATTGGAATATTATAAAAAAAACCAAATTTAATGGAATGTTTCTTTAGTTTCTTTTTTCTCTGTATATCTATTTATTGTTTCTCTTGAAGGTTGTGAAATCGTTGCGTGAAGCAAAGTCAGCGGGTTTCTCTGATGTTTTGTTTCTGGATGCGGCAACTGGCAGAAACATCGAAGAGGTTTCTACTTGTAACATCTTCGTTGTCAAGGTCAACAATTACATTAATAAAAAGTTTAAACCATTAGATCCTTTGCAGTAACCTAGTATAAACTAATTGTATTCATTCATTTTATAGGAAAATATTATGTCTACTCCACCAATTTCAGGAACTATTTTACCAGGAATCACAAGGAAAAGCATAAGCGAACTTGCCCGTGATATTGGCTACCAGGTTCGAGCTTTTATATAATAAATACCTTTTGTAAGTAGACATTTTCAAGATCCGTAAATTATTATTCAAATGTATACAGGTTCAAGAACGTGATGTTTCTGTGGATGAGCTATTAGAGGCGGAAGAAGTATTCTGTAAAGGAACTGCAGTGGTCGTTAGAGCTGTTGAAAGTGTGACCTTTTATGAGACAAAGTGATTAGTTTTTTTTAATATACTAGAACTCTAAAGATTTGATCTTCAATCTGTGGTTACTTAATGTCTGATTTGGCTCATACCATCTGTAACCGCAGGATAAAATACATAACAGGAGAAAATGCATTGTCTACGAAGCTTCACGTCATGTTAACCAATATTCAAATGGGCGTTGTTGAAGATACGAAGGATTGGATGGTAGAGATCAATGATACAATTGGAATAGATACGTTTCTTAATTAAAAAAAAAAGTAAGAAAGTGGGGGAAAAGAAGAACAAAGAATAAAGGAATCAAACAATAAAAAATGGAAAGCGTGGAAGAATTGGAAGAAAAGTTTGCTATATTTTAAAGAGAAATCGCTCTGTAAAAAGCTCTTGTTTAAGAGTTTAAATCGTCAATAAAATATAAATTAAAAGAGTTTTTTATAAGTAATGTAAGGATGCAACTATGTTTTCACTAATAATATGAGGAGGTTTTTTTTTTATAAAAAAGGTTTTATGACTATTATATTTTTTCTTTGACATCAAAACACTATTTTCTTACTCAAATTTGAAATTTGAGATGTTTTGCAAAATTAAATTGGAATATACCAACCCATAAAAGCAAAACTTTATCAAAAGATCTTGCAGTCTGTGCTTAAAAATTTGCAGTGGAATTGACGACACGAGGTACTCGTGTAGGAAATGGAGAATGATTGAAAGTGCCTTTGGAGCCTAAAATTTTCTTTAAGCTTGTTGAGAAGTTGTCTGTGGAGAATTTGTGCCATTTTCCGTGATTTTAAATCATGGCAATCATACTTGGCAGTCTGCTGATATGACATATGTCAATGATGGACTAGCCGATTGACCGGACGATGGCGAGGACGTGTCTGATGGATGGGTCGAGAAGAGGGCTCAAATGAATCAAGATGGACCTGATCTCAATTTGGAAATTGGTGGGTCTTCTTAACGATCATGTGGGACATAAGAAACATTTTGATCAAGCTAGAAATGAAGTGGATCGAGACCAAAATGATGATGGTCGAGTTAAGGCCTTCTCGGCCTAAGAAATAATTGTTGACCATGATGATCCCATTTGTTTTCTGACTGGGTCTATGAGAACATTGAGAAGATATAAAACCAAACAACTTAAAGAGGAATTGGACACCTGCCCCAGTCTATTGAAAATGAAGAATCATCTTTTGGTCGAGTCAATGGGACAGCTTTGCTATTCAACATCTCGTTTTCCTGAGTTTAAGGCTTGACATTTTTCCTTTCAAGTCTTTCTAGTTTTTCTACATTCTTATTATGTGTTCACGCTTTTTCTTTCCTACATAAACCTTTGAAGGTGTTTCTTTTGAAATTAACCATCATGTTTCAATCAAAATCCTTTTTACAATTTGGTGGTTCATTTGTTCTTGACGTACAACTTGGTTGTGAGGTGTGTGAACCTGAAGCAACCAACAACTTATCATGTTGACTTGGTGAGTTATATCCATAGACAAGAGAGTGGGTGAATCCAGGGTCTTTGGCGCCCTAATATAACTCATTTAGTCCATTTATCACCCGAAATAAGCTAGTAGCTACTCAGCTCATACTATCTTTCCGCTCCAACCAAAATCAGGGTGGCCGAGTCCTGGGCAAGGTTTTATCAGGTTGCATTAGAGCACCACTCTAAATATCTGTACCATTTGGTTTAGTTTTCATTCTCATTTCAAAATTCAATTCATTCTTATCTATCTATCTGATTGAAAGTGAGCCGACCGTGTTAAAAGAAAAGATCAAAAGAAAAGTTTAAAACAAAATTACTTCAAAGACCGATTTGTTGATTTTTTCGTAAGTCAAATGATTGGTTAGCGAAGACTCAACATGAATGTTCTGGCTCAAGATGTCAACCTTCTTGTTAATTATGAAAATGTCTTAAATATCCGTGTACAAGGAAAAAGTCTTATACCTTCTTGCCAGATACGCTTTTTAGGATCAGGAAAATTACATTTTCTAAAATTACATTTTCTAGGATAAGTATATTTTCATAAAGGGAAAAAGAAATTGAGAATTGTGGCTACTATAAATATAGGTCAAAAAAATTTTAAATTATTTATTTCACATAATGAATATACAAACGTAAACGGGTATTTATCTCAGATCGTTTTGTTTTTTTTTTCATTTTTTAAAGTTAGTTCGCGTTCGTTCATAACACTTCTTCTTCTTCGTATCCTTGATCACCTCACCATTTACAACATTATGAACATTATCGCTTTTTATGTTGGTGTTGTAGCCTACATCAAATCAAAGTAGTTCAAACATGCACTTCAAGTTTCTATTTTCCTAATTTTTTTATTTTTTATATATATATAACTGTTACGTTTATAAATCAATAACATGAACACTCACTACAAAAAAAAAAATAGTGAACTGAATCACTTAAGTTGTGTCATAAAAATAAGTGATACTATTTTACATTACTTATTCTCAAATGAAATAAATATCCATAATTTAAAATCAGTTATAACAATTGACGTTTTTATGAATTGATTTAACATCAGTTTAATTAAATGATATAATTCTTACTAATTTGTATCATTTTAACGGAACTGATATTATTTTAATATTTTAAATCGCTTAAATAACTGATACATGTGTTTATTTTTGGCTAACGTCATTTGTTAGAATGTTACAAAACTTACGTCAATAAATAACTGATACAAACAAAATAGATTTTCTTTTTGTTATTTTACCTTAGTTTGCATCATTTTTTTTTACTCAACTAGAATTTGATTAAACAGATGAAATGAAACTTACAAACATAATGCCAATACTCAGACAAACAAAGCCCGAATGATTTACAGGAACCTACACCCAATAGATTTATGGGAACAACACTATCGTACCAACTTGAGACAAAAGAGAGACTAATCACTAGAGGGTCTCCAAATCCATAATACTCAAACATACTATTTTCACATCGCCAACAGAGCTGAAAGACAAGAGCTCGAGTAGAACCACACTGCTACAAAGCGGAGAGTGAACACCAAGAACCCCACCAGACTCTAAATGGCCGAGATAGTTGCAACATAACAAAGAGCAAAGGCAGAAACTTCACCACGACCATTATCAAGAGGAGCCAAAACCGAAAACAAGCTCAAGCACAAGATAAAAACCTTGAACTCTGACCGGGAAAATGCCTTCCAAGACCTCCAATTCTTACACGCGGACCCTCGCATCCCAAACTCAGCCATCTACCGACTGAAGAACGGCCACCTCCTCGCAAGAGAAGAACTGAAGGACGGAACCACTGCGACGCTAGTAACCCCACTAGAAACACACAGCTTCTAGGAAGAGAGAGTAGATGCTCCCGCAACAAGACCACAACCAAAAGACGAACCACAAACCAGACTTGAACCAACTCCTAGCATAGCAACCTTGATACGGATAAGAAGAAAAGCCGAGCACATGAACAAGACCAGGCCAAACCAACTAGGAATCTGTTATAGAAACTAAAGCCGGAACATCTAGCCCCGCCAAAACAAACCCGTTGCTAAAGACACAACAGACACCAACCGGAAAGACCAACACCAGCGATCAACTCCAAAACCACCGCCAAGACCATGACGCTACAAGACCATCCGATATACCAACCCAAACAAGCACGAAGGAATCCGAGACACGACTCGATAAGGGACCACCATGAACCGGCGGCTGACCCAACCAACTAGCCACACGACTTCCAAGAAGACCGTGACCCGACACAAGCTCCTCGAACCAAAGCCTTCCGCCTAACTAGAAATACACCCTAACATAATCTAAATACGAGATCTACAGAGATGAACGGTTGAAGGGAGAAATAGGGAGGAGAGGATAAGGTGATGAACAGTTTTTGGAAGTTGTGTTACGTTTTTGCATAGTTTGCATCATTTAAAATATTTGTTCTATTATAAAACATTTAAAGAAATATCAGCCAAACTTACGTGAAATTAGTTACGATTTCTGCGATTTTGTTTTTTTTAATGGTTTTAATAGATTAGATTGACCCATGTTCTTCCATAACTGCTTCATGATCTCAAAAAAATCACATTATCTGTCAATATTCTCACTCATCTGTTCGTGTTGCTTCTCAGTTTCCTCAACTTTTTTATAAGTTCCAAATTTATTGTTCTAGGCTACTTGATAAGAAAAATTCACACATATGTATAATACCTGCGATGAATTACTTCTCTAGTAGTCAAGCATTTTTTATGGGTCATGATGATAATGATTATATTTTTTCTTATGCAGGGTTTGAAAGTAAAAAAGTAAAGAAGAATCTGCTAACTGGACGAATCTGATAAAAAAAATCTGAAAAGGTATATTATTTTTCTTTTGTTCTTCTTCTTCTCTTCTTTGGAAAATTATAATTTGTTTCCTTCTGTTTATGACTTGAGTATTTTCTTTGTTAGAATTCATTCTTTTCTGTGGCAAATGAAGAATCACTTGCATATTTAAAAGAGTAGAAGTCTCGGAAAAAAACAGATGATGGAAAATTCTTCAATAAATCAATTGAGTTTCAGGCTACAAATGGAGACCGAAGATGAAGATAAAAAAAGAAGAATTCTTTTTAATTTACAATCCTTTTCTCTACATGAATTCAAGTTCTTTCATCTTCATGCTTTTTGTGGAGTCTATGTATTTTTTTTCTTGTTCTTCAGATTATCGTCAATGAAAAATAGTTTTTGGAAAAGCATTTTCCTTTCTAAGCCAAACGTTCAAATGGTAAAGTACATTTACTCGACAATTATAAATTACACAATTATTAAAATATTAATTTAAAAAATTAAAATTAGTTTATATCAGTTATTGTTAAATTATAGAAATAATTAAAATCATTTGCTTTAATTGACACAAAACTAACATCATTTAAAAACTGATGTAGATTTTAATATCATTTTCGTACAATTGATACATTTTGAAATCATTTGGTATAACTGATACAAATATTTAACATTTTTACATCAATTGTAAAAGGAATGATAGCAAATTATTTGCATCACTACTTTCAGAGTCATTTAATTAACTAATGTAAAATTATCTTACATCATTTATAAGTAATGTAAATATATAAAATAAATGATACTAAACAACTATTTTTTTGTAGTGACTGTTTTATACGAGCCATCTTCGATTTCTCAAGAATGGTGTAATTTTGTTCCACAGATTTTAAACTTTTCTTAAACATTGATGTAATCCTATATTAAGATATCAATTTCTGATCTATAAAAAGAAAGAACAAAAAAAAAAAGAGAGGTACTTAGTTCTCTATATCAAAAACCAAAATTTTAGGTCGCAACAGATCTCTGTCGACAACGACCTGTTTTCTATTATAAGATTACAAACGCATGTGAACAATAAAAAGCAATAATGCAAATGGATGGTCACACTGCGATATGTCAGGTATTTCGTGCCTAATGTTTTAAGCAACTATTATATCATAAACGGGTATGTCCTTCTCAATGACTTAGTTTATGTCGATTCTTTCAAAAATTCGGCCATCTGTTTGGATGCGAACTCACCTCATTTGATGATTTTTCTGGTTTTGAATTGCATATTCTAATTAATTCGTTTAGTTCAAAAATTTAGCCATCTATTTTTCTCACTTATTATTCAGCATAACTCTAAACCTATTAATATTTAGAGGCAATAAAGGCATTTCAAAATCAGTCAAACTCGGTTTAGTTTTCGACGTAATAGCAGCATATGTTGATTTAACCTTTTATGCAGTTTCCTTATTCGAAAATTACTCAAGGTAAAAAATATGAATGTCAGATATGTTGACTTGCACACAGATAATCCTTTTAACTTGAGTGGAGTTTTGAATGCGTATGTTATAATGTACCCTAGGCAGATTCAGTATATAGAATGATCATCAAGTGACACTCAACATGTGAAATTATCACATTATACAACCTTTATAACCAAAAAAAAAAAGCAAAGTGATCGCATTATCTAGTTTGGTCGCTACCAAAACTTTAGGCAACCTGCATGGCTGCATGTCATTAACCAATTAGTACTAATATTAGGCACGACCTGCATGTCACTATTCTACAATTTTCTCTATATAATGTGGATTTGCATATCCTTATTGCCCCACACATATTCACTCATACAAGATGGATATTCTGACGATATGTGAAGCAAACAATGTTCCTCTAACACCCATAACGTTCTTGAAACGAGCTTCGGAATGTTACCCCAATCGAACCTCCATAATCTACAGACAAAGTCGTTTCACTTGGCCCCAGACCTATGACCGTTGCTGTCGACTGGCCGCCGCTCTTCTCTCTCTTAATATCACCCGAAACAACATCGTATGCTTATCCCTTTTACTTTCTCTTTTCCTATGCAAGGCTAATAATTGTATGGATTCCTCGTTAGCCATTCTAACGATAATATGATGACATATATAGCATATGAATCGCATAACTTTTCCTTTCTCTTTGTTTTATCTTTATCGATGCCTTACATACTGAATATTTATCTATATCTGTTTAGGTCTCGATTTTGGCCCCAAACGTACCCGCCATGTACGAGATGCATTTTGCCATTCCAATGACCGGGGCCGTACTGAATCCTATTAACACTCGCCTGGACGCCAAAACCATAGCCATCATCCTACGCCACGCCCAGCCAAAGATCTTATTCGTTGACCATGAGTTTGCTCCTTTGACCCAAGAAGTCCTCCATCTCCTACCGTTTGACGACTCAATACCTAAGCCACTAATCATATTCATTAATGATATGGATTCCACTACAAAACATTCCCCTGGGGAGTTGGAGTACGAGGGTCTCATCCGTACAGGAGATCCTTCGCAATTTCTTTCCACAAGTACGTTCTGTGTCCGCAATGAGCATGACCCTATTTCTTTGAACTACACGTCTGGTACAACAGCCGACCCAAAAGGTGTGGTGGTTAGCCACCGAGGGGCGTACTTGAGCGCTTTGAGCACGATTATGGACTGGGAGATGGGGATTTCACCGGTCTACCTCTGGACCTTGCCAATGTTTCATGCCAATGGATGGTCGCACACATGGTCTGTGGCTGCGCGTGGAGGCACCAATGTATGCTTAAGGCACGTGACTGCCCCAGAGATCTATAAGAACATAAGTTCTCATGGCGTTACGCACATGTCTTGTGTTCCTACAGTCTTGAGATTTCTTATAGAAGGAGAGCAGAGTGACCGGTCACACAGGTCACGGCCTGTTCACATTTTGACCGGAGGTTCATCCCCACCCACTGCACTTCTTAAGAAGGTAGAGCAGTTGGGGTTCCGAATAATGCATGGCTATGGGCTTACGGAGACCAGCGGACCCGTTCTCTTTTGTGAGTGGCAAGACGAATGGAACAGGTAAATATATAATATAACCATGTTAAAGAAATTTCCTTAACAGTGATGTTGAAAATTATAACGTTTGATAAGACAATTCTTCTACACAATTTTGAACAGACTACCAGAGCATCGACAGATGCAGCTGAAAGCAAGGCAAGGGATAAGAAACATAACGCTAGCAGACGTTGACGTAAAGAACACGACAACTCAGGAGAGTGTCCCACGCGACGGGAAGACAACAGGAGAGATCGTCATCAAAGGAAACAGTGTAATGAAAGGCTATCTAAAGAACCCTAAAGCAACATCTGAAGCGTTTAAAGACGGATGGTTCAACACTGGAGATATAGGTGTGATTCATCCTGATGGGCACTTAGAGATCAAAGATCGATCCAAAGACATCATCATCTCGGGAGGTGAGAACATCAGCAGTATAGAGGTCGAGAAAGTCCTTTACGAGAATCAGAAAGTGGTCGAGGCTGCTGTGGTGGCCATGCCTCACCCTCTTTGGGGTGAAACTCCCTGTGCATTTATTGTTCTAAAAGTTGTTGAGACTAGACAAGGACCCCGTGAAGAGGAATTCGTGACCAGCGAAAGAGACTTGATTGCATATTGCCGTGATAGTATGCCACATTTTATGTGTCCAAGGAAGGTTGTGTTCCTTCAAGAGCTGCCAAAGAACAGCAACGGAAAGATCCTCAAGTCTAAACTGAGAGACATCGCTAAGGCTTTTGTAGTCGATGAGGACGGTGTGGGTTCCAAGAAAGTTCAACGACGCGATGTTGATCATGTTAGCTCTAGGCTTTAAAGCCATATCCATCCATGTATTTCTCTTCTCTTTGTTTCAGGATCGCTACCAAAAATACCTTAATTATGCATACATCACAACATATATCATATCATGTTTTAAAGTCCTCAAGAGAATAATACTTTTTATTTTTACTTCTGCTCTTAAAAGCAAGGCACTATTTTATTAAATATTTTACTCAAAAGTACACTATTTAATAGTTAGGGAAGCTTTATTTTTTATTTTTGGAACACCACTTATTTTTCATTCATTCAAACTGATTGGTTACAGTAAAAAGAAATTGTACGTCGTCTTTGACACAAAGCATAATAAACAACATCAAAAGTAATGAAACCATATAGATCTTCAAAAGACGATGATAGTGAACTCAAAAACAAGCTTGAAAACATCGATAATGTCTTCACGACAAAGTTAGACAGCTAAGAATTAGTCACAGTTACATGTGACGTTGAAAATTAATACTCACAAGCCTCTTCTAGCCCAATAAAACCGCTATAAAAAAAGTTGGGCTCTTGGACTTCAAAGGCGTTATCAATGGCTTGTCGCCGTACTCTCATTTCTTCGGTAATTGTAGGTATAACATGCTTCTGGATGTCTGCTTTCCTTTAGCCAAAGTGTGTAATGAGGAAAATTAAAGCCTATGTAGCTCATTTCTTTGGCATGGTACTATTGGCATCTACGGGCGCAAAGGTATCTTGAGAAGAACTGTCAGCCCCAAAAGCCGAGGGGGGTTTGGGAATGCGCAATATTTTTCACTGGAATGAGCCTGTATTTTAAAGCTTCTAGGGATGATCATCAGGCTCTCTTTGGGTGGCACGGATAAGAGATAAATTATAAAACATCTCTTCTTTTTTTGGGCGTTAAAAGATGAAAAATATAGCTATTTTTGGATGTTCAAAAAAATCCTTGGCCTGAGATCAAAAGCTTTGCTACTACCTCATGGCTACTATTCATTCTTAATCGTAACCCTACCTTTGATCGCATTGCAGCTTGGAATCCGGACTCTGAGGCAGTCTGTTTGTTGTGTGGAAATAGTAATGGAAGCAGGGATTTTTAGCTGCTCTTTCTCTTCAGTTGTTTGGAACTTGGTTATAAGCTGATTTCACATTCCATCTTGGCCTTCAGCTTGGTTGGGGATGTTTTAAACTGGTTGCCCATTTCTCATGTGGATAAAATAATTAAGCTTGCTATTCTTCAGGTTTGGCAAAGGCAAACTGTGTGTTTATGAGCTCTAGAGAGAACGTAAGAGACGCCTTCATGATGGTCTTCCTTGGCCCCCTTCGTGCGTTCTTAGGTTCACCTTTTCTTGACTGCGTGACAAATGCTCCGCTATGACTTCTCAGGGTCTTTCACGAAGTCTTACCCTGGCTACTTTTTTGGTTTGATTCACCATAGATTTTAGTCCCACTTTACTTCTATATTGGCTGTTGTGCGTAGATCATCCTCTGCTGTTTCATTCCCCTCCTTTCTTTTCACAGGTATTATTTCGGTTGGTGTTTGCTTCCTTGTGACTTTTAATCTTTATTAATGAAAATTCTTTAACCAAAATAAGAACAACTCCAACGGTACATATACCCATCTTAGTGCTAAAATATTAACATTCTTATAATTATCTTTTACTTTATATTTAAATTTTAGTTTTTTTTCTTCTAAAAGCTGCTTAATCAAAAATATACCCTTTGATAAAAAAAGAAAGAAAAAACATATACCCATGTGCTTACGGGTTCTCAAAGTACTTCACCAGAAGTCGAAATGTTTATTTGTTTTTGTTTTCAGATAGGAAAAAAAAAGGACCATTGCTTGTGTTTTAAGCAGAAAACTAAATGAAAGTAAAAGAAAGATAGAGGTAGAACAATTACATCCTGGAAATCTGGAGAGGAACAGTTCCAGTTTCAAGTAAATCACTATTCCTCATAAGAGAAACAAGTTTGAGCTTCTCCCAAGCTCCGAGTCTCTCGAAGATATACCTCTGACAATTCTGAGAGGCTGAGACTCCTGCTAAGAAGGCTCCGTGAGCAGACCCTTGATGCTCGACGTTCACAGCTTCTCCTCCAAAGAATATGTTATCAACCGGCTCTCCTAGCCTCGCGTATAGATCTTCCGGCATCCCAACTACGTCATATGCGTAACACCCCAATGTGTTTGGATCCGTTCCCCACCGTGTCACAAGATACTGAGCCTGTTTTCGTTTGTTTGTAAGTACTTAAAACAACATATGAGATACAGATTGTGCAATAAGATGATGAGTTCTTACCGGGTCAGGTGCGTCGGGAAACATTTTCTTAAGTTGCAGCATTACGAAATTTGCAGTAGCCTCATCGGATAGCTTTTCAAGGTCCTTGGCGAGGTTTCCTGCAGCCATATAAACAAGCACAGGATGGCCTGTTGCTTTGTGAAGATTCAGAAAATAGCCACACGAGTAAGAAGTTGGTGCAACCATCCCCAGGAACTCCACGTTGGGCCAAAACACGTTTTCAAATCTCAGGGCAATCTTATTCTCGTTGCCTACTCCAAGATCAGATATCGCAGAGGTCTTCCATTGTGGGAGCTCCGGCTCAAACTGAATCATGTTTGCCTTGAGCACACCGATGGGCACAGTGATGATGACAGCATCAGCAACGAAGTTGGTTCCTCCTTCAACTTCCACTATAACCTTGTTATTAGATGTTCTTGACACTTTAGTAACCCTGAGTTAATTAAATTACAAAACACACGTGATAAGGTTTAACTGTTTTAAGTACGATACATGTACTGTATGAATTCTGATGAGTTACCTGTGGTTCAAGCGGATATCAATGTCTTTTGCAATTGTTCTGATCACAGGCTCATAACCCTGCACCATTAGACCATGGCCACCGGAAAGACATTCATCCTGCACAACAATTAAAAGCTTTGATGAGCTTTTTTCTTTAGTGTATTGCTTCCACTAATAAACAAATTAAAACTCTTCATATATAGACCATCCTTAGAACTACTACATGAAGTTACAGTTGGCAGAATGTGTTTATAAATGGACAATAGAATTGGTTCGCTTGCCTGATCCCAACATTTGAGCGATATCAAATTCGCATCTACAGCAAACCATGCTTCCATCCTACATATGTACCATTGCAAAACTTCGTAGGCAATTCCTTCTTGCCTTAGTTCTGGATGTCTATCCAAGACAATGGATATTCCTTGAAGAACTGACATGTCATTGGCAGTTTCATCCCTTATTTTCTCCGTCTAGAAATCAACAAGGTAAGCAAGCATGTGTCAACTTCTATTATTACGACAAAAGGATGCTAATTCAAAAAAAATTAATCAAGCAAATGCAAAGCTTACCTCTTCGAGAATTCTCTTGAACGCATCTCCAACTTGAGTGACCAACTGCGGCGGAATTTTATTCCCGTGCATGTCATAAAGTCCATAACTGAGATAGGAAAACCAGATTTATACTTACAAAAGTTGATATAAACTTAACTCGTTAAACAGAGCAATTGGGTTACAACATGTTAGACTGAAACCCCATCTAGTTATAGTAATGTACCATGATTCTAAAAATCAGTCTAGGCAGTGCTTAGTCGACTAGGCCGAAACGATTTTTAAAAAATTCGATTTATACGACTCAAACCGGTTTGAATTTTTTAAACCGGTTTAGATCGGTCTAAATTAGCCCAAATCTGTTGATTTAACTAATAGTGTTAGTACATCTAATTTATATGCTTTGTGTATCTAATTTTGATAATTCATCAAAATAAGTTTATATAAATCTAAAAACTAAATTTCTTATAAAAAAGTAAAATATATATAATATAAATCAATAATTCGCTAACTCTTAGGCCCGAATAATCCGTCTAGCTGCTAGTTCCTTTAACTAGTTAGGGTCACCTATTTCTTCAAACATTAGTACGGCGTAAAGGCATGAAAAGGTTACCTTTCGAGATCATGATCATACAAGATGGAGTCATCCCCGCTAGTTCGGTATAGAGTGAGCCCTAGACGGCGTATAATAGGAGCCAAGGGGTTGTCATTGGAGACTCCATGCAACCTAAACAACGTTTGAGAAAGGGTTAGAACGTTCACATCACATATATTCATTCCACACCAACAAATACTACAAATCATAAAAATAAAATAAAAAAGAAACTCACCAAGAAGCTCCCATATCAACAGGACAACCAAAGGAGTAATCGGTATGGATACGACCACCAATCCTATCACGTGATTCGAGAACAGTCACGTTAAAAGAAGCTTCAGAGAGGCTCCTAGCAGCAGCCAGACCTGATATGCCACTGCCTATCACGATCACACAAGGCTGCACCACATTGTTCTGCTTCTGTAGAAGCGCTGAGATTGTGCCTGCACGAAACACATGTTACAATGAATCTTAAATCTATATTAAAACCGCAATGCATAATCTCAATTACCATCAGGAAGCTCATCGGTAAACGAAACCTTCTTATCCATTGAAGAAACAGAGAGATTTCCCAAAATTCGTGAAAAAAAATCAACTAAACGATCCGATTAAAGAGGAAATTTGAAAATCTGCAGAGATCGGAGAAGGAGGAGCAGCGAAGAAGAAGAAGCTTATCGGACCAGCTCATCGCAAAAACGGGAGATCGAATTATTCAATAGCGACGATTCAAAAACGAATAAAACTTTGAGATTAGAGATCGATAGACGGCAAGCGTGTATGGCTTCGTTCCCACAGATCTTGCAATTTCGTGATCGCTGCATTTTTTTCTTCTTCTCTTTTGTTTTAGAAGACGAGAAACATGAATTCCCTAAGAAGAAAGATAAAAAAACAACAACGAAGAATATGCTTCGGTATCGACGAGGTGGCTTTTCGTGAAATCCAGATAGGTAAAGCCTTTTATACTGCTGCAGGTGCCGACTATTACAGATTTTTTTTCCAATCATCAAAGTGTGAATGACGTTTTTGCCCTTTTGATTTTTGTTTGGTTTTATTCTCTGGTCCAGCATGTTCCTTCCATTTTAGATACTTCCTGGCTCTTTTTTTTTTAATGTGTGATTACTGTAGAAAACAGCTCATCATCAAGTTACAACTATTGATGTCGATGTCACTGCATTGCATATATATTTATTTAAGTTTTGCATTTCTGTATTGTAAATAAAGGTATTTAAATGGATATTCAATCTGGATTAATTTGATCACTATAATTTCAAAACTTCAGCCATTGCCAAACTTGTCAATAAAGCTAAAAAAATAACAACTTTTCGAAGATCATTCCAAACATTCAAGAAGTTTTATATCTTTTAGAGATAAAATGCAATTTTTGATTCTATTCCTAGAACTACAAAATCTTTTTATAGAGAACTTCTTATGATGGTTGTTTTATTTTGGTTCTACACTATTTCTATTTTGAGAAATAAACTAAATTTTTTAATTTTATTAAGTATTTATAATATTTTTTGAAAGTTTAATATTATTAAATTTTTATAACACCTTCTTAAAGTTTTCGGAATATCGTCATGTATTTGATATCTAAATTGTATAAGGATGCTATACATATTTAAAAGCATCTTCGTAAATTTTTAAAAATTGTAATATAATGATTCATATTTTTCTAAATATGCATATAAATCAAATTCAGGAATATAACATTCATATTTTAGAAGAACTTCCTAAATATATATACAAGTTATATTTGATAAGTCTATTTATACATTTTTGAAGACATTCATGAATTTGAGAATTTTTATAAATTCATGAAGATATAATACATGTTCATAAAATTCTTCCTAATTTTTTTAAAGAAAAAATGTTTTTCCAGAAAAAAAAATGGAAAGAAATTTTTTAAAATAGTTTCAATTTTTTTCAATTTTATTATTTTGATTTTTAATATTTATTTATTTTTATTTAATAAGTAATTAATTATAATTATAAATGAGTATAGAATTGTCATTTCACCATTTAATGATACGTATTTTGCTCACTTTGATTTTTGAAGCTATTTAGAAAACCAAAAAGTGACTATAAAATCACCAAATAAAGAGATTCAAACTATTTAGAAAACTAAAAAATGGTTATAAAATCTTCTCTATATTAAAAGGAATCAATTATCACGTGATGGTGGCCACCATGGGGGGGTCAAGTTGTCCATAAGAGAATATGGCCTATGCCTATAGTGTTGTTTGGTGAGAAAATACAAGACAATGGACAATGTGGGACCAGTCACAAGTGGCTTGAATCTCTTTATTTGCAATATAAAATGAATATTTGATTTTTACTAATTGAACATCTTTTACGATATCGAGTCGCATTTTGCGTACTAGCCAATGCAATGAAATCAATAGATTGTGATATTTGATTTTGTAGGGTTGAACAACTAAAATAAAGACTAAATCGAAATGATTGCAATTTCTAAATATATATATAACTGAATAAAAAAGAGTACAAAAAGCGTGTTTGGAAAATAATATAAAGGAAAAGTTTCTCATCCGAGTTTTTTTACCTATATAACATTAATATAATTATGTCATGGATGAATTTGTTGTACACTCATAAGAAAGCAAAAAATAAAATAAAAATAAAATCATGCTACAATGGTAATTGTTAGATGAGACAATTTGAACATAATTTTGATCTTATACATCCATGTGTAAGCGCATGCGCTTATATTTGAAATACATTATGCGACGTAACATCCGGTATCGATTAACGATCCAGTCTGCTAGCATTATCTTTATAACTAGTGTGTCGTTGTGTAGCCAGTCTAAGTTTTCCATTTCTTACTCTATAAACTTTATGATTGCGTCATCTTTTATCATATCTCTAGCTCTTGTGGACACAGAGATTACTCTATTGCCATAGTCCTTTATTGCCCGTACTGAATCATCAGAGAAGGGATTTCCTCTCATTATCATATTGGTTCTTTTTCTTGAGGTCAGTGGGCCCGGTGCTTCAGTGCTCTTAGCTTCCCGATTTCTCTTGGGTGCACTTGTGTTGTTGTTGTTAATTGGGAGTGAGACCTCGATCTGTGCTAACCCTTCTTCGTGAAACTTGGAGTAAACGAAGTTTTGGAAACCGAAACACTGCTGAGTGGTATGTCCTCCTCTGTTGTGGAAGCTGCAAAAAATTTTGGATTTGTCTTTCTCCCCATCTCCTATATTCCATGACTCGGGTCTGGGTTTGTTTGATCGAGGTTTTGAAGTTTCCTTATTTGATTGTCATCGGTTTTGCTTCATTCGCTGACCTTACAGCTCCGATCTTGTGAATTTCCGTCTCTTCTCAATCCTCCTCGTCGTCTTTGCCTATCGTCGCATGTTTTTCAGCAAACACCTTCTTTTCTTCTTCCATTTCCATGTATTTTGAAGCTCTGTGGAGAGAGTCTTCCAGTGTGGATGGTTTGCTAAGCAAGAATTCTTCATAAATGCGTAATTCATGCCATAAGTCATTTAGCAGTGGAGATATGCATGCACAGTCACTCACAACAATGTTAGAGGGGATGGTTTTTAACCTTCTAATGAAAGATCGAAGCGGCTCTCCTTATCTCTGGGACACTGTTCACAGATCGGTGTCATAAGCTCTTTTCTCTATACACATAGAGTAGTGCTTCACAAACACAATCGACAGCTGGTTAAAGTTGTTGATGTGTTGGTCTATACACGAGAAATAGAGTTGAGAGCCGGTCCTACCAGATTCTCGACGAAGAACTTGCAGTAACCGACATCTTGTTATCCATCGTTGAAGTGAGTACCCTTCATTGCATGCAAAAGGCGCTCATGTGAGCTCGGGGGGTCTATTTTCCATTGTATAGGAGGGGGGAATCTTAAGTTTGATGTTTGGGATCAGGAGTCTTGTGATGTGAGTTGTGAATGGTGTCCTTTGTGTCTCTTATATGAATTTGTCTACTTCAGGAGCTGAGCTGATGACTCGATGGAACTGGGATTGCATCAATCGGGAGGTCGGCATGGGTATGGGCTAAGTTTCGTTTGAGGTCACCAATCTCACCCTTTTTTTTTTACCAAGCTCACTTATGTGTTCATTGTTTCATAATCCAGTCTGGAATGGTTGCTGTCGGATCTGTTGAGTCATGCTGGAGTGTATGTCTTCCCTAGGACTACATTTCATGGAGTTCTCGATGATGAGGCTAGTAAGTCGTTGATCTGAGCTTGTTGTCCCACCTTGGTTTGCATGATTTGCTCCAGACGATGCATGGCTTGTTGTTCTGATGTATCATGTTAACGTGCATTGAAGTAGAACAGAAAAACATGTCGTAAATTTTTTTGGTACCTGGTTTATCAGAGCCGTTGTATCGACAGTCAGTACTGGCGGTAGTTCCGCCATTTGGGATGGCGGAATGGGCAAAACAAAAGTCCATCTTGGCCAAACTGATGTGTTCCAGGCTGCTGGGCAATCGGATTTCCATCTGAATCGAGCGGGGTCTGGATGAATGGTGTGCCACTCGGGTTAAGCTATTTCATTCATCCTTGGAATTATTAATGTTTATGTTGCTTCCTGTAGCACCAGATGTGTCTTGTCCAGCCATTGGTGACACATCCAGCCATTGTGGTCTGTGTTTCAAGTCAAATTATTCAAAAGGGTGTTTTATGTTTAATCGCCCTTAATTCTAGTAGTCCGCTTAGAAAGTAGGATTTAATGTTTTGATAACATATATAAAAAAAAAAAGTTTAACGACAAAAATTTTCCAGAAATTCCTAATTTTCAGAATTCACCCTCTGAATCTATCAAACCAAAAAGATACGATATAAAACCAAAACTAAACCGAAATGCACACCCCCACCGAAGAGGAGGTAAAGACTTGCAATATTTGCTTAGGGATGTGAAGTTTTATTGTTCTACATAAAGAACTGAATGAAAAACTTCAAAAAAAAGTATAGCAACAACTCTAAGATTATTACACAGCTCTGTAGACAACTTACAATGATTATTACACAAGTCTGTAGACAACTTACAAGAACTGGATCCAAAGTTCATGAACAAACACAAAGAACATCAAACTCACAAAAGACTGGCTTAACCACGGATCAGACTAACTCCAAATGAGATGGTGCAGATCATGAGACCAAGCAATCCCAAGAAACCGTATTTCCTGCAAAAAAACATAAAGATTACAAGACCACAAAAATGAAAGAAAGAAAAAACATATGTCAAATCAACAAGGGGAAGAAGAACAAAGAAAAAAAAACACAAACCCGATGGTGAGGCGTTTCATTGGATCTCCAGTAGAGTAGCCTTTAAAGTAGAAGAATCGAGTGATATTATAGAGCAAACCCAAACCAGCGCAGATGCAAGGGTGTTTCATTCCACCAAGGATCATCAGTACGAAATACATTGGCATCATCTCCAGAGAGTTCTGATGACCCCTCTGCAACCAAAACTCTCAATAATAAGTAGAAAAATTATTAAGTGAAAAATAAAATAAAAATTCTTCATAAAAAAAAATAAAAACCTGAACGCAGTTGAAGAGTTTAGCATCTTTGTTTTCTGATTCTATAGCGTAGAGAGTTGGATACGGCACGTTGTACCTGTATCAGGATGACAAACAACAACATACTTCTAAAATGGAAAAGAATTGAGGCGACTACAGAAAAAACAAAGGATCTAAAAATTCAGATTACGAAAAAAAAAAATAGATCGCGTCCGAATCAAATATAAGGCAAACCTTTTGCGGGCCATGCCGACTTGAGCTCCCATCCAGAGGTTGAGGAAGCAGTAGAAGACGAGGACGAGAGCCACATATCCGTACTCGTTAGGTAGGAACTCGGTGAGGGCCATGGATGCTTTCAGCGATGAGCTTTTTGAAACTCGTTCGTCAAGGAATGGATTGCAAAATACGAAATGAATTTTTTTGAGTCGGCAGATGTATGTCGGCAAATATATTTCCTTCCTTTTAATTTTATTTTTGTCAACTCATTTTTCATTATAAAGCCCAATGGGTAACGTACAATCGAAAGTTACAGATCCATTCCCCCGCTCATTTACAATTTCGCATCAGAAGAACAAAGTAGGACACGCGTTACCAAACCACACGCTTGAGACGCGCCACCCTGAAGACGAGGAATCGCTGACACAGCTTCGCTAGCAAATCCACGATTTGCTCAAACTTAGCTGCCGGAATTGTTAACTTTTGCTTGCAGAAACTATCAGCTTCTCTGATGTCATGTGCAAAAAAAAGAAGGTTTTTTTTTTTTTTTGATAACTCTGGTATCTGGGCAGCCACGTAAAAAAAAGAAGGTTCAAGAACAACTACTGTAATCTTTTTTTTTTCTTTTTTGCAAATAAACCTCGCTTTAAAATAAGAATACAGGTTATAAAGTTTTTGCTATGAATAATAAGTCACAGATTTATTTGATGAGAATTTGCACTACATAACCTAAAAAGAAACTTTAATTAGCTATATGGAAATCTACTGTACCACTTTCGTAAATTCCAAATGTATTTTTACAAAATGGATGATGAATTAAAAAATAACTAAAAAAATCTTTTATTTTTTGGCCACAAAAACTTTACGAGTTCTTGCTTCTTCTTTTCAATTCACAGACATTTTCTTTGATAAAAACAAGATAATGATGGTGAAGAAAGAAGAAGAACACGAGCATCTCGGTGTGTTAGGTTACAAGGTAAGGTCATCGAGATCACAAGAGGTTGCTTTGAAACTCAAGCAGTTAGAGGCGATGATGGGTAATGTTCAACAAGATGGTTTAGCTCACTTCGCGATGGATACTGTTCACTACCAGTGGAACCTCATGGCCTGATAATATGCTCACGGAGATTAATTCACCGGTACGTCTGGGTCTAATGGTTTGGACCCAGTTATTCTTTCTCCCATTTCAGTGGTTACATCTCCATCGCCGGCTTAGCAGATTGGCGGAGTCATAAGAACAACAATAACGACAACAACTGCTAGTGCGTCAAGACCTGTAATCCTAGTCGATACGCAAAACAACGGTGTACATCTAGTCCACTCGCTTATGGCCTGTGCTGAAGCCATAAAGAACAGCAAGTTTACTATAGCCGAAGCTCTGGTTAAGCAGATTGGGTTCTTAGCTGTGTCCCAAGCCGGAGCCATGAGGAAGGTTGCTACGTACTTCGCCAACACTCTCGTGCGGTGGATCTACCGTCTGAGGGTTAATTTAGCAAACCATACACACTAAATAACCAACTTTGCAAATACTTTCAAATACTACATACATCTCCAGTTATCTGCTAATATTTATATATTCACCTAAATGATTTTCCGATGATTCCTAAACTTTACTTTTTCTTCAATTTCTATTATGTATTTAAGTTAAATTTAATAGGAAAATTTTCACAAAAGATTATATAATAAGTTTTAACCTTTAACCCAAAAAAGACATTAAGATCTTATAACAAAAAACTATATTTTACCAACTAACCATATAATCTTCTCTTCCTCCTTTCTCTTCATATTTCTCTTTATTCTATTACTACAAAACTAATATTTTCCTCAGTATAATCATTTAGCAAATTAACCCTTTGATAAATGAGCGTGTGGTCTAAAAAATAATTCTTTACTAAATTGTTCTTTTAGATTTAATTTGGTTGAGTCAAAAATGTTTCTCCTTTATTGTGGGTCTTACCACTTAAAATCGTGGACTGATTTTGTAATATAAAATTATTCATGGCTCTAAGTGGAGAAGAAATTCTCACAAAAAGAAAATGAGCTTTGAAGAATAGTAACATTGGCTTTTGTGGTTATATGATCAAGCATTGATATGGAAAGGACGACTAAAGAAACTTTTAAATTAATGGAAAGAGAGTTTTTACTTTAGGCAGAATTCACTTACACGAAAAATCAACCAAACCCGTTCATCAGTAGAGGCGATAATACTGGCTATTTTAGGTCGACGATGTTTTACAGATGGATCATGGAAAAATCAGGATGTATTTTTGGGATAAATATGGTATAGCATACTGAAATGTGTTATTAGTTTAATGGGAACGACGAATACAAAAGCGAGTCAGTTGCCACTTTATTCGGAGATGAAAATTTTTATATGGACAAATGGACAATGGAGTGTACGAAAAATCTACAACAATTTAAAGTTATTTTTGCAACGAATTTTCCTTAGTTGGTAAAGATAGTTTTAGATTGAGAAGAATGATTCGCATTTACGAGATATCTCGAAGATAACATTATTAAGAGGACGTTAATGGTCAAAGTCAAACATAATAATAAATGGGCTTTTTGTAATAAAATAGAAGTACAAAACATCGTAATAATCTTGTTCACGAAATCTCCAGGTAGATCGTCTTTTGTTTCAAAGCAAGGAAGAAGTCAAACACACAACAATGGCATCGTCATCATCCTCTTCCCTCCTCCTCCTCCTCCTCGCGATCATCGTCTCCTCCCTTTCAATCATCGCCGCTCGTCCTTGCAAAACCTTCCTCATCTCCTCCTATTCCCTCTCAATAACCCCAGAAAACCCTAACCTCGAATCCCAATCCCATCTCCCCTCCCCTCAATTCGTCACCGTCTTCACGATCCGCCGTCTTTATCCCCACCCTATCTTCGTCAACCGCCGTCACGGATTCCTCCCTTCCGCCGCCGAGAAGCCTCAGATCCGAGAGGATCGCCCTCAATTACCCTTCTCCGATAACATCAGGGACATCCTCAGCGTCGTGGTGGGTCTCTTATTCGGCGTCGGATGCGGTGCCCTAACCGCAGCTACCATGTACCTCGTTTGGGCTATCGTCGTGAACCGCCACGGATACGATTTCGAGGAAGATGATTACGAGAACGAGGAATCTGATGCGGCTAGCTTGAAGAAGTTGGGGTACGTCAAGATCCCAGATCCAGCTCCTGTGAAGGAAGCTGCTTAATTCTATAGGTTGTTGTTGTTATCTTATTACCCAAACAGTAAAAAAAATGGATCCTTTTGTGAATTCAGTTTCTGCGTATTATCGTCAATCTATGTTGCCTGTTAGTAAAATCGAGTCTTGTATGGATTTATCTAAAGCTAATATACTGAACTATCAGTGCTTTACGATTTGTGTAGTGCATGTTTATAATTTGTCTGCATCTATTATCTTGACACCAATGTGTCTCGTTTAAGACCTGATACTTTATGGTTTGTTCATGTATACCCATGTTGCTCGTTTAGGAGCTGAAGTTACAATGGTCTGATCATGTAGACTTTGTTTTCATCAAAACGGTATCTATTTTTTGTTTTCTTATTGATTAGTTTAGTTGTCTTCTTTTGTATGTGAAAGAACTTTAAGCTTGAGGTTTTTGAATGAGGATAAACAATTAGGAAATCTTAGCTGTGTTTTAAAAGGCACACCTGGGTCAAGGTGTGGTAAGCAGAAGCATCCATTGCCTAGCAATTACGATTACACAAAGGCTCTCCGCTCTGTAATCCTCCCTAAGCAATTACGATTCCTTAGAGCCTTCTTTCACATTCCACTAATTCAAATAGTAACAGCTATTATGCTATCTCGGTTTCTTCTAGTCCTTTTTCTATTTTTCATTTTGATTGTAGCTTGTTTTATGTCAGATTCGTACCTGAATTGTCCTGGTTTAGATTTGTGTAGACTTTGTTTTGCTTTTTGGGTAACACAAGGTGCAATTTCAACCTCCCATACTCTGCGTATAATTTTTCTCCTTAGCTTTGTACACAGTTGATTATGTGAACACATGTCTTTGATCCATGGTGCGATCCTAAACTGTCTCATCACACAACAAAAGAAGATTATAGTTACAACAAGACGGTTAGCATTAGCTAGCTAAGAAAGGATCATAATGTTTATAGAACAGAGTGCGTCCATACATATGTAAAGTTTTTAAAACCCAACTTGCGAAATGATACGTTCATACAAACATTCAAATACATAAGCGAAAGAAACAGATGAGGATGAGTGCCATGCCCAAAAGAGATCTACCAACTCCAACTGTCTAGAAATTGGCCAGGTTCTATGGGGAAAATCCGTTGCTGATTTCACACATATATATAAACATATATATATATATTATAAATACAGCACATAAAGGTTAAAATAGTTAAATAATATTTAATTAAAAAGGTAAAAAACATTAATATTTCTAGGGTTAACTAATTTAGATTTTAGAGTTTAGATGTAAGGATTGGAGTTTTGAAGGTTTAGGACTTTTAAAAAAAATATATAATTTTTAAAATAGTTTCAAAAAGAATTTTCGGATTTCAAAACAAAATTTTCAGAAAAGAAAATTTTAAAAAGAAATTAGAAAAAAATCAAAAAGTTCGAATTGAAAAAAAAAAGTTTTACGAAAATTAAAAGGTAAATTTCTTTACTATTTATTTAAATGTTTATTAATATTTATATGTCTATAAAATATGTATAATATTTTCTTTTATCTTTTAATGAAACCTCATTTGGTCATTTTTTTTATTTCTTCTATGTTATTTTGGAAAAAAACTAATTTTAGGTTTGTTCTAAATATTGGTGAGAATTAAATTTTTTTAACATGTTTTATTAAAAATTATTTGAGTTGTTTAACTTGATCATATCTAAAGCAGTGTTTTTAAAACCGGACCGACCAACGGTATGATTGGGTTAAACCAAGAACCGAAGACCAGTCTGTGTTGGATTAATAGCAAAACCCAGCTAAAATTAAACCGGTTAAAAATCCATACTAAATCGTTAAAAATCCGGAAACAGGGGACCAATGAACAGGCCAAAACAGGGTCCATATGTGAACCATTAATTTGTTAACAAAATAGTTAACTTTTCTTGTTTTTTTTCAAAATTAAAAATAAAGTTGTAAAAAATTAATAAAACAATGCTGTAATTTATTTTTTTTCTTTTGTCGGCTCTGTAACTCACAAATCACAAAATTCACAAATTTTAAATCTTCACGTCAAACTATTGTTTATGCTACTTCTCACTTTGTTTAAATATTATTACAAGTTCATTTGTGCTAAGGACTTTAATAATTTAAGCATTAACATTCATGAAATTCTAAATTTGTATAAAAAGCAAAGCATTGTACTTATTCTTGTTTCTCATTACACTAGAATATAAAAACTTACTTTACACGATTTGTTTCGAAGTTAAAGAAGACTTAGAGTGATGGTGACTTGAAAACTGAAGTTTAAATATGTTTTTCGTATTAATTCTATATTTGAACTTATTTTATAACTTATATTACATTTTCAGTTGTGTTTTGGTAATTTTAAAATATTTTGGTTATTGAAACATTTTATTTAATATGATATTTTTATAAAGAATATATATATATTACTTATATCATAAAATTGAATTTGGTTGAACTAAATTAAACCCGGTCAAACCATATTGATCCATGATCCCGAATTTTTCCGGTTTGGTTGCTGGTTTGGGTTCAAAAACACAAAGCAAAACACGGCCGAGTTTTCAGAAAACAGTGACGAGGGGGGAGGGGATTTGGGGTTTAGGGCTTTAACACTCAGAAGCAAAAGGGGTTTACATTCGGAAGCAGCAAAGGTAGAGTCTTTCTCTCTCGATTTCATGAATCCATTAAAGCCCTCCTATTTGATTTGATAATTCCAGGAGCCATATCCAATTTTTATATTTGTTTCCCTTCGTGAATTTTTTCTCGATTTGGGTCGAATTAAGATGGAAGTATCTTTTGATTTTCTTGTAATTCTAGGTTCACGTAAACGTAACAGAAAGATCATATCCGGTTTGTTATAGACTCTGTTGAGATCCGTACTGCCCACCAACTGTTCGATGAATTTCTCGCTGAAACATTTAAGTATCCCTTTCAGGTCTTTTCAACTGTTCGCATGGCAACAACTACTGGACTTGAGTCTCTTGTCGATCGTAAGTTGTCTTTTTTCTTCTCACTAATCACCACTC
This sequence comes from Brassica napus, assembly GCF_020379485.1. Lineage (NCBI taxonomy): Eukaryota > Viridiplantae > Streptophyta > Magnoliopsida > Brassicales > Brassicaceae > Brassica > Brassica napus. The sequence continues at coordinate 7,918,683 of NC_063435.1, read as the reverse complement.
TTGATGTTCTGTCCCATGGGTTGTCTGAAAATCTCATCTTTTGGGTTGTGTTGCAGAGATCATTTCGGTTATTACAAACGATGGACGCAACATTGTGGTAATGTTATTATTATTAACTTCTTTTTGTTTTATTGATTTCAAAAGCAAATAACTTAGCAAAGAGAACTTGATTTTTCTGTTAAAAAATTATCAGGGAGTTCTCAAAGGTTTTGACCAGGCGACTAATATAATTCTGGATGAATCTCATGAACGCGTCTTTTCCACAAAGGTAAGCTTCTCTTTTTTGAGTATTTCATCTGAACTTTTTCCCCTTATCACACAATCAAATGGGTGCAAACACTATTCTCTACTATTATTAGCCGGTCTATGACCTGATGGCTATTCTTCTTGAGTGGTCTAGCCATGGAGTCATTTTCGTCACGTTTCTGTGATGTGTTAGCGCTCCAAATTCTTTGAGTAGTGAACTGATAAGACTGGAAAGATAGAGGGGCAAGCTCACTTGGATTCTAGTTTTAACCTTTGTTACTTGTCAGAGCACCTTTCTTTGTCTGATATTATGTCATTAGTTGGTCGTACGTCTTTTCCAATAATGCACATTGCTTGATTTATTTGCTGTACTGCCATCTTTTCAACAGAATATTAAGGAATGTACATTTAAGATAGGCTGGTTCCTGCAATACTTTGTCTGAATGGAAGGACATAAAATTAGATAAGTGTGGGCAGCTACAATATGTGTTGAAATGGAGCTTGCACAGAAACCGATTTAATGCTATTAATCAATGTCATAATTGATTGGAAAATATTGGGAGTTCATTTTTGACAAGCTTTACCTAGTCTAGGTAAGTCAAATCTTTATCCACAGTGTGTATATATGAATGAACACTTCCTTTTGTTTTCTTGAAGAGGCTTAAAGGCTTTGCTTTGTGTCTGTTTCCTTGTTTGCATCAAGAGATGCTTTTATCAAAATGATGGATACTAGGAGATACATCTTTCCATTCCGTGTTGTTTCTGTCTAAACCATGTTAGGAAAAAAGGTGTATGGTTTCAAACATTAACAAAGTCACTTCTAAGTTAATGATTGAGCATTGAGACATCTTACTTTGGTTTTCATTTTTTGATGTGTTGGTGTTTTACGTGTCTTGATATACCAGGAAGGAGTACAACAACTTGTGTTGGGTTTGTACATTATCAGAGGCGACAACATGTAAAATCTCATCCTCACATTTCCATGTTGACCCATCATCGATTGATTGATTGATTATCTAACGCTACAATTGTTATGTTTGATCAGAGGTGTTATTGGGGAGCTAGACGAAGAGCTCGATGCTAGTCTGGACTTTTCGAAACTAAGAGCTCATCCTTTGAAACCCGTCGTGCATTGATTGAAAATAGTAATGATGTACGACAAAGCCTGAACAAAGACAAGATTGTGAACAATTTGAATTAGTTTGTCTTGCTATCTATCTGTTTTGTGTATCCCAAACCGCAAACGCAAGCTTTCTTTTGCGATATTCTAGTGTTATGATCTTTTATTTATTAATCATGTTTTAGTAAGCTTTTGATTCCAATCCTGTAAGCGAATACAAAACTTATGAGGAAATTTACTACTCTCTTCATTTCATTTTTAAGTGATGTTTTAGAATATTTTTTGTGTTGATAAAAAAAAAAATATTTTTTGTTTTTTATTTTAAGTGATTTTTTTTCAACTTTTTATGCATAATTTGATGTTGGTTACTATTTATATTTTGGAGTATAATTTTTTTATTAGTTGAATTAACTTTACTTATAATAAACTGAATAAAAGTTAGAAAATTTTTAATCGGTTTTGAAAAATTTTAAATTCAACTATTTGAAACAGGAGTATCAGTTATCATTTCTCAAATGCGAAAAAGACCACTTAAAGAACAGAAAATAGTCTTATAGAAAGGTTTGTTTAACGTTCCGACGATGATATATAAATATAATACGTCAACACACACAAAAAAAAAATCATTAATAGTTGTTTATGTCGAATATGTTGCGAATTGTAATTTAATGAAAACAAAATCCAGTTGCATTTTAAGAAGATATATAAAAAATTGAGCCATGACGGAATGCATGAGAACACTGATCCCTAAAGTCTAAGGAGATTAGGTCAACAAATGTATTTTGACTTTATTTGTATACCTCCGAATCAAAGTATCCATAAATTATTATTTTATAATGATGCTAGGCAACCACAATATATCGTCACTAGCATCAACAAAATAAAACTCGAGACATCAACATAATCGAAAACGTGCTCAATTTTATTTCTAGTTTAAAATTATGTGCTATTCTGAAAATATTGATTTGATGTGTACATGTGTTCAATTTTTTTTTACAGTTTAGAAACAAGTAAAGGAAATTTAAAAAAAAGAAGTATTTGAGAAGAGATAAGACGAAGAAAAAAAAAGATTAGAAGAAAAGATTTAAGAAATAAAGAGTAAAAGACTAAAGAGAAAATATCAAAAGGAAAGAAAAAAACATCATTTAGAAAGGAATGATATCAAATAGATAAAGTTTAATTAAATTGTGTGATAAGGTATGGTTGCTTCCCTAAATAGTCATATTTTTTGCCATCTATTGCAAGTTCACATATATAAATTACATAAAATATTTGCTACCTACCCTACTAAAACTTAGATATTTTTTATGAGTTCAAATTAAATCCCATATATGGCCGCTATCTGAAACACAAAAACAAATTCATAAACACGTGTGAGATATTGTATGGAAACATAAAATTATATAGGTAGACAAAAACCATAGATTCATTTCCTTTCGAACAAAATAGGTTATAATATAAACTTGTAACTAAATAAAATCTTAAAAGATTGTCTTTCCATTGAAATACTCTTACCGTGTTGACCTTAAATCCCCATATTTCAAAGTCACATCTCCTTCCTTATATTACCCTAACCCCTAAACAAGATCTACAAACACAACATTTGTGTGATCAAGAATTCTCCAAAATGTCTCGTCACCCGAAAATACATCCGGACGCCTCATCAGCGCGACCATCGGCTCCTCTGGTACCACGTGCTGCCTCTAGATCAGAACAAGGAGACCCGGCCAAAAGAACATTGACCCAACGGTCCACATACGCACCGTTGGCTCCGCCGAGGAAGAGAGGAAGAAGCTGTTGCTGCAGGTGCGTGTGTTACACACTCTGCCTTCTCTTTCTCCTTGTTGTTGCAGTAGGCGCGACGATTGGTATACTCTACCTTGTACTTAAACCGAAGCTACCGGATTACTCTATTGACCGGCTGCAGCTCACCCAGTTTGCACTTAACCAAGACTCGAGTTTGTCCACGGCTTTTAACGTGACTATAACCGCTAAGAATCCGAACGAGAAGATCGGGATTTACTATGAAGATGGGAGCGAGATTACCGTGTGGTACAACGAAACCAAACTCAGCGAGGGTAAGTGCGCATTTGGTTTATTCCGGTTTAATATATTTTAGATTACGTTGCTTCCTCTTCAAAATTTCAAAATATCAGTATAATCCGGTTCGTTCCGGTTCGCTTTCCTTTGGGTTGGTTTGGCACTTGGATGGTTTCAAAACTTTTCTCTCTTTTTTTTTGGTTTCAAAACTTTATACAAACGATTTAATGTTTTAAAGAAATATACAAACTGATTTATCCATTTTGTCTGTTTCGTTTGTAGGATCGTTGCCAAAATTCTATCAGGGACATGAAAATACCACAGTTATAGACGTACAAATGTCTGGCCAAACTCAGGATGCAACGGGTATAATGTCAACATTAGAAGAGCAGCAACAAACAACCGGGAATATACCATTGAGATTAAGAGTTGACCAGCCGGTTCGAATCAAATTCGGGAAGTTGAAGCTGATGGAGGTGAGATTCCTGGTTCGATGTGGTGTATTTGTGGATAGTTTGGCTGCAAATAATGTTATTAAGATTCAAAGTAGTAGCTGCAAGTTTAGGCTCAGGCTATAATTCTGTTTCTTAGGTATTCGATTTGTCATTTGGTAAGGTATTGTATTGTGTTTTCATTTTTTGTAATTCATATTTTCATTAAACTCTCCTTTTAAGCTACACTCTTGTGTCAGACCCTTGTTATACAAATTACTGGTTTTTGTTACGAATAATTGCTTTCTAGGAAACGTAGAAAATCAATCTTCATGAAACAAGAAAAAAAAAGTAGATTAAAGGAGGGGAATCACACTTTATGGAACTCGTTTTTGACAAAATGGTTTAAGATCATTTTTCGATAAGTTTCTGAGCGAACACGTTCATCGGAATAACCGGCTATAAACTAGTGTAACCACATATAAAAATCGAAGATGGTTGAATGAGAAATGTAAGTTTAAAGTGGGTTACTTGTAAAGTTTAAAATGACATTTCTAAGATGTCACACATTGTAATATAAAAAAGAGATATTGGACCGAACCCGAATTTTGAGTTTCAGAATTTGGTAAATGGACATACTCGTCAAAAGATTATTCTTTTGTTACAAATTCTACTTTAAATTTTGTTGACAAAGTAAAAATAATATTAATTTTAGTTTATGATATTAATATCATTATTATAGACAATTAAGCATACAAAAAATCAGTTATGATTTCCTTGTAATATGTGTTTTAATATTTTTCAAAATAATTAATGTGAGAATCAATTTTAAAATCTCCACTTTATGCTTCTTGTTGACCATATGGACTATAAAAAAGGCACCCTCTTTTCATTCTGAAAAAATTAAGTTGTCAACTCATATCAAATCCTCCATATGATATTCTTTTAATCTGTGTATGAGGTTACAACACATAAAAAGGTTTGATAGATTCTATCTTTGGTGTTGGAAGATAGAAACACTGCAATTGTATCATGGGAATATGAGCACTATAAAACCGTCGTACTATATGGTGTTTAAAGATTTAAGGAAACAAATTTATCATCTCGACTATGCAATTCTTCTTTATCAGTTTATTTCGGTGTTGTAATTTAGAATTATGTTCTTATTATTTTTACACATCAGTTTCTCTATGGTTCCTACATTTATAACACAAAAAATTATGATTCACCAAATACACATGAGGAGCACATAGTAGGGTATGTTATATATTACAAGTAAAACGGATGGAAATACCTTGGTCATGTTTCTCACACCCAAACGCTTTGATTCACGAATGTTTGATCAGTGGTGTCACATTTAAGAATTAGCGAAAAGTTCATCGGAGTATGACGCCAAAGATGAGCATAGAAAAAGTTTGTTTCAGTTATACAAAATCTAAAGCAAATCATTGTTAAGAATAAGAAAAAGAAGAATACAAAGAAGAAGCAGTGGAGATCATGAAGGAAGATAACATTTATAAACATGTAGCGTATCAGAGAAGATGAACACTGGTTGTGAAGTAATATAGTATATCCTATAGTTTGTAACAAATAGAATATAAATCAAATTTCATGTTAGTATAGACAGTTGCATGACATTGTAATTAATGGAGTTGGAACGAGTTTGGAGGCAGATGCAAGAGGATTGTTATATGCTAAGTTGTTAGTTTTTGATTTTATAATAGCATTTGAATACTATTAGTTAAAAAGACTAAAAATGCATAGTATTTATTCTTAGTAATGTATTAATTATAATATTCAAATAATATATCTAAAATTAATTTTACTTTTTGCGGAAAACACAATTTTGCAGGGTTTGATGAAAAATTTGATTTTGACGGAAAACACACATTTGCGGTTTTGACAAAAAAAAATATGATTGTACAATTTTGCCGAGAAAACGTGATTTTATGGTTTTGGCGGAAAATTTCGATTTTATTGTTTTAGTGGAACATGTGATTACATGGTTTTGCTGGAAAACACAATTTTTTTAGTTTTGGTGCAAAAATGTGATTTCCGGTTTTAGAAGAAAATGTGATTTTATAGTTTTGCCATGAAAACACGATTTTTAGCTTTAACTGGAAAACACGACTTTCGGTTTTGACATGAAAATGCTATTTTCCAATTTTTAACGGAAATTGCAATTTTTTAATTTTTACGGGAAATTGAGATTTTCTAGTATGGTGGAAAAATGTGATTTCTAGTTTTGCGGGATAACAAGATTTTTTTTAGTTTTGACCAGAAATTTGTTTTTAGGTTTGATGGGAAACTGCGATTTTCCAGTTTTGATAGAAAATTGCGATTTTCGGGTTTTGACTGGAAAATATATTTTAAAAGTTTAGCGAGAAAATGTGACATCTACATTTTATAGGTTATGCAACCAAGTTTTGCTCAAACTATTCTGTAACATCTATATATATAAAAAATTGTTGGTCTCACTTCTAGGTTATCCACGTGGAAACTCACTCCCTGACACACGTCCATTTTGTATGAAACGAAGCGCATCATTTATTCAGAGGTATTGTTGGCTTTAGTCGTTATGGATCCAGGACGTGATGTGCTCTTTAGTTGTTAAGCAATCTGTGAGGGGTGAGCCTTTCTCAAAGGGTTTTGGGCTTTAGTTTTTTTCATGTTGTAAGCGGCCGGAAGAAACAGGGTGCGTCTCTAACCCTAATTCTAATTACGCGAAGAAGCTTCTTCGTCTCTCCTCTTTGTTTTAAGGCTGCTTTTGATCTTCATCTGATTAACGCACCCAGATATTTGTTCGTCGTGTTTAATCCTCATTAATTCAAACACCCACAATCTAGCCTTGAATGCGATCATCCATCGGCGAGTCAGTCTAGCTAAGACTATAAATAGGTACCTATTCCTCCTCTCCAAACCATCTTCTCTATATCTCTTATCATACTTCTCTAATCGCTCCATCTACCACAAACTTCCTAATCCTCACAAGTCAGGTTTCTATCAGAGATTTTGAGCTCCATTTCACGAGGCATAAAGCTATCGGCTTTTCCAAAAAATTCTGTCGATGCAGTCGCTTATCTTCCATCATCAAGACATCGTTCTAATGTTGCACCGAAGCCGATTGGTTTCCTCTTCAGCTCCATCCACGTTCTCACCAGTGAATTATTTCCACTTTAGCTTGCTTACAGCCTCAGGAAACGTACGTTACATATCATACTTCTTCTTTGGAAACCTTTTGGCTTTCACTTTTCATGAAGTTTTCTTTGGGTCGTTGCAGTCTGACTGCTCCAAGTTACCAGATGATTCTTAGAGACAGACCTTAATTGGCTTCCTCTGTTGACTGATTTCCTCCCCTAAATCACTATGAAAATATTTCTCTATCCAAGATGATCATGTTTTAGATGGACGCTTTGATCTTTCGTGACCCGGATCATGCTTATCTGTTTTATATTCCATCGCGTTAATTTTATTTCTATTTTTTTTTCTCTCTAAAGTCTGTCCTATATATATGCACAAAGACTCTTTATAGATAAGAGATTAAGTTTTGCAGTGATTTAAGTGTTTATAAATAACTGATTGTGCCTGTTTTCGTTTTTGCAGATGGATCTTCTTATAATCAAAACAATGCTTAACGATGAGATTCAAGGAGAAGTAGCTTCAGAACCTTCTCTTTCTGGAAATAGAAGAAAAAAAACTGAAAGACCAACAAGCTCTGTTCTTCCAACAAAACCAAGGTAATTAATTGCTCATAGAGCAAAAGTATGGGCATTCTTTTATCCAAAAAGAAGATGACCGTGTGCAATGCAATAGTTGTTTCTGTAAATTTGCGGGAACTGAAAGTAGCACTTGAAACACGTACGTCTACTCCACGTGAAATAGCTGAGTGTATTTTGGTTCCTTTTTGTATTTAATTCAACTTGAGTTCAATATGTGTTTGTTTAAGACTTTTAGTGCAAGTTGTTTACTCTTCTCTGTTATTGTTGTAAACATGTGATGTGATCATCTTTGATCAATAAATTACACGGGTAAATTACATCTTTACCACTTTTCATTTTTACCACCACTACAAGAACATTTTCAAAAATACATTTTTCATTAAGTGGCAAAAGACTATTATATCTTTGTTATTTATATACATAATAAATCATTATTTAAGTAAAAATAAAAAAATAAAAAAATAAAAAAAATAAAAAAATAATTTTTTTTATGTTTTTGAATTATACTTTTTCAATTTTGAACTTTTTTATAATTTTTTTTTATAATTTTTTTTATTTTTATTTCAAATTTTTTTTTGAAAATCGAAAATTATGTTTGAAACTATTTTTTAATTTTTTTTATATACTTTTAAGTATTTATTTATATATTTATTAGAATCCTAAATTTCCCATTCCAAAAACCCTACTCCACCCCTCAACTCTAAACCCTAAGTCTAGATTAGTTAACCTTAAGGGTATAAGTGTATTTTACCTTTCATTAAAAGTGAGGGTAAAAGTGATTAGTGTAAACATGAAAAGTGGTATTATAAATGTGGTATTTGTGGCAATTTTCCTTAATACAACGTGGGTTTGAAACTTTTTTTGAATGTGGTGTAATATGTTTGAAACTGAATATTCGTTTGAAACATTGAACAATGAGTACACAATTATTTCTAATAGATGATGGAAAAACCGACATGTCAGCAAATTATTTAGAGAATTATAAAATCTTCCATAACTTTTGTTTAATTAACATCTAACCAACTATTTTAATACAATTTTATATAATTATTCCATAAATATTTATTAAATGGTACATTTTGAACACAAAATATATCTGATAATTTTATATCGAATGGTACATTGTGAACACAAGATACTTTTTGTCAATTGAATACAAGAAAATTAATTTTGAAAATCATGAATGAAATTTTAACAAAATTTTAAAAAATAAAATTTATAAATCAGGTTATATTAATACATATATTTAATATTTTAACATCATAGGAAGAAGATAATTTCGATAACACATAGAATGTATATAGATATCGTATTATCTTATCCTATCTTATCTTATCATTTTTAATAATTTAAATATATATTAAAATTAATTTAAAATAAATATAAAATATTTTTATCGTTTCTAAAAATTACGTACATGTGAATAATATAAAAAGAATACAAAAATCCTTTAACATTGTACATCGCTAAAAATACATTATAATTTATCTAAACTAACAGAATTAATAAATTTAGTTATATTAATATATTTGTACTAAATTTAGAACTTCTATTCATTAAATGTTATTCAATCTAAATGTAGAGTAATTTTTAAATATTTTTATATAAAGTAATTATTTTAAATTAATTTATAATATCTAATAAATAAAATAAATAGTTTTTTTATTTAATAAAATAAAAAAAATAGTTATTTACTAATAAGATATAGCTAAGTAAAAAAAAATTATAATAAATTCAATGTCAAATCAAAATTTAAAATTAATCAGTATCATTTATTTTGAAACCCTAATTATTATTTTTATTTATTTATAAAAGTTACAAATTGTAGAGGTTTTCTTTTACCTACCTATTTTAAGTAATTTTTATTATAATAAATAATCTATTTTCGCATTGTATAACTTAATAATTTAAAGCATATGTATAAAAGGAAATATATGTATAGGTTCTCCTTTACAAACCACAAACAACGAACCGAATATGAGATCAAATTTTTGTAAAAAGAAACAACATGAACACCATTTGAAGCCCTCACAACATAACGAAGCCACAACTCTTTCATATAGAAACAACTATTGTAAACAAGCAAAATATATCTTATCACATATAATCTCTCAATTAAAACTTTTTAAGTGACAAAAATTATTATCATACACATCTCTTGCAGATGCAAACCTAAAACACAAACAATAAAAATCATACAAAAATACTAACATAAAGCACAAGGAAAGTATATCCCGCCCTACTACGGGCCAACCCTAGTTGTACATACAAATATGTAAAATTTGTAGGAATCCATTTGTCTTCATCTTCATTTTTCACTCTTCCTTTCCTTAAAAATAATTATGTTTTTATTTTTAATACATTAAATGAGCAAACATCAAAGGAAAGGGTTTAATATTTATTTATTTTCATATTCTAAGTTGATGATATATAGTAAAATATTGAATGGTCCATTTAATGTCAATCTTTTAACAATCTTAATAAAGTCAGTCCAATTAAAAAAGAATACTGAGAAGCGCTTCCAATTTGACACGTAAACTTGCTCTTCAAAGCTGTCATTTAATCAATGCTTCAGGATTAATATATAGATGATTTTTATTGTTTTATTAAAAAGCTTCGCAATTTGTATGGTTTTGGTACTATACTAAACATGATGGATTTATCTTGAAAATTCTAGGGTTATTAGCTGTGAGTAAGTTTGGAAATATCTGAATGGGTATTTCTGTGAAGATTATATCAAACTTTGAAAGTTCTGGAGTATAGTTCGTGTGTTTCAAAAAGTTGTTTTTTTTTTTTTTTGCAACAGGTGTTTACAGAGTTTATTCAACAAATGCAAGTCAAAGGCGTGCAGGTAATAAGTTACTTTTTTTATAGTGTGTTATCAGTTTTTGTTTTCGATTGTTGCAGTGCATTGTGTGAGAACAAGAAGGCAGAGCCGTGCTTAAGCTTTGAGGGGCCTGAGGCAAAAATATACTTTTCTAATATATATTTTCTAGAAAATATTTTTTAAGCTGAATTAGGAGCAGTAAAGATTCATCTTAAAGCAAGAATAAGCTTATTTCTGATCTTCTAGATGTTTAAATACTAGAACATAAAGTTTATTAACTTTGATCCAAAAAAGAAAGTTTATTAAACACCATACCATGCATTGTTTGTTTTATTACGAATTTTCAGATTTGTTTGAGCATACTTATAAATTCTTTAGAATTTGGATGTTATACTATAATAATTATTATTGAGTTTAATAACAATAAGTTAAGAACTGAAATACATATAATATGAATGGAGGTAATAAAATGATTAGAAAAGAGTTTAAGAATATTTTTTTTGGTTTGAAAATTATGGTAGAAAAAAAGTTATACAATTATACATAAAACGACTTAACTCCATAAATACATAAAACATAAGTTAATCATTCTCATAAGTCCATAACCTAATGAATTTTATAAAATTGGGGCCTTAAATTTCAGTTGAAAATGAGGGGCCTAAGGCGGTTGCCTCTTTGTTATAAGGGTGAGCACGCCTCTGCAAGAAGGTAGACTGAGGTGTGATTAGGAGAATGATTTGCTTATCAAGTCTCATCTGATTCTTAAGAACCTTGGGAGTACAAGTATAGGAACAGCTATGAATGGTGCCTTACTTCATCATGAAGAAAATATCTCAACTCTATTTTTAATTTTTCTTACTCATATTCATGTTCTGTCATATAATTCTAGTCATTCCTTTAAGATGTCTAAACAAAAAACAGAAAACAGAAAGCTCTAGTTGAGAAGAAACTAGAACTTGTTTGTCTGCCCTCGCCAAAGCATTTGATACACTCTCTCGTCGTTGAATCCCTTTGTATTTTGATTTTATTACACAAGAAAATAGATCCTCTCGATGAAGTTTGAATCCCCAAGGGTTTTGTTGGTTTTACATTCAAAATTCTCTAGCTGAAAGCTTATTAACTTTTCTCATTTTAATTGTCAAGGAAAAATAATAAGAAAATCAAACAATAGATACATATTTTCTTTTCAAGTGCGAATAATGTTTACTAATACCAAGTCAGATTGCTTACATTACAACTAAACACTTGCTGTTCCAGTCTGGAGAAAATCATACCTCGGAAGAGCTTGAATTCTCCTCTGAAAGCCAGGAAGCTTCGGGACGAGACACTCCTTCCATAATATCTAAATCCAAAACTCTATTCATCAGCGGATGATCTGCTGGGGAAGATTAAATGCCCCCAAACCCACCAATCTCGTTTTCTCTGCGTCATTCAACATTCTATAGCTATACTTTTCTTCGCGTAATTAACACCTTCCATATATATACTGAGTACTTACTAAATCACAAGTTTTTTTCCCTTTGTTTGATCAGAAATGATAGAAACTAGAAAGCAAATCCAAAAACATAATATGAAACTAGAACTTGATCCGCGTGGGTGTTTATTTTCATTTTTTTATAAATAAATGTTTTTTTATATAAATAGTAATATATATTTTTAAAATTTATCCATATTAAATAATTGTTTAATATGACATTTCTAAATCTAATAATTTTATAGTTTACATTGAGGAATTTATTTATTTTTGAACCATCAACTATACCACCTACATTTTTTTAGAATGTATCCATACGAATATGTTTTCATTTTTTATGGATCAAAATTTAATGTATGATTATATATATATATATTATTTAAATTTGGTGCTATATATTTTATACTCTTCAATATTATCATACTGAATTTGAATTAAGCTATTACTTATATGAAAATATACGTAAAAAATATATTTACATATTCATTTATATTTTAGTTATATACTCCCTCCGTTCCATAATATAAGATGTTTTAGAGAAATTTTGATGTTTCAAAATATAAGATGTTTTGATAGTTTGAAAGTACTTTAACTTTATTGAAAGTAGGTTAACCAATAACATTTTAGTGCATTATTTATGATTGGTTAACTTATTTTCAAGTTATATTATTAATAATATTATCCTTTAAAAAGGCAAATGTTTTAATTGTTGTGTATTCAAGTAAAAAAAATTATATTATGAAACGGAGAGAGTACTATATGAATGACTAGAAAATGCTTAAATTATATAAAATGGTAAATTTGATCGTTCATAAATCAATCTAGGTATGTTCAGAAATTAATTTAGGTAACTTTATAAATTTTATCGGGTGTGTGGATTAAAATTAATTTGTTTGAAAATAATTTAAGTATGTTTATGGTTACTTTAATTGCACAAAGATAATCCATAAAAATTAGGATAATGTAGTTTCTCAGTGGCATTTGAGTGTAATTAATAATTTATTTTAAGAGTAAGTTCATATTTGTAATTCTAATTTAATAAGACAAATTTTTGTTATATCTATATGAATGACTATAAAACGCTAAAGTTATATTAAAATGACAAATTGTGTCGTTCGGAAATCAATTTAGCTATGTTAGGAAATCAGTTTAAGTACCTTTATAAATTTGTGGATTAACATTAATTAGTTTAAAGATCAATTTAAGTTTGTTTATGGTTACTTTTATTGCAAAAGACAATAAATACTAAAAATTAAGATAATGTAGTTTTTTGGTGGCATTGGAAGTAATTAACAAGTTATTTTAAGGATAATTTCATATTTGTATTTATATTTTAATGTATATATTTGAAAATTAGTCGAATATTAAGAATTAATATTTTGACAATTGCATTTAATATATAATTCAGTTTACTTCAAAACTGTTTTAAATTTAAATAATATTCCTATGTTAATAGAGTTGTTATTTGTTCATTTTAACTTTTGTTCATGTTTCTCTCTTCTTAACAACCACTTCTTAATCATAACATCAAACCTTTGTTAATGTAAACTGTTTAAATTTTTTAAGTTTGTGAACTTAAATGTGTATTTCTGAGTCACAAATAAATACATGGATAACTGAAACTCGAATTAGAACCGAACCTGAACTTAAAACCGGTTCAACCGGGTTTCCAATGTGCTAATATACCCTAACTGACCCCGAATAAACCGAACCAACACTGAAACAAAATTTTATAATATCTGAATGAGACGAAATTTGTTCTCCCAAAAAAATTCAAATCTGAATTGACCCCAACCGAAATCGATTGGATAACCGAATGTCCATTCCTGTGATTGCACTCTTTCGTACCCGAATATGCAACCACTGTATTTAAACCAAGTCAGACCGAACCGAAGTGATTCCACCTTTTGTGTTATATTTGATAATAAAAAATCAGGATAATGCGTAAGGGTTAATTTATTGAATGTAAATACTGAAAGAAGAAATAAAGAGAATAGCCATGTAATGATCACATGGTGGGATGTGAAATCTATATAAAAATGATATTTTTGATCTTGTTCGCGAGTGGTCGTTGTAATAACGCTTCTTTTAAATTTCAACATACATTCTATATAGAAAATTATAAAATATAATAGTATATCAAATAAATTATACAAACAACTAGTTCACAGAAATATATATTAAAAAACTTAACGTGAATTTATTTTATTTTCTATGGTTCTATAATGAAATATTGAAATAGAAAGAATGAGGAGTAAGTTGTCACGCGACTACAACAACTTGTACACCATATTGTTTCTATTTTACATTTGTTTCTACAGTATAGAATAAACTGCTTGAGATTTGTTAACGTTATTTTCATGATATCACAATAGATAGAAAAATTAGAAGAAATTTACAGCTGTTGTTTATAGGACACTTAAAAGTTTATGAGAGAAAATCCTCATAAAAATAGTATATATAATGGTGAGATGAGGTGAGGATGTGGTGGCACGTGGTGAAGAAGAAGATAAGACGGTTGGAGGAGGTTAGGAAACGACTAGTGGCGACAGTAGTGAAGGAGAATATGGTGGCTATGATGAACAACCGGTAGCGATAGTGGTGATGAAGTTATGGATAGAAGTGATTGCCGTGGATCCTAAAACCACACTAGGAATTTGGTAGTGATTATTTTGTAAAAATTAGGGAATAAATAATGTGGAAAATAATATCTTTAGAACACAAGGATGCAATCAGATTCCAGTCAACAATAAATAGACTTTTAATATATTAATAAAGGTATATTAAATACAGTGAGCAAATAGATTGGGTTACAAGAACTAAAATTAAGGGCTAAGTATTGAGAATTAGAGAACAAAGTTCGAGGTCGAAGTCGTAGGTAGTGTGTACTCACTCTAGGATTAGGAATGTCCTCACCTCCCCTCTCCCTCTTTCCTTTATGGCCTATTCCCACCGGGAGATATCGATCATCTCAACCTCCTCCGTCAATCTCGGCTTCATTCTCCTAGAACTCGCGAGAAGTCGTTCCTCCGCTAATGTTCTCGGCCTGTTGGGATTTTCCACAGATCGTGTTATTGGGTCAAACAATTGAGGCGAAAAAGAGGAGGCTGATGGTGGTGGTGATGTCGGTGTTATAAGTAGAATAACAGCAAAATTAATACATAAAAATAGGAGGAGGAGGTGTTACAATAAGATAAGAGCAGAGGAGGTCGTTGTTCGCAGCAAAGGAGGAGAGGGAGGAGAAGATGAGGAGGAGGTTTTAACATTCTATAATATCATCATAAAATAGAATAGTATACTATAGTGTATGCAAGAATTGGTACAAAAATGTTTATCTATTTTTTACCGGAAATTTATTGTTTTTAACGGATAAAAAAGTCTCAAATTAGATGAAAAAGAATAAAGGAAGGAGAAGAAGAAAAAGTAACACATATTCTATTAGTGTGAAATCATATATTTATTCTATGTTTTCGTAATAAAATAGAATAATACATAACTTATAATTACTTACTGTGAAAAAAAATTATATTCTATTTTTCACAATAAAATAGAATAGTACACTAAATGGTAACTGTTTATCATCGTTTTCATTTTTTCTGACACCGACGATCAAATTTCTCAGTCCTTCAAAAAGCGATTGTAACTTTACCAAGATCACACAAACTCAAGCTACTAAAAAAATGTTATAAACCATTTTTCTTGAACCCATCAATTTTTTTTTGTTTTAAATCTCGTGCCTCTTCTTTATGGGGCTTATTTGCCAACTAGCCATATTTAGAAGAGAAATTAAGTGAGTGACATTGATTTTGACATAATATAGAAACTAACATTTACACCCTAATTCATCCGGTTATACCCTTCCTCTTTGCCATTATCCGGTAATAATGTGTTATGTGTGTCCACGTAGTCTTATTTCATTAGAAAAAAGGAATCATCCACGTTACACTTTTATTAGTCACATACACATACACCGAATGCTCTATTCCATATAACCGAAATAGTATAGATTATATAACATAATCTACAATCTGTAATACTAAACATATCCCAACCCCAAACCCTAGATACTAAACCTTATTCTAATCACACCTTAACCCCTAAATACTAAATCATAAACTCTAATCAATAAATCCTAAACCCAAATATAAATAATAAATCTAAATTTTAAACCAAAATCCAAATAAAATAGAAAAAACTAAATAACATAATATATATTGAAGAAATTATGAAATGTCTATAATTGCATTGAAGAAATTAATGTTAACCTCAAACATACCCCGTCACCTTCTAAATGCTAAACCCTTACGTAAATATAAAACCTAAACTAAAACATAAACCCTAAACCCAAATAGAATGAAACAAAATAAACAACATAGTACATATTGGTGAAAATATGAAATGTCTATGATTTTATGGAAGATGTTAATATTGATCCCAACCATACCTCCTCACCTTCTAAATAATAAACCCTAAACCCTATACTCTAATCACTAAACGTTAACCCAAATATCAAAATCTAAACCTTAACCAGTGTTTAACCCCAATTTTCCATAAACTAAACTCAAATTTTAAAATGCCAGTAAAATACATTACCATTCTACATGAGTCATATAGAATAGAAATAGAGAAAATGTAGTTCCAATACTAAATCCTCAACTCTAATCAGTGAACCTTAAACTTTATCCCAACCCCACCCCATCCCCTAAAATACTAAACCCTAAACACTAATCAGCGAACCTAAACCCAAATATAAACCATAAATCCAAATATAAACCCTAAACCCAAATAGAATGGAACAACTATGAACCCAAATATCAAAATCTAAACCTTAACCAGTGTTTAACCCTAATTTTCCATAAACTAAACTCAAATTTTAAAATGCCAGTAAAATACATTACCATTCTACATGAGTCATATAGAATAGAAATAGAGAAAATGTAGTTCCAATACTAAATCCTCAACTCTAATCAGTGAACCCTAAACTTTATCCCAACCCTACCCCATCCCCTAAAATACTAAACCCTAAACTCTAATCAGCGAACCTAAACCCAAATATAAACCATAAATCCAAATATAAACCCTAAACCCAAATAGAATGGAACAAAATAAATAGAATAGTACATACTGGTGAAATTATGAAATATCTATGATTGCATGAAAGAAGTTAATAATGACTCCAACCATAACCCCTCACCTTCTAATTAGTAAACCCTAAACTATAATCACTAAACCCTAAACGCAAATATCAAAATATAAAAATGTATGCAATATTATGCAATATTAAATCATATTATATAATATTAAACTATACAATATAAATCATAGTACGGTTTTTACAGATTCAAAACATGTAATGATAGTTAGATATTAAGAAAATTACAAAATATATTTTTAAACAAAATAGAACACTCTTTATTAATCGTCAAATGGAATAGAACATAATAAAATAGTATAGTAACAAAAAGGTAGAAAACAACAAGACAAATCTGGGAAGAAGAACTGGCCGTTGTTACTTCATGTTGCCGTGTCTCCTCTTCCGTCAAACAAGACACCATCGATTTCACAATCAGAGAAACCTCCCCTTCAGCCACCCACCGAGAATGCAAAGATGTTATACTCTTGCAAAAATCAACTCTGATAATCGTGTCCGTCTCATTGCTCTCTCCCAAATCTGAGAATCAAACGATTTAATTTCTCGAAAAAGAAGAAAGGTAAAAATTATGGAGATGATGACGGAGCAAATACGGTGGCGGCGATGAAACAAACGATGATGATGATGGTTGTGCTGGTTGTACATGTAGAGATGATTGAAGCTATGTGACAGAGATTTATGTGTTCGTCGTATAAAAAAATAGAAATTTGAGAGAGAGAGAGAGAGAGAGAGGAACACGAAGAAACAGGGAAGAAGAAGAAAAAATTATGTGTGGATGTGTGACTTTCTACTGGACACAAATTATTTTTAAAATATAATGATTATTAATTTTTTTTTCTGCAGGTTTTACCGGTTACAACAGAAGGCAATACGGCAATATTATATAAAAGACACATGATACAGTGAAAAAATAGGGTTTTTAGTTATAGATTGAATTATAATTTTTTTGGTGGTTATACAGCCCAATTTCCCTTCTTTATGCCTCTGCTTTATTTTTCATTCTGTTTGATAATTGTATCAGATGAGATGAGAGTAGACAAGCGTTAATAAAAAGGATATTTCGTGCACCCTATCAATAATATGTATTATATCATAGTCATCAGTTTGCTATATTTACTTTGTGAATTATAAATTTTTAGGTTATAGCATCAAATTTCCCTATGCGTAATGTAATGGAAAGAAAAAACTACTAACAGACTTTTGGAAAAGTCAACTATCATCAGATTGGTTGAAAAGGAATATACAAAGGAAACCCGCGATTGGTTCCAAGTTTCGTTGAAAAATCAAAAGCAAAATTCTATGAACGATATTAATTTTGCGCACTAAAGTCCCTTTTGTAATTGGCACACTCTCTTGTCGTTGTATAAACAAAGTTTTTCTTATTCAAAAGATCCTAAAACTTGGACCAATTGCAAATAGATTCATAAGACATTAATGTTATTGGTACTGAGAGAGGATTAAAGGAATTGTGAAATTTTGAATTGATTCTTAAGAAAAATACATCATTATTATCAAATGAATGCTTCAAGAAAATGTGGAAGTGGTGGACCTTGAAACCAAAGATGCATGAAACTACATAGGAGAGCCACCGATAGTGTGTCAATAATTATTCTCCCACCCAGCACACAGAAAATGATAATTTAATTTGTGATTCGGTAAATTAAAATCAACACAAACCCCTACAGTAACCATTGTAAACGATTGAGTCAAACAGACTAAGCATATCTCATTTGTTAACAAAAAATAGTCGATCCAAGCAATCCATTCAACATTAATGGATCTCATAGAATCGTGGCACAAAATAAAATATATATCAACTACAGATGAAGACAATCCCCTATATATTATTTGAAAAGCATTGCAACATTTTTTTGTAGCCACATGTCATCACTATAATGATTCTTAGAATTCTTAGAGAAATAGGTTGGTCCATCTAAATATATAATATGCTTTTTATTAAACCACAATAAATACACTATTAAATGTGCTTCGTTATTTTCTTAAATAAAATTACAGAATTACCTAATGTGGTTAAAGTATATATGTCAATTAATGATTTTGAATAATAAAGATTTGATAAAAATCAGTATGTATTATAATTATATTTATTTAATTTTAAGCTATTAAAATAAATTAAAAAATCATAGTAACTATATAATAAAAATTTAAAAAATTATTTATATATTATATTTTGAATTTTTAAAAACGAGTATAAATTACTAAAACTGTTAAAAGTTTTACATTCAAATGTTGTGATCAATGATTTAAAACTTTTGTTATAACATGATACAAATAATTAAAAAATAATATAAGTTGAAAGTCTCATTTAATTAGTATCAAAAATAAAAGATATATAAATATATGTATCATTTTAAATTAAACTATATGCCATATAAAAATATATAAATATCTTAATTTGAAATTTACTTTGAACATTTTTTTGATAAAAAATTTGAAAAAATATTGACAACTTAATTTTTTAAAATATTATCAATTACATAAACCATTAATCCCACAGTGAAAATTTTGTTATCACTAATTTAGACTTTTTGCTATAACAAATACAAATAATAAAAAAAAATATGAGCAAAAAGCATCATTTCATAAATATTAATATTAAAATATACCATATATGTTACTATCATTTTAACTTTAATTATATATCATATCAAATAGAAAAAATATTTTTTCAATTTATAAAATTTATTTATATGTTTGCACTAATTTAATTATATAAGTAGTAGATAATGACTTTTTAATTATTCAATATATATTTATTATTTCATAATATGTTATAAGCATATAATATATAAAATAATTTATATATATAATGTTTATCCCGCGCAAGGCGCGGATCTTATCCTAGTTAATAAAGTAAAAGAAAAGAGGAATTTCTATATACATGAAACGGAAAGTGATTAGGCGTGAAATGTGCTTTGTCTATTTAAGTGGGAAGAGTAGAGTCCTTCACACTTCATATAAAAAACTACCTTTGCCTCTTCTTCCTATTTCAACATAATAGCAGAAAGGCAATCTATCTATGGAGAAAAAGAGCATGTTCATTGAACAAAGCTTCACCGATCACAAGAGTGGCGATATGAACAAAAACTTTGACGATGATGGACGCCAGAAAAGAACAGGTTACTCCGTGTTATATTTTTATTTTTATATATATGCCATGATACATACAACATAAACACATATGTGTGCTGTGTGCATATGAAAAGGGCAAGTATATGTGTGCATATAAGTCTCAGTTTTTTCTTTGCTTCGGTGTTGGCATGCTAGGATAAGATTTTTCCCCTAAGGAGACTATAAAATTTATCACGTTACACTATTTTTGTTAATTACGGAAGAAAGCGCAAAATACACATGAACATTTTGTTTTGTTTGCAGTTTTAACGTTTACACGTTGAATAAATATCCGTTTAAAAGGAGAACCTGTGTTGATTAAGTTTAAGTAGAGGTTTGTATGCTGATTTGAACATATAGGGACTTGGATGACGGGGAGCGCCCATATAATAACAGCGGTGATAGGGTCAGGAGTGTTGTCACTGGCGTGGGCAATTGCACAGCTCGGATGGGTGGCAGGACCCGCCGTACTTATGGCTTTTTCCTTCATAACATACTTTACATCAACCATGCTTGCCGACTGTTATCGTTCCCCAGATCCTGTCACCGGAAAACGAAACTATACCTACATGGAAGTTGTCCGCTCTTACTTAGGTCCTTTTCTCAACTATCTTATTTTCTTATTTATTATTTTATGTTGTAATCGCGAAGTATATTTAGACATCCTTCAGATATAAAATTTCAGCTATATACTAATAATTTTTTTTTTTATTAACAACAATACTAATAATTCATTATGCTATTTATTCTGAACTCTTTCCCCAACCCATATAATTTTGTTTCAAAAAGTTTCTTATCACTTATAAATTGGTCTCGACTTTTTTTATAATTCACCGAATGATCAGTAAAGTTACATTTTATACATTTTTAGCTCAGAGTCGGTCTTCCTATATTAAAAGGTTGTATTTCAACATATATTGTATATGTATTATAACATAATAAAGTAATTATATTTAAAATGTACAATTTATAAATAATTTACTTATTTAAAATCTATAGCAATTAATCCACAGTTACTATTCCGCTGTAAATGTAATTTTTTCTTGACAAATGAACAAAATTTAAAATTTCATATAAATTAGTTTTTAAATATGAGTTTTCAGATTCTGTGACGTGTAACCTTGTTTTAGGACAGTTGTTAAAATTTTAAATTACTTTTTACTCCTATTTTCTTATTTGCTTATTATTTCCTAAATTAAGAAGATATGCGAAGGAAGATAATCTTAAACACTATTTGTATAATCTTGCAATAAGACCTTTTTTTCTTAAAACAAGCTCTGAAAACCTATCACGTGTCATATTAATATTTGACATATATTCAAATGTCTTTGTAATAAAATAATATATGTTTTTATCGTTTCTTAAATATGGATGAGTTGCCAAAGATTTGAATTTTCAAAGTCAGATAGTACATTACGGTTTTTCTAAACACAACTATGCGAAACTTTCACATGTCACTTACCTTTTTAACATTTTATTTTTAAATTTTAAAAATTCCCCTTATTCGTGCTGCTAATAATATGTTTACTATCTGTATTTTGTTTTTTTTTTAACTATCCTATACTCCCTCCGTTCCTAAATGATCCATGTTTTAGAAAAATATTTTGTTTCTAAAAGATCTATATTTTACATTTTCAATGTATGTAATAATGGCAAATTGTAAATTTCAAAAACATTAATTGTGTTTACTGAATTTTGATTGGTTAAAAATCATAGGAAATAGCTAAACACAGAAAATCATACATTTATTATCAAAATTTTAAGTGTTTTCTTAATAAGTGTGAAAATTCTAAAACATAGATTATTTAGGAACAGAGGGAGTATAATATAATAACGCTTTTCAAAATAAGAAAACAAATTCTGAGACGAAATAATGTATTTTAGTAGACACAGTTTACTTATATCCATTCAAAATCTATTCAACATATATATATGTGTGTGTGTGTGTGTGTGTGGGTTTTATATTATATTTATAATATATATATATATATATATATGTTTTGTATTAAACATCATGTGAAAGTATGTCTTGAAATTGACATGTTTAGTACTCCCATCCGATGTGATCTTTCACTTTCAACATCGTCTATTGAGTCTTCTCGTTGTCCCCATCCCACTTGTAATGATACTCTCCCATCCACAATGCTCAATATTTATACTTTCCTTTTTCTTTCTTAGCTTTAACACTTTTCACAGAAAAAACAAGAAAAAAGGAAAGTATGGTTCAGTGATGGTCTGATGGAAGATCTAAGAACTAACTAAAACGAAAAGAAAAAGAGTAGTAATCAAAACTATAAGAATTAAAGGTGGATAAGATCGGCATCTCCTACAAATCCAATACCCGAATAGTATATCTTGGAAAATGTCTTTTTTTTTTCAACTCTTTGTCAAAAAAAACGTCAACTTGACTTATTTAGACAGTTTCTTCACTGTTTAACTCAAAAACGATGATTTATATATAGAAGAAAATAACTTATATAGGTTTATTGATGCTATGGAAAAAATAGGAGGAAGAAAAGTGATGTTATGTGGATTGGCTCAATACGGGAATCTGATTGGAATAACAATCGGCTACACAATCACAGCGTCGATTAGCATGGTGTAAGCTTTCATTCTTTCTTTCAGAATGATAGTCAATAATAGCAGGCTCTCCTTTTTCACCTATTTTCACCCACGTTTATTATGTTAGGACAGGTGACTAACTCTTTTTTATAATTATTAATTTTACCTTTTAAAGAACAGATGCTATGATAGGTAAGAGATATGATATATAATATCTACAAAAGTTTTTCTTTGTCACAAGTTATTTGATATGTACAGAGTAATATAAATTTAAATTCTATTGAGTGTGGGAGTCGAAAGGAGCTCAAATTTTCAAAGTGAAAAGTTAGATCTAGTAGGATCGTTGAGATTTTGTATTCTAAATTTATCAATTTTTTTTTGTCTGGAACTTTATATATTTATAATTATTAAGGAATGGGTTTTAAAGTACGAAAGAAAGAAAAAAATTAAAATGACAAAATTAAGAATTCATGAAAACAGGGCAGTGAAGAGGTCGAATTGTTTCCACAAGAATGGACATAATGTGAAATGTTCCACTTCAAACACTCCCTTCATGATCATATTCGCATGCATCCAAATTGTACTTAGCCAAATCCCAAATTTCCACAATCTCTCTTGGCTCTCCATTCTAGCGGCCGTAATGTCCTTTTCTTACGCCTCCATTGGTGTCGGTCTCTCCATCGCCAAAGTGGCCGGTAAATAAATATACGTTCTTATCCTTATAATAATTTCTTCTTTTAAAAGTGAGTCCTAATGGTTTTGAAGAATAAACAAAGGTGGCGGTGTGCACGCAAGGACGGCCCTGACAGGAGTTACGGTCGGAGTTGATGTTACTGGTTCTGATAAAGTATGGAGAACATTCCAAGCGGTTGGAGATATCGCATTTGCTTATGCCTACTCAACCGTACTTATTGAGATACAGGCAAGTAGTCACCTTTAACGTACTGCTATTTTGTACTCACCAGTTTAATTTAAAATGTTTTTTAAACATCTCGCACACCTGTTAAGAAAGGAGTATTAGTTTTTCACTATAACCCTTATTAAATGTTTCAGCTAATACAAATGGTATCTTTGGAAAAAATAATAATATACTCAGACCTGAATATACTACATATTTTTATAATTTAATATAACGGAAAATATGGTTATAATTGAAAGTTGAAACTTATGTTAAAACTTTGTATTGGCAACTCTAAAACTAAACTCAGTTTTAAAAAAATTAGCCATAAACTGACACTTCTGAAATGGAAGGATTATGTTTAGAGCTGAGTTTTAGAGACCGCGATAAGAGAGAGCCAAAAAAAAATTAAACGTGTGTCGGTTTGTAACAAAGTAAAGGCCACTTCAGATGAATTATTATTTGTAGTAAAACATGAGAGGAAACCAGAGTCTAACTAGTAGGCTTTTATTCAATAAATAAATACTTATAAAATGATTTAACTTTGAGTACGGTTTACAACTGATGTTTTGGCTTCTTTTGTATACAAAAGATTAATATTCTAACTTTAATTAATGTATTTCATTTTAAAAGTAAAAAAAAATCTAAAAATATGGATTGTAGAATTTTATTGGAAAAAAACAAAACTAACAAAAACTAATTAATCAAAAATGACTCTTGACTTAGTTAATTTTATACTTTTATATTTATCACTAAATAACATTAAAGTCACCAATTACGTATTGTCATTTCAGATAATTGTAAACGATTTAGTGAACTACATTTTGTGTGTGTTTTGATCTACCACTACTAAAGTATGTACAACTGTTCATCTCTAAACCATGGCAGGACACCTTAAAAGCAAGTCCACCATCAGAAAACAAAGCCATGAAAAGAGCAAGCCTTGTGGGTGTATCCACAACGACCTTCTTTTACATGTTATGCGGGTGTGTGGGTTATGCTGCCTTTGGCAATAATGCGCCTGGAAATTTCCTAACCGGTTTTGGTTTTTATGAGCCCTTCTGGCTAATCGACTTTGCGAATGTCTGCATCGCTGTGCATCTAGTTGGGGCCTATCAGGTCTTTTGCCAGCCAATCTTCCAATTTGTAGAGAGCCAGAGTGCAAAACGTTGGCCAGATAACAAGTTTATTACAGGAGAGTACAAAATGAACGTCCCTTGCGGTGGTGATTTTGGTATCAGCTTGTTTAGATTGGTTTGGAGGACTTCATATGTTGTAGTTACGGCTGTTGTAGCAATGATCTTCCCTTTCTTCAACGATTTCTTGGGTCTTATTGGAGCAGCTTCCTTTTGGCCTTTGACTGTTTACTTTCCCATTGAGATGCATATTGCTCAGAAAAAGATGAAGAAATTTTCTTTCACTTGGACATGGCTGAAAATCTTGAGCTGGGCTTGTTTCCTCGTCTCCCTCGTTGCTGCTGCTGGATCCGTGCAAGGACTCATACAAAGTCTTAAGGATTTCAAGCCTTTCCAGGCTCCCGAGTAGAACTGTGTTTTGTCTAATTTCTTCAAGAACACAACTCCCTTGCACTCTCTTTTCTCCAATAATAGTGTATGTTCGTTTGTAATATATTTGTGTTCTTGTTTCATTACGAAATGTTGAACCTATATTTGCTGTCTGAAACAAATCTATCATCAATAAGTCCCTCTTTCTTTTCTTTGTCCTTGGTACCTCAGTTTCTTTTTGTATTATGAGAAGTATGATAATGTGATGAGATAGGTTTGAAGAATTGTATTGCTCTCATATCTTATTCAATGTACGTAAAACACATTTATATACAAAGTAAAGAAAATAACTAGAGTAACTACAGAGATTGAAATATTAATGATAAATTAAAATATCTATAGAGGTTGTATCAAAAATAATATTAGAGAGACTGAACATCAAATTGTAATTACTCAGTATAATTGTTATTTCTTTAATCTGTCCCCTCAAGATGGAGGGGAGTCACTCCAATCTTGAGCAATGATGATGAAAACTGGTGAAACGGAGCGGATATTTGTTAAAGGTGCAGCAGACACCAATAATGTTTTATTTCTCTTATTCTAATGGAATGGCTGAGTTATAGGCTTATAGCAAAATGTAAAGCATGGCGTGCAAAAGAGTGTGTGACTTGGTGGAAAAGAGGGAAAACATTTTTTTAAAGGTTTTTTTTTCTTTCTCTTTTTATCTTTGTGGACTTATACAAATAAAGTTTAGAAAACAAAAAAAAATCACTTTAGCCTATAAAAGATAACGATGATGAGTGGTTCGACTGTGGCTGTAAAAATTTAGCTGTAAAAGTTTAGGTGTTGGTAAGTTGGTTGTAGCTGTAAAGTTGTTATTGTAAATATTTTTGCAAAGACTTTTGTTGTAGTTAAATTTGTTGTAGTTGTAAGCTATATGCTGTAGATATTTCAAAGTCAAATATGTAATGTATATATAAAATAATTATTTTTTATCAACTAGAATAATTTATATTAATGATTATTATAAATTATCAAAGCTTATTGTTATTTAAAATGTGATATGTAAATAATATTTTATGGTATTTAAAATATTTCAATAATTTTGGAAACACCTATAATTAAATAAAAATACTTATAAATATTTTTATTATGATTATCTAATTTATTAGATATTATAGATAGTTTCTTCATTTTACAGTTGCTACAGCCTATAAAACAATGATTTAGATTTTTTGCTTAAAATACATAAGAAAAATTTTGCTTTAATTTTTTTGATGTAGTTTTAAAAATAAAGCTAAAGCATTATTGGTAAAAGTTAATAGAAATTTAGTGTAGGCTTTGACTAACAAAAATAAAACTACAACATGTTTGGTAAAGTTTAGTGTTTTAGAAATAAATAAAGCTAAAGTATAGAGATAAAACCCAACCAATCACTCCCAATATAACACCAAATCGTATAAATTTATGGAACACGTTTTAAAGAGAAGAAAAGAAGAACAACAATTGGCATAATAAAAAAAAAATTAAAAAGATGATTTAAAAGTCTACGAAGACTTGAATAAGAAGCTCAATGTCTTAAATTTAGAGGTTCATGAAGTACTTGCCGTTGGAAAATTATCAGGAAACTTTATATACGGATGACGGCTTCACTTCTCGATAAAGCGTTAGAAAATTAGAAGGAAAAATTGTCAGTCCTTACAGGATGGGGTGTTGGCAGTTGCACCATTCAATTTCTGAATAGATTTTGACAAATAAAATCTTTGGAATAGTGTCCTTCGTTAATTGTAAATTATCAATGACTGATTGGTTTTGGAACAAGGAGGGAAGATTGTCAGAGTTCTCATGCTATTTAACAATTTGAATCCCTTAAATAGTTTTAACTGATATATAATCATTTTACTACATTTAAATTATATCTGTTTCTTAAAATCTAGAAATTTATGTTTCTATAAAAATATTAGTTTCAATAAAAAAATTATTTTATTAAAAATAAAAAATACAAAAATATGTAGGGTATCATATTTTGTTAAGTATGATGTATATAATAAGATTAACTATTTTAATACTTTAATCATTTGTGATTGATAAATAATTATTTCTTTCAGTTAAATTATATATTTGTTTGTTAAAATTTTATAATTTGTATTTCTTTAAGATATTAGTTACAATATAAGTTTATATTATAAAATATAAAAATAAAATATATATTTCAACATTTAGTAAGATGAATAGTGTTATACCAAATTTAGTGTTTACTTGGAGATGACCTAATACCCACCGAAACATGAACCGTTTCCAAGGAAATAAACCGTCCATTGATAG
This sequence comes from Brassica napus, assembly GCF_020379485.1. Lineage (NCBI taxonomy): Eukaryota > Viridiplantae > Streptophyta > Magnoliopsida > Brassicales > Brassicaceae > Brassica > Brassica napus. The sequence continues at coordinate 7,891,252 of NC_063435.1, read as the reverse complement.
GAAACTAGATGTCTTCATGCGTCATGCGCATACATAATAACTTATTAAAAAATTACATTTATTTTTACTTTATTAATTTTATATATTTTTAAATATAAAAGTAATCATTTGTAATTGATATTCTATTTAGTTTATGAAATTTTTTAATCTACACTGGAATTTATTTTAAATAAATAAAGTTTATTTTGGTTTTCTTAAAAATAATATTTTTTATACATCTTTTTTGTACTATAATGATCAATAGATATCTCACATTTTGTAAAAAATTTATGTCATCATTTTCTTCTTATAGTGATTATTAACTTAAACAATTTTTTTTTTTTTTTTTGTCATCAAAATACAGACTCATATTGACTCTGTGAACCAAACTGGATGATCGGCATCCATGTGAACGACGAAAGACGATTGATTTCGAGCACTGCGTGCTAGACTATCCGCCTTTGAATTGTGCGTCCGTGGTACATAGATGAGCTCTGATCGGGTGAAGCTCTCCTTCAGGATCTTGATATCTTCCAAATAATTTGCAAAAGCTGGCCATTCCTCTGGTTCCGAAACCATCTTCACCAGTTGAGAACAATCCGTTGCAAACGTCACTTGAAATTGACGCAAGTTCTTCATACATTCCATTGCCAATAATAATGCTTCCATTTCTGCATGGAGAGGCGAGAGAGTAGCCCTCACATTTCGAGCCCCCAACAAGCCATCAAAACCTTCCAGAGTACTAAACCAACCTTGTCCTGAAAAATTAATACCCTCCTTCCACGAGCCATCCGTAAAGCACCATCTTCCTGGGATCGACGGCAGTACCGTAGCTGCTGATGGTGATGGTATCCTCTGGTCCTTCTTTACTTGTTCCTCAGCCCACAATGTGGATTCTGTTTCAGCCAGTTTTAGCGTGTCCATAGGATCCATGTCCAAATTACTGAAAACCTTATTATTTCTACCTTTCCAAATGTACCAAAGTATCCATGCAAACTGATGATCTTCCATCTGCGGAAAAACTCGCCAGAATAGATGATCGATGTTTGTAAAGAGGGCGCTCGTTGGAAAAACATCTGGATTTGATGGTATTTTCGAAAGGGCCCAAACTTGAACAGCTGGAGGGCATTCAAAAAACACATGGTTTATAGATTCCTCGGGAGCTCCACATCGTACACAACCAATATCCCCTTGTATTCCTCTTGCATGTAAATTTTTCCGAACCGCTATGCACCCTGTCACCAATTGCCATAAGAAATGTTTTAGCTTTGGTAGACACCTTATTTTCCAGCAGTGAGCCTTCAAGACATCAACCGTTGGCCCAATCAGTAAAGGTGGCCTTTCTCTGTCAGGATAAATCCGTTCCACTTGATATCCTGATTTAACCGAATATTTACCATTTTTCGTGAAGTGCCATCCATCTTTATCCACCTGCTGAATCCTACTTAGTGGGATACTTTCTATTAGTTTTGCATCCTGAGGATCCACCAAAGTCCGAATTGCCTCTAAATTCCATGTTCGCGAGATAGAGTCAATGAGAGACTCTACTGTAAGGTCCGGGTATAAATTGTGTTGATTTTTATTTGCTGGTCTCGGGCGAGTGGTTGGGAGCCATGGATCATTCCATACAGATATAGAAGACCCTGATCCCACCCTTTTGATTAGTCCTTTGCTAACCAGAGATCTAGCAGAAACAATACTCCGCCAGCCGTATGACGGGGCATATGAACGAATCGGTTCCAAGGGTGAAGCATTCCTAAAATACCGACCTTTGAAAACTCGAGAAAATAAACTTAAACAATTAATTGGTAATAATATATATGATATTATTTAAAATTAATGATATAATTATTTAAAAGTAATCGTATATATTTTCAAAATATTTTTCGTAAAAGTAGATAAAAATTTGTAGATTTAAAACATAAGTAGTTTGCATAGAAGTTTTATTTGAAGAATAAAAAATATTATAAAAATTATTTACATATGTTTATCTATATTATTATTTTATATCTTAAACATGAATTATAATACCATGTATATATTATATTAATAAAATCATAAACATGAGCTTTATACAAAAAAATAAGTTTATTCATAAAACTTGAATATAATAAAAATACATTGGTACCATTTACGATTCTCATTTGAAACATGGAAATATATAAAATTTCGATAAATAAATATTTTTTTTTAGTTTTTTGTTATTAGTTTGTTCATTTTGCAAGTTTATAATAAATCACATCTAATGTTTAAATTCTTTCTTATGTTTTATAAATATGACTATATACTTATTACCTTATATTATCATTTATATAACTGAATTATGTCATAATTAATTTTATGCAATGTCATAATTAAGAAAAGATCCATGTCAAATTTGTTTTTGTAATCTATGTCATATTTTTTTAGAGTGATTGTAATGATGAGACATGTACAGATCATTTAGTAAATAATGTCTAGTTTGTATCAAAAGTTTATTTTAATAGATTTCTCACATCTTCTCTTTAGTTTCTTTTGGAAATTCCTTGCTTTCTACACTGTCGCCAATTTATCACCCGATCCAATAATCAGAGCTACTGGTCGAGCTGTTTCTGCTGTAGTGTGATTTATCGTCGAAAAAGCAATCGAATGTTGGGCAACGTGAATTAGATTGGTTATCAGTCAAGAGCATTTCGCTCAAACGCACAAAATGCACATCGGAAAACAAAGTCAAGAACTTCAACAACCAATGGAATACTCTCCCAGTGACACCTAAAATAATCCCACAGGAGTCACGGATCAAACTCATAATCAAACACCCTGAGAGATCACTTTCACGGAATCAAACCAATAATCCACGTCATGAGCTTATATACGGTTGATGGAGATATGAGAAGTTGAAGTGGATTCCATCTGTTGTCTTTTCTAACTTGAGGAGGGCGGCAATGGACGATGATAGTGGAGGAATGTGGGTGATGCGAGAGATTTGTTTGGTGTTGGGCTGATACTATATATTATTGGGTCTGATGTTCATGTTTGGGCCACTTAGTGGTTGAAATATATTTGTAAGTTAAGTTTACATGAACCCTAAGATATTTAAACATCTAGGTTAATCACATAATAGAATCATATGAATATTTATAGAGTTATATAGATTTATTGTGCCTGAGATATCTTCCTGAATAGATTGAATCTTGAATGGAAGATGAACAGCTCAATCTCTTTTTAGAAATTTTTAGGTTTATCTCGCCTCGCCTATAATGTTAGTTGTTGCTTTCAAGATATCTTTATGATGATCTAAAGAAATGTATTTATAGGTGGAGAGAAGACCTAATTCCTCTTTAGGGTTTTCTTTAGATCAATCTCAACCCTCCATCAAAATAGAGATAAATTAGAAATTACTCTTTTATTTTCAATTTCATTGGTCACCAAATATATTAAGGAATAGTAATATTTCAATAGAAAACGGATAACTATAAGACCATATAATAGGGAAAGGAAATATTCCTTACAGTCTCCTACTTAGTCGTTAGTAAGATCCACTAATGTTTTCTTTATGGAATCATAATGTCGGCATAATATGCTATAACTTTATTTTTCGTTTGGTCATCATAAGTGTTTTGACTAATCTAGTAATCAATGAGAGTCATGGCGGTCGCACATCATTCTGCAACATAATCTCTTCCATGTATTACCGCATTGACCACCTTCATAGTTAGACCATAAACATAAGTATGAGTATCGTAATGGTCTCTTTAATGTCTTTAACGAAATACTCATTCTGTTATCATAAATCCAACCACTAATAATGTGTGTGCACATTGGAAAAATAATTATTTCAGATGCACAAGTTTCGCACACATATGAAAATAAAACTCATAAGCAGATCTAGAAATCTTAATACTCAGATCTATCAATTTCAATTATCAAGTTCATAGATCTATTATTCTTAATGGATTAAAGAGATGTTCATAACCATGCTCTGATACCACATGTAAGTTAAGTTTACATGAACCCTAAGATCTTTAAACATCTAGGTTAATCACATAATAGAATCATATGAATATTTATAGAGTTACCTGGATTCATTGTGCCTGAGAGATCTTCCTGAATGGATTGAATCCTGAATGGAAGATGAACAGCTCAATTTCTTCTTAGGAACTTTTAGGTTTCTCTCGCCTCGCCTATAACGTTAGTTGTTGCTTTTAGGATATCTTTATGATGGTATAAAGATATGTATTTATAGGTGGAGAGAGGACCTAATTCCTCTTTAGGTTTCCTTTAGATTAATCTCAATCCTCCATCAAAGTAAAGATAAATTAGGAATTACTCATTTATTTCCAGTTTCATTGGTCACCAAATATATTAAAGAATATGATATAAGACCATATAATAGGGAAATGAAATATTCCTTACATATTCAACCGTTTGGGGGGGGGGGGGGGGGGGGGCGTCTGGGAAAATTTTCGGGTTTTGGAATTGGCATGTCTCTATTTGAAAATTGAAAAAGATGTTCAATGCTGGTTTTAAAAATAGTGTGGTTTTACTAATGAGATGGGTACAAATGATTGGCTGATTATTAATCAAAAGTAGTGTGTGCATGGATTAGATCCTTCTTATATAAAAGAGACAAGAGGTTCATTGTATTTCACACATAATTCAATTAATATTAGAATTGTGACTAATTTTATTGATAAACGATGATTTTACCGATTTCTGACTTCGATTTTAAAGCTTCTGGTGCTTATCAAGTCTTTTCAAGTATAAACACGTTGGAAGAGAGGTTTGTGTATAAAGAGGAAAGATCAGAGCAAAACATGCAAAAATGGATGTTTTAGAGTTGACCAATGGATCCTTACCCATATCGAGTGATCGCATGAACAACATGAACAAGCTGAATGCTCGATCGATCGAAATGAACATAATGAAGAAAACTGCTCGATCACACATGGTCGATCGATAGTATCAGAACATATCGATAGCAACGGAACAGATCGGTCGCTCTTGTGTAAGGACCATTTATGTGCGAGGAAAAATGGATTTTTTGTCGGTTTGTAAGTTCTTGTTTGATTTTTACCTAAAAATTCATGCATGACATTTTTGACCTATATGTCATTGTTTAGGTCAAACCTTTTACTCTTTTTTCATTACTCTGAAAATTTGTTAGCATATGGGAATCAATGAACGTACTATACTTTGTAGAAGCTTTCTAAACCACATTTTTACTGATTTTATGAGACTATGTGATGTATGTAATTGGGAGAGGGTCTAGGGAGTAATGGATATGTGATACCGAGTTGTGCATAAAGGAGTATGATGATTGTGGGCGTACGGGCAAAGGGATCTAAAAAGACGTATGCAGATTTTCGTGTTAATTTGTTGTAGTCAGTCACTGTTCTGCATCAAGCCATATAGTTGCTTATGCGGCGAGGCTGGTATAGAAATATTTCATTAAGTAATTCATTTTCTCACTTCTTATTTTTTGTCCCCTTGTGTGTAGGACCATAAATAAAATTAATGGATATGATATGGCTGATATATTTAAACAAAAAAAAAATCTAACAAGACATGCTGGTTTATCTTATGGCGTAGATATATATCTTTAAATCTATGTTCTCTGGCTTGCTGAATGGTAGGTCTTCGGTTCAGACAGTGCGAGGAGTGGTATGTGGCAGACAGTGTCTCCAAGTGGCGCGTGTAGGTTTTCGGGACGGCACGAGGAGTGGTATGTGTTTTGGTGTTGTCTCTCTGATGTTTCTGCTCCAGTCTTTGTGTTCGATTATCCCATGACTTTCTCTGGTGTTTGAACCCTCCTGGAGTTGCGCTCTCTTAGGGTCGGGTTTTTGGTTCCGGTTCTTATTTGCTCGAAGGCATTGGTATCTCACGGTGTTCTTCACTTGGTTGTCAGAAAATCCTCCTTTTGTTTTAAGAGGTGGAATGCGCGGGTGTATGTGGAGTTTTGTATGTCTGCGGAGCTTCGATTACTCCATGTGGAGGTGTATTTGGTGTCTTCCATGCATCCCAGTATTGGAGTTGTGGTATTGCTTCTTCGATAAGAAGTCCATTTTTGTGACTGTAGGTACCTATTCATCACCATTCAAGGCGGCTCTCTTCTCAATTCGGGTTTTTCTTTCTTGGCAGTTGATCCTCTACTGTTAATGTATGGAGTTCTACGATCATATGCTCTACTAAGAGCGTATCAGAACAGAGAAAATGCAAAGATAGAGGAGAAGTGGGTTGCTCTGCTCCCAACAAGATTAATCACGATTGAGTAGCGAAAAAGAAGTTGGGCACGGGGTTGTTCACAAGAAATTCGACTCTCTTGTCTCTCTGAAGCTTTGCTGCAAGATTAGTGGTTGTACCATCTTTTGTTTCAAGCTTGTCGTTGTATATTGTTTTGATTGTCCATTTTGGGTTGAAAATTAATAAATATAAATATTTACCAAAAATATTATACTATTTGCTTTGTATTTACATTGGAATCCACATAAGATGTTTTAAAACACTTTAAAATATTTTGATATTTTTTTTAATCATTTTACACCTAAAATGCATATACAGTTAAGACACATTTTTCATATACCCCAAATAATTGATTAAAACTAATGACATTTGTATTTATAAAATTTAAATAATATATATCTTATGCCCTGTTCGAAAACTCGTCCGCGTAACCGCTTAATCGGCCGCGTCGGCGGTGATCAGAGCTTAACCGTGGCGAAGTGAAGCAAATCGGAGCTTCTAGGCAGAGGACCAATTTTTTGCCATGTTACCCGCGTAACAGTGAAATATGCCGCTGTCAATCAAACTCGTTTGATAAAGATCTATAAAATCTAACTAAAATGACTAAATAAATGATGAAATGAGTGCAAAAAAATCTGGTAAAATGGTGGAAGCAGCCATTTTTGAGCTTAAGAAAACGTAGATTAAAAGAAAGGAGACGACAACAGAATTACCAATTTGCCCTTAATTGAAAAACAATAGAAAATGAACCAAAACTTGCAAAGATACTGTTCAAAGCCGACATAAGCCAATCACTTACCATATGAGCCAAGACAACTTATTGTACATAGTTGACATATATAATATTTATAGATATATGTACACATAAAAGCCTAGAAACTAGGTTCCGGTTAATCCTCACTTAATCTCTGATTTTTCATTAACTCGCTAAGTCTATATGGACCGGCCAACTAACACTTAGCGTAGTTCTGAACCGGAATTTTATGTAAACCAATAATTTTTTTAATTAATAAAATATTATAGTTTTAATATTATTAATTTACAGAGTATATAATTAAAAGAAACAAAGCTCAAGCACATTTGATGTTCAAGGACAGAAGGAACAAAGAAATCAAAATAATTGTGGTTTGCGTCAGCGGTACAATTACAATACCATGGAGAAGAGAGAGAGAGGTAGAGAAGAGAGTAAAACGGTGGCAATGCATTTAAGACAAAGATCATCATTGCGAAAGTACGTCATCATTGTAAAATGTCATTAGTTTTAATCTTTATAAATATATACAGTTTTGACTACGTCTTTCAAGTCAGTAGCATTTGATAAATTCTGTGTGATGTGATATGAGCGAAAAGCAAAGCAGCTTCCCTGCTCTTTTCACTGTTGATCTCTGTCATCTTAACTTTTAATTTAGTGCCACAAAATCACATCTTTCAAAAACTAACAAAACTTATATTTTGTGAAACATTTGATGTTTTGCACTTTATTTTAAGTTGAAGTATTGATTTATAAATTTTCATTAATTTATTTTATTTTAACATTAATATATACAAATATAGTGATATAATTTTGATGGGAACAAATTAAACTTTAAACTAAAAAAATCTAATTTTGTGTCTTCCGTAATACGTGTAAAACGTAAAACATCATTTTAAATACATAAAGAATAATATATTTTTTCTAGAAAAGTAAGTAACATCCAATTTTTTTTTTAAATGAGTAACATCCAATTTTTTAAGAAAATTAAAAAGCAAAATTCAATGTACGTCCTATCAAATATATCAGTTTCATATCACAAATGAATTTGATGAGAAACGAAAAAATGGATCATACCACAAGTTGCAAATATTGATCTTCCTGTAAGGATGTTCATAATTCACTGATATATTACAAATGTGAAACTATATCTTTATCAAATTTTCTGACGATTTACAAATATTGCAATATATTTATAAATATAACTTCATGAATTACAATGTAAATTCAAAATTTAACAAAAATGCCAAATTCAAAATTCAAAATTCAAATAAAATCGATGAACAATTTAAAAAAAAACAAATAAAAAGCATGCTTTAGAAAACAAAAAAAAACAATGCAACACAAGACAATAGGCGTGAGAGAGAAAAAAAAAAACAGAAGCTCTGATTTCTTTCTAGATCTCAGACGAGAAAAGTATCGCCGGCCGGTGGAGTGGGCTTCTACAGCCTCCGTCGGTCCGGTTTGTTTTCTGTTTAAGCCTTCCTCTTCTTTTGTTTTAGTGTTGTTTGTAATTTTTGGTGGTTCTCCGGTTCCGGGAGGTGGAGGCTTTGAGAGCTCCGTCGCCGCCGGCTTTGTTTCCGAGAGGTAGAGGCTTCCACAGCTCTGCTATCGTCGGTTTTTGTTTCCGGGAGGCGGTGGCTTTGTCAGTACCGCTGTCGTCGGCTTGTGTGCCCGGGGGGGGGGGGTAGCTCCTCTAGTATCGCCTTCTCCGGTTTTGTTTCTTTGGCTCCCGGTTTTTATTCCTTTTCTTCTCGATCTATGAGTCTGCACTTCAAAGCCTCTCTGCCTCTTGATCTATCATCTGAAACCGCTGCATGGATGTCGGAGGTGATGGATTGATTGTAGGCGTTTATTTGTTCGAGTGATATCATAGATCTGTGTTGGTGTGTGGTAAACCGTTTGGCTTGGGTTTCGGACGAGATCTCGATGTGTTAGATCGATGGATGCTCTCCGATGAAGGTTCTCGAGCGGTGAAGGTCGCACAGTCTCGATCTGGTGGTGTACGACGCCGTTGACGTCGGTTAGCTTGGGGAGACTAGGGTTTCCAGCTTTTGGGCTGTGGGGTTTGGACTTTAGGTCCGTATGTGGTTTTTTCTAATTGGGCCGTATGTTTGGGTTTTTTATTGTAATGTTTTCGGATGAGCCTTGATCCTTAATATTAAATACTAGGGGTGTGCCCGCGCTACGCGCGGGATTCTGTGAATGTGTCTAGTTTATTTGTTGTTTTTTTTTTTAAATTTTATACTAATGTTTTTAAAGGAGGGTTGTTTATTTTATGTTGCCAAATTTTATTGCTGTGAGAAGGTGTCGTATTTTGGTATGAGTTTCATTTGTTCAAGAGTTGTTTATGTATTAAATAATAGGATCATGTGACAACACGTGACAACTATATGAGCATGAATTGGTTTTGTATGTTTTATATTACTTGTGAATCTATTTTTATTTTGATTGGTACCCAAAAAGTAGATCCATTTGTGTGAGCCAAGTGGATCCATAATAGACCCATTTGTGTTTTGGAATAAGATGATGGGGCCCATATTTTTTTAGGACATACAACCCATTTTAGTGAGCTAAGTGGATCCATAATAGACCCATTTGTGTTTTGGAATAAGATGATTGGGCCCATATTTTTTTTATAAGCTTATTAAAGATCTGTCTCCTTTTTTGCTTCCGTTGGGGTTGAACGTCAATGGAGATGAGGTGGGGTAACCATTTCGAAATCAGGAAAGGAAGGCAATCAAATCAGCTGAAGCTATTGATTCATTGAGCGTATGAGGGATATGAAGGTACTGGAAATATGTTTTTAATTTCGTCTATACTGAAAGTAAAGAAGTAAGAACGAACTTTTTGTTTAATTTGTAAATCTACCTAGAAATTGATAATCCGAGAAAACTGGGTCACTTTCTATATAGCTCGAAGGCTTTTTTTTTTTTTTTTGTGTCCCTCGTAAGAATGACAGTCATCTTCCATGCTTTTTCCTGCAAAATATGTTAACAGAATTTTTTTTTTTTTTGTTTCCCATGTTTGCATATGTATTTTTATTGTAATTAATTTTAGTCACCTAGTTTTGATGGAGGTTGCTGAATATTTCTTTGTAGACTATATTGGTGATGCCCTTTTCACCATTTTCTCCTGAAGACTCGTCAAGTATCTTGAGGCCTGCAGGGGAAGTCACACGGGATAAAGCGACATAGAGCTGTCCATGGCTGAATACGCTTCGTGGCAAATACAGTGCAACTTGTTTGAGGCTCTGGCCCTGGCTCTTGTTAATGGTCATTGCATAACATAGCCGTATTGGGTACTGACGGCGGCGGAATGTAAATGGGTGAACAGACACGTTTGGTGTCAACTGGATCCTTGGTATAAGTACCTCCTCTCCTATATGTGTCCCTGTCATGATCCTTGCTGCTATGATTCTTTGTCCAAGCCTGGTAATGATTAATCTTGTCCCATTGCATTGTCCGTTTTTCTGGTTGAGGTTTCGAAGCATCATCACGGGGGCTCCAACTTTCAGACATAAGCGGTGGGTTGGTAAGCCTTGGAATTCCAGAGAATTAAGGTATTCTTGGGTGTAGTTTGATGTCCAGTCACCCGCAAGTGGGGTTGCCTCATGCGCAATACTATCAGAGCTCAAGTACTCTTTCATTTTTGAAGGAACCAATGAGAGAATGAAAGAATTTATCTGGTGGGCTGTATCGTTGGTTGGAGTTAATATTGCCCTCTCTCTTAAGTACTGGGGGTTATGGTAGTTGCTTGTGAAGTCTGGATAGGCGGCATCCGTTAGAGAGCGTTCTGGTTGCCCTGAATTTGGAATCATGAATTCAGTAGGTATTGCGATCTGATCTCCTTCTCCGTGTTTATCAGATAAGCTATCCACAGTTGCAGCTGTACCATTCCCAACTTGGAGTATCCAGTCAGCAAAGTCTTTGTCCTCCTTTTGCAGCCGCATATTAACCGTTAGAGTGAACATCGTTGCATGTCGCCACAGATAGGACCTGCTTAATGACGCTAAGACCGTGTCTTCTCTGCTGCCTTGCGCAATGACAGGAAGTATTTGCCTAAAATCCCCACCGAGTAAAACTGTCTTCCCGCCGAATGGTTTATCTGCTAGTGCAACATCATCCACTGACAATAGATCCCTGAGGGTGCGGTCAACTGTTTCAAACGTGTGCCGGTGAGCCATCGGAGCCTCATCCCAAATGATTAGATCAGCTTTCGCTATTAAGTCAGCAAGCATCGTTCCAGGGCTGATCTCACACACTGTTTCTTCACTGAGATTTAATGGCAGCTTGAACCTTGAGTGGGCAGTCCTTCCTCCTGGAAGAAGGAGCGCTGCAATGCCTGACGATGCAACTGGTATAACGATCTTCTTCTCAGACCGGAGCTTGGATATCAGAGTCCTATATAAGTAGGTTTTACCCGTCCCACCCGGACCGTAAACAAAGAATAGCTTTCCGGTCTTCTTCTCAACAGACTCCAAAACCGCATCATATATCGTTCTCTGCTCTGAATTCATGCCAACATATAGGTTGTCGTGCTCAGATCGTTGCTGCTCCACGTCGTAAGTCATCTCCTCTCGAAGCACAGTGTTAGCTATGTCATCGAGGACTGTTTTTTCTGGCAAAGGCATTCCTTTGAAATCTGTTAGAGATTTATCACTCTCTTTTAGCAGCTTTTCAAGTTCCATCAATGTATATTGTTGGAGCTGGTCGTCCTGAAGTACCAATTCCTTGAAGTTGAACTCTTTTTTTTTGTTGTAGAGAATGTCCTCAGCCAAATGTCTCCAGACATGGTTCCACAACTTCAGCGGGTTACCAACCTCGCAGTAGATCAAGAGAAGCACGAACAATCGTCGTATTTGTCTTCCAGTTGCCCAATATGATGCTTCATCTACAGCTTCATGCCACTCCTTATCATCGTCTAGTAACCCTCTAGCGTAACATACGTCCCGGATCTCTTCGTACAGAACATCACCAACGGTGTAGAGGTCCTCATAACATCTTGGACCTCGTATGACATTTACCAAAATCCTCAAGTAATAGACATCTCCAGCAGATGGGGGAATATAAGTTATCCTTCCTATTGCAGTCCCCTTTTGTCTTGGCGTCCAGATGACTTCATCACTGTGGTATGTAAACCTACTCGGAAATTCGATAAAGGTTAGCTCTCTGGCCTCTTCGTAAGTATCATTTGCCACAAACCAAGCTGTGAACATAGTCTTTTCTATATTTGGTCTTCGTAAAACGTTAGCTAAATTGGCTGTTTCCTCATACATGAGTCGTTGTTTTCCAGGGAGGTGTATATGTAGCTTCATGACAGACGGCTGATTATGATGGATGTGGAATGAAAAGAGTCTCCAGGCTGACTCACAGGCTGAAAGATAACGACATTCCATGAAGTTGTCCACCTCGTTCACTGGCTCAGGTTGAACTTCCTTTTTTCCATCTGCTTTTCTCTTTTTCCCCGTTTTCCCAACCTGGATGGTTGCTCTATCTACACCTTTGGTGATGTACTTAAAGAGATATTTGATTGCGCTTGTTTTGCAGCACCACTCGACATTTATATGAGCTTTGTATTTCCTCAGAAGCTGTAGATTGTGGGGTACAACATATTCATTACCCACCTGTTCATCACTTTCCACCATTAGTCCAGATGTATTATCTCTTCTCCTGTACACTACAAACCCGGACTTATCGATCATTGTATACTCTGTCAGTGGTTTTGGGTAGCTCTTTGTGCACTTCCCGTTCTCCATACAGGGTGACTTTGGGCGGGCAACTCCGCAAGGGCCGTGCATCATATGGCGCTTCACCAACTCAAAGCCCTCAGGGTCTGTCAGCTTGTTTGGTAGCTCTGCAGAGATGTACTGATCTATCATTGCTGGGGTAGGCTCAACTCTTGTTGTGTCAAACCACAACAGAATATGCGCATGGGGAAGTCCACGCTTCTGGAACTCAATGGTGTAGACAACTGCGTTCAAGTAAAGTAGGTATTAATTTTCTGTTATTTTAAACTGGGTTCATATTGATAAACATATTTTACCTGCGGCTGGCTTAGGGAAGAAAACTCCTTTTTTGAAGTCGCTCATTATCTCATCCAATTTAAGCTTAAAGACTCGACATTCCAGATCTGGTCGACTATTTGCTGATTCTCCGTCATATGCTTTCAGATGATCACTTATTTCTACCCAGTTCGGATTAGCAGTGACTGTGATGAAGAGATTTGGGTTCCCATACCATCTACAGATGGCCATAGCATCCTGGTATTTTTCTGCCATATATCGGGGGCCTGCTGTGAAAGAAGAAGGTAATATCACTTTCTTACCCAATTGCCTTGCATCCGTGTCACCATTGTCTATTGCATCGCAAACATTTGAGTACAAATCTGCACGTAGTTTCTTCTGGTTCAAACTAATGAATCTTAGCCTCTCTTGCTCTGTTGCAGTGTAAGCGTCGACAATATACTGGTGCAGCAGGCGTCCAGACTTAATAAGGGTCATTCCCTCTCCTAACCGGGTCTGGATTTGATATGCATAATACTCCCTCATTGTCATATATTCCCGTTTGATCCTTGACTCAGCAACTGATTGGTAGGGTATTCTTTCATGGTATCCAGGCTCACCATACGGGAATAGGATAGGGTACTGCAAACTCATGAGTAAGGGATTTAAATCGCTAATCCTTTGTAGACCTGAAGATTTAAACTCCACAACGATATCTTTTGCTAAAGAATCAACGGAGAAGTCACCAACAATTAGTCCAGCGATCTCATCTGATGTGGGGAGGTCATATTGGCGACCTCGGTGTCGTTGGCTTTTGAGTGTGATGGTGAATTCTTCTGTTTTAGAAGCTTCATAACGATCTCGAGCGTGGCGGAATGTCTTGGCTAGGGGGTTGTGTTCGTCTAACATGTGTATCAGCTCTGAAAGTGTTTTATCATCAATTGTAGCAGCTGTGCTTCCTCCCAGAAAAGCTTTCTTCCTGTTTGCGACCTCATTCTGTGTGTCAAATATGAACAACTGAAGGAAAGCAGGGGATTTTCCTTCTGGTGGTAGCAGAGACCCTATTCGATGGAGAACCTGGCCGTGGATTCTGAAAGTAAAAGGTCCTTGTGTGCCTGTTACTGTGTGATCTATCTGAGCACCCATTGATGTGAAGGCAAGCATTCCGTTAGCAACTCTTATATGTTGCCTGAATCTTGGTGTGTCCAGAAGCTCTTTTAGTGGTGATGGTGGTTGTCGTACTGGAGGTAGTTTAACACGACCTTGCTGGCAGCAAATACTGAACCGTTTGGTTTCCATTTGTGTTCCGCTTCCCACAGACTCAGCGCCCCAAACCAAAGCACCACACTGAAGACATGACATCAACTCCCATTTATCTACTTTTTTTTTGGGTCTCACTCCTGCAATTGTGTTTGAAAATTGGAGTCTATGTTGGTACATACGCTAAAGACAAATGATAGTGGGGGTAGATTTTGTGAATACCTGCATCCCTTGGAAGACGCTTAGCAATACCTGGCGTAGTGAAAATCAGGTAAGACATTTCAATATGGGCTTTATCTAAATGTGAATATATATTTATGCTCAGATATTTAATTTGGTATAGTAGTATTGTCATTTCAATTTGGAAAACGTTGTGGAAAATTTAAAACGATGATTTGAGAACTCAGTTTTAGTTCACATTGTGTATTAGTTCGGTTCTGTTAACCTGATGTTTTAGTTGCCCGTAGCTTCATCCTCATTGCTCTAGCTTTCTTTGTGGTGGCTGCAAGGATGAACATATTTGTTCTGTAAGATATGTGGGCCATAAAAGGGTAGCAAGAAATATTAGTTTATTCACTAAGTAACCTATGTTTTCTCCTGTTTCTGTTGTGGAGTTTGTTGCACTGGAGCTGCCGATGTTGTATTCCTCGGGAATCCGCAAAGCTGTCTTTGATTTTGAGCATGAAAGTGTTGTCGAGGTCTGGGCTCTACGTTGATTTGCGGGAAGGGTAGGTGGAGTTGGATTGAGTGTTTCTCTTGTTGAATCTGTATTTAGCGAACAGTTTAATTAAGCTATGGCAGTATGTTTTATCAATTAATTTTTGAGTAAGCTAACCTTGTAGACATTGTAGCTGACCTTGATTGATGCGTTGTCTTTTTTTCAGTTGACAGATGGACCGGCGTCTTGCTCTAGCTGATTTTCCCAAGGACTCTGCAAATGTTTCAGGATCAATGTAAATATAGGGTGGCGCTAGAATGGATTCTAATATTCTCAAACACACCTTCAGAAGCTACGGAAGGACTGCACGGCCGTGGAATGTACTCGGTTCTTAACCATGGTCGTCTGTCCAAATGTTTAGCAACACCTGCATAAGGTTGATCTATCGTTTTTATTTTTGTTCCATACAGCTTTTAATACGAAAATGGTTGTTTGGTAACAAAACCTGGCTCTTCAGTGAGCGTTTGTGACAGAGCATGTGAGGGTTGGAGGCTGAAGCGTTGTGATCGTCTGCTTGCCTTCACAGAACTTGATCCTGGATCCCCGGCGGTGCTGGGATTTTTCTTCTTTCCCATTTAAGTTTGTATATTTGGAGCTTGCGAATATCAGAGATATTTGAGTGAGGCCTGTATGTACGTAGCTTGTATCGGTGAGGGTCTGCTCATATGGTAGTATCTACTTTCATTTGGCTTTTTGTTTTCTAGGACAATCGGTATAGATAGCTTTGGTTTTTTTTTTGGTATGTCGAACATTAAAGTCTTTTATTATTGGACTTAACGTATTCTGAGTCGAATCTTTGATAACGGTTTTATAATTAAAGACGTTATAAGTTTGGAATATTTTCTGTGTCCATGGAGAATTATATGATTGATTGATTAAGTTCTATTTCAGAAATCTGTACCTAAGTGTTCTACAATCGCATGTGGCTAGTTTGTGCAAATGTTTTTTTTTTTGGGTGGGGGTTGATAATACGTAGAAGTTACGGTATAAGTTCGTTTGAAATTGTCAATTACGATTTCTGAATGATATTATTACGGTTATAATAACACCATTGAGTTACTATGTTTTAAGTAGGAATAATTATAGATTCCATGTGTTGATCATGTTTCGAGTACGTTTGTTATTTTTTTGGAAATTATCCAATATAGAGTGAGAAGAGGAGGATTTTTTTGGGCAATTTAAATTGCCTCTTTTTGGTTTTTCATTTTTTTTAAAACATAAAACAGGGAAATTGAAGAAAAAACTGAAATTAAAAACAGAACTGGGATCATCCGGCGTCCCACCCGTTAACGTCTTTAACGTTAAACATTAACCTCCTTTCTCAGTTCCAGGAGCTGGGTTGAGACCTAGCACCATCTCAAAAAATTCGGACATGAGGTAAAAGTGGAAACATTTGGAACAGGTGGTGCTTATCTCCGGTGGGTGACAATTTAGTTCGGGTTGCATGCTCACAAATGATTTCACATACACGTCCTTCATCCTGACGGTAATATGGATCAGGGAGGTCTGGATGTTCTCCCAGCTGCTCTCAACCAATGCAAAGCCTTCTTCTTTATTCAATTTGGTGAGGATCTTCTTGCCCTTCTCAATCATGCCCAAGGCCATGAGAGAACACCATAGAGGTATCTAGCTTCCTTGTGGTTCCCCTTAGAGGCAAGACGTAGGTGATGCAGGCCTAAGAAGTGATTCCCAAAACGAAAGTATTCACTAATACCCTTAACGTAGTGAGCGTCTACGTTGTTGGCTCCCAAAAGACTATCCATCATTTTTCTATACCTGTCGGCTAGATGAGGCTTCTTCACCAAAGGTCCTAGGCTGAGAACCTTGGCAATCAAGGGATCATCAAGGTTGAAGTTGAGACTCTTGCAAGTAAGGAGGGTGTTGCCGTAATCGGTGGATGAGGTAGCACCAACCTTAGAGACGATGACACGCAACATGTCTTCGGGCAGTGCGTCTAGGCGAAACAGAGAAATGTTTGCTGGCTCCATCGAAATGATTAGCAAGTATTTAGTGATTTGTGACTATTCTTTTGCTTTGTAGTGACGTATGGTGCTTTAGTGTGCTTATATAGAAAAGTGATAAAAAAGAGTGAGGGGCTTTGGTTCTCTCAGGCCTCAGCTTAAGTGTAACGGTTCCGAAATGAATCATCACCCCACTTACTTGCAGAGCCTTTATTGTACGATATTAATTTCCCTAACGGATCTCGTATAAGATTGATCGTGTAGGAGTTGGATATTTCTTATCTTAATTAATAGACTTAACAATAGGGGGTATTATGGGTTCCATAACATGTACGAAGCTGTTAATTATAAGAAAGATAAATTTGGCGTTTGATCTTTCCAAAGTATAATGCCAAGAATTAAGTTCATGAAATTACTTTAATCAACATTATTAATAAGAATGTTTCATTTTGATTACCATTACTCTAAACATTTTAATGTGTAAAATGAGTTGTACATGCTTTCTTTGTTTACGTACTCAACACGCTTTAATATTTGATAGAACGATCGCTCCATGCATGGTGGACGTATTGTTTTCTGGAAATTGTTATTATTGACACCCAGGCCTAGTCTAGGCCCAGTTAATCAAACGTTAATTAAATAGTTAATTTAAATAGTTAATTACAAAGAATCCTGAAATAGTGATATTTTGCAAAATTACTAAGCTAATTAATTCTTATAAAAATGTACACATACCCATCAAGCCTTGAATTTAAAATGTTAGGATAGTGTTATTTTGGAAAATCATGAAATGTTTTCACAGAACTACTAAGTATATATCCAACAAAAGACATTCATTTTTGGAGCATTAGGAGAGAAGCAAGTTTGACATTCTATAAAATCAAGCTAACAAAACGTTAACTAAATAGTAAATTATAATAATTGTCTATAAGTTATGAGAAAACAGAATTACGAAGAAACCTGAAACAGTGATATTTTGGAAAATTACTAAGCTGATTACTAAGCGAAGAACTAAGTTCATAAAATTGAAAATACCTTTCAATTATGATATGCATTTTTACATAAACATATATGTATCACATACATCTGTATCTATAGATATGCATCAGACGGTTCATATATGTTCTGAGTGATGGGTCCATAAGAGTTAGTTAATGTAATAAACGCAAAAGTAGATATTGAAAACCTCAAATGTCAAGCAAAAACACCAACGAAATAAGAAAAAAAAAAAAAACGACAACGACGGAAATAACTTAGATAGTGGACCAACTGTCCTGATACAGACTGAGGAACAAAAGACAAGCGTCTGCCCAGTGCCGACACGTTGGATTAGTTCCTCATGTCTGATTGCTCAAGAGCTATGCATTACGCGCCCTCTTTGGTGGATTCTCATCAGGTGGACCTGATGCATCGCCATGAACATTCTCAGAAACGGAGTCCTGCTGCTCACTGCTGAGCTTCTCACCATCTTCACTGGAACCACCGCCAGAGGAGCAACCGACATGGCACTTGGAAGAAGCACACTTACTTCCAGCCATATCATCACCAGGGTTGTGGTCACCACCCTGTAGAGCAACAGTATTAACTATTAATATTTTACTAAATATGGAGTCATGTAAACATATAAGTTTGCTGACTTACATGGGGTGCAAAAGTAGGACCTGGTATCCTATCATTGGGATCAAAGATCCTGGCAACAGTGAAGGACTTATGGTTACCAGAGAAATTAAATTCAGTGAGCTTCAGATGGAATATGTATGCATTCCCAACAATGTCTTGTAGGAACTGAGGGATTTGATAGCCTAGTGGGTCTTCTCCTTGTCCCTAAAAATGTTAAAACCCAATATATTGGTATGTATTTTAACGGAGCCGCAAACGATGATTATAATATCTAACATAAACATACCATAGGGTTTGCAACCTCTGCAGCCCTGACACCTATCAGCTTAGACATAGCTGAGTCGAATGCAACAAACACAGCTGTATCTTCACCCGACTCCACATGCATCTCAACACGGTACCTAAAACCATTTATGTTTAAATTCCAGACACTGATAATAGATGTTTATATGTAGCTGAGGATGATATAAAAGCATGACCAAAGAGAACCTGACAACTCCAACAGCACTGGCATTAAAACATGTTGTGCAAGTGAAAGAGGATATCCCTCGCTGGAGCTTCTTGGAACACTTAGCACATGAGATATAACACCATCCGTTGGTAGTCTCCAGCGACACAATTCGGGCTTTGCAGAGGAATTCGATGGACTGCGTTGAAATGAGTAATTGGTTATGATCCACATAAGTAGTAAGTAATAAGTTGATTATTGGTTGATCAGAAAGCATACCTGAGGGGGTGAATTCAGGACGTAGTTGTTCAGCTCCCCAAGCGAAACTGGTTCCAGCTTCTTCACACCACGATATTGCTTCCCACTTGTGGTGTCGTTTTCAGGTCTGGTAGACAACCTATAAATGGTTTACTATCAGTAATGGATAAACCAATGTGTTAATATCGTTTTTTAAAGGAGTGAGAGATCAGATAGTTACTGCTCAAAGAGAGTCCGGCTTGCCGTCACCTCATTGTCAAAATAAAAATGAGTCCCAGAGGTAGCATTTAGATAAAGTCGACCTGCATATATATCATACAAAGATTAACACAACATGAAATCTATCATATAAAGATTAACACAACATGAAATCTATCATATAAAGATTAACACAACATGAAATCTCCTAAAAATAAAACGAAGCTATTCACCTCCTACAAACTTAGGATTGATGTTCGTAGCCACCATCACTCTAGGCTGGACAACACCAGCCTCGAGCCTCTTGTGGAGTAGCTCAGCTACACTGTCAAAAACACTGACGCACACAGTTGCATCGCTGCCAAGGATAAAAATTGTTCACATCATCTCCTCTTAGAATTGTATATTATCTCCTAAATAAATAATCAATTATGGGCAGGAAAATTACTTATCTACTTTGATAGTAACCATCACTCGCTGAGTTGTCTGAGCGTGATCATTGTACGTTGTCCTGATATCAGAAACCTCACCAATGATGTCTGTAACAAAGAGGATAATACCGTATAAGATGTATGATTACATAGATAAACTTCTAACGAACGAAGAAGAGACGAAGACACACCTGGAAGATGAACGTTAGTGTTAGCTAACGCCATGAGTTCCTCAAGAGTTCGGAACCTGAACATCTCAGTAGGGATCGGATTAGCAACTGCGGCCACCTCAACCATCTTTGTAAACTCGTTCAGCCGGATAGACACAACAGAATCACAGAGCTTGAAATGAGAGTTGCTTCTAGTCACATCAAATCCACTAAGCTCATACATAGCTCCTTCACGTAGAAGTTCTCGGAATGTGTTAAGCCGATGGACAGAAACAGATGCTTGGATAAGAGAAGACTGCAAAATAAGGATGTAATCAGAAGCTGTAATCCAAGTTTAAAACAGATAAGAGGTAAAAAAAAAAAAAACTCATGCAAAATAAGGATGTAATCAGAAGCTGTAATCCAAGTTTAAAACAGATAAGAGGTTAAAAAAAAAAAAATCTCACCTGATCATCCAACAGAAGCATATCGAGACCCATTAGTTCACCGCCCTTCTTAGCATTCCTAGCTTCCCAAAATCGGAGCAGGCGTGTCACAACGATCCGAGCACAACGTCCTGGCCTCAACTCGGAAAGGGAGATCTGGGGAGCAGCCATTGTTCACGCCGGTATGTGTTTGAGTTATGAGTAGGAAAAATCAAAGCTTCTGTGATAACCATGAAGCCTTGAAAGTCTATTTATAGGATAGAAATCGTGAAGAATGCGAAGAGATCGAAGGTTCTGGTGAATTGAGGAGTAGTGGGGAGAGAATTTACTGAGATTAAATGCTGTGGTTATGGTTTGAACATAAATCGCGATCCGTTACTTGATCTCTGTTCTACGACGATGAAGATGATGATAGTAGGGTTTAGTTTAGTTTCGTCTCATGAGACGCCGTTGAAGAAGGGAGTGGTTCCTGGGCCAAAATTAAAAAAGCCCAACATAAACACAAAAATCAGAGAAAGCCAATCCAAGCCCAGAAACGACCAATCACAATACATTAAAACGCAGAGCTTCCGTAAATAATCAAACGCGTGAGATGAAGCTGATGTGGCACTTCCTCCTTCCTCTGTGGTGATGACGTGGCAGGCTGAGGTGAAGGGAAGTTCTCCTTTATATATATAGATTCAGAGGAAAAAAAAAAGTAAGAGAAGGTAATAAATGAGAGATGATGATCTCTCCATCTTAAATGACATATCCTTAGCCATCTGTCACACACAAATGTATAAATATTGAATACAAAGCCAAGAAAATAAATAAAAAGGATTAAACAGTAAATGGAATAGGCTCATATCTCAACTACCACTATTCATTTGCCTTTTTGTCGATATTTTTGTCCTCTTCCATTTCGTCTCTTTGCTTTTCTTCTTTTGGGAAACCCTTATTGCTTAACAGTCTCCCGTCCTCCATAACTATTTTGAGCTTTTGCATTTACTCACTCTCTATCTCTATCTCTATCTCTATATCTATCTCTATCTCTTCTCAAAAATAACTCATCCATTGCATTATGATACTATTAATCTATATACATATATGCATTACGTACATCACCCTTTATACACCTTAACTATCTCATTTGCCGAGTTAGGGTGATGAAACCGAGGACGGGTTGTTCGTTCATCATATTTAAATGCCTCGTTAGGCCAACTACATGTAGATCCATATATTACGGTTTTTACGTAGTAAGTTTGGAATTAGTAAATTACTCTTTAGATGTAGATATGTTATTAATCATGTCAGAATTGCATTAGCAGTTTGTTACACTAACAAAAAAGGATGCAAGTCTTAGTCATAGGCTTTAGTTTTTATAGCTAAAGAAAACCGTCATCTAAATAGAAAGGAAAAGGAATATTAAATAACATATAACATGAGTAATTGATTATGAACCAAGAAACGGTTCAAAAGTCCGGCTTGTAATTTTCTCAGATCAAAACCCAATAATACATGTGAAGATATTTCCCCGAAAAATAACACTCCAACAAAATGATTATCACGTATGTATATAGTTAAAATTATCTATATCATCATCTTGCAATTACTTAGTTTGAATTATGCAGCATATAATACGTATATATATGACTAAACAGTTCAATCGTTTTCTGAAAGTACTGCACCCAGTTTTGTATTTTTCGAAATTTAAATCTTAAAATTGAATCGTATATACATAAGAAAGATACCCTATGGGCTATGGGTGAACATTGTCTCTCATATTATGTGGGGGTCGCTGTTATGTTGAGAGAGAGATATATGTATAGAAAGAATAATTAGATATATATATATAGAGAGAATAAAATTAGCTTTAAGATAATTTGTCAAAAATCCAACAGTTTCTAGTGAATTGAGAAGATCACAAAAAGGTTTTGGATGGTTTCATGAAGAGGTGTTAAAAAAAAGGATGGTTTCATGAAGAAAAAAAAATCCCATGAACTTGTACCTACTATATCTGTACACCTTTTCCTATTTTCATATTAGTATGTAACTTTATATATCATATTATCAGATATATATATATATGAAAAAAAACTGGAATTTTTTTTATCAGATGTAAATCCAACCTTCTAATTAACTCGTTTTATATAGTTTTTTTATAAAATTAAAATATATTATATAATAATTTCTTTCTCTCAAAGGGGCATTGATTACAGTGTAGTTGCCGGTGAATCGGAGAAACAGCTACCTAGTTACAAGAAAACTACCTTCTAACTAATTACGTTTTATATATAATTAGTTTCTGATACATTTATTAATATCGAATAATTCATAAATAACAATACCTTTCTACATAATTATAATGAATACGTGATGGTAGTCTCTTCTACTAGAATCATCACTTCATTATAATAACAACACCTTTCTACATATAGCAAAAATAGCGTTTATGTTTTTTTTTTGTCAACAAATAGCCTTTATGTATGTGTAACGAAATGAGATAAAAAGCAACAACACTTTTCTACCTTATTGACAAAGTATCCAACTCAAAAGTTTTTGAACTTTTTCACTTGGCAGCATATATAACAAAATTTTCAAGTGATGAGCCACCTTCCTTGCTAGGTTTGTTTTCTTATGGCCAAGTGATTGAAAATGTTCTCCCTAAATTCTAGTACGATTCTATAGTCATGCCGATTTTATCATGAGTGAGATCAACTTGTTTGCTTCCCGGACACTGTTTTTAATTATTATTTTTAACATTTTTGTGTAGAAACCTCAAATATTTAAGCGCCTCACAGAAATCAGAATTACAATACTAAAATAAACAAATAAATAAAAAATTGTAGAGTCGAGATGATAAATCTACTTCCTTAAATATTTAAGTGTCTTATAGTGTGATGGTTCTATAACCCTCAGATTCTTATGATACAACTGCATATGTTTCTGTCTGAATCATTGAACAACGTAATATGTTGATTCTATTTTGTGTTGTACTCTCGTACATAAAACACTAAATAAAAAATATTCAAGTGGAGGATCTTTTTGTTTTGTGATTCGTATGAATGTGTGTCTGATGAGAAAGAGACCAAGAGTTTATAGCCTCATACCCCCTTCCCTGCTCATACCCAAAGGATCATAAAGCGGAGAAAACCAAATTAATGGCCATGAGAAGTATTTCTCAAGTAATTGTCATAATTTATTTATGTTACAAAAATCAATTCACATTAATTTTTGTTATTAATGAAAATATAAAGGAGATGTTATATTTGTTAATTTTTCACAATAATTTACAGATAAATTTTATTAAAAAAAATTAATCTTTTGTGTGAACGCAAGTCCATTAGTTAAATATCAAAACCCAAAACTCGAACTCCGTCTGAATCTCATTTTGACTTTATTTTACGAAGTAGGACATTTCAAAAATGTTACATTATAGGCTTTATAAGCGATTGGATGTTCATTTCTCATTAAACTTACTGCTCTTTTGACATGTGGTTACACTACATCATAATGTCTAACATCTGGTTATTTCCGACGAACGTCTTCGTCCGGAATCTTACCGAAAATGATCTTAAACATTTCGTCAAAAACAAGTTCTAACAGTTTTTTAGGAGCAATCCCCTTTAAACATTTCTCTCTTCAAAAAGGACCCAAGCAACATTCTATCTAACCTATCCACACTATGAGGTTCACTAGTACCACATAATCCGGTCTTTCACCATTAATATATCAAATCTTGTATTACAGCATAAATCCATTGATATATATGCTTCCCAGCTTTCCAATATTTATATTATTATTATTCCAATAAGTAGAGCATGAAGATTTCAATTTATAGAATTTCTAGTTTTTGGTTGTCGTTGAGCCTATGCATGAATGTGCTAATAACATATGAATATTTTGTGTACATAAATATGTGTCCAAATCTCTATGAGGTTTATCGAATCCATGAACGAAAAAACTCAGAGAAAATATATTGTTTTGCTTTGTTGTGAATGAAAGAAAATGATAATTATAGAAGAATAGACATGAAATTTTTTTTTTTGAAGAGACATGAAAAATATTTTGCACCTTCAATATTACATCCGCTATTATAGCGCTATAGCGAGCATACGTCAATCGTCATCTTTTTTGTTTGTACTGTATTTTTCTAATAATAATTTTAGATGTACAAGAAGGATAAAAAGCTAGGAAATTACCATATATAACACGATTTAGTTATTTGGTTATAGAAAGTAAATGAACTGCTTGAGTAAAATCCTTTTGATAACTAACATACTTATAATTCTAGCCTTACAAAAAACATACTTATAATCTTAGCCTTAAAAAAACATACTTATTCAAAAAAAACACATACTCCCTCCGTTCCATTAAGATATACTTTTTAGAAAAAAAAATTGTTCAACAAAGATGTATTTTTGTTTTTCTATGAAAAAATTGTAAACTTTGAAAAAATTAATAGATTTTATTGAATTACTATTGGTTAAAAATTATTGAAAACTGAAAATTACAAAAATTGATACATTTATTAAGATAGTTTGATATGTTTCTTAATATATGTGAACATATTAAAAAGTCTATCTCTGTGAAACGGACCGAGTACTTATAAATTGTATCTTTATTTTTGGGTGAAAAAAAAAGAAGGTGAGCGGGTTTGACAATTCCTTGCAACCGTGCGGGCAACGGGGGCCAAGGCGAGCTGGTTTGACAATTCCTTTTACTTTAGGGTTTCTTCAAAAGTACTCTGAGAATGAGGGATTTTGGTCAACACTGGGAATTGTGTCGATACTTCACATTACTTATTTTTATTATGAATAGATCGATCCATTTTTTTTTTGAACACAACGAATAGATCGATCAATTAAAATGTGGAAAATATACTATAATCATCATTGTTATGTATCTTAAATGCAGTTGACTAGTTGACAAAATAATGTAATTGACTAGATACAGTTGCATTGTAAAACGCAATAAAAACGCGTCTTTAGCTAAACAACGTACCCTTCTTTTTGAAGCAATCAGAAGAAAAAAAAAATTTCTTTTGCTGTACTCCGACTACAATACACTTTTTTTTCTTTTTTTTTTTTGATAATACTCATTTTGAAAAAGCTTTAGCCATTTGATTTGAATGTCCTTATTAGTTTGCTATATATATATATATATCCCATGTATATTAAAAGAGAATCATTACAACATTTGAGGTAATTATGTGTCATCACCACAATGAATTTATGGTTAGCCATTTGATTTGAATGTCCTTACTAATTCGCTAACCATAAATTCATTATTAGTGTTTTTTATTATTTCATTAAATAAAAATTACGAAATTTCCTAATGTGGCTAAAGTATATACATATATATGAAAATTAGTAATTTTGAATAATAAAAATTTGATAAAAATTAGTGCATTCTCTATCATATTTGTTTTGTTTTAAATTAATAAAATAAATTGAACAACTACATTAACCATATAATAAAAATTTAGATTTTTCTGTATATGTTATATTTAGATTTTTTTTAAACGAATATAAATTATTAAAACTATTAAAAGTTTCACATTCAAATTTTTGTTATCCATGGTCTAAAATAGTAACTATGTCCTATTAGACTAATCTTATATACTTTAGGTTCCATTAGGCTAATTATTTTCAAAACGGCAATAATGCTCTTAATTTCAATTATAAATTCGAAATTACAATTAACAAAAAAAATTGTTAAATATTACAATATAATAAATTATTAAAGTAATTAAAATTAAAAAAAAATTAAAAATCCTCAAATAAAAAAACATAAATGTTGAAGGTGCACGATCTAGTGGGACCGATCGATCTGTTATCATCAGGTCGATAACGGATCGATCTGCCGGTCGATCCTGATCAACATGCAGAACACACAAAAAACATGGAGCATATACTGATCGACCTGGTCCAATTTACTCGATTGGCAAAGCTGAATCTCTTTCGAATCGATCGATATGTAATTTTTGATCGATCAATCATGTGCCCATGTAAGTCTCCCAAAGCGATTTCCTAGTTTTCTTCTGTTATATCTGGTTTTGATTCCTATTTGATTTGAACCGACCAAACACAATTTCAACTCTATAAACTCGATTTCTCTGGGATCAAACCCATCATTTCTCTTCTCCTTCACGAACAAAGGGAAGAAAATCAAAGTCCAAAGTTCATAAACCCTAACTCACTCTATTTCTGTCACTCAAAGTCCCAAAATCTTCTATAATGATTTTCTGTAACTCTTCGAGAGAGGACTTCATTTCCAAAGCAAGTAACTTTTCTCCTTTCTTTTCATCAACATTAAAACTCCAACCTGAAGCTACAACCAATTACAAAACACCACATGAAGCATAGCTATGAATCATGGTAGAAACAATGTGAACAATCAGTAGAATATAGAAGATGCCGTGAAAAGAAAGCATACCACGGTTTTTTTATTTTCTGAAAAATCGATTTTTCATATATGAAAACCGAATATTTCCAAACATTTTCTTCCCATATTTTTAGGAACTGATTATTCTTATCCGTAGAATACAGTAAATCTGTATAACTCGGTTTCTATAGGTTTTTATATTTATATTAATGTGTAGATTTTGATTTCCACTGGTTTATTGATTTATAGTAGTGTGAAAATTTCAATTTCAGGTTTTAGATTTATAGTAATCTGTAGATTCTGATTTCTGTAGAGTTTAGAGTGATATGTTAAGTAGAATGTGTATTCTAAATATTTTTAGAGTACTATTATTTATGTAAATCAAGTATTCTAAACTTAGTAGATTCAATGAAAAAAAAAGATCTCATTTTCTAATTCGTAGAATGCAAATTCTACTTTATGTAGAACATAATCTGAAATTATGATTTCAATATTTTTAAAACTGAAAAAAATTACCACTAAGTTCATATAAGTACTTCCAATTTTCCAATTTTTTGTTTGCAAAAATATTTATTTAATTTATTTTGAAAAATACTAAAAGGCATTAGAGGCAAAAATAGTACAAAATAGAAATTAGTCTAATGGGACATAGTTATCATTTTTTGGCTTAAACACACAAATTTCCCGAAAAAAATGATGGTTATAAAAATACCACTTTAATAGATGAAAATACAGAAATTAATATTTAGCCAAATAGAAGAAAATATATTTAATTTTTTTCTTCTTAATATTAAATCCTGTCAGATATATTATTTTAATAACAAATTGTTGAGGGTTAAAATAAATTTAGAAAATAAGCATTTTTGAATATTTTCTTAAATAAATTAACCTCTTTCCTTAATAAATTTTCTTAATTACGAAACCTATGTCTTGCAAATTATGTTAAAATATGGGATACAATAACATAAGACGTATTTGTCAGTGGATATTTTGTGCTCTTTGGCACTTTGTTTTATTCATGAAATTTTTTTAAATTTTTTTATTTTTTTAACAGATTTTAAATTGTATATGCAAATTTTACTACCTATTGGTTAAAATTATAGATTTCAAAAAATGTTCATTGGAAACAATTAATAGTCTTAAGTTATTTTAGTTTAAGGTCATAGAAATTGTTTTTGAAAAATACTTATGAATATGTTTTTGAACATGAATTTTTCTTTAAAATATGTAAGAATTTTAGTAAATTTTATTTTATTAATAGAGGGAAGATCTAGTTATGATATTTATTTTAGCAAAAAACATACTGTTGTTTGGTCTTTCTCAACAAATAGATGTCTGAAGGACTTTTGAAATGTTTTAACAAAAGGCAGTCTTTTTGCAACAAATCTAAAAATATGATACAATTTTATTGGGAAGCAATAAAACTAAAACAAAATAAAAATAATTGATAAAATATATATTTATTTTTTATTAATATTTGTGCAAATTATAATCTACCACTTCCAAATACTAACCAAATAGTCAAATAAATAACTAAAAAGACTAAGTCAGTGACAGTTTAGATGCTCAGTCTCGGCCGCACTAGTTAGTTAATGTTTTTTTTGGTCAACGAGTTAATGTTACAATTAGTATTAATAGCTGGAAATAGAAAATATACAGAGGCATGGTCATAAATATATGAATGAAGGCTTGGATGCAGCCTATAAAAAGGTACTCTGTATAATTCTCCCGGAGATAAGATGCCTCATCACTGTTCGTGAATTCTGTTAAGCCCTTTCCTACATACGTCAAATCCTTATCTCTCGTCGCTGACAGTTTTTTTTTTCTTGAGAAATGTCAGTGTATAACATCCCACATCAAAAAAAATTTCTTGCAAATATTATTTTATATGAAAAATTTCATGTCAATTTTTATTTTTGGTGCAATCATGTCAAATTTTTTTTTAATATTATATAAATCCTATATGGTCTATATAAAAAAATCAGATCGTTTGCTGTTATCCTATCTAGACAATCTGTGATAACGGCTTTACCAAACCATGTAATGTCATGTTTTTGCATACCAAAAATAGCAACTAAGAAGCTAACAAGGTAACAAGTGGAGCGGCACAATTTTGGCGGAGTCTAGAAGACAATAATAGATGTATGCACTGAAAATCATGGAATAAACTATGTACCCCAAGGATGAACGAGGCTTGGATTTTAAAGTCCTCACAGATTTTACTACAGCCATGTTTGGGAAGCAATTTTGGAGATTGATAGATAAACCGAACACACTTTTCTCTCGTGTGTTTAAAGGACGGTATTTAAGGAATGCATCACCCCTGGAACCAATTAGATCGTACTCATCATCCTAAGGTTAGTGTAGTATTGTCTCTGTTAGATCTCTGGTTAGCAAATGACTAATCAAAAGAGTGGGATCAGAATCTTATATCTCCGTATGGAATTGATCCCTGGCTTCCATCCACTCGTCCAAGACCAGCAAATAAAAATCAGCACAATCGTTACCCGGACCTTACAGTGGATTCTCTCATCAATATAACATCGAAGACATGGAATTTATAGGTCATATGGACTCTGGTCGATCCTCAAGATGTGGGTTTTTACCCAAGACATAGTCGAAGAGTTTTAACGTTAAAAATCTTTTTAATAATATAGATCCAGCAGAAGATACGTAGGATCCTATTAGAATCAACATATTTGTAAGTACTATACTATATGAGATAAACTAAGAGAACAAACAAAAACCGTTGCTGCCTTACTTTGCTCTCTAATTCTTTCTCTCTAAAAGTCTTCTCCACAAGAAAATCACATCCTGGAATTGTGTCCCTTCCTCTGGGCGGGCTCTTGCCGGTGCTGGAATCACCTTCTCTACATCCTTCATATTTTTTTTCTTTGCCTTATCCTCATATTTTTACCTTATTCGATATGTAAGTTGTTTCTGAATCATTTGGTGCTTCACCAGAAACTTTTAAAGCCAGAGGAGACGTTTACCGGCAGTTTGGAGGAGCGGTGAGTCTAGGTTGCGGTGGATGCAGAAGAGGTCGGCTTTTAGGGTTGAAGTACAATGCCAGATCTAATTTTCCCGTTTTATTGATCTCGGGTGATCTCTTAACGGTGACGGCGCATGGCTCAGTGAGGGTCCTTATCCGGTCTGGATCTACCCTCAACGGTGAGCCAACGGAAGAGTGGTGATTCGGCGGTGGAAAATGTTCTTGACCTCTGGTTTTTGGGGTAAGGTGCGTCATAGAGATCTCATCTTGCTGGACTTGTCAACCGGTGGGATGAACTTTGTAGTAGGTACATGGTGGTTCTCTACTTCCCAGCACTGGAGGTGGTTCTTCATCTTCTGTGGTGGTAGGAGCTGACAACATTTGAAGCTTTAATTGATGTTTCGGCTACGTTTCGCTTGCTGCGGAGCCTGGTTTTACTCAGTGTGGACCTGCTTTCGTCTTTCCGCCTTTGTAGCGAGGCGTTTGAGAGCACAGTAACGATAGTCATGCTAGGACTTGCACCATTTTGGTGAAGATGCTTTGGTTCGTAAGCTGAGCTAGTGACCATTGGTGACTAATGCTGGAGTTTAAATGTATAATTTTGATTTGGTCTAGTTAGTTATGTTTTAATGTTTTCATTTAGAGTGATCAAATTTAGGTGGTTTAAGAGACAACTCTTTTCGGGTCATGGGGAAAGTTTGTTATCATCGGGTAGAACTGCAACAAAGTAAAGATTGGTTAGGTAGGATCTATATATGTGTTCTAAGGTAATACTATATCACTTTGTGTTGTAAGTGTGGTTGAAACCCTTGTGATTACAAATCATGTACTACCTTGTTGATAAATGATAAGTTGACAAAAAAAAATGCGAAAAACAAAAACGAAAACCGTTGCCATATAATTAAAAGAAATACAAACGTGACAGTATCATCATATATCTTAGCAAAAGTAATAATAATAATAATAACTGAAACAAATGTCATCAAGAGAGACGGACTGGACCGTTCGATTAAAAATATTAATTTTGTTTTCCTTCCACATTAATATATTATCTGAAACCATAATTCATCAGCAATGATCAAGCCAGGATCAACGACGATGAACCGCCCAAAACCCTAAAATCTCAAGACGGATCAACAGTACGGCGACCATCATCTCCAGCGGCTGCTCTCGGCTGCTGAAACTGACTGATCTGTCCAATCGCAAGAATCCCTCCGTCGTAGTTGTTACCGGTAGGAACATCTAACCCACCAAACATCTGCTCTCTAGGGAAAAACTGGTGGTGATGATAATGATGGTCTCTCACTGTGGCCGTCGTCGATCCATCTGCGTTGGCGCCTGCGAGTAAGTTGATTCCAAGGCTCTGATGGGTGGCGGCGAGTATACCGAGGCTTTGGTACTTGGAAAGCTCAGATTTGGCGCAGCTGAGATCGATCTGAAGCTGGCGAAGCTGATGTTGGAGGAGAGAGATGACTCCGACGCAGCCGTAGACTGGATCACGAAGACGCATGTCGGCTTCATAAGCTAAAGAGTTCACTGCGTCTTCACGTTGCGAAGGGTGAAGCTCGTTGAGGAGCTTCGTGACGTTGCTTGCTCCAAAGACTTTGTGAACGTTTGCGAATTTTTGTGGTTGGTCAGGTGGGAAATATGGAGCGAATACACACTCCGGTTGGCATTTTCTACGGAGGAATTTGCAGGCTGCGCATGGTGAGTTTGTTGATGAAGATGCCATTTTTCTTCCTACACAAAGCCGCCATTAAAATTGAAAAAGCTAGCTAGGGTTTCTGTTTTTTTTTTTCTTATTGGAGGAAGAACTTATGTATCATTTGTGAAAAGATAAGATTGAAGATTTTTGAGTTTTTTTTTTGTTTTTGTAATGAAACTAATATGAAATACGTGACAGAGAAATATATTTGGAGATGTTGAAATCTCTAGAATAAGAAGGCTTACCTGCGAATAAATTAGACTCCTCTTTTAATAAGGATTCTGTTTCTCTGGAGGGAAAGTAAATGGAGATCTTCTCTGCTTTCGCTTAGCTGCTATTTGGAAAACAAACTGTAAAATGAGAGGAAACTTTGTAATTAATAGCATTAAAGATATTAGTAGCAATTTTTTTATGTACAAATACACATGTAAGCATGTATATATTTTTTATATGCACTTGAACCTTCTTGTCAAACTGTTTAAAACAAATAGGGGAACAGATGAGAAACATTAAGGTGCTTTTATAAAGTCAAAGAAAAAGGTTTGCATCAAATATACTACATACTTGGAGGAAATAAAAAATCATGTCGTAAAGACCTAAGCTATGCGTATATATAGAGTGACTTGTAGCTATATGATTGCTAGTCAAATTTTGGAAACTAGACCTCTAAAAGTTTCAAGTCTAGAGATAACCTGAGAAAGTTATGATGTCTATAAATGAACAACGAAAGAGGGAAAGAAATTTTAATTATGTACCTTATAGATGAAATGCTTAAGGATGAACCGAGGAAATATAAGGAATAAAATAGATGAGATCAATGGTGTTCTTTGTGTTGCTTAGATAGGTAGGTGTGAGAGAGAGGGCAAATAGAGAAGAGAAGGAAGAAGATGTAATTAATAACTAAAAAGCAAGAGATTGGATCTCGTGAAGCTAGAAGAGACTTTTGGGGGTTTTGAGGCTCTCGATGGGCAAAGCTCATCTTGTGCTTAAATTTTACTATATTTTTACTCAATTAAATATAATATTATTCTGTAATAAAAATACGCTCATAAATATGATACGACTATTACTAATTAATGATGTTTATTTTAAAAACATTTATATACTAGTAATAAATAACTATAAACATACCTTAATAGTAATAGGATTTAGTAGTACTAGAGGGAATTGATTTCCATGTGAAGAAGTTGAGAGTTTCTAAAAAAAAAGAGAAGAGAGGAAGAGGGGATTTGGTGTTCAAAAAAAAAGGAAGAGGGGATCTTGGGATGAACCCGTGGACCCATTATACTAATAGTATTTACTTTCAATTTCACACATATAAAAATAGAAGTAAAAAGAAAAAAGGAAATAAATGTGAAAAGGAGAGATGGGAAATGAGATGGGGTC
Source organism: Brassica napus (assembly GCF_020379485.1). Lineage (NCBI taxonomy): Eukaryota > Viridiplantae > Streptophyta > Magnoliopsida > Brassicales > Brassicaceae > Brassica > Brassica napus. The sequence goes on along the minus strand of NC_063435.1, from coordinate 7,858,358 downwards.
TGAGTCTGACTCTCCTGATTGATCTTGGGATGAAGAACTTTGCTCTTTTTATTCTTATTCTTTTTGTCTAGGGATTTACATACAGTAGCGAAGCATTTTGTTATTACTATTATTATACTCTAAAACTATAATACGATATATTATATGATACGGTTGACAAAAATCAAATATACAGAAAAGAGTAAATGAATGATAGCGTAGAAAAGTTGGTACTAAAATTTACCACCCTTAAGTTTCTTCGGTCAAACCCATTTTTCCATGTTTGTTAACATAAAAATCAGTAGGAATCTACTGTCACCTTCTTTCTTATCTTCTCTCTCTTTCTCTTTATCTAATTTTTAATATTAAATTAGGCTCATGCAAGTGTTTTATTATTTGGACTCGCTAGTTTTGCGCAAACTTAAAAGAAAAATAAGAAAAGAAAATAAGTGAAAGAAAAGAGGAACGCATAGAAAGATGATGGGGGTTTTTAGGATCAGTACTACTCTCCCAAAGGTGTAGGGAGATAGAGAGAGAAAATCGCCCAGATGCAGAGGCTAAGGAAACGGAGAGAAAGAACAACTTTTATGGTGTGTCGATATATAGAAAGAGAGAGAGAGAGACTAAGTAATCCCGGACTCTTTCTTTCTTCTATATCTAATATCTATATCTATATCTATATCTACTATATACTTTCTCTATATATATAAATTTCGTCTACAAGAAATTAGGCCCAGGCCAAGACCATTGTGTTTATATATATTATGGTAATTATATCGATTTTGATATTCAAAAACTTTCTTTGTTGCGGAGTTTAGCATATACTTCATCCGTTCTTTAATGATAGACTTTTTAGAAGAAAAAAAATTGTTTCAGAAAAATGTATTTTTTTTTGTATGAAAAAATTGCAAACTTCAAGAAAATTCATTGACTTTAATGAATTATTATTGGTTAAAAGTTATTAAAAATTGAAAATTATAGAAAACGATACATTTATTACGTTAGTTTAATGTGTTTTCTTAATATGTGTGAAAATATTAAAAAAATCTATTTTTTAGGAACGGAGATAGTATAACCCAACAATATCAAATTCTTCAGTACTTATTAAAATTCTCTTAATCAATTAAGAAATTTCTGAGTAGGGTAATCAACCTCTACATTAATTAAAAATTAGTTAGGGTTTTTTTTTCTTATAAGAAAGGTTTCTTATATAAGAAAAACATGAATCAATATGATGAGTTCGGGTTGGGGACAGAGGCACCGTTTTTTAGATGCGTTAGGTTTTAGTCATTTCGATGTTAATAATTGAGGACACATTCAAGAACATCTCAAGACACACGAACCAATTTACTCAATTAAGTTATCGTATAGTCTAGTAGGTCCTCTTTTACTTGTTCTTCCTGTTAATTTTTTTTTTTTTTTTTTTTTTTTTTTTTTTTGTAACACTCTTCCTGTTAATTAAAGAGTATGAATATTGATTTACGGATTGTTGCATATTTAAAAATTGATCATCTTTAGTTATAAGAAACTCATACATGTGTGCTTTCTTATAACAACATTTCTAATTCCTAGTATTATTTAAACTCATTTAACATATTCCATAGTAACTTTAGTGGTGTCTGTGTTCGTAATAACCTTTGGTTATCTGAATCCTCAACCAATGTAACTAACTTATACACACTCTACAACCACTTTCATTAAATTTGTAGTTGTACCTTATGTACTAAAATTTTGTCTAAGAAAGTGTCAAGATTTCAAACTTTCTTTTAACACAACTTCTCTTGAAAATCTTGGTTCAAAGTTAAGCTATGCAAAACTTATACACTCGATTAGCTATCCCTAGCAAAACGGTTTAGGTGGTCGTTTAAAACTAATCTTAACTGAAATTTAGTTGGTCTCTGCGATTACACCAAAATAGGTCATGACTTTTACGTACGACCTAACCTAACTAATAAACGTGCAAAGAGAAGAAATGGTTTTATCATCTTATAACATTTTACCGTGGTCAATTCAGAGAGAGAACATGAATGAAAATGAATAGAAGCAAGTGGGTCGTGGTTGTATATTGCATTGTTGTAATTACTGTTGGTGCAGAGTTCTGCAACACTATTTACTCGTACCCATTTTCGAACGACAACCATTCCTTTTTATTGAATTTTTATTTATTAATTTTTAAAGGGAACAGTTTCATGTCTTCATGTTTTTTGTCTTCTTCCCTCGCTTAAAATTAATGGGTCCAAAAATCATAGAATTCACACCATATGGATGGTAACAAGCCTCATCTCCAATTTGATATTTATAATAAGTATGTTTGGCTTCTATCATTTTCATATTTGTTTTATATTATATTGTATATACATTGCGTATCCTTATAAAACTAGCTTGGATTTATATTAAAATTTTCTCCACATTTTGGGGCCTACATTCCTTGCAAGGCTTTAGCTGTATATTATAAGTTTAGTGATAACAAAGTTTAACCATCTCCAATTTTGAAAACGTTGCCTGAACATTCAAGTATCAGTATGAAAGACTAAAATAGTAAAATCGAATACTTCTAAGAATAGTTACACTGGAAAGGAACAGTTAATGGATCTACTTTTTGACTAGTCTTACGAATTAACATCCCCTTTCAGAGTATTCATGGTGACGTGTTAGTTTGTTTGATGAACGAAGCTTTTAAGCAAATATACAGTTAATTAAATTAAACAGAGTTTCAACTAAAATGTGAATTACCCATATCACAGAAGCTACTAAAAACGATAAATTCTTCGGGTTACTAACGAGAACTAAAAGGTTAACACATGCATTATGTATGAGTAATCAATTGTTGGCTTAAACTGTTCAGAAGGAAAATTATGGTTCAAAAGAGTGGAAGCCTTGGTATGTGATCAACTAGTGGACGAGCGTGTACGTGGTTGAGGGACGACACCATAACCAAGGAACATGATGCGATCACAAGATGTCGAAGGAGGAAATCGATTACAGCCAGGGCGTAGCCAGGTTACACATTATGGGGTCACGTGCACGGTGCACCCATAATATTACTAATATTTAGCAATTTTGTGAATGAAATAGTTAAATCATTGTTGGTTAAGATGGTAAAGGCCCCTTTGTGCACCCATAACATAATAGCAACATTATCAGTTTAGAACCCTGAATAATGTTAATATTATAATTAAATGACTAACTTTTTTTTAAATCAGTTGAAAAGTAGTTAAATGATATCTATTATTTGGGGTTCTTAATAAGTTATTAAGAGATCTAGTTTGAGAACTTTTAAGCAAGTGGTAAAGGGGTTCCAGCTGGAGCTTTCGTTCTGGGTTCGATTCTCCTTGGCTACCCATAGACGTCTTAAGTGGCAAGAAAATCCAGATTTTTATGGGTCTCTTGGTAATTAGTCATTAGGTCTGGAAAGCGTTTGGGATCACACCAAAGTTATCAAAAAAAAAAAGTTTAAGAACTTTTTTTTTGGATTAAATATGAAATTTATTGATCAAGGCAAAAATAATAAGCATTTACAAAAACTTATAAGCCTAAAATAAATTTACAAGACTATAAAATGAAACTTACTATGCTATGTATTGTCTGAGACTTCAAACCATCTTATTCTAAGAAAGTGAACAAAAGTTGGGACATTTGCTAAAACCAACCCAAATATTCAAGTCAAATGTAAAAGTGTACCCCACTTTCAGTCAAATGCAAAACCAACCTAAAGGAGTAGTGAAAGTACTATTTCACCCTTATGACCAAACAAAAAACATAAATATATTTTACGTTTCTATCCTTTGGAAGTCTACACGTAATAAAAGAAGTCTACATATATATAGACTTCCTACGAAGTCTACTTTATAGACTTGTTTTGTAGTCTACACTCTAATTTGGTCTACTAATTTAATTTTGAAAATGTATAAAAATAATTATTGTGATATTTTTAATTAATCATCAATATAATGGATAATATGAAGTAAATAAATTAAAATTTCATATAATCGAACAATTTTGAAGAATATATACTAATTTGGTTATCATGTGCTAGACTATGTTCATAGTTTAGAAACAAAAGGTTCTAACATGTTATGTCTTTTAGTAGTTGATTTCATAGGGTTAGATTTTAGATTTTGTTTTTTTTTTGTTTTATTAACTTAAATCTGCATATTAATGTTTAGTAGTTTATATTTTGTATAAATGAGACTTTTTGATTATCAAGCAAAACATTTAGGGTTTGATATTTGTGGTTTAGGGTTTCGTAGACCTACAATAAAGTCTATTTATCTGAAGACGTCTTTTTCAGTCTATATTTTTCAATTTGTTTTACAAAAAATCATTATATTTAAACTAAGTTAAGTTCCTTAAGAATAAAAAAGTGAAATCATATACTATAACTATTAAAAAATAAAGAAATAAATTTAATAAATCATATATTAAAATTATTAAAATAATAAAGAATAAACAACAATAATTAAATTATTATAGTAGACTTCCAAAAAGGTCTACTATGTTATAGTAAGATCTACTCCAAAATTTTAATTTTAGTAGACTTCAAACGAAGTCTACAGTATCGTAAATTTTAACCTAGTTACATTTTTGTCTCCCTATATAAACAAAATTTATTCAATCTCTCTCTAAAGTGGCTGCACAAGTTCTTAAAACTCTCTCCCTTCTCTCTAAAACTTTCTCTCTTCTCTCTAAAATTCTCTCAATTGTTTCTAAATCTCTCTCATTATCTTCTTTCTCTCTAAAATTTTCTCAAGTCTTTCTCACAATATTATCTTGTCATTTTAGATATTATGATTCATGGTTTTCATCTTCTCCTTTAAAAAATGTAAGTTTTAGATCTATAGATTTTAAATGTGTATTTTATGTTTATTTCTCACAATATTATCTTTTTTTGGTAGGTATTATCACTCATGGATTTCATCATCTCCTCTAAAAATGTAAGTTTTAGATTAATAGATTTTAAATATGTATTTACATGTTTATATTCAAATAAATTTATAGATCAAGCTCTCTACATTAATTTGCTACTAGTTTACCTTATAAATTATATTATGTAAAGTATTTTCAGATTTAAAATTATTTTCACATTTCAAAATATATAGATTTTTTCAGATCTGAAAATTATCAGACAGTGTAGACTTCTAAAGAAGTTTACTAAAGCTTGCAGACTTCATATGAAGTTTACTAAACCATAAAGTTTAAGCAGACTTCATTGGAAGTCTACAAAAATATGACTTTAATTTTTTTTCTATGTTTTTTAATAATTTTATCTTATTTTGCAGGTATTTTCTTCCATAGTTGTTCTCTTCTCCTCCTAGAAATGTAAGGTTTACATCTATAGATTTAAAATATGTGTTCTAGTATTTATATTCAAATAAAGTTACATATTAAAATTCATATTAATATGTCTTTAATTTATAACTATTTTGTCTATTAAATCATATTTTTAAAAGTTTTTTAGATTTAAACTTATTTCATATTTTTAATGTATTATTTTTCAGATCTATTTTTTTTGATAGAGTAGACTTCATTTGAAATCTACTTAAAACTTACGGCTGGTAGACTTCAAATGAAGTCTACTAGCCTTGAATTTTAAGCAAATTTCATTAGAAGTTTACTCAAATATGATTTTAATTTTTATCTTATTTTTTAAAATTTTATTTTATTTTGCAGGTATTCTCTTCCAATATTTTCAAATCATCTTCCCAAAAATGTAAGCTTTCCATATATTCATTATAAGATATTTTGTGTTTATAATGAACTAAATTTATAGATTCATACATTATCTTTTTGCTTTGTTACAAGGATGACAAAAAACCATTTTTGAAATATTTTCCAGAACAAAGTATTTTCAAATTTTCTAAATGCACACTTTTAAATATGAAAATTTTCCATTAGTGTAGACTTCAACTAAAGTCTACTAAACAATAACTTTACGTAGACTTAATAAAAAGTCTACTAAAATATGATTTTATTTTTTATCTTATGTTTTTCTCATAACTCTATCTTATTTGGCAGGTACTTTTTCCAAGACTTTATTTGAAGCATCAAGATTATGAAAAATCAAACATACTCAAGAATACTTTTTAATATATTGCTCTGTAATAACTTTCATAATAAAATATTAATTTTTAAATAATTTTTTAATGCATAATCTATAAACATTGTATTCATTTTTAGTTGTTTTCACTTGTATGATATTATTAATTTTTTGTTAGATATCAATTTTTTCACAAGATCTAACCAACCAAACAAGTAAAACCACCATAAGCTAAAATAATAACTAACACACATGTGAGAAGAAGAAAATCTATACAAAATTTTCCCAAAAATTTTCAAGAATAATACTAATCAAAACAATTTGCAATAAGTATCAAGTGTATAATTATAACACATTAAATTGTGAAATTCATCCAAGACCATTAAAATTTTACTAACATACACTGTAAAATAATTAAATCATGAAAAAATATGATGAATAATACACAAATACACTTTTAATAGAATTTACGACGTAGACTTCAACTGCAGTCTACATTTGTAGATTTACAAAAACGTCTACACTTATTATTTAACATATAGTCAATCCAAATTTTTTTAGTGTATTGGCGCAGGCTTGATACACAAAGGCGTACAAAGTGTGTCTTAGATAACTCGATCAAGTTCCGTACTTGTCGATTATTCGTGACAGGCATAAGAGGAGTATATTCCTATTCGGAGTCATTTGTTTTAAATGATGTTTGGTAAGGAATAGGTTAGCACCATCTTCTCAATTTTGTTGTCCAGATCATAATCTTCTTGTGTCATTTCAAGAAGTTTACCATGTGTACAGCCATCATGCACAAGGAACATTCTTCAACCTTTCCGATTCTTCATCTTTTTCGAATATTTTGTCACCCAAAATGTCTTTGGCCCATACTTCACACTCGCTCTAAGTTTCCAACCACATCCTTGAACACGACACTTAGCCACATACAGAGTTTTTGTTGTCTTATATGCTGAAAATGTAAAATTATATTCCACAGTCACCGACTTCAGCTTTGAAACAAGCTCAGCCTTACTAGCAAAACTATAAACGAAGACTTAGAAATACGTCTACAATTATTAGCTAACAACATTGTCAAATCAAATGAATTATACCTTCATAATTATAAAAAAAAAATTATTTTCAAAATCACTCAAACCCATTAGGATTAACTAACACACACTGTCAAACAAAAAAACTAGAAAAAATTTAATGAATAATACACAAATTCACATTTTTATAGATTTTTCTATGAAGACTTAATATTTAGTCTCTGAAGATGTTGACGTTCTTTTCAGTTTACAGACGTAGACTGTCAAATAGGTCTACTCTTTGGGTTGGTTTTTGCAATTGACCATTTTACGGGTTGCTTTCTATAGTTGAATAAAAGTTGTAATTTTGTACATGTAGACTTTCATTTCAGTCTACAATTTAAAAAGGTTACTTTTTGCAATTGACCAGAATTCATCCAAGATTTGACTTTCAGAACTAGACTTCATATGCAGTCTACATGTTTGAATTTTTTTGAAAGAGGTTAGTTTTGCAATTGACCAAGTTTGACTTCAAATCAGTAGATTAAAATGAACGTCTACGGGTGTGTAGACTTCTTGTGAAGTCTACTCTCAAATCCGACGGGTTGGTTTTGCATTTGACCAAAATAAAAAAGTAGACTTTATACGCAGTCTACATTTTTTTTTTAAGATAAGAAGACTGCATATGAAGTCTACAATTTAATAAATTTTTGATTGCTTTTTAAACTTTTTGGTCAAACACAAAACTAACCTATTCCACGAAGTCAAAGTTTTGGTCAAATGCAAAACTGACCTTTTATAGACTTTGTTGGCAGTCTACATTTTGTAGACTTCCGTTGAAGTCTATTTTGAAAAGTCAAAAGTTCGGTCAAATGAAAAACTAACCTCTTTTAGGTAGACGTCTTAGTAAGTCTACCGAAAGTTTTATTTTTGTTGTCAAAGGTAAAGACGGAGACTACTGGGGAAGTCTGCGTTAGAAAAAAAATTTGTCTGCTCAATTGCAAAACTAACCCGTGCGTTGACAAATAGACTGCATCGTAAGTCTCCACGGAGGCGTAGACATACAAAACAGTCTACCGTCGCGACACAGATCTGAAAAAGAACGAAAACCATGTAAATAGTTACATTTTTCATGTGTAAAGCTTGTTTCCAACCTTTTCAACCGTCCAAACTCCAAATATGAGCAAAAAGAAGCATCTTTAACGATTCACTAATGAAGAAACTCGAAAATATGAAGTTTGTGATTATGAAAATGATAGTTATGAGAGTTTTTTAGATGGAAATGTAGAGGAGATGAGAGAAAATGAAGTTTTTTGGGTTATAATGAGAAAAAAAAGTGGTTGAAAATTGAATTCTAGAGCTTTAGAGCTCAAAAATGGTGGTTCATGGTGGTTGGAAAAATTGATGATGATGGCATTTTTGTAAATAAGAAGAAATGGTTAGGGTGTATTTGATTTTTTGTTAATTTCGAAATTAATAAAAAAATAAATAAAAATGGCAATTTTGTGAATAATTCAAAAACATAAGGATAGTATGGAAATTTTATTGATGAATAGTATGGACAAAAAAAAAAGGGTTGGTTTTGGATTTGACTTGAAAATATGGGTTGGTTTTGAAAAACACCCACAAAAGTTTGTGTTCACTCTCTTTCGTGTTTATAGTATTTTTCATTTTTTTTATTGTAAGCACCCATCTTAGAATTCACTGATAGAGCTGTTTTAATTTCTACATATATTTCAAATTTAGAAATAAAAAATTTTGTAAATAAGTGTTGTTACTTAATATTTTTTTCAAAATAAATTTTGTTAAAAATATAAAATTTATAAATTTTATAATAATAATATTATACGCCACACAAATACTATTATAAAATTAGATAATATATAACACCAAATTATAGTAATTTATTAATATATTTTATTGTATACTTTAAAATATTTTAGTATTAAAACCTACACGACCGTGCGGATCAAGATCTAGTTGTAACTTACAACATAAAACCAATTTGTTGCAACGAAAGAGGGGATCAAAGATTCTGTTTATAATGAAGCATAAGTACAAGACGAGAGAATATACAGGTCATCCGAAGACTTAGAAATTGGTTGTCATGTCGTGTCTTGTGTCTGAGATCTCTTTGCTTCTGGTTACCCTATAAAAGAAATTTGCTTTCTTTTAATAGACATTTTCTTGCATCTCCTCCCGGATTACGAACCGTAGGTCATTATTATATATAGAAGTTCATTTAGTCATCGACCGGTTGGTGACATCTATGTTCGGCACCACGCCTAGGCTCCCTATGTATGCTGAACCGTCCCATAGTGTGTTGTCAGAGGGTTTCTTCAACTGGAGAAAGGATTATTCTTTACCCGGAAGTCGGCTGCTGGGCTTTTATCCAATGAGCTTATCATTGTTATTGGGCCAAGCTGTACAAACCCATCTCCAACAATAGCCTTCAGTTTGTTGGATGGTGCTGATGAACTTCATGAAACGACATATGGAAGATTTGGCTTGGTCACAACTGAAGGGAGATTGCCAAAAATTTTGACTTTTTAAAACAACTATATAACGGTTATATATTCCGTTGAAAATTCATTGCGAACTTTTGTGTTGTATATAACAACTACTTAATAAGTATATAATTTGGTCGGTAATTTGTGGGGAAATTTCCACCGGATGGACATTCGACGAGAATTAGTCGGGAATTCCATACAAGTTTTGATGGATTGTATTTCATCGGGAATCCGTCAGATGAAATGGAAGCATTAGAAAAATCTACCAAAAACAATTTTCATAGACTTAATTTATCTAACAATTACGACCCAACATTTAGCTCGGATAATGGGCTTCTCACAAAGTTAACAGCCCAATACATTTCCCGAGAGCGTCTATGGTTTTCTGTTTTCTCAAGTCTTTAAATATGCTTCTCTTCTGAGCTTTTGTGGACTGGACCCTCTAACGAGATCCAACACCATCATAAATGTACTCATTTTATTGTGTGTTAAGAACTTAGATCAGAAAATAGATGCATCACTCTTCTATCGCAATGATAAACCTGCTACACTTTTCATTTTAGTTTACGTAGATGATATTATTATTACTGGTTCTTCTACTTCAAAGGTTCATTGTGTTATAAAGACTTATCTCAGAGGTTTTCAATCATGACGAGCAATCATAGTGTTATCAGACTTGTGAACCGTGGTTCATCATGAGAAGAATGTGAATCTATATATTATAGTTGTTTTCTAAAAAAAATACCCTATGTGATATGTTTGTGCATATTACACATATGTAATGCATATAGAAATATATATTTTCCAGATATTATTTAAGAATTAATTTGATTATGTGTCATCACCACGTTCATTCTCACAAAAGAAGATGGCATAGCCTATGACATCAAACTAATCGTGACATGGATAATTTCATTAATATAAATTGTTTTTGGTAGATTTTTCTAAAATACAGTAATAACTCATATATCATTATTAACATTAATAAAAGTAAACTACTATTATATTTCCAAATATAAAAATATTTTTACAGCTAGAAATTATTAAAAACATGCTAAATATTATTTGAAAAGTGATTTGATTATATGTAATCATCAGAATTATTCTCACAAAAAATGACATAACTTCTAAAAAATATGACATGACATCAAACTTAAAGTACATAAAATTTTGTTTATGTTAGTTATTTTTGGTAAATGTCTGAGAATAATATCATATATCATCATTAGCATTAATAGAAGTAGACTAATAATATAAATTTACAAATACAACAATATTTTCATAGATAGAAAACATAGAATTATATATATATATATATATATATATATATATATATATATATATATATATATATATATATATATATATATATATATATATATTAAAAATTAGTTAGAAAAGTATCTTATCAACTATAAAATCAAGATATTATTAATCAAGTTATCAAATTTAGATAGAATGTTTGAAATTTGGGGAAATTTTATGTTTACCACTTTTCATCTTTACCACCACTAAAAGAACTTTTTCAAAAATACCTTATTCATTAAGTGACAAAAGACTCTTATACCCTTATTATATATATATATATAATAAATCATTATTTAAATTAAAAAATTAAAATTAATTTTTTTATGTTTTCGAAATATAATTTTTCAAATTCGATATTTTTATAATTTTTTTTGAAATAATTTCTTTTGAATTTTTTTTCAAAATTTCTTTTTGAAAATCGAAAATTATGTTTGAAACAATTTTTTTTTTTAAATTTGTTATTTTTTCAAGTATTTATTTATATATTTATTAGAATCCTAAATTTCACATTCCAAAAACCCTACTCCACCACTCAACTCTAAACCCTAAATCTATATTAGTTAACCGTAAGGATATAAATGTCTTTTACTCTTTATTAAAAATGATGATAAAAGTGATTAGTGTAAACATGAAAAATGTTATTATGAATGTGGTATTAGTGGCAACTTCCCAAATTTTAACCAAAATGGTGTAAAAAATAATTTAAGTTTCTAAATTATCAATTTATTCACATTTAATCATGGTAAAGTATCTAAGTTAAACAATTTACTGTTGTATTTATTAAATTAATTAATAGATTAATTTCTATTAGTTTTATGTACCTTATATAAAGCAAACAAAAGTCATATTTTAGTATATTTAGATATAAAAAATAAATATAGCCATTAAATGTAATATAGTTGTTTTTTTTGAAAATACAAATTAAACTTTTACTGAAATTCAACTAATTAAATTAATATTAAATTATTTAAGTCAAATTACAAATATTTTTTTTATATTTTTAGTTTTTAAACCAATAAAATTAAAGTTTAAAATTTATATTTATTTAAAAAAATTATTATTTCAAAAATTATTATAACTGTGCAATTTGAAAGAAGCCTCCTAGTATATATATATATATCTAATAAACTCCTAATGTTAATACATACTTCTACACATTCCTACACCTTTAAAATTGTGGTGTTTACCAATTAAAATCTCTAATTACGATGTACAATTGTCTATTTCTTTCATTTCTAAATAACGTAGGTTTTGGAGTTTTAACACATACTTCCTCCGTTCCTAAAAGTAGGATTGTTTTAGAGTTTTATGCTTATTAAGAACATATTAATGTTTATAATTAATTATATTATTTATTTCTATTATTCAGTTTCCAAACTATCAACCAATAAAATTTAATAAGTTTAAATATTTTCAATTAATGTTTCTTAAGAGTATACAATTCATTAACATCAATTAATAAAAGTACCTTAAAATCTTAATCTTTCTTTGTGGCACGAAAAGAAAACCTTAAAAAATTTATTTTTGGGGAACGGAGGGAGTATTAAATTTTTATTTTAAATACATTTTCTGATTAATTATTGCTTACAATTTTTAGTCAATCAATATTCAGTAAACATGATTTTTTTTTTCAAAACCTAGAATTTAGCATTATTACCTAATAATAAAAGTAAATCTTTTTGAAATATTTTTTTAATAAATCATAGATTATGATGAAACAAAGAGAGTATAGTTTTATACATAGCCACAAAGCTCTATTTCCTCTACCCCCAAAATAATGATTTTCTAGATTTATTTTTTGTTCCGAAAAAAAAATTTAGAATCTGAAGATATTTTAATGGTTAACATTGATAAGTCGTATACTTTTAAGAAACATTAATTGAAAATATTGGAATTACTTCAATATTATTGGTGATGGTTATTAGAAAATATATAGTAAAATAAAAAATAAATTCTGTTATAAGCATTCAATATATTCGTAATATGTGTAAATATTTTTGAAAAAAAAATTCTGGAAACGAAGGAAGTACTGTTAGTACAAGGTATAATTTTGACACATATTGATGTTTACATGTTTTTGTAACACCAGATGATAAGTCTCAAAAGCATCAAGCACGTGTTTTATTTTTAATTTATGCAGCTTTTTTTATTAGGTGAGCAATTAACGTAGACACAAAGTGTGGCTCTAAACAAGAGCCACACTTGTTGTAAAAATGTTTTTTTAGTTGAATAAATTTAATATTCTTTCAAAAAAGAAATATAAAATCATTAATATTAAGTCACAATGTAGTATTTTCTTAAAAGAAATTTGACATTTTGTAAAATTCAGATTTTTATTAGTATATAATAATATATGAGGGTATATTTTAAATAGAATTTATTTGACTATGTGTCACCAAAGAAGACAATTGTGTTCACAGATTTAAAAATAAGTTCAAAGTTAAGCATGCCTAATTTGAAATAGTGAAGTTATAATAAAGTGAATTGGTATACTATACAAGTGAAGTCAAAACAAGGAAAACAATCAAGTGATAATGCTTGAAGTCTGAAGCGTCGAACACGGTTGATCCATGGGCTTAGAGAGAGCAGTATTGGCACACGGAGGCGCATAAAGAAGCTCTACTAAATTGTTCTCCCTCCGTTTTGAAATATCTATACTAATAAAGTTGAGTTTTCTCTCACCTCAGGCCGCCACGTCAGCAGGGAGGGAGGAGCAATTTCTTCCACGTGTCAAAGCTCTCAGATGCGCGTTTTGCTTCTTTCTTTTTTGGTTATTAATGGACTTTTTGGACTTTATTTGTAATTGAAAATGTTGATTATCCAGCCCAATATAGAGAGTCAAATGAAGTCGACATTCCTTCTGGGGTTTCTTGCCTCCTGCAGAATCCGGGGAAGCTTAACCGTTAATAGAGCTTCTGAGATTCTTAGAGAGACTTCCCTTGGTCCGTAAATTGGCGCATCTGTGACTGTTCCCGTCGTTTCGTTGTTGCTTCTTCTCCTCACATGCGTTACAAGCCGCATTGATTCGTCATTAAGGAGATCTTAACTCTTGCGACCCACTGCAACCACAATCACTCAATCAATGAGTCTTATCCCTCTTCCAGTAGGTGGATCTCCACCTATAAAAAGGTAAGGCCCCATCCCTTGAAAATAATCGTCACAGTTTCAGTACAATTCATTTGTTTCATGTTTTCTGTCATGATTCATAAGGAAAATCGCCGGCCAGCTAACTCGAATATGCTTTTAAAGAGAACATATCTCGCTCCTCCACCTTCTAAGAGCATAACGACCTCTCCGGGTCAGCTTTTATCCATAAGAGGAAGCATATCAGCGAGTCCAGAAGAGAAGGAAAGCACATGGGTGATGGGTATTACGCGTAAGAGCTACACCACGTTGAAGATCTGAAGAAAATTTATGTAGACGCAGTTTCAGCCATTAATGGCGGCGGAGGGAAATCACTTGGTGGCTGAGGAGGGACCATGACATCACTTGGCGGTGGTGGTGGTCGGCGTTGGGTTTGTAACGGGTGCCTGCACCTCATGTCATGTCTCCGATGACACCGAGCGGTTTCAGTTTATCAACATCATAAGAAAAAGTCTGTTGGTGCTCATATCACACGTGTCATTGAACTCTTATTTGAGGTTTGGCTTCTTTCTTTCAGCCTTTGTTTGTGATAATTTTATATCATTCATATATGAGAAGTTGAATTTGATTTGGTTATTGCAGACAAGGCAAACCTTTACACCAGATCAAATAAACGAAAACTGTTATGTTATTATGCTTGCCAACAAGGCTGTTCTTGATAGTTTGAGGAACAATGATGAGAGGAGGTTCTCTTACAAGGTATAACCTTTACGTTTGATTAAAGTTGCTTTCTCTTTTTGAACAACAATACTCCTGCTGTAACATGCTAAGCACGATGTCAAAGATAAGAAGTAGCTTCTCGGACTGGTTATGAATTATCCTGCTGGGATTGCAGCAGTTGATCTGAAAGATGCTTACCTGAATGTCATGCAGGATTTACATGTTTGCTTTTTCTTATACAATTGGTCGGGACAAAGATAATGTTAAGTGTTTGATCACCTTAAATCCAGTTGGTTTTGGCTGGAAAAGAACTTATCTCAAGTTGTGTATTTATATGGATATATATAGTTTGGTTCTTGATTGTGTTTGTATTATGCGGGCTCTGAGAGCTTCGAAACGCTGATTCACAAGATGATATTGTGTACCCTACGTCCCTGACGACTTCAACCTCAGGTCGAGGTTGATGACGAGTTCAAATCTCTGCTCGGAGACATAGACACCCCACGGACCTGCTTGACGTGGAGAAGGAGCTGCTTAAGATTATTTGTGTGACCAATCCTTTGTGAACGTTTAGAGTTTTAACCGGTGATAATGTGTGTTGAAAACAGGATGATAAATCAGGAACCATTACTGAAGTACTGGCTGAAGATGGAAAACTAGCCAGCGTTGATACGGTATAGATATATTTATCTCTAACTCTCTGTCTCCTATCGGCTGATCCCAGTTTTCTTATTTGATTTTTGTTTTGAAATACTCTCTTATTATTTATCTTCTCATCAGGGACATCGTTACAAAAACTTGGATCAAGAGAGAAATAGTAAAAGAAGTAAGAAACGTTTGTGAAGCAGAAGCTAGAAGGTAAGATGAGGTTAATGATAAATCACAATTGGAACATATCAAACCACAGTGACAGGAAGGTTGTAGGGGAGTGACGATGTGATGGTAGGTCCACAGTAGCCAAAGTCAGCCTGTTAGAAGCAGCTTCTTGATCTAGACCAAGAAGGCGACACCTGATTTGGAATTGAACTTCCTTGACAAGAACATGTGCTGGTTTTAGAACAGAGGAATGAAGATGTGCATTCCTCTCCCTCCATAGAAATTATTAACTCCCTCAAAAATGAGCTTCAGAATGGGTTTACTCCCTGCAGCGTAACAAGTAACAACCACTGCAAGCCACGAGATCACATCATCAAGAGTTGAGGATGAACTGAAATGGTTCCTGATAAAGAAAGTTTGCAGCCTCTCTTTACCATCATGTAATAAACTCAGTCAGGTTGGTTTGGTTTCAATTTCCCATGTTTTCTTCTGAACTTTCTTTTGGGAATCATGTAATATATCAGTATGCATTAAGAAAATAATTTACTTTGTAGTATGTAACATATGGAAGAAATGTTAGATCAAACGCATTGGGAATCATGGAATCATGTAAAATAATTTCTCTGTATAATTTTCCTTTGGTAAGAATTGTTAGATCAAACGCAACCAATGTAACATATAAGCATTCTAACCTAAGAGGCTAAGAAAAATCGGTTATCAGAAACGAAACAACCCACCAAAAACTATAATATATTTTTAAGAATCTGATCATCAACAAGAAGTTAAATAATTACACTAACCATTAAACTTCTGAAAAAAATAAGCTGATAGACAAAGTCCTAAACAATGAGAGGGAACAAATAGGTACCACAACATCATTATAACTTAACTGAATTTTTTTTTGAAACACAACTTAAGTGAATATTATCCAAAATATCAACTTGAACAAGACAAGCTCGCCTATTCCAAGATTCCTCTACGCTCATTCTAACAGAAGATTATAACGTATGTATGTACCAATAAAAAATTTGATCCGTTATATGCATATATATACATATATTTTGAAAAATTGTATATAAGTTATTTAAATATTATATTTTATATAAGTTTTACAGTATTTTATTTATTGAATTATTAAGTTATTTATTAGAATTTTAAAAAGTAAATAAATTTTATTTTTGTAAAAAATATTATTATTTATATTATTTTTAGATTTTTATTTATTTTTTAATTTTTATATATTTTTACGGATCGAATCGGATATCTGGTCAATCTAAAAATTTCTGAATGGCTACGAATCGAATCGAAACAAATAATTGATTATTCGGACAAAACGAATCAGATCACCAAAAATATTTCTTAAAACCCGGATATCCGATTTGTACCCACTCATATTTTGAATATGTAAATTATATGTATATATATATATATAAATGTTAATCAAATTTAATAATATATATATAATATAATATAATATATCATTTAAAGGAAAAGGTAGCCGTTAAAACATATATATATCAAAGACGACCCTTCGTTAGGCTCCTATGTTCGACCAGTCCACTTTTCCCCATTACCTGCAGATTAGTTTTTTTATCACATAAATTTTTCAGCATGCCGTTTGCTTAATTTTTTAATGTTATAATTTCTTCTTCATTTTTAATTTTGATTGGAGATAAAGTACAGAACAATTTAAGTATTATTTTTTCTGCATTGGTACTGCATTTAGATTGCTATTCCTGGTGCTGTAATTTAGTTTCCGAGAAGTCATACCACTAATGCATCCTTCTTTCAAACCTTTGTCACCATTGTTGTCCTCATCATGATCTTTATTATATTTAATTTAAAATAATTTTCAATTTTTTTATAAAATTAAATATAAACTCACCCGCCCGTAGGGCGGGCAAACCACTAGTAAGATATATAGAAGAGTTTTTATGTTTCAATATGTAGGATATTCTCATATTTCTAAATAACTTTAAGTTTATCAAAAATTATATAACCAATCAAATTTAATAGTTCTATTTTGTACTTAGGTGAATAGTTTTTAATTTAAAATTTTAATAATAGTTTTTAGGTAAAAAATAAATTTCTTAATAAGTGTGTTTTACCTAAAACATCTTATATTTAGAAACAGAAAGAGTATTTATTAGCTGTCTTAACGACGGAGAGTAATGATATATATATATATATATATATATATTTGGTGTACAACAAGAACGTTACGCTATGCGAGTGGATGATTATAATATCTTGGTTTCTAGTATATTGAAAATCTTTAACTAAATTATTTAGTTATTTATATCATTAATTTTAATGCACATATCTTTTTGGTTATTTGTCTAGGACTTTTTTAAGATTAAACATATTTGAATTGGAATAATGGAAGGATCATTGATAAATAGGAGAGTTATTTACGATAACTATGGAAAACATCGTAGGGGTGATTATAAAATTAGAAAACACGTATTTCAAAACTCTTTTAAATTAACACTTCTCACCGTTAGAGAGGGTGAACAGATGGGAGAAGCGGACATGGACGTTTCCCATTTTGTGCTAAATAAAAAATAGGATCAAAGTTAAGGAGACATCTATTCTATTAAATCAACATCATGACTAATTGATAAATAATTAATCCAATTATATTTTTTCCATGTAACCTACTTAAAAAATAAACCAAATATTTTGTAACTGCATCTAAATAAAGCAAAATAAACAAATTATACAACGGTAATTACCTTTTTATTAATCAACATATAATTAGTAACTTTCATCCCAAAATTTTCGGTATCACACATATATATTACCGACGTTTTTTTTTTTAAATGTATTACAGACAGTTATATATATATATATATTAACAAATATTCCTTCTTTTTTTGGGTTTATATCAAACATGAATTGTATATTACTGACAGTTATATATATATAATAATAACAAATATCCTTTTTTGGGTTTATATCAAATGTGAATTGTTAACCTATATAATCTTAGATTAAAATTAACTTTGATATATTTTTAAAAAATCATTTTCACACTACAACAACATAATTTACATCTCAGCCCATGAAGTTATGATTTATTCATCGAGACATTAATTTATTCATATTCTGAATGTTTTACACAAACTTTAAGCTTATCAATTTACAAAACAAATGATGTTAGAATAGGTTTTTAACGGGTTTTAAATGAATTTTTAATAGAAATAAATATTTGCTTAAGCTCATTTATTTTAATAGATTTTAAATGGGTTACTCTGTTAAAAATTATTTTTTAAATGTGATTTTACTTAAATTTAGTGAAGAATATATTTAAAAAAAAATTAAACATTTTTCAAAAATTTTGTTTTTCTTTTTTTCCAAAAGATCTTTCCCCCACTTATTTTTTTAAGAAAACATTTTTGAAACTTAAATTCAAATATACATTCAAAATTTGAAATATTTTATATAAAACTAAAATGGGTCTAAATTCAAACATCTTGATTTTAAATAAAGCTAAAATATAATTCAAGTTAATTTCAAATGGGTCTAAATGATTTTACATTAGTCAATGTAATTATTGACGATGCAAACTGATAACTCTATTAGATCTTAAAATAAATCTAAAAGGGTTGAGAGTTAAAATGAAGTTAATATAAATAAAATGGAATTGAGTGGAATGTATTTAATCATTTGCATCTCTCTAACAAATTTTTTTGTGATTATTTAATTTTTGTAATTTAAAATATTATGCACATTTAAAACGCAGATCAACATCGTCACATCTTTTCCAATAATTTCATTTGGATATAAGGAAAAATAATAATAAGAGAAATAGCAAAATTTTAAAACGAACGAACATATTATCATTTGGTTTTTGGTGCAGGTCGGATTTGATATTGGTTTTCCAGATATAGCACTTTAAAACCCGTTCGATTATATAATACATGTCTAATCGGGTCTGAGATTCTGATTTTTTAGATAAATTTTGAGTCAATTTTTGGGTAAGAATATTCTTAATTAATTACGTTAATAACTCGAAATTCTAATAAATTCAATAAAATATATCCTGGTTTTATTTAAATCTGATTACATATTTTAAATCCTATTGCCTATATTTACGTATCATTCTGAAACATGATTACCTATTCAATAATCAAAATTGTTTTCATTAGAACAAAGAGGCATATAATAATTTTCAATAATATAACTTTTTTTGTAATATTTAAATGTTGATACACAAGCAAAAATGTAAATTTACATCAAATAAATTTGGTTTGTTTTGAAAATAAATCCGTGCTTTAAAAGCGCGGATCAAAATTTAGTCTATAATTAAATTCCAGATTATCATTTTATAATTTCCTAAGTAATTCTGCATAATAGTACGATTTATTAGAAGTTGCTACTTAAATGATATAAAAAGCATAAGTGATTCTGCATAACACCTTACCCATTTCCAAAATACCCTAGTAGTCAACTCGCTCTTCAATAAAAATCCCTCTAACCCATCATTAATCAAAATTCATTGCACTTCTTTTTTCTTAGGAAAAAAAAATCAAAACTCTTAGTCTCCGTTATATATATTTCTTTTCCAGAAAACCTACTCATTCAATCTTAAGAAACTCTTTCAAGAGTTGCCCAAAAAAAAAAAGAAACTCTTTCAAGAAATGCATCCAGGGAATCTATGGGGCGGGAGGCTCGACGCCATAGACAGCGACCGAGCCGAGGCTGAGGAGGAAGAGCGGCGGAGGAACATGACGGAGTGGGACAGAGGAGCCCTCCATTCGCAGCAACTATCTGCCGAACATCAGAGGAATCAATTGGACGAGACGCAACAAGGCTGGTTACTTGCACCACAAGATAGCTGGAAAAAGAAGAGAAAGAAGTATGTAAACCTAGGTTGTATTTCCGTTAGCCGAACGGTTTTTATGTGGACCGTTGGATCTATCGTCGTCTTGTTCCTCGTCGTTGCTCTTCCGATCATCATCGTTAAGTCGTTGCCTCGTCATAAGTCTACACCTCCTCCTCCAGATAATTACACTATTGCCATCCATAAGGCTATTCAGTTTTTCGACGCCCAGAAATGTAAGTCTTCATTATTGTATCTTAATTTTCCAACTTTATAATGTGTCAATTTCACCTTCCCCCCCCCTCCCATAAATAGGTTAAACTATAAACTCAACAAGATGACAAGAATCGGTTTTATTTAATTGTTCAAACTAAAGAGATGACAGGGGTTCTGATCTGACATCGAAATTTATTTAGATCTTTTATGGTGTTATATAGTGTATATATATATATATATACACAATTTATTGAATAATTCTTAGGATTCCATTCAGTTCTATAAAAACATCTATAGACATGATTTGCTATAAAGGTACTGTAAATCCTTTATCAAAAAAATAAAAAATAAAGGTAATGCCTAATAAATTATACTAATAAAGAATAAATAAATGTTCTCGAATGTCTTAAATATGAATATTTGTAAATTCAGAAAAATAAAAAGACTTAAAATATCAAAAAAAAAATTGAACTCTTGCTGATTAATTCAGTATAATAAAATAATGTATATACGATGCGGTGTAGTTTTCAACTAATTACGACTGATAAAAAAAGTCAAGAATTCATTGCGAGGAAACTCTGAATAGTTCCAAGTTCACAATCGTATTAATTAATTTATTAAAGGATAAATCGTAGAAAAAAGAACATTGTTAGGTAGTGATAAGCTTTCAAAAGATTATTACATAATTACGTTGACATTCCGTTAATACTTAAATCTTATTAACACGTTTATCCGACTAATTACTTGTAACGTCGCATTTTCCCATTTTGTTCTTGTGAGCTGGCTTTTGCTAATGCTCACATCTTCTTTTGGCTTTCCAAGGACTAGAATGCTTAACGCGGTTTTAATATTTGAGAAAAAAAGAAATTCATAACGAAACAAAAAAAATTTTTTGTTAAAAAACAAAAAGAAAAGAAACGTATTTTTCAATTCGAATTGTCTTAATTTATATTTAAAGAGATAAAGCTCAAACAATATTCACACCAAATGATCACAAAAACTAAAGCAAGTTAAAGGAATCACTTGATTATAGTAGCAAAAATAACAAGGATTTGGTCGGTGATTGAATATAGAAAATCTAATTATAGATGATATAGAAAAACAAGAATGATGAATAATGAAAACATCATGCAGCGGGTAAATTGCCGAAGAACAATCGAGTATCATGGAGAGGAAATTCGGGGCTGAAGGATGGATTGCCAGACGTGGTTGGAGGATTGGTGGGAGGGTACTACGACGGTGGAAGTAACACCAAGTTCCATTTTCCGATGGCATTCTCAATGACAATGCTAAGTTGGAGTCTTATTGAGTATAGTCAAAAATTCAAAGCCATCAATGAATATGATCACATGAGAGATGTTCTCAAATGGGGAACTGACTATCTGCTTCTCACTTTCAACAATTCTGCAACTCGCCTTGATCATATCTACGCTCAGGTTTTTGTTCTCCTACTTTGTTTCTTCATTTCGTTTGATTACGTAGTTCATTTGCATAATCATTTCAATTTTTCTGTTAATTTTATTGGAAGAAAATCAACTCATTAGCTATATATTGTTTGATATTTGATACTTTGAAAACATAAATATAAACTGTTAGAAACTGTAAAATATGATTCAGTATAGGTCAGTTTGCTAAACAGCTTAGGTAAAAAACTATGTAATCAAAAAAATTACTTCCCAATTATATTAACTTTATAATTAATGTATTTCAATTCTTCCTTGCGCACCAAAAAAAACCTAAACCTAAACCATTTTGATCAAACCCCTGTTTCCATGACTTGTAGGTTGGTGGAGGACTAAGAGACTCAGAATCACCAGATGATATCTACTGTTGGCAAAGACCAGAAGACATGTCCTACGACCGTCCTGTAATCTCTTTAACTACCGCCACTGACCTCGGTGCAGAAGTCGCCTCCGCCTTAGCTGCCGCCTCAATCGTCTTCAACGACAAACCAACCTACGCCAAAAAGCTAAAGAAAGGAGCAGAAACTCTATGGCCTTTCTTTAGAAACAAGAACAGACGCAAGCGCTACTCAGACGGACAACCAATGATTCAAGCCTTCTACAACTCAACAAGTATGTTCGACGAACTTATGTGGGCTGGCGCGTGGCTTTACTACGCCACAGGGAACCAGACTTACATACAATTCGCCACAAACCCAAGCGTGCCTAAAACGGCTAAAGCTTTTGCTAATCAACCAGAATTGATGGTACCGAGCTGGAATAACAAATTGCCTGGGGCTATGTTGTTGATGACTCGGTACAGATTATTCTTGAATCCTGGTTTTCCTTATGAGAACATGCTCAGTAGGTACCATAACGCTACTGGTGTCACCATGTGTGCTTATCTAAAGCAGTACAACGTTTTTAACCGGACTTCAGGTGATTATTTACTTTCTTTGTGTGTCTCTCATGAAAATGATTTCACTTTTGAGAGATTTTGCAGGAGGGCTTATACAATTGAACATGGGGAAACCAAGACCACTGGAGTATGTGGCTCATGCTTCTTTCTTAGCTTCTTTGTTTGCGGATTATCTGAATTCAACTGGAGTTCCTGGATGGTATTGTGGCCCTACCTTTGTCTCGACTCAGGTTCTTAAGGATTTTGCTAAGTCTCAGGTAAGAATAAATCTTGTTTTCCACATTCATATTGCACACATGTTACCAATTTTTGCAGTTTATGTAGACACCTAAATAGAGGTTAAAACGGTTTTCTTAGTTATTACAATACCAGAAATTATTTATAAAATAAACCTTCAACTATGAGTTAGGTGTCAGAACAATTGTAAGCAAGAATGTTATTTCGTAAATCTGAAATGTAAACTAGACAAAAGTTGTAACAAAAGAAATCGTCAACTTTAACATAGTTCTTATACATTTGTCTCGCTATATAAAATCGCAAGATTATGATCTTGTTTCTTCCAAACATTATGGATACCAAAATACCGCTTGTGCAAGACAATCGTACAATATTATGAATTTGTTTCTTATTTTTAAAAAGTTATTGTTTGTACCTAATAATTTTTTTTTTGGTTTTGCATTTATTATCAGATTGATTACATTCTTGGAGATAACCCTTTAAAAATGAGCTATATTGTTGGGTTCGGCAAGAAATTCCCAAGACACGTTTACCACCGAGGAGCCACCATCCCAAACGACAAGAAGAGAAGAAGCTGTAGAGAAGGATTGAAGTATAGAGACACAAAAAATCCTAACCCAAACAATATCACAGGAGCTATGGTTGGTGGACCAAACAAATCCGATCAGTTCCATGACATACGAAGCAATTACAACGCGAGTGAGCCTACTATGT
Organism: Brassica napus; assembly: GCF_020379485.1. Classification (NCBI taxonomy): domain Eukaryota; kingdom Viridiplantae; phylum Streptophyta; class Magnoliopsida; order Brassicales; family Brassicaceae; genus Brassica; species Brassica napus. Next base: position 7,834,535 of record NC_063435.1, on the reverse strand, counting down.
CCGGAAACGCAGGTATCGTGGCTGCTCTCATTTCATTAACCAGCAGTGGAGGCTACCAAATCGATAAGAATACAATGTTCAATGGTGTTCCTCCTCTTTACCCTCCTGCCCCACCACCCCCTAAAGCTTGGAAGCCTTAAGAACGATTCTTATATATTATTATGTTGCCGAGTTTAAGCTATATAATATTTTTAATTGACACTTTCAATAATTTTGTTTTTTCAATGTCGTTTACTCTTTAACATGCTCTTCTTTCAAGAAAGAGGATTTAATTTTTGGAAGAACCATTACGAGTTGTTTTGGTGATTCCATGGATTTATTTTAAGGCAGTTGAGATGAAGAACAAGTGTTTTAGTTCAGAAGATCGATGCAGAAGGAACTCTTGGTGATGTTTGAACTTCGATTGCCGGTGGTTCTACGGATGGTGTTTCAGGCACCGTGGGCACTTTATTATGCGTGTTAGAACTTAGATTAACACCTTCTTTTTTAAACACAGAACTGAGAACACGTGTTGACGTTTTCTTATCTCTTTAATTTGGGATTCGGTTGGGTTTAAATGTAAATGAATTGGGTTTATAAGTATTAGGACATGAAACAATATGTCATACGCTATTCACTTGTCCAGTGGCTAGAGATACGTGGTCTGCAGCAGGGTTGCCTCTTCCTGGGAGAGGGTTGTCTCAAAACTCTGTTTTACTAAATATGCATCACCTAATAGCTTGCACCAAAAGCAAAAACTGCCATACTCAACTCCAACGTTGTATTCCGTGGGTGGTCTGACATATTTGGAAAGCTCGTAGTGTTCTGGTTTTTGAAAAAACAAGAGTGGAACCTCCGCATCTATTCTGAGGAAAGCTGAAGAAGAATCCAAGATCTGGTTTGAACTAAACTATCCTGAAGCTACTCGGCCAGTTCCCAACCAAACTCAGAGCTCTATCACACCAATGTGGAAGGCACCAGTAGATGACATTTTAAAATGTAACATTGCTGCTTCCTGGTCGAAATCTTCTTGTATGAGTGGCGCCTCTTGGGTACTAAGGGATAGCAGGGGTAAAAGTCATAATGCATGGCAGGCGCTCCTATTCCTTTGTACAGTCCAGAGAATTAGCGGAACTTTGGGCCTTTTACTGGGCGATCGAGACTCGAGAGCATGAAATCTATGTGCATGGATAGGGTCATCTTTGAATCTTCCAATGAGCGCGCAAGAACTTGTATTCTAAATCCAAACTCAGGCCTTGGATCTTTGGAACTTGTTGGAAAAATTTGTGACATGGTTCAAAGGTTTCAAAGTTGGTCCTTGGATCATGTTATGGCCTCGAGGAATGTGATAGCTCAGCGAATTGCCAATAGTGTCACTACAGAACGCAGATACCAGTCCTACGTTGCTGCAGGTGGCCCTAACTGGTTGAAAGATCTGATTGCTTTTGAAGCAAGGAATGCAGCTTCTCGTCCTTGAATGGAAACACCACTGTCTCACCTCCACTAGTGAATTGAGCGGTTTGTTATGGTGTTTTGTCTCTTTAGACAACCATTTTATTTTTCTTTGTTTCACCTGCCTACTGGTATGGTTTTTCTTCCCCCATGATGTGGAACTATGTTTGAATTCTTGCCTGAATGGTTTAATAATACTCAACGTTGTAAAAAAAAGGTATTAGTGTATCACCATTGTACTGTCCTCTATCGGATTACCAACCAAAAAAATAAAGAAACTATTTTCGAAAAAGGGTTATAGCACATTTTTGTATTTATTTGTTGTATACAGTAAAAACTCTGTAAATTAACATTATCGAGACTATATTATTTTACTAATTTTTAAAATTAATAATTTATACAAAATTCATTTTATTATTTCTCTACTTTAGAGTATTTTTTTTAATAAAATAAGAAAATAGTTGATTTTACTGTCTACATACATTAATTATGTTTAGAAATTTGACTTTCATAACTTTTGGTATACATGAAATATGTTTCATAAATTTTTTATTTAGTTGTTACATATAATTTTACTAAATATTATTAAAATATATTAAAATTTTTGAGAAAAATATAGATGAATTCCATTGTAAGTATAAAAGAATCAATACAATATTTATTATATTTATATAAACTGTATATGTTATTAATTCATAATTTTATTGGAATCATATATTAATAGTAGAATTATCAAAAATATTTGACTAAATTATTATATTGATCAAATATTAATTTACACTAGATCTTGACCCGTGCTTCCGCAAGGGTATTTGTTTTTAATTTTTGTAAACGTTTAAAAATTAAATACATACATTATTGTACTAATTAAATTAAAAGATGCTAATTAATTAAATATAACTGAGTTAGTTTTATTATTCTAAAAATTTTAAACGATTTTGATTAATTTAATTTTTAATAAACCAATAAATTAGTCTGATCATTTAATCTATTTTATAGTTTTTTATGGATTGTAAAATTGACCTTTTGATTTTTTAAATAAATGAATGATTGCATATCTTCTAAATTTATTATGTAGCTAAATATTAGGCAATTTCATAACAATTTTTATGAAAATTGCTATTTATAAAGTCAATGGCATTGGATTGTAATTATTGAGGAAAACTTAGGGTTAAGATTTATTTGTACTTGAGTTTTAATAGTTTAGATAGTTGAATGACGTCAACCAAACTAAAAAACCACAACGGCCCACAAACACGAGAAACACTCGACTTACCTAACTCTCCCCTAATAAACAACCATATTTGAAACGCATTCTCCACCACAAACTCTGAATTTACGAACGACTTCTGGAGAAAAATGGAAGAAGTTGCAGTGGTGGAGAACAAGAAAGTTATACTAAAGAACTACGTAGATGGCATTCCTACGGAAACAGACATGGAACTGAAGATGGGAGACACAGTTGAGCTCAAGGCACCAAAAGGATCCTCTTGTTTCCTCGTCAAAAATCTCTACTTGTCTTGCGATCCTTACATGAGAGGTCGTATGCGCGATTTTCACGGCTCCTACCTCCCTCCTTTTCTCCCTGGTCAAGTATATTATTCAAACTCCATTTCACCTGACTTTTTCTGTTTTTTTTTCTGGGTATTGCATTGTGCTTCGCAACAAAAAAAAATGTATTTTTTTCGTAAATGAGATATTACGCCGACAATGTGTTCCATGTTATGTCTGAATGCCAGGCAGTTCATAAACTTTTTTTTTATTTTAAATTTTCTGTTTTTGGCAATTGAATCTGTGATTTTTGTTTAATACTTTTTGTGTGATTGTATACAGATCTGATGCCTTAGTTCATAAGATTTGTCTTTCTTTTCTTCTTTTTCAGAGAACAAGGCAACTGTCATTGTTCATCTCAAGTTTTTTTATTTTATTTTGACTCTAAACATGCTTTGATAACAGATTAGTTTTCTAATCTTGATGCAGCGAGTTGAAGGGTTTGGTGTAGCAAGGGTGATAGATTCTGATGATCCTAATTACACGCCCGGGGAGTTAATCTGCGGGATTACTGGTTGGGAAGAATACAGTTTGCTTCGTAGCTCAAATGAGCTACAGTTGCGAAAGATTCAGCTGGACGATGCCATTCCACTATCTTATCATCTTGGCCTTCTTGGTACGACCCATCTTCTGTTTTGGCAAAAGAGGAATCAATTGGGATCACACTTTTTTACAAGAGTCCAGTGTTTAAATGGTTTGTATAATTTTCAACTTTCTTTTGCAGGAATGGCTGGATTTACAGCGTATGCAGGGTTCTATGAGATATGCTCTCCGAAAAAAGGGGAGAGTGTTTTTGTGTCTGCAGCTTCAGGAGCAGTAGGACAACTTGTTGGTCAGCTAGCTAAGTTGAACGGCTGCTACGTTGTTGGGAGTGCTAGTAGTAAACAAAAGGTAATTGTTTATTAGTCTCTAAACTTATCTTCAATAACTCTTCTTACGTAAGAGGATGGTAGGTATGTAACTTGTATGGGACATGTTTCAGGTTGATCTTCTTAAAAACAAGCTTGGGTTTGATGAAGCATTTAACTACAAGGAAGAGGCTGATCTTGATGCTGCTTTGAAGAGGTACGTAAATACATTGTTACATTCAGCTCAAAAAGTTACTCTTCTTAATAGGTTGTCTCAGGAAGTTCACATTCCATGTCTCCTTATGGTCTCAACCAATGTTCAAGAAATCAATGGGTGGCCGTTAGGCGGTTTATATTAGATTTTTGATTAGGCAGGCACTAATCAGCTGAATTGTTTATTCTTATTAACAGGTATTTCCCGGAGGGAATCAATATCTACTTTGACAACGTGGGTGGATCCATGCTTGATGCAGCGCTCCTTAACATGAAGGTCCATGGTAGAATCGCGCTCTGTGGAATGGTGTCTTTACAAAGCCTCTCAAGCTCATCACAAGGAATCAACAACCTGTACAACGCGATCCCCAGACGACTAAGATTAGAAGGGTTCCTGCAAAGCGATTACGTCCATATTTTCCCGCAGTTCCTTGAACATGTCAAAGGATATTACAAGGAAGGGAAGATTGTGTACATCGAAGATATGTCAGAAGGCCTCGAGCTTGCTCCCGCTGCACTTGTCGGGTTGTTTTCTGGGAAAAATGTTGGTAAACAGGTGGTTCGGGTTGCTAATGAGTGATTAATCTTGGAAGTATATTGCAGTGCTACGTTCAGAACAGACATTTCACGAATAAAGCGGTTTTGTGCCTAACACTCCTTGCTGAAGAGATGATGAATGTTATTGTAGATTTTTAATGAGCTTGCTTTGCAAATAAACAAAATGGTACTTTCATATAGCATTAAAAATAATTACTCTCAAAATAGCACACAATTTTTTTTTAATCAAAATATCCGTCATTGAAAAGTTAAAAGGGAAATAATTTAACCACACGTTTGATACCACTTTTCAAATGACAATTATGTTCTTGCTTATAACTAAATAATTAATTATCTTTATTTATTTTTAAAAAATAAATAATTAAGCAACATTTCTAAGATCACAATAAAAAGATCTTGCGAAATCCGCCAGCTGAAGAAGTGTTTTATGAATGTGGTATACTAGATTCTAATGAGCTTACTTTGCAAATAAACATAACTAGATTTTGACCCGCGCAACCGCGCGGGTGTTTGTTTTTACTTTTTTTATACATAAATTACTATTTTTAAACATTAGTGATATTTTTTTAACATTAATCATATACTTAAATATTTATATAACTATTTCAAATAAAATAATTTTATAATTTACATGTTATAATTAATCATTTGGTTAAAACCGTATGTATTTTTACTTCTTATTATATATTTATCTTATTGTATTTGCATTTAGTTATTAAGCAAATTATTATATTCATGAGAAAATATATTTGAAAATTATTCTGTATTTAATTTATGCTAAATTCTGACCCGTGTTTCAAAGCTGTATTTTTTTTACTAATATTTTTATACTTATTCATTTTAGATAATATATTATTCTATATACAAAAGTCTAAGGTATGTTAATTTTTAGACATGTATTATAAGGTTTGTTAATTTTAAGCCGTTCTATCATCATATTATATTTTTAAAATAAATAATTTATATTTATGAAAATAAAATTTATAAATTTATCAATTGAATATACTTTTATCATATTTATTTAAGTATAATAATTGTATTTTAACATGATCATGACTATAAAGTGGGTAAAATAAGATATAATTTATTTATTTTTCATTTTATAAACGATAACTTAAAATATATTAAATTATTGTTAAAATTCTTTTACACAGATTTATTAGAATTTTTAAATATAATATATAAATATATATTATATTTAAAATGAAAATATATTATGATTAAAGTAGTTACAAAGATTTATATTATAAGCTTTAAAGAAATACATGTTAATTTTTATACATGTATTATATATTTTGCTTAATCCATCTTACCAACATATTAGATTTTATTTTTGAACATAAATATTTTATACTTATGAAAAATAAAATTTATAAAACTTAATACAGTTTTATTATACTTAGCTCAATATAATAATTTTCTTTTAATATGATTGATTATGATTATATAATATATAAAATATTACAGAATTTTTTATTTTTTATTTTATAAATGATTACTGAATTTATTAATGTATAATAATATTTCAAACTAATTTCGAAATTAGTGAAAAATATTTAAATATAATTTTGAAAATGAGGATCTTGTAAAAATCTTTTAAAACAGATTAGTTAGATTTTTTTTAAAAAATAAATATATTTATATATTATTTTAAAATAAAAAGATATCAAAAGATATTATGATTAAAGTATTTTAAAGATTCTATGTATTATTATTCTTAATAAAATACATTTAATAAGATTTTTAAGTGATGGTCCAAATAAAAAAAAATCACACATGAAAGAAGTCATGACTTCTGTTTTAATATATAAGATTATTCGTAGTGAATTGCGTGAAAATTGTGAAGTTAAATAAGCCATGCAGTTTGCAGGAAGAATCACCTAGTTTTAGTTTTTTTTTGGGGTCAAAACCTAGTTTTAGTTAAAAAAAATAGCGTTAATCGAAATCTCTGGTGCAACTATTACACTTGGAATTTAATCTCAGCGCCACAACCTCAGCATAGATATTTACTTGTTATCTCTCTCTTCCATTTCTAGAAGACTCAAACTTTCAGATCTCGCACTGCTCCGGCGTTGAGAGGCCGGACCCGCGTCCGGTGCACGTTAGCCTCGACGCCGGAGGCTCCCTCTCTTCCTCTTCTCCGTTTTCCCTTTGCTTCTCCGCTGTTCCGCCCTCCCTCTCGCCTTGCTAGTGGTTTCTGTGTCTGAGGCTTTCCTAGATGCGCCTTCGCTGCAGAGAAGATCCGTTCTGGTGCGAGTCCTTTAGCCATGGAGTCACGGCACGGTTGGCTTGGGTGGTGCTGTCGGAGGAGTCGGCGTTTAGGGTTTCGGAGGCGGTCCCTTAAGCTGCCTCTAGGGTTTGGCGGCGCGTGGAGGCGTGAGGCGAGCATCTACTTCAGATCTGAACTTTGGTCTTCGGGATCTGAGTTTCTTTGGGTTTGCGGTGTTGCGATGGAGACGACGGTTCTTGGCTCTATCCTTGGTGTCTTGGAAAGGGCGGGCCCAGTTTGTTCTCTGTCTTGGGAGTTTCGGAGCTCTCTTTAGCTCGTTAGCGCGCTTAGCCAAAGGCGGTGGTGTGTACCTCTGTTTCCGGTGGTGGCTCGTGGTAGTTCCGGTGGCGCGGTGTCGGTTCCGGTCGTCTATGGCCGTTCCGAGGCGTTGTTGCGACCTCCCTCCCTTTCCGCCTCTCTCTTCCTCGCTCGTGTTCATGTTTGACCTCTGGAACTTTGTCGACTGGTTTCGTTGGTCTCAGCTTGTGGTGTTCTTCGTTTGATTGCCTTGTTGTCACCAGGCGCAATCTTGACAGTGATAGGCTAATCGCTTTAGGTTCTCTAAGGCGGCGGTTGGCGATGATCATGAAGACTTCGTATAGTCTGCGGGTCCTTGTGTATCGTCGGTGGCTCCTTCCGGTGCGACAATCATCCCAGTGCTGTGACCTCCACTTGGTTGGTCATGGTAGAGTTGGCGCACTAGTGCTTTTTTGCAGGTCTTCAAGCGTTTTCATGTTCACGAGCAGCTGCTTACCCGTTCCCGACTTCTTGCATACCGTTCTTAGTTTGGAATCTTAGTGTCTCTATGCCATTGATCGGTTGGGCGTTCTTGGAGAATGTATAGCGGGTGATGGAGCGTTTTTAATGGGTTAGTGTTCTATCTCCCTTCTTCGATTACGTCTGCGCGTTATGGAGGTGAAAGTTACAAGCTTCGAGGAGATCATCGAGACCTAGTTACTCCGGAGACGACATGGGAATTCCCGGCATCCGAGGTAACGAGGAGAACCTCACCTTCCTGTGATCATCGCTTACGGTAGAGAACAGGAATCGATACCTAGTGTTTACTAAAAACAGATTAGCGGAATGTGCCGGGTTTAGTGGGCGGGCGAAGCTAGTTTTTGTAATACGTAGACTTGGGTATTTTTGTTTGAATCGAACTTGTAACCGTAACTATTTCCCGGTAAAGCGGGTCTTTTTATAATATAATTTAAAAAAAAAAAAACTATTACACTTGGAGAACAAATTGAAGCTCATGTGTTTTAAGAACGTACACAAAAAATTAAAACATATAAAAAATGTGAGTAAAACGGATAGTAAACTGAAAAGAGAAAGATTCAAAGTCTAAAAATTGAAATTACATTAGACGTAATCGAAATAACTCAGTCGATAACTTAATCTCATTTTCTCTTTTTGTCAGTACTTTCGATGTTCCTTTTCTGTTAGTAGTATTTGTCAGTAGAGAAAAGACTGAGTATTGCTTTGTTATGTAAGCCCAACGTAAATTAAAATGGCTTTACGTAAAACAAAACATCAACAAACCTGACCCGAGACTTGGCAACTCTTTTTTTTGCCATCACTCGCAACTTTAAATCAAAATTCCATGACTCTATAGTCTATACATTGGTGGGCTTATGACACGATATAACTATGGTTGAACGATCAAAGTCAGTATTCAATAATTACTAGTATATACATTTCATCCTGCACATGTACGCGTGTAATCACCTAGTTAGTAGTTATTCCCTAATACCTTCATCGTACTCGTACATGTATCGTAATATCTTCTCATAATAAGATTATGTAACCTATTATATATGGTATTAGAGCCTTCGGTTCTAAATACCTAACTTTATTTTCTAAGTTGTCATCTTCTTCATCTCTTTTGCAAAACCGCCAATCATATGAGGAAACCTATCATGACAAGTTTCTTGATTACATTCTGTTGATTTCAGCATTACTGTTTTATTCAACAAGCTTTTATGGTCATTTTACTTGCATGTCAGTGGACCGTAACATGCAATCATATTGTTTTTCTTTTATCTGTCAAAGCATTTTACAACGCGTTGTATATGCAATAACCTGGAATTTTACATTTTAACCGTAGAAATTTTAGACATTATATAGTAGATTTAGAAATAAAAGTTTGATTTGATAGCATTTTAGGATATTCATCTAATTATTTCCGTATCAAAAAGATAGAGCAAATTAACATTTTATATTAAATACCCTCAAGCTCGAACATCGAGATATAGTTCTCGGTATATTAATCTAATACGCATAATTGCTAATCTGCCACTAAGTACTATCGTCACTGTCACAGACAGAGAGATGTGTACATTGGAGAAGCGTGGTCGACTTTTCTTACTGAAGCTCACCGGCGACGGCGAACACCGTCTCAACCCTACCTTACTCGACAACCTCCGCTCCGCCATCACACAAATCCGTTCCGACCCATCGTCTTCACAATCGGTCCTCATCACAACCTCCGATGGAAAATTCTTCTCCAACGGCTACGATCTCGCCTTAGCCGCATCGGATCCTCCTCTCCGCGCTCTCATGGCCGCCAAACTCCGATCCTTGGTCGCCGATCTCATCTCTCTCCCTATGCCGACGATCGCCGCCGTAACCGGCCACGCCTCCGCCGCGGGATTCCTCCTCGCGATGAGTCACGACTATATACTGATGCGTCGCGACAGAGGGTTTCTGTATATGAGTGAGCTGGATATCGAGCTCGTGCTTCCTGCGTGGTTTGTGGCTATGATCCGGATGAAGGTTGCTTCTCCGGCGGCGAGAAGAGACGTGGCGTTGACGGCGGAGAAAATTACGGCGGATCGGGGTTTGGAGATGGGAATCGTGGATTCCAGGCATGGTAGTGCGGCGGAGACGGTTGAAGCCGCCGTAAAGTTGGGAGAGGAGATAGTTCGACGGGGAGCTGATGGACACGTGTACGGTAGGATGAGAGAGACTCTTTTAAGAGAGGTTCTCCATGCGATTGGTTCAAATGAGAGCGCTTCCAATGGAGTGCGAAACAGCGGATCTAAATTGTAGGTTGTTCAACCACGGATACGTTGTTTGTACGGAAAATAAAATTAAAATATTATAAATAGGGACCAAGGGAGATTTGCTAGTTTTTTTTTTTTTACACATTGCAGGTTTGTAATAGTAAAAGATAAAATAATGTAATAAACAAAATTTATTCTATTTAGATTTGAGATTTATGTAAACATTACAAATAGTTTTTATTTGGTTTGTTTACCGCTACAGGAAAAGGAAAAAACAAAAGAAAACTTGCCGAAATAGAATGAAAAAACACCGTTTTGACCCTTTAGTATTAAAAAATTTGTCCATTTTTTTACATAATCACTTTTTCTATTTTTTAAACTTAATAAAATAAATAGTTTTAAAATTATAAAAATTATAAAAACTTATAAAAAATAGAAACTATTGATGAAATACCCATATATTTTTTTAGATTGAATTTTTTTTAAATAACATTTTTAATTTTGTTCTAAGAAAAATGGCATGGTAGAAATTGAATTACACGTTAAAAATGTTATTCTACATTTTCTAGAACCAATAGTCCATTGTTAAATAGAATTCTAAATACGAAGAATGCAATATCTACACATTATAAATGTAGTTACAATTATTTTGAATGTAACTTCTATTTGTATGAGCAATTCTAAAGTTTTACGAATATGAAATTTAGACACAAATCAAAAGGTTACATATGCTAAAATTTGCTTATGATTTAGTTGTATGTTTTCTACGAGGTGTAAAAGTTATAAGAATAACCATATTTCCAAAAATATGACAAGTTCATTTATAAAATATTTGAAAAATATTTGAAAATCTTTTTATTTTCCTAAAAAGTATTCAATGATATTCTTGTCAAAAAAATAAAAATAAACGATTTTCATTTTTTTTTATCTTCAAAAAATGATTTTTAGAAAAAAAAACAAAAAAAAACAATTTGATTTACTTTAATTTATAATTAAGAATATATATTCATATATTTAAAATTATAATTAAGATATATTTTCATTTATTTATTTTGGTTAATATATATTAAATCAAATTGTAGAAAATTTAAACAATGAAGGAAAATTTTATAATTATAACAAAAAACCAAAATTCATATATTATAGTGATTTGGGGATTTTGTTTCTTCCTTTTTTTGTTTCCACTTAGATTTTGTTTTAATTATATTTTGATTTATTTATTTTTTGTTTTCTTTTTGTCAAAATTCGTTTTTGTTTTTAATTGATATTTAAAAGTGAATTTTTAAATTGTTAATTGATATAGTAAGGGTTAGAATGGGGTTTTTAGCAAATATATACCAAATGAACTAATTTAGGTTGGTTTTATACTAAGGAGACAAAGAGTGTGTTTTTTGTTCTATTTTGGCAAATTTTCCAAAATAAATAAAATAAAACTTGTACATAACCCTTATATTATTTCTTTAAATATGATTTTCTACACAATAATAATATACTGAACTACAGGTTATTTGTTACTCTTTTACCTCAGTAGATATTACTATTCATCTCAAGTTATATTATAAATAAACAATTCTTGTTGTTACTCCAAGTCCAAAGCCTTTTTTTTGGTAGGAATATGGGAGAGTGACTCCCAATTTATTTAAAAAAGAAATCCAAACTTCAGTTTACAAGACGAGTTTGTCGTGGCCTCAACGGTCCAGCAACATCCTCATGAACTAAAACAGCGACCTCAATCGGTGCCACAACAAAACTATGAAAACCAAACGGAAGAGTAAATGCAAGGTTAGCCAAACCATCAGCTAAGCGGTTTGCTTCCCTATATACATGAACAAATCGGACTAGCCAGTCCCTTGTCAAGAAGCCATGGCACAAGCGTACCAGGAAAGACAGCGGATGAGTGTCCCCAATCCCTATCGTAAGAAACTCCATCACCATCATAGAATCGACCTCTACCTCCAGCCTTCTCACCCCTTTCTCCCAAGCAACCACTAAACCATAGTACACACCCCATAACTCCGCTAATGGTGCCGTACAGCTACCTATATTAATCGCAAAACCGCCACACCACTCGCCTTCTCCGTTTCGCAGTGCTCCCCCTGCAGTCGCCGGCCCCGGGTTCCCATGTGATGCCCCGTCCGTGTTCAGTTTCATCCACCCCACACCAGGTGGCTTCCATCCCACCATTATCTCAACCATATGCCTCTCCTTTATGTGAGCATTCTCTGTTCTATTGGCTGTTATAACTCCCTTAGCCAACTCACGTAAGAACTTGACTCTATCTCTCCACAGTCGGGTATCACCAAATACATTTCCACATCTCCACTTCCATCCCCACCATAGAGTCAAAGCGAATGTGGTAGCCCACGGAACACCACCACCTGCATTGTTATCACATAGGTTCTTATATAACCATTCCAGTAACGGCATTCTGAAGAAAGCCTCCCTTTTCATTCTCGGAACAAATCTCTCCCATATACCTTTTATCGCAGGACAATCACGTAACACATGTATTATAGTCTCAATTCCTCCTCTGCAAACCTGGCATAAGTCAGTCCCACTCAGGTGCCTTCGATGTCTCTCTGCATTTGTCATGATTGCTTGGTTTGCCACTAGCCAGAGGAACATTCGAACTCTCTCAGGTGCTACAACGCGCCACATAGATCGAAAGAAACTCCCCATCTGCGGTCTTGGATTTTCATCTCTTGTAAGCAAGGTGTATGCAGACTTCACCGTAAACTGCCCATTCGGAGTCTGCCCCCATGCCAAACGATCCTTTGCTCCAGTAACAGTATCCACTACTACTGCCATAAGCTCTAGTCTTCTCTCAGCTGTTACAAACGGGGTAATTCCAAGTCCAAAGCCTTAGCAATCTATTTTCTTACTAAATTAAGAACTAGACCACGTTTCTTTTATTAATTTAAAGTATATCGCACATACGACGAACATTCATTGAATTAGAAAGAGAAACCAAATCAAGAAAACGATCAAACATTTGATTTCTTATTTAGGATGCCAAACAAAAAACAAAGAAAATAACTGAAAATATGGTTCCAAGATTGGACTCATTCACAATCATGAAAAAAAGTGTCTTATATGATCTTTCCTTGTTTTGAGAAAACTGTCTTATGGTCTTATGGTGATTGGTAAGAAGCTGGTGCAGTTCTTGGAGGACGTCTACATGGTCCGCGTTTCTTCTTCTTCCATGTTGCGTGGGTCGCCCCGCAAGATTTTGAAGATGGAGTATACACGATGTTCCTTCCGGATGCTGCGATCAAGTATCAAATCGAGTTCAAGTGATCAGTTTATGTTGAAGGAATTCAATTAATCTATTTTGTTCTTATATAAAATAACCACATTAATTTTCTTTCAAAAAGAAAAACAGCCATCATTAACATATGCTTTATTTTTGGGTCTTGATGATTGTGGGAAATCAAGATTTAAAGATGCTTACCAAGTTTTCGGCTTGCAGCCTCGATGACTCTAGCTTGAGAGGAAAGTGTTAAAATCAAAAGGAGAAGAGATACCAGAAGAGCAACCTTATGTGATGTTTTTGGACCCATATTCTTTGTTTTTTCGTTATGGTTTGATAACTATAAGCCTTATGATAAATATATAGACCAAGACCAAATATAAATAATATTTTTGTTCTATTTACTTCCTTTTCAAGGCAATATTTTTAAAATTAGGAAAAACGCGGTTTAGACTTAAGTTACCAATTGTTCTCAATTGGTGAAAATGGTTTCAGAACAAGAAGAATGACCAGGTTTTGCAAGTTATTTGGAAGATATTAAAGTCCTGAAAGAAAGTTACTTCCAATCAGAGATTATTTATGTACCACGAACGCAAAACTCAAAGGCGGACAGCCTAGCACGCAGTGTCAGGCATCAACCGTCTTTTGTCGTTCACATGGATCAATATCTCCCGATTTGGTTTACAGAATCTGTATGAGTCTATATAAGTTGATGACAAAAAAAAAAGACTTAAGTTATCTACAAAATTCTTATTTAGTATTAGAACTACTGTAGGTTAAGATTACATATATTAATTATTTTTACATATATTATTTATTTTGTGTTCATTTACATATAATGAAATAATAAATATATTAAACAATGGATGATCAAGTAACTATTATGTATATAACTAAATTGTAGTAACACATAAATCAACAATCACTTTTCTTTATTTACAATTTTTTTATATGGTATATAATTAAATTTAAATAATATTGGAATAGATATATAATATATATAATATATGAATATTTATTAGTTGAGGGTTTCTACTCATATAATTTTATTAACATTTGTATAATTGCTGTAAAAAAAATTGTGATTAAATCATTAATCACAATTTTCTTAAAGTGAGATTTTTAATAGTTTTAGTAATTCATAATCGTTTTTAAAAATTTAATGCAAAATTTTTAAATAAGACATTAAGGTCTCAATACTTTTTCAATGTAAATTTATAAATTAACATATTTATATATTTTTATATAGTATATAGTTTAACTTAAATGATATAAATATATTAAAAATATATATATATATATATATATATAATCCGAATATCTATTAAATGAGACTTTATTTTTGTAATATTTTATGATCATATGTATCATGTTATAACAAAAACAATTAAACCATTTCTCACAATATTTTCAGTGTGGAGCTTTCAACAATTTTAACAGTTTATAGTGGTTTAAAAAAAATTCAAAATATAAGATATAAGAAAAAAATAATTTTTATTATATGGTTAACGTGGTTGTTTAATTTATTTTAATTATATAAAATTAAACAAAAAATGATAGAGGATACAAAATTGCTGTCAAATCTTTATTATTTAAAATAATTAATTATTATATATAAGTTAATCATATTAGGTAATTCTGTAGGTTTTATTTAAAGAAAAAAATATTTTTATACTACTAATCAATTTGATAATCAATTTAATAAATAGTATAATATATGTTTAAATAGAGTACAAGTTTGATATACTTTTCAATTAATATATATAAGGGATGAGTACAAGTTTGAGATGCTTTAAAGAAACTTAGGAAAATATTTTTTTATACAAACACATATGACTTCCTTTTACAAAACAAAACAACCTACGACTTCTTTGCCATTTCATATTTACTCGAGAATAAGAGTCATGACTAACCAAATAAAAGAAAGAGTCATGACTAACCTTTAGTCCGACTGATAGGTTTGAATACGTCCCGTTTGAATACGTCCCGTTTGAATACATATTCTTCAAAAGTTGACTTTTATCATCCCAATAACTACGATTATGGATGTTGTCAGCATACTATCTTCTTCTTACTTTAATATTTCTTCATTAGCCAGCCACTTATGTTATTCTATTGCAATTAAATAATGACGTTCAATCTAAATCACAAGAAAAAAAATGGTCAATACCACCATATACTTGACTCTTCCATTGTTTTTATTCACTGATCTTTGAATAAAGTGTAAAACACTATAAACTAATGAAATTATAAATTTGACATATAAAATATTTCTGTGATTGGTTAGGTTTGGTTAGTCTATACCGAACCAGTTTCATTTTTTTTGTAAGTCTAAATCATATTAAAAAGACGTCGTTTGTTATTTAATAAAAACTAGGTGATACCCGCGCCCTGCGCGGAGTAAATTTATTTGATAGAGTTTATAACGTTTAATCTGTATATTAATGAAATATCTATCTATGGATGATATTTTTAAAACGTTTGGGTTGTGATGAAAGTGTAGGCATAGTATAGGCAAAATATATATAGTCAATTGAGGTTAAGGTTTAAGTGAGGAAACTTGTCTTGAAAATAAAGAATTTAATGCCACAAATCATGTCTAAAACCACTAATTGATCATCTAATTTGGAAAGAATACAACATTAAAGGTATTTGACCACTAATTGTTAGTTAGTTAAAATCGAAAATAAAAAAATTCAACTTCTCATAAAAAAAGGTTTTCAAACGAATGGGAACATTTGTATATTGGAAAGGAAATGCGGGTTAGATCGAATATTTTATTCTCTTTCGTACCATTCATTGTCAATATTTGTATACATGAATAAGATATTTCAATTCTAACGCAAATTTCCCAAAACAATGACATTATTAGTATCTTTCTCATTTATTTAAATTTCTTAATCACAAAGTCTCGGTGCTTAAGTTTCGGGATTGCAACAACTTATTATGGCCTTCTTTTTTGAATTATATGTACTTTGAATCAATTCAAAATAACCGAATATTAATGACATGATATACATTTGTAATGTATCAAAACATGATCACCACCTAGGTTCAGGATTATTTGTTATGCATCAAAATGCACAAATTTGAATTTATCTCGGGCAACTAACCCGAACTTTATGAGGAATAGAGATGATTACGTTCTGTTTTAAGAAACAATAAATTATATTTTCTAAAATTAGAAAACACACTTTATTTTAATTATATATTTGAATTTATAGCGATGAGAACGAATCATAATGATATGATTATGATTTGTAATGTATTACAGAAAACTAAGCTAAACATTAAGAGCTACATAAATATCATACAAATACGAAAGTGTTAATAGACTAATTTCAAAGAGGTGTAGATAGGTCACTAACTTTTTATTATAACCTATAGATTTTTTAGAACATATACTTCACCCGGGTTTCCTTCCCCTCTAAAAGTTATAAACAAAAACCTTAATTAAGAAATTCCTAACATCATCTTATTCACATAAAAATGAAAAAAACTTATATCCAAAATTCCAAACTATAAAAATGAAAACAACAATCAAACAATGAATATGTTCATCACCTACAATATAATGGCCATCATCTACATTGAATATAAAATATGAATAAAATTTTAAGTAATGGCCATCATCTAAATTTCTCAAGTCGTATATGAAACTACATTTGGATGATCCCTGTTTACGTAAAGGCCAGCACACCCATCGAGTCTTCGATCATCGTTTCATCACCATCACCATTGTATAAACATTCCAGTGTATAAGCTTAAAGAATAGTTGACCAAAAAAGCTTAAACAATTTTTATAACGATTACATTATAGCAAAAAAATTATTTATTCCAATGTTACGATGTTAAGTTAATATACGAAACATTGTTTATATTAGTTTTCTTATTTTACGAATCATTGTTTATAAACATAACATGATTATATGTAACATTGTTTTCTTTTCTTTTCTTTTTTTCTTGTTTATATCCACCCATTTGTTTATATTCACGCATTTTCGTTAAGCTAATATACGAAACTTAATGTTACGATGTTAAGTTAAATCATTTCTGCTACATTGATTAGTTCCAATGCATGTTCTTTTAATCCGCCTTGAACATGTGCTTCATAGGCACGGGTATGAAATGATGCAAATAAAACATACACTATAATCAATTTGTAGATATATTTGGCAATGGCATGAGATGTAATTATTCTAGGCAATAAAGGGCTATTCTATAAATGATGTGAGGTGGATTCTAGTGATGACACATCAGTAATGGCAAAGTTGTTAATCATACATGAGAGTGAGGTTTATTTTTTTAAATGCTCCTCAAATAATAAGAAAGGGATTCTGCTTTTAACAATTTCATTTTAAAATCGTAATACATGTCAACCATTCACAATCATAATTCCGCTTAGAACAATTCGCAGTCATAATACAGATCAACGCTGAACTACTTCCGCTTATAGCAATTCATTTTAATGTGTGCTAAGGACGTCGGTAGCGTCTCCACATGCGGTGAAAAAGAAAATTTTATTAAAAAGAGTAATACATTTGTTTATCTCTGTCGCGAGAGACTGTTCCACCCACTCCAAAATGCCTAGCTTCTTTAGGAAACCCATCAAGGAAAAACCAAAAAAAAATCAGACTCTAATCCAATAATCAATGATGATTGTCCCACAATCTTGTTAAAAAAGACTTAAAAGAATTTTAACAAATTGCTTGCTTCTCTCAGCATCTGAACAAATTGGTTGGGTGGATAGAAGACAAATTATGAATCAGATCTGAAAATAATCTCGAACAATCATTTTCATGTTTGATAACGAAGAAGAAATGAATGGAAAGTGAAATAAAATGTGGTTCTTACACCAAAGCATAGCATCTAATGTGAAATTCATGAAACTTTGCAAATGAATCGGAAAAAGTGGAGGAACCTTTAATATTTTTATCTTTTTCTAAGAAAAAGTGGAAAAACCACTTAATTTTAATATACATGTCAAAAGGACTGTTCCATCCTATTTTATTTGTAAACCACTTTTTAGTTTTGAAGTTCTTTTTCATATTTTTGTGATAATTTAATTTTGAAATATATGCAAACATAATATTATACTTTTTTTATCTTGAAAAACTTATTTCATTAAAAACAACATTTAGTCTTGTATTTACACCATATTTACCATGTGTATGTTTAATTAACATCATAATTTATTTTTAACAATATGTAATTTCTTTTTAATTTAAATAAAAAAATTATTTTTATTTAAATTATATATATATATATATATATATATATATATATATATTCTTATTTTATATTATATTGTATTTTTAAAATGTGTTATTTTATTGTTTGGAATTTTTTAAAATATTTAAAAATTATTCATGTTTGATTAATTTTAAAGCTAAAAGCTTTAACAATTATATATGTATTAAATTTATTTTTATGTTATATTTTGAATATAGTTTTATATGTATCCCATTTTATAAATAAATTTTTAAAATAACAACTCTATTTTATTTAAATCTTGAAATAGTTATATATATGTTTAAATTAATTTTATATTATATTTTAAATAAAATTATATTTATTGAATTATGTATTACATATTAAAATAAATAATTTCTAATAATAAAAATAAATATTAAATTATATATACTCCATCTGCTCTTGAAAGTAGGATTTTATAGATTTATTTTTTTGTTTCAAAATGATAGATTTTCTAAAATTTTAAGATACTTTTAGTAGTTAATGTTGAAAAGTTGTATACTTTTAAGAAACATTAATTGAAAATATTTGAATTAGTTGAATACTATTGGTTGACATTTATTGGAAAATGTATAGTAAAATAAATAATAAATTCAGTTGTAAAAAAATAATTGTTTCCTTAATATACGTGAATACTCTAGAAAATTCTTCTTTCAGGAACAGATGGAGTATTATTTTAAATTTTGACAGTATTTTGAACCGCTTTTTATCCACTTTTACCATTCTAACATATGTTTTGGACCGATTGATCCACTCTCGATCCGTACGATCCATTTAATACGCTAGATCCGCAATGCTTGCTCTACTTTTTCCATTCG
Source organism: Brassica napus (assembly GCF_020379485.1). Lineage (NCBI taxonomy): Eukaryota > Viridiplantae > Streptophyta > Magnoliopsida > Brassicales > Brassicaceae > Brassica > Brassica napus. The sequence continues at coordinate 7,815,342 of NC_063435.1, read as the reverse complement.
GAGCCGAAGACGAGTTGATGGGTTTGCTTCTCGAATTATGTATTATAATTATTACGAAAAGGAAATGTTAAAAGTTGAAGTATCATAGTGGTTGAATGTTGCTGAGATATAAGTTTAGAAATTGATTGCCATGCCATAAGTTGAATATCACTTAAAACAATTAATGAAAAAAATTTAACCTTTGTGTTTAGGGTTTGATGATTATTTTTTAGGGTATTTAAGGGGTGGATTGAGTTTATAAACTTCTATAAGTAATTTAAACATTTATAAATGATTAAGGACGTTTAGTTTAGTTTTTTAATCACTAACTTAAGCTATTTATGAAAATAATTATCCTTTAAAGATAAATTTAAAAAGAGTATCAATTTATAATAAAATTAGAATTCTCCCGTATAAGTTTGGTCTTGGATTCAATTCATCATAGACGTGAATTTTATACTTTTTTTAGCAAATATCAAACGATGTCGTTTTATTTTGTTCCGTTAAAACATTTTTAGACAGGTGCCAAACCAATCCAAACCTATGTTATAATATTTTCATATAAATTAATTTAATAAATTGATGCATGTTATTTAATAACTAAATTTTATTTGAATATATTTATAAAGTAAAAATTATTTTATAATCACTTCATATTTTTACACAATAATTTTTTTTTTTGATAATAAAATGGTTAAATCCGGGTCTATATATTTTTTTGCTCTAACACATGTATCATAACATATGCTGCATTTTTATATTTTGTTTAGTTAATCTTTTTATATTTTTAGGTTATCTTGTATATCTACATTCATTCAAATGAATTCTACAAATCAAAGTATGTTTGGAATCAGCTATATTTCAATGTAATATGAAAGTTTAATGTTACAAATAAGTTAGACTTATGTTTAATAATATTCAGTAAAAAAAGCGAACTGTTTTCAAAAAAAAAATTATAACATATGCATGCATTGTTTAATTATAATTAATATTTTTAACATTCAGTCAAACATGATGAGTTGGTAAATTAGTTAAATATATATTTGTTCTGCATAATTTATTTGATCTATATTTGTTTTGCATAATTCAATTGATTTGTATGTGTTCTGTTTGATTTTCATGATCAATTTGATCTAAACTTTTTGATGGACGTAGCCTAAAACTTTACGAACCCACCAACAAAAGCAGTCGAGGCATTACATTATAACCTTTTCAAACCTGTAAAAATACCTCGGTGGACATAACATACACGCAGAGGCGGACCCATGTTGGAGAATGGTGGGTCACATGACACAGGGTCCGCCACTGCATACACGAGGAGTGTATTGATTGGTTTGACAAGACTATGACGGAGAAAATCTTACGAAAATGGACAAGTGGTCTTTTTTTCTGACATTGTGAGTTGTTATTGACTATTGAGTATAGTTATCACATGCGAATGACCAAGTCCCAAGAGGTGGAGAATGGTGGGTCACATGACACAGGGTCCGCCACTGCATACACGAGGAGTGTATTGATTGGTTTGACAAGACTATGACGGAGAAAATCTTACGAAAATGGACAAGTGGTCTTTTTTTCTGACATTGTGAGTTGTTATTGACTATTGAGAATGTTGGGTCACATGACACAGGGTCCGCCACTGCATACACGAGGAGTGTATTGATTGGTTTGACAAGACTATGACGGAGAAAATCTTACGAAAATGGACAAGTGGTCTTTTTTTCTGACATTGTGAGTTGTTATTGACTATTGAGTATAGTTATCACATGCGAATGACCAAGTCCCAAGAGGTGGAACTTGTGCACCAATCGAACTACAATCAATCTTTCTTTATGACAATATTCTCTTCTTTTATCCCGTTTCTTTTTCAAAAAATCATGCCACCCTCTCCTTTTCTTTTCTTTTTTTGTTGAACATCGTCTATTGCTTTTTACCCGTAAATTACTTTGCTTTTCTAAACCAAGTCGCTTCCAGCTTTTTGGGATGCAAATTATTCATATGTTACTATTTCTGGTTTGGATTAGCATGGATGTTTAGGAGCATAAGGCCACCAGCAATGGTAGTCTATAGATAGGTTTCTTCCCAAATAAAATAAAAGAAGATAGAAGAAGAGAAAAAGGAGATGGTACCTTCTGGAAAAGACTCATCTATTGTCACAAATTCTACTGCCACATGTCTATTAATTAGTGGTTTAGTTTATTTAAAACAAATTGATAAAATCAAATTCATTGTTTATATTTTTAACCACCAAAGATGTTCTAAGACCATGATTAACCACAGTCTCTTAACTGGAGTTTTTAGCTTCAGTTAAGATACGGTTCTTAGTTTTTCTTAAATTTTAACTAAGAAAAGCTAATAACCGTTTCTTAAATAAGAGATATAAGAGCCGTTTCTTAGCCGAAAAGTGTAAAAAAAATGTGTTAAATCATGAGTTAAGAACTCCAGCTAAGAGATCGGAGTTAATCATGCCCTAAGGACACCCGCTTCCCTACGTATCTCAACAAAATTCTTGTAATAAAAATAATAAAACAAATCAAAAAGCATGAGAGAAGAAGAAATAACAGAAGAGATGTCTTTTGCCTGAGGTACTAAGAAAAAAGCAGAGAGACTCAGCTTAGTTCTGTCACACTACTATTGGCCTGATTTTTTCTGTATTAAAATTTAATCATTAAGACAAATTATACTAATATAATTTTATGAAAAACTTTGATTTAGAACCTTCGTCAATGCTGATGCTCTAAGATTCTGGCAAGGCTGTTGTTTTAATAATTAAAGAAAGCAGTTACAAGACATTTGATTTTTTTGTCATATTTCAAATATTATGAGTTAGTCTACCCCACAAACAAGTAAATAAACAAAGGAATATTATATAAACATTTTAAGTTTTGATGAGTATTTACAAAAGTAAATGTACTCTTGTAACATTAAATTTTTATTTTTATTTTCTTCTTAAATGTCATAAGTATATCTTATCATTAAACAGATTCACGAAAACGTAATTGTCTTATATATATATATATTTGTTCAATATTTTCTATTTTGATTATAATAGTATGTATATTATTTCAAAAAAATACTGCAATCCTTGAGTTAAATACGTAAAACACGGATTACTTTTCATTTTGCACGTTTATTTATTGTTATTTTATTTATTTATATATTTTTTCTTAAAATTCTTGATTTGAATGATGTGAAAAATACTCGATTTAATGTGAGAAAAAGTAGCTTGAGTTGGTTAGACGTTATAGGGAGTGATTGAAATGAACTGCAGCTTTATGTTTTTGGCTGTAGAATTTAAATTGTAGATTTATTTGATGTAGATTATTTTGATGTAGCTTTGTAAAACACTATTTTTTGCTCTCGAAATAAAGTTTTATACAACCATATTTTAATTTTGTAGAGAATTTTTTGCTGTGAATTTTTTAAAGAAAGAAAAGCTCAATTGGTTAACATATATGACTCTAGACTAAATTTTGACTGTCTAGAACATCTATAGCCCCAACCAATCACTCCCATAAAAACATTATATTAATCGTTACTATTAAGAAATAAAATTATTGAATCTTTATTTGTTGTTGTATTAGAAGATTAAGTAAGCCATACAATTTCTAAAATGATGGTACTAATTAAGTTTTAGAATATGTTCTTTAAAATTTACTTCTTTATCTTGAATTAGTTTAATTTGTAATGACTATAATTTGTTATTATTAAACAAAAAGTTTTTTTTTATATTTTCAAATTTATTTAAAATAAATTACTTTGAAATAAAACATTTTAAGATATATTTTTACTATAATTTTTGATTAAATAATATTTTTCAACCTTCGTTTTCTTTCTCAAATAAAAATGTAACATTTTTGTAAATGTATTTGGATTAAGCCCATACCAATCTTTTGAGCCTTTACTTAGAAACCAAACAAATATTCTCCAACAAGTTTATTGTTATAAATATGATGATTGGCTAGCTAAAAAGTGTATTATGTGATCATCATGATGAACTCAAAAGTAGAACAAAAAGCAGATTCCAATGCCACTACTGTATTCATAGTCCATCTTTTCCGAATCTTAAGATACTGTTGCATCAAAATGAATACTACATACGTAACATGCTATATATAACACTTTTATTTCATGTAGAATGATATAAAATATTGCATCACACACCATATAAATAAAAACACTCCCCCCCCCCCCTCGGATTTATTTAATACATATAAAACTACTATATTTATTATCACCGTTCATTGCTCGTATCGTAAAAGGCTTCTTATAAGACTATAGATGCATAAATCTCATTATGAGTGTGCAATATCAAGTTATTAAAAGAAGAAGAGGCTCATCTAACTTCTTCGTCCTCCGCAGCCACTCTCCCTCTGACAATTGTAGAAAACCGCAGCCACGGGAAGGCCGAGATTGTATAGGGAAGCAAACTCACGAGTGTTGAATTGTTGGCGCCATCCTGGTTCATACACTGTTTGCCTACCGAGCTGTCGGAACAATACGAGCACGATACGATGAATACCCGAGTTGGGCCTTGGACTCTCGTAAGACACAATCTCATTGCCTGTAAATACAACATCAAACACATGTGAATTCGTTCTATCGACTGTCTAGCGATCAATCTATAGAATAAAACTCACCAAAGTTTGTTCCAGTTGTCGCTGGGATATCAGTCACCAACCTGTAATAAGTGTACCCATATAATTTTCTAAGATATTGCACATAAACATAAAGTTTTTTTTAAAATGATAATAACGTAATCAATAGACTATTGGTGCTAATGAGATCCTTGGTTTTATTGTAATTTTAAACTAATAGATTTCCGGTGTAAGAGCAACATTATTGGACAATGGGGGTGATTGGTTGGACTGTAACTATAGAAAATTTACTTTAGAATTTAGTCTGTAGAATTTTTTGATTTAGCTTTAAGGGTTGTAGCTTTAAAATTTCCTACAGCTAAAAGGATGAGGCTTTAGAAAATAAGATTTTTACAACCATTTTTTGTCTGTTTTTGCTGTAGCTTTAGGTTTTGGGTTGTAACTTTAAAAACTAAGATAAATCATGATTGGTAGTATTTAAGGTTGTAGATGGAAATTAAAGCTAAAGTCACTTCCTACAACCCAACCAATCACCCCCTCTATCTCCAAATAAGTATCTGTCAGGTTTTATATTAATATTATATTGTAGTTTTGTTGAAAACTTAATTTATAATTTGGAGATTTAATTTGAACCATTCAAACATGGACATTTGGCTTGATCCTTTTCTAAAAACATCTGTGCAGAGATAGTTCTCTTCTTTATCTCTCCAACTTTTTGTTTTTGTAATCCTTGGTATTTATGAGATGCTTGTTTTGATACTACTAATGGAGCTGCTCTAAGTGACTCCAAAACATGCATCAACATTTAAATCGAGTCTTTGAAAGTTTTATATTGTGCATGCATATATAAAAGTGAGACTATGTATTAAAACATATATATATATATATATATATATATATATATATATATATATATAAGCTGAGACTAAAAACGAGATGTGAAAAAAAAAAAAAAAAAAAAAAAAAAAAAAAAAAAAAAAAAACGAGATGTGTTGTGTAGTAGCTGTGATTGAACAGAAGACCTAGTCCTACTCACTTCGAGTCATAAAGATATGTCATCAGGCTAAGAATGTTCATACAAACAACTTTAAAGTGGAAAACCAAATCTTAGTATAAGTCACGTCCTATATACTTAATAGAATCATTGTGTAGCTCTGTTAAGAAAAAAAAAAATATATATATATATATATGTAATATCTTAAAAAAAAGGGTTTTCATAACATTTATACATATCTTATATGCACATCTAAAGCTTTTGAAATCCCTTGAGTTTATCCTTGGTGTATGGGACTTGTTAGAAGAAAAAGTGATAAAACGCTTTCTTAAACCTGATTATACATGTTCTGGTCTACTAAACGGAAGATGTTTGACTTTTGTTATAACTGATTTACAAATTTTCAAAGTCTCCAACTGATATACATATCATGTTGCATGTGTGGTTCAGTGTATATATTTATATCTAACTAAAGCAAACATGTTTGTGGATAAAAAAACTTGAATAAAAGAGGTGAATTAGTGCACAAACCAGTGAAGATATTCTCGGAGGTGAGGATTGCTAGGACTTGGAACATCTGGATCCACCATAACCTACATTAAACCCATGAACACTAAAATCCGTTACAAATAAGACGAAGAAGAATGAAAATATAAGATTATCATTCTCAAACTTATCAAGAAAGCAGAAGTTACTTTTTGAAGTTTGAGAAACGAGATAACACAAAAAAGGAAGAAGAAGAAAGATAAATAGAAAAAGGTAGGTCCTAGCTATATGTCTTGTATAGCAGAGTATTTACAAGACTGACTTGAATATACCGATTCAAACAGTCATACAATAGAGATAATAAAATGAACATTATATATTTGTGTGAATGACCATTGAGTTTCTTTATTATTATTATTTTGCATATTCGAACCCAGATATTTTTTTTTTGCCTTTTTAAAAGCATCGAAGAATTAAAAAGAAACAAAGATACAATCTAAATTTTTGGAGGAACAAAGAAAAAACCAAGATTCTTACCCAAAATAAAAGAATGAGTTTGCAAAAAGTTTCTAAGGAAAACATCTGGGATTTAGAATCTTGGTTTTTTCTAATAATAATAATTGCGAAAGAATATAAAATTGTTTGTTCTAATAAAAACAAAAACTTGTTTACATTTAGTTTGGTATTTGATGAAATGATTCATGGGTATAATACTTTATGGTAAAAAGTGAAAAAGAAATACTTCTTAACATGGGTATCTAGAAGTTAAACCAATAAATCGTAAGAAAATAGAACAAAGGAAATATTATCTTAAGGCCTCCTTATGGGTCTGCATGGCCAAGTTATAGTAGAAGACGAATAATGAAGAAATGAAGAAGAGATGAGACAAAAGAGAGTTTAAATGTAAGAACCAAAGTATAGAAGTTCCTTAGGTCTTCTCCACCAATCTCAACTCTTGGCTTGTTGATAACTTGAGAAGGCCTTAGATCCAACCCATTTGTCACCTCTCTTTGGCCATAAGTAACCCTTAGATCGATTGATCTTGTGAAACATTCAAGAACGTCTCCTACAACTCTCCCTACCACAAGAGGATCTCTATTACTTAAAGACATCTTTGATCTAAAACAAACAGGTGGTTTCTGATTTAATTTTTTTATTCTTCGTTCTTGTGAACTAACCCTCTACTAGTAAGTGATATATATAGTGTCTTGGGAGTTGAATTAGCTCGGGTCGGTGAACTCATCACCACAATATATTTCTTGTCTAGTGATGTACGAGAATCTAAAACTGATTCTATGTACATCACATATTGTCTTTTTTTTTTTTTATGTTTGTGGTATTTTTCCAAAGCCACCACTCTAGTAGCTAGACTGATAATATTCCAAATTATATCTCACCCACTTGGTAGCCAATAAAATTTGAGTCATTTCTTTCAACTAACTACGTCTCCGACTTGTAACCCAATAGAAAAAGACCTCTCTCGACCATATACTCTAAATACTTTACAAGTATGTTATTTTTCGCAAATTAGTGCAAAAAAATACTCAACAAAACTATATATAACATCATTCCTTTAATATGGAGGAAGTATTGCACAACTTAGTTCGGATCGGTGATCATAACTTTTAAATAATATTATGATGTTTAACTTTAATAAAATAACCATTGTAAGATATATGTGATATAAATGAAGTGATATTGTATTGTTATGTGGAACAATATATGTTATTTTATTGGGTAAACTATATTTATTTTCGATATTTTATAATAAATTGTATTTACTGTATATAAATATATTATATATTATTACTTTTGAGAACTAGAAGATTATAGTTATATTCACGAGAGTCAAATTATAGCTATATATAGTCAAATTAGGTAGTCCGCATGTTTAACCCATCTCATAGTGTTTGTATAATCCAAATAAATTCATTTTTTCAATTTTTCTTACATTTATAAAACTTGATAATCGACACATCTAAATTTGAATGCCAGTCAAGTAATATACTTTACTTATGGTTTCTTATTTTTGTTTGTTTCTCATAATTTAAATTTTATTATATGCAAGATGTAGATATTCTGATTTTAAAATTAAAATAAATGATAAAGATGGATGACAAAAAAAATAATAAAGATATAAAAGAAGATATATATTAATGATTAATATAAGAAAATTTTGCTAATTAATATAATAATTATTACATGTGATTATTTTATATTTTAAAACACATATTATGTAAAGTATCTTTTATGAATTGATTAAAATTATTTAAAGAACATTCTTAGTAATATAACATGTGGCGTAATTTTATTTTTAAAGAAAATATGTTTTGATAGTATTTTGATATGTATATTTCAAATGGTATTCAATAATAATCGAAATTACACTTAGGCCATTTATTTGTTGTAGAATATATTTGTGATCGGAAAATATGAATACAATATATATAGCTTACGTTTAAAAAGTGCTTAGGTATAGCATTCATGTTTTAACATGGAATAATCGTTACATATAGTGACTTTTTTTAAGAATGTTACCTATAATGACTTATAGCGAGAGAAGCAGGTTGTAAAATGTGATTTAGCGTTCTTAATTCCAAGTTTTTTTTGGCGAACTTCGTCTTCTTGATTCCAAGTTGCAAAAGCAGCAGACACACATATGGCATATTTATCTGTGAGGTGACTTGAGATAGAAAGAATAAACATATCATCATATTTCAATCTACCATTGAAACCAATAAACAGAGAATATTTTTAAATAAAAAATATTATTACTGTTAAGTTATTTTAACTACTAAAAGTTAAAAGCTGATGTCTACTTCTGTTGACAAAAAAAAAGATGTCCACTTCTGAATTTTGATATCCATAAATTATGAAATATCAACCATCCATTTGTTCTCACCAGATGATGCCTGCGTCTATGAACAAACTTGCTAATTTGGGAGATTACGTTTTTGACAATGGATATATATACCATTGGTCCATTTCAACTAATCAGAGCATCTATTGATCTCCTCGAAGATGAATTCACAACCATAACCTAACAATTGAGGGGTTTATTCAATGACGCGTGTATATTGATCTTATTCGTTCCTGTTATTACTCCTAAAATTTGAATAGCAGGTTTTGAAATATTTCATTTTATAGTAGCATTATGTTCTTGGTACACTATATTTCCAAATTTAATATTACAAAATCATATAATATTGAGCATATATTTTTAATCTATAGAAGAATTGGACCATGGCATGTAGGATATATTTGTATTTAATCTGTAACATTAAAAAAAATATTTTAATCTGTAACATGAGAATATCTCGATAATACTATTCTGTTTGCTTACAAACTTTCGCATCATATAAACTGAAATTATTCAAGATACATCGTTTCGTTTGAACATGATTTTACCGTACGTGTTGATCGATTATTAAAACAGTATTTTGCATTTAATATTGTATATCTAACATAGCACATTTTGATAGCGAACAAAAATGAGTTCTCTTTGGCAAAAGAATGAAATGATACAAAAGTCATGCATGTAATTGCATACAAGATTAGTTTACATAAGAAAATTGTGCAATTACATGCATGACTTTACATAAGAACCAGAAAATTGCACTAAATTTAATTTACATAAGAACCAGAAGACTTTCTGATGTTAGAGAATGTTTAGTCGCAGACAAGATTAGTTGTTCGCTTCTGGGAGAAAGATGGATTGTCCCCCACTTGTCTTTTATTTTCCAAACCTTTTGATTTTACGTCTTCTGATTTATCCGATAAACGTATATATTTTTAGTTATCAACGAGTTTTCTTGCTTTCTTTTTGTTGAATTTTCTTAACTCAACAAGTCTCAAATCTTTTAATTTAGTATTGAGTTTTTTTTTAATCATTATCTAACGCCAAATCAGTTAATCAGAGTAATCAAACTATCAGCTTGTTGTAATTGGTTGTCTAGCAAAAAAAAAAACTTTCATGTCTCTGGTTTGAGTCTGATGTAAGTATATTTAGTAAATATTTTATTTTAGCTTTAGTAGAATGTAAAATGGTCTCTTCTTTTTTGGTCGTGTGCATATTTTTTCGAAATGTTGTTGTATGCTAAGTTTGCCAACCTAATTTATGGTGACCACCCTTTCCCAAAATTTGCAGCATTTTCTCATATTTGTTTTGCTATTTTATATTGTTCAAAAATGGTTAGGCGGTAAATATACACTTTATACAGAAATATTGATTAAGCGGGTGTTTAGATCGATTTCTGAATGCTTATACCCGATTTTGAAAAAACAAAATCATTATAAATCATGTCTTTGAAGGTACTTAGGTGATGACTGTTTGTTTGGTTTCTAGATTTTAGATTTTGGTTTCTAGATTTTAGATTTTGGTTTTTAGTTTTTGGTTTTTTGATTTTGCAGTAGATTTTAGTCTTTTGAAAAACATGATTGGTGATTTTAGATTTTGGTTTATAGTTTTACTTTTTCTTTCAAAATAATAAAACGAAAAATATTTTAAAGTAAAATATATTTTCTGGAAATAATAAAATATAAAATATCATTACCAAAACACACGTAACCTTGTTTAAAAATAAAAAAACAGCAAAAAAAAACAAAATAATATAATTCTGTATTTAAATTTTGACTTAAAATTTTAATTCTATATTTAAACATTAATTTATATAATATATATATATATACATCTATACTTTATTTTTTTTATTTTTCTTTTACTTATTCATAATATAGTAATATTTTTAGTAAGAACAAAGAAAAACTGAAAATCCATAGGACAAGTTTTGAAGAAAACCAATGAAAACCAAGATTTTATTTTATTTTTGTTTAGAAATAGATATATTTTTTTATTTCAATAGTTTCTCTGTATTTTTAATTGGTGATTTATGTAGATATTACTTTATGAATATACAACTATTTTAACAAAGAAAAAAAAACCAACGATAGTTTGCTAAGAGAAACCAACATAGATTTTAGTTTTTGTGTAGAAAGAGGTAGTTTTCTCAAAATTTAGTTTCTCTAAATTTTAAGGAATCTATTTTAGAAAAATCTTGATTTGATTGGTAAAAAAATAGTTTTTAGAGAATCAAAAACCAAAAACCATTTTAATACTTTTGAAGACACAAGTTTTACAAACAGAGAAGACTTCTTCCAGCAGACTCTCTCATTAGCTAGAAATATTATCAAACATGAATGCTTATAACTTCATAATTATCACCAATTAAGTTATGAATTTCATTCATAAGCTCCAATATTGACTGATGTACACAAATTAACAAGAAAATATTAAAAGTCATCTTAATTTTAAAGAAAATGAAAGTTCAATAATTATTGATGCATAAGACTTCTATATAAGTTTTCCATTTAAGTCATTTTTGCAATTACAAATTTACGTAGGAAGATTTCTTAAGAAGTCTACTCTACAACAAATTTATTGAGAAGTATTCATTTGTATATTTTGGATTACTTTTGTATTCGAAAAATTCTTAAAAATATCAAAGAGAGAAGTCTTCTTTGATAAACATGTTAGTTTTGCAATTAACCAAAGTTTTGGAGATATTTGACTTTTTCTTATAAGAATTATTTCTTGGAGTAGACTTTATAGAAGGCTTTTTACAGTCACATGTAGTCTTCTCACTATCACAAGAAGTATGTATGGGTTACTTTTTTGACAATGTTTTAACTTTTTAAGAGAAGACTTCTAGTTAATATTAATTTTTTTATTATTAATTTTCAATTACAAAAATAATCTATGCGGACTTCTTGCAACAGTGCAAAGACTTAATGTAACAGTATGAAAGTCAAATATTTACAAAACTTCGGTCAATTACAAAACTAACATACTTATCTAAAATTCTTCAATAGAAGTCTTCTACGATAAACAAAAAAGATAGTTAATTGAAAAACTAACCTAGCATTGACCAGAATACTTTTAGAGAAGTCATGTTTAGCTTCTCCAAGCACACATAACATCTTAATGAAAGTTATCTGCTCATTCTTAACCAAAAAAACATGAATTTGAGTAACTCCAGTAAGCTTATAAATTTTAAAATAAAATTTTGAAATTTTGGAATGAAATGAGAAAGAAAGTAAAAGAGAAATGGTTTGTGTGTGTAAAAAATGAAGATATGAAGATGTAGATGTTGATTTTAGGTGCATTTAGAGCTTGAAATTGGTTATTCATAGTGGCTGATGTATTGATGATAATGTGTTGTGAATTAAAGAGGAATATGAGGATGACAGAGTAATATAATCATTTTTGAAAAAACAAATAATGGTATTTTTGTGAATAACTTGAACTTCTGGGAGAATTTGGCAAATGCAAGTTTCAAAAAAACACACGTCATGTGTAAATGTAATTTAAAGTTTTTAGTCATATTTGCAAAAACTCCAAACTAGAATGCTTAATAAATAAATAATACAGTAGTAATTTTTTTTGTTTAATTATAAAATTTTGGTAAATCTGTTAAGTAAATAACATATAATTGTATATATAATATAGCAAATGTGCAAAAATCATTTTACAAAATGTATTGAATAGATATAATATTATAACTAGTGTACTGATAAAAAGTAAATAATCATATTTTTGTAAAATATTCTAATCAGTTTGAATAATTTTATTATTTGATAAAAGTTCAATAAGTATGTAAATTTTTTAATAAAAACGCTTTTGGCTATCAAGCTAATTTAAGGTAAAAAAAAAACACTTTCCACATTATTTGAAATCTATAGATTTAAAAGTAAATGTTAAAGAGAAAGGAAACTTAATAGTGGATTGAAAAAGAAAAGTATAGGAAAGAGAGAAATATTGAATGTTAGAATTATTGTTTACTAAGTGTAAACTAAATAGTTTTGAATGTACATTAAAATTTAAGATGTTTTTTTTTACAACAATAATAGCCAAACTAAGATAAAGGTCCTACCAATTCGGAAAGCCAAGCCGGTGGAGTGGAATCAACATAGAACACAGCTGAAGGAGAACACAGATGTTTTCTATTAGTTTCTTACTTGTTTACCCGCCCGTGAGGCGGGTTTAACCCTAGTGTTTATATTAAAATGTTAATTCCAAACTTTCAAATATACTATATACCATTAGAGTTTTTAGTTATTATCTTAGCAAATGTTGAAATTATTATTTAGGTACAAACTGTTTAAATATATACGCAACTTATAAATATGTTAATATAGTGAATGTAATACATATATAATCACTAAAGCTTTCTATTAATTATCAATAATATATAAATATCAAACTAGGAGGGAACTTTAAAAAATTTTCTATAATCCATATACTTTGGGAGAGTAATTCAGCAGTGAATTGTTAACGAAAATACCTGGATCTTTTTATAGAGAGATTTATTTTATGGATTGTTCTGTTTGGTCGAGTTATAAAGAATACCTCATGTTTGAATAATTAAATAACCGTTTGATTAAAAAAAATAGAAATATATTAATCAATTCATACAGTTTTTATCATAGTATGATTACTGGTATCAATCATCAATAAAATCATTCAGACACATTGAAAACACACTGAAAATAACCAGTTAACTGATTAAACAATTACAACTAAACATTCGACAATAATGTATAGCAATATTTGTTCCAAATTGTCAAATGTAAAAGAACTATTGATTATAGGTAACATACAATCTCGTTGACTGGTTTTTCTTAAAAGCTCTAGAAAATTAGCCACTTGGCGATTGTGTCCAACGATCACCGGCGAACATCCTGCTGTATTGATCAACCCAATAGGTAGATAACTCAACTCAAAATCGGCATCCGTTTCTTCGAAACCAAAATCCTCTATAACAATTCTCTGTAACTCTTCCAAATTGAAGCTAAATTTCAAAGCAAACAACCTTCCCCCTTTCTTTTCATCGACATAAAAACTCTATCCTGAAGCTGCAACCAATTTCCATACACCACAATAGGCATATATATGAATCATGGAAGAAACTTTGACATGTTTTTTGAAATTTTGTGAAAAAACAAGGGGATATGGAAGATAGGTGTTTGAAGAAGGCGTTTTTCGTTTATAAAAAATCAAGTTTTCAAAAATAGTAACAACAATTTTCCAAATATTTTCATAAATGCACTTCCAATATTTTTGGAACTGTTCATACTTATCCGTAGAATCTACATTCTACTCTGTGTAGAATACAATTAACCTGTTTGAAATTTGTTTCTACATGTTTTAGATTCTGAATAATGTGTAGATTGTTGGTTCTACTTCTACATATTTTAAAAAGATTGGCAAAGCGCATTCCAAATATTTTTAGATTACTGTTATTTCTGTAGATCACTTATTCTAATTTTAGTAGATTTAATGAAAAACGTGGATTTCATTTTCCACTTTGTAGAATGTACATTTTACAGTCCATAAAACGAAATCTGAAATTTTTATTTAAACATTTTTAGAACAAAAAAACCTCTACATTAGTATACATATTTACAATGCAGTTCCTATCAAAAATGACACACTAAAAATCACCAGAACAACTGAATAAATTGGCGTGTGTGTGTCTTGTAACCTAAGTTGGTGTTGGTGGCTATAAGTAGTCCATAAAATACGGCCCTCAACTTTTTATTTTCCTCATTTTTTCCTATGTGGAATATATCAACATCCATCTTTCTCTTGTTGTTGTTGTGAATTTGTACCATTTAGTATCTCGGGTGGAGGAGAAAGAAGAGTAAAATTAGGAAATATGAAGTTGTGTACAAATAACGAATCTAAAAATAGAAAGAACGCAACCAAGTAGAGACCTCTCTGTACTTGCTATTCATCCAATCTTTTTTGGAATCGTCTTCTAATGTTGGCGAAGATGTGTCACTTCTTTATCACCAACGTATCTATCTTATTTCATCTTCTCTTTTTCTTTTTCAATAATGTGAAAGATCTTATTATTCTTGATAAACGTCCAACTCATCCTCTCTTATTATGAACCTTATTGTAAAATAAAAATTAAATATAAATCCAAACGAACAAATTCCGATTATTTTTGTTGTGAGTTGTCCTTTTTTTTAACAACAGTTGTTGCGAGTTGTCCTCATCTTGTTTCAATGATTATAGAAATGGAATAAATAAATAATTGGCTGTAACAAAACGTAACTTTTGTGCTCATAGAAATCGAATTACTATTGATAGCTGATTTAAAGTGTAATTACGAGTCAAATTTTAATGAGAAAAATAAAACATGAAATCAGTAAAGGCTAATTATTATAAATAATTCAATTTTTTTTTTGGAAAACTCCATCAAACGTACTTTTTAAATTGTATAATAAAAATAGCACATAAGTAAGAAAATCTCCAAAATAGCATTCTTTTAATCAATAAAAAATTTAAATTACCATTCATCATAAAAATTAATCCTAATTTCACATTCTAACTACTAAACCATAAAACCTAATCACTGAATCATAAACCCACATATAAATTAGCGAATAATTTATTTTTACATATTAAAAACATTTTTAAACATTATATATATATAATTAATTAAATTATAAAAAGGAATGTATTTATATTTTGATAATTTACTGAATGCTATTTTGAGATTTTTTTTTTCTTCTCCTTTGTGCTATTTTTGAAAACAATGATTTTATTGCTATTTCTCTTATTATTATCATCTCATTACATTTTCAGTGTAAGGTTATTAATCTTTACACGTTGTCTATATTATTTTCAGATATCTTAATCTTGATTTCACTTAAGGATCAACAGCAATCTAGTTTTAAATTACTTTTTGTCGCACCATTGAAATTTAGACATGTGAATTTGAATAACTCTTTGTATATAAGTTTTAAAATTGTTGATGTTAAGTTTGTGATTTATTTCAAAAATAAAAATTGTTAAAAAGTGAAGAAAAAAAAACAAAATCAATCTCACGAATTTAGAAAGGTCCACCAAAACCGGTTACAAATGCCGTCATGAATGACATAAGCAGTATTCTGATTTTCTATTAAAACTCCATTCAATTTCTTTTTCGAGGAAATAATTCCATTCAAATTCTCTGTTAGATATCATACAAATGGCATATCCAATAGCAAAACAGAATGGATGATGTGGCATCTCAGTTGAAAATATGACCATGGGTGCATGAGGGCAACCTCGTGGGAAAGAATATAAAAGCTCACACTTAAGAATAATACCCAACAAATTGAATCATCCTCACCTTTTCTATTTCTTCGTTTTTCAATATAGATTCCTTTTTAGATTCCTATTACAAAATAGACTTATTTCTATTTTACTTAAAACTTAAAAGAGTCAACTATAAGGTTTCTACTATAATAAAAATATAATATCATATTTCCTTGTTAACGTGCCATGCCACAAATAGTCGAAGAAAAATCATACTGCAGATAGGCAACAAAACATACTGCAAAAAAAAAAAAAAAAAAAAAAAAACATACTGCAGATAGGCAACAAAACATACTGCAGATAGGTAACTAAAAATCTTGTATCTTAGAAAAAGACAAAAGTTAGTAGAATAAAAGAAGACAGGTTTACGAGTTTCGCGTATCCAAATATAAGGCCTTCTAAAATTAGTTTTAGGCTTAAAAAACTCTTGGAATCCCTACGGTTATAAAAAACAAACTAGATTTTGACCCACGTTTAAAAACACGGGTTATTTTTCAATTGATAAAAATATATGATATGAATTAGTATTTTAGTTTTGTTATACATTATTATGTTACAAAATTTTATTATGTCAAAAAAAATTATTATTATGTAATTATATTTTTAATCGTTTGATTACATTTTTCAAAAAAAAAATTATATGGATTGATCAGACTCAGTGCGTCTATTATTTTAAAATAAATTATTTTCAATTAGATGAGAACAATACTTTTATATTAAGTTTGGACCCGTCGTCGAACAAGTAAACACGATGACTTGTACATAAGCTGGTTTAGATTTAATGAAAACTCGTTAATTTAAAGCATGCAAACTTCGAAAAAACCTGCAATCAAGTGTGGCCCGACATTTGGTTTACATGGTAGGAAAAAAATAATCATCAATAATATTTTAAGAGATGAATGAAACTTCTAATATATTAATGTAATAAAAAATAATTTAACGTAAATATATATAATTTTGTTTTAACAAATGATTTGCTAAAGTGTTTTTTATTAAATTTGATTTTGTAAATATTTAGAATTACATAATGTTAGATGACATGATATAATATGTTGTATGATATATGCTTTTGTTTTAATAATTGATATCTAAATATTATATATCCATTTTTGAGCATAATATATGATGTATATAACGTTATTGAATAACAACAATAACATTGGATGATAATAAGAAAAATAATTAGAGAAGTGTATCATACCAAATGAGAAATAATAATAGGATTTATTTAAATTATTTATAGTTATTGTAGTTAATGATAGGATAAAAAATAAAGAGTTTTATATAGATGTTATAAATTCTTTTATAAATTTTTTAATTTTTTTTTTAATAATATAAAATTTCAATCGCATCTATAATATATTCTTATCAAAAATCATCATAACAATATATTTAGAATATATATATATTTAGAATATATTGTTAAACTAAATTAGAGAAATATAAGGTAATTGATTATTGCATAGTTAGAAAAATATAAGATAATTGAATATTGCATAGTTAGAGACATAAAAGGTGAGACCAAAAAAATAGTTTAAGTCTAATGAAAGGGTCCAACAACTTTTCATAGGTAGATTTTTTAAAACTCCTTCCCTTTTAATAGTATAGATATTGTAATTTATTTTTTGTACATTCAATATTTTATATGATTCCAATTAATATCTTTGTGGAAATATTTATTTAAAAAGATGTTTAAAAATGTAATGATTATAGCATTAAATATTTTGGGATGATATTATGATTTTAAATAATATTTTAATTGTGATACAAGTAAAAAAATTTGTGTTTGCCAATGCCCGTGAAACAACAACCCTACAAAAGAATTGTCACCCATTTGGATTACTTCCAAATAATGTTCTTTCTATGCTTGGTAAATTCAATATATAAGCTTACAGTGAGTTGAATACTTTCATAAATATCAATGCCTAGTAGTCAATTTGAATAACAAAATTATAACATCCCGCTTTTTGGTATATGTGGAAAAATTTTAAAGAATTTATTTGGTTGTCTATGTCACCAAAATGCATTTACTTTTTCCGTCACACATCACTTTAGAACTCCTAATTAAGCGTGCTTGAGCTGGAATAGTGGAAGTATGATTCCCCTATCGGAAACTGATTTATGATACCGTGTGCGTGAAGCTAAAGCACGGGAAAAGATCATGTGGTGATTGCAGGGTAAAAAAATAATGATTTCGAGCCTTCGAAAAATTAACGCACTATCCTTCGGATGAGATGGACCCACAGACCGAGTGAGCGGGCGTGAGTGCCCCATTAGCCATAGCCTATTGAGGCGTTACAAGTGGTATCAGAGCTAGTTATCCATCTCGGTTCTGACCCGAGAGGCGTTTTGAGACCTCTCATGGTTCGCAATGGGAGCGCTGCGCTTTGGGAGTAGGGGTGAATTGTAACATCCCGATTTCTGGTATATGTGGAAAGGTTTAAGAGAATTGATTTGGCTACTTATGTCACCAAAGTGCACGTACCTTTTCTGACAGACATCCGTTTGGAACTGCAGGGTTAAGCGTGCTTTAGTTGGAGTAGTGAAAGGATATGTGACCTAACGAGAAGTGATTGGTGATACCGTGTGAGTGATCCAAAGAACGGAGAAAGGTCATGTGTTGATTGCATGGTCTATAAACTACTGTGTGAGTGAGTCCAAAGCACGGAGAAAGGTCATGTGTTGATTGCATGGTCTATAAACAATGATTTTGAGCCTTAAAAAAATTAACACATTGTCTGTCAGATGGGGTGGAGCCTACAGGCCGAGTGAGCGGGTTTGGGTTTGGATGGTACATTAGCCGTGGACGGTCGGAGCGTTACAAATAGTACAGTATACATGATGTGTGATCTAGTCAATTTTAATAAAAAAAATAGTATAGATGCAACGAAAAGACACGGAAATAACGAATAAAGAAAAAAATCATATTTTGATATTTCGTGCTCATATCAAGATTTTTGCCTTGTTATTCCCATCATCCGGTAACCACATGATGATCTACAAGAAAGGTGGCAGGTCTTTCTAATGCCTTCTTCCTTCATTCATTTTCTTTTAGTTGCGGTAGCTTATGCGCCAGCAAGATACAAACAACGAAGCCAAAGCAATACTAAAGGAGTGACAGAAAAGGTTGGGACAGTGTCTGCTACCGCAATGACTTTTCAAGATTTGGATGTGTTAAGGCTAGCCTCCCAAAACTCACTAAAATTATACTGTGGAATGGGGGCGGCTAATCTTTTTTCCGCCGCAAGGCTGGTCTTACGCAGCAGCCTCGAAGACCCCTGGTCCTGGAAGGCACATGAGTCCGAACGCTATGTTGAATGTGCGACCGACACTATGTAGGTACCAGTGCAGGTGAAGTGCCAGTCAGTCCTGAAACGGCGGCAACAGCGCGAGGAGTCAATGGCCGGACATATTGAGAAAGAGATTGTCTTAACAGAATATTTCTCATGATTTCATAGTGTACAACGCTGTTATAGACAGTTTAAGAAAAATGCAACCAAATTGATTAAACAAATGGTTAAGATAAAATAGACTTAACCAGAAATTTAAACTATACAATAATTCAATAATATGTGGAGGCAAGAAGAGGTTTGAAATACACATCTGGAAAAGACAATGATGAGTATCCTTACTTAGAGTATGTTGATTAGTACTGTAAAGTTGGAAACATGAAAGAGTTTCCAAAATCCATTCTTGACTTGATTTCTTACCGTGTGACAACCAGTCTCTAGAAGTTTGGTTCTTTCATGGAAAAAAATGACTGGAAGCAAAATATACATATGCATCTCTTATATATTAATTGAGAAACATTACAACATTGTTTTGTAGCCACGTGCCACCGTGAGGATAAAATTCAGAATTCTTAGAGAAATAGGTTGGTCCATCTTAACTTATATTATATTTTTTATTAAACTAACTATTCAATTAATAAATAGTATACAAAATAATATTCTTGCATTTTCCTTAAATAAAAGCTACAGAATTGCCTAATATGATTAAAGTATATATGATAATTAATGATTATGAATAATAAATATTGATAACAATTTTTGTATCTTAGCTCTTTTTATTTAATTTTATATTATTAAAAGATATTAAACAATCACATTAACCATATAATAATAAAAAAATTATATGTTATATTTCAGATATTAAAAACAACTAAAATTACTAAAAACGTTAAATGTCTCACATTAAAATTTTGTGATCAATGGTTGAACTTTTTGGTAATAACATGATACAAATTATCATAAATCGTATTAATATGAAGTCTCATTCACTAGACATTCATATTATATATTAAATATAGTTTAAAATTAAACTATATAATATAGAAATTTTTTTTAAATATGGTAATTTCTAAATTTGTATTGAAAAAGTATTGAAACCTTAATATTTTAATTTTGAAATTTGAATTCAAAAAATAGCACATTAGCAATTTGTGTTTATCAAATGAGTATGAATTCTCAATAATAAATATTTATATCAGAATATACTATATATTTATGTTCAAGTCAATAAAATTTAGTTATATACCATATAAAATAAATAAAATGATTGTTTTGATTAATCTACCAAAACATTATCGTAATACTGTTTTGATTTATGTGCTTATTCAAATTTAATTATATACATAAGACATAAATGCACAAAAATAAATAATAATATATAAAAAATATTTTTATATATAACATTCATTTCGTGTAATTGCGCGGGTCTTAAGCTATATTTATTATCACAAAAGGCCTTAGTCTTAAACTCTTAAGTATTTACTATAATTCTGTGGCAAACCCAACTTAAGTATGTACTAAGAACTTAAGGAATAGTATCATTGATAAGAACCCAACTTATTGCGGCAAATAAGTGCCATACGAACATGTCAACACCATAAGTGAACATTATAACCCTATGTTAGCCAATCAAAGATCAGAATTAGTGATTGAAATCATGAAGAAAAATGAATTCTGATACTGGTCCAAGTATAGATGATTGCAATCAAAAGTCATTGTTTGATTTGGATTTGAAGAGCTCATTGTGAATTAGAAAATTAAAATGGGGAAGAAGATCATGTTGGATTAAACAATCAACGAGAAACAACAACAAATCTAGGTCAAAAACAAGTGAAGATTGGGAATAAGAAAATAAAAGAAATTCTAATAAAACGAAGATCAATTGAATATAAAAATTGATGGAGTGTTGATTAATCGAAATATTCATGGTGATTTTTGTTGAAACAAAGCTCAAATTCAAGAGAATCAAAGAAAATTGAATAAAGAACTAATGCGGAAGCTTTCGGTTAGCTTTGCTGTCATATTGAGAAAGAAATTGTTGTAACAAAATTTGTATTATTGATTTCAGAAAGTGTAAAAGAAACCAAATTATAACTGAATGAATGGTGAAAGTAAAAGAGATTTAACCAAAGATTCAAATTATATATTGAGATGTTTTTGTTCAGGTAAAAAAGTATATGCATGCTTTAAGAACTATAACTAGAGCTTGACCCGCACACCCGTGCGGGTTTTAATTTTGAATTTTTTTAAAATTGATATTTGTTTTTCATAATTCGTATCATATATTTTAGATGTTTCACTATATAACTAAATGTATATTGGTTATTTGAGTATTTTAGGTTCCTATACATCATACATCACTATATTCTTTTTCAAAAATACAATACAATGATTTTATTGATGTAATTTTCTATTTACGTATCTAAAAGTTAAATATTTACGGATTTTATGGCTTATAATGAAGGCTATTAATCACCCACATTTGATGGAGAATATTCTTAGTATTTATAACTAAATCGTATATAGCTGAAAATTCTAACTAAAAGGAAATTTGATATAATGGTGAATCAAACGAAGATAAATGGGAGGGATTAGTGATAATCAAAATTTTAGGAATTTGTTAGGAAATTTTTATATGGAAATTAGTGTTTATTATGAGTATTGAATATATGTGTTAAATTTGATTTATTACTGGTTATCTATATAACAACAATATAATGTTTACATATTTACCTTTGGTCTGATTAGTTAATATTTTCTTATATTTAAAATTTTGTATAAATAAGAGAAAAGATAACAAAAATAGATTACAAAAAAGGTTATACCAAAAAAACAAAACCAGTGAATTACTTAAACGGTATACTTTAGACAATCTAATCTATTAAAATAGAGTCATTTTTTTTATCTACTATACAAAAGTCATAGTAAGTCCATTTTATTAGTTACATGATAAAATATGACATAATAATCCAAAAACAATTAATTATAAATTAGTTCTAACTATAAATTTAAATTTTATTTTTAGTTATAACAAATATGTTAAGAGAAAATCTAACAAAATCTTACTAAACTTTTAATTTTTTTTAATTAAATAAAGCATAAAATAATTTCGTAATTAATAATTTATTATTATTTTAAAATTCATATTAATTAAGTTTTATTATAAAACAAAAAATAAAAATATATAATGTTTTTATAAATTTTGTTATAATCTATATTAATTAAAATAGAAGTATTATATAAATTAAATATGATAAAATTATATTAGTTTGGTAAATTAACCTACTTACTTTTGAAAATACTTTCATTTGATTAAATTATTATCTGCCATTTAAACGAGTTTAAATTTGTTAACTATGTAATATTCTTATACATAAAATAAAGTTATTAACATATGTTAAACTTTTTTATTCGACTACTATATATTTTCAAACCAAATCAAACTCTAATATTAATGATAATATTAACATTTAACATTTTTAAAATAAAAAATACCCGCACGAATGTGCGGGTTAAACTCTAGTTAATCACTAAAACATGACAGGATAAAAGCCTTTGGTCAAAAAATAAAAATAAATCAGGACCGGTTGTCTATTGCATCAAAATACTTACAATCAAAATATAAAAATATGTGCATATGAATTAAGAGGCCGTGTATTGTATACACGTTTTGATAGTGTAAACATTAAAAAATATTCAGAATATAAAGCTTTGTAATAAATTTTAAAATTATATGATATTACATCGGCTCATATAATAGTTGATCATCATGCTGTTATTGGGTTTCGGCTAGATCTATTAACAAAGGTTCGTTGAAATTTTATTTTTTAGTTATATGATAAAAAAAATTTAATTAAGATTGAGTGGCACAAGTTGGTAAATATTTAGAAAAAAACAGGGCTATTTCAAATATGTACTTCAGTTTTAATAGTTTAGATATATTTTGTATTCATTTTCATTTATAATATATTTTGTGCTTACAATACAACTTTTTAATTTATCTTAAATAACAGAAAATACATAAAATGGTATACAGTATTCTTTTCATATCTATTCTAAATACCATATCTAGTAGAAACGCTGGAGATAGGCATGAATGGGAAATGAATTAGTGAAATGTGTTTATAATCTTACTGAATTTTTTTTAAAAGAAAAGCCAACAAAAATCAATTTTAGTATAACCAACTTAAATAAACTGTTTAACATTTGCACCCCAAAAAGAAACTTAAATAAACTGAAATTCATTAAAACATTTATAGGCATATATATATATATATATTGCAAATACCTTAAACAAAAAAGATATACTCATATGATACAAATCTACTTTTATTAATTATTGTTTTTTTTTAAATTTAAAATTTATTATGTATATATATAACTGAATTCATTTTCAAACTGAACCAAACCATACTTTTTTTTCCCTCTTCTTGGGTTAACATGCATTATGTGGTTTTACTCTTACACCAGATCGTTCACCTTTGCCTCTTTTATAAAATGAAGTAGTACTTAGTAGAACTAAGAAAATACCAATGCAAAGTGAAGCCAAGGAGAAATCAGCAAAGGGTGTCTTCAAACCATTTCTGAAACTTGGTCATCTCCTTAGAAGGCAAAGCAGCCAAGACATAAACACCTTTACTATCTCCATCAATGTCTGGAAACAGCAAAACTATGTCTTTCCGATGGTACACAACGGGACAGCAATACTTTGGCTTTCCCCATGGATATTCAACCTCCGCAAATCCCAGTTTCCACCACGATGAAACCAAAACATCCCCATGTGGAAACCCTTTGTACATCTCTCCCCAATCTATAGCGGATCTGGCATACTCATCCGTTATCCGATTTGCACCTTCTCCTACCATTTCCACAATCGTCCCAAACGGTTCTTCGAGCAATGCCTTTCGTTTCGCCTTTCCGTACGCCGTTAAAACCGCGTTTCCCGTGTACGAAGAGGGAAGCTGAGGATCCAGCCTCCCTCTGATGTCCACCGCGTAAAGAATGGTTGATTCTTTTTCAAGATCATCCACCTCTTCTTCTTCTACTAAAGAGAGTGCCTTGCACCTCCAAACCAAAGCGGTAACGACGTTGAAGCCCGTCACACGAACACAAACACTACTAACACTCTCCGAGGCCTTCTCTTTGAGCCTCGAGATTTGTTGAGAGGATAGCTTGAAGATGTTGAAATCTAAGTGCTCAGAAGTGGCTTCGAAGACTGTTGTGTCCGAGTCTTGGAGTTGGACAAGCTCGTGGTGTGGGAATGTGACACGTGGTGGAGTACGAGCTTTGAGAAGAGTACGGTCGTTGCAAGGTGGTGTTGATAAGGGCTTATCACTTAGTAGAGAGGCTAAGTTGTCTAGAAATGTTTTGAAACTAAGTCCATCGAACGTTGTATGGTTTGTTGAGATTCCCATTGCAAATCCACCGCACTTGAATGATGTCACCTGCCAAAAAATTTTAAATTCTAAGATCTCCGTAATTCAATTATATGGACAACACCTAAGAAATGTTTTCACTTGTAAACAACATTTTCCCTAGTTAGTTATAATTTACTGGAAATTTATCGTAGTATTAGCTAAGTGCCCTGGGGCATAGCTGGCACAAATCCTCGGAATATGATTATAGCAGACAAGAGTAACCCACATAATAACTCTATATTTAGTCATCGTATACATGCGTACTAAAAGATGTAGACAATGACTAGTTCCTACTACCACATACGTTCATTAACTAGTTTCTTTAGAAAATGATTACATAACTGGGCAATAAGTAAGTATATCAAACAGAATGATGTCACTTTAATTCGGATTGCTTTATGTTTGGTGGGATTCAGTAAATGAGCAACCAATAAAGCCAGCGTTTTAACCTTACGCGGCACAAGTAGATTTATGTTGCAATCATATATATCATACAGTTTTATTAACACTAACAACTAAATAAATTGAAGGTAAAGCATTTTAATAGTTCCTTAATTTTGATAATTTTATATATGTTATTGTGTAAACCTCGATTATTGTGTTGGTTGAAAACATATACTTAGTCTTTCTATGACATCTTTCTATGACATCTTCTAGTTTCAAGTTTAAACATACAAAAGAAGCAAATATCTCTGTCAGAGATTTTGTGCACTGGAAGAATTGCAAACTTATTTGGCATATCATCTGTGTGCAGGAGAAACTGTAACATGTCCGAATATATATATATATATATATACGTCACATGTTACTTGTTTACATGTTTTGTTATACTTGAATGATTAAATTATATATATGTCACATGTTACTTGTTTACATGTTTCGTCATACTTGACTTATTATATAGTCTGTTAGAGATTTGAGTAGGCTTAGGAATAGATCTCTAAAGAGGTTTTTGATATGTCTATGAGTTTTGTTTGAGTCATCCAAGAACTCACGATCTTGTTTTCTTATCAAAGGCTAACGTTCTTTAAAACGCTCTGATTATTAAAAAAAAAAGTATTTGTTTGAATAATATTTTAAGTCTGTTTAAAAATAACGATGATAAAACCAATTAGGAAAAATCCATAATTGCCTAAATTCTGTATTTCAGAACAGATTTTAATAGTTCAGATAAACTAAGAATCCGAAACTTTGATATATTTGTACACAAGTATTAAATGTACATATGTTTATTCGTAACTACTAATTTAACTTCTGGCTACCTCCCTTTTGTGCTTGGATCAAGTATTTTATAAGATTCTAAGGAAGTTCTCTCCACAAAAAAAAAACAAAGTGATTTGGAAAAGTACGTATAGCTAGGTGTAGGAAGCAAACGTTGGTTACCTGAAAAGCAAACAATGGTTGATCATCTTTAGGCAAAGATTGAAGCTGACTTGTAACCAGTTCAGCAAAAGCTGGATTTGGATAAACCAAATCTCCAAGTTCCTCCAAAGTGTACTCACTCTCAGCCGTTACAAACCCAGCTCCGGCACCGTTACAGTCAATATTCAGTCTTCCAGAGCTAGGGTTCAGGCGAAGTCTCCCGGCCAAAAACTCGTAAACGTCCATTGCTCTCACCAACGCCATTCTCAGCATCTCCGACACAATCTCCGGAGGATAATCTTTGTTAGGTCGGAAGAAATGAACCGTTTGGACATCAAAGTTGAGAATTTGGTCGACATTGGACAAGAACATAGATTTGCTCTCATGGGTTAAAGTTTCTTCGGATGGGAAAATGAGATATGATTCTTTGATCGTCACTTTGAGATTTTGAAGAAGCAATGATGAACATTCTTGGTAGGAAGCACCCATTTTTCCGATCTCTCTCTCTCTAAATTAATTGTGTTTTGAGTGAGTTTGTATTTTTGGGTTTGAAGCTTAATCTATATTATATAGAATAACAAATGGTGAGAGATGGTTATTTGCATGTAAATTATAGTATAAAATTATCCATGGTTAGTAATATGGATCCCACAATCAATGTGTTTACTTACAAGCGTAAGATTTGATACCGGAGTTACAAGCAGTTTCGGGATACGTCGACGTCAGCTTTGTCAAACCACATTGAAACGTTTTTCTTTAAAAGCAAAAAATTGTCACTGATGTTACTTTTTCCGTTGTGTTTATGGATTTGGGTATAGTGATGGGCTCGCTTTGGTAGGTGTGAGGTAGGGTTGATTATTTATTTAAGGATTTGATAGAGGAGAGGCTTGATATGTCGGTTTTAGCTACATATAATGCATGTGATCAGCCTTTTTCGAGTCAAAATTTGACTTCATTTGCAGTTTATGGAATAACAAGTTTTTTTCAACATTTAATTTGCCGCATTTTATTACGGTTAACAAAAAAAAAATTATCAAGTTTTTCCTTCACAATTAGGCTCATTGTTGGCCAACACGTTTTTTCTCTGCAGATGATAAGAGCCTTTCACCGGTCGTCCAAACCATTCAAGCCTATGTCGATTACCTCTATTTCTATTCATATAGAGTTTCTTTTCTTGGTTTTTGCTAAATATTCATACAGAGTTTATAGTTACTTTTAGCTTATACTCCAATTTTCTTATATGTTGGTGCTTTTTTGTCTATCTCTTCATGGTTAATGTCAACCATATTTTACATTTAATTCTGCAATATTTTATGTATATTGTGACAATAAAAAAACGTCGTACTTGTAAATTAGCTAATTAGATTTTTGATAATTGTAATTTTCCTTTTCCAATTAGTTTTGACACATCAACATTTCTTATATATTTTTCAAAAAAAAATCGAATATCATTATATTTTAAGATGATTAGAATAATAATTTTTAAGTAACCTAGTCAAAATATTTTGAAGTCTAGAATATTTTAGAGATTTTTTTTTGAATAACCAGGAGGTGATCCCCCAGACCAAATGCAACAGTGATGATACCGAGATATAGCATAAACATGCGTTCCTAACGAGAATTAAACTCGGAAGTCGGAACACAATAAAAATGATTCTAGCGGTAAACCAATAACATAACGTATCGTTGGTACTTTAGAGAAATAGAACATATGTTTGAGGTTTAGAAACACTTTACCGAATATATTTGTTTAACATTCTTGTACTATATATATATATATATATATATATATATATATATATATATATATATATATATATATATATATATATATATATATATATAATATTAGTGTAAATCAACTATAATTTTTATAATTCTAAATACTATAAGATATTAAACAAAATTATTAATATAAATCTGGGGGGAAAAACAGTTAACGGACGGCGACGGCGATGGCGATCAATTTCTAGGTTTCGATGAAGTTTCGTGAATGGGATCCGGGGACTGGAGGTGCTAAAGGAATCTCGGATCATTACTATGGGTGCTTAGAGGCGAATCGCAAAGGATTCAAAGGATCTGATACTACAGATACGATTGAGATCAGACGAGATCTCGGAAAAAATGGAAAATTGGGAATTGAGGGATTTTGGTATTTACTGCGAGCTAGCTCTCGAGTTTGTTTCTTCGAAGATTGGTCGATAGTATCTCAACTACGGAATCTCCAACGTGTGATTCTAAACCAAAAAGAGGAAGTAGTTGGTTTGGAGATTAAGGAAAAGTATTACAGATCTGCTTTGCTCCGACTTTGGAAGGTATTGATCGTATGGCAGATTCATACGTATCATGACGGGGTGGGACTTCTCAGAGAAGAGATCTGTGGAATCAATCAGATAATTTGGCATTTAATTGGCTTAGATTGGTGGCGTGGGGTGGAGGAGATACCCTTAGTCTATATAAAGAGGATTGATACTGAGGTTTTTATCATACTTTCAATATCAAGTTCTATCAATTCTCTTTTTCATTTGGAAGTTTTTGGTGTTTTGGGTCTTCTGATTGTGATGTCTCAAAGTCAGCTTTTGGGCAAATCTGGTGAATTGAAGAATGCGGAGGGTACTAGGAAGAGGTTGAAGATATCGGTTCCCCACTTTGACAACACGGAGCTTATCAAACAGTATGATAAGACCATTATTGGCAGATGTATGAATCCGGCAGCGCAGGACGTGAAGGCTCTTATTGTGATGCTTCCCAAGATATGGAAGGTGGAGGATCGTGTAGCGGGCACTGATCTGGGGCTGGGAAAGTTTCAGTTTGATTTCGTGGAGGAGGAAGATATTGAGACAGTTCTCAAGTCTCAGCCTTTCCATTTTGACTATTGGATGGTTGCGTTAGCCCGATGGCAGCCAAAAATGCCACGGGATTTCCCAGCTGCAATTCCGTTCTGGATCAAAATCTTGGGGGTTCCTTTGGAGTTCTGGGATGCTCCAACTTTTCAGAGCATTGGTGATGCGTTAGGAGAGACTGTGGAGGTCGATCTTGACTATGGCAGAATCAAGGTGATAATTGACGCTACCAAGGAGTTGAGTTTCGATACAACAGTGGACTTTATTGGAGGAGAGTTTCACGAAGGGGATGAAGCGTTTATTTCATTGAAATATGAAAAGCTTTTTGGTTTTTGTGAGACATGTCTTAGTCTCTCTCACAGCGTGGACTACTGTCCGTTTACTGTGAAGAGTCCTCAGAAGAAGAAGGAGGTTCGCGCGCTACCGATCAGTAGACAAGAAGATCGTGCTAGGAGCTACAAGGGTGTGGTGATCAATGGAGATGGGGGACAGCATGGCAAGGGAAGGGAATATCGCGAGTATCTCGGTAAGGGTAAGGGGAAGATGTACGAGGAGCAAGAGACAAAATGGGTAAAGGTTCCAGAGAAAGGAAGTGCTAGGTATCACTCAAACCGCACAAGCTACAGAGGAGACGAGGATGGCTCACGACTCAGGAGCTCTCGTAGCGATCGATCACGAGGTTACACTGCAGAGGAACGTACAAGGCCGCATCGGGGGGCGCGGCGTGGATCAAGCCCAAGAGCGGGGGTCGGAGAGGAGGCTCGGGAGGAGGGAGAGATTCCACAGAAGGGCCAGGGTAGCGCTTCGAGAACTGTTCTAGAGACTTCACTTCCGCTACCGCAACAGGACAGCTCAGCTATCATCCTTGCGGAGGTTAATAAGGTACCATTGATTCCTGAGAGTGAAGAAAATGGATTAGATGTGGTGAATGATTTGTTAGGAGAGAACATTGTTGATGGTGAGGATGATGGTATGGAATTAGATGAGGAAAGTGTTAACGTAGTGGGAAATGAAGAGGATAGTGATGATGGTTTTAATAATCTAACTGATGGGGATGTGGGGGTGGAAGGGAACAATGATAAGATTCCAGAAGAATCGCATGAACTTGACGAGGAGGCTATACAGCCTGAGGTAGCTGAGGGGAAGGAACAAATTCCTGGAGAAGTGGATAAGAAGAAGGTGGTGCGCAAGAGTTTGTTTAAGTCTTCTGCTATTGCAGGGGGTTCTACTAAGGCAAGAATGGTCCAAGCCCTTGTTGCCACCCGCAAGCGCACAGTCAGTAAAACTGCACCTCGTCATGGAGAAGGAGCAAAACAACAGGAGGAGAAGGGTCCCTCAAACCCCAAACCTAATGTAACCAAAGTTTAGAAGTTCCATGAAGATACAAGAAGTGGAGCGGGTATGCGAGCAGTTGGTGTGCTCTATTTTTAATTTCCAATTTGTCTTTCAGTTTAATAAGCTCTATGAGCATATGATTTGGGTTTTTTTTGGTTTAATGTTTGGTCCTATTTGTTCCCTGTGTTTTATTGGCTTGCCCTACGAGGGATTGAATTGGAATAGAATGAGACTCTTTGGTTTTTGGTTTTGGTGTGGAGGTGACTGTGGTTCTTGTGTTCTTACTCTTACGGTTTTCAAGAAACAGACACCATGTTTGCAAGGTGGATTTTATTTAGAGGAGTTACTGTGTTTGGTCCCATTAAACCAAGCACAGATATCAAAAGTGTATATGGAGGCAATTGTTTTGGTGGAGAT
This sequence comes from Brassica napus, assembly GCF_020379485.1. Lineage (NCBI taxonomy): Eukaryota > Viridiplantae > Streptophyta > Magnoliopsida > Brassicales > Brassicaceae > Brassica > Brassica napus. The sequence continues at coordinate 7,784,474 of NC_063435.1, read as the reverse complement.
TGAACAACACGAAAGCAGGATGGTCTTAATTTTGTTTATGGTTTGGTCTTATAATTGGTTTTTTATACGAATGCAATGGTGCTCCTCTGTGGAATTTTTTCAATTATGGGAATCAGGGAATTAGGCTCAGGAGGTCCAACAAATATGGAGGGGTGAGGCTATATTTTTACGAAGAGTTTTGGTGATACAATATTATATGTTTATGAAGTTTTTATACGTCTCACAAGGCACACATAAGAGTTGGTACTTTCTCATGTTTAATAGAAAAAGGAGTTTAATTATATGTATTTTTCGGGGAAGGATTTCAGAGGTTACACGGGTGTTACAAACCTTTGATGATCAAGAGCTAAATTGGAGTGGTGTGGAGAGCACCTGGATACATGGGAGAGGGGAGAATATTTTCAATATATATATATTATTTGGGGCCGTTTGGTTCATGATACAAATTATATACTCGTATATAATGAAATATCAGTTTTCTGTCGAGTGCAGTATGGTTACCCAGGGTTTCTTCACACCCGATAATCTAGCTCTAAGGAGTTTTTTTCCAAATGGTTTTTATGATAGTATTGAGTTGGAATTGTAGAGGTGCGGGAAGTCACTGGACAATTAGTTATTTACGGGAAATATGGCATAAACATAGACCGGATTTTTTGTTTCTCTCTGAGACAAAACAAGATTTAGTTTACCTGCAGGGTCTTCAGTCTCATTTTGGTTATGACAATTTAGTTACAGTGGACCCGGTTGGTGCGAGTGGAGGTTTGGCGTTGTTTTACAATAATGAATACCAGGTTGATATTCTATATACTAGTAATCGTATGATTGATGTTGAAACTTTGGCCCTTGGAAAAAAAGTTTATATGACCTTTGTTTATGGAGAGCCGGTTCAACAGTTACGGGATCAAGTTTGGGAACGGTTAACAAGGTATGGCCTAGCAAGGTCAGAGCCGTGGTTTATTATTGGAGATTTGAATGAGATAACTGGGAATCATGAAAAAGATGGAGGGGCCATACGAAGTGCAGGATCTTTTGTACCGTTTAATGACATGATTAGGAATACTGGACTTTTGGAGTTCCCGGTCCGAGGAAATCAGATGTCCTGGCAAGGAAGAAGGAAACAAGGAAAAAAGAAAAAAGTTATGGTTCGGTGCCGGTTGGATCGAGCTTTAGCAAACGAAGATTGGCATACACTTTTTCCATGCTCTTACACAGAATATTTGAGAATGGTGGGGTCCGATCATCGACCGGTGGTAGCTTTTCTGGACAATAAAATAACAAGACGGAGGGGACAATTTCGGTTTGACAAGAGATGGATTGGACAAGAAGGCTTATTGGACTCGATTGCAAGAGGGTGGGGTGAATCCTCAGAGGCGAATCCGGGGGATTTCGTTTCAAAAATCACAAACTGCCGTCATGAGATCTCTACATGGCGGAAGAATAATCCACCTTATGGGAAAGAGAAAATTGGAGAACTCCAGAAAGCACTTGAAGAAGTCCAAACGGATAATGCTAGAACCCAAGAAGATATTCTAGAGGTCTCAAGGAAGTTACAGGAAGCTTATAAGGATGAGGAAGAGTACTGGCAACAGAAGAGTCGTAATATGTGGCACACTTCTGGGGATCTCAATACAAAATTCTATCATGCTCTAACAAAACAACGTCGTGCTCGTAATAGAATTGTGGGTCTATATGATTCTGATGGAAACTGGATAATTGAGGAGCAGGGGGTCGAAAAGGTGGCAGTGGATTATTTTGAAGATCTGTTTCAGACAACAACTCCTACTGGTTTTGATGATTTTTTAGATGAGATTACACCCTCAATTACACCACAAATGAATCAACGGCTTGTTCGGTTGGCAACTGAGGAGGAAGTTCGACAGGCTTTATTCATGATGCATCCGGAGAAAGCTCCTGGGCCGGATGGAATGACGGCTCTCTTTTTTCAACACTCATGGCATATAATAAAAAAGGATCTATTGGAAATGGTCAATAGTTTTTTGGCATCGGGAAATTTGGACACAAGGTTAAACACTACAAATATTTGTCTGATTCCTAAGAAGGAGAGACCCACAAGGATGACTGAACTCAGACCTATCAGCTTATGTAATGTAGGATACAAGATTATATCTAAGGTATTATGTCAAAGATTAAAGGTCTGTCTTCCATCACTGATCTCGGAGACGCAATCGGCTTTTGTGCCTGGACGATTAATATCAGATAATATTCTTATAGCTCAGGAGATGTTCCATGGTTTGCGAACTAATAAATCGTGCCAGGACAAATTTTTGGCAATAAAAACGGATATGAGCAAAGCTTATGACAGAGTTGAATGGATCTTTATCCAAGAATTACTAACCAAGATGGGATTCGGCCAGCATTGGATCCATTTAATGATGGAATGCATTTCCTCGGTTCAGTATAAGGTTTTATTGAATGGGCAACCAAAAGGACATATAATACCACAGAGGGGATTACGTCAGGGGGACCCTCTATCCCCTTATCTGTTTATTATGTGTACGGAAGCATTGGTCGCAAATATTAAAAAGGCAGAACGAAATAAGCAACTAACGGGTCTAAAGGTTGCTAGGGCCTGCCCCCCAATTTCCCATTTATTATTTGCAGACGATAGCCTTTTCTTTTGCAAAGCTCAGAAGGAAGAATGTCAGACAATTCTTAGGATTCTCAAGGAATATGAAGGGGCTTCAGGACAACAAATAAATTTTGAAAAATCTTCGATTCAATTTGGACACAAGATTGCAGAAGCTACACGACAGGAAGTTCGAGATATCTTAGGTATACATAATTTAGGAGGAATGGGGTCTTATTTGGGCATCCCAGAAAATCTGGGAGGATCAAAGGTGCAAGTTTTTGGATTTGTTCAGGAGCGTCTAAATAGCAGAGTAAATGGTTGGACTTTTAAGTTTTTCACCAGAGGGGGTAAGGAAGTGATTATAAAATCCGTGGTTACAGCCTTACCAAACAATGTGATGTCATGCTTTCGAATTCCCAAAACGGTAATGAAGAAATTAGTTAGTGCTGTAGCACAATTCTGGTGGAGTCCAGGGGGTAACAAGAGAGGTATGCATTGGAAATCATGGGACAAACTGTGTAGCTCTAAGGACGATGGAGGTTTGGGATTCAAAGATCTCACAGATTTTAATACAGCTATGCTTGGGAAACAATTTTGGAGATTAATGGACAAACCGAATACTTTATTTTCTCGTGTATTCAAAGGGAGATATTTCAGGAATGCTTCACCCCTGGAACCCATTAGATCATACTCGTCATCTTATGGTTGGCGTAGTATTGTCTCTGCTAGATCTCTGGTTAGCAAAGGACTAATCAAAAGGGTGGGAACAGGATCATCTATATCAGTATGGAATGATCCTTGGCTTCCATCCACTCGCCCGAGACCAGCAAATAAAAATCAACACAATCTTTACCCGGACCTAACAGTGGATGCTCTCATTGATGGAACATCACGATCATGGAACCTACAGGTTATTCGGGCTCTAGTGGATCCGCAAGATGTGAAAATTATTCAAAGTATTCCTATCAGTAGATCTCATCTAGAAGACCGGAATGGATGGCATTTTACAAACAATGGTAAATACACGGTTAAATCTGGCTATGAAGTGGAACGAGTATATCCGGATAGAGAAATAATGCCACCCCAGTTTGGCCCTTCGATAACACCTTTGAAGGCGTTTTGTTGGAAGTTACGCTGCCCACCCAAGTTGAAACATTTTTTATGGCAACTATTGACGGGATGTATAGCGGTTAAGAAAAATTTGAGGTCAAGAGGAATGCAAGGAGATACTGTTTGTGACCGATGTGGTGCTCCCGAGGAATCAGCTAATCATGTGTTTTTTGAATGTCCACCGACAGTTCAGGTCTGGGCACTTTCACGGATCCCGATGAATCCAGATATTTTTCCCACTCAATCTTTGTTTACCAATATGGATCATTTATTTTGGAGAGTTTCTCCTGAAATGGAGGATCATTCATTTGCTTGGATTCTCTGGTATATATGGAAAGGTAGAAACAACAAAGTTTTTAGCAATTTGGATATGGACCCGAGAGATACTCTCAAACTGGCAGAAACGGAATCGTTACTTTGGGTGGAAGCACAAAATTCTCAGGCTCAAGACATGGAACGCACCCAAATTCATGTATCTTCGATAATAACGAGTATACCAGGTAGATGGTGTTTTATAGACGGATCTTGGAAAAAATGAGGATAGTTTTTCAGGACAAGGATGGTATAGTACCCTGGAAGGCTACGATGGACTAATGGGAGCAAGGAACACGAGAGCGAGTCAGTCGCCACTACACTCAGAGATAGAGGCCCTTATATGGGCAATGGAATGTATGAGGAATCTTAGACAAGCATGGGTTACTTTTGCAACGGATAGTGCTCAATTGGTGAAGATGGTGTCGGAACCAGAAGAGTGGCCAGCCTTTGCAAGCTATTTGGAAGACATAAAAGTTTTAAAGAGGAGTTTCAACAGCTCAGAGATCATTCATATACCACGGACACAGAACTCAAAGGCGGACAGTCTCGCACGCAGTGCAAGAAAGCAACCGTCGTTTGTCGTCCATATGGATGCAGAGCTACCGGAATGGTTCGCAGAGTCTACATGAATCTGTTTTGTTTGCTGACAAAAAAAAAAAAAAAAAAAAATATAAATCTGGGAATAATGTAAAAAGAAAAATCTTAGTATAAAATAAATAAGAAAATCGCAAAAAATTATCGAAATGTAACTTAAAGGTAGAACAATTGTTACTGTTTGGAATATGATTCATAATTTTGTTTATCGCTCGTAAATTTTGGATAATGGTTTTGGTGATGACGAAGCTACAAAAAATGAAAATGCACATTAACTTCAAAAAGGAAGTAGTCGTGGTCTGTGAAGAGGTAGAGACATCAAAAACCATTCAAGTTATCATTCAAATAACTAAGCAAATTATCATTCATGTTTTTAAGAATCTTAGTTTTGTAATCAAAAGCTAAAAACTAAAAAATCAAAAAAATATTTTAATTAGTTTCTAATTACGAACGGTTATTACATACGTTTCATGTTTTTCGTGTGATAGAGATATAGTCGAATCCAAATTCGATAATGGAGTGGAGCGGTTTCCCAATTGTCCTGCTACTACATCGTCCAATCTCTGTTATGGGCAGGGACCGACGCGTATACAACATTACGTGTGTTCCCTACTGATTATTGATTTTTCTTAAGCAGCTGAAGTTAATTTGATTAAAAATCTTCGGTTTAGATAGAAGTGCCTCTAGTTTACTATTTCCTCTTGGGTTAGTAATGAATGGATTTCATTAATTTTTATTTTTTTGACAAAACAGTAACTAAACTAAAGCTGTAATTGGTAACCATGTTTTATGGAAAAAAATATGATGAATTTGTTATTCCTATAAAATGATACCAGTTAACTTGATTTTCTTGTCAAATTAGTAATATGTGGATCCCATTTCATTCCTCACTTTTCCTCATATAAATTGAATTAAAGAATAAACATTTTCCTCCTCTAATTTTGATATGGAACATTTGTTCCTCTTTTTTCAATTTTTTTTTCAGTTCATTTCTTCAAATGAATTTTTGTTCAACTCTTTTTCATTTATTCCATTCAATAAATGGTCACCAATTAAAGCCTAAATATATTGTCTTACCGGTTTCCGAACTGGAGGTATACAATCGAACATAAAATATATCAGGAAGAGAATTTTTAGCATCATGTGCAACTTTATCCATCATTGTATTTTGTACTTTTGAAATTTGTCGTATCTTGAAATTAGATTCTACTAATCTTAACTGTCAGTTTTGTTAGATGATTTTTAGTGAAATTAACTAGATTTTAATCAGCGCATCTATATTTTTACCATTTTGATAAAATTTAATTGATTTATAACTTTTATTAGAAACAAAAATTTAAAACTTGTTCTATTAATGTTTCAAAATTTTTAGTTATACTATAGTTTTTAATTTTCAAGCAATATTTTCATATTCGACCCAAAGATTGGTTTAACTGATAGATCTGACAACCTGTGTATAATTTGGTTAGGATTTAATAAAATCTATTAATTAAAATTTTGAAAAAACCTGTCAAATGCAAAAACCCGCTATTATGATCCCGATATCTGATGATCCGCTAAAAAAATGATAATACTTTTGAATTTTTTGGTTGAATAACTCATGCTTTTTAATATTATATAAAATTGAGAACCTTGTAATTTCTTAGATTTTGATGAAATTTTTATTATGTCATTTGAAAAAATGAAATAATGGTAATAGAAAAAAGCAAAATTTATTGATATGACAATATTAGGCTCTTTTTCGTTATAAATAACTTATGATAAGTTTGCATTTTTATTTATTTTGGATCTAAAATTTAATTTTATGATAAGTTTAAAATATTTTTGAACATTCAAATTATCATATCAGTATTAGAAAAAATGACATAGTAAATAATATTTTTTAATTTTCATGTATATATTCATATTTGATCTTTAAATAATACTATTCATGAAAAATGATATTAAATTGAGAGATAATTTGCATAAAATTTTGAATTCATATTATTTACAAAATATGGATAGTGTTTTTTTTTGTCATCAACAAAAAGACTCAAGGAAAACTCTGCAAACCAAACTGGTAACTCTGAATCCATATGGACGACGAAGAGCGGTTGTTTCTGAGCACTGCGTGCCAGACTGTCCGCCATTGTATTTTGTGTCCGGGGAACATGTATGATCTCTGAGTAACTAAAGCTCTCCTTGAGCATGTGAATGTCTTCCAAATATGTTGCAAAAACCGTCATTCTTCTTGTTCCGAAACTATTTTCATCAATTGAGAACAATCTTTTGCAAACGTAAAATGAAACTAACATGTTCCTTATGCATTCCATTTGACCATATGAGAACTTCTATTTCTGAATGGAAGGATGATAAACCTGTTCTCGTATTCCTTGTCCCCATTAACCCATCAAAACGTTCCTGATTATTATATCAGCCTTGTCCCGAATAAATTTTTCCTTTTTTCCATGAACCATTGTCCCGGTATCTAAGGTCAATTTACCGGTTCCCTATCACGAGTGACACTTGTGTTAATATTGCCCGAGCTTCATTCCAGAGTGATGATTCTGTTTCCGCCAGTTGAAGGGTAACTCTTGGATCGATATCAATATGGATGGTATTAGTTACTATAAATACAGGGAATATTTTGTTGTTCAATTTAAATAATATTTATACTAAAATTAAATGATAATGATAAGACATTGTAATTATGAAAGAAAAGCAAAGACAAAATCGTTGTAGGGATTCTTATTAGTGGTTTTGTTTTGTTGTAACTCTTCAACTAAAGATGAATCGTAAAAAAAAATCTTAACTAAAAATCCGACGAAAGAAATCATCAACTTTAATTTCGTAAACATTTGTTACCATCCGTCCTGGTATTTTACACGGAGAGTAACATACATTAATGAAATTAAAGTTGAATGTTTTTTTCATCAAATTTCTTGTTGATGAGTTTTTTTACGATACATTTTTAGTTGATGGGTTTTATTACTATATGCGATTAAATTTTTTTTATCACTTATGCATTATTTAAACTTTTACACTCTATTTATAAGTCTTTAAACTAAATTACAATTTTTATACAGTACTTTATCAATTTTATAACCGATTTATAAATCTTTATAAATATTTTAACACTTTTACAAATGATTTTATAATGCTTAACAATGATTTTATAAACTCTTATAATTTATGATACTTGTTAGGATGAAATAAAACATAGTTATTCGTACGAAAATATGAAGTAAATCAATAAAGCTTTATAAAGGAGGAACATAAAGTTTTCTTTTATTAATATTGGCAACAAATAATTTAATATTTCTAAGTTATATTAAGTTGTAATTAAGTAGTGTTGAGGATAACTAATTAGCTTAGAAATCCACTCTTCCTGTTTAAAGTATGGCATCAGCCTTCTTCTCCTCTTTACATGATTTCTAGACTTCGAATCATACTTTCTTCCTGCTTCCGGGAAAACAAATGTAGAATTATTTTTTCTCTTTTATTTTCAAACCAATACGTTATACTCCTACCATATTAATCAATACAACTATATCTTTGATTTATTTTTCTTTCTTTATTTATTTTCTTCATGTTTTTGTAGTACGACGAACAACCATGTTTTTAATCTTATAAAATCATTGTTAAACCTTACTAACAATTATAAAATATTTATAAAGATTTATAAATCAGTTATAAAATTCAAAGTAATGTATAAGAATTTAGAAATTATTTTAAGGGCTTATAAATGATTGTAAGAATTTTAAATAATGTATAAGTGATAATAAAGATTGTAAGACATTTAATTGTTTTTAGTAGTAAAATCCCTCAACTAAACACTAATCGCAAAATAATCTCTCATCTAAAAATTCAACGAAAAAAACTCTCAACTTTAATTCCGTTAATGCCGTTCACCTTGCATTTAAAATTCTATGATGGATTGTGACAGACGTTAACGAAATTAAAATTAAGAGTTTCGTTCGTCAAATATTTAATTGATTTTTTCTACAATCCATCTTTAGTTGATGGGTTTTATCCAAATATAATTTCTGTTGATAAAACCAAAATTTGGATCCTTATTGGAAAAATATTTTTAGATCAAAATTGGGCATTAGCTAATGTAATACAACATATAAGGTTGGTAATAGCCAAAGATAAAAATCAGATCAAATTGAGTGTGAATATAAGGAAAATAACGTTGATTTATTATGATATTACAATTATGAGAAAAATTACATAAATGATTCGACAACCGACAATACTATATATCTTATCAGAATCTCCGTTCAACTGCATCAGCTGAGCTGTCCTATAAAGATCCACGATTCTCCAGATTTACTTGCACCATTTTAAAGATTTTTTATAAAGCTTTTCTTGCATAGCCTACATAATTGTTTAATAAATCGTTTTTTTTAGAAATTGAAACCAGGACCTCCTATAATGTACAATCTGCAAGAAATGACCCTTTCTTAGCAAATATAAAAGAAAAAAAATTGGATACGAATATTATTAAAATCAACTTTCCTTTTAAATTTTTTTTCAAAATTCTAATTATGCATTTAACAGTAATTTTATTATTTTCTGTATTTTTATGTAATTTTGATTTTTATATAAATAACAATTAATAATTTGACCCAAAAAAAATATAATAACAATTAATAAAAACTGGAAACAGGAAAATCAATAAAAAAATGTTAGCTTTTAGTTTATGCTAACAGTTTTGTAAAACAATTTTAGAAAAGAATGAAAATTTAAAAGATTTCTTTTTACGACCAAAAAAAATGATTTTGTTTTAAGTAATAAAAGAAACAATAATTTAAATGAGAAACAAAAAAAAAAAGGGCCGCAGTATAAATACAAGCTTGAAAATTGCATATAGAGCTCATTCAGATTGTGGTTTTCTTTCACGAAACAATCACACTGGTAAAGCCTTCTGCTCTCCGGCGCCGCTTTTCGCGAACCCTAGAATCGCCGACGTTTCCTCATCTTTCAGGGTTGGTTTCTGCGCCGTCGCACTTGTAATTTCTCGAAAGCACAATGGCAAGGAACGACATTTCCGACGAAGAAGGTACACAAATCACTTCCCACAAACCCTAATTTCGTCTCCGCGCCGTGATTTCGCTTGGGTCTCTTCCGATTTATCTAAAGTTTTGATTTTTTTCCTCTCCCAGTAGATGATCATGAGCTCGAGGATGAGGAGGGAGAGCCAGTTCATGGAGATCCTGTCGAGAACCCTGACAACGATGATGAAGATGAAGAGGAGGGTAAGCGCTTTGTCCTTGATTTTGGGTTCTTCCTGTGTGAATGTTTGTTCTTTCATCTGATTTCATAATGTGAAAGATCGTCTGATTACACAAGGGCATGCAGTTCATTGTCTGTGTCTGTATCTGCGGTAGGGAATCATATTGCGTGTTCTTAGATGTTATCTTCTGCTGGAAAGTTTTCTCCTTTAATCACTTGGTGTTTATATATTCTCTGTCTCTTGGGGAAGCATCGTCAGTTTACTATTAGACTAAAGGGTTTCTCTGTATGAATCTATGAGTTTCACATTTTATCTCACTCTGAGTTTGAGTCAGTGGTGTTTTTGCTACACTTTTGCACTTAAGTTTTCTTGCCGTGATGTGAGAATCGTATATTTGTTTTGCAGGTGATAATGAATATGATAAGAATGATGGTTTCATAGTGAGTGATGAAGAAGAAGAAGATGACGAGGGAGAAGAAGAGAGGCAAAATAGCGATGGGGAGAAGAAGAAAAAGAAGAAGAAGAAACGAAGGAAAAAGTATATATATTCTTTCCCTTCTTGCTCCCTGAAATTTCATCCTTGCGTAACTTACAAAACATTAATGCTAGTGCAGAGAGATTCATGATAGATTTGATAAACTTATTTGTGTTGGGTATGTATGTCATAAACTACTCCACATATGGTGATTAAACAGGGACGAAGATCTTGATGAAGAGGATTATCTGCTGCTCCAAGATAACAACCCGAAATTCCAAAAGGTCAGCCGTACTTGTGCATAACTATATCAAGATTATTATGTACATGCACTTAAGCAATACATTTGCAATGCTAATAAATATTGATTTTTGTTTTTCCTGAACCATGACAGAGAAAGTATAAGAGGTTGAAGAAAGCTCAAAGGGAGTTTGGCCAGGGAGGATCATCTGATGATGATTTTGATGGGAGTAGTGGAGCTGGGAGAAGTGCTGAGGACAAGATTAAAGACGATCTGTTTGATGATGTTGATGGTATATTCTTTTTAGCTTTGTGATACTCTTATTTTGGCCGTTGATGCATATTTTTGGTTTTGTACTCTTTGTGTCTAGTAGATCTGCCTGATGATGATGTAGGCGATGAGGAAGAACTAGCTGTGGACGAAGATGTAGTTGGGAGCGAGGATGAAATGGCAGATTTCATCGTAGATGAAGATGGCAATGGTCATCGTAGGAAGTACAATTTTTCTGTTTTTTTATCTCTCTTAATCTTATGGTTGTCTATGTCACGTTTAATTTTTCTGATTCTAAACGACTCATTTTTTTCAGGGGCGACCATAAGAAAAAGAAATATAGACAGGGATCAGATATCAGTGCTCTGAGAGACGCTAGCGAAATATTTGGCGATGTTGACGAGCTTTTGTTAATTCGCAAAAAGGGTTTGGCATCAAGTGAAAGGGTGGAAAGAAGGCTTGAAGATGAGTTTGAACCAACTGTTCTCTCTGATAAGTACATGACAGGGAAAGATGATGAAATCCGCCAACTTGATATGCCTGAGAGGATGCAGGTGCGTTCTCTGCTTCAGTTTTTTCTCTGTGTGCTTATGTTAAGTTTATTTGGTGTTCAATGCTGGATGTAAAGATATCTTGTCAACTTTGACAGATATCTGAAGAAAGCACTGGAAGCCCTCCGATAGATGAACTCAGCATTGAGGAAGAGAGCAATTGGATATATGCCCAATTTACTTCTCTACTAAAAGATCCTGATGGACTTCACATTTTTGGTGGTCAAGGTTTCTCGGTTAAGAAGGATGACATTGCAAAGTTTTTGGAGCTACATCATGTGCAGAAACTAGAGGTATTTAAATTCATTTCTAGTTAGATTTTCCTAGAACTGCTCATTGATTGTTATGCTAATTTTTTTTATGCTCTCCTCTAGATACCATTTATAGCTATGTACAGAAAGGAGCAATGCCGGAGCTTGTTAGATTCTTCTGATATCAGTGAGCTCTATATAGAGAAGAAACCGGAGACCAAGTGGCATAAGGTAAGCAGTTTTCTGGGAGAAACAACAAGCACTCAGGTTAATATATTGTTTGCGGAAATTGGTGGATTAATGTAAAAAGTATTTGCCCATGTAGGTCTTCTGGATGATTCAGGACTTGGATAGGAAGTGGCTCCTTCTTCGAAAAAGGAAAATGGCGTTGCATGGTTACTACACAAAACGTTTCGAAGAAGAGTCCAGGAGGGTTTATGATGAAACTAGGCTTAACCTAAATCAATATCTTTTTGAATCAGTCATTAAGTCTCTTAAAGTGGCAGAAACAGAAAGAGAAGTTGATGATGTAGATTCCAAGTTCAACTTGCATTTTCCTGCCGGTGAAGTTGGTATTGATGAAGGGCAGTACAAGAGGCCTAAGAGAAAATCACAATATAGCATCTGCAGCAAAGCGGGGCTCTGGGAGGTTGCAAACAAATTTGGGTATAGTGCTGAGCAATTGGGACTTGCATTGTCCCTTGAAAAACTGGTTAGTAGGATTTTTTCGTTTGGTCTACATTTTGTTTTAAAATGAGAATTCTAATGCTGCTTGAGTTGCAGGTTGATGAGCTTGAGGATGCAAAGGAAACACCAGAGGAAAAGGCATTGAACTTTGTGTGTGCAATGTTTGAAAATCCTCAAGCTGTTCTAAGGGGTGCACGGCATATGGTACGTTCTGTGAACAAACCTATATTGTGGACTCTTAAGCTGGACTTACTACTACAAAAATTTCTCCTAGCCTCAATGCTGACATACTTCTTGTTTTTCTCTCTCAGGCTGCAGTTGAGATAAGTTGCGAGCCATCAGTCAAAAAGTATGTCCGTGGGATTTATATGGAGAATGCAGTAGTCTCAACAAGTCCAACAGCAGATGGGAATGGAGTAATAGACTCTTTCCATCAGTTTTCTGGGGTTAAGTGGTTACGAGAAAAGCCACTGAGCAAGTTTGAGGGTTCGCAGTGGCTTCTCATTCAGAAGGCAGAAGAGGAGAAACTTCTTCAAGTAACGTTCAAGCTGCCCGAGAATTTCATGAACAGGCTAATTAGTGACTGCAATGAACACTATCTAAGTGTTGGGGTCAGTAAGTATGCTCAACTCTGGAATGAGCAAAGAAAATTAATACTGGAGGATGCACTTCATACTTTTATTTTGCCATCAATGGAGAAAGAAGCAAGATCCTTGCTAACTATTAGAGCGAAGAGTAGGCTGCTTTCTGAGTATGGACAGGCTTTGTGGAACAAGGTGTCTGCAGGGCCATATCAAAAGAAAGAAATGGACATTAGCTCAGATGAGGAATCTGCACCAAGGGTCATGGCATGTTGTTGGGGACCTGGAACGCCACCAAATACGTTTGTGATGCTGGATTCATCGGGAGAGGTGCTTGATGTCCTTTATGCTGGATCTCTCACACTGCGATCCCAGAATGTCAGCGACCAGCAACGTAAAAAGAATGACCAGGATCGTGTTTTAAAGTTTATGGTGGACCATCAACCGCATGTTCTGGCTTTAGGAGCTGTCAATTTGTCTTGTACTCGTCTGAAAGATGATATATATGAGGTAAAGATTTCATATACCATAAGCTTTATTTGCTAACCCATGCTAATGATACAAGTTCCGAGTTTGCTCTTAAAATGAAGGACTTATGTTGATACGTTCCGGAAAACTGTGATCACTGGTTTACCTAATTAGTTCCTCAATATCTACTCTGTAGTGGCCTGGATTTGTGCGCTTATCATAAAAACTATTAAACTCTCTGAACCTTGATTCAAGTTTGACTGCCTTCCAGAAAAGGAAGATGTTATATCTGATCAACTAAGCTTGAATTACTGCTTGTGTAGCTGATTTTTCATTGCTATTTCTTTTGCATAGTAAATTTTGGTCATGCTTTTCCTCTTATTTTTTATTTCAGGTCATATTCCAGGTGGTGGAGGAAAAGCCTAGAGATGTTGGACATGGGATGGATGATTTAACCATTGTTTATGTAGACGAATCACTTCCTAGGCTATATGAAAACTCTCGAATCTCAGGTGAACAGCTACCTCAACAGTCAGGGATCGTGAAACGTGCAGTTGCTCTTGGACGCTATCTCCAGAATCCTCTTGCAATGGCTGCGACTTTATGCGGTCCAGGCCGGGAGATATTGTCTTGGAAGCTTCATCCATTGGAGAATTTTCTTCAGGTTGACGAGAAGTATGAGATGGTTGAGCAGGTTATGGTTGACATAACAAACCAGGTTGGAATCGACATTAATTTGGCAGCTAGCCATGAGTGGTTTTGTTCTCCTTTACAGTTCATTTCTGGACTTGGGCCTAGGAAAGCTGCGTCATTGCAAAGGTCACTTGTTAGAGCTGGATCTATATTTGTCCGCAAGGACCTGATAATGCATGGTCTTGGTAAAAAGGTGTTTGTAAATGCAGCTGGTTTCTTGCGCATCCGAAGGAGTGGGCTGGCTGCTAGTAGCAGTCAATTTATCGACTTATTGGATGACACCAGAATACATCCCGAGTCGTATGGTCTTGCACAAGAATTGGCAAAAGATATTTATGATCAAGATGTAAGAGATGATTCGAATGATGATGAGGATGCAATAGAGATGGCAATAGAGCATGTGAGAGATCGGCCAGGCTCTTTGAGGAAAGTTGTCCTTGAGGAGTATCTTGCAAGCAAGAAACGAGAGAACAAGAAGGAAACTTACGGTAATATCATGAGAGAGTTAAGCTGTGGTTTCCAGGATTGGCGGATGCCTTATAAAGATCCAACTCCAGATGAAGAGTTTTATATGAACTCAGGAGAGACTGAAGATACCATAGCTGAAGGCAGAATTGTCCAGGCCACTGTTCGGAGATTACAGAGTGGAAGAGCCATATGTGTCTTAGATTCTGGATTAACTGGGATGCTTACGAAGGAAGATTTCGCAGATGATGGGAGAGACATTGTCGAGTTGTCGGACCGACTAAATGAAGGCGAAATTCTTACATGCAAGATCAAATCGATTCAAAAGGAGAGCTATCGGGTGTTCCTTATTTGCAAAGAAAGTGAAATGAGAAACAACAGGCGCCAGCAAAACCAGAATCTTGATCCCTATTACCGTGAGGATAGAAACAGTCTCCAGACTGAAAAAGAGAAAGCTCGAAAAGAAAAGGAGCTGGTGAGGAAGCATTTCAAGTCTCGGATGATTGTCCATCCCCGTTTCCAGAACATCACTGCTGACCAAGCAACCGAGGTATTCTTTTACTCTGTTTGGTACTTGTTAAGATGCTTACATTAATAGCGTCTTGTTATCTTTCTGATGAGGTTGGTTGTTGGTGCTCAGTATTTGTCTGACAAAGATTTTGGAGAAAGCATTGTTCGTCCAAGTTCTCGAGGACTCAATTACTTGACATTGACGCTTAAGATCTACGGTGGAGTCTATGCTCACAAGGAGATAGTTGAAGGTGGAAAAGAAAGCAAGGACATCACAAGTTTACAGCGGATTGGGAAGACGCTGACAATTGGAGAGGACACCTTCGAGGATTTAGATGAGGTTTGTCTCTTTATTTAAATCACTGTCAACCAGAACATGTGTTTGATTCTTTTACCATAATTATTTTTAATCTTACCACACTTCATAATTGCAGGTCATGGATCGGTATGTTGATCCTCTAGTCTCTCATCTCAAGACGATGCTTAACTATAGGAAGTTCCGGAAGGGGACAAAATCAG
The DNA here is from genome assembly GCF_020379485.1 of Brassica napus. Classification (NCBI taxonomy): domain Eukaryota; kingdom Viridiplantae; phylum Streptophyta; class Magnoliopsida; order Brassicales; family Brassicaceae; genus Brassica; species Brassica napus. The sequence continues at coordinate 7,768,936 of NC_063435.1, read as the reverse complement.
AAGTTGATGAGCTTCTCAGGATGGAGAAGAGTGAAAATCCTGCAAGGATAGTGTACTCTTTCGGGATATCAGACGAGCATCCAGGAACCTTTATACTGTCTTACATAAGGAGCACAAATCCACATCACGAGTATGTTGGTCTATACCCCAAGGGATTCAAGTTCAGGAAAAGGATGTTTGAAGACATTGACAGGCTTGTGGCGTACTTCCAGAGGCATATTGGTGACCCGTTGCAGGAAACAGTTCCATCTATCAGGTCTGTTGCGGCCATGGTGCCGATGAGAAGCCCAGCGGACCGTGGCTCTTCTGGAGGTGGTGCTGGTGGTTGGGGTGGTTCTCAGAGTGAAGGAGGCTGGAAAGGTAACTCGGATCGCTCATCTGCACCAAGACCAGGTAACACTTTTAACTTGCTTCAAAGGGTGCTTGTATGATCATGGTTCGACTTCTCAGGCTTTTTTTTTTAACTTAAATTTTTGGCAAGTCTGACGCAGGTAAGTATTTGTTTATTAATATTGTGAGACTATGATTCTGCATGTTCACTTTTTAAGAAATTGTGAAAATGTATGTGTGTTAGGGAGAGGCGGTGAGTACAGAAATGGTGGTGGACGTGGTGATGGGCATCCAAGTGGAGCGCCTAGGCCGTATGGTGGTCGTGGTCGAGGCAGAGGACGGAGTGATAACAACAGAGAGAGGGAAGATGGAAACCGAGATTGGGGAAATAACAATTCCGGAACCGGAGATGGAGGTTGGGGAAGCGAGTCTGGTGGTAATAAGAGTGGCGGGGCAGGCGGTTGGGGTAGCGAATCTGGAGGTGGTGGTTGGGGAAATGATTCTGGTGGTAAAAAGAGCAGCGAGGATGGTGGTTGGGGTGGCGGTTCTGGTTCTGGTGGTGGCGGCGGTGGTTGGGGAAACGAGTCTGCCGGTAAAAAGAGTGGTGAAGATAGTGGTTGGGGAAACGAGTCTAGTGGTAATAAGAGCGGAGGTGGCGGGTGGTGAAGGATCATAACTAGTGGGTATTTGCAAATGCTAAGACAAAGATAATTAGCTTAATGTTCGTCGTTTATGCTTACTCCTTTTGTTACCTCTTAACCTGGTATTAGTATTTTATGTAAAGACTTTTTATGAACTTTCCAGGAAAGTCTTTAATTAATAGTAATTAACTAGAGCTAATCGTAACAATACTGAATTTTGTTTTTGGATATAAATTCTTTACGAGGCTGAATAACACAAATAGCAATTTTCTTTTGTTTTTTTTTTGGTTGAGAATTGAAATTTGTTGATCAACAAAAGAACTCATTTATATCTATGAAATATCAGAAAATAAATTTGTTATTAAGCTTGTGGAACTCGTAGAAACCGGTGTAAAGAATAAAAAAATGTTGAAGTTACATAACTTCTATTCATTTTCGAAGCATGCATGTCAATCGATGGGGAAACTTGTACCTAAGAAAAACGAAACTATCAGCCGTTCAAAAAAAAAAAAAAAACGAAACTATCATGCTTTTTACCGCCTGTACAATCGTGAAGTCTTATTGTCAACCAAGCAATAAGGGAATACCTCGGAACGCACGCTTTGTGCAAATAAGATCGGCCTGTCTGATGCAGCAGCATCCGAGTAGCTTCAACGTCAAGTTTTCTTTTTAAGTTATTTCCTTTTTACTTAGGGTTTATGTTTTGTCTTTTCTATTAGATTAAAGATTTTAATGACGGTTTAAGAGTTCTATATAAAGAACTCTCTTATGGCTTTTGTAAGATACGTTTTTGATAATTAATAAACTAGCTTTGAGCTTTATACTTTGATAGAGATTTGATTCAATTCATCTTGTTCGAGAAGCCTTATAAGAGATTCGATTAAATTCATCTTCTTCAAGAAGCAGGTCTCTAGAGTTTTCAATCGAAAACCCTAGATTGAGCTGATATCTTGTCCGTACCCTCCATCACTGTCTCATCTCACTTTAGGTTTGATCCTTCTGAGTTGCTCTCAATTTTGAGATGCACAAAATCTGTCTGGCTAATCAGTTGAAGAGTGACGCCATAGGATCTCTTCTTTTCCATTAGCTGAGCGCTGCTGTATTGTCTCTAATAACCTTGCTCGTAAAGTCTGGAAAGTGTCCTCTTTGGTTACAACGAGACAGCCATCTCTGGTCTCCGAAATCGCCAGCTACTTTCGCGTTAAGGGGCACTCCAAAAAAATTTGGGCCTGCCTGTCCGGTAACATCTATTAGAGCATGTGTAGTGGTGAAATTTTGTGAGTTTCTTGTGACTTAAAATAAAAAAATATAAAAATAAATAGAAAGTAAATGTGAAAATAAGAGAAAAAAGAATCATTTACTCATAATGCACATTTCTTTACAAGAGCTTATTCTCTCCATGTCAACATCATATTGGTCTAATTATTTTAAAAAGAAATAAATATTGTTATATAATTAAACAATAATATTTGAGAGGCCCAACTATTTTACCTCACTGCGGATGCTCTAGCAAGCCCAGCGATACGTATTCATATGCATTTCTTGCTAGAAATTTTTTAAGATATTGAACAGTAGGAGAGAGGATTGAAAGACTACTAGAACCGTCTCGTCCTAGAGAGACTTTTCATTCTTCTAAAGATACCATCAATCTAGCTATCGCTTTTTCATTCACATAATTTTAGTTCAGTTTTTTTTCTTATTCAGTCATATATTGTGAAAATACTAATATATTTATGTTTAGAAACATTTAGAAACATGTTTTGAGAAAGCGTCCCCATTTGTAACTCAAACCAAAAGAAAGTGTCTTGTCCATCATTAAATTCAACTCAAATGAACTGATAAGCTTGATTTTTGACTTTTTAACAGCTTTTGTCATATCGAGAACCCTTTCCATATATTTTTAAATAAAAATTATACTATGAAACATATTAAACTGAATCGTTAAAATGCAGATCGTTTTACTTAAAAAAAATTTTGAAAAATATATCACGTAAGTTTTATTCGTTATAAAAAAATACCCAAACTATTTTGATTTCATGTTTAATATACAACCTTATTTTTAGTAGCCAATTATCAAACATTTAACACCCAAAATTCTTACACCATAAAATTAAGGTAAAATTTTGTTTTAGGTAACTTTAAAATTTGGTATAAAAATAGTGTCATTTTAAGTTTTAACGTATGAAACAAAATTAGAAGCGATGAAAGATGTATATCGGTGCTAAATTTAAAAGATATAACTTTAAGTTTTGTAGTAACGAAGTATGTGATTTCAAGATTGTAATGATAATGTATATCGGTGTACATGTTGAAATATAGAATTTTTCTTGACTATTGTCTCGATGAAAGATGTGTTTCCGTAAAAATGTGCTATTGGCTTAATGATGGAGTAGCTGATATGAATGGGAAGAGAGGTGAACAATACATAGGCAACAACACAAATTACAGAATTTTCAGAATGGTTCAAAAGGCAGACTAATCGGCCAACTTGTTTGTTACATTCATGGAGTTTGTTTGGGCGAAATTATATTCTTACGACAAAATGAGAGGTTGTTTTATAAATTGTTTGAGAAAGCATAACATCAGTAGATGTAGCTGGTCGCAGAGAAATGCTTGACGACAATATTATATTGAAACATGTAGAAACTGCTTATGTTTGAGATGCACAAACGTTATCATCAAAGAATGGAAACGATAACGAAAAAGATAAGGAAGATGACAAAGACAAAAATAAGGAAGACAATCAAAACAATGAGAAAGAGAATGCTGAGGATGAAGAAAAGAATGAGGAATTTGATGACGATTATGACCACTATTACTGAAATAATTTTGTTTTAAGAAACAGTTGGTCAGATGACTACAAAGGTGACGAGGGAGGTCCATCAAGACGTGGTGGACGAGGTTCTCCAAACGTATGTAGGTGGAGGAGAAGAGTGGAAACAACTGTCTTTCAGAACAACACACCGGTTCAAACCAAAGAGGTCATCCCCACTCAATAGAGCATCATGGCAACTGGAGAAACAAGTCACACTCACACCCATGTGACTTCCATCAACCCTGGATCAGTGACACCCGTCATTTTGGTAACTCCTCCGACCAAAAAAGTACTTCACCATCGGTTCCTTCAATAATCCAAAACTGGCAACCGTCCTTTCTAATCGGTCTAACTCACGAATATATGGACGACAATTCCGACAATAATATTAGTGTTTTAAAATTTTAATGTTTAAGGACTGTTTAAATGATCGTATAAAACTTTTCAAAAAATATTGGCTAATATCACTGAATTTTTCAAATTATTAAAATATGTGTTAAATTGATCAAAATGAACCCTACAGATGCAAATCGAGAAGAGAAAAAAGGTAAGAGAAAAGTTATTAAAAGAATAGAGATTTAACTCGATAAAATTAGAATGAAATCTTCTTATATATAGTATTAAATTATTCATGATCAAAAACGAATTAGTTTTATTGGCTAATTTCGTAATTCACCTTTTTGCTAATTTCCATTTGCCTTGGAAAACGTCGTCTGAGAGCCTTTCTTTCTTCATTTCCTATTTTTTTTTAATAGTTTACAAAAATCGAAAAAAAAAGAGAGAGTGTTGAGAACCGAATCGAATCGAATCGATCGCGAAAGAAATTTCGATGGATGGTGATGAAGATTTCTACAGCGGCAACGAATTCGCCGACAACGACTCCGATTACGCGGACAGCGTCGACGCCGATTACGAGTTCGTGGAAGACGACGTTGATGATTCTGATGACCTCCTCTTCCGCCGCCGCCAGGTTTGTTCTTCTTCATCTTCTCGATCTCGTTTTCAACCACAGACCATTTCATTTTGGTGATTATTATTGAATAACACAAATCTCAATCGTTCGTTAATTACTTGTCTTTTTCTTTTCTTTTTTTTAATATTGTTTTTCTTTTTTGTTGTGAACAAATAGCAAAACTATAGTGTGTTAAGCGAGGAGGATATATGTAAGCTTCAAGAAGAAGACATCTCGCGGGTTTCTTCTGTTTTGTCCATTTCAACTATCTCTTCTGCTATCCTCCTTCGTCACTACAATTGGTCTTTTTTTTCAGATTTAAAAATCACTACTTTTTTTTTTTTACTGTCCTTAGTATTGAATATTGATAGCATCATTTTTATGGGTATTTTTTTTAGGTGTGTAAGCAGAGTTCATGATGAATGGTTTGCTGACGAAGAAAAAGTCCGACATGCTGTTGGCTTGTTGGACAAACCTCTTGTTCATTTCGTATCTGATGCTGAAGCCGAAGTATGTTTTTTTTTTTTTTTAATTTATTTCTAGTATTGTAAAATTTGTCTGAAATAATTAAACTTTGCTTTTCTAATTTTGGCAGCTTACTTGTGGTATTTGTTTTGAGAGTTACCTTTCTGATAAATTGCACGCTGCTGCTTGTGGTCACCCTTTTTGCGATTCGTGCTGGGAAGGTTTGTTTTTCTGCTGGCCTGCTAATATTGAGACATATCTCTCAGACACATGTGTAGATTATACTTGCAAAGTACTATCTTGAATGATGGTTCATTCTTGTTTGGTTATCTGTCTGATCTTTCCGCACATCCTTAGGTTATATCTCCACGGCGATTAATGATGGTCCAGGGTGTCTTATGTTACGATGCCCGGATCCTTCTTGCAATGCTGCTATTGGTCAGGATATGATCAATGCGTTAGCTCCTGAGAAAGATAGACAGAAGTACACAAGTTATTTTGTTAGATCATACGTTGAAGACAATAGAAAGGTAAACTATCAATCTTCAGTTTCATTATTCTTCAGGCATGTTCATGATGTTTAGTTGTCTTCTAGTGCATAATCTTAGTGTTCTTTATCCTTCAGACCAAGTGGTGTCCTGCTCCAGGCTGTGACTACGCTGTAAACTTTGTTGTTGGGAGTGGTAATTATGATGTGAATTGTCGATGTTGTTACAGTTTCTGCTGGAATGTAAGTCGCTCCTTTCATGTAAAATTCTCATCTTTCCATTGCCTAGAAAGTAATTGACTCGAACGCGACATGTGACCGCAGTGTGCTGAAGAAGCTCACCGTCCTGTAGATTGTGACACCGTATCTAAATGGATAATGAAGAATAGCGCTGAATCTGAGAACATGAATTGGTACGTTGATTTGTCCGATATAGATGCTTAAGATGTTTGGCATGTAGCTCAACCTTAAAAGGATGCTTGAAGTTCTTAAAAATATATGGATTCTTTATATTGTATTGGTATTGATGGTGACCATTTTTTATATAGCCAAAACAATGGATACGTTTTCGTTTTTAACTCTTAGAAGAATTTATATTTGCTTTCTTCTCATCAGTCTCCTAGAAGTATGGTGCACCATTCTTCACATTCTGAATTGGTTCTTCGAAACTCTATATTGACTTTCAGGATTTTGGCAAACTCGAAGCCCTGTCCAAAATGTAAACGGCCGATAGAGAAGAACCAGGGTTGTATGCATATTACATGTACCCCGCCATGTAAATATGAGTTTTGCTGGTAAGTTGATAAAGCAGTTGATTGTACATAATGCCATCATATCATGAATTCTGCTTATGTTCTCTCTGTGCGTCCTGGAATCATAACTCAAAGAGTTGAATTTTTACGTCTATTTTCAGAAGCAAGATAGAAAATAAGTTGATTATTTTATTTTAGGTTAGGAATTAACTGTGTTAATATTGTTTCTGCATGTTTCAGTATCTTTTTTAGTAGCTGGTCCTCATATGAATTTGGTTGTGTTATATTTTGTTTTGCTTCCACTCAATATTCATCATAAGTATTTGTATTATGTAAATGTAGGCTCTGTCTGGGAGCATGGACAGAGCATGGTGAAAAGACAGGTGGCTTTTATGCTTGTAACCGTTATGATGCAGCAAAGCAAGACGGCATTGTATGAGTTATATACTTTGCTTTTGCCCCTGCCTGACAACAGATATGTTAAGTCTATCTCTGAACGCAGTTTATGTCTTTCGTAATCTTTTTGTGCAGTATGATGAGACTGAGAAACGCCGAGAGATGGCAAAAAATTCTCTTGAGAGATATACCCACTACTATGAAAGATGGGCAACCAATCAATCGGTATGTCAACTTTTGTACATTTAGTTTCCTTTCTGTTTAAAAGGGGAATTATAAATAAATAGATTTTCAGCAGTCTTTGCTTCTTGGAAACAAAAAATCTATTCATGTACCAAGAGAAGTAGACTAACTATTTTAATGACTAATCCTAAGTGTATATGTTTATCATTTTTTCGAAGTAGAGTAGTATTAGATATGAATATATATATATATATATATATTTTTTTTTTTCCTTGAGAATTTTGAAAAATTAAGAAAGTGAAGCTGGCTGATTTTGGAATGCATAGAGGCTATGTAACATAGAAAGAAGTGCATGTAGTGTGTATGATGTATTTTTGTATAAGGAACCTGTCCTCTAGCTGTGAGAATTTAGCAACTAGTATGTTTACTTGTTGGTTTATGCTCGTTGGGGATTGGGTACTGTGAGTCTGTGATTGTTAACATTTAACAAGTCGTGTTACTGCTAGAGGAAAGTACTGCTCTAAAATTCTATGGCATATTAAGCATATCAACGAAATTAGTCGTTAGGGAGGTTATAATAAACCTTGGAATTTTTCTTATCCATATCATTCTGTCTTAAATTTTTCATTTACTCTTTGTTGAATAATAACCCTACAGTATAAGAGGTTTTGTATTTGCAAAAAGCCCATCGGCGTTTACTCTAAAATGATTTAAAAGAAATTTCATCTGCTTGCTGCAGTCTAGGCAAAAGGCGCTGGCGGATCTTAAGAAGATGCAAACAGATGATGTAAGCTTACATTGCAATACTTTCTCATGTAAATAAGAACCATCAAAGAAGTATCATGATGATCTTCTACAATATATAAAGCATATATGCCCTTGTTGTTTGTTATCTAATTTGGCATGCATGACACTTCTAAATTTTGGTGAATGTTCTAATGTTTGGTTTCGCTAAAGTTTTTTTTACATTGACTTGACAGATAGAGAAGCTTAGTGACATACAATGTCAGCCTGAATCACAACTGAAGTTCATTATAGAAGCGTGGTTACAGGTAATATTCCGCTCCTCCTGTGAGGTATCTCAGACTTCTGGACTTGGCTCACTAATTTGATCTGCAATCATTAGATAGTCGAATGCAGACGAGTTCTTAAATGGACATATGCTTATGGTTTTTACATACCTGACCATGAGCATGGAAAGAGAGAGTTTTTCGAGTACTTACAAGGTAACTTGTTTCTAATCCTCAAATCATACATTTAACTCTTTTTTTGTTCTTTCAAAAATCTTTGTTTTGATTCCTTGATTGCATCACTTCCTGCGTGTTTTGCTTCCTATTTATAGAACATCTTGTAGTCTAGTAAGATAGGGAATGGTTTAGAAAATGTAATGATGGATCCAAATTAGCCAGACATCATTAGTTTTTTTTTTTGTAAGATAGGGAATGGTTAAGAGAATATACCTTATCTGAAATAAATTGGATTTTATGTTCAAACGTCTTCATAACAAATTGGTTCACCTTAATCTGAAACTTAAACCAATCTGGTCAGGGTTCAGTATCATATTTGGCCACTAATTTCTGTTTGTTAATTGGAATGGGGACTTTTGTTGGTAACAGGCTTTTATTGTGCTTATCATTTGATTTATTCTCTTCTGTTTCCATGTATTTAGGCGAAGCTGAGTCGGGCCTTGAACGACTTCATCAGTGTGCTGAAAAAGAACTGAAGTTGTACTTTGAAGCCAAAGGTCCATCGGAAGATTTTAATGAGTTCCGCACAAAACTCGCTGGTTTAACAAGGTAATTTCTATACCTACAGAAAATACTGATAAGCCCCAAAAAAAAGTTTCAAGAATTTGGTGTGAACTATAAGGAAGTTTTCATCCATCCCTTTTTTTTTTTTATGACTGGGGATTGAGCAGTGTCACCAAAAACTATTTCGAGAACTTAGTTAGAGCGCTGGAGAATGGGTTACCGGATGTGAACTCGCATGGTGCATATGGTCGAGCGGCAAGTTCAAAGAATAAGGGATCCACTTCTCGAGCCAGCAGCTCGGATTCAGGAGGCCAATGGGCTTGTGAACGTTGCACTCTTGTAAATCCAAAGTCCGTCACCATTTGCCAGATTTGTGAACATGGCCGGTGAATAAAAGGATGCCAGCAAGAAATCTTCATACTTGCATTAAAAGACTGTATTATTAATGTTTTTGTCCCGCGGCTATGGTCAAGTGGAAGTGTATTCGAAACTTTTTTGCATGTTTTTCTGTTGTTGGAATATCAAAGCTGAATAAGTCTTTACAAGATAATTATAAACTGGTTAAATGCCAATTTATGTAAATTAGTTTTATACAAAATCTTTCGGGACCAAAATCTTTCTCTTCTCTGTTCTCTCTCCTAAATCTTTCACAGAGAAAGAGATGAGAAAAACTTTTGTTTATGTATGTTTTTTATTGTATTGATCGAAATCAATTTTAATCTTCAGCTTCGTTGGATTTTAGTTCCGTTAGGCAACTCTGATTGAGTTTTACTACATTTTCCGAATAATTCGGTAGTATTCCGTCTCTTTTTTAATCCTTCATTCTGAAACAATTTTAGAATGCTTGATTTCACTTCAGTTAGGAGTAGTTTTTCCATTTTTCCGGAAGCAATCCTCTGTTTATAATGTGGAGTATCTTGTAGAATGAAAATTATGGGGGTAAAAATTGATGAATAAAGAAGACCGAGTCTTTCGGTGTTTGTTTCAAGTATTTCTTGTTGTTTAAGTTATTTGAATAAGTCTTCCTCTGTTATAGGAAGTGGTTTAGTTGTTAACGAGTTTGTAGGAAGTAGTTGTACGCTTTGTTATTTAAGCAACGCTTACGTTGTCTTTGTTGAATAAGAGAAAACAGAAGTTTCAGTTTATAAAGAGTTTCAAGTGGTATCAGAGCTCTGACAAAATCTGTTGTGAGTTCTAGGTGAAATCAAAGTGAGAAGAGATGACTGAAAAGGAGTCCTCGTTGAGAATTCCAAAGCTTGATGGAGATTATGAGCATTGGGCAATGCTCATGGAGAATTTGCTGAGATCCAAGGAGTGGTGGGAGCTGATCGAGACCGGGATCACTCAGCACGGAAGAAATGTGACGTTGACGGAAGATCAGAGAACCGAGCTTGCAGATCAGAAGCTCAAAGACCTCAAGGTGAAGAACTATCTCTTTGCCTCCATTGACAAAAATGTTCTGAAGACGATCGTGAAGAAGGACACGGCAAAGGACATATGGGAGTCTCTGAAGGCAAAGTATCAGGGCAACACAAGGGTGAAGAGTGCACAGCTTCAGAGGCTGAGAAGAAACTTTGAAGTGTTGGAGATGAAGGAGAGTGACTCAATCACGGACTACTTCTCCAGAGTCATGGTGGTGTCTAACGACATGCGGAATCTTGGAGAAGAGATGTCAGATGAGAAGGTAGTCGAAAAGATCTTAAGAACACTTGTGGAAAAATTCACCTATGTGGTCTGTGCGATAGAAGAGTCGAAAGATATCAAAGACTTGTCGGTGGATGAGCTGCAGAGTTCACTACTTGTCCATGAGCAGAACCTGAGTAAACACACTGGAGAGGAACAAGCACTGAAGATGGAAGGAGGAAGAGGACGAGGTGGCTATTCTAATGGACGAGGGGGATATCAGAACAGAGGTAGAGGCAGTTACAGAGGGGGTCGTGGAGGACAAGACAGAGGAAGTGGAAGCTTTGACAAAAGCAATATCGAGTGCTACAAGTGCCATAAGTTGGGACATTTCAAAAACGAATGTCCTAGCTGGGAGAAGGCGGCTAACTATGCGGAACTGGAGGAGGATATCCTGTTGATGGCTCAAGTTGAGACTGAAGAAAGACATGTGTGGTACTTGGATTCCGGATGTAGCAATCACATGTGTGGAAACAAGGGATGGTTCTTAGATTTTGACAACAAGTTCAGACAACAAGTGAAGCTTGGAGATAATAGGCGGATGCAAGTGGAAGGGAAAGGCAACTTAAGGTTGGAGATTAATGGTGTCATTCAAGTGATCACTGCAGTCTACTTCGTGCCGGGGTTGAAGAATAATCTGTTATCTGTCGGTCAGTTGCAGCAGAAAGGGTTGAGGATAATAATCGAGGAAGATACGTGTGAGATTTGGCACAAACAACAGCGCAGGCTGATCATGCACTCTGTAATGACCACAAACAGGATGTTTGTAGTAACTGCTGTCGTCAAGGAGCCCAAGGAAGCACTAGAAGCAAACCAAGTTCAGAGTATGGTGGAGACGTTGGAGGAAACTTGGCACAAACGCTTCGGACATCTGAATCACAACAGTTTGCTAACGTTAGCAGATAAGGCAATGGTGGAAGGTCTACCAAAGATCAACATCAATGGGACAGTGTGTGAAGTATGTATGAAGGGGAAGCAGATTAGAGAAAAGATACCAAAGAAGAGTCTATGGAGAGCAACACGACGACTGGAGCTGATTCACAGCGACATCTGCGGGCCTATCTCACCCACATCTGAAAGCGGCAAGAGGTACATAATTAATTTCATTGATGAGTATAGCCGAAAATGCTGGACCTTCTTTCTTGCTGAGAAATCAGAGGCGCTGAGAACCTTCAAGGAGTTCAAGAATGCTGCAGAGAGGGAAAGTGGGGAGCTGCTTGTCTGTCTCAGAACAGACAGAGGTGGAGAATACAACTCCAAGGCGTTTCAGGACTACTGCGTGGAACACGGTATCAAACGGCAACTGACAGCCGCATACACGCCCCAACAGAACGGCGTTGCGGAAAGAAAGAACAGAAGCATCATGAATATGGTGAGGTGCATGCTGTTTGGTATGAAGGTACCGCTCAGGTATTGGACAGAGGCAACACAATATGCTGTTCACATCCTCAACAGAAGCCCAACAAAGAGACTAGGAGAAGTAACGCCAAGTGAAAGGTGGAGCAATCACAAGCCGACTGTAGAACATCTTCGTGTGTTTGGCTGTGTAGCTTATGCGCTTATACCTTACGAGAAGCGTGTGAAGCTAGATGAGAAGAGCGTGAGATGCGTCATGTTTGGTGTGAGTAAGGAGTCGAAAGCTTATAGACTTTATGATCCTATTGGGAAGAGGATTATAATAAGCAAAGACGTGAGGTTTGACGAGGAGATGCAGTGGAGTTGGGAAGGTAATGACGATGAAGAAAAGTTTGTGGAATGTTTGGATGATGAAGCTGAAGAAGAGAAGAGTCAGGGTGAGAATCTGGAGGCAGAACCGGTAGCAAATGAAGAAATGGTAGAAGAAGAACATGTTCCTGCATCAGAAGCGGTAGAAGAAGAAAATGTTCCAGGAACAGGAGAGAGATCAAACACAGGCAGAGCAGGAAGGAGCAAACTCAAACCAGTCTGGATGAAAGATTACGTAGTTGATGGGAGGGGTCTGATTATGGAAGAAGATGGTGAAGAATTGATTGCCATGTTTGTCTCCGGTGATGATCCAGAGAAGTTTGAAGAAGCGGTCAGATATGACATATGGAGGAGAGCCATGGAAGCCGAGATTGAATCGATAGAAGAGAATGAGACATGGGAGTTAGTCAGTCTACCTGAGAACGCAAAGGTGATAGGCGTAAAATGGGTTTTCAAGACCAAGCTGAATGAAAAAGGAGAGGTGGATAAGTATAAAGCAAGGCTTGTGGCTAAGGGATTTCACCAAACCTATGGAGTAGACTTCCATGAAGTCTTTGCACCAGTGGCCAGATGGGACACAATCAGGTTGATACTTGGTCTTTCGGCTCAAAGGGGATGGAGCATTTACCAACTAGATGTGAAGAGCGCGTTCCTGCACGGTGAGCTGAAGGAGGATGTTTACGTGGAACAACCCAAGGGGTTTGAGTCTCAGGAAGATGGTGAGAAGGTTTACAAGTTAAAGAAGGCTCTATATGGTCTGAGACAAGCTCCTAGGGCCTGGTACAGCAGGATCGAGAGTTACTTTATGAGGGAAGGCTTTGTGAAGTGTTACTGCGAACACACATTGTTCGTAAAGACAGAAGGAGGGAACTCGTTGATCATCAGTCTGTACGTCGATGATCTCATCTACACCAGCAACTCGGAAAGCATGCTTGATAGCTTCAAAAAATCGATGCAAGAAGAGTTTTCAATGACGGACTTAGGGAAGATGAAGTACTTTCTAGGTGTGGAGGTTGTACAAGATGAAGCTGGGATCTTTATAAGTCAGAGAAAGTATGCTCTGGAGACTCTGAAGAAGTATGGGATGCAGGATTGCAATGCTGTGAGAAATCCGATGGTTCCAGGCAACAAACTGACAAAGAGAGGAGCTGGAGAAGAAGTGGATCCAACGGCTTACAAGCAACTTGTGGGAAGCTTGAGGTACCTAACAGCTACTCGACCTGATTTAATATATTCTGTGAATGTGGTCAGTAGATACATGGAGAATCCAAGAGAGGAACACATGATGGCTGTCAAGCGTATCATGAGGTATGTGAAAGGGACTGCAGGTTTCGGAATTCAGTACTTGCGTGGTGGAGAAGAAAAACTTGTGGGGTATGTGGATAGTGATTATGCAGGCGATGAAGACGATAGAAAAAGCACATCAGGTTTTACATTTATGTTTGGAGGAGGAGCTGTGTCCTGGAGCTCAAAGAAACAGCCCATCGTTACTCTTTCTACCACGGAGGCAGAGTATGTTGCTGCAGCAAATGGAGCTTGTCAAGCTGTATGGATGAGGAATATGTTAACTGAAATCGGGTTTGATCAAGGTGATGGTACGGTTCTTTTCTGCGACAACAGTTCAGCTATCAAGTTATCAAAGAATCCTGTGCTACATGGAAGAAGCAAGCATATACATGTGAGGTTCCATTTCTTAAGAGAGCTCGTGAATGAAGGTATCATTTCAATGGAGTATTGTTCAACTCATGAGCAATTAGCGGATATCATGACAAAACCGGTAAAACTTGAAGTGTTCGAGAAGTTGAGGGCAGACATTGGAGTAACAGTGAAGGAAGGTTAAACTTGAGGAAGAAGTTCAAGTTTAAGGGAGGGATTGATGAATAAAGAAGACCGAGTCTTTCGGTGTTTGTTTCAAGTATTTCTTGTTGTTTAAGTTATTTGAATAAGTCTTCCTCTGTTATAGGAAGTGGTTTAGTTGTTAACGAGTTTGTAGGAAGTAGTTGTACGCTTTGTTATTTAAGCAACGCTTACGTTGTCTTTGTTGAATAAGAGAAAACAGAAGTTTCAGTTTATAAAGAGTTTCAAAAATATATTCAATAGATCTAGGCCGGAATAAGTACAGTTGGGGTCTCTTGACGTCTCAACATATATTCTAATTCTAGTTCCAACCATCGACTTCTGGGCTTAAAGCTCTGGCAGTATTTCATGAAACGATTTTATGAAACGATTTTATTGAAAAAATTAGGAAGGCTTTCTGAAATATGTATGATACCTTCTTGAATTTAAGTTATAAGCCATATTTCAGCAAATAAAACTGAAGAAGTATAATATTTTATAAATTTAGGAATATATCACTACAAGAAAACAACGTAATTCTGACTGACATTCTGACGGAAAATGAAATCCTCGGAATATTTCGACGAATTTCCGAAGAAACCCAAATTTTGGGTTTCCTCAGAATTTCCTCGGAATATACCGATGAAATACCGAGGAAATCATATTCCTCGAAAAACACCGACGAATATCCGATGATATATTATAGCCGTTAGAGAACCGTTGGGGGATTTTAAAAATTTCGAGGAAAAAGCCGTTGCCGTCGGGATTCCGTCGGAATTTCCTCGGTACTGTCGGCAGCATTTCATCTATAAATACCCGCACCCCCATCCTCTTCATTCACTCCATTTCTTCATCCTCTCTCACATACTATATTTACACACGAATTTAATTGAAAAAAACATGTCTTCTTCAAATTATTATCGTTCTTGGATCGATCGACCTCATTTGGATCCCAACACGAGATTGCTTACGGAAGAATACCAACGAGGTATAACCGAATTCATGGGGTTAGTTCATCGACAATCGGAAGCAAAAACGGGTATGTTAAGATGTTCTTGCTCTAATTGTAAAAATAGAAAGATTATTAAAGAGTGGGATGTTTAGACTCATATATATTTTCAATAAATTTTCATGAAACGATTTTATTGAAAAAATTAGGAAGGCTTTCTGAAATATGTATGATACACCTTCTTGAATTTAAGTTATAAGCCATATTTCAGCAAATAAAACTGAAGAAGTATAATATTTTATAAAATTTAGGAATATATTGATAACTATGTATAATCTTTATAAAATTTAGGCAAACTTTCATAAATGTGTATTTTAAAAATACATTCATAAATGTATGTTTAGAAAGACTTTCATGAATATATGTTTATGAATAACTTTAATTCAAGAAGATATCATACAGATTTCAGAAAGCCTTCCTATTTTTTAAAAAAAAAAATCGTTTCATAAAATAATTTTGAAACAAAAAATTTCGGAAAGTTCGATTTTTGAAATATCTATACATTTAGTATATTTTTAGGAATTGTATAATTTTCATTTAACCTTTAATGAAACATATTTTGGTCAAATTGATTTTTGTGGGTTAGTTTGTAAACAAAAAGATGTTTTAAAACTATTTGAAGCTATTTCTCTTTCTTTTGTGTTCTTATAATCTTTTTAATCTTCAGTTTAATTTTATTTACCAATTTAGATAATTGTAATTTATTTTATTAATTATCTATCTATCTCAAGATGGATTTGAAGGATCCAAATTTCTATAAACTTGTTATGTTACCAAAATTTATGCTTTCGCGTCTTAACTAAACCGATTAAAGTTGATAGTTAACCAAATAAGATCGATTTAAACACGATTTGAGACCCAGACTCATTAGAAAAAAAAAAGTGATCCAAATCCAGACCTGTTATTCCTTCGAAACTTTTAACTAAAAAATCCCCAATTTGTTGAGCCCTATAAAACAAAATCTCATTCGATTTGGAAGCAGAAATCAATGGAGTCATCTTTGGAGCTTTACAAAACATGGAGAGTCCAATCGTGGAAGATGAATTCGACAAAGATGTTGTGGAGAGAGACAAATTCGAAATCGAACAACTAGTTGAAAACTTCGTGAAAAAGCCTTCAATTCAACTTGACGAGGTTCCAGAAAGTGAATTTAGGATTCTTATTTTAGTTTGAGGATTACGGGGTTTTGTGTTTTGGGTTTAGGAACATATGTAAGGGTCGGGTTGATTTTTGTTTTTGCTCGGGTGTTACTTTTGGTCGGGTCTTACTTATGGTCGTAAATTCAGTTTAGTCTCAGATAAAACAATAAATCGATATAACTGTCTAATTTGATCAATGTGGAGAAATAGGTCTCGAACTATGAATTCGAAGAAAAATAGCTATAAAATATTAACAATAGTTTCGGAAAGATTTGACATTATATCATAATTTTCGTGGAAAAATAGCTATTCTGCCCATCTCAAAATGGATTTGAAGGACCCAAATTTCTGTAAACCTGTTATAAACTTGTTATGTTACCAAAATTCATGCTTTGACGTCTTAACTATCCTTTCTCTAATTCCTTGTTGTCCCCATGCCAAAAAATGGTAAGACGAATAGAAGAAGAATTTTAAAAAATCTCCATCCTTGTCTCCAAGCAAGGCTTCTAGCATTTTCGTCTTAAACCCAACTTTCTTATCGTCCGTCACTCGCTGAAAACAACCCTAAATCTCACAAACCCACTTCTCCTTCTGATGGCATCTCAAATTCAAGCTTCACGCATCTTAACACCATCAATCATCGAAATTGATAAAGGTCGACCCTTTATGATAAATGTGTTCCACTTCCACACAAGGATCAATCCCATCAAAAGGTACCCACTTTTAGGGGAATCTCTTAATTTTGCTTTTTGGCACTGAAACATTCTCTCTCAACAGTTTTCAGATTCGAAGACCGAATCAGAGAGTAGCGTTTGCGTTAGACACGGGCTCTTCAGTTCCTCCTCCTGGTCCTGGAGACAACGGAGGGGACAGAACAGGTCTAGGTAGCACTAGATTAGGCAGAATCGCGGCTGCGTTAGGCAAACAGCTGCTTGTGAAGATAAACTCCGCGAGACAAAACTTTCCCATGAAGATATTTCTACTGCTTCTTGGTTTCTACACTGCTAATGCATTGGCCACGATTCTTGGCCAAACCGGTGATTGGGACGTGCTGGTTGCGGGTATCGTCGTGGCTGCCATTGAAGGAATCGGTATGCTTATGTATAAGAAGAAGAAGAAGGAGACATCTGCCTCTTCTTCTGGGAAGAAGTTTCAGTCTTTTGTTGTCTTTATGAATTTCTGGAAAGCTGGTGTTTGTTTGGGTCTCTTTGTTGATGCTTTCAAGTTGGGTAGCTGAAAAAATTTAAAGTCTTTTCTTTCTTTTCTTCTACTGTATGAATATAGATATATAGAGAACCTTTGATTAGAGTCACAAGTGTATCAGTTGCAACTAGAGTTTCAGTTTTGTCTGAGAATGCAAGTCCTTTTCTTTGCACTAACGTCTGCATTAAACTTTGTTTCAGAACGCTTGTGAATCAATTGCTTTGCTCTAGACAGTTTCTTTAGAATCTTACTGAGAGTTAGAGGAGGCATACACAACTTAATTTGAGGCATATGTTTGCCACCTTAAAACCCAATTCTCATATATGATTATACTGTTACTTAAAACAAGAAACCTCAGCTTACAATCCTTTCCTGATCTATGCTCTACTAAGATAAAATAGTGTTTACAAGTAGGCTTAAAAGGTTTGTTTTGGAAGAAATAAAGAATCTAGTTTCTTTAGAATCTTAATAGGAGCAAGAGGACTCTTCACACAACTCAACTCAGTGTTGCCATGAACTAGACAATGTACCGCCGCCACTTCTTGGTTTGTGTCCCTTAGTATCTAATTGGTCCGTCAAGGCTGCCTGTAGCAAACTGAGAGATACCACAACAAAAAGATGAATGACACTCAAAACTTCAATTGAAGTACTTCCCTGTCTTTTGACATACAATTTTGTTTGAAATTAGAAGTGAAGATGTAAGAGAAAAAGGACCTGTTGAACTATTGGATTTGTTGAGGTTGTAAATTCATGAGTCATTCCTTGCCAGACGATTTTTCCTTCATACAGAAACAATAACCTGAATAGAAGAAACCCAAACTTCTCAAGGGATGAAAGAAAAAAACCATATCATGTTATGTATTTCAAGAATGTGGACTATATAATCAGGACCTGTCTACAGCTCTTTGAATGGTGCTATGTTGATGGGTAACAACCAAATAAGAGGCGATCTTCCCAGGTTTCCCAAGTGAATCCTCCTCCCCCGTCAAGTGAACAGATCGTATAAGATCTTCAACTACAGTTGATGCAATGGGATCAAGTCCAGCTGTTGGCTCATCGTACAAGAGCACCTAAGAAGAAGAGAAAAGCAGTGCATGATAGAGTTACATACACTTTTATCAAGAACTATACAAAATGCAGGAGCTAGCATGAATCTTTGGGTTACCTCTGGCTCTATGACCTCCTTTGTTGTATCGAAAATAAGTGAACGAGCTAAAGCAACCCTTTTCTTCATCCCACCAGATAGCTCAGAAGGCAGTCGATTCTCAACACCCTGATCTTATTAGAAAAGAATAAAATCATAAGGAACAAGATGTTTCTAGGTGAAGCAAATCTTTCATAACTGATGTGATAAATTAGGGTACCTTCAAACCAACAGCTGCCAAGGTCTGTGTCACAAGCTCAGATATTTGATTCTCCGACATTTTTGAATTCTCATAGCTGAAATTAGTTATAACATGGAAAGGTTAAATCAATAAAAAGACTTTCTGGCTAGAGACAATGAGTGGTGATGTATAACAACTTACAGTAGAAAACCAACATTTTCACGAACTGTAAGAGAATCAAAGAGAGCTGCACTCTGAAAAACCTGTAAAACAAAACCCATTAGATACACAAAACTCCAAACCATAAAAAATGCACGAGTCATGAGGAAGAGCACTTACAAGGCCAATACGAAGCCCTGATATCTCCTCATCACTTATCAAACCAGCTCGCTTTTTCCCTCGTATATAAACCTCTCCCTGATCATTAGAGACAACCCATAACCTAAAAGGATACCATCATCTAACTAGAGAGAGAGAGAGAAAAAAAAAGGAAAGACTTGTCAGACCTTGTCTGGAGCAAGAAGACCAGCCATGATCTTTAAAATGGTTGATTTTCCAGTCCCAGAAGGACCAATCACCCCAACAGCTTCCCCATGTCTAATCTACATTACCCAAAAAAAAAAAAACAGTTTAGAATGTGTTTTGAACAATCCTAAAATCTTGTCTAAAGGTAGAAATATCCTTTAACAAAACATGAACAGCATTACCTTAAAGGAAACACCTTTCAAGATATGTTTATCCCCAAATGATTTGTAGACATCTCGACATTCTATAAGAACATCAGAATCGTTCTCAGGTTCACGCAAACCTCCTCCTGACTTTGATACACTCTGCAGATATCAAAAAAAAAACTATTAGACAACAACTACAATTGCATAAGATTTGATTGCAGATAAAAGGCAGAAACTTTGAGAAATTACATCGAATTTGGTGGCGGTGGAACAGCAAAAGAGTTTCCGACGGAACGGGCTAATACTTGTTCTAGACATAGGGACGGGTTGGTGGGAAGAAGCATGGAAGTGTAAACTTGTACGAAGCAAGGAAGAAGAGGAAAAAGAAAGCATGATTCTGGGTTTTGAGATCTTGAAGAATGGGATCGAAGATGCACCACCGTTTTGGAGAAATTGACACAGATGAATCAAAGGTGTGGGCTTTGCTGGGAATATAGTTTTTTCAACTTACATCGAAAGCAGAATTGGTGAAAATACCAAAAACTAAATAAAATAAATTTATTGAAAATGATAAAGAGAAAAGTAGAGAGAATGGGTTTTGGTTAATAAGTGATGAAACTCATTCGAAAGTGAAATACAAATTTTAATTTTACTACTACATAAGTTAGCAGCATCACCACAAAACTCTATAGGAATTAAGAGCCCACAAAAAGGTGGTACCTAGAATCCACATTGGAACAACTTACAGAAACAAACCATAAGAACTAAAATCGCCACTAACTCCAGATATACAATTAACAAGTAGTACACATGAGCATTAAACAAACTAACTTAGCAAACTTTAAAACTGAGTACATGCCAATGATCGAGATATAAATGGTGATGATTGGTTCGAATGTGGCTTTAAAAATTTAGCTGTGTAGATGTTTAGCTGTAGATAAATGGGTTGTAGCTATAAAGTTGTTACTGTAGACTTTTTTATGCAGAGACTTTTGTTGTAGTTAAATTTGTTGTAACTGTAAATTATATGCTGTAGATATTTTAAAATAAAATATATGAAATATGTGTTGTATATATAAAATTATTATTTTATATGAATTAAAATAATTTATATTAATATATTTTTATAAATTATCAAAATTTATTGTAATTTAAAATGTGATATGTAAATAATATTTATATTATTTAAATATCTTAATTATTAAAAACACTCAAAATCAAAATTAAAATATTTATAAAAGTTTTTATTATGATTATATAATTTATTTGATATTATAGATATTTTTTTTATTTTACAGATTCTACAGCCTATAAAAAGATGATGTAGTATTTTTGTCTAAAATACATAAGAAAAAGTTTTGCTTTATTTTTTTTTGCTGTAGCTTTAAAAATAAAGCTAAAGCATGATTGGTAAAACTAAATAAAAACTTGATGTAGACTTTAATTTTTAAAAGTAAAGCTACAACTTGATTGATAAAATTTAGTGATTTAAAAATAAATAAAGCTAAAGTAGGGAGATAAAGCCCACCAATCACCCCCCTCCCCCCCTATGGCCAGCCACACGACAATTTCCACTTCTTATCCATACCACGACTCATCACTGCTGCCTACGCCTACCAAACAATAATGCCCAAAAACAAAGAACATAGGAGATTTCATAACCCGACAAGAAAAACCGCTACTCTATCCACACAACCTTCGGACCACGGATACGACACACTCATAAATGTCCACTTTCCCTTAGACATAAGTCACCAAACACCACGAAGACAAAGTCTTGCCGACTGAAACTCTCTGAACACATGGCAGAAAAAACAATCAGCAAGCAATCGCTGCACCCATTACCCCTAAAAGAAAGTTTGCTAAATCAAGTGTCAAACTCCAAGCATAAAGACATCATAACCCTAATTTGTACGGAAGCAAAGAAAAACCGACAACATCAAACTCCTTTATCTATTTATTATATTTATTTATGTAATTTATTTAGATTATGATTTGTGTTTTATTGATTATGTCTGAGTAAATCACATATTAGATTTATAGTTCTTCAAAGGATTGATAAATTATTAGATTGAATGATTTGGGTTATCTTATATTATTCACTTGTTCTTAAAGCTAGATTTGGGTTGACAACCTAAAATCTAGATCTTATGATAACGGGTAGATACGAAAATATTATTTATTGCCTGAACTAATTTTAAATGAGCTAAATAACTAATTTTAAATGAGCTAAATGGGATTTAGTGAACTTTATAAACCTGATCTTAATGCTTGTCTGAACTGATTGAATTCTAGAATCTAGACAAAAATTATATCTGCAACAAAAGTTGATTGATTTGATTGTAGTGCTTTGAGTTCTAAAACTGTATTTCATGAACCCTTAGCATCTATTTGTTTACAATTCTGAATTACTTATAGATTTCTCTAAGTCTAGCTTTTCTCCATATGTTTATGTTTACTTATTTCTATTTGCTTGTTTAGCTTAATTCGAAATAGAAATCTATTCAGTGACATGAGTCTATTTTGATACGATTCCTGAATAGTACATTATATCTTTGAAATTGCATAATTACTTATTAGGGTTAATTTGAGCATATCAACATTTGTCCTATAATAATGTGAAATACTCCTGAAATGGCTCTTACACTCTTAGATGTGGGGATGGATCAATGGCATTGTTTCCATTGTCGTACATATTTTTAATTCTTCATATCGGAAGGAGAGGTTAGGTAATAAATGTAGATGGCTTTACTTTTACAGTTTCACTAAATTAAATCTGTCAACAATGAGTACAACATTCTGCCATGAACGAAAAGGTCTCTGGTTCATGCGTCAACGTAAAGTCGTAAACTGGTTAAGAGATATACACAAACAAACATTTGAGATAATAAGCAATTAAGCATAGGACTAATACTTTAGTAACAAAACAAGCATTTCTACTTTTACATCTCAGACAATGTTTTTTTAGAAACTGAATATACACCAAATCAGTCTTCTCTTTGCCCTTTGCCCTTTGCCCATGACTAAGTGTTTAACCTTTGGTCTGGAGAATATAACTCCGAGCACGAGATGAGCAGAAGATACCCAACACTCCAAAATCAAAGCTAATAAACGCGCTTAAGCAGAATATCCAAATCGATATCGGTCCTTCCACCAACTCGTTTTGATATATCTCCTCTTGTGATGCATCAATGTTTGCAGGATCACACTTGTTCCCTGAAGATTCCACACAAAGTTCCGGGTTCCCAACCAAAGCCCCTGGAAACTTTCCAAGCCCTTCTTTCTCAGTAACGATTCCAGAGAAACAGTTGTGAGACAGATTCAGAAGAGTCAGTCCTGGAGGAGTTGAGACATTTCCAGTGACTTGACCTGAGAGAGAGTTGTGTGAAAGATCTAAGGCCTTTAGCCTCGGCAGCTTCTCTAAACGTGGAAGCTGGCCTTCGAGGAAGTTGTACGACAAGTTCAAGTACTCGATGTTCTTCTGTCTGAACAAAGCTTCAGGTATTTCTCCGTGTAACAGATTGTCCGAAAGATCGATCCCAACCATTGACAAGAGATCGTAGCTGAAGGCTAGTTCCTCTTTAGCAACCACATTTGCTGATATCTTGATCTCCACTTTCCCTGGTGGCACTGAAGATCCAGCGGTCCGAAAATCCTTGAAGCGTGTGCTGTTCAAGTTATCGTCAGGGATGAACCAGGAGAACCTGTTGCTGGAGTAGTCCATCATTTGGATCTTGTCGAACTTGAACAGCCAAGAAGGAAGCGTCCCGCTGAACTTGTTCCTTGCGAGAGAGAGGTACTTGAGGTTGGACCATTTGGTAATGGCCTCGTTAAGGCTTCCCGAGAGGTTGTTGGAGCTTATGTCCACAATCTCTAGCGACTTCAGGCCGGCTAGAGTCAGCGGGATCTCGCCAGAGATCCTGTTGCTGCTTATGTCAAGTATCTTCAGGCTGTCCAACGCGTCGAGCTCCGGCTGGATTTCGCCGGAGAGGTTGTTGTTGCTGATGATCAGAGCTAGCAACTGAAAGCAGCCAACGATGTTGAGAGGGATTGGTCCGGTCAGCGCGTTGTGGGAAAGATCAATGACTTGGAGATAAGTCAGGTTCCCGATTCGCGCAGGGATATCTCCCGTTAGAAGATTGTGAGAGAGACGCAATGCTTGTAAGCTGGTTAACTCGGTGATCCTCAAGGGTATACCACCAGAGAACCTGTTGTAAGATAAATCAAGAAGAATCAGACCGAGTTTGTCAGTCGTTTGGGAGATCCTGCTAGGGAGACGACCAGAGAACCCGTTGTGGCTCAAGTCAAGCATCACGAGCTTCTCGGAGAAGATAAGCCTTGGAGATATCTCGTAGCTCAAGGCATTGAAGGAGAGATTGAGATGAGTCAGCTCTGATAAAGAACCCAAACAAGAAGGTAGTCCACCAACCAGAGAGTTGTCAGCTAGATTCAGAACACTTAGAGATGGACGAGAGGCGTAGAAACAAGGCAGCGTACCGGATAACCGATTCGAACCAAGGTTGAGAACAACCAACGGCTGTTGGAAGTCTCTAAGTGTACCGGTCATGTTATTGCTCTCAAGATTCAAAAACTTTAGAGATTTCAAATAAAGCAAGGTTTCAGGTATCTCTCCAAGAAAGGAACAGAAGCTTAAATCAATCCTCTCGAGATTCATCAAACCACCAAACCAGAGAGGAACCGATCCTCTTAAACCTCTATTCTCGCTTAGAACTAATTCTCTAAGCTCCTTAAGGTTAACGAACGTTCCGGGAACCGAACCAACCAAACCGTTCCGGCTAAGATTGAGTGTTCTGAGATCACGCAGCGCGCCGAAGCAAGCGGGGATGTTTCCGGAGAAATTGTTTCCGGAAAGGTCCAAGATTTGAAGTGAAGTGAGCTTACAGAGAGACGGGTGAATCTGGCCGGACAAATTCGAAGCGGGTATAGTGAGGGAGATGACTTTACCGGTCGGATTCTGACAAGCTAGACCTGTCCAGTTGGAACATGATGAGCCGTACCATGTCGATAAGCTTCGATTGGGGTCGTGAATCGAAACGCGGAGTATCAATAGCGAGGCTTTGTCTTGTGGGTCAATCTCTGGAGGCTGTGATTGAGCTAGAAGCAAGGAAGGAGAGAAGAGGAAGAAGAAGAGGGTAAGATATGCAGTCTTCACCATAGCGTTCTCTGCAAATGGAGAGTGAAGCAACGCGACCTTGAAGTGGGAGATAAAGACAGACCCCAACATTCTCTTTTTCGCTGCTTTTGTTTTAGTTCAGACACACATTATTTATTACTATTAATTATTATATAATATGAATATGATCTTTTTAAAAAGCAAATTAGTATTTTTGAGCATCAAAAGTAAAAAACTTGGTGGATTTCTAAAAAAATAAAATAAAAATATTTTTATGTTCATTTATTTATTTCTACAAATTTTAGAGTTGTTAAATCTAATTATTAGGAATCAGATACTATTTATATTCTCTCTCTTACTTATATTTATATTTTCCTTATATATTACTTAGAAATTAATTTAGAGACCATGAATATATATGTTCGAATTATATGTCTAGTTTTCAGATGTTAGATTTTAACCATGCCAATTATGCTGAGTTTTCTCTAGGATTTGAAAATGGATCTCAACCGCAGGAAATATCTTATACGTATGTCTAACAAGGCTTTTGACTCGTGGGTCAATCACCAAACAGTTTTAAACAAGTCATAATTTCTTCAGCTTCCTCGCAGTAGGCCTTGCATAGAAGTAGACTATCATCTGCGAATAAAAAATGATGTCTCGAAGAGAATTCTTCTGCAAATTTTATCCTATGGAGACGGTCAGCTTCTTCAGACATGTTTAAGTAACTAACCAAGGCCCCAGCGCATAAAATAAAAATGGATAGTGACAAAAAATTGCATTGCCTAATACCTCGCTCATGCTTGATGAAACTATGTGAATTCTCATTCAAAACCACCAGGAAGAATACTTAGCTCACACACGCCACAATCTATAAATCACATTTTCCAGATTCTACCAAAATCCGTTCTTGCTATGAGAGTCTCCAAAAAAATTCACTCAACACAATCATAATCATAAGCTTTAGACATGTCAGTTTTAATAGTCTTTCACCTTTCAGCAACCTTTGATTTTGTGTGTAAACCATAAATCATCACTTATCAGATGATTATATTGTCTGAGATAAGATGCCTTGAGACGAACACTCCTTGCGTTTATGAGATGATCTCGGGCAGAATCATTTTCAAACGATTACACAGAATCTTCAATATAATCTTATATTGTACTGAGCACAAACTAATCAGCCTCATATCTTTAATGTGAGATGAATTACAATCTTCGAGAAAACGCTGATCCGAGTATGGTTCCAGCCCTCAGGCATAATAGCGAAGCAAAAAAACTAAATGAGGCCCGAGCCAGCTATAAACTTGGATATTTCATTTTTAGGATTCTATTTCCCATAATATTAGGCCACACAAATTATGGCTAATAAGTCCTACGATATCTCATTAACCTGATCTCTTTATTTCTTTTATCAAATTGCTAGGGTAGGCACAAGAGAAATACTTCGTATTTTGATATATTCGGTAATTGGCTTGTCTTATGCGAGTAATCAAAATTTGGTCTGTTACTTGTGGTATATTTGTAAGTTACTTTTGTAAGTTGCGTTTTTTATGTTTGGTTTAGTGTGTTATAATCCATTTCAGAGATGAATTTCAGAGATGAATCAACACATTTCTCATTGGATGTTGTCGAGTTATCATCATATGATTTTTATATATTAGAAAAAGAGTAAAACAAGTTGAATCTTGAAGTTTTTAATCATATCATTTCTCTTACCGACAAATATTCAAATTATTATACTTGTTACTTGTCTCAAGAATGCCAATTATCTACTATTAACAGGCTGTGTACCAGGCAACTAAAGAGTAAAAACCAAGTATCAATTGGGCATTTTTAAATCCATTTTTTTTATTTAACTATTTTCTTCTTTATTCTTAAGTTTAGCTTATTTTCCAATACATCTTATAATAAGCTAAATACTTGTCCAAATGACCTTTAATCTCAAAGAGCAAGAGCTGGGAACATTGCTACTTTAATAAAATTTAATTTAGGGTTTTAATGGGAAATATGTTCAGATTTTGAGATATCTTATTTCTATTCTCTACACAATTTGTACTTTAAAAAAGGCAATCACTAAGAAACTGATATGATCAAAGTCATACCACCAACATTGACTAAATTCTCAACTAGACAACTTTTTGATGTGTCATGTGTGAGAACAGAGTAATAATGAACAATTAGTAAATTAATTCCAGATCTTGCCGATTAAAAATGCTAATAGAGGGGAGAGGGAATAGAATTAGACAAACATTTGATTCAAACATCTCTTATTACAATAACAATGTCTCTTCGCACTTCCAATAAATAATCATATTCAAAGATCATGACAAGATGTTCTCCAGTCCTTGCACTTGAGTCTGAATAATTGTTTTTTACTCAAAATACCTCTTTTTCATTTCAGTCTATTTTAAACTCTAACGAGCACTTAGATCTTATCAGATCAGAACAGAGCACTAATTACTTAACTTTATCCAATTCTTAATAATCTTAACATATCACTCATCACAAAAGGCTTAGCTTTAACAGCCAGCTTCAACATTACTACCAACACCATCATCATCATCATCATCATATTAATCTTCCAATTGCCAACTTAACAAAACAAAACAAAACAAAACAAAAGACCCTTCCCAAAATATGCTACAAGTACAATCCTGGTGATAAAATACTAACCCATGAGAAACAAACTGGAGTAAACAGAAGAAGGAAAAAAAAAACAGATACATAAACTGATTGAAGAGAGGCAAAGAAAAACAAATCTAGCTTGAAGTGTGAACAAGAACCTCCATAAAAGACCCTAATTTCTCTATCAGAATGGCAATGCAAAAAGAAGATAATTAATTAATGAGGATGATGATGTTGCTGAAGCTAGTAGGTAATGCAATTTAATGAAAGCTGAATATAGAATTATGAACAAAAATATAAAAATAAAGAACCAAACCAAGAACACATATTTATTTTTTTCTTCCCTTTCACACTTTGCAGATGAAATCAAGATGTCGATTTACTTTCCTCTATCCCTGATTAATTAAAACCAAAACATCAAAAAAGAAATTGAGAAGAAACCTAATAAGAAGTAGAAATTAGAAGCTTACAGTGAAAGATATCAGATGTGGCAACCAAAGCAATTGCAAGATTTGGGAGTGAAGGAGCAATAACCAAAGGGTCTATTTGGGATGTTGCAGTTGATTGCAAAGCAACAAGGTAAAGGCAAGCAAAGTCCTTTTGCACCTCCACAACAAGTGCAAACTGAACATATCTGGAAACTCCCAAGCTTCCTTCTTGTTTCATTCATCACCATAAACTTCTCCTCCAGTAATGGCACCATCCTCATCTCTCCTTCTTCTTTAGATGGTGTTGTTAGCTCGTTTGCCTAACAAATTCCACATAAACCCAATCAGAGCCCAGAATGCAAAATCTAGTACAATTCAAAGATTCAATTTTTCCAAACGTTTCAGACAAAATCAGAAATACCCAGATGAAAAGTGGTCAAATTGAGGAATAAAATGACAAGTAAATGGTCAGAGATGAGTAGCAACTAGAAAGACACACACTTACCTGGAGACTTGAAGTGAAGAAGATTGAAAAGCAGAGAAGCCACAAAACAATAGAGACCTTCGATTCTTCTAAAGCACTCATCGTTTTCTTTTTTGGTCTGTGAAAGAGTTGTGGGGTTTAGGGATTTTGCTCAAGTAGTGAATGACTTGATGCTTTCTCTTCTTTCACTTTCTTCGTGCTACTTCTCTTGAGCTACTTTCTCAATTATTTGTTAAACATTTATTATTATTCGCAGAAAAATGTTTTGTTTTCTGAGGGAATATGTGGGGTCCCGATTACTTACTTTATTTACCACTTCATTACCAACACCATTATCGAATCAAATATATTGAAAGACATTGCCAATTGTAATTAAACAGCTTAATTCTTCTTCTTTTTTTTTGAAGGATCAGATTCTTCTGCTGACATGATTTTTTCCCCCTAAAATCCGTTTGATTATTGAGATAATATGTGAAGTATCTTCAATTAAGGTCCAAATTTGCTGAATACCCATAATTATGGATAACCCAAAAAGAAGTAACCTTTTGATATTGTGCGGACGAAAATGCCCTTATGCTTTGTCGAAAACAAGTAACTCTAGATCTATCAGCTAAATATTTACATAGCAGGTAACAATCTACATACCAACTAACATATCCGCTAATAATTTCAGTATCATCTAACAATCTATGTATCAAACAAATGTATCGACTAACAAATTATATATCAGTTAATGAAACTATTAACAATTAATTAGTTATCTATTAAATAGCTCCAAATCTATTTGTAACAGCTAACACTTCATGTATCGATTAAGAATCCATTAAAATCTAAATAATAGCAGGTAAGTAATAAAATATCTATTAACGTATATATTATCTAAAAGTTGATTGTGATTCGAAATTGGAAACATTAGAATTGGGGTGAGATAATAAGATTAGCATTATGAGTGTCAAAAGAATCAGAATAAAAAATAAAGATTTGTGTTGAATTAGAAGATGATTTGAAGAATTTGTACGAGAGATAAAGAGATTAGAACACATAAAATAGAAAAGAGAGAAATAAAGATAAGGGTATTATAGTTATTAAAAATATTAAAAAGAAACAAGGTTATAAGGTAAATTACATGAGTTTTTGGGTGCATCTATGTCAATTACTCTTGATTATTTCCCTTAAAAATTGGAACAGTGCAACGAAGAAGATAAGAAATATAAAACTATATAACCCCATACAACTTCGTTGGTCAATGACAAAAACTATATAACCCCCATACAGCTTCCATATACAAACAGGTTTCAACAGAGAAATTGTAGAGGAAATTTTATGTTTACAACTTTCATGGTAGCACTTTTCATCTTTACCACCACTAAAAATACATTTTCAAAAATACATTATTCACTAAGTGGCAAAAGACTCTTATATCCTTGTTATTTATATATAATAAATCATTAATAAATAAATAAATAATTTTTTTATTTTTTCGAATTATAATTTTTTTAATTCAAATTTTTTTATAAAAATAAAATTCTGATTCTTTTTCGAAATTTTTTTGATTTAAAAAAAATATTTTTGAAAATCAAAAATTATGTTTGAAACTATTATATATATATATATATATATATATATTAGAATCCTAAATTTCTTATTCCAAAACCTCTACCCCACCCTCTCAACTCTAAACTCTAAGTCTAGATTAGTTAACCATAAGAATATAAGTGTCTTTTATCTTTCACTAAAAGTGATGGTAAAAGTGATTTATATATATATATATATATATATATATATATATATATATATATATATATATATATATATATCAAGGGTATAAGAGTCTTTTACCAATTAATGAAAAGTATATTTTTGAAAATGTTCCTTTAGTGATGCTAAAGATGAAAAGTGGTACCATGAAAGTGGTAAACATAAAACTTCCCCATTATTCTTCTTCTTCTTTTGAAGAATAAAACTTTTTTCCTAACAAATGAACTTTTTTTTCTAAAAGCCGTTGGATTATTAATGAATTTTAAATGTGTAATTTTATATAATTATTATTTTACCATGTAATTTTAATAATTTCATTTATAAAATTAATTATAAAACTATTAGTTTATGGAAGAAAAATAAATCCTTATAAATTTTCTAAAATTTTAATTTTTATAAAAACTTTAATTAATTTTTTTTTAAAATTTGAAACATATAGTTTTTTAATCTTTAATTTTGTTTCATATTATGCAAATTTTTTTTTTGAAAACAAACTTGTATAGTTTTTTTTTGGGAAATTTTATGTTTACCACTTTTCATCTTTACCACCACTAAAGAAATATTTTCAAAAAAAAATTCTTCATTAAATGACAAAAAACTTTTGTACCCTTGTTATCTATATATATATAATAAATTATTATTTAAATAAATAAAATCTTAGATGCCATCAAACTTGTCCATACATAAGAATGAGAGTTTAAATCAATCGCTCGCAAAGGCAAGCCTAGTCGATATTATATTCCATGTAGCACTCTCGTAATAAAAGACTTTGGAATTGGATTATTCTTCATAGTTGTTTTGCCAATAAATCTAGGTTAAATCCACAGATCATTTTGAATCTGATACCTCCTTCCTCTTTCGGGCAACAAAGTTTTTCCCACTTCGCTAGTCCATACCTCGTTTTAGAGGATTCGAGTTCCACCAGAAACATATAATGGCACTTGCTAATCATATACAATCATATTAATTTTAAATGATTGTCAATAAAATTAGGATTAAAAACCCCCCATGTATGTATTTTACCTTATACTTACGTAAAGAAATCGAGAAAAGAGTCAAATAAATACTGAATTTAGACATTTTTTTCCAAAAAAGTACGAACTCTTCATTAATCCAAAAAACATATTAACTTGTGTTGACTGAGACAAATTAGGTATAGTCAACATTAATTTTCACTTAACCGACATTTATTTTTAACAGAAATTAAAACGAGATCGCTTTACTAAAATAAAAAAAGATCACCGTAAAATATTGGAATTACACATTTTTTTTTCTAAAATGCATGAATGTTTCACTGATCCAAAAAATATAAACTTGTTTTCGGTTCAGATTTTGGATTCTTGGTTTATATATAATTTGTCTCAACAACAATAAGTTATATGTTTGGATCAATGAAAATTGCATGCATTTTAGCAAAAATTTGTTGTTTTAATATTTTTACGGTGAATTTTTTAGTTTTTTTTTTAGAAAAACAACGTCATTTTAATTTCTGCTAAAATAATAAATATTGGTAAGTGAAATTTAATGTTGACTAAAGTTATACCTAACTAGGCTCTGTCAACACAAGTTCATATGTTTTTGGATTAATGAAGAGTTCATGTGTTTTGGTAAATGTGTAAGTTCAATATGTTTTATTTATCTAAGAGCATGATTAATGAGGGTTCTTAGCGGAATATAAGAAACCGTCTCTTAACTTTTAACTAAAAAAGCTAAGAACCGGTTCTTAGAGCATGATTAATCCAGTTCTTAATTTGAGGTTCTTAACTCATGATTTGACTTTTTTTTTACACTTTTCAGGTAAGAGTCGGCTCTTAGGGCATGTTTATTGGAGGGTTCTTAGGGTGAGGTTCTTAGCGTAATATAAGAACCGTCTCTTAACTTTTAACTAAAAAAAACTAAGAACCGACTCTTAAATAAGATATTTAATAGAAAATTTTTAGTTTTTCTTAGTTAAAGTTAAGAGATGGTTTTTATATCTCTTATTTAAGATATGATTCTTAGTTTTTTCTTAGTTAAAAGCTAAGAAACGATTTTTAGTTGAAACTAAGAACTCCACCCTAAGAACCCGAGTTAATCATGGTCTCAAATATTTTATTTAAGAAACGATTCTTAACTTTTTTAGTTCATAGTTAAGAGACGGTTTTTTATATTCCGATAAGAACCCCACCCTAAGAATCCTTCTAAGAACCACCTTATGTTTTTGGATTAATGAAGAGTTCATGTGTTTTGGTAAATGTGTAAGTTCAATATGTTTTATTTATCTAAGAGCATGATTAATGAGAGTTCTTAGCGGAATATAAGAAACCGTCTCTTAACTTTTAACTAAAAAAACTAAGAACGGTTCTTAGAGCATGATTAACCCAGTTCTTAATTTGAGGTTCTTAGCGGAATATAAGAAACCGTCTCTTAACTTTTAACTAAAAAAGCTAAGAACCGGTTCTTAGATCATGATTAACCCAGTTCTTAATTTGAGGTTCTTAACTCATGATTTGACTCTCTTTTTTACACTTTCCGGGTAAGAGTTGGCTCTTAGGGCATGTTTATTGGAGGGTTCTTAGGGTGAGGTTCTTAGCGTAATATAAGAACCGTCTCTTAACTTTTAACAAAAAAAAACTAAGAACCGACTTTTAAATAAGATATTTAAGAAACGGTTCTTAATTTTTCTTAGTTAAAGTTAAAAAACGGTTTTTATATCTCTTATTTAAGAGATGGTTCTTAGCTTTTCTTAGTTAAAGAAACGATTCTTAGCCGAAACTAAGAACTCCACCCTAAGAATCCGGGTTAATCATAGTCTCAAATATTTTATTTAAGAATCGGTTCTTAACTTTTTTAGTTGAAAGTTAAGAAACGGTTTTTTTATATTCTGCTAGAAACTCCACTCAAAGAACCCCCGGTGATTACGCTCTAAAGAAATCACCATTTAACCTATTTGGAAACAGTTGCAAACAAAGCTCAGAGCGGAAAAAAATACATGAGCCCAGTATTAAGGGGCCTAACAAGAAAAATAGCCCAGTACACAAGCGACGACGTCGTTTGGAATCTAACAAATAAGCAAATCTGAAATCTCCTTGGAGAGAAGGATTCTAGGGTTGTCTATCATCATCCACTGCAACATTAGCGATGGCGGCGAGAAATGCTCTTCTTCGATACCTCCGAGTCAACGTCAATCCATCACTTGCAAGCCCTACAACAATCGTCGCCCGAGAATCGGCACTCCCTTTCACCGTCCTTCTTCGGCGTTTCTCGGAGGAAGTGAGAGGATCGTTTCTCGACAAATCTGATGTCACAGATCGCGTAATCACTGTCGTCAAAAACTTCCAAAGAGTCGATCCTTCAAAGGTATTCGATCCATTTCCACTTTCATTTTTTTGGTTTGTGTTGCGATGACTTTGGAGATTCGTTAGTGATCTGCTTGTTGGGATGATGGTTAGAGAATGCGTTACTAGATTTAATTAGTTCATGACAATATTTGATTTAAATGGGATTTAGTAGATAAAGCTACATTTTTCTTTGAATAAATAAGACGCGCTACTACTGATGTTACATGGAACTAGGCTTACAACTCTGTACCAATGTTGTTATTGCAGGTAACACCAAAAGCCCATTTCCTTAACGATCTCGGGTTAGACAGTTTGGACAGTGTGGAAGTTGTGATGGCATTGGAGGAAGAATTTAAATTTGAGATCCCTGATAATGAAGCTGACAAGATCTTGTCCGTCGATCAAGCGGTTGATTTTATCGCCTCTCATCCTCAGGCTACTTAAAAGGGAAACGAATTCTTCAGTGTAATGCATCGTTGCCTTCTGTGTCCACAGATTTGGTTTAGCCCAATAAGAAGACCAGAAACAAACATATTTTTTTGGATCTACTTTTGTTTTTTAAAGTATTAGATGTGTTCTTTGCATGAGTTTACGAGGTCTTTCTTGAAACTTTGTTGTTCTTGACTATCGTTTGATGAATAAATGCATCAGACACTCGTTGCATTTGAGGATCCGTGAAACCAAATCTATGTTTATTTTGTCACGTGTTAGATGCTTATATAGCAAGAGTAGTAGTTCCGATTGATCCAAACATATCAATAGCTCCTGGGAGAAATGAGAGCTACAGAGAGAAGCTATTCCACATATAATTGGAAACGATGCTACACTGTAATATTTTAGTTACTGTAACTGTAAGATGCAACATAATATAATGTGGTGGAAAATTCAAGAGATAATGATATTAGCAAATACTTGTTTAATCAATTTTTCATAATTGGAGTTTTCCCTAGCTTGTTATCTCTTTAACAATTGCTACTAGAAGATTTCTAATGTATCTAGGTTATGTCTCTCTTTAGCCTGATATGTCAACCTACTCAAGATGATCTTAGTAACATTTCCAAGAGATTTCTACACATCCTTTATAAAACCAGCCTTAATTGTCTTCTTGATTCCTCATCTTTTAATGAGCAAAACAGTCCACCTTCCAACAGAACTAACAACATATCTGATGCTGTTTCTTGTTCCGCTTGCCACAGTTGATGATGTTTCCCTTTTTTTCCCACATGCACAACCATGTTTTGTTATCTTCAACACAAACATTTTGTCATCAACCACACAAAGAAAAAAGACAAGCATTACATAGAAGGGCAATATGAGAAGAGAAGAAGGCATGAGAGAGCAAGGAAGAGATCAAACGAGAAGTGGTGATCATAGGAGGATGATGGCGGCTGCTCTATACACATTTTTGAAATTTGCTATGGGAACGAAATATATACGAACATATAGGCATGGACATTTCAGGTATCGGTTCGGTTCGGGTATTTCGAGTTTTGGGTAGTTCGGAGAGGGGCTAGAGGATCCATTTAGTGCTTGACCTATTTTTGGTTCGGTTCAGTTCGGTTCGGATAGCTTCGGGTTCGGTTCGGTTCGAATAGTAAATGCACTACAAGAAAACACAAGTTTTACGAGGGCAGTTTTCCTCGTTACTTCGTCGTAAAAGAAGTGTTACGACGAATTAGCGAGGAAACCCGTTTCGTCGTTATACGTTTGTCGTAACGCATATATCCTCGCTAATTCGTCGTAAGTTAGCGAGGAAATAATTTCGTCGTAAAAGCGAAGGAGCATATTTCGTCGTAAAGACCACGTAAAGATTCCACGTAAGGACGTCGCTAAGTTTCCTCGTAAATACCACGAAAACTTTCCTCGTAAAACCCACGTAAATAAATACTCGTAAAATTAACGTAAATACCTTGACAGTTTTCCACGTAAAGAAAACGTAAAAACCTTGATAGATTTCCACGTTATTTCCTTGTAAATGTTTCCTCGTAAAAACCACGTTAAGCTTCCACGTAAAGAAGCCGCAAAATTAGCTACGAATTTACTTCGTTTCATTATTTTATAGAAATATAAAAAATTATAATTATAAATATAATTTAAATTATTTAAATTATTAATAAAATTAAAATTCTAAAAAAATCAAAACCAAAATATTTTATATATAAATAAGTTTTGAATTCATAATACAAGAACCGAAATTAAAAAGAACTAAGGGTGGTCGTTAATTAATCTCCTCGTAGAATTCATCACTCCTCGCCTGAACATCCGCCTCGGCATGTGAGTCGTCGGTCGGTGACTGGCCTGGGATAGGATTTTGTTGTCGCATGGTCCTCAACAAAGTCGCCCATTCCGGATTTGTGGCCGCTACAACGTCCAAGAAGCTCTCGAGTCCACCCATACGAGATCGCAGCTGAGTAGACTCTATACGCAGCTGAGTAGACTCTCTACGCAGCTCTTCGGACTCCCTACGCAGCTGAGAGACTTCCTCATCCCGTCGCTGAACATAAGACGATGTCGCTCTCGGAACATCGTTGACGGAACCAATCCCCAACGTCCGTCCCTTTTTTTTGAGGGACAACCTTAAAAACAAAAAATAAATTTTGTTAGTAAAAATTTAAAGTTAAATTAAATGAATATTTAAAAAAATTAAAATTTTAGAAAATTTACCTCCTCGTAAAGCTTATCCACTTCAGGTGTGGATAAGGTGACGGGTAATCCATCGGTGGACTGTTGGGTCAGCTGGGTCTGGCGTTCTTCAACCCGAGCAGCCAAATCGTTGTAGATTTGCTCGGACTTGCCATCTATAAATCGGCCCGCCTTGTTCTTGTGGGTCCTCTCGTAAAGTTGCATAAGAGACGGGAATTCTCCCGTCTCTTTGGCCTAAAAAAACATTTAAGAAAGTTGTTAATTAGAATATATATAAAATATACTAAAAATTTAATATAATTAAATTTTTAATTACCATTTCCAAACGGACACCGGCGTGGGGTTTTTGGCCCGTAGTGTGAAGCATCGGCCCGTTCCCGTGCTCATCGACTGTGTTACGGGAGTTAGAGCAAGACTGGGCGATTCTAATGGAATCAGGAAGACGCCAATATCGGATGAGGCCATCCCAGACATCCGTGGTGAGCTCAGCGGGTTTGCCACGCTCATACCCCTTCACGATCCAGTCACCCTTCCAGTTGGAGACCGTGTCCAACAAGCGAACTTTCGCCTTCGCTTCAAACTTCTTCCTCACCCTCTCAGTGATCCCCAAGGCCCAATTATATTTTTGCTGTTGGAAAAAATAATTTATAATTAGTTTTTCAGAAAAAAATATATATATAAATAATAAAAAAAATTAAAGATATATATTTAATTAATAGAACTTACAGCGTAAATTTTGAACTAGACCGTTATAAAATTATTGTGATATAAAACACTACGAACCTGCAAGTGCTTCATGTACGTTTGTTGGAAGTAGCTCCGCAAATGCAAAGGGCAGTAGTCGTTGCATAAAGACATGACAATCATGACTCTTCATCCCAGAGAACTTTTGACCCTTTTCAACACATCTAGAGAGATTTGAAACATACCCATCGGGAAACTTCACTTCTGATGCCACCCAGTTGAACAACACCGACTTTTTTTCTGAAGACAGTCTGAATATCGGAACGAGAACTTGTCCATTGCTTTTAATATGTAACTCGCTTCTTGAGCAAATATCCGGCAAGTCCAACCTCGATTTTATGTTGTCTTTTGTCTTCCTTGGGACATTCAATATTGTATTCATGATGTTCTCAAAGAAATTCTTCTCTATATGCATCACATCGAGGTTGTGGCGCAGAAGAAGATCCTTCCAATATGGCAACTCCCAAAATATACTCTTCTTGTGCCAGTTGTGATGAACACCGTAAGAATCAGGCATATTACGAGGGACATGCCAATTACCACCCCAACGAACTGTTTCGTTAGCTCCGTAGTAGTCGATTTGTGCTTCAATTTGTTCTCCAGTTAGATATGGTGGAGAAGTGTCTCTCACAATCCTTTTGTGCCTAAACAAATTCTTGTTTCTTCGGTAAGGATGGCCAATGGGAAGAAATCGACGATGACAATCAAACCAACTTGTCTTCCTACCATTCTTCAGTTGAAACGCATCTGTCGTTCCATTACAATATGGACAAGCTAATCTCCCATGTGTAGTCCATCCAGACAACATCCCATATGCAGGAAAGTCACTTATGGTCCACAAAAGCATAGCTCGCATCGTAAAATTCGTCTTCGTTGAACAGTCATACGTCCTCACCCCTGTTGACCACAAATCCTTCAACTCTTTTATCAGTGGTTGTAGGAAAACATCCAGGGACCTTTTTGGATGGTTCGGACCAGGTATCAATATCGTCAAGAATAGCAACTCCCGTTGCATGCACATCTCCGGTGGCAGGTTGTATGGCGTAAGAAAGACTGGCCACAATGAATATTGTCTCCCTGACATTCCGAACGGACTAAATCCATCTGTGCATAATCCGAGATACACATTCCGGCTATTGCTAGCAAAATCCGGATGTACTTTGTTGAAATGTTTCCAGGCTCTTGCATCTGATGGATGAGTCATCTCACCATCCGTCTGAGTATGCTCGGCATGCCATCTCATCTTTGCAGCAGTCTGCTCTGATTGATACAATCTTTTCAATCTGTCTGTAATTGGTAGGTACCACATCCTTTGGTACGGTACCCTATTACGTCCCCGTCCTTGCGGCTTGAATCGTGGCTTCTTGCAGAATCGACATACTTCTAGCTTCTCATCATCTCCCCAATAGATCATGCAGTTGTCGATGCAGATATCTATCATCTCCGAAGGCAACCCAAGACTATAAACTAATTTCTGAATCTCATAATAAGAATCAGCAGACACATTGTCTTCCGGCAAATACTCTTTAAACAAGTCCGCCCATTCGTTCATGCAACTTTCAGGTAGATTGTGATCAGTTTTAATATTCATCATTCTAGCAGCCAACGACAATTTAGAGAGACCTTCTCTACAATCACTGTAAAGTGGTTGATTCGCCGCGTTTAACATTCCGTAAAACTTTTTTGCATCTATATTAGGTTCTTCATCTTCATCATGAGCTACGAATGCATCAGCTACCATATCATGAACCCTATCATAATCTACCATCTCCTCCTGATGGTAACTATGTTCATTATGCAAATGATGATTAACCGGTTCTTCCTTAAAATTGCTATTACTACTACTAGCTTCATTCTGATCATAATTATAACCTTCCCCATGTTGAAACCAGATATAGTAATTTGGCGTGAAACCTCTATTTATTAAATGCTTCCAAACATTTTCACGGTTTGCCAATTTCGAATTGTTGCATTTCCGACAAGGACAGAACATCTTACCACTTTCTTGGGCGAGCGGTGTTGAATCTGCTTGGTGCATAAATATCTCCAGCCCCGCAAGGTATTCTTTCGTCACTCTCCCGTTAGCATCTCTATGCATATACATCCAATTCCGCAACTCGTAAATAGTCCCAGAGCCAGCCATTTTTTTTTCTTTCACGTTTTTTGTTGTTGGTGTGTTTAAAATGATGTTCCAACATCCATATTTATAGAAAATTTCGAATCTGGTAGTTGTAATTTTACTATGAAATTACGACGAAAATTAATTGTATGGCCAAAAAAAAAACGTGAGCCACCTACCAAGTTGGTGGATTCAAAATTTCCTCGTTAAGTACACGTAAAATATTTCGTCGTAAAGCACTCGCGAAATTTACGTGGCTTTTACGAGGAAAAACTATTTCCTCGTAAAAGCCACGTCAATTTACATCGTCTTTACGACGAATATTTTTTGTCGTTACCTTACGACGAAATAACGATGCTTTTCTTTCTCAACGTACTTTCCTCGCAAAATCAACGTTTTTTTACGAGGATTATTTTTCCTCGTTAAACTTCCTCGTTAAAGTTACGTTTTCTTGTAGTGATGTAGGAACCGGAAAATATCCGGAAAATGTTTGGTTCTCATTTGGATCCGGTTCGGGTTCGGATAGTTCGGGTAGTTCGGATAATTTAGATAAAATATCGGTTATTTAGGATAAAATATCAAATAATTAGGATGATTTAGATGACATTTCAGATTACTTTGGATATTACGGATAAAACTATCCGGATACTTTCGGATACTTTCGGATAGTTTGGATACTTTATAATAATTTAGTTATCCTCAACTATTTTCAAATATTTTTAATAGAATTTTAAATTAAAAATATATATTTAGTGATGTTATATGTATACATAATTAATATTTTTATATATTCGGGTACCCATTCGATTTTCGGTTCGGTTTCGGTTCGGTTTGTTTATTTTGGATATAAAAATATAGGGATCGTTCGGATATTTGAGGGTATTGGTCCGGTTCCGGTTTCGGGTATTTCGGTTCGGTTCTTTGGTTCTGGTTATTTTGCCCAGGCCTACGAACATATATATAGCCTTGTTTCTAAAGAATGGTTTGGTTCAATTAACAAGCAAACCAGACCGAATTGAAATGGTGCTGTTACAATTCTTCCCTACTTAATTGGGGATTCGTCCCGAATTTTAAGCAGAATCCGAAAAGAATTTCAAAAGTTATGAAGGAATGAAAAACATGTGATAAAAAAATGAAACAAATAGAAATTTGGTCTTTTCTTGTAAAAATAATCAGAAACGCTACTGAGTAACCATATGATACTGAACATAAGGGTGTCACTTCTTTTTTTGAAATTTTCCAATCCCCTAAAAACATTATAAACTTTGAAATTTGTTGAAAACCAGGTACCTAAATCCCTGTCTCGGGTCAAGGCATGATGAAACCCAATCTCATACCAAAATGTAATATATGTCTCATCCTCCCTCGCGAACGGGGTGTGACTTACAGTAAATTGTCGAGTTAAACTGAATAAAATAAAAATCGAATAAAATAAAATAAGAGTGGAATAAAACAGATTTATTATCTAAAAATCAAATACCATCGAAAAATTTATTTAAAACCAAAATAAAATATCTCAAGACACCAGCCGTTCAGATATCCAACTATTCATCATGCTCACCTGCAAGAGGGAGAAAGATGTGTAACTAACAAGAGAGTCAATCGTAAAGTAGGGGATTTTAGAAACACAAATTACTGACTTAGTAACTGACTAGGGAGTTTAGTTCTAACATGAAACAAACACAATACCTATCTCACCTCAGAAAACAACCAATGCTTCTAGTGCATACTAACACAATCAATGCACTGATAATACATAGATGATTTTTACTCCCCCACATTTCTTCTCGAGCATATATGTGCAATAGTCTATCTATGTACCTTCGCAAATTTCTCGGCGGCGGCTGATACAAATATCTTTGTACCCCTGCAACTGGTGGCTAACTCAAACGTCTATGTGCTCCTGCATCTGATCGTTGGCGGCTTACACAAACATCTATGTGCACCCACAATCTCCACAAAAATGGCTTGCACAAACATATTTGTTCACCTGCAATCCTCCACAAACGAACTCATACTTATACATACATATTACATTTTTAATGTGGTTCATTTCATTCAACGGTCGAATCATTTAAATCCCTACTTCTGACTTACGAACCATACTATAGTAAACAAATAAGACTCTCATGCTGACTCTATTCATAGAGATATAAAATCATCTATAGAAATAGTTTTACACTAGTATGTTATTAAATGGATTATCACCAAAAAACTTTGCAAATATTGAAGAATCAGAAGCGGATAAAAAAGCAGACGAGATGACTTGATCACCAAAAAACTAGAAATTCGTCATTGATGTCGACCTCTCCCCACAACACAACAGGTCGGAAAGGAACAAACCCGAATCAAAATATATGATCAAATATATATATATATATATATATATGTTTATTTATTTATTTGTTTAAACCTAGAATTTTGTGCTGATTCCGTAAGATTAGGTATTATGACTAGAGAGAAAAGAGAATTATGTTTTATTAATCACATAAATTCATAAGGATACAATACTTAAAGTTAAAGTAATAGAAAATAGAAGTATGTCTAGAATATCCTGAATGCATCTATATCTAATATTCATAACTTTTTGACATAAAAATTAGATATGTTTATAAGAATATTATATATGTTTTATAATTTTTTTGGATTATCCCTAGAGTGTTTCTCTCACATACGAATTTGATATTGCCATTTGTTTCTTTAAATCAGTTTAATATTGTGACGGTACTTACTTTTTAATTTAGATATCTATATTACTAAAACAGAAGTACAAATATAGATTTATCCTAAAATTTATAATTTATTTATAATCTAATGCCACTGAAATATTAAATAACTTTAACTTTAAACAATCACTATCTTTCCATATTTTATTAAATAATTTCCTAAATCAAATTATAAAAAGATTCTGC
Organism: Brassica napus; assembly: GCF_020379485.1. Lineage (NCBI taxonomy): Eukaryota > Viridiplantae > Streptophyta > Magnoliopsida > Brassicales > Brassicaceae > Brassica > Brassica napus. The sequence continues at coordinate 7,727,403 of NC_063435.1, read as the reverse complement.
AACAATAATTTCCATAAAACAATTTAGCATTACTTCCATAGGAAATATAACTTTCCTCACTTTTCATTTCTCCTAACATTCACATGTTATCATCATTTGTTTTTTTGTTGACCTCCTTCACGGAACTCTTCTTCCTCACCAGTATAAAGATGATGTGCTTTTCTAAAACTTATATGTTTGTCCAATAGTTTGCGGAAAAGCTGTGGACGAGAAATCGAGAATAAATATTTAACAAATTTTGTTGAGTTCATACCATAATACGCCCATGCTATTAAACCGATTATCAAACCATGTATTTGATCAGATTATTATGTTACGGTTTATACAATACAGTGTCTTTGGTTATTTTTTATGTAGCAATTATTTTTCATGTACAAAAAAACTTTTGTTCATTGATTCTATACATTTTACATTAACTGCAACACTATATATATTTTATATTTCAGAATTTAGACATACCAGAATTATAGTCTGATCGAGTTATAATATACGGTTCTCATGATTAAAACCATTGTTACAAACATTATCTATGGTATACATTAATACTAGGTGATAAACCATTGTTATTTATTATCAATACAATACTAAAAGGGGAATACCCTCAAAATCTATGCTGCCACGTCACCTAAAATAATCATCCAATCAGAATATTTCATTTTTACACGTCATCATCGAAACTGGTTTCATTTTGGATTTTTTTTAAATAATTTAGACAGCCCATTAAGCCCAAAATGTCTCAGGAGTCTGAAACCTAATTTTTTGTTCTTCTCCGATTATCTCACATCTTCGTCACCTATCAAATTCTGCATTTATCGGTTACGGTAGCCTAAGCTTCATCAATCTATTATCCTCTTGAAAGTACCTTAAATGGGTTTGTTCCATCTCCCCTTATCACTACAAGAAAACACAAGTTTTACGAGGGCAGTTTTCCTCGTGATTTCGTCGTAAAAGCAGTGTTACGAGGAATTAGCGAGGAAACCCGTTTCGTCGTTATACGTTTGTCGTAACGCATATATCCTCGCTAATTCGTCGTAACGTAGCGAGGAAATAATTTCGTCGTAAAAGCGAAGAAGAATATTTCGTCGTAAAGACCACGTAAAGCTTCCACGTAAGGACGTCGCTAAATTTCCTCGTAAATACCTCGAAAGCCATTCCTCGTTAAAGCCACGTAAATAACTCGAAAGTAAATACTCGTAAAGTAAACGTAAATATCTTGATAGCTTTTCTCGTAAAGACCACGTGAATTTTCCACGTCATTTCCTTGTAAACATTTTCTCGTAAAAACCTCGTTAAGCTTCCACGTAAAGAAGTCGCAAAATAGCTACGAAATTACTTCGTTTCGTTATTTTACAGAAATAAAAAAAATTATAATTAAAAAAATTATTTAAATTATTAATAAAATTAAAATTCTAAAAAAATCAAAACCAAAATATTTTATATATAAATAAGTTTTGAATTCATAATACAAGAACCGAAATTAAAAAGAACTAAGGGTCGTTAATCGCCCGGTAGAATTCATCACTCCTCGCCGTTACATCCGCCTCGGCATGTGAGTCGTCGGTTGGTGACTACCTGGCTCACCGAACATCTCTCTGTAATGGGCAGTAAGTCTACCTTTTCGAACCTGAGAAAAAAATTTAATTTTTTAAATTTCCGTCAACAGTATATTTTCCAACATTATCCACCTAATCAACACTAAATAACATAAGATCCGTAAAATTATCTAAATTCCCTATACTAACCACCTAATCTACCTAAACTAACCAAATTAGAGAGGAATTAGAGAGGCTTACCATTGCAACGAAACAGGGAGGAAGTGGAGAGGAAGTGGAGAGGAAGTAGAGAGGAAAGAAAGAGTGAGCGCTCGGGGTGTATATATAAGATTACATTCTGTCGCAAATTCCTCGTAATTTTACGACGAATTACAGAGGCCCGTGTTTTTTTTTACGACGAAACAGCGACAGATTACAAAGGCCCGCGTTTTATTATACGAGGAAGTTACGAGGAATTACAAAGGCCCGTGTTTTTTAGGTACGAGGACGTTACGACGATTTTGCTTACGTGGAATTACCGAGGAAAGCTTCCCTATAAATATACCCGTAACTCTCCTTCTCAACCCACACCCAAACTCCCAAATCACACCCTATCTCACTTCATACTCTCAAATCCAATCCTATTCAAATTATAAAAATTTGAAAAAAAGGAAGAGAAGAAGATATTGGAATTTATGTTGGTGAGACTTAAGTAATATAATTGCTGGAAGTCTTGCCACATGTAAATCCAGTATATTTCTTCTTTTTTTTTTTTCTAGTTTTTACGGTACGAGGTGTTTACGACGATTTTGGTTACGAGGTGTTTATGACGATTCCGTCCTACGTGGAATTAAAGTGGGCCGCGTTCATCATTTACTTTACGTGGTATTTACGACGAATCTCTCCTACGTGGTATTTACGACGAATCTGTCCTACGTGGTATTTACGACGAATCTGTCCTACGTGTAATTTACGACGAATCTGTCCTACGTGGTATTTACGACGAATCTGTCCTACGTGGTATTTACGAGGAATTCGTCGTAAGTTCGACGTTAACATACGAGGAATTAACGAGTATTCCATTTAAATCCCTAAAACCCGAAACCCAAAACCCCAAACCCCATATTCCTTATCTTCTACTTTATATATTCCAAACCATATCTTTATTTTCATTCCAAACCACAATTCCTTATTTTCATTCACTCAGAGAGTCTTACGTGGAATTAGCGTGCCCCGCTTTCTTTATTTTTTTAATTTCGTCGTAAACTCCTCGTGGCCTTACGACAACCTTACGACGATTTTGGCTTGCGTGGAATTAGCGTGCCCTGCTTTCTTTATTTTTTTAATTTCGTCGTAAACTCCTCGTGGCCTTACGACAACCTTACGACGATTTTGGCTTACGAGGAATTAACGAGTATTACGTATAAATCCCTAAAATCCGAAACTCCAAACCCCATCTTCCTTATCTTCTACTTCATATATTCCAAACCCCAAACCCATCTACCCTTGAACCTCAATCTATTCTTTCACCTCAAACCCTATTTATAAAATATTCCAAACCCCAAACCACAAGTCCTTATTCATAATTAAAATAAACTTTCACATTACCTTATTCATAAATCAAACTCCCACATTATCTTATTCACAAAACAAACTACATAAAATCAAATACATCAATCGGATACATCAACATTCTCGTCATCACTAGAAACATCATTATTTTCATTAAACTCGTCTTCAACAGCTTCGTCTGTGGCATCGTCGGTAAGATCTTCGTACTCGTGATTACGCGGATCAATGAGAAGGATGTCATCAATTTCTTGTTCAGGTTCCTCGACTTCATTTATCTGTTCTTCTTGCAATGGTGGTTCTTCTCCACTGATAATTCGTCTTCGAGGTGTAACTTTGATCACAGCTAACCAATTTATACCCGAATCTCTCATTCGAGGGTATGGAAGGAAGCTAACTTGGTCTGCTTGTGAAGCTAAGATGAAAGGCTCGAATTTGTTGTACCTTCGTCCACCGTTGACATCAACTACACCGAATTTGTTAGACCGAACACCTCTGTTGACGACGGAATCGAACCATTCACATTTGAAGAGGACGCATTTCAGCTTCAATATCCCTGGAAATTCGACTTCAATAATCTCCGTCAAGATCCCGTAGAAATCTATTTCCCCTTTCACACATATTCCATAGTTACTAGTCGTCCGCTGTCTACCATACTCATATGTGTGAAAAGTATAGCCTCGTGTGAAATTACGACGAAAATTAATTGGATGGCCAAAAAAAACGTGAGCTACCTACCAAGTTGGTGGATTCAAAATTTCCTCGTTAAGTACACGTAAAGTATTTCGTCGTAAAGAACTCGCGAAGTTTACGTGGTATTTACAAGGAAATAGTGTTTCCTCGTAAAAGCCACGTCAATTTACATCGTCTTTACGACGAAATTGTTTTGTCGTTACCTTACGACGAAATAACGATGCTTCTCTTTTTCCACGTACTTTCCTCGTAAAATCAACGTACTTTTACGAGGATTATTTTTCCTCGTTAATTATCCTCGTTAAACTTACGTTTTCTTGTAGTGTATATCTCTTTCTATATAAAGTGTTCTGTCTGATCTTCCTATCTCTGCTCTAAAATGATTTCTACAGAATGAGGAAATCAACCGGCAAAGCCCCTACATCTCTGCTCTAAAATGATTTTGCTCATGTCCAAAGACACTCGTGAGCCGTTTCATTTTCGATCGACCTTCCTCCAGTTTTTTTTTTCTCTCGGTTTCAGGTAATGTTTAGATTTTTCATCGTGCATTCGAATACCCAACTGTACATTTTGTTTGAATTTCATATTTGCCTCAATTCGATTCTACACTCAATCCACCATGAGCTCATCTTCGATCTGTGTTTATCATATTTGTTTAATCACACATGTTTTACTGAATTTTATAATAACATTTTGGAAATTGTTTAAGAGATTCTCGATCTAAGGTTGTTCTTTGTACATAGTGAATTCTATTACATAGACATAATCATTACAAGACTGATCTCCATTTGTCTTTGGTAATAAAAATTATGTTTTAAAGAAATTAAAAAGAAAATCAAATCCTTTTGTTTTGCTGAAAGGTAACAAAGTGGCTGACGGTGAAGACATTCAACCTTGCGACAATGGAGCCGGAATGGTTAAGGTATGCTTCTTGATCCCATGGAACAATGTATCATTTAGTTTCTGTCTGAGATCATGTCTCTGTTATTTGACTTAGGCTGGTTTCGCTGGTGATGATGCACCACGAGCTGTGTTTCCCAGCATCGTGGGTCGTCCACGTCACACCGGAGTGATGGTTGGTATGTGAGAAAAGAATGCTTATGTTGGCGATGAAGCTCAATCCAAACGTGGTATTTTAACTCTCAAGTACTCTATTGAGCACAGCATTGTCAACAACTGGGATGACATGGAGAAGATTTGGCATCATACTTTCTACAATGAGTTTCGTGTTGCACCTGAGGAGCATCCCATTCTACTCACTGAAGCACCTCTTAACCCGAAAGCTAACCGTGAGAAGATGACTCAGATCATGTTTGAGACTTTCAATGCTCCCGCTATGTATGTGGCTATTCAGGCTCTGCTTTCCCTTTACTCCAGTGGTGGTACAACCGGTGAGTGTAGTCCTAATGCTATAAAGCTTGAAGCTTTGTACAGCCCTATTTCAGTTATTTCGGTTTATTCGGGTCGGGTATTTTTGATTTTGGTTAGTCCGCTTTGGCGACAGAAAAATTGGTTTGTTTCGTTTTCGGTTAATTTTGGTTTTTAAATTTTACCGAAAATAACAAAATTTTCTTTTCTTTTCTTTCAGCTAAGATAGTGTTTTAAAGTTTTTTAAAAACTCAGGATGATTTTGTTTAAATTCGGTTCTTTTTGGTTAACTTCGGTTAGTTCGGTTTGATTTGTTTAGTTTCAGTTATTTTGGTTAATTTCGAATAATTGAAAATTTAACAAAGAGAGAACCAAACCGAAATATTTTCAAAAGCTTTCCAAACTAAAATGAAATCAAAACCGAATCTGCAGGGCTATACTTTGTACGTTCTGTAGAGTATAAGGCTTTTGTTTGATTATGGTATGTGTGTTGGCAGGCATCGTGCTTGACTCTGGAGATGGCGTGAGCCATACGGTTCCTATCTACGAGGGTTATGCAATTCCACATGCAGGGCTATACTTTGTACGTTCTGTAGAGTATAAGGCTTTTGTTTGATTATGGTATGTGTGTTGGCAGGCATCGTGCTTGACTCTGGAGATGGCGTGAGCCACACGGTTCCTATCTACGAGGGTTATGCAATTCCACATGCCATCCTACGTTTTGATCTCGCGGGTCGTGACCCCACGGACGCGTTTATGAAGATCCTAACCGAGCGTGGCTACTCTTTCACCACCACAGCAGAGCGTGAAATCGTCAGAGACATAAAGGAAAAGCTCTGCTACATTGCTCTTGACTACGAGCAGGAGCTGGAGACATCCAAAACTAGCTCATCTGTTGAGAAGAACTACGAGATGTTTGATGGACAAGTGATCACCATCGCTGCTGAACGGTTCCGTTGTTCTGAGGTTCTTTACCAACCGTCTATGATTGGTATGGAGAATCCAGGTATCCATGAAACAACCTATAACTCCATAATGAAGTGTGATGTCGACATCAGAAAGGACTTGTATGGTAACATTGTGCTTAGTGGTGGAACCACAATGTTCCCTGGGATTGCTGATCGAATGAGTAAGGAGATCACTGCTTGGCTCCAAGCAGCATGAAGATCAAAGTTGTTGCTCCTCCTGAGAGGAAATACTCTGTCTGGATTGGAGGGTCTATCTTGGCCTCACTCAGTACTTTCCAGCAGGTACACACCTAAACCATTTAAGTTGATTCCTTATCAGACTCTAGCTACCCTGCAGCTTAACTAATCCATGATGTTTTTTCTTAATGTGTGCAGATGTGGATCGCAAAGGCAGAGTACGATGAGTCAGGCCCATCCATTGTTCACAGGAAATGCTTCTAAGTTCAAAGTTTATCATAAGCGTTACTACTCTTTGTTTTATGTTCTTTTATATTTTGAAATTCTGGCCACAGACACTTTGAAGGATTTATATTCTTCTTATTCAGTTTCAACTGTCTTTTGAGTGAATAATAACGCATCTTTCTCTTTGATTATTATATAGAAATGTGTTTCAAGTTCTCTTTTATCTTATCTACTTTTGCATATTTTTTATCAATTAAAGTTGTAAACTATAGAAAGTAAAGTTCTAAAAATCGGTCTAGGCAGCGCCTAGGCTCCCGTCTAGATGGCAACTCGATCCTATCCGAATCAATTTTTCTTAAAATCCAATTTATACCGATTTATATGATTTGAATTAGTTTAAACCATCTAAAATCGATTTAAATTTGTCTAAATATATTAAATTAAGCAATAATATTATTATAAATCTACAAATTAGTCTAATTTTCTGTTTTGTATATCTAATTTTCATAATTCTTCATAATAATTTTATATTTAAACTTAAAACTAAAATGTGTCATATAAATATATAATATAAATAAAATAAATCAATAATTTACTAACGCCTTGGCCTCGCCTAGACCATTTTTGTGAAGCTGTTTCATGTTCTTTCTAGCTTCATTTTTCAATTCTTCAATCAACAGATGGATCAATGTGTGTTTCCTTCTCTTCTTCTGATTGGTAATTAAGTATTCCCACGTCTGTACATAAGGAGTACTTTAGACTGAGCCGTGCTGTTGCTACATATAAAATCAGGTCTTCCTTACAGTACGATGCTCACCAACAAGTTTTAATCATCAACACTCATTTTCTCTTTCATCATGATTCAACACTGTCTATGGTAACTGGTCAGAGATTGCAGCGTGTACAATGTTTCAATCTCTAAATCTTCGTTATATCAATCCCTTCACTATCACTGTTGATGATTTGCATCTTTCTGAACAAGAATTTTTTTTAACAGGTTTGTTAGATTCTCCAGTGTGCTGAACATATCAGAAGGACGTCAATCTCAGTCCAAGTGCATAATATACTTTGTTTGTAACCACCACCAAGTCTAGGTTTTAGGAATTTCATGTGTTACATCTAAAGAATGAAGATACTGATTTTTTTTACTGCTCAACTTTTTTTTCTACTTTTATGGCAGAGATTGAACAGTAAGCGTGCGCGAGGGCCTGTCTACCAGTTTCTCAAACCACAAGGCTTTGTCCTTACGACACTGCTCATCGGCAGTGCCGTGTGAAGGACCGTGAGGGCCCGAGGCAAATAATATAATTTTATTTAGGTTTAAATTTTTTTACAAAAATTATTAATAAAATAAAATTATACAAGCTTTTATATTTGTACCAAAAATTTAGAATTTTATAATTATAGAATATAATATATATATATTGAAAATAAAAATAAGATATTTATAATATAGTAGATATTTATATTTATTTACAACCATGAAAAATAAAACTATATATCTATTTATAAATTTATATCTTTAATTCATAGTATAAATAGATAATATTACCGTTGCAAATTCAAGAATCCTAATTCAATGTACAAACTACCATGTGATATAACAATTAACTAAATTATAAAATTAAATGAAATTATATAAATAATTAAACTAAGTACTAGGGAAAAAAGGGGCCCTAAATTTAACAGTTTTGGAGGGGGCCTAAGGCAATTGCCTCATTTTGTATGTCTTAGGCACGACTCTGCTCATCGGTACAGAGATTCAGAAGCGTACAAGGTCAGTGTTTTTCTTTATTATGATAAAACTTTGGGTATACTGTAAACAATATGCTAATAATAATATCCTGTAACAAAACAATACTGTGTTCAAATTATCCAATATTTATAGAACATATTTTATTTAAACTGTGATATTTTTGGGGAAAAGGATGCAATTTAATTTTATTCAATAATTAGTATATGTTACTCATATTAAATGTGATTATAAGATCTTATATCATAAGATTACATATACAAAAAAAATATTTACATAATGTGTATTACATATGAAAAGTACATTTAAAAACATAATTTATGTATATATAAATTCAAAAATAGAAAATGGTAGTTAATTAAAAGGTTACAATTTTAAAAACGATCTTCTATTTTGATAATTTTAAAATTATTATAAATATAAAACAAATTATTAATATAAACATGTGTAACCTGGATAATAACTTAGAATGTGTATAACTAAAGTAAAATTTAATATTGAGTTTGTACACAATACTATCAAAGCATCATAGACAAAGGTCATGGAACCTAAAAAAAAGGTCATGAAACACAAAATAAAAAGTGAGGCAAATGCGAGAATAATAATAATGCAGTTCGTAGGTTTGCAACTCAAATTGTAGGGCAGGATCAAACCGTAGGAGTTAGAATTCTTAAACCGTTTTTGTATATAAATTATTTTCAGAAACACACAAAACGTCTATGCAGTGTGTTTAATCAGATTTAAGTTAAGAGTTCTTCAGAATTTTTGATTAAAAACCTAATTCCAGATCTCAGAAAGTGATAATTTTTGTATATATCTACCATTTATAAATTTCAGAAAGCTTTTAAGTTGGGTTTGAAGTCCTCACTCATACCTGTTTTCGAGAGGTCATTCAAGACCATGTTTGAACAAGTATCTCAGCCTTGCATAAAGGGATGACCGAGCACACAGACACTACCCATCAAACAGAAAAAGCTAGAACATCAAATAATAATATTAATATATTCAAAATTATTTCCAAAAATATGATTAATTAAATAATTAAAATAAGAAACTGTAAAATTAATATTACATCAACAATGGTAAGAAAGTACACCTTCTATAAATTTACAACTAAAAATATTTCAAATCATGAAGCAAACTTTTCTTTCTATCACAAACAAACTTAAAAAAACACAGAAATTAAATAGCAACAATAAATGTTAAATTTAATTTTTGGTTAAAAAGGTTGACAAAATTATTTTAGTTAAAACGATAAATTGAAGGCAACAAATAAAGAACCGGTATACAAGTCGGTGGTACTTTCTTTTAGAGACAAGTACAAAAATGAAACTTAATAATTTTAAAACCAATCAAAATTTATACAGTACTAATTATAAGCTTTTCAATTGTTTTACATAAAAATAAATAGCCAAGATAAAGAATATATATAGATCTTAACTTATAATTTAGTTAACTTTTTTATTAATATTACTAATATCCTACATAAAACTCCAATAAAACACAACAATTTATTTCAAATATTTTTAAATTTGCACTTATGTTTATAATTCTATAACAAGTTTCAGTGTATATCATATTTGTTCGTTTTTAAAATATAAATATAAAATTAAACTAATATTATCGGAAAAAATCCGGGCGTAGCCCGAAAAACCCCCTAGTATATTCTAATGGTAACCATATTAAGCTCAACCATCTCGCACGAGTAATATATGTCAATTTATAAAGTTTTGCACAGTTATTATAGTCATAAATGCATTGTAATTAATTCAAATATATGGAATCTCATTCACCAAATAATTAGCCACCTCACATACGAATAATTCATTATTTTATTCAAAATTAAATATTCAGTTTGCGATATGGTAATATTTATATATCCACATATTGTATACTTCGATATCCTTTATTTTAATCCCTCACATATTAATTATGCAAAGTTTAAAAGGAGTGATGTTACATCTATCTTATTAAAACTCAAGTACAAAATTGGAGTGTTTGGAGACTTGAATAGGACTATAAAAAAATTTGGAGTGTTTGGAAACATAAATTGTAGTCTTTTAAAAAAAAAAAAATTTTGTTTGGAAACAAGGATAGTAGTATTAAAAAAAAAAAGTAATGGACTTATGTTTTTAAGAAAAATTAAAAGTCCATCATATTATAAAAAACTATCTATCTGGGCGAGATTTAAAATATACGAAAACGGGTCAATTTAATCGCCTAAAACTTTTTCTTTTCTAAACTAACCATAAAACAAAATTTAAACTTTATACACATATTTCAAATCAAAATAATAATTTAAAGTTGATTTATATCAAAAATTGATTAAAAACTAATACATATATTCAAAAATAGATTTTTACTAAACTATTTTTCAATAACCATTATACAAAAATGTTGTCAATATATATAATAAAAATACAATACAAAGCCCAATTTGAAATACCAACTCAAATTATCGTTTTTATATTTCCTATTAAGTTTTATAAATATAATATATGTAATTATTTATATGATGGTACGTATAAAATACTATTAATTATATGATTACTTATATGATGGTACGTATAAAATACAATTAATTATATGATGACAGTATACGATATATAATAATGAATAGGGATGAGATTTCGGGCACCCATACGGGTTTGGTTCTGATCGGTTTGTGTTTCGGGTTTTCGGAGTCAAAGATTTAAGCCCTGTTAGGATGTTTCTAAATTTTGGTTTGAGTTTGATTCGGATCTTTGCGGGTTTGGTTCGCGTTTGGATAACCCATTTAAATTATTTTTAAAGTTTTAAATCATTATCTATTTTAAATTTCTCAAAATCTATAAATAAAATAATATATTACCTATAAATTTGAATAACATATGTCAGAATACCTAAGCTTAACATATCAATTGGTTTGATTTAAAATTTTGGATATGGAATCAATAATTATTTTAAGTATTTTTGGTGATTTGAGTATACTTTAACTATTGCAGATATTTACTTTTGACTATCTATATATAGATTTTCAAGTATTTAAACCAATTTAAAAGTATCATTCTTAATGTTTTATATACGTTAAATCTAAAAACAATTAATATATATATAAGTATATAAATCTATTTTTAGATAAATTCGGGTACCCGAATACTTCGGTTCGGATCAGATTTGGTTCTCTAAATAACAAAATTTTGAATAATTCGAATATTTAATCAATTTATGTTCGGGTTTGGTACTATATTTTCGGATCGGTATCGGTTCTGTTCTTTGGATTCATTTTGTAAAACCTTAATAATTACATGAAAAACAAATATCAACATATTTTTCAAAATGTACACCTGCGCGCCTGCGCGGGTCAAAATCTAGTCTATATTATTAAAACTGAAGTACACTTTAGTAATGTTTGGAAACATGAATAGTACTATAACTGAAAATTATTTGGAAACGAAGATAGCAGTACTACATTAATTGTATTTCCATATTTCACTCATATTAATTATATTGTCTTAACAATATTTCACATCATTAATTATATTACCATAATAATAATAGTGTAGATTTTATTTAGTAGTTAATCAATATTAGTTTTGTGTCAATTATAAAATCAAAAAAGTAAAATAACTGAGTTTGCCATAAGGTTAAGCGTTTGTTTTAATTTGTTTTACTATAACATTTTTTTTTTTCAATCAGTGGAAAATTACGTAGCCAAAAACATAATTCAAAAACATGTTTAGTGAATAAAATCATAACTTAAATCAAAATAATAAAAATGAATTACATTCATTGTCACTTAATTTTTCACTCAATATAATTGCTTACTAAATAAAAAAAACTCTTTCAGTTTCACTTAATTTAGCAAAACACATAAAAATATCATTTATATTAGTTTATAAAATCAGTTAGGCATGAACACTAAATATCCACTTAGGTACGAGTCGTTCCTTTCGGGTATCGTTTTATTTTGTTTTAAAATTACTCACTCCTTGAATATTATAAATTTATGTGTAGGTTTTGAGTTGAATCCTTTTGAGTCTGGATGAGTTTGGTTCTGATGTATATGACCCTAAAATATCTAAATAACCAATGTATTTGAAACGGGTTTGGATATTTGTACCAAAAATAACCATATTATCTGATTCGATCTGGATCTTTTGAATACAATTAGTTATATTACGACATATCTAAATATAAAACACTAATTATGAAAAAAAAATATTAATGTATAAAAATATAAGTATAGTTTTATTTTAGTAATTTCATTAATTATATTACTTTAACAATATATCACATCATTAATTATATTTACCGTAAAAGTAATAATGTAGATTTTTATTTATTAGTTAATCAATATTAACTTTGTGCAATTATAAAAAAAAAATAAAAATGTAAGATAACCGAGTTTTGCATATGGTTAATAGTTTGGTTTAATATGTTTTACTAAAACTTTCTTTTGTCTTAGTTCCAATTGGTGAAAAATTACATAGCAAAACACATAATTCAAAGGCATAGTTTATATGAACAAGATAATAATTTAAATCAAAATAATTAAAAAGTATTACATTTATTATCACTTAATGTTTCACTTCATATAACTATTTTATTAAATAAAAAATTCTTTCTATTTTTCTTATTTTTGCCAAATATATAGAAAGAGTTTCCTTTTTAATCTATTTGCAAAATCAGTTAAGTATGGACATTCGGATACTCATTGAGGTACAAGTTGTTTCTTTTGGGATTAATTTTTTGGATTTTTAAATTAGGCGCCACTTGGATATTATAAATTTATGTATGATGCTTGAGTTGGATCCTCTCGGGTCTGAATGATTTTGATTTTGATGTGTAGAAATATAAAAATATTTAATTAACCAAAGTATCTGAAAAGAGTGTATATTTGTACCAAAAATAATCTTATTACCCGATTCAATCCAAATATTTTGAATACAATTAGTTATACGACGACACATCTTAAATATATAACACTAATGATAAAATAACAAATAATTTATAAAACCGTAAAAATTAACACCCGCACGGGCGTTTATTAATAATGTAGATTTTTATTTATTAGTTAATCAATATTGACTTTGTGCAATTATAAAAAAAAATAAAAATGTAAGATAACCGAGTTTTGCATATGGTTAATAGTTTGGTTTAATATGTTTTACTAAAACTTTCTTTTGTCTTAGTTCCAATTGGTGAAAAATTACATAGCAAAACACATAATTCAAAGGCATAGTTTATATGAACAAGATAATAATTTAAATCAAAATAATTAAAAAGTATTACATTTATTATCACTTAATGTTTCACTTCATATAACTATTTTATTAAATAAAAAATTCTTTCTATTTTTCTTATTTTTGCCAAATATATAGAAAGAGTTTCCTTTTTAATCTATTTGCAAAATCAGTTAAGTATGGACATTCGGATACTCATTGAGGTACAAGTTGTTTCTTTTGGGATTAATTTTTTTGGATTTTTAAATTAGGCGCCACTTGGATATTATAAATTTATGTATGATGCTTGAGTTGGATCCTCTCGGGTCTGAATGATTTTGATTTTGATGTGTAGAAATATAAAAATATTTAATTAACCAAAGTATCTGAAAAGAGTGTATATTTGTACCAAAAATAATCTTATTACCCGATTCAATCCAAATATTTTGAATACAATTAGTTATACGACGACACATCTTAAATATATAACACTAATGATAAAATAACAAATAATTTATAAAACCGTAAAAATTAACACCCGCACGGGCGTTTATTAATAATGTAGATTTTTATTTATTAGTTAATCAATATTAACTTTGTGCAATTATAAAAAAAAATAAAAATGTAAGATAACCGAGTTTTGCATATGGTTAATAGTTTGGTTTAATATGTTTTACTAAAACTTTCTTTTGTCTTAGTTCCAATTGGTGAAAAATTACATAGCAAAACACATAATTCAAAGGCATAGTTTATATGAACAAGATAATAATTTAAATCAAAATAATTAAAAAGTATTACATTTATTATCACTTAATGTTTCACTTCATATAACTATTTTATTAAATAAAAAATTCTTTCTATTTTTCTTATTTTTGCCAAATATATAGAAAGAGTTTCCTTTTTAATCTATTTGCAAAATCAGTTAAGTATGGACATTCGGATACTCATTGAGGTACAAGTTGTTTCTTTTGGGATTAATTTTTTTGGATTTTTAAATTAGGCGCCACTTGGATATTATAAATTTATGTATGATGCTTGAGTTGGATCCTCTCGGGTCTGAATGATTTTGATTTTGATGTGTAGAAATATAAAAATATTTAATTAACCAAAGTATCTGAAAAGAGTGTATATTTGTACCAAAAATAATCTTATTACCCGATTCAATCCAAATATTTTGAATACAATTAGTTATACGACGACACATCTTAAATATATAACACTAATGATAAAATAACAAATAATTTATAAAACCGTAAAAATTAACACCCGCACGGGCGTGCGGATCAATCTCTAGTATTTAGTTTAAAACACGTGCCTTGTGTGGCATAAACATTTTATATCCAAATTATTTTATCTTATTATTTGTTTAACGTTTTATATATTAATCTGAATATCTATGAAATATGATTTTACTCATATGATTTTATGATCATTTGTATTTTATTATAGTAAAAAAATTTAAACTATTGATCTCAAAATTTAAATGTAAGACTTTTAACAGTTTTCATAGTTTATAGTCGTTTTTAAAAATTCAAAATATAATAAATACGAAAAAACCATTTTTTTATTAAATGGTTAATATGATTATTTAATTTATTTTAATAATATAAAATTAAACAAAGTAATGTATGATATGTAAATTGTTATCAAATCATTATTATTAAAATAGTTAACTGTCAAATATATATTTTATAAACTTTTGGTAATTCTGTAGTTTTTATTTAAGGAAAGAAATAAAATATTAATTGTAGATTGTTAATTATTATTTTGGTTAGTTTAATGAAAAGTATATAATATATGTTTAGTGGACCAATATATTTCTCTAGAGATTTTAAGAAGCATTCTAGTGATGACACGTGTCATAGCTAAAATGTTGTGATGCTTCTCGTTTAATATATAAGGGATATATAACCCATACATATCTTTTATGTTTATTACTTATACAAAATCGTCCTAATCTATCACATAGTTAATATTTAAACGTCAGTTTGCTTAATATATAGCTACCACATAAACCAAAGAGATTACAATCTTTCATTTCCTAAAAAGGTAAAAAATATAAGTTAATGGTGGAATGTTTCTATACTAATACTAAAAATAAAGGTGTAAACACAATCTTTTTCATTAACTTTTCAGATTATTTTTTTAAACTTAGATTAGGTTTTTTACCAAAATTTTTTATTACATGCATATTTATTTATATATATAACTATTTATTCAATCCAAATCCAATAATAAATATATATATATAAACAAACAACTAATGCAGTTGACTGTTGAAACAATAAATCACTTCATATATATAAACAATAAAATTATTATGTGTATACATAAATATTATTAAATATGAAGTATCTTTTGAAAATAACTCTTATTGCATTCAAATAATTACAATTTATGCCATTGAATTTAATAATGATATTTAACTAACTATAAATTATTTATTTTGTTAGATTATTCTCTAATCAAATTTATCGTTATTCTCTAACCCAACTTACCATAATTCTTTAACTGGAATACTCTCTAATCAATTTTTACAACAAAACTAAACAGATTTATTAAAATGTGACATACAAACTTTAAATATTATATATTTATATATATTATTATCTCACTTTATATACAAAATATAAACTATAAATGTTTTTATTAAAACAATATATTTATTTTTCAAATATATGTTAAATAATTTGATTATTAGTATTAGTTACATATATATATATTATAAGAATACAATGATTAATTTTTTATTTAATATTTTCTTAAAAAATAAACATAGAAGAAAATTCATTTGGCTTATAAAAAACTTAGAGACAAGTATATCTGTTTTATTAAAATAAATAGAATTTTATTTGACATAAAATATTTTATTTTAGAAAAATAGATTTATTAATATACATAAACATACTAATTAGTGTTTTAATTTACAAATAAGTACATGAAAATGGTTAATGTAATTAAAATTAGTAATTGATGAATATGTTATATAACTTTTCATTTTGATTGTCTTAGTATCCAATCACAATATGAGCAACCAACAAATTACAGAAAATTAAAAACCATCGATCTATCACAAATGTTATATACTACAAATTGAAACAAACAACTATATGAATGCACTTATATACAACTATTACATTTTTGTGTTGTCAAAATTTTCATTGTTCTATTAAAATAAACACCCGTACGGGTACACGGGTCAAACTCTAGTTTTGTTTTACTTTTCAACATAACTTTCATTAAAAAAGAAAAAAAAATCTACGTGTTTTAAAACAAATTATATATTGACTACTCATGACAAAAAATATTAAACATTAAATATATTGTAATTAAACTGACGAGTAAATAATGATGGTAACGCACGATATATATACATAGTTTTGGGTCTAAAATAACAAGTCAGTAAAACTTAATAGAAAAGATCTAGTTTTTCATATGAGGATCCGCTTTGAAGAGTTTAAAACAAAATGAGGGATTCTTTGTACCCGCACATATGACATATGTGCGGGTACAAAGAATCCCTCATTTTGTTTTAAGCTCTTCAAATCGGATCCTCATATGAAAAAAATTAGATCTGTTTGGTCTGACCAAGTTTCTGATAAAAATATGGGCATCATGAAGCCTTAAACACACAGAAAATATTTCAATTTCATGCTGAAAGCATAATCGGTTCTTTTATTTAAAAAGGTTATAGCTTAGGCTCCAAACACTTTGATGATACGCTTGAGCCATTTGATTCAGTCTTCAAGTCTATAGCAGCCAAGGATCTTCATCGCTTAAATCTTGATATCTCAGCAGCGATAGATTCTGCAGAAACATGTAAAGACAATTTTGAAGACGTTCATATCAAACTGGATCCCCAAATATTGATGAAGATTAACGCTATTTAATATTTATGCTTTGTTCCGTTGATGATTTCCACCTTGTTAATGTTGAAATTATATTCTAAAAATAAGAAGATAACATGTATTAGTCTTTTAACTCTGAAAATGCAATATCTTAATATACTCGGACCATTGATATACCTTATAATTTTAAAACCGTCAGTAATATTTTTAGTTATGTATTGGCATATTGTATATATAATTTTTTTTACATATTATATGTTTTTTTAATATTGTGAAATAATATATATTGAATAATTAAAAAATCAGTAACTATTACGTATATAATTAATTTGGTGCAAGCACATAAATAAAAATTATTAATCAAAACAGTCACTCTTTCTATTTTATATTGCATATAATGAAATTTAAATAATATTAACATAGATATCATATATTTTTAATATTGATATCTTAAATGATACTTTCTAATTATATAGTTTTTTGATCATTTGTATCTTTTTTATGACAAAAACTTTAAATCACCGATAACAAAAATTTCAATGTGGGAGGTATAATAGTTTTAGTAATTTTTAATTTTTCTTAAAAAAATTAACGCAAAGTTTAATATTTAAATATTAATATTTCAATATATTTTCAAAGCTTTTATCAAAAAAATTGTTATTTTAAAATTTAAATATTCATGTATTTTTATATGGTATAGAGTTTAATTTAAACAGTATTAATATATATATATATATATATATATGTTAATACTAATATTTATTAAATAAGACTTCCTACTTCTATGATTCTTTAATCATTTGCATTTTTTCATAACAAAAGTTTTAAACCATGGATCACAAAAATTTCAATGTAAGATTTTTAACAATTTTAGTAATTTATAGTTATTTTTAAAAATTCAATATATAACATATACGGAAAAAACTAATTTTTGTTATATGGTATATGGAAAGTTTAATTTTTGTTATATGGTATATACCATAAAACATTAAATATGGTATATAGTTTAATTTAAATCATATTAACATATATATATTAATATTTATTAAATCAGAATTTCTACTTATATGATTTTTTGATCATTTTTATCTTGTCATAACAAAATTTTAAACCATGGATCACAAAAATTTCAATGTGAGATTTTAATAAGTTAAAATTAATAAAATGATAGAAGATACACTAATTTTTTGACCAACTCTTTATTATTCAAAATCATTAATTGTCATATGTACTTTAGTCACATTAGACAATTCCATAATTTTTATTTAAGGAAAGAATGAAGAACATTAATAATTAATTTATGATTAGTCTAATAAAAACCTTATTGTATATTTAGATTGAACAATCTATTTATCTAAAAAATTTAAGATTCATTATGGTGATGACACATGACTGCCTCAAATGTTGTAATGCTTCTATTTTAATATATAACTAGACTTTGACTCGCGCGCCTGCGCGGATGTATATTTTGAAAAATAGGTTGATATTTGTTTTTCATGAAATTATTAGGGTTTGGCAAAATGAATCCGAAGAACAGAACCGATACCGATCCGAAAATATAATACCAAACCCAAAGATAAATTGATTAAATATTCGAATTATTCAAAATTTTGTTATTTAGAGAACCGAATCTGATCCGAACCGAATTATTCGGGTACCCGAATTTATCTAAAAATAGATTTATATACTTATATATATTAATTATTTTTAGATCTAACGTATATAAAACATCAAGAATGATACTTTTAAATTGGTTTAAATACTTGAAAATATATATAGATAGTCAAAAGTAAATATCTGAAATAGTTAAAGTATACTCAAATCACCGAAAATACTTAAAACAATTATTGATTCCATATCCAAAATTTTAAATCAAGTCAATTGATATGTTAAGTTTAGGTATTCTGACATATGTTATTCAAATTTATAGGTAATATATTATTTTATTTATAGATTTTGAGAAATTTAAATTATATAATGATTTAAAACTTTTAAAATAATTTAAATCGGTTATCCAAATCTGAACCAAACCCGCAAAGATCTGAATCGAAGTCAAACCAAAATTTGGAAACATCCTAATAGGACTGAAATCTTTGACCCCGAAAACCCGAAACACAAACCGATCAGAACCAAACGCGTATGGGTACCCGAAAGCCCATCCCTAGTCATTATTATATATCGTATATTGTCATCATATAATTAATCGTATTTTATACGTACCATCATATAAGTAATCATATAATTAATAGTATTCTATACGTACCATCATATAAATAATTACATATATTATATTTTTAAAACTTAATATGTAATATAAAAACCATAATTTGAGTTGGTATTTCAAATTGGGCTTTGTATTGTATTTTTCTTATATGTATTGACAACATTTTTTTATAATGGTTATTGAAAAATAGTTTAGTAAAAATCTATTTTTGAATATATGTAGATTTTTGAATCAAATTTGGATATAAATCAACTTTGAATTATTATTTTGATTTGAAATATATGTATATATAAAGTTTAAATTTTGTTTTATGGTTAATTTAGAAAAAAAATGTTTTAGGCAATTAAATTGACCCATTTTCGTATATTTTAAAACTGGCCGAGATAGATGATTTCTTATAATATGATGGACTTTCAATTTTTCTTAATAACATAAGCCCATTACTTTTTTTCTTAATACTACTATCCTTGTTTCCAAACAAACTTAATGTTTTTAAAAGACTACAATCCATGTTTCCAAACACTCCAAATTTTTTTAATAGTCTTATTCAAATCTCCAAACACTCCAATTTTGTACTTGAGTTTTAATAATATAGATGGTTGAGAAATCATTTAAGTGACTTTTGATTATGTGGCAATCAAATGACAATTAGTCACATAAGTAATTGTTGTTTAGGTGTGAATCATAGAAAGTTTATGAGAAATTGTCATAATTTGATTGGTTAATAGACATTCAATTTTTAATTATTTAATTAGATCTATAATGTCTTATAATGTCCATAGTCTTATAAGTCATTTATAAAAAAACATTTAAACATTTATCTATCATGGCTTACAAAGTTATTTTATGTTAATTTTAAATTATTTATATGAGTTTATAAAATATTAAAAAAAATAAAAATTATCTTATATCAAACCAGAAGTCACTTAAGTGACTTTTCCTTACATGTCAATCATTTGTGAAGTTTTAAGAAAATTGTTATAATTTATTTGGTCGATAATTTTTAATTTTATTTATTTTAGTTTAGATTTAAAATAAAAAATAAAGCTAAAAACAATTAATATCACTTGCCAAATAATCTAAATTATTATTTATGGTATGTTGAAATTATATAAAGAATAATAACGTTTGATCAAAAAATTATATTTATAAACTGCATAATATAATGAACGGAACTTTTTATAATTTTTAATTATTTTAACTAGATCTAAAATAAAAGGTAAGTCTAAAACTAATTATTATCACTTGCCAAATAACCTAAATGATATAACAAATAATAATTAATGCTAGCTAATTTTCAAAATTGTAGAAACTATAATAATGTTTCTTCAATTTTGTTTTATATATTACTTAAAATAATGAATAGAAAACAATTTACAGAAATTAATGATTTCATATTCATATAAAAATATAGTCGTATCTATAATAATTATTAATCTCTTATAATGTCCATATATGCTTTATAAATAATTAGACTTTGAAGATTGAACGGATTATATTTAACGGAAAATATAAGACTTTGATTTAAAAAAAAAATTGCATTTAAGTCACATAACAGAGTGAATAACGCAATGTTTTGATTGGAAAAAAAAATCTAAGATGTATTTTTGGTTCATTGATTGTTTGTTTTGTATAACTATTTAGAGAGATAATAAATATTTGGCAAAACTATGTAAAAAATTAGGAAAAATTTAATAAAAGAACGAAATGATAACGAAAAAAATAAGAAAAAACTAAAGAAGATGCATACAATGTGTTGAAGAAGTTAATGTGATAATTATATATATATATATATATATGTATATATATATATATATATAATTTCACAAGCATTTGTTATTACTAATTATTTATCAGTTATTTTTACATCAAATTAATGGAAACTTTACTACTAATTTTCAAACTATTTGAAGTTCAAAATTATATTTTTAATGTTTCTAATTATTATTCAAAATTTATGATATTTTTTACATAATATATATTTTCATTATATACGCGAATTCGCGGGAAACCACCTAGTTTTTGTTAAATATCTAGTTATTTTCTTTTTGAGTTTTCCAATTATTCAAGTAATGATCCACTGACCGACCATTTAAGCTTAGTAAAAATGTTTACTTTCTTGATATATTCACCAGGCTGCCAAAACAACATTAAAGGGAACAATACATAATTTTTAGTGTTTGTTAAGGAAAAGTAATACAAGATTTAGAGTTATGTTTATAAAGAAAAAATATATAGAATTATGCATGGTTGCTGACTTGATTAAAATGCATTGTTTCTGATATATCAAGGTGGTTCATATCGTCATATTTGGAAAGATATTACAGATTTCGAGCTTATACCTCATCATTGTCATTTCAATATTCTCTTAGTCATTCGCAAACGGCATGGGTATTTCAAAAAGCATTCTCCAAAACGATGCCGATGGTATCAAGATTAGAGAGCCACCGTAACTGTGAGCAAGGACGGGTTTGGGAATTTCTGTAGAATAAATGACGCGGTAGCAGTGGCTCCAATAACAGTACGAGATGAAGGTTATTTTCATATAAAGATAATTGAGGGAGTATATGAAGAATATATAGTGATCGATCAGAGAAAGAGCTATCTGATGATGAGTGGCGCCGGTATTAACCGGACAATCATCACCAGAAACCATAGCAGTGTTGATGGATGGGACCCAAGTCACTTGGCCACATTTAGTAAGTTAACATTCTCAAAAAACGTTTACATAAAAATAATATTTTTTCTTGTCATGTGACTCTAATTTTGTCTTAAGATTTCTGTTAAAAAAACCATTTAATAGTGTTAAGAACTTAGAAAATAAGTAAAAATAATAGAGAAAATTGGAAAAAATGACACTTTGAATTTTGTTTGTCTCTTTAGGATTTTTGATGTTTTTAATATTTGGACATGTTTTACCATTCTGTAATGAAAGTAAACTAAATTTTAAAATATAAAAATTATTGGAAACATAATTACGACTATTTATATGTTTAAAATTCTTTGAAAAATAGTGGAATCATATTTTATTTCATGTCCTATCTGGAGATAGAATATTCATTATGGCCATCTACTTAATCTAAATCTTGGATATATAATGCAAACAAATTTTCTTGTATATTCTTATTAGCTAGAATTCGTTAGGTTATATTTTAGCAAGATGTGGTTAGTGTACCTGTAGCTTGATTAAACTTATAGCCACAACTCAACGATTTACTTTTTTTTTGTTTATGTGTCATATTCTATTATGCTTTTTATCTTATGTTACGCATACGGAAGAATAAACTCCATTCCATTAAATTTTTGAGAGAATTCGTGACACATTCAAATTAGAAACATAAGTAAAACTATTTATTTGTTTTTTTCTTTTTCAAAATAAGTATTTAATCCATATTGAAAAATGGGTTTCCTACCTAAACTTAGAATATTCATTTTCTTTATCCAACTATTTTAGAAAACAAAATCAATGTGTTTAACTCTGAACTTCAGCGGATAGAATACGTAATCAACACTTTCTTGTACATGCTAGTCAAGCTATAATTCGTTTGTCTTATCCTCATCAGTACTCCTCCATATCCTTTGATATGAATATATATTCTAACTTAAACTATATGGTCACCTTGTTTTGGTTAGATATTATGACCTACTTTAACTGTTACATAATGATATGCGTATGGAATAATTTATATTTGCATTGGCCGCTGGTCGACCCACAGACCAAAAAAAATTCTGGGTTGATCCGGGTTTGTCGGGTCGATCCGGTTCGGTTTCACTAGCCTATTTATACCATTTTAACCTATTTTTAAATCTAACTCTCTTTTTCTCTCAAGTACTCTTGACACATTTGTAAAATGTTTGGATTTTTTATCTTTTAAGTAATCCTTTTTATCACTTCTTGTGCTTAAAGAGATTATTTATTTCTCTACCATTTTTTTCTCAAAACTTTTCATGTGCTTAGTAGGTTTCATGGTGATTAGTGGTAGTCACTTGTTAAACTCATGGGTTTGGTAGATTAGGTTGATTTGGTGATATTTGGATTGTTTAGTGGTTAATACATATAATCCTTACTTGATTGGTGTGTAATATGCTAGGTTAAGATTGGAAAATCATGAATCTAGATCATATGCTTTTCATGTCCGAAAGGTGTTCAATGAAATGTTTGAATGAACCAGTGTAAGTGCTTTGCATGTTAGGCTAATGGAAAATGATGCATGCGACGATTTGTGGTTTTATGGACTTGTGATTAATGCATTCTTTCTTTAATGTGATAAGCCAATGAGAGTTGATGTTAATTACATGATTAGTATATGGATTAAGATCATATAAATGGGTTAATCTAATTGTGTATTCCTAGACATGAGGATCAGCATTTGAATGCTTTATTAGCATTAGATCACCTAATCAATGGCCACATCATATGAGTCTACTTTTAAACCTTGATTAAATCTTGTTTCTTTGCTTAGTGATTGATTGTGATTGAGTTCATTTTACTTGTTTACTAGGTGTTTTACCCGCACATGCGGGCATAATCGTTTTATTAATACTTACTAAAATATTTCTTATGATTTTAACATGACAATAACTTATTCTTTATATTATTAATCATTTTAGTTTTCTTTGATTTTTATCTCGGTCTACATCTTCTTAGTACAAAGGAAACCTATAAAACTATAAAACCATGAAAGCATAATTACATAACAAATATTACACACAATAAAGTAAAATAAGAATGTGAACTTCTCTTTTGGACAACGAAGAATATGAACTTTTGGTCTCTCTTAATCTACTTTGTATTTTTGAACCAGAAAAATGTATTAAATTACCAAAAAAACATTGAAACACACAAATCCAAGTAAAAATAAAATAAATAAAAAGTAAATAAAAAGTAAATACAAAATAAAGTTCGATGATAATTTAGAAGAAAACTTAAAAAAAACAATTGAGATAATGATAATATTTCATTGGCTTACTTGATAAATATATACATTGAGTTATCGAAATATTTCATAAGTTTACATTTAATAAACAAAAAAATAAAAAATGATAGTTTTATTGTTATTATAGTTAATTATATAATGATAAATCTAATTATTCATTAAAAATATATCTACTTTAGCCGTTTTAAAGATTAAACCATGAAACACATGTTCATAACATGATTACATAAGCAACTCTCTAAACTTAATATCAAAGCATAAGTTTTCTTATAAATTAAACAGTAATAAAACATATAATTGAAAATAACTGCCATTAAATAATTTAGAATAACTAATTCATAATTCTAAACTGCATGTAGCAAAACCGATTTGCTTCCTAGTCTTTTAAACTCAATGAAAGAAAGAAAAACATAAAACTCAAACTAAACAGAAAACAAATATCGAAAGTACATAAATATAGATGTCAAGAACCCAAAAAAGGATCTAAAGCTAAAGAGAGAATTAATCTTTGACGTTGTTCATATAGCCGTTAATGCAAATAACGCAAAGAATAATATTGTTTGACAAAAAAATATTGTTTGATCTGCACAAAATGATTGAACCACTGAAAATATAGCGTTCAGCAGAATGAAAGTGATATCATGAAGATAACACAAGCAATTGAAACAACCAGAAAACACTATACCTAAAGGATGAAAAAAACTATAACCGATACAATTTGGAATGAATGAGAAAAATGAAACTATAAAATTTAAAACATCTTATATCACATGAAAACAAGAATTAGTCTTCACTTGTGAAAGTTAAAACAATTATAATTTTAGTCTCAATTAGAAATTTTGAGTTAGTTATATTATTTAAATGAATAAATTAATGATTTAAGCTAAAAACTAATAAGAAACTTGTGAAAGTTAAAATAATTATAATTCCAATTAGAAAGTTCGAAACAATATACTATTTAAATTAATAAATTAATTAAAAATTTCGAAAAATTTATATTATTTAAATTAATAAATTAAATATTTAAATTAAAAACTAATAATAATATGACAAATAAGCAAAATTAGCTAAAATCATGGAGAATGTGACAAATCAGCAAAATCACTTCATAAATAATAGTATATATAGATACTTTGGTTACTTTCAAGCTTATTTTATTTGGCTTAGATAAATAATGAATTTGCATTTTCTTTGTCTTGAATTACCTAGGTTGGTTTGACACCTTAAATGCTATAACGACATAGTTGTGCTTGCAATTAGGGTGTTTAGGGAATCAATTATTACACATCAGCATCTCGAGTGAAGTAACATTTAGTCTCAACATGTGTCGTTTGATGGTTGATTTAGTTAACACTTACGTAAAGTGCAGATTTTCTATATGAATAAATTTGTTGCATCGATTGTTAGCGTTGGACCCTAAGATCCTGATAAATTTGTTTAAGATGAAACAGTTCTTCTGTGAAAATATCATGGGCATACTTATCCATGGCAGAAGAGAGACTAATGGTTGTTTGTATTTTGTTTCCACGGTATTGGTGCATTCACAAGGGTGACAATATATTATGTAACATAACGACGAGTGGTTGAAGCAGTAGACATATCAAAGAGGATGTGAAATTCCTTTTTTCTCTTTGTAATCATGAAAGTTAAGTTTAAATGAAAGAAAGCTGTGTAAAAAAGAAGTTGATGTTTCATCAAATTGGTTTTAGATTTTTTTTCCAACCATAGTGTAAATTCGCTTTCTTCTTGTTGAAAAGATGGTTTCCATAAAGAAACTGCCAAGACATGAGATCCGTTGAATCTTCATCTTTTACCAGTTGCATGCAGGTTCAACAACAAAAGCTAACAATCAGAAACGAATTTTATAACTCACTTCAAACACACATTTGACTTATAAATTCACATTGGATCATCTGATGTAATGACATCCCAGTAAAACAAAAGAAATTTGGGGTCTACCTTTGATTGCTTTGTGTGAAGTAAAATCGAAATCATCTTCTCCTGGCTGATTGCTGCACTTGTGACCCTCCTGCCTGACCACCTGTTTGTTCTTCAGCCATGTTTGTTGCTTGTGTCACGGCGTTCATCACAACGAGTCCCAGTGGTATCAAGTACATCCACTGAAAGTGTCATAAGAAATTTTACATCAATTCCTAAAATACAAGGAATCATCAAAGTTTTTCCTTTTTTATTGTATTACTCACATATTTCGCCCAAAATGATTTCTCTGGTGGTGGTTCAACCTCGCCCTCTGCATTTTCACCGCCTAGAATCTCCTCAGTGAATATTGGAGTTCTGTTGAACAGCCAGGCGGAGGTTTATACATATAACTTGATGGACTGATAAAATCTTTTTATGGTATATAGAACATATGAAAACTACAGATGTGCAGGTTCGTGAAATTCAAGGCAAGAAAATACAAATAGCGTTTTCTACCTTGGTGCCTGCTCACTACTCTTCAGAATCGTGTGGGAGTTGAAAGACCATTTTGCTGGCTACAGTAAGCGGAAAAACAAAAATAAATTAGAAGTTCTCACAATAATGGAACCTTCATTCTCCATAAACTCAGTGTTCAGTTAGACCAAGATAAGATGGGGTAGGATCCTTCACATACAAGTTTGAACTGTCGAGGATATTGACACGCCCCAAGAGAACCATAACTAACTGCCAAGACGTTGGCACCTTCCTGCAAGCGAAGACAGGACAGGAACATAGTTCCAAAACTCATATCAGAGAGTAGCTAAAACAGTTGGGTGCAAACAGAAATGTGAGCTCCTTTTACCATGTGAATAACGAAATGCTCATCCAAGCCATCCCGTGGTAGACATCTCTGTAATCAAACATGTAATGTTGTTTTAAAAAATCAGACACATCCGGGAAAGCAATAAAAGAAAACAAGTGAGTCAGTGACTTGAACAAATCTCAGTGATTCTACTTTCTAGGTTTTCTCTTTTCATCCTCTGGCCTAGAAACAAATTTGGATGAGACTGAGAGAACCACAAATCATTTCAATCAAAACCAGAACTAGTACTCTCATGTGTGGAAAGAGTAGAAATGAATAGATTACCACTAGAAAACCTATTTAGAAATGAAAACGAGTCATTAAAGTTAAGAGTAGCCACCAAACTTGAGAAAGCAAAAATACGAAAAAGGTAGAGATAGACTTACAGCTCTAACTGATGCAACCACAAACTCTTTCCCTGGTGGGCTGATGACATTGGAAGGAAGTCTAATCCTATAAAAGTCATCTCCTTTCAACAGATTCTACAAAATTGGTTCCAACAAAACCAAACCATTATTATCTCTCCACTCCAACTGAATAAACAGGAGAAAAAGAGAATATTTTTGTACTTTGAAAGTATCTTTCTCTTCGTCAGAGAAACCATTCCTTGAGAACCTCAGCTTCGTTAAAGTCTGCACCCCGACAAAGAGAATCCTCAAATCATTAATAAAAGTGAATCTGTCAATAGGATTGGGAATGGGAAAGGAAGAGAGAGAACCTTTCCGCCATGGCTCCAGGATTTGAGGCGAGCAGAGAAAGTGCCGGCGGGGGAGAAATCAGAGTCGCCGAAGGCATGTTCGAGACTGAAATGGACTTTGGAATCCGAATCGGGATCTGAGTACCGTTTGCGTGTAGTGGGAGTTTGTTGTTGTGCTCCTTCGAGACCAAACTCGTCTGATTGGAAAGCAAGGGACGAGGAGATGATGAGAAAGGAAAGGAAGAAGAAAGGTGTGAGCTTCGCCATTCTTGTTGCCGGAGATGATGGATGGAGTTTTCGTTTCAGTAGAAACAAAACAAAACAGAAACTAAAATTTGTTTTGTTTGTATAATAACATAAAGTTTTAATTTGCGAGATAGACATAAACAAAATTCATTAACTATGCATGTAATAATTTTTCATATCGGATTGTTCGCGATTTCACTGATAGAAATAATTTTTAAAATATTTATTTTAATCATTTTATTTTTTGTTAAATTGGGAAATTATATTGAAATAATTATGTTAGAGATATTGTTGATTTCAAAAATGTAGTGATGTCACACTATATTTGACTTACTAGCGATGATGTATTTATAGTCTTTGTTGGTAATTGTTAGATTGTTATAATCACACGTATGTTAAGAGTTAAGAAAAAAAAAGATATAGATGCAAAATTTAGAATTTCATAATGTCATAGTTGATTGAGGATCTTGAGCCTTTCATCGAAGAGAGAGTTGCCCGGTATCGGTTTTTATGACACATATATTTGATGAACTGACGGTTTTCTCAGCTGATCCAGAGACAGACCGGTTTGTTATTCAGAGCGAAGAGAAGCTTTTGGAGTGCTCTTATCTTGTTCTTCGCATTCAACAACAAACACATTTATAGGCTTGAGGTTCAATTGGTTACCATCCATGATGATGAAGCTGATTAAATGCGACGTAGTGGAAGAGGAGGTAGAATTCACTTTAATGATTGGATTAGTGGAGAAGAAAAAACAAAAACTGAATCCGTTACAAAGAGTTTGCTCGGATTTGATGACTACCGAAGGGTTATGGCCACTCATTTCGAGTTGTAACTTCTAAATGCAAAAAAAAAACACCCTAGATAATAAAGGGCCATTATGATGATATAATTAAGGGTCTAGTTCATTCAGAAACCCATAACTAATTTGCTTGTAGCAACAAAACAAAATTAGATGCATAAGGAAAACTTGCCACATGCCTAATTAGACATATGAGTACTGAGGTGGCACAAGGAGAAGTGACAAAATGCAACTTTATTGTAATAGACATGCATATAAAGCTTCTCTTGTGTCATCCATTCAGGTACAGTTAATATAGACTAGAGGCTTAGGACGAGCCTTGAATTGAGGCTGATGAAGATCAGTTTGTGAAACACCATTAGCCTCGTCCTAGCATCTAAATCACTAGGCTGAGCTCCATTTTTGAATCTGTAAAGATGTGTGATGCCAAGATGACGATCCTTTCAAAACCAGTGGTTCAGGTGAAAATACTTAATTCAACAAGTTATAAATAAAGATTAGGTGGCTGGATATTTACTTATTAACCAAACACATG
Organism: Brassica napus; assembly: GCF_020379485.1. Taxonomy (NCBI): domain Eukaryota; kingdom Viridiplantae; phylum Streptophyta; class Magnoliopsida; order Brassicales; family Brassicaceae; genus Brassica; species Brassica napus. The sequence goes on along the minus strand of NC_063435.1, from coordinate 7,697,843 downwards.
CTTTTGGTGTTATTTTTCTTCAAGAAACAAAAATAGTTTACAGAGAGACGTTAACCAGTAACAACTCAGAAACAGCAGTTTCCTAAAATTCCTTAGCTTTCCTTCGTAATTCCTTTAACTCGTTCTCGATCTCCGAGTCCTTGAATGGGTATCCTGTGCTTGCTGGGACCGTGCTTCTTCCTGGAGGAAGCTCTCCTTTCTGCATCAGATCACATAAACAGGGGGATCAGTCAATATGTTCAGCGAGTCATGAGATTATCAAGTCAAAAGGAACAAATAAGATCATCGGCGTATCAGAAACCTTTGAGCCTCCGGACAACTCATTCTTCAAGTTTGCAAGATCATCATCCACAGATGAAGTTTCAAGCATTTGAAACTGCAAGGCACAAAAAAAAGAACAATTTAGTGTCAAGATGGTTGTCTTAAAATCAAACCACTGGAGCATATAGAGTATACAAGGTTGTGCAAAAATTATGTTACGTGACATAGCAAACTTAATCCTAATCAATGCAAGACCTCTGAACCCAATTTACAAGAGAAAGATAGAAATACTAAGACAAGAGATCAAGAACCAACCTTTCCCTCGAGTTCATCTGTTCCAATCTGAGTAAGTGCATCTGCTTCAGACTCCATAGCCATCACTGTCAAGCACTTAATATATTTTAGACTTCACCAGAATAATCATACATCAAAAGAAGAAGCTGATGCGCTTATGGTCTTACTATAAACATATTCAAGAAACCGCCAAAGAAATTTAAGGATTTAACAGAGTAAATTCTATTCTCTGACAACACATTACACACTCGATATTAGTGTTTCACTGTTTTGCATTAGGTAACTACAACACTAATCACATCATCAACGTTTCCCAAAATCTGAAGCACCACATCTCTGTAACCCCATTATCTAGGTATCAAGTACTCTAGCTTACAGAGGGAAAGTAACACATCTTTGGAAAAAGCGAGCTCTCTACTCACTTTCAAAGACTAAACCGGTAAATTATTATTCTCCTCCTAACTACAAGCCAAACTTTGATCTCAGAAGGGATGCATAGACAAGTTTTCATAAGTTGTGCTTAATTTGGAGAATCAAGAAATTGTACCTTTCTCCTCCATTTTCTCAAAGGCTGATAGAGCACCGCTTGTATTCACTGTCCCTATCATCTCTTGCACTTTGGTTGCAGTCCTAGCAGCAGTCAGAGAAAGAAAAGAATTGTGACAACATATAAATCGAGAAAAGGCATTCTATAGAAGATGTAAAGAAGGATAATAGGGATATAATACAAACTTAGCAGTGCGAGCACGTGCAAGGAGCGTATCTTTCTTTGCTTTCGCCTCTTGTATCTTGCTCTCCAATAGCTGCAAAGAAAAGGGTAAAAACAAACATTTACCAAACTCAATTCTTATCATTTGAACGTTAGATGGAACCCCTATCTCTAAGCCATTCTAATGTAACGGTGGCATGAAGAAAATGATGTACACATGATTCTTTGTTTTGTTGAGTAAAGCAGTGATGATAAATTTATTTATTTATAACCTCAAGAATTTCAAAGTTTAAAGTGACACAAAATATATGATAAAAATGGTGATAACTAACCCTCGTATTTGAAACAAGATTGTCGACAACACCCTTTTGCTGATCTAGTTGAGTTTTCAGAGCAGCAGCGTTGTCCTGTTAAGATAAAAGTGAACAAATAAGTAACTTCAAAATCATAAGTGTATAAACTACAGCACATCAACGACAATTGTCATCCTAAAATGTAGAAAATACAAAAAGGATCAGTTTTGGCTCCGTACACAGTGCTATTACATATGCTGAAATTCTTATTTGTTCTGACAATGAAAGACAACAGTCAATATCCTAATATGTACAAACACAGAATGGATTAGTTTCTGTCTGCACCCGTGGTGTTATAGTGTGTTACATATGTCTAACAAGGAAAATATCAAAAGAATACTGGTAATTATAAACACTGCTAAGCTCTGTTGCATCTGAAAATGATTAACACAAGTTCAACATTTAAGACAACTATTTGACGCTACTTGGAGAGTCATGGGAACTACTGTATGCTTCGATTTCTAAAAAAAAATATTTTTTTACTTTCACAACCACCTTTCTAAACTTTGCAGAAATCTAGATATTAGCCTCAAAATTCCTCAAAGCTTTTCACGCAGGCTTCTTTCAGTTGTTAGAGCAAGCATACTTGAATAACAAAGAGGAAAGTAGAGAACAAGAGAATGAAGCGATATAACCTACAGCAAAAGACTTTCTTCGTTTAAGGGCTTCACGTGCAAGATCCTCATCTCCTTTAGCAAGAGCAAGTTGTGCCCTTTTGTACCTATTACACGCATGAATAATCAGCAAAGTGAAGAATTTGAAGTAAGAAAGTAAGGGTCAAGGCGAAAACAAACATACCAATCATCAGAAGATTGCTTTGAAGCTTTATATTTGTTCTCCAACTGCTTTTGTGATGCCAAGACCTTCAGACACACACATATTGATAGTACACAAGTTAGCTAGTCTCCAAAATTATAAACTCTTCATAAGAAAAAACATCACAAAAAGGAACCTGTGCAGTGGCTTGACGCATCTTGGTCAAATCGCTATTCATTTCAATAACAGTTTGCTCGAGGATCTTCTCCGGGTCTTCAAAGGAGCTTATAAGTGCATTGGCATATGACTTCGCTTATCCAAAAGAAGAACAAACACGAAGTGATTAGTGAACTCTCCAAATTGCATTACGAACATAGAGAAAATAAATATACTCGAATGAGAGGCAGGCAGGTACCTTGACAACCCTAGAGAATCTTTCAAAAAGATTCATGGTAGGACCATGAGCATTGCACTTCAATCTATTAGCACAAGCTAGTCTCAGCTCGTTCACTCTCAAAGCTCCACCTTTTATATAGAAGAAAAAAAAAACAACAATCAGCATATGTATTGCTTGAGTTCAAAATCGAATCTATCTAATTCTAACTGTCGAGTTGCCCTATCAATCAATACCCTATGACTTTAAACTGTTCTCTAACCAATCAAGTTCACTACTTTTTCCTTCCGAGCAATCAATCAAACAAACCGTGAGGAGATAAAAAGAGAGAGGACGCACCGGAGTTTCCGAAGAAGGAGGTTCGGAGGGGAAGTACCCTGAGGGTACAAGGGCGATTAGAAGTGGAAGTGGTGGGGCGGAGAGGAGGGAATAATCCGGCGATTGGTGAAGCTTTAAGAGCCATTTCAATGGCGGAAGAGAAGAGAAGAGAGGGGTTTTCTTGTCGCTTCCTCTGATTTAGAGCTAATGTGTTTTTGTGGTGTCCAAAGCAACCGGATGTTGTCTCGATTTTCTTTTTTTTTCCTTCTTTTAAATTGGAAAATAAATAAATAAAATGTTAAGATATTGACAATGTTGGACTTCTTTTGTTGTTGAGTTTTAATGGATTTAAAAATCTTAACTAAATTTATTGTTATTGGTTCTATAATTTTTCAAATCTATATTAAAATTATGTATTATTGGTTTAATGATTCATAAATTCTATATCAAATCAAGTGTTATTCAATCGTACGGATTTACTAATATATTTGATTTTATAATGGATTTATTTGGATTTTTTAGTTAAAAATACAAAGACTCAAATCCGAGAAAACCTCCGAATTTGCATATTTTACTTAGATTTATAAATACTATATGGATTTCTAAATCAATCAAAATATATAAACCAATAACACATTAGATTTTCAATTTGGTTTATTGCAAAACGTCAAAATCTCGGTTATTGCTAATTTTATCAATTTTAGATTCTTTAACTGTATCCCAATTTACTTCGAAAAATAAAATTGTTAGTTCCAAAAATCTCTCATCACCTCCTCCTTTGATGATGATGATCCATAAGATTCTGACATCTTTGTCAACATTCATTTACACTGGCTACTACTTCATTAGCTTCGATCACAAAAGAACATTCATCTGATTTTTTTTTTTTTTTTTTTGAATGAATGTTAAATTTATTCACCAAAAAAACCTTTTTACATCAAGTGTGGACAATTTTAAAAGACTCCATCCTACTAATCAACTTATAAATCCCTCCATAACAAGATTTTATTTACACTCTAGAACCAAACCAAAATTGAAGACCATCAACCATGCCTCTTCTTCTCTGCGATTGCAGCAAGCTAAGCTTGTTCCTAACCCCCTTATCCACCAGCTTCTGTAATGTAGCAATGGCCATAGGCTTTTCACCATGTTTAATCCTGTTTCTCTCCCTCCACAATGCATAAATGGCTGCTTGAAAAGAGTATCTGAAACAGAAAGTGCTTTTCACTCCTCTAGAATTATCTGATAAGAGATGTATGATTGCAGACCAGCTGTTTGAATGAGCATTACGTAAGATACCAAGAGTGAGCTGCTTCCAAAGTTGAGAGGAGTAGTCACATTGGAAGAATAAGTGATCTCGAGTCTCGACAGCATTCTTACATAGTACACAAATTGTGTCAGCACCCAGACTCCACTTAGAAATTCTGTCCATAGTAGCTAGTCTGTTTAGCACCGCCAGCCAGGTGGTGAACGAGAACTTTGGCGTCGCATTAGAGAACCAAACGCCTTTTGCCCAAGAGCATGAGCTTTGCGCTTCTCTGATCATCAACCAAGTTTCAGACGTTGAAAAGCGTTCCCTATAGCCAGACTTCCCTTTCCACTTGATAACATCCTCAACATTATGTCTCAACTTCTCCTTCACCCTATTTAACTCAGCTTCAATTTCATTTAACACTACATTTCTGTGCTTCCTTCTTCTCCTAACACACCAAACAGCTTCCTCCAATGTTGAATCTTTCCTCACCCCTGTATCAATCATACCACGATCACCCAGAAGATCGAACAACCTCCCTTTATCCGACCACTTATCAAACCAGAAAGAAGTATGACGACCGTTTCCCACCTCCTTAAGATAGAACTCTTGAGCCACATCCCTCAACTTTAATAACTTTCTCCACATCCAAGACCCAACTTGACTATTCACTTTAACTTCCCAGAAACTCTTCTTCTGAAGTACATAGATCTGAATCCACTTACTCCATAACGAGGTTCCCAACATTAGCCTCCAAATAAGCTTCAACCCATATACTTTATTCACCTCCTTCAAACTTCTTATGCCCAAACCTCCTTCAGCTTTCAGTTTACTGATATCTCTCCATGCTACCTTTGCTCCTGAAGTTTTAAGAACAGGCCCAGACCAGAGAAATGAAGCACAGAGCTGCTCTATCTCCTTTATACATTTGCTCGGTAACCTAAAGACCCCAGCCCAGAAGTTAACTATGCTCATAAGAACCGCATTGATCAGCTGAAGCCGTCCAGCATAAGAGAGGAAGCGACAAGTCCAAGCACTGATCCTACTACGGATTTTTTCCACCAGAGAAACATAATCTTGCTTACACATTGCTTTAGTCATCAGAGGAAGACCAAGATAACGAACCGGGAGCTTACCTTCAGCAAAGGGAAAATTTCTCAATATTCTACTCCTTTCTTCTTCTACTACTCCTGCCATAAACACCGTAGACTTCTCAATGCTAATATTCAGACCAGACCACTTAGCAAATTCCCCAAAGACAGATAGTGCCCCCTCTATAGATCTTTTTGAGCCTTCAACAAAGACCATAAGGTCATCAGCGAAACAGAGATGAGTGAGCGAGAGAGCTTTACACCGAGGGTGAAACTGAAATTTCTTCTCCTTAACTGCTTTATCAATCTTGAGTGATAGTACATTCATACACAGGACAAAGAGATAAGGGGATAGAGAACAACCTTGCCTCAGCCCTCTTGTACTTTGGAAATAACCTGCCAACTCACCATTAACTTGGACAGAAAACGAGGGTGTAGTAATACAGAGCTTAATCCACCTTATAAACTGACCAGGAATTCCCAAAGCTTCCATAATCTGAAGCACAAAATCCCACTGTACAGAGTCGAAAGCTTTCGAAATATCAATCTTCATAACACATCTTGGAGATACATCTTCTTTGTGATAATCCTTTACCAACTCTGAAGCCAACAATACATTCTCCAAGAGAAGTCTACCCCTTATAAAAGCTGACTGATTCTCAACAACAACCCTCGGTAGAAGCCGCTTAAGTCTATTTGCAAGGATTTTCGACACCACCTTGTATAACACGTTACAGCATGCAATAGGTCGATAGTCTCTCATTTCCATCGAATCTGTTTTCTTGGGTACCAGTGCCAATATCGTCGAATTCACCCCTTTAGGAAGGAACCCAAACCGAAACACTGACTGGACAGCAACTGTAAAATCCTTAGCAATGACTGACCAAGCTAATTTAAAAAATTCACTTGGATAGCCATCAGGACCAGGGGACTTATTTGATGGCATAGCAAACAAGACCCTGCGAATCTCCTCATCTGTTACCTCTTCCACCAGCATACTGCAGTCCTCTTCAGAACATCGAAAATCCATAATCTCTCGCAATTCTTCAGTAGAAGTACCCTCATAATTAACAGGAGATTGGTTGAGAAACTCAGAGAAGAATCTCTCTGCTTCAGCTTTCACCCCAGACTGTCCTGTAACAACACTTCCATTTTGACATTTGATCTCTCTGATCGCATTCTGTGCCTGACGAGAAGAGATTGCACTGTGGTAAGTCTTATTATTCTGATCTCCTTTATCCAACCAGTGAAGCTTAGCTCTCTGTTGAAGGAATTCCTCCTCTAAACCTGCCACATAAAGCCATCTCTCATAGGCCTCTGCTTCTTCATGAACTGAGATATTACTTGGTCTAGTAAGAGTAATTTCCTGCTTTTCACACAAGACAGCATGAGCCTCCTTTGCTTTCTTTGTAAGGTTTCCCAACTTCTCTCTTCCCAACGCTCTAATAACTGGTTTCAGGTCTTTTAACTTCTTAGAAAACCGGTACATGGCAGAAGTAGAGTGAAACAGACTCGGAGTGGAATCCCAAAACCCTTTAACCATCGGTAGAAAGCTTGGTAGATGTCCTAGCACATTTACAAACTTAAACGGTCTTCTTATCTTCTCTTTTGACGGAAGGATTTGAACTCTACACCTCATGTGATCAGAACAGCCTCCTGACTCAAACACTGAGTAAGCATTTGGGAATCGAAGCACTGCCACATCATTCAGCAGGACTCTATCCAGCTTCTTACATATTACTCCATTCTCCCGCTTATTACACCAAGTAAAAAGTGGCCCCTGATAACCCATATCCGAAAGATTACAATGCATCACCAACCTTTGAAAATCTCTCATTCCACTCGGCAGTCTCCCACTATTTTCGAACCCTGAACTCTCTGTAGCATCCAATATTTCGTTAAAATCACCAACAATAATCCAAGCCTTGTTATGAAACAAAGCAGAACTCTGATGGTGACTTATATCTTCCCACAACTCCTTCCTTTCTTCTCCCAAATTCCTCGCATACACACACGTATAAAAGAACTCCTCTTGATCTGGCAACCCAATCGAACATGTAAGGAATTGATCAGACTTGAACACCGGAGTGACTCGAACCTCTTCCTTCCAAATAAACCAAATTCTCCCTCCACTACTATGTTCATAGTTTGTCATATGAAACCAATCTTTAAACACCCTTTTTAAAATATCCTCCGCCTTATTCTCCTTAACTCTAGTCTCCAAAACACACCCAAACTGCATATTATTACTCCTCACCCACTCCTGTACCACAGATTGCTTTATTTTTTTGTTGAATCCGCGTACATTCCAAAAGAAACTCGTCATTTTAGTTTTTTCGTCGAGAAGACCTTATGCTCTTTACTGGATTTTCCAGAGCCTTAGGTTTCCGACCTCTTCTCCCTGCTTTAACCTCCTCTCGAACTTGTTGATCCACCATAGTATCGTCCAACAAATCTTCTTCCTCAATACCATCCTCATTCTGAAGCTTTTCATCACCTATAATCTCCCCTTCTTCCTTATCATCCATACTTAATATCGAGAATTTAGAAGCAGATATCTGCACCTCCTCAATATTTTTAGTAGCAACAGGTCTACCAATTTTCCCCGGAGACACTAAGGACCATGCGTTCCTTTCTTTATCTCCAGTATCTTTGTTTATCATCCCTTCATTCTGCATCTTCCCCACCAATATCAGCGGACTTCTGCCTCCCTCATTCCTATCTTCTACTACAACTTCTTCAATATCCATTTCTCCAGCTACAACTTTCCCATTGTGAACCTCAGCATTTGCTTCTTCATTACTAACACCATTCTCCACTATACCACAACCCTCCTTATCCTCCATATCCTTCACCTTTCTAGTACAAGCTGCTTCCCCATGACTCCATTTATCACAGCTTTTACATCTTACTGGCAGACCTGGATAGTAGTATCTCACTGTAAACTGATTACCATCCTTTGAGAAAGTAATTTCTTTCGGAAGAGCCTTAGTTACATCCACTTTAACAAAGACTTTTGCCACATCAAAGTTTGTACAGGCTATGGTTTCAGGGTGCAGCCTCACCGGAAAACCAACCGTACTTGTGAAGAAGCTTATTCCTTCCCAAGAGTACATATGGAGTGGAACCTTCTCTAGATGCACCCACATAGGAACCGCTTCCTCTTCCTGTTTTTCTTCCTCAGATTTTGGTGACCATTTATGGACAACCATTGGAACCCCTGCTATGTTCCACATACCACGACGAAGAATCTTTTCTCTAGCTTTCAGGCTTGAAACCTTGAATCTCATCGTAGTAGGATTAACTTCATAAACCTCCACCCTTGTTGACGGATCTCCATACTTCCATATCCTGTTAAGAACCGTGTGAACCTTGGCAACATGAGGAGCCAGATCCAGTAATTTACCAACTACAAAATCCTCCCATAGTGGAGTGGGATTCTCCAGCACCTCATCTGGAATCTCAACCATATGAACTCCATCCTTATTCAGTATCTCCACATCATACTTCCTCAGTACTTTCTTCTCCTGGGCCACCTTAACCCACGAAACCTTCTTAGAATCTCTCGATTCAACAACTGTTACCCTTACTTCCTCAGAACCTTTCGACGACTCCATAGCCTTCAATCGATCCACCTCCGAACCCCTCTCTTGCAGATCCATCCCTGAATCTACCTTCCAACCAGTCTCAGCACGCAATGGAGTACCAAGAATATCCGGCGGGATCGCCGAATCCATGGAGATCCAATCCCTAGAACTTTCGTCAAGAATCGCCAAGTCGCCTAAAATCGCCTCACTCTCAAAACGGTGCGTTTCATGATAGACGTGTTCGATGTGAATCATCTGATTTACATATGAGCATTGTTTTGGTGATGAATAATGTAACAATTCTACTCAACATAAACACATCTCTATTTTCTTGTTCTGTTTTTATACAGATCATATAATACAATGTATAGACACTTACACTATATGCTATAGAGAATTGAAAGAGAGAGAGAGAGAGGGACAATTAGAGAGTGTTCCTCAAGAACTGTACAACAAAGTAGACAATTGCAAGAAACAATGCAACCTGATAGAAATCTCTTTCGAAGCTGTCGTCTCTTTGGAAATACTGCATCATTAACAACATTGTCTTAGTCTACAAATTAGAGGACTGTGTTAGTTAAGCAATAGTAAGTGGAAGCTGACCTTAGTAGGATCGGTTGGATCACGATATATCTCTGTATCCTCTTTCCGAGTTGTGAAAGTGGCGGTTATGTCTTTGGTGGCATCGGCCAAGTCTTTAGCTGATTCAGAAGCAGCAAAGAGGCGGCGGGATGTCCAGAAATAGGCTTGCGCAATAGGGGAAGAGGAGGATGAGTCCCAAGACTCTTCATGCTCAATCACTTGGCCACTGATCTGGTTAAGAGTAAATTCAGATTTGACTTTGATGACCAGATCTCCACTTACAGCACCAAGAATAGATTTGGGTTTTCCTTTGACTGTCCATCTTATACGCAAGACGCTGGTTGATAACATCACCATCTCCTGTATCGTCTACACATATACATAGACATCATTTATACACATGTAAGAACATTACTTATAATCAAATATATGTTAAAAAGGAAGGGATCATTTCTCACCACAGTGGGACTCTCTAACCCACTAGTGATCCACATTGGTCTTTTATACTTCTCACGACCTGTAAAACTTCTGACCGAGTCCTGCAATCACTATCAGTAACGATGTATTTACTTATTGCCAAGTAATATTTTCAAAATATCAGAAAGGAAATAATGAAAAGTGACAAAAGTCTTGCTTCTCTTTATAATGTAAGAACTATGCCTAAAAGACAAGAAGGACGTGCCTACAAATTTTGGTTGTAGACTGCTTGAAGATGGAAGACAAATAGTAAAAATGTGAAGGAAAATGTACCTTAAATTTAACAGAAACAGCGTAGCAAGCAAAGGCGCGATTGGTTTCTCTGATTTCAAGAATGTCGCGAGCAAGTTGTCGAGCAGTGGATTCGACCTGGGGGCTACTTGTGCACTCAAACTCATTGCATAGTTCCCCAAAGTCAATCTTATCGACAAGCTTATCCGCTTCTGATTTATCAACGGATACTTCAGTCCTGCTGGAACTATTCACAACTGAGAATGAAAAAAAAGACGAGATCAGTTACATTAGATGGGGTTACAATCATTAGAATCACTCAACCACCTGAAGATAAAACCACAACACAAAAGGAGACAAACCGTCTCGGATGACTCAGACACCACATGCATGCATAACAAAATAAATCTTAATCTCCATGAGATTATACATTGGTCTTTTTTTCGATCTTATGATTGCTCATTAACGAAGAGGGTAACCAAACAGAAAGAAGGTAGAATGTGAGATCACAGATCTCTGTTATATCAAACTAAGGCTTCAAACTAGTGAAATCACTCATAAACCTTATAAAGCTAACAAGAGTTGGAATCCTAATTCAAAGGCAAACAAGATCACATTTAAAAGAAAAAAAAGAAGACTCCGGAGTTATTCATATAAATATATAAACATGGACAAGATAAGAGTGATATGTACCTCGGGGAAGACGGTGAAAGATCTTAGAAGAAAGCAAAGAGGGGCGGAAGAAGCGCCGGAAGAGGGCGGAGGAGGGAGGAGAAGCAGAAGGGACTAGGAAGGAGGAGGAGGAAGCAGCCATTTTTCCATTATGATTCTTTTGTTCAATGTGTGGCTTAAGGGTTAATGGATGTCCCCACGCTTGAGTTTCTCATTTTTGTGGCTTTTAAAATTTTAAGACCATGCTTTTGGATAAGGTTTTCTTTTCTTTGAGATTGCTTTTTTTATTTGATTTTGTGAGTTAAAATCATATCAAATTCTTTGGACTTGAGAGAACTCAAAACAGGTTAAAGACATAGTCTCATAAACAAACAAACAAACAATCCATTAAAACAAAACCTTCAAGCATGTGTTTCCGAAATGCACTAAAGATGATCAAAGTTTTATGTTTTATTAGAAGAGATGAGAAAAAGAAAAACAGATTTGTCTTTGGTCGCTCACTCACTCTTCTTCCTCAGCCTCTTCCAGCCAATTCACAAACGGCTCCAATCCCTTCACAAACGTTTGCCTACAACAACACACCCCAATCTTTTACTAAAAGACTCATATTAATAAAAATAAACAACCTTATTTTCCAAAGCATAATTTTACCTGCCCTTGGGGTTGCTCCCTTTGCGGTACCAATGGAGAATAGTGTCTTCAGCAAGCACATCAAGCTCGTACAAAGACCTCACTACCTCTGGAAACACTTTCATCAGCTTTGCATCCTCATAGCATTGCATCTGTACTTTGTACATCAGCTCCATCTCCATTTTCCCGTTGCTGCAGAACGTGTTCAGAAGCGGTGCCCATGTCTTCACCTTTACCACCACCACACAAATAATAACAAAGCTTTAACACCAAAAACAATCTTCCAACAACAACTCTAGAGACGCAAAAAAAAACAACAAAAAAACTCACTTGGCGTAATACAGAGTTTGAGTTTTGCTGCTGGTTTTTACCAGACCATTGAACAGCATCCATTATCCCGTCCCAGATCACACGCACAACCTCAATCTCTGGCAGTTTAGCATCTTTCACCTGTTGCTTCACCGTTTCAATCACCTCATCTATGTTAATTTCCTCCGTCACTTGGCTCGTAAGAACCTCTTTTATTTCCTTCAGCTTCACCTCATATATTTTCTTTTCATTGTACTCTACCAGAGCTGTCAATCCTGCCTTGCTTTTAAATCACAAGAGTACATACATTAGTGACTAACGAAGCTCAGGTAATAACATTGAATGTAGTGAAGTTCAAGCAAAATAGAAACTCACGTGAAATGCTCAGAGAAACATTCAGTAGTCCGCTTAGTTGGCGGAAGGAAGTCCAGGAGTTTGTCTTCCATCTTGCCACGCCTCAGAATAGCAATCAAGTCATCAAGGCTGTTCTCAACCAAATACTCATTGAAGAAGTCAGTCACAAAAGTGAGCACTATCCCTTTGGCAACAAGGTTATCCTTGAGCAGCGGCTGGAAGACAGTCTCTGCAGGCAACCCCGAGAGCTTCTGGGAAAAGGCGAGGGCCGTGAATATGGCAAGCTTCTTCCTCTCGCTCTCCTCGAAAAGCTCGAGCGACTGCAAGAACCTCCGGGTAACATTTTCGAGGTTCTTAATAAGGAAAGGTTTCCTACGCAGGATTTTCTGAATGTAAACAACTGATGGTAAGATAGCTTCACGGTTTGGTTCACAGTCGATAATAGAGTAAGGATGGCGTTCCCCTTCGTCAGATTTCACAGAACCAGTTTGGGTACGTCCTCCAATGAAAACAACCTTAAAACAATAAATGAACCAGACTACTAGATGAATATTCATAAATGTTGGAGAACTTAGGGAAGAAGACGTGTGATAGGAAGAAGAGTTACCTCAAAGAAAATATCGCCGTATCTAGAGAAATTAAGATCAGATGACTCAATAGCCTTGGCAACAAGTTCCTAATAAGACAAGGCGAAAACAAAAGGTATAAAGATAGGGTGCAAGTAGGAAACTGAGAAGGAGATGAATAGACTTACGAGATCACCAGCATTATCGAGGTAGATCAGGACAACAGCATCAGAGAAAGCAGCAGGGTCCAAAGGTGCAGCGATATTCCTTTTGCGGGTCTTAATCCGCGTTCCTCTGCACATCAACAAACAAAATTAGTTTATAAAGACAAGCTTAACTAAATGTTCACTAAACATTTCTCTAAACAACAAATTGAAAGGTTCACAATTTGGTTTCAAAGTACTTCACTATGCACAAGAGAAAACTCTTACCACAGCTTGAAGATAACATAACTCAGTTAGTTTTATTTTTCAAAAAAAAAAGAGCAAGCATTAACATCAAAACATAAACTTTCAACTTCCATGGACAAATTACAAGGAAGGATAAGCTAAGACTACAAAACTTTTAAATTCAGTTTAACCTACTAATGAAGCAAGTATACATACCCGAGAGTGGGCTTCTCCTTCGAGCTGCAGGCAAAAAGAACAAACAAACAAAAATAGATTAGTGATTGAAAATAAAAGTAGATCCTTTTAAGAAAACCCTAGAAGTGATTCGATTAATTGAAGAGCCCTAATTAAATAGATTCCAGAAACCTCTAAATTCAATTAAAAAGAGCGAACATCGAGAGATGCATACGAACACAATTAAAAAAAAAAGTAGAAGAAAATTTCAAAATGGAAGAGATGAGATCTGTGTCCCCGATACCCACACTAGAAATGAAATCGACAATGAAAAAATAAGAAGCAGATTCTTCAGCTTACCTCATAAACCAATATGTAGAAAAGATCAAAGATAGGGAGAGAGAGAGATGTACGAATATGGATTGTTCTTCAACTTCGCGTTTTCTGCACAAAATCGAGCTTCGTCTCGACGCTATAAAGGTAGAATTGGTAACACAATAGAATATTGTTATGACGATTTTGACCCTCGTCTCCCTAACCTATGTTAAATCAATTCCATTCCGGTTCACATCCGGTTACCCACATTTCTCTTTAATCCGTGAATCAAACCGAATTAGCCCATCTTTGTAATCGATTAATAATCAATTTCATTCCCGTTCACATCCGGTTACTCACATTTCTCTTTTGATCCATTGAATCAAACCTAACTAGCCCATCTTTGTAATTGATTAATAAATCAATTCCATTCCGGTTCACATCCGATTACTCACATCAATACTATTAAAACAGGAACATGCCCCCATTGATAATAGTTGAATCCAATTAAAAAATATATACAACATCTAAATATAACTACAACTATAACTGATAACTTTTACGTTTGTATACATGTGGAACGAAACCCAACTGACAATTTTAAATTTGAAGGATCCACATCTATATAAAACATAACTGCATTTACATCTATATCTCCGTAACTACTTTCTATTGGTTAAGACATATTTTGTAACTTCATGTCCAAAACTATCGGTGGTCACTTCATTCTAATTTTTATATTGTCCCATAGTTCTATATTATATAACAATTACTCTTTCCTTTTGGGTTTTACCAAAATTACGTCTACAATAATATCAGCATTTATCTGTTCCGTCATTTTAAAGAGTATCTATATTTTATGTTTAACTTCTTTTAGAACTTTAATTTTCATAATTTTTTTAATCATATTTGTATTTTTTAATCATATATATGTATAAATCTTAATCAAAATCTATTGTATTTTATAAAATAATAGCAATTTAAAAGTTAATTCAGCATATGTTCGATTTTTTGTAATCATATGTTTGTATACCTATTTTTGTAATCATATTTATCTGTTCTAAATGTTATAGAAACATAAAAAAAATAAAAAAAGTTACAAACTAACATTATACCCGCAAATCAAAATATAGAACATACAAATATGATTATAAAAAAACATGTATACAGACATATGATTACAAAGAACCGAACATATAACTTTTTAGCTACTATTATTTTATAAAATAAATTTTGATTAAGATTTATACATATGATTACAAAAAAAAACACAAATATAATTACAAAAACAAACATCAATATAAAAATTAAATTAAAACAAAAAATATACCCGCCCTTTCAAAGGGCGGGTGAGAATCTAGTCTACTCTATTAAAACAGAATCCTATTTGAAACTTACCGTGGCATGTTTTAAAATTGGACCTATTGAATAGATTGTGACTAAATATTAGACACTTTCTATTATACCATATTTAATAACTTTTGTATTTATCTTTATCTACATTAACGTTACACTAGATTTACCCTATTAAATCAATAAGTATCTACGACATAAATAAAAAATTGCTCACCAGAATTGGTTGAATGATTGATTACACCTAGATTTAGTTTTTCATTTTCTGGGTTTTTGATTATTAAAATCAATATTCTTTCTATTTGATTCTGAAAAAAAATTATTTTTGATTCCTGGCTTTTGATTATTAGTTGTTGATATTCAAATGCATGATCATGGTTCATAGATTCATTGGTAGTTAAATAAACAAAAGTTGGTTTAACCAAGAACAGATCGTCAGATATCTCAGTCATCTCCATGTTTGTCTTCGCTTTCCTTCAGAAACTCACTTAGGGCGGACTTTGTAAATTGTAATCATGTGACCGCTTTGTTTTCGGGAGTTTCCAGTGGATTTGATAGTTCCATTTAAGCGTCATGATCCAAATCTCCACCGAGGTTTGATCTTAGTGGCTTATTTAAGTGATTTCTTAACAATCCACAGGACCAATAAGCTTCATGCATGATCATCTCACGTCGACTCTGTTTTTTTCTCCTGATTTATGATCCTTGATTCTGGGTTTCTTAATAAGATCCTTTTCCGATGATTCCTTTTTCCGTCACAAGAGAAATGGAAAGACATTAATCATATGATCTCCACACGTGTTATTTCTTATATAATTGGCGTGATCTAATATTTTAACAAAGCTTCAGTCTTATATTAATTTGTGTTTTTAGTTTTTCACAAGAAAGGTATGGTGATAGAGAATGAATAATACGACACCTTAACCGTCAAAACTGATACTTTCGAACCAAAACTAACATTCAAAAGACAACTTAACAGTTTTTTTTTCTTTTTTTTGTATCATCAATTTTTTTGGGAATATGAGTAAAGAAGTCTTAAACATTTTTCCTGGTTTAATTTTGTCTTAGGCAAGGACAGTTCATCCAGACGAGAATAGTGGAGATTCTCAAGCTACTAAAAGTTTTTGTTCACATTGCAACTGTTTCTTTGGTTTGTTGTTTACTGGAACCCTGATGATTTAAAAGTTATGTTTTTTTGGTTCAAGGTGATAGGATCAGTTCTTGCGATTAAACATATTACTCACATCTTTCCTGAGATTGAAAAAGTTCTGAAACTATTAGTAGCAAATTAGCAATCAATTACGGTGCGTACTAACCCGAGGTGATACTAACATTTTCATAATACTGTTTTAAATGGGACTAACAAGAAAGATCCCAAGAAATTTATCCATGAAGACTTGGATTAGTAGTACTGCTAAGTTAACTCTCCATGTTCTTGGAGCTGATCTTACCGCCTCCAGGTGGATGCAAGAACCCAGCAGCGGTATGAACCTATACACACAAAATGGAGTTTTTTGTGATTGATTTTCAAACAAAAGTTGATGTTTGTCTTTATCTCTTCGTTTTATTGAGTGTTTGCTTGGAATGATACCTTTGCAGGTTATCAGATGAGCTTATGCACCCGGTGAACTTATGCACCCGGTGAACGTATAACAAAATACATTTTCTTTTGCAGAATTATATTACTGCCAAAAAAATAACTTGAAGGTAAGTGCAGTATAAAATAAATATTTAAATTAAATGGCCACCAAAACAAATCAACACTACTATTATTTACACAACATAACAAAAATAATTTAGTTTTTTCATAAGAAAACAAATCTATAATTATAAATGAAAATCTGCGTGGGCTACCCTAAATTTTCTTCCGATTATACCTTGCATATATTCATAAATATGTATCTTATATGATATTATTAGTTTTACATTATGATTTGCATCAAATGATTATGAGACATATTCCTCTCATAAACATATTAAAATATAAATAATTAGTTTCAACAACCACCATTATATAGTGACTTATTTGCCAAAAATATAGCTACTTAATCCTTATTTAGACTAAAAATAGTTAATGTTTTAAAATGATATGGGTATATTTTGATCACAAGTGTTGAATATACATACTACCTTTATAACATAGAGGTACATAATTAATATATATTTTTTGACTTGGTATATAATCTTGAGATATACCAATTTTTAAAACATATATTAAAAACATTCAATAACACGAAATAAAAAAAATCAGAAAATGTAACCAAAATATAGCTATCTAAATCATAATCGAATCGAAAATTACATATCTCTATTCAGACTTAAGTGCTTTAACTGCACCCAAAATTTTATCGGATTCTTAACATCGTTATTTAAACCAAAACAAAAACCAAAATAACTAAACCCAAATTTAAGCCAATTCATAAATAACATAACGGCTCATAAATTTCTTAGACTAAAATCCAAATATTGTAACCAAACTAGAATCAAACTGAAAACCAAAAATACAATTTGGAAGTAAACCGAAGTTTATAAAATATCATCAAATCATAAAATTATAATTTAAAAAGGCTAATTATAAATAATCACGCGCAAGCGCGCGGATCAGAATCTAGTTTCTCATTAATCCGTGAATCAAACCGAACTAGCCCATCTTTGTAATTGATTAATAAATCAATTTCATTCCGATTCACTTCCGATTACTCACATTTCTCTTTAATCCGTTTGAATCAAACCGAACTAGCCCATCTTATTAAGCTTCCAAAGAGTTTCGTTCATAATTTGTGAAACGTTATTTCTGATCCCCCAACATGAACACCATGCACTCCCAAATTCAAAAGGTGCAATCAAAATCTTTGTTCACCATTTATTCTGGAAAAGGTGCAATCAAAATCGAAACAGCGTCATGGTTTACTCCAAACCGGTTGTTGTTGCCCACAACCTGCTCGACGTAATTCCTCAATCGGTTTTCGTATGTAGTGCTTGTCAATCCCCTGTCACGTGCCTCGTACGTGACAAAGCCATTCTCTGCTTCTCTTTTCTTTTCTTTTCGCCTTTCTCCCGCCTCTGCTCTGTTTCTACTCTGTTTCTGAACACGCAAGATCCTTGGGAGTCGGTTTACGATGAATCGTTTTCCTCCTCTGGCAGATGCCAAGGGCGAAAAGCTCTTCAAGCTCGCCAAAGATCTCTACGCTCAAGGCCATCACATCAAGGCCTTGGAGGCCATCCTAGCTTTGTCTTTCCTCAAAGGGAATGACAAGAACCCTGTAACTTACCTCCACGGTACTATCTTCAGGGACCTCGCTCGAAAAACAGAGAACCCCAATCTGAAATTCACCTACTTGCTTGGTTCCGTTGAGATCTTTACCGCGTGCAAGCCTTTCTCAGGGGTTGCTGCGATGTCACTCTTCAACTTGGCTCAGCTGCTTGAATCCAAGCTCTATTACAAGAAAGCCCTGGCTCAAGCTAACCAGATCGTTGGCGCTGTTAAAAACTTAGAGTCTCTAAGGCATGTTATCAAGACTTCAGAGTCAAAGCTCGCTCAGTTCAAGAATGGGAGTTATCTCGTTGAGGACTCCGATGACTCAGAAGATATGGTTGAGTCGGAGGAACATGAAGAGACTACCAAGACTGAGTCTGACTTTGTTAGAGGACTCAAGTCGTACTGGTCAGGGCTGAATGTTGATAAAAGACGAAACTTTATGAAAGTAAGCATTGCGGATTTTGCAAGTTATGTCCAGAGATTATATGGCACAGAGGGACGAGTTGCTTTGGAGGAAGTACTGGGTTCCGTTAGGAAACACAAAAGATGGAGGCTTTGGGTCTGTCGATCTTGTTCGAAAGAGTTCTCTAGTGCTGAAGAATGTAGGAATCATCTTGAAAAAGAACATGGTGCAGGGTTTCGTCATAATGTAGCAATGGCTCTAGCTCAAAGGATAAGTGAGTCCTGGGGTTGTATGATATCTGATGGAGGTTGGGAACCCCTGGATACTGTATCTGCTGTCGAAATGATCAAGACTCGTCTACAAGATATGAAAGCGTTTGTGTATGAGAATGGATGGTCCAAAGATTTGCCTGTTGCTGCAGATGAAGAGCGCAGAAAGCTACTCCAGGAGATTCGGTTTCTACTTGTGACGTTTCGTGACTGTAACATTCTCTCACGTAGTGTTATAGCCTGGGTGAAGGATTTGGTGGTTAGCCATTTTGAGAAACTTCAAGTTTCCAAACATAGTCTTGCTGAGTGCGGCCTAGTGGAAACACCTCAAAGTATCTGCTTTTTGGAACGTCATGAACTCAATCAGTTCCTGGACCTTCTCAAACGCATCAAGTGTGAAAGGGATGATGGTACTGAACTTGTCTGCAGAGCGGTGGATAGTGTCTACAATGGTACTCGAGTTAAAGAGAAGATCGACTTTGACATGAAGTTTTCATCTCTGCTTTTGGATAAGAGACTGCTGCAATGCGAGATTGCTCAGTTCGATGAGGAAGGGGCAGTCAGTTTTCTAAATGCCAGTGCTCACTACGCCAAGGCAAATGCTGGTGGCGATAATATCATACTCTGGTTGACAGAAAAGTCTTCAGGAGATGAGAAGTTCCATTTTCAGAGACCTACTAGAGCACACAATCTTGATGTTTGGTTGGCAGTTCTGGGAGCCGTTCAGTTCACATGTAGGACTATGGGAACTCAATATTACGCAAAGAAGCTCAGGATCGGAGATTTTACTGAAGTTCTCGTTGACGCCAAGAACATGTGTATAGGCGAAGATGAAAGGAGAAGGAATACTCCGGATGGTCAAAGGAAGACATATGCATCTCTTCTATGCGATGAATGTGAAAAGAAGCATCTAACGACAGACTCCAGTAATTCTCTCGCGACAAGACTGTACTGTAGTGCAGTAGTAGATGTTCTCAAAGCAGAATTGCATCCGAAATTTGGTCTCCCCGAGTTAGAAGATTGCCTGAATGTTATACGTGATCATAGAAATGTCAGTGATGATGTGGTGTTGAGTTCCATAAACCACCTGAAATCAGTGATGACCGATAAGGTTTGTTTCTTGATTAACAAATAGGATATATCATAGTATTGTTGTCTTAAAAGTGTTTATTGATTTGCAGGTTCCTCTAATTGATTCTAAGATCTTTCTGGTTGAAAACTCAAGGATCAATTTGCTCAACGACCTTGTCAGACTTTCTGTTTTTGACTACCGCTCTTACATCCTTCCTCTGCTGAAAGAATTTTTGCTGGTTGGTTTGAAACAGAGAGTTTTCTTTCATCTTCTCTATGATTTGGTCATCCACCTGTTCCTTATATTATATTTGGTGTGTAGGAAGGAATTGTAGATATGGAATGCAAAGCCAAGTTAGCTGCAGCACAAGCAGATCGCTTACTCGAGGAGGAAATGAAATCACAGTCTAAAAAGAAGAAAAATAAAATCAGCAAGGTCTTATACAAAAAAAAAAGCTGTCATCTTCACTCTGATTTTCTCTTTAGAGTTAGTTTTTATTATTGTTGATGTCTCTTCTTCTAGGAAGAGTTAGCTGCAGTACAGGCGCTGAAACTTTTATCCGAGAACAATCAAGACAAAGAGAAGAATTCGGGGTCAAAGAAGAAGAGACGCAGAAACAAAAAGGTTGTTGAAGATGTGGAATCTCTGTTTGCTTCCCTGATTCTTTTTTTCGGTTCAGTTGTAAGAATGAACGGTATTCATGGCGTAACAGATAACTTCAACAAGCATGCCTGGAGTTCTTGATCAGAATGTCGAACAGTAAGTACTCTGTTTAGAGTCTTTTTGCAAGTTGATGTACTGTTTGTATGTTTTCTCAGAGCACAACGTGTTCTTACATATGTCTAGTGATACTTCTCCATCACCTAAACCGGGGGAAGAAGATTCTATGGAACAAGATCAAGAGGAAGCTGCTAAAGGTAACCTTGGTTGTGAAAGAGCTTGTCAACTGACGATTTTTCTAAAACTACTTTGTTTTGAGATGCATAATTCTCATATCTCTCATTTGCCATCTTCAAGATATGCAAAATATGCCTGAAGCAGAGTCACCGTCGAAACATTTGGAGCCAGCACATGCAGAAGGTCCACCCATATATAATTCAGCTCTTGCCATGACGCTGAAGGTAAAGCAGACACTAGCAAGAGAGTAGTTATTTGTTTTGAGATGCATAATTCTTACTTTCTGTTCTTTGCTAAATGTGGTACTGCAGGCTCTTTGTCACATTCTCAAAGAGTATTTGCTGCAAAATCGTAATCAAATTTATGACCACCGGGAAGAACGAGTTCCTTGTGCAATAGGAAATTTCTTTACTGCGTTTGTCTGGAAGCAAATGAAAGAGGGACTCTACAGTTGCCTCTTGAGCGACTTACTTGCTTCCATAGAAGAAGTTTATTCCAAGGTTTGTGCGGCAGATAAAATTTTCAATCAAAAGTTTTGGTTGTTGTCTAACTGTCATTCTGTTTTCTTTTTTACTCTTTTCCAGACAAGTTATGCCGCTGAGCTACTCGCATCCATCCTTGAGTTTTGGCCTTGCTGGAAATGTCCAGAAATAGAAAGCGTGGTAACTCATATTTTTACACTGGAGGAATATGAACGAATAAGTTGTAGCAAATGCAAAAAAATGCCAAATTATCCAGAGCAAAGTTCTTATGGAATCATCATGGCTGCAGATTCAATCAGAGATCTGAAGGTACGCTTCGTTTAATTCCCTCTTTTGTCTTTCCTAATAGAAATTGGTACTGCCACTTAATAAGTTTGTTGTGTGTGGTTTGGTTATATGCAGTGTGCTTTTGGGAATATAAAGTTTGAGGACATCCTTAAAATAATTCGCATGGAAGATAAAATGTTATGTGACCTTAAAACAGGAGGCTGTGGAAAGGCAAACGTTGTTCATCACATTATTAGTAGATGCCCGCCTATATTTACAGTCGGTAAGTTCTGACCATTATTTGATCCTGTTTTGTTTAGAGTATTGTGTGATGAGGATAAAACAATTGTTGACGTTTTGTGGGGGGTTTGGCAACACTAGTGCTGGAATGGGAGAAAGATGAAACAGAAAAAGAAATATCTGAAACAAGTAAGGCTTTGGACTGGGAGATAGATATGAGCAGGCTATACGAAGGCTTAGAACCAAGCACAAAATACCGGCTTGTGTCAATGGTAAATCCTGAAACAGGGTCACAAATGGTTGTCCTATTATTTCTTCTGTGTTTTCTTTCTCTTACAATATGGAAATGTATGCAGGTTGGTTGTGGTGAAGAAGAAGAAGAATACATATGCCTAGCTTATAAAAAGAAACGATGGGTCAGGTTCAGTCTTGGAGCTTCAGCAAAAGAGGTAAAAAGACGAAACAGTATTACCTTGAATTGTTCAATTCTTGAAGAAAGGCAGATTTTTTTAAATAGAAGATGTCTTTCTGGAGTTGAAATGTAAACTTAGACATTATTGATTTGCATCACAGGTTGTTGGTAACTGGAATAGTGTGGCCAGATACTGTGGAGAAAGGAAGGTTCGGCCAGAGATTTTGTTTTATAAAGCTTTGGAATGGCCTTAACAAGTGATAAAGTCATATCTCAATATAGAAAACCGATTCTTGTATATATTAGATTCAAAAGCAGATTTGTTCTGTCTTAATAAAGCGATTGATACTGAGTTGAAACCACTTAAAACTTGTTCAAAGAAGTTAGTGATAATTTTTTTTTGTAGAAAGGAAACATATCAGATTCCTCTTTTTCTTCATTCAATGATCTCACAAGAATCAAGCCCTATAAGCCAGCTATCTTTTACAAAGCATCCATTTGATCTATGTATCCTTCATTCCACCTTACTGAATCGTTTAAACAAACCCAACATCTTCATTCAACTTTTTCACAAAGCTGTGTTTACGGAAAATGATGGTGTTTTAGTCAAATGATCATATCAATCAAGTTTATACATTTAGCTGAATAAAGGAAGGAAAAAAAATATGTTCACAGTAGTTCAAATCCAGAGCATTATTCTACTAAGACCTTGTAAAGCTTTTGACTAAAGACCCAAACATCGATTCTAAAGTTTTTCATATACATCGAATCCCTTTCCTACATCACTGAAAAAGCTTTTATTGGTCTTTAGAATGTTTTACACCAAACTCCCGAACACAATCTGGTTCTTCCCCATAGTCTGGCCCGTCACCTGCCAGGCCATTGAAGTTGGTGGAACTGAGAACACACTAGAAACACAAAAACATAAGCAAGTAAGCAGTCGTAGGAGCTTACGTTTTGGAAAAATAGAATCTCTGGTCGAATCTTCAGTTTTAAGAAACTGCTGAGAACACTGTTCCAGTCTCCAATAACCTGTACACGTAGAAACACAGCTCACTCAGCTTAACTTACAAAACCCAAGATAAAACAAACAGGTCACAGATCAAGAAACTTGCTGCTTGACCTCTTTGTTAAGAGCAAAGTATCTGATCCATCTATTGTTTTCATAAGCCATGCAATCGTATTGATCTCCGCACAAGCAAACCTGAGAATTACAACATTTGGAGTTGGTTTCTAGTAACAACAATTGTCCATAGGAAAATCCAGAAGGAATTAGATACATACCATGGACACAAGACGGTATTTAGTGAATATACTGTCACCTTCGTATTTGTATATCTCACTAATATCAAATTCACTAGCGAGAACAGAAGTAGTAGCAGAGATCTCCTCTTCAGTCTCATTGTTCTCCCACTCTAGAGCTAAACAATTCCATCAAAAAAAAAAACAATCCTCAAGAACTAGTGCATTATGTTGCTGACGTCTACATAATAAACTTGAAAGGAGGTCTTTTACCAATAGTGAAAACAGATGGAAGGGTATTGATCACACGTTCAACATAGTTTCGCTTCCCACATCCTTCCTTGTCACAAGGCAGCATGAAGGTGGTTCTGATAACCTTAAGGATGCTCTCAAATGTCAAATCCTCAAATGCATACTGCGATAATAACCAAAAACGTTTCTTAGCATCATCACTTAACATGATAATAGAAGGAAAGAAATGAGTTTGCCTTGAATTCTCTGAGTGAATTAGCGATCAGGATTAGACCATAAGCAAGCTCAGGTGGATATTCAGTATCCAATTTGCATCTGTTGCACATCTTTTTGGGGGTTTCGTAAAGTTCAAACATGGTTTTAAGAGATTTCTCATCGTCATATCCAGTGTTCCAGCGAGGAATAAGATCCAAGATGGTTACCAAGAAGTCATAAACACCGTTTGATTCCTAAGAGTAAAGAACAAGAAGATAAGCTTAACTATATAGAAAGGTTATAAAGGCTGAGAGAGAGAGAGAGAGAGAAGAGACCATAGGATGAGTGAGAGGTAGATTGTTGAGAATGAAATCACGGAGTTCGGAAACAAGTTCATCTTCAGTGAAGATGCTGGCCAACTCTTTTCTGAAAACGCTTATCTTCCAGAGAGACTGCAACAAAACAATCACGTTCTTGATCAAGATCTGGGGAACAAAGATAAATAATATGCTTGTTAAAGAACCTTGAGTATGGTATCAAGAGCTGAAGCACGAGTGGCGTTTTGTTTCTCCTCTGTTTTCATCGCCTCGTGAGCGTCGTCGTCATGCTTTACTGAGAGATCTCTGAACAATAGACAAAGCACTAACTAAGCAGGCGATTATTCTCGAGAAAAAAAAGAGGCATAACTAGAGGATTAGTAGTACTCACGGATCAATTTTCTGGTCAGTATCTTCTTGAACCTTAGATGACGACGACGACTCCATCTCCATGATTAGATTTGGAATCTCCATGGAAAACAACCAACAGCAGTAGCGTTTTTCTTTCGAGTCGCAAGACTTTTCTCTCTGGATTTTCTCGAGAAAAGGAAACAGAGAAAATGCGAAGGATTTGATCAGCTACCTACAGCCGGTTGGTTTGTGCACGTGAGTGTCGTCATGTGACATGTATTATGAAAAGAGCGCCAAAATTACTTACTCGAACGAAAGTAAACAAATCATCGGAACAATATTTTATTATATCAATAAGTTTAGTCGCACCCATGAAGACGTTTCTTCTCCTAAGCCAATTCTACCTCCACTTAACTCCCGAATTCGAAATTTTCTCACAATCTTTTGTTGCGGTTTTATTTGTGGGAATGTGCGCTCAAATCGAACATGGAATGCCCACAAGCTGCTCGACAGAATGCTTTTTTTTTTTAAATGGGCCTCTCTTTCTCCCTATATCCAAGCCTTGTCACGTGTCTCTCACGTGATAACTCTTCTTCAAATAACTACTATCCATCCCTCTTCTATTTTTTCCCTCCTCGTCGGCTCTTCTCTGGAAACCAAGCAGCAAGAAAGCTTTTGAGAATCACATGGAGACGACTCCCTTCGTCTTTGACTACGATGATGAGGAAGCTAAACAAATCGTACAACTCTCTGCAGATCACATGGCTCAAGGAGATCACATCAAGGCCTTGGAGGTCATCGAAGCTTGGATTTCTTCTCACAAGAAGCACGAGGTCGCAGACTTTCTCTCTTTCCAGCAAGGTCAAATCTTCTTCGAGCAAGCCAAGCGAGCAGACGACAGCGACGTGAAATTCGCATTCTTGCTTGGCGCTGTGGAATGCTTTTCCGAAAACGATGGCTTCTCATCGTTCTGTGCTGCTTCGCTCTTTGGTTTGGGCAATTTGCTTGGATCGCCATTGTACTTGAAGAAGTCCATCGGGAAAGCAAAAGAGTATCTGGCTATTATGGCGTCTTTTGGCTCATTGACTTCCGAGGACGAGAAAAGTCGAAAAGACGTGGAGAATGTACTCAAAGCTGCTGAGTCAAGCATCGCTGCTGGTTCTCCTATTCAAATGTGGGAACCGAAAGTTAGGGAGTCCAAGAAATGTACAGATCATCCGAGTAAGATTGAGGTTGAAGGATTGAGATTGTACTGGTCAGGCTTGAACGTTGAGATCAAAAGGAAGTTTATGGAAGTAAGCATTGCGGATTTCACAAGCTATGTGCGGAGATTCCACGGCACAGAGGGAGGGAAAGCTTTGGAGAAAGTTGTTGGTTCTGCAGTGAGTAAAAAAAAATGGAGATTCTGGATGTGTAGATCTTGTTCAGAAGAGTTTTTTACCCTTAAGAAGTTTAAGATTCATCTCGAGAAAGAACATGCCGCAAAGTTTAAGCCTTCTACGGCAGAGCATATGGCTCAGATGGTGGATGAAGTGTGGGCTGGTATGATAACAGTTGCAGGATGGGAGCCAGTGGATACAGCTGCTGCTGCTGAAATGATCAAGACTCGGCTTGAATTTGTGAGAGCGTTTGTATATGAGAATGGATGGTCCAGAGACTGGCCATTAGCTACAGATGAAGAGCGCAGTAAGTTACTCCAGGAGATTCGGTTGCTGCTTTTGTTGTTTTGTGAGCGTAAGATCCTTTCTTGTGGCCTTCGAGACTGGATGATGCGTTTTCTGATTAAGCATCTTGCACGGTTTGAAGTTTCCAAGCATACTTTGACTACAGAGTGTCGCCTAGTGGAAACACCTCAGAGCATCTGCTTTTTGGAAAGAAGAGAGCTCGAACAAATTCTTGACCTTCTCAAAGGCATCAAGTGTGAAAGGGAAGATGGCAGAGAGGTGATTTGCAGAGCAGTGGACAGTTTCTACAGTGGTACTCGTGTTAAAGAAAAGATAGACTTCGACAAGCAGTTTTCATCTCTGCTTCTGGATAAGAGGCTGCTGCGATGTGAGATTGCTCAATTCGATGATGAAGGGGCAGTCAGTTTCTTCAACCCCGATGATCACTACGCCAAGTCACATGCCCGTGGAGATGATATAGTATCTTGGTTAGCGGATGACTCCTCTGGAGATGAGAGATTTCGATTCCCAAGACCTGTGAGGACACACAATCTAGATATCTGGGTGGCTGTTTTGAGAGCCGTTCAGTACACTTGTAGGACGTTGGGAACCAAATATGCAAAGAAACTGCAGTTGCTAGGTTATGATGCAGGTCTTGTTGACGCCATAAACTTATGTGTCAGCGAAAATACAAAGAGACTGAGTGTTGTTACGGAACATCAATCCAACAAATATGCATCTCTTCTAGGCGATGAATGTGAAAGGAAGAAAGGAACTAGAGATTCTCACAGTACACGCCTGTTCTTGTGCTCAGTACGAGATGCTCTTGAAGAAGCACCGCATCCTACATTTGATTTCCCAGATTTAGAAGATTGCCTGAAGCGTATACATGGGCTTAAAGATCTCAGCGATGAAGTAGTCCTCGAGTCCATAGACCGTCTGAGATCAATGGTCGCTGATAAGGTCAATTCCTGATCAGAGGTTTTAATTAACAATAGAAAAACAGAGCTAAAAATGTAATCTTATAAGTGTTTCTTGACTTGCAGGTTGCGCTAGTGGATACAAAGATGTTGCTGGTTGAGAATTCAAGGATTAATCTGTTCAACGACCTTATCAGACTTTCTGTTTTTGACCACCGCTTTTACATCCTTCGACCACTTAAAGAATTCTTTCTGGTCGGTTTTCGTCTTCCCTTAGATGCAGACACGTCTGTCACTTGTTCCTTATATTATGTCTGTTGTATCATTCTCTTAGGAGGTAATAAACGTAGCTGCAGCAGAAGCAGATCTTCTACTCGAGGAAAAAAAGAAGCCACAGTCAAAGAAGAAGAAACATAAAAGCAATAAGGTCATTATTAAAGTTCTATTTGCTTTTCTGAATTTTCAGTTACTCAACTGTAAGAAGGAGTGGTCTTCTTAATGCAACAGAAAACTTCAACGAGCATGTCTGTCAACCTTGATCTCCAAGGTACATCTCCATCACTACAAACGACGGAAAAAGATTTTACGGAACCACCAGATAACAGTCTTTCAAGTGAAAGGAATCGGTTGGAAATTTCATCCAACACTGTGGATGAAGAGGAAGCTGCTCAAGGTTGTGAAAGAACTTTGCGATGACGAGATTCTAAAACCACTTCGAGTTTAGTTGCATAAATCTTGTTTGTTTCATTCGCCATCTTCAAGGTATGCAAAACATGCCCGGAGAAGAGTCAGTACATAGAGAAGGTGCAGCCAGATGCAACTCAGCTCTTGACATGACCCTGAAGGTAATACGTAAACTCTCATCTTCTAGTTCTGATTCAGTTTTTGATATCTAAATGTGGTAATGCATTGCAGGCCCTCTTGAACATTAAGATCCTGAAAGAAGATTTAATGCAAAATGAGAAACCACTTCGTGACGACTTGGAAAAACAAGTTCCTGAGCTACTCCACAGCTATCTCCTGAGCGATCTACTTACTTCCAGAGAAGTTCTTTCCACGGTTTGTGCAGATATATATAAGCTTCTAAGCATGGTATTATTATTTTATTAAATAGGCTTGATTAATATCTCCTAGGTAATCTTGGTTTTTAACTCGATGCAGTCAAGTGATGCTGCTGAGATAGTCGTGTCCATCCTTGAGTCTTGGCATAGCTGTAAAAGTCAAGAAATAGAAAGCTTGGTAACTCGCCTCTTTACACTGGAAGAATATGAAAGAATGAGTTGTAGCAGATGCAGGCAGAAGCCCAATTATCCAGAGCAAAGTTCTTATGGAATCGTTATGGCTGCAGATTCAATCAGAGACCTGAAGGTACGCTTCATTTTGTTTCCCTATTGTCCTTCCTATATAAATTGGTACTATCACTTAATAAGTTTGTTGTGTGGTTGGTTATATATGCAGTGTGCTTTTGGGAATATAAAGTTTGAGGACATCCTTAAAATGATTCGCATGGAAGATAAAATGTTATGTGACCTTAAAACAGGAGGCTGTGGAAAGGCAAACGTTGTTCATCACATTATTAGTAGATGCCCGCCTATATTTACAGTCGGTAAGTAAAAAGTTTTAACCATGACTGCGATCTTGTGTACTCATTTCATTTAACAATTGTTGGTGTTTTGTGGGGGGGTTTGCAACACTAGTGCTGGAATGGGAGAAGCATGAAACGGAAAAAGAGATATCTGAAACAGCAAAGGCTTTGGACTGGGAGATAGATATGAGCAGGCTATACGAAGGCTTAGAATCAAGCACCAATTACCGGCTTGTGTCACTGGTAAAATCTGATACAGGGTTGCAAATGTTTTGTCCTATTGTTATTCTGATTTGGTCGGTTAGGAGCTCAGAATATGGGAAACGTATGCAGGTTGGTTGTGGTGAGGACAAAGAACACATCTGCCTAGCATATGAGAAAGACAGGTGGGTCGGTGTCAGACATGATGCTTTTACAGAAGAGGTAAAAAGACTAAATAGTTTTCTTTGTACTTGTTGAGTTGAGTTTGAGTTGTGAACTGAGAGATTGTTAGTATGTTGCGTGGTGATACCACAGGCTGTTGGCAACTGGGAGAGTGTGATCAGATTCTGTGGGGAAAGGAAGGTTCGGCCTAAGATTCTGTTTTATGAAGCCGCCCACTAATCGATGGTTTAGCAAATGTAAAGGAATGGCATATTCCAATTTAGAAACAGTGTGTTCGTCATCTGATTAAAGCATATTGATATTCATGTCAGTGAAGTATAACAGATTTGGTTCATCATTTTTACCATCCCTAGTGTACGTGTATAAATACAAATTTAGGTTGTATATGAACAACATCTTACAAAAGACGAAGCAGTTTCCTTTGTGTTTCTTGAGTTGAATTTGTAAACTTGATGGGTCAGACATGTGTGTCATGACACTGGCTGTAGGTAAGAGTGTTTTCATATTCTGTTCTAGTTCAAAAGAAGTTGTGTTGATGAGTTGAAATTACAATGCGCTGTGAAGTTACTCTAAGAACTGCAGACAATTCCTGAAGTGAACTTTTTTAATGTCTAATATAATATATCATAGAGGGAAAATTTGATGAAAGATATTACAATTCACAGAGGGAAAAGTAAACAAATCTTCCAGTTAACAACACACTGTATCCTTAATAACAAACCGAAGTAAGCTGTGCATTTAGAAAATAGTACTTTTATTCAGTGACTACATCATACCAATCAGGAGGATTGAGGCTGAAGGGAAAACATAAAATTTTGCAGTTGGTCCCATTTTTGTATATACGTATTTTTCACATCACTTGGTGTATTTATCTGTGCGTTCACAATCCGCTTTCTCTGCATATCCTGAAATTCCAAGTAGGTAGAGGGTTGAGTAAACACACATACACATAAGGAAACAAAAAAAAAAACATAATAAGCAGCTTACGTTTTCGAAAAATAGAATGTCAGGTCGCATATTCAGTCGTATAAAAGTGTTGATAACACTATCCCAGTCACCTATAACCTGGACAGGCAACACACAATCGCTAAGTCACAGATCGAACAACTTGCTTGTATTACAAGAAAATAATTATAACCTGTTGCTCAGAAGGAAAATAAATGACCCATCGATTGTTAAAGTAAGCAACACAAGCGTATTGATCTCCATGCGAGCAAACCTGCATTGGACTTGTTACATTAATCTTCTCAACAGCAAACGTTTTTAAAAAAAAATGGAACTGAAACTTAGTTAGATACTGCTTACCATTGACACAAGATTGTATTTGGTCTCTGGTGATCCACCTTCGTATTTGTAAATCTCACTAATATCTATTTCAGTAGCGAGAACAGAAGTGGTGGCAAGTATCTCTTCTCCAGTCTCATTGTTCTCCCACTCTAGTGCTAAACAATTCCACATATAGAATAAAACTCTATGTTGCTCCAATATAACTTTTAGTTTATGAATAAGACTTACCAATGGTAAAAACAGAAGGAAGTGTAGGGATAACATGATCAACGTAGCTTAGTTTCTCACATCCTTCCGTTTTGCAAGGCACCATAGAGTTGATCTTGATGACTTTAAGGATTCTCTCAAACGTAAAATCCTCGAATGCAGACTGTGGTGAATGATGATAACCAAAACCATAATCTTATTATTATAAAAGATTAAAAAGATAAAAAAAAAAATGGAAAGAGATGACTATGCCTTGGTTTCTCTGAGTGAATTGGCAATGATGAGTATACCAAAAGAAGGTTGTGGTGGTGGATATAGAGTATTCATCTTGCATCTAGTGCACTTCATTTTCACCCGGTCTTCGAATCCTAAGTGACGGTTCCAGCCAGGCATTATCTCCAAGACGTTTATCAAAATCTCAGAAACACCACCATTTTCTTCCATAAGACTCAGTTTGTCGAGAAAGAGATGGTAAAACTGGTCCAAGTAGTCTTGTATGAATCTCTCATGTGTTTCTGGATAAAGTGTTATCGGGAGATCGCATGAGAACATGGTGGTTCTCATCAGAGACTGCACCAAATTAATATCACATTCTTTAAGAAAACCAGATACTAAAGAAAAAGATTCAATCACATTCTTGCGAAGAAGGAGACCTCGAGTATCATATGAAGAGCTGAAACACATGCGGCGTTCGGCTCCTCTGCTTTCATCGGCGGCGCTCTGAGCAAAATAGAAAAAGAAAGCAGCTTTCTCAGAGGAATAAAGCGTGAATCAAAACTCGGAGGAGACTTTGTTTTACTACTACTCACGGATCAGTTTCTTTCATTTTCTCTGCTTCTTGAACGTTTGATGGCTCCGTCTCAATGATCAGGGTAGTTTATTGTTGAACAATGGAGGGAAACAATAATGGCGCTTTTCTTTCTAACTAACGGTAAGAGTTTCTCGAGAAAAAGAAAACTGAGAGAGAGACACAGAGAAAATGGGGGGAAGCGTTGAAGAGAAGAAGACGAAAGGATTCTAGCGTCATCAGAGTCGATTAGTTTGTCCACGTGAGTGCCACGTCATAATTCATTATCAAATGAGCGCCAAAAAATTGATAGAAGCTCTGCTAATGATCAGATCTATCGGGTCTTGTGACGTGTGAATGAACTTGAACCGATTAACAAAAACTTAAACTATCTGACCAAAAAAGGGTGTATATCTTACACTATTAAAAGGAAGATATGCTCATCAGTTAGAGTGTCCACGTCATTTATAAAATCAACCAATCAAAAGACTTTAATCTGCCATGTCATTAAGAGAATGGATCAGCGACATTAGCTTTGGCACAAATCATCTGGGGTTATATTGGTTTTGGACCACTTTAAAGTCAGGCCCATCTATTTCTCACACCAAATTGGCCGCAATTAGGGATCATCAGCTTCACCTCATTGTCTCCTCGGCTTCATATTCATCGTTCCAGTCCTCAAAATAAAGCATTGATGTAACTCTTCCTTTCCATGTAGTTAATTCGGGCTCCACCACTCCTACTCATTAAACTCCTTATGTTATCGTTCTAGCTCCCTCTGTTTATCTCTTTATATAGATATCTCCTCCGTTTTATTGCTCAAACACACATCCCGCAAGCTCCATCAGGCGATGGCAATGAGATTGAATAAATTCAGCTTCGTGTCTCCAGTTTCTCTGTTTTTTTTTGCGACACCATATCGATACCTCTAACTGGGGATTCAAGACAGACGGAATCCTCACAGCCCACCATAACTTCCCAAAAGGCCAAATCTTCACGGCGTCTGATCTCCTTTAATCCATCGTTCCTCTGGTGTAGGTAATTTACAAATCACTTCTCCGTCAAGTCCCAGTAGTTTAGGAGCGGTAACATATTGAACCCTCTTCATCTTCTCCCTCAACCTAACTACATAAACAGAGGGTGAGATTCAGGACCAAGAATTCATCACAACATTAGATTTTATTTTTTAGTCTTGGGAATGCTTTTGAAGTTAACCAGATTATTATTTTTTATACAGGCTGATGAACTCCAATCTGATCATAACTACGACATAAAGGTGTGCGCACCTTTATATATCTTCTTCAGCTTTTTTTTTTGGTTTTGTAATTCAGTTCGTGATGATCCAATGTTGAATATGCAGATCAGCCATTAAAGAAAAATTCATCTCGCATGATGTGTCATAGTTAACTAACAAAACTGTTGAGCAGTTAACGGGTGATGATGATGATGATGATTAGGAGGACAAGGTTAATTTTGGGTTGATGACGGGGTGGAAGATCAAAAAAAGAAGTGCATAAAGAAGGTACTATGTGATTAAACGCTTTACTCTCTGTTTATATTATAAAATTAAAATACAACATCTGTTTTTGTTGGTTTCTCTTTAATTTGTTGCCATCATCAGCTGCGATGGTGGGTTTACTTGGATTTGTTTTGTTTTTCAGTGTCTTGAGTATTTATTTTTGAATTGATTTGACTAAGATGATACAGAGCAATGGATTTCTTCTTATGATTGTCTGTGCATCTTACTTTCAATTGTTTTCCCTTTCGAAAGTTTTGTAACCTTTTTAGCGATTTGTTCTTCTGCTGAATTTGAGAAATGATTTGTGTAAGATGATTTAGCTCAATCTGAATTGTTAGTTTGTTCGTGCTTTGCTGATTGGTTGATTTGTCCATAACAAGTTGCAGATTTTGGAAGTGGACACCACTCATAGTCTCAGATGTCCTTGAGAACTTGAGTCTGACACTTATGAAGTGTGTCAAGTTTCTAAGGGAGATCCATGCGAGTTAATCCTTCAGCTATATGAATATGGATATAATCTTTTAGTTTGTCATATTTGGTAGAGTAAATATTTATCTATTACTTTCTTGATTTTCATTGCAGAACCAACAAGATAAAGTTGGAACCAATATTTTCGTGGAGAGGACAGCTCTTGGAGCTAAATAGCCAAAATTGAATCAGTTTTTGTCTACCAAGGTATGAAAATCATCTTTGATTCTGAGATTTCATGATGTACATGTGCAAAAAAAAAAAAACTTCAAAAGCTTCTAAGTATTGTGTTCACCGTGGATGACTGACTGCAGGAAGACTGATCATTCATTCTGAAATGCCTGAAGAAGTTACCAAAGGTTAACAACTTTGTAACTTATCTTTCATCCAAAAAAACCCAATGCGAGACAGACATTACTTTAAGTTTCTAATCCAGAAAGTTTACTCTTTGTTTTTAAATCTGACAGGATAGAGCCAGACTACCAAGAACTGTCGAATTCAAACATACCAAAAGCAGAAGAAAACAGTGTCGAAGTCCAAGTAAAAAAAAAATCCTAGCAGGAGAATCAATGGGAAGTCAGGCCCCAGTTTACACAATACCAACAACGTTCTTCGGATTCGCTATTGATCCAGGATCTCAGTTCTATCAGGATCAGGAGCTTCAAAAATCTAGGATCGCGTTTGCTCATGTTCTAGAAAGCGGTAAAGGCGGCACTGTTTTTGGCTCTTCTGAAAGCTCCTCCTGTTTTAGCACACATTGTTGTGTTCGGACCAGGGATACGGTGGTGTTAGCATGTGCATGGAACAAGTCATTTCGAAGAAATTGAGGTTTGTTATAATAGCTGGAGAACTTATTGGTAAACAAGTGCTTCAGTAGAGTCCATTCTTGATGAATACTCATGCCGAGATGGATATGACCATTGAAGATTATCACTATGGAAATAATGGCTTCAAATGGCAAAGTATTAGAGGTCATATATAATGATCGAAGACTAGCAATAATCACTATTTTATAAAAGAAACTGTATTTTTGCACTCTGAAATATGCCACATATGATAAACTGATCGGTTTGTCGATATAATTTTTTTCTAAAACATGGGTTGCCCACATATTAATATCTCATGTAAACACATATGACATGTCACTTAAACAATCATCTTGAAAGAAACTGAAAGACTTAATATGTTTCATTTTTGACTCCTTTTGAACACTTTTTTTTTAACACAAACATTTTTAACTCTTTAAAAAAATATTTTTTGGCCTAAGTTCTTTAACTCTTTAAATTCATAATAACATCTTACGATGTTACATCTTTCTTAAAATAATTTACAAACTTTCTGTTTTGTGTAGTACTGCATTAATATATTGATGCTTGATCTTACATCTAAATATCGTATTAATGTATTTGTTCGTTGAGAAAGATATAATTTATATTATAAAAGATATAAAAAAAATTGATAGTTATTGCATATTTGATATATAATTTATATTTTATATTTGATATATATAATAGTCATAGTCCGGGCGTAGCCCGGAAAGCCCTCTAGTATTTATTAATAATACGATTTATATTATGACAATTCTTTCAAGAGACATTAAAATAATATTTATCAAAAATAAGAAAATGACCAAAATAAATTTTATTAAAAAAGTAAAAAAATATTTATACTCATACTTTATAGATATATATAAATAAAAATAAAAATAATTATTTAATAAATAATAATAATATATTTCTAATTATATTTCAATTCATACATTTTTCTTTGAATTTCATTTTTATTTTTTTAAAATTAAATAAAATAAAAAATATTAAATTTTACCTCTTTTTTCACCGAAGCTCGACTCTTCTCAAATCTAAACTTTAATTCTAGATTACTTAACTATAAAGTATAAGCGCTTATTTACCTTAAGATTCCATTCTAGACCACTAATGAATTCTACGAAGGTTGTGAGATGTGGACACAGCTACACGTAATATGTAATTTCTAGGCATGCGAACTTTAGTCTCGTCTCCTTATCCTTTACTTTCCTCTTAAACATTTCAATAGCCATTTTCGGTGTGTACAACTTCAGTGAGCCATATAGTTCGTTCCAATAAAACTTTTCGTCTGGGCCTACTCTAGGAGATCACACTCCCAAAGGGACATGCTGACTGGCTTCCTCGCGAACAAAATCCCTACAACTAGGAATGATAAATTTATAACATGTTGGTAAAGGTAACAAAATAAACATAAGCAAAAACTAGAGATGTAAAATGTTCTTTCATATCATTTAACTAAATTACTTCCAAAGTTTCAATCAGGTCTCTCGTCGCCTCGTGTACCCTTGAAACTACATTTGTTCATCTACACAAAGGCCTTATAATATACACAACAATCAAAACGAGTGCGCCTTTCTGCATCGCTGCAGCTTATAGAACAAACAAAAACAGTAAATGATTCAGCTACTACCGAAACACACTTTTTAAATCGCCTTCTGATAGTCACTTCTCCTCAAAATCGACATCGATGATTTGGGACTTGGGCGGCTTTTTAGAGTTACCCTTGTTGCTGCTGCTACTGTTGTTGCTACCGTCTCTTGAGAAGAAATCGCCTTGTGGTTGCCACACGATGTTCCTACATCCCTCGCATCGGATCACTTGGTTCTTGTATCCTATGAACTGCCTCTTACACGCTGGGCATTCCCCCTGTGCAGCACCAAACATTATATATCAGATACTAAATCTAAGAATGGAGAAAAGAAAGGGCTGAGTGTAATATACCTTGATGACGAAGTTATTGGCGACTGCACCAATGAGAAGAGGGCCAGCAATGGGAAGAACCCATGTGGCGACTATTATCACTCGGAACAGCCATCCAGAGAGAGCAAACCAAAGAAAGAAAATAGTCTGGAAAATGAAATCAAACCAAATCCAAGATTAGAATTATAAACTCTATTAAGATTCAATAAAGTACAAGTCTTTTGGTATATAAATCATTCCAGTAACATGACAGACAATCATTGTGGTTTTCAAAGCCCCAAGTCTGTTGCTTTCAATAAGACTAAAGACAACACAAAGGGGAGGAAGATCAGGCTACTCATTGATACAGAAAGTATCTTATTGAAATAAGGATAGTGACCTCAGCTAAATCATAATAGAGTAAAAGAAACAATGTAATACTTACAGCAAAACTTCCACCGAGAGGTGTATTCAAGAAGTCACTGAACTGCTTCCTGTACTGTCAGAGAGAAAAAACAAAACTCAGCACAAGCAATAAGTAACAACCACGTGAAGTCATTGCTCACATCACAATAGAGCAAAGCAACTAAAATTGCATCAACATCCGAAAAGAATCATTATGACGTCATCTCTTTCTCAATCATATCACTATCTAATTCAATTGCTGAAGCTTTTCTATATACCTTTGGGAAATTTCTACTAAAATCAGCGGATAAGGTTCTGACACGTGGGCTAATCCCATACTCACGATCAATCTCCCGAGCACGGTCCCCCGCAGAGCTTGCGGCGGAGCTTAAACGGCGAGAGACGGCGTACTCACGGTCGATTCGCTCGGCCGTTTTCTTAGCCTCGAAGACGAACTGCTCGAATCCGTCGTTGGCGGTCCGCCACGCGTCTCTCCAAGCCTTGCCGGACTTGATGTTATCGGCGAAGCGGTCGAAGTCGCCGCGCTGGAAGGACTTCACCTGCAGCGAAGGGGCGGCGCGAGAGGTGTACGTGCGAAGGTGAGGAGAAGGCGTGGAGGAGGTGAATCTGGGCGGGGCGGAAGGGCACATGAAATTGCAAGCCTTCATGGTAGTCGACAGAACATGAGACTTTCGCAGAGCGATTGGAGGTGGAGGAAAAGTTTTATTTGTGGTTACTCTTCGCCCTCCAGAGGAAGCTGAAGATTGATACCTTTTTTATTGGTTTTTCTTTTTTCTTTTTTTTCTTTTTTTTCCCCTTGTCATATATCTTTAATTGATTTTTATTCTAAGTTTAATTTTTTAACACATGAGTTTAATTATAAATTATTTCTTCTTTTAATATTTGTTTATTAATTAAATAGCATTTTATATCCATTTTCTTTAAATTATTTTTCTATGAAAATAACTTATCTATTAAAATAAAATAAAATAGACTTTTCTTTCTTCAGTCCTTCATTTCACCAAAGAGTATGGAAAAAAATAAGACACATGAGAGCATCTCCAACTCATTGCTATTTTCACGTTTATAATAGCATTTAGAAGTGAAATTGCTCTAACCCACCTCTATTTCTTCCTCTATAATAGAGATCTCTATATTTTCCTCTATTTCTAGAGGAAGAAATATCATTCCTCTATTTTTTTACTCTATAATTGGAGATTGCTATTATAGAGAAATACATTGGAGCATATCTCACTTCTATTATAGAGTTCCTATATTTTAGAGGTGAAAATAGCAAAATACATTGGAGATGGTCTGACAGCTTAATGATTCGGATTAGAATGGCAGTAAAAGAGAGGCAACTCCCAACTTTTAGGATAGGTATAACTGAACAGAGTCGGATTACTGATTTTCCTTTTGGTTTTGCGCAAATCGGAGATACCGTTTATTATCTGATAAATTTTAATTTTAATTTTATTTAACAATTCATATTAATGTATTAAGGAACATAATGTGACAATATATAAGTACATACATAATATCATTTGATTAATTTCCTTAATGTATTCAGTAATGAATTTTAAAAGTTTAACTCTAACAATAGTTTATTGTTATTCTATTGATAATTCAAAATTATATTTTAAAATCTATTGTTATTAAATTTTATTATATTTGTAAAGAAATTATTATATGGTGTTATTCAATTAAGATTTCAAAATATTTAATTAAAATCCAGTGTTATTAACTTTTAAAAATCTTTCTGTCATAATCATTTGAGAAAAAAAGATTAGTAAACTTTCTATCAGTCCATGAGTAAATTATTAAAAATAAAAGCAAAGACATATTAGAGAAATTTTAGAATCCACAAAAATAAATTCAGTAAATGATATCAGATTTTATAATTTTAATTTTATAAATTATAAAATTTATAGAATAGAAATTAAAATCAATGATGCATGGAATAACACCCTCTATAAAATATTCAAAAGCTACATTTTTGTTGTTTAAAGAAATGAAATTTGACTTTCTCTCAGTGATCAACTAGCTCGCACAGAAGGAATAGAGTTTTGCTTGTTTTCTCTTAGGTGTAACCGATTTTCTGTTTTTTAATCCATGGCTTCATCAATCGCTTCCTGGTCGCTGCTGCCTTTTGACTTGGTAGAAAATATACTTTACAAGGTTCCGGTCGAATCTTTGGTACGATTCAAGTTCACATGCAAACAATGGTGTGCTCTTTTAAATGATAGTAGATTCATTTACAAACACTTGGAACTCTCCCGGGAAGGACTCATCCGAGTCCATGATCTTAAGTTGTATCAGTTCATCAATCTTGAGACCCTAGCCCTTTCAAGTCTACAAGGTCCATCTGATATTTATTCAATGATTCACTGCGATGGATTATTGCTATGTAAATTTAAATCTGATAATATAGATAGAAATCTCGCAGTTTGGAATCCGTTTTTGAGCCTAGTCAAATGGATCGAACTCTCGAGTTCTTACACAGGACATTGGGATATCTATGGTTTTGGATACGACAATCTATCCCGTGAGAACTACAAGATCTTGAGGTTTTGTAATAAATTAGGACATGAAGAGGCTGAGATATATGAGTTCAAGACTAAACTCTGGAGAAGTGTTGATTACTCTTGTGCGTATTCTTGGTATGCATGGTATGACGAAGCTGTGTCTATGGATGGAAACATGTATTGGTTTGTTAAAAGGGACATAGATAACTCCCAAAATGAAAACTTCATCCTGTGTTTTGATTTTTCCAGAGAGATATTCAAAGAAACATGCTGTCTTCCCTTTATAAATCGTGATGATGTTTGGCTTTTGCCATGCCTATCAGGTTTCAGAGGAGATAGGCTTTCTAAGTTATCTAAAGATAAATATGGGAATATTCAGGTGTGGGTTACAAACAAGGTGACTGATGAAGTTGTTTCGTGGAGCAAGTATTTTAATGTGACTCTCCAATATCCCTCGAGATTATCCCGTGAATATATCAATAATATGACATTCTTCATCCACAAGACCAATAGGATCATGTTATGGCGCAAGGAAGAAGATGTCAAAAATAAAGATATATACGTCAACGTTTACGAAATATGTGAAGGTGTGGTCGAGAAACTAGTTGAGACAGGACGACATAGACGTGGTGATAAGGGTTGCATTACTAAGATTGGTTATGTATTTGTACCAAGTCTGGTTCCGGTTCCAGAGTAAGAGGAGGCTTCTGAGGGTTGCTCGATCTCTTTCATACATGTTTGCTTATTATGTTCTAACGCACTATGCATTTCCTTTGGTGTTGCTTTAAAATACTAAACCTTAAAACAAAGCTGGAAAGATTGCAGTCTCTAATTTTCTTTTTTAAACTTTAATTAAATTAGCAAAAGAAAAGAAAAGGAACTGGAACCATGTTTGGTTCTTGTTAAAATCATTTGTGACCATATGAGGTTGTTTGTGATCATACTTAACACACAAGTGACGTATTTAACACACAAGTGAAGTATCTACTAATCTTGAACGGTCCATATCTTCGGCATATAGTTTGTATACTTAAAACACAAGTGAAGTATCTATTTACTCTTGCATGATTCATCTTCAAAATTACATTTTGTATTTTGGTAACTTAATCTTCTATGAGTTTTCTGCTTGAAGTTCTTAAAACAATTCGGTTCACATAGATTCTCTGTTTTCTCTTATAGTAGTTGATAATCTCATGGTTAGATGATCTATGTTACCTGCGCATCACTTAGTGGTGAAGTTTTGATCCTAATTTAATCAGGTTTCGAACACAACCATTATATGCTGACAAAAAAAAAAAAAAAAAAGAACACAACCATTTCCTTTTTCATGACTGAGGATTAATTGAACAAGTGGATGATGAGAAAGCAAAGAGGCACGTTGCGACATAAAACCATGCAATCTTCAGTTCTTGACGTGTGTCATTTGTCTTTCTTTGTGTGTTTTCTCCATTTTGTCTCTCTCTAAAGAAGTTTTGTGCCTCTTATTTTCTCCGTCTCTACCACCCATTGTTCTCTCCTACCTGCTCTACTGAATCTACCATAAACAGGTTTGTGTTTTTTCCTTTTTCCTGTTTAATTAAACCTTTTCCCATCTCAAATTATAGAGTTTTCATCTCTTTACATTGATTTTGTTAGTTGATTATGGACTTATACTGGAAGATGAAATGAACCTAACCATTTTATCAGAATTTGTTTATGTGCTTAAACATATTAGAAATTGTGTTTGCATGAAGTTTCTTTTGAACACTTTGATGAAATAAATCACATGGGATTAAGGCAATTTGTTTAACCGCTTTTCTCACATCTCTTTTCTGTAAAAAATGACACTCTCTTTTGGCAGAATTAAAGATACCACCAGTATGAGTCAAACAATGGAGGAAAATGAGTGTTTAGAGAGTGAAGGCAAGATAAGTTGGATTTGGAGTAAGGCAATAAGTGTTGGGAAGAAGGTTCTAACAGCTGGTGTTGTAGTGTCTTCAGCTCCACTCCTGTTTCCTCCACTTGTTGTCGCCTCTACCATCGCCTTCATATCCTCAGTTCCTTTTTGTCTCTTCTTGGCAAACTACGCTTGTACTCAAAAGATCATGAGGACTCTTCTTCCTCCTAATGAAGAAACAAGTAGTGGAATAGAGAAAGATGAATATTCGTTTGAGGCCGCCAAGCTTGGTCATGGTGCAGCAGGCATGGCCGAATTTGACGGGGCGGAACCGGTTCTCATACCGAGTGAGGAAGATGAGGAGATGGCGAAAGAATCAACGAGGATGATAGAGAAAATAAGGGACGAGGGTAGATCTGAGAAAGAAGTACAAGACGGTGAAAAATCAGGAGATGCCAAGCCAGAGAAGGTTCAAGATCAGACTGCAAAGCAAGAAGCACTTAAGACTGGACGTGAAGGTTGTTTGTGATGATTATATTAAAATGTTATTTTGCGTGAAAATAGCTCTTATCGAGACTCAATACCTTTTTTGCAGGGGAGCTTGAGAGTACTACTACAACTGAAGCTTCTACGGGAAAGGAAGAGGAAACATCTTCGAACGAGGTTAAGACTTAATCCATTCTCAATTCTAATCTGCAAACATTGTTGTTATTGGATTTGTTTTACGGCTTGAAATTCTACTTACTAATATGATTATGCTGTTGATTGATTCACTGGCCCAATAATATGATTATTAGTAATGGTTCATGGCATGTCAACATTAGAAGATCAACAACATCAAAATGGTTTTGTTAAACTTTTGTTCGATGTTGAATTCTATCAATGGTCTTGTGATGTTTGATGTGAACTTAGTTTATAGGTTGGGTCCAATAGTCTCGAGGCCGTGTCAGTCCTTTAAATCCCAATGCTTATTTATAAATGTCCTAGTTAAGGATCAAGAAACAAGGTTAATTCGTAATTGATGGAAGTTAACACTCCTTAAGATGTAAATGTTATACAAGTGTCAGAAGTTCTAGATAACTGACAAAAAAATTGTTTTAAAATCATTCTCTGATCTCTTGACCAGCCGGTAGACCAAGCCGTAAGTGCGCCAAGTGGAACAGGGGAAGAGAAACGAAAAAACACAACTAAGAAAAAGAAAAAAACCGGGCGTGCAGGTAACCGGTTTTGACTCATCCTTCTGAACTCTCATGTTTTGGGCTCTCTTTACTTTGGAGGACAGATTGTGCATACATTTATTATGATGGTGGTGGTTTGGTAATGCTTTAGGTGTCTTGAGTATGTTCTTGGACTGATGTTTCTTCAAATGTGATGGTGTCTTTACATATATTTTGGCATGTAGTAACATTTTTGGACTCAACTCTCTGCTTTTATCTCCAAGTTGAATGAGTAGCTTCAAAAAGCATGCCTGTGATGGTAGATTAGTATTGTGCTTGATTCTACAGATGATGTTCAAAATAGTGAATCTGTCTGAAATATGTAGAGTTTTGATTGAAATTAAAGAGGAGTGTGGTGATTTGCAGGTGTACAGTGAGGAGAAAATATGGGAGAAGATGGAAGAGTTGAGGAAGGTAGTAGGATACAGTGTTGCAAGGAGTGCTACGTATGCAGAAGAGTTAAAGGCTCTTTATGTTTTCACAGGCGTGGTTGAGCCTCCTCAGTCAAGTTTGATGAACCAGGATAGTCATGATATTGCAAATGTTTGTGTTAGACTTCGCTTCCTTATGTCTGTTATTGGAATAAACTAGTTTGATGGTGTGCTTGTGTGCTAGGGTCAGACTCTTTCAAGTCTCGAACATGTAATATGTAGTAAATCTCAACTTTCTGTATTTTTTGTGACTTTTGTCCTAGTTTTATTGATTTGGATTTTCAAATAATCTCCTCCTATCCCCTTCTTTAAGCTGTTTTCTATGGCACATGTCACCTTTCAACTTTTTTTGAGTGTATGGACTTGTTACTCTTGACTCTTAAGAAAGTTTGACCCAAATGCATAAGCTTCTCCTTCATATAAACTAGGCCTGGTATTTTTAACCAAATCGAACCGAAATTTTGGTATTTTTAACTGAATCGAACAAAAATTTCAGTTAGTTTTTTGGTTGGTTTGATTTGGCAGGTCTATAAAAAAAATTTAGTTTTCGGCTCGGTTTGATAATTGGTTAGCTTGTCTTTTTAGAAAAATAAAATAAACTTAACCAAATTTCGCACCAAAATAACTGAATTAACCAAAATTTTGTACCATGTTAACCAAATAATCCAAATCGAAATATTTGAATTATTTAAAAAATTTACCCAGTTTTTAACTAAAATATAATCGAAAACTTTGTTTAGTTTCGGTGAAAATTTTTAAAACCTAATTATATGAATACCAAACCGAACCAAACTGAACTTTTTTATAGTTCGATTCGGAGAGATTTTAGTCAAACCGAACTGTCCGAACCAAGTAATCCGAATTGTCCAAACTGGCATGCCTAATAGAAAGAGTACATATTACTAATCTAACATGATTTCCAAAATGTCCATCAATGTCCAGCTTTCTTTAGTGATGTGTCTCTAGAGCAGATTCACATCTTCAATGAATTTGAATCTGTAATTGGTCTAAAACTTGTCTAAGTTTAACTCTCAAGAGAAAACGTTTAAGGTTGCAGGCTACGCTCTTGCAAAAAAAATGGTCAAATCATGGATAAAGTATTGTCATATATTCAATACAAGTATACCGTGTAAATATTCAACTTGCTATGAGTAATTACTTATTGACATAGCTGAACCGTCTCCACAGAGAAAACGTATCAATCAAATACTAAAAAAAATGGAGATTTGTCAGAAATGATCCTTCCTGCTACTTGCAAGATCGCTGACGAGCTCATTCTCATCTTCACACTGTTCTAGCAGAGGTTTGTAGGCCGGATTGTGATCCACCACTACTCGTAAAATCTTTGCAGCTTCGTGACTCTGCCCTTCCTTGTACAAAGCGCTGCGATAGCAAACCAAAACCAAAACTTTTTGTTTGTCACAATGCTCATATAATCAGTTGTCCAAGTGCTTCTTTAGCTATCATCTTAAGGTCTGTTTCCTAAACTATGTATTGTGACAGTTCTGATGTAGAAGTATTGTACCTTGAAAGAAGCAGCAATGCTTCAAAGTAATGCTCTTTGCTTTTAGCATCACCTGGTTCTTTCAGTTTCGCCACTCTTTCCAAATGTATGATTCCGCTTTTCATATTTCCCTGCCATGTACAAATTCAGCACCAAATGTCACGAGTCAATGGAACATAACAGGCAAAGGAGTCATAACTGACTAAAGATTTCTCAATCAAGACCTGTTGTACGTAGGCAGCACCAGCCCATTGAGATGCAAGCATTAAAAGTTCAACATCCTCAGCATCAGATGCAGCCTCATCAAGGAGCTGAGAAAGGAACATAAAGAATTTTGCTGCTGAGTACAAAATAGTCCCAAGCCGAAACCAACTAGATCATCTACGG
Organism: Brassica napus; assembly: GCF_020379485.1. NCBI lineage: Eukaryota > Viridiplantae > Streptophyta > Magnoliopsida > Brassicales > Brassicaceae > Brassica > Brassica napus. The sequence continues at coordinate 7,653,229 of NC_063435.1, read as the reverse complement.
GTCAATGAGAGATAAATAATTCAATAGATATCAAAACCCAGAATCCATTTCTAACCTTGGAGATAGCACGCTCTAAATATTCAGTAGCTTCCGATAACTGCATCTTCTGCAACAAAGTCTGCCCCATGAGAACCAACCCTCTTACATATCCAGGATCCTTTTCAAGAGCTAATCTGAAAACAATAATACTCACGCAGTAAGTACAAAGTAGGCAAAGAGTATTAGAGGAGCATGAGGAAATTCTTTGGAAATACACACCGAAGCAACTGAATGGATGTTTCTTTATCACCTTTTGACAAGACCTGAACTGAGAGCTGACACCAAATCCCCACCCATTTTAAGAAAAAAAAAGCGGAACATAAAAGTAAAACATGATTAATATATCCACTACTTACAGAAAGAAGTTCTTCTGGTGCTAAAGTCTGTAGAGAAAGGGTCTGCTCTTTCAAGTCTGAGTCTACATACTTGATCACAGATTCAGTGATCTCCGTGGAGTGCTCAACGCCTGGAGAGGAGGTCCCCTGACCCAGTAAACCAAGTTTTGCTAATACCGTAGGATGCTTGAGAGACAATTGCTGCAGAGTTGAGATTTCTCGGTAAGGAATTTAAACAAGGAAACGCATTTTTCACTGAAAATTCCGAAAAGAGACTGAAATAGCATACCTGAATTATACTTACTGAACTGTTAGTTACCCAATAGACAAGACTTCCCTGAAAAAATAATAGAAAAAAAAATGCTCAGACTGTGGGAACATAAACAGCAGCATCGCTTCTGTTTTTATAGAAACATAACTGAGAAAATGTAATGCGAGGAATTTTTTTTTTAAGAAGAATTCAAAGTCTGCAGGAAATTTTAAGAAGAAAATTACTTACCTGTGGAATAGCATAGCCGACAAAGAACAGAGGAACGCTTAGGATCTCCAAATACAACTTGTAATACTACAAACACAGAAAATAAGTACAACCTTTGAGTATCTGGAAGCATGAAATCTTAGTTTTAGTTACAAAACAGCAACGTCAACATGAGTGGCATACAAAGATAACTTCATGGTGGAGAAGAATTAGTGGTCCAAGAACACAAAACAAAATTATGTAAGGCGTAAGTAAGTAAGACATGTTCAACTAACTCACTCTCATGAGCAACCCGGTCAAGCCAGTAGTTTGACGAACTGTGGGTGAATCAAAAGATATCTGGAAAAGGGATTAAAAGTTAGACGCGTAACACTACTGCCACCTGCAACAATGCAGAAAAAATAAATTCTAAAGAGCAGCAAGCATAATATTGATTCTATTGACATTTATTTTCAAGTTATACGATTGGCAAAAAACCTGTATGTTGATGTAATGGAAGACAGCAATTAGAATGGGAAAGACTGGTCCAAAAGAGCAAGCAGGAAGATCACTCAAATTCTGGAACCATAAGGCACCACCCTGCAAAGACAGGTACACAATTTCTTAATACAATTCCAGTACTATCATCTAGCTTCCAAATGCTGTTCTAGTTACAACAACTAAACCAAAAAACCATACAAATAAAAAAACAAATTCATAAATAAAAAAAGAGTATACTTGTCACAAATTCTAGAATAGTCTACTTCTGCCAGCCGATGATTAGCTATTTTTCCATTAAGTTAAAACAAACACTTAAAAGAATTCGAGTAGATGCATCTGAATTAGTATTAGTAAAAACGAGGAGCAATGGCATACACATTTGAGTAACTCTATCAGAAACATAACCACACAAAAAAAAACGCTACTGTAACTTTGTGACTATAGAACTTATGTAGTCTAAACTTACAGAATCAAACCCGGGATGACCATCTAGTGACATCTTCCGGATGCTAGCCATCAACAAGAAAAAGCAAGGGAGCTGCAAACCGTGAAAGCCAACAGGGTAAGTGAGCAAGTGTTGCTACTGCTTTAGATTATATATATCACATTCACATTAGAAGTTGTTTATATACCTGAACGGATAAGTATGGGAAAAACCACAAAAAGGAAGGGCAACCAATTGCTCGACTTTCTTTAAGAAAAATAGAAAACTGATCAATAGATCCTCTTAAGGTTGGACTCTCAGGGATCGGCATAGGCACTACAAGGAAAATGAACAGTTTGATTGGCTTTAAAAAAGATATGCAGAATCCATTCAAACCATAATCAATACAAGTAGCTTAAAAACGCTGAAACAAGAAGCAAAAGAAGAGAAGGAAGCACAAACAGTGAGGTAACAACTCTGAGATCCTCTTCAATTTCTTGAGTTGAAGAACGAGCAAAGGCAACAACGCTAATCTGACAGCAACAGTCGAAGATGCGATAATCATCCACCAAGGCAACCCTGTAAACTGATGGAACCCGTCGAGAAGATCAACGACGGCGAGTACCGGCAGAGAAGAATCATCGTTGATGATAATATCTTGAGAAGCGGTTGGTAATTCTGGTCCAGGCTCGGGAGCGCCGCCGGGGGGCAGAGAAGAGAACAGTCGACGGTGGAGAGAGGAGAAACACGGTGAGGGAGATGGAAGAGAAGGCGGCGGAGAGAAGAGGGGATCGACGGCGTTGAAGGAAGGAGAGTGGGAGAAGAAGAGGAGGGGGAGAGTAGAGAAACGGCGGCGCGTTGAGGAGGCGCGTAAGCAACTCCACACGGCCATCTACAGTTATTTTTTTACTCTCTAAAACCCTGAAGAATCGTTTATTTTAGAGAAGGTTTTAGAGAATTGAGATCTTACGGAGACAAGAAGCAATCGAGTCTTGCTTCGCACTTTGGTCCGGTAATTTAGTTTAGAGAATAGTCTTTTTTCTTCCAAAACTACTAAACTAGCCACTGTTGTTTAATTTCACAACCAAAAAAAAGTTAAAACTAAACTTGGATATTTTACCCGCACTCGAAAATAAAAGTTCGGGTATAGGTCTGGATCTATATTAAAATATATATTAGGTCTTTTTTCTTTGAATCTGCGGGTTTCGGTTTGGATCTAAATCCGGCCGGATACCTGAAGTACCCAAAAATTATTGTATATATTAAGTAAATTTGGAGTGATTAGACATATTTTTGGTGTTTTGGATATTTTTTTTAAGTTTCGGGTTTAGATTTTCGAGTATAATTTCATATTTTGGGTAAACAAATTTAGATTTTCAGAAAATATAATTCGGGTATTTTTTGGATTTTCAGATTTGATTTTACGTTAATTTATTTTCTGGTATTTTACAGTTCTTCGGATATTTTAGAGTTTTTTGGTATTTTTTGAGTTTTGGATTCAGTTTGGATATTTCGGGTCCTAGATATCGAACTAACCCGAATCTAAAATATATCTGATAATTTTGGGTATTTTATGGATATTGAAATTATAGATCCAAACCAATCTAGATCCGACAAAACCTAATTTAAATCTGACCCAAAAAATTATAAATATCTATATAGATTTAAATTTTCAAAATCCGAATAATCTGGATCCGACGAAATCCGATTCGAATCCGATCTGAAGACCCGGATGCCCATGCCTACTCAAAATTACTAAATTAGCGGTTGTTTTATTTTTAACACAAAAAAAAAGAATTAAACAGATAACCAACCCTCTCTGTATTTATTATTTTCTCCAGTAGCTAAAAAGATATCCGTCGTCCACAAGAGGCATGAACACCCTTTCCCTCCATTTACTCATACCGACGGCTATTCACCTCAGGTCCTCACGCGCCGCCTCCCCCTCCTTTCCACGCGCTTCCTCTCCCTCCTCCTTACGCATCACCTCTTCGTCAATTTTACGCGCCGACGACTCACAGTCAATCGAAAGCCAAACTCTAGAGGTCCTGGAATGGCGCGCCCTCTGCAATCAGCTCTCTCCCTTCGCCTCCACCTCGATGGGCCTCTCCGCCACCAAAACCGCCGATATTCCGGTGGGAAATTCCCCGGAGGAGAGCAGGAGCCTCCTCGACGAGACGGCTGCTGCGCTGGCTGCCATGGAAGCGATGGAGCCGCGGGGATTGGGTCTGTCTGAGATCCTGGACTTGTCTGAAATAGTGGAGCGTGCTATGGCTGGTCAGTTGCTCACCGTTAGAGAGCTCTGCGCCGTGCGTGGCACGCTAATGGCTGCTTCATCAGTCTTTGAGAAACTACGAAGAGCAGCTAATAGTGATAAGCGGTATAATCAGAAGTCTTAATCCTCTCATTTTTCATTAAAATGTTTATAGAAACAATACAGTAACTCAGCTACAGTTTTATTCATCTTATTCCATAAAGATGATATCTAGTATGGTCTATTGAATATATGACAACGGTGGAGTGTTAAAGTATTTTTTTTTGATGGATCATGTCAGATAGGCAGAGACGGACATCTAATTACTTAGATTTATTATATCAAAAAGATGAACAATCAAACTTATTTCTCGATTCAATAAAAGTCCAACCAAAAAGGTGAATAGGGTCCCAAATAACAAGAGATAACGTAAAAAGTAGGTTAGATTTCGTCTATTCCTTTTTCAGTGTTCTAAACATCGGTTTAGGCATCTAGACTACAAATCATATCGACTTTATAAACCACATAACAACGGCGTAGCGATTTCTTGAACATTTTGGTTTTACAAGGCATTCCATGTGTAGAGTTGTTATATCCAAAGTTCGTATTGCTATATTTGTAGATAGTTTTAGTATGTATTAAAGCTCATAGTTTTGTCTGAGGTGCAGAGAATGTTTTAGAAAGCTCATGGCTCTTATCTTTTTACATATCTTGTAGGGTTACACCTCTTGTAGAGATACTCGAGGGCTGTGACTTCAAGACCACATTGGAGCACAAGATTGGTTTTTGTATCGACTCCAACACGTCTGTGATTCTCGACAGAGCTAGCGAAGATCTCGAGATCATAAGATCCGAACGGAAGAGAAACATGGAGACTTTGGATTCTCTTTTGAAGAAAGTATCTACCAAGATTTATCGAGCCGGGGGAATCGACAGGCCCACCGTAACCAAGCGGAGATCGAGGATGTGCGTAGCTATCAGAGCTATACGCAAACGTTTGCTTCCAGGTGGTGTCGTGCTAAGCGTTAGCAGCTCAGGGGCCACATGCTATATGGAACCAAAAGAGGCGGTAGAGCTTAATAACATGGAAGTGAGACACGCTTACTCAGAGAAAGCTGAGGAAATGGCTATCTTGAGCATTTTGACTTCTGAAGTGTCGGCGGCACAGAGGGGGATACTGCATTTGTTGGATAGGATACTACAACTTGACGTTGCCTTTGCAAGAGCATCACATGCGAAGTGGATGAATGGTGTCTATCCCAAACTAACTAAAACACTGGACATGGATGATGGAGACGGTACATCTCTAGCTGTAGACATTGATTCTGTGCAGCACCCGTTGCTTCTTGGATCCGTATTAGGCAGCATCCCAGACGGTGGAAGCCTCTTCCCTGTGCCAATAGACATCAAGGTTGAAAGCAGATCCAAAGTAGTCGTCATCTCGGGTCCAAACACTGGAGGAAAGACCGCTTTGTTGAAGACATTGGGATTAGTCTCTCTTATGTCCAAGTCAGGGATGTATTTGCCTGCTAAGAATCGCCCGAGGTTGCCTTGGTTTGATCTTATTCTCGCTGATATTGGAGATCCTCAGGTATACATGCTTACTTAAAACTTTTGTTGTGAACAAATCTAAAACGTTTAATGTTATTTTTTCAGTCTTTGGAGCAAAGTCTATCAACCTTTAGTGGCCACATCTCACGGATACGTCAGATAATTAACATTGCTTCAGAAAACTCGCTTGTCCTACTAGACGAAATCTGTAGCGGGACTGATCCTTCAGAAGGTGTTGCGCTTGCTACGAGCATCCTACGGTATATTAAAAACCGTGTTAATGTGGCGGTTGTGTCCACACACTACGGTGACTTGAGTCGCTTGAAGGATAACGAGACTCGATTCCAAAACGCTGCGATGGAGTTCTCTATGGAAACTTTGCAGCCTACATTCAGAGTACTGTGGGGAAGTACCGGTGAATCAAATGCATTGAGAGTAGCTAAGTCCATTGGTTTCAATGGAAGGATACTAGAGAATGCACATGAATGGAGGGAGAGGTTAAAGCCAGAGCAGGAGGTAGAGCGGAAAGGCTCGCTGTTTCAGTCTCTTGTGGAAGAAAGGAATAAGCTAAATCTTCAGGCGAGCAAAGCTGCAGCTTTACATGGAGATTTAATGAACCTTTACCGTGAGGTATTGCTTTCTTTATTTCGAAGGACAAATTAGATTGGTTAAAATGTTATTTACGAATTTTGTTTTCTTGATATTATTCATGAAGCTTGAGCATGAGTCGCGTGATCTTGAGAAACGTGAGAAGGCTCTTTTAAAGAAAGAAACACAAAAGGTGCAAGAAGATTTAATCTCTGCCAAGTCAAAGATGCAGAAACTGGCGGCTGAATTTGAAAGTCAGCTAGAAACTGTTACGGCTGATGAATACAATTCCTTAATTCTGAAAACCGAAGAGGCAGTTGCGGATATAATTGAAGACTATTGTCCTAAAGATCTCTTATTAACAGAGGAAGAAGGGTATAGCGACTACTCGCCGCAAGCAGGTGAAAAGGTTATAGTGACTGGATTGGGAGGTAAGTTAGGGACCGTGGTTGAAGAACCTGGAGACGATGAGACAGTTCTTGTCCAGCAGGGTAAGATGAGGGTACGCGTCAACAGAAAGGACATAGCGCCCCTTCCTCGTACCAAAACCACTGAAACACCTAATCGTTCTCTACGTTCAAAAAGACAGGTGCAAATAATAAAATGATGATTTTGGTTGCAACATCAGTTCTTATGGTAGCTGATATACTTTGCACAGGTAAGCATGAAAGAGCTAGGCAGTGTGTTGCAGATGCAGAGCGAACCAGTGCGTATTCAGACCTCAAAGAACACACTGGATCTAAGAGGAATGCGGGTGGAAGAAGCAATTTACCAGCTAGACATGGCCGTTTCGGGAAGAGAATCAGGTTCGATCCTCTTTATCATCCATGGAATGGGAACAGGAGTTATAAAGGAGCTGGTGCTTGAGAGGTTAAGCAGACACAGTCGTGTCTCAAGGTATGAGCAGGCAAATCCTATGAACCATGGATGTACAGTTGCTTACATTAAATGACAAAATATCTCACACTTTCTTCTCTGTAAACATATTGTTGAGAAATGTGGTTTTATAATGGTCCAAACAACTAGTTTCGATAGTGAATTGACATTCAAGTGTACAAGAATTTAACTTAAAATGTGTTTTATCGATGCTGTACTGAAGAAGTGTCGATTTTTATTCTTCCATGAACTAACATATAGGTCGTTCTTAAAATCTCAAAAAACAGATGCTAGATGTTCTTATATATTTCCTTGAATATAATCCCTATAAGCTTAGCAGGCTCAATGAAACAGCATTTGGTGATAGTTGAACAGAGTAATGATAGTGATGCTGTAAAAGGAATATTGATTTACGGTGTCAGGCCTTCTCCTCTTTACAAGATTTTCGGATTTCGATTCATACTTTTTCCTGCTTCCATAAAAACAAGGCATGATTATTTTTAAATAATTTTTAAAAGCATATATACAAAAGTAATGATAAAGATTTTAATACATTTAATGACATTTACTAAAAAAATCCTAAACTAAAAATGAATGGCAAAATAACTTTTCAACTAACAATTCGACGAAAAAACTCTTTAATTTAATTTCGTAATGTATGTTTCCTCCATAAATACCACAACGGAAGGTGACAAATGTTAACAGAATTAAAGTGGTAGAGTCTTTTCGTCAAATTTTTAGCTGACTATTTTTCTTTACCATTCATCTTTTAATTGAAAGGTTTTATCACTAGAAACCCTTGAATTTAATTTATAAATAAACTTAGAAAACATAACTCATGATCATGGTTCATTTAGACATTAAACCCAGAAAATAAAACCGATTGCCAGCGTGTAAACAAACCGGTGATGAAACCAGAAAACAAAAGTCTCACCTACACGTGTCATAACAGCATTGGTTACGCTTACGCAGACACAGTTCCTGGGAGAATTAAGAGGAACCGTGTTTTGTCAAATAGTTCTCCGCTTTCTCCTTCTCTTCTCTTCGTCTTCTTCCTCTGCGCTCGTCTTTTATGAGAGCTTAAAGCTCGAGTCTCTCCCTCTCCTCTCTTTAATTAACGTTTACACAACTACGATCATCAATTTCTCCTGCGCGCTCCTGACTTCTTCTCCCCTGTACGTTTGATCTCCTCCATTGATTCGAGTTCTCAAACATTGTGGGAATTGACTTTTATAATTTCGATTAAAATCTGAATTTAATGTTTTTTTTTTATTGTTTTGTTTTGTCCCCTCAGAGAAAGAATGATTCGGCTTAGGGCTTACGCGGGGATCAGCACCCTCGCAACACTCTCCGTGATCTACCACGCCTTCAGCAGCCGTGGTCAGTTCTACCCAGCCACCGTCTATCTATCCACCTCCAAGACCAGTCTAGTCATCCTTCTCAACATGGGCCTCGTCCTCATGCTCGCCTTATGGAACCTCGTCAAGCTCGTCTTCCTCGGCTCCCTCAGAGAAGCCGAGGTGGAGCGGCTGAACGAGCAGGCCTGGAGAGAGCTCATGGAGATTCTCTTCGCCGTCACTATCTTCCGACAGGACTTCTCTGTCGGGTTCCTCTCTTTGGTCGTGACTCTCTTGCTGATCAAGGCTTTGCACTGGATGGCTCAGAAGAGGGTCGAGTATATCGAGACGACTCCTTCCGTGACTTTGCTCTCGCATGTTCGCATTGTGTCTTTCATGGTGTTTCTCCTGATCTTGGATGGTCTCTTTACGTATACTTCGATACGGCAGTATATTCAGACACCGAAAGCTTCCATGTCGGTCTTCTTCACGTTTGAGTAAGTGTCTCTTAATCTTTCTAAACTTATGCATCATCATACAGCCTAGCTGATAGTTAGATGTGTGCAGGTATATGATTCTGGCGACTACAACTCTATCTGTGATTGTGAAGTATGCCTTCTATGTCACTGATCTGGTCATGGAAGGTCAATGGGAAGGGAAGCCAGTATATACTTTCTATTTGGAGCTTGTTCGTGACTTGCTTCACTTGTCCATGTACCTCTGCTTCTTCCTTATGATCTTCATGTAAGTTGTCTTTTTTACTTTTAGTTTCACTGGTTCCAAGAGTTAGTTGCATAATTATATATTTACATCTGAAACAGTCTTCTCTTTGTCACATTAGTACTTCTTACTTGTAGCCGTATTAGACACAAGTGTCCACATCGATAGTCGAAAGGGATCCTAAGCAATATACAAGATAGATGGACCACTCCACTTATCACCAATTGGTTTTAACTTAGCTTAACAAGCCGGAGTTAAAACAATAGATATACTCAAATCCATAGACCTGATAATTTGCGTATTTGATGGCAATTTTTGGTATTATATCTTTGATTTAAGTATCAATTTTTTTTTTGGTTGAATAGGAACTATGGACTTCCGTTGCATCTAATAAGGGAGCTCTACGAAACATTCAGAAACTTCAAGATCCGTGTGACTGATTACCTCCGGTATCGTAAAATCGCTTCCAATATGAACGATCGGTTTCCTGATGCAACTCCTGAAGAACTCAGTTCGTAAGTTGTTGATATTTTTGTGTGTCCAAGTATTCTAAATATTTTGCAATTTGCTTAATCACAGTTTTTAACGTGGGGGTTTGCAGAAATGATGCCACCTGTATTATATGCCGTGAAGAAATGACCTCAGCGAAGAAGTTAGTATGTGGCCATCTGTTTCATGTACACTGTCTTCGGTCGTGGTTGGAACGACAGAACACGTGTCCCACCTGCAGAGCACTGGTTGTACCAGCTGAGAATGCTACATCAACAGCTTCTGCAGCACACCAAGTATCCTTGCAGCAGCAGGGTACCCATCTTGACTATTTACTTAACATCTTCTTAATGAAACTTTGGATTCGGTACACCCAATGTTATTATGTCTCTTGAGGCTCTTGGTATGGGGGAATGACATCTGTGCTTAGCATATGACCAGAAAAGGAATTTTATTAGTTTTCGGAAACATCGAGACTAATGATGTTTTATGCTTGGAACAGGAACGGGAACTTCAAGTTCAGATGGCCAGAGTTCTTCTGTTGCTGCAAGTGGTAATTTGAGCAGGCATGAGGCTAGGGTTCGAGCTGCTGCTTCTGCAGCGTCCATATATGGGAGATCCTTTGTTTATCCATCTTCTGAAAACACACTTGTCTGGTATGTTGCCATGTCATTTTATGTCATATTGGCCTGTATATATCTCATTTTAGCTTTTATTTTGTTATCATCCACTATATGATGGTAGAGAAACAACTAACACTAAGATTGGACATATGAAGGTCTCAAGGCTATTCGTCGCTTCCTCAAGCAGAGCTAGAATCTCAGAAGAGGTATCTCGAGTCCCAGATTGAGGTACTTTGATATAATTTGTACTGACACTACCATTTTCAGTAAGCGGGCTCAAGAGTTACTATCAAATGTTTTCTTTGTAGGTGTTACAAAACCAGCTACGTCTTCTAAAGGAGCCTGCTGCAACTACTGTAGATATGAAAGGAAAGTCGGTTGCGGAGTGAACTATCAAAGAAAATGTTGCGAGTAAACTTCAGAATGTGGGAATGGTTTTGCTAGAAAGGATTTTTAAATGTACATGTTGGTTTGGAACATATACGAGGCTCTACAACAGTTCTCTATATCAGCTTTTCTTCAATTATTTCCTTTTCAGTGTCGTATTCGATCTCCAGAACCCTTATCGCATTTCAACTGCGCAAGTTTCTACTTAATTCACCATGATTACATTTTTTGTTTTGTTCATAATGCATTCCAGAATTTTCAAATCCTTTAGTAGTAAGGAAAAAAGTTTCTCACCGTATGGTGGAAACTGGAAACCATCTGACGTATGAAAATATGTTTAAAACTACACGAAGTATGTGAAACCTAAAACCAAACATGGTGGCAATATCACAATTGGTTTTGATTGATTTTGACAAAATATTTTGGGATCAATCCGTAATTAAAAAACTTAAAACCGATTAAAGCAAAACCCAACTCGACCCAATACAATCCGTAATTAAGAAATTTAAAACCGATTAAAGCAAAACCCAATTCGATCCAGACATAACCCTTTTTCTCCAAATCGATTTTCTTAGGGTTCCAGACCGAAAAATTGGAAATCTCGAAAAAAGAGAGATTTCAGAGACACAAAAAGGAAGCCTAAGAGGGTTTGATGTAATCGATTCAGTTTTGGTGAAACCGAATCTGGATGAGCTAATCGAAAAAATAGCGCTACGCTTGAGATATTTTTGCCGGTAACCCACAAAGACAAAGCATGTTGCCTTCAATTGCTTTGCTCCGTTGCCTATTGTTAGATCCTCCATCTAATTTCATCTTTCTTTCTCTCTATTTAAAATTATTATTTTCTGATATGAATCCTAATTCTCGAAATTAGGTATTGAAACAAGAGATGTAATTCGATATGGGTCACGTAAAGGAGTTGGTCATGTCGGATTAATTAAATCGAAGTTAACTTTAATATATTATGGATTGACCTTGTTAAGTTTCATAAAAATCAATTAAACCGAATGTGATGTTGCCACCATATATTTATTTACTATATATATCGCATGTATTAACATAAATTTGGTGTAATTGTGGATATATTTTCATACTCTGGATGGGTTCCACCGTATTAGAGTAAATATGGTATAGTTGAGAGATCTTTTAAGCTTTCTGTCCAAATCAAACTTAGATGAAAAGTTTTATCAATATAATAAATTAATATAATTATACTTGTTTTAAAATATGTAATTATATTATCTATTTTTACATCATTTTGTTTTTAATCATTCAAAACATTACAAATATTTTCATTAATTAAATATTATTTTTTATAAAAAACTACATTTATTCGCTGTACCTTATTAATTAGGTAGCTTGAGTTCCACCAAATTCTGTGAGAAAATGGGAAAAGAGAAAAGCATCCTAATTTATAAGAAAAAAACAAGTAATGCACATAAATTCTTGTAAATAGATATTCTAGTTTGCCGACCAAAAAAAAATAAAAAAGATCTTCTTCTAATTTGATTATAAAACTTTAAAGTATTTCTCTTTAGTTAATTTTGCAAGTGCGAAGAACTTGTTCCTCAAATCGAATCGAAAGAAGAAGAGAAGGATGTGGGTGGAGATCATCTGCGCTCTTGCGATCTACAAAATCGTTCGCCTTTTCTTCTACAACGACGAGTTTTCCGACGTAGAAACGTCCGACTCCACTGCTCTCTTCTCCGTCGCTCACAGGCACACCATCCCCTCTCTCTCTCTCTCTTTTTGTTTCCCGATTTGAATGTGTTGTAAAATTGCAGACTAGAGAAGCTTCATGGCGGAAAAGCTTATGTAGGGCTTCGAATTCCAGATGCAGACACTTCTTCTAGACAGGACGTCGATCTTGTTCTCGTCACCAAAGGGTAACTTAAATTAAATTCTCTTCGTAGTAGTATCTGTGCAGCTAATGAGATAATATTGGTGATGTAGACAAGTTGAGGTGATCGGTGTTAAGAACCTATCTGGAATTGTTACGGTAACGAGTGATGGGAGCTGGGTTTGTGAAGGTGGCAAGCATCATTCAACTCACACCTACCCTGATCCTGTATGTTTCATTTTCTTTTATTTATTTTTTAATATATATGAATCTATTCTTTGTGCACTGGATAGCTCTTGGTTATTATTCATTTCCTAGGCATGATATTCGTAGTTTATCCATTATGATACGAATAAATTTCGTGCAATCAAATGTCCAAAGTCCGTCTTGACAATTGAAATAGCAAACCAAGTTTGTTTCTCACTAATAGATTCATGTTTTCTCAGCTGGCTGAAGTGAAGAAACAAGCTTCAGTTCTTGAGTCATATCTTGAACAGAGGGGCGTTACTTTACTAGAAGAAAATATCTCTTGCAAAGTTGTTATTCCCAACCCAAATTTTCGGTATGTTTTGTTTATTTTTTCTACTACTGTCAGTGTTTTTCATGTTTCCTCCTAAGTTTGCAAAGAAACATCATTAGTAATTGAAGTGTGTGTGTGTGGTCGTTGCCATTGAATTGTATTCTTTGTGATGGAAAAAACTTATCTGTTTCTGTTTATTTCAGTACAATGCATGCATTTCCGAGTGAGGTAATTACCTACGAAGAGTGGCAACACCTAAAACCAGTCTCAAGAAACATACTTTCTGGTTGGGTTAAAGGCGCATTCAGCTCAGGGAAAGAGATGCAGGACTCTTCGCACCAAAAACTTAACTTCATCCTTGGCTCGGCACCAGTGTGGGATAGGTGGGTCTTACCTCGTACATTTCTGAACCCCTTCTGTTCAAAGAGTTTTCTTGTAAAGGGTTTGATTATGATTTGCAGGGTGGAGCTTAAAAACAGCAAGATTGTGTTAGGAGAGTTCCTCGAGTTTAAAGGAAAGGAGGAAGACACTTTGGCTTTGAGACATATCAAAAGATCAAAAGTTGACCGTATCTCTATTCAGCAAACTAGCATGCTTGGATTCGGTAATTTCTCTTTCATTTACATTTAGTGTGTTTGATTTCAGTGAACTACTATCTTTAGCATTTCATTTTCTTCTTCCATATGCTTCAGCTTCTGTGTTTACATTTTACAAAGAATTAAAATGTTTCATACTTTAAAACTCTGGAGTTCTTTTAAGAATTTTATTTTCTGCATTTATGACGGAAAATAATTGGGGGTTAGAACAATTGAGACCTTAATCTGCTCAGTTTTTGTTCTCAGTGATGTGATTCTATTTCTAACTAACGGAGTGTAAAATGGAGTGCAGTTAATTTAAAAAATATTTTTTTTTGGTTGCAGCTCCAACAAGGTTGCAGGTTCTGTACTCGTATAGGGACTACAGAAGTGAAGGCAGTTCAGGATCAGAGACGAAGGAAGTGACTGTAAGGTCGAGCACCGAGGTTGTGTTCCAGCCACGAGACTCTGGAAAGATTAAGAAATTCAAGCTATCGTCCCTCCTTTCTGTCTCACTAAGTGCCTAACTGTTCTGTCTACAGATAAAGGCTGTTAATGTCTAGTATGTGACTTACATAGACCAATCCTGAAATGAGCATATTATTAAGAGATAACTGTTTCTTTCTTGTTTATTGTTTTTGCTCGACACTTGAGAACACCTCTGAGATAAGAATCCATGCTAAATATGCTTAAGCAATTCAAACGGCTTTGTGAGTAGAGTAATAGAACAAAATGTTTAAGAAGAATTATTATCAGACTTTCATAAGATAATATACATAATATATAATACAGAGAAAATTTTAATTGTATTTTTATATAGAAAATATACAAAATTAATTGTTTTTTTAATTTGTATGCACAAATCCAAAACAACATTTAAAATAAAACGGAAGAGTATTGATTTGATCTAGTTTCTTAAAGTAACATAAAATAGTATTTAAACATGTATGGTAATTTCATATTGCTGGATCTCCCAATAATATTTGGTGTATTTGACAAAGTATATTCAAGGGATGCAACAAAAAGCCTTTTGCACGAAAATGGTTGACAATTCAAACGTATTGGAAACTTGGTGGCTATGACGATTGGCAATCAAACTCACATATTTTGGATAAGTTAAAACAGCCAAAAAATTTCTTCAGTGTTAACCTGCTTCTATACATTTATATATAAATATATAATAAAATTTTCACTCTTTCCAGAACACGGAAAAACAAAAACAGTTTCAAGAATAAAAAAAAAGAACAATATCAAAGGGCAAGGTCTGTCTAAATCTTGATTTGTTAGCCATGTGAATGCATATATCGAACACTTTGATCAAATTTTGCAAAGAGATCATCCTTCTCTTCTACTTCTGACTGCTGCTGCTGCAGCTTGTGCTCTTCTTTTTAAGCAGGCTTCCAAATTTCTGGAGCAAAGGTTTCTTCTTCTTCATATGCTGTTCCTTTAAGAGCAGACTTCCAGAGTCTTCTGTTGAAGAGACGCCATTGCTGAACTGATCCAAGTTCTCACTACTACCTTGTGTTTTCCACTCAACTTCCTCTTCCACAGAGTCTATCTCGGTTTCTCTCTCTGCAGATACTTCGCTTCTTTCGATCTTGTAGCTCTCCCACATCTTGAACTCACTCTCCACACCGTCTTTCTCTATTTTTCCTTCTCCAACACTATGAGCTGTGGCTTCCATGAGACTTTCTTGTACCTTGTGTTCTCTGCTTATGTCATGGAAAAGATCAGTCTCTGACTTTTCATCCGCACTCCCAGAACCATTTACTTCAGAAAACTGAACTAAGTCATAATCGTTTCCGATGCCATTTCCAAGAACTGATATCTCTTTGGTAGGTGAAGCTTCCTCTACCAGCTTTGATAACTCCTCCATTTTCTCAAGAGTGGCAGCTTCCCTGCCCTTTAGCTCATCGTTATCTTGCATGACTGTCTCTAACTCTGTCTTTTTATCAAGTAAACTCGCTTTCAGCTTCGACAGCTCCTCTATTTTCCTTGCTGCTAAAGCATCACGCGTTCTCAGCTCTTCGTTTTCTCGAGTGATTCTTTGAAACTCACTTTCTTTAGCAAGCCAACTTTGCTCAAGATGCAACAGCTCATCAATCTTTTTCAAAGAAGAAGCTTCCTTGGCCTTAAGCTCCTCGTTTTCATGTAAAACACCTTGGAACTCGTTCTGCTTGTCAAGCAAACTCTGTTTAAGTCTTGTCAACTCTTGAATCCTCTCAAGGGACGAGGCTGCTCCGGCTTTGAGCTTCTCGTTTTCGACTATTGCAGCCCTCAGCTCCGTTTCTTTAAGAAGCAAACTGTGATTAAGATCTGATAACTCGTCTATTGTCTTGCGTGATGAAACCTCCTTGGACTTCAGCTCCACGTTTTCGCAAATGACAGCCTGTAACTCGTTCTCTTTCGCGAGTAAACTTTTATTGAAGTTTGATAACTCTTCTATCCTCTTTTGGGCTAGAGAGTCGTTGGATCTAAGGTCCTCAATCTCATGCAGCAACCCATTTTCTTTATTAAGAAGATCCTCTTGCATCTTTGACAGCTCCTCAATCTTCTTGAGATAAGCAGTCTCCCTTTCTTTGAGCTCCTCTTTCTCTTGAATAGAACCATGGAGTTTGGTTTCTTTATCAGCAAGGGCTTCATGCAATTTTGACAACTCCTCAGTTTCTTTAAGATGAGCAGACTCTCTTTCTCTCAGTTTCTCATTTTCCTGAACAACCGTCTGCAATTTGGTCTCTTTCTCAACTAGGCTTTTACTCAACTGTGACAAGTCCTCAGCCTTCACAGTCTCTCTGAGCTCCTTACTTTCGTCAGAACCTTTCTCAGCCAAGCTCTCATTCGCTGTCGACAATTCTTCAATCTTCTTAAGATAAGCAGCCTCCCTTTCTTTGAGCTCCTCTTTTTCTAGAATGATATTCTGCATATCAACCAAGCTCACATTCGCCTTTGACAGCTCCTCAATCTTCTTCAAATGAACAGACTCCCTTCCTCTGAGCTCTTCAGCTTCTTGCTCAATGCACTGCAGTTTTGTTTCTTTATCCACCAAGCTCTCATTTGCGGCTGACAACTCCTCAATTTTTTTAAGATAAGCAGCCTCCCTTTCTTGGGTGATGCTTTGCAGATCCGCTGCCTTATCAACCAAGCTCTCATTCGCCACTGATAACTCCTCAATCTTCTTAAGAGAAGCAGCTTCCCTTTCTCTTAGTTCCTCACTTTCTTGAACAATGCTCTTCAATTTGGTTAAGTTATCAACCAAGCTTTTATTCGCCACCGATAACTCCTCAATCTGCTTCAAATGGGCAGCTTCCCTTCCTTTCAGATCCTCAGCTTCTTGAGTAATGCTTAAGAGGTTGGTTTCTTTATCAACCAAGGCTTCTTTTACCTTTGACAACTCCTCCATTTTCTTGAGTACAGAGCTTTCCCATTCTCTGAGGCTGTTATTTTCTGCCACGACATTCTCCAACTCCTCTTCTTTGTCCAACAAGCTCTCTTTCAGTTTCATGCTTTCAGCTTTTGCTTCTCCAAGTGTCTCCTGTAGATACTTTATCTCCCCCTCAGCTTCCTTGAGATTGGCATCTTCTTCACGTTCTTTGAGCAAATTCATCAGCTTGCTCACTTCTTCACGCAAAGACGAATTTTCTTCTTCTGATTTCTTCACGCATCCCATCAGATGAAGCTCTTTCTGTTCCCACTCAGCCTTAGACTTCTCAAACTCGCTATCTAGACCGCTTTTAAGACTAGCATTTTCCTTTCTTACTTCCTCGAGCATTTTTTCATACTTTTCATTTGTCTCCTTTGAATCCAACTTCAAACTTTCAACTCGGGCTTCACGGCACTCGAGCTCCACTTGACATGACAAGAGCTCCTCCTGCGCTTCCCTTGCTTCGTTAGTTGCAGCCTTCTCATTTTCCAAGGCTTTGGTTTTCTCTTCTTGGGAGATCTCTAGAAGCTTTTCCATCTTAGAAGCTTCTTCTTTTGCGAAGCAAACCTGTCGTCTAGATTCCTCAAGATCCTTTCTCTGCGCTTCAGTAGTTCTCTCTAGATCCTCAATCTTATCTTTTTGTGCGGCATTGTCTGACCTCGCCTCATCCAGCACCTGATTGCATTCAGCCAGCTTCTTCATAAAAGAGTCCATAGATTCTGAAGCAGATGTCTTCAATCTATTAGTTTTCTTTTCAAGTTGATGAACCTTGTTCTTCCACTCTTCTGCTAAAACATTAGCGGAGGATTCAGCCATTTTAGCAGCTTCTAGATCAACGCTAAGCTTCTCAACTGATCCTTCTTTCTCTTTCATGCTAGTCTCAACCTTATCAAGCTCCTTTCTCAACGTTTCAATTTCGGACTTCAGTTCAGAAATGATCTGGTTACCTTCAATAGCTTCCTTCTCTTCCTTTGAACTGAGAAATGCCTTTAACCTCCCTAACTCAGAAGAAAGAATCTCAACCTTCTCAGCCTGGATTTCAGCAATCTTGGCGGCTTCCTCGGCATTGCTTAGCGCCTTGTTTTTAGCATCGGCCGTGATAGCCAGCTCATGTTTAATCCTCTCGAGTTCTTCTGTGGTAGAGAGGAGAGATGAGACGTCCAAAGCGTGCTGGTTCCTAATAGACTCAAGCTCGTTCCTAGACGCTTCGACTCCAGCACGTTCCAGTTCAACAGCTCGGAGTTTCTCGGCCTGGAAACTCTCCTCAGCCTTTTCCTGAGCTGCCAATGCCTCTTTGAGTTTCTCATTGGATTCTTTAAGGTCATCTACCGCTTTAGCTTTACTGTTCTTGAGCAAAGCTATTTGCTCCTCGGCTTTCTTTAAATCCTCCTGAAGTTTAGTCAGCTCCGACCCTTTTACCGACCGTGATGGCACTTTCTGTAAAATGTCAACACAAAGATAAGTTCACAAGAAAGAAAATAAAAGAAAATCTTTTTGGAACCAAAAGACAAAAAAAAAAAATAGTTACATCGGGTGTAGGAACTCTAGAAGTAGTCCGAGAAGGCTTTGAGTTGACTGTCTGAGGAGTAGAAGTACGGTTTGGCACCGGGGAAGAGGATGTGCCATCGGATTTAGCAGCATTGAGTTTACTCACTCGTGGAGATGGTTTACTACGAGGAGTCTCCATCAAACCGGTTCTACCAGAAAAGTATGATCAAAGATTACATAAATTCAAAACTGTATTCCAAGAAATTCAAGACTCAACCAAAAAGTACAGATCCAATTATCAATTTCCACTAGATGATGACAAATGATTCATGAACAAGTTCTCAACCATGAATCTGGAGATCAGATTTTACTTTTTTTATTTTATAAAAACAAGTAAGAATTGGAAACTTTTAAGAAATCAATGAAACATGAGAAAAATTCAGAAATAAAATGAGAAACAAAGTATCCGACAAAGTACAGAACATATTCTGTTGCAAGTTCAAGAGTTTGGTAATGGAAAAAAAAACTCTAACAGAAAGAAAAGGAAAAAAAAAACTAACTTGGTTACTGACGCCATGGTCGCCACAGAAGCGCTTCAAAAGAAAGCAGGGTCTGATTGATTTATTTCTTGAAATTTAGATGTAATATAAGCAAATAAAAAAATTGGGTTGCGTTGTCTCCGTAGTGGTCACCCTCTCTCTCTCACCCATTGCAAAAGGATTAAAGAAGAATTAACTCCACATAAAAAGTTTGTAATAGTGATTTGCTCAAAAAAAAAAAAGTTTGTAATAGTGGATAAATGTCAGCTTTTAATTTTTGAGTTTGGGTGGAACCAACCGAATCCAAACCAAATTTAAACCCAATTTGGTAGAATTCTTATCAACAACCCAGATGGTTGGTTAATATATGTGACCCTTTCAAATAATTATAAGTGAGTAATTAAATTTTGATCGGATATGGAATCGGAGAAGGATCCAAAATGCACGTGTCTAAATAACCGGGAGTGAAGTGAGCATATGTGGGGCAACAACTGGCTTCCATTAAATAATGGATGTGTGCTGTAGGCAGAGAATAAATCTCAAAACGCTCTGATTTTACACACCTGTGTTTACTTTTAAGAAAATGAGTTTGAGATCCATTGGAGTGGACTTCATGTGCTCTAATTATTATTTCAATTTTCATATACTATTACTTACTCTTACAGGCTACAGCTTCTTCAATATAAAACCTTTACTTTCACGAACAATTTTATTTTTTGACATTACACTATGAACTGCATTAAAGTTTTTATTTACGAACCAAACTAGAATGGTGATTACCTAACGGGCAAACTGTGATATAAGAACCACGAGTTATGAATCCGATTCATCTAATAATGATATCTCACAAAGAACTTTCTTATTTGTACAAGAGATGAGGAATGATGAATTGATGATCTCATATTTTTATCTTTTTTTTTTTGAGAAAAAATAATGATATTGATGGTTTTATATCCTCTTTAAAATGTCATCTTTCACAGTAACTCTTGAAAACGGAAGTTCTCGAATCTCAATGTCATATCCTATCTTGGAGCATTTTTTATGGTGCTTCATTTTTCACTTTTTACTTCATTTTTATTTTAATAGTATTTCATTTTTTTTCATTTCTTCAAATTTTGAAGAATTGAACAGTATTTCTTCAAATTTAAAAAAATACGGTTAAGTTCTTCATTTTTTGAAGATGTACATTTTTTTTACAAACTAATCCTTAATTCTTATTTATTGTTATTTTGTATTTAAACAAATTCGAAGTGTTAGTGTCATCCAATTAATTGCAAAGTTTACTATATTACTTTTATCAAATTGAATGTTAATAACGAAGAACATGAAATTATTAACTTCTAAGAGTTTTATGTTCGATTTAGAAGAATTTAGAATAAAATAAGTTCATTTTTGTTTTAAAATAGAATTTAGAGATTTATGTATTTAATGTATTTTATAAAATCTTTTGTTTCATTACTTACGTTATGTGTAATAATTGTATTATATAATAATTTTTAATTTTTAATAAATAATAATATGGTCGAATTAATGTTAAAACAAAACAAATGTGTAAAATTAGTAAGTTTGAAAAAGTATAAGGTGTTATTAATAATTAATTATAAAGTAGTGATAGAATATATTTGAATATTTTTTTTTGAAGAAAAATACGAAGAAAACCAACGGAGAACATGTTGCTTCATTTTTTGAAATACTTCAAATTTTGAAGAAAAAAATGATGCTAACCATTGAAAATGCTCTTAACTATTAGGTTTTTTTAAGCCTAGCCACCGTCACCGCTGATAAGCCTTAAGCTTGCCGGTGAAAAATTTATTTTGGATCCAAATATGGCAAATCTTGACTGAATGATTTTTTCGGTTAAGTGCACCTTGACACACTTCTTATGAGTCTATAATCAGTAGCGGTCCTGATAGGAAGCTATAGAAGCACTAGCTTCCGGCCATATTTATTTACATACATATCGGCCTTAAATTTCTAAATGTTTTTGCAGGTTAGTTGGTCTAGTCTCTAATTCTTCTCCATGTTATCATGGGTGTGATTTCCCGCTAAGGCTATTTTTGAACTTTCTTTAACTATAGCGGCCACAGTTTTTTTTTTTTGCTTGTGGTCTATAGAACTCTTGGGCCGGGCCTGTCTATAATAAGTGTATCATGTTTTACGTCATGGCCATATCTATGAACACTCCTTTGTTTTTACTGTGAACACTCTTTTTGGTGTGAATACTTTCGGAAAAAGAAAAGTTACAATGTGAAATTCGCTTAATCTTTTAGGTGTTGGTACATGATAAGAAATCTTCTGTACATAAAAAAATGGGTTTGTTTAAGTATTAAACAGCTACTTTCTATCTCCTCTAAAATGCGACCAAAATTGCAACTCCCCCCCTCCGCCGTGTCTCACCTAAGTGCTGCTCACCGGCGTATAATCCAACGTCGGTTGCTCTCCACCCTCTCAGATCTGGGACCATCTCCCGACATGAAGAAAAAGTCCAAAAAGGCTCCAGCTTCGAAGTCTACTCCAAATAAATCTCCGACTCCAGCCTCCATTTCAATGATGGATCCCTTATCCCCATATATTTTTGTAATTGCAATGAACCGCCTTTCCCATATGTTAAATGTTAAATGATACAGCTGCTCAAGAGAAAATAAAATCCCATCCGAAATGTAAGGGAGTAAAGCTTACTCATCTTTGTTTTGCTGATGGATCCATTGGTCTTGTCTAGTGTGTGTTACAAATGCTCTATAAATTTGAAAACCTTTCTGGTCTTGTTGTTAGTATGCAGAAAACCAGCTTCTTTGCTTATCGTATGTCTGATGATGATTAAAAAAACTGAAGCTTCTAGTGGCAGGGGCGAAGCTACGTTAAGGTATATGGGTGCACGAGCATCCATTAGTATTTAGAAATTTCATTTTTTACATTGGACATATTAGTTGGAAATGGCATATTTGGCAAGGGTGCACCCATAACTTTCAGACAACACAGGTTCGATATCCACATTTCTATTATGTTAATTGTTTTGCACCCATTAAGAAAAAGGTCTGGCTTCGCCCCTGTCTACTGGTATGTCTCGGGGTTCACTACCGTTATGATATCTTGGTGTTCCTATAATTTCTAGGAAGCTGTCTCTGCCAAACTGCAAATGTCTACTGCAACAAGTTAAAGCAAATTATGCTTCTAGTCAGTTAAGTCGCTTTCCTTTTCTGGAAAACTCTCTCTCACTAAAACAATCATTTTAAGTATTATTACCTTCTTGTGTTTTGCTTTTTTTTTCCTTCCGAAAGCATGTATCTCGAAAATAAACTCTTTATATAGTAACTTTTAGTGGAAGGGAAATGCAATATTTGATTAAAAAAAAGGGAGATGCAGCAAGTCACAACACTGCAAAGGTAGCTTGGGTGACTGTTGCTCTTATGAAAATCCAAGGTGGACTCGGTGTAAATGATGCAGAATGGTTACTCAAGAAGGTTTTGGTTTGATAATTGGAGTCTGTTTGACTGTCTTCATGATTTCATGGGTGCTACAACTTCTACACTAGGCATCCCCCTATTCGCAACTATAGCTTCCATACATAGTAATGGATCATGGTATCTCCCTTCTCCAAGGTTAGAAACATAACTTCAATTACTGTCTCACAATACAACCATTCAGCTCAATAGTATTCATGATTACTACGAGTGGAAAGTCCATGAAGAAGTCAGTCAAAGGTTTCAAACATGTGCAGTATAAAATTACCTTTGTGGCCACATAACTGATGTTAGTTGTCTTTGGCGATCTGGATCACAAGAGGCATTCCTCGTCACATTTTTCTAATTTTGGCTTGTTGTTCAAGACATGATTTCTACAAGAGACACTCATTTGTTGGGGTCTCCAAGTTAGCCATCTTTGCTTTCTTTGTAATACCTTGCTGATTGTACTGTGAATGTAACTTCAATTTTGATGTATGGTCCTTGGTCTCAGCTAGATGTAAGTTTTTTCCTCAGCGAAGATGGTCTTGTACAATCTCTTAGATGAGTCGTTTGCCTCCGCCAAGGTTCTCAAGACTACTAATTTGTTTGCTTTGTCAATCCACCATTTACTGGATCTGGAATGAGTGAAACTCTAGACTGCATACAAATAACTTTCGCTCTTCGGAAGCAATTCTCATTACCATTGCTCGTCAATTGTGAAACAAGATTCAAAGTTTTAGGAAAGACAACCCTTCTCTCTCTTCTTAGATGATGCGAGCTTGGCTCCGATCAGCCTAATTTCTGTCATTTTTCCTCTCCTGGTCGACTTGGCATGATGTCTTGTCTCTTCACCAGATTTGATCATTCTTCCTCTGAACCTTCCAAAATGCTACTATCCAATTTAATTTGGGTTGTAGGTTTAAAATTTTGGTTCTACTTAACTTTTTCAACTGACCTTGCTTTTTAACTAGTTTGTAAACATCTTCCTTTTTAATTTTGATATGAAAGCCAACTATTGTGAACTTGTGAGGGATAGAAAACGAAAATTTTAATTAAGCGTTGATTAAGCTATTGTGAGCCGTTTGTGTGACAACTACTGTGTAGCTCAGTGGACGGTTAGCATCGCTATACGCTTCCACTCCGCGAGTTCGAGTAAAGTCACGTTGATGTTGGTGGTGGTGATTGTGATGATGATGATGATGATGATGATTAGTAGAACTTATAAACCCTAATCGATCAAATAAGGTATTCTAAAATACCTTTTTTATTAACTAAATAATTTAATTATTTCGGAAATTGAGCTTTTAATCTACAGATCCAGCACACCGGAATCGAAAATCAAACAAACAAAAGCTTGCTCGCGAAGCTAATAGAAAAGCTGCTGCTGAATCGCCATGGAGGTTGTTAAGAAACGGATCTGAGTGTTTTTTCCTGTACTCGCGAGGAGAAAGAAAGAGAGATCTGGAATAAGCGATGGGCTACGGATTGGCGATCTACGAAGGCGCGGTGGTGATGGCGTCACTGTGTCTGTTAGGATGGGCAGGTCTATGGTTCCTGAATCGGCGACTGTACAAGGAATACGAAGAGAAGCGAGCTTTGGTTCAGATCATTTTCAGCATCGTCTTCGCCTTCTCTTGTAACTTGTTGCAGCTCGTTCTCTTCGAGATCATACCTGTTCTCTCTAGAGAGTAAGTCCCAAAGCTTGATTTCTAGATTCTTCTGTTACTTTACTAGCCGCCGCCGCCGCCTCTTTGCAGGGCAAGGATGGTGAACTGGAAGGTGGATCTCTTTTGTTTGATACTGCTTCTCGTTTTCATGTTGCCCTATTACCATTGCTATTTGATGCTTCGTAATTCTGGTAAGCTTCCCTCTTCCGTTTATAGATTTTTCTTTGTTTAGAATGCAATCCTTTATAATTGGTTAACGATTGATTATCCTAGACTACAATGATTTGTTATCCTAAACAAACATCTCAGGTGTAAGAAGGGAGCGTGCCTCTGCTGCGGCTTTCTTATTCTTGACAGCATTCCTTTATGCTTTCTGGCGTATGGGGGTTCATTTTCCCATGCCTTCATCAGATAAAGGTACTACTAGCTTGTGCATCACAATATTCTCATCATACAAAGTTTTGTGGAATTTTTGTTGACTAAATGTTCTGTTTCTTTGCAAGGTTTTTTCACCATGCCTCAGCTGGTCAGTAGAATTGGGGTCATTGGTGTGACCTTAATGGCTGTCTTATCAGGATTTGGAGCTGTAAATTTGCCCTACAGCTATATTTCCCTCTTCATTAGGTAACACTATATTTCCCATAACTGCTATATACTGGTCTATGTTTTTCCCTTTTCTGGTTTATGCTTAACCCACCAATAGAGTCTTTTCCGTAAGCTGCAACATTCAATTGGCTGAATAATAAAGCATACATAACGTGTGTATATATTGCCCACCTGCATGTTCTTCCATTAGATGGTGGGAACAAAAAATGTGTAACAATATGCTTAGAAATGCACCACATACTTCCATGAGATATCTCCATTCTCTAGAGGCTTGTCACTTCAGTGATTGGGAATCTGCTGGATTGTCTAGAAGACATTGCTTTCTAATAACATTTTTATTTCTCTCTTTCACACACTTTTAGGGAGATTGGAGAAGCAGATATAATATCTTTGCAAAGGCAGCTGATGCAGTCAACTGAGACGTGCATAGCAAAGAAGAAGAAAATTATTCTGTGTCAACTGGAGGTGGAACGAAATCTAGGATCAGAAGAGGTTTGTTATTGTTTTATCCTCCGGCATAATTTATATGATTATATTGTCTAGCTTCACTGTATTTTTACCTCTCATACTTAATATACGATCTTATGGAAGAGGACTATTCTTATGTTTCAAGTTACTCATTGTACTCTGAAATGCTTGTGTCCTGTTACTTGGCAATAGTGAGCAAGCCATATAGACTGAGAATGTTGTCATAAAAGGAACCAATACTATAGATGAGTTTGGCAGCTAACCATGTAATGCTTTTTTTCCCCAGAATCAAAAACGTAGCTCTTTCTTTAGAAGAATTGTTGGGACTGTTGTGCGATCGGTTCAAGATGACCAAAAGGAGCAAGGTCAGTTTACGTGTTTTGTTTTTTGAGGTGTTGTTGTGCTGCACAAATTTTTTTTTTTGGCATAGATACTGAAACGAGTTGTTACAAATTCCTTAGTTTGAAATAGTTACTAATCATTAATCTTAGCGGCTTTGGCTTTAGGAGAGTGAGACTGGTTATATTAATGGAACAAGGACCTTTGTTATTTACTCTATTTGGGGATGTATTCTCTACTTTGATGGTACTGTTAGTAATTCGATCAACTATAACAACATAAGGGAACCGTACTGTCCTTTTTGTTATCTAGAAGACTCTAAACCCAAAGAGTAACGTTGATTCTTACTACAGTGCGAGGCTTACGTCTGTTTTTGTCCATACAAATGTTGAGTTGACCTTTTATCTAGTGCAGAAGAATTGTATTCAAGATTTCAAGTACCCCTTGAAATATTTTTTTCCTTGGTTTTTGAGATTAGTTTTTGTTAAGTTGTTAACACAAGTACCACTTGCAATCATGTTTTCCTTGGTTATTGGGATTAGTTTCTGGTGATATCCCCCTAATTTATTGATACTTTTTCTTGAGAAGACATAAAAATATTGGAGGCGGAGGTGGAAGGCTTAGAAGAGTTGTCAAAGCAGTTATTTTTGGAAATATATGAGCTACGCCAAGCAAAGGTTCGCTTTCAGCTGCTTCGGTTTTGATTCGTTACAGAATTATACTCACTGACTTGGTGGTTACATCTTTTACTTGGTTGACTTTTCTGTTCTTAATATGCTATTTCTGGTGGTCTTTTTTTGGTTGTGATACTCTTTTTACATATGCTCTAACTCTATCCTATTTTCAGGATGCTGCTGCCTTCTCTAGAACTTGGAGGGGTCATGTGCAGAACTTACTTGGTTATGCATGTTCCATTTATTGTGTGTATAAAATGCTGAAGGTAATTTTCTGCATCTCTAACGAGGTTCTAGCTTTTTATTTTGTAAACTCTACCCTATACTCCATCCTCGTATCAATTGCAAGAGAATTTAAACTGCTTCGCATGCTTATGAAAATAACACTTGTAACCAATGCTGGTTTCATTGATAGATACTTGTGGCAGGGATCAAATTGCTTTAATTTTTTCTTTGAGTTCTTTACTGTCCTTTGAAAGAGTGTGTTGGTATCCACGTGGACTTGGGTAGCTTTTTGGTTTGAATGGTAACATATTTGGAGGATTGTAAAATAGATTTTACGGAATAAGTTCCTCAATGATACTTCAAAATTGTGCCCGTCAGTTAGATACTTTTTCAACAATTTTTTTTCTCTTTTAATCATTCTTTTTATAAATAAAAGGATCACCGTTCTTCAAAATTTTATAACATTCATAAAATTACATATTATATTCATACGACAAATATATTCCATTTAGTCTTGAATAACTACTCTTATTGCGCTTTTATTGATGTTCCTCTCTTTGTTACTTTTTGAAGCGTTATGCTGTAAGGTATCAGTTGATTATTAGATTTGGACAGTTCTTCATTTAATTATCTTTTTCTGAAACCCTTTATACCGTGCGGCTCGGAAATAGTTAATAGTTTTCTATGGAAATCTCTACCTTACTATATACATTGTTTTCTATATCCCTTGTTCAAATTCTAATTGTAACCGTGAACAAGTAACTCTAGTTTCTTCATTGTTTTCACTTTCTGTTTTGTGCAGTCTCTACAAAGTGTTGTCTTCAAGGAGGTATTCACTTGTTTTAAGTTCATTATACATCATTACTGTCCTTTAATGAATCATTTTGTGTGCCTCTTACTACATGAAATTGCTAGTAATCAGTTTGTTTACAGGCTGGTACAAAAGATCCTGTTACAATGATGATCAGCATATTCTTGCGGTGGTTTGATATAGGAGTAGATGCTGCCTTGCTCTCACAGGTTTGTGTTACTTTTCGTATGCTATCTCAGATAATGAAGTAATTAAGCTAAAGAAATCCAACCTGAACGGTATTACTTTCTTTTTTACAATGTTGTTCTTTCTCGAATTAAAAGCCTAGGCATTTCTCTCTCAGACATATCTCACTTTCTGTTGGCTTTGATGGAATGCAAAGTTAACTAAATAAAGAGATCATAGCTTTCTCAAGGCCTAGTTATATGACCTAACTTATCAGAAAATGTGAAATTTATGCCGACTTCTCAATTTCTGTACGTAAGGATTGCTGGATTGTACAACTTTGTTCTAACCCTGTTTCTTTCTTTCTTTCTTGTTTGCAGTATATTTCCCTGTTGTTTATTGGGATGTTGATTGTGATTTCTGTAAGGGGATTCTTGACGAATTTGATGAAGGTGAATTATTATTCTAGTTTCTCAATTGTTTTCATTTTCATTGGTGTGTCCTTGTATTGTCATCTGTGCACTCAAGCCCCTGGATATTTTTCGATGAAAGCCACGTTCATATAATTTCTCATGCAGTCCTTTTGATGTCTTCTCCTGAGTTTGAGTGCGGTCTAGTATTGGTTTAATGAGTTGTAGTATGTGGATGGTGCAGTTTTTCTTTGCAGTGTCGAGAGTGGGAAGTGGTTCTTCAAGCAATGTTGTGCTTTTCCTATCTGAAATCATGGGGATGTACTTTTTGTCTTCCATTCTTCTTATCAGAAAAAGCTTGAGAAATGAGTACAGGTACGCAAAAGGAGATCGTTATATCTTAATTTCCTTAAAATTTAAAGTACTTGATGGCTTGTTTTGGCTAGAGATTTCGTACGTATATGGAACTTTCTACTTGTTGAGAAGCAACCTTTGTAGCATTGAATGCGTCAGAAACCATACTTGCTGCTGAGTTTAAAAGATGGAAACAGGCAATCTAAAGCATTGTAGCTTGTGGGTGTAACTTTGCAGGGGAATCATAACGGATGTATTGGGTGGAGATATCCAGTTTGATTTCTATCATCGATGGTTCGATGCAATTTTTGTGGCTAGCGCCTTTCTTTCTCTCCTTCTGCTTTCTGCACACTACACTTCTAGGCAGTCTGATAAGCACGCCATTGAGTAAGCTTGGCCTACACAAAGCTTAAAGTCAAGTTATTACTAGTAACGGTTGCATAATGTGTGGCTTATTCCCTTGGCTATTTGTTTATTGTTGACACTTCTGAGAGAGAAATTTTAGCTAATCGGTTCGAAACTCCATACATACACATACACTCTTGTACCATTAAGTAATATATTATTATTGACACTTAGTTATGTTAAGTTCTTTCTACGTTGTTTCTACTGATGGAGTGATGGATAAGTCAACGAGATTCTTGCTCATATTCG
This sequence comes from Brassica napus, assembly GCF_020379485.1. Classification (NCBI taxonomy): domain Eukaryota; kingdom Viridiplantae; phylum Streptophyta; class Magnoliopsida; order Brassicales; family Brassicaceae; genus Brassica; species Brassica napus. The sequence goes on along the minus strand of NC_063435.1, from coordinate 7,624,449 downwards.
AAATTGCAAGTGCATAAGCACTCTTGAAGTAGCTTCAACTTTCATTGTTTGACTTGTTTTTTTTTTCATATAACAATGTACCATTTCAAGTTTAAAAAAAAAACAATTCATGAATTTACTTGTACATTATCAATTTATCATTCATTATAATTGTTTTTATTATTTATAATGCAAACATGTTAACAAGAGCGTCCAACTGGTGTTCTATCAAGTCAGAAATTTCAAGTTTTTTTCCTCGGGATATATTTCAATCTGAAAGTACAACTTTAAATTATTTTATTAAAACAGAAATTACGACTTTATTTCATATTTGATTTTTCAAGTTGGATCATTCATTAAAAGTTTACTTAAATGATATTTCTATGTTTTTTCTTAGAGCATCCCAATGTAAAACTTCATTTTTCCTCTAAAATAGAGTAAAAGTGAAAATTGAGTAAAATTGCTTCAACTCTACTCCATTTCACACTTCATAATGAAGTGATGAACAAACAAAAATTAGATTACTCCATTTATGGAGTAAATTTCATTATAAAGTGAGATATGAAGTGGAGTTGGAGCATTCCTTACTCCATATTCACTTTTACTCTATTTTAGAGAAAAAAATGGAGCAGAGATGAAGATGCCCTTAAACATCTGAATAAAATCTTTTTATATCTTTTTTACAATATAAATATATATTTCGTATTTATTTAAAATACAAATGTATATTTCATTTTTCACTTTAAATATAAATATATATATTGTGTTTTTCACTTGAACAAACCTTTTAAATAATAGATTATTTAAAATATACATTTATATTTCGTTTTTTACTAAAATAAACCTTTTAAGTATCTAATTAATTTTGTAATAATATTAAACTCATGTACAATTTGTATTAAATTTTTAATATTAATCAAACGTAATATTTTCAATTTAATCTATCATTTATAGTATTTAAGATTTGTTAATTTAGAATTTTGTACCCCACATTGATAAAATATGTTATTAATATGAATGACCCGTCTACAAATATTATTTTGAAAGTGCTTTATTTTACTGTTATTAAATCGTCTGTTAATCCAAATAACAACCACAAATTTTTCGAAAGAGAAAAAAAGCACAAATAAATAAAAATAATAGCGAAAGCGCACAGAGCGTGGATGCCAGCGGCAAGCACATGGTATAGAAGGGAGGCAAAGCATAAAGCTCAAGCCGACGCCGAGTCAACACGCGGGTCAACTCGAGTCTCTCTCTCACACATAAAATTTAGCAAATTCCAAATTAAGATTCACCACTCTCCTCATTCGTCGCTCCAAATCTACTTTGGTTTCCTGATTAAAAGAGAAAAGAAGATAACCAAAAAAAAAAAGATCATTTTGGTGTCGGTGGTTAATTCTTTTCGCTCCCTCTCCAAGCGTTTCCTCAGGTCTCCTCATTTTCCCTCTGCATTTTTTCTATATCGTACTCTCTGTTTTCACTTGAATCATCTAAGAATTAGCATTTCTATCCATACGGACATGAGCATTAGCAAATTTTAAATAGATCTTTATGAACTCAAAAACGCAGATCCAAACAAACAACAACGCCATGACCATGAGCAACGGCGATTCGAAAACCTCAACACCTTTCAGAATCTTCGTCGGTTACGACCCTCGCGAAGATCTCGCCTACAAAGTCTGTCACCACTCCATCACCAAGAGATCTTCCATCCCCGTCGAGATCACCCCCATCGTCCAGTCAGATCTCCGAGAGAGAGGCCTCTACTGGAGAGAAAGAAACAACCTCGAGAGCACCGAGTTCTCCTTCACACGCTTCCTCACTCCCCACCTGTCAGACTACCAAGGCTGGGCTATGTTCGTCGACTGCGATTTCCTCTACATCGCGGACATTAAAGAGCTCGTTGATCTGATCGACGACAAGTACGCCATCATGTGCGTTCAGCATGACTACACTCCCAAAGAGACCACTAAGATGGACGGCGCCGTGCAAACCGTGTACCCGAGGAAGAACTGGTCCTCCATGGTGCTTTACAACTGCGGCCACCCGAAGAACAAGACTTTGACCCCCGAGGCTGTGAATACTCAGAGCGGTGCCTTCCTCCATAGGTTCCAGTGGCTGGAGGATGAGGAGATTGGGTCTGTTCCTTTCGTCTGGAACTTTCTTGAAGGGCATAACAGGGTCGTCGAGAACGATCCCGCCACCCAGCCTAAGGCCGTGCATTTTACTCGCGGCGGGCCTTGGTTCGACGCTTGGAAGAATTGCGACTTTGCTGATCTCTGGCTCGGTGAGATGGAAGAGTACTCCAAAGAGAACAACAACACAGAAAAATAGGTATGATACTTTGCCAACACAAATATGTAGCTTACTCTTGTGGAATGGCTTTGGATTTATCATTTTCTCATTGAAATTCGTTTTAATTATTCGCCACACTAATACCAATATTAAGACCTATTCGTTTTTTTTTTTGGGTTGGACTTGTACCTTGTGATGATATTTTATTTGTAATTTGAATGAAGCAACTTATTTTTATTTGTGACACATTATGCAGCACTTGTTCTTAATTGGTTTATTATAATCACTAATCCAAAGTAATTATCGTTAGCTCATATTGATGAACCTCAATTTATACTATAGCCAATTGATATGAGGATAGTAGGAGTCTCAATATCTGCTGTAGGCAATTGATACAGGAATAAATGATAAAACACAAACCAAAAACACATTAGGGATGAAAACGAAACTGATGTGAACCTTGCCTGCTCAAACCCCATAGGACAAGCTGAACACTTTGGTCGTGTTGGTTGAAGTGACACTTACTTTGGCTAACTGGTCGAGCTGAATCGAAGTGACACTTACTGGTCGAGATTAATCGAAGTGACACTTACCTTGGCAAGCTAGACGAGATGATATTCAAGTTAGCTGGACTGACACTCATCTGAACGAGCTGAGCAAGCTGGTTTAATCTTCCGAGCTGATTCGACCACCCGAGAAGCTACATTGGACGAATGGGCTTATGGTGGAATGCATTTGGGCCTAAATGTAGATCCAAACAATTCTATGGTTTACAACTTTGGCCAAGAAGTAAACAAATTATTCCTTGGAGTATTTTCGACCAAGCTGTCCAAAGAGAGTTCCAAGACTGGTCAGAACTGTGTGAAGACCAAGACTTAGCCTTTATTTTAGTTAAAAATCATTATTGAGTCGAAGTCTTTGTTTTCTAAGTAGTTTCTAATTTTTGTTTTCATCATTTTCATTTTTGATTTCTACAGATTGTAATCCTACAAATAAGGTCTAAGTTGCCATAAATAAATCATACTATTTTTTTTATCATAGACTTGTTTTGTTTGAGAGTGATACTCTTTGTTTCTTTGGAATGTTTCAATATTTTGGTGTGAGGCTGAAGATCAAACCGATATATCATACTCTCTCTATTTCTAAAGTATATATGTTTTAGAAAAAAAATTGTTTCAAAAAGATACATTTTTTTTATATTTTCAATACATTAATTAATTAAAAATTGTACTTTTTAAAAAATACAATCGTGTTTAATAAAATCTCATTGGTTAAAAGTTATTGGGAATAGTTAATTAAGAAAAACAATATATTGAAAAATATAATTTTATATGTTTTTTTAATAAATGTAAAAAAGCTATAACATGGATCTTTTAAGATCAGATGAAGTAAGTTATTTCGTAAACTCTTTTGTGACCATTCTACTATCAAACTTGCTTGTTTTACGTTTTCGCAGTATCAACAAAGTACATGTACGGAATTACCTAATATTTATTATATTTTTAATATATGTGAAAATTTTATCTTTTTTTAAAAGACAGAGTATTTCATAAAACATATTATCAAAAGCTTTGAAATTTTGCAAAATATTTTTCTTCAACTTTGGGATAAAGCGTTTTGACTTGAAAAGAACAAAAGATTCCTAAACATTTCATATCGAATATTGGTGGACTCCAATACGCTGATTCCCGATATGAACTCTTCTTTATTTTGTAAATGGAAAACTTAACTTTTGAAAAAAATATCAAACCGGACTCCAATACGCCAATTCCAGATGTGAACTCATCCATAGTGGAACTGTGTCCAGCGGACTACATGCAAAGTGGTAGTTGTCACAATGACCTTGTTTTAGCTCTCATTACCCTTTTTTAGCTCTCATTGCTTACTTCACGTCTTCTAACAATATTTGTTTGCTACTGACGTTCTACTAAATCACAAAAATAAACTTAACTGAACCTATTTTGACCATATCCACTTGGAAAAAACTGTGAACAAAAAAAGAAGATAAACCAAAGTAAAATATGGATGTACATGATTGGCTCTTATCCCAATACATATGGTGTCAGAAAAGTTTGTGGCAGTAAAAGTTCATCAGACTGTACTAACATCATAATTTCAGACGCAGTCACTTTTGTTGTCTCTCCAACCTCCAATTGAGGTCTCTTGCACCGTCCATCCTAAAAGAGATAATACTAAATTTTTTTATAACAAACAAAAAAAAAAGTTTCTATCAAAAGAGAAATTGACTTTGAAAATAACTTTACTTTTAAATGTGGGATATTACATAAAACACCATAACATTAACATTTTAAACTATTCCTAAAAAATCTTTTATAGCATTTAAGTCTTTTTCCAATCACAACTACTTAACCATGCAAAATCAAATTAACATTGCATTAGATATATATATAAAGTTCAACGTATTACATAACCAAACTTGGCTAATCAGTTATTCCTACCCTTAGACACGAAATCCAATTAGTCAAGATTAATTAGTTAACAACAATTATTTCTGGTACATAATTATGATTGTTCCGAGTATGCACTACATGTATAACTATTAACCGACATCGGTTTCTTTTTTTCCAACTTGGTTAACTATATTAATTTTCCACTTAATATATACTCACTTTGACACCATGCATCGTTACATCTAAAAATCACTAAAACACTACAAAACGAAAAAGATGGAAAAATGTAAAAGATAAAATGTTAAGAAAGTCCTAAGGCGGAACCACATGATCACCCATATAAAGCTACCGACCATCAAGAATGGTATGCAAAAAAGAACAACCATGTAACTGAAGCAAGAGAAGTTTATCAAAATTTTGAAGGAGAAATGATTGTTTGTAGTTTTTGAAACAGTTTTTGGTTTTGATTTTCCAAAAACCATTTTTGATCCAATCAAGATTTTTGGGTTTTAGATTTCCTAAAATTTAGGGAAACTAGTTTTTAGAATAACTAACTATTTCTAAGCAAAAGTCAAAATCCAAGTTTTTTCTAGTTTTATGGCCCTAACGATGATTTTATATTATTTTTTTGAAATTATAAATACTCTTATTTAATAGATATTAATTAAGAAAATAATATTCAAAAGATCAATAATAAAGAAACTACTTATCTAGCTGGTGCTTACCGTATGAGAGTATGTAATATTCTCAATCACATACACATAAAATATATGATTATATGTATATATGTGCATAGTTTTGGAACTTTAGTTTCAACAATATAGTTCCAGCCTATTTTTTTATTTAGTAATGTCACATTTATTAAAAAATAATTTATAAGAACCAAATATTTACAGAGTAATCAAATAACTAATATGTAACAAGCATAATCTAAATATTACCATATGTGTAGAATTATATGTTGCCACAATTTTAGAAATATACACCTAGAATTAAATTTTGTAGTTAACCAGTAATGAATATATATATATATATAGATTATCGTTATGGTAAATTTTATTAAAAATTATGTTTACACATTTCATTTTATATGTACATATTTCTAAATATATTATATATACAAGTTTATAAAATAAAGTATATATATACATATGTCTGAACATAGAATTAAAATTTTAATTTATCTTTAAACATAAAATTATATTATTTTGTTTATGCTTTTTTTAATAATATTCTATATTTTATTATATTTTCATCATATTATTTTAAAAGTAAAAACCAAAAACCAAAAACCAAAAACTAAAAACAAAAATCTAAAATCAACATTCATGCTTCTCTAAAAACTAAAATCTACTGCAAAATCAAAAACCAAAAACCAAAATCTAAAAACCAAACAAACAATCATCAAAGAGATGTTGGTTCTTAATCTATTGGAGAGGAAGATGAAGAAGAGTTGTTGAAGAGAGACCATGGTATACCATACTCTGATCAACATGATGAAAACCAACAAGAAACTCATTATCAAGTCGACTAAAAAATTATAGAGGAGAACAAGAATGTCATAATATATTTGTTTAGGGAAAGTCTTCAATGAGGTTGGAAGAGAAGATGATAAGTTCAGATACACCCATTTTGCAGACCATCATCAAGAACCATAATGATACCTATGATGGGAGAGAAGCATAAAACAACCAGTTTAGATGTTTTTAGATTTTTATGAATTTTATGATTTTCTAAAATTTTATATCTATGGAAATTTATTATTTTTATTATTTTATGAAATATTCAATTTTTTTTGGAAAAAAAAACAACTGTTTTTTCTGCAAGAGCTGTTGTTAATTGAGAACATTCATAAAATTGATTATTCAGTTAAGTTTGGTTTGATTTGATTATTCAGTTAAGTTTGGTTTGATTTGTCGGTCCTAAATAAAACATCCTTACCTAAAAATTAATATAAAGATAAATAAAAAGTAGAGGACTTGTAGCAATAAAGAAAACATTAATCCCCCCATACACAGAGCCACTTTCTTGTTCCGCCAACCTCTCATTATAAATGAAAGCGACTCTCGCACCCTCCTCTCTCATAAGCCTCCCCAGGCACAAAGTATCTTCTCTCCGTTCACCGTCGCTTCTCCTTCAGTCCCAACGGCCATCCTCAGCCTTAATGACGACGACGACGGCATCACGTGGAAGCGTGGCTGTGACGGCTGCTGCTACCTCCTCCGTTGAGGCCCTGCGGGAAGGGATAGCGGAATTCTACAACGAGACGTCGGGACTATGGGAGGAGATTTGGGGAGATCATATGCATCACGGCTTCTACGATCCTGATTCCTCTGTTCAACTTTCAGATTCCGGTCACCGGGAAGCTCAGATCCGGATGATCGAAGAGTCTCTACGTTTCGCCGGCGTTACTGGTTCGCTTCTCATGTTATACACTTAGAGTTTGATTCGTTGTGTTGTTATGAATGATAAAACTACTACACATGAACACTTTCTAGATTTATTATAAACGTTTTTTTTAACTTATATTATAAACAATTCTTACAAACAAAATACTCTTTGAACTCTTAAAAATATATAACAATGGTTTAGTTTTGATTTGTCGGTAAGAGAAATGAGTAGGGATGTTTGAAGCCAGATAAAGCCTTTATTTTATCCCTGGGGAGAGGCTTACAGTAAGCCACGTCCCATCCAGAAGCAGACCCATTCCCTAACTAGGCTGGATGATGATGAATAAGTTCTTCCTCATTTCAAGATTAAGAAAACAATCCAAACTGAAATAATAATGCGCAGTCGGTGAAAATATATTTATGCTTGGGATTGTTCTTGTTATTATTAATTTATATTATAAACACATGACTTTTTTAAAGAAGAGGAGAAAAAGATAAAGAGAGTAGTGGATGTTGGGTGTGGGATCGGCGGAAGCTCAAGGTATATTGCCTCTAAATTTGGTGCCGAATGCATTGGCATCACACTCAGTCCTGTTCAAGCCAAGAGAGCCAATGATCTCGCCGCCGCTCAATCACTCTCTCATAAGGTGTCTTCTTGTACATTCGACCATTTTTTTCTGCGGAATCTGAGCTAACTGAGACGCCACTGGACCAGGTTTCCTTCCAAGTTGCAGATGCACTGGAGCAACCGTTTGAAGATGGTATATTCGATCTTGTGTGGTCAATGGAAAGCGGTGAGCATATGCCTGACAAGGCCAAGGTATACTACCTAGCTCACTTTAGTAGACAATATCCATCTTTTTGATGTCAATGACGTCCATTAATTTTTAAATAAACAAAATAAAAAAATGAGAGTAAAATTTTGTCAAACTTATCTAATAATATTATGTAATAATACCACGTTTTTCTATTTAATTATGGCATGGTTTCTTGTTTTGTCTAAAAATTTTAGGCAGAGTTTACAAAAAGAAAATTGTAGTATCTGTTAGAAAACAGAATCCAAGTGTGATATTTTTGAAACTCATTCAGTCTTCGTTGTGGAAGTATATTTACCGTGTGTGCGAAATGAGTGTAGTTCGTGAAGGAATTGGTACGTGTGGCGGCTCCAGGAGGAAGGATAATAATAGTGACATGGTGCCACAGAAATCTATCTCCAGGGGAAGAAGCTTTGCAGCCATGGGAGCAGAACCTCTTGGACAGAATCTGCAAAACATTTTATCTCCCGGCCTGGTGCTCCACCTCGGATTATGTCGATTTGCTTCAGTCCCTCTCGCTCCAGGTTATTATATTTCTCACGCTCCAATTGCTAAAATTAGTACTTGGAGCTAGTTAAGTAGTGTCTCAAATATATGTGTGTTTGTAGGATATTAAGTGTGCAGATTGGTCAGAGAACGTAGCTCCTTTCTGGCCGGCGGTTATACGAACCGCATTAACGTGGAAGGGCCTTGTGTCTCTGCTTCGTAGTGGTATGTTTCCGCAATGTTGTTTACTTTCATGATTCCAAATGTTTATGAGATTAGAACTAAGGTTGTTGGGTGTCGGAAACACACAGGTATGAAGAGTATAAAAGGAGCATTGACAATGCCATTGATGATTGAAGGGTACAAGAAAGGTGTCATTAAGTTTGGCATCATCACTTGCCAGAAGCCTCTCTAATAAGTTTAATCTATAAACAATAAAATTGTCTTTTAAGTGCTTTTCAGCGAATTGATTTCTATCTATGATATAGGAGATTGAATAAGAGTCGCTTAAGAAATGTGGATGCATGAGATCCCTTAACGTCATGAATATTGTAGTTGATGTCCATTATGGAATGTTCTAAATTTACTTGATTCCTAAAACTAAAAGGACCTACATATATGTTTCATTATCAATAGAATAAGACACACAAATTCCTCTTCTCTTTTTACTTACAACCCTAGCAGTTGAGCCCCTAAAAACCAGTGATATCTCCATCATAAGATTCATAACTCATCCTCAATCATCGAGCCGACCAATGAGATAACTTCTCATGATTTATAAATCTGCCGTGATTTATTATTGATCTATTGCTTTTCTTCTATATGCCACCAAAATTTAAACCATGTTTCGTTTTATAAGTTACTAGTATTGGTCCCATGCTGCGCATGGGAGTAGTTTTGGCTTACAAATAAAAGTAAAGTAAATGTTTAATTACATATAACTAAAAATGACATGTAACTTTGATTTATCAGGAGATAAGTATTAACATATTATAATTAATTAGATTTTCTTAAATTTTGTTAAATTTATTTTAATTAGCTTGTTGGATACAAATATTACTTTGATGCTTTCCTGCTTTACTTTTATGTCTTGTTCTTTTTCCATATTTTCCTAATTCTTAGCATGCAATCTATGCTTCTTAGTTTATTACATCTAGTCATTTATTTAGTATATCCATCTGTAAACAGTAAGAATCATATGTAACAGAGAAACATCATATCGTGAAAGCAAATCAAACGGTAAAATAATCAAGTTATCAAAGTTGCTACTAACACGTAGCTGCTAATACAAACAAAGTTACTGCAAGAACTACAATAATACAAACACGTAGCTGCTACTACGTATCTATGTTAATTTTGTCTTAGAATTTAAGCAGCCTTCCAATGAAATATTGATTTTGCCATCTTAAACAGGTCATGTTTCTCTTGTCCTAATTGTACATAAACAAACTTTTTACAGAATATTTGAATAATTAAAACTCTAAGGCAGTAGCAAAGTACTCACATAGTCGGAAGGATGTTTTCAATCTATTGTACAGGAAAACAACAATATAATTAAGTCGATTCTTTAGTAATGAATTAGTGGAAGGGTATTCACCTTTTATCCAAAGCCTTTCTTCTAATCCCACCACGTCTTCTTTCTATCTTCCTCCTTTTTTATCCAAAATCTTTTTGTTTCTGGTTGAATATCTCCAGCAATGCAAATCTACCAAATTGACTCTAGAACCTTCCAAGCTTTAAACTGGTTTTGATAAATATATGTAGTGCTCTCCAAAAGTCAATGAAACCGTACAAATAGAGGGGATATAGGTTGGTGGCATCTGTTTTCTACGCCTTAAATTATGGATTAGAGTTTTGAAACTAAAAAGAGTATAGACCTTTTAATTTTGTTATGATCGATGAGAGTTTTTCAGATGTTTGTTTCCAGATCTGAGAAATATATAAGTATGGAAAAAAGATCATGGACAAAGGAGCAAGATCATGGATTTGTGGAATTGTTATTTAGAAACCGTTAGATAGTTATTTTTTTCCAACTATTATTTTTTCAATTGATTTTTTTATTTTGTAAATATTTTCCACATGTCAAATTTTGATTTGTTGAGTGACTTGTGCTTTAGTATATAAGGGATTCTGTCACGCTTTTCAATTTTGATAAACTGAGTATTGTTTCTTTACTGGCTATATTTTAAGAAAGCGCATGTGATATAGTTAAGGACTTTAGAACCATTTCTATTACGCAGATAAATAATCTTGTTTCTGGCATAGTTTGCAAGCACTGCACCAAGATAAAACTTTCTTTAGTTACCACAAAAAGTTCTTACTATGACGAGCAATATATTCATCCTTGAATAAAGAATCCGTCGGAGAAGTAAGAAGGACGCCTAAACAGATTCCAAATGAACTAGAGCCACACCCGTCTCAAAATAAAAATGGACCTTGTGCAAGTTGATTATTTTAAACCAAGTTTGGTTCATAATGATCATATATGAAAACTGGACCTTTTTGAAAAAAATAAAATAAAACTTAAAGACCCTAAAACACAAAGAAAAATAAAAAAGAAAATATGTGTCATGTGCTACATTATTGGCACATGGATAAAGACGGGTCTGGCTACAGCCTGTGTCGTTTTTCGTTGGATATTACCAACATCCTCCATAGTCAACTTCTGACAAACCAACTTAACCTTCTACCCTCCAAATCCCAAGCTTCAGTGATTATCCGTATAAATGATGGATAAGTTGATAAGTCTAAGTAGGATTTGAAGCCCTTTTTACTTATGTCGTCTTCGGAGACGGTACTAATGAGACATGAAAAATGATCCAAAATCTAGGAAGGTCGAAGATGGCAAATTGGCAATAGAGTCTGAGAACTCCGCAAACACTTCATTTGTGGGAGATGATGAATATATTGTTGATTATATTTTGCAAAAATTTCAAAATTATGCCGAATTTTTTATTACATAATATCTTGTCATCTAGAGTTCAAGCTTTACTTAGTAGGTCTACCACTTAAAGCCCAGACCCACAAAAGTTGATCGATTTCGACAATTGAGCGGAACAAATGTTGAAATGCTCTTAAATGAGAAAAATTAACTCAACTTTTACTAATTCTCAAATGCACTCCCTATTCTCATACTTTTAAGAATAATTGTGAAAATTTAAAGTGCATTCTCTAATTTGACCGATCAAGATTTTTCTCTCTATCCTATTACCTTTTTCCTCTCTCCCTCTCCTCATCCTCGAATTCCGAAACTCGTTTCTCAACCCATCTCGTTTGGATGCTCAAGTTGAATTGAACTGTCAGGCTTATCCTCCCCCACCCAACTCAATTGAACTTCAGGTAAGATATTCTCTTGCTATATAGCTTAAATCGTCTTAAAACCCTCCAAGTTATTCAAAGTTCAACATACATGATTGTGGTTGTGATATTAAATAGATTTCATATTGTGTTCACAATTAATTAATTGAACATTAGCAACTACGGATGGTCAAGTTATTAGAGAATTGGATAATCAACATCTGGTATAATCATAATGAATCGAAGAATATACGAAATCAAAGCTGATTTATATTTTGAATAGAAGAACAACTAGAAAACTTAGTAGAACTTGGAATGAATAAAATGGTATAAATATGGTATTAGTTAAACCATAAAACTGTTAAAACTTAGTAAAATTTTAATAGTAAAATTGTATAACTTGGTTAAGTTAGACTGGTAAAACTTGAAATAATTTGGTATTAATTAGTTGAACCATAAACATGTGTAATTGGTGAAACTTTAATAACAACAATGACTAGGTGAAACTTTATCGAGAAGACTGTGTAACAAAATATAATTTTAGCGGTAAAAATGTATAATTTGGTATAACTTTAATGGTATAACTGTATAATCAGGCTTAACTTGATTGATATCATTTTTTTACAAGAGACAATGAACTCGTCTTCTACACATATACACTTTAATTATGATGGACATTATTCGAAGTCTGAAGATGATTATGATGAATGGATTCCAGACGATAGTTGCTTGTATGCTATATCTTTTTAAGACATTATCAATGGAAAGATCACTTATTCGTTGTTAAATAGATCCATCTACGAAGAGTTTAAATTTGAGTTACATTCAATTGGTATTGAAACGTAAAAGACAATCATATATTTTGGATGATAAAAAATGTGTTTGTTTATTTAATATCACTAGATAAAGTTTAAAGAAAAAAGTATTTTGCATGTAAAAAGACATTAAAAACGACAAATAATCATTTTTATTCTTTTTAAAATCAAAAGGCATGTGTTGGTTTAATTTTATAAAACAAAAGGACAAAGGAGCATATTATATGAAGCAAAAAAAAAAAAGAGAAAAAAAAGAATGTAGTATAATAGAGTGGGAAGTCCTATGCCAGACATATTGATACCTTGATAGCTAAAGAGAGACACACACACACACACAAAAGCCTCTATACTTCTCATCTCATGGCAGGCGAATCTGTAGACGAGTTCCTGAATCGGTGCCAACAATCGGGCGACGCGGCTTATGGAGCCTTGCGATCGGTTCTGGAACGGCTCGAGGATCCGAAAACTCGATCCAGCGCTCGGATCTTCTTGTCGGACCTCTACAAACGCGTCGGATCCTCCGATACATGTCTCCAGAAGTACCACTTCCATATCCAGGACATAGTCCTCGATCAATACGAAGGTACTTTTCCTTCAGATCCGATCCGATTGTTTTACGATGCGTTGATGATTGTTCTCTCCGATCTGAAACTGATTTTCCCAGAAATTTGGGATTCGTCGACTTGTTGACTAACACGTCGATGAATAAATAAAAAAAAAATATATATAAAATTTAGCCTTTCAATGCCACTTTTGTCGTTTACACACAGTTCTTTTTTTTCCCCTACTTTGTCATCTTTTAAATCTACTGTCAGTTATATCTAAAACTAGTCACATTTGATCATAGCTCAAAAGCTAACAAGCTGATTTTTTAATTCAATACGTTTGGGCAAAACCATTCTGAGGCTTACGCGTAATATAGAACTTGACACTGATCTTTATGATATGTTAAATCAAATTATAAATTTTATACATATCAATCATATGTTTACAGATATTCACGAAACCTGCCTCTGTTATCTGCAGGTTTTCAGTCAAGGAAGAAGTTAACGATGATGGTGATTCCTAGTATCTTTGTTCCAGAAGACTGGTCGTTCACGTTTTATGAAGGACTTAATAGACATCCTGACACCGTCTTCAAGGACAAGACTATCTCTGAACTCGGCTGCGGGAATGGTTGGATATCCATAGCCATTGCTGCTAAGTGGTTGCCTACAAAGGTCTTTAGATTTTACATTGAAGCATACATGTGTCAAGCATATATCTTCATAGTTTTGTGTTTTTTTTTTGTTTGTTTGCAGGTGTACGGGCTTGATATTAATCCTAGAGCTGTGAAAATTTCTTGGATAAATTTGTACCTCAACGCTCTTGATGATAATGGCCTACCAGTCTATGATGACGAGAAGAAAACTTTACTCGACAGGGTGGAGTTCTATGAATCTGATTTGCTTAGTTATTGTAGAGATAATAAAATTCAGCTTGAGAGAATTGTAGGATGCATACCTCAGGTATTTTTTTTTTATCTATTTGTCTCCTATAACTTATATGTGTAGGTCTTTGTACTTATAATAAAGTCTGACGTTTTCCTTTGATGTGTGTTTTCCTTTTGTCTTATCTTCGTGCTACAGATTCTTAATCCAAACCCAGAAGCAATGTCTAAGATGATTGAAGAAAATGCAAGTGAAGAATTTCTTCATTCGCTGAGTAACTATTGTGCCCTTCAGGTAAGAGAACCTCTTTTCAGCAAAAAAAAAATAAATACTCTGCATGTGTCCCTAGAATGTATGGAAGCTAGCACCCAGAGGCTAGAGCTCTTCCGGTTTAATCCATATTCATCTTAAATTGTTGAATTTTGTCAAGTCCGCGATTCCATTTTTTTTTCCTTGTCTATGTCAGTTCATGTGCAGTCTGACCTTTAGTTAGCTAGTCATATGCATGCCTTGCATTTCACATTTCAACCTAGATTGTGCATGTTTGGGATCAGGATTAACGTCTGAAATTTTTCCTCTCTTCCTCTATAAAAACATAAAACTTCTCTCTTTTTTTTCTGTCGCCAATTGCTTTTCCCGTGCCTGATGAGTTTTATCCATTTTCAGGGTTTCGTTGAGGATCAGTTTGGTCTAGGTTTGATTGCCAGAGCAGTTGAAGAAGGGATATCTGTCATCAAACCTGCAGGAATTATGATATTCAACATGGGTGGTCGCCCTGGGCAAGGCGTCTGTAGACGCTTGTTTGAGCGGCGTGGAGTCCGTGTCACGCAGATATGGCAGACTAAAATACTTCAAGTAAGAATTTTACTTCTGAAAGTATGAACGATCATGCTCCTCCACAATGGCCACTTGACATGTGATTTCACAGGCTGCAGATACGGATATCTCGGCGTTAGTTGAAATTGAGAGGAGCAGCCCTCATCGTTTCGAGTTTTTTATGGGACTTTCCGGAGACCAACCAATTTGTGCTCGAACTGCATGGGCCTACGGGAAGGCTGGTGGACGAATCTCCCATGCTTTATCGGTTTATAGTTGCCAACTTCGCCAACCAAATCAGGTGGGCATTTTGTCTAGTTATTGGATTTATCTTACTATTATCTGTAAACAACAAATGAATAAAATAGTTGGTTTTTGCTTTGACAGGTTAAGAAAATCTTTGATTTCTTGAAAAATGGATTCCAAGAAATCAGCAGTTCACTGGATTTATCTTTTGAAGATGAAGCCGTTGCTGATGAGAAAATTCCATTCCTAGCCTATCTTGCTAGTGTTTTGAAAAACAGCTCCTGTTTCCCGTTTGAACCTCCAGCTGGCAGCAAAAGATTCTGCAGCCTAATTGCAGGATTTATGAGGACATACCACCGTGTTCCAATTAATCAAGATGTAAGACTATTCTCTCGTTATGTTTTTTTTTTTACTGATTTCTTGCAGTTCCAGATAATTACTTTGTCAGACTGATATTGTTGATAAACGAAACTCGGTGGCCACTAAACAATTTTCTAAAGATCTCTAGAAGAAAAGATAAAAGGAAAACTTGATACTTGTGGACTCATCAAAATGTAATGAATCTTTCATGGGAAGCATCTAATCATTTCTGAGTCTTGTTTTTTTTTTGTTTATTTGCAAGAACATTGTGGTGTTTCCATCAAGGGCTGTGGCAATCGAGAGTGCATTCCGGTTATTCTCTCCTCGACTTGCAATTGTTGATGAGCATTTAACTCGACAACTTCCAAGGACCTGGCTAACTTCTTTAGCCATTGAGGTAAAATTATATCTCCGCATCTGTTGCTTTTACTTAGTTTTGAAAAGAAACGATGCAAGGAATGAATTTTGTATTTATGTAAGGAGTCGCCTAGTGTTATGAGTGTATATCGTCCTAGCTGGATGTGGACATACTAACTTTTTACTGAAATAGGAGAAAATTACCAAGTCTAAAAAGAAGAAATAATCAGTTATTGAATACAGAAGTAAGGAGACAATAGTTGAGAGACGGATTTAGTAGTTTGATAGCAAAAGGCGTAGTAAGAGAAAGATTCTGTGACGGGTTTTATATAGACACCAAGTTAAGAGGGAGCCTATAATTTAACGATTTGAATCACGTAATCGAGCTAGCTCATGTCACATGAATGATTCATATTGCATGTTACATTTTTACTGATAATAGAGAAATTGATGAGTGCCTAGTACTGGCAAAAAACATATGTAGTCAGGAAAAATACAACAGTTTACAAATATCCAAACGAATGATCCAGTCCCGAGGAGTTATGTTCCTTTTTTATCAAGAACATATATGTTGTATAGACTGTAGAGAGTCATACCTACAAATCAAATGAAAAATTAACTTGATTATCAGGATTTGCTTTGATTCATTTTGAGAGCTAGGATATAATGTTTACGGCACCTGCTGCAAGAAATAGTATTATTTGGTTCGTAGTTGGTAAATTGTAATAGATGAAATTTCTGCATTAAGGCATCATTTTACCTGATGTCTCTGAATTTATTGAGTGTCTCTCTGAGTAACTATGTTTGAAGATAAGTGTGTTTATTAATGCGTGCTTTCTGTTTTGGGTGTGCTTAACGTACAATTTATTAATCAACTGTAGGGTACTAGCGTGGACACATCAGCTGATCAAGTCACAGTCATCGAATCCCCGCACCAATCTGATCTGATGATAGAACTAATTAAGAAACTAAAGCCACAGGTGGTGGTTACTGGGCTGGCTCAATTTGAGGTCATTACCAGTTCATCATTTTTGCACCTGTTGGATGTGACCAAAGAAATCGGATGTCGACTTTTCTTGGATATATCTGATCACTTTGAGTTGTCTAGCCTCCCTGCATCCAATGGAGTACTTAAATATCTCGCTGAAAATCAACTACCTTCTCACGCTGCTATTATCTGTGGTCTGGTAAAGAATAAGGTAAGGTTTTCCTCCGACCGCATCTGCTGACGAGTATGCATTCTGTTCTATCTCATCTAGTTGAAAACAAATAAATCTGTGATAATTTCTTCAAGTCTCGCTTTAAATTTTTGTCCTGTGAGTTATTTACCAAGTCATCGTTCTGCAGGTTTATTCAGATTTAGAAGTAGCCTTTGTCATTTCAGAAGTTGATGGCATTTCCAAGGCATTGTCTAAAACTGTAGAAGTATTGGAAGGTCATACTGCTATTATCAGTCAATACTATTATGGTTGCCTTTTCCATGAACTTCTGGCTTTCCAGCTCGCTGATCGCCATGCACCAGCTGAGGTATGTTGTTCGAACTTATGCGCTAGATTCTTTTTTCAAAGCTTGTTTTGCCCAATTACTGTCACTTGCTTAGTAGTATTTGCATAAAAATGTGGCAAACTGGTCTGCAAGAACTTAAAAGCGTACGTGGTATACTGGATTAAATCTTTGACATTTTAGTGATTTGTTTTCGTGACACCCTAAAACTTACAATCCTGCATCCTTAGGAATAACAAACAAAAAGAAAGAAAAAAATCTGGATTAGGCTCGTTTATGGGAAAAAAAAGGTTAAACCGATATGTCAATCAAAAGGGTTGCAACGTGTCTTCTTAGTTTCTCTAATGTGTTGCTTGCAGAGGGAAATTGAGAAGACAAAGTCTGAAGAGATCATTGGATTTTCAAGCTCAGCCGTTTCTGTTCTGAAAGATTCAGAGCTTTCAGTGACTGAGAATGGCGACACTTCTCTAATCCACATGGATGTGGATCAAAGTTTCTTGCCAATTCCACGTTCTGTTAAGGCTGCAATCTTTGAAAGTTTTGTGAGGCAGAACGTATCTGAAGCGGAAGTTGATGTCAACCCAAGTATCAAGCAGTTTGTGACGAATAATTATGGGTTTCCTACAAAAAGCAGCACAGGCTTTGTATATGCTGACGGCTCACAAGCACTATTCAATAAACTGGTCGTTTGCTGCGCTCAAGAAGGTGGAACGCTCTGTTTACCTGCTGGGACAAATGGGAAATACGTTGCTGCTGCCAAATTTTTGAAAGCTAACGTTGTGAATATCCCCACTGAGTCTAGCGACGGCTTTAAGCTGACGAAAATCACTCTAACGAAAGCACTAGAGTCCGTGAAGAAACCATGGGTTTATATATCTGGACCAACAGTTAGCCCAACAGGATTGGTGTACAGCAACGAGGAGATGGGTGTACTATTGTCTACTTGTGCTAAATTTGGAGCAAAGGTCATCATCGATACTTCGTTCTCGGGATTAGAATACAGTTCAACTACCTGGGATTTGAAGAAATCTTTGGATGCATCCTTGTCGGTTTCCTTGCTTGGATGTCTCTCTTTGAATATGCTCAGTGGAGCAATGAAACTCGGGTTTCTAGTTTTGGATCAGTCTCTGGTTGATGCCTTCCATACCCTCCCAGGGCTGAGCAAACCACACAGCACTGTGAAGTATGCCGCTAAGAAAATGTTGGCTCTGAAAGAAGAGAAAGCAAGTGACTTTTTGGATGCCGTTTCTGAAACCATTAAAACGTTGCAAGGCAGATCCAAGCGCTTGAAAGAGGTACACGACACTCCCTTTTGTATGAAAGGTATTATTATTGCGCCATTGATCACTTTTTTTTTTAAATACTGGGGAACAGGTACTAGAGAAGTCTGGTTGGGAGGTTATCGAACCAGAAGGCGGAATCTCAATGGTGGCAAAGCCGAAAGCTTATCTCAACAAAATTGTAAAGGTGAAAGAAGGAGAAGTGGAGCTAAAGGATTCAAATATGAGGGACGTGTTTCTCAGCCATACAGGTGTTTGCTTGAACAGCGGTTCCTGGACTGGAATCCAAGGTTACTGCCGCTTCGCATTTGCACTGGAGGACAGTGAGTTTGAGAAGGCTATTGAATCCATCGCTCAATTTAAAAGCGTCCTTGGCAATTGAAACTAAAGGCGCCCTCCGTGTTTCTGGTTTATGGCCAGTATAAGTGGGAACTTCATTCGCTCTTCTTTGGCGTTTCATTGTTCTCTTTGCTTCTAATACTTTTGAGTTGGTCGGTTTTCCTTTCGAAAGGTCATGCTAATAAAAGGATTTGTGGACTTTGTTCTCAAACGGTCCATCACATTGACTTCGTTTCTCATATATTTGAATAAAGGATTTGTTTTTTTAATACCTTTCTTTTTTGAACTTTGCAAACATGTTACAAAAGCGGGAGCGCTGAGAGACCAATACTAACACTGACCCTCAACATTACTGAAATAAGCAGCATCCCTAGAACATACCAAGGGACTTAACAGAAGAGAAAGGGAGCCAATGATCCAGGTATATACGAGGAAAGCGAGTTGCCTTGAACCTTTGAAAGTGAGAGAAACCTGTAGCAGATTGTGTGCTTTATGTCCTCTATCAGCAATGAAACTGGTTTTGAAGATAGGGAGTAGAGACGTGAGTTATGTGAATTCTAAGTATAAATCGATCGACTTTTTATCGGATAGACAAAAAAAACATCGCAACTTTATTAATGAATTCTGTATGCTATATTAAGAGTGTTTTTGTGAATCCCTCAAACATTTCTCCACGTTTAAGACATCCACGGTAGTTTTTATAGCCTTACATTCTGGAAGGTCTATGTAACTATTTTTTTGTATTACAAAAATATTTGTATTACAAAAAAGACAAATATACAAGAACTTAGTAAAGACGACCCATATAACAAACAATCACGTCAACCCAAAATATCCATACTATAAGAGCATCTCTAATGTAAAACTTCATTTTTTTTTTCCAAAATGGAATAAAAGTGAAAATAGAGTAAAATTGCTTCAACCCTACTATATTTCCCACTCCATAATGGAGTGATGAACAAACAAAAAAACGTTTACTCCATTTATGGAGTGACATATGAAGTTGGGTTGGAGCATTCCTTACTCCATATTCACTTTTACTCCATTTTAAAGAAAAAAATGGAGTAGGGATGGAGATGCCCTAAGGGGGTATTAGTGAGAGTTGGATTTATGATGATTGTTAGAATTTATAGAATCTAGTGTTATTGGTTTACACATTCTCACATTCTCATTAAATCTAGTGTTATTGGTTTCATAATTTAGTAATTCTATACACAATCTTTTGTTATTCAAAAAGTCTAGATTTTAGTGATTCTTTAAATCTATTAAAGTTAGTGTTATTGGGAGTTACATTCTTCACCATTTAACTCATAGCACAAGATTTTCAGAATACTACTTATATACCTTAAACCTATCTATCCGTTTTCATTCTTATACTTAGCTACTTTCAATCATATAATCAGTTTCAGTTTACTTATGGGGTGTTAGTGGGACTTAGATTTCTATAGAGTTTGTTGATTTTAAAAGTTGGGAGATTTGTTAAATTTGGAAAGATATGTAGAGAATTTTGTATATTGTGAAAATCTATGAAAATAAAGTAATGTAATGATTCTAAGAATTCAAGGTAAACATGTAGTATTCTCAAAATCTTAATTTGTGAGTTAAAATGATAAGAATTCAACTCCCAATAACACTTACTTTAATAGATTTGTAGAATCATTAAAATCTAAACTTTTTGAATAACAAATGATTTTGTATAGAGTTATACAATCATCAAACCAATAACAATAGATTTTAATGAGAATATGAGAATCTATAAACCAATAACACTAGACTTAGAAATTCTAAGACTCATTATAAATCTCATCCCCACTAACACCCCCTTAGTCTCTCGTACACATTTCTGATTACTAAGGTTGTTTATACACATTTTCACCTTGAATATCTCTTATGGCATCAAGTCAACATACACGGTCCCAAGGCCAAAGCTTTAAAAATTACTCTTTAATCAAATTGCTTACACTATCATCAACTTGTGTTTGGTTGATTATTAAGACAAGCAATACTCATTTTGGATCAAAAACTACAAACCAATAATATTTTATGAATTGCAGGTTTTCAATGTTTATGAAGAATGTGCATTGATTATGATGTGAGAAGTGGTACACAAAGAAGATTCATCTCTTAAATTACACCAGCGACAACCCACAATTTACAAATGCTACATATCTTCTATCTTTTTTTACAGCATGGTTAATCAAAACGTGTATCAACCAAAATCTGTTTCTTCCAAGACAACAAAACTTAGAAAGGTTATCATAACAAAGACCAGCTTCACGATGCGTTGTTTACTCCTCCTCATCATTCATATGACATAACCTAGCCCGGCCAGGATTTAGCAGAGATTCTGACATTCTCCATCCCTAGCAACATGGATCAAGGATGAAAACCCCCAAAGCTCATTCAATATGATACCTACTCGAATAAACTTACAAGACTATACAATAGATTTCTATCAAGTTTACCTGTTCCGCAGCACTGCTTTTGAAGATTCCATACGAGGTAGACACCATTTCACACGACTCAGCAATCCGAGACTCCAGCTCATATTCCCTTGGAGCAAAAGCAGGAGGATCTAGTTGCTCAACCGATTTTGAGGTACCACCTTTTGATTGATTCATAAAATGAAGAAGCACATGTGCCTGTTATATCATATCATGCAACCGAATGAGAAACTTTAAACCATTAGTTACTTCATAGAGAAAATTTAAGAATTTGGAAAATCATCCCACATGAAATGCAGCTTTGAGAATGTCATCTGAGCTAGCCTGGTCCTTGAGCAGTGCATAGACTTTACCCTTGGTAGGGCTGTAAGTCACCATGTATCTTTCTTTCTGCCATAAGTAAAGGAAATAGAGAGTGAAATATGTAGATTAGAAAAAAAAAGGGTCAAAGCTCTATATTTAAGACAGTAAAAAAAGAGGCATACATCGAAAAAAGGCTTTACTGCCAGATATGTGCAGGGGTCTTGGAATGCATCCTTAAATCTGGCTCCTGCCAAATGATACGATGGTATGAAAATTCTTTTCAGTAAGGTTAGCAGATTAAAAAAAAAAGAATATAGTGTTACATAAAACATACCAAGCATCACCGGTCGATCCTCCACCCATGGAAAAGTAAATATCTTTTCTTGGATATTACCTTGCTGTAGTGAGGGAACCCGCCCTGAAGATAGATGCAAAGTCCGGTTAGTGAAGTTTGACTGAGACTAGCCTAGAAAAGTTTGAATTGACTAAACACACTCATCTGGCATGCTAGATTAGCATCATCACTTACCCGTCTTGATAAAGGATTCCACTGCTACTGTAAATCTTGCACGGTTTAGTGTATGCAGTACCACAGATCTAACCTGAAAGGGAACTAGCCACGTTAATAAAAAAACAATAAAACAAACTGGTATACTGTACTTGAAGCTACACTGTACCTCTTGGTATGAGCTCAAGAGATAGCCACATGATAGAAGACCAAAGGTTGTAACCAACGAAGGATTTCTTTTGGATATCAATATACTAAACCCAGTTCCCATCTGCACATACGATTTATATAACAATTTTTTTAAACTCAAAAAAAAAAGATGAATAACAAAAAACACCCAAGAAATAAAGAGAAGGATCTCATACCAGATCTGCAATATTACCAACACACTCTCCCTTAGCAGTGACGTCTCCTATGTTCTCTCCTTTAGCAAAGGCTTTATAGATGGGGGTACGAGTAGACGTTGATGTTACTGCTGCAACATTCTGTAATAAAACAAAACAACAAATTAAACATCTACAAGGAAACTATACGAGTGTTAGCGGCCACTAAATACCTTAACAACATTAGCAGCACAAGCTAGAGGAAGAAAAAGGTGCGGAACGGCAGCAGTTCCTAACTCCACAGCAGCACCCAGCTCCATCAAAAGATCACCAGCAAACCGTAACTGTAATTCAAAAAGCTGAGTTTTAGAGGATTCTTCTATCTACTATTGTTTAAGTTATTTAGAACAAGTACCTGTTTCAAATCATAATCGAATTTCTTTCCCTGACGCGCAAAAAGCATTTTCCCAACACGCCCAGCACCATCCTGAATAGATATTCAGCAATTAAGTAAAACCATATAGTTTGTTAAAACAAAAAAAAAAACAAGAGGAAACTGAAACCTTGAGAATCCAATTAATTGCAACAGCAGCAGAAGCAGAACTGTTCCGTGAGGCTCCAACTGAATTGAGAAGGGTTTGAGTGGTAAACACACCCATCGCTCCACCAAAGAAATGCTACAAACAAACAAACAATGTCAATCAAAATGATCAATAACGGCGGTCATGGGCCAATCCTAATGAAACATTCGCTCTTTTCGAAAAAAAATTATATATAAATAGACACCTAAATTTGTAAAAAAAAATAATAATTTAACTTCCAAATTATTAAAATCCTTCTTAAACTGTCTATAGCCTCCAAAATCATGTAAGGAATTGAGAAAACAGTCATACAATACACACCTTCAAAGCTCGAAAGGTCATGTAAGGAACATAAGACTCATTAACACTTGCTGGGAAGCCTTCAGGTACAACGTAAGATCTCAGAAACGAACCCACTTCCTGTAATAAAACGTGAATAAAAAAAGTTTGAAACTTTCATTTGCCAACAAAACCTCAATTTCAAAATGGGAACGTGGCGTACATCAAAAGGAGTCCGAGGAGACTCCAAGCTTACAGCACGAACCACCGAGTTCCTCTTGAATTTCCCCGAGCCATCGCTCTCGGCGACGTACTTCCATCTCCGGCCGTCGATTTCCTCGCAGCAGATCAGTCTCAGCGTTGAGCGGAGAAAGTGGGAAGAATCGGGGAGAGCCTGAGGGAGGAGATCGTCGGGAGGGGAGGCGAGGGAGGCGCTGATGCGGAGGGTTTCGCGGGAGAGGAGGCGGACGGAGTCGGAGGAGGAGGATATGGTGTCCGGCGAAGAATGTTTGAGCGGCATTCTCGTGAGGCGGAGGAAACGAGGAAGCTCTCTTGTTCCACTTGTGACCTACCTTTGACGTCTGACACAGATTCAGGCTGTATTATACCCAATTTTGTTTTTTGTTCTATTTTTCTTTAAATCCAATAAAACACCAAAATTCATTTGATATATATATAAATTATATGGATAATTCCGAAAATATCTCACTCTTCTCCATTCTCTATTTTTGAGAGAAGTGTTTATTTTTCAATCTGATCTTATGTAAACTGGAATTTAATTTTGATCTTGTACAGAATTATGAAGAGTTTTACAGACAAACTGCAAAAAATCTATTTTTTAATTAAAGTTATTATTGTAAGTTCAGTATGTACTGCATCGATTTGTAATATTTCATATTTTACTAAATAACATATATAATTTTTATAATACTATTATTTTAACATTTAGTTAAATCACAAATTATAAATATATAAATATATGAGAATACAAATAGAATAATTTACATGTTTGACATTATTTAAATTATTATTATTATTAAAAGTTCAAAATGGGTAATCAATTTGTAAAGCATGGAATTATTATTTGATTGTATAATATTAGATTAATGTAGATTTTAGTTTTTGTAATTCATTACTGTATATATTTATATTTATTTATACATAATTTTTGTAATTTGTGTTTGATAGATACATTTTTGGGGGTTTCAAATTGAATGGCCATTATTAGCGTAATTAGTGTGATCAAACATTTGGATATATTGTTGTGCTGTGTTGAAGTACTTGATGACATACAGTACTTTCGAATTTAGAAAAACTGAAATTTAGACCCTAGAGGGAGTTTTAGTCTAGAAATGGAATTACACTAAATAGTTGTTGTAATAGAAAAAGACAGTACTTCAAGAGGCTTGTGTCTAATTTATGCGTTAGCAATTAGTTGTATTTGCTTTTTTTGTGAATTCGAAAAAGAAAGTTTCTTTTGTCTTGTTTACTTATGCACCACTCTTACCTCACTGCACCTACACTTTCGTTTGTTCTTTCACCCATGATTTCGAAGAAACAAGATCAAGCGAAAAATCGAAAGTCAAGAATAGGTTTTCGTATCATGTTAAACTGGAATCCTTTTTAAAAAAAATGTTAAACTGGAATCCTGTGAGCGTCTCCTTATATATATAGGACGATATACAAATGATTTTATCTCTAATGCTTCTCGGCCTAACTTTCACAAGTTCGTGGAATGTTTTTCTTAATTTTTCCTGTCTATTACTTTCCTTGCTAA
The DNA here is from genome assembly GCF_020379485.1 of Brassica napus. Taxonomy (NCBI): domain Eukaryota; kingdom Viridiplantae; phylum Streptophyta; class Magnoliopsida; order Brassicales; family Brassicaceae; genus Brassica; species Brassica napus. The sequence goes on along the minus strand of NC_063435.1, from coordinate 7,599,415 downwards.
CCACATCACTTGAAAATGCGAGATCTCTGTTTTACGATCGCAAGTATGTTGCCACCAATACTCTAAGCTTTTTATACATAAAATTATAAATTATGCTCAGCTTTTTATAAGACAGTAATTTAAGTGACCTCAGCCAAATAAATTGTCACTCCATGGCCTTTTCAGATAAATCAAATCTTATTTAAAAACTCAACAATTCATCATGGATTTATTTTTATTTTTAAAAAGATTCATGCTATAGCAATTCTTGTGTTACCAATGTAAGCCAAAGTAATGAGCAAAAACGCAGTTTCTCTTTACTACTTCAAAAACAGCTACTTAAATTTACAACTCTCAGTTCAGTTCCGGGTGAGCAAGATCTTCATCAAAGACTGTAAATCAGAATGGTGACAATAATCTTTCGGTTTCACGAAAAGAGATTTTCCTACATCAAATCCGTAACATGGTGACTAAAGATCAACATTCTCTTTACTTGACAACCCAAAGAACAAGAGATAAGAAAGGACCAATAAAAGAAAACATTCAACTCAACCACATTTACACACCCTTGCATCAATAATTTGAGATTCTATAAAAGAAAAGCAGAGCTGAAAGGAGAAGATCAAAAGTTCTTACCACTAAGCTTCTTTACATACATAATATAATATGGGGGTTGGTTGGTTCAACAGCTGCCATGAGATCTCGCCGATGAAACAGACTGAGCCGATACCGAGGCAGTCGGGCTGTGGACTTCGCCATTGTTGCCTTTTGCTTTACCACTCAATCTTTCCATTCCATCCAGACATATTTCAGTGAACCAGTCGTCTTTTGGCAGCTCACTGTACATCATTCAAAACCAAGTTTATTCATTTATACTACCAGAAAAGATAAAACTTAGCCAAAACCGACATATACCTATCCAGTCCCGTTGCAGTGAAAGCTGCTAAGGCTTTAGATATTATCTCATTAGTTCCCCTGTGCAAATTCCTCGATCGGTAGCGACCGTGGGATGCAAAGCATGTGACAAACTTCATGTCCAAATACAGCTGTGCAGAAGAAGATTGTTAGAAACGGTATACAAACAGTTTTGATTGCTCGCAAAACAAAAGCTAAAATGAGTTTACAAACCTGCCGGAGGCCAAGAGGTCCCAAAGGTCTAGGACCTTTCTCAATGTCATCCCAAAAGCTCTGGTCTCCGGAAAGCCATAAGATCACAGTCTCTTTTAATCGCATCAACAAAGATGTGGCAAATCTTTCTCTTCCTACAAACATATCCGCTGCTAAACTTGCCATCCTGTTAAATTTGGCAAAAAGTTCCTGTTTTCCAACGACGCAACACCAAAAAGTTAAGAAAATTCAGCTAAAAGAAGAGAGAGAAATAAAAAAAAGTCCATGACAAAAACCATAGTTTCAACTAGACAAAACGTGGCAGTACTTTATAAAGGGTTACTAAACTTATATGGAGATGGGGAAACCACAATTACCTGAAATACCAGAGATGGAAACCAGTCCACATCCTCACCATTTTCATCCATGTTTATGTACAAATCTGCAGACAAACGGCTATCTCCTTCCTCGGTAAAAATGAGACCCAAGGCATGCTGGCGACAAAACGCATCTTTTAACTTGTCAACAGTACTAAGTAAACGTCTCTTCCACTCACGTTGTTCAGGATTACGATTTTGTCTGTCTGAAGGTCTCCTTACGTCGTCTGTCCTGTGACTTGTCTGATCAAGAGGAGCGAGTTTCATGGCAGCACGTGGGAGTAATTCATCCGCTAGCAGTGATGCATTTGCAAGTAATGCAAGTTGGTGTGCCTCGGTCTCAGCCATTTGGACAATCTTATTACCAAAACCTTCAAAATTTGCCTCTTCTTCGTCTTCTATGGAACCAGGAAGTGCTCTAATCAGCACATCTACATATGAGTTGAACACTCTAAATAGCCCTTGGAGCGCTTTACTTCCCAACTGCATACTTAGAAGAGGTCCTACATCCTCAAAGAAGTCCTGCAACAAAATTCAGAATTTTAAAACAGATCTACTTTAACAAATATCTCCAAAATTCATGAGAATCCACTAGGCACTACTTTGCCTATGGGAGAAGACTAAGACAGAAATGGTACTGCATAAGAGTTTAAGACTCAAAGATAATCCAGGTTCCTAGCATGTCTGCATTTCCTAAGATCATCTCCAACCCCTAACATTTTTTTGTTTATTCGTTACTCCATTTCCCACCCCATTTTAGAGTGGAGTGAAATATGGAATGGGATTGGCGGTGTCCTGAGAACTTCGTTTTGTCTACTATATTTTAAAACAAAGGCTGAAGCTTCTGAGAGGTTTGACAAAAGATTGTCTACCTGGACCATCAGGTTAAAGCGGTGGGCACTGGATGTAAGCTTATTCTGAAATGCCGTACTAACATGGCGACTCCCAGCAGGAGGGTACGTCAGCACCCAATCATCTGCAGCAGCCATAGCTGCAGTGTTATCTTCAATGCGCTTAAGATTTGCCTCCAAAGCCTGTTCCACGACAGGCTTAAAGTGCTTTAAAAGCACAGGGCAGAGGGACAAACCACGAGCTTCCAACAAAGAGCAATGGCCAAGAGCTATCTGTGCACACTCTGCGGCGGCTCTTAGTCCTCCAGAAGAAGCTAACGCATGCTTTTTAACGAGAAGGAAAAAAAACGCCTCTGTTTGCTTAGTAGCCCAAGTCACGAGCTCAGAGCTATACGCTGGCTCTTCCCCAAAGATCCCCAATGAATCGCTGGAAGCGTGAGAGATAGCTGAGAAAAAAAGCTGAGAAAGTGCAGCAGCAGTGTACGCTACTCCATTGCTAGATGGACGAAGACTCTGCATGTTGTATTGATATCTCTGGAAATGGGCATCAAGAAGCACAGTATGGGCTCGAGGCCCATCGCCAAGCCTTTTAAGAGCCGTTATTGCTGAGCGAAGCTCCCCGCCTCGAGTCGAAGGTTGACAAGCAGCTTTGGCAAGTTGGTCAGCCAATTTTCGCTTGCGTTGGGAAATAGCAAACTGAAGAGAAGAGCTTAGAGTGTGGCTTTCGTTTGCTTGAGATATCAAAATTTCTCCCTCGTCAAAAGCTGTTAGAGCTTCATCGACTCTTCTTTCGGCTAATAAAGCATCAAGCTGGTCAAGGTACTCTGCAGCCCATTTCTCTAGAGCAGAGAGGTCATTGTCTCCAAAAGAGCCATCACATGGTTTATCGCCGTCGTCAATGTAGACTCCATTTGCTAAGGCGTGAATTAGAGTGGCCTGAGTGGAGAGAAGATCTCTGATAGATGATAGCTCCCCCTCCAAATCCGATATCTCTTTCGATGTGCTGCATAGAGCACAAGATTTTTACAATTTTTTTTTTTTTTGAATTATACAGATGTATACTGGCCCCACAAAAATGATCCAGACTTGAACTAGATGGCGGCACTCAGTGATCGGGATTCAAATCCAAGTGGCGGTACTCACACATGTAAATCCTTTACTACTAGAGCTAGAAGCCCCGGTTAACATTCAGATTATTAACATACACGTTAGGAATAAATAATACTAAGCTAACCGTATAAAGGCTGGATAATTAGCGTAAACACTGCGCCGCATTTCTCCAGCAGAAGCTCTCTTCAAATCCAAGAGATAGGAGCATAACTGCTTTATATCCTTCTGGTTGATAGAACATTTGGATTGAACGTAAGCGTCAGCATCGAACTTATCAGACTTGAACATACTCAGCCCTTCCTCCACTCTCACACCGTTTTCCTTCGTCGGTGTGCTTTTTGTTCTGGCTGCCGTCTTCGCCGCCATCGTTAAGAGAGTTTCGGTTTCCGATCACCACTCCCGAAGCGCAGCGATACGGCAAAATGTATGGGAGAATTAAGCACAGATCATACGTAAAGGATAAAGATCAGAGCGGGAGAATGATAAGATTGATAGTGGCGTTAGGTAGAAGATGATCGAGTTGCCCAACCAGCGACGGAAGCTTGGCTTTTTCGTCTGCTTAAATAAATATTTGTTTTTCTTCTCTCTCTAAAAAATAAAGGGGAAATACTTTTAATAAAAGCTACTAAAGTAAATTTTTAAAAGTTCTCAAAAACTATATATATAAAATATTAAAGTTCCAAAACAATAATTTTTTTTAAAAAATAATTTTTAAACTATTATTTTTGAAAAACATAAGATGGTATATTTTAAATAATAATTTATTTTTATTATTAAAATAAATTGCGCTTTATCAGTAATTACTTTATTATAATTCCGCATTATCACTTTTTAAGTTGAAGTACAAATGCCGGTAAAAAATCATTTAAAACTGAAACTAAATATAAATATTACTTTAGACGTTTTAAATATGATTTTTTCTGTCATTTTTTCTTGTAAATAGCATTTTCATTATATAATTATTCAAACATTGGAAATACTAGAATATTTTAAATGCTTTGAAGACGAGATCTATCTTTTTTTTTTGAATGAATGTTATTCATCAAAAAAGTTTTTTTTACATCAAAATGTAAACCATAATAAGATATATTTCCTATCATTTTACTTCTTAACTTCTGATAGTCCACAAAATATTTAAACTCTAGCACTGAACCAGTATTGGAGAGCATACTCCATACCCTTTCCTCCTTTTAATCTCATTAAGCTTAGTTTGTTTATGACTTCTTTGTCAACAAGCTTCTGCACAACAGCCATGAACAAAGGTTTCTCGCCATGCTTGATCTTATTTCTTTCTCTCCATATCGTGTGAGCAACTTTGATTATTCGGGAATGTGATAAGTTTGTTTTTCTTACCTAAATTCATTGCAACTTTGATTATTTAGAATTCAAATTCAATATTCTGGATTGAAATACAATTTTATTGGTTTTGAGTAAGTTTAGGAGACAATTTTCATAAACCTAAATGGGATGTCACAAAAAAAGATAAATTGAGTGATTTGGTAAAATCTGTCTTACCGTCTCTTGTTCCACACACGTTGTTTCATTCAAGACAAAGACTGTACGTAGTCTTATCATAGATGGTGGAAGTTGCACCAATGCAGCTAGTGAGGCTTTGGTGGATAAGATCGAGTTGAAGGTCCATAAACACCCAAAACCCTACACCCTTCAGCGGCTAAGTGAAGAAGGTGAGATGCGTGTGACCCATCAGGTTGACATTTCTTTTACTATTGTTCGATACAAAGACATGGTCGAATGTGATGTCCTACCCATGGAAACAAGTCATATCTTGTTTGGAAGGCCTGCTCAATATGAAAAGAAAGCTGTTCATGATGGCTTCACCAATAGACACTTTTGTGCATGAAGACAAGGTCACGTTGGTACCAACACCTAAGAAGTACATAAGGATCAAATGCAACTTAATCAAAGGAAGGAAGCAGATAGAGCAGATGGAACCAAAGCAACCGAAAATGAAGATAAGGTAAAAGGTTTAAGTCTCATTGCTACCTCCTCTACACTTAAACAAGATGTATTCGACCAGCAATCCTTGGTGTTACTAATCTTTAGGGAGTTGTTAACTTCTTCTAACCACTACCCGGTCACACCAAGGAAAGTTGAACCCTGTTTAGGGAAAAATGGAATTAAACTGAACCTCCAGGTGGAGTCTCTTCAAGTAACCATGGATAATACTTAGTTACTCTTAATTAAAAAAAATCAAAATATTATAAATGACATAGATTATACAAGTGTTAGTTACATGCTTCTTTTTTTAACTGGTAGATTTACGTGGTTTATTTTTCATATAAAAAATTAGTTTAAGAGTTTGAAAACAGACCATACTTTTATTACCCAACTCACTACATTGCACAATATTCCCAATATTCTTCTCAACAAAAATAATTGAAACAAATGGTAATGAATGTGGGCATAAGAGCAAATCAAATGCTCATCTGGGGTTTTAAATTTGATATGCACATATTCATCACAACGAGTATAAAATGGGGAGAAAGAACTCTAAGAAATTTTTTCTCTTCATTCCTTATCACCTGTAAATAAAAATCAAAAAGATTCAATTAGATAAAAGAAAAGAAAGAAAATGGATACACAATGCAGGCAACAAGACTAAATGGCTAACCATATTTTCACTTGAGAGGATCAATGTGAGGGTAGAGCCCCAAGACATGTTCCGGCATGAAATCATGCCTTGTAAGTATCCCAACAATAGGCGGTCTCTGCGATACAAAAGACAAAATGCGTAAGAAACGTAAACAAATCTCTAGAAGAGAGAAAGATAGAGAGAGAGTCTGACCCCTGGTGTTTTGGGCACCACACACAAGTGGCGAAGGCCAAGTTGCCGGAAAAGAATAGCGGCTTTAGCTAGAGACAAAGTCTCAAGCACAGTGTAAGGAGACGTGTTAGTGATGGGATGGAGATCAACATACATCTCCATCTCCTCATCACTAATAACCAAATCATCAATCTTGAGCCCTTTCCCCAACCCTGCTTTCGCAAAGTCACGGGCCTTGCAGCTTCTAAGAATCTGAGAACCAAACGTCGTTTTCTGCTTGGAGAATCTCTTTCCTTGGAGAAGCACAAGGAGATGAGACCTCAACGCAATCCCACACAGCTCAGAGGCTTCGGTGAAAGGTGGCTCATCAATCACAGGGAAGCCGTTATGACTCGTCATCTTTAAAGCCTGCCATATCACCCCAACCTTCTCAACTCGTGAAAAAGACAGCAAAGGTCCAGCGACAACGTCCTTCGCCATCAAATTGCGCATGTAGGGCTCTGCATGGTCTTCCATGTAAGGCAGTCCTTTCATTGTCACAATCTGGTCATACACCCCTTTGTTGAAACAATCGGCAACGGTTTTGGAGATTAAGAGTACAAGCATCACCAGCGGAAGCATTAGGAGATTGTTTGTAAGTTCGAGAAGAATGACGCATAGAGAGACCGTCATTCTCATTGTGCCTCCAAGGAAGGAAGCAGCTCCAAGCAGAGAGAACAGACCCACGTCAAGCTGAGATACTGGTCCCAGAAGTCTACCAACAAGCCGTCCATACGAAGCTCCAGCGAGAATGACGGGAATGAAAAGCCCAGAGGGTATAGCTATGCCATATGTTATGATGCCAAGGCAGTAGACAAACACAAAGAACATGGCGAGGGTGGAGATTTGGAACTCATTCTCAGACCTTGACGTGAAAAGGCTGCGGATTGCATCGTCATTGGTGTTGAGAAGGAGTGAGGAAAGGTCATTGTAATGGTTTGGAGGACACTGGAAACTCTTGTAGATCCCGGATCGACCCACGCTTGGGCACTTTCCCTCTGATCCAATAGGACAAGGGGTACACTGTGAGATCCATGGAAGACCAAATGCACAGCACGAGCTCAGAATTGAAACCGCCATCACAAGCATCACTTTAAATCCCGGACCTCTCCTGCAAGTTATGGATAGAATAAATATGAATTGAGAGAGCAGCCAAACACTTCATCTTAAGACAAGTGACTTACTCGTTGATTAAGGCATATGTGCGGAGGACAATGTCCACAAGGTAGTTGTAAAGGCTTCCAAGAACACCACCAACAACTCCAAGGAAGACTACCGCTAGCAAATCTGGTGTGCTGTAAAGAACTGGTCCAGAGTTGACGTCAAACATGATAAGACCTCCTTTACCGAACAGTCCACATTTGCCAGATCGGCAGAGCTCAATCAAAGTTCGTAACACTACTGCTACAACTGCGGTAGTGAAGAAGGTCCTCCAAAGAAGGGCACTCCTCCACCTAACCAGTTCAACAAAGTTAGTTAGACATGATCCTTTCAATAAAGGTTATAAGGGAGAAACCGAAAAATTACCAAGAAGCAGCTTCTTCAAGGGCGAAAAGAACTCCACCGACTGGAGCACGGAAGGCAGCCGCCACACCAGCAGCAGCGCCGCAAGTGATCAGGTCTCTTCTGTCTCTGTCGTTTTTGAAGAACCTGAGCCACTTCCATGTCAGTTTATACTTTCTGGAACCACCTTGTCCAAGTAAATTAGCAATGCAAGCACCAGTATGCACCATAGGCCCTTCTTTTCCAACTACGAATCCAGCAGCAACTCCAAATATTGACCCAAATATCTGCCAATAAAAAATCATAATTAATATGTTCGATTCAAGACGCTTGGACAGATGGTTTTGGGATCTTACCTTAACGAAGAGGGTGCTCGGAGCTAGTATTGAATAAGCATCTATACCATTGAGATAAGCTTTAACCTCAGGTATGCCAGATCCTGCTGCTGCCGGAGCAATGAAAGCACAGAGAGAAGCAGCAGCAGTCGCCAAGATCAAGTTACAACCAGCGAATGCAAAGAAGGCCTGAAAGTATCTGCAGTTTCAAAAAAAGATTCCGCAGTCATTAGAGAACATCAGAAGCAGAGATGAAACAATGAAAATGCTATTAGACTTACTTTTCCTTGAGCATGAGGTTGCCGGTGAGCAAGAGTTTGAATCCAGCTATGTTCTCAACAGCAAGGTTATTCAAAAAGCCGACAAGGCCAGTGGCTAAACCGATAAGGAACGCAAGCGCCCATTTGAGGATGGTATACTGAAGTATCTCAATCTTCTTCCTAGACCTCCAGTCCTGCTTGAATAGATCATTCTCAAAGATCCTGCCCAAAAATAATAACAAGACACACCAAACTATCATAACAAATAAAAGGCAATACAGCAATAAAATAAAAAAGCAAAAAGAAGATTAAATCTTAAAAGATTTAGAAGACTTAAAAACTCTTTTGCACTTTTACTTAAAAAGAAAATGATGATGTCTCTCAAAAAGCTTCAGTTTTTTTACCTATGAATTAAAAAAAAATGCAACACTATTCATAAAAAAGTACATAACACGACAAAAAGCAACACAACCCAAATAATCTTATCCCATTGATTGTCTCTGTTTTCCAAAACAAAAGGAAAAGTGAAATTGGGAAAACACAAAGACATACTCGTAATCAAGGCTTTCGATGGGACAAGTGTTGGCTCCGACAATTGCGATCTGGGAAGTCGTGTTCTTTCGGTTCCTCGCGAGCAGAGGCTGTTGGAATCCGACAGATCCATCATCTAGAATCCCAGATATCTTCCTTTCGTACGCGTGGATGCCTCCTTCCACCTCTATATCATGGTCGTCGCTACGATCATCCATCTCCTGTTCCACAGTTTTCGATCCCGATCAGATAGGAGATTGGTGTTATATAATTGGTTTATTTAAGAGAGCTCGTGTCCCCCCTGGAATCAAGGACCTCTCGCGCTCAGGTAAATTGTTAAAGTCGATTTTTTTTTTTATTTATTTATTATTTTTTTTTTTTGGAGTTTTGGTTTAGGACGTAAGGTCAGGGGAGTTTTTATTGTTTTCTTTTTTGACATGAGTTTTTGTTGTTTTCCTTTTCCTCCTTTATTTAGCAAACCCAAGTCAATAAGAATGAAATGAACGAAAAAATGTCTCTTTTGTTTTAGTACGATTTGACTGGAAATTGTGGATCCTAAATTCACATTATGTATTGTTCAAAAAAAAAAAAATTCACATTATGTATTTAAAAATATTTTAATCAGGTTCGAGTTAAAAGAAATGGATTATATTGAAGAGTATCGAACTATAGGTGTAAAAAGGAAATAAAATCGAAAACTACAAAATAATGAACAAGTGTTGATGAGTATCTATATTGATGAGTTCGAATATAGTTCAGCAAATACCTTTTATTCAAAGGAGAAATGTGTACCCCAGCAAATACCTTTTTTTTATTAGCAAATACCATTTCTTCTACGTATTAGAATGAATTTTTTAATCAATTTTTATTTCATGCATAAAAGAGTTGTACAGTTTTGTATTTTTAAATTATGTAAGGTGGAGCCGACCTAGTAATTTAGTCCCTATAACGTAATCATAACATAAACAAATTTAAGTCTGCATTAGGAATTTGGGGGTGGTGGAAAGCCGTCTTAGGATATCATTGTTATGGCTAGTGATAGGCTAGTGACAATAAATCAACTGCAATAAACTATATAAATTTTAAAGTTGACCAATTTTTTAAAATGAAATAAATTAACCATCTATTTATGTGAAAAGGAAATTACCTTTTAAATTTCGTAAACGAAAAAAATGCTTGAATTCTATATGATATTATTCACAGTTTAGGATGAATCAACTAACAGCCTTTTTCAAACTCGAGTTTCAAAATCTCAACTTAAACCGTTAGGAAACTTGATCTCAGACATGTGATCTTGGGATTTCAGATTTGATCTGGGAACCTCGGTTCAATGTTTGGTCACATGGTAATATCTTTTGATCATATTAAAAAAATTTAGTTCGTCGTACATATCTAATATATTAATTTAGAGTCATATTTTTTATCTACGATCAAAAATTGTCATTTAAATTTTGAACATTCTCTAGAATCTAATAATAATCTTATCATTTTAAATAGTACGATCATGTTTAGTTCTTTTAATATATCGACATCACTTAATTTAAACGAACTTCTAAATAAATAGTATTTCGGTCATCTACAATCTAAAATATAATAAGAATACACAATTTATATTTTTATATCAGTGAACAGAAAATTTATATTTTTATATCAGTTTAACAATACAAGTATCCACCTTTGTATTGCATTCATATTACAGCATTATATCCACCCTAAATCACTTAGACTAAACCAACTTTATAAGTTGCTTCTCTTTAGTTACCATGTTCTGCACCTGCTACACAAACTCAATTCATATTTGTCAAACGTTCATCATTCCAAAAATTGTGACAACGTTTATATTTACATGAGTTTTGTGTAATACACCATTCCATGCAGTTATCAATATGATGAAGAGTTTAATAAACAAATTCATGTATGTTTCACTTCATTTCACGAATCTTGCAACCTTCGTACATCAAAATCATTTATCTTTATAAGAAAATATACATATATAAATTATATGTTCTGTAAATTAGTGAAACAGAATATTCTAACCACCTATATATAGATTAGTTCAAATCCATAGTAACTTATCTATATTTATTTGTATATATCTTTTTAGATATTCAAATTAAATCTGTTATTTAAATTATTTCTTCGCTGATATTTCGAGAATCCATACCATGCGCGGTTAAATCCTATATTTATATTTAAACATTTATTTTGTTTTATATATTGTTTGCGTTTGCATTTTCTATCTTTTAGAAGGATAGTAGGTTGTCACTGGGTTCTAAAAGCCATATATAAATCATTGTATATGAAGTGCCAGCCAGAAATCCACAAAATCTCTAACTCTAAATGAGTCGCCTATAACTACTAACCTTAATCTTAATTTTCCATCATGTTTTCAATGTTTTGAGATTTTTTAGAAAAGTAATTTTTTAGAGGATCCATTTTGAATTTGTTATTTTTTGGAGCTTTTATTTGGATACATTAGTGAATATATGATATGTTTAAAATTGGATTTAATTTATATTGTTCCATTTATAATCGATTAGTTTTAAAAAATTATAAACATTAATGAATGTAAAATATGTTATTTACAGATTTGATGAATGAAATCTAGAGAAAGAATATTAAGTTATTCTTTAGAAATATCTAGAATTTGAAAATTTGTTAGTTTATATATTTGGGAATATCTTATTTAATAAAATATAAAAAGTTATAATAATTACAACTTTATGGAATCGTATATATTATGGTATATTTATTAATGCTTTTCAAAAATATATTAAAATATTATTATATAAATATGGATTTGTAGTTATATATTATGTGGAATGATTTTATGATTAATCAAGTATTTAAAAACTGCTCAAGAAATCTAAAAGATTTAGAAGAACCTGTATTTGGTGGTCCAAAATTAAAATATAAAACATAAGTCCAAAATATAACTTTAATTTAATAGATTTCATATATTTAATATATATTTTATTTGAAATACAAATGAATATTTTAAAAATAAATTATAACAAATATTTTTAAAATTTAAATTTTAATTATCAGTAAAATATATTAAACTATTTTATATGATTTTATTTATGTATTAAAATGAAAAATTATTTAATTTTATGCTAATTATATTTTAGTGATAAGAAGAATTTAAATTAATAGCGAAAATAAATTTCAAAAGTATTTTAAAAAAGATTTTGTTAGAATTTTTAAAATAAAGTCATCTATTTGTATTTTAAAAGATTAAGATATTATAATTAAATTATATATAATTTAATAAAATTTCTAAGAGATGGTCTAAAAAAATCACACATCAAAAAGTCATAAGATTCTAATTTAAATACGTAATCTCTGGAATTATTAAGAAAATTAGTCTAACCATATCAGCGCATAGCACGGATTGTTTTAGTATCTAGTTCTTATTTGTTTGTTGCATTGTAAAATAATTAAATTTGACTTAAACTGGATCGAGAGTGTTACAGTAATCATTTATTGTGGGTAAACGAGCATTCATCTCGCAACTACGACCATTGATTGATTACGTGGGTACTTTAGGTGTCATGTTTGTTACGTATTAGAGCTAAATTATATCTATTCAGTGTGCTAAATCTGAGTCCATGAACTTACTGTTTTAGCTCCTCATAATTCTCTGAATGATTACATGTTATTCACATCTCTTTCTTCCACTTTTCAGGTGATGCTGAGTTATGTATCACATCTTTCGTCTTAGAAACTCGTTTATATTCGGGAGCATATATCTAACACCCATTCAAATATTTATACAAAGAGATTGTGTTTGGTTTAAATCCAAAAACATGTAATTTAGAAACAGTACCAAATTATATTGTATATATAGTGTATATTTTAAGGGGAAATTACATGTTTACCACTTTTATGGTACCACTTTTCATTTTTACCACCACTAAAGGGACATTTTCAAAAATACATTATTCATTAAGTGGCAAAAGACTTTTATGTTCTTGTTATTATATATATAATAAATTATTATTTAAATAAAAATAAAAAAATAAAAAATAAAAAAAGTGAACTTTTTTATAAATTTTTTTTTTGAAATTTTTTTTTTCAAATTTCTTTTTGAAAAGCAAAAATTATGTTTGAAACTATTTTTTTAATTTTTAATATATTTTTTAAGTATTTATTATATATTTATTAGAATCCTAAATTTCACATTCCAAAACCTACTCCACCCCTCAACTCTAAACCCTAAGTCTAGATTAGTTAACCCTAAGGGTATAATTATCTTTTATCTTTCATTAAAAGTGAGGGTAAAAGTGGTTAGTGTAAACATGAAAAGTGGTACTATGAATATGCTATTTGTGGTAATTTCCCATATTTGAAAACAAATTTACCAGATATTTGCATAATTTGTTTAAAATTTTAATTTTATAAATTTGATCTATTAAAATTTTGATGTATTTAAAAATTAATGACAAAAATAAAACCTCTCAAATAATTAAGTGTGGTTAGGAAAAACTTATAAACTAAAGATTTACTAGTAGCATTTCTTTGTGTTACGGTAAATAAAGTTAATTTGGAGATGTTTACGTTAAATACTTCATAACAAACTTAATTAACATGTTTTATCATTAGAAAATTATTCTAGGACACGAAAATCTTAAATTCAGTTTTTGATTCTGCTAGATGATCATCCAATAATGCTGCCCATATGTAAGCACCAAAGGGACCATCCAATGGAGTTTTTAATAATTGTTGTATTTTTTTCCTAATTAGTTAACTCCAATATATTATGACGATATGTTATCAAGTTAAGAAAGTTCTAATTTCGCTTGAAAAGAAATATAGACAAACTCTTACCAACTATTTTCTTAATTTATCATACACACGATTAATATCAAAGATGAATTTCAACAAAATTTGTGTTTGAACGCATAATCCATGATCTCAACCACAAATTCTCATCAGATTTACAAACACATACAATAAACCAATTATATATAACATCTTGCAGCCTTTTCACAAAAACATTCTCCTGCAGCATATCACGCACGCAGGCGCACACATTTAGTAGATACCTACAAATGTTGAAAACTGTACAAGAAAACATACACAGATGGTTGCCGCAAATGTCATGCAGCAATATCAGAGACGAAGGACATGGTTCAGAGGACTTTGAGGAACACTACCTGTTCTGCCCCAGAACCTACGTTCTTCATTACACCCGAACTTTCCATTACCAGTACCACCACCGGAGCTATGGGCGTTACTGGGTGGATCCCAGCCTCTCTGTAAAACTAAAGGGGGTGATGGTGGTGGTCGCAGCCTACAAGTCAAGTTGTTAGGTGGCTGAAGGTAAGCACTGTGGTGGTGATAGCTATGTGGTTGAGTGATGTTTGGACTGCTCTGTACTTTATGCATTGGGTAAAGCCTGCTCAACTGGTAGCTGCTACCAGTTTCAGACAGCTCGTGATTATATCCATCAGGTGATGATTCTGATCTCGGAGAAGAAGAAGCACTAGCAGAGAGGGTGAAAGAAGGTCTTGTTCTGATTGGGGCTCGAAGAGAAACACTCTTGCGAAGAATTCCATTGACTGCTTCGATGTAGCGCTGCTCTATCGTTTGTGGCTCGATAGGACCTAACTGATTCTCGAGAACCAATGGGTTCGCTGGAAACAAGAACGTTCTTAGCTTCGGAGCTTCGTGACGGTTGTATTCATCCATCATGTGTTTGAGATCTTCGTCGGACTTTACGGAGACTAAGGCGTCGAGATCTTCAGGGATGATTTGGTATTTGAGCACGACGTCGTTCTCTGTGATTTCTATGAGTTTCTTCATGAGTTCTGAAATTAAGTTAAAAAAATATTTCACAACAATGATTTTGATTACTGCAGGAGAAGATTAAGAGAACACGAGGTTAGTGGTCCAGTGATTAATTTGAGGGCAAAGTCTAATACTGTAAAACCACCTGGGTTCGAATACCATTCGAATACCGGTCACTAAAGAATTAATGTTTCCGCATAGGGCCAATAAAGTAGGCTAGGCTGTGGTTAATCTGGATCCACTTTAATGGGGCCATGCTGCCCTTATATAATTCAAAAAAATAGAGAAGTTTAAGAGTCGTTTTACCTGCGAATGTGATGTCTGGAGAAACGGCGATGACACGAGTCTCTCCGCCGACGTATTTGAGAAGGCCGTCGGAAGGTCTAGGGAGGATTTTGCCGCCAAAGCTGCTCATGAACTTCAATTTATTCCTCGGCGATCTCTCTCCCATGGACATTTTTGCCGCCAGGATCTTTTAGGGTTATTTTTTTTGAAAAATAAAATAGGAAATATCAAAGAAAACAAAGAAATGCAAATTGAAACCCCGATTAATATATTTTAAAAGATTGATGCTCTAGCCTCTTCCTTCTTCGGATCAATTAAAAATGATGAGATTGATGTAGAAATGCATGATGAAGAAGAAGAAAAGAGGTTGATCAAATTGTTGTTAATTCGGGAGTTTTTCAGAGCTTTTTCTACAAAAAAAATATTATAAAGCAAGAAAATAGGTGTAGGAGATTTCGTCGCCGTAAGATTTTATTAGATTGTTGGGATTTTGGCTATTTTTGGATTTTATTATTGATAAGAAAGCAGCATTTGCATATGTCACAAATGTCAACTTATAGCAAACTTTTTTCCAGTTTTTACAAACTATTTTTCTACTTTTCTGCCAACCCAAGTTTATATACATCATTATCAATGTTTATGTAACAACCATGATTTTCTAAGATCATTTCCAACCCAACTTTATTTTTATCTCTATATTTTTCTATAAAATAAAAAAATATATTATAGAAGTAAAACTGTTCAAATGTATGTATTTATAATAGAGTTCCTCTGTATATATATAGAAGAAAATATAGAGATATGTTATTTTCACCTGTAGAGGTAAAAAATAACTTTACTTTATATTTTCCTCTGAAATAGATGAACTCTATTATAAAATAGGTGATTGAAATAAGCTGTAGCTTTATGTTTTTTTGCTGTAGAATTTAAGCTCTAGATTTATTTGATGTAGATTATTTTGTTGTACCTTTGTAAATCACTATTTAGTTCCTCTGAAAATAAAGCTCTTTACACCATATTTTGATTTTGTATAAATTTTTTTTGCTGTGAGTTTTTTAAGGAAAGAAAAACTCGATTTGATGTTGGAGATAACACGACACAACACCTCGCCTCCATCACAGCTAGTTGATAGATTGATGAGAGTATAGAATTGGAAGAAATATTATTGACTCTCATGGTGAATAGATTACAATATGCATATAGATGAGTAGATAACTAAACATAATTCCTAAACTAATATGGAATATTAAAGATAAGTTCTCTATTCTAATATATTGATGTATATCTTGATTTTGGGTTTGGGTCGATCTTCCACATCTTTCAATACTCTCCAGCAAGCTCATACATGGTAACACGTGTGAGATTGAATATATTTTCAAAGTATGGTACTGCAGCTTGTTAAAGCAGCATTAGAAGTGGTTATCTGAAAAAAAAAGCAACAGCGATTTGTAGTAGTAAAGTAGTGCTGAAAAGACGGTCTTGTTGTTGTGAATGAAACAAAGGCGGTTTTAAAGAAGCAACGGCTTGATGAAGCTCGATTGCTTGAGTATAAGTAGAATTTGAACGTTGCTTGATGACTATATAGCTGGCCACCCATTAATTCTATTTTGTAATATTTTCTTCGCTAGAGCAGAGAGTTTACATTTTGATCCACTGATATCCTTTTATATGTTTATATATAAATTTTCATACCTCTTTCATTTTGAATACCCAAGATAATTTTGATTGATGAGTCTTTCACTGATATCCTTTTATATGTTTATATATAAATTTTCATACCTCTTTCATTTTGAATACCCAAGATAATTTTGATTGATGAGTCTTTCACTGTTCAAGAAATTCGCTTTCCAAAGAAAATAATTTATACATTGACCATATGCTTTCTTTTCCTTTGTTCCACAGAAGTCTTTATTCCCACATGTAAATATTAATATGATACCCACGTCTAAATATTGACCAAGTTCACAACGCATTTGACGACGTCTCAAGAATTTTTCTGACGGGCAATCGCGTGAGACCGAGTAGTTAAGGCCTCTGAAAGCTTATAAATAGCGATCTCTTCTCCCTGATCCGACCAATGACTTCCCCAGACAGGAAAGGTAAGGCGACGACAGAGCAATCCTCCCCACTTCCTTCACTTCCAGATGATTTGCTGTTGACCTGCTTCGCACGCGTCTCCACATTGCACTACCCAACACTCACCCTCGTCTCCAAAAGATTTCAATCACTCATCGCCTCACCTGAGCTGTACAAGATCCGATATACATTAGGCCGCACTGAGAGTTGTCTCTATGTGTGCTTTGGGTCCGATCATGACCCTAACCCTCGCTGGTTCACTCTCTGCCTGAAACCTGACAGAAACGTGAATAACGGGTCAAGTGGGTATGTTTTGGTTCCAACCTCAGTTCCCCATTCTGCTCCTGCGCACTGGTCTGGTCTTATTAGCGGACCTTCCAATGATATCTACAACATCGGCGGCCCCCTTGAGGATGCTCCATCCTCAAGCGAGCCGGGAAACATGTGGGTGGACCCAATGGTCGATGTCCTTGATAGAAAGATATATGTAACAAGAGGCTGCAATCCAAACACTCGAACTTGGGACCCTGAGGGGTCGACCCCTCACGCTTTTGTAAGCTTAGTGGTTAGAAAAAAAGTTTACATGTTTGGATCCTCTGGCGATTCGGTTTACAAACCCAAAAACGGTCAATGGGAAAGGTTTTGGGGTTGGAAACCGAGTTTGGGATGGTTTTCCTGTTGCGTGGTTGAAAAGGTACTGTACCGTTATCGTTCCGAAGAGTTCAAATGGTATGACACCAAGGCAGGGCACTGGAGGAAGTTAAAGGGTTTGAAAGGACTGCCTAAGTTTGTCAGTTATGGTTTTCAGTTGGTTGATTATGGTGGGAAGTTGGCGGTTGTGTGGGCCGAGCTCGTGCCTAACGGTGGCGATAAGAAAAAGGTTGTTTGGTGTGCGGTAATTACTCTTGAGAGGCCTAAGAGTGGCGATGAGATTTGGGGGGAGATCGAGTGGTGTGACGTGGTTTGTACAGTCCCCAAGTCGTATCAATTGGAGTATGCTCTTGATGCTACTCTCTGATCAATCACATACCATAACAGGTGACTCTTTTATTTTTATTTTTTTACTAATTGTGGATTCTCCTGCAATTAACTTCATTTAACTTGTATCTTTCATAAAAAAAGAAGAACCAAAACAAGATATTCATTTGATTCAAGAGTGTTTTTTGCCTTGAACTGTACAATAAAATAATTCTCTGTTTCTTTGTGATTCAATGAAAATGTGTCGTAATATTTGGCGTCTAGATTGCTTCTTCTTCTTCTTACCATCTCTCCATAAAATGCAAATGGTTTATATTCTTGTTTTTTTTTGGTTGCTCTGATAAGCAAATCTCTATTACTCAGAGATTAGGTGTTAACACATGAAGAGGTCATCTACGGTTTTGTTAGTTACTGACATGAAGCAATGACTACATAAACATCATCAAGCGACCATTTTCTAAGCTTTGATTTATCTGAAGGATTTATAACAGCTTGGTCCATACCCGCAAGGCGATAACCGATTATGATTTCTTGTCTTTGACGAGCCCTTCTCATTATATCATAGAAGCAAACCTCTTCTTGGTCATATATGTAGAATTCTGCAGGTCTTATGCACAATTCGTTACCCTGCAGCAAAAATAACTATACTCATCAGAGAAAATTGATATCATTTGGCAAAGCACGTTACATTCTTATGTACCTTCTCAGCGAAAAGCTCTTCCAAAACACGGTTTATTTGTTTATCTTCTGCGACCATAGCAAGAGCCATACTAACTAGCTCGTTGGATAGTACGTAATCACTTATTCTGGAGACAGAGACAAGGTTCTTTGTTCTTGAGTCCAGAATTTCACTTATCACAATGGATTTATCTGAAGCTTGCTGCATTTTACGGATCCAACAGCTACTTGGGAACACGTTTGATTTTGAATCTTTGCAGGGAAGCCGTTTAGACTGTCGATTAACATAGGAAAACAGCAGCTCTCGTTAGTAGTCATATATTTGTTGGGACAGGCATACATAAAGATTTTCATATACTAAAAAAACTAACTGAAATGAAATGGTACATAAGAGCACGAAGCAATGTAAATGACAACCCCACAACATGTTTGTTTTGTTTAGAAAGATGTTCAATCCGATAAAACTGAATCAATTAAAACGAACTGAAATAGAGAAAGTGGTTTGGATTTGGTAATACCGTATTAATTGAACGGATGTTATTTTTAAGAAAATGCAGTGTATGAATATGGTTCAAATATACTTATCAATCAAACCGAATAAATGGACTAATTGAAATAGAATAGTACAATTATATATAAATTATATAATATAACTGATATATATATATATAGTTTTTTTTTTGTGATATAACTGATATATAAGACGCCAATTTGATTTGACTTTGATATTTAAGACGCCAATTTGACTAATTTGTTATTTTGTTTTAACTTAAAGTTTTTATTGACACATTTGTGCTACAATTTAGTTATTTAATAATATTATGATATTTCTAAGTTTTTATTTTTACTTTACTAAAATTATAATAATTTTTTAAACTAATTATTTTGTACTAGTTAAATAAAACAAACATTATATTTAAAATTTAGAGTACTGAAAAAATCTTTTAATAAATTTGATTTTAATAATATAAATTAAAGATAAATATAGTTATGGTCTTTTTTAGTATAAAACCGAATAAACATATATCGATAGTATACAACCGAGTCACACCAAATTTAGTATAGTTTTAATATTATAGTTAATTTTTATAAACCAAAATACTGAAAAACAAAAAGCCAAACCGTTACTGACCGAAATCCGAATTGAAACAGCCCTATTAGAAGCCATAGGATATGTACCTGTATATCTCGAATAAGGAGAAGCGTGGCAAGAGATCGGGAGTCTGAATGAACAATAGAGTTTTCCAGTGACTGTTCTGCAAGAATTAAGATCTGCAATTTGATTTGGTAACATGGCATATGTATTCTCAAGCTACATCAACCAGACAAAGCAAAAAGAAACCAAACAACTTACCGAGTCAAAAGTTTCTAGAGGTAAACTCTCTAAATGACGCCTAATGACTGCATTTCCCTGCCTATGCACAAGACTTATATTCACCAATTTGGATATATTCAATCCTGCATCTGTCAGCTTTTTCTCTCTTTCCTGATCTGGAACCTCATTAAACATCCACAACTCTGATCCAGGCGCAAGCAGAGCTTCTAGCACCTATAGGAATAGAAAAGTATATTACCCACAAGATAGTATATCTACTACCATCAACTTATTTATGCTGTAGTTCTTATTTTATATAACATGCACCTTGATCATATCATCAATGTCACGGCGCCAACCACAAAATAGTATTTTCTCTGGATATTTTGGGGGATTCTGCATTTTTGGAAAATGACACATCCGCACCTACAATGTGAACACATCTCTATGTACATGATGAACTGATATAACTATATTATGAACTCATGTTAGCTTGACAGGGTACATATTGTCAATGGCAAAGTAGATTCAGGATGTCCAACAATTTTATGCATATATTTACATGAGAGGGAGGGAAGCAAACCTCAGGAAGTGAACCAGGAGCATAAGTGTCATCATCCTCGGCTATAACAAGTATTTCATCTCCTTCTTCCAGAACATAGTTGTCACTCGGATTCAAAACTATTTTCCCATCCACTGCAATCTTCACTCCGCAGGGAATAGCATTTGGAAATGAAAGGAGGACATCTTCAAAACGGCGACCATCAAGCTGAGGCCACTTCTTTATGTAAAATTCAGCATTCTCAAAGCCCAATATATCCTCCCATATCTGACAACGGTAATATAAGAAGAGTTAAAAGCAGAAGGATACATGCATCTCTGCTTTTCATTTTTCTAAAGTTTCTCGTAAATGATGGACGGAGTTTCCTCATTTAGAGAGACTAACCTGCGCAAGGCCAGGTTGAAGAGCGCATTGTATCATTAAGCGTCCAATCACATCATGAGCTACAACTGTTTCAATGCGCTCCCCACCAACAAGCTTTACCAATGGCTCGTTGTCAAGATCACACATTTCAACCACAACATGCCCTTTCAAACCCTCCTTCACTCCCGTTAGACTGAGAACCACCCTTAACGCACGTGCATCGCTCTGTTTAAACTAATCCTAAAAGCAATTAATACTTGACAAGAAACAGCATTACCATAGTGATGGAGAGAGCAAGAAACAACCTGATCAGCGTTTTCATCAGATCCAAGTACAATGATAGCACGCGCATTTGAAACTGAAACCTGTCGATCGATCAAACGCTTTCACTTGTCAGATGAAGACTTAATGCAAAATTTTAAGCTTAGAAACAGAAACTTGACCTTCTTTAAATCAGCGAGTATAAGTGCACTACCACTTCTACATATAACTGATGTTCCCATCAAATCAAATTCGAATTTGGCAATATCATTCTCCATCTCTTCCTTGTCTCTTTCCGCTAGCACCACTACAACACCTCCACCAATGCTTTTATTTGCTATTGCCAGCTGCTTCAAAAGGGAACCCTACACATCAATACAAGATGATTTTCTCTGTTTCTAAGCTTTTTTAATTTTATTTTATTGCCAACATTACACAAAAAAGCACAAATTACCAATTTGTCACTCCATCCAAGTATTAGTATATGATTGCTTTCAAGGACTTCACTTTTCCCTTTCCTCAGAGAATCCACCATCTTCGAGATAGCATCTGAAATGAGTCCAAGCATTGTAGCGAATATCAACATGCCTCCTGCGCTTATAGCCACGGAAACTATCCTCGGTCCGACGCCTATCCTATCAGCGTGGTTCCCTGAATCCGCCACAAAAGTCCACGAAAGCCAAAGGGCTTCATCCACCCCACAATCGCTGACTGCATACAACGCTAAGCCACCGTATACTATAAGAACTACCGTTGCGAAGAGAAGGGCGAGTAGCTTAGCATATGGATATACTGAAAAACACACATCCAATGAATAAGCTATTCTTTTCTTCAAGGGAACCTCTTCTTCTTTCTTCTTCTTGTTTGTTCGTTTCAGTAGATTCTTGACGTATGAGAGATCGTCTAGATACATGTACAACAAAATGGGTAAGGCTATAGTCATAATCACACTGTATAAAACAACAGCTCTATTATTAACATCTTCCATCTGTGGATTCTCGTTGTTGCTACTGCTTCTGCTACATCTTGTTAAAAGGATGGAGTTCTCTGCCTGTGACAAGAAAGCAGAAGTTGGGAGATAACACCAATTTAAATAAATAAAAAAATAAAAATAAAAAAAAACTCTCACTCTCTCTCTTGTAAACTTAATACAGAAAGAAAAGTCTGAGGTTTTTTCAAACATAGTGTCCAGTTCCGACCAGAATAACAAAAAAAAGAAAGAAACATACCTCTAGTTTTGCAACTTTAGCTCGAAGAAACATCACATAAAGAAAAGAAAATGAACAAATGAATTTGAGCTGCAACAAGAGTTAAAAAAAACATTAGAAAACGCCAAACAACTCACTATGCTTGAATTGGTGAAGACAGAGAAAAAAAAACATAACATACACAATGAGTAAGAGAAAAATGAGTCCACAGCTTAGTTATCCTTTGACTCGGTGATTGAGTCGCCAAAACTTGACTCGGCGCCGATTCAGAGTTCAGCACCGCCACCGCGGAGTTAGTGGTGTCACTGTCGCAGCTGCCACCGTCACCGTCCCGTCGAAGATCAGAGGCGGAGTCGTATCTGTAAGTTGGAACCAGAGGAGTTGTAAATCTTCGGTATGATCCCGTCGGCAACGTTTTGGATCTCCGGAACAGAGACGACTTCTCCGAGCTTCTAGAGCTATGATTCGGCATCGCTTGAGATATAGAAACTGAGAGAGGTGATCACTGACAATGAATCAAGGTCGCCATGGAAGAGATCTGGAGAGAGCTTCTTCTTCAGTGTAATTTTCTTTTGTCTTTTCACTATTTTGTCAACAGTTTTTTTAAATAAATTAATGAAAAAGTAAATGGAGGGAGAAGGCCTTTGATTACCCAATTTAGAATAAAAATCTTCGGTTAACTTACCTTACTCTTGTTGTAAAATATCAACAAAAGAGTGGTAAAGATAGTTGTATAAGAAGCTAATATATTCTTACAATAGTCAAAGGCGAGTTGATCTATATAGTCAATGATTTTCCATTTCAAGGGATAATAGCATCAGGACTCGCAAGATGAACATTTGCAATATTCCAAAGATTGATCGACCCTAAGAAATGATACAATTTAGACCGATCAGTTTTTACCATGTTAGTTATAAGATTATTTCAAAGCTATTTTTTATTTTTATTTTTGAATTATACATTGATATCATGACCTCCGTAGAAGTGGTCCAGACTAGTTAAGTGTTGCCAACTATTATGTTATTATGCCCAACTTTCATATCTGAAATTTAGTCGGCCTTTATCGATGAGATATATTTTATAGATAATATTTTGATAACTCACGAGATGTTTTATGTGTTGCGTACGAATCCAAATGGACGTCACATACCGAATGACGATAAAACATGATGGAGTGGAATTTCATTGAGGCAATAATGGAAAAGATGGGATTTTCACATATGTGGATCGGTTCAATTATGAAATGATTAAGTCTATTAAGTACCATGTGCTTTAAATGGCGACCCAAAAAGGGAATATTACACCGAAGCGGAGGATAACATGAAGGAGATCTTTTGTCTCATTTTATTTTTATCTTACGCACGGGAGCTCAAGTTAGCTTTGTAAATCATGTAGAAGTTCAGGGTAAAATAAAGGGTGTGCAATATGCATGTGCTAGTCCTCTAGTGTCTCACTTCAATTTGCAGATGTTGACTATTTTTTTGTAAGGAGGAACTCCGTGAATATGATGAAGTTATGATTTTCTTCCAAACTAATGGAAAAGCATTGGGACAATGAATAAATTTTGATAAATCATTTTTTGCTTTTTGGCAAATGATTTCATGGGACAACAAAGGAGTCGAGTAAAACAGTTTTGGGTATTCAAAATGAGGAAGCTATTACGCTAGCGCTTAGAGAAGATTATACCCAACTTCATATCTGAAATCCAGTCGGCGTTTATTGATGAGAGATAGTTTATAGATTGTATTTTGATAGCTCAAAAGATGTTTTATGTGCCGCGAACGAATCCAAATGAACGTCATAAGCAAATGACAATAAAGACAAACATAAGCAAAAAATGATGGAGTGGGATTTAAATGAGGCAATAATGGAGAAGATGGGATTCTTACATATGTGAATCGGTTCGATTATGAAATGTATTAAGTCTATTAAGTACCATGTGCTTTTAAATGGCGACCCAAAGGGAATATTACACCGAAGCGGGGATCTTTTGTCTCATTTTATCTTTATCTTATGCATGGGAGCTCTAGTTAGCTCCCTAAATCATGTAGACGTTGAGGGTAAGATAACGGGGATGCAATATTCATGTGATAGTCCTCTAGTGTCTCACCTAAGTTTTGCAGATGATAAATTTTTATTTTGTAAAAAGAAACCCCGTAAATGTGATGAAGTTATGAAATTTTTCCAAACTAATGGAAAAGCATCGGGACAATGTATAAATTTTGATAAACCATATTTGCTCTTTGGAAAATGATTTCATGGGACAACAAAGGAGTCAATTAAAACTGTTTAGGGTATTCAAAGTGAGGGAGGTATGGGCAATTATCTTAGCATTCTGCAGATATCAATGGGTCAAACTGCGAGCTCATTGCGTTCATTAAGGTAAGATTAACAAATATAGTGAGTGGGTCGTCAATTAAATGGTTGCCTAAAGGTGGAAAGGAAGCCATGATAAAATTAATTTCTTTGGCTTTCCCCATTCATGTTATATCCAGTGTTTTTTTTTCTTTGGAGATTTACGAGAAATTAGCTAGTGCCCTTGCACACTTCTGGTGGAGTTAAACCCCTCCAAGGAGAGTGATTCATTGGATGAAATGAGAGAAGATGTGTCTACCCAAAAAAATCACTACAATAAATGGTCTTTCTTAGCGTAAGAAAACGCTATTATATGCTATAGATAGTCTTATAAAAACTGGTATGTATGCCCCAGCTATAATAGGTCTTCTCTATATTATAGCAGTTTTATGAATGCTATTGTCTTCGAATCATATGATATGCACTTATTATAGTTTGCTAGGTGAAATTTATAATTATAAATAAAATAACTAAAAATTAAATCGAAATTTATTTGTAATTGAAAATAAAATAAATTTTATTTATGAATTAAAATCGGTTTACAAATAATTTGATTTATAAATTAAACCGGTTTACAGATAAACCTGGTTTAGAAACTAAATCTAAAAATACACAAAAATTAACCCTAACTCCTCTGCCTCCACCATGGCATAACCGCCACCACCTCAGTCTTCGTCGAGGTCTGATAAGCTGCTGAGAACCTGCTCGTTTCTTATTCATCTGCCTCTTCTCTCTGTCTCCGTCTGTTTTTCATCTTGTCTCCTCTTCTTTAGTGAGATGAAGAAGCTGGTCTGTCGTTACGAATCCGTCACCACCTCCAGTTCATCAAGCTATATTCGTGACGCCACCACCTCCGTTTCATCAAGTTCGTCATACAACCGATTCATTGCATGTTGTTCATTGTGAAAGTTTTTGGCTTCGATTTGTGAAAGTTTTCTCACACTTTGCTCCAACAGTGTGGAGTGCTCGTTCATTGTGTTCTACAAGACTTGAACCTGCGAGAGAAGTTCAGGATTGTCTGTATAGGCGTTATTATTCCGAGCTATGTGCAACTCAGTGATTTGACTTAACACGGCGTCAATCATGGCCCACAACTCAATTTCAGCCAGGGTGGCCAAAACTGCTCATTATGCTCACTCCATCATCGTTACATAGTCTAGATTACTTCCTTCCTTACAGCGTCAAAATGTTAGGGTAGATTCATGCAGGTACGTTGATGACACTATAAAACGTTAAGTAAGCAGATGACAAGCAGGAAAAGAGATCAAAAGTATTGTATTATTGATCTTTAGAGCCGGACTACAATGTTTGGTATATGAACCCTAGTTATATCCGCCTAACTCTGGTATTTATGTATTGGATAGCCAAACCTTCTTTTTAGGGTATGGATCTTCCTTATATATGTTGTTCATAGTCGGAAATTAGGTTAAAGACTTCCATATTCTAAAAATGAAAAAAATCACTTTTAGTAGAAATCTTCTATTTTACATGGAGGCAGAGATGGAGCCGGGTTTGAGCCGGAGTTTCTCTAGGCAGAAATATGAAAGCCGGTGTCCTGCTCGAAAGCATGAGTAATATCTTCCTGAATTATTTATTCCAACAGTCTTGATTACCTTTTCTGATCCCGAAGAGACCGACAAACAAAAAACACTGGTGAGAAAGATGTAACCAAAGCTCTAAAAAGAGTCAGAGAGAGCATCTCTTTTATAGAAAAGAGGTATGGTGGTGAATAATTTAACTCCTCAGTGAACGAAAATGATAGAAATAGACACAGATAATCCCAGTGAACTTACAGTAAATTCCTCATAGGATAGAAATATAACACTGGACGCAAATTAAAGGTCTCCGGTGAATAAAACATTATATGTAGCCTAAAAATGGCATAGTTCTTTTTAATTACAAAGCTACATAATTTGAAAGCATTTCCTACATTTTCCTTGAATTGAATAACAGCACCATTAAATCATATAATTAGATTACAAAATCTGCCACTAAAAAAAATAAGATACTTCACTAAAATATGTTAACTCATTGTCACTAAACATAGGTCAGTCAGTCCAGTAAAAATAATATTGTATAGTCTAATAGTAATAGTAAATTTAATGCTAATTTGTAATATATTACCAAAATTAATTCATGAATCTTATCATTTATATAAAATTGTAAATCAAATACTTCAGATCAGATTAGTATTTCAACTTAATTATGTAAATTATTTCTCTTATAAATTTAGCTACAACTTTATTACAAAAATGAAATCACATTGAAAAGAAGGAAGCAGATAATAAACTAGACTTCTTCTTTTATAATTTCTACACATGTAACATATAGATTCCTTTTTAAGAAAACATAAAAATTAAAAAAAAAAATTTGAAAAATTTTGAAAAGTAACATAAGTAGGTACAAACCAAATGCTTATTTTATAAACAAAACTAACAAAATATATTCTTATAAACATACATAAAAATAAGAAATTAAGGCATATGTAACCTATATTTTTATAAAAAAATATTGTAAATCTATTATATATTGGCAATTTAAATCTTTTACAAATAAATTAAGTTAGTAATATATATCCGCACTACGTGCAGACCAAGATCCTAGTATCTTTTAAAAGATTCATAGAAACCAATGTAGTTAGAATATAAAGAGTATATTTTTTTTTTGGTGGGCAAAAGGGAGAAAAGCCTCCCTATATTATTAGAAAAAAGTCCGACAACTACGACATCACTACATGTCTAAGACGAGAAACGCCTAAGACATCATCCTCAAGAATCGAAATTACATCAGATGGTACGTAATCGAAACTATGAATTCCTAATGGTAAAGTAAAAGCATAGTTGGCTAACCCATCGGCTAGACGGTTAGCTTCCCTATACACGTGATCAATTCGGACAATCCAGTCCTTTGAAAGATAGCCATGGCACAGACGTACCAGGAACGACAGTGGGTGAGTCTCCTCAATTCCTGTCTTAAGAAATCCAACCACAACTGCTGAATCCACCTCTAGCTCCAACCTTGTGATCCCCCTTTCCCATGCCAATACCAGTCCATAATACACCCCCCACAATTCTGCCAGTGGAGCAGAGCATCGACCAATATTCATTGCAAAGCCTCCGCACCAATCTCCAAATTTGTTTCTCAACACCCCACCTGCAGTTGCATCACCAGGGTTTCCATGTGATGCCCCGTCTGTATTGAGTTTAATCCACTCATCTCGCGGACCTATCCACCCTATTCTTCTCTCCTCTCGTTGCGGCACACTGTTCTGATTTCCTAGGGCGCATGTTGCTCTGGTCACCTCTGTTGCTTTATCCTTGACAAATTTTACTCTGTCTCTGCACAATCGAGTGTCCCCAAAAACATTTCCACACCTCCATTTCCATGCCCACCATACCGTTACTGCAAAAAAGGTGGACCATGTGCTCTCTCCTATCATCTGGTTATCCCCCAGGTTTGTAAACAGCCATTGAAGTAGTGGCTGGGTAAAGAAAGTCTGTCTTTTACCCATTGGAACCACACGATTCCATATTCCTTCCATTGCTGGACAATCCCGAAGAACATGTAATACCGTCTCTGGAGCTCCCTTACAGACTTCACACGTGTTCGCAGCACCAAGATGCCGTCTGTATCTCTCACAATTGGTCATGATAACTTGCTGTCCAGCTAGCCACAGGAAACATCGTACTCTCTCCGGAGCTACGACCGTCCATATACGTTGATAGAACCTCTCCATGTTCTGTCTCGGTGAGACAACAGAAGTTAACAGCCTGTAGGCTGACTTTACAGAAAAGCTTCCATTATTGGTTCCTTTCCAAGCTACTCTATCCTTCGCTCCAGTTACGTGATCAGGCACGACTGCAAGAAGCTCAAGTCGTTTATCCTCTGTAAGATACGGAGCAATGTTCTCCAAATCCCAGCCAATGCCGTCCTTCCACAAATCTCTGATTAGTTGATTTTCTTGACCTTGTGGCAGAACAGATGTGAGCGATAGCAATAGAGGATCATCCGATAGCCAAGTATCTGACCAAAACTTAATCTGTCTTCCGTCTCCGAGCACCCATCTATGCCCTCGAGCCACTACTTCTCTTAGTCCGAGACCCACGCTTCTCCAAGTAGAAGACCAAGTTCCTTTAGCCATCATCCATCTCATATCTTTGAGATCACCTACGCTGTATTTCTTTCTCACCACCTGAGCCCATAAACTTTGCTCATTATTCATAACTCGCCATCCAACTTTTGCTATCAGTGCCTTATTCATCTCTTTTGAGCGCCGGATTCCTAAACCTCCTTCATTCTTATGTTGGCAAATTTTGTCCCATGCCACGAGATGAAGCTTCCGTTGGTCTGAGGAGCTCCCCCAGAGAAAGTTGCGCGCAAGTCTGTCTAGTTGATCAAGGGTACTCTGTGGAAGCATAATTGTACTCATGGTATGTACCGGAATTGACGACAGTACCGATTTGGTAAGTGTCACACGGCCCGCAAAGCTCAGCGTCTTGCTCTTCCAACCTGCAAGGCGAGATGAAACCCTTTCAAGGACCTCTCCAAAGGTGTCCTTGTTAATCCGCTTCTGCAACACCGGCATGCCAAGATATTTGCCCAGGTCATGTGTTGTTTGAATACCACTCTCATGACTAATCATTCTTCCCATCTCCTGCGAAACATTCAAAGAGAAGAATATTTTGGATTTCTCCAAGTTGACTTTCTGGCCAGATGCTAAGCAGAATCTTTCCAGTACACCTCTAATGACACGTATCTGAGCAACTGAGGCCTCCGCAAACAGTATAAGGTCGTCTGCAAACAAGATATGGGATAACAACGGTCCTCCTCGTGATAGTCGTATAGGTTTCCAATTGTTCTCCACTACAGCTCGATCAATAAGGTGGCAAAGCCGTTCCATACACAGAACAAAAAGATAAGGAGACAAGGGGTCTCCCTGCCGTAAGCCCCTCAGTGGCTTGAAACTATCAGTCATCTCTCCGTTCCACAACAGACTCATCGATGGTCCTGTAACACATTGCATAATCCACCTTACGCAAGTATCAGGGAACCCGGCTGCCTGTAAAGTATCTTCCAAAAAATCCCAGCGTATCCTGTCGAAAGCCTTTTCGAGATCCAATTTCAACAGCATCCAACCCTTCCTGCCCTTCTTCCGGCGCATCGAATGGACTGCTTCTTGGACTACCACTATATTATCTGTGGTAAGTCGGCCTGGAAGAGAACTTGATTGTGCTGGCCCGATGATTTTGTTCATGATCCCTTTCATCCTTCCCACCAATGTCTTTGTGATCGTTTTAAATAAGACATTGCAGAGGCTTATTGGTCTGAATTGCATTATTCTCTCAGGTCTCACAACCTTCGCGATAAGCACCAAGACTGCATTGTTTGTGTTCTGCGGTAATTCCCCCGTTCTAAAGAAGTCGAGCACAAACTGAATCACCGAGCTTCCAACCGTATCCCAACATCGCTGGTAGAACACTGGTTGAAATCCATCCGGCCCTGGGGCTTTGAAGCTTCCCATGTTTCTGATCGCTGTCGCTATCTCATCTGCAGTGAAAGGCCGCTGCAAATCATGTTTATCCGCATATGACAGCGTCGCGAAGCTCCCCCGAGGTAATGCTTCCACTGATTGTTCCACATCATCCAAAGAATAAAGTCTCCTGTAGTAGGCGATCGCCAACTTCTCTAGCTCTTCTCCATTGGTCAGCCACTGCCCCTGCTCATCTTTTAGCATCTCAATCCTGTTCTTCCTCCTACGGATGATCGTTGAAGTGTGAAAGAATTTTGTATTGCGATCTCCTTGTGTAAGGAGCTTCTCACGAGATTTTTGATACCAAATAATCTCCTCCTGCTCCAACACTACATCAAACTCATTTGTCAAACTACTCTCCTTCTGTAGTAGTTCATTCGTTGGATTACCTTCGATCCTCTTTTGAACATCCAGAATCTCAGTCAAGAGCCTTTCTTTCCTTCTCTGAACATTACCAAACACTTCCTTATTCCATCTTTTCAGAACTCCTTGTAACTTCTTTAGCGCCAGTCTCGTATCCAGATTACTATCCCACGAGGCTGTCACTAGATCTTTAAACCCCTCATGAGTTAGCCATGCCGCCTCAAAGCGAAATGGACGACGACTCTTGTTCGTCTGTAGTATAGGCTCCAAATCAACGTATAATGGAGCATGGTCAGACGCAAGAAAAGGTAAGTGTGTTACTGTTGCCTCCTGCCATTTGAGTCGGGCATGAGGGCAACAGAGAACACGGTCCAAACGTTTCGCGATAAAGAGACTCTCCGCTCGTCCTCTCTTCCATGTAAATTGCTGACCTCGAAATCCCATATCAATGAGTGAACTGGCGTTTATCCAGCTCCCAAACTCCAAGGAATCTTGAGAAAGTCGTCCGCTTCCGCCCATCCTTTCATCAAGCCGAAGGATCGTGTTAAAATCCCCACCAATAACCACTGGCTCACTCGCCAGCTGTACTACTTCCTTGAGTTGTTCCCAGAGCCCACTGCGCCTGGTTGCAGTCGGTGCTGCATAGACAGCCACCAAGTTTAGAGTATCCACTCCCTTTCTGATTCTAGCGTGAATAAACTGATCGGAGTGTTTCACGATTTCGACATCTCCCACATCAGATTTCCACAACAACCATAGACCTCCACTCTGGCCCACCGAATCCACACGAAAATTCTGATCAAACCCTATGTTCTGACATATGCGCCCGGCACGATCACCTCCGGCGTGGGTCTCAAAAACTGCGAGAACATCAGTGCTATATTTCTTCAATAAGTAACGAATCGAACGTCGAAAATTGGGTTTATTTGCCCCCCGGCAATTCCACATAAGAATCTTCATCATTAACAAACACGAAATAGTAAGAAAAGCCGGGGACAACTGTTACGCCTCCTGAGACTCCATTGTCTCCGATGGGACCTCTTGCATACCTGCATCACTTCCCAAATTCACATCCACCACATCCAAGATCGAGTTCGACTCCGTACCCTTATCAGCCAATTGGGGAAGAACTCCATCTACTCTAACGGGGCTGTCCTGTAGAAAGAGACCACCGGCTCTCCCCAGATTATCCTGCTCAACTCTCAATCGTTTCCCATTGCTTGACAATTCGATCCCTCCCCCGGTTGGACCAAACACGAGCCCTCTCATGGGCTTTGACTTCGAGACTGGTTTGGGCCTTGTGTTTTTGTTTTCTGGGCCTTTATATCCTCCTAGTTGCTTCTTTATTATCGGTGGGTTTACTTTGGGTCGACTCCCGTTTGAATTCCCCGCCGAAAAGATCACTCCTGATTCGCGATTCACACTCTTTGTTTGATTTTTGTGAACCTGAATATTCGCATTTCCCTGAATAATCTCATTCTCCTTATTCTCATCTTGACCAACAACTTCTTGCCTTATCTCCGGGGATTCCAAATCTTCCATCAACCTTCCAAAACTGTTCGAAACCATAATATTCGAAGTTTCCTTAATTCGCGGGATCTCCCGGAGGTTTCGGCCAGAACTCTCTCTCTGGTTCCCTGTCACCGTCTGACTTCTCGAACTTTCCCCTCTCCTACCGGAATGACGTACCAGCGTAAACCCGTCCTCCTCCTGGCGTGCTTGATCAGGGTTACCATTAGAACCTTGAGGTGCTTCCGCCGGATTGGTTCTCTGAACTCTAGGGGTCCTGTCAATGGCCGTTCGCTCTTGGATTATACTCGGACACCTATGCACCAAGTGGCCAAACATCCCACAGCTAGAACAGATTTGCGATAGACCTTCATATGATACAAAATATCTGTCTCCGTTTATCACTATCGAGCCTTTCAAGGGTTTTCTCAGGTTCACCTCGACACAAATCCTGGCGAATCTGGCCCTTTCGAAGTTCAACGTCGTCAAATCCACTTTGACCGGTTTTCCTAGCCCCTTAGCGATACCCATCAAGATGGATTTGTGATAGAAATTGATAGGGATATTTGCCAATCGAATCCACACGGGGGTCGTTACGATATCATCATTTAGGGGATCGAAGGATGGTGTCCATGCTTGAACCACAAGGTAACTCCCGAACACTCTCCAAGGCCCCCCTGCAAGCGCCGCCAAATACTCATCTTCATCTCCGAACCTGATCATAAAGTATTGTCGCGGGAGGTCCATTACACACATCGAGCCCTTTGGCTTCCACATCTCCCGAAGCTTCCGGGTCAATACCGCAATGGGAGTAACTCGCCCTAGAACTTTCACAATCATGCAGTGTTTCCACAGCCCGTTCATGGCTTCTAGCACCTCTTGTTCAATCGTGATCACCGGTTCCCCCTCTTCTCCATTCGGAAGTTCCAGCCTAACTCTTTCTGAAACAAACGCCTCATCAATCAACTCCTCCGGATTTGGCATCCCTCCGGCGCTCGAGCCCGTGACCTTCCTCACCCACGAGCCCGCCATGTCTGGTGGATCACCCGGAGGACGTCCTTGGTCCACGAAATCATCCATGGCCGTATCGTGCTCGCCGCCCCCCAAAACCCTAAAAACGCCCTTTTCGCTCTCCATTATAGTTTCCAAATATTGTTTTCGCTCTCCAATATTGTTTCCAAATATTGTTTCCACATATTGTTTTCTATAAAGAGTATATTGTAGGTGAATTGGCCGTTATATAGAGAATTGATTGGAATCGGAAATTAAATAATTAAGATGATTAATAATGAAACAGAAACTCAAATATCATCCTTTGGCTTGTTTAGGGGGCCAAATCTCAGCTGGAGGAAGACAACAGAGACACTTGTGCCAGGGAGGAAACACATTCTTCTCAAGTCTTCAAAGGGTAATCTCAGACCAAACCGTTGACTTTGTCTCTATTATTTGTTTATACTAACCCAAAGATATTTTGATCTAAGGATCACCGTAAATCATTATATAAAGACATAATGTGCACCCTCCACCTTATCAAACATAAAAGTCAATCAAAGGCATATTCCTCTTCTTCTCATAAGCCTTTTTTCCACATTCAGATTCAAGAATCCATGGCGATCAAGAAGCTCCTCTTCGCTTCACTTCTAATATGCTCCATGATCCAATCCAGTCATGGTGCTACCAAAGAGAGACTATTCACCGACCTGGAGAAAGGTGCACTTGAGATCACCGCTACACCC
Organism: Brassica napus; assembly: GCF_020379485.1. Taxonomy (NCBI): domain Eukaryota; kingdom Viridiplantae; phylum Streptophyta; class Magnoliopsida; order Brassicales; family Brassicaceae; genus Brassica; species Brassica napus. The sequence goes on along the minus strand of NC_063435.1, from coordinate 7,565,526 downwards.
AGCAGAACTGGAGAAGGTGTCGGTAAGTGTATTCTCTTATCGCTATTTCCCTGCTTTAGTTCGGCATATCGTGTTCGGTTTTCTTGTTTTGCTCTCATATCTTACTAGAATTAAAAAAAAAAAAAATGTGTTGAATGAAAACGTTAGGAGACCAAGATTAAGTATTGCTCTCGTATATCTTTTATCCCTATGTCGCGGCTTGATTTATATAACATATTTGTTTATCTTACGAGCATTACAATTTCAATCAAGGTTAGAGACTGTGAAAACCTTGAATATTTTCAAGAATATTCGGCGCACCAGAGGTCCTGAGTCTGAACTTAAGCACTGGTTATGAAAAATATAATAAAACACGTTAATCCTACTTACTTTTGAAAAGTGATACAAAACATATTATCTAACATTATTGTATGGAAAATTGAGTCATTACTGATATACATCAAGGCTGATCAATTTGGGATGTGTTTTTTAGTTTTGGCTGCCGGAATTGATAAGTTGAGCATTACATGGAAGGTAAGCTCGACGGCTACAAAGGAGCCTGAATTTAAGACAATTAAAGTAAAGCTATGCTACGCTCCGATCAGCCAAGTGGACCGACCATGGCGCAAGACGGAAAATGAGCTCTTCAAGGACAAGAGTTGCCCACACAAGATCTCTTCATTTTCTTATGACCCCACTGTCAAAACCGCTCAATCATTCGACTATACCCTCGAGCGCGACATCCCTACAGGGACCTACTACGTTCGTGCCTACGCAGTTGATGCCAAGGACCACGAAGTTGCCTTTGGACAGAGCACAAACCAGGACAAGACAACCAATCTCTTCAGCGTTCAGGCTATTAGTGGCCGCCACAAATCCTTAGATATTGCCTCTGTCTGTTTCAGCGTCTTCTCCGTCGTGGCTCTGCTCGTCTTCTTTGTTAACGAAAAGAGGAAGGCCAAGATAGAGCAAAGCAAATGAGCCACGTTAGCGTAATTGCGATGTTCAACAAAAAAGGCGTTGACTTTAAATTATCTTTTTCTATCATTGCTTTTGTTTTGTTGCGTTTTTTTTTTTGCTAAAACAAGCTTACTTCTTTCTTCTTCTTTCTTCTTTTCTTTGTACCTTTACTTGCGTGTTTGTATCGTTATATAAGTCACTAATGTGGGACCAAAAAGAAACTAATCCTACGGTGTGATGTGTTATGTGTTTTCTAAATTCTTATTACAAAAATTTGATATATCGATATAAACTTTGTTTGATGGTTCTGGATAAATACCGAAGATCACGTCGCTGTTAAAATTCTCTTTCACACAAACTATAAAAAAAGATTAGACCAAAAAACTATAAAAAAGACAGAAACAAAAGAGAAAGGGGTCCACGCTTCATACATCGAAGATATCCCTATTTTATACTCGAATACATTTGTACTCAGAAACTCTCTTAACCATCTATACTATTAAAGCAGGATCCTTTTTCATAATTACCTTAGGGGCATCTCCTTTTTTAGTGTTTCCTTACATTTCAAAGATTAAAAAAGGGTAAATGCGTGAATTACGTACAACACGTTTTTTTCTGAGTTTTTAATATGGCCCAACCTTGATTGTTAGCCCAATCGAAATTCTCCTTACACTTTTGTCTAAATGGCCCACGGCAAGCACATATTAGGAAGATATGTAACAAATATTTAAAATCTTAACTATATAAATCCTCTTACGATTTTCCCTTTTGTGAATCACAATATACTAGCTTGCCCATGAAGCTAACGATTTATCCTTTAATGAATCAGAATATACTAGCTTGCCCATGAAGCATACGTAATAACTACCCAAATATTTGTTTCATTTAATTCGTTTATGTTAAAAAAGATTTTTAAACCAACAGAATTGTAAATATTGTTAAGATATGTAAACAACCAGACATTAACGATCTCTAAATATATTTTCTTGATCAATACTCTAACTGTTTCCTATAGAGAACTAAGAATATACGAGAGATATTTTTTTACCAGACATTTAGAACCATCGATTAACCTACTGCTATATAAACACCTACAACATGCCTAAGCTTTCTCACATTTACTCACAACTACATTCGCAATCAAAAAAAAGATGTCTACCGCAATGGCAATGAAAGTGACCCCTTTGAAAGATGTGAAACCCTACAAAAGTGGCTGGAAAGTACATGTGAAGGTTCTGCACTCTTGGAAGCAGTACAACCCAGTGCACGGGGACACCCTCGAGATGGTGCTATCCGATGAAGCTGTGAGTGTTCTAATAAGTAGTTGGTTATTTGTTGTTTAGCGTAATATGTAGCTTTACGTTTGTTCACTAACTTTTTTTTTTTCAACCTGAACTAGGGATGTAAAATACATGCCTCTTGCAAGCGAACTTACATGGAGAGTAAAGGCCGCCTTCTTCCTGTTGGAGCATGGAGGCACATCCAGAATTTCACCCTCAGTCCTTCAACTGGCATGTACCGAGCAACCGATCATCCCTTCAAAATGAGCATCATTCAGAATACGGCAATCACAAGGTCTCCTCTGATCAACGAAGACATGTTTCTGAGCTTGGTGGACTTCCAGACTGTTTTGGGTGGATCACTCAAAACATGTTTTCTCATTGGTAATTATTTGCGCATTCTTCTAATTTGTTTTACTCTCGTGGCCTCTGTATATTTATTGATGTTTTTTTTTTTCCAGATGTGATTGGTCAAGTTGTGGACTTGGGAGATCTTGAAACTATTCAAGTCTCAGGCAAGCCAAGGATGAAAATAGAGTTTACCCTTCGCGACATGAAGTTTGTATTCCTGAACAAATTTTTTTTTATTGAGATACTCAAGTTAAATTGGTGCTGCTGATGTTTTTCTTTATATTAATCATAGTGATGCTCGTGTTCCCTGCTGTCTGTGGGGTAAATTTGCGGAGATCCTCTACGAGGGGTGTAGTAAAGACGAAGAAGGGAAGCCCATTTGTCTAATAAGGTTTGCAAAGATCGGGAGATTTAGAGGTATAAGTTTATTTCAATATAGTAATGACTTTATAATAAAGTTTGTAAGGAACGTCTTATAATATTTATTTACTTTGAAAAAATCTTCAGGTGAACTCCAAATCACCAATGCTTTTGAGGCATCACTGCTCTTGATTAATCCTGACATAGCAGAAACTGCAGCTTTCAAACAAATGTAGGGTTTCATTACTTTAATAATACTTACTGTCTATACATGTAATTCTGGAGTACTCTTTTATCTTATTTGGTTATAACACTTTGTTAGGTTTGTTGATGAGGTTAAACCCCTCGCCATTTGTGAGGGTCGTGATGAGATACTTGATTTGGAAGAGGTGAAAAGTATCCAAGACAAGCGTGACAAATGGATGCTCTTTCCCAAGAGAACCATCCATGGACTTCTTGAATCCACTCAGGTGAGCCTTCATTTTTTATTGAGGTTCTTTGTTTCTTATAGTGATTCAATTATATTTTAAAACTACCTAATTTACTAGGTGGAGAAGTGCTTGGTCGAGTGCGAAGTCTATGCTATTGACTCGGATTGGGGATGGTATTACTTTGGTTGCTGCACATGCAACAAAAAGGTAGTGAAAGTGGGAACTTTAGTTAAGACAATTCATGGAAAGGAGGTCACTACACATCTCTGGTGGTGTGAGGTGTGCAAAGAGAATGTTTCAAGTGTGTCACCAAGGTGAGAAATTTAAAACATTTTTATATTCAAACCGCATGTATTTGACTCATTCCTAATCAGTCTCTCATTTACGCAATTTTGCTTACTGATGTTTTGATTGTAGGTTTAAGCTCCATTTGATTGTTAAGGATGACACAGGAGAAACAAAACTGATGTTACTTGACCAAATTGCCAAGGGAATGATTGTCGAATCGGCTGCGACTCTTTTGAATGGATCATTTGATGAGGTATGCTTTACATAGTGTATATTTTGAGTTATTTTCGAGATACTTGAATTATTTCTAATATATTCTGATTTGGTCTTTTTGTCATCTAGCTTGAGGATCCTACAGATTTACCTGACGCCATCCTATCTGTTGTTGGAAAGACTTTCACCTTTGGAATTTCTGTGGAAAAGGAACATGTTTTGTATGGATCTGAGATTTACAAGGTTGGAAAAATCTACCGTCAAAGCCAAATTGTTTTCAATGAGTCAGCCAATGTTGAGAGTTCTGAGTCTGATCAAGATCTAGCTCTTACAAGTGGAGAAGAGGTTTGACTGTATTCTTATATTCAGTGATGTGCAGTATTATTAATTTTAATGCATTTGTTGTATTAATACTGAGACTTGCTAAAGTTTATGTTTCTTATTTTTCAGAACTCTGTCAATCTCCTTGACAATGAAGAACACATTGAATGTTTGTCCACACCATCCACCACACCATCCACGAAGAGAAAGGGAGCATGGTCAGACCCTCCACGCGATATCACTTCGACTTCAAAGAACCTTCGCTTAAAAACTATCAAGGTGGAGAAGATGAGTGATTTGGATCTTGAAGCAGGCAAGAAGACCTAAATCTGCGAGGCTGAAGTTTATGTTTTTTTTTTTTGGTTTTATTTGTTTTCTTATTTCTGAAGCAATTTCATGTTTTGGTTTTTTTTTTAATAATTGTTTGGTTTTGGTTTTTTATTAATGGTTATGTTTTTGGTTAAACTTATTATAATAAAGTATGCTTCAGATAATTTCTTTGCCTTTTTTCCTTTAATTTTTAAATTTCTATATTTATTATATAGCATTGCTTGCTGTCTAAGCTAACTATCGCAATCGACTATGTTCCCTATGTACCAATATCAGTTACATAACTAACCTCCAAAAATCTATGTATTGCAATCCACTGTGTTCCCTAACTACCAATCAGTTTCATACCTATAATGCATTTGCTATGGTTTTAAGAATGGGCTTACTTTATCGTGTGGAGTTCTTCTATTTGGGCGTATCTATGAGGGAGATTCCATTGTTCCCATGTCCAAATCATCAACTGATTGGTAGCACCTTAAGTAAACCGATGAAGCTGGAAGATCAAAGTTGATGATGGTTAGGAATTATTTTTTATGAATTGTTAAAAAAAAACGCCTTATACTCACAAAGGTAATTCAATATTTATAGTTTATTTTGTAACCATAACTAATAAAGACAATAAATAAACTTGCAAGGGCAATCCAGTAACAAGATTGTATCCTATATTCCCTAACTAATTATTCTTCAATCTTAACAATAGAATAACGCAGAGTCTATTTTATTTCAGAGAACGATGAAAGATACAACCAAAAAGACAGTACCAACTGGATCTACCATTAAGAGAGAACAGAGTACAAAAAACAATGAAACTATTGCTCCAACCGAGAATTCAGCTATCTTGTGTAAGTCATCCTTAGCCTATGTTTTTAAAGATATTGGATTTGTGTCTTTTGAATTCAGCCCAAGCGTACTCACATCTTCAAATTCATACTTGACAAAGCACAAGCAAACATCGTGTCTACTCAAAGCACTATCAATTCAGCCCAAGCGTACTCACAGATACCACCCATTACGTTAAGTTCACGCTCAGTAGCTCAACGTCTTTGTTATAAGAGGAAGAGAACAACCAATTCCATTGAAGGAGAACTAATGGTGTTATCTGATATTACCAATCAAGTTCCTTCTGGAACCACACAGACACGACAATCTTATCTAACTGCAACGCATGATGAGAGAACTATAGCGAATACAAGAATTCATTCAACGACTACGCCTACCGGATCTAAAAAAGATTACCAAGTCAAAGGAAACCCATGTGAATCTGCTAAGAGGCTAAGAAAGAACGATTCTTTCTCATGTAAGTCCTATGCTATTTCAGTGCTTTGAGTGACTACGTGTTGTATTGCTCTTGGCAGTTTATTTGTTCTTAAATTGTCGTTCTGATGTGATTGTCCAGCCCGTTCTAACCTTCACACACCACCAACTTCTTTTCCTACAAGCTCTATACCTCTATCTGATACGACCAATGTCAGTCCTTCTGTAAGGACACAGACACAACAAGAGGTTCTACCATCTACGTTTGAATCATCTAAGTCCAGATTAACAGCTAAAGGTGATTATTATTTGTGTAAATCTGTTTATTTTTCTGATAAACCTTGGGAAGTTATCAAGATCATAACATTATTACTGCATAATTTATAAAATCTGTTTGTTTTCAGAAAAAGGAAAAGGAAAAGCTGTTGCCTCAGGAAAAAAAGCAAAAACAGTACATGGTATGTAGTTTATGTTATCTAGGGCGTATTGAATTCAAGGAATATGTTTACATTGTTTTGAGGAATTTATACATCCGTCTTGCTTTATTTTATAGCAACAGAAACAGAAGGAGTTGGCCTTCATGTTGATGGATACTCGAGTGAAGAAAATGATGACTCTATATATCATGATTACGAGGGTAATCAATACGCACGAATCCTATCGATAGTTTAATGTTCTTTAATGTTAAAAAATTCAGAATAGCGAAAGAACTTAACATGGAATTTTTAAAATAAAAGGTGCATATGAAGTCGAAGGAGAACAACATTATGATTGCAGCAGTGAAGAAAGTGACATGGAGTCTGAATCAAATGTGGATTTTGACATGTTCTCAAAAGAATCAGACACAGTTGGACCCTCCAAAAGGAAAACTTCTTCGAAGGGGAAAAACAGTAGGCAAAATTTTTATTTTAAAGTTTAATTCGTTATATTGACTGTGCTTGCCTATAATTTACCAATTAGTTTGGTTCATGTTTTTTCCAGAGGCAGTATACATCGACGAAGGTGATGCAACCCATAAATGTGAGCATTGTGGGGCTATAATGTGGTATGGTGAGCGCATAAACAGGAAGAGATCTACCCGTAAACCTAAATTTTCACTGTGTTGTGGGCACGGTCAGGTACAGCTGCCACTGTTAAAAGAATCCCCAGCCATATTGAAAAGATTTTTGACAGAGGATGATGAAATGAGTCGATATTTTCGTGAGAATATTAGAGTTATCAACATGGTTTTCTCATTTACATCTCTTGGTGGGAAAGTGGACCGCTCTGTTAAAAAAGGTATTGGCCCTCAAATGTTTCAGCTTCAAGGAGAGAACTACCATTTGATGGGTAGTCTAAAGCCACCAAACGGTGAACCCAAGTTTGGTCAGCTTTATATTGTTGACACAGAAAATGAGATAGGCAATCGATCTGGTATTATCGGGTAATTTTTTGATTCTTAGTTTAACCAGTTTGCGATATGATTTTCCACCATAAATGAGTTTGAACTAATCTGGACGACCTCGTGTTTATATTTTTTCTCAGGAAATACAAGAAATCAACTGAAAAAGCAAGGAAAGAAGAACTTAGGAAAAAAGTTATACAGGCACTAACGGCTATGCTAGACGAGTGCAACCCCTATGTCCATCAATTTAGATCAGCACGTGATCGATTTGACACTAATCCTGACCAGACATTTCATATGCGTATCATTAGTAGTCGAGAGAAAGATGGAAGAACATATGATACTCCTACCGCATCTGAAGTAGCTGCACTAATTCCTGGAGATTTCAATTTGGACATGGATAAAAGAGATATTGTTTTGCAAGAGAAACAGACGGGATGGCTTAAGAGGATTAGTGAAATTCACCCTGCTTATCTGGCTCTTCAATATCCTCTAATCTTTACTTATGGTGAAGATGGGTTCAGACTTGGGATTCAAAAGAGGGAAACGGAGGCAACAGCAAAGCTAAAGAGGAAGGCACTCAGCATGAGACAATGGTATGCGTTTCGTTTACAAGAAAGAGAGAATGAGTGTCATACTCTTCTCCATTCGAGGAGATTGTTTCAGCAATTTTTGGTCGATGGTTATACAACAATTGAGGCGAACAGGCTGTTTTATCTTAGAATGAACCAGAAAAGTCTCAGATCGGACAGCTATGACTCTATCCAACAAGCTGAAAACTCTGGCAAAACAGATATGCATGAGCAAGGGAGTCGATTTGTGCTACCAGCATCGTTTACGGGAGGAGCAAGATACATGAAGAATATGTATTTAGATGCCATGGCGATCTGTAAATATTTTGGGTTTCCTGATTACTTTATAACATTTACGTGCAATCCTAAATGGCCGGAGATCACCAGGCATCTACAACCCAGAAAGCTTAGTGCTGAAGATAGGCCAGAGATTCTCTCCAGAATCTTTAAAATCAAATTGGAATCTCTCATGACAGATTTAACAGATAAACAACTTTTGGGGAAGACATCTTCGGGTGAGTTATTCAGTACAATTTCACCATTCCTGTTTTTGGTCTGAAATTTATCAGTCTATTTTTTTTTTCAGCAATGTATACGATTGAGTTCCAGAAACGTGGCCTACCCCATGCACACATTCTGTTATTCATGCATCCTAATTCCAAGATTAGAACAAACGATGACATTGACAAAATCATCTCAGCCGAAATTCCAGATAAAGAAAAAGAGCCAGAGCTTTATGAAGTGGTTAAGGACATGATGATCCATGGTCCTTGTGGAGCTGTTAATGTGAACTCTCCGTGCATGGAAAATGGGCAATGTTCAAAGCAGTATCCTAAGACACATGTTGAAAAAACATTTGTGAACAAGGAAGGATTTCCAGTTTATAGAAGAAGGAAAGAGGGGAATGGATTTATAGAGAAAAAAGGATTCAAGTGTGACAACACCCATGTCATCCCTTATAACAAGGAGTTGTCTCTTCGTTATCGAGCTCACATTAATGTGGAATGGTGCAATCAGAATGGTGCTGTAAAATACTTATTCAAGTATATTAATAAAGGGCAGGATCGTGTTACTGTTGCTGTTGAACCTCCGGATAATGGTTCGTCGAAAGAAAATAGTTCTGTGCCAGCAGGTGATTAACGTGCATTAGAAGTTATTATTTAACTGCTGTGAGTAGTGTGTATTTTTCGACGACATTGTATCCTCTACTAACGGATTTGCTTTAATGTTTTTCAGATGTGACTGCGCCTAATTCTGAGACTTGCACAAATACAGCTTCAAAAGAAGAGAATAAAAATGAGATCAAAGACTTTTTTAACTGCAGGTGCAAATTTTCTCGACTCTGTTAATGCTTATATTTTGATTTTTGAAATATTTAAAAGTAAACATCTATGACTAATTTATTTACAGATATGTATCTGCAAGTGAAGGTGGATGGAGGATCTTTCAGTTCCCAATACATTATAGATCAACTCCAGTTGAGAGAATACAATTCCACCTACCAGGAAAACAGATCATTGTTTTTAAGGATGATGACACATACGAAAAAGTGACCAGCCGAAAGCTCATTGAAAATACTATGTTTATGGGCTGGTTCGAATTGTGCAAGGTTAGTGAAGTTGCTCGGACTCTGACTTTAGCTGAGATTCCAACAATGTTTACTTGGAATAAAAAGGAGAAGAAGTTTTATGATAGAAAGAAAGGATTTAGTATTGGGAGAATCAATTATGCACCACGTAAGATAGAAGAAGCTTACTACATGCGTGTCTTGCTAAACATTGTTAAAGGTCCGTTTGAGGATAAGGACATAAGAACTTTCAACGGTTTTGTTTATGAAACATATAAAGAGACATGTTTTGCAAGAGGGCTACTTGAAGATGATCAAGAATATATTGATGAGCTTGTGAGGACAAGTTTTACTGGTTCGGCATCATACATGCGCCATGCATTTGTGATCATGTTAATGTCTGGTACTTTGTCAAAGCCTGAAGAGGTGTGGGAGAAAACTTGGGAATTCCTTTCTGAGGACATTCAATATAAACGAAGACAGCAACTGCATCGACCAGGTAATATATGTTCTTATTTGAGTCTGATTGCGTCGATTCGGTTACTAAAATACCACTTAAACGATTTTGAACTTGTGACACATGCAGATCTTTGTTTGTCGGATGAAGAAAAAAAAGAAGCAGCCCTTATAGAGATCGAAAAGATTTTAAAAAGTAATGGAACTTCATTGGCTAACTGGACCTCTATGCCACAGCCAATCCCAGACATCATTAATGAAAACGTGCTGATTATGGATGAGCTCAGTTACAACCGGGAGGAGTTAAAAGCTGATCATGATCGTGACTTTCCAAAACTCACTGATGAGCAAAGGAAAATCTATGATGAGATTACCGATGCTGTTTTTACTAAGAAAGGAGGTGTGTTTTTTGTTTATGGGTTTGGTGGAACTGGAAAAACCTTCTTGTGGAAGCTGCTTTCTGCTGCTATCAGAATGAGGGGTGAAATCTGTCTGAATGTGGCATCAAGTGGAATAGCTTCTCTATTGCTACCAGGAGGAAGAACAGCACATTCTAGATTCGGGATTCCTATAAACCCAGATGAGTTTTCTTATTGCAATCTGGTACCAGGAACTGATCAGGCGGATTTGGTGAAAGCAGCCTCTCTTATCATCTGGGACGAAGCTCCAATGATGAGTAAGCACTGTTTTGAATCTTTGGATAGAAGCATGGCAGATATCATTGGAAACAAAGATAACAGACCATTTGCCGGGAAAGTAGTTGTCTTGGGTGGAGATTTTAGACAAGTACTGCCAGTTATTCACGGAGCTGGAAGGCCGGAAATAGTTATGGAGTCACTTAATTCTTCTTATCTCTGGAAGCATGTAAAAGTTTTAGAGCTAACAAAGAACATGAGGCTGATGTCAAATGATCTCACACCTGAAGATGCAAAAGAATTACAAGAGTTTTCGCAGTGGATTTTAGATGTTGGAGATGGAAAAATTGGTGATGGAAACGATGGCGAAGCTCTAATCACTATTCCAGATGAGTTTTTGATTCTTGATGCTGATGATCCAATAGATTCTATAAGCAAAGCGGTGTATGGGGATGCTGTTTCTTTACTGCAGCATAGAGAACCTAAGTTTTTTCAAGAAAGAGCAATACTTTGTCCTACTAATGAAGATGTGAACATGATTAATCAGCATATGTTGGACAAGCTGCCAGGTTCGTTTGTAGATATGTTTTTGTTTAGATTACTGACTTCTCAATGAACGATTTGTTTGTTATAAATTAAAATTTTCGTTGTCAATGCAGGTGAGGAAAAGTTCTATTTGAGCTCTGATTCTATAGACTCTTCAGACAGGTTTTCAAAGAATGACCAAGCTCTTACTCCAGATTTTCTGAACAAAATCAAGGCATCTGGTTTACCTAACCATAGTCTCAGATTGAAGATTGGGTGTCCTGTGATGTTGCTTAGAAACATTGATCCTATAGGGGGACTAATGAACGGTACTAGACTCCAGATTACAGAAATGTATGACTTCATGATACAGGCTAAAGTCATTACAGGGGAAAAGGTCGGTCACACTGTTTTTCTTCCTAGACTCTCAATAACACCTTCTGATAAAAAACTGCCGTTCAAGATGAGGAGGAGACAACTACCTATTGCTGTGGCATTTGCTATAACAATCAATAAAAGCCAAGGTCAATCACTTTCGGAGGTTGGTTTGTTTCTACCGAGACCTGTTTTCTCTCATGGGCAGCTATATGTGGCTATTTCTAGAGTGACTTCTAAAAAAGGACTGAAGATTTTGATTGTCGACCCTGAAGGCAAGCCTCAGCGTCAAACAATGAATGTGGTATTCAAAGAGATATTCTCGAATCTTTGATTTTCGTTTTGCATTTGTTTCTCAGGACAAGTTATACTACTTCCAATTTGATACTGCTATTTATTTACTTTTAAGCAAAACAATTTGTTTCAAATGAGTTTTTTACATTAAGGATATTGTAGGAATTTGAACAATTCAAACAGTCCATCAAACAGACAAAAAAAACACCACAATTCAATCAGCATTCATCAAACAATCTCCGGTTTTTATCCTAACTACCAGTATCAGTTCGCAATCTAATCTATACAATTTGATCCTTCTAAAATGCACTTACTTATTGGTTCGCACCAGATTGACCCTATGTATTTGTCCCATGGTCCTTCAGCTGAATTAATCTGTGTCTTCAACTTTTAACTGCACGACCAGGTCAAGAATTGTTAAACTTTTTAGTCAGCGGACTCAAATATAAAACACCTAAAGTTTCTCATGTATGTCCCATGTCAATAAATCTGTAACTAATCAACCTATATTTATATGTAAGTTACACTTTTGTATTAATGTAAGAGAAGAAAAACTTTCAGGAAGGAACTTATCTTTGATTTTGACCCGCAAGTTGTTGTCCATAGACAGATGACATCTCTATGATCGCTGTATTTCGAATATTTTATTTTCTCTGAGAGTACATTGTTCCTGAAAAGAAAGAAACAAATAACCCATTTTTAATAAACATACTTTTAAACACAGATTCTAAAGTCGTCAATAATACTTCATCAGAAATTAGACTTTGTCAAAACAATCTTACGCTTTATTGGGACAGTTACTTGGCTTTTATTTAGGCAGAGATGTTGTCGAATCAATTTTAATTGATCAGATTTTCACCCGCTTCAGAACTTCGTCGGATTCTTGGAAACCATTCCAATCTCACCTGCAAAAAAATATCCGAAAAATGTTTCATGCATATATTTGGTGACTACAAATCTGAGATTAACTTTTACCAAATGATTAAAAACTTAAATTATACTTACCGTTTAATTTTCTTTCAAATCTGATTATCACTCGGCCAAATTGAAACCCAAATATCAAACAACGGAAATAGAACTGAAGCTTTCGGATCTGACATGCAAAACAGTTACCAAATATTTCTTTAGATCTTCATCGAAAACGATCTATATAATCTGAAGAACAAAAGATTGAAAAAATAACCGAAAGAGAAAGGAATACGAGAAGTCCTTGGTGGATCTTACGAGTTTCCAACCAACGGTTTGATTTTGTTTCCAAATCAGATTTGTTACCCTCATCGTTGAAGATCTTCAAGCCATCGTTACTGCTTTACCGGTAATGATATTGATTTCTGAACCTTTAATCGCCATGGATGGGGATGAAGCGTCGATTTGTTTCTTTCTATTTTTTTCTTTCAATCGCCATGGATGGGGAAAGAAGCGTCGACGGATTTGTTCTTCTTTCCTTTTCTGTTTTTTTTTTCTTTAAACATAGATGTGTCCGTCCCTGACCACCTATTTGGTCGGTGAAATATTTTAACAAGGGCACTAATACCAATTTCAAAAATAATTTATTATTCAACTATTGTTAATATTTTGTACAATAAACAAAAAATCAGCAGAAATTTTTTTTGTATATTCTTTTCTGAATATAATTCAAGCATTTATAAAATAGTTGCATTTTTTTTTCAGGAAAAATATATATTTATTAAAAATAATATACTAATTTAGGAACAGTTTAAATTATACAAAATATTTTTACAAAAATAAATAAACAAGATAATAAAATATATTTATTAAAGTTATACAAATTTTGATGCACAAAAAAATAAAGTTTAGTTTTGTGAATATAAATGTTTTATTTAAAATGAAACATGATAAAGAAAAAGATAAAAAAAGTTATATAAAATAAAACACAAATATATTAAAATATGATATTTATTAAAAAAAATCCGTTTATAGAATATTCCGTTTATGGAAACTTAACCCGCGCTTTGAAAGCATAAATGACTATTGGAAACTTAAACTTAACCCGCGCTTTGAAAGCATAAAACTTAACCAACTTAATTCATTAAAAAAATAAAGTTTAATTTTTTAAACATAAATAGTCATTTAAAATGAAATACGATAAATAAAGATAAAATTTTTAAGTCTTTTATAAAATAAATCACAAATATATCAAAATGTGACATTTACTAAATATTTGTCAATTGAAAAAAAAAAACAAAAATAAACCCGCGCTTTGAAAGCGCGGGTCAAAATCTAGTTATTAATTATATCAAAATCCATTATCAATATGATATACATTTTACCATGAAATCATTAATAACTACTCGATTTATTCATCACTTGCTATGTTAGACAAAACTATAACCCTAATTTATGAGTGGATCATGTGATCCATCATTTGGAGCTAGAACGTTGGAGTGATTAAAAATTAAATAACTCTCCAATAATCCAACGTAAGAGACACATCCCAATCCTAATGAAAAGAGTAGACACATCCCAATGACAGGAGTAGACGCATCTGGTTCAGCAAGAGCATGAAACCTCTCAGGTTCCATTCCGCAGGATGTGCTGCAGTTCAACGCTGATGGAACTCCCACCATCCTTCCACCACCAGCGAGCGGCACAAACCATACATCTGGACGAAACTCTATCCCATGTATCAACTGATTTACAAAATATTTGATTCAATGTCATACAAGTAAGTAGGATGTAAAAGGACAACAAGCTCTACAACGTTTGAAGCAACTCACCCAAATCCAAACCGACCAGTAGGTGCAAATCAACTCCTTAATTGGCTCGTTGCCTCGAAGCCCACAAGATTGTTCTAGGAGTACGAACAAACTCCACGGAGAATAACATATCCTGCAGCAACAACCATGAATCTATTGCATACGATGAAACATCAGCCCAGAAAATGAGATTGGCATCCTTAAATGGACGATAGCCCGGGCTACATCCAACCTCAGGGTGTTGCAATCGAGAATCCACTAACCCACCAGCTCGGCTTCTGAAGTCGATAAGTTCATCGAAAAAACACAGAAGTGTCGTTTACAGATCGCATCGTCACGCTCTCATCCCAAACATCAAACTAAAAATCTCTTCATACGATGGGAAAACCTACACTTTGTAAAGTAAACTATGGTAAGACTTGATCCCATTTAGGATATGTAGGCAACCCAATAAATATAGCTATTAATAAAATAAAATTTATTTTTGCAAATAACCGCAGTTTTTAATTCACTTTAAGAGCTCTTTAGCTCCAAGCGGCACACATGGACCAAAGGAGTTTAGAACAAAATTTTTTATTTTTTTTGGTAAACATGTTAAAATTTTAGAACAAAATTTATGGGGTCGTTTCTGTAGCACTGCCATATCTTGTTCATCTAATCAAAAGTCTTTAAGAAGAACTTGGAAAAACACTATCCCATTGTCGATGGAGAATCTGCTCCTGGATTGTCGCTCTGCTCAGTTTAGCGCGTGGCTCCAGTGAATGCCTTCTAATTTATTTCAAAATTTTAATTATGTACTTGTTTCACCAATTATATGCATGCTAAAAGAATCCTTATTTTTGGAAATAAATGGAGTATCCACATCCCAACTAGATTCGTGTCATAAGCTCCCTCTTCACGTGTCAAAATCTCTCACCATCCTACATCCTAATAATAGAAACCAAACTTAAAATAAAATAAAAAATTCAAACTCTATGACCAAATGAGTAAACAAGATTGGGCCATGTGTCCAGCGTTTCGTAGCCTTAGGTTACACGTATACTGGCAAGTTACAGACATATGTGTCCGTTACCTTTAATCGCACCGCAACTAATAGCCACTCCTCGCTCTGCGATTGGCCGTCACGCCCTCGTACCGAGTCCTTTGTGTGACCCCAAAGTTTCAACCGCAAGACGCCACGTCTCTCCCCTATCGTCCAATCACAGGGTTGCGCTGTTCAGCCTGTGGTCTCGCACGTGGCTGTTTCTCCAAACGTGTCGACGTAACAGTTTTCTCTTTATAAACGTACCGGCAAGCTTCACGTTAATTCAGCATCTTCATTTCATTTGCTTTAAAAGTAAAATTTCGCAGAAAAAATCAATTAAAAATGAATTTCCGGGGAGGCTGTTGTATAGCGAGATACGGAGACAGTGGTGGTGATATGTCAAAGGTGGATAGGATTATGCTCCGGTACCGTCCGATTGCTCCGAGACCAGATTCCGGCGGATCTTCTTCGCCGCCGTTGGATTCCGTATCGCCCAAGTCGCGGAGAGGAAAGAGAAAATATTCGAAAGAGAACAGTAGCAGCAGCGGGGGATCTGTTAACAGTAACGGCAACAGTAAACGGAGGAGAAACGAAGAGGCTAAGAACGGATCTGAGACTGTGACGTTGCCTCTTCTTCCCGAGACTCCTGAGAGGAGGAAGGAACCGCCTAGGGTTTTGGTGCCTGCGGCGGCGTCTTCGTGGTTGAGTTTCGGAGATGACGGACGTTATCAAGCGGCGAAGAAGAGTTTAGATCTGACGGAGGGATTACTAACGGCGAGAACGGAAACGGTTGTGTCGTCGCTGTTAACGGTAGAGTGCGTAACGGAGGGGGAGTACGAGTTAGGGTGTACGGACGAGGAAAAGAAGATGAATCTGGAGAGGGACACGTGTCCTGGTTTTATATCGGACGGTTTAGGGAGAGTCGTTTGGACGAATGGTTCGTACAGAGATTTGGTGATTGGGAAGGACAAGTGTTGTAGTAAGATGAGTGTGTGGCTGGTGATGAAGGAGAAGCCTTTGCTAACGAAACGGACGTTCACATGTAGAATGAGACTGCAGTACACGTGTCGCGATAGTTTAGTGAGTTCGATTACTTCGCCTTGTGATGGTTGGAAGATGAATGACGGTGGCTTCGCGTGGCGGCTTGACGTTAACGCTGCACTTTTTCTTGGACGGTGAGTTTTGGCCGTTTGATTTGCAGGATCCAATATCTACCGTTAGATTGACATGATGAGGAGCGAAGGCTTAGTTAACTAGAGGCTAGAGCCATGCAGTTCGAGATCTTTGATATTTTCACTTAGAACTTAGGAGGAATGTACATATTTTGCAGTTTTATTTTCTGTTTTGGAGCTTTTGTGTTTCTTATTTTTTTTTTTTTGGTCGAAGTTTGTTTGGTAATCGATATAGTTTCTTTTAGTACTTCGATGAATGGCAGGTAGCTTATGTTAATAATAATAATGCATGCAGCTCAAGCAGTTATAAATTCTCGACTATCAATGGGCGATAACAGTTGTCTTCCATGGATATAATCCGGCCACGTGACATAATAAGCGAAAGGGATTTTTCGCCGTTGCCGGAGACTGGCAGTTTCATCATTTCTTCAATGTTTCTCTTTAGCACTACCTGAAGACTTCAAATCATACTTCTGTCACATCCAGTATATCACAAATCGCTTTAGCTTGTACCGATGATCTTCGATCAACATCTTCTTTTCTTTTTTGCGCTATAGAGAGCTTGAAAGATCAAAAGGTGGATCATATGTGAGACGTCTATCATAGTAGACCTTAACTTTGCTTAATCTAAATCTGATTCTACCAAAAATCTTCCATCTGTTCAATACACAACTAAAAGAACATGAAACCCACTTTATTGGTCATAAAGTATGGAGATTTATAATCAAAAATGGAAGGATCAAGCAAGAAAAAGAAATAATACGACGCATAACCGTTAGGGATTATAATTAAAGCAAATGAAGAGTCCGGTCAAAGTTGGAAGAGAAGCAGTCTCTTTGATTTCACCTTTATCTGTTTAAACTAAAATTCATTAGCTGGAGAGAGCAGCCATGAACTCCAATCGAGAGATGGTGGGAGAGCTTTATTAAAAACAATAATTAAACTGCTGGATATGAATTTTGATGATGATGAAGTTCTGAGTCTGGTGGAGAAATATGGTACCGAAGAGACAAAAGATGCTATAAAGAAGATTTCTCGCTCCAAATTTATGAATATATTTTCACCAATGCAGAACGACAATTTTCTCAAAGATATTTTCAATTTGAATAAAGACACCCAAGAATACCTTGACTCTCGTGGATTAAGCATAGCTTTGAGGAGTCTCGGATTCGTTTTCTCGGAAGTGAATGCGCAGAACCCAGTGCCGTACGAAGAGATACAGGGGCTGAGACGAAATTATATTTTTTTGTTTATATAATTTTATATGTATTATATTTAAAATAAATTATTTTTGCCACATGGATTTAAAATTAGAAAATAAAAAAATGATGCACAGTTTAGAATGTAATTTTTTTGATTAATTTACTTTGGTTCTTTAATAATTTTCGCCATATTATCATAGTATTTAAAATGTGTATAAAAATATGATGTAAAATATTAAATTAGACATAAAAATGAAGGTTAAAATTGTGTGTTAAAATGATGATACTTTTAAAAATATTAAAATCTCTAAAACTTAGTTACTATATAATACTTTCACATATTTTACATTTACTTATATTCAGAAAATGATATAAAATATATAAAAACAGATGATAATAATAGATAAAACCTTAAAGGTCAACAAAAGTTGCTTCAATTTTTATTTTTGTGATTTTTTAGCAAATCATCCTTATTTGCACAGGTTAGAACTTAGAAGTTGATGATTTTAAAAAAATAACTAAAGTCTTTAGGATTTTAACTAAAACATATTCTAACAAGAAATGGTTTCAAACAAAAAAGGATCTGAAATCTGGTAAAAATCTAACTAATATTTATTATGTACAAAAACAATTAGAGATTAGGGCCCCAAAAATTTTACATTATTAAGGGGTCTTAGGCGAATGCCTTTTTTATTTCAAGGTAAGCACGGCTCTGAGAACCTCGCACACCGCCTCACTGGGTCTGGAAGTGCTTTTGGTTTTAACTACCGTGTCCGGCTGTCTTTAAGATCTTTCTGCGAAATAGCATGTCTTGCTTGCATCCACATGAATGTGGTTAGGGAAGTTCCCGTTGGTACCGTACGTGTTGGATCATGGGATGACATTGTTTTGTGCCTCCACACTGTCATAGGCGCAATGATAGTGGCTATGGTAGGATTCTTACCCAAGCCAAGTCCAAGCCCAACGGTGAGCGCAAGCAGCAACAACACTGCTTCTCCTATTCCGCCCCTTCTTCCATTCATATACAACAAGAACAAGAATCTGGGAAGCATTGTTTTGATGTCTTACTATGTCTTTACCCTTTTTATGGGCAGGTAAATATTTATTATCTCTCTGTCATACTACTGTCCAAACAAAACTTTGATGTCCTTATAATATATACTTTTGCATTGTATGTGCACGGTGCCTTCATCAACAATAGACAGCTCCGGTCAACAATGCAAAAGTATATATTATTGTTTTTGGATCGGTTTAATTAGATTCTTCTTAGTTTAATTATTCTAAAAAAAAATATGTTTTAAAACATAAATTATGTAAACATAAACGATGTGAACTAAATTCTATATAAAACTAAAACAAAAACTTTTAAGAAGTCACAAAAAGTATATAAAAATTAAAACAAATGAAATTTAACTAAAGTAAAAAACAACAACATCATTAGTAATGTCTCTTATATCATATCATCAAAAAGACTGCAACAAATCAATAACTATTATATATATGTTATACACAAATACAAGTATTTATTTATATCTTTGCCACTCTAAACACATGATTCCATTATCATAGACCTAGTATATTCTTTTCACTAACTAGAATTGCAAACAGGATATTTCAAACTAGAATTATTAGGTTAGAAGAATAAATGTTAATGAATGAAAAATGAAAAATATGGGGTTTACTATTAGAATTTTAGTATATTTGTATTACTAATATTTTTAATTTAAATAAGTACAAAAACACATCAGTTTATCGGTTCGGTTTGGTTTAAAACCGAACTGAACTAAACCATTTGGATTGGGAAAATCTTCTATCGAATAGTTTGAAATAGACTTTGGTTCGATTTGAATCGGTTTCATTTCGATTGGTTTGGTTTAACTTGATTCGGTTCGGTTTTTTTTGTCCACCCCTACGTGTTATAATACAGTTAGCATTTTACATATATTTGACATTTCAAAAAAAAAATATATTTTTATTTATAAATTTTAAATTGAAATCTAAATTTCTCCTGAAACTTCTTCTAGTTAGTAGCGATGAATTAGAATGAGAGAATCTAGGTGTAATAATAATTATTTTCTATTAAAATTTAAATAACTGAATTAGAATAAAAATTTACACATGGCATATGTCTGAATTCTGCCAAAAACTTAGTTCACTGAAAAAAACTAATATAAATTTTATACGCACATTTTAAATATGAATCATATATACAAAACATAAAACAGATAAACTATTTATAAAATTAATTTTTTATTTGATAAAATCTGATCAACTAAACAAATACTCTTAATAAAAGCACGGATCAAAATATATTATACATAAAGAAGGATTACAAACATTACGTGAATTGTTTTTGAAGTGTATAGTCAGGAGCTACTTTGAAGCTTATAGGAGTAACCTTTTATCTTTTGGTGTGGATATATTATATTACTCATTAAAATATATTGGTTAATTCATTCAAGATTGATATGAAGGGCATCATGTCAATAGGAGCTAGGGTATGAAGTCGCGCCTGTGTCTGTTTGAGGCTCGACCACACAACAAAGCATTTTTAGGCAAAGGATATTCATCTCTGGTAGAGTTAGCCGGAGAGTGAACTCGGAAGTAGAATTGTTGACCTAAGTATTGTCTTGCCCAAAACTCACTTCTGAAATTCCACATCCCCACATTATCGAAAGCCACATATATAGCTGTCCAAGATTTTGGATAGACCTATAATAATATACACATTTCCAACATTAATTAAGACCAAGTGAATAATTCCAGTCTTGTGGTACTATTTAGGAATACCAAAAGGGTCTGCTGCTTAGATCCTCTAATGTGAATTTCAGCTGGGAGGGTACATGCCCCACGGGGAATTGTATGAGTTTGCATAAAATCTATTGACAACAAATTCCAAAAATGTATAGATATATGGAGAGAGTTCACGTCACCTGAGTAGTGGAGCGAGAAATAGCATCCCTGAGGTTATAGTCTCGTCTGCTCGCATGTGACCATGTAGACCATCGATTACCAATCCTGTTGAGAAGTCACATACGTCAATGACCTTCACTGGTTAATATCATTACCATAGTATATGATTAAGTTATTGTTCTCACCCGACAACCCAGAAGTTGTATCCATCGAGATGGTAAGTCTGGACGTACTTCTCGCGGTTTTGAAAGACGATCTCAAGAAAATCCTTGTGGTGTACTCCCATCACTGCTGTTTCTAGTCTGATCCCTGCTCTTCCAGGCTTATCTGGGATGCTTCCTACTTTGAAAACACCTTTGATCTTAAAGTAATCTGCTAGCTTCAGTGGAGTATCAGCAGGAACGAATGATACGCCATTTATGGCATATCGTTGCTTCCTGTTCACAACGCCTGCTGAGCTTTCAAGTATTAATGTCCTAGAAATCTTGATTCGACCATAATGGTATGAGCCCTGAGCATCTTGCCTTTGCCTGGACGCAGTCAGGTTAGTCTTAATGGACCGAGCCTGTTTAATCGAAAAGTCTATGTCATTGTCAGGTTGTCTATTAGGGACAAACTTAGAGCTTTTGGAGTTGGAGTAGTGAAGAATAATTCTATTCGTAGATCGTGAGTCAGTGAATCTCGTCCCCACGACAATCGAATAGTTTTGGGGAGGCTGGTCCATGGTGACCAGGACAGAGTAAGATTGACCAACGTGAATGTCGAGTGAAGTGAACTTGGTTTGGATTGTGTAGGTTCCCTCGACCTCAACGAGCTTCAACATATGACCTAATATTTCGAAGTTTAGGGACAGTTGAAGCCCCACATTTGATATTCTGAATCTGTACGTTTTACCTGTTAATTATTAACCCATGAAAGTGATGATGAGATCGCGAAAATGCTCTTCTTTGTAACTAACATATTAGAGTTTGGAGTTTTAAACATTAACCTTTGTCGACAGTTAGAGAAGTAGAGGCGGTGTCTTCATTGCCATTGATCAAAACACTATAAGGCCTAGGTATCATGCGTCCTCCATCCAAACGTGCCTTTAAATCCTACGTGGGGATTAGTAATACTTTTTAAAAACAAACATTATTTAATAAAAAGGTCTAAAATTCCAATGTGAATCCAAAAATAAAATTAAAAATCGCCATGTAAACCCACAATAATCTTGAGCCAGCCGTTGTGCTAAGCAAACATGATAAGTTAATAATTAAGATATAAACCTTGTGGTCTTCCCCAGTATACCAATCCCCGATGAGGATGGTGAAGTCTCCGGCTGGTTGCGGGAAAGGGACGGGCGTGCCAGGGCGACTGAGGATACGGATGGCACCAAAACCACCGGCGGCTTTTTGAACGGCCAGCGAAGGGAAGTAGAAGAAACTTCCGATCTGGTCTTCGAGATGGAAGGCATAAGTGTAATTCTTTCCAGGTGGGATTGGACAAGTCGTCCCATACACTCCATCTTGGTAAGAGTTTCTCTTTAGATGCAAGCCGTTCCTCCATTTATGAAAACATGTTTTGTGTTTATGATATTTATATGATTTTTTTTTATGATACTGTAATTAGGATGAAACATTGACGTGTAATATTACCCAACAAAATAGAAAGAATGGGAAGAAACGGCACATGTGCATGCAAATGGCCTTCTTCTAATATAACTTATAATTTCCATATATGCATATATATATATATATATTAAAATTGCATTGCTTTTTAAATGGATGTAGAAATATTTCATGTGAATCGGGTTCAAATTATGTTTACCGAAAGGTGAAACGAAAGAGGTAAATAAATAGATACCAAGACAAGAGAAAAGGCTCGTCCAGATCATTGTGAACATTGATGATCAAATTATCATTGGTGACTAAGTAAAGCTCCGGTCCGGGAAATTTTCCGTTTATTAGAATTACCTGCATGTCGATATGCATGTGTATTTTAAATAAATAAATTTTACATTCATTCAAAAATAAATAAATACATACACACATATATATACTACGAAAACAGAAGTAGCCATATTGTTGAAAATGTACCCTTGTTGGAGGAACGTACTTAGTCACAGAGACATTGCCGTAAGTGACCCTCAAGTCGAAGAAGCGGTTGGAATCTTCGGCTTGAACGAAAGAAATGATGGTCATCATCATCATCATCAAAAAACCGCCGTCAGGCCACCACGCCATAGTCGATCTCGTAGCTGCCTTAGATCCTGATGAAATTTTGGTAGCGAGAAAGGACAAGAAGCAAACGTTGGAAGAAATAGCTTGAAGTTTGTAACAACCCAACTAAAGGACTCGGTGACGTATTGAAAGTCTGAAATCTTTCCAATAAGCTAATTCCGTAATTCATTCAACTAGCTTATTCTCATGCTTTTTTTTATCATCTAGAAATTTCATCAAACCTTATTCTCATGCTATGAATAGTTTTTTTTTTTTTGTAAACTAAAAACAAAGAAACTGAAGAAGGTATACAAATCTGCACTATATAGTAGGATTTAATTAAAAGCCGTTTAAACTATCCATGTCAGATTAAATACTCAAAGTTAATGACAAGGAGCCAGATCAGCTTAGTTGCCATGTAATCTTATTATTTTTTGTTTTGGAACACGACTTACTTTCAGTACTCATCAACTTAATTGATGAATACAATAGGCAGAGGGAATTATCTATACTCTTTGATAAAAACCATAAACTACAACAACATAAGATACAAAGGATAGTTCTTCAAAAGAAGTTGACAACAAATTCGAAAAGGAACTTGAATGCGTCAACATAAGATACCAATCGATTAATGTTCCTTAAAATTTACGAATATTTTGGTTTTACTGCACTACAATATATAATATATAGTAACACTTTATTTTTTATTTGTATATGGTTTATATATATTTTTTGTATTACAGAATGTAATTCCTCAAATAACATTCAATTTAAAAAAAAATACTTTAATCAACGTCAAAATACTAAATCCTATTAATCTAATTATAATATATATTTTGTATAATTGACTATTTACATTCTTTAAAATAATACTTTAAAAAAGTTATGGACTTTGTTTTTAACATAATTTAATTAATATATATTTAAAAATATAAGTATATATGTTTTAATTCTTCTTAAGAATGTTTCTCATATTTTATTATATTTTTCTTAGAAAATAACTAAACAAGTAGCAACAATCATATACTTCCTCTTTCCTTCAAACACAGTATGTTTAGGCTGTGAGCAACATTTAATAAAAATTAAAGAGGCAAACATCGTTTTACAGCTCATGGTGAGCATCTCTCTCTCCCTCTCTCTCTTCGTTGGGCCTACATATAGTCTAGAAAAGGTTACAAGTTACGGTTTGCTGCACTGCACCAACATACATTCAAACAAAACTCCATACAGCTACATGACCTTAACATTTCACAAACAGTTCTACAACACCAAAAGCAGATAACAGACGTACAAAGTCAACCAAAAGGAAGTGTTTGAAACCAGCTTCTGATTGACTCTACAAAGAAGTAGGTAGATAAGTTCATGTGTTGGCTATTCGAGGCCTTGAAAAATGCGGAGCTAGTTTCTTCTCGAGCTCAACCAAGCTGGATGATGCGTAAAACAAACATTAGTATAACCTTTAAATGAATAGTTAAATAAGTTTATGTTTATTACACAGAAAGTGTTGAGAAATCCGACTCACATCTCGAATCTGCGTTTAGCTTCTTTAAGTTTTGTACGGTAGAGGTCACTGTCTTTTGGTATATTGCTCATGGGATCAGCTAAAACATTAAGAATGACACTACATCACTAACAAAGAGCCCTTTGAATCTAAAACAATCATAAATAAAACAAACAATTACAGAAAGCGTTTCTATACCAGAAAGTGTGGCATTATGGTGCTTCTCCCCAAATTCTTTGTGAACCTCCATTGCAGTTTCTCTACTAAGGCGGATCAACCCCTGATTCAAATTGCAAGCAAGTCGAAAACAGATGAAAAACAAATGAAGAAAATTGCAAAGAGAGTTTTGCTTTTACCTTCTTCTCCTTTCTTTTAAGTATCTTGAGATGGCATTTTTTGACATAATGAGTCAAATGATAACGAGAATGCCTTGACGAGAGCTCTTCCTTAACCTCTGGATTCGCGTCGAGCCACTCAGAGATATCCTTCGATTTCACCAGCTCTCCACTATCCAGAGATTCTAACCACGAGTACACTGGTAACCACTGGTCAGTCCTCTGAAACCGAGCTGGATGTTGATCAGCTTGGCCTTCTTGCTGTTTCGTTAAGACAAACAAACATCAGATAAGATAAATCATAAACACAAATCCAATTCATCAAGAAGAGACACGTACCTCGTTCTGTTCAGATGCTGTCTGTCTCATGTACTGTTGCATGGAGAGGAAGCGGTCGACGAGGTCGGAGAGGGGCCTCTGACGGAGATCCGCCGGCAGGGAGTCGAAGTTGGAGCCGATCCAAGTCTCGACGTCAGTGGCGCTTACGACGGAGTTGGCGTCGGGGAAGGCGGCGACCCAGGCTTGAGCCATGGTCTCCCATTCCTGAGACGGCTCTGTTCGTTGATTATTAGAGATTTTGCAATCGGATTGTCCCTTTTCAGACAGTGTTTCGTTTGTTGAGTTTGACATCTTTTATTTTTTCTTGGTCAGGAGTTCTATCAGATTTTGTTTTCTTTTCTTCTAGTACTAAATACCACTTCCTTGAAACATTTTAACAAAAAAAAACAAATTAGAAGAAATCCAACTTTAGTATGAAGCCCATGATTGGCCCAGCGACATTTAGGATTAATTAGTTTTCGGTATACAGACACTTAATAACTTCTAGAAAGTACTCTTGCATATTACAAAAAACAAAAGTTTCTTTTTTATCACAAAATTACAAAAAAATAAAAATAAACTCCAAACTTTTATCGCTTGAAGAGAGACAAAAACAATACATTTGGATTGAGACAACTTTGTATAATATGTATCACTTGTTGAGAAACCGAGGCTCTTCCTTCTATCGATTCACACTGTTATCTCCACACCATCATGGAAAAAAATATCCAAAATCGGATTTCTCTAACTAACTACGACTCAACTAGAATAAGAGAACAATGGAATGTGGGAATAAAACAAGTTCGTAAGAAAAAAAATGTATGCTTTACTTATTCATCTTCTGCTATGAAGTTTGGCTCTTCCCCTCGACATAAGTACTCATCGCACATAGAAGACGTCCCCCAATCTTTCCTTAGCCTCAAAATATCCTCCGTGAACGTCGATCCAGAGGCTCCAATGAAGACGCTGGACATGGCACATATCGTTTTATCCAGCATTGCATCCACCTACACATTTGCCAAAAAACAATTTACTGGTCTATGACTCATGAAGATGGTAACATGCAAAGTTTGATACATCACGCCATGATATATCATTAGGTATTGTCTAGTCGTCTATAATAAGCATTTTAGTTACTTACCAAATTCAGACCGCGCAGCATTTCAAGAGATATGGTTTTTTTAACCGTAGACAAATTGCAGAAACACTGAGATTCATACCTGAGAGTCATCCTCTATACCATGTCGATATAACAGTGCGTCCCATTTCTCAGCTGAATTACGCGGTGGACGTTTGACAAGTGGCACAATTTTTCCATCGACCACAACAAGTGACTGAAGCAGACTTGTTTCACTTTCTGCAGCATCTGTCGAAAGATAGATTACTGCACCGTTGGATCTTTCGACCATCCTAGCAATACACTCCGCAGCTTGTGGAATCGGATAGAAGCAACTCGGCGCTTTTGCATTGCTGCGAATGAAATATTTTCAATTTTAAATATGACTACAATGCCGCTTATAAGCAAAGATGAAAAAGCTATACCAGAATTTAAGGAACCCATGTCGACGGAAATGAAGCGCGATGAAATTGTTTCCCAAGAAGGTCTGTATGAACCGTTGCGCGGTCAGCAAAATAAGCTTATTGGGTTCAATCAACGTCTTGCACTTGTGGTTAATAGGTCCACCAGGCTGCATCACCCAATCCTGCTCCATATCAGCATAGAAAACATCCCCAATCGCGATCACATCATCATCAGACTTGAAACTTCTCTGCACCTCATCCACATTTCTCTTGCTAGGTTTCTTTATATCTTCGCTCCAAGGAGACTCGAGCTTCCGCTCGATTGAAACCCCCAAACCTTTAAGCTTCTTGATATGCTCATCATCTACATAGCAAAGCTGCGGCGATGAGAAGTAACAAATGAAACGGTCGATATGAGGAGGACGACTCTTTTTAAACTGATCGAAGGAAACGACAACGTTTCTTCCCAAGCAAGTATTAATCCGCTCAACGTCTATCACTCTGTCGTACTGGTAATCAAACTTGGAGCTCGGGATCACAAGAACCCGATCCAGCAACGCGGCGAAGAACATGTGCTTCTCTAGGCAAATCAAGTGGTTGCTCATTTGTCCCGAGAGGCATATAGCGAACAGAAACTTGTCCGATCTCGGCTTCCACTCTACCGTTCTCCGATCTGACAATTTCTGATCCACTTTCACGCATCTCTCATACAAGTTAGACACCACCGAGCCGGAGTAGTTCCCGGTTTTGTGTGGCGACAGAAGCGCCTCTTGGATCTCCTTATTCAGTGAGATCTGCTTCGCGACGGCCACTCTCACAGAGGAGTTAGCACTGGTCGTACCGTTCCAGATAGAGAGAAGCTCGACCTGTTGCTGCCTGAGGAGATAGAGCGCCCGGAGCTCTGATTCTTTAACGCGGCTGGAGAGCGGATCTACCTTGAAACCGGAGAATTGCTGACGGAGATCAGTGAATAAGAAGATGAGACCGATCGAGATAGTTAGCGAGACGGCGGCGAGGAGGTAACGCTTGTTGAGCGAGATCTTCCTCCGCGACAGAATGTCTTCGATCTGGAAAGATGATCCGCCGTTTGTGGGATCTTCTCGGTGGCGGCTGCGAGTGTCGTTTTGAGGGATCAAATGCTGGTGGTCTTCTTCGTCCTCGTCTGAGGAGTTCCGCTCCATTAGATAGAATGAGGTCGTGAGATTCTTCTGCTCCTTCTACATTGAGTAATGAAGTAGTGAGGATTGGAGCGTGAAGGAGAAGAAATAATAATTTCGTCGGTTGATGAGACTGTGGTGTGGACAGTGGGTGGGTGGAGGAGAACGACTCAGTACGAGTCATACCGGGTTTTATTCTGTATTAATGTATGTTTGATTAGAAGATTGATCAAACCGATTTGATTTATCGACATGTTTGACTTGTACTGCTCATTATAATTTTTGTAACCTTACTCTTTTGAAATAGAGTGTGACCAAATGGGATTTGACCTATGGGGATCAAATGGGGATTGAACAATTTGGACTGCAAAGCTGCGGCAAAAACCTTTCGGCTCTCTATGCTGCGATAGAATGATTACTGTGGACAATGTCATGCTTACGGAATTTATTTATTACTATTGTCCAAACATAGACAGATTGCTCAGATTTGATGGAAATAATTGCTAATCCAGTCGACTGGCAAGTCTTTTCCTCCGAATTAGTTCATTCTGGATTCTACGACAAAGTTTTTCTGGATTTAGCATTGCTCATATCCCCATGGCTAGGAATCTGGTGAATGACATCAGTTATTTAGCATTGCTTATATCCCCGTGGCTAGGTTTCCTCCAAATTAGTTCATTAAAATTTCATTTTCTTAAATCAGTTGAAAATAAAGGTGAATGACATCAGGTATTTGGTTTCTAATGTCGAAAATCGACCATGGTTATTCTGCAGCAACAAAAAATTGCTTCGTAAGAAATCGCAGATGAATAACAACCAAAGAGCTTAGGTAATTCCATGTAGCGTATAAGGATATCCTGAAGTGAACTTGTATCTTCCAATACTAGAATCCACTTATCCAAAAAAATTGGAATATAAGAGTCAAATGCTGTTTTGTAATTCAGAAGATCATGTTTTCTAATTTTTCACACAACAAACTTAATATCGAATAAAAACATTTAAAATATTAGATTTTTGTTAACACCTTAAAATATTAATTTAAAATTTTAAATTATGATTCTCATTTGACCTGGACTGAAGATGACCAAATCGAATGAAAGCAAATTTCTTAGTTTTGTTTACAATAATGATTTGAATCATAACCAAATGAGATTCAAAAGATTACCAATTGATTTCCTGGTGCAGTCCCAAATCGATCAGCCTTTTCTTAACTATTTCTGAAAATAACAAATATCAATTTTTCAGAGTTTTACAAAATATTCAGAATAAACAAAAAAAAAAGAACTTGGCTAAACATAAATAAAAACTTTTCTGATTTTAGGCTGATTTGTGAAAAATAAATAGTTGTGGTTCAGTTCAAAGGAATACTGTAGTCTAATATATCAAAAATGAATAACGAGTACCATAAAACTTTAAAACAAATAAAAGTATACTACTCCCTACGTTTCAATATAGATGATGTTTTAGAAGGTTTGTTTTGTTTCAATTTACATGAAGTTTTGAGATGTTAAGAAAGTTTTGAGATTTTAAGGTTAACTTTAACTTTATTGGAAAATGTATAACCAATTAATTAGTTAACTGATTTTAAAATTATATCATTAAAATATTTTTCTAGAGAAATATAATATCCTCAATCTGTGTGCACTATTACAAAACATCAAGTATTATGAAACGGAGGGAGTATTAGCTAGCTATTATAATTTAGTATAAATATTAATGTCCTTGCTTATGCAAGGGTGAATCACCTAATTATGTATATGGGGGAAAAATTGTTATTAGCATAGAGACAAAACACAACAGTTGATGTTACCTCCAACTTTCCCCTACTAATATTGATATACAATAAACATATAATTTTCATGGCTGATACAACGTGTATGCATGTGCTTGTTTGAATATGAGGATTCTGCTCAGTGAACGTTCCATAAATTACTAAATTAAGGAAAAATTAAATATCCCAGCATCTGAAAAGACTTCACGTGTGATCAGATCTCAAAAAGTCTCACGAACAATACAAAGCAAACCACCTTTACAACTTGTCTATCTCTTTAATTATATAAAACATCTCTACTCAAAAATTCCTCATAAAAAATTGACCAAAAATAAATTACCAATGAAGAGATTACATCCATCAAGATCGGTCTCAGTAGCTCTCCTTCTGATTTTGCTAGCTTTCTTTAGCAGAAAGTTTCACACAGAGGGACACATAGATTTGCAGATAAGCATGGAGAAATCTATTGGAGGTAGCTTACGAAGAATCCCAAGAAGTCGATACAGTCCTATACAGAACAAGTAAGTGAAAGCGAAACACTACACAATCAAAATTTCATTCGATATTTATCCACACCCAAATCTCTTTTAGATGTATTTTGACATCAAGATTGTGTATTTCTGTACCAGGAGAGATCCAAGTAGGAAACAGAAGATCACATCAAGAGAACCATAGATCTCTCTCTCTCTCTCTCTCTCTCTCTCTCTCTCTCTCTCTCTCTCTCTCTCTCTCTCTCTCTCTCTCTCTCTCTCTCTCTCTCTCTCTCTCTCTCTCTCTCTAAGTTAGATCTTCTGAGGGTTTTTGTTTGTTTGGGTTACAGAATAGTATGCATACACTTGTTTGTGAATGCTGCAGTGTAGAGTTTGATATATTTACTGTTTTAACTAGTTTACTCTGCCACTGTTTTTGAGTCAGGACTCATTGTTTAATGTTTAGACCTCTAAGTAGTGTTT
The DNA here is from genome assembly GCF_020379485.1 of Brassica napus. Classification (NCBI taxonomy): domain Eukaryota; kingdom Viridiplantae; phylum Streptophyta; class Magnoliopsida; order Brassicales; family Brassicaceae; genus Brassica; species Brassica napus. The sequence goes on along the minus strand of NC_063435.1, from coordinate 7,535,169 downwards.
ACTGGAATTTGTAGATTCTGAAACATCTTCAAGTTTCTATTTATTTACTTGAATTCAATATGAATTCACATACCGATCAAACAAAGAATTTTTTAAACTTCGTTTAACATTTCCATATACTTCAGGCTACACTTCTAAAATCGCCTAAAATGGGAAATTTAAATACAGCAGTAACAAACTAAAACTCCATCGAAGCTAGAAGGTTTACTCTTTTCCATTTACAAAAAAAGCTTGGCTATAAACAAATACTTGGACAGATTTTAAGAGATACCCTATCATGGACTCGAGATACTTTATGTCTCTCTACATTATCAAAATCTGTTTTTAGTTTTGTAAATTGGTAAATTAAATTCTCATTTTTTTGCCTTGTATTTCCGTCTGACACAAGTACTTGCAAGAAGAGTTGAAGTCCAAGATGATTTGTGTTGCTAGGATAATCCATTGTCTCCTTCATCATGATTGTTCTTACTATTTGTTCTTAGAACAATTAACTAGAAATTTGATTTTAGGATAATTGGAATAAAACAAAAATGTGATTAATTTTCGGATCTGAATCCTGCAGAGCAAGGTTGCTAGACACAACGAGAGTTGTCCTAAATAACTTACCAAACTTATCGAAATGAATCTTAATGTTTGTCTAAGGAAATTGGTTGTGCAGCGAGAGTTGGCCTTCGAAGATGTAGACTTAGATAGTTCGTCGCGAGGAGAGTTTGACAACTGATAACTGAATTCACGTTCTGGGATTGAACTTAATAAACCCTTAGTAACAATTGATATGAGTTCTGATTGCATGTTTGGGATCTATGAATCTAGCATTTTTCCTATATGTCTACGAAGCGATATCTTTGTTCTGTTTGATTTATTTTTTTTATATTTATGTTATAGTTTTACCAATAACTGTAAATTTATTGTGTTATCCACGTTCCTTGTGAATTCAATCCCCAAGTATTGCAATTGACCTCTTATTTGAGAGAGTGCTCTCGGGGTAATGTGAGCATATCATGTATCTACAACAAGCATTCTCCATGTTGATGAAATACATCATGAAGTTCAATCTGTCCAAGTGCTCCTTCGGGATAAGTTCCTGGAAATTTCTAGGGTACATAGTTACACATCGTAGTATCGAGGCTAATTCAGAACAAATAAGAGAAATCCATGTGATCACTTCACCAAAGAGCCCAAAATAGGTTCATAAACTAACATGAAGAATAGAAGCCCTACGTAGGTTCATCTCACCACTATTAGGCAAATCTTTCGTCTTCTTCAAAGCCCCCAAAAGGCCAAAATAATTCAACTGGGTTGAGAAGTGTGAAAACGGTTTCACTAAGTTAAAGGAGTACCTTAATACGCTTCCCCTGCTATCAAAACTTTATAATGAAGAAATATAGTTGTCTTATTTGGCGGTATCAGAATATGCAGTGAGTGCCGTCCTGGGCAAAAAAAGAAAATAGGCAATACTAGGTGTACTACTTCATGAGCAAGTCATTCCTTGACGCAGAAAACGATGCAATCACCTTGAAAAGTTGTCTCTAGCCCTGGTCGTAGCAGCAAGGAAACTACACCCCTATTTTCGGGCTCATCTTGTTTTCGTGGTAACATCTCTACCCTTTAAAGCAACACTCCACAAGCCAGAAGTATCATGCCATTTGTCCAAATGGGCATTACAAATTGAGAATACAACATAATATTCAGACCTGCCACAACCATCAAGTCGCAAGTACTAGCCGACTTCATGGCTGAATTCTCCTCGACTATTCTCCCTGCAGTGGAGGAAGAGGTAAACATCCATAAAGATAATAATCAAGTAGGGTAATGGAAACCAAAAGTTAGCTAAGTATCTCCTTGCTCGTGCTCTAGTGGGAACAAACGGATGAGTAATATTTGCCATCAAGAAATCTCGAGGCTAGGATGATGGTGCTGTACGGGTGAGTTTTGGAAGGATAAATATTTATTCTCTGGGCAAGATTGTTTAGTACACTTGATGGATATGAAGGTTTAATGGGAGCACGAAATACAAGAGGTAGTCAATCACCCTTGTATAAGAAATTTGAGGCGTTAATGTGAATGATGGAATGTATAAAAATTATGCGACAATTTCAAGTAAATTGTACAATATATTGTTTTCAATTGACAAATATTGTTTTGGAATCATAAGAGTGGTCTGTTTTTGCAACTTACTTGAAAGAAATACAACAAATAAATGAAAGTTTCAGAATATCCATGATATCTTATAGTTAGCAGAAACAGAAGCAATCATATGGAATGAAGCACAAGTGACAATGCCACAAACGCACACACAATTATCATCCAATACGAATGATACCACACAAATCTCCCCAACATTAGGAATATGGTGCTTTATGGATAAGTCTCGGAAGGATAATCTTTATGCTCGTGGCAAGGTTGGTTTAGTACACCTAAAAGATTTGAAGGTTTAATTGGGGACGAGAAATACAAGAGCTAGTCAATCACCTTTGCATGCGGAATTTGAGGCCATAATCTGAGGAATGGAATGTATGTAACTCTCCGACTATTTCAAGTGACTTTTGCGACAAATTATTCTCATTTGGTAAAAATGGTTTCTAAATCAGAAAAATAATTTTCTTTTGCAACTTGCTTGAAAGAAATATAACAGAAAAATGAAAGCTTCAGCATGTTCGTGATCATATACGTATCCCGGACTCAAATACAAAGGCAGACACTATTACACAAAGTGATTGGGCTCAACCATCCTATTTTGTTGACATGTACACAAAGTTTTCAGATTGCTTAGCAAAGTCTTGAATGAGTTTTTTTTTATGTTGATAAAAAAAACAATTTAATTCTGATTTAAAGGTTTATTTAATACTTTATTAAATATAGAAAAATAAATGAATACTAAAAATTCAAAAATAATAAAATCAAAAAATCAAAAAAATATTTTTTTTTCAAATTTTGTCAATATTGTTTTCAAAAGAAATTCAGATTTTTTTTTGACTTTTTAAAACGTTTTTTTCTTATACGAAATTTAAGAAGACCATTCGTGTACAATATTTTCTTTTCTTAAATTTGTAAAAAAATAATTCTGAATTCAGTAATGCATTCATAAATGTGTAATCAGACGTTTTGAAATGTAACTTGTATGTATATTTAGGAAGATCTTCTTAAATGTGTATGCCATTTCAAAATACTAGAAATTTTTTTCTAAAGTATATACTTACAAACTTGATATTCATTTATACAACAATTACAAATGTTTTCTATATTTTATAAAGATATTACATCTTTAAAAATATCATCAAAAATTTTAGAAAGATGTTATATATTCAGTGATCTTTCCTAAATAGGCATATAAGTTAAATTCACCAAGATATCATACAAATTTAAGAATATTTTCCTAAAACTTTAAGAATATTTTATACATATTCAAAAATATCTTACTAAATATATCTAATTCAAGTTTAGTAAGATATTATTAAATATATATTCATGAAAGTCTTCCTAACACATAGTTAAAATGTATTTTAAATATATATTTATTATTTTTTGCCAAAATTGTATGAAAATATTACAAATATTTATCAACATTTTCCTAAATTTTAGGACGATATCATATACATTTATTAATGTTTTCTTAAATATGAATATAATTCAAATTTAGAAGGAAATCACACATTTCAGGAAAGTCTTTTTAAACTTAAAAACAAATCATTCAAAAAGAAAGAAATTCGAAAAAAAAAATTAAAACGAATCAAATTTTTTTAAAATAGTTTTTTTTTTACTTTTAATAAATGGATATAGGTGTTATTTACCTTTAATAAATATTATATTGGTCATTTTGAACCTTGTATATTAGTTAGGGAATAAAACATGTTTTAAAGTTATTTAAGCCTATTTTTATTATATTTTGAAACCTAACAATTTTGAGTTAGTTTTTATCATAAAATAAAAATTTAATTGGTTAAAAAATAAAGCCAAAATTCAATATTTTAATTTCATAAAGTTAAATTTTGTACAAAATATAATGGTGAGAATCTAATTTATTTTTATATAGTTTGAAAATAAATTGTTAATTATAATCATAAATGTTAAGATAAAGAAGAAAAAAACATGAAAAGTTGATCGATTATTAATAACCAAAAAAAAAAAGTCAAAAGGTTACAGAGACAGACTGCTGGCAAAATTAGACATTTTCTGATGTAACATTTAAAAACTAGAAAAGAGGCAGAGCAGTTATCGAGCAGCATGATTCTCAACTTCCACAGCATCAACATCCTCGTCACCGACGCCGATCGCCGCAGCCCCAACCCACAGATCTAACGGGGCACATTCCATCTTATGCTTCACTCTCCAATCTAACGCCTGACACCCTCTCGAACAGTAGTTCACTTTCCCACAGACCGAACATCGCCGGAACTCATGCGACCTAGTCTCCGGCCTCCCGCAACCGCCGTGAGAACACATCCTCAACCCCTCGGCTAAAACAACCCGACCCGAATCAAACCAGTCCTTCAAAAACCGGTTTACTGGACGAATCTCCTGAACCGGTAATCCGTTGAGTTCGGTTAGCGTCTCGTCTCCGGATTTGAGAGAGAGGTAAGAGCGTAGAGAGCCCGCGAGCTCCCTCGCGTTCGCCTGAATCAAAAGCCGACGTCCTTCCGCGACGTCGCGAGGAACGCCGTAACCGTCTTGTAGGCAGTGACCGAGCTCTCTGAGCGCGTCGACGTGGCCGAGGTAAGCGGAACGCGCGCAGAGAGCGACTCCGGCGCGTAGATTCTTGTCGGATTTGGTACCGCCGCTCCCGTTGAACTGAATCACCGACAGCGAGTAAAGCGCCGGCGCGTGAGACTTAATCGCGGCTCTAGCCATTAAAGAAGCGCCGCTCACTGGGTTTTGAAGACAGTAAAAACGGATCTGCGCAAAAAAAAAAAAAATCAACATCACAGAGAGAGAGAGAAGGAGGTTTGAAGACGAACCATTCCGAGAACGTAGCAAGCGTCGATGTTTCCGGCATTAACACAGAGTTTGAGGAATCTGTGGGCGGAGTCAGACCATTTCTCCGCCGTGACGGCTAGGGTTTGAGTTCCGGCTCTGGATAAAACCAGAGGATGCAAACCCAACCGGTTCAGTCTCTTGCATCTGAAACGGCGAAAGAGAGTTCGTCAAAATAAAGAATCGGGTGGTTTAAGGAAAAGAAGCCTGACTGACTTACGTGATGAGAACGTTGAAGAAATCGGCGGGACAAGAAGCGGAGGAACTGAGTTTGCGGAGGATAGAGAAGACGAGATCGTCAGGTAAGTCGTCGATGTGGTTGACGTTAACCGTGAGGTTCTTCTCTAACCTGGGTTTTTTGTTGAGATGCGTCATCTGAAATGATAAGATGGTTGGAGGAGAGCGAAGATGAGAGGATTTGATTCTTTTGTTGGTTAATGTTAATCTTGGGAGTGGAGAGAAAGATGGCAGAGAAGGAGGAAAGAAGAAGATGTGTGTTACATTTATACACAGAGACACGCTCGTGATTATAAAATATAACTGTTTATTTTATTTTTTGGCGTCATGGCCTTCTGCCCTCGTGGCTCTTTCTTTCTCGTTACTTTTTTTTGGCTTTAACGTCTATCGAAAAATCAGGATCAAAGGGTGAGTGTGTAATTAAGATTAAGGTGGATAGTGATTAAACGCGAGATATTTAAATAATGATATTTTTAACTATCTTCCAAACTATCAACGACACCTTGTTTTGTGTATAAATAATTAAATACCAAGTTAATGAATATATGAATATATTAATTGAGAATTTACTTTATTGATTTTTTGCTGACGTTCGATCATAGGTGAATTCTTACAAAATTGTTATAATTTGATTGGTCGATGATTTTTAATTTTATTTATTTTAATTAGTTCTAAAAAAAGTAAGTTTGTAATCCATTAATACCATTTGCCAAATATTCTACATAATATTATTTATGGTAAATAATTATTAAAATTATAAAATACATAAAATAATAAACAACAAATAGTTTATATAAATCAATATAATGATTTTATATTCTTATTTAAAACATTATATTTTATATAAACTGTTATAATAATTATTAACATTTAATAAAGTTCACATAATATGTTTTATAAAATTACAAAAACATTTATAAAATTATTTATCTTCGCTTATTATATATTTAAAATATTATAAATTTTTTAAGTCATCTATAAAAGCTTATAAGTTAATTTATACAATCTATTTTATAATTTTATCCCTACTATATATTAATTGAAAAGTTATTTAAGAGATTTTTTTTTATTTGTCGATCATTGATGAAATCTTTAAAAATGTTATAAATTGAATGGTTGATAATTTTTAATTTATATTTATTTTAATTAGACTTAAAAAGAAAAAAAAATCTATAAACAGTCAATATCACTTACCAAATAATCTACATAATATTACAAATAATTATTTATGGTAACTAATTGTTAAAACTATAGAAAAAGTAATGATGTTTGATCGATTTTTATATTTATAAACTACATAATATAATAAAAAAGTTTACTAAAATTGATAGAATAATTTTATATTCATATATAAAGCCTTATATTGTATTTATAAACTATATAAAATATTTCAAAAATAATTTATGGAATTGATATAGTAGTTTTATTTGCATATGTGATTGGATATGGATATGTAGAGAATCTGTTACAATTATATTGTTTTAACTTTTTAAGCTTATTAAAAACATAAAACTTTAGCTATAAATTATTTAAAATCAAAATTTTCACATTATATACCTTCAAAACTTAAGTAGTTTTATTAAAAACTGAATCTTGAATATTGTATATAACTAATTTTAGTAAAATTATCAAAACAAAATATCAAAAAATATTTAAAATAGTCATATTATCTTTTTCAAAAAAAAATGTTCTTAGAAAAATATTTAACAAGAAAGCACATAATGATAAAAACATATTTTAATTTGAAAGTTATAATAAATATATTGTTACAAAACATTTAACCCGCGAAATCGGGGACATCCACCTAGTAAATAATTAAATACCAAGTTAGTGAATATATGAATAAATCAAACAGTTTTGAATGTATTTGTCAAACCAAGCTATTTGTCTGTTCTTCATCCCATCCCATATCGTATTCTACTGGCAATGTTCTTGCTTCATATATTGAATGGTGAATATATTGTGATAACATAGTTTACAAAAAACAAAATATTTTGATAACATTAAATATGTAAACAGTAATCTCAGAGATTATTTCCTATATAAAATCAGAATCTTTTTGTGTATAAATAAATACCAATGTATTGAACATGTATAATGTATCTAGCAAGCTGTTAATACTTATTTTTATTTTAGCATCATTTACAATAGTCTAAAACAATAATTTATACATAGATACAGAAAATTTTAATTCTTAAATTTAAAATATATCTTGTTGTAAAAAAGTAAAAAAAAAATACGTCCAAATTAAAGATAATTTTACTATATATACATATTAGATTTTAACTATTAATATATTTTATACATAGATAGTAGTATATGATAAGTAGATGATGATAAATAAAATTTGAATTGAATTCATGTAAGAAAATATAATTTTACATTAAGAATTTTTCATTATTAAATGTTAAAGAAGTGTTATATATTTTAAACATTTGTAAGATTGATTGTAAACTTCGTATTTTTAATGGCTAAATAGTTTATATTTTATATACCAAAGATGAAGTTTTATATGTTTGCTTATGAATATGCAAAATAAAAGATCTTATCATTTTTTATTTCGGGTCATCACATTAAAAAAAAACAGAATCAACTCTCTTTCACCAAAAAATAAGAATCAACTCTAAGATTAGTTATCCAATTTGATGCAAAACCTATAATGCTTTATTTTGGCACAAATTTTACATTAGTGTATCCCCAGAAACACATCGTTCTGAGTTGACCTCTATGACAAGTGAGGTCGCATAGAGGAATAACGAATCACGGCTTTACTCCGCGAAATCGAACCAACGAACTTCCTAGGCAAGTTGCAATATTCGTGGAGTTGGATTTTGAGTCGGCCACAGGTAAGAAGGTCAGGATCATTTATGCTTTTGGAAGCTCGATGTCGGCGAGACTGGGACATAGATAGAATCAGCTCAATTTTGTTTCAACAGTACCGATATTTGTGCTAACGAGGGGATGGATGCAGTTTCGAAATTAAGAATCGAGCAACAAGAAAAGGGAGAAGATATCGGAGGAGGCTAACGATTATATTCATTCCCGCATACACACATAATCACCTTTACCTCGAGCTCTAGTTCCCTCAACGCTTCGAACTTGTTTTAGATCTTGTTCTTCACTAGACTAGTCTTATTTTTATTCAAAAACACTTGTAAACTCGTTAACATCATTATACAAATCTATTTTATTGTAAGGATAATATTACCCAAAAGATCTTGTTCTCTAATTTACAAATAATATTCTAAAATATCTAGTGTGGGTTTTAAGACTCACAACTGTCAAAGCCGTTCAGAACCTAAACAATGAGAATATGCAACCATCCTTATTAGTTATTTCGGTTTATTTCAGAATATGTAGAGACTGACTTAATTTGGTCAAAATTTTACAACCCGATTTAGCTTAATGTAGAGGGAGATATCAATAAGCAAAGGCTGAGAGGGACACATAAGTACGGAAGACCATAAATCATGTGGCCGTCACATACGAACACATATGGTTTAATTGTAAGCAAAGTTACTAAACACGTTTTCATTTGTCGTTTTTCCCCCAACAATTATCTAGTTTTGGAGTGAACTTGTAGAAAAGGGCATCTTAATCATTACATATGGATGTAGACTAAGAAAAGAATATCAACCTTCAAGAAAGGTTATCTCTTCAGATAAGAATATGAATTATGAAATATAATATCCCTATATTTATGTCTTATAAAATGTAAATATATTAGTCAGCGTTAAGGGTTCAAATAGTCTAAACCTATGGATTAGGACATGAACTTCAAGATTATAAATGTATAATGCTAAACTAGAGATTGACCCGCACGCCCGTGCGGGTGTTAATTTTTACGGTTTTATAAATTATTTGTTATTTTATCATTAATGTTATATATTTAAGATGTGTCGTCGTATAACTAATTGTATTCAAAATATTTAGATTGAATCGGGTAATAAGATTATTTTTGGTACAAATATACACTCTTTTCAGATACATTGGTTAATTAAATATTTTTATATTTCTACACATCAAAATCAAAATCATTCAGACCCGAGAAGATCCAACTCAAGCATCATACATAAATTTATAATATCCAAGTGGCGCCTAATTTAAAAATCCAAAAAAATTAATCCCGAAAGAAACAACTTGTACCTCAATGAGTATCTGAATGTCCATACTTAACTGATTTTGCAAATAGATTAAAAAGAAAACTCTTTCTATATATTTGGCAAAAATAAGAAAAATAGAAAGAATTTTTTATTTAATAAAATAGTTATATGAAGTGAAACATTAAGTGATAATAAATGTAATACTTTTTAATTATTTTGATTTAAATTATTATCTTGTTCATATAAACTATGCCTTTGAATTATGTGTTTTGCTATGTAATTTTTCACCAATTGGAACTAAGACAAAAGAAAGTTTTAGTAAAACATATTAAACCAAACTATTAACCATATGCAAAACTCGGTTATCTTACATTTTTATTTTTTTTATAATTGCACAAAGTTAATATTGATTAACTAATAAATAAAAATCTACATTATTACTTTTACGGTAAATATAATTAATGATGTGATATATTGTTAAAGTAATATAATTAATGAAATTACTAAAATAAAACTATACTTATATTTTTATACATTAATATTTGTTTTTCATAATTAGTGTTTTATATTTTAGATATGTCGTAATATAACTAATTGTATTCAAAAGATCCGGATCGAATCAGATAATATGGTTATTTTTGGTACAAATATCCAAACCCGTTTCAAATACATTGGTTATTTAGATATTTTAGGGTCATATACATCAGAACCAAACTCATCCAGACTCAAAAAAATTCAACTCAAAACCTACACATAAATTTATAATATTCAAGGAGTGAGTAATTTTAAAACAAAATAAAACGATACCCGAAAGGAACGACTCGTACCTAAGTGGATATTTAGTGTTCATGCCTAACTGATTTTATAAACTAATATAAATGATATTTTTTATGTGTTTTGCTAAATTAAGTGAAACTGAAAGAGTTTTTTTTATTTAGTAAGCAATTATATTGAGTGAAAAATTAAGTGACAATGAATGTAATTCATTTTTATTATTTTGATTTAAGTTATGATTTTATTCACTAAACATGTTTTTGAATTATGTTTTTGGCTACGTAATTTTCCACTGATTGAAAAAAAAATGTTATAGTAAAACAAATTAAAACAAACGCTTAACCTTATGCAAAACTCAGTTATTTTACTTTTTTGATTTTATAATTGACACAAAACTAATATTGATTAACTACTAAATAAAATCCACACTATTATTATTATGGTAATATAATTAATGATGTAAAATATTGTTAAGACAATATAATTAATATGAGTGAAATATGGAAATACAATTAATGTAGTACTGCTATCTTCGTTTCCAAACAATTTTCAGTTATAGTACTATTCATGTTTCCAAACATTACTAAAGTGTACTTCAGTTTTAATAATATAGATATAGCATACTTATATAATTACTAGCATCAGACTATAACTTGATCTTTTCACTATCAAATAAAAGGAATTCCAAGATTGTAGTACACTTAAAACTTTTTAAATCAGATTTATGATACATTTGTTAGTTTTTTTATGTAAGCAAGAAATTCTGGACCTTTAATATGTACTGTATGGACCAAAGACCAGCTTCTAATAATAATCGGATTCGGTGAACTTTAAGACCCCTCTAACTAGTTGAGCAAACCACATTTGTAGAATACCTTTGTAAGTTAGTATTTCTAAGTCTGGAACCAACTTTTATTAAATCGTAAATTTCATAATCCTTATCTAGATGCACCATGCATCCTCAAGTAAAACACGCATAGTCCAAGTGGAGAGACGAGCAGTGGAAAAAGGAGTTTTGGAAAACAAGTTACCAATAAGCTAAGCAGATGAAAATGATTACAATAATATATATGTATATATATTCGTTTTCTAATAATAAATAAAAGATAACAATAAAAGATATTTGTTAAATTGATTGCCATAAAACTAGATGAAAATGACCAGATTAAGGATTGCATGTGGATAAGATTTGAAGGATGAAAATCGCAGATTGGAGTAGGTGGAAGACTCATCCTTTTCACGACCACCAGAAATAAGAGAAGCTGAAATAAAATGATTTTTTCTTCTAATAAAAATATATTCTCTTTTTATTTTCTTTGAAGGGTCGACGAGTTTGGTTGATAATGAGTGTCGCATTTTGTTCCCACACTGTACCATTTGCATGCCATCATCATCTTTTCTTCAAACTCTTTTCTTAAGTAGAATAAATTAATTATACACAAAAAGGTTTGCTTGCAAGGACTGCAATGAACATAATTGCATGTGGGATCAACTTTGGTTTAGTTCGCTGAGTATGAACGATACGCATTCTATATTTAGTGTTTAAAATGGCTTAACGCATAATTATATGGTAGGACTACATTTGCGTCTCATTGTGCTTTACTTTAATAGAGTTAATTATAAGTTAAATAGAAAAAGAAAAACACTCTAAAAGCATAGTAAAAACAATCTACATTTCGTTAGATCCAAAAATTAGTATTTGGAAAAACGAATCACATCCAGGCTCTGCTCGTTGATTCAATCGGAAATCATAGTAAAGACAAGACCTAACTCGTCTTCATGTAGGTACTACCGACTTTGTCACCTCGCTCCAGGAGGTGCATAAATTGGTTGGTCGGAACTTGGAGACTACGGCCCTCGCCTATAAGGAATGAGCACACAAGCGCAAATGTGAGTTACACTTTCAGCCTGGTGATCAGGTTTGAGTCGTAATGACGAAGGATAGAATTCCTTCACATGAGTATAATAAGCTCATATTGCGAAAGATAGGTCATGTGTAGGTTTTGGAACGCATAAATGCCAATGCGTGTCGGGTACAACTTCCCCCTCGTATCAATACATCCAATGTCTTCAGTGTTAAGTGCATGTCTTTGTTCCGTGGTGACAATGAGGTTCCAGATTCAGGGAAGAATCTTCTCCTACCCGGGGAGACATGATGCAGTGCATCTGACCTTTAAAACGACGTGCCGGCTATAACTTTTTTTTTGTATCAATCGAACCTGTTTGATTTTATTTCTTTATAAATATGTTTGAGATTATTAAAGTGGCGTCTCAATGAATTCCTCCGCCACAAGTTTCTAAATTAGTTTGATCTACATTCAAGATGAGTCAAGTTTTTCAGTCGTGAACAAAATGAAAAGAAAAAAAAGAGAGAAAGAAACAAATGAATACGATTACATAAACATAACGTGCGAATTGTTGAAAACAGCAAAGCTCTAGCTTTTATTTCTCAAAACTAGTTTTTGCCTTTCTCCCATTTTGTTCTTTGCTCCCTGAAAACATACCAAACAAAAAGACTTAGAAGAGTAGTTCCCGTGTTACAAAAAAAAGAAAAAAGAAGAAGAGTAGTTCCCAAAGTAAAACCAAACAACAGTTTTCACAGATACTGGATTTACCAACACCCATATAAATCAGATCAAAATGATAGAAACCAAAATATAAAAAAAATTGAAATTTTCTGCTACAAATGAAACATATATGAATCACAAGAGTAGCAACTTAAAGAATTATACAAGTAGGTTTCTCACATTCATAATCTCATATGCTAATTTTCAATCTGATCAAACACTTCTTATAAATCAATCACAGGAGAAGCATGATGGGACAATGAAACACAAACAAGGACTAATCCTCTGATCCAATCAACTTTTAACAATTGTGATGAATAGAAAAATCATCATCATTCACATACCTAAGTGGCACCGACGATGATGTTGTTGATCGGAATAAAGATGAGCTTCACAAAGAAGCCCACGAATCCCATCACAACGAACCCAATCGCTGTACGAACAGCAACTTTCGTGAATTCTACAAAAAAAAAAAACAATGCAAAATCAAAACCATCGAAAGCTAAATACACAGATCTAGCAAGATATCATTCATGAAGAATCAAGCAAGGTACCTTTGCGATCTGGTTTGTGACAACGCTTAACGAGACGAATGCTATCCTTAGCGAAGTCTCTGAGAGGATCGACGACGGAATCAATGGCGTCCATGGCTTTGCTTTCGATGATCTCTCAGTCTCAATCTCACAGCTCTTTTTGTGCTTTCTTTGAAAGAAACGTCACAGAGTTTCTGATGACCAATCACAACGCTAGGAACAATAACAGGTGGACATAATTGCCGCGTCAGCGGACATTTCAGATTTAGTATTGGGCTTTTATTATTTGTGGGCCCATATCCATTAATGCTAGCTTTCATCTCTTTTTAAAAACAAACAAATGACTAAACATATTTTGTTTTGATTTGTGTCAAACCATATTTACATGAAAGAAATAAACTCCAAAAGAAAATTCAAATTCCCAACAAAAACCTTAAAACCAAAATCCATACATTTCAATTTTCGTCGCTTTCCCCACCCTCATCCTCCCGTCACCACCATTAACCGCCGGCCAAAGACTCGGCCCCGACTATGGCTCGTACATTCCACTTCCATCCATTACCATTGGGTAATGATACTGCATGCACATTTGCACGTGGTCCATAATGTTTTTGTAAATTTTAGTTAAGGTTTAGGGCCCTCTACAAAAAAAGTATTAAAGCCAATTTTTTGCAGATTATATGTATTTTTTTATAAATTGCATATGCCCTAGTAAATGATTGAGACGGGCCTGACTGCATGCCACTTTGGGATGATGCATTTCCATGTAAGCCGGATCAGCATCGAGAGATTCATCTTTGGGGACGACCCCGAGAAGGAAATCAAAGGCGAATGTGTGTGCTACCATGGCGGAGATACGATTTATGAAGTGTACAGCGTTTTTTCTAGTCGGTATGGAGCCATGAGTGCATCGTTAAATCAACTATGAACATCTCGCAATGTCTTGGCAAACACCATCGTAGTCTCGGCAGATATCATCTGGACATTGCGATCTGATTTCATAATTTTCTTAATCCAACCCGAAGGAAGCTGATGAGTACTGAAATTCTCCACAGCATCTGCTGGTACGATAAATTGTTTAACTGCTCGTTCCCTTCCTGTGAAACGGGGTTGAATGTCGCCGTCTGTGGCGGTGGCTTGTGGTTGGGCTTGATGATTTTGTTGTTCTCTATCTTTCTGTTTATGCTTTCAGTTTTTTTTTTTTTGGATAATTGAGCTTTCCATTATTTATATTTCAATTCCTAAGGAGATGATTGGTTGGTTCTCTAGTTTTAGATTTTATGCTTTAGAAATTATTTGTTGTGAGTATTTTGGCTGTGGTTTTAATTTGTTTGCTATCGAAATATTTTCAAATATACTGAAAGCACTAAATAAAAGCTGTAGAAAAAAGGACTTCTAGAATTAAGATACGGGCAATTGTCAATAATAGCACCTTTTGAAGTTTATGTCTCAAAAATAGCACTAGAAGGAGAAAGTCACAAAAATGACATTCATTAAAGGGTAAAATATCCCTAATACCCTTGGTTTAAAATTAAATAAACAAACAAAAATAAATAAAATAAAAAATAAAAATAAAAAAAAAATAAAAAAAAAATAATTTTTTTTTATAGTTTCAGATTATATGTTTTCAGATTCGAAATTTTTATAATTTTTTTTCAAATTTTTTTTTTTGAATTTTTATTTTATTTTATTTTTTCAAATTTTCTTTTTATAATTTAAAAATAATTTTTGAAACTGTTTTAAAATTTTTTATTTTTTTATTTTAGTATTTATTTTTTATAAAATTTTAAACCCTAATTCCAAAACCCCACCCCCTTAACTCTAAACCCTAAGGTTTGGATTAATTAATCCAAGGGGTATAAGTGTATATTTACCTCTTTAATGAAACCTATTTTTGTGACTTTGAGCCTTGAGTGCTACTTTGGGAACAAAAACTTGGTTTGGTGCTATCTTAGTCTTTTTCTCTTAAGATATTTCCTTTTCTAAATTTTGGTTGCCCTAGATTTATTTTTTAAAAGTTAAAGCATGATTGCTTTACAAAATAGCTTTAGAAATAGAGATGACTGTCAACAACATCTAGAGCATTTGCCAGTCAGCCCCTAAGTATTTAGATTTTGGGACATGAGATTTTGATTGGAGTTAAAGGGAGTATATTCATACAGTGCTTTACAAAAGCAAATAATATTTTTTTTAATTTATGTGCCTACTCTCTAGCTTATCTTAGTAATTCTTTGTTCAAACATATTTAATATTATAATTTGTATTATATGTTGGAGTTACTAGTTTTGCCAAATCTATATTATTAAAGTTGAAGTACACATTGAGATTGTTTGGAAATATGGATAGTAGTTAAAAAAAATAATACTGTTTGGAAACATGGATAACAGTAAGTTAGGAAAAAAATAATGGACTTATGCTACTAAAAAAATTGGAAGTCCATTACATTATATTAAAAAGTAATGAGTTTATGTTACTTGGTATATATATTCAAATCAAAATAATAATTTAAAATTGATTTACATCAAAAATTCATTCAAAAAAAAATATATATATTCAAAATTTGATTTTTACTAACATATTTTCCAATAACTATTATAAAAATGTTTTCAATATATATAAGAAAAATACAATACAAAGCCCAATTTCAAACACCAACTTAAATTATGGTTTTCATATTTCACATTAAATTTTAAAATATAATATATGTGATTACTTATATGATTGTACGTATAAAATATTATTAATTATAAGAAAACGTATTTGATGGTACTCATAAAATACGATTAATTATATGATAACACATATTTTGTAACCTATGATGACACATATATGATATATATAATAGTGATTAGGGATGAGCGTTCGGGTTCGTTTTCATGTCTTTTTGGGATTTCGTATTCATTTCAGATTTTTGAGGATTTGGTTCGTATTTGGATAACCAATTTAAATAGGTTTGGTTTAAATATTTGGATAGATAATTAATAATTATTTAAGTATTTTTGGAATTTTGAGTATATTTTAACTATTTAAGATATTTATGTTTGATTATTTGTATATATTTTCAAGCATTTAAGTGAACTTAAATGTATCATATATATTCTGGATATTTTTATATATATTAAATCTAAAAATAATTAATATATATAAGTATATAACTCTATTTTGGATACCCAAAATACTTCGGTTCAGATCGGATTATATTTCAGTTCTTCAAATACCAAAATTTTGAATAAATTAGATATTTAATCAATTCCGGTTCGGATTTAGTACTACTTATTCGAATTGGAATCAGTTCAATTCTTCGAATTCAAGTTTTTTTCTCAACCCTAAATAGTAACATAAAAATCAAATAACATCATATTTTTTTAAAAAACTACACCCGCACGGGTGTGCGGGTCAAAATCTAGTTATTATATTAACGTTAAATACAAATCAAATAAAAATCTTAGTTTTCAATAAAAATTTACTAGTCAAGTATATATCGTTATCTGGATAAATTAAGGGTCTGGATGGTTGAATGCAACAATTTTGGATATGGTTGTGGGAGTTTGCAGATGTGGATAGACGTGGTTTCAAACGTTATTAAGTTGTATGACTGGTACAACAATTAAGAGTTGATACATTTGCGAAATACTTATGACTTGTTGATTATGAGATGATGCAATAATTTAACAATAAATTGTCAAAATTAACACATTATAAATATGTCAAATCATATTATTATGATAACATATATAAAATCTTAATTTAATATAATTAATAATATTATTATGTTTATTTATTTAATTTTTTTTAGCTTAGATGACAGTTATAATTTCAAAAACAATTATGAAGATTTATATTAGACTTTCAAACAAAATTTGGTTTCTATATGTACATAAATTATTGTTTAAAAATTATAGTGAATATTTTTGGTTTAAAGTTTGTATAATACAAAAAATATAATGTTAGTGAATATAAGCTAAAAAATGTATTTATATATTTTTATTTATAATATATTAATATTTATTTGTTAAATATTTCATTCTCAACCGTCGTAATCGTAAACGATAGCGAAAACCAACTGTTGATTTTAATAAGTTTAAAACGATTTAAAGTGATTTATAGTGTTTTTGTAATTGTTACAAAACGTTAACAACCACTACCACCCGTAAATGCGTATTTGCGGGTGCTAACAGAAAAACAAGTCAAGCTTTATGTAATGCAAATGTTATTATTATTTCTACTTTGATAGAGAAAACTACTTTCAAAATGATATATGGTAAAATCAAAGTCTCATTCCTAAAAGATAACATTGCTTCAAGATACAATCATGTTCCTAGGAACATCTATCAACTTTTGAAAATGAAATAAAAGGCAGAGATAAAGTCACTGAATCAGTATCACACGGATACTAACTCAGCTTCGTTGTAGTTTATTATATCAAGTCTAGAAAGAAAACAGGATTGAGAATTGGTCTTCACTGTTTTTTTCTTCCCTTGTTGACATGAGGGACAGTTGTTGATGAAGACGCCTTTCGTTTTCTTTCTCCTCCGCTAACTCTGAATGCAGGAGGAGGAGGTTGTACCATCTGTTCATTAGACATGTTCGGTTTAGGTGCCGACAAAACCACGGGAACAAATAACGAGCTCGGGAGCTGTCGATCTCTTAATTGAAGCTCGTGGCGCCTCATGTCATAAAGTTTCTTGCCCTTTTCATTGCACAAGAATTTCCAGGAGTCAGACAATATCTTCTTTGCTTTATATGTGCCATCGAGAGACTCGCCATCGTCCATGGTCATGTCCAGAAACAGTTTTCTGTAACGTTCCTGGATTGTTGGAACATCCTCGGTTGGGTAAGCCCCTAAAACAGCGTACCAGTCAACACTACCGATGAATTTCTTATCATACCCGATCAGCACCTGAAGAACGGCATTGAGACGGCGAAGACCAGGAAGCTCGGGAAAGATATAACTAGCGACGTATGCTTTATCTTTGGCTCTACCAAACCTGCCCGCTTTGTAGCACTCCATAGCGGCCTCTTTATGTACTCTAGCTGCGTTTCTAAGGCTTTCCGATTGCAACATTTCTTCCTCAAAATATATCCTTTTAGGTCTTTTAGTTGAAATCCTGCAACATACAGAGACTCTGAGTTTCAATTTGTGAATAATTCTTAAACATAGACCAAGAATAGGTTTGCCAAACATTGATCATAAACTCTTTAACAGAAAATGCGATCTCCAAAAAAAAAAAAGAGAAGATGATGTTGAGTACCGGAAGATAATGTTTACCTCTGGGTGGAGAGAATCAGAACGAGCAGCTTCAAATTACTAGATGACGGATTATCAAATATATATTTGTATGTAATGTAAGAAACCTCAAGATAAACTTTATATAGAACGTCACCGCCCAGTGATGAACACGTCAAGGATTAGTACAAAACTGGTATGCCAGTTTGTATTTTCCTAAAATCCACAAATGTGCTAGGTCAAAACTTATATTCTCAATTTCAAATTATTTCCATGCATATCCAATATCCAAAATAGAAGTAAATCATTTTTTACGTCTGCGTTTTATTTCCCTCTTTGTTTGATGAAGACAATACTTTGAACGAAGACCTTGTTTTAAGTCTCCAAATCCAATTAATAGCAAAATGTTTGGATTTTGTTTGTCGTATGACTTAGGAGGAGACGTAGAGATTTTTTTAAAAAAAAATTAGGAGAGAAAGTGTGTAAAAATCTTAAACTTATATAGCTTTTGAAAAAACTAAATGATAAATGATTTAATTGGTTTTAAGAAAATAAAAAATAAGTAAATAATTATAATATTAATATTTTTATGTATTTTAGAAACTTACATAGTTTTTTTTACTGATGGAGGCGCTCTTATTATTGCCGTTTGGATATTATTGTTTTGAAAGTTCAAAAAATAAGAAAGATAAGTGTGAATCAAGGAGTGTGGACCATTCTCACATAAATAAAGATTTTATTTTCTTTCCTAACAGTTGAAAGATATTTTCTCTCTATAGATTATTTAGGTGGAGATATTTGTTTAAAAATTCTGGCTCCTACTTTCACAATCTATTCTATTAAAAGGGAAGCAACCTTAATAAATCTACTTATAAAGGTTGTTTGGACTCTTTTATTTTTTAGTCCAACCTATTATATATAACTAAATCTTATAACCAATCTATTTTATAGCAACCAAATAAAAATCTCCTACATTTAAATAAAACATATTACTGTTTATTGACTTTAAATATTATAATCTAAACTGTCGACCTATAGCCTTTTAAATATGTACGTAGGTTTTGTATTAACCATTGTTCTATTAGTAATGTTTATATAATATGTTTGTATCGAATGATGGTATGAAAATATTATAAACCAACATTATACCTCATATAACAAGACTTTAATGAACCATATATTAGATATCTATTATTTAAATGAGTCAGTGTTTTCATCACAAAAATATAACAAATTAGTGTTTTCATCAAAGCATTTTAACAACTTACAGGTTTGGTAAAATGTTCATACATAAGAGAGAGTTATATAAGAGTGTACATATATTTGAACAAAAAAAGAATACATACAAAATCTTAAATAAATTAATTCATGAATTATATAATTTAAATAAATTATTTTTTTGACATCATATGATTTTGTAACATAATAATTTACAACATTTTCAAAATATTAATTCACAAATTTTGTATATAATCCAAAGAAAAATCTGCGCTTTTAAAGCGCGGGTCAAAATCTAGTTTATTCTATTAAAAGGGAAGCAGTCTTGAAAAATCTACTTATACAAGGTTGTTTGGACTATTTTAAGAGTTAATAATTTCATGGTCCTACTTAAATTTCTCCTAACAATATATTTTCATAAATTTCTCTGATTTTCTTTAGATATTATAAGTGTACCACTCCTATATAATGGTAACTACTATATTACCTTCTATAATTAAATCTCACCCCTTGATTATAAATTTTTCCATTTAGTTATTGATATCCTATATATGATTTACTAACCAAGAATTTTTTGATGCAATAATATATAAACTCGTGGGTCAATAGACTAATCTATTATGTATGTGACCATATATATATTATATAATGTTTATTTTAATTCTTAAATTCATATCTATATAAAACGAATGGGATGATGCATATCACCATTAAATAATACATGCCATTTGAATTAAAATAGTCTGGTAAGTAATACATGTATTTAAAAAAATGAGTTAATGAAGTATGATAAATAATTATCGCAAAATCATGTTTTACTATAGAACCGATCAAACTTAGTAGTATATTATATTATTTTCAGTTCATAAAAAAACGATATTAACATATAAGTACTGAAAATTTTGAAAAAATGCATATGAAGTTAGTTAAAAATTATCCTCGGGCCAACTTATTTAATTGAGTTTTTACTATAATTCAGATACAACCACTTAAACTATATTATGGAAAATTAAAAAATACAAATAATTTAGAAAATATTGCTCCATATTCTCTCTTTTTTTTTATAAAAAATAAGTTGACTTGATTTTTACTTATGAAGCACAGTTACTAAAATCCAAAATAATGATTAGTATTTTTTTTGGGCAACAAATACAAGTCCACTTCTGTAATTCAATTTAAATAACAAAATAAATTTACAAATATAATTAGGTCCAGAATTAATATTTATATTATTTGAGTTTCAAGCTTGTAGGTTTCCGCGGATTATTCAATCATATATTATATACTAAACACATTGAGATTGGTATAAACTCTTCACCAGGTTTGGAATACCTAAGTTAAACAAGATTTTTCTCTTTTGAAAAAGTATTAACCCCGTGCTTCAAAGCTTGATTCAAAAGTTTGAATTGAGTTTTGAAAAAATATCATCTAATTTATATGGGATTTTATCGGGTCAACCAATATTGGTAAGCGGGTTAATGATAGTTTTTACGTTTTTACCGACTTTTATCAGATTTTTATATATAAGGTTTTAACAAAATTCAGACCATATTTATATGAATCACCTGATTTATTTCTGAGACTGTAGGTTTGGTTCGGGTATATATACTATTAAAAATTCTACAATATATATACTATTAGATTAGCCCAAAATTTGCCAAATAATTTTTTTGTCTCATCAATTCAACAAATATAACTCTTACAAAATACACACAAAATGCAACGATGACGTTGTAACATAAGAATACACATATAAAATCTAAAATAAACTATTTGATAAATTATATAATTTTAAACTAAAATTCTTTTACTTTTTCGATATAATAACACTTTATAACTTAATAATATACTTCAAAACATCAAAACCAAAATAATAATTCATATCAAACAATATTTTTAATCGGAAAAAAGCGCAGGTCAAAATCTAGTTCTAACATTAATCATTTTTAGAATCGATTTACATGTTACACACTTGTTTTCCACACCGATTTTCATGAAGTTAGACTATGTACTTTCCTTCAGTCATTGTGTGTTTATGACTAGCAGAATGTTTGATCTTTTTGGTAGCGAGTTTCTGTTTTTAGCTTATGTTAGCTATATACTGCATAATTAAGCCGAAATAATTGAGTTGATTACACTCATAGACACTTTTTGACTTTCCTTTACACTTAGAGACACTTCTCACATGTGACACACTTTATTGTGGGCCAGCTATAGATTGTGGACAATTTTACCTTTAATGAAAATGACAATCGTGGACACTCACATGATGTGTGGACGTTTGTTGTGTGGATGAGAAATTTTATTTGTGGACAGAAACTGCCAATTTGGCGAAGATTATGGTTTGGAGTGGAATTTATATATGGCATGAGAAATGTGGATGTGGTCATAACTATATACATGTTATAGAAAATTCAATAAACGAGAATACAAATTGCATAATAGATTGGACCGACATTTGGGTTATGTGTGATATGCAACAACAAAATAATAATCTATGCTGTAAACTCAGAAAGATGGAATAAAAAATAGGGACATTTGCTAAAACCAACCCAAATATTCAAGTCAAATGTAAAAGTGTACCCCACTTTCAGTCAAATGCAAAACCAACCTAAAGGAGTAGTGAAAGTACTATTTCACCCTTATGACCAAACAAAAAACATAAATGTATTTTACGTTTCTATCCTTTGGAAGTCTACACGTAATAAAAGAAGTCTACATATATATAGACTTCCTACGAAGTCTACTTTATAGACTTGTTTTGTAGTCTACACTCTAATTTGGTCTACTAATTTAATTTTGAACCTGTATAAAAATAATTATTGTGATATTTTTAATTAATCATCAATATAATGGATAATATGAAGTAAATAAATTAAAATTTCATATAATCGAACAATTTTGAAGAATATATACTAATTTGGTTATCATGTGCTAGACTATGTTCATAGTTTAGAAACAAAAGGTTCTAACATGTTATGTCTTTTAGTAGTTGATTTCATAGGGTTAGATTTTAGATTTTGTTTTTTTTTTGTTTTATTAACTTAAATCTGCATATTAATGTTTAGTAGTTTATATTTTGTATAAATGAGACTTTTTGATTATCAAGCAAAACATTTAGGGTTTGATATTTGTGGTTTAGGGTTTCGTAGACCTACAATAAAGTCTATTTATCTGAAGACGTCTTTTTCAGTCTATATTTTTCAATTTGTTTTACAAAAAATCATTATATTTAAACTAAGTTAAGTTCCTTAAGAATAAAAAAGTGAAATCATATACTATAACTATTAAAAAATAAAGAAATAAATTTAATAAATCATATATTAAAATTATTAAAATAATAAAGAATAAACAACAATAATTAAATTATTATAGTAGACTTCCAAAAAGGTCTACTATGTTATAGTAAGATCTACTCCAAAATTTTAATTTTAGTAGACTTCAAACGAAGTCTACAGTATCGTAAATTTTAACCTAGTTACATTTTTGTCTCCCTATATAAACAAAATTTATTCAATCTCTCTCTAAAGTGGCTGCACAAGTTCTTAAAACTCTCTCCCTTCTCTCTAAAACTTTCTCTCTTCTCTCTAAAATTCTCTCAATTGTTTCTAAATCTCTCTCATTATCTTCTTTCTCTCTAAAATTTTCTCAAGTCTTTCTCACAATATTATCTTGTCATTTTAGATATTATGATTCATGGTTTTCATCTTCTCCTTTAAAAAATGTAAGTTTTAGATCTATAGATTTTAAATGTGTATTTTATGTTTATTTCTCACAATATTATCTTTTTTTGGTAGGTATTATCACTCATGGATTTCATCATCTCCTCTAAAAATGTAAGTTTTAGATTAATAGATTTTAAATATGTATTTACATGTTTATATTCAAATAAATTTATAGATCAAGCTCTCTACATTAATTTGCTACTAGTTTACCTTATAAATTATATTATGTAAAGTATTTTAAGATTTAAAATTATTTTCACATTTCAAAATATATAGATTTTTCAGATCTGAAAATTATCAGACAGTGTAGACTTCTAAAGAAGTTTACTAAAGCTTGCAGACTTCATATGAAGTTTACTAAACCATAAAGTTTAAGCAGACTTCATTGGAAGTCTACAAAAATATGACTTTAATTTTTTTTCTATGTTTTTTAATAATTTTATCTTATTTTGCAGGTATTTTCTTCCATAGTTGTTCTCTTCTCCTCCTAGAAATGTAAGGTTTACATCTATAGATTTAAAATATGTGTTCTAGTATTTATATTCAAATAAAGTTACATATTAAAATTCATATTAATATGTCTTTAATTTATAACTATTTTGTCTATTAAATCATATTTTTAAAAGTTTTTTAGATTTAAACTTATTTCATATTTTTAATGTATTATTTTTCAGATCTATTTTTTTTGATAGAGTAGACTTCATTTGAAATCTACTTAAAACTTACGGCTGGTAGACTTCAAATGAAGTCTACTAGCCTTGAATTTTAAGCAAATTTCATTAGAAGTTTACTCAAATATGATTTTAATTTTTATCTTATTTTTTAAAATTTTATTTTATTTTGCAGGTATTCTCTTCCAATATTTTCAAATCATCTTCCCAAAAATGTAAGCTTTCCATATATTCATTATAAGATATTTTGTGTTTATAATGAACTAAATTTATAGATTCATACATTATCTTTTTGCTTTGTTACAAGGATGACAAAAAACCATTTTTGAAATATTTTCCAGAACAAAGTATTTTCAAATTTTCTAAATGCACACTTTTAAATATGAAAATTTTCCATTAGTGTAGACTTCAACTAAAGTCTACTAAACAATAACTTTACGTAGACTTAATAAAAAGTCTACTAAAATATGATTTTATTTTTTATCTTATGTTTTTCTCATAACTCTATCTTATTTGGCAGGTACTTTTTCCAAGACTTTATTTGAAGCATCAAGATTATGAAAAATCAAACATACTCAAGAATACTTTTTAATATATTGCTCTGTAATAACTTTCATAATAAAATATTAATTTTTAAA
This sequence comes from Brassica napus, assembly GCF_020379485.1. Taxonomy (NCBI): domain Eukaryota; kingdom Viridiplantae; phylum Streptophyta; class Magnoliopsida; order Brassicales; family Brassicaceae; genus Brassica; species Brassica napus. The sequence continues at coordinate 7,510,505 of NC_063435.1, read as the reverse complement.
TAATTTTTTAATGCATAATCTATAAACATTGTATTCATTTTTAGTTGTTTTCACTTGTATGATATTATTAATTTTTTGTTAGATATCAATTTTTTCACAAGATCTAACCAACCAAACAAGTAAAACCACCATAAGCTAAAATAATAACTAACACACATGTGAGAAGAAGAAAATCTATACAAAATTTTCCCAAAAATTTTCAAGAATAATACTAATCAAAACAATTTGCAATAAGTATCAAGTGTATAATTATAACACATTAAATTGTGAAATTCATCCAAGACCATTAAAATTTTACTAACATACACTGTAAAATAATTAAATCATGAAAAAATATGATGAATAATACACAAATACACTTTTAATAGAATTTACGACGTAGACTTCAACTGCAGTCTACATTTGTAGATTTACAAAAACGTCTACACTTATTATTTAACATATAGTCAATCCAAATTTTTTTAGTGTATTGGCGCAGGCTTGATACACAAAGGCGTACAAAGTGTGTCTTAGATAACTCGATCAAGTTCCGTACTTGTCGATTATTCGTGACAGGCATAAGAGGAGTATATTCCTATTCGGAGTCATTTGTTTTAAATGATGTTTGGTAAGGAATAGGTTAGCACCATCTTCTCAATTTTGTTGTCCAGATCATAATCTTCTTGTGTCATTTCAAGAAGTTTACCATGTGTACAGCCATCATGCACAAGGAACATTCTTCAACCTTTCCGATTCTTCATCTTTTTCGAATATTTTGTCACCCAAAATGTCTTTGGCCCATACTTCACACTCGCTCTAAGTTTCCAACCACATCCTTGAACACGACACTTAGCCACATACAGAGTTTTTGTTGTCTTATATGCTGAAAATGTAAAATTATATTCCACAGTCACCGACTTCAGCTTTGAAACAAGCTCAGCCTTACTAGCAAAACTATAAACGAAGACTTAGAAATACGTCTACAATTATTAGCTAACAACATTGTCAAATCAAATGAATTATACCTTCATAATTATAAAAAAAAAAATTATTTTCAAAATCACTCAAACCCATTAGGATTAACTAACACACACTGTCAAACAAAAAAACTAGAAAAAATTTAATGAATAATACACAAATTCACATTTTTATAGATTTTTCTATGAAGACTTAATATTTAGTCTCTGAAGATGTTGACGTTCTTTTCAGTTTACAGACGTAGACTGTCAAATAGGTCTACTCTTTGGGTTGGTTTTTGCAATTGACCATTTTACGGGTTGCTTTCTATAGTTGAATAAAAGTTGTAATTTTGTACATGTAGACTTTCATTTCAGTCTACAATTTAAAAAGGTTACTTTTTGCAATTGACCAGAATTCATCCAAGATTTGACTTTCAGAACTAGACTTCATATGCAGTCTACATGTTTGAATTTTTTTGAAAGAGGTTAGTTTTGCAATTGACCAAGTTTGACTTCAAATCAGTAGATTAAAATGAACGTCTACGGGTGTGTAGACTTCTTGTGAAGTCTACTCTCAAATCCGACGGGTTGGTTTTGCATTTGACCAAAATAAAAAAGTAGACTTTATACGCAGTCTACATTTTTTTTTTAAGATAAGAAGACTGCATATGAAGTCTACAATTTAATAAATTTTTGATTGCTTTTTAAACTTTTTGGTCAAACACAAAACTAACCTATTCCACGAAGTCAAAGTTTTGGTCAAATGCAAAACTGACCTTTTATAGACTTTGTTGGCAGTCTACATTTTGTAGACTTCCGTTGAAGTCTATTTTGAAAAGTCAAAAGTTCGGTCAAATGAAAAACTAACCTCTTTTAGGTAGACGTCTTAGTAAGTCTACCGAAAGTTTTATTTTTGTTGTCAAAGGTAAAGACGGAGACTACTGGGGAAGTCTGCGTTAGAAAAAAAATTTGTCTGCTCAATTGCAAAACTAACCCGTGCGTTGACAAATAGACTGCATCGTAAGTCTCCACGGAGGCGTAGACATACAAAACAGTCTACCGTCGCGACACAGATCTGAAAAAGAACGAAAACCATGTAAATAGTTACATTTTTCATGTGTAAAGCTTGTTTCCAACCTTTTCAACCGTCCAAACTCCAAATATGAGCAAAAAGAAGCATCTTTAACGATTCACTAATGAAGAAACTCGAAAATATGAAGTTTGTGATTATGAAAATGATAGTTATGAGAGTTTTTTAGATGGAAATGTAGAGGAGATGAGAGAAAATGAAGTTTTTTGGGTTATAATGAGAAAAAAAAGTGGTTGAAAATTGAATTCTAGAGCTTTAGAGCTCAAAAATGGTGGTTCATGGTGGTTGGAAAAATTGATGATGATGGCATTTTTGTAAATAAGAAGAAATGGTTAGGGTGTATTTGATTTTTTGTTAATTTCGAAATTAATAAAAAAATAAATAAAAATGGCAATTTTGTGAATAATTCAAAAACATAAGGATAGTATGGAAATTTTATTGATGAATAGTATAGACAAAAAAAAAAGGGTTGGTTTTGGATTTGACTTGAAAATATGGGTTGGTTTTGAAAAACACCCTAAAAAATATTACATATATGAGAACAAAACATATCTTTGTATGCAGATGTATAGAGATGAGAAGCTTCCAATATAACCATGACATAGCTCTCATTACTGTAATATCAACTGCAATGTTATTAATCGGTTAATTGGCTGTGGGCGCCTCACCTGCATCCAGTTCACCAAACAAGACATCACCATAAGTCACCCCACTAGTCCTCAGAGATCATGTCCACATGGAGCAATACCACAACGTCCCATCCACATATCACCCATCCCCACATCAACCGTCCACACACAACCCATCCACGAGTCAGCTATCCACATGCCGCCTATCCACACACCACCTGTGTACCCCTCCGGAGTCCACACATTCCACCCATCAAAATTAAAATTGAAACTTTGCAGATCTGGGTTTTACAATCCATAACGACACTAAGAAACCAACAAAACAAAAATGAATCTTATAGAATCTAAACTTGGATAAACAAATTTATACCCCACGGATAAATATGGTATGAATTGTGAAGAAACTAACCTCACTTTGTTTCTGGATTTTGTTAAAAAAATCAACTTTTTAACTCTTGTTATATGAACTGATTGAAAGAAGAAATATGATAGACAAAGCGAAAGATGAGTTTGGCTTTCATAGTGTTCTACAAATTGAAGAAGATGAAAAAAATTGAAATTCTAAAATAAATGTGAGAAGTGAGTAAAGTAAATCTGAATTTTGAAAATAAAGATAGAAAAGAGATTAGAGATTCAGATTTGTATTTTTAATTGGTTTTTTTATTTTTATCTACTTGAGATGAGATAGAAAGAATTTATAGTTGTATCTTAGTTGAGGGTAGAAAGGACAAATTACATAGAAAAAATATGTTGCAAGTGGGAAGTGTCTTCAAATGTAATTCCAAAGTGATAATGTGTCTTATGGGTAAATTTTTCGAAATAATTTCTCCTTTTACAGGCCTCTATTTTGTTGCTCACTCCATCCTTCTCAAGGCTAGTTATGCTATTCCAACTCCAACCTCAGGAACTTGTTACTGGTTACTCTATCTCTCTCTTTACTTTAGAATGAATTAGACTTCGAAAGATCCCTTTCCTGATTTTTTACTGCTTATCGACTTGCATTGGTTTACCGTCAGTAAATCTACAGTTTGAGTTAAACTGTACCTGGTTTGATAACTAGCCAATTTTGTAGTTTCTGAGATATAAGTGTTATACTGGTTGACCAAAGAACAAATTTCATTTCCTTTGTGATTTTGTATCCAACAGCATCCACATTGTTGTCTTGTTTAGATCTTGATGGACGGGAAAAGCATATTAGTTGCATAATATAAATGCAACTTGATTAGTTAGTGCTCTGTAGTCTTCTCTTGATACATTATTCTTCAGTTAATCACTTAATTGATGCAGAGATTTGAGGACTCTGAAACTTAACTATATCCTTATACCTGTTTACAGGGCTAGGTATATTTTGCTGTATGCCAACCACCTTATCTAGTGGTGTTGCCCTCACTCACGTACTCAGTTTGATATATATATTTCCAATTCAATATTTTGTGCACAATTGTTGTTTTTTTCTGCGTTCTCCATTAACTTACCACAATTCCAATTCAGCTTGCTGGGGGAAACTCTGCTCTTGCTCTGGCGGTCACTGTGGCATCCAACTTGTTAGGCATTTTAACTGTAAGTACATACTTATCTGTTACCCCTTTGAAACTAGGAATTGATCATTCTGAATCAATTATAGTTCTAGTCAGTTTGCTTCCTGGTCTATTCAACGATTGCTAGGCAATTGTTTCAAAATAGCATAAGGTCTTGCATTATGATTTAAGTCACTGATGCTAACATGGTTAGCTTGACCCATTTTATCAGATTCCATTTTGGGTATCAAGATACATAGCCGGAGGAGTAGGGGTCTCGTTTCCAACTGACCAACTATTCAGAAGTCTTATAGTTACTCTGTTAATCCCTTTGATCATTGGCAAGGTGAGACCATCTTTCTGTGTGTCCTACCTTTTGTTACTGCAATGATGATTTCATTTCAGATTTTATTATATGGGACACTAATTGTGAAAGCTTTAGTATTCAGTGGCGGTTGTTGCCAAAACCTATTTTATCACTTACGAGTGAGGCTTTGACATATGTGTGTGTTTATCTGTTATAGGTTATTTGGGAAACATTCAAAGGTGAGCCTCATTTGATATCTCTCCCCTTTCTGGTGAAACTAATTTGAATATATAAACTCTATGGTTAATCATCTTGAATATTTTCAAATGTGATATACAAGTGATGATAATTGACTAACTCTATTGAAAACAGTTTTGGAGGAGAGCCACTTTAGCGTGACAATGAGTCTCTTTGTTGAAATGTGTGATACAGGTTTCGCAAACTTTGTTGACAATAACCGTAAACTGTTTTCGAGAATGAACGCAATCTGCCTCAGTTTGGTCTCAACCATTTCTAGCAGGAATCTTAATGTTGACACTTTATCCGTAGGAAGTTAGAACTATTCCCATGAAATTGATGTGCCTATTGCCTTTTCAAAGCTTGAATCAAATAGTGGAGATCATATGGTCATAATTACAAACAATAAATGGACCACTACCTCTCTGACTACTTCAAATGGTCTCTGACTTTGTTATTGCATTTACCTTTTTTTTTTGGAAGGAACTTGATAGTATGTTTATCTCATGATACCAATCTAGGTGCCATGGATCCAAGTTAGCAGGCCAAGATCACTGCTACTATCCGTGAGCCTAAGGTTTTTCTTGCCGCCGAATGTATGCATTAATTCTTCTTTAACATGAATCATTTTATTAATAACATGTAAAAGATGAGTGTTCTCTAGTTGTGTTGCTGTTAAGAACATCTGACTGGTTTGCTTCTAGAAATTGGGAAACACACGGAGAACCTTTATGTCTTGTAACAGTTTGCTGCATCTTTCTCTACTAGCATTCAATGCTCTTTCAATCCGCATCCTCTCAGGTCTTTCAGGTGATTATAATAGTAAGAACTCCAAAGGAAATGGCACAGCAGTTTTGCTCGTTGCAAGCCAGGTACTAACAAAATTTTCACCGATCTGATCTCTTAATTTGAAAGTCATGGCTTGTTTCCGTGCCTATAGAAAACATTACCGGTAATGGTGGCGGTGGTGGAGCAGTTGCGTGGCGCATTTGGTGAACCAGGGCTTTTGGTTCTTCCTTGTGTAGCTGCACACTTAAACCAGGTTCAAAGTTGTATTGTCCCCCCTTCCATTATGATATTTTGTTGTGCATACTCTTATCGTTTAACATACTTTTGTGTAGATCATGATTGATTCAATTCTTGTCAACGTATGGCTCCGGAAGAGTAATAATGCATCTTCCACTGGTGTAAAGACAGCTTAAGAAAGGATGAGATAGAAGCTATGAAACCAATGTTGTTGAAGATCATGGAAGAGTTTTGTTTCAGACTGAGTCCTATTGTTTTGCAGATTCATTTGTATAAATTTTCTGAAACGTTGTAAAATTTATTTGTATTGACTAATCAAAACCGTTTGTGATTAAAAATGTTAATTGTACAAAGCAATCCACAATTTCATAGATAATCCAACAAGCAGTAAGTAATTATTAAACCGGGCGGTTTGAGATATCAATTAGAATTACGGTTTATTAACTGCGCATAAATACCAAGCCGACCGGTTTAGCTCCATCCAAGAACTACGTCGGTTTAATTCGTGACTAGAAAACCCTAATACCACTTATCTTCTTCACAGAGATTCTCATCAGGCATCTCTACCTTGGTTCGTCTCCATTGAGGTACTCATTCCTTCTTCATCTCTGTTCGACTTTGATGTAAATCGATTCGATTTCTTCGTGTTAAAAACTGTACTGAGTCGTTCGAATCTGAAGTTATTTGTATGTAATCTGGTTTGTATCGCTCCTCTGGTTATGGTGTTCTCAGGTTTAAGCTCTCCTGCTAAAGAAGAAGAAGAAGAAGAAGAAGATGTCTCGTTTTTTCGCTCAGGTTCCCTTCTCGTTTCGCTACACATGAATCTCTCTCTCTTGTTAGATTCAGTTTCTCAATCGATTTCGTTGCTATGTTCGTTCACAGGGTGGTAGTGACAGCGAGGATGAGAGTGATATCGAGGAAGAGATCCAGGAGGTTCAGAACAACGACATCAACAACCGTTACCTTCAAGATAACAGCGACGACGACGATGACACTGATACCAAACGTGTCATCAAGCCAACCAAGGACAAGCGTTTCGAGGAGATGACGCACACCGTTGAGCAGATGAAGAACGCTATGAAGATCAACGATTGGGTCAGTCTCCAGGAGAATTTCGACAAGGTCAACAAACAGCTTGAGAAAGTTATGAGGATCACCGAGGCTGTCAAGCCTCCTTCCTTGTACATCAAAACGCTTGTCATGTTGGAGGATTTCTTGAACGAGGCCTTGGCTAATAAGGAAGCCAAGAAGAAGATGAGTCCTAGCAACTCCAAGGCCTTGAACGCCATGAGGCAGAAGCTCAAGAAGAACAATAAGCTGTACGAGGAGGATATTAATAAGTACAGGGAGGCTCCGGAGGTTGAGGAGGAGAATGAGCCGGAAGATGAGGATGATGAGGATGAGGAAGACGAGGATGAGGAAGACGATGATAGCAAAGAGGCTGTGACTGACGAGGAGGTGGATGAAACTACTGATACTCGCTGGGAGACTATGCTTAACAAGAAAGATAAGCAGATGGAGAAGCTCCTTAGTAAAGATCCTAAGGAGATCACTTGGGACTGGGTCAACCAGAAGTTTAAAGAGATTATGGCTGCTCGTGGGAGGAAGGGGACTGCTCGTTTTGACCTTGTTGATCAGCTTACACACTTGACCAAGATCGCCAAGACTCCTGCTCAGAAGCTCGAAATCTTGTTTAGCGTTATCTCAGCACAGTTTGATGTGAATCCAGGTCTCAGCGGACACATGCCTATCAAGGTCTGGAAGAAATGCGTGCTCAACATGCTCACCATACTGGACATCCTTGTCAAGTACAATAACATTGTTGTGGATGATACAATTGAGCCTGATGAGAATGAAACTTCCAAGCCAGCAGATTATGATGGAACAATCAGGGTCTGGGGAAATTTGGTTGCGTTCATTGAGAGGATTGACACTGAGTTTTTCAAGAGCTTGCAGTCAATTGATCCTCACACCCGTGAGTATGTTGAGAGACTGAGGGATGAGCCCATGTTCTTGGCCCTTGCTCAGAACATCCAGGACTACTTTGAGCGGATGGGTGATTTCAAAGCTGCTGCAAAGGTAGCCCTGAGACGAGTTGAGTCAATATACTACAAGCCCCAGGAAGTTTATGAGGCTATGAGGAAGCTGGCTGAGTTGGTTGAAGAAGAGGAAGAAGCTGAGGATGCCGAGGAGGAAAGTGGACCTATTTCTTCATTCATTGTTGTTCCAGAGGTTGTTCCCCGTATGCCTACCTTCCCAGAGAGCGGCCGAGCAATGATGGATATTCTCGTGTCCCTTATCTACAGAAATGGAGATGAGAGGACCAAAGCCCGTGCAATGTTATGTGATATCTATCACCATGCATTGATGGACAACTTTGGGACTGCGAGAGACTTGTTGCTAATGAGTCATCTCCAAGACAACATTCAGCACATGGACATCTCAACACAGATCCTCTTTAACAGGACCATGGCGCAGCTTGGCCTTTGTGCTTTCCGTGTTGGAATGATCACTGAATCCCATAGCTGCCTCTCGGAGCTGTACTCTGGTCAAAGAGTGAGGGAGTTGCTTGCCCAAGGTGTCTCGCAAAGTCGATACCATGAGAAGACACCCGAACAGGTAATTACTCTTATTCTGTCAGTAGCTCTTCTGATACAAATAGAAAGTGAAAATGAATTGTTTCATCATATAGTTCTGACTAATCAGATTAATGAATTGTTTCTTCATATAGTTCTGACTAATCAGATTAGAGTATGAATTAACTATTCAAACCTGAGCTTCTTGTGTATATTATATTTCTGCTGCATTTGAGGGCTCTACATTTTGTTTCCTTTCATAAAAGTCTGTTTTATCTATTTCAACACGGATGCTTATGGTCAGTATACTTATATGTGATGTATACATATGTTGATTTAACAGGAAAGGTTGGAGAGGAGGAGACAAATGCCATACCACATGCACATAAACCTCGAGCTTCTGGAGGCTGTTCATCTCATCGGCGCTATGCTACTTGAAGTCCCAAACATGGCAGCAAACTCGCTTGAAGCCAGACGTAGAGTGATCAGCAAGAACTTCCGTCGCCTGCTTGAGATCAGCGAGAGGCAAGCGTTCAATGCACCACCTGAGAATGTGCGTGATCACGTCATGGCAGCCACCAGAGCCCTGACCAAAGGAGATTTCCAGACCGCGTTTGAGGTTCTGAACTCTCTTGAGGTCTGGAGAATGCTCAAGAACCGTGAAAGCATCCTCGAAATGGTCAAAGCTAGGATCAAAGAAGAAGCTCTAAGGACTTACCTATTCACATACTCGAGCTCCTACGAGTCCCTAAGCCTTGAACAGCTGGCTAAGATGTTTGATGTCACCGAAGCACAGGTTCACAGCATTGTGAGCAAGATGATGATCAACGAAGAGCTTCACGCAAGCTGGGACCAGCCAACACGATGCATAGTCTTCCATGAAGTGCAACACAGCAGATTACAGTCGTTGGCTTTCCAGTTAACCGAGAAACTTTCGGTTTTGGCTGAAAGTAATGAAAGGGCAATGGAAGCAAGAACCGGTGGAGGTGGTCTTGATCTGAGCTCAAGGAGGAGGGACAACAATCAGGACTATGCAGGAGCAGCATCAGGTGGTGGGAGATGGCAGGACAACAACATGAATTCTGGATATGGAGGAAGACAAGGTAACAACAGATCTGGATATGGAGGAAGACCAGGACAGCCTAGAGACTGGTCGGGCCAGAACCGAGGTGGAGGATATGCAGCAAGAGCTGGCTCAGGAAACAGAGGTGGTATGCAAATGGATGGCTCAACTCGTATGGTGAGTCTTAACCGAGGTGTTCGCGCTTAGAGATGTTGAGTGTGTTCATCTAGAGGTCTCTTTTAAGACGTTTTGTTATGTTTTTTTGGTTTGTTGTCGGTTAAGGTTTGGATCTGTCTTTAATAAGTTGCTTCAGTACTTTAAATTACTTTGTTGCAGAGTTGTTTGAACAATATTATTTTCTATTCAAACTCTGGTTTAAAAGCTGAAACACACTAATACAAGAACGGCATCATCATGTAACATATGGTTCGAACAAAAGTCGCACAACTAATGTTTTAGTACAATACTATATAGAAGGGAAAACTATGTGTAGTTCAACACTGTCTGCAGTACACCTATTTCAACCTACTACTACTATGTGGTTCAGACAAAAACCTGAGTGCATCTTCCATACAGGGACGGTCACACTGGTTACTTGATATGCATAGAAGTGCAACCTCAACGACTCTTTTAACTTGTTGTTCAAAACCATTTTCGTTTTCTGCATACACTTCTCGTAGAAGAACATCCTTAGGCTTGTTATGTACCAATCTACCTGCATCCCTCAGCTTACCATTTGATAAGATCTCCAAAACAAGCTCTCCAAAGCTGTAAACGTCCTTTTGCTGCTCTGCTCGTATCACATCGTTCATCTGATCTGCATTTTTAGAGAGCTTAGTGTTAGAAACTACTATACTTAATGCTAAGAATTTTCGTCATGGTTAGTTACCTGAAGAGACCAAGCCTTTGTTCAAATGTAGCATGTACTTGAACCCAAACTCACCCAAGCAAGGCTCCGTGTTATTATCATCATTAAACAAAACGTTACTAGACTTCACATCGCCATGTGGAATTGCAGGGTAACATTCATGGTGAAGGAAGCAAAGCCCCTTTGCAACTCCACTGATGATCCTCTTCTTAGTAACCCAATCTCTCTTCTTTGTCCTCATCTTCTCAGCCAGAGTCCCGGTATGCAGATTATTATTATCATACAACACATACACAAGATGGTTGTTGTAACAAAACCCAAGCAACCTAACTAGATTGATATGTCTTGCATTCCCCATCTGCGTTAAAACCTTCAACACAACACCTCTCTTCTTGCCTTGAAGCTCTATTTTCCTCACTGTAACTGTGATTCCTGTTGGCAGAACCGCTTTACACATAGAGGATGATACTTGAGGAGGCTCTTCAGGTGAACCAAAGCTCCTCAAAACATCATCTGCTGTGAAATGAGGGAGACCAGAGAAAGACACCATATTCCACCTCCCCGAACTTCTATGACGAACATAGTACAACCCCAAGGTTCCAGCTACTATTATTACAAAGGAAACTAGACAAGCCCTACCAGAACAGACACAAGCTTCCTCGAGCTGTAAGCAGTCAAAGGAAGTCCACACAAGTTTGCATTCCCTTCATATGCCTCTTTCCCCATTGATCTAAACACTTTGTCAGAAGGGATGGAACCAGCCAAGTTGTTGTCTGATAAATCCAAGACTTTCAGATGTGGAAGCTTTGCTAGTTCCTCAGGAACACCACCTGCAATGATGTTTCCAGCTAAATCCATCTTGTAAAGAGACCAGCAAGAGGATACCGAGGCATGCAGAAAAACTTCAAAGCACTTTCAGCTTCCTTAAACCATATCACAAAAAGTTGTAGTTTAGATACCGAGGCATGCAGAAAAATGCTACCAGATCTCTGCTAGTCAAACAAAGCCTTAATGCATGATGCATCTCCTGTTTTTAATGATCCTACTCCTAATTAATTTGCTGATGTCACATTGGAATTGATAAACTCTCTTCTCACACTAAAACATAATCAACATGTAATGTAACAATGGATGGACTGCATACTTACGTGAATGCCTTGAAAGAACACAAGACTATAGTCACAAAATTGGAAAAGAAAAAAAAAAGGTTAGAAGCATTGGTAGAATACCGAGAAACTGCAAGGCAGAAGCTGCAAGGTTCATAATAACATGGTCGATATGCTCCCATGGCTTTGCGATTGGAAGCACCGTTTGTTTCAACCTCTTCTTTGCATTTCCTTCTTCAGTCTTCCTTCAGTGTGTAAAAATATAGGTCGAAGAATTTTTGTCATCTTAGGGAAATTTCTTAATATTAGATTTGAACTCCCCAAAAAAAGAAGAAGATTTGAACTCCAGCAATACTTAGCAGATGCCTGTTTGTTTGTACATCTCTCATCTCCATCTAAATGATCTTTCCAAATGATCCATCTGCATATTGTTCGAGACTGTTCATTTCTCGGTTCATCTAGATGTATCATTTAATAGAATTTATGTTCGTTTGCTCATTTCTATTTTTCTCATTTCAATTTAATGTAGATGATTTTAATAAACAAATTACTTATATATTTTTTTCGGCAAGAAAGTATGTTATTACGGTTTTGGTAAGAAAATGATTTTGCGATTTTGAGAGAAAACGCATTTTGGTTGATTTGGCGGAAAAATGTTTTCACGGTTTTGGCGGAAAAATATGTTTTCATGGTTTTGGCAGAAAAATATGTTTTATGATTTTAAATTTTGGCGAGAAAAATGTATTTTTACGGTTTGGCGGGAAAATGAATTTTATGGTTTGGCGGAAAAATACGTTTTACAGTTTAGGTGGAAAATGTGTTTGCCATTTTTTTGCCGGAAAATGAAATTCCTGGAAAATATATTTTTACGGTTTTGACGTAAATGCGTTTTTGTGATGAGGGGAAAATGTGTTTTACGGTTTTGGCGAAAAATATGTTTCACGGTTTTGGCAGGACAATGTGTTTTTATGATTTTAGCGGGAAAATGTGTTTTTGTAATTTTGGCGGAAAAATATGGTTTTGCGATTTTGGCGCGAAATGCATTTTTGTGGTTTTGGTGGGAAAATGCGTTTTGTGGTTTTGGCAAGAAAATGTGTTTTTTTTTTGTTTTGGTAGGATTCATTTAAAATCTCATTTTTGGTAATTTTCCCTACAAATATCATAAAACCACATGACTCAATACAATATGAGTATGAAACCTCATTTAATAATTAGTCATATTTAAAAGTATACTATATTTCTAAATTAATATCATTTAAATTTACTTATATACCATATAAAATAGGAATTTTCATGTTTATCACTTTCATGGTATCATTATTCATCTTTATCACCACTAAAAGAAAATTTTCAAAAATATCTTCTTCGTTAAGTGGCAAAAAACTTTTATACCTTTGTTCTCTCTATATATAATAAATAATTATTTAAATAAAAAATAAAAGAACATTTTTTATGTTTTTGATTTATAATTTTCTGATTTCAACTTTTTATAAATTTTGTTTTTTTATTTTTTTCAAAATTTATTTTTTGAAAATCAAAAATTATGTTTGAAACTATTTTTTTTATTTTTTAAGTATTTATTTATATATTTATTAGAATACTAAATTTCACATTCCAAAAATCCTAGCCTCACCTTTCAACTCTAAACCCTAAGTCTAGATTGAAAGTGAATATGTTTCACTTGAAATGTACGTTGTATACTCTTCACAATATATAGTACAAAGTTTTTGAGAGATCACAGGATATACTCTCGTATCTAACGTGAATACAAGAGGAGAATATCTTAACTATACGCAGAAAGTTATCTCATCTAATACCCTCCCGCAGTTGGAGCGTTGGTTCTCCGACACCAAGACTGGACCTGAAGCTTGTGAACAAGGAAGAAGGAAGACCTTTGGTGAAGATGTCTGTGCTGTAGTGTCAACGGAATGTGAAAGACTCGCACCTCTCCCATACGAACTTTCTCACGCACAAAGTGGATGTCTATTGCTAAGTGCTTGGTTCGTTGGTGCTGAACAGGATTGGTAGAGGGAGACAGCACTCACATTGTCACAATATACAATAGTTGCTTGTTTTAGCGGTATTCTCATTTTGAGAAAAAGGTTTCGTAGCCAGCGTTCGCTCAGTTACTGATGCGTCGACATTAGCAAGGAGATCGGCGATCGATTTGAGTTCTTGACAGTAAGAATGGATTGTGAGATCACCAATCTCTTTTGTGCGGAGTTTGTGGTCTAACTGAATGGGTCATGCCTCTTTGTTGTTGCGGAAGAAGTTTTCCAGTCGGATTCATATCTCCCTCGATGTTCCTCCAGTTTTGAATGTGCTCTTGAAGAGATCCTTCGTTAGAGTCCCGTAGAGCCAGAGCTTGACCAGAACATCTCGCTTCTTCCAGGCGTCGTCATTGTCATTCGCGGGTAAGAGGGTTCCATCGAGATGTACAGAGAGTCAAAGCTCTGACAATGAGTGAGGAATAGCTCCCTCCATGCATCATAATTGCCATCATCAATATCCAGGAGAAAGGGAATGTGGAATTTGATATTGGTTACCTCGTAGGCTCGTTCATATGGAAGAGCAGGAGCAGCAATTGGATTTCAGAGAAATGGAAAAGAAGAAGATAGAGAGAGAGGGGAGATTTAGAAAAGAGACGCAAAGAGTTGCGTTAAGAGAAGGTTCAGAATCGAGAGCCCCCTGATACCATAAAAGTAAATATATTTCCCTTGAAATGTATGTTGTATACTCTTCACAATATATAGTACAAAGTTGTTGAGAGATCACAGGATATACTCTCGTATCTAACATGAATATAGGAGAATAATATCTTAACTATACGCAGATAGTTATCTCATCTAATATAGATTAGTTAAGCTTAAGGTTATAAATGTTTTTTACCATTTATTAAAAGTAATGTTAAAAATGGTTATTGTAAACATGAAAAGTGATATTATGAATGTTGTATTTTTTTGACAATTTCCCCATATAAAATAGATAGATTAATCGATTTTGAATTATTTACCATAAAATGGCTGTAATAAACAAGAGTGAATATTTTACTGTATGTAATAGTTACTGATTTATCAACTTTTCAATAAATATTTATTATTTTTATAGTATAACGTAAAATAAATAATAATACTTAAAATAATATATATTTTAACATAGTTAATATATTAAGCTACAAGCAAAATATCACATTACACTATAAAATTATTTCTGTAATGTTCTCATATGATCAACTAATGCATTTAAAATATTTTAAATCTTATTTTATAGTTTTTATTTAATCTTATGTGTTACATTTTAATTTATAAAAATAAATTTGAAATATTTATCAGATATAAAATTTTAAAGAATTAAAACGATAAACAAAAAATATTTAATAATACACATAAAGATCAAAATGTAAATAAACACTTCAAATATGAAGTTTTAATATTTAAAATTGTTTTCAAGTTTTTTTTTAGAGCAAAAACATCATATTTAAAGTTATAGAATGTCTTTTCCGGATGCTCTAGACTGTAGAAAAAAATAAAACGTGTACATTACTAACTCTTTAGGGTAATCTTTTAACATTACAAATGAACTCTAGTAAGATTTTGTCGAATTTAAACCAAATTGTAGAATTGCTAACATATTTCTTACAAAAGGCCAAGAGAACAACCTTTGGCACGTTAAAAAAGGTCCACTGTCCACATTATCTTCAAGTCTTGGACACTCGATGAAGCCTCAAGTAAAACGTCCTTGTCCTATAAACAACACTCAGACTCAGCAACATAGCCATTAAACACACCACGGACATGAGACCACACGTAACCGAATAACACACAGATCCTGTGCAAGTGAGTGACTCAGTCTCTGTGGAGGTCCCGGCTTGCTTCCTGGCGTAGTAGTCATATATGTTACTTGCAATCACACCTGAGAACACAAACGACCCAATAGGCAGTGCTGTAATCTGGAAATTGTAGAGAGAACCGAAGCATTTTAGTCCAAAAATGTCAGAGACTGAAGCAGGAGCGATTGCCCAATGAGCGCCATAACCCATTCCTATCACAATGGTGACTACATAGATCTTCCCAGGCCAGTCTATGGCATAGTAGATTAGCCCTAATGACATTATCGCCTGAACCGCAGACATTGCCATTGTTCTCGGAAGTGAGAGTTTTCTTGTAAAGACAAAGAAAGTGATGATTATTTTCAGTTTAAAAAAAAACAATTTGACTATAAACGTTTATGATACCTTATGATTAGCTCAGAGAAGTAACCACCAGCAACACGGCCAAGAAAATTGGAGATGCTGATTAGTGAGACGAATACTTTGGCGTTGCTATAGCCAAGGGAATAACAGATCTGACCAAGATTGTCTATAACCGTTATCCCCGAACCTACACCTAGAACCAGAGACATAAATATAAGCCAGAAGTCAAATTGTCCCAAAGCCTGTACCAATGTGAAATCTTCTCCTATACACGGGGCTCTTCTCTTTCCCGGCGATATGTCACTCCTCTCAATCAAAGTTTTAACCTCATTCGGGTCCACACTAGAGGTTCCTTCTTCGGTCTTCACCAAGGCGGCGTTATTATTACCTGAGAGGAAAACCGATGCAAAAGGGACAAGAACCGGAGAAACCATCAAAACGACAAGAATAGCTCCAGAGGCTGTGGTAACCGTTTGAGTTATATCCACGAGACTCCGAAGTACCAACACTCCTAATAGATACACTGCGAGGACAACACAGAACCCGTAAATAGCCAGGAAACGTAAATCATCGGACCGCGAGCTCGCTCTGCAGCTTCTTTCCACTGGTCTAACAACGAATAGTAGAGCGAGAACAACCAGCGGCGGTCCAAGAGCAACCATGAGGATAACAGAAGAGTCGTGAGAGGGGTTGAACATCAAGTAAACCTGAGTCAAGATTGCTCCGCTCAAGCCAGAGAAACCTTTCAAGATTCCAACAACAGGACCACGGCTCTCTGGGAAGTTATGAATGCATGAGACTAAGGATGCTGTATTGTAGTAGGTTTCTCCATTCGTTCCCACGAAGATAGCTACAAACAACTGCATTAACAAAACTTATGTAAGAAAACATTTAAAAAAAAAACATAAAAAAACAAAATAAATAAAAATAAATAAAAAAACAGGAGTCTTGTTCGGATGTTAGTTATACATCATGTAATAAAAAGAGATCATGTATACAAAATACGAACTGAAAAATTCATCTCACAATCCAAAGAGGAAGATTAGGCAATTGACCGGTGACGACGAGCCAGACAACACCGTAGCCGACGAAATTCTGAGCAGCACCGACGAGCAGAACCGTCCAAGACGGTGATACGTCCGATAAAGCACCGGAGACGAATCCGATAGCGTCGCCGAGGTTCTTAGCGACGCCGAGAAGACCGATCTGTTTCTGGTTGTAACCGAGGGAAGTCTTGATCGCCGGGGACATTGAGCCACCGAATAAATAACCGACGCCGGCGACGGATTGGATCCACATGGCACACACGAACACTAGCCATCGATCGTTGGTTAGAGTCTCCAGTTTGTGACGCCACAAAGCCATAGTCAATGGGGCTTGATATTTTTAATGAATTAATCATTTGGAATAAACTTTTATAAATTTAAATAGAGTGCGCAAATATCCAATGTTCCGAGGTGTTTTGAAACCCCCACCGGGACAGTGAACCAGATAAATTATCGGTCACTAGATTATTAGATCTAGACATGAGCATTCGAGGTTCCAATCGGATTTCGGTTTTATCCATTCGAGTTTTGGTTTTTCGGGTTTATCAAAATCAACCTCATTCGTATTATATAAAAATTTGGTTCGGAACCGGTTCGGGTTCTATCAGGTTCGGGTCGGGGTTAGTAAATCTTCAAAGAACCGGTATAACCTATTGTACTTTTGGGTTCGGATCTCAATCGGTTCTTCGGTTTAAAAATATCTGATTTGTACCTATTTTGTAACTAAAACATAAATGAAATCGGTTCTTCGGATTTAAAATACATGATTTTCCATATTTTAATAGCCAAAACATAAGTAAAATCGATTCAAAAATAAGAAAAAACATCAAACGTGATCATTCAAAATCAAGCGAAAGATAAACATAGTTAGTGATAAAAAGAAAACCAGATAAAGTAAATCATAAAACAAAAAATAAGTTCTCATGAAATGAAATGAGAAACATTATTCAATAAAAACAAAACCAAAATCTAAAAACTTCAAGTATCAACCGCCACATTCCACTATCAACTTTCATGTAACATATAATTATTTTAGAAGTTCAATAAATATTAAAGTATTTTGGATACATATTAAGAATTAAGATCATATTTGGTAGAAGTTCTTTTTGTGATTTTAAATGTTTCGGGTTCTATCGGATATCCATTTAGGTCAGGTTCGGTTCAGATAATACCCATAACCCAAAATACCAAAAAACAGGATCCATTCGGTATTTATGTCGGGTTCGGATCGGTTCGGATTCATTTTTATCAGATCGGGTTCGGTTTAGATTTTCGGGTTCGGTTTATTTGCCAAGCCCTAATTAGATCGACCGCAGATGAACTATGAGTTAATAAATTAATTAAATTTTTATATAATATTATATTAAATATTAGAAAAATATAATAACTATTTTATGTTTTAAAAAATATTTAAAAAGTACGTAACTATAGTTTTCTTTATTTTATTTCATTTAACATACAAAAAAATTAAACTATTTAACATTTTTTTGTAACAAGTTAAGAGTTATTACATATAATAAAAATATATCCAGAATTAAAATTCTTAAATATCTAAATATCTAATGTGAATAATAAAATTAAATTTTAAATCCAAAATAAGCATATAAAATTGTAATTGAATATTGATAACAAAGATAAACTAATATCAAATTACATCAATTAGCTAGTTTTGTTAATAGATTCATATCCAAAATATTATATGATCTTTTTATTTTTATTTTTATTTTTTTAATTCAAAAACTAACTTTTTAATTAGAATACATAACAGATTTTAATAAAGCAACTGACAAAATAAAATAATAATAATAAAAAAATTCGTATTGGTTCAACCGGTAGTTCAACCAGTAACTGGATTCTAAACTTTAACGGGTTTTGTGGTTTTACCAGGGTTTTAAATAATAGTTTTTTTTTCCTATTATCCAAACCAGATTACATACCAAATCACCAAATTTACCGGTTCGACCGCAGATTCGGATCAGGTTTCAAAACACTACCAAATCAAATAGAAAATGTCACTCCAAATATGGTAATGAAATTGAATTAAAAAAACAAAACCAAACCCTCTTTGTATCCTATCTAAAATTTATTCAGAGAATTTTTTTGGCCAAAATTGCAAAATCAAATTTTCTTTCCAAACCGTAAAATTTTATTTCTCACCAAAAACAACAAAATTGTGTTTTTCTGCTAAAACCAAAAAAAATTGTGTGTTTTCATCAAAATCGCAAAATTGAAATTTATCGTCAAAACAACAAAATTAAAATTTTCACCAAAACCATAAAATCGTGTTTTCCCGCTGGAACAACGAAGTTGTGTTTCCCTGCCAAAAATCGTAAAATTATTATTTCTGAGAAAATCAGAAAATTGAATTTTCCTCCAAAATTGTGAAAACAAATTTTCCCTCCAAAGTCGCAAAACCGCAAATCATGTTTTCCCAAAACCACAACCAAGTTTTTCGCCAAAAATAACATATTTGATTTTTCCCTTCAAACCTGCAAATTAAGTTTTCTTGTCAAATCACAAAATTAATTTTTTTCACCAAAGCCTCAAACTGATTTTTTTCTGCCATAACTGTAAAATTGATTTTTTTTTATCCAAAACTCCATAATTGACTTTCATCGCCAAAACAACAAAATTGATTTTCTATCAAATTCGCAAATCAGATTATTTTTTTCAAATGACAAAGTCATAATTTCTGTCAAAATGGCAAAATCATGATTTCCGTCAAAACGCAAAATCAGATTTTTGTCAAAATGTAAAAATTGGAATTTTCTTCAAAATTGCAAAATCAAGTTTTCTACCACAATCTCAAAATTGTATTTTATCTTGTTGCAAACATAATCTAAATATTTTTTTTGAATATTATAATTAGTTCGTTATGAATAAAAGAAATCATGCATTTTTAGTCTTTTTAGTTATTAGTATTCATATATTATTACAAAATAGAAAACAAACAACTTAACCTCTAGATATTGTATCTAGATGAAAATACTAACTACAAAGTTAAACAACATTTGGATACAACATTCAGATGCTGTAATTGTTGTATTTGGATGTTGACTATTGAACTTCTAAAACTTTTTTTTTTTTTTTTTTGTAACATTGAACTTCTAAAACTAAATCGTAAAACAAAATGCAACGTCTATAAGAAACAAAATACAATATGTTCGCTTCTCGGAGTAATTTACGTATTTTTCTCGTTATCCATTTCTTAAAATGGGAATGTGAATCAATGTACAAGACTGGTCGGCAAAGCCGAATAAGTTTTTTTTTGCCTCTAGTCTTCAAATTTTTTGAAGAAAATCACGTAAACATAATCTTCCAAATTTGTAAGACATAGACCCTAAATTTATAATAAAAATAGAAACTAGAATTCTTCTATTTTTCTCATTTAGCTCCAAAACCTAAATTATGTTTGGTTGATGTTACGGTTTTCCCAAGGTTATGTTATTGTTAATTGATAGCAAGTGCAACTTATACGAGAAAACATGAAGCTTCATACTCACACAGTCGCACTCTTTTTAAAAATTGGCACATTAAAATTACACATAAAAAAAGCAGTGTTTTGAAACCCGACCCGATCCGCGGTTGAACCGGTAAACCCGGTGACCCCGAAAAAAACTGGTTTGGATTTTTTACAAAACCCAATATTTAGAAACCCGCAAAAACCTGCAAAAACCCACTAAAACCCGGAATCCAATACCGGTTGAACCACCGGTTGAACTAATAAATAACTTTTTTTTAGTTTTTAGATTATGTTTTATATTATAAGTTTCCAATTAAAAGTTAGGTGCTGTCAAAAAAAAAGTTAGGTTTTTTTTTTCAGTTTTATATTGTGATTTTTAGATTTTGATGAAGATTTTACTATGCCACTCGAAGAAAATGAAGTGAACGATGGTAGAGAGAACCAAAAATTAGTTTATGTGATTTGGTGTTAATTTATTTCCGTTATTGACAATTTATTACAATGATCCTTAACTTTTAGTTTATTTTGAATTTGAAGTTTAGTTTATTATTCACATTAGACATTTAAATATTTCTAATTTTTATATCTTGATTTTTTCAGATGTCATAACTCTTACTTTGTTACATCAAATTTTAAATAGTCTAAACAATTTTTTGATATTTTGTATGTCAAATAAAAATAAAAATATAAAAACTAAAGTTAAATATTTTCTAAATATATCTTAAACATAAAATATATACGTATCCAAACTATTATTTTATGTTTTAAAAAACAATTAGAAAATATTAAACTTTAGTTTTTATATATTTATTTTTATAGATATTATATTATTATATAAAAATATTAATTCATTTTTAATCCGCGGTTCACCCGTGGTCGACTCAGTGACCCAGCAACCCGGTAAGTCGTCCGGTTCAGTGTTCGGGTTGGGTTTAAAAACATTGCATAAAAGATAAAAGATAAAAGAAACAAGAAACCAATTTGAAAGCCTAAATAAAAGCCTAAGTCTAATTTGAAAGCTGATCAATCCAAATCTTAGACAACAGATAGATATGATTTCGTTTTTTTTATTATATCCCTGACTGCAGAGCAAGACAAAGCAAAAGAGAGTCTCCACGACTGATCAGAGGTGATGGATAGTACTATCAAACTCCGGATTGATTATGGAATCGAGCATCTTGTGCATTGATCAGACAAACCCGTGACTGAGTAGAGACAAGAAGAGAAAATGTGTGGTCCCTTATCTGATATGGTTCTCCACATAACAATCAAGCAAGATAAAAATTCATTGAACTTTGAACGTCACTCAAATCATCCAATATATAAACATCAGTGTGAATACAAATAAATGCTTACTTATTATATACAAAAAATGTGTTAAAGTTATAAAAAAAACCAAAAAAATAGAATGAGTAACCAGATAAAAAAAAGCACACAAATAAATGAGAATAGTTAAGACGAAATATGCGTACGCATTGGTTGGCAAAAGCATCCACATTTGTACCTCGCCAAAAAAATGAATCAGTTAATTTGAATGGCGCTTTAGGTATACCAAAACCCCAAGTCCAGCGGCAAGAGCAGCCCCCGCTGCAACTGTCTTGTAAGCGACTGCCCATGATTTTGATTTATCGTACTCCATATCCTCTGTGCTTACACCTCTCCTATGCCCCCTCGCTTCCACGTAGTCCAAGTGCAATTTCAAACCCTGCACCAATTTTAAAAAGCATTTTCTTTACCTCAAAAACCAACTTATGCAACAGAGCATATATATACCTTAAATTTAAAATGATTTTACTATTTGAATCGATACCAAAGTCAAGGAAAGTACCATAACGGTTCTTTAAACCGATCCAAGTATGGATTAGGGTTTTACTTTGGCTACCATATGTCTAGAACCCAAACCGAAACAAGATTGATTGACAAAAAGAATGATGTAAGTATTTTTTTAAGTTACCTTCCAGTCTATTGATTTAGCGTGCTCTACGGCAGCTACAAGATCACCATCTGATGCCAAAATGACTTTGTCATTGTCTTCATCTTCATACTGCACAACACAAAAAGAACATGTCCAGAAAAAAAAACATAGTTTTTCTCTTTTTATTTCTAAAGCTTTCAAACAAATACAAACCATTATCTGAGGCAAGTTGTCAGGCTCAATGTCATCCCCCATCCGTTGTAGTATTGCAGTTATCAGAGTTGCCAAACTATGTGTCTCTATCATTATGATTTAAAAACAGTTATGAAGTGTCTCTGCATAAGTACAAATGGTGTTATGATTAAACGTACCACACATAAATCTATGCATTCGTCCCTTTTTATCTTGTAGTTTGAAAGCAAATGTGTTGGGATATGAGAATGACTTTGTTCCTTCTATCTCCGAAGGTAGTTTAATTGATGATTCGTCTTCACTGCAAAATTAATGATCATCCAACACCAACAGTTTGAGGGACCTAGCTAGTGGTCAAAAGCTAAATGATTTTAAGGAAAATAAGTAAGAACCTCCTCGTTGTTTCATCTCCATCTTCGTTAGGAGACAAAGCCATAGCGGCATCCCAAAAGTTTTGCATCATTGAGTTTGCTGTCTCATTATTTATTCCAGCTGTACTTCCAGCCTGTCCAAAAAGATGCGAGAGTTTAACCAAAACACAACACTTAAACTAATTTTGCTCTTCTTACATATCTTTCTACTCTAAGATTCTATTTACCAACTTTATTTAAAAGAGAAAAACAAAAAAAATCTACCGTGGTAACAGCAGCATGAGTTATGTGGATTACATCAATCACAGCGACAACATCTCCATCTGTGTGAAAGCATTAACATTAGACCCAAATGCTGAAATTACGATGATTCACGTACTTAGATTGGTCATAGTCAGTTTTTGGAAGATTTTGATACCTTTATCTAATACAGGAAGATGAAGAAATTTTCCATTATGCATGATATGCAAAGCGTCAACAATTGCCATATCAACAGTTGCAGACTCTGGATTTTGTGTCATGACCTATAGAATAATTGTAGAAAATAAGCAACTAAGACTAGAAAAGAACATTGATTTCAGGAAGAACTGAAATAATAAATTCTCACATATTCTAATGTAGTAACAACTGAAAAAGCTACCACAAACCCAGTTACTAATGGAGAAAAATTACCTTCTCCACAGCAGTTGTCTCTGGAGGAAGATTTTGGGCAATCACCCGCATTAAGATGTCCTTTGAACTAACAAAAACAATTAGAAACCAAGATAAAAGCTCCATTACAAAAGTTGGAATATGATGTTTTAGTTTATCCAGGGACATATTTTCGTAACCAGAGAAACTAAAACCAAGCATATATTCTCCAGATAAATAGAAATAAAAGCCAATCATGAGAGACTTACGTGAGAATCCCTGCTAATTTGTTCTCAGCCATCACCATGGCTGAGCTAGACTCATATTCCACCATCTTCATGGTTACTGCTAACACCGTCTCTTCCAATCCAACCTTTAAAACTCTGAATGTTTTCATTCCCAACTTTACTCGTTAAAGCTTTGCGTTACTTTTAACAGAAACAAGTATTCAGATCAAAATGATATGAAATATGATAATATAGAGTTAAAGGAGATATACCCACTTTGTATCATCTGGAATTATGGTCGAAAGCAAAGGCTTAAATATTCGTTCCCTAAGTGTTTCCATAAAAGTGTTTGGTCCTGTATTTCAACAAAACACCATCAGCGACAGTCATTTCTATTTAAACACAAGCCAGACAATTTTCAAGCAAGAAGAGAATCGAAAACTGTTTGAGACAATATTTGTAACATATATACCAGCGATAGATGTCCCCCAATTCTTTTCAACACCTTCAACAGCTGCAGCGATGGCCTTACCCTTCTCAACTGATCTTTCCATACGAGCAATTGCATCGTATAAACACTTTGCTATATCAAGAAGTGCAATAACTTCTCCATTTTCTACCACTGGCAGATGTCTAAACTTGCCTACAGTTTCAAATTTCAAGAATTATATAAAAGAAATAAACTATGAGAGAGCAAAAAGAAAAAGAAAAATGTGTGGTTTCTAATTAAGAATTTAAAAACCTTGCACCATCTTCTGAAGAGCTTCCACAGCGATCGTGTTAGACAAAACAAAGACAGGGTTCTTGGTCATAACTTTAGAAACAGGAGTTTCTTCAAGGTTGAGTTCTTTAGCAATAACTCTTGTTGCTATGTCCTTTAACCAATAGAGAGGAACGGATCAATTCAAGCAAAAAAAAAACAGACAATATTTTGAAGCGAAAATGGTAGTAAAATGTATACCCTGTCCGTAAGAATCCCACAAAGTAAAGCATTAGAATTAGTGAGCAGTAAGGCATCAACACGACGTGCAGCCATCCTCCGACATGCTTCATGTAAAGTTGTGCTATCGGGTACGGTAAGTGCCTTACACAACCTAAGTCGCTTTACAGTTCTCTCTCCACTCCTTTCGCCACTCAAGCTTCTACAACGACATGTAAAAAACAAAACAAAAAAATAAAAAAACGAGCAAAAAAAATAAAAAATAAATACCAAGAAGCTTTAGCTAACACGAGTCTTAAGATTCAGTAATGAAATTTAACATTTATAACAATGTGTCATATGACGAAACATTAAATGATAAGTTGGCTTGAGGGGGTGATTACATGGAAGAACGAGAAGAAGTGAGAGATCTCCGTGGGAGGTCAGAGCTTCCTCCTTCATTGTTTTCAGAAGGTTTCTTCTTCCCTTGAAATGACTGACCAGAGAAGGATAGACTTTTCCTTGACGAACCACCTTGATTAGCCATCTCAAATGATCTGACTCTTCTCTTTCAATTTCTGAATTTATATCAGACAACGATCGTCATCAAACTAGAAGCAGATTTTTGACTTTTTCCAGAAACAAGAAAAAAAACAAACAAGAATACGCAAAGATTCCCGTTGAACAAGTATACACAATGAATGATGATCATTTCATAAATAATCGATCCAAAGAGCGATATATTAAGGATACGAAGATAACAAAATCAGCTACATAATAATCGTACGGATGCTATCTCTGAGCAAGGACGCGATCCACAATTTTTGAATTTCCGTATACTTTGAGCCAGCGAAACAAGACAATCAGCCTCAAAATGCCGTTCAACGAAACTGATAATTTCAGGTGAATCAATCAATGAGCACCTGGAAAGGGAAAAAAAGTCGAAAGAGAGGGAAAGCCAGAGCCAGAGGAAATGAAATAAATTAATTATAAAAAGGAAAAGAAAAATAAAAAGGATTGTTAATCAAAGCAGAGATGGGATCAAGGAAGCTCCTGTCCCAAGCAAGAACCTTTGCCAATAGCCTCTCAACTTATTTGGCTCCTCCCCTTACTACTCATCTTTTACTAATATTGTTTCACATACTTTAAAGAGTAAATTAGCTAAATATACTAACAAAGGTGGGATATCATTGAATGGGGGGAAAATGGTAATGTTGGGGGGAAAAAAATTGGAGGGATATAGGGTATGGAGTGTAAATAG
Source organism: Brassica napus (assembly GCF_020379485.1). Classification (NCBI taxonomy): domain Eukaryota; kingdom Viridiplantae; phylum Streptophyta; class Magnoliopsida; order Brassicales; family Brassicaceae; genus Brassica; species Brassica napus. Next base: position 7,484,932 of record NC_063435.1, on the reverse strand, counting down.
GGGAAAAATGGTGTGTAGGGAGTACAATTTCTCTACTTTAAAATAAATTTCTGAAAATAACCATAATATGGTGAATAGTTGTTTAATAATAATTATTATTATTATTACATGTAGTATGTAGTAACTGTCTTAATTAATATTGACAAAATGGGTAAAAAAATTATAAAATTGTAGTGAAAACACAAAACTACAATATATATAAAACAAATAAAGCTCTCAAAACCAAAATCTTTCTGGAATAGAGATAGTACACTTACTACTACTCCCTCCGTTTTATAATAATGTTATATATTTTAAGACTTTTTACACATGTTAAAAATGATTAGTGTATATCAATAAACATCTTGATTTATGTGTAGAAAAATTTATATAATTTTAAACCAATAGTTTTAATTAAAAAAATTCAAATTTACCAATTTATTCTTTTTAACTTATTAAATCTGCATTGAAATTCTTAAGAAAATCCATCTTTGCAAAAAAAGTTTTTTGTCAAAAAACATATGTTTGGAAAGAGAGAGTACCATTTTGCAATGTTAAATAATTTAAAACAATTGTAAAGTGACTTATTGACAACAAACGAAAGCGTCTGCATTGATTATATATATCTTACCCATGTTTCCCTTGGTGGCCTTCACGTCCTTTGTTTATTGAATACTAGATCGTTTTCCGCGCTACGCGCGGATAATTGCTTTATAAATCTTACAATTAAATATCTTGTATGAATATCAGATACTGTACAACTGTTTTGAATTTATAAACTTATTTTGAATCCTAATGGTAGTCTGAAATAGTTGATTTGAAATTATTTTGTTTGTATACATGTTTGAATTTAAAAAAATCAAAATTATTATAACTAAATGCTACGAATTTTCTTTTCCAGTAAAACACTTATAAATATCATTCAAAGTTCAGGTCATCAATTTCTGAATTTTAGTTTTTAAGACTGAAGCCATTTTGAATATGTTTGGTAGTGCCGTACTGAAATTAGTAAAAAAAAAGTAAAAATATATAACATAACATTAACTATAAGTACGAAAATATACTACTATATTTTATTACCATTATTTTTTTTTGTTATATTTATTTTACTTTTGTCATTTGGAATATTTCTAGAGGAAATTTCACTTTTACCTATTTTGTACCAATATTTATATTTACATTGGTTAAATGAACATTTTCAAAAATACACGAGTATGAGGTTTAATTAAGGAGGCAAAATGCAATTATACCTTTTGCTTTATAAATATATTTAACTATTTAAATAAAAAAATTAAAATAAAAAGTAGAAAATATTTTTTTATAGTTTGCAAATTTTTTTTAAATTTGATTTTTTTATAAATATTTTGGAATTTTTTTGGAAAATTGTTTTCCCAAATTTTTTTTTTAGAATTCGGAAATTCTTTCTGAAACTATTTTTAAATTTTTAGTTTACTTTTAAGTATTCACTTATATATTTATTAAAATTATAAACCACATCCTCCAACATCCCATCCCTCAAATGTCAATAATAAATGTGGCGGTGGAACTTATGTTTGGCAAAAGCTTACACTTATGGCAATTTATGTTTGGTAAAGCTTACACTTTTAGCCACTACTATATATATTTTTTTCAAAATCGTGTTTTAAAAATATGCAATCATCATTTTACTTCTGCTTCTAAAGGTATCTCTCGGATTGTGAAAGCAATCTTACTCTAGTATTTTATTGTTGAAAAGAGACTGTATTTTAAATTAAGTGAGAAAGGTTCTTGAGAGTGTTATTTTTTGTCTAAATGTTACAATGTGAAAACTTAATTAAATTTTTTAATTGAGGTTGGCTCGACTAATATAAATTTCAATCAAATTATCTTTGTAACTTAACAAAAGTATTTTGCTGGTATATAACAATAGTATTTTGCTGGTAAAAACAGTGTGATAATCCAACAAAATGAGAAAACAGTCTTATTAAGTCGGTAAATTAAAACAACTGCATATCCTACTGAGTGGGAATTAAATAAAACCCACTTCTCAAAATAGAACGATATAAGTTTCAAAAAATAATAGAAATGGTATTAATTGAATATACCTTTCGTTATGTCGCAACATGTTAAAAATAAATATATTCCCAATTGGACATAACCAGTCTTTTGACGTGGGGAAGATGATCTATAACATTATTTACGGAAACATTTGTTAAAGCACAACTACGACATATATACCGTACTGATTTAAACCAGTAAAGGCCAATATCGATTTTACACTATGCGCGTTTTTGAACTGAAACATGCATTTTACGGACACTAACAAACAACACAATCCAAAACTATTTCTATGTTTTCACAGGAGAGGCAAGGAAATGAGGGAAAGCACAACTGTTTTTTTACTTTTTTGTTTCCATGTTGCCTCTGCTTTGGCGCAAACTCCGGCTTGAATTCTACAAACAGCCATGCCCCCACGCTGGATCTGTCATATCTACTTTCATTGCCAACAATTTCGCCGTGACCATATCATTATTGCATCATTGCTTCGCTTCAGTTACCTGATAGCTTTCTCACGTTTCGTAAGCTTCTCATTGTGTGCGTAAATAAATATATATGGACTTATTAATGTACGTAGACGTAAGTTACACTGATCAAGCAATGTTTTGAATGATCGTTTAGGATTGTGATGCTTCCCTCTTGATTTCCCAAACCTGGAAGGCCATCAGTGAAAAGCATATGACCAAATGCAAGCGTGAGAGTCTATGAGGTAATTGATGAGGCTAAGCGACATGTTGAGTCTAAGAGACAGCTCGAGGCTGTATTCCCAGGAGTTTGCTCATGCGCAGACATGTATCCAGCCACAATTCATAAACGTCATAGTTCACTCTCAAGCAAATTCACAAATGGTTCTATGTTTTCACAAAGATTTTCCTACAATGTCAAAAATGTATTTTTTTTAAAAAAGCATCAGATCGATCAAATGCCCAAAGGCCGGTTAATATCGTTTTAGAAACCAGTTTTCTAGGTAAAGTGTAGTATATAATGCTATGGAACGAACCTGCCTTTCAGTTGGTTCCGTAACTCTTTTGCTATCAAACTACATTGTCAAATTTACAATAAGAATTTTGGAAATCAATCAAATAAAAATAAAAGATATTATGGTGATTATGTAACTTACAACTTCTCTGATTGATTTAGATAAAATGTGTAGGCTCTTCAGGTATTCATGATCTACAGCACAAATCACTCAAATTTGTTACCTTAAAAAAACTGCAATTGTTAAAATCAAACTGACCAAGAGTTCTTCAGGAAATTGAAGACAAAATTCTCATAAGATGAGGAATCATATATACAAATGTCTAAAAACAAATATAAAAGAGAGATCGAAATTAGAGTAAGAGGGTAATGAATCACAGAATAATTTGTGTTTGGGGATCTTACTTGGTTCGCAGTGCAATGTGTTTTATGGAGGTCATAGATCGCTTTGAAGTAGAGTTTATATCGAAAGTTTTGATTTAGGGTTTATATAAAAGGAGAAAGAAAGGGAGGTGAAAGGATAAAATCTCTTATTAAGATATGTGTAAAGAACATATTGAATGAGCTTTAGTGGGTGGTGATAACTTCACATAAACGTTGGCTTTCAGAAGTCAGAAACAATGATCGTGAAGGTGGAGAGTCCAAGACGACTTAAGCGTAGAGTGCTTGGAATTAGGGTTGGGCTGGTTAAAACTGGGCCGTGGTTTATTAATATTATGAACCCACATGAATTGGCCAACGAAAAATCTGTTTCAATAACAAAAGAACGATATGGCTATTTGGAAGCTTCCTATTGGCTAATTTTATAGTCCTATGTGGACACCCTGAACATTGAGCTTATTCTCCTTTTATTATTGTTAGATTTATTTATGGTTGATCAAATTGTTTGTTTGGACAACGGCTATTTGTCGGTTATTACAACGACCGTTCATGTTCTCCCTCTTGATAAGATAGTTGTTTCCAAATTCGATGTTGGAGTGAAGCAGCGACTGCATAGTCCATCACGTTGTTGGGAGTTATGGACCGCTGCGATCAGGGCCGATTTTAGGCCAAGCCAACAAAATATTTGTTTCAAACCTACAAATTTTTTGAAAAATATATATACATAGACTCCAAAATTTTTATTAAAAAAAATTCAGTCCCAAAATTATTAAAATTATTATTAACATCTATAGCCCCCAAAATTTTAGGGCCGGTCCTAACTACAATGAAAAACTAAAATTTAGAAAGGAGATTATCATTGTGGAAGCACTGTAGCTAACTAGTTAAGGTTTAAAAGCTTCTACACTTAGGTCTGGGGTTCGAACCCCTGACTATGCAATTTCTTGCAGATTACAGGAAATCCAGGTTTCAAATCCTGGAGAGAGCGATTTATTAATGCAGACTACAGAAGAAAGATTTACAAGTAATCTTCAACATGGTGCAAGTAAATCTGGTTATGAATGAATCTTCGTAGGACGGTTCGAATCGTCTATGTAATCTTTATCATAAATGTAATGTCATAACAAATCAGCGAAAAGAGATCACTTTGTTGGAATCTCATCTGTGATTAATCTTCCAAATGATAAAATGCAGAAAACATAGACAACAAGGAGAAGCGACAAGATAAGGGAGTTGTGTATAATTTACTGTTGATTTCTATAGTTAGACCATCTCAATATTCCATTTTAGTAGAATCTCGATGGATTTGGTTGCCATAGATAATTGTAAAGCTCGTCGGATTTGGTTGGAGGTAGAGATTTTGGAGAGCTCGTGAGAGAAATAAATTAGCTCTAGAGACAAAATTGTATTTTTTCTATTTAAAACAAAAAGTAAATGTGGTTAATTTTGAAAGAAGGCATTTTTGTAAAGTGGCACTAAGAATGTGGTTGTTTAACCAATTTCTCAAGAAAATATACTTGCAATTGTTTCATTTTGAAACTTTAACAATAAAATGTATATAATTTACACACACGATTGATTCGGCGCTAGGCCTTACTCGACCGCATGCGTAACGCCCGCCGAGTTTCCGAACATGGGTTAATAGTAACTACATACTTAAAAATCTTGTTATTAATAAAGAAAAATTATACATGTCATAATTATTATGCCATATCATCATTTTTTAAAAGTTATGTTATCATGTTTGTTGAGATCGAATATAGCGATGACATATATTCAAATCAATTGAAAAATAATGTTTAGGGGATGAATGCGGTAATAACATGTAAGCATATTTAAAAAAATTCCATTTTGAAATAGTGTTTAAGAGATTTTGTATTTTCAGAGACTATTTGTGTAACTGTAATTTTAAAAGGTAATACCCATCATCACCCAGAGATAATCCTGTAGGAAACAAATGGTCTTTTTTTTCTAAGAATATTATTATGGGAAATTTTCATGTTTACTGGTATTTTCTTGGGAATTTCCATGAGTTCATACTTCATAAGTATATGTCGTTACTCAAAGTGAATCTTCCCACTTTCGTGAAAAAATCAATAAATGGTGACAATTCGATATTTATTCAATAGCTTAAAAGCAAAATATTTAAGAGATTCTGGGGGTGTTAGTGTGTTACTGATGGAATTGATGGATAACTAATGCTGGATCATATCTTGAGAGAGGATAAATCTCCTTGAACATACTACTTATGTAATCATTACATATACTTATGAACTCATGCTCTTTTTTGCTATGTGGAGGAATCCAAGAAGGTGAGCTGATATGATTTTAAGACAACATACGTTTCGCAGAGGCGATGAAAGCATTAACGAGGCGGAACCATGCCCGATGCAAAGGACAATCAAAGTACATAAGTGCCGCAATGCCTATCAGTGCAGCCACATAAGTTGAAGATGTACTCCAATAGAAGACGGACATGTCAATAGTATCTTCATCATCTTCTTCTTCTCCTTTTCTTTCATTATCTGGTTCCTCTGAGCTAGTGTTGTTCCCTGATCTATCGAAAGAAGTAGGAAACTGCAGCAGCGGATTTCCGAGAAAAGATGCTTTCTCAAACGTTGAAAGTTGTCCCGACACAGGTATCACACCAGAAATGAGAGGGTTGTAGGAGATGTTGAACGTACTCAGCTCATTCAAGTCATTCAAGCTCTTGGGAAAGGCTCCTGAGAAATTGTTCCAAGACAGATCAAGATTCCGCAGGCACTTGAGATTTCCGACTTCTTGGGGAAGCTGGCCTGAGAAATTATTATGGGTAAGGTTGAGGAAAGAAAGCGGCAACTTCCCTATCTCTGGAGGCAGTCTCCCTTCAAACTCGTTGAAACCCAAATGAAGCATACTCAACCTCTCCATCTGAGAGATGCTTGCAGGTATCTCGCCTGATATCTTATTCCCACTGAGCTGAAGATATGCTGGTATTTCAAGTGTGTGCGCCATGAGACCAGCAGCGCAGCCAGGAAAGAGACCTTCCCCTTCAAGAATATGGCGCCATAGGCTTCTACAATTCTTTTTCGTAAGAATTGCGTATATAAACAAGAAGGGAGGGAACTTTACAGGAATCCATCTCGTCAATTCCATGCATTCCCCAGTTGCAGCAATAATTATGCTGTCATTGCTCTGCCTATTCACTTCAAAGGTTGGGAAAGGATTGCTACCCATATTAGTCAATTTAGGATGAAATCCGCCAGAGAGCTTGTTGTTTGCCACGTTAAACCACAAAAGGCTCGTGCAGTTTCCAATCTCTTGAGGGATTTCTCCTGAGAGAGAGTTACTGTCAAGCATTAACCACAGAAGAGATGTCAACTTTCCAAATGAAGCTGGTATCGAACCGGTCAGCCTGTTAAAGGAGAGATCAAGTACTTGAAGCGCCAACATGTTTCCATACTCATGTGGTATGCCACCGCTGAAGTTATTATAAGCAAGAATCAAGAACTTTAAACTCTTGATCTGGGAAATTTCAGCAGGCAACGTGCCAGAAAAGTTGTTGAAGCTAAGATCTAGCCTGTAAAGATTATGTAGCATGAAAATCTTGGAAGAATAGATTCCTCCAACGTATGAGTTTCCATGCAGAACTAGATACTTTACTTGAGTGAACCTCCCGAATATTTTTTGTATATCTCCTCCAAAACCATTTCTACTCAAATCAAGAAACACCAAGTTGCTCAACTTCAGGAGAGTTTCCGGTATGTCTCGAGAAAATTTATTGTTCCCCAAGTACAAACCTCTGAGAGAGGATATGGAGCCTATCTCAGCTGGTATGCTCCCGGTGAAGTTGTTTCCCCACAGATTCAATTCACTCAGATCCTGACAGTCTGAAACTTGTCCTGGAAATTCGCCACCAAAACCATTCTCAGACAAATCCAACACTCGCAAAGTGCAGTTCCCCCTGAACACTGAAGCTGAGATGTTCCCGGAGAGAACATTTTCAGAAACTGAAAACTCCACCAGCTTTCCCAAACGAGCCCCTATCTCTCCACTGAATCTATTGGTACTGAAGTCAACGTACTTCAGATACCGGCATCCACTAAAGATGTTGTCGATTCTACCCGTTAATTTGTTTGTCGACAGATTTGCAACAACCAAGCTGTTGCAGAACAACGGGAAGCTAGAGTGAATAGTGCCCGCAATCCTATTCACTGATAGATCAAGAACCTCAAGATTTGATAACCCCGTTAGGTTCAGCTCTCCTTCAATGATATTATGAGAAAGATTCAGATGCTTTAGCTTTTGACAACGGCTCAGGTCATATGGTATTGAACCTTCGATAGTGTTCCTCGATAAATCGAGATATGTGAGCTGAGTTAAAGCGGAGAAATTCCCAAATAGACCACCGGCGATGAGGGACTCGCTTAGATGGATCCCTATGACTCTACTTCTCTGAGGTGTACATGTGATGCCTGGCCATTGACAAACATCTTGCTCCTTGGTTTTCCACGCCGTGTACATTCCTCCGTTGGTTGGGTTGTGAGATTCGAGGTACACTTTTAGCTCTATTAAGACTTCTCTATCACTGTCCAGAGAACCTCCCGCCACAGCTATGGCTGCCACCCAAGATAATAAAAGCACATAAAAAAAGAAGCAAATTCTTTAGATAGCTATAGAAATGCAAAAACAATCATAAAAGATGTCATTCTGGTTTCTATAGAATGTCTAAATGTCTTTGACATGTTCGCAAGCAAAGGGAAATTGAGACTATTCATAATGTTTTTAAAACTGGACTTGAAACTAAACCGAATAGCTATTTTGAGTACTGATTTAATATACTCCGACCGGGTGAATACTACATTTAACAAAATATAAATTAGTTATATTTCAGATAACAGTATAATTTTATAAGTAAATATTATACATAATTATAATATATATCTATATAAAATAAAAGCACTGTAAAAATATTGGATTAGATAAAAAAAATTGAAATAACTTATATTTTGACATATTTACCTACAAAGTTGTATCCAATAAATATTTAAATAACCAGAATTATCTAATTGTAAAAATATTTAAAACCTTAATTATAATGAATATTTTTCTAATTTTTTTGTTTAAAAAAAATAAAATTTTGATTATTTTTGTTATTTGGATTTTGGTTGTTCTTTTAGGAATATAAATATATTTTTAGTAAGATTATTTATGACATAATATCTCTTTTTATAATTAAATAGATAAAATAAAGTAAAGTATCGATTGGCTAAAATTACATAAAAGAATATAAATATAATATTTTGAAATCTCATGCACATATATTTTATTAAAAAAAATTTAAAATTAATTATATTTTTATTTGTTAATATTTTATTGAGGTGTCTTGCAATTTATATGTATAAAATAAGTAAAACGTTGCTATATTGGTTATTAAAAATTAGACTAATTCAGTTACTCATTTTGTTGGTATATTGAGTTACATGTATTTTCAAATTGAAGTATAGTTATTTTAGATCCTTATCGATCAAATCAGATTAGTTTTATTTATTACATTTGTTCAGTTCTTCCTCTTTGTAATTACAGTTTCATATTATTTTTAATAATAATATATATTTTCATTTTTTAAAATTTTAAATAAAAAATAAAGTTATGATCAATAGAAAGTTGCAAAAAGGAAAATAACCAATAAAATTTTGAAAGTTCAAGAGTGCATATTGATATTTATAATAATTAAAGTATTTTGTAAATTTTCCGTAGTTTATACCTTAGATCTATAAAAGCTAAACAGAACAATATTTTAAATAATATTAAACATAATAATATAGATTTTCTTAGGTACTTTTATTATGAGTATATTGAACTGTACAAATATATATAAAAATAAAAGCAAATTAAATATTAAGTAACAGAAATTTGTTGTGGTAAAATATAATATTTTTAATTATTTAATGGAAATTTAATTATGGAAAAGTACATTAGTTTCATAGGGAAATTACATGTTTACCACTTTTATGGTACCACTTTTCATTTTTACCACCACTAATGAGACATTTTCAAAAATATCTTATTTATTAAGTGGTAAAAGACTCTTATGCCCTTGTTATTTATATATATAATAAATCATTATTTAAATAAAAAAATAAAAATAAAATAAAATAAAATAATAATTTTTTTTATGTTTTCGAATTATACTTTTTCAAATTCGAACTTTTCTATAAAACTTTTTTTTTGAATTTTTTTTTTCGAATTTTTTTTTTATCTTTTTTTCAAATTTCTTTTTGAAAAACGAAAATTATGTTTGAAACTATTTTTAAAAAAAATTTATATATTTTTAAGTATTTATATATTTATTAGAATTATAAATTTCACATTCCAAAAATCCTACCCCACCCCTCAACTCTAAACCCTAAGTCTAGATTAGTTAACCCTAAAGATATAATTGTATTTTAACCTTAATTAAAAATGAGGGTAAAAGTGATTAGTGTAAACATTAAAAGTGGTACTATGAATGTGGTATTTGTGGCAATTTTCCTAGTTTCATTTTTAATACAAATAGGATGTATTTTTTAAGTATTTATATATTTATTAGAATTATAAATTTCACATTCCAAAAATCCTACCCTACCCCTCAACTCTAAACCCTAAGTCTAGATTAGTTAACCCTAAGGGTATAATTGTATTTTAACCTTCATTAAAAATAAGGATAAAAATGGTTAGTGCAAACATGAAAATTGGTACTATGAATGTTGTATTTGAGGCAATTTTCCTAGTTTCATTTTTTAATTCAAATTATCTAGCTTAAAACTAGTTCAAATGAAAACATGTTTTGTGATTTTTTTCTTGATAAATCATGTTATACAAGTAAAATATTGTATATATATATTTTGTTGTAATTAAAAATAATTTTCAACTAAAGATCATGGAAAAGTAATAAACATCTCAATAATACTAATTATAAGTATTTTTAAACAACTAAAGATTTTAAGTTATGTTATTTTAATTTTTATGTAATTATCTAAGAAATATATATATATATATATATATATATATATTAAAATATTTGTATTTCTTTGAAAATATAATTTATGTTGTCTAACAATATAAGATTATGTTTTAAAGAGAACATTATTTTTTGTTAGTATCAAGATTATTTTTGCTCACCATTTTTATGAAACTACATTATATATAAATATTTTTTTTAAATGTCTTTTTAAATTTTACAAATGTTTCGTTTTATTATATATGTTTTTTTGGAAAATATAAAACTAAAATAAAAATCTAATTAACAAAAACTACTAAATAAAAAGAAAAATAAATTTAATAATAGTAATTAGATGTAATATTCCGTAATTCATTAAAGGTATCATGTAATTAATCATCATAAGAATTAACATAAGAGCGAGACGTATGAAACTGACTTCTCAAATAATATTATAAAGATTTCATTTTTATAGAAAATAAAATATAACAAATTACACATTTACAAAACTAAAACAACAACCAAACGTAATCTAATTAAAATTAAAAATATTTGTATATTAACTCAGAAAAATAACTGCAATCCAAAATATGCTAAAAATAAACTGTTCAAATTATATATATAAAATTTCATGTATTGTTAAGAAAATAAATTTGTATTTATAATAATTTTATTTATTTATATATATATTAGTTATAAATTAAGATCAATTTTACAAATAAATGAAAATTAAATAATAATTAATGACGATTGTTTAGTTATTTTGTACATATTTTATATGCGCATGAGCACGGAAAATCACATAGTGAATAATAATTTTTTCAAAAAAAAAGATTAGACATTTCAAATTTGGCTAGATATACCAACACAATATGACAACTACAAGATTATTTTCTAAAATGTTTTTGTTGAAAATTTGATTCCTAAATTTTATTTGTACCTATTAGCATACTTTTCTGAAAGATCATCTAATATAGGAATACAATTTAGGAATCAAATTTTAAACAAATACACTTTAGAAAAATCATGAAAAAAACGTTTTGGTACCAACTGAATCTGTTCTTGGAAATATTTTTGAATCACTTTTGATAACTATTTTCTAATTTTAAATAAACATATATTTATTTTTTATATATTTATTTCATTTTTAATAAATATTTATTTTCTATTTTATTTACTTTCTATTTTTTTAATGAATGTTATATTGTAATTTGTTATGTGTTATTTTGTAATGTTCTATTTTGTGATAACTTTTGTCTTAATATGCTATTATATTTGGTGCTACCTAATGATAGTTCGTTTTTTTCTTTTGTTAATTCAATTTTGAAATTCAAATTTCATATGATTTAATTTTATTATTTTGTGTATATAAAATCTTTTTTATAAAGTTTTAGCTTGGTTTAAATATAATTTGACTAATTATTAGCAAAATATATTGAAGCGTTAAGAAAATATAGAGATAATTATATTCTAATTATAAAGCGACCAATACAATTGTTATAATATGCATATTTAAATAAATTATTAATTTATAATTAAAACAGAAACATATTTTTACACAGAATTTTCTAAAAAATTGTTATCTTATTATCTTATCGATTTGTGACATATGTTAAACCGGACCAATTCAGAATCAGATAAATTTATTAATTTATAGTTTTTATTTATGGAATATTAGTTTATAGAATTTTACTATAATTTTTTCATTACTCTATTTGTTTATTCCAACATTGAATAGGGTTGAACTAAAACCTAACTCCCTGATCTTAGAACGTGAGTCAACCGTTCGTTTGGTTCATCATGTTCATAGGTTTTTAACAGGTTTTTTGTTGTTTTTTATCCGGTTTGAAAATTTTAAGTTTTTGAGTGAAACCTAACCCGATCACATGTGGTCCGACAGCTGGGATGGTCGGACTTAAAAAGCATATATTGTTAAACCAAGAATTACGAGAGTTTAACTTCATCACCTCGGTCACTTCAAGTACGCAACACCAATCTAGAAATATAATGAAGTAAACATGAAAGAAACAGGTACCAGAAGAGAAGAAGCAGATACCAGAGCAGGGCGCGCAATATGAACAAAATAACTAAAAGAAAGTGAAGAATTACCGGTGATCAAAACAAAGAGTAGGAAAGAAACCAAGCTAAGTGATTCACAATCCTGATCTGCTATTATCAAACGGGTTACTATCTTCATTATATTTCAGTTTGGTATATTGTCTCAGCAAGGACTAAGTGTATATATTGGGAGAGAGGAAGAAATTACGAGAGACATCTCTCTGAGAAAATACTTTAAAAAATTGTCTAGAGTCTCTACGTCTCTGTGGCTAATATTTATTGGTTATAGTGTTTTTATTTTATTTTAAACTTAAACACAAAAAAAAATTATATTAATACTATATTCTATATATAATCTTGCAAGAGTATCGGCTTAATACAATACTCTAATTGTTTTTTCTTGTGATATCGAAAGACCATTATTTTACTCAAACAATAAGGTATGAAAAAGTAGATCAAAATAGAACAACCAACACAACAAAGTTTCATATGAAAAGATTTTGCAGTCCTAGTTAAAGAATTAACAACTGTATTTTGATCTTGCGGTATATATGTAAGATATCATGGATTAATTTTTTTTTGTAGAATAGATATTTCTTTTAGCTTTGTCGAAAATTTTGGTAAGACATGCGGTTCTTTTATTGTGGCGATCAAATCTTTGCAGTTCGATCCAAAGTTTTGGCAAAAAACTCCATTCTTCTCGAGTTTTTTGTACTCATAAGTTAGTTTTGTCCAGACATGTTTTTCCAAATCCATCAACAACCATTAAATTGCGATATAGAAGATCAAGAGCCATTCACCAAATATATATTTTGTAAGCATACAACTTGTGAAACAATAATATATGGTGTTTGCACTACTATAGTTTTCTGTTGCATTCGCGACAACTAAATTTGGCATTTTTTTCTGCATATCTGATCAGTTCTAGTGAATCCATATATGTTTCTTTGAATAATTTATCATTTCTAAATTTTGATGGATGCCAAATTATCAATAGATAATAATCTTTATCCAGTTCCAGATTTTTAGTGCTTTTCTGCAATATTCTCTATTGGTTTAAATGAATGGAAATGCGGAGACAACATTTCACATCGAAAATAATACAATTTCATAATTTATAAAAGGCTATTTTTGGGGGGGGGGGGGGGGGGGGGGGGGGGAAACTATGGTGATGATAGGTTCGACTGTGGCGGTAAGAATTTAACTGTAGGTAAGTTGGTTGTAGCTGTAAAGTTGTTACTGTAGATTTTTTGCAGAGACATTTGCTGTAGTCAAATTTGTTGTAGCTGTAAGCTATAAATATTCAAAATTAAATATGTGATGTATATATAAAATAATTATTTATTTTCAACTAAAATAATTTATATTAATGATTTTTATAAATTATAAAAGTTTATTGTTATTTAAAATGTGATATGTAAATAATATTTATGTTATTTAAAAAAATTCGATAATTTTAAAAACACCCAGATTTAAATTAAAATATTTATAGATGTTTTTATTATGATTATCTAATTTATTTGATATTATAGATAGTGTTTTCATTGTATAGTTTATATAGCCCATAAAACAAAGATGCAGGTTTTTTGCCTAAAATACATAAGAAAAAATTGCTTTAATTTTTTTTTGTAACTTTAAAAGTAAAGCTAAAGCATGATTGGTATAAGTTAATAGAAATATGTTGTAGACTTTAACTTTCAAAAATAAAGCTACAACATGATTGGTAAAATTAAGTGTTTTAAAAATGAATAAAGCAAAAATAGTGAGATAAAGCCCAACGAATCACCCCCTATGTCCTATTAGGCTAATTTCCTTTTTGTAACATCTTTTTCTCTAATACCCTTTAGTATTTTCCAAAATAAATCAAATAAATAGTTTTATAAATAAAAAAATCAAAAAATAGTAACTACCGATGAAATACATATATCAATTCATTGGTATTTTTTCACAGTTATCAAAATGTTTAAATTATAACTTCATATTTTGTTCTACAAAAAGAAGATTTGATATTCTACACAGTAGAAAATGTAATCCAATTTTTCATTGAATCTAATATGTTTAGAATACGTGATCTACGTAAATAATAGTAATCTAAAAATATTTGGGAAACACATTTCACGCTTAACCTATCGTTCTAAAATCTGTAGAATCTGGAATCTATACATTACTATAAATCTAAAATCTGTAAAAATCAGAATCCACACATTACTATAAATCTAAAACTAGTAGAAATCAATTTCAAACATGTTTAATGTGTTCTACATATAGTATAATACAAATTCTACGAATAAGAATAACCAGTTCCAAAAATATTTCCCTCATATTTCTTTGTTGTTCTCCTCCAACAAACAATATAGCAAATACTATATTGTCAAACAATATAACAACACACAATATAACAACAAACAAGATAAACAATACATTTATAAGATATTGTCAATATTATATTATAAATTTTATTTAATCAAAAACAGTATAGTATGTTATTATATTTTACTTCTCTTTCTTCTCTTTTTTCTCCTTTTCCTCATATTCTTTCTTAATTTTCTCATTCTTCTTCTTGTCCTTCTCTTCATCTTCCTCTTTTTCTTCTCATTCAACAAATACTATATTACTAGATAATAATCCGTGAACAAATATTTTATTACTAGATAATAGTATGCGCTCTACGCAGGATGAAATATTTCTTAAACATACATTAATGATTTTACTAAGGGAAATTTTTCCAAATAAACCATTTTTAAATTTTTTTTTCACAAAAAGAGCCTTCAAGGAGAAAAATCACCAAAATAGATTTCATTAAAGAGTAAAAAACCTTTTACCCCTTGCTTTATATATATATATAATAAAAATAAATAAAACTAAAAACAAATTAGAAATATATAGTTTCGAATGATATATTTTCAGATTTGAACTTTTTCTATTTTTCAAACATTTTTTCAAAAAAAATTTCAAATTTTGTTTTCAAAATTCAAAAATGCTTTTTGAAACTATTTAAAAAAAATTAAAATTTAAAGATTTATTTTTAATTCTTTTAAAATTTTAAACCCACCTCTAAACTCTATGGTCTATATTAGTTGATCCTAGGGGTAGAAGTGTATATTTACCTATTTAATAAAATATTTTGGTTATTTTGATCCTTAGAAGCTATATTTGAGACAAACTTTTTAGGGCTATTTAATTGTATTTATCTTTGATTAATTGTAAAATTCAATTTAAGTATGATATTGTTTATAAAATTTTGAAATTAAAATAATAGATCATTTAATTTAAACAATATTAAGTATATATACATTTTAAATTTGAAATCTATCAAATGACGTTTCCTACTCATATGTTTTATGATCATTAAAATATTTTTACAATAAAAGATTTAAATTACTGATGACAAAATTTCTAATGTGAGATTTTAATAGTTTTAAATTTTTAATCATATTTAAAAATTTTAAATAAAACAAATACAAAAAATATGAATTTTTAATATATGATTAGCATGATTGTTTAATTTATTTTAGTATTAAAACATTAAACAGAAATGATATAGGATATAAAGAATTGTTATCAAATTATTATTATTAAGTATTATTTATTATCATATATAATTTAAATCACATTAGATAACTTCGGATATTTTTTAAAGAAATTATTTAATGTGTTATGTGAGAATGCATATAGGGACGATGTGTCAGTATTTTTGTTGAAAACATTGCGGTTACGATACATGAGTTTTTTTGTGAGAAATATTGTGGTGAACACATGTCTTCATTGCATTCTCAAAATGTTTCTCAGATAATATATGTTCCTCCTTTTATTATTCACTAGGTCCTTGACCGCGCTACGCGCGGATAGTATTTTAATTTTTTTTCCATATTTTTGTACTATTATGTCAATTGTTTAGTTTTATAAAATGTTATGTTTTTACTGTAAATTTGGAATTAAAAATCTAATTTTTCCTTACTGTAAAGTAAGTTAATTTTGTTTGAATCTTACCACAATACATTATACATAAAGAGAATATAGTTGGTCTTTATATTTTTATTTGGTGTAATATTGAAAATTTTGATGGTTTGTTTAAATGATTTTTTTAAATTATATATTTTAGGATTGATTTTCGTGACTATATTCTATAATTATCTGAAAACAATTGTTTGTCCCATATAGACATCCACATAAATATGAACTTATGATAAATTTGTTCATTGGAATATTTAGTTTCACTTTCAGCTTTATTTTCTTTTTTGGCATCCTCATGCTAGCTTGTGGGGTAGCCAACTTGGTGCAAAAGGATTTACAAAAGCTGATCGAGATGCGCGTGATCGGACACCTTTTGCTAGGCTATTCGTACGGAATTTTAAAGATCTAGGAATATAAGCAATAGAAAATTCAGAAAATTCTTTGGATACAGCCTGTATTTCGTCGAGCTCCGAGTCCAACGCAGGCCAATCTTCCTCCTTTTGAATGAGTATAACCAGTTGTTCGCAGTCGATTGAAAGACCATCTCTCTGTGTCCAAACTTCAGTATCACTTGCATTGCCCATAGCAAACCTTCAGCTTCCGCTTGCAGTGGTGATTTGGTGCGTGTATATCGGCCCTTGCTCCAAACAGCATTGGAAAGTCACCATCCATTAACACAAAGCCAAGTCCAGAAATGTCTCTTTCATTTATCCAGGATGTCTAGCAGGAGCGTTTCTTTGCGGAGGAACAGTTGTGTCCGTTACCTCAACTCCCATATCAATTTCCATAATCTCGTCTACACGTTGAGCTATCCTCCAAAACTCTGCTTCAATTTTATTCGCTAATAGGAAAGACATAATTCCTACGATACTATTAATGATTTTTTTTTTGTAACACCGATACGACAAACTTATGTTTTATTTAACAAAACTATTATTTCAATTTTGTATTAAAGAATCAATCATATTTTATATTATCCATAATTTTAGTAAATTTGCTTGTTTGTCATGTTTTTATTAGGTTTTAGCTAAATTAATGATTTATTATTTATTTTTAGCTAAGTGATTAATTTATTAATTTAAAAAGACCCTTAATGAATATTATATATATATTAAAAATGAATTTTATTTTAGTAATATTAAATTTCTATTTTATATTAAAACTTAGTTAGTTTTTCTTATTTTTCATATTTTATTAGGTTTTAGACTTTTAGATAGGTTATTGATTTATTATTAATTTCTAACTGATTCTCTAATGTGTTAATTAAAAAAATACCCTTAATGAATTTTATATATAATTAAAAATGAATTTTATTTTAATCATATAAAATTGATATGTTATATTAATATTAAATAATTGATTCTAAAATAATATAATAAAATTATCAAAAAATTTTAAAATAAGATAATTCTTATATATATTTTGTTGTTATCTGAAGACAATATTTTTATTATAAAAGTTAAAAAGAAACAAAAAATTATAATTAAATATTATTCAAGAAAAAATATTTATATAAAGATATTTTCTAAACTATTTCTAAGATATGAGTGTTTAAAAAAATTTAACACGGGATGTTTAGAATACAGAATTATGCTTATGAGAGAGTGGCTCAGGAATGAGCTTCAAGATGGGTCGAATGGGCTCTGAAAATAGCTTTTTATATTGACTCAAGTCCAGTCCGGATGACATGGCATCTTGGTTGGTTCACAATATTTTGTCCATGTGGCTTGGTTTAAAAAGAAGGGATTTAGTCCCTTTTATATAGTAGGATTATTCACAGTTAGTAAAACGATCCTGTTTTTAATATGCTATTGGAACGAATGGATTATTATACACTATTTATCTAACACATATGGTAGAATATAGTTGTCAGTTTCACATTGCATCAAGAACGGACAAACGTGCAGGAGAAATTGGTTCACTTTCGCCTAAAATTGTCACATCACAGAACCATTTTATTACAATATTAGACTATCTTCAATTGTTTACTCTATTTTTTAGAACAAAAAATAAACAATTTATTTATATATAGAGTAAAATTTTTTTTTATATTATTATAAAGTGAAAAGTAGAATACTATTAAAAAAATTTTATTCTAAATTCTATTTTTACGAGAATAATAGAAATGGGTTGGGAGATGCCATTAGTTGTTCAATTTTTCTCGCTAATTCACCTTTTTATAAACAAAGCTATATTTTTCCTAATTTGTCAAACTTTTCCACAGGAAAACACTGTTTTCAAAGTTAGTCTTTAGAAACTTAGAATAATGATTCTATTAATAAGTGACGCGTAAACAGTTTTAAATGGTTTTATCTGTTTACTTACAATCAATCATTTACAAATTGATCGTGAATTTCAATTTAATTTTCCGGCTCCTACATATACAAAGTCAAAGTTCCACTTAATGACAAGACTTTAAGTCGTGAGGATCCTTTATCGTTTACTTTGAATACTTTGAATCGTATAACACTTGGTTAGGCTTAGGCATACAAAGCCAAAGTCTTTCCCGATATCCCCTATATATTATTTGAGAAGCATTACAACTTCTTTTTGTAGCCACATGTCATCACTAGGATGATTCTTAGAATCATTAGAAAAATATGTTGGTCCATCTAATTATATAATAAGTTTTTTTATTAAACTAACAATAAATTCATTATTAATGTACTTCGTTATTTCCTTAAATAAAATTTACGAAATTGCCTAATGTGGCTAAAGTATATATGACAATTAATGATTTTCAATAATAAAGATTTGATAAAAATTAGTGTATCTTCTATCATATTTGTTTAATTTTAAACTATTAAATAAATTAAACAACCACAATAACCATATAATAAAAAATTAGATTTTTTTGTATATGTTATATTTTGAATTTTGAAAAACGACTATAAATTACTAAAACTGTTTAAAGTCTTACATTCAAATGATTACAAAATTATATAAGTGAAAAATATAATTTAATTAATTATTAAGATTGATATATATATATATATTGTTTTAAATTAAACTATAAACCATATAAAATACATAAATCTTTTAGTTTCAAAATTTACTTTGAACAACGTTTTGGTAAAAGTTTTGAACGAACATTGACAACTTATTTTTTTTTAATTATAAATTATTAAAACTATTAATCTCACAATGAAAATTTTGTTATCAGTAATTTAAATTTTTCTCTATAAAAGATACAAATGATCAAAAAAAACTATATGAGTAGAAATCATCATTTAATAGACATTAGTATTAAAAATATACTATGTATGTTAGTATCATTTAAATTTAATTACATATCCTATCACATATTAAAAAAAATTGGATTAATAAAATTGATTTATATGTTCACACCAATTTAATTATATATTTAGTAGTTACTGACTTTTAATTATTCAATATATATTTATTATTTCATAATATGTAAAAATATTTAATACATAAAATAATTTTTATATATAATGTTCATTCCGCGCAAGGCGCGGATCTTAACCTAGTTATTTTATGAAATGTCATGATCCGTCTTTTACTTCGACCCAATAGCCATATATAGTAGGAATTTGCTTACTAGAAAACAAATAAGCTGAGGAAAGAACCACATATTTCTATACCACGAAACTATTCAATATATAAAGTGAAACTTTTGGAATCTGCCAACAAACTTGAATAGAAAAATAAAAATGTACAAGGAAGAAAAGACAGAAACTTACACAGAAAGGGGTTGCTTGATATCAATCAATAAGACTAAAAAAGGAAGTTGGACATGTTAAATTTTTATGTAAATGCAAGATGCAAATACAATAAAATGACATGTAATATAAATAGAAATAATGGATATAAATAAATACTTTTTGTTTTATTATTTAAAAATATTTACAAAAAAATTAGTTTTACACAATTCTTGTAAACACCCTGACAATTAATAATGAAAGATTCTATTTCTTCGTCGCTTGATACATCATCTAACTCATGATGAACTAACAATAATTCCAAGAAATTCTCGCTTTTCCTTTATAAATCAGTTTTAAGTAGCTTGTTAATTCTTCATATTAATCTACGTCTATTTTATAGTAATCTACGTCTCCAAAATCCAATGATCTTCAAGAAAACCATAATATGAAAAAAAATCACGTTAATAAGTATAACTTATTTTTATTGAAAATGCACTTATTCATTTTTTTCAAAGATATAAAGCTATAAACCTTCTCTTCAAGTTTATTTTCTTACCATTTTTTCTAAGTGCTAACTTTCTCCTCGAATTTATCATAATCCAGCTCAGCATCGTGCATCCACATGGTTTCCTCACTATACATGCTTCCTAGAACACTGTAACACTCATTTAGACTGCTGGATTTACTGCGTGTATGAGTTGTGGTTTGGAAAGGACGCACAATGTGGTTTCTCATTCTACATCTCATCTATGGTAATAAGCTCTAAATCGCTCTTTCCCAACTGACTACTGGATCAATCCGAATCACAGTTTTTTCACACTATCGAAATTGACACCTCTATGCAAGTTAGAGTTCGAAAAAAATGACCATATGCCAGATTTAGCATGCAATTGGTTCACAACATCCTGAGTGGTCGGCCTTCCAAAACCTGAAACTGGATGTGAAACTAATCTATAAATTATACAATTAGTTTCTTGTGAAGGTGAAAGACAAGGTCAAGGAGATGGTTTTGATCAACAAGATCCTGAGCATCGTTTTTCCGATCCTCTCTTGTCATATTCTGCAAGTTCTTTGGGATTGTGGGTTCAAAATATCTTCTGGACTAGTATTCTCTGCTTCGAGCTGTTAATATCCTAGCCAAAAAGAAACTGAACCATTTGCATTGTAAACAACTCCATAACAACTCCAAAAAAGGCAATTTCTTGGATTTTGGTGTGTATCCACATCAGTTTTAGGCTGGATTTCTCCTAAGAACTAAGAACTAAATTATCATCATTTGGTTAGTCTGAATTTGGATTTTGACCCAAGTAGTTTACATGATAAATTCATGTAAATCGTAACAGATGATCAGTTTACCCTCTGAAATTAATGAGAAGATATTCCAAACTCAGATCAACAGTGTGGTCCATTCTATAGCACTAAGTGCGTTCCTACTTAGGGTTTATCAAAAAAAAACAAATGATTAAAAATGGATCTTGATAAGAATCTAAAATATAGTAGGATTGAGCAAACAATCATATAGACTTCTTTTGTGTAGTAATTTCGTTTTTAAGAGATACGTAACCTAATCAAAAGTGATTTCTCCACTCTGGCTCTTGGTTGGAAAATTGCTAGTTGAGCTTGGTTGGATACTCTCCAGTCTGTATTCGTGTTTGGAGCTCCAAAGTTCACTTATTCTTATAGACATAAACAAACAGATACATCATAGTAACATGTGCATAATAGAAAGTCCATTTACAAAACATGGCTCCACTTTATGAGACACTTATTAAGTATCAACCTCACTCTACTCCGACTTGATTTCTGGCGTTCTGATAGATTCAGGGTATAGAGCACTACGTACACCAGGTATGTCCAGGATCTTCTTGTTGAGTGCATTTTCCTCCGGCGTACCATGTCCGGACAAGAACATCAATCTGCAACCCCACTCGATCAGTTCCGGACAAAACACTTTCCAAAGGTACGTCACCTTAAACCACGATGGTTCGGTCACGTATCTCTCTTTCCTACACACACCTTTCACTATCCCCTTGGCACAACCTGATACTGACGTTACCGGAAATGCTCCAATTTGAACCTAATTTTGCAAATGAACATTCTATCAACAACGACACAAGTCATAATTATTCATCAATGTACATGTAGATTAAGGAGTTAGCCTTTGACTTACATCTCTAATGTCTTGGTTGACTACTAGCTCGCCTTCACCAGAGACGTACTTGCCTTGTGTGAGTTCAGATTCAATATAACCAGGTGTGACGATTGTAATGTGTACATCGCTACCAAGCTCAATCCTCAACGTCTCGAAGAAGTTCAACAAAGCTGCTTTGCTAGCCTAGTCAACATAATCACGTAACAATTCCTCACAATTAAACCTTACGTCCAGTAAAGCTGCTTTACTAATCATGAGAGATGTGTTTATATAGTGACTTACATTATAAAAGCTCATCCTTGGGGCGGTTAGCCATGCCGCAGAGGACGACATAGCCACAATCTTACCATTGCTTTGTCGAAGGTACGGAAGCGCAGCACGAGTTGTATAAACCGCTCCCCAAAAGTTAGTATCCTGGTACAAAAATAAGATTTAGTCTGTATTCTAATTAAAAATAATAGTTAGAAAGATTGGATCCTATTTATCACGATAAGTGTAACATTACCATAACTGCTCTTGTCCTAGTTATTTCTTCAATGTTTTCGAACATTGAAATTTGCATTATTCCAGCATTGTTTACAAGATGATCCACTGCAAGTTCAAATAAAATCAATAACAAATGAAACAAAAACAGATTTACTGATATATTCTTGAGATAAATAAGTCTGGAAAAAAATATTTCATTTTTTTCTGATTTTCTAGCAAAGTGGTGGACCTAAAACTTGTGAATGGTAACTAAAAGAGATGGTTTTGCCACGAAGGAACTAGTCAGCCTGGTGTGGTTTTGCTGACTTACATCTGCCAAAATGGGAGATGGTCTCATCGACGATTCGTCTACAATCATCAGGTTTGGAAACATCAGCGTGAACTGTGACAACATTAGGGGATCCAACTTCACGAGCAATCTCTGCCACTTCCTCTAGACGGTTCTTCCTTCGGGCAGTCAGAGCCAAACATGCACCTTTACTTGCGTACTCATATGCCAATTGCTGATGATAATAATAAATAATATATAGTTATATACACTCGTGTTACAAAAATAAAATATAGATACACTCAAATGAATAGACAAATAATATTCCTTTCTTAGATCTAAAATTTTAGAATAAATGCATTATAACCGAACCTCGCCGATCCCGGAGGAAGCACCAGTGATGAGAACCACTTTCCCATATACGTTTTCAGAGAAAATTGTCGAGAAGATAGACTGCACGAACTTGAAGAAATAAAAAGGGGGCAAGAAGAAGCAAAGACCAAAGAAAGTAAAGAAAGGTGCAGTTAGATTGAGGAAATCGTTTATCAATTCCATCTTCGATCAAAACACAATACACATTAACGGGATACGTACTCTCCTCGATCATTTGCTTCTGCGTTATATATAAATACAACTAAGAGAATTTAAAATTGGATTTCGAGCTAAACGGTGATGAGACAAATTGTGAAGACACGAGGATCAGGAGTACAGAGTGGCATCATTGCATGGCAATGACACGACACGTTGTCTGAAGATGTCGAAAACGCACGTCGATCACTTTGTGTACTTGCGGTTTTCGTTTTTTCCTTATATCTCAAGTGGATAAGATCAATCTTCATTCCACCTAGTTATATTGTCGGCGTTTTGCGTAATACAAAATAATCTACTAGATGTCGCTACTAGATGTTCTGTGGGCGGATTAAATATGAATTGAAAATATATAAAATTCTGCGTAAACTCGTACTGATTTAAGAACATTATGAATTCTGTTATATATGAAATTCATATGATGAGAAATACAAAGCTAAATTTATGCGTAAGATACAATAATCATATAATAAACAAAAGATTTAATCATATAAATTATTACGATAATACGTTATCTAGTGACTGATCTAAAACTGTTATTTTCGTTGTCTTTGCTTATTTCTTGATTTTGAAAAGGTATATAACTATGTCAAATCAATCATAAAAGGTTATGATTGTAATGTTAAAAATAAATTATGATTGATTTGACATATTTTCTATATACCTTTCAAAATTAAGATGACGATAGATAAGGACAACAAAAATAATAGTTTTTGAAAAAATATTGCTGGATTTACCATTTAACATTTTATAAAGCACATGTGTATTAGTATATATTCCATCCGTTTCTAAATAGATGATATTTTAGGAAGTTTTTGATGTTTCAAAATAGATGATATTTTCATATACCAATGTGTTTTTTAGCTTTATCAAAAACTGTGTAGTCAATGATATTTTGTAGTCTTTTTTGTGATTGGTTGAATAACTTTTATATTATTTTAATAATATTTTTAAGATAAAAAAAAATTTTTTATAGTTGCGCACAACCTTAAAACTTTATGTATTTTGAAACAGAATGAGTAGATTATAGAAGGGACAATATATGTAGTTTAAAAAAAGTCTTTGGATTATTTAAAAATGATAAAAATTAATTATAAACAATTAAACATATTTTATCGTGTTAAAATATATAGTTTGATAAAGTTTCTCTTCGCATGTTTCTCATCTCCAGTTTTTGGCCAGATTGCAGCCGGATCCAGTGAACCAAACTGGATTCAAGATGTGTACTCAGCTTCTTTGGAGTGATGGGGCGGTCGCTGGTCAGATCAGAATAGGAGGCGCCGCTTCAAAAGTATATCTAAAGTTTGAATTTAGGGTGTATCTGGATCAGATTCCCCTCATAGGGTTCGAGCTCTTTCACCAGTTGCTTTGCTTGAACTTCCTCGATTTGATTTTTGAGTCAAAATGTCTGAGGGTTTCGCCAGGGACTTCTCCACAGTTTCTATCTTCGAAGCATCCACCATGGCATCCTGGGACTCAGACTATTAGATGGGTCGAGATAGATTTGGGTTTCTGCCGTTGTTCCAATTTGTCTCTGCTTTGCGACGGTTTCTGAGCCTTCTCCGCCTGTTAATGGGAGGTCCTCATCCTCTCTGCTCAATGTTTCAGAAGGAAATCGTCCTAAGCTTCCTACCTTTTTGATGCCGAGTTGCCGGCATCTTTCGTCCTCTGTTCGTGTGATGGGGTCAGTGTCGAGCCGTTATGTCCTCTGTTTTCGTCTGCCAGTATCTCACCAGTGTTTCATCGGCTGGATTCTCTGTGTTGGTTTGGATTCTCAGAGAGTTTGATCTGTCGCATTTACAGAGTTAGTGTAGCATCTAGTGAACTTCAATGTGCGGTGGCCAAACCAGAGCTTAGTCATCCATGCTTTGCATGTCCTCCTATAGGAATTCTTTGGGATGGTCTGTGGTGCCTCAGACTGTTTTCTGGTTGTTAACTCCAAATATCTCTTCGGTGCAGGTTCCAACATCTAAGTTTCAAGTCGCGATCTCATGAGACAATAGTGTTGTTCTTAAGTAGTACAATGCCAAGCTTTAATCATGTTCCAAGGGAAACAGATTAAACATTCATTTGCTACTTTGATAAGCTCCCTAGATTACTAGATTTTGATTCATCCAAAACTTGTAATCTCTTTGTATCATTACTCATCTAATGAATTAATGTAAACAGATTATTATTTGTAAATAATATTTAATTTATAAACCAATGGTAATAATAAATCAATTTTATTTGCTAAAAATATTGTAGTTTCTATTTTTATTAATATTTGTGATTAATTAATAAAAAAATTAAAAAATTCTAGGAGTGTATCTATGACTTTATAAAATATTATACAGCACCAATCATATGTTTTAAAAGTCTAACCTATAGATGACAATTAACGCTACAATACGTCTACTTATCATAGTATATAAAAAGTAGTGGTCTATTATGTATGCGGCTGACATACCGTTTATGGAAATACTACAAAAGCCCCATGGTAGTGTTTTCATTGTGTTATTAATGCTGATATTTCTTCTAGTGTCTATTGGATCTGGATGCTTATATATGAGATTTCCTTATATATACCCACAAACGCTTACTCTTTCGTTTATTCAGTTTTACAGTTGACTTTTCAGAGATTTTTAAGTGTAGGGAGAAGACTGTATTCTCTAACCTAGAGAAAATTTATGAACCCTTGTTTCCATTGAGATAATACTGGTTATTGTTTTAAAAAAATAGACATGCTGTAGATGCCACGGGAAAATCGTTAATGAGTTAGTAAATTTATTCGAGTTCCTATCATGAAAGAAGTTTCATAGAAAAGACGGTAATTTCTTGTTTTATACTCTAATAGACTTATGATTCCACTTGTATTAATATATATTTTCGCGTGATAGTTGGGAGAAAAAGACATGGCACGTTTACTTTCGACGTGTGCGCAGAAAAAGTAGAACATTTTGAGAATTGGTTCTCAACGTGCTGTTAAACTTTTAGGTTTGGTTCTTTCTAACCTATATATCCAATTAATTATGCATTAGAAAAACAAAGTTTGTGAAATATAACAAACACTTAAAATAGTGGATAAAGCAGTTAATAATTCGAAAGTTCTCTCATACCCACATGGTTACGTAAAAAGCTAAACTAATTAAGTAAAATATATGTCTGAAGCATGTGATTAGTTTAATCTTAACGAGTAAGAACCCTTAAACTATATAAAATCTCAAACTGCATAGCATGCAAGCACGCACTATAAATATCGTCCGAAAGTAATCGAGTCATTTCAAGTTCAGCCAGACTCTCACCCTTTAGCTCTAAGTTTCCTCTAGCTGCTTCTTCAATATTCCCATCTTATTTTAACTAAACCTTTTTTACTTAAGGCATACCTTGAACCGGTATTTGCCATGCAAGAGTCCCAATATAACAAGAAGTCATCTCTTAAGTTGCTCGACCGCCTATTCGTGCCGTTTATTGTAGTTGTTGTTGGTGTTATAGTTTTTGTTAGCCCGTTTTGGCTTCAAGTTTCTCCCAGATTTTTCATATCAACTATCTCTAGAGTGATTACTTACATGTCATCCCCCAAGGTCTTATTCCTTCTCACAAATATCATCGTAATCATCCTCATTAGAGAATCAATGTTTTCTAGATCAACATCTGTTCTTCCAACTAGCGAGTTACGCAAAGAGTGCATAACTGTGAGAAACAATTCTTGTGACTTGTGGTCTTGTGCAAACATGAAGATGGGAATCGGATGTCAACAGCTAACAAAAGAGAATATGGATAGACCGAGACACGAAGATGGTAAAAGGCGTAAGCTTAGTCCGATGCAGATGGATTCACTACACCAGAGAGCTGATGATCTGATCGCTCGTGTGAACAGACGGAGGAGGCTTGAAACTGGGATTTTACATAGCCACATAGACCATAGCCGTATGTCATAATAATTACATGGCCAAACCTGTGTGCATATAAAGTATTGTTATCACGAAACTAATATTCATCATATCTTAAAAACGAAATAAGCATTCTCTCCAGAATGCAACCTCATCAACGTGTATTTTCATTTAATCATAAAGTATAAAATTCAGTTTAAATTTTATGTGCATATTATTAGGGATTAATGTCCCACATCGGATATTGGAAAGGATCTTTAGCAATATATAAGATGGATGGACCACTTCACTTAGCACCAATTGGTTTTATGTTGGAAGTCCATCTAGCTTAACATGGTATCAGAGCCCGATCCATGTAGTCCAAATCCGATCCATTATCGATCCAGCCCAAAGTCGGCTCATCGATCCTTGTCCGAACATTCCGAGATTGACGCTCAACGAGCCATCATCTCGAGGGGGCATATTAGGAATAAATGTCTCACATTGGATATTGGAAAGGATCCTTAGCAATATATAAGATGGATGGGTCACTCCACTTAACACCAATTGGTTTTACGTTGGAAGTCCATCTAGCTTAACACATATAATACGTTTTAGAGACGAATTTTACTATACTCCGTGCACACAAGTTTGACTCCGGGGCTTGCATTCTTTTTTTCACTCGGTTCTGTCACCGTGACCGTAAGTAATTAAAATAGCTTCTGGGTGGTCCAAAAAGGAGTTAGTAACATTTATGTTAATAAGTTAACGTGAGTGGTGAGTAATATGTTTTAATTTAAACCAAAAACAAACAAGAATAGCTTTAAATCACCGAGTCAGTTGATTGAGCTCGGATACAGGCATACAGCTCAACTACGTTTCAATAGATTGTAATTTTTTTAGTAAGAACTCTTTTATTTAATAAGACAATGTACAACGGTTTCAACACACAAATCCGTTTCCTATGGGTGTGCCGAATGTGCTTTTACTCAGGGCCTAAAAATTTTTAGACAATTTTAGTTATAGTTTAGGGCCTGTTTTTCAAATTTTAGGGCCCTTTTTAAAATAAATTTTGTACTATTCATGCATTGGGCTTCCTAAAACTTTGAGACGGACCTATCAACACCCTCTTCACTTTCAACACTGTCATTTTCTTCTATTTAACATTCTACATCATTTTCTTTCTCTTTCACCTAATTTATTTAACACACATTTCATTTTAAATATCTACAATGGTTTATTTTAATAAGTTCAACACCTTACCCCACAACTTTCAATTCATATTTTTGTTTTTCACAACATAATAATTATATTTATATTAATACTTAACTTAAAACTAAAATAACATAACCTTTAATAATATTTATTTAGAATTATTATGCTTAGCTTACTTTTTAAATAATACCAAAATTAATATTAATAAAACAATTACAATTAAAAAGTTTTTTTTGACAACTTACAATTATTATTTTTTTAAATACTAAAATACTTGATTATAATAAAAATGATGTTTTTTATGTGTCCAAATGATATGATAGTGGTCTCTATTTATAGAGAAAAAAATCTAGAATTTTGATATAATTTTTTTTAAGTTTTATTACATAAAAATTGCGTTCGAATTATTGGATGAAGATAAAAAAAAAAAAAATCTGCACAGCCAATCAGAACCGATCATTTAAATCTTATCCAGATAAAAAAAAAAGAAGTCGTGATACACTGCGCGCGTGTACACACTCTAAATGTTCCTGCCAACCATATAGTGACACTTGGCAGCGCGGGCCACAAAAGAAAAATTCAGTTGTTGAAATTTTCTAAAACATGGTGATGCCACGTAGACAAGCACATTTTTTCAACATCCCCATTGGATGAATTTCAACTGTTGAAAGTGTGTTTCAACACTCTCATTGTATGAGTGGTCTAAGTATATATATTTATATAGTGTGAGAATGGCAAGCGACTGACTGAGATGTTCAGTCCTTTGTGCTCTGATACTGTAGTGGGCTCATATCCGCTGATGGACCTAGTGACTTGAGACCAAATGAAAGCAAGACAAGTTAGATGGGCCTCAATTTATTAATGAGAAGCCCATCATCAAGAAGTTAACTGATATAAATATGGGAAGAGATGCAGATGATTACAACAGAATTGTAACAACATTTCTTCGTCATCTCTTTCTTTGTAAAAAGTCGTACGCCATTGTTGGCAAATCTTGAGCTCACGTAAGCACTAGATATAATAAATTCTAGGTACTGATCCTGAGAAGATGTACCAAAAGTCAGAGAAACTCTAAAAGCTTATGTGTGTTGTTCTTATTTGAAATTTCTTCGTCGTCTCTTGATTCTTGTGAATGAGTGGAATCGCGATCTGTAAACACAAGAGAGAAGAGAGCTAGTGAATTAGAGAGGACAGCAGAGTGAAGTCAAAGAATTCAATCATTCAACCAAAGAGTAGGTTGGATCGGATTCTTCTACATAGTTATGTAAAATGCACCTATCGATATACCATAGCAGCCTTTTCGCCAAAGCTAACATTGGGGTCTTCTGAAAGCTTATGTAGTTTTATTATTAGTTCCTTCTTGCCATTGAATATATCACCATAATTAATGGTTTCATTCTTCAACAACTGTAATTGCTTCTAGTAATTATGTGATGACTTCATAGTCTATTGTGATGGTTTTATAGTCTCGTACTGAAAATTTTCAAAACTACCAAAATCCGCAGCATCATTCTCTCTGACAACACACTTTTGATTTCTATTTACATTATTGTGACCATTGTTTGTAGTCAGTGAGACATAAATACACATAACATCTGTCTTGGACAATGTGATAAGGTTTGAAATGAAAGCAACTGAGCTTGCTTATATTATGAGCTTGCTTATATTACTATGTTATAAACTTATTGTTATGTTTGTTTTGTTTTGGAACTTATATTATTGTGTCATGAACTTATTGTTATGTTTTTTATGTTGAATTTGT
Source organism: Brassica napus (assembly GCF_020379485.1). Taxonomy (NCBI): domain Eukaryota; kingdom Viridiplantae; phylum Streptophyta; class Magnoliopsida; order Brassicales; family Brassicaceae; genus Brassica; species Brassica napus. The sequence continues at coordinate 7,454,597 of NC_063435.1, read as the reverse complement.
GTCAACTGTTATATTCTATAAGCCTCTCTTTTAATTTTCACAACTATAATTTTTGTTAGATTTACAATGAAGACAATAGTGTATGATTATAAGAACTTGAATAAATGAAATAAGCATTAAACAAATAGTTTTTTTAATAATTAGAGATAAAGTGGATTTATATTTATAATATTATATAAACTGTCAAAACAAGAGTATTCTAACCATAAAAGAGAACTAAAATCCAATTAAGTTAAATATTTTTGGTTCGGAAGACTTCTCTGAGATGTCTGCTCGTGAAGTCTGTTATAAGTCTTCGATATCTGAAATATTTGTATATCCAAAACGTTTAAGTGGCTTCAAAACAGTGAAAACTTCAAAATTAAAAAAAAAAAATTAATGCTTAAATAATTAAAAAAATAGTCACATATGGTTGAATCTATAACTTTTTGAATCTAACATATAAGCACACACAAATATACATATCCAGAATTTATAGATATACTTTTAAAGAAGTGAAATATGAAAACCATGTAATGAAAAACTTGGAAAAAAAACAAGATAAATTAGTGAGAAAGACTTGAGACAAAAGATGAAGAACTGATATAAGTTTGGTGTTTTCAAGTTTAAGAGATTATAGAGAGGTTGAAGAGTTTAGAGTGAGAAACATTACATTTTTGCTCCACCCATTTGAGAAGAATAGAGAATGTAAATTTCCTTTATATAAGAAGACAAAAAATATCCAATTAAGTTAAATATTTTTGCTTTGTAAGACTAAGTCTTCTATTATAAAATGCATTAAAAGACTTCTCAAAAAGTCAAAAAGTCTTCCGAGAAGTCTTCTAAAAAGTCTGCTTGAGAAGCCTGCTCGTGAAGTATGCCAAGAAACTTACATATCCAAAAACGTTCAAATGGCTTCAAAACAAATAAACCTTCAAAAATAATATTTTATGCTTAAATAATTAAAAAAACAATCACATTAGGTTGAATCTATAATTTTTTCGAATCTAACATATAAAATAAAACACACAAAAATACATATCCAAAATTTATAGATCTATCTTTAAAAGAATGGAAGAAGAACATGTAATGAAAAATCTACAAAAGCAAAATAAATTAGTGAGAAAAATATGAGACAAAAAAAAAGAGAAATTAATATAAAGTTTAGTGTTTTCAAGCTCAAAGAGATTAGAGAGAGGTCGAAGGGTTTCAGAGTAAGAAACATTACATTTTTGTAACAGCCATTTGAGAAGAAGAGAGAGAGAGAGAGAGAGAGAGAGAGAGAGAGAATGTGTGTAAAATTTTATATAAGTAGACAAAAAAATCCTATTAGGTTAAAATTTCAGTTTATAAGTCTGACAAGTCTCCTTGAAAAGTCTACTCGTGAAGTGTGCCGAGAAGTCTTTCGAACCTGAAAAAACATGCATATCAAAAATGTTAAAATGGTTTGAAAATAGAGAAAAATTTCAAAAATATTTTTTTATGGTTAAATAATAAATAAAACAATCACGAACAAAAAATACTTATCTAAAATTTATAAATCTACCTTTAAAGGAATGGAAGATGAGAACCATGTAATTAAAAACCTGCATAAAAAAAGATAAATAAGTGAGAAAGACATGAGACAAAAATGAGAAATTGATATAAAATTTGGTGTTTTCAAGTTCAAAAGATTAGAGAGTTTAAGAAAAACATTAAATTGTTTTTTGGGATACAACCATAAGAGAGAAAATGTGTAACTTTTCCTTATATAATAAGACAAAGATAAAATTAGGTTACATATTTTTTGTCTAGAAGACTTCAATTCGTCCAAGAAGTCTTCTAATGCATTTTATGCTAGAAGACTTTCCAAAAAGTCTTATAAACCCTAAAATCAAATAACTAATTAATTAGCAACACACTTCATTAAACATAAGATGAACTTATAAAGTGTTTGTATATACAAAACTAAACACATATATGTCCAATTGAATTTTCTTTTAAAAAATTAAGATTCTAAAATATAACCCTAAAATAGAAACAATACTATAACATATGTTACAAAACCCTAAACCAAAGACATTCATGACTTACAACATATATTCATTCATTTATGTTGAAAACAATTGAATTTTAGTAAATCTAAATTTACATCATTTTAGAAATGTTTATAATGATAAGATTTCAATTTTTCCCTCACAGAAATATTTTTTTATAAATTTATAAATTATTTTTAAAATTTACTACGTGACTTCTTGTGCAATATTCTAACGAAATACCACATAAGACTTTTTGGAAAGTTTTCCCACATAGGACTTCAAAAACCACATAAGACTACTTGACAAGTTTATATTCATAAAAATGCATACATAGTTTTTGTTTGGTCGTCATAAAGAGCTGGTTGCAATTTTATTAGTTTTTAGATTATTTTTGCATTTGATTAAATTTAAGGTATAATTCTGCAGTTAAAATCAAGTTTAGGTTATAATTGGCAATTTCCCTTTATAACAAGGATATATTGTTAGAATTTAAATTTATGAGTTTTTCTTGGGTTCACCCCTATGGTGAACCTCCAACCAATAGTATTTTGTTATTTCATATTCAATATTTATTTTAATTTTTTCTGTCAAATTATATTATGTTTAAAAAAAAGATACAATTTAATAAAAAATAGTAGTAGTTGCAAAAATAATAATTAAAAAGTCATAGCTTCCCGGAAACATTCTCTGTAATCTTTCGTGCCGGATATTTATACATGAGTAGGATATTTCCGGTTAAAGAAACTATACAGAACATGATATATGAGTATATGACCCTCTAGTTACTCATATAGGTGATACTTTTTATATATTTGGTAGATTATACATGGCTGTTAACAAGTGTCCCTTAATGTAATTTGTTGTTGGCTAGATCAGCAATTCTTCTCGTCTGGAGCTTCCATATTGTCAACCCATCACTAGCCACCGTCCCAACGAATCTGTTACCTCTGAGCAGAACACTTTCCAAAGTATTACACAACTGATCCATGCAGGTTCCAACAAGTACCTATCTCCTCTGCACACGCTCCTTAGTATCGCTTTAGCGCACCTCTCTGCTGATTCCACTGGCAATAAGCTTATTTGTACCTGCTTCATATGATATCCCTTATATATTAATTGAGGAACATTTGAAAAGATGTAACCTCAATTTTGTATTAATTAAAAGAGGCCCCAATGCATAGGTGGCACTCAATTAGGTAGTCAATTACATTCAATTGAAAAATAAGTAGGTCCACATTCAATTTTTATATGTTATTAGATACATAAGTTGGTCAAACTATATGATATAATGATATGATATGATATTTTCTTTCCTTAAATAAAACCTACGGAATTACCATAAATGACTAATATATATATGACAATTAATGAGTTTAATAATAAAGATTTGATAACAATGTATATCTCCTCCATCATTTTTTGTTTAATTTTATATTATTAAAATAAATTAAACAATCAAATTAGCTATAAAAATAAAATTTAGATTTTTTCGTATATGTTATATTTTGAATTTTTAAAAACGACAATAAATGACTAAAGCTATTAAAAATATTATGTTAAAAATTAATGATCAATGGTTTAACATTTTTATTATAAGAAGATACACATGATTTTAAAACCATATGAGTAAAAAATATCATTTAATAATAAAATAAATAAATATATATATATATTAAACACTATATACCATAAGATTACATAAATATTTTAATATTAAAACTTTCAATGAATTTTCAAGAACATTTATAAATTATAAACTTATTAAAGATTTCAGATTAAAAATTTTGTTATCGATGATTTAAATATTTTGTTATAAAACGATATGAACGATCATAGAACCGTATGATTATAAATTCTTATTTAATAAATAACTATACAAAATATACTATTCCTAAAAAAATAGGTTGGTCCATCTTAACTTATATTACACTTTTTATTAAACTAACTATCGAATTGATAAATAACGTACCAAAAAATGTTTTGCACTTTCCTTAAATAAAAGCTACGAAATTACCTAATATGATTAACGTATATGTGAAAATTAATTATAATGAATAATAAATATTTGATAACAATTTTTGTATCTTAGTTATTTTTTTAATTTTATATTATTAAAATATATTTAAAAATCAAATTAAATATATAATAAAAACATTTATAATTTTTCTTATATGTTATATTTTGAATTTTTCAAAACGTCTATAAATTATTAGAAATTTGAAGATCCCCACTCTGAAAATTTTGTGATCAATAGATTATTGTTTTTGTCATAATAAGTTACAAATGATCATAAAATTGTATTAATATGAACTTTTATTTAATATTATAAGAAGATACACATTATTTTAAAACCATATGAGTAAAAAATATCATTTAATAATAAAACATATATATTTATATATATATATATATTATACTATATACCATAAGATTACATAAATATTCTAATATTAAGACTTTCAATGAATTTTCAAAAACATTTATAAATTATAAACTTATTAAAGATTTCACATTGAAATTTTTTGTTATTGATGATTTAAATATTCAGTTATAAAATGATATGAATGATCATAGAACTGTATGATTATAAATTCTCATTTAATAAATGACTATATAAAATATACTATTCTTAGAAAAATAAGTTGGTCCATCTTGACTTACATTATATTTTTTATTAAACTAAATATCGAATTGATAAATAATCTACCAAAATTTGTTTTGCACTTTCCTTAATTAGAAGCTACGAAATTACCTAATATGATTAACGTATATATGAAAATTAATTATTATGAATAATAAATATTTGATAACAATTTTGGTATCTTAGTTCTTTTTTTTTAATTTTATATTTTTGAAAGATATTAAAAAAATCACATTAAATATATAATAAAAACATTTATATTTTTTCTTATATGTTATATTTGAATTTTTCAAAACGTCTATATATTATTAGAAATTTGAATATTCCTACTCTGAAAATTTTGTGATCAATAGATTATTTTTTTGTTATAATAAGTTACAAATGATCATAAAATATAACGCATATGAATTTTTATTTAATAAATATTCAAACTAAATAATATATATATATATATATATATAAACACTAATGATTTAAAGCAACAAGATTGGCTGATCAATTTAGTCGTCCAGTTGAAATCTTTCAAAAGCTTGTGAAAGACTAAAGTCAAAGTAAATATGGATTTAGAATAGTAGTTATATTTTACTAACCAAATACCGGAAAAAACCGAACCGAACCGAAACCAACCCGATATCTGGATTGAACACCCATAATCCAAATGAAGCCAAACTATTGTTTAATTCTTCAAAATATAATAAAAATAATAACTTAATCCCGCGCAAGGCGCGGGTCTTATCCTAGTAACAATGTTAATGTTGAAACTAAACTCCATCGTTTAATTTATATTTTCTCGTTATTCTTCATGCATTTATAGGAAATATGTATATATATTTGAAAGAGTAGATGAACAAAACTCTTGGGTAAATATTAAAAAAAATATATATATAAAATTGCAGGTATACCTTGAATGATAAGTTCTCGTACATTTTGGGTGCAACTGGTAACTATCGTATAAACATTAAATATTGATAGAAAAATAATGAGTAATGAAATTTTTTTGGAAATGATTAAGAATGATGATTCTTTATCAAAATAAGGAAAAAAATTGTTCTACAATTCTCTAAAAAAAACGAGAAAGAATGAAAAAGAAAACTATTCTTCATGAATAGTAAATTTTTTAAAGGAATGTTAAGAAAAGCAGTGTTCTTTTTCTTTCTCTTGGTTATCATTCAAAGCCTTTTTGTTCATCCTACTATTCTCCATACTGAGTTGGACTTTTATATTACAACTATAAAAGTAGATCATAAATTAAGCCAGAAATGCTTACATCTCTGAGCTCTTTGTCCACTATGAATTGTCCGTTCTTTGTCATGAACTTGCCTTGGGTCATTTCTGAGTCAACTACCCCAGGTGCTACTATTGTAACCCCGACCTTTGATCCAAACTCAGATCTTAGAGTTTCGTAAAACGCGATCACAGCAGCTTTACTCGCCTGAATCCATCAAGAGAATATCAAGGATATCAGATGAGTGTGTAAGATCAAAAGGTTAACATGCAAGTACGAAAAGGCAAATGGATAGAAAAGTGTTACACAATAAAAGCTCAATCTGGGTGAAGCGATGTATCCACATCCAGAAGCAATCACCACAATCTTTCCTCTAGACTTCTTTAAGTACGAAGAAGCAAAGAAGGTGCAATACACAGATCCCCAAAAGTTTATGTCCTGTGGGGAAAAAAAAAAAAAGAAAAAGAAACAATTACAAAGATTAGTAGAAAACATATTTTCTTTACATAGATCTTTGGTCTGAGTAAATTTACCATAGCTGGCATAGCCTTGGAAAGATCGTCGATGTCTTCAAACAAATAGAGTGGAGCAACTCCTGCATTTGTAACTAGATGATCCACTGCCAAAAAAGAAAGAAATAAAAATCCACAATCAGTACTAGTTTACTACAGATTTTTATATTTGTAGTATATATGAATAATAGTTTTTGAAGTTTCCGAATTACAACTTGTTAAATGTTTTTATGTAAAGTTTAAACAAAATGTCAAAAACAAATAGTATATTTATTTTAATTGGTTTTGGCGTTTATATTGTAACTCAAATGATTTATAAAAGTACTAGCTCTAGATTACTTATAGTAAAACGCAAACAAACCATCTAGAATATAATCAGGATTGTTGACATACATCGGCCAAAATGAAGAACCGTGGCTTGGATAAAACGTTTGCAGTCGTGGAGTTTAGAAACATCGGCGACCATGGGGATGACTTCAGGGGACCCATAGAGCTCAGCGAGAGCCGCCACGTGGAAGAGAGGTTCGTCTCTTATATCAACAAGTGCTAAGTACGCACCTTTCTTCCCGTACTCATATGCTAACGCCTATACAATAACAATACACACTATCACATCCACATCTATTTAACCTTGATTAATCATCAAACATTAAATATTGGTTCCTAAACTTGCCTCGCCTATGCCAGAAGCTGCGCCAGTGATTAGAACCACTTTTCCGGCGACATTTTCCGATAAAACATTCCGCCAGATGGAGACGGCGGACTTCAGCCTCTGGTAAATTGGGTAGAAGACAAAAAGTCCGTACAAGGCTAAAGGAGGAAACACGAAGTTGATGATCCTGTTGACTGAATCCATGCATGGAGGACTCTGCTTCACTATTGGTTTTTCTTTGTTCTCTCCGCCTTCTTTGTTTTTTCTTTTGTTAGTCGTCTATTTTAAGGCAAGCTCTAGTGGCAATGTGGCAAACCTACAAGCTGAGGTGCCAACATGTGTTTCTGCAGCCTATTTGAGAAGCATAATAATTTGTTACAACAAAACTCACACATATAAACTCACAGTCTAGAAGGGTGCTTCAAGAAAAAAAAAACAACGAAAGCAAAGCTGATAAAAATCTTGAACAAAATTGTAAAAGAAAATGTTAAAGTGGTGATGAGGCTATTCAAAGTGTTTTTGCTTTCATTGATGATGTTATTCACTCATACTTTCATCATATATCTGTAATATCATATAAAGAGAGTTCACTCTTATTATCAAAAGCAAGCTAATGTAATATATTTCTTTCCCCAGAAACACCCTAGACATAAATCAATCTTCAATTGGTAGTGATGCAATTCAAAATCAAGCTACTAAAATTGAAAAGTTTCTAGAAAGAGAGATTCGTTTATATTACCTTATAAAAAGAAACTTTTTGAAAAAATATATTATGCAAATCCATTGCATTCAATATAAGTACATACAAAACATTTGCTAAAAGTTTAGAAGATATTTGTTAACTCTACTTAAATTTTAAGAATCTCTCAGCTCTTAAAATTATTAAATTCCATTCAAATTCTTGTTCCAATAACCCCCCTTAATTGCAAAACAAAATCCAAAATCATCTTCTTCTTTTTGCCAACTCTACCTACGGGCTTCGAATAAAAGAGGGTAAAACTCATTCCAATGAAGAGAATGATAAACGTCCAGGAGAGGATATAAAATATGTATACAAAATATATATGTTTCTACAATCCATATAAATGAAAACATGCTATGTATATAGTAACAGAAAAAGGCAAAAAGAATACATAAAGATGAAATAATATAGTCATGGTTCTTATAACTAGTAAAATATTTTGTGACACTTTTATCATCAAACGAGCAAGATCATCATACTAGCAAACACAAAAATGGATGACTACACAATAATTCGAGATCATTAGAGTTTTTTTTTATCAAAAGAATATGTAAACGTTGTAAAAAAAATGTAACCAGTTTTTTTATTACTTATTTAGTTGAAAACAATGAAACTTCCTACGAAATTTCCACATTATACAAAACAACCAATGCGTCTAATGCATACTAATACAACCAATGAGCTGATAGTGCAAAACTTCTTTCTCCTTTTTCTCTCACCAGAAAAACCAGAGCGAAGTCCTGTAGAGAATTCCTGGAGACCGAAAGCTCTAGATGTCAAGACCTTCTCTCGCGTGATCTCTCTCTTCTCTCTCTCCCCGCACCATCACTTCTCTCTCCTCGCTGCGAGCCCGAGTCGCATGTCCTCTCTTCCGGTCGCCGTTGGTGAGCAGACACTGAGCCCAAGTGGTTATTGTTGTTCTTACATGCCCCTTGTTCCCTTATCTCAGATCTGTTCAGATGTACTTTCAGGTGAAGGTGATTCAAACCCTCTTAGCTTCTTATGTTCTTGTATCCTTTTGAGTGAGGAATTAGGATTGATTATCTCTGACAGGTTGATAGATCATAACGGATGCTAGGATGGTAGCTGGATGAATCATGTTGCATAAGAACGTCCATATTGTTAAAGGACCAAATGGACTGACTTGTGTTGATGCGATTGATTGGTTGTTTGTATGGATTGATTGAATGAATGGTTGCTACGTTTTCTTGATTGATGGTATAATGAGATAAGTTGTTAAAAAATAGTTAACGAGTAGGTTAATAGATAACTTGTTATCTGAACTTGATAGATGAATACTAAGTATATGCGTACCATATGCAAGTTGAAATGAGTGTGACACAGAGAACAGGTGCTGTCTGGAAATAAAAGAATGTGATTAAAGAAAGAAAATGAGAAAGAAAATGAATTCGTAAGACACCGAGCACGGTGAGGTCTTGACAGGAAACGCAGTCTGCAGCGGTAGCGCGGTAGAATTAGCGACGCCAGTTATAAGATCGAGTCACACCGAATCTTGCTGGGAAGTGATCAGCCTACACAGGGTGGACCGCATCCTGCTTTGGATGGTGAGCATATAGGGAGCATGATCACATAGGTATCGTGTGATGGGGGATCCGTATTTGACCCCTTGAGCGTGCGGTAGGTTCTAGAGTTCTAGGTTGTTTGGAGTCGTAATTATATAACTATATGTGTGGTGATGACTGAGTTCATTACATTGTTTGATTGCACTGAAATGTTGATTGTTAGTGGTTACTCAATACTCATTTTGAATTGTGCAGTACAGAGGTTCATGCAGGGAAGTTGGTCTAACACACGGGATCTTTGGGACCAGTAACAAAACACGGGAAATGTCAGGTGTTTTATGTTTATATATGTGTCCTTAACCCCCGTTCTGTAACCCTGGGTTAATGTTGGGAGGAGGCGGGTGTTACAGGGTGTATGTTGCATACATTAATATTTCAGTTCTGAATTATTATGTAAGGTAAAATGAGAGAAAATTATATACCTTAAATATTAGCAAACCTGATTACTCTGATTGCTCAGTTTCGTAAGTAAAGGCAAAGAAGATTCTTCTAAAAAAAAGATAAAGATACGTTGAAGCCAATATAATAAGTTTGTCATCACAGTTATCTGCAAATTCAGGAGAGGCTGCTAACTGTGAGTCAAAAGTGACAACAAGAATGCATATGCACTTAGGTAAGAACCAACTATGCATTTGCCTAAATAAATCACTAATTACCAAATTTAGGAAATAAATTGCAACTATCGATCAACCCCATCACACAATCTCAACCCTTTAATAATCTCGCCGCCTTCTCTAATTCCTAAATATTATCTTCCAGTCACGTCCTCCCAATCAATTGGCTCTCTTCTCTCCTCTTCTCTTTTCCCTTATTGTTTGTCTAGATTCTTCGTCTGCCACCAACCCGCCGCCGTATGATCTCTTTGGTGGTGGCGATTACACCATATATTTGTTAGTTTTATTGTTATGGGCTGCAATGGCTCAAGGCTAGGAGGTGCGGCAGCTGCGAGAACAGATGAGGGCGGCGTTGTACCACTTCCCGCGGGAATACGTCCGCTTCTCCGGCGAAGATTAGAGGAGATGAAGAAACGGAGCCATGCAAGCGTCTTGAAAGGAAACCAGACGTTGTCCAAGAAGGAGCTTCTAAGGCACGGCTCCTCTGAGGTCGACGACGGAGAAGAGATGGAGGAGAAACACGACAGCTTGAAGTTGTCGGCTAAGGTTGCTCCTGTGCCTGATCATCACGTGGAAGAGAAGAAAGAGGTTATTTATGAAAAGATTTCGTCGAGAGATGGTGTTAAAGAAGTGAAGAAAGAGGAGGAAATTGTGAAGAAACAAGATGAAGACAATCATCATCATGGTGTCGTTGATGATGTAGCCATGAATGTTAACAAAGAGGGAGATAATGGTTCTAACCATAATGAGCATGACAAGGTCATCAATGATAAGAAGGATGAAGATGATAGTGTTGATCATGATGAAGGGAGGATGAGCAACTTTGATGAGAGGATGATATGTCCTGGATCTCCAAGCTTTAGGGTTTATTGCATCGATGTTACTTCTGATGATGATGAAGAAGAAGGTAAATCTTACGTTCTTAATTAATGCTATTTCAAGTATTCGTACCAAATTAAAATATAAAGAAGAAGAAATTTCTACTCTTTATATATGTGGGTTAACTATGGATGCATGCACGTTACACGAATGTATATGATTGCTAGGAGTATATTTCTATTTGGAATGCTATTTTTTTCATAATTGTATGGATATTGCCTAGTTTGTCTCAGATACGTTTAGTTTGCTCTATCATGCCAAACTGTATGGATATTACGTACTTTCTTGTCTTATATACGTTTAGTTTGCTCTAGAGTTCAAAACCGATTATTGAAACAAATTATCCTTTTCTTGTACAGAAAAAGATGCTGAAGACACGAGAAAGTCGATGGAATCCGAAAGCGTCCTCATAGAATCAAAAGAGGTAAGAATTTCTCTTTATAACAATTTAAGTAACTTAACAATGAATTTAAAAAGTGAATCATATATCTATCTACATCATTCTTTTTAACTATGGATGTTTGCATTCGAATGACTACTATACACAATAGGATGAAAGCATCGTTAAAAAGGAGAAAAGAGAAAGAAAAGGAAAGAGATTCGGAATAGCATTGCCAAGGAAGTATTTGGCTAATGTGACTGCAGGATGCATGGGCAACCACACTCATGCTCGTCTGATGCAAGAGAAATCGAGCCAGTGATCTAAATATGTTTGCCATCTTTGAATTGATTTGGTCAAGGAAGAACGGTGTGTTGTACGTACGGACGATGCATAATCAAAAGATACCCCATCATGTAATCTGTTAATTAGACCTTTGATTTATTTTGAGGGACTCTTGTTTCAGAATTAGTACAATCTCTTCTTCATCTTTGCTTTCTCTGAGAATAAGTTAGTGTTTGACAAATTTTACTTCTTTTTCACGTGGACAGATTAAGTAATTGAACTTGTGCAATTAAAAAATGGGAGAACTAGCAAAATAAGTCATTCTCAACTTTATTTGTCAGAACTTTTGATCTTTTAGACCATTTTGGAACATGTTTTACCAATTTGTAACATAAAAATAGTAATTTAAGTTTCTAAGGTTTCTTGCAGATTATAAAATGAAAAAGGTTAACATAAGTTTCAGAGTGTTGCATGAAGAACCGTTTGTTGTGTTGGTGTGCTCCAAAGATGTCCATCATGGATATTGTACATGCATAACTGTATGTCTATCTGAATGTTACAGAAAGAGTTTCATCTTGAAATTGTTCGGAAAGATGTTTATCAATATCACATATGTTGCGGGTAGTTTATTATCATTTTGTAACATCAATAGTCAATATTTTAAAAAATTTGATATTTATTTGGTAATTCAATTTTTTTTAACTAGACTAAGGATTTATTTTTTTGAACAATTAAAGTCTATGGATTAATTGAACTATAGAAATACATGTTTAACTTAGGATTTTTAACGTTAAAATTCTTCAACTAAGTTTTTTCGGATAAAAACCCCCGTGAAAAGAAACTACGACTGGGAATTCTTTAGTTCAGGGGTTTTTGCACGAACTAAGCATAGTTTAGGAGTTTACCATTAAAAAACTAAAAATATATTAAGAAATCCAAAAATATTAAAACATAATAGCTTATCTAAAAATTAGTACTTTAAATTTTTGAAATTAGTATTTTAAAATGTTATGCAAATAGATGAGTTGAAAATGTAAAAAAAAATAATTATCTAAAAATTGACCGGTAGTAGTGGTTCTTTTGACCGGCACTAGAGATAAAATAACTATCTAGAAATATTGATAACTAACATTTTCAAAATTAGCATTTCAAACAATTATGTAAATCGATGAGATAGATTTATTTTAAAATTCATATAAAATTTGGGAGCTAAAACCTGCAATTATATTTAATATGAATAGAATAAGGTTTAGTCTTACTAGGCGATATTCATTGGTAGTTATGTGACAATGATCCTTCGTTGCCCTATATTTTGGGGGCGAAAAAATGTTGGTGAAACGAACCACTCTCAAGCAAAGAGGGACCACATGAAAACTAGCTCGTGTTCTCCTGGGGTCGATGGATTCGATGACATTTCGATCACACAAAGGATTATCCGATTAGTGAAGATTGGAAAAGTACAGCAAATCTGCTTTGCTACTTTTGTGATGTAGAATGTCAATTGTCTACGCTTTACCACCTGAGTGAAGGCGAAGTCTATATGGTTGGCACTGCTGCTTCAGTTAAGGTTAGCTTTAATTCCGTTCTTTGGGATTACAGTTTGTTTTAGCTCTATAATTTTTATATATTTTCTGGTTTTTTACATTTTTAATTTAAACATATATAATGTTGATTTTAAAACAAATTCAATCTCATATATTTACAGAATTTTTTTAAAAATGCTAATTTAAACATTTTATTTACTAATTTTAGATAATTTTATATTTTTGAATTTTTAGGAATTTTTAGATTTTTAACCCCTCAAAATTTACCCGGTCATATTGGTTTTTTTAACTGTTACTGTAGACAAAAGGTTTAATTCATTAACTAAAGTTTATTTGTGGGTTTGTTTGTTAAATATTTAGTTTGAAGGTGTTTATCCAAAACAAATTTAATCGAGGGAGTTTAACAGTAAATCACATCCAACAAAACCCGTAAAAGGTTTTGCTTCTGTACAGAAGTCCGTCACATTTGTAAGAATATTTGGGTATAAAATATTCTCTACCTTTCTCGCTGATTCGTACTTGGTTTTGAGATCCAGAGTCTAACAATGGACCCCAATTTGCTCCCCGAAGTTGATTCCTTACCCGATGGATTCGTCGACACCGAGGAAGCAAACCGAACCACAACAAACAATCCAACAGGTGATGATGTCTCGATCGAGAAAACAAAGAAGCCCAGGACTTTTCCCGTTCCTTTGTGTGAAGAAGAGACATATGGTAATGAAGACGACCTAAGTAAGGTCTCGAGCTTAGAGCAGAAAGAACCTTCTCAAACATGTGAGAGAGATGTGAAAATTCAAAAAAAAAAAATCTTTACGAGACTTCTTTGTAACCATCTAACGTTGCGTCTTTGCTTTTGAGTTTAGCATCATCACAAGGGTCCTCTCAGAATTCAAACAAGGAAACAGAATCTACTCAGTGTATCGAACCCAGAAAACAAGTTAGTATTTTTTTTTAATATCAAATTGGTAACAGACTCATTTATGTGCTGATACTGAATTTAAGCAGGAGGCAGTTGAGACAGAGCGTAAGACTTCAAAGAACATGTTCAAATCCGAACAAGATTTTCTCGAATTAATGCTCAAGTATCAGCAAGTCGTTTCTGAAAGAGATTCTGGTAAATAGGACAGTCACAATTTGATTGTTTAAATGCTTAGTCACAGATACAATTCTCTAACACCAGCAAGTCATTGTTTTTTTTTTTTTGTCTCTACTCTTGTTTGTTGTAGCTATAACTGTCCGTGACAAGCTTGAGTCACTTTGTAGGGAGTTACAACGTCAAAACAAAATGTTGATGGTACACTCTTTTCTTCTTCTTCTTCTTCTTCTTCTATTTTTTACTGTACTTTGTTTGCCTTATAGAGTGTCTTGTCTTGTCTTGTTCCTTTGTATTACAGGAAGAAAGCAAGCGGGTTTCGACTGAGGGACAGAGTTTAAGATCAGATCTGTCCACAAAGTTCCAGGAAGCTATAAAGGTAATTGAACACTTTTTATCTTGTTTGAGTATAAACTATAAAATTTTGAGCGATTTTGCCAAATAGGATAAAAGCATTATGTAAATTCTTCATTTTTTCTTCCTTAGCAGGCAAACCCTAATGCATATATCATTCTTGATCCTTGTTCTATTCCCTTATCAATCTTCTGTGTTACTATATACACGTTGGAGATTTAGACTGATAAACCTATTTTTATCATTGGAAATTAATGGAACTTGCATTTATGGGGGGGGGGGGGGGGGGGGGGGGGGGGGAAGGGGGGGGGGGGGGGGGGGGGGGGGGGAAAGGGTCCATATAAGTTTTCACGTAGATGGATGCCCTGAAACAGACAATGAATCTTTGCTTGTACGGTTTTGCAACGTCAGAGACTTGGAAGAAATCATAATCTGTTGTTCAGTTTCCTTATAAATATTTTAGTTATACTCTCTACCTTTACTAATTCTCTTTGGTTTATAGGATGTGAGCATTAAGTTGGACGCGCAAAGGGATGAAAGCCTCTCACAACTAAAAGAAAATGAAATGTAAGCCGAAAGAACACAATCACCACGTTTTCAATTGTAGATTCATATCATTATGTTGTACATTTTAAGTAAAAGTCATTGTGAAGATGCCTCACTCACATACTTCAAACTATATTCTTACATTTTAGAAACGGTGTTGCTTGTACTAGCTATGCAGCATATTTTTAGAGGCCGTTTTCAATTTCAGTGGCTTTGTTTCTTAATCTCCAGGTTGAGGACGAAGTTGAAGCACCTGGCTGATCAATATATGCTTTCAGAACAACAACATGAGCAAAGAGTATATATATTCTTTCTTCAACCTTTATATTAGCCAACATTATTGGCTTTAATACTAACATCTCATCTCTGAATGAGCAGATGAAGCAGAAAACACTCGAGCTACAGATTTCTGAATTAAAAATCAAACAACACGAGGAGAAAGTAATTCATGAACAATCTCAGTTGAAAGTATATGCAGATCTAGTTTCTCAGCTTTTAACAACTGAGAAAAACTTGCGGGTGCAGCTAACATCTGATGGAGAGAAGTTCCAGCAGTTCCAGGTCTGCTCTCTTCCCCTAAAACAATTTAATATGATTAACTTGCATGCAATATTCATGGTCTTTGCTTTCACAAGATTTGTAATAAATGATACATGATTGATTAATAAATGCAGGATGCATTGGTGAAGAGCAACGAGGTGTTCGAAACATTCAAACAAGAAATCGACAAGGTAAACATGTCTTCATTGTACTTTTAAAAGATGTGCATTGCTGTCTTGTGTTATTTTATCAAACTGATATTTTCTCTCTATTGATGTGTGTTGAGTAGATGTCAAAAGCAATCAAAGAACTGAGGAAAGAAAACGCATTCTTGAAAAGCAAAACGGAGAGATCAGATTTTACTCTCGTAGAACTAGTTGAAGAGGTAAAGAAAAAGTGAAACCGTCTCTTCTCACCATTTTTGAAGGTTTATCAACCAGTAAACATAACTCTTTTGGTTCAACGTTTGAACAGCGTGAGAGATTGAAGAAGCTTTTGGAGAAGACAAAGAACCAGAAAGATAAGCTTGAGTCGCTTTGCAGATTCCTTCAAGCACAAGCAGAAAGAAAGCAAAAACAGTCTTAACAGTAGCCATTCTGCAGCTGCTCAAGCTTGAAAGCACAGAGAGATTGTGATTTAAACTAAGATTTTTTTTTTTTTTGGGAGTTTAAACTAATTTAGCAATTTGATCAAAAACTACAATTCACTCAATTAGGACTTTTTGAAAACTCTCTCAGGCACATCGCCCAATATACAGCTACCTACCTTTTAGACATTTATTAAGAGCATCTCTAATGTAAAATTCTAATATATAATAATTTCATAATGGTTTTGAGTTTATTCAAACAGTATTCCAAAAATGGAGTAAAAAATATAGTAATTAACAAAAAAATGAAATAATTACTCTATCTATGAAGTAAAATCAATTTATCATATTATGGAATGAAAAATAGTGAAACTGAAACATTTGATACTTCAAATCTCTTTGCAGTAGGGTTGGAAATGACTTAACTACTGCACAGTTAGTTTTGCCAGGCATTTCCGACAGGAAAAATAAAAATGGGTTGCTTGATCTAGTTGTCAAAAAGTTACAAATCAAGTTGTTCAAAAATTTTAATAGGTGGTCGACCGGCTAATTCAATACTGAAACTTGTAAAGTAGATCTGGAAGATCAAATGAAACTACTTTCTCCTCTAGAAACATCATTATTAAAACTAGATCTATTTTCTGCAGACAAGATTACTCCTTTGAACCTCTACCATAGAAGCACCCAAAAAACTTTAAACTTTCAACACTTGAATTCCTTTCTTGATCGTCGACGAATCCTTAAAAAAAGACAAACCTAAATTAAAGTCCCTAAAAAGAACAATTGAGATTACTTTAGAAGATCTTTTTTTGGAATTAATGATTGATTTTATATTGAAAAATAACGGAAGATTTTTTTATTTTGAACAACAGCGGAAGATTTAACTATGTTATACAGTTATACTGTATTTTTCCTAACTTATTTTCCTTTCTTCCCCATCAACCACTTAGAAATATTGTCTCATCCCTTCCAACATCTCCGGACCAATCTTAGGACGGCCAAGAATCGGGTACATATCTACTTGGCTCTCTTCAAGCACCCCATAAAATGGATCTGAAGGTTTGTGCACCACTTTCTTTAGGATTTGTTTTTAAGTACACTCCACTCTTCTTACAATCTCTTCAAGCTCCTTATTTTTCAACAATAGCGGACAGTTAGCCTTCTCATGTGTCATATGCTGACAATTGTAACATCTTTTATGGACCCTCTCATAGAAGAAAGGAGACTTCAGCTTGACCCCTTCAGGAAGATTAACCATCTTGGATTTTGAAGAGGATTTGACACATTAAAATTTACTTGACACTCACATACTCCTGGCTCTGAGCTTTTTCCGCGATCACCATCGTCTTCCCAATCAAATCTTCAAGAGCAGTGATCGCCGCTTCAGTGTAGTAGTTAACCATTATATAATTTGCACCCACTAAGGAACAAATTTCAAGTAATCCACATCATATTAATTTTCAACCCATCTTTCCATAAACAAACCTCATTCAGTGTAAGAGTGGAGAGTTTTATTCATTATCTCATTGAGTTCATATTCATGTTGTAGTATGAAATGGAATCTCTCTTATAGGCATAGCAACTCCTCTGACTCTCTCATGTTTGTAACATTTGCGAGGCATATCCAGTATCAAACTAGACATCTTCTGGTTGGAAAAATTGAGTAGTTTTCAAATCAAACTTCTTGAGTTTCTTTCACACGAACCATATTGCAGCAGATCTGGAAGATCAAATGAAAGAATTTTCTCCTCTAAAAACATCTATATTATTAAAACTAGATCTATTTTCTTCAAATATGATTACTCCTTTGAATCTCTACCATTAAAGCACCCAAGAAACTTTTGACATTTGAATTCCCTTATTGATCTTCACGATCTGTGACAGAGAACTATAAAAGCGATAAAAATAAGACAAACCTAAATTAAAATCCTTAGAAAGAATAATCGAAATTACTTTAAAAGACGAATTTTTTTTGGAATCAATGGTTGATTTTTTATTGAAAAATAAAGGATGATTTAACTATGTTATATTTTTTAAGAGTCAGTTGATTTCTTTATTGAAGAAAAAATGCATATTGTAGAATTTTTTTTTTTATATAATTTGATAATATAAGTATTGTTTTATAAATTTCATCCTGTGCACCATGTAGTGTTTGGGTCGCCATCACCTAAATAAAACAAACAGCATCAACCATGGAATAATATATAGTTGAGAAAGAAAAAGGAAAAAGTAAAATCCGAGAATGTCAACCAACCATATGATAATGAACATGATCGATAGTAAACTAATCGTACGGCTCCAGTGCATTTGGTGAGAAGAGACCTACTTACTAATCGTACGGCTCCTGTCATTTGACGAAGAAGAGACCTACTACTCTAATTGAAATCTTTGTTGTCACAAAAAAAAAAACAAGCATTTGAGTCGTCTTCTTCTTCTTCTCTCTCTCGAATCCGCCGTCTCCGATCGCTTTTCGCCGGCGCCGTAGATCGTATAAACCTAAGGTAATCAATTATCGATCTACTCTGATTAGTCTGTTAGAGATCTACGGGGGTTTTGATCTGAGAAGAGTGCTTATTGTTTTCCAGTTAGCTAGAAAATGTGGGGAATCCTGGGGAGAAGAGCCGTCGATGGAGGCTTCTCTGCTTCGGTAAGAGCCTTTTACTCACTTTTGCATTTTGATCTGGGATTCTGATTTTCGAAAATGGGGTTTTGAAACAGTCTCTCAGAAGGATGCGATCCGGGTTGGTTTCCGCAAGGAGCTACGCAGCTGGTTCAAAAGAGGTATTCTAGTCAGTTTAGGATTACTAGAGCTGCTTGATTGATGATCACTGGTGTCTGAGTGAGCAATACTCATTAAATAGACGAAATGCTAAGATAGATCATTTGCTTTCTCTCCTGGTGTTTTTTTTTCATTTAAAATGGTGGATTTTAGAGGACTTACAGTCACAGTAACATATATGTTGTGAGCCCATAGTTTTAGTTATGATAGGATCTGAGTTACAATATAAAATGAAGATGTTATTCCTTTGTACATGCAATTTTTAAGACCACTTACATTTTCCTGTGCGAATCCTTGTTTAGATGACAGTCAGAGATGCTCTGAATTCTGCAATCGATGAGGAAATGTCTGCAGATCCTAAAGTCTTTGTCATGGGTGAAGAGGTTAGTTGCAGGCTCACATTATTGATTTAATATGGCACTTTATAGTCAGATATTGATGTTCTTGTATCTTTTTTTTGTTTGGTAGGTTGGACAATACCAAGGTGCTTACAAGGTTAGAATTACAAGATAAAACATTACGGAAATTTCTAGTTTTGGCCATTATCTTATTATACTGGAGGTTTATTATGTACTCACAGATCACTAAAGGCCTTTTGGAGAAATATGGTCCTGAGAGAGTTTATGATACCCCTATTACCGAGGTTTGGATTTCTTATTTCATTTACAGTCACAAATCCTTATGTCCATGTTTCTAGACTCTGATGATTTCTGACTGTCATCTTTTTTATCATGTTTTAGGCTGGATTTACTGGAATTGGAGTTGGTGCCGCCTATGCTGGCTTAAAGCCTGTTGTAGAATTTATGACTTTTAACTTTTCTATGCAGGTTAGCGTTGATTTGTCTTACATCTTCCCTCTTTCCTTGACTTGATTAGTAGGCATCATTGTTGCCTTATGGGATCATGCACTGTGGTTGAAAATATGTTGTTTCCAGGCATCATTGACACTTAAGTGCACAGACATTCTTTTTTATTAATCTCTATATGTATCCTAAGATCTCTATTGCAATTTGTTTCAGGCAATTGATCATATCATAAATTCTGCTGCAAAGTCAAATTACATGTCTGCTGGACAGATAAATGTACCCATCGTCTTTAGAGGACCCAATGGTGCTGCTGCTGGTGTTGGTGCTCAGCATTCTCAGGTAAATGCTAACCAACATACCTTTTCCTTCACAAATTAAATCGCTGTTTTTCACTCTTTCAAACATTACCTTTGGCTTCTGTTAAAATGATTATCCAATAAGATCAAGGAACTGGCTCGGGCTTTAACTTTGATCAAACTTTCCCTAAATGAATTAGGCATTTTGAAATGATTTATTAAGAACAAGGTTCTTAGGACAGGATGTGCAACTGTATTGCTTAAGTCTGGTAATGATCACATGGATGATGGAACTATGACTGTGTGTCTCAGAGAAGGGCCTAATTTTTTTTTACATTTTGCAGTGCTATGCAGCATGGTACGCCTCAGTTCCTGGTTTGAAAGTTCTCGCTCCATATTCAGCTGAAGATGCTCGTGGTCTTCTTAAAGCTGCCATTAGAGACCCTGACCCCGTTGTCTTCCTTGAAAACGAGTTACTGTAAGTACTTTACCTAATTTGAGATTTGGTCATGTAGTTCACTTAGGTAAAAAGACCCTCATGCGAAACCCGTCATGCAGATATGGTGAATCATTTCCAATTTCAGAAGAAGCACTTGATTCAAGTTTCTGTCTTCCCATAGGAAAAGCCAAGGTAGTTTCACTCTACATTACCGCCTTCTTCTTCCTTTTTTTTTTGCTTAATATCTAGTAAGTTAGATGCTTTAATGCTGTATTGGGCTATAACAGATTGAACGAGAAGGAAAGGATGTAACAATAACAACTTTCTCGAAGATGGTCGGGTTTGCCCTCAAGGTTTGTCATTTTCAGCATCTCAAATATACCTCTTAGATGATTTAAAAAAAAAAATTAGTGCTTATCATTGTTCTGTCTCTGAATTTATTAATGTACATGATTCTAGGCAGCTGAGAAGCTCGCAGAAGAGGGAATAAGTGCTGAGGTATGAAGAGTCTTGTGTCTTGTGATTCTGCTTAAAAATACTGATACGTAAGCCTCTTAAAAACTTCTTGTTTTTTTTAATTAAATGGTTAGGTAATAAATCTGCGGTCAATCCGCCCGCTAGACAGAGCAACGATCAATGCTTCAGTGAGAAAAACAAGTAGATTGGTAACAGTTGAAGAAGGTTTCCCTCAGCATGGAGTCTGTGCAGAAATCTGGTTAGAAACGAATCTGTTTTTGGATTTCGATATCGCTATTGTCAGAATCATTGATTAATGTTTGTGTTATGGTGGAACAGTGCGTCGGTAGTAGAGGAGAGCTTTTCATACTTGGATGCACCGGTGGAGAGGATAGCAGGAGCCGATGTTCCAATGCCTTACGCAGCTAACCTAGAGAGATTGGCTCTTCCTCAGGTAGAGGATATCGTTCGAGCAGCAAAGAGAGCTTGTTTCAGATCCAAATAAGACAATCATCATCTTCAGAAACCAACCCCCCAACACATTCCTTCTTTGAGTAAAGGAAAATAAGAAAAGAGGAGAAAATGATGTCTCTTTTGCCACAAAACCACCATTCCCCGTGATTTTTATTTGATCTTTTGCTACTAATGTCAATCCTCGCTGCGGTTGTCTTTTTGTCCTTCAAATTGAAAATTATTGAATCTTTTGGGTTAATTGATAAATCGATCGAAAAAGCTAGTAAAGAATCTCACAACACCTGTTTTTTTTGTGGAATGATGTGCGCTCAACAGAACCCCCCACCAGGTAATGGATGAGGTGCACCCAATCTACTCTACTAAAAGAAAATATCTCCTTAAAATTAACATTTTGAAAGTTAGAGGTGCGATTTGTTAATGTTCAAACCACTTCAAATTCTATTGTGTATATTTAACAAAATGTCCTTAGGACTAATTCTAGAAAATTGTTTAAAATACTTTGGTTACCACTTATTATTGACTTATCCAAAACCAAACTAAACTATATATGTATATATACTGATACTCTAAGGTTGGTTCAGCCAATCAAGCCCTGATAGCACTCTCAAATCTTCATTCACGTTCCTCTCGAGAGTCCCACTGATTCTCCACAACACCATCTTACTTTCCATTTTCATGCCTCTGATTTCACAGAGGCTCCTACGCAAACCCTTAACGAGTCTGTACTCCCGAGCCTCGTACCAGTCCCATTGTTCCTCCACAATGCGTTCAAGATCCCTGAAAGCTCTCCTCACAAGCCCAACCTCCATTCTCCTCTCAACAAGCACTTTCACTGATTCTATCATCTTAACTGCAATCTCCCTAACAAAACCCACCCGTAAACGCCAAGGCCCACCTACTGTTATCCACCAACACCGCCCTCGGCGGGTTCAGCCTTGAGCTTATCTCCGGAAGAAATTTACTTACAGCAGGAACCACAAAGCTTTCTAAACCAATATTGAACCGCATTGTCAAGCACTGGAAGATATAAACCGCTTTGTCGAATTCGCTTTCCGAGGCGATGTAGTCCCACAGGTCGAACCACGGGTCCTCCCCAAAGCCGAACGTCTCCATCGAAACGTGTGGTGAATCACCTTACCGAGAATCTCGAACGTGTTCTCTGGCATTGCTTGTTCCCTAAGGCAACTGACGAGCTTGCGTCTTTCGCAAGAAACTTCAAGAGACGTTCAAGCGCCTTTTTCAGAGTTTCTTGACTCGCAAGCTTCTCAGCTGAGTTGACGATTGTTTCGAGAATCTCGGATCTTTTCTCTGGATCCGAAACCCGAAGGCCTAGTTTGATAGCAGTTTCTAACCCCAAAGCCCAATCACCGTCAGGGTGAAGCAAGAACAACACCTTGTAGACTTCTTCTCGAAGCTTGCGATGGACTATGCTGATGAAATCTCCATTTATTGGAGTTTGGTTTCTTTTTGTTAAATTTAGTTTTCGGGGATTTGTATATATGTTTTACTGGCTCTACTATTTCAACCATGTATTTTTCCGATACTATAGATGAAAACTCTAGTGACAAAAAAAAATTCATACATTCTGGCTTCCACTCACTCTTCAGCGTGAACTAAGTCAATCGTTCTACCTACTCTACCCTTCAAGGAAATACCTTCCACGACAAAACGTTAAGGGTGTAAAAGGTATTTACTATAAAACTCGACAACAAAAACAAGATGACCGTTTGATAGATCCGCAAATCTCAGGCGTTTCAAACTCATTAATTAAAGTTTTTCTTTCTAATTAATTCACAAATCTAAAAACTTGCAACTTTGTCTATCTTACTTTTTTCTCCAGTTCCAACGCTTGAAAACAGTTCAATTCGAATCCGATTCCCTCACGATCCGGTTTCGAATTTGCCAACTTGCATTCGTCTCCAAAGTTAAATTCCCACTGAGAAGAGGGTGTGATCTGATTCTCTAGTCGCGTAGAAAAGAAACAGAGAGGGAATGTTGATGGCGAATTGTGGAGCTGTGGAAGAAGACACGACGGAAACTGAATCCTCCGTGGTGTTAATGGCGGCTGCTACTACGCCGATGACTCCGAAGACGAAGAGGATGGTGGTGAAGGAAGATGACGCTCATCACCCTTACGCGTTTCACGTCTCGGGACCCAGAAACGTAGCTTCTCCTAACTGGAGAGATCTCATCAGTTCCAGTTGGTATGATTTCTCTCTCTCTCTCTCTCTCTCTCTCTCTCTCTCTCTCTCTCTCTCTCTCTCTCTCTCTCTCTCTCTTATTACAACAGAAACTAGTTTCTGTTCATACATTGTTGTTAAAGACAGTTTTTAGAAGAAAAAAGACAAAAAAAAGACAGTTTTTAGATTGGGTTTCTGTTCTTCGGATCAGAAGAGATTCAAACTCAGAGTTGGTTGAATTTTTTTGTTTAGCTTAATTTGTTGCTTCAGACAAACCATTTGAAACTTGGAACATGCTACACTTAGATCGTGTCTGAACTTACCAACTTTCAGTGTCCTGTGAGAACTGATAAGTTTCTAAAAATAACTACTTTTTTTTGTTCTGCAAGGATTTTTACTTTTGATGAATCTGATTAATTAGAGTATATAAAAATGAATAATGTTTTAACCTTTTTTGTTGTTTATTATCTGTGTATATAGGAAGGATCCGAACTACAAGAGAACAGTAATGGCATGCTTTATCCAAGCAGCTTACTTACTTGAACTCGACAGACAAGAGAACAGAAACGCTCAAAACGCTCTCGCACCCAAATGGTGGATCCCTTTCAAGTACAAGTTATCGCAGACGCTGATCGATGAGCGAGACGGATCCATATTCGGAGCTGTTCTCGAGTGGGACAGAGCAGCTGCCATGTCTGATTTAGTCGTCATCAGACCAAGCGGGGCACCAAAAGCAGTACTCGCGCTCAGAGGAACCATACTAAAGAGCCTTACGATGAGACGTGACATCGAAGATGATCTCCGGTTTTTAGCCTGGGAGAGCCTTAAAGGCTCGGTGAGGTTCAGCGTGGCTCTCGAGGCGCTGCAGTCGGTAGCTAAGAGGTATGGGAGCAGCAACGTGTGTATTGTTGGTCATTCTTTAGGAGCTGGTTTCGCTTTACAGGTTGGTAAGGCATTGGCTAAAGAAGGGCTGTTTGTGGATGCTCATTTGTTCAACCCACCTTCTGTATCTCTCGCTATGAGCTTAAGAAACATTGGTGAAAAAGCTGGGTTTGCTTGGAGAAGACTCATGTCAATGCTTCCTCAAAAGAACGAGCCTTTGATACTAAATGGTGATGAAGCAGAGAAGGGTCCTCCTAGTCCTGGTAGTGGTTCAGGGTTTAGGAACTGGGTACCGAGTTTTTACGGGCAGAATCAGAAATCTTCAGTGGATTTGAGGAAATGGGTGCCTCATTTATATGTGAACGACAGCGACTACATCTGCTGCCACTACACTGAACAGGATGGGGTAAATGAGAAGAGAGAAGTGAACAACAAGGAGAACAATAGTCCTGGTGTGAACACTATTCCTCAAGCAGCAGCAAAGCTTTTCGTGATGTCGAAAGGGAAACAAAAATTTCTCGAGGCTCACGGGTTAGAACAATGGTGGTCAGATAATCTAGAGCTTCAATCAGCTATTCACAGCAGCAGGTTGATCAGTCAGCAGCTCAAATCATTATACAGTATTAAGTAAACATCAGCATGATGGTAACGCTCCCATCGTTCAATAAACACATTTGCTCTCTTTATTGTTTGATCTAAGAACATTTATTCCAGGAAATGTAACGATATAAATGTAAGAAATATCAGTGGTAACTGATCTGCCCCCATTTTGTAGAGAAATAAAAACTGACGATAACTTCTACTTTTTTTTACATCATTTGTGAACTAAAGAATCCAAGCAATGTGAAGATTTCAGATTTGTGATTTTAATCATTGGACTAAGTCTGAAGAACTTAACAGCTGTATAACAATCATACGAGGCCACAAAAAAAAAGTTTTAAGATTTGTGAATAAAGGGATAAACAAAACAAATGCCATGTGCTTTCCGACCAACATTATTTGAGATATGTTCAGACATGACATACCACCAGATTCCAACTCAAATATGCAACAAAACAGTTTGAGATTAGACACTGAAAAGCATTATTCTGTTCCTAGATTTAGATAAATCAATCAAACACTTGATAGCAAGGACCAGGTTCTTGAAGTTTTAGAGGACATGAACAAAAGTTGTGAAAGATCTCTGATATGATTAGCTCACCAAGAAAAACAAAAACAGAGGATTACATACTCTACAAAGATATTATTATTATTATTTGTCTACCGAACTAATCAACAATTAAACTCTCCCTACTTCAATCAACCAAACCTTATGAACAATCAAACAACATATAGAGAAAAGAGACACGACAAGATTCATCAGTGTTCCTTACATACAAGTTAATAACGTATCCAGTCCCTTATGGCCTTGCGAAGACGCCCCAAATCTTACTCCGAGCAAGATTCTCTGCCAGTTTCTTAGCTCCTTCAACATCCATCTCCACAAGCTTTTGCAAATGCAAGCAAGCACCAGCAGCAACGACTTGTTTCCTACATTTCTTAGAAGTTACAAGCAGTTCCAACGCAGAGACTGTGTATCTCTTATCCAATTTCGTAATCTTCGGGTCCAAGAGCTGAACAAGACTGAGTACACCCTTGTCACTCTTCTTGAAAATCTTTCTGTTGCTTGTGCACACCAATAACGTCGACAGAGCTTTCGAAGCTGCTTCTTTCTCTTCCATGGCTTTACCATCTAACATGCCAATCAATGCACCGATGCATCCGCTTTCACCAATCTCTTTCCTGCTTTTCGAGCTGAACGCTAGCGAAGAAACAGCTTCCCCAGCTGCGATTCTCACACCAAGAACCCCACAGCTCAACACCGGAACCAAACGTGGGATAAACCCTTCCGAGATAACAACATCTCTCACAATAGGACACAAAGCTAGATTCTTTAAAAGCACAACTCCCACCTCGAGACTCTTAGCATCGGAAACAGAATCCCAGAAACTCTTTAAACACTTAACCCCTCCTTCTCTAACAATCAGCATCATCATATCCTCATCCCTGGAAGCTAAACTAGCCAAACATCCTATCGCATTCTCTCGAGCAGGAACCGTACCTGAAGAGCCGAGAGAGACAAGAACAAAAACAGCGTTCTCCTCAACGAAATTCTCCTTAATCTCTCC
The DNA here is from genome assembly GCF_020379485.1 of Brassica napus. Classification (NCBI taxonomy): domain Eukaryota; kingdom Viridiplantae; phylum Streptophyta; class Magnoliopsida; order Brassicales; family Brassicaceae; genus Brassica; species Brassica napus. Next base: position 7,427,945 of record NC_063435.1, on the reverse strand, counting down.
AAACGAAGCCAAGTTCCTCAACACACCAGCAGCGAAAGCTTGAGAGCCAGGTGTCCCCGCCTGGCAGATCTCAAGCAGAGACGAGATACCTCCTCTACACCCAATCGCTCTAGCGTTCTCCTTAGACAAACTCAGAGCGTGAAGAGCAACACAAGCCTTCTCTTTACCAAAACCACTCCCTGATTCCAACACTCGAAGGAGGTGATTCAGCAGAGACAAACCTTCAGCTATCAACACGTGTTTGCTACTCTCCACGGACGAGATTCTTGAAATCACAGCTACAACCTTCTCCTTCACACTCAAGCTACACGAATCTAGCAACCGAACAAGAACGGGAACAACTCCTTGAGCTACTGAGATCATCACGTTCTTATCATCTCCCTGAAGCAGCTCGAGCAGCGAGTCAATCGCCGAGTTCTTCGATTCCGGTTCACCGATCTGTAACCGGATAACTAGATTCCTCGCCGCAGCTTCCTTCTTAGATGAAACCGTAACGATTTCGTTGAGAAGGCCGCTTCTGATCAGAACCTCGGCGTCTTTCGCGTGGCGATCGAGTCGAGCCGTGATCGAGTCGACGTCGCTCTGCGTCTTGAGCTTTCCCTCAGATAAATCCGGGCCCTCGCACCGCGCCGCGACGGAGGCGGCGTCGTGGAGCGTCTCTCGAAGGGAGAGGAGGAGATCCAGAGATAGCTGGTTGGTGGTAGAAGAAGAGGCGGAGATATCGGAGAGGTGAGTGTTGAGATCGGCGAGTTTGACGCGGATCGAGGACCATTTGGATTTGAAGCTGAGGAGGTTGGGGATGCGGTTGAGGAGGGAGGAGATGAGCTCCGTTAAGGTACAGTTACCGTCGTTATCCAACGGCATCGGAGAAGCTGTGAGAGAGAGAGAGGTGTGAATTAATTGGGGGGAGTGATGGTGCTTGCTTTGTGCCAGTTGGGAAAGAGCGAAATACAGGAGGGGTAAGTAAGTGAGTAAGTGAGTTCCATAAGCGCGTGAGTTTCTTTTTCATTCTTTACATTTTCTTCGTCAACCCCCCCCCAATAGAATCTCATGCATGTGTTACGTGGAAACACACAATTTCTAATTTAAAAGTTTATTATTAGTTGGACTTTTTGGGGTTTAATATTGGGCTTTAGACATTTTCTATAACGATTAAATGAATCATACAGATTGTAAATGTTTTTTTTTTGTAACAGATTGTAAATGTTTACAGCATTAAAATAGTTTCTATTTAGGAAAAGCCAATATACAATATTTCTACAATTTCTTAGAATGACACGTAAGCACTAAGCAGGCAAAAACAATTTGTTGGTTTTTAAAATAATAATACTGTACATAATACTAATTTGGTTTGAGCAAAGAAACAACAAAAAAGAACAAAGGTGTGAAAACGACTTGGTAATAAATGCTATTAAGCATTTGGTCAAAAAATGTTATTAGAAAAATGTCTAAATAAAGCAAAGGGTTGGTATAGCGAGTTGACCAGTAAACGCGGCTCAGATATTTTTATAAACGTATTGAACTCCAAATGGGAAGACTAACCATTAGAAATTTAATTATTGAACAATTAGGCCTAATAACCAAAACTCAGACCAATATCCTAATGGATCGTACATTTGTACCCATATCCAAAGAGATTTCCAAATGCCCAACTCTATCAGATACTACTACTGTAGAAACAAAAGACAAAAAAAAAAAAAAAAAAGTTCGGGCAAAACAAATCCTCGATTAGACTCCAAAATTGAAAATTGCTTCAGTTCGAGCCGAGCGAAAGGGGTTTAAGAGAGATGCAGAGAATCTCCCTTTCCATCTCCAGAATCAGAAGATTCTCCGCTTCAAACCTCGTTACACTCGCCGGTAAGAAAACCTTTATCCTTTCTAGATTCCGACCACACATTTCCGACAAACCATCACCACCAATCTTATCCTTTCTTGCTTTAGATCATCGGTTGCTGAAACAAGTTCTTGAATCATGCAAATCTCAACCAAACTCCAAATGCGTTCTTCTTCAAGCACATGCTCACATCCTTAAACTCGGTCACCTAACACACCCGACTCTCGTCGCCTCCATCGTCGCAGCTTACAGACGCTGCAGCCTCCCACACATCGCTCGCCGCCTCCTCACTCGGTTCCTCTCGCTCTCTCCTAGCGTCTCCAACACAAACATAATCATCGAGAGTCTTATGATAAACGGCGAGTGCGGTTTGGCTAACAAGGTTCTTCGTAAAGCGAGTGATCGTAACGTCATCACTTGGAACTTGATGATTGGCGGTTACGTCAGGAACCTACAGTACGAAGAAGCGTTGAGAACTCTTAAGGATATGATTAGCTTTGCTGATATTAAACCGAATAAGTTCAGTTTCGCTTCGGCGTTAGCGGCTTGTGCTCGTCTTGGAGACTTGCGTCGTGCGAAGTGGGTGCATTGGTTGATGATGAGGGACGGTGGGGTTGAGCTTAATCCGATACTGTGTACTGCACTTGTCGACGTGTATGCAAAGTGTGGAGATATTAAAAGTTCGAGAGAGGTTTTCTATGGAGTTGAAAGGGACGATGTGTCTGTTTGGAACGCGATGATCACAGGTTTCGCGACGCATGGACTAGCGGAAGAAGCGATGAGAGTGTTCTCAGAGATGGAGGCAGAGCATGTTTTGCCGGATTCGATAACGTTTCTTGGGTTGTTAACAGCGTGTAGCCATTGCGGTTTGCTTGAAGAAGGGAAAGGTTACTTTGATCTAATGAGGAGGCAGTTTTCGTTACAGCCGAAGTTAGAGCACTACGGAGCCATGGTGGATCTGTTAGGACGAGGAGGGAAGGTGAAAGAGGCTTATGAGTTGATAGAATCAATGCCGGTGGAGCCGGATTTGGTGATATGGAGGTCTCTTCTTAGCTCCGCTAGAACTCACAAGAACCCAAAGCTAGCTGAAACCGCGATACAGAATCTTTCAAAGGCGAGGAGTGGAGACTATGTGCTGCTCTCCAACATATACAGCTCCACGAAGAAGTGGGAGAGCGCGCAAAAGGTGAGAGAGCTGATGAAGAGAGAAGGAATCCGCAAAGCGAAAGGGAAGAGTTGGGTGGAGTTCGGAGGAGTGATACATCGGTTTAAGGCGGGAGATGCATCTCATGTAGAGACGAATGCGATATACAAACTGTTGGAAGAGCTGATACAGAGAACAAAGTCTCAAGGCTTTGTGCCCGACACTGAGTTGGTGTTGATGGATGTCTCTGAAGAGGAGAAAGAGGAGAACTTGAACTACCATAGCGAAAAGCTTGCGTTGGCGTTTGGGATATTGAAGAGTAGTCCAGGATCAGAAGTTAGGATTCATAAGAATATAAGGATGTGTAGTGATTGCCACAACTGGATCAAGTCAGTGTCCAGGTTGTTGAATAGAGTGATTATAATAAGGGATCGGATACGGTTTCATAGGTTTGAAGATGGGTTGTGTTCTTGCAGAGATTATTGGTAAGCGAGAAACAATCAATGTACCTGATGTTTGACTAACTTCTGGTCCAGTGAAGTCTTAGAGTGTTCAAAGAATGAGGCTGGAGCTTCCATAGATTCTTGCCTGTTTCTACAATCTGATACATTACTGTTATTGAAAGTTTAGGAGGTTTTGGTTTTGTGGGGTTTATACGGAAAATCTAAAAGTTTCAGAGACTAAATTTATAATTGTTAAAATCGGAAAAGAAAAAAAATTCCGACCTGCCGGAATCGAACCAGCGACCTAAAGATTATCTGTTGTGAACAACTACAGTCTTCCGCTCTACCAACTGAGCTAAGGTCGGTATGTTATTTGAAGTCTGTTTTGCATTTTATATATACTTGTAACTGTCTTCCTATGAAACAAAACTTCACCATATTTTGAAAAATATTATTGGCTCACTGAAAATATAGATGAAATAAAATATGAGAATTTGTACTCCCTACACACAACATATTCCCTATTTGCACTCCATACCCTATTTCCCCCCATTTTTTTTCCCCCCATCATCACCTTTTTCCCTCAACTCTATGGTATCTCACTTCTTTTTGTATATTGAGCTAATTTACTCATGAAATATACTTCTTTCTTTTTTTATTTTAACATTTTCGTTCAATTCATATTTATTCGATACAAATCAACATAAACCGTTGACAAAAAAAAATCAACATAATCCGACTGGTTTATCGCGGTTAAAGTTAAACCGGTATTGTTTCGGTTTAAAGAAACTATATTCCATTGTGGTCAGGAGAGGGACACGACAAATGTAAGGCCCATTACCACTTTTGTTGTACTTCTTTGCCTTGTACATTCGCTGCGACACGATCGAGAAGAGAGAGCATCAACAAAAAAAATGGCCAGCCGAAAAGCTCTGATTAACGTCCACCGGATCATCCGCTCCACCGCGGTGGTTAGACGGTGCTCCGTCACCCCTTCCGTTGCACCTCCTATTTTCCAGTATAATTTTTCTTCCATCGTTTACGACAAGAGGTAATTTATCATTAATTTCTGGGTCTTTTTTATTTGGTCTTTTAGAAATGGAGTTGATTTGGGGGCAAGATTCTTCTGCTCGAGTCCACAAAGCTTTGATATTGATCTCTCCAACGAAGAGAAGAAGAGGATAACCATCAACAGGTATGGTTCATTTATTTATTTTTCAGTTTGTAACAAAAAATAATAGTGTTTGGTGATTGACTTTGTGTGTGTGTGTGAATAGATTGTTGTATAGGAGCAAGCAACGAGGGTTTCTGGAGCTTGATCTGGTTTTGGGTAACTGGGTTGAGGAGAATGTCAATTCCATGGACGAAACCGCTGTCAAATCCCTCATTCATGTCCTCGATTTGGTATGTGTTCCTTTTGTCTCTCTTATCAGTTAAAAATTTCACATCCCAGAGGTTTGTATATGGATCTGCACATTGTTTTTGAGATATATAGATGAATTGTATAGCAGTTTCTGTAGTTATGTAACAAGATCTTTGGGGGTTAGGTTGTGTATCATAGGGTTCAACTGTTTATTTATATTATGTATTGTGGTAATTTTTTTCTCCCAAGAGGACTAACAGAAACAGTTTAGCCATGACCCTGTTTGAGTGATTATAATCTTTTTTTTAACTTAATTGTTTGATAATAGAGTTGTTGGCCCTCTGCAGGAAAACCCTGATCTCTGGAAATGGCTAACTGCTCAGGAACAGCCTCCCGAGATAGTGAGCTCAAATCCGGTAACCTTTAAACCTCATGATGTATCCTTTGTTTAAAAAGCATAATCTGAAGCATAATCAGTCGTCTCTTTGTTGTGATGATTTAAGGTATTTCTGGCGTTACACAAGAAAGTCATGACGAATCTGAACAAACATGCAGCCCCAGAGACGCGTGCAGCAGCTGGACAACCCTGGGTCAAAGGCTGGGATGATTTCAAGAGAGGCCGTGACGCTCCCATCTCCGGGAACCAGTAAAAGCAAAAACACACAAGCACACTCTCTTTCTTCCTTACAAAAGTAACAAACTGCAAAAAAACACGTTTATAAAAGTTATCTTATAAATATAATAAAATGCCAGGCCGTGAAGAAGGCCGGAGGTATAAATGTGTTTCTGTAGTGAGTGACACGATGAGATAGATAAATTGGAAGTTCTTTATATGTTAGTTACAGTTATCAAGGGATATTGTATTTTTTTTGAAATTGCTGTGTTTTCTCTTCAGCTTGTGGTGACGAAGAGTTTTTGGACAGTTGAGATTTAGTATTATGAAAACAAAAAGGAAAATGGATCGTTCACTTTTTTTTTTTACTAGAGAAACAATAATGCATTTAGATAGAAACACTATAGGGAACACCCATTCCGGTAACACCGGGTTGGGAGATGGGCTTCAGAAGCTCATACTTAACAACACCTGCTCCAGCTCTGTTCTTTAGAGAAACGTTCACGTTCCTCTCATCTATCACTTCTTCTAGATGTTTGAGCCTGCCTTTGAACCGTTCATATGCAGCAAAGATAACAGGATCGTCGACCCAAGATGCTTCTGGCTCTTCTCCAAGATACTCTTCGTCTGGTGAATGGGTCGATAGAAGATCCAGAGTCACCATCACTTGCGTCGCCTGCTTCTGCGACGGGAATGTCTTAAGCAGCACCTTCTCTGGCTCCTCATAGAACTCTTTTAGCTCTTCCTCTGTTGGCTCTTCAACTGGCATTCTTATCCTTGTTGTGGTTGGTCGGTTGGGAAAGTACCCTCCATACCCGTACTGTCCAAAGTTTACAGCTGCATGGTGACCTGAAGCCACCCACGCAATCGTGGTCACGACGCCAATCAAGTCATCTTGTGTTCTGAGGACAGGCCACCATGGTTCGTCTTTCTTGTCTCCATGCCCTATGTTCCTCACTTCACTCCACCATGCTTGGAGTTCCTCATCACACGTGATCAGTGCCGCATCGGGATAATAATGCTTCACAGATTCTGTGATCCATTCTTTGAGTGCATCCCACAACATTAAACCGTCATTCGCAAATGGGTAGTCTGGTATAGTAAGCCGCAGTCCGTGTTCTGCGGTCTCATCTTCCACAGCCAGCCCCCTTTCAATGGTTTTTGTTAGCTTAATTAGTAATTTAATTATTGTGTGACAAAATATTACACAAGAGCTAGAGACAGAACCCTAACAGTAAGTTACCTGCTGATGAGGTCCGCAGGTAAACCTTCCCTGTCGAACCTCCATAGTTTAGCATAAACATCTGAACTTAGCTCTAATGAATATTTGCCTGGCCAGAAACAAGTCTCAATGATTCCACCTGCGTTGACGAGACTTTGGCGTGCGCGAGCGTTGATCTCCAGGGTGTAGCGGAAGTGGGGATGCAACAGCCTATAGATAGGATGCATGGCACTTAGTTGTCTGTTTGCAGCTATTATGTATGGTTCCATACAACAATGAGTCCTCAGCCTGTAAACATTTCCCATCTCATTATTAGAATAACATATGTGTAATGCAGTTAATAAATATATATATGCAGTTAAATTCAAAAACGTGTTTTCTAAAAAACCTTATGTCTGAATCTATTCTATAGTGTTCAATACCAGTGAGAAATAAGCTGATGATAACCAGCATCATGAGCAACAGCGTGAGTCTTAGCAAGATTCCATAGCCAGCAGGAGGTAGCATCATAGCCTGGTGTGAAGACCTGACTCCATTGGGGCCTGTTGACATCAGGGGGACGAGTCAACTCAATGGCAACAGGCCTCAATGTGCTATCATCGCTGAGGAAGAATAGTGTTCTAGAAGCATATAAGGTGGTGTCGTCCAACTCTCTCACTTTGTTCACATACGGTAGAAGCAAATCGTGGTAATCCAACATGAATAATCTCTTATTCTTTAGGGCCTGCATGATTACATACATTATTCATAACGGAAATCCTCCATATATATATATATATATGCAATTATTCATTATTTGTAAGTAATTTTAATTAAAAGTGTGAATATTAAGAAAACTTTTACTTTTGAAAAAATAACATTTAATACATAAATTCAATCAATAATAAAAATATATGAATTATTTGATTGGTCACATAACATGTAATAAATGTAAAAGGTGCTTTGGATTATGTAAACATTTTACATTGTGAAACAAACATTTTTTGCTAAAACTACTTACATATAAAAACAGAGGGAGTATATATATATATATATATATCTTACTTCATCAACTGACATGACTCCTCTGATTTCTTTTTCCACAATGTCCCAAGTAATGAGTGACTTGGGATCACCATAAACCGCGGGGTCTAGTTTGCTTTTCAACGGCCACTCCTAGAATAACAAATAGTACATCTTACACTCATTAAAAGCAGACAATGTTTTTTTTTTTGCTTTATTGGAACAAGCATAGCGCTTAAAATATTAGTTATAGCTCACTGTAACTAGCTGAATGCAATATGGATTAAGGCCTGCAAGTGTCTGGCGAGCAAATTCGTCGTCTCGGATCCACGAAAATCTATCCTCTGAATCAAATATCAGAATGAAAGGAAATTAAATCAGATAAATTGTAGTATAGAATTGGATTTGATATAAGGGAGGACTAATTAAAGAAGAAACAGGGAGGGAGGTTGTTGGTACTGTTAAGAAGAATAGGGGGGTCAAACTGTAGAAGATTGTCTTGAGCTTCAGCAACAACTTTGATAAGTTTGGGGATCATAGGTAAAAGGCCAGCGTCCTTGGGAATGTCGATGCCAACTTCATAGAGATCTTCTATGGACTTGAAGTGTGGGAAAGGCAAGTTGGGATCAAGCAGAGCAGCCTCGATCTGTGGGAACACGGAGGGAAGAGCTGCTAAGATAGCCTTGCCCGTGAATGCAGTGCCCTTTGTTGAAGAGAACTCCTCGTCTCTGGGGACATAGAACTCCCCTTCGCGTTTCTCTGAGGAGGGATCTTTCTCGCAGGGTTTGCGACCAGTCTTGCACCGTCTCGGGTACGGATGAGAGAGGCCTCCCATAACAGGACGGGCAAGTCTTTCATCTTTTTCAGGGTCACCCACATCGTTGTACACATCATAGTCATAAACGCGTTCGTACTTGGCAAATTCACCAACTCGCTCGCGGTTGTTGCCTTGCAAGGTCTCCAGCTCTTCCTTCCGCAGCTTTTTGAGAGGCTCCGGAGTTGCGGATGGCAAGTAGGACTTGTTGGAGAAAAATATCCGCTTGGTTGGGTCAATGGACTTGGGGGTCACCCATGAGTTACATGTAAACGTTACGGAGCCGCTGGGTAACTCAAGCTTCATCTCCTTGATGAACATTTCTCTATGGTGCTGGTTTTGTACCCTGATGGCCCCCACGGTTCCAAAGTCTTCGGGCATGTCGAACACGCACTCGTACTTCTCATTACGGGATTCGAACCATACACGTTGTGCATAGTCTTCTACTGGACCCTCCTCCATAACCGTCCCTGCCAAGTGTGTACGTACGTGGGGTTATAATTATTGTTACTATGAACTGAGATATGGTTTCATTAACCTAAATATTTAGTACTCCTAATATGTTATTTAGCTTCCTTTTTTTTTCTTTATAAAACAAATGTTTGTTTGATATTATTTTTTAACTCACGGGTGTCAGTCTCGGCGCTAATAAGCTCGACGAGCAGTGATCTGCCGCGGATATCTGTAATGACATCGAGAGGTCTCGACCAACTTAAGCTCTCCAGCAGCCCTTCTTCAGCAGTTATGAATCCCTTAACTTTGATTCTCTTAACTTTCTCTTTCAGTAATTTACCTTTCTGTGCAATATTGGACTGTGAGGCTGTGATCCTACATCGTCCACGGAAGTTTTGACGACGACACGGCTTGTCTCGACGTCCTGTCAAAATGGGGTTGATGAGTGCTGATGGTTTAGGGAACAGAGAGCTGAGGCTCTTTGCTGTGCTCAAGGTCTGGAGACTCGGCGACTCTTTACAAAACATATATTTTATCTATTTGTTTGTGTTCCGCATACCATCCTCTCCATCCCCGCTTCATCTCTTTATACATGTCCAAATATTACCCTAGCTTCTTTGTCTTTTCTAAAAATAATACATGTCCAATAAAACCATCAAACTTGTCTACCTTATTTTTTTTCTCTACTGTATTTTTTTTTCGCTACTGTATCCACCGATTTTTTGTCCCTTTTCTTTTATAAATTATTTCACTAATTTAGATTCTAAATCTTCAGTAATCGGTAAGTTAAGCCATTAAAATCTACCACCAACATTAACCTCTCTAACCAAACCATATTGCAAATAATAATAATCTATAGCTGTGTTGTATTGGATAGACATCGATGTATATGATTTGCATAGAGGAATACACCTTTTCAGCTGACTTATTGTATACTAATTTTCCTAATTAATGTGGTACTTCAAACACATGCTGAATCAGATCAAAAGAAACTGAGTTTTATGCGCAGGAGTTTGCTTGTGGAAGACACGGTTACACTCCTTCCAGATCTGATAAGACTGAGATGCTTCATAAAGAAGAAGATTCACACAATCCCCTTCAGTTTTCTCTCCACTTTCGATTGGCCCTTTTTAATGTAATCTCTGAAATTTCTTGCATATTTTATTTAATTTTTTGTTTTTATTCTCTTTACATTCTTCTGTTTTCCTTTGACGTATTTTTTCTTTAATTTCTTTTATACAAAATGCATTCTTCGATCTGTTTATGCTGCTGCCCTTCTCCTCTATATAACTGTTTCCACATTTTTGTTCTCCTAAAATATCACAAATCAATATCTACACAACAATGGATCAAGCTGCTCAGTAAATACACATTTAGTTAAGAAAATAATATATATTGGAGTTTTTCAAAATATGAGTCAAAATTAAGTCAAAACAAAAATGATGCTTTTTTTTTAACTTTCATTTGTTCTATTTACACTAGAAATTCGATTTATTCACGAAAATGAACATTACTTTTTTTTCAAAAATGAATGTTTTATTCTATCATCCTCATCTTCACCAAATATTTATAATATTGCTATCAAGGCAACAACCGCCATGAACAACAAAAAAATAGTCTTTTTGGAGATGCTCTAAATACAGTCTTTTTATAATAGACTTTTTTGGAAATGCTCTAAATGCAATCTTTCCTTATGGATTCGTCCAGAATACTCTAGGTTAATTAAAAAGTAGTGTTCTGCAGTATTCTGCCGCTTTTGTAATGTTTATGGATCGTTTTCTTTTGCAACTTCAGTCCCTTTTTATAAGGTTCAGTAACGGCGAACACTTTCCTTTTAAGTTGTGCAAGATCTAGTTTCTTTTTTTTACATTCAATTCGTCAAAAAAGAAAATTAAAAGAAGGACTAGGTCGAATACAATGCATGCATGATGGATTTTGTTAATGGTGTGAATCTGATCTCCAACAATAATCATCTCCCATAAAATAATTCTAGACAAATATGAGAGGCCAAGATAGACGCTAATACCACGAATTTGGTTGATATCTAATAGTGATACTTTCTCAGGTAACTAATCAGCAAAATGAATTCAAAATTCACTTTCTCGCTAAACAATGAGCGTGTAACAAGACAAAAAGATTGTTTAGTTATTTTTGTTGTTTTCAAGATAAGTGAAAAGGAGAAAGCGCACGTTTTTGTTGTTGTTGCCCAATTTCAACTAAAATATTACCCCCACACCATCCTTTTGGTACATTGACGAATGAACACCTCTTCTTCTTGTCTCACGTGAACGCTAACCAGTACCTTCCGTCACATTGAAAGAAGACATAAATCACTTATACAGGACCAGCTGCAATTCTAGTACACTCATTTATTGAGTTTGGAGCATTGCGAATATGTGAAGATGATAGCTTGTTATGTGTTCCAGGCTTCCAGCTAACATTTACTGCACTCATTCATTTTAACAAGCATTGTACATGTGACTTTTTTTTCCCCGAGATACTGATGTCTGAATTATGGCTATGAATGTTTACAGTGGTCCGCATATTCCACATGTAAGAAGCTGCCTCCATTCATCCAACTTTTTAGCGTATAAATTTTAATTAAAAATTATAAAATAAAAGTGAAATGCTAACTGCGGTACTATTACTACGACAAAACGCAACTAAAAGCTAAAGAAGCAAAAATGGTGTGTTTACTTTTACAATTCAAAGTAAAATTCCTTTTTAAGATTTAATTTTTTGTGAACTATTACAAAACAATTTGAATGTTGATAGTATAAATCTCAATAGTAGCACCTTTTCTTTTATATTATATTCCTGGAAATTTTACCAGGACCCGAAAATTTGAACCGGAACCGATCCTAAAATACAAGCGTTCCGAAACCGAACCAAAAATTTACAAGTACCTTTTGGGTCCAAAACTCTTTTGCCCGAAAAAAATGAAAATAACCTATCCGAATAGATCCAGATCTGAAAAGAACCGATCCAAATAGACCCGACCCTATAAGAACCAATTCATATCCGACTTAAAAACATGAATATCCAAAACTATGATTTTTTGTGTTCTATTTCCTATATTTTATTTTACGATTTAGTGGAAATATGTTTTGTAAACAATCTTTGTTATTATTTCTGTAATATTTTCATGTAATATGAAACTTTAAATGTAAAATATAGAGTTTAAAAAAAAATATTTTAGTTATTAATAGATTATTTAAATTTATTTTGTAAAATTTTAGATATATATGATAGATTTTGACTAAATTTGATGTGGTTTCGTCCTTAATACCGAACCCGACATGGACCTGATATGTACTTAAAAATTATGGGTATTTTACATGTATTTTAATTGTAAACCCGAACCCAAGAAGAACCGATCTAAACCCGTACCAAAAATTTACAAATACCTATTGGGTGCAAATGTTTAGGACCAAAGGATCCTGATCCGAAAGGAACTCTCCTAACCTGAAGACCCGAACTCCCATGCCTATTCACAACATGTATATATAACTATAAATATATTCAATAAAATCTTTTATGAGTGATTATGTATTTTTAGTTAACTTTTAATTATTAACTAAATAGATTTGTATACATTTGTTTTTTTTTTACAGCAAGGCATTTACAGACTCATGTTGACTCTGTAAACCAGATCGGTAACTCCGCATCCATGTGAACGACAAAAGATGTTTGTTTCCTAGCACTGCGTGCTAAACTATCCGTCCGAAAGTTCGCCGTTCGAGGAACATGAACGATGTCTGAGTTGAGAAAACTTCCTTTGAGAAGCTTGATGTCTTCCAGATAATTTTCAAATGCTGGTCATTCTTTTGGTTCCGAAACCATCTTTACCAATTGAGAACAATCTGTTGCAAACGTATACATTTGTTTACTAGATCTTTATATTATCTTTACATATTTACGTATTTTTTTCTATATAAATACAAATATGTTCACTCAATTTCATCAAATAATTTTTAAAATATATCACTTATAGATAGTTTTGAAGATTTATTTTTAAAATATATTATTCAATACATAGCTATAATACAATATTTATAATAAGATTTTAATTTAAGGATTCAAAATAACAAAATCGTTAAATAAGATCATTTAAACGAGAAGCGCAAGAAATCCACCGTTCATAACGGACACCGAGCATTCGCACAAAGGTTAGATAGTGATCTTTTGGGCGGCTCTTTCTTTATTTTTTCATATCGTATTAAAAACCATCTGCAATTTGGGAAATCATTTATTTGATACAGATCCTTTTGGATACTGGCTTTGTATAAACCAGTGACTTGGCTAATATATATTTTTCTTGACTCTGATCATACTTTAAACTCATCAGTCATCTCGAATTTGGAGAAACAAGTGAGATGATTAACAGTCGATACAGTTTCTTTAGCTTGTTGCAAAGTGCAAACTATTATAATTTGGTCGAATTGAATCTACGAGTAGTCCTGATCCCAATAGATGACTGCATCATGTAGACTCAAATTTATATTAGCTTTTTTTTTTGTTAGATCGTTTGTTTTTTTTAGTTTATCTCATATCCTCTCTTTTATGTCAGTGAAAAATGTTCGAGCTTCCAAGAAAATATCTGCTAATCATGTCGCTATTGATAGACTGACTTCTACCATTGAAGATGCTTATGATGTTAATAAGATTCTCTAACCACGCCTTTACAGCTCGTAAGATTTGTTTTTGCTGCTTTCGTTATTCATTTTTTTCTTTTATTGGCAGGAAATCATAGAGTTGAGAGCATCTATCGAAGAGATGACTGAAACTATGAAAAAACAACAGGAGATATTATTGACGATGGCTGGAACTATGAAAAACCTACCGGTATATAATATATGTTTCTTATACATCATATAAGTGTTTACTTTTATTTCTATTTTTTTTGTAGCTTGCTTGACACTTTATAGTTGATCCATGTGTAGGTGAAAGAAACCCCAAAAGAAAAGTCTACAATCAAAAGAGAGTGTGCTTTGGCACGGGATTATCAACCAAATAATAAGCATACCATTCCGTCCATGCGGGTGTGTTCATATTGTAGACGTAATGTGCTCAAACCCATTAACAAGAACTTTAATGGATATTTCTGTGGCGTCAGACTTCAGGAGCTCCCACTTAGTAGGAGGAGATAACGGCTTATAATAAATCAGCTTTTCGCTTGTACGTTGAAATTTTCTCTTAATATGCAGGCTTTGTTTAACTTATACCGTTGACATGGATGGCCTACCAAAGTCCAATTTTTTTTTCTTCCTTATATTTTATCTTTTTTTTTGTCTTCTTTATATTTTATCTTCTTTTTTTTTAGCAAGAATACCAGTATTCTATGAGTTTTGATTTTCTTCGTTGCAAAGTTTATATATATATATTTATATTTTATCTAACATGATCACAATCGCGTTTCTTTTCGGGCCTTAACAACAACTCTCATATCATAAACCCTCCTCCCCCAGCTAGGCCCGGCCCAAACATTGAAAAATTTAGTTAGGGCCCTAAGCCAATATAGAATATACAAGTCATAATTGTAAATTTGTAATGTAAAATTTTAAAATTCGGCTCATGTGCCCTACGCAGTGGTTTATGTGCAGTGTTTAAAAAACATTTAGAAAATACTTAACATTGGTTTTATTTATTTTATTTCTATTTCACATATAAAATATCAAAAAATTAAACAATTTTTATAACAAGTTAAAAGTTATGATATATAATAAAATATATCAAGACTTCAAATCCTTAAGTATTTAAATGTCTAATGTGAATGATAAAATTAAACTTTAAATAAAAAATAAACCAACAAAAAAAACATAAAGTTGTAATAAATTATCGATAACAAAAATAAACAAATACTAACTCACATCAACTAGTTTTGTTAATAGATTCATAATACACATGATCATAAGATTTTTTTTTTTTTAGAAAACTAAAAAACTAAGTTTTTAATTAAAATACAAAACAGATTCTAATAATGTAACTGAAAAATATTAAGAAAAACAAGTAAAAGTTTCGTATTATTTCAACCAGTACAGAAGTAGGCCCAGCTGACACGTCACGTATTTCTTCCCCAGGAGACAAAACCTCAGCCCATTTATTGTAAAAGGACCAACCAACCAACCGACGCAACTGAATTTGTATAAGAAATTACGAACAAACCCTTTTCCCCTTTCTTCCCCAAATCAAATTCCAATCCCTAAATTTCGAAACTTTACCTTCACGACAGTCGCCGAGTGAGATAGACAGAGAGAGAGAGAGAGAGGAAGATGGCGCTGCAAGATGAGCAAGAGCACGAGGTGTACGGTGGAGACATCCCAGAGGAGGACGAAGGCGAGATGGAGACTGACGAGTATCAAGAACACGCCGGAGAAGAAGAAGGCGCCGCCGCTGCCGAAGACGAGGAGCCAGGCTCTGCCTCTAGGGTATTCTGATTTCTTTCGATCCAGCTTTACTTTTGACCCCCTTCCTTGTTTCCTATTGAATTAGTTTGTTATGGTTGGATAGGATTTAGAGGACATGAAGAAACGAATTAAGGAGATCGAGGAAGAGGCTAGTGCTTTGCGTGAGATGCAAGCCAAAGCTGAGAACGATATGGCTGCTGCTCAAGGTTTCTGCTTTTCTTTTTTTTTTGCTCTATCGAATGAGTTGAATCTTTTTTCATATATAGAACTTGAATCTTGACAGATTACGGTTTCGAGCATGACTTTTTGATTAGGGTTTTTGTCATAGATTTGCATATATGTACTTAGAATCTTTGGCGGAAGTTCTTATGTGCATATTGGTTTGAGAGAATATCTTTTTTGATACCTTTTAGTGAATCAACGAGTCTCTCAAGATATAAATTCACTAGTAGTTTTTTTGTTTTGGTACTTAAATGATTATAACCTTGAATACCCTTAGCTGATCGGGTTAATGCCCTTTGTTTGGTTGCATATGAATGAAGATCCATCAAGTGCTATTAGTGCGGCTGAGAAAGAGGAAGTGGATTTGCGTTCAATATATGTTGGCAATGTGAGGCTTCAACTTTTTTTATGTCTTACATTGTCTCTCATTTATTATTGTTTTGTATCTTTTCAAAGCTTTTATTGCTTTCAGCATGAGTGAAACTTGCTTGTAGTTGCTAAACTAGTTGCCTTGTAAATACGTAGAACCTTATTTCCAGTCTCTTTTATGATCAGTATCTGCCAAAGCTTGTGTAAACATTAGTTTTCTCTACTTTTCCTGTGAAACTATATGGTTCTGTGTATGTTAGGTGGACTACGCATGTACTCCAGAGGAAGTCCAGCAGCATTTTCAATCGTGTGGGACAGTCAATAGGGTTACGATTCTGACAGATAAGTTTGGCCAGCCCAAAGGTTTTGCCTACGTGGAGTTCGTGGAAGAAGAAGCCGTTCAGAATTCTCTTGTTTTGAACGAGACAGAACTGCATGGTCGTCAGATAAAGGTGCAAAACTCGTTCTTCAGTTAGTTGTGCTTATAGCTAAAGATTTTGTCATCCTAATACTTTGTTTCATGCATCTTTTCAGGTATCTGCAAAGAGGACTAACGTCCCCGGAATGAGACAGTTCCGAGGAAGGCGCCCCTTTAGACCCATGAGGGGGTTCATGCCCGGACCTCCATTTTATCCTCCATATGCTTATGGGTACGTTTAAAGAAACTTCATCCTCTCTTCTAAAAGAAAGCAGCAACGGTTCGGTCCGTTTGTTTGATTCAGTGTCTATACATGTTCATCAATGGTTGTTGATAAGTGGTTTATGGTATGTGCAGGAGAGTTCCCAGGTTCAGAAGGCCGATGCGCTACAGACCATACTGATTGAAGCAAATTGATGTTGAAAAGGGTAGCAGCTTCCTTTTGTCTGAGGAAGGCTATTATCATCAACCCGGTTCATCAGTGCGCAAAGTTAGTTCTCGCTTAAACAGAGTGGGTTGAAGAACTTTATGGAAGAGAGTGAGGCAAAAGGAGGGAAGAACTATGTTTTTAGATTTTCTGTAACAATATTTGATGAGAGAAGAGCAAATATTTTGGGTTCTTTTCTTTTTTATTTGTCATATCTTTTTATTGAGAATGACCTTCACATTATTGAAAACTTACAAAAGTTGCGATTTTTATCACTTACAAAAGGTAAGAATTGATTTTTTTATGGCTGTCATTGATGCACTTTCTGCCATTTTCTTTGGGTTTAGCTATTTAATTAAAAAAATTTAAAGGATGGTCTAAATAAAAAAAAATCTCTGAATTCTATTTTAATACATAAAATTAGTAAAAATATTCCAGATAAGATGTTATTTTTTTAATATTTATAGAAATGGGCTGTTGAAATATATTTACCCTCAAAAAGGGGAAATTACTGAATTAAGAGACTCGTTAAACCTCTTCTTCGTCTTCTTCTTCTGACCTCGCTCTGGCGCCGCTTACTCAACCTCTCTGGCAAGCTTCTTCTTCTTCTTCCTCGTGTAGTTTCGATTCTAAGCCTGAAGCCCATCTCATTTTAACAACAAAGGAAAACCCTAATAATCTCGTGGGCTTTTGTTCAGTCGCACAATGGGTCAGGACAAGGACGACCTGAAGAAGAAAAGGAAGAGTAGAAGCAAGGAGAAGAGTGTTGAGCTAGTAGTAGCAGAGAAAGGAGAGATAGCTAATGAAGAGAATCAGAAGCCGAAGCAGCAACAACAAGCGAACCAAAACCCAAAGAAGAAGAAGAAAAAGCAAGAGTCGTTTCCATTCGGAAATTACAAAAACTACTATGGCTATCGAGTTAGTCACATTCCTTCATATATAGTCTCTGCTTTATCTCTTTTGATGTTTCAAGTGTTTTGTCTGCTGATTTTTGCATCTCTTTTTGGACATGTAATGGTGTTGTTAAGATAAGCAACGATATGGATGAGGATCCACGGCTTAAAGTGTTGAAGAAAGAATGGTTTCTAGGCAAGGACTGTCTTGACATCGGCTGCAATAGCGGCGTCATGACTATCCATATTGGTAGTAAATGTTTTCTGCTTTTTCATAATAATAAATTATCACAATCCTTTCATAATTTTGTAGAGTAGTTAGTATGTGTAAAGATTAGTTGGCTTTAAGACTGTTAAGGGTTACAAGTATACGTTGTTTGGTTTCTACTAAACCGTTAGCTTCACTTGTTAGTTTAAGTAGTTTGTTTCTCTTGCTATGTTAAAGTCTGAACCTTTCTCTGTTTATATCTTGTTGTTCGTTCCTTTTGGCAATACTTTGAAGCTGTTAGTTAGCATCTACAATCTCTTTTATAATCGTCTTGTCTGATCATTGTTTTTTTTCTTCTTCAGCTAGTAAGTTTGGTTGCCGGAGCATCCTTGGAGTTGATATTGATTCAAGTAAGAACTATTTGTTTTTTTTTCCCGCTGAATTTATCATTCAAGTCTGCAGAAAAAGTGGTCTGTTCGATTTAATATAAGTAGCTCATATCAAGTGAAAACACATAAAAGAATATACTTTATCCTGATACGTATCCATAATGTGTATCCTTGCTTAAGCAATCATCAGTTCTTGTGCGTTGAACTAGATTTTCTTTGATTGAAGGTCGGGTTGGGGATGCTCAATGGCATCTTAGGAATTTTGTTAGGAAGCAGAATCACGCCAAGCCAGGTGAAAAGATATCTACTTCAGTGGCTGCAGATGGAGTAGTACATGGTTCAGAGGAGCAATCTATTTCTCTTTCTAATGGCGAGGCAAAGACAGGCAGCGGAGAAACTAAAGACCTGTTTCAGATTGTGTCGTTTCAGAAAGAGAACTTTGTTCACACCCGAAACCTTGACGAGAATCGTTATGATACAATTCTATGGTAAAGCTTCTTTTGCCCCCCCTTCTGTTTACTCGTACGTACGTTTGGCCTCTTGTCTTTTTGGGGATTGAAAACAAAAGAGCAGAAACCAATAGTGTTCAAAACCTCAACGTGCTTCTGAAATTTCATCTGTGATGTTTGTCATAAGTCTGAAATGAATTCATTTGAGTGTGAATGTGACAAGTTTTTTTTTTTTTTTTGGGTGCAGTTTGAGTGTGACAAAATGGATTCATTTGAACTGGGGTGACGATGGTTTGATCACCTTATTTTCGAAAATCTGGCGCCTTCTTAATCCGGTAAAGCTACTTTACTATACTTACTCGAGTGTGTGCCCATGTTCTTTTTGCTTTTCATATGCGCATTTGAACATCTGTTGGATTTGCTTTTTTCAGGGTGGTATTTTTGTAATGGAACCTCAGCCTTGGAAATCTTATGAAAAGAATCGTCGTGTCTCAGAGGTGTGTGTACTTACGACACAAATATTTCTAATCTTTCAAGAGTGCATAAGCTAGCTATGCATTATATAGTTTTGAATCTGTGTTTGTCTTGTGTGGTTGCAGACAACTGCAATGCATCACCGAACCATTGTCTTACGTCCAGAACATTTCCAAGAGATACTTCTTGATAAGGTAGGTATTCTACTCCTTTTTGCTTCCTTATTTTGTCCAGAATCCTATTTTGATCTTATAAAATCTGTCAAAACTATGTGCATCACAACCAATTTCTAATAAGCTAGTATTGGCTTCTTATGTTGCCATTTGATATTGTTTTGGGGGTGGGATCCTCATGTTCTGTTGTTTGTGTTTTTGGTTTTTGGGCACAGATTGGGTTTAGAACAGTGGAAGATCTTACGTCAAGCTTGTCTGGCGTAAGCAAAGGATTTGATAGACAGATCCTTGCATTCCAGAAATGAATATAACAAGCAGAGACCACACTGGAGGAGAAGACCAAGTTTGATCTCTTTTTTTTATAAACCTAGTGAAAATCAAAATTAGCTGTGAAGAAGAACTACAAGTTGCTTCTTATTAAATATGTAATGGCTTTTTTGCTACTGCTTAGTCTCTCTAATCCAACTCAACAGTGATCCTCTTTTTAGCACACGGTTAATGGCACAAAGTTCATTTCATAAAGTATGGGCGAGTGAGATGAGAAAGAATTTTTGAATCCAACAAATCAACTTGATCAGATTATAACAGTACAACCCTTAAACAAGTGAGTTGCTACAACTGTTGGTAATAACTAATAAGAATTACAGTTTCTTGTCTAAGAAAATGGCAATGTAAAAATGGTTAAAGGGAAGCCCAAGATGGATAAGGACACTCGTATTCCCATCCGGTTCCAGAGTAACGAACGCAATGCAACCAAAGAGCCTCATCATGCTCCTCGTACCTGCAAACATTGAGAGACACCGTTTAGCTCAATACAATAAGAACACTGATAGTGGTTTTAGAGTATTTTATGTATATACCCTTGTGGGATCAGCTTTGGGCAGTTTGTGCACATTGGATCGATGCTGAAATCTTCACTGGAATACACATAGTCTTCTGGGGAGACAAGCTTTCTCTCACCCGCATCAATTCTTTTGGCAATCTTGGTCTCTAGATCATCCACGTGTTGAGTTAGATAAAGCGGGTCATTCGCTATGGGATGCCCTGTATATTGTAGATGCACTCTTATCTACAATCGCCAAAAGAACAAAATGAGAAACAAGGCTAAACTTGTCCCCTATGTATATTGGCTGGTAAAATACGCATTATGTATTATGTATTATGTATAATCACTTGCTTACTTGATGAGTTCGCCCTGTAACTGGTTCACACAAAACGAGGCTATGAGTCCCATTTGTATCGATTCTAGTGAACTTGGTGCACGCAGGCTTCCCTTTCACCTTATTATCATCACCACTCGAACTGGCGTCCTGCATAACGCAATATAGGCATTCTAATGTTTTTACTTATAAGTGTAAATGGAAGACATTATCTTAGTGTGGCTTTTACCTCTGCTGTGCTTCTTCCTTGGCTGCCATTATAATTTATATTGGCGTCCACTACTTTCTGAAACATCAAAGCCATGCAGCTACTTCATATAAACTTTCAAACCAAACGTCCCAAGTCTTGCCTTATTATGCTCCCTCAAGATAAGTTGGTTGATTTTGAGATATTATGTCAGTTTAGATGTTGATTAATACCGTAGTAAGTAAAATTCGTGTACCAGCATATGAAGGCAGCGATTAAACCATTAACAGTATTATAAGGAGCTCATACCTCCTCTTCTGGAAACACGCCAACAACCTTTGCAATATAGCGTTTCTTCACCAATCCACCCTCTATCTGAAAAGTACTAAGTTATGACATTTTTGATTTTACCAGAGAGACAGTAACATCTTATGGATTATGGACTAAATGAGACTAACTTAACTTAAACGAGTAGTACCTGTTGCCTGAAAAAATCAGCCTTTGCAGCAGTCCTTGCTATGATGAGCAATCCAGAAACCAAACGGTCTAATCGGTGAATAGCTGTGAGAAAAATGATGCAAGGACAACTCGTATTGTAAGACAATTCGTATTGTATCCTCATCTAATAATGATTGGTAGTTGGATACGAAATAGAGGGCCAAGGTCATGCTCAGCATCAAGGATTCCAACAACCGTGTTCTTACGGTATTGACCACACGGATGCACCTACACAAAGAAGAAAACGATCAGGTACTGTTACCAACATATCAATCTTACACCATAAAAGCAACAAAAAAAAAACACCTATATGTATACACAAGGTTTGTTGTGTATCCACAATGTTTTCATATATACTAATGCTTCAGACAGTGAAGAAAACTATGTTTTTGGCGTAGAGTCTAATTTAATCATTCTGATTTCTGAACAAAACATGTTTCACATTCTCCAGAGACCACATGAAGTGAGAAAATAATCAAAAGGAAATAATACTCACAGGGATAGAAGCTGGTTTGCAGACAGTAACAACATCAGGTTCTTTAAGAAGAATCTCTACATCATCAGTCATCACAGGTGGTTCATGCCTGAAAACCTTCCACACATTCCAACTTTAGATATATACACTTGGACATAAACACTTGAGCTACTTGTAAACTTTGCAGTTAGCTATTAAGAAGAAGAACAACCTGTGGAGGAAATGAGTGATCTTTTGAGATGATTTGACAATATAAGAAACTGGTACAGTTTCTCCATCAACTTTGATTCTTCCACTTTTAACAGCACCAACCTGCAAAATGTTTGGATACAATAATCAAAAATCAAAACTTTGTATTCTCATCATGAGATATAATCACATTCCCAAGAGAGGAAGATTTTTACATAGTAGTCACGAGGTCTGCCTTTGAACTCATCTGCGAACAAATCAACAATTGTTTTTCCAGTCCACCGTTTATTCACCTACAAATTGGCGTAGGCAATTTTCAAATCTCAATGCGGCCGCTTTAGTGATATTTACAGGATACTTACATGAGAGATGAACTCGAAGTAGTACGGTCTCACATGCCGTCTCCCTCCGTGGAAGATGTAGTCTTGCTTCTGTGAGAGTTTGGGAGATGATGACTGCAAAACTATGTCGGTAACATTCATGCTGTCTGAAGAGTCTACGGCCTCCTCATCTTGCATCTTTTGTTTCATGTCTCTTTGCTTTTTTTTTTAGGAATAAAATCTTTAAGGTCGTTGTCAATGTACAAACCCCAATTCTAATAACTTCTAAAACCCACGGCCTTGTATTAGTTTTTGGGTTTAACCCACTCTCTAATCTATGTTTCATTTCGAATTTTGCATATCTCAAAATAGTTAAAATTTCAAATTTAAAAATATATTTTTTGAAGAACTTATTCAAAATTATAATAAAATTAAATCGTTAGAAATATCGATTAAGTATTCAAGAAAATATCTATTAAATTATTAAAAAATGAGCCATATCAAGAAATAAATCAAATCTTAGAAAAGTTTAAAAGTTTGTAGCTAATTTTTTTTACGTCTTTGTGTGTATTTGTGAATAATTATGACCCTTTTATTTAGACATATTTAAAGCTGATTTTCTTTACTTTTAATATATTAACTAGATTTCCACCCGCACAACCGTGCGGGTATATATTTTTACATTTATATATGTAGACATTTGTTTTACATAATTATTATATATTTTTAATGTTACTCACATATTTAAATGTTTGTATAATTATGCCAAATATAATAATTTTATAGTTTTCATGCTGTAAATTAAACTCATCACATATATATATATGTTGCTTATTATATATTTGTCTTATTGAATTTGCGTTTGATTACTAAACTAAATTTTTTAATGCATGAAACAACATATATGAAAACAATTTTGTATTTAATTTATTTATAATCATGATCCGTAATTAAAATCGCTAGATTTTTTTTAGTAATTTCTAATGTTTATTAACTTTATATAATAATTACTGTATATTAAAAAGTTTAAGATAAGTTAAATTTTTATACATGTATTATATAGTTTACTAATATTAACCCGTTCTTCTAACATATTATATTTTTAGCATAAATATTTTATATTTATGAAAATAAAATATGTTAACTTATCAATTTAAAATAATTTTATCATATTTTGTTCAGTATAACATTTTTATTTTAAAATGATAGATATTATTATAAAATTGATAAAATAGGATATAATTTTATTCTTTTAGTAACATTTCATTACTAATTACAAAATTAGTTGAAAATATTTATATTCAATTTATGACAATTAAGATCTTATTATAATCTTTTTCATGAGATTTGTTAAAATTTTAATTTTTTTTTTAAATAAAAGATATTATGATTAAAGTAGTTAAAAATATTATGTATATTAGCATTAGTGATATACATTTATTATAAAATTTAAATGATGGTCCAAATAAAAATATCACTCATCAAAAAATCATGATTTTTATTTTATTAGAAAACAAATTTGAAAAAATTAAAATAAATATAAATATTTATTTCTAACAAAATCTTTAAAAATTATTAGTAAATGTATTTGTGAAATTAATTAATTTTATTTTATTTAAATTTTCGTTTATAAACCAAAACTATATTCAATTTTAATTTCTAATTATATTTTATGATAATTTAAATTAAAACTAACTAATTTTTGAAAGTAAATTTAAGAAAGATTCTAAGAAGATTTTAAAAAGATTTTGTTAGAACATTTTAAATATATTCATTTGTATTTCAAATAAAAACATAAATATATCAAAAGATATAATAATGAACTTATGTAAAATATGATATTTTCTAGAAATGGTCCAAACTTAAAAAATCACACATGAAAAGAAGTCATGACTTCTGTTTTAATATATAAGATTTAAAGTCATATTTTTATCTACGGTTAAAATTTTATTTTAGACCTAACTTAAGTTATAGGTGATATTATATTTTTTGAACCTAACACCTTATATATTCATATATATATATATATATATATATATATATATATATATATATATATATATATATATATATATATATATATATATATATATATATATATATATATCTTCTAATAAGAAAATATATTACCTTACCTATCTTTTTTAATGAACTCTAAACATCAATAAAGAAGCAAAGTCTATCTCTTCCCGATCTCATATTTTTCAGAGATAGTTTCAATAGTAAAATCGGATTTTGTTTTCCAGCTATGTCAGAAAATTTTTTCCGGCTAAGTCCGGAGCTGTCATCTCTTTTTTTCCTCTCTAAACATCTATTAGCTTTTCGTCAAATCCGTAAGCTATTTGTGAGGAATTTTCTTTCACCAACTGCACAATTCTCTCCTTTTTTCATAAGATTAACGTCTTCGCTTTCCATTTGTATAGTGGACGGTGGACCTATAGATTAGGCATATGCAAAGTTTCTTATTCAAATTGACTGTTGTGGTGATGCTCGATGAGAATGGTTAATCTGTAATTTAGAAGCTTTGTTATGCTCCGACGGAGATTGTGTTTCTTGATCAACTGGTGTTGGTATAGGTTTGAGTTGGTGGTTGAGTCATATTCCAATCATTTTAGCTTTGCAGGCTTCGGAGCTCATGTGATGGTGAAAGGAAGTATTTGGCCGAGAGTCTTAGCCATGTATTTAGAAAATAAACTTGAAAGTATAAATCTTAAATCCTAAACCCAAAAACCCTAAGACAAAACTCTAAACATATCCCTAAATATTGGTTCTATCCTAGTGTTTTTTTTTAAGTTAAGTCCTTTAACTTTTAGAGTTTATTTTATTACATATGTTTTTGTGGACATCATAACTTGGATCTTTCTTAATTAATTAAAAGACTTAAATAAAAATTTGGAGTCCATCTACCTCCATAAGCCCTCCCCTAGTCTGTCGGTAAGGCTTACTCGTATTCAACAAATTTCCAAAACCGTTTGATATTGGAACCAGAATTTTCAATCATTAAAAGCTTGAGTAATTTCTTTTATAATTCCTTATTATCAGTTTATATGTCATCAACCTTAATGGTTTCACTCTTTCGAAGTTGCGAAGAATTCAGTCTTATATTGAACATTTTCAAAACTATTAAAATTTGCAATATTGTTCTCTTTGACAACACATTTTTGATTTCCACTCACATCATAACCGCTATGGTTTTCTCTTAATGAGACACAAATATGCATACTGTTCGTTTTGGACACTTTGATAAAGTTTTCAAGTTGTATATTATTACTCAAAAACATCAAAAGTTTGTTTCTGGGCATTTGTTTCAATATGTATTTAGGCAAAATATAACAAATCTCAACTGCTTTCATCTCCTTAGTTATGTCATAATCTTCGCAAATCATGTGGAGAAAAACTTACATATTTGATTTGTTTTTCATAAACAAAAACCTTTCCTCCTTTATTTGAATTAACAAGAAACTCCCACACCACATTATCCATCTTTTATTGTCCAAAAACAGTAAACAAGTGCATCATTATTTCTTAATAGCGAATTTTTCTTGGTATTCTACATATAATAGTTTCTCGTAACTTTGCATGAAAACACTTGTTGTTTTGGCAAAAATTAACAGAAGATCAGTCAAACATCATTAAACCCATAAACCGTCTTGGCAGATTTAATTATGTCAATCTTTGTTTGTAGATCTAAGAATCAATAGTTACTCTTACATGGTATTTCTCAGATATGGGTTCTTCAAGTGTTATTTTGAATTTTACCTATGAGTGAACTTCTTGAAATATGTTCACTTATAACATGTTCTCTTTAAATTTCAAATATAGTTACATTCTTTTGATATAAACGAAGATCGGCTACCAAAGAATGCATATGCAAATTGAATGTTTTTAAGCAAAGTTAATGAAGTGACTTTGAGAAAATTTTCAATGACAGCTAATTTAATGACAACATTGGAAGAGCTTGTTTATACATAACGAGAGAAGTTTGTCTCTGATTTCATTACTAATTTATATATTTTTGGAGACCAATGATGCTATATTTTTGTTATTTTTTAAAAACAGTTATTTAAATGGTAATTATCCAAAGTTTGGACCCCAAAAAAATTTCCTATGAAAAGTACCATTCTCAATTTAAATTCTGAGAGTGTGAAAATTTTACAAATCTCCTTTTTTATTTGCCCCCTCATTTTTCATGACCTTGCATATTTTTGCTATTTTTTTAATTTATAGTCTAATACTATAGTTTACGAAATGACCTAATTAGTATTTTCAAGTCTGATATCCACTAGGTAGCTTAATTTATCATGCTTTGTTGAAAACTTTGAATAGTAGTTCAAATGTTGTCAATATAGTTACTAGGGAGAAGAATTACTACATAATAGAATATGTGTAGACTTGACATAAATAAATCTTTGACTGTTCTCCTTTATATGTTTTGCTAGTAATCAATCATTCACTCTTAAGACATATATTATATATATAAAATTTTGTAGAAAGTATGTTACAAATATTTCATCCGCTCTGCTTATTTTTTTCAAATTTAAAGGATAGGCAAAGTATTGGAATTGGATATGTATTTCTCTTCAGATTCATGTTTTTGAGTTTTATACTAAATGAACCTTTGTTATAGTTAGATTTGCTATGGTTCACTTCTTCTTGTTTAGAAATTAAATTTGGTTTGAGTTTTGTAAATCATTTTTGGCATTTTTACATTGTAATTAGATATTGAAACTTAAAGTATATATGCATCAGCAAAATATTCAAGAAACAAAAAAAAGAGATGTGTATATGTCATTTTTTGTTAAATTGTTTGTCTAAAGTTCAAGGTGATCTAGTCTGAGTTTTTCAAAAAGGGTTTATTATTATTTTATGATAACATCTTGATTTGGTTGATTAGATAATATATCATGTAAGAAAACTATTGTATGATTAGATTTAGTTCATAAATTCACTTAACAAAATGCACAAAATTAGCTCAACAGTTTTGAATATAAACTATTTAACTATGACAACTTGCAAAACCGTAACAATAGATGTATCACCAATAAGTGAATGTCATGCTTTACAAACTCCAGTAAAGGAAACCGTAAAAGTGCATCGATATGGAAGTTTATTGTGAAATTAATTGTTTGTTAGATTAGTTGTGATGAACTAGACAACAAATGAGTTGTTCATATGATGATATAGTTAGTCTATTAAATTTGGATCCTTCCTTTTTCCAAGCTATTTCAACTCGTATGAATGATCTTATCTTATTGGATGTGAGTTTTCTGTTTGTATTTATGTAAATCGTAAACTATGTTAGTTTATCTCATTCATAATACATTTCTTTCTTTACTCTGACCACAACTTCCACTTTTGGGTTACTTTATAGTTGTAACAAATATCAGCAGGGAATCATTGACAAACCACGTTGCCAAGCTATTAGTATAGCCAATAGCCACGTTATCATCACTTGAATTTAACATATATTTATCCTATGTGTAGATGATTGTTAGGCATATGTTCTTTCTAGAGGGCAATTCTCTTTGGTAAAGAGGTTATGATCTACCAGGAATATCCTAACTCAAAAGTTCTTTTTTTGGTGTTGATGAAAAATACATTAAAGCAAACTTGGATTAATAAAATTTGACACCGTGGTGAACTTCCTGAAGAAAGAAGGTTATGTTGAAGATATGATCATCCATTGAAGGAAGAAGGGAGGTCAGCCATATCACTATTTTGAAAACTTCATCAAGAGACTTTTAGTCATATCGCCAGTGGTCATTACGATCGACTGTTTGCCAAAATTCAAATCATTCGTGGAAGTAAGGTAAGTTATTTATATATTCATTAGTTATATTTTCAATTAGTATAATAAATTAAATAAACATTGAATTTATATTCCATTTAATCTTCTTTATATCAACAATATTTAAGATTATTAAATTTTTCTAAGGGAATTTGCACTCCTTTAGACATGGATCTTTAAGCTACTATGTGTGAGAAGTTTACAAGACATTTGTTGCTTCTTACCTGCCATGATTAGCTATTTTTGATGAATCTTGGTCCAGTGACACGAGCAGAAGTTGAAGAGCAAGACCAGTTTAAGTATGTATTTTTTGCATTGGGAGCTTGCATTGAAGGATTTCAAGCCATGAGAAAGGTGATTGTTATATATGAAACTCATCTAAAAACTATACATGTTGGAGTACCCATTGATTTTGGTGTTGTTGATGGTGAAAAACATGCAAGTTGGGTGTGGTTGTTGACTATGTTGAAAATATTAATACCATATGATCTTGATCTTGTGTTTGTTTTTGATAGAAGTGAAAGCATCATTGAGACTGTACACGAGGTCTATCCACAGTCAAAGCATGGATATTGCATATATAATTTGTCTTCAAATGTGAAATTGCATGTGTCAGGGGTCATGAAAGATCTTATTGCTAAAAAATAATTGTTTGCTCTCATGGTTATACATAGTTTGAGTTCCAAACATTGTATGCTGATTTTCTAAAAAGGTATTCTGCTGCCATTGACTATCTAGAGAACATTGCTCATGAGAGAAAATGAGTGAGATTTTATTTCTCAAGAGAAAGATACAACCTAGACAATACAATTGTGTTGAATCTCTCAAGGTTTTTTTGCAGAGACAAAGCAATATTCATTGTTGTCAATGATTGATGTGATTGTTGGAAAAATAACTAAGTAATTTATTAAATATATAAAGCTTTCTGCTGGAGTACCAGAAACACAAGTACTAGTGATGTGCGTGCATGGTGAATTGCACAAACGACGTCCAACTGTGGAACATTCTTCTTGACAGCTTCATCCTGACCAGCATTTGGAGTATCTGGAGCCTCTGAAACCGTATTCTCTGCAGTACCAGCAGCTGCATCCTGAGGCTCGGGAACCGTCTCTTCCGCATTAGCATTCTCATCAGCACCACCACTAGGCCTGGACGTTTTAACCTGGACCCGGATATCCAAACCGATCCAAAAATACCCGACCCGGAACCGAACTGAAAATTTGCAAGTACCTTTTGGATCTAAATTTCTTTTACCCGAAAGAACCGGAACCGAAAGGAACCTATCCGAATAGATCCGGACCCGAAAAGAACCAACCCGAAAAGACTCGACCTAATAAGAACTGATTTATAGCCGACTTAAAAACATGTATATCTAAAACTATGTTTTTTTGTGTGTTCTATTTTATATATTTTATTTTATGATTTAGTTAAAACACTTTTGTTAACAACATTTGTTATTGTTTTGTAATATTTTTTAAGTAATATGAAGTTTTAAAATGTAAAATTTAGAGTTTAAAAATATTTTTTTTAACTATTAATAGTTTCATTTAAGTTATTTTATAAAATTTTAGATATATATGATAAATATCAACTAAATTTGATGGAGTTGGATATGTCATGTCCTTTTCAAATCCTAAACACCCGAACCCGATCTTGACCCAATATGGACTCGAAAAATTACGGGTATTTTAATTATAGATCTGAACCGACCCGAATCCGACCCAAAAATTTTTAATTACCTATTAGATCTAAATATTAAGGACCCGAAAGGAACCGGCCCAAACCCGGCCCGAAAACCCGAACGCGCATGCCTAACCACTACCACCTACAATTTCAACAAGAAGTGCCCATTTCAAAAATATTCACTAACTTCAAAAAGATTCATAAATGTGATTAAGATTCATCAATAATATTTTATAGAAATGTTCAATGACACTTGTAACCATTTGTTTTATTTAAGGAAACCTCAAAGTCAAATGTCAAAGGGAGCTTTGTAATAGAATAATTCCAAGTGTCTTCATAGTACAACCTTCTAGTATATGTTAAAATCAAGATCTACTCTTTCATAACCAAAATGGATGCTTTTGAGACTCATTTACCGAAGGAGATCGTGCCTCATCCTTTACATAGCTCCTTCAATCCCAGGCTTGAAGAATATGTGGTCGCCGGGAAGATTCTACCGCAGCGGTCAGTTTTTGAGTTGGACAAAGAAGGTTTTAGCCCTTTTCATGCGGCTGCAGCAGCTGGCCAAGTAGAGACTGTGAGGGCGATTTTGGGAATTGATAAGAAGCTTTGCCGGCTTAAAGGTATAGATGGAAAGACTCCTTTGCGTAGAAGATGAGACTGTTCAAGGTCAAACCGGTTTGCATCTTGCTGTTCTGCAACAAGAGGTCGGAGCCATTGTTGAGTTGATCACAGAAACTGATCGGAATGACGTGTTGTACAAGAAAGACGAACAGGGTAACACAGCTCTTCATCTAGCAACCTGGAGAAAAGGTCGCGAAGCTGGCGATAGGGAAATCTATGAGAAACTCATCGAAGCGGGAGCTCAAAGAGGGCGAGACGATGGTACCACTAATGTCGAGAGAACCAATTCTATTTCCACATGCCAAGTGGGAGCAATGTAGCGCTTTACTGGTGGTTGGTTCACTGATCGCCACAGCCGCGTTTCAGGCCAGTCTGACTCCACCAGGTGGAACCTGGTAAGAAAGCCACATACCTGATGTTTCCAAGAACAGAAGAATACACCAAAACAACAACCTCGTATAGCAGGGCAATCGATCATGGGGACCTTTAATGGAGTTGTTTTCACTTTGTTTGTGTGCTTTTTTTAACACAATGGGGTTTTCGGTTTCACTCTATGCTTAACATTTGGATTCCTACTGCGTTTCCAGCTACAGGTCTCTGTATGGTGGCTATGTAGTTCTCGCACAACGCGGCGATGATTAGTGTTGGGCCTGATCATGTCAAGCTTTACTGCGTTCTCATCACACCAGATTTGATGAGGTGGCTCGAGAAGCCTATTGGCATGCTCGGTAAACTCTGGAACACCATGCTACAGAAATTGGTAGACACAAACAGGATCTTGACCTCTGGTGTAACTGAAGTTTTTGCCTAAGCATAGAAACCAGTGAGCTAAATCTGGTGAGTGGAACATCAGATTCCACCAAATGAAGATGAGGAACAAGTGATGCAACCCTCTTCAAGAAAGTGACAAACTCCTTCTTGGTATAGAAACTACAAGACTGATACTAATTCATCAATGCATTCTAGACTAAATGAAAGTTGATGATGAATGTGAAACAGTGAGAGTACCAGAAGAACGATCAAGAGTAGAGAATTCGTGATCATTCATCACCTGGTTAAACACGAACACAAAAAACCAATTTAACCGAACCGAATCAAACCAAAAACCAATATAAGAGAACCAAATCCAAAAAGAAAAAAAAATCCTCGAAAACTAACGAGGGGGCTGATTTGATAATGGGCCTGAAACGAAGAGCTAAGAAAACCCTAACTACCCCCTGACAATATATATAATTAGACAGCGATCGCCGTTGAAGATCCTTCTATCGTTGTTTTTGTTTTTGTTATTGTTTCCGATTATAGCTCAATTAAAATAGAAAAGGCAGTGACGACTCGGAAAATATCAAGCTCAACAGACCGGAATGAGTCGTTTCTTCCTTAACCGGAGATTCGTTTCTGTGTCGATAATCCCGCTGAACTGAGCCTTCTCTCTTTGTTTTCTTTTTCACGTTTTGATCCGTTTTTTTTTCTGAATTTGGGTTTTAATTTACCAATTAGTTATTTTCCTTTGAAAATACGATTGAATTTTGAAATTGTTTTGGTGGTTTGGAGAGATGACGATGAGGATATAATGCTCCCTCTTCTGAGTTCAGCTGAAGTAATTTGCTGGCAGAATCGAACCTAATATCACTAGCCACCACTGAGTCATCTTCTTACCCCAACCCATAAATGATTTTGCCTAGTTTATTTTTAGTCCTTAAATTTTAAATCAGTTTGATACCGAATTGATATAGGCTGTGGTGATAATGATGAAGCAATAAATCTAATCCAACACTTGATCTGATTAATGCTATGTGCATTTGATGTTACGCATGTTTAGCTTCTGAATCTACCCTGATAGAACCAAGTCACGCATTTACTATATCGATGATCATTTTTTAATTAGCTAGCTCGTAAATCGTAATTCCTCTTCTTATTTTACGATATTGAAGATACCTGTTTCGTAAATATACCTAGCATTTGTTCTGATAGTTTTTATATTATAACTAAAACCTATTCTTATTCAGTTGTCGAAATTACAAAATTTTGAACTTTGTGTAGAATTTTGAATTTTGCCAAACAAGCTTCTCTTCTGATTTTTGAGTCCCCATGAGCCGTATCATACTCGAACCAAAAGGAATACATAACCATGTGTCAATATAATTTGGACAAATCACTAGAATGAAAAAGGCAATTAGTATACCAATTGAAGCAAATTATATACTTCAGTGACCTAATTAACTTTCACTAATGTTTTCATGATCATCTTTGATGCTAAAAGCCAGCATACTCCCAAATTGGATATAAGAGGACTGAAAAAAAACAGATCAAAGACTGTTTCACGACACAGCTCTTTCAAGTCAATGATGCTTTGTTCTCCAATGGAGTGACCGACTTCTCTACGTACATATCTTTCCATTGCCTGAAACACTAAAGCAATGTTTCAAACAGTTTGGTATACAGAGCCTAAACTCGTGAGGGAAACTCATGCCTTGGCAGCTTTTAAATCTGTTTCAATAGTTGTTGTTCCATCATCAGAAAATATATTACTCAATTATTATTCTGAGAACAATCTCTGCCAAATTCAATGCATAAACCGCTATCCAAACTTTACCTCCATAACTTGATTTGTAGATCATTTGGTTTAGCGTCCGGAAGTAGCGCCCCGTCATAAACATTTCCATAAAATATTCTCTCCAATTCCTTCATCCACGTCAACAGAAGCAAGTTAACCTGCACTGTCAACAAAGATTAACACCATCTAATTTATTAAGGAATCTCAAAGATTTAATTCGAAACTAAAGCCTAACAAAACCAATTTTAGCACGTACCCCGGCTTTAGATACCTTGACTTTCACATTATGATTGTAGATCTCATACACAGACTGACCAAGATCAACACCTTCCTTTCCCTCTTCCTTCAAGCGCCGTAAAACAATCCACATATGGAGGACAAGCAACGAGTATGTTATTTTGAATGTTTTCTTCAAGTTGAATACCGAAAAAACAAAATACGGTTTTGAGGCTGAAACTGTTAATCTACAAAATTACAAATGCCTAAATACAAAGCTATTCAAATTTAATATGTTTTACATCAAAAACTCACTTCACTATTAACTAAGTACTACTATACAAGCAACAATACATTAATAAAAAAAAAACATAGAATATATTAATTTATCACCTACTATTATATAAACGATTGCACAATTACATATTTACATCATCCAAAAAAATATATTTAACAACAATAAAAAATATTATGCGCGAAACGCAGATGTGCTCCTAGTATAATATAAAGACATCAATAATACCTTTTTTACCATGAGTTATAAATAACGTATGATCAAACTCCGAGATTCTGACTGACTAATTCCTTTTTCATGAAGACATTTGTGCATTTGGTACCACCACCAAGGAGAATTTTCATACCATATATAACTTCTTTTTTTATTGCACATTCTGATACTGTTGATCTCCTTCGTTTTCTTTTTTATTTTTGTTTTTGAATTTTGGATTATTTTTTTTTTTTAAGTTCAAAATAATTTCATGAATCTCTTCTTTCTCTTTCAGCATTTCAAAAATACATTTCTTTTCATAAATTGTTATAATATCTTTTTGTCTATTGAATTCTTTAACATTTATAATTTTCTTTCATTTTTGACAAAACAGAAAAAAATATTGTTTCTTTATGGAGTTTAAACTACTGCTTTTACATAAGTTTTTATCATAAATTTAATTAAAGTTCTATACATTATTTAATATTTAATAGAAATGGTTAGACATATTCATATATATTATCGAAATGGTTAGATACACTTATAAATATTATAGTATCATTTTACTTTGGATGTCTTTAATATTTTGGAAACATTTTATATGCTTCTAACTATTTTCAAAGTTACAAAGTACTTAGAATTTTGTTAAAATTATTACCAAAAAAATAACAGTTGCATTTTTTTCGTTTTTTATTAATGAGGATATTTTCTTACATTTTGAATGAAGTGAGGATTTCAAATCAGAATAGAAATCAAATCCGAGTCTTATCAGTCATACAAGGATATTTGCAAGCACATCGTTTAGTACCCGTGAAGTCACATATGCCATCTGCCTTTGGTCCAAATTGAGCTTTGCATACTTGATCACATGTTCCACGAACAGGGCAGGGACCGATATATTGACCGCATCCCATATTTTCATCAACTAAATAAAAAACAAATAAAAATATTTGTTAAACTTCGCAGTGAACAAACCGAACCTAAAATTAATGGTGTACAAGTGTTAAAATTTTGTAAATATTGGGATGAACGTAATTTAAATATATATAAAGTTATACCTAGCTAACGCTAACATGACAATCAGTTACAATATTTGGGTCTTAACATTCCTACCCCCCCCCCCCCCCCCCCCCCCCCCCCCCAAAAAAATACAGTATTTGGGATATGTGCTAATGAATGAAGATAACACTAAAATAATTGTTCTGTGACAGGAAAACTTGAAAACACTTTCATGAATAAATCATAATAAATGTATACCTAAGCAAAACATGACAATGAATATGATTGGGAGAACAAGTGAAAAAGCTGTTTTAGCCATTGGTTGTTTTTTACTTTGAATAATAATAGACTTGAAAAACCTGAGGCCACTGGAAAAGAGCTTTATAGAATTACAAAATGGTCCATTTTAGAAATACAATTATGTTTAGAATGTTTGACTATATATTTAGAATGTT
This sequence comes from Brassica napus, assembly GCF_020379485.1. Taxonomy (NCBI): domain Eukaryota; kingdom Viridiplantae; phylum Streptophyta; class Magnoliopsida; order Brassicales; family Brassicaceae; genus Brassica; species Brassica napus. The sequence goes on along the minus strand of NC_063435.1, from coordinate 7,392,993 downwards.
TGACTGTATATATTTGACTTTTGAAAATAGTTTTTGGTAATCTTTCAAGTTTATCATAAATAAATTTTCATCTCCAATAGTTATTGATTTTTTTTTTAAATATTCATAATATAAAAAAAATTATAAATACTCATAATATAAGGGATGATTTTTAAACACGAACATTATGTTAACAACGTGAATTATGAATTCTTATTTTTTGTTCAGTTTAACTTATCATTGTTAGGATCAAATTTTGTCATTCAAGATTAATGGCCAAAACTACGAACTAACAATGAAAAAGTTCCTTTCAGTAAAAGTTTACAAGCCAAAAATTTTGAGTTAATAAATGCACATATATCACGCCGAATTTAACAACATTTCAGCTAAGATAAATTTGTATAAATAAAAAAAAATGCAATTCGGAGAATAAAAGACAAACTCAAAATAAGAAATAAGAAAGATCGGGGGAACTACGGAAACAAGACAAATAGGGATATACGGAAACATGAAAAGATAGCCAACTTTCGATATATAGGGGATGCAGTTTCTCTATATTTTTCCTCTCTTTTTTTTAATCATTTTCCCCGTTATCCTCCTACATTTTTTTCAATTGATCATCATTTTTTTATGCTTATTCTTCTTCCTCTTCATTTCTCCTTCTATTTTTTTGTTATAATTGTTTTCCTTCCTACCCGTGGTATATTTCTTCCTCCTTACTCTCTTTTTACACCTTGTGTTTCTTCTTACCCTTCGCAGTTATTAAAACAAATGAAGCAAATGAATAAAATACATTCTATTAACATAAATTGATTGAACTATACTATTTGTGCAATATATACAGTATAATATAAAAGTTGTATCCCTTATATACTAAAGCGCAAGTCGCCTCACCACTTAAAATTTGACACATGGAAAATCTTTTTTTTTTGTTGCTCAAAAAAAAGGAAAGTTTTTTTTATAAAAAAAATTGAAAAATACAAAGCAAAACATGTGAAGCAAAAATACAAAGCAAATAAAAATATGGAAGTTTCAAAATAAGACCAATAACCAACTTTTTTTTAACGATCCAATCTTGTGAAGCAGTTTTTTGTTTTTTTTTTTTCTTATCAACTATTTGAAGTCATTATCTATGTGTCAATAAGTTCTATAGAAACATAGTTAGTTTTGAATATTTCTTTGCATCTCCTATTTATTCTGGAGCCTAAATATAAATTAACAATTTCCTTATTTTTTATATACTAAAACATAAGTTGCATGACCAATTATATTTTTGACATTTCATTAATATAATTTTAAAATTAAAATTAAATACATCATTAATACAATTAAGATTTCTTCCGATGAAGACATAAAGTTAGCATAGGTCTCTCTAAACAGTTCCTCAATCAAAGCCACGATGGCACGATTACCACCATCTTTTCACGTAAATGGTTTCTTTTTGTGTATCGAACTTTAAAATTATTTCAACAAATAATTTTTTTACAAACCAGTCTTCGTTATGAGTTCTAAGTCTCTCACGGTTTCTTTTAATATCTTCTCTCTTTTTCTGTGAAACTTTTATCATTCATTGCCTAGAGTACTTTGTATGATGGGTTTTCACTAAGTTTCATAACGAGTTTGCAAAATATGAGCAAATAAAATCATTAAAACATCAATCTTTGTATTATTTAGTTTTTGAAACTATTTTAGTTTGCTATAGACGTGTATGGGAAATCAAAGGTACAAGAAGAAGAAGAAGAAGATATGAGCAATCAAAGAAAAGGGTGGGTGAGCAATGTTTTGGGTAAAGTTAGCAAAGGTTAAAGACGATTGGAAGAGTTGCATAATGTTTGACCATTCATAATTTAGGTAAACAATAATTTTGATTATTTTTTTGTCTTTACGATTTTGAAACTTAAAATTTTAATTGCTTTCTGCAATTGAATTTTGAAAATTCTCAAGTTTTGTTGTTTTATAAATTTCCTAGGTTGTTTTAATAGCTATCTAAAAACAAAAAAATAATTAATATTTTTAGATAACAAATTTTCCAGCGAAACCTGTAAATAATAATTCAAGAAAACAGTTTTCTTTTAATGAAACAAGCCAAAAAAACTCAGTTCAAGCCATCTCCAAAAATTAGTAAAGGACTATGAAATGACATTTCCAGATGTTAATCACATTTCCAAATTAATCATGTATCCTCATCTCTGAACTAATTTTATATGTCTGTGGTTAACCAATGATAATGTTCTTTTAACACTGATAAATGTGTGTTAATAGTTTGTTTATGTATATATATTTCCCTCTAATAAATCAAAGTTATTATACATGTAATTTTAGTGATATATAAAACTGATTTTGTTTTTGTAACAGAAAAAAGATTCCCATGCATAGCATGGGGTCAACACTAGTATTTTATAAAATGCAAGCACACACATACAAAAAGAACCATGTTCACATTTGTGTCAAATTGTCACATCCACCACCCACTTTATTATATAATTATTCAGTTAATATTGTTTTCCAATATAGGTAGTAGGCAAATTAACCCTTATAAATACCCACATAGTTTTGCAAAAAAAAAAAAACAAATCATTTTCACCAATATCAAACATTAAAATCAATCATGTATCTTCTTTAAATCGGCATCTTAAATAGTGTCATTTTTCAATTTGATTCGTTTTTATGGTATTCTGCTTGATTTGCCTAATAGTAGATTTTCGGTCTCTTCGTTACATCTCTGTAATGGTAGATACTCTTTGATCATATGCTAATTGGTTTATGCTTTTAACTTTTGTCACTTATATAATTAAGTTTTTGAAATTTACACTTTAACTAAGAACTTGCTTGGTTGAGTTTTTGAAAAACATGCTTTTGATATGTAATGAAATTTTGTTAACAAAAAAATTAGGAAATCATTAAAAAGTGTAAAACTATACATTTTTATTCTTCAATGCTTTCACATAATAATTTTGACAGAATTTCAATTTCAATATATTATATACTTTAAATAATTTTATATAATGACCTTTTATATAATAATATAAAAAGATAATTTTATATTAATATATAAAATAGATTATTAATTAATATTAGTATCAATTATTATTATTATATAATAGTACTAAATATTTAATCTAATAAAAATTAAATATCAAGAAATATTTCAGGAAAACCATAAGAAAATAATTATATATATGTATATATATACAGGATATTCTTGAGTAATTAGGTTAAATATTTTCTTATAATTTGTCTTATAAAAAATTTACAATTGTGCTAACCACTTATAAATTTTATTATATAAAACAAATAATTTTGTTTTTGTTATTTAATGATACACTCTAATGAGAGATTAAAAACAGATTTAGAATTCCGAACCGAACAGATAAAAATGACCATGAATCAAAACCCGACATAATACCCAAATGAGTGTTTTTCTACAATATTTTAGGTTTAAACCAAATCCGAATAAGTATCCGAGAAAACTTCAAAACATGAAAAACCCATGAAAATCACATAAACCTCAATTTAGTCTTGAAATGTACCCAAAAAATTTCAATGAATCTAAAACATGGATAAATAACTTAAATTTTTGGTTTAATGTATATTTAAATATTTGGTCATATGCTATGTTGTATATAGTTTTGAAGTAATTTTAGATTTTATAATATATTTAGAAAAACATAAATGGGTAGACGAATCCCCACCAAACCCACTAAGTTTCGAACTAAACCTCAACATAATTCAATCTTTTATGTATATGTGAATGACGTTTAAACATATGATCCAAAAAAATCCCAAACTCTTAACATTCTTGTCAAATTTTAATATATATATATTTATTTCTAAATTCTAATTAGTATACTTTTGTCAACAATTAGTATATTATTATTAAAATAAATAAAATAATTGAAAAGTAATGAAATAGTTTATTTTGTAACTGAAGCAATAAAATAGTTTTCATCTAGTATCGTCTAGGTTCATACTCGTCTCTAATCGTTAAGAAAAAAAAAAGGAAAAAAAAATTGGTAACAAAGGCAATTCACGAGTTAAGTTGGTAAGAATCAGACAAGAATGGTTACTGGCTTCAAAACACTCTTCTGTGTTTGGCTTCCAAGATAATTCTCAAAATTAGGGTTTTTTGTTGTGTGTGTGTCGGTTAAACTGTTCCATCTCCCTTTCCTGATCCTCACCCTCCACTCTTTCAATCGGACATCTCTCTGAATTCTAAGTTTTTGCGGAATTTTCGAAGGTCACTCTTCCGTTTTGTTTTCTGTTAATAGCTTAGAATTGATTCTCTACTTGTGGATTGTTTTGACGAAAGACCCTTTTTTTTTTTAATTCGCAGGCTGAAGGTGGAAAAAGCAATAGCAGTCTATGATGATCTCGTAAGCGAGAATGCCAGGCATCCCTCTCGTCACTCGTCAAACCTCTTCGTATGCCCTCTTTCACTTGACACACTTGTAGATTTTAGAAAGCTCGAGAAATGAGTCAGGAGAACACTTGTAATGAGGTTGCTTACAAATCGTAGGTGTTCAAGAAGCACAGATCAGATGTGCAATGAAGACCCCCGTGTGCATTTGTCTGAAGAGGAGAAGATTGCTGCTGAAGAGAGCTTGGAAGCGTATTGCAAGCCTGTTGAATTCTACAACATTATCCAGCGCCGTGCTATTAAGAAAGTATGTTTTTTTTATTTAACTCTTACATTTCTTTTGAGAATATGATTAGTTATGAGTAGCCATCCTAACTATTTCTCTCCTCTCTCTCTCTCTCTCTCTCTGGTGTAGCCTTTGTTTCTTCAGAGATGTTTGAATTATAAGATTGAAGCAAAACATAAAAGCAGGTAAAATTCGTTTTGTCTTCTGTTCAGAATCTTAATTGGTTTTTGTCTAGTTACTAAGACTATTATCTCATTATTCATCCGACACCTAAATGCTTTGGTGCAGAATACAAATGAGTGTGTTCCTTTCGGGGACTACAGATGCTGGCGTACAAACTCAAAAACTGTTCCCTCTGTATATTTTGCTGGCAAGACTCGTTTCTCCTAAGCCTGCTGCAGAGGTAGGCGTTTGAACCTCAGACTGAATTTTTCATTGATCATTACCTGATGTCACTTGTACCTCATCTTCTAATTGCTAACATTCTTTTTTTTTTAATTCTCAAATTGTAGTATTCTGCAGTATATAGGTTCAATCGAGCATGCATCCTTACTAGTGTCCTGGGGGTTGATGGAGTTAGTCAAGCTCAAGCCAACTTTCTTCTCCCTGATTTGAGCAGGCTTGCCTTGGACGCAAAATCAGGATCACTGGCTATCTTATTTATCAGCTTCGGTGATTAAGATTGAGTGATGGACAAATTTATTTGAAGACATTCATAGATGTCCTGTATCCAAATAAACTGATTAAATGATTTTTCTTTCTTGTAGCTGGTGCGCAAAACTCTCAATTTGGCATGGATTCAAGCACTATACACTCAGGTACTATTATTTTGATTATAAAAGTTATGTGCTATTTTTTTTCCATGTCATATTGTGGAAATATATAAACCTCAGTCCTGTTTAATAGCTAAATGATATAGCTATGTGTTGACCCTAAGAGTTTTTCAAAGCAGTAAGACTAAGATGAAATTTACTGAGTATTGAACTCGCAGCCCTATTTATAACGAACCAAAGAAACTGATTTTTCTATGTATACAATAGAGAAAGCTATGTGCAATGAAAAATGCAAGCACGGTTTGGGGATTTAAATGATATCTGATTTGAAATTCCTGTGTTTTTTTTGTTCTAACCTCATGCTATTATTGTTATTTTATACCTTTTTATCTTTTTATTTTCAAAGTCTCTTTCTTCTATGATAAATGAGAGTTTTTTTGTTGTTGTTGCAGGAAATATAGGAGGACATTGCCTATGGAGCAAAATACCTCTTCAATCGCTCTATGCAACGTGGCAGAATTCTGCAGACTTGGAATTGGGACAGAAAGTAAACTCAGTTTCTCTTGTTGAAATGCAGCCTTGCTTCATCAAGGTAAATATTATTTCCTAAATCTTTTTATTTAATTTCTGTTTAAGTATGTTATGCTCTTCACCATTTAAATGAAACCATTACTGGGTATAACTTGTCCATTTCTGCAGCTAAAGTCTATGGCTGAGGAAAAGTGTGTCTCGATTCAAGTTCCCAGCAATCCCCTCACCTCGGTAACTTTGCTATACTTCCATCCGTTGTTCTGAGAATGTTGTGCAATGGTAATCTTATAATTCTTGTACTTCTTGTTTGAAGAGCTCACCCCAACAAGTGCAAGTCACCATATCTGCAGAACTGGTTGGGGCAACAGAAAAATCTCCTTATAGTTCATTTTCATATAATGGCATCTCTGCCTCTTCACTCGTACAAATTATCAGGTAACTTTAGTTTAGTCTACAATCTTTCTTTCCTCATCTCATTGTGGTTTATTGCAATTGTATAAACTCTGTTGACCTTTCTTAATCTAGAGTTGTCAGTTTTCTTGAATTGTAAGTGTTACCTACAACTTATAATGTCGACTCTAAATCACAATGCTACATTCATTGCATAGGTTGAGAAAAGGGAATGTAGTTTTCAATTACAAATACTATAACAACAAACTGCAGAAGACTGAAGGTAATATTTTATAATCACTAACCTATGTAGGTAAAGACCAATTTGGTATCATCTTTCTTGTTGTAAGTAACATCTTGGATTCTGTTTGCTTTGTGTCTTGCAGTAACTGAAGACTTTTCTTGTTCAATCTGCTTAGTAAAATGTGGCAGTTTCAAGGTGGACTTTCATTTCCATTCTCAGTCATACCTCTCAGACAGAGATATACTGACAGCTATATTGACTAGTACTTGTAGTGATGCAATCCTTGTTTTTGTTCCCAATCATGTTGTAGGGCCTGAAATATCATTTGCCAGCAACCCATGATCTCTTCAATTTTGAGTTTTGGGTTAGTAACTTCAAAATTCAGTTAGAGATCTTTCTCAGTATTGTTTTTTCCTATTTTTATTTTGCCACTAATCTGCTCCGCTTGGGTTTCAGGTAAGTGAAGAATACCAGGCTGTAAACGTGTCTCTTAAGAGTGAGACAATGATCGCCGAGGTTAGCGCATCTTCTTTGTTCGCTCTATATCCATTAGTTTTTTCCGATGTTGATCATTTGGAGTGGTTAAATAGCATAACTGGAATATCCTTGTTATTTGCCACATTACAATGGCATCGCTGCTGAACTGTTAAACCTTCTTGTAGCAGTTAATGCTATAATATATTCTATGTCTGCCTAGTTTTTCCAATTTGATGATCACTCTTAGCAAAGTTTTGTAAATGTAAATGTTCATAAATTTTATTTCTCAGATCAATGAGGGCGGTGTTGACCCAAAGCAGCAAACATTGTATTTCTCGTAAGTAATCTGGCCTATTATGTTTCCTTTACTTATCTTACTAGCATTTGGATGTCTTACAGACCATAAGAATTATATGACAGTTCAAAGAAATACAGACGTAGGAAGCAAAAGAGTCAAGTACGAAGCTCAAGGCAGGGGCGCCAACTTGGACTAGGCTGCGAGGTGCTAGATAAGACTGATGGTTAGTGGTCGTTTGTAATGCATCTTACTTGGATTTTCCTTCTTTTTCCATGAGAGCCTGTCTAGTTTTATGTCTTAGTTTCTTATGTGCATTCAACATCATTGGATCGTTTGGTACATCTTTTTTTAATTTTTATTTTCAGATGCTCATCCTGTTAGAAGTGAGAAGAGCCGAATACCACCTGGAAATGGGGTTGGTGAGTCGTCTGGTCAAAGAGTTCTTCCTGCAGATGTGCAATCAGGTGGTGATCCAGATAATGTGCAGTCAGTAGTTGGAAGTACGATGCTGCAGTTTGCAAAAACGAGGAAGCTATCTATTGAACGGTCGGAATTGAGGAAGTATGGTTTTACTTTCTTTGATTCTCTATCCCAAATCAGGTGACTGATGTTTTCAATGTTTCTGTCTCCTCCAGCCGTAGCCTCCTTCAAAAGCGACAGTTCTTTCACTCTCACCGATCTCAGGTGACCTATTTCTTCTTTAGCTCTCTTTCTTATGAAGATTACAACTGATTGTGATTTGTACTATCGCAGCCCATGGCTATAGAACAAGTACTTTCTGACCGAGATAGTGAAGATGAAGTTGATGATGATGTGGCAGATTTTGAAGATAGAAGGGTATGAATATGATGATGCCAATGCAGCCAGTCTTGCCATATCCCTCCCTATTGAACTTTATAGGAGCTAAAGTGTTATTAAATAGTATGGTAGAGGTCTCAATAAGAAATATGTGAGCAAGCCCTCATGGTCTGATATGGAACAATAGAACCAGATTAATAATGTGCTTATAAAACGAAACTGTCTCTGTTTGTTCTCGGTTGTTACATAGTTTGACCGATTCCTCATTAGTTTACAGTGAATGATTTTTTTCTCTCTTTTACAATCTGAAACTCTTACTTTCTCTCAGATGCTGGATGATTTCGTTGATGTGACTAAGGATGAGAAGGAGATGATGCACATGTGGAACTCGTTCGTGAGGAAGCAACAGTACGTGTCTTATCTCTTCTTAATACGTATGATGTCTAGTCTTACTGCAAACAAACTTAGAGGCATATGTGTAGTTTGTGGAAAAAAAAGTGAACATTAGAGGATAATCTCAGGATAAGCATTACCTTGACACTTTGCAGAGTATTAGCAGATGGTCACATTCCATGGGCATGTGAGGCGTTCTCAAGATTACATGGACCAATCATGGTTCAAAGACCCGATTTGATCTGGTAATTTAACTCTCATTTCCTCCATATTTTTTAGTTTGACAATTGTTTCATAGAAGAAAGTGGTTTTGTTGATAAAGGTGAGTACTTGTGTAGGGACTGGAGAATGTTTATGGTGAAACTATGGAACCACGGCCTTCTTGACGCCCGAACCATGGACAAGTGTAATGTCATTCTTGAAAAGCTCCAAACTGAAGATCCAGAAACAACTATTTAAATAAAAGAGAAATGCCAACCTAAAAAAAGGAAATGAGAGAGAAGAAGAAGAATTTCAGGAGTTATTACTTTGCTTTACATAAAAGATTTAGTTGGTAATATATTACACTGGTTAGAAAGATATAATAACTATTCAGTAAAAATGGACTCTAAAGAATTGTCCAACGTTATTGAAAACAAGAAGGCGAAGAGAGAAGGCAAGAGCTTCTTTTGAAATGTTATTCAAAGGGACCAAAGAATTATCAGTAAGTGTTGAACAATAGCAGGCTCTCTCGAATGATGATTGTCTTTGGGTAAACTCTTAACGAATGTGGAGGATACTCTTTGATCTTGCGATCGAGTTCCCATTCTTGGTGATTGCAAAATTTGTATTTATACGTTTTGTCCTTCCCTTTAAGAAACGTGTTCGAGATTGACAACTTTTGTGAATTATCTTCATTTTGTTTTACTTTTGTGTCACAACAATACGTAACGACTCTTGCGCCAAGCACCAAACTGACACAGGCCTCCTTGTGTCGGGGTTCCTGACCAAAAGTGGCTTTTGCCATCGTCGCTGATGTGATGTGCTTGAAGAACAGGAAAACAAAAGTGGCTTTGCCATCGTTTTCAAAAGAAATTACAATTTTTGCTAAAAGAAATTACAATTTTTACCAAAAAAAAACCATAGTGAAGAAAATATATATCAAAAGAAATTTAACTTAGTACATATATGGGTTGTGATTAACAAAAGAAATTACAATTTTTACCAAAACAAAAAAAAAAATGGAAAACGACATATTTCCATACCAGAAGTTTCATATAATAACAGTTCCATATATGGGTCATGTGGGTTCGGGTTTCGAACTTTGACAATGTGTAGAAATAGATTGTACAACTTCTATATATGTGCAATTAAGACGAGGTTGAAAAATCGTGTGGAACTGTTACTAAATTTCTGGTGTGGAAATATGCCGTTTTCCCAAAAAGAAAAAAAAAATTACAATTACACCACAGTGAAGAAAAATCTATTTTCCAGAAGTTAAAGCGCATTGAAAATATGTTTGTTGTTGTGAGAAGTAAACAATACTCTTATATCAAACTCAAAGTGCTCATAAGTTTTGCTCATTCTTTTTCTTTACAATAAATACAAATATTTTCACGTATTATTCCGTTAGATGTTGCCTTATCGTAAGTCTCATGTAGTATTTACATCCAAATCGTTAACACGATGTTATAAACCAAACTGATTAAGGAAAGTTTGATAATTTCCAGAAAACAAGGGCGCATACGTGAAAAAAAGAAGAAGAAGAAGATGATAATATTACAGTATTACTGCGTTACAATGAAAGTAATATATATTACTGTCAGGTCTATATTTATTTTCTTTTCCCCGAAACAAGTTTTACTGTGTTTTAGTAGTAGTACATATAATAGCTGACAAATTACAAGCGAAGGCACTCATGAAACTTTGATTACCCCTCTGGTAAGTAAGTAAGTCTATAAAATTTAGAAAATATTGAATAAAGCTCCCTTTGTCTTCACACTCGTCACTCTTCAAGGGATATAATACATTGGATTTGCAAGTTTAAAAGATCGTTGAGACATGGAGGAACCCAAAAGATCACTCCACTGGTTACCTAAATTGCCTCTAATCCTAAATCCCTCTTTCACCATCTCATCCCTCTTCTCAGATTTGTACACCGTAGCCATCTTGTGCTGTTCATCTGGCGATCTGCATGTCCAAATAAAGAAAGAAAGCTCTAAGAATGTTCCAAAGAGCGAGACATGTGTTTCTATGAGTAAGAATATACCTGAGAATGAGCTTGTCCCAGTTCTGGAAACCGGCATTGATGAGGTTCTCAACAGTGACAAGCCTGTGGCTCTCTTTCCTCCCCGTAAGCAAGAAAACTCTGTACCCCAAATCTATAACTCTTTGGTAAAGCTTCAAGCTTGGTGCTATGGCTGGTGCCACTCCTCTCTCTACCCATTTATCAAACTCTGAATGATCAAACAGCTCAAGCCTGCATGCAACATTGTTCGGTATAGTTAGTAACAAGATTAAGAAACTAAACCAAGTTTTTGGAAATTGAGAAACTAAACCAAGTTTTTGGAGGTTAAGACAAACGTGTAGGTACTTTACCCAAAGCCATGCTCGATGAAATAGGGAAGGTTGGACAAGAGAGTCTCGTCGATGTCGAAAATCCAAGCATCTTTGCCGTCTCCGGCGCCGTTGAAACCGACGACGGTGCTCGCGAAGATGGAAGCCTCTTCGGAAACTCTCTCGAGATCGGCGACGTAAGCTTTACCCAGCACGTAGTCCTTGACGCAGGGCTGGCTCAATAGTGTTAAGGGCCCTAGGGCGAAAAATATTTTTTTTACGCTCTAAAATTTATATGTAGATAATGTTTAAAATATTTTTAAAATTTAATCAATAATATTTTGTAATGAAAATAAAATTATCTTTATATCAAATAATTTGGTCTCTTTTCAATTTTATTTATTATATTTATAATTTTTTGTATATAAAAATATAAATTTATAAAAAAATTGGGCCCCTTAATTAGTATTATACGGGGGGACACGGGCTTGGGCCCGGGGCGGTCGCACCGCTTGTCCCCCTAATAAGCCGGCACTGCCTTGACGTAGTCGGCGCACTCCGCCGGAATCGTGCTCCACGGGGCGAGGTTGGGGTAGTGGAGAATCAACGCCGGGTCGGAGAGTTCATCGGAAAACGCGGAGAAGAACAAGGAAACAACAAGGAAAATGACGTAATAAATCATCATCGGAGAAATCGAAAACACAAACTTTAGGGTTTAGTGAAAGTTCAACTGGTTCTTGAGAAGTCTGAATCGAATGAGGGTTTATCGAACCAAGGAATATAAATGATGGTTTCAAAATTGGGATTAATGGAGTAACGTAAGGAAGAAGAAAGCTTTTCTTTTTTTAAAACAAATCCAGTGGAGAAATGAAAACAGTCGGAAATTCGGAATGATAAAGACAGGACAGGACTGGCCGGTGACGTGTGTGAGGAGATAAAGTCTTTTAAAAGTGTCTGTTCGTTTTGAGGGTTCGGATCTAAAGATCAGATCCGATTGGTTTGATGATCCGAATATTCGTAGATGTTCTGTGGGGTCCACAGCTGGTCATTTGGTTAATGCCTAATCACAAAAGTTGGTCCTACTGATTAATGTATAGGTTCTTCCAAGTTTTTTCTTTTTTTTTTTCAAGAAAAAGGTTCTTCTTGCAAGTTTAGGTGTAGAATTCCAGTTATTTCTTAAATTCTATGTATTTGAATCGTATTTTGTGATGAATTGATTTAAAAGAAAATAATTGCTCATCTGAAATTTCCTAGAGTTATTCATAATTATAGTTTATTCAGAAATATCTATGTTTTGACAGATTCTTACACAATTATAAAATTTGGGTAGGTGCCTAATCAGAACTCTTTAAAACAAAAACCATACAGAAACTGGCATGCACGCATAGCTAACGCGCGAATACAATACCGTGTTAATGTGTATTGATTGTTAATTAAATAGTTTAAAAATTAATTTTTGTAAATCCTTGTTATGAACAAAACTTGTTTACACTTTTGACCAAAACTAAATATAAATATACATGCTTTAATTTGTTTAATTTATGTTCTTCTGATATGATTACTTCTCTGACAAGATAACAGATTGTAGACTTAATCACACTCGTTCATTTTTTGTATACTTTTTTTTTTTGCAAAATATTTAACATACACAGACTTCCACGCAATTATAATGGAAGTAGTGAAGTACTAGGAAAAGTACTTTTAATTAGATTTCATTTAATGACTTTAGTCTTCATATATGAATATTTTGAATGGTGTACATAATTATTTTACTTTTAAGATTCCATTTTTATCTACTGAAGTTTTCTAAATAATTATATTTCGGAAATTATATTAAGCTTAACAATTTATATTAGACTATTTGTAATTTCTATCTACTATCGCAGCCCAGGCTATAGAGCAAGTACTTTCTGACCGAGATGTGGCAGATTTTGAAGATAGAAGGGTATGAATATGATGATATGCCAATGCAGCCAGTCTTGCCATATTCCTCTCTATTGAACTTTATAGGAGCTAAATTGGTATTAAATAGTATGGTAGAGGTCTCAATAAGAAATATGTGAGCAAGCCCTCATGGTCTGATATGGAACAATAGAACCAGATTAATAATGTGCTTATAAAACGAAACTGCCTCTGTTTGTTCTCGGTTGTTACATAGTTTGTCTGATTCCTCATTAGTTTACAGTGAATGATTTTTCTCTCTCTTTTACTATCTGAAACTCTTACTTTCTCTCAGATGCTGGATGATTTCGTTGATGTGACTAAGGATGAGAAGGAGATGATGCACATGTGGAACTCGTTCGTGAGGAAGCAACAGTATGCGTCTTATCTCTTTTTAATACGTATTATGTCTAGTCTTACTGCAAACAAACTTAGAGGCATATGTGTAGTCTGTGGAAAAAAAAGTGAACATTAGAGGATAATCTCAGGATAAGCATTACCTTGACACTTTGCAGAGTATTAGCAGATGGTCACATTCCATGGGCATGTGAGGCGTTCTCAAGATTACATGGACCAATCATGGTTCAAAGACCCGATTTGATCTGGTAATTTAACTCTCATTTCCTCTATATTTTTAGTTTGACAAGTGTTTTCATAGAAGAAAGTGGTTTTGTTGATAAAGGTGAGTACTTGTGTAGGGACTGGAGAATGTTTATGGTGAAACTATGGAACCACGGTCTTCTTGACGCCCGTACCATGGACAAGTGTTATGTCATTCTTGAAGAGCTCCAAACTGAAGATCCACAAACAACTGTTTAAATAGAAGAGAAATGCCAACCTTAAAAAAAATGAGAGAGAAGAACAATTTTAGGTTTAACATCAAAAAAATTCACATTTCTTTATTCAGGAGTTTATTATTTTGCTTTACATATAAAAGATTTGGTAATATTACATTTATCAGAAAGATATAATAACTATTCAGTAAAAGGGGACTCTAAAGAATTGTCCAACATTATTGAAAACAAGAAGGCGAAGAGAAGGCAAGAGCTTCTCTTGAAATGTTCTTCAAAGGCATATAAAAGGGTCCAAAGAGTAATTCATAAGTGTTGAACAATAGCAGGTTCTCTCGAGCGGTGGTTGAGTCTTTGGTTGAACTCTTAACGAATGAGGAGGATACTCCAGATTAGGCCTGGGCCTTCGGTCCCCCATTCGGGTTCGGTTCGGTCTAATCGGTTTTTCGGTTTTTCGGATCTTATCATATAAGTCCCATTCGGTTATTGTAGAATTTTTGTACGGGACCGGTTCGGAACTAACCGGGTTCGGATCGGTACGGTTTTATAATTCAAAATCCGCTTAAACCCGAAACCGTATTAAAATCGGTTCGGTTTCGGATTTTAACCAAAGATAACCTAAAAAAAATAACCAAAGAACCGAAATAAACTATATATAACCAAAGATAACCGATAAAACCCATACGTATCCGAAAATTTTTCATTGAAAGCAAAATGGATAGCAAAGCTATCATAGCATAACATAAGTTCAACTTGAAACACACCAAACTGAAAATAGATAGCATAAGTTCAATAAGAAACAGAAAGCAAACTTAAAACAAGAAACAGATAGCAAACTAAAACAAGATTCTTCAACGGATGAAAGCCATGAACTTCTCCTCTCATGCTTCATGAACTTCTCTTCTCATGCTTCACGTTCACGCCATGGCATAGTCATCTTCTGGAATTGTGTTGTCCCCAAACTCTGAAAAGAGAGTAAAAACCATTATTACACAGTCAAAGTAGTACAAGAATTAAAGATAGAAATTCTTGATATTACCTCTTTCAAGCTTGTCCATGTCTTCAAGATCAGCAAGTATCTGCGCATTTGAAAGTACTTTTGACTCCATCTTGATGTCTTGCTTCAGCCACTGCTCAGTACACATTAGAACCTCAACCATGTAATGTGTAAGACAACTCCTATGTGGTTCAAGAAGCCTTCCACTAGTGCTAAATGCACTCTCCGAAGCAACTGAAGAAACCTGTAAGGCTAACACATCTCGGGCAATCTCAGACAAGATAGGGAACTTAGACGTGTTCTTTCTCCACCATGAGAGTACATCGTACTCCACTCCAAGCATCAGATCAGGGGTTTCCACAGATTCTCTGAGGTAAGTTTCCAACTCATCCTTCTTTTCTCTAACTCCCATTTCGCTTAATTTCTGCTTGTACCTAACATCCATCCTCTTGTAACCCACATAATCATCAACAAGCTCCATCCTCTCAATACTCTGGTTCCTACTCTGAGTCTGAACTTGCTCGGATGACTGAGATGCCTGATCATTTGGATGTAAACCGCCTCCATGTCTTGCACTGTACTCCTTGTACAAACTTCTCAACAGAGTGATCAACGACTCCAACATGTCATTATACTCAACGCTATTCAGCCCATATAACTCCTCAAAACACATCTTTGCAAGCTCCAACTTATTGCTTGGATCGAACACAGTAGCCACAATTAACATCTTGTTAATGTTCTTCACACCATCCCAGTATTTGTCAAACTTCTTCAGCATCTCTGTTGCCTTTGACTTCAAATCAGGATCATGGCTGGTAGAGAGACTTCTGAGATTGGTCGCGATAGTCACTATCTCACCATAGCACTTATGCGAGTTGAGTGAAGTTGAAGCTGAAACCACCAACGTCGAGTTGTAGAAAATCATGAGAAACCGACACAGCTTATCAACCGCATTCCAATCCCTTGGCTGAGGAGGTCCTGTCCTTTTGACTCCATTATCAAGCTCATAGAAGTGATCATTGTAGAGCTTGTCTTCTGTCTCCATCCTATCGAAAGCCACCTTGAACTTCTGAGCTGTTGTCAACATTAGATAGGTTGAATTCCACCTTGTCTTCACATCCAATGGCAAGCTTCCTCTTGTAATCTTACCGGCATCAACTTTCAGCTCAAAAGACCTCAATCTGTTAGTGTGTGATCTAACGTAGGAGATCGCATTACGGATAGCCACCACATTCTGATCTATTTCAGCCATTCCATCTCTAACTATCAAGTTAATGATATGAGCACTACAACGCATGTGTAAAAACTCTCCATCTAAAACAAAAGCCTCATCTGAACCCATAGCATAAGTAGTCTGAAACTTCCTCAAAGCAGAACTATTGGCAGTAGCGTTATCTACTGTTACGCAGAAAACCTTATCTATTCCCCATTCAGACAAACAGTCGAGAAGAACAGTTGATATAGTCTGACCTTTGTGATCCATGATATGTTTGAATCCTATGATCAGCTTCTTCAAACGCCAAGAAGAATCAATGAAGTGCACTGTCACAACCATATAACTCGCACCTAAATAAAATTTACAAAAAATAATATGTCAGTTTCAGATAACAAATAACATGTCGTAGTGATTAAAAGATTATAGCTAACCTGTTGTTTGGGAAACCCAAATATCTGTAGTCAGAGATACTCGTTGCTGGCTAGATATGAACCATTTCTTGAGTGCTTCTTTCCTTGCCACATACATCTTCACAATGTCTTTACGTGCGGTTCTTCTTGAAAGAGGAGTGAACAAGGTTGTCTACAAACAGGAAACATATTATATTAGTTACAACAAATGATAACAGAAAAAAAAAACATACAGATTAGAGAAGCAGGGAATTTACCTTCTCTACGAAATGTTTCCATGCTGCACTCTCAACAAATGATAAAGGCAATTGCCCTATCACCAGCATTTGATTGGTAGCTTCTCTAAACTGAGCTTCAGTCACCTTTGCCTTCTTAAGTTTCCCCTCATCATCAATAACGGGCTGCTTATTTTTCTGTCCAGCTAACCAAGCATGATGGTTCTTGCATACTTCAAGATGTTTCTTCAGATTTGATGTTCCTGAGGAGGTGAGACACGAGAATGAGTTCTGGCAGTGATTGCATATACACCTATCTCGATCTTCTGGAGTTCTTGTGTAATGTTCCCAAACATCTGATCTTGTCGGGAGGAGACGCTTCACTTTGATCGGTTGAGATGATGCTCCACTAGTTGGCGGAGTTTCTTTCCTCTTGCCCCCACTAGTCGGTGTTTGAGTTTCTCCTTCATCATCTTTGTTACTGCTTTCTCGGCCAAGAGTTGATGTTGAGTCCATCTGCAAAATAAAATTAATGAAACAGACAAAAAATCAGTTTGAGTTCTAAACTTTGTTACAACAAAATCAATCACACTAAACTTTGTTCAAACAGAATCAGTTCCACAAACCAAACCGTATCCTAAACTAATTTAACTCCACTAAGTTCAATCACATAAGCTCGTAACTAGCCTACTCGTAACAAAGAAGAACAAGAGTCGAAGAAAGGGAGAGACAATACCTCTGATTTGATCCTCGAATGGTCTGATGAAGCATGAGATGGAGAGGAGAGGTGATTTATAGTAGCCAGTTTGAGCGGCTTAATGATGAAAATCAAGAATCGAGGTTGCTTTTTCGTAACTAGGGTTCGTCGCACTCGCCGTAAACAAGTCCAGGAACCGAAGAGATTCTCAATATATGTGTAAGTGTATTATGAATGTATGTATATACGCGACATGTTATAAATGCTCGGTTTAAACGGTTACCTACTATGGATATCGGTTTACAACCGGTCCCGATCCGTAGTCCAAAATGTTGGGCCTTAAAACCCATTCGGTATTTTTAACGGATCCGTTACCGATCCGGACCCACGAGTTCGGTTCGGACTAGGGTGTGGGCTTCGGGTTCAGTATAATACGCCCAGGCCTACTCCAGATCTTATGATCCAGTTCTTATTCTTGGTGACCACAATATTTGTGTTTATACTTTTGTCCTTCCCTTATAAGAAATGTGTTCGAGATTGACAGCTTTATGAATTCTCCTCCTTTTTGTTTTACTTCTGTGGCACAACAATATGTAACGACTCTTGCGCTAAGCACCAAACCGACCCAGGCCTTGTTGTGTTGAGGTTCCTGACCAAACGTGGCTTTGCCATGGTCTCTGATGTGATGTGCTCAAAAGAACATGAATATAAAAAGTGGCTTTGCCATCGTCTCTGATGTAATCATATATTGTACTGAAGTCGAAGCACATACAAGACATTTTTGTTGTTGCCAGAAGTAAA
The DNA here is from genome assembly GCF_020379485.1 of Brassica napus. Lineage (NCBI taxonomy): Eukaryota > Viridiplantae > Streptophyta > Magnoliopsida > Brassicales > Brassicaceae > Brassica > Brassica napus. The sequence goes on along the minus strand of NC_063435.1, from coordinate 7,374,864 downwards.
CAATACTCTTATACCAGAATGCTTTTATGCTTTGCTCATTTATCTTCTTTATAATAAACATAAATATTTCGTTTAGAATAATAAGTTAACGTGTTTTTCCATAAGTGAAGTAAAAAAGAACAAACTGTTATGTTCATTAAGATTGTGTATATCATGAAAATATACCATCAGTTATTTGAGAAAAATCTCATCTTTTTTATTTTTCTCTGAAACAAGACAAAATTTTCATTTTTGTTAAGAATTTTCAGTTTTATTTTGGATATCGATATTTACATACATTGGAACCAAGAGGAAAGAATAGAAGATCTAGCATTTTTACGACCCATAATCTACTGATAATATCATTTACTGATATGGACACAACGCATAATGGTAAAACAGTATTTCTTGGAGATTTAAATGAGATTACAGTCAACCATGAGAAACAAGGAGGAACTTTAAGGAATGCCTTGATATTTGTGCAGTTTAATAATATGATTGAATTTTTTGGGCTACAGGAGTTCCCAAGTTTGGGTAATATAATGGCACACACTTTTCCCTTCTTCATATGTGGAATACCTGGTATTATGGTATCTGATCATATGCCTTTTTGGGCTACTGGTGTTCAAAAAAAAAGATGAGAAGGTAATAAAGATTTGCCTTATCGTATGTCTCATTTAGTAACATAGCCTAGGAGATAGCCCCTGTGTTTACCTCCAATTTGTTAAGACGATGTAATTAACAAAAGTTTAATAATTTCCAGATCTGCATTACAATGGAAGTAATATTACTTGTAAACTCTATATTTATTTTCTTTTCCTCGAAACAAGTGTTACTGAAACAGAGGATTCTCTGTCATTAGTACATAAAAATAGCTGACAAATTACAAGCTTAGGTAATCATAAAACTTTGATTACTCTCTGGGGAAGTAAGTCTACTATACAATTTAGAAAATAATAATATTGAATAAAGCTTCCCTTGCCTTCAATCTTCAGGGGATATAATACATTGGATTTGCAAGTTTGAAAGATCGTTGAGACATGGAGGAACCCAACAGATCACTCCATTGGTCACCCGAGTTGCCTCTAATCCTATATCCCTCTTTCACCATCTCATCCCTCTTCTCCGATTTGTACAGCGTCGCCACCTTGTGCTGTTCATCTGGAGATCTGCAAAACCAAATAAAGAAAGAAAGGCTGTAAGAATGTTCCAAAGAGCGATGGATACATGTGTTTCTAAGAGTAAGAATATACCTGAGAATGAGCTTGTCCCAGCTGTGGAAACCGGCATTGATGAGATTCTCAACAGTGACAAGCCTGTGGCTCTCTTTCCTCCCGGTAAGCAAGAAAACTCTGTACCCCAAATCTACAACTCTTTGGTAAAGCTTCAAGCTTGGTGCTATGGCTGGTGCCACTCCTCTCTCAACCCACTTGTCGAACTCTGAGTGATCAAACAGCTCAAGCCTGCATGCAACATTGTTCGGTAGTGAGTAACAAGATTGAGAAACCAAACCAAGTTTTGAGATTGAGAAACTAAACCAAGTTCTGAGATTGAGAAACTAAACCAACTTTTGAGATTGAGAAACTAAACCAAGTTTTGAGATTGATAAACTAAACCAAGTTTTGAGATTGATAAACTAAACCAAGTCTTGAGATTGAGAAACTAAACCAAGTTTTGAGATTGAGAAACTAAACCAAACTAAACCAAGTTTTGAGATTGAGAAACTAAACCAAGTTTTGAGATTGAGAAAACGTACCCGAAGCCATGGTCGATGTAGTACGGAAGATTGGACAAGAGAGTCTCGTCGATGTCGAAAATCCACGCGTCTTTGCCGTCGCCGGCGGATAAATCGACGGTGCTCGCGAAGACCGAAGCCTCTTCGGAGACTCTCTCGAGATCGGCGACGTAGCCTTCACCCAACACGTAGTCCTTGACGTAGTCAGCGCACTCCGCCGGAATCGTGCTCCACGGGGCGAGATTGTTGGTCTCCGCGGCGAATCTCCAGCTCGTGCAATGCAAATTGACCTCGTCTCCGTCGACTCTCTTGGGCTCCTCCGACGGATACTGGAGAATCGACGACGGGTCGGAAAGTTCATCGGAAAACGCGGAGGAGAACAAGGAAACAACAAGGAAGATGACGTGATAAATCCTCATCGGAGAAATAAAAAACACGAACTTTAGTTTTTTTTTTTTAAAATGAAAGTTCAATTGGGCCTTTTAGCAATCAAATTGAGAAATTTGAATCGAGTGAGGGTTTATCGAACCAAGGAATATAAAAAGATAAGAGTATTTGTACTCCCTACACACAACTTCCCACCTATTTGCATTCCATACCCTATTTCCCTTCAATTTTTTTCCCCCCAACACTACCATTTTCCCCTAATTCAATGGTATCCCACTCTTTTCAGGGTATTGAGCTAATTTGCTCAAAAGATAAATTGGATTAACGGAGTATCGTAACTCGTAAGGAAGAAGAAAGCTTCGATTTTATTTTTTTAAATTCAAAGGAGAAAGAAATAAAATAATCTAATCGGAATGGTAAAGACAGGACTGGCCGGAATGAGGAGATAAAGTCAATTTTTTAAAAGTGTCTGTCTGTTTCTGTTCGTCTTGAGGGTTCGGATCTAGAGATCAGATCCAATTGGGTGGATCCGAATATTCGTAGTTCTGTGGGGTCCACAACTGGTCATTTGGTTAATGTCTAATGTATATGTTCTTCCAGTTAATTCTTAAATTCTATGTATTTGAATCGTATTTTGTGTTATGAGATGAATTTTATAATAAGAAAAATGAATTGCTCATCTGAAATTTCTTAAGAGTTATTCATAATTATATTTTATAGGTGATATCATATAATTATATTTTGGCTAGGATCCTAATCAGAACTCTTTAAAACAAAAACAATAGAGCATTGAAAACAGATACTTGCATGCACGCATAGCAGCTACGCGTGAATACCGTGTTAAATTGTTAATGTGTATTGATTGTTAATTAAATAGTTTGAAAATTAATTATTGTAAATCCTTGTTATGAACAAAACTTGTTTGTACACTATTGGCTAAAACTGAATAATAAATATACGTGCTTTAATTTGTTTAATTTATGTTCTTCTGATATGATTACTTCTATGACAAGATAACAGATTGGAGACTCATTCAATCATTTTATATTGATTACAAATTTACTACATATTGTAAAATATACAAAAATGAATAATGCAATGTAATGTAATGGGAGAATAGTCAAATGATCAAAACATTTAACATACATAGACTTCCACCCAAATTATAATGAAATACTAGGAAACTATTACCCAATAGATCTATGACTCCAGTCTTAATATATGAATATTTTGTATGAGGAATTTAGCAGATAAGGAGTCAAATAACTGAAAAATAAAGAAATCCCTAAAGATAAAAATGTAGTTCAAATAAAAAGAGCACCTTTCCGGATAACCAAACATAACACAATATGATATTTGTATAAAATAGTTTCAATAGTTTACTGCAATATGATCCATTATAATATATTTAAAATTACTAATTTATTTAAATTTACAATTATAGTAAGATAATTAAAAATATAACAGATTTGTGGTCCGTGCATAACACGGGAAGTAGCACTAGTTTGTTTATATTTAGAAATTCCAATTGAGTAACAACCGTAATTAATTGAAGTATTGTCTGTGCCATGTTATATTGAATTTAAATTTATCATGATTTTATAAGTCATAAAGTAAAGATCGGATGTCAGGAAAAAGTGTTATACAAAACATTTAAATACTAATATTTGCACTGTAACTGATAAAAAAAATCATATATATATATTGATATGATCAGCACCTTGAAATAAGGTACAAACCAAAATACTTGATCTAAAACTCAAATAAACATCACAAAAAGGCAAAATTAACACAACATTATCATCTCAAAATTAATTTGTCATTATTATTTTAATTTTAAATCTGTAAATCAAATTAGAAAGAAACATAAGCACGCGGGTTCTAGACTAGTTTATGTTAATTACATATTAAGACTATTCTGTAATTTCTATCTTGCGGCTTGCAAATCAAATCCAAAAGAAAACAGAATCACATTTTTGAAATGTGACAAAATAGCATATCAGTTGAGAATATATGATTAATAAAAATCAAGTCATGGTCAATCTCATGTGTTATAGTACTAATACATATCATAAAATTAAGGATATCTAATCACAACAATTTCATATAATTGCTTCAATCATTCTCCATAATAATATCATAATCTCCAATAACATCATTCCTCACGGTGCGCTCGCTTTTGTTTGCCTTACTGATTTCTACGGCACCACTCGACAATGGCTGCATGAAGAGTGTGGTTGGGCAAAAGGGTCATGTTTTCTAAGGGGGAATCAGTCACCGGCGAGCTACGGTGATCCTCCATCCACTTCTCTATGGCTTTCCGGTCATAAGTGTATCCGTCAGCCGCAATACATGGATCCTTCATCACATCCTGCAAACATCATAACAACATTCTTCTCTAAACCAACCTGAGACTTCTTTAGCAAGCAAACCGATGACGTGATGAACAAGTTATATTACCTTCAGTAATGGGCAGATGAAATGGCTTGGAGGTTGCTTCGGCGCAGAGGCAATCGTTTTTCTTGCTTTCTCAGCAACCTTCTTCAAGCTCTCTAATACTGGAAGAATCTGCTTTTCCAGGTCTTGCCTGTCTTTAGCTCGGATCTCTGTACAATGCAGGGCTAATGCAGCTAGTTTCCGGGTCTCTTCCATTGGCCAGTCACCTGCTTTTTTATCAAGAATCTGTATCAGCTCGTCGTCATCGTTGTTCTCCATGGCTATTTCTACTGTATACGTCAGTGCTATAGCCGGCTGAGCGGTGAGAAGCTGGAGAATGATCATTCCCAAGGCATAGACGTCTGACTTTGGAGATAACATCCCGGTTCGTTGATATTCGGGATCGATGTAACATAATGTTCCCACGGGACTTGTCTGTTTGTACATTGTGAACTTGGTTGATAAGAGGTCGGTTTGGATCATTGTGGAGAGACCAACATCTCCTACTTTACTGACGAAGTTGCGATCAAGAAGGATGTTTGCTGGTTTAAGATCACGGTGGATGATTGGTGTCGGTTTTGACTTGTGGAGGAAAACTAGCGCTGATGCAACTTCCCAAGCGATTCTGAAACGTACAAACCACGGGAGTGGCTGGCTGTTGTTGACTTGGAAGATTCTATCTTCCAAGCTACCGTTCTCCATGTACTCGTAGACTAGAGCTCCACGCTCAGGGCATGCTCCTAATAGGAGAACCAAGTGTGGATGCCTGATCTTGCTCAAGATCTCCAGCTAAAAGAGAATATGAAAATGTAGGGAGAAAACGTTAGGAATGCATACGTTGGGGTGGGCACCGGACTTTTCGGATCGAAATGAATAACAAATCAAATTAAATTTAACGAATAAAATGCCCAGCCTTATATATATGTACCTCTTGATCGAATTGCTTGGATAGATTACTTTCAGGGGAATGCAAAACTTTGACAGCGGCGACTGTATGATGCAGACTACATTTGTAAACAGCGCCGTAAGCTCCTTCTCCGATCTTAAGATCTTGAGAGAATGATGAGGTTGCGGTACTGATTTCTTCCCAAGTGAACTCTTGGTATTGCACCTTAGGAGCCAGCTTAGGAGCCACAAGGCAGCTTTCTACAAGCTTCTCCTTCTCTTTGGCTTCGTGGGCTACTTTCATCTCAGCTTCTCTTCTCTGTGCAGTCTCTTTCTCTTCCATTCTCTTCTGCTGTGTTTCCTTTTGTGCTAACCCCTTTGTTCCTTGACCTTTTATTGTTAGCTCTTCCAACTTTAGCTCTTTTAGCTGAAACCATAACAAGAAAGATTTTATTTAGACACACAAACCCATTTCTTCTTTGAAGCTTCAGGAAAGACCTTTCTAGAAGCATCCAAGGTCTCTACTTGAGCCACTGCATACATTTCCTGAGCTTGTCTAAGTTCATCTCTCAACTTTGTAATTTCTTGGAGTGTTTCCTGAAATCAATGAAAACACACGTCTCATTTCAAATGCTTTCCATAATTTCACAAGAGTTTTTTTTCTCTTGAAACATTTTTTTTGAAACACCACAAGAAGAGGTTTAAATATGGAAATTTAAACCTACCTGGTCGTCTGTGAAATAATCTTCACCTTGATCAGTAACATTTTCATATTCAGGGTTGCTAGAGATATGACTCATACCGTCGTGTCTCTCATCGGTATAGGATGTTTCTCTCTTGCTCACTTCCTCTGCAGCATCCGAACACACACTTCTTGTTTCATCAGAATCAGTTTCCACACGGCCAGAAACCCCTCTTACTATTGTCGGGAGATGTTGCAATCTCTTATTGGACAGACCAAGAGACTTGGATTTGAGTGCATTTGTTGACGACATTGCATCTACCCAAAATAAAATAAAAAATGAAAATCGAATACAATATTTCCAATCATGCATACATGAGTCTCTCTGCTTAAAAATATCCGAACCTGAGATAGTCCCTGAACCTGAAGAACAGCTGGAGCTTCTCTCACTACCAGTATCTCTTAAAATTTCATTTCTCTCTGTGTCTGAAGCTGAAGGTAATTTCTCTTTCGAAAGAATATACACTCCTTTTGAGACAACATAGACTGTGCATAGGTTTGACACATAGTGTGATATCTTCGCGGTAATATCATTATTCCTGTGAATTTGTCTCAACACATATATCATGGAGAAAACACTATGGAAATATCATAACATTTAACCAGAAAAGATAAAGCCTTACCCGTACAAGCCAACATTACATGAGCGTCCAATAACAAGTCTGCTGATCAAATGCTGATTAATATCTCTGGTTATTGCCACTGCAACACTATTTGATTCTAGCACTAAAAGTTCCACTACAACCTTTTGGTTAACAAGATTCAAAACGTGTGAGTTTCATACACATTTAGCTATAAGATATCTGATAAAGCAAGATAAAGAAAAGAAAACCTTTTTACGCTCGCACATCTTCTTGTAAGGTTTCAGAAGTGTTTCTTTAGTCTCCTCCATAACTTGTCGTCTATAAGTAGCAGCCACGTCCTCTGGTGCCTCAGTGATAGAGACTATGTTTCCGGCTTAGTAAGGAAACAGAAACCAGTTTCAGGATCTTTAATTAGTCACATAAAGTCTCAGGTAAATAAGAAAATCTGTAGAACTTACAAGGTGTAGGTATAGAAGTGAGCTTTGGATGGATGTGAATCAGCTTGAAAATGATATTTTTCTCGGAAGCAAACTTCTTGAGCGCCCACTTGAGTACATTCTTGCTTTTGGTACTACCACTAATAGCTACCGCAACGGTCAACGATTGAGAAGGAGACGCATGATTAGAGCCGGTACTAACGGGAACCGCCGGTTTGGGTTCCAGATACGAAGTTTTGAAAAAGAAGTCCATTTATTTCTGAATAAATTGTCTTTTTCAAAAGCTGCTTGGAGCCTCTAAAACGTCAGGGTCGGCTCTGCACAAGAAGTTCTGCAACGCTTCAAGTCGTCGCTTATTTTTGTCTCAAAGCCATTTGGGAGATAAGTCAGGACAACATCACAACTGAAATCAAATCAAGATCCGTTTTGGTTTGGGAAGTAACCAAGGAACATTAGAGAGAAATTGTTATCACATTGGTCAATAAGGAATGCAAAGCTTTTGATAGAGAGAGTGCATAGATCAAGAAGATGAAATTTGATATTAATCATAATTAAATCTCTCAAAATTTCAATCTGGACAAGTTATTATGAATACTGATCAAACATTCCAAAGTCAAATTAGATGGACAGCTAGACAATGCAGAAGGTGAGGAGATACTTGCAAAACTATGAAAATGAATCATTTTCACAACTAGAAATGTATGATCTGAGCAGAGCACATAACTTTTGAACTTTACCAGAAACCCATCAAGTCAAGCATGATCAATTATAATCTCTAATAAACCAGAAAAAAATCAAAGCTTTGACCAACCTGATGATGAATAGAAGATGTCAAGAAACTCAAACCTAAAGAGAAGAAGTTGGGGCAGACTCTCTCAATTTGACATGTTGAAGTTGAATGAGGATGGAATCTTGTATTCTCTCCCAGAGACAACGCAAAGAACAGCCATGCACGTTCGTGCTCCTAATTTCATACACAATCAAGTCCTTTGAATAAACCACATCATCTTATAACGCTTCTTAAATTATTTTTGTTATTACTGTTGTTTGAGAATACAGTAAACATGAGATATGTATTCAATTAAAATAGAAATCACGATTTTTTTATCTGTGATTTTTTTTTAAGTAGACGTTTTTTTATAATGCTGATATATTATGATATTACATTTATGAAAAATATTACATAAACGATTCGACAACCAACAATACTATCTATTTAGTGAGGATCTACGCCTAATTGTATCATGTGATCTGTCTAGATTTACTTGCACCATGTTGAAGATCACTTGTAAGTCTTTTTCTGTAGTGTGATCCGTCCAAATTTACTTGCACCATGTTGAAAACGGGATCCGAACTCCAGACATGGATATTGAAGCCTTTAAACCTTAACCAGTAGGCTAAGATGCTTCCATTAAATAGATGTTCTCTAGAAAATCATATTTCATTTATTTCTAACTAACATTTTGGCATCTTTAAGATATCCCATCTTATATAATCCACACATATAAAAACTCTACCTTTAATAATGTCTTAATTTTACTTTTAACTATAAAAAATATGTTGACAAAAAATCTAACAAAATATTACTAAAAGTTCTAAATATTTTTTAATAAAATAATGCATGAATTTTGTAATTAGTAGTATAACAATATTAAAAATTAAGGTTAATTAAGTTTTTATTATGCTATTATCATAAACTTTTAAATTATAGTTTATAATATACTAAAATAGAAATAACAACTTCTTTTTATGTGTAATTCTTTTAAATGGACCTTCTCTAAAACATAATCTTTTATTTTATTTCTAGCTAACATTTTGGCATCATTAAGATATCACATCTTACATATAACAACTTCACCTATAAAACTGTCTTAATTTTACTTTTAACTATAAAAAATCTCTTGATAAAAAATCTAAGAAAATATTACTAAAAGTTCTAAATATTTTTTATAAAATAATGTATGAATTTCGTAATTAGTAGTATAATAATATTAAAAATTAGTGTTAATTAAGATTTTATTATAAAGAATATTTTTATGCTAGTTTCATAAACTTTTAATTTATTTATATTATATTAAAATAGAAGTATTATATGATTTAAATTTAAAAATTATGTTAAATTGATAAATTAACTTATTTTATTTTTAAAAAAAAATCATTTAGAATTTCATTCACCATTAAAATGGATAAAATTTGTAAACTATGTATTAAGTCTAAATTATTTAAACATATATAGCATCATATTTACTTATAAAATCCTGCTTTAAACTAAAATTGTAGATGCTAAAGTATCTATACTATTAAAAGAGAAGGAGTTTTAAAAAATCTACCTATGAAAAGTTGTTAGACCCTTTTATTAGACTTAACTATGTTTTTGGTCTCACCTTATATTTCTCTAACTATGCAATAATCAATTACCTTATATTTCTCTAACTATAAAATAATTAATACTCTTATTTATTACTCAACTTACTAATGATACACCAAAAAATTATACATAACTCCATTATACTAAAATATATCATCTCACCAAAACATGTCTCATAAATCCATAACCAAAATATGATTGGTAAATTTAAATACCAAAACTATATTGTTCCTTGGTGCCACCAACTTTGCAACATTTCACACTATCATTTATTTTTTGACCAAAAGCTTCACTCTATCATTTTTTCGTTGATCGAAATGTGGTTTTTCAAATGAATATGTTGACATTTCTAAAATATTTATCTACACAACTTATACATCATAGATTCTCCTTGACTAACACTTCTAATAATTTTGACTATATTTTAAAGGAAGTTATTTTGCATACAGTTTAACAATTTATTCTAAATATATTGTTAGAGATTATTTTGCGTACGTTAGTTTAACAATATATTCTAAATATATTGTTATGATGATTTTTGATAAGAATATATTATAGATGCGATTGAAAATTTATATTATTAAAAGAAAATATTTTTATAAATATATTATAAAAGAATTTATAACATCTATATAAAACTCTTTATTTTTTATCCTACCATTAACTACAATAACTATAAATAATTTTAATATTTTAAATAAATCCTATTATTATTTCTCATTTTGTATGATACACTTCTCTAATTATTTTTCTTATTATCATCCAATGTTATTGTTGTTATTCAATAACGTTATATACATCATATATTATGCTCAAAGATGGATATATAATATTTAGATATCAATTATTAAAATGAAAGCATATATCATACAACATATTATATCATGTCATCTAACATTATATAATTCTAAATATTTACAAAATCAAAGTTAATAAAAAACACTTTAGCAAATCATTTGTTAAAACAAAATTATATATATTTACGTTGAATTATTTTTTATTACGTTAATATATCAGAAGTTTCTTTCATCTCTTAAAATATTATTGAAGATATTTTTTCCTACCATGTCAACCAAATGCCGGGTCACACTTGATTGAATGTTTTTTCGAAGTTTGTATGCTTTAAATTAACGAGTTTTCATTAAATCTAAACCAGCTTATGTACAAGTCATCGTGTTTACTGGTTCGATGACGGGTCCAAACTTGATATAAAAGTATTGTTCTCATCTAATTAAAAATAATTTATTTTAAAATAATAGACGCAGTGAGTCTAATCAATCCATATAATTTTTTTGAAAAAAGTAATCAAACGATTAAAAATATAATTACATTAACTAACTAAATAAAAACAATAGTTTGTTTGGTATAATAAAATTTTGTAACATAATAATGTATAACAAGACTAAAATACTAATTCATATCATATATTTTTATCAACTGAAAAATAACCCGCGCTTTTAAGCGCGGGTCAAAATCTAGTATTATTTTAAATAACAAAGAAATATAAATGATCCTGAACAGATATATGTTCTATAGTATAACTAAATAAATTTTTAAAATATTTTTTATATGCAAACTGTAGAAATGAAAAATATTATTTTGAAGGGGATTATCTATTTAATTATATCAGATTATGAATTTATTGTACCGAACCTGAAAGTATATTAGTATGTAACAAGAACTAATAACAAAATAAAATGTATAAAAATTATTATATTACTAATTTCAAATAAAAAACCTAAATAATAAGATTACAGAATTACAATATATATAACATTGAAATGTATGTATTATGTATGTGTTATGTAGATGACTGTATGTGCTATGTAGATGACTGTATGAGCTGGGGCGGGCTTGGTCACATTTATAATGATAATTAGGCGTGGGCGTTCGGATACCCGTTGACATCCGGGTTGGATATTTTAGATTTTGGTTCTAAAAAATAACACCCGATAGATCCAATTCTAGTAATTTTTTTACTACGGTTCGGGATCGGATATAATTTATCAGGTTCGGATCGGTTTTTCAGGATCGGATATAATTTATATAATATATCATTTGGTTTTTTTTTATCGGTTCGGATTATACTGAAGTAAAATTCAAAAATAAAAAAACAGCAAATCATAAGAAACAGAAACGCATAATTGAAAATTACTCTTGAAAGTGAAATTGAGTACAAAGGTTTTAAACTGAAAATAGCAACATACGACAATGAAAATAGCAACACTTAAAAGTTTTGAAACTGAATGACATAAACAAAACAACAAACAAAACTAACACACGACAATTAAAGTGAGAGACATTGGAACAATCTTGAGCTCGACAATCATGATGTAGTGATGTGGAACGTACTACTCCTGCCAAAGAAAAGTTTGAAAATCAGGTCAAAAGAAACTAAAACAGAAGCGAATCATTGTAAACTAAGGGTTTTTTAGTGCAATACCTTAGAAGAGAATAGGCTCTTGATGTCATATAGCATATTCTAATGCAAGGATAGAACAAAACAAACTAATACACAAACAAAATAAAAAGCTAAACGTTAGAACTTGTAAGATAGAAGATGATATACCTCTCTCAGTCTTTTCTAATTTTTTGATGTTTTCAAGGATTTGTGCATTAGTAAGCATGCTGTTGAAAGCTAAATCCACATGAGGTGTGTAATGCATAGCTAAAAAAACTTCATTCACAATGAATGTCATGCTTAAGCTATTATTTAGTACACATCAATATTTCAACCATGAAGTGAGTAAGGCAGCTTCAAGATGGGCTTATGATCCTTCCATCTGTACTGAAAACATTCTCGGATGCAACAGAAAAAACCTGCAGTGCAAAGACATCCTTTGCAATCTGTTAGAGAATTAGGAACTTGGTACAGTTCCGCTTCCAAAACGAGAAGACATCATACTCTACACCAGACATCAAATCTGGATTCTTAACTCCTTATTTCAAGTATATATGCAGCTCGTCCCGATTGTCTTTTACTCCAATCTCGTTAAGCATCTCTTTATACCTTCGGTTAATTCTAAAAAGTAATCGGTGTACAATTTATCCTCTTCCTCTATCTTGTCAAACGCAACTCTAAACTTCAAAGTTGTACTCAACATTAGGTAAAGTGGAGTTCGACCTGATAGTAACATCTAAAGGCAAGCTTCCCCTAGTCATTCTACCGGATTTTACTTTTTGCTTAAAGGATATCAACTTATTTCCTGAACTTCTAATATCCTATTTGAATTGGTTAAATAATATTGGTTGATATTTATTAGAAAATACATAGTAAAATAAATAATAAATTTAATTGTATATATTTTTAATAATTTTAATATACGTAAATATTTAAAGAAGAATTTATTCGAGAATGGAGGGAATATATTTTAGACAACAAGTTATTAACTTTCAATAATATAAAACAAAACAAAAAAAAAATTAATTACGGTCCTCAGTTCGTGCAAAGTCTTCGACCGTGTGCCCAACCTTCTCGAACTTCCCTTTCTCAATATTCTCCCTGAACCTCAAATAATCCCCACATTTAAATGACCGAAATACCCTCCCACCTTCACCACCTCCAACAACTTCGTCAGGGGCAAACACGACTTTCTGATCCTCAAAGCACCAGAAGAAAGCAAGGGAGAATCTGTTATCCACGAAACTATGACGTTTCAACACAACCCTGTGTTGGGACGATCTCAGCCGTCCGTTGGTCCAAGCGTGTAATAAATCTCCGACGTTGACGACTAAAGCCTCGTCTTTAGGGTTAATATCCATGAGACCAAGCCCGTCTCTGGTTCTGACTTGAAGACCTCCAATGTCGTCTTGATCAACGATAGTGATGCAGCTCATGTCAGTGTGCATTCCCAGCCCTTCTAACAAGTCAACATTGTCTTCTTGATGATCTTGTTCTAAAGGGATTGTGTAGTTGTTGATCCTGAAGTAGCCATGGCAGTTTCCAAACTCAGACTTGTAATATTTGTGATGAAGATCCTCTCCAAAGCTAGAGAGTATAGCTTTCAGTATTTTCTCGCATAGTTCCGTCATCTTTTCTCCATATTCTTTCATCAACTCGCTTTTTAAAAAATAAAATAATAATAACAAAAACGATTAGGAAACACAAATCAAATTAATCACAAATTTGGTTTTGTTGTCAAGATCTAATAATCTTTTAACTTTGTGATAGATCAAAGCATCACAACATCCAACTTTCACCTCCTTTTGTATTTTATGTACAAGTATTATACAAAGACAAAAGGAATATATTAGTGCTTGCATTAAATGCTTGATTAAAGAGAATTCAAATATGCAATGCGCACTAATCAAATAAAGAGTAACCAATACATTTGGAATCAGATTTGTCTTTTGTTTGACAATCTTATTATCACGAAATCGTTCTACTATTTATTAATTGATGCATTTCAGCATCAACAACGAATTGACATAATGGTTAAAACTCTTAAATTACTAAATAAGGATTTTCGAGATTACATGTTCAAATTCTGTTGGAATATATTTACTTTTAATTTAATTTCGTAGTTTGGGCACTGCCCTAACCGGATGTTCGTTCTACTAAATCACAAATTCCTAGTCATTGAAAAACAAATATACTGTGGTGCATTTCGTTCAATGGTATTCGTGAATTGATGTTCTGATGAAAAAAAAACACTGCATGAACATCTCTAGTATACACTAAGCTACCTAAATGTAAACACATTAACATAAACTCTAGAAATTACAATCTGCCCCTTGGCCACTTCTTAAAAATGGTACTACTAAAATATGAACAATATTAATCAAAAGGTGGATTGCATGTAAATTGGTTGAGAAGGCAGCTTAATCATGGTTTCTACAATTTTCAAAATATTGAAAGACTTTAATTCAACTCATTAAATGACATCGTTTTGAGGGTTGTCAAAGAAAATGTCAACAAGCATCTGCAGGTTTTAATTTTATATATACACATGTAATAATGTATATATATATGCATACCTGAACTCCTCATCGGTAGCTTGGTCGGAAAAAGCATCGATGGAAGACTTGGCCGAAGCATAGAAATCGGGACCGGAGACACGGAGGCTCTCGAAGAAAGGAGATGCAATGAAACGAGGAGTATAATTAGATGCTCCCATCTTCATCTTCTCCTCGTCTTTGAGCCCGAAAATTCCACCGGAGAATTGACGGAGTTTCTTGTACATATCGCCGGAGATGCCATGGTTTGTCACGTAGAAGAAACCCCACTCCTTACAAGCATCTTGTAGCGACGTCAGCGATGACTCGTTTAGAGGCTTTGAGATGTCAAACACCGGAAGTTCCACAGACATCAGTTACCTGAAATAATGATTATGATTGATGTATGGTAATGAATATTTTTATATATGTTGCATCTTTATGTTGTGATACAAGTATACAACTTAGTTTCGTAACTTTCGTTTGGTGATTCAAATAGGTTTTTATTTGCGTGTATATATATATGTGTGTGTGTCGAGGTAGCTGGTTGATTAGAAGAAATATTTTTCTGTATTAAGTTTATAATATTATTTCCACTATACAATTCTTATATATTTTGGTTGAACTCTTACATATAAATCTAGTATTTATTTCGTGTAATAGTCAGAAACTCTGGATGCTAATTAATCTTTGTCGTCATTGCAATAATTTAAACCAACTAACATCTTTTTGTTCTAACTATTTCTACATTTTAAGATGTTTGGTCCTAAAGAGGATTGCGAATGGTGAGATTCTTATTCGACCATTTTAGTGGGTTATTTATCGCTAAATTTAGGGGAATAAACATTACAATTTTGAAAATAGTTACACCACTGCTTGCGTGAGAAAATAAGAATCCATCACCACCGTAGAACATGTAGGTATTAGGTTAGATTTTCAACCCTAATTAAAACGATCACATTACAAAAAAGTTAGAGGAAAACCACAACTGTAGATGTCTTGGGAGTTATTACCATAAAATATAAATAATGAATGCTCTTTTACTGCGGATAAATTTTGTAATCAAATTGATTTAATGATGAATATTTTTATAATAGCATAGATTTATATTTCGAAAATGGAATATTTATGCACATAAAATCTAAACCTAGATTATTATCGGTCTTCTAATTTATAAACTGAACAACAAAAAGAAATAGCTGTGTTCATTCGTTACAAAAATAAGGCAGAAGAGTGGTGGCCTAGCACCTAAATGACATATATTGTTATTTTTCAGAACACTAACATCGTTTTTTAACATAACAAAAATATTTAATCATACTTTCTTGTGTATATCATCATTGTTAAGTAAGATGTAGTTATTATAGTATATGATACCAAGTCTTAAAGCAATGAAACTTTGTTTATTTGTCCCCTTGACACACAACGCATTTTTAAATTGTCACAAACTCAGCCGAAATAAAATGGTTAAGGCAAAGACTACAGTTGTCTTCCCGTTGAAAACTGGATTTAATGAGAACATGAACATAATTTGAATTATAAAAATGATTTTTTATATAGTTCTAACAGTTATTAAATAAGAAGGTCAAACACTTACAGCTAGCTGGTCTGCTACGTTCCGGCTCTACGGAAGTTTGGAACTCTTCATCCTCGAGAATCTTAAACAAATTGTTTTCTCTAGTTTCTTATGAGGTTGCCGACTTAATTTTTGTTCTTTTATATTGTAAACTATTCCTCTTGTGAGTTTTCATCACACCAGAAGA
This sequence comes from Brassica napus, assembly GCF_020379485.1. Classification (NCBI taxonomy): domain Eukaryota; kingdom Viridiplantae; phylum Streptophyta; class Magnoliopsida; order Brassicales; family Brassicaceae; genus Brassica; species Brassica napus. The sequence continues at coordinate 7,358,613 of NC_063435.1, read as the reverse complement.
TTTTGGGTTAATAGAGGAGAAAAATATACTAGATTTAAAAAATATATATATTTACAGTGAAATGTATGAAAACTAATTTCATGGAGTGAGTCAACTCAGCTCTTTTTTATGAGTTTAAATTGGGGGGGGGGGGGGGGGTGCAAATGGGCACAGCTAGAGAAATCAATAGAATATATATAATTAAATGATAAACAGTTGAAATGAAACAATGAAATTGAGGAATATGACAAATATCTTCACCATCTCCATATAACTATTAGAAGAACACTTTTATTTACTTATTTTAAGTGGAGCTGATTTCCTTACTTTTCATCACAGATGGTGAAAAGCTAGAGTAAAACATTGTTCCATCCATTTTTATTTCTCTAATTGTATTATAATTTCCAATCTACAGTTTCTTTTATTTCTTTCTGAGTTATTCTTGGGTTCACCCCTTAGGGTGAACCTCTAAGTTTACCAACCAATAGGATTTCATTATTTTAAATTCGATATTTTTTAGAAGAGGAAACAAAATATTGTCAAAGATATATTATGCTTTTAAAATAAAAAAGTTAAAAAAATTAGTAGTTAGAGAAAAACGAATTTAAAAAAAAAAATTTATCGTCGTCAGCAAAACACTAAACCCTAAATCCTAATCCCTAAACCCTAAATCACAAACCCTATATACCCTTGGGCAAACTCTTAACCCTTGGATAATTCATACTCTAAATCAAAAACACTAAATCTTAAAACACTAAACCCTAAACCCTTGAGTGTTTAGTGTTTTTGATTTGAAGTTTAGGATTTATCCAAGGATTTAAGGTTTACCCAAGGGCTTATGATTTATAGTTTAGGGATTAGGGATTAGGATTTAGGGTTTAGTATTTTGCTGAGGACGTTAAAATTTTTTTTTTAATTACTACTTTTTTAATTTATTTATTTTTACCTTTTTATTTTAAAAATATAATATAACTTATAGCTTGATAAAATATTTTATTTCCTTTTTAAAAGATTTAGAATATGAAATAAAACAATTCTATTGGTTGGTGAACCTAGAGGTTCACCCTAGGGAGTGAACCCAAGAATAAGTCTTTCTGTAATCACATCGGACGATATTTATGGGTTAATAAAGGAGAAACATATACTAGATTATATTTAAAAATTTACAGTGAAATGTATCAAAACTAATTATATGGACTGGCTCAATTTAGCTCATTTGTAGAGTTTGAACTGTGGGTGCAATAGAGTACAACTACAAAAATCAATAGAATATACGTAAATGATAAATAGTTGAATAAAACAATGAAACTGAGGAATATAACAAATTTCTTTTCCATCTCCAGCAAAAATATCCGAAGGACACTTTTGTTTACAGCCACATTATGGTGGTTTAATGATTTCCACTAGATAAAAAGTTGTCATGTTAGTTTAGGTTAAGGATTGATTTCCCTTTTAATAAAAAGTTATTAAATTTTACATGTGGTCATTCATATATGTATCTAATATTTTCATTTGTATATTCTGAGAGACAAGAGAGTTCATCTCTGGATTGCACTTCTTCTTTATGATTAGTCTGAATCTTTCTATATATTCGAGATATTCTAAGATTAATTAAAAAAATACTTATTTTAAGTGGAGTTAGTTTTCTTACTTTTCATCACAAATGGTGAAAGGCTAGAGTAATATTACATTGTTCCATCCATTTTAATTTGTCTAATTGTATTATAATTTTCGATCTACGTTATCTTATGTTAATTGATGCTAAAATGTATATTTTAGTGTGTGGGTATATTAATTTGATTGTGTACGTATAAATTATATTATAATGTGGTTCAATCTACAATCAAATCTTTTTTAATTGAAACACATTAATTATTATAAGTTTTGATTGAAAATTTGCACTGTTCAATCTACACTCAAAATTTCAGCTAAATAAAAGTTCAGCTATATTTATCTTGATTATTTTTTACATTAGAATTTTTAAGATTGAACATAGGATAGAAAAAAAAATGAATTATTCTTTTATATTTTTAATTAACTAGGAAAAGTTTGAATTAAGTACTAATCATTCCTTATCTCAAAACCATGCTAATACAAATGATGCGACGTAAAACATTCTTTTTCATCAGTGTTCGAACTACGAGCACCAACTCCTACGCTTAACCATTAATATTTAATACACTGGTGATATTTAAATTTTTTTTGTCCAGTGCCTTTGTATTAATAATACTAATAGTAACCAAAACCGGTGATCATATGAAATAAATTCAAACAGTCTAGCAATTAACATAATATATATATATATATTATTTTCATTCATCATTTCAAATTTCTTAGCCTATCCAATATTAGATGTAATTTAACAATTGAAAATAATTCTATTTAATTAGCGAGTTAAATTCTAAATATTTTAAAGATAATTGGATTTTTCGATTTTATAAATTTCTTTAGTTATTTGCTTAAGATTAGCTAGCAAAGTTACTTATTTGGATTTGGAGTACATTTACAGTTAAAATATAATTTTATACAATAAATGAATTAGGATTTTTTTTGTTGTGGTTAATCAACAAGCGACAGACGACAAAAGGAAAATCAACAAGCGACATGTAACAGCATCTCCAAAAACCTTTATTTTGGAGTTTACAAAACTCTATATTTGAAGTTTCAATACATTTTTTTTCAAAATTAAAACTTTAAATTTAACTTCAAAAGTTATTTGTATTTTACACTATGATCCTTATATTATTGTCACAATTAATATAATTCCATACAAAATTATAAAATAACTAGCACATATATAAAAATATTATAGTAATATTAATTAATAATATTTTACAGTAAAATGTAAAAATAAAAATAAAAAATTAAATATTAAACTATAAGAACATAACATATTGTTCTATAAAATTATTTCCGCAATGTTCTTCTATCTTAGGTTACACAAAATTATTTGGATAATTTTTTATAGATTTGGAGGCTCTAGAGAAAATTTATTAGACAATTATTGTTGTTGTAATATTTAAATTTGTGTAATAATTATATTTTCATGTATCTTTAAAAAAAAAATTATTACGTTTTCTTTTGTAATATTCTTGTTGTCTAATTCTAGTTTAAAAATATTTAAAATATTATTTTAAATTTTTTATTTAATTTTATGTGTAAAATATTGAATTTCTTTTTGCTGTCTAATTCTAGTTTTAAAATACTATAAATCTTATTTTAAAAGTTTTATTTAATTTTATGTGTAAAAATTTTGAATTTTTTTGGTTGTCTAATTCTAGTTTTAAAATATTATAAATCTTATTTTAAATTTTTATTTAATTTTATGTGTAACTTTAAATTTATAAAATTAATTTGATATTTTTATGATATAAAAAAGTTGTAAGCATTAAAACAGTAAATGATAAAATACTTAAAAAAATCATAAATATGATGTGTAATTAATTCTAAGGACCAAAATGCAAAAAAAAAATATGAAACTTCAAATTTGGAGTTTTGAATAGTAAACTTTTATATTTGAAATTTTGCAGATTAAAAAACTCTATATTTAAAGTTATAGAGTTTTTCTTGGAGATGCTCTAAGTACGGTAGGACCGTAGGAGTGTGAATGGATATTTGAGTGGTGTAACTAAGAGAACAAGAGATCCCCTAACTCGAGTGTATATCGGCTGGAGATCTGTTGACTAGGCGTTTTTATTTGAGACAATATAAAGTGACATGAAAAAGATGCAAAAGTTAATCTGTGCAGAGCACATAATCTCTTTTAATAAATAAGAAAAATCCAAAAAGGAATCACATTCAGAGAAAAAGTAAGAAAAATAGTTAAACAACAAAAATAAAGGAAATTTACTTTTATAAATATACCTGAAGATTTCTAAACACAATTCAACAAAAAAAAAAGATACATATAATCTATTGACAAATCTCCTAACTAAATCACCACATATTCCCAAACCGCCACTATTTTTGTTCTCCATATCAGTATAAACCTTTTTAACATTAGTTTAGGAAATATGACCATTATATAATATCAAATGTAACTCTAATGCAATTTAGGCTAAACAAATGTTGATGCAACTCAAAAATAATGTGTGAACATAAGTCAGGGGCTGACGCTGCCGTGATAGCCAACTTTTGTAACCCTTTCCGTCAAATTTCTTTGGGCACAAGTGATTGACTATCAGGCCGAAACTCATAACTATGGCATATATATATATATATATATATATATATATATATAATTTTTTTCTCTCAAATTGATTTTTGTACATATGATATGCTTTATAATTTACCACTTGAAACAGAAAACTACAAGTGGATAATAAATTAAAATACACCACAAAATTTAGGAGTGGCAATTAGGAAAACAATATATACAATTGTTTCGTTTGTTGACAAAACATTGCTTTTTAATGGGACTTTCATTCTATGTATATTGAATTAATTAGCCCTTGTGTTTATTTATTTATCACTGGTTTTAGTACTTACTATTTTAATTCTTACATATAAACATGTAAATAGAACAAAAATAAATAAATAATTGTTGTGATTTATTTATTTTTGGCTAACTACATAGCTATAACTATGCAATATCACACACTATAATGTATATTGAATCGTGGAAGTCCAAACTACTCAACTACTGCTTTACCATAATGCATGAGCATAACCATACTTTATTTTAGGTTCAAGTATAAGTATGTGTTTCAGATTGATATATTTATGATGTAGAGAACAAAATCGGTGTTGTTATGAACATGATACCATGGATATTAAATTCTTTGTCATTGATGGAAAATGTCTAACCTTCCTCAATGTACATAAATTACCATCATGTGTACTTAATTTGATTAAGCCGATCCCAACAATCTTGCAGAAAAAAATTGTTTGCCAATCTATGCGTCTGGTAGCTTTGCGTACTCTAAAATTCACATTATCCTCGGTGTCATATGGTAGGACGCCCTTGTATCTAGAACTCAGACATTAGAGTGTGTGTGTCCATGCATTGGCGGAACTAGCTAACAACCATGTGGGTCAATTGACCCATATCAATTTTAAGAATTAATCAAATGTAAGCATAAATTTGTAATATATCTTGATTAATTGGTTGAGTTTCAGTTGTTTGACACCCTTAATATCTAGCTAATTTCATATATATAAATTTTTGCCCCATTGGTTTCTTTTCCTAGTCCATCACTGTGTCCATGCGCAACAAAAGCAATGTCGTCATACTTCGTCTAATCCTCGCTATTGCAATATACCCTAACTGCTGCTCCTTCTTCTTTAGTCAGCCTGACTTCTAATGTCCCTTCTCTTTGCAATAGTTGCAAATATCTCATGGCTAAGGACCCCTTGGGAATGATTTCATGTCTTTCAACTTCCTTTGGTTTCCACTGGCTTTTACATCCTGACAAACAATCATCAAGCCTGATTGTATGTCCCTGACATGGATGATTTATGGTGCAATCCCGACTATGAATCCTAATCTAACTTCTTCCAGTTTCATTGTATCTTTGCGAATAATGAACAATTGCACGATGTTCTCGAAGAAGTTTGGCAGATATATCGACATGATTAGTGCAACATCTTCATCCTCCACCTTAACATTGATGTTACACAGCTCTATTAATATCGATTTTAACTTGTTAAGATAGTCTAGAATCTTAATACGTTCTTGCATACGCATGGAGAAGATGTGTTGCTTCAGAAGTAGCTTGTTTGTCAGAGATTTGTCAGGTATAAACTTTCAAACTTCTTCCACAAAATAACATTGAGTTTCTCATTCGGCACTTCAAAATGATGTATGCTAGACATAACAAAATTATTGAGAACGCCTTTGCTTACATAGCCTCCAAATCAGCAACATCAGATTTCTTTTACTTCATCAATGCTTGAATCTTAATCTACCAAAGACTAAAGCTATTTGTCACATCAAACTTGTCTATCTTCGTGTTTATCCCATAATCTTCTCACTAGATCAAAAACTTTTACTCTGATGCCAGTTTGTTGGTACAGACTTTAGAAGGAATAAATGCTGAACAGATGTATAAAGTTGTGAAATAAACAAGAAAGTGATGTAATGTGATTCACTAATTTGGCTACATTCACGGACAACGAGCATTGGGTTCAGGGCCAATAAATTTGTAATCATTTCAGAATGCAATTAACAAAAAGATTAGCTGGTTAAGTTGGTTTAAAGTTATTGAATATTGGCTTAGGCACCTGAGATCAAAGTGCAAATTTTCATTGTTTTTCGTTATTTTTTAAAATCAAATTACTAGAAAAAGCAATAGAAATTACAGAATCATAGAAGCAAATCACACTTTCCATATTTTGTAATATTATAAGAAGGGAAAAGCAACAATCAATATTGATTAACAAAAGTCATTCAAAATAAAACAATTAAACCTCCCCTTTTGATAACACGAAAAAATATCCATTTTATTTTATTTTTTGGTTTTTTCAATTATATTTCTGTTTATTAAATTTTTGTTTTAACATTAATTTTACAATTAAAATTAAAATTAAAAATTTTTCGATAAAATTGTTTATAAAATTATATAGGGCCAAATTTTTTTTTACCGCATCTTACTTTATAAATCTCAGGATCGACTCTGAGGGCATTAAGAAAAATGTTTAGGAACTTTGGCTTAAAAGGTTGTATTCATATCTGATATTAAAAATGTGATACAAAGCTTATTTGGACATGAAGTTTGGTACATGCACACTCTAACCCTTGCTCAAAATATTGTTGTACTAACTACAATGTGATTTTGACAATTTCAAGATGGTCTTTTCAGTCCAAAGATTGAATCAGACAAAGAAAATGGCACTGAATCAATACTTTATGGTTCCTTATACAAGTAAAGTGCTTGCAAATTTCATGTACACGGTAACACAAGCGACAAGAGTGATTTTAGGGCACTTAATTATTTGATCACAAACAAAACTTAAGGACATGTTTACAAATGCTTTCTCATATGTTCTAAAGTTCTTTTCCTTACAATTATTGTCACAAAAATCAAAACTAACATATATGCTCTTCTAACAACATTAAATTTTATTTCTCTGTATTTACTTACACATTTAAATTTTTTTTTTTTGGTCAACACTTACACATTTGTTTATATTTAACTAATTGCATTGAAATTTATTTTTCGTAAATTTTTATTTGGCAGTCGATTTTTATTCCTTTTATGTACTTAAATATTTTAATTATACATAATATTTTTATATTAGTTCTTTTTCTCTATTTGCTTTTGTAAACAGTGAACCCTTTGTCAAAAAATAATAATTAATAAATTAATTTCTTTAAAAAAATTTATTTCTATATTTTAACATATTGAAACATTTAATTATTTTGTTGTGCCTATGGGAGTAAAAGCTCTAAGCAAGGCTCTTAGCAAACACACATAAAATGTGCCTCTTAATTTGAGATATATAATGTTTATTTTGAGGCTTCTTTTCAGTATTTTTCTATATTCTTCTACGATATTCCTCTGTTAGAACAAATTTACCTTTTGGAAGCATAACACATTTCTAATTTTTTTCCAACTTCTATTATTATAAAAAAAAATTGAACTTTGTGAACCGAAAATTATAACCGGAGAACCCATCCGAAATACCAAAATTTTAAACTGTAAGTTAAACAGCTACCACGGCTGAATCTAAGAGGTCCGTATTATCGTTGACCCAAAGAACAGAATCGGACCGGATCAGTACAACATTCTCAAACTATTATTTCTACAGTTCAATGGGGACATAACTAATCTGCGTGGTAGATTATCAAAATCAATTTTGCAAGAAATGAGTTTTAAAATAAAAAGCCTTGCGAATTGAATAAGTATATAACCGTATCAATAATAGAAATGGTTCAGTAAGACAGAATCATTTGGTCCCAGTGTTTCAATCTTCAAAATATTTTCCTATGATATATAAGTCCATTCAAGACATCCCTCTATGAGACATAAAGTAAAGAGGAAAAATAAATCAAAATCCCCAATTATTGCTCCCATAAGAATAAGGGTCCCTTCTCTTATTATCCGTACCTTAAATTCTATAATAACTGATAGTTGTAAAAACCTGCTCGCTTGTGGTTTACCATTGAGAGCTTACTTGTAGGGCAAGTAAGATCGCAAGACTGATGACAGCTTTAAAGGTCAAAGAGATTTGTTGGAGTTTCTGGGGAACGAAGGGTGAATGGAAAAGGCAGGACGGGAGATGGTCGGTGACTCGGCGAAGAAGCAAACTCATCAGTATCAGTTGCAGCAACAAGGGCAGGCAGTTTAGGCCAGGAGAAACTCGCCACAGGCCTGCAGATTCTGAAACCAGTGTTGTGTATAAGTGATGGTTCTCCTTGTCGACTATCTTTCCTAGCTTTTTGAGGTGACTCCGTGATTTGATTTTCCTTCACTTCTCCTTCTTGTGTCTTAAACATTGGTGAATCCTCTAGTAGAAAAGGCATCTCCGTTGAGTCTGGCATCCTAGGACAGTTCTCGTCCACTGTTTTCTTAAGCCATCCCATGTCTTCCTGCAATATTTGCATCCATCAAACACACAAATGTTTCATCAGCAAAGTGGCATATCTTTGATCACGTACATACACCAAATGGACCCTTTTTTAAATTAGGTTTATTGCTACATATTAGGCGTATGTTTGTTTTGACAACTTAATAGTTACTACATCATAGCAAATATAGAAGGTTTCACTTTTGAGTAAGTTCATATACAACTAGCCAGAAGAGTGTTTGTGTTTGGAAACTCAATCTTGGGATATATTTACCTCCATTTTGCGCAAGGTTTCTGCAATTACCACTAGCTGGTCCTCAATTTTGGATTTCTTCTTCAGCAGATCAGCGTACATTTCCTGAGACGAAGCAGCAGAAATGTTCAAAAGACAGTAGTATCACAAGATAGAAATGAATTGAGTTCTTTACCTTTGCTGGAGTCATCATGCTATCATGGTCCACGTTCTGACTAGTAACACAAGATTTAGGTGTAGTCATGATAGCAAGCTCCTCCTCCTCTTTCTTTGACGCGAGTTTCTCCATCTCTCTGTTCAACAACAAGACAGACATAAGCGACAGTTGCTATAATCATATATAACCAAGCCAATAAGTTGGACTTGTACCTTTTCAGGGAAGCTAATTCTTCTCTGATGTCACGGATTTCACCAGCGCAGACAGGATCTTGAGTAGGACTATCACCAATCTTCCAACCAAGTGGAGGTGTCCAATAAGGATCTTCGACTCCAGCTTCTTTCCTTAAGTTAACCAAATCAGAACTCTCCAACCAATACTCCATAGCTCCATCTGCATTGTGTTTTCTCCTAAACCGGTCTTGACCTCCAGGAGCCACCTTCCCCGCCATGTGCTTAAGCAGATGATCTAAAAGACCCGTGTCCCCAATCAGCTTCCTTGCTTCTGCCCTCAACTCTGCCCTGAGCATGGAGTTACCAAACACTGCGTTCTTCTCCTTCATCACTTTCAACATGTTCTTCTCAGCAAGTTTGTACCTTCAACATTAAAAAAAAAATCAGACGAATCCAACAACTCAAAGATGATTAAAGATATGCTCTTTTCTTTACCTCTCAACAGACCATCTGTCAATAAAGCTCTTCTCTGATCTCCTCGTATAAACCACAATCTGATTCTCCTTCTTCTGCTCAGATACGTTGAATCTTCTCTTCTCAGCTCGAAGATCACTGCTTTCAATCTCATCCCTCTTATAAACCACGATTTGGTTTTCCATCTTCTGATCAAACACCTTAGCCCTCTTAGCGAGAGTCTCAGCCTTGGATTCACTCACCTTCCTCTTACCAGTGACATCATCTTCCTCCTTGAGTCTACTACAACTCTTGTTGTTGTTGTTATAGTCAATATGGCGGCTCTGGTAACGGACGCGCAACCTCTTCCCCCACTTGATCATCCCTCTCGATCTCAGCTCAGACCAGCACTTTCCCTCAGGCGAAATCGCGCGGTAGAGTCTAGCCTTCGCCGGATGAGAATCGTCGGAAACCCAGAAACTCCAGGACTTTCTACTCAGAGAAACCTCGTGAGGTGGGATTCTTCTGTAGAGCAAGTCTCCGGCTAGATCCGCCGTCGTCACATACCCCTCGTCCAGAACCGGAAGAAGACTACCACCACCACTCTTATTATTCTTATTCTTATTCTCCGGTTTAGTCCGGTTTAGTCCGGCGAAATCGAAATACGATCTGAGAGAGTACATGCTCGGGTAACGGAGAGTCACGTGACGTCCCGTGACTTTATTCACCTGAGCAAAAATAAAAAATAAAATAAATAAATCAGTCTTTGAGAAAACGTGAGGAGAGAAGGAAACAACGTGAGGTTTTACTACCATGACGATTCTGATGGATTTGAGCTGCTCCGGCGTCGATGATCTCAGTGGGAGGACGGAGGAATCGATTTCGTAGTAAGATCCCACTCTTATATGCGATGGCGGTGGCGGCGAAGGGTTTTTAGCGGCGGAGGCTCCTCTGATCGGATACCTTTTCACGAACATCGTTTCCTGCACACGAGTGTACGTACAAACACACACTCAGAGGTTTAACTTTTTTTTTTTTTAATTGCCGAGGAAAATCAGTTGATGATGCCTGGAGAATATAATAAAGCTGACTAATAACAATAAACACACACGCGCTATCAGGTGCGCGCGTGGGAGACAGTAAGGAAACACTGTCAACGTCACTAGACCAACGACGATGATGATGATTTTATTTCGATCGTCATGAGAAAGAGACAATTTTTTATTTGTTTGGGTTCATTAAATAAAGAGAGAGAAAGCTTACAATCATGATCTTCTGCTCCTTCTTCCGTTCGATTTCCCTGGAAAATGTAAATCTGATTCAGTGAACATGAACGAGTTGGTAGAGAGAATCGGAAACAAACGAATAATTTTATTTTTCTCACCGGAAAAAAAATAGAGCTTTTTCTCTGCTGAGGAAGGACGAAAACGGAAAAGAAAAGAAAAAAAGCTTCGAAATGTCGCTTTCGTTAAAATCTACATATATAGAGAGAGAAAGGGAGAGTGTGGTGTGTGTGCCTGATATGCGTGTGGCATGTCACGTGAGTCTTTTGCCTGCGCTGCAAGTTGAGCTTAATTGACATTTTTACCCTCAAACCGCCTGTTACTATGTAACTGTGCTCCTTCGCGGCGATTTATTTGTCTGTGCTCGTTCACAAGGTAGAGAAAATATTGGCATGTGCAGTGAGGCGACGGATTGGTGCCACGTGTTACTTTTGGAATTTGTGAGATATTTGACGGTGGTAAAACATGAGGGAATGTGGACTCGACTGTACCTGATAATAACTTTGTGTTTCCGTGTGGTTTTGAGGTGTTACGCACGCGCCTGCGGTTCTCATTCCGTTATTTGCCTACTGAGCCTACTACTAGAGTCTACAGCGAGGACCGACTAACTACACTTGAGAATTTCAAAATCTTTCTATTTGATTTCGTACATATGTATCCATAATCATTGATTTACTATTTCGCAAAAGAAATATTGTAGATTTATATAAGTTTTGTTTTGGCAAATCCAAATTACAGACCTAACTTTATTCACGTATATTTTGTTGATATGACAAATTCGTTTTTTCGATACAACACTAAATTCGTTAAGCAAAAAAAACAACACTAAATTCTTTATCATTAATTTGTTGAAATGATATAAAACTTATTTTCTAGCTTCAATATTTTTTTTCTGGGCTCAACTTAATCCCACGCGCGCGTGCGATTATCATTCCGTTATTGCCTACTCCTAGAGGTCTAGAGCTGAAATCAGATTTTCGTACTGTATCTGATTTGATACATGTCATAATCATTGATTTATATTCAATAAAGGGAAAATATTGTTTTATGTAAGTTTCTTTTTTTTATTGACGAAACAAGTAAGTTTCATTTTTTCGTCAAAACAAAATTACAAACCTAGCTTTATTCATATATGTTTTTGTCAAAACAAAATTACAAACCTAGCTTTATTCATATATATTTTTGTCAAAATGAATTTTTTTTCATTCACACAAATTCGTTTATCATAATTCAATTTGCATGAAAATATGGTATATTTAATATAATGGTTCAAGATGTATTTGATCCAATTGAACATTAGACTAAAGCCTAAATACTTCGATTGCTCCCAAAAACAAATTCTTTAATTCCACTATTGCTTTTTAAAGAAGTGATCAGAAGAAACAAATGTCCAGATATATATTAGCTATGACCTCGTCTAGGAGGTGTACTAATCAATGTTTTCTTACATCAGATGTAGTGATGTACATACTAATCAATTTCTTGTATAACTATTTGTTGTGATTTCTGTTCAGAATCTTAGATAAAGAATTCTTTCAAAAAATATTACTTTTAAGAAATTAACTAATGCTATTTTAAGCAATATATACTTATTTTCTTTTAAACTAAAGAATTATATCGACCGAAGTGCGTTACCCCGTGCATATATACACAGACGAAAATCAGCTATAAAGGAGGGGATTTTGACCTCTTGCACCAATACTATACTGTTTTGTAATCCAATTTATTTTTAATCAAACATTCCTTTTCATCACGATTGTATCTTCATCATATTCAATAATCAACATATCTTCACCCTCAAATTCATATATAAAAATAATTTTAATTGAGTTTTAAGATACAAATAAAATCACATGGAAGATTAACAAAGACATGGAAATGGTCCACGAATATACAGAGTCGGGACTGGTATTATTGGGCCCCCCAATAAACTTATATACAAACAAGATAAAATTATTTAAGGAAACAGTTTATCTATCTTTAAGTAATATATAAAAATTTATATATTTTCATATGTATTATGTCAAAACATTGAATTTCTATAAATTAATATTTAAAAACAGTTTTTTAATATTGGAATCCGTTATATAAATGGAACCCATTCAAATGTTTCACCCCAATAGTTTGAGGCCTGGTTCTGCGAATATAAAATTGAAAAAAAGTAAACCAAATACTACATGAAACATCAGCATTGGGCTGTAATCAAAACAATAATTAGTAGATTAAAGCATAGCTATTGAAATTGAAGAAAAATATATGAATTGATTACCTTCTTCAATTGAAACATGGAAACTTCTTTTTTTAGCAACAACTGAAACATGAAACTACGTTTAGCAAGTTTAGCATACTTCAAAACCATGTTTCTTACAAGCCTTTGGTAAACATGATCATCAGGCTATAAAATGAGTCACTGAAACTCGAGAAAGAAGGATCAATTCACATTCATAATGTGAATGTGGTTGAGTACTAAAATAAGGGAAAAAGAAAGGCAAGACCTAATAAAGTTGGACCTATTAAATTTGTTCATCAAGGTTTCACTAAATTTAAGTTTGTTTCCACAGGACCGGTCCGCTATGAAGTCATTAGAAGCCGCCGCCTAGTCCAAGCCTTGTCCAATTTTTTTAAAACTAAGTATATTTAATCACACAGAATGAGAGCTCCAATATAGTTGGACTGGCGCTGAGTTTCCATGAAGAATAAATCAACTGGAAAGTATAAAAGTTGTGGCAAGTCGGATCATAAATCTTTTAGAATGTCATAAGAAGACTATGAATGAAAATCAAGCAAATCCGATTGAAGCTGAGTTATGTGTTATAGTCACATAAACTAATATGGTTGAAGAAAACCCCTAAAGAGTGGTGGTACAATACATGCCACATTGCCACTACATACATTTGCACTGAAAAGAAATTTTCATACATATTAGAAGTGCAAGAAATGTGATCAACTAAAGATATGGGAAACTTGTCACAATCTAAGGGTGAATGTATTGGAAAAATCATGTTGAAGATGACTTCAAACAGGAACAAGAATATGATACTTGGTACTCTAATGAGTAACTATAAATTTGTAATTAATTTTGAATTTGACCAGCTGATTCTTATAAGATTGATGTTTTATTGGGAATTTTTTTTGGATAAATTAGGATTGATCGGAATATAGGAAGGGGTGACTGGGAAAGCACTACTCACCACTGCTTACCACAAAATATATCCTATACAAACTACCACTCAAGCTAACAGACAGTATATACCATATGAGATTTGAAAAACTATTGTACTCTTGAATAAATACCTCAGAATTGTATCTAAAACCATGAATTGTATCTTAATTGGATATGTATAAAACACAAATGCTTATCGTTTTTCAGTAAATAATATATCGTACATTCACATCAATACCATCATGGAATCAATGAATGCATCATTCTAAAAAAAATCATGAAAAATATTCTTTAAAAACAAATCCATTCAAATATATAGATGCGATAACCTATATTGATGGGGCTAGCACATCTGGAAGTTCAATAGATGAAGTAGACGATGATGAAGATAGACCTATAAAACAATAGAGCTCGTTAGGAAAAGTCGCATGGTAAAAGTTTTATAATGGTATTTCGCGTAGGAAAAAGTCGAGATTATTCAAAGATGTCATGTAGACATCAAAATCACCTTCTTGGAAAGACACTCCCCTTCCTTTTTGGATTGTTCGGAACTTCGGATGTTCGGAAGAAAATATAAAGTAATTCTGACTATTTAAGATAAAAAATCTCTTCCTCATGTATTGTAGATAGTTCGTGTAAGAATATAGAGCACTTCCGATTATTTCAGATTAAAATTCTCCTCGGATGAAAATATCAAGTAACACAGGTAGTTTTGGATATACCAAATGAAAATATACGGATAATCTCTGATAATAAAATTCGGACAATCATGGATATTTTTGGCAATTCATGTAATTTTGGGTAATTCGTTTTTGGATACCGGCAAGACCAAATCCTCCAAAACAAGAGAAAAGCACAAACCCACATAATGAAATCAATACAAACCAGAGGACGAAAAATAAAACGAAGAGATAAACCAACATGATCAAGAGAAGGTATGAAAGAAAGAAGTAAGCAAATAAAACAAACGAAGCTCACAAGTCGACGCCAAAGAGAACCACTTAAGGTATTTGTAACCTGTTGTAAAATCTACCTCTGGTTTCAAATTTCTAGTCAACGTTGAACGCACATATGTATTTGCAATGTTCTGTTGTTATAAAATAACAGTAACAAAAACTCTTGTCGTTCATATCATCAAATTATCAATCAATTTAAAAGAACTTTTTTTGGTTTTTAATTAAATTTGGATGAATTAAAAAGCTAACAAGAAAAGACTAGTAGAATTTACAAGATGTATGTTAATTAGTTCCTATTTCTAGAGAAAACAAGCATGAGAAAGTCGAAACATTCAAAGCAAAAGAAGCTTCTTCTTCTTTCTCGTCTTCTCGTATCTTGAATAGATCTCATAGCTTCGTCACTTCTGTAAGCTCTCATCACCGAGTCTTGTTCCACTTCGTCTTCTCTAAACATCAAATCTGCCACGTCATCTTCGCCGTAGAAAACATCTCCCTGTCGGGCGTTAACAAGACCTTTCCGTCGGTATGGCAACGATGCTGAAACTCGTGATCCCGCCGTTGTAGATGGTAAGTCAACGTTGGGAATCGAAGCAGCATCTCTTCCGATCATCTTTTTGGATATAGCTATGTTTTTGATCCTCTCGTATCTAGCAAAAAACTCAACTCTAAAGGCTTTACGTACCTAATTTCGTACCTATCGTTACTTATACGAAAAGATTTGGCATTTTTATTATTTTAATAAGACTAGGAAATCTCAAAGAAACAAGGATATAAAACGTTTAACGATTCTTTAAAGATTTTTTAAAATTTGTTTGTATTTATCCAAAACAATATTTTATCAAAATAAGGAGATTGCACGCTACGTAAGTAGAATATTTCAAATCAAAACTAATAAACTTTTTTCTTATATATTTTTTTTTTTTAAATCTTGTGATAAGGATCTCTCTATTATTTATGAGTTTTAAACAAACCAAGTGGGTGTATATACTATATATCATCCTTATTAAACCATGCATCTTCAGGTCCATGTACAAAACAATACCTTGAATCTTTTTGCACTACAATGGCCGCATCACAAGGTCAGAGCTGTGGTGTGATACCGGGACAGACTCATGGTGGTGTCCGTCGTTAGAGGAACTCATCTCTTGAACCGGTGGCGGGTTAACCACAGTCATTGGCATCACAAAGTTGTCCGAAAGACGGTTCTTCATCTCCCGGTGTGCTTGACAAACAGCACAGAAATGGAGGAAACAATGCACCATACATGGGTCGCAAGGAGAGTTCTGTTTAATCATCACAAAAACAACACGTTTTCAAAGCATCAACCTCCAGATATTATGTCACGAAACTTTGTGGTTTGTACCTGGAGATGATATTTGCGCTGGAGAGTTTGCCTGACGTCTCCAGTGTAAATCCCACACATCCACCAAACAAAAAACAAGCCTTCCCAAAAAAGAAACGTGGTATGTGGATCTATACCGGGAATACAAAGAAGCAAGGATGCGGCCGTAAGACCGCCTTCTACTACAATCGAATGGCAAACACATGCTCTCTTCCATGAGGTTTCCTCCTCACTCAGAGTTTCATAGACACGTCCGAACAGAACACTTGGGCAAAAGAATCCTTGCCAAACTGTATTAAGACATGTAAGTAAGGAGCTCTTATTAGTTCTTGTGAGATCACTCACTTGATGATGGTTTTATAAAGATGAAAAGAAGCAAATGAAAAAACTTACAGCTATCCATGTCCTCAGTGCACCCGAATATTCCGGTGGTCCATGGCTCATCTGAAGGAGCTTCAAAATTTTCAGGCAATGTTTGGCCACATTCGTTGCATTTGTAAACTGCTAGCTGCAGATTCAAACCGACCGGATTGGTTTTAGGGAATTATAAATTTATGTAAGAGTCAAGCACGTAAACACTAATAGGTTACTTGATGAACACGCATCACCATATATACATTCTTTTTTTTTGTCACTGTCACCATATATACGTTCAATATCGTAAAACAATGAATACAAGAAAGAAATAACCGTGATCGGGTGATAGTCCCCTTGAGATGCGTAAATGTAAAATCAGATCAGTAGAGAAAGAGAGAGTCGCATACTTGAGGAACCTGAATCGGTTGGTTGAGTTCGCCGGGATTAACCTCATCGACCGGAGCTTGTTCCTTTGTCAACTTCACGTACCTCGACGGTGCTCCTCCGTCCGACATCTGAATCCTAAATTTTTAACGGTGATAAAACAAATCAACAAAATGGAATTGGGAAAGAAAAGGAAGACAAAAAGATACGAACCCGAGAAACAAAAGAGCAAGCAATCCTAAAGGTTCTTCTTCTTGCTCCAGTGGTCGGATCTCTGTGAATTTGTTTTTGTTTTTTTCTAATCACATTGAATAGAGCTTAAGCAAAGTGTTGTCAAACGAGTTAAAGATTGGCCTTCTTTTGATAGGATGCAAGAATACACTTGTACATATGCTGAGGTGGCAATAACGAGAAGGCTCACATAAACCGAAATATTTGAAGAGTTAGAAGAAGTCTCCGAAGTTTCTCTGTTCCCACATGTTAATATATAAGAGAACGAGTCTTAAGCAACGTTCTCCATCGATCAGTACGGCATGAGTATTGATGGGATACAAGAAAACATGTTTGCAAGTGCTGAGGTGGCTGTAAGAAAAACAAATATAAGACTATATACAATAGATAAATTTTTAAACAACCTATTTTAACATTTCACATCATCTTCTATCTCTTTTACCTATTAAATCAACATTCATTTAATTTTGCCACTTATAATAATTTGTTTAATAAAATTCAAACCTATCCAAACATTTTCATTTCATAGTTTTATTTTATTTTATATAAAATGTTAATGATAATTTACAATGATAATTAGTAAAATCAAAATATAATAACAATACAAATTATTTTCTTTCTAATTTATATATTCGAATAATAGATACTAAGATTTTGAGTTTAAAAGGATTATTGTTAAAATTCTTTTAACAAAAAAACGAAAAATTTAGTGTCCAAATTAAATAACAA
This sequence comes from Brassica napus, assembly GCF_020379485.1. Classification (NCBI taxonomy): domain Eukaryota; kingdom Viridiplantae; phylum Streptophyta; class Magnoliopsida; order Brassicales; family Brassicaceae; genus Brassica; species Brassica napus. The sequence goes on along the minus strand of NC_063435.1, from coordinate 7,340,645 downwards.
AATTTTTATTTATAAAATTATGTATTTTGGTATTAAAAATTATTAGTTATAATTATAATTTCTATGAAATAATTTATCACAAATAATTTGGGTGAAAAAAAAACACTAACAAACTTGACCAATAAAATATATGTCTTTATTTTTTGCGCATTCAAACCTTTGAATCTTTTCAACAAGATTAAATTCACATTATATTTTCTTTTTCCAAATTGTCATTGTAAAGGTTTCAACAGTTTAATGTTTTTATTCAATATGCCATTATAAATGGTCTTTTTTTCAAAAAAAAAAAGAAGATCATTGTAAAGGTTTCAACAGTTTAATGTTTCTGTTAATTACATTACAGAAAGTTGGATTGTTTTATTAGGTATGTGTTTTCACATGATTAATTGTATAATTATGTAATCAGAGTGAAGTTGCGGACATGATTGAATATCTTGATGAATGATGATAAAATGATTAAAAAAAAGTAAATATATTAAATAGAGATTTTCCATAATATAACTTTATTTCAGAATTTTTAATTTTACGCAATAAAAAGGTATCTATTTTATATAAATATGATGCTCAGTTTGTTTTTTGTCATGGTAGTGTTTAAATTGATAATGCACATATTAATAAATATTCACAAAATAATTAACGCGGCCAAAACGCCTGGTAGTTAAATGTTTAATTAGTTATATTGAAATTTTGATAAACGTAAACTTCAAGATTTTGTTTATATACATATGAGATTTTATTTACAAACAAACCGTTTAAATCACACTGTTGGAGATTTACGAACGTTTCATGATAGACATTGCATTTTATTCCATAAAATAACTTGTTTTAAATATATAAAAAGAAGAATTGAGTTTTAAATAAAGTAATTTTTTTTTTTTTTTTTTTTGACAAGTAATTAAGAGAAATATTCCATACATTAAAAAGTATTTATATCTTGATAACATTAATTTGAACCTTTTTACTACTGCCAAACTTATCCTTTTATATAGCATCAAAACTTTCAATACGGCCGAACCGATTTGTTAACTTAGAGCTTGATTGGTTTCCCCGTTACCACCCGCAAACGCAGCTTTTGCGGTTGGTAGCGGTTGACAGCGTTTCGAAACAATCATCCAAACCGTTACAAATCGCTTCAAACCGCTCCGAACCTCTTAAAATCAAAAGCTGGTTCCAGCTAGCGTTTGCGGTTGCGGGCGGTTGCGGGAGGATAATTTTTTTTTCTTTTTCTTTAAAAACCATATAAATACAAAAATAAAAATATTCAATAAATTTTTTAAAATGGAATTATAAAAATACTAAAATATATCTATTATATTTTAATTAATATTATAAAATTTTAAAATAAAAATATTTTCTATAATTTTAAAAATTTAAAACTATAACTTTGAAAATATAATTTACATATTTATTATAATATTATGATTTTTGATATTTTTATAATTATATAAAATGTAAATATTGTTAATTTATTATTTAACCGCTGCTGTATTTGGTAGTTAACCAGTCATAATTATCCCGCAAACGCACCAATTTTTAACCGCAGAACCAGTCGTACAAATCTCTTAAAACCGCTAGAAACCGCAACCACCCGCATCCGCAAACGCCCGCAGCCGCAACCGCAACCGCTGCGTTTGAACCAGTCAGGCCCTTAGTCTCGTAGACACCACCATAATGGGTATGGATGGACCTCCAATTGTGAGACTAATCGAAACTGATACGACGCATCTTACAGACAAGATTGGCCGTAGGGAAATCAAGTTCACTACCAGCTTCTGATTTCATCACATCTTTGAGCTCATCTCTTGGTGTAGCCAAACACGTCTGGAAAGTTGCCAGCACAGGCGGAATCGGCATGGACAAAGCCAAAAGCACATTGCTCAAGTACTCTATATCTACAGACAGTTGTTGTGCTCCTCGGTCTGTAATGTATTGGATTCCTCTCAGCTGCTCCACATACAGAGCCGTCGCACCTTCTGCTACCTGTTTATTTTTATTTCAATGGTTAGTCTATTGCGATTCAAGGTTGCGACCAAAACAAAAACAAAATTAGACTGACCTTGAACATCCACTCGGTTGCAAAGAACTGTGCGTCCTCGTTGTTCGAATCGCCATAGGTTGAGATTCCTTCAGCTAGAGGCTCAAGCTGCTGAGGCAAAGTGAGGAGATATTCTCCAACGCTTGTAACATAAGACTGAGGATATGAGCTAAAGCTTGGTAACGGAAAAGCGCTCTGTTCCTCAGATGAAGACCAAATTGGTAGGCGAGATACTTCCCCAAGTCGTTGCCTGACTTTTGATATGAGGATGTCATACACAAGCTCGTTGACTGTATCGGCAAATGCGGCGACTCTCTGAGATGCCAAAGGCAGTGCATGGAACCTTGGATCTTTGGACTGCAACAAAACAAAGGGAACAAGAAACGATTACTCGTGAATATTGTACGGTAAACTGAGAATCTATGTTCTGCTTTTCAAGTACCTGCTCCAACAGGTTTAGGAGTTTGCGAGCCTTCTCCGGAACATCAACCAATCGAATAGCTGCTACCTCCAGGGAAGCTCGTCCAGCCATAGACAAATCTCCAGCTGTTTGTTCACTTGTCAAATGTGATAGGTTCTGATCCAAATTTGTGCCAAATAATGAAATAGACAAGCTGGAGTTCAGTCTAGCTAGAGTGGCTCTCAAGGAAGCTTCAAATACAGAAGACCTGCTCGTAAGACAATCCGATACAGTAAGTATCTGTAGAGCTCCCTGGACAATGGACCATTCTTCATTTGAAGACAGGTCCATCTTGCGAGAGCTCTCCCTTTTCTCTGAGCTAACTCCATCGCCTGTGCCATCTACTCCAAACACAGCTCTCAAAGATTTGAGTGTTTCCTGAAGCATGGAGATGTACTGCAGCATTATGTCATCTAGTGCAAGTATCAGCTCGTCTGCCTCTGAGCCGCCAGTGAAGCCAATACACCTCTCAACCGCAGCTTCAAGAAGAACAACAACTTGGGGGATAGACTCTTCCATCCTACGCACTGTCTCGCTGAGTTCTATTCCTTGAGCCCCAACACCACGTGTAACAGCCCCTCTCAGATCTACAACTGCGATCTCAGAGGACAAAATAGCACGTTCCATTTTCCCATACCTAAAGCATGATCAATTCTAATGTCACAAGCAGCCTTAAAGAGCCATCGTCTAAACATGAGAAAATTCAAAAAAGCTAGAAATGGACAGACGTGGGAAAACTAGAGAACTACATAACATCAAAACTTACTTTTGCTTAAACGATTCAAAGGGTGAGTACACGGCCTTTAGCGTATCTATTAAGACTCTAACTTCCGATTCGGCAAACAGGTGCTGAACATTTCTTGCAAAGGACCCAGTTACGTTGTGCAAGTCAATAAGGGCCTCAAGATGCTTGGTCTGTATGTTAATACCCTTGGGTAAGTCTCCGGATAATAGATCCATCACACCTGTTCAAGAAAAAACATCAGAAGTGTCGGTACTCTTCTCATTTCACAAATAATGCTTAACTGTTAGGTAAATTTACAATCGCTATATGAAATGGTTCAATAACTTGATTAGATAAAAATTCAGTTTTCTTCAAACCTCTCTAGCAAATTGACAGATTAATCACGTTGGCTATTATGCACAAAAATAAAAACCAGACAAGAATAACCAAAAACAGTAGTTCATGTCAAGGCAGAAGAAACTGATCCTCGTTGACCAATCTAGCAAAGAATTAGGAAAGTAGAGTACAACCACCTAGCTAGCAAGTACCCCAAATCCATCCGGGTAAAAATACTAGACTAAGAAGGAAAATCTGTAATCTAAATGCAGTGACATCATATCCAACCTTTGGCGAGTGTTTTAGTTTCAGGAACAGCATCTCCTGTTGCAAGGTTGAGACGAGAAGCAAAACTAGCCCCAAGTACTCCCATGGTCTCAACCAACAGCTTTGGGACGAGAGTCATATAATCATCAGGGAAGGCAACCATACACCTGAACAATCATGAAAACAATAACGAACTACAGTGACTTGATACTTAGGAGCCAATCACATAACTAGGCATGAAGGTCTGTCTGACACACTTTCCTAATTGGGTAAATATATCTAGTAACAGTAAGCAAAAAAGAGTACACAGTTACCATTTCCACTCCTGCTCAAGATAGAGTAGCAACTCGTCGTAAAAGGTTGGTAGCCAACTAGCGAAGGATGTCTGAGTTGATGATGTCAACTGAACCTCATCGCCACTAGACAACCTTTGGGTTTCACTTCTCTCACTGGCAAGCTTGTTAGCTCTTTGCTTAGTGTCGAAATCATCCCAGAGTTGTTTTATTGGCTTTAAACGCACTTTTGAATATTGCAACTCCAGAGACTTGAATCTCCCAATCCGGATGAGAATCCCTCGCAAGTCTTGGGCAACATCAACCTATCAAATTTGGAGAAAGCCTTTCAGTGCTAGAATAGCAACCTAAACTATTCGGGTTTTCGGGATTCAAAACCTTGTGATAAGTCAATGCATCAGTAAGACGTGGCTGCACCATTGCCTCCAACCTATCCTCCAACACTTCTAGTTGCTTTCTAACATTGGCAAATTCTGCAACCTATTAATCAAAAATGAGAGTTGACTGAGTGACGACAAATGACTAAAATAGCCCGTTACACTTTGGTATATTTAACTACCTCTCCAACAGCAGACAAGCAATTTCTCATGCTGGCAAGAGTTTCCGCAGCACGGGGAAGATCTCCACTAGCAAAAACATCCTCGACCGTCGAGCTTAACTGAGTCAACCCAGCAGCATCCTGTCCATATACCAGAGAGAACAGACTCAAACTTCAAACTGTCTACATTATGACAGGACACAGATATAAGCCTCCAAATTTATTTAAAATTTTTTTATTCAAATCTTTAATAAATAGCCTAGAAGTAATTCTATGGGCGGCCCTGGGACCACTGGAACCTCCAGGGCCGCTATGGGACTTCCAGTGCCGTCCTGGGACTTCCAGGGGCGGTTCCAGGGCCGTCCTGGAGGTTCCAGGGCGGCCATGACCACGAACCTCAGGCCGCCTGATTTCGAATTACAGACCTGCAAAGTTTTGTAGGCAGCCTCCATTCTCTGTTTGACACAGTCCACTCTAGCAAGTGTAGCTATACACTCCGCGGAAGATCCCTCCGCCTGCAACCATCATTTTCAAACAACTCATCATCATCTTATGATCACTACAGGAGACCTAAAACGAATGCTCAGATATATATAGTGCGAAGAACCTTCTTGAGTTTCTGGAGGATTCCGGCGACTGAGCTACGGAGAGACACCGCGTCATCACGCAGTCGCAAGACGTCGCGAGTGGCGCGAGGGACACGGAGGAGGGCGCCTCCGCTCTGCTCTTCGAGAGACGCTCCGATCTCCTCGGAGGCGATCTGGAGCTTCATTTCCAGATCCACGAGGTGTCTCTCGAGCGAGTCCTGAGGGTGGCGCGCTTTGCACGACGAGTTCACCCACCGCTTCGCATCGAACTTCTCGTCTGAGAACGGACCCAGATCCAGCATTGTACCCGATCACCCAGATTCGACTACGTTCTTTAATTCGATTATGTTGGAAAGAAGATCCTATGAAATCTTCAGTCGAGTGAGGAACTGAACCAAATCAATTTAAACCGATTCTAATTCAATCGGTAGAACTCTACACGAAAACTGAACCGAAGAGAATCTTCGCTTAAAACGTTATTTATATGTCATGATTATGTTGATACAATGGATCCGTTGCTAATGTGTAAGCAAGCACACTATACAATGTGTTTTCTAACTAATCTAGTGGCATCAACCCCGTTTTAAATAAATTACTAGATTTTGGTCTGTGCAGATATTTTTACATTTGATATCATTACAAATGTTTAAATATATAATTTATATTTTAGTGTTATATATTCGAGTCAGATACAATAAAATAATAATATAAAATAATTAAATAGATAATATCTTTCAAATCTGTTTTTTTTTTAAATTTATACATTTTGCAAATAATACATTTTTAAAATTTATTAATTTATATTATAGAAAATAAATATGTTTAAGATAATTTATATTTACATGCTGTGTTTAAGAAAATATACTTTAACATATATCGTTTTAGTATTTTAAGAAATTTATAAGTAAAACCATATTTTGCTTAAATAATATAACTATATTATTTTAGAAAATTTTATACATAGTAGTATCTATTAGTTTAGTAAATTTTATTGATATAAGATATTTTTTGGATGTTATGATATTAAGTTTTTTTTTTTAAATCGAGATTTCAAAATATTAGATTTCTTTAACTTTTACAACATATATATAGTTAATTTGTTTTTGTTACTACATTAATATATATTAATATTAGTTTATTATCTATGATTTTATCTTTAACTTTTACAGCATATATAATAAAATTAGTTTATTATCTATGATTTTATCTTTTGTAAAATTTGAAATATTATCATTTTAAGTTGAATATTTATTTTCAAAATTTTATATTTTGTCAAGAAAACTTTTTTAAATTACACAACTTTTTTGAGTTCGAAACAATACATGAATTTTTAATTTGTTTTTGTTACTACATTAATATATTAATTTATAAAAACTGTTTATTTTTGGAAATATTTTTAAAAAAATTGTCAACAGATTTTTTTATCATTAAAATAAAAATAAATTTATAATTTGAATTTTATTTTGTCATTAATATTTTAAGAGAATTACTAAAATTTTATAGTTTACTAATAACTATTTCTAAAAATTAATATATGAACTAAAGGTTATTATAAGTATATATATATTCTAAAAATTGATGAACTGATGACTGATAATTTATTTAAATGAAAAATTTAATATATATATATATATATATATATATATTTTTTTTTTATTTTTTTTATTTACCTATTTAATAAACAAATTCATAACTAAGTCATATAGCACTGCTATTTATATATAATACAGAATAGAATTATAGAATTTATAAAAAAATAATATAGAATTTTATTTTCTTGTTTTATAATAAAATTTTAGTTAAAACAGATTTATAATAATATTTTATTACTAATTATGAATTTATTAATGTGTTATTTATAAAAATATTTAAATTTTTAACTAAGATTTTGTTAGATTTTTTCTCAACAGATTTGGTTATACTTAAAAAAATACAAATTAAATTTTTAGTTGGCTTGTTATTAATTTAAATAATCAAATATGTCATATTAGCAAATTCTTTAAGTTGTTATGTAGATAAAAATATAATCCTAAATTAATAGATTAGATAGACCTTGTGCTCACATATTTTTCCCCTAAAAGATAATTATATATGTTTTTAATTTATAAATTAGGACCCTAGTCTACATAATGTTTAACAAAAAAAAATTCATTGAATTTCCATTGAAAATTGAGAATCCAACCAATTCATACCAGCTCTAAAACTGCAGCATACAAGATTAAGAGAAAACCTACAACTGATTATCGCCTATACTTGCACCAAAAAATCAGACAAAGCATGATAAACCAACATCCATACCCGCCCATAATCCCAAAAAATTAGAACAACAATCAGAGTTTGCAGTTTTCGTTGACGAAGAATTCAAAAGCCCAAAGAAGATGACCATTTTAAACATAGGATCTCACGAGACCCTGTTTAGTCACACTTTTTGCAATAAAAGTAGCCACTTTGTTTGCTTCACTAGCCACCGCCAACAACTGACAGCCATCTATTTTGGATAGTCCCAACTCGATCTTTCCAGCTTGATGAAGGAAGGAAGGCCATACTTGAGGGCTTTCGACAGCTCCAAACATTTCCATAAACTCACCCGCTACAATAATGTTAGACATTCTCTGGCTTCTCATACTCTCCAAAGCCCAAATTATCACCACCAGGCTAGCCTCATCAAGTGAATGAATATTGCTAAAAACTCTTATACTGTGACAAAGGACCACACCTTTTTTTGTTACAAATCACCCAACCTCCGCCTACTAATTTAGTGGATTTGTTCCATACTTGTTAACAAATTACAACCTTACATTTTAAAATATATTTTTAAAATGGCAAAATGAGAGCTTATATCCCGGTTGTTGTGCATGTACACTTTGGGCACCCCCTCAAGAGCCGCTACTGACTGACAAATTCCACTTTTTACATTTTTTTATAGTTGAAGTTGGAACTGATTTATGTCCATGACCTCTCTCTTGATCAAACCAACTCTAGTCGATGTATCAATATATTATAATTTTAATATGAACAATTGTTTCAAATGATCCTAAAATAGGTTTTTTTTACCAAAAAAGTCCAGAAAAAAAAAGAAAATAATCAAAAGAAGATTTCATTAAAAAGGTAAAATTATTTTACCCTTATTTTATAGATACTAGGTGTTTTGCCCGCATATACATACCTATTTTTTTTTTATTCATCAGTTATCAAGATCTTCAGTTTCATTTTTGTTTTCAGAAAATAATCCAACTTTTCATAACATGTAACATTAGATTTCATTAATATTCATCAGAAAACATAGACAACAATTACGTGTATGTCATCTGAAATAAGAAAGAAAAAATCTGGCCTAAAAATAAAAAGTTCTCCGAATAAAAATATATTGAGAAATTGCCACAAATAGCACATTCATATTACCACTTTTCATGTTTACACTAACCACTTTTACTCTCACTTTTAATGAAAGGTAAAAGACAATTATACTCTAAGGGTTAACTAATCTAGACTTATGGTTTAGAATTGAGAGATGGGATAGGGTTTTTGGAATGTAAAATTTAGGATTCTAATAAATATATAAATAAATACTTAAAAAATATATAATATATTTTAAAAAATAGTTTCAAACATAATTTTCGTTTTTCAAAAAGAAATTTGAAAAAAAATAAAAAAATTCGAAAAAGAAAGTTCGAATTTGAAAAAGTATAATTCAAAAACATAAATTTAATTTTTTAATTTTTTTTACTTTTTAATTTTTTTATTTTTATTTTATTTTTTATTTTTTAATTTTTAATTTTTAATTTTTTTTCATTTAAATAATGATTTATTATATATATAATAACAAGGGCATAAGAGTCTTTTGCCACTTAATAAAGAATGTATTTTTAAAAATGTCTCTTTAACGGTGGTAAAAATGAAAAGTTGTACCATGAAAGTGGTAAACATGTAATTTCCCCAAAAATATTTGCCCTTTTTTGCCAGTATTAAACTTAAATATATAAAATTTTGATTAATTTAAATGTTTCAATAATTTATAAAAATAGTAAAATTTTAAAGTTGATTTTTAATGATTTGGGGTGTATATAAAGTGAATTCTATTGATTTTAATAATCAATAATAGTAAAAATTAAGGTAAATCTAAAGATAATTATTTTTTAACTTTTATGATTGAAACAATATTCTTTTACCATAACAACACAATATATGTAGGAATTATATTTATACTCTAAATACATTTTATTTATTTGTTAGCCAAATTTGATGATATTAATTTATAATTGGATATCAAATAATTATATCTATTTTTTTTATTAAGGGTATCATGATTCTTAATCCCAACCAATACAGAAAATACACCCCTTTGATTCCTAAATAAAATAATAAACAAATATATCTTTTATAAAGGGGAAATTACATGTTTACCACTTTCATGCTACCACTTTTCATTTTTACCACCACTAATGAGACATTTTCAAAAATACCTTCTTCATTAAGTGGCAAAAAACTCTTATGCCCTTGTTATTTATATATATAATAAATCATTATTTAAATAAAAAAAAATTAAAATTAAAAAAAAATCAAAAATCAAAAATAAAAAATAAAAATAAAATAAAATAAAAAAAACTGTAAAATTTTTTTTTATGTTTTCGAAATATGCTTTTTCAAATTCGAACTTTTGATAAAAAAAATTCAAAATTTCTTTTACGAATTATTTTTTTTATTTTTTTCAAATTTCTTTTTGAAAAATTAAAATTATGTTTGAAACTATTTTTTATATATTTTTTAAGTATTTATATATTTATTAGAATCATAAATTTCACATTCCAAAAACCATATCCCACCCCTCAACTCTAAACCCTAAGTCTAGATTAGTTAACCCTAAGGGTATAATTGTATTTTACCCTTCATTAAAAATGATGGTAAAAGTGATTAGTGTAAACATGAAAAATGGTACTATGAATGTGGTATTTGTGGCAATTTCTCTTTTATAAATATAATTTCTCACAGTGTATTATAGTAGGTTTACTTTAGATATATCTGGATTTAAGGTTTAAACTTAATCAAATATAATTATAGTAGGTTTACTTTAGATATGTCTCTATTTAAGGTTTAAACTTAATCAAATATAATTATACCGATAACTACTTACTATATATAGAAAATTATAACTGTAATATAAGATTGTCTATGTACTCTTCAGTTCAAGGGAAGTAACATCTACTTTAGAAAGCAATGTTTTGTGTATTATATTGTTCAAAAACATAGTGATCATCTTTAAATACAATTTTATTATTAATTATTAGCATATACCTACCTTAATAAACACAAGAGGTTAATTGTTATATTTTTTTCACCTTCTCACCTAATTCATGAGTTGGCACAGAAATAAAGGGAAATTTTTTTACTAAAAATTTATATTAAACTTATGTAACTAAATAAAAAAATATAAATTATATTATAGAGATGATTCAAAATAATTACTTAATTAAAAATATGACAAATAAGAAAAACTATATACTAACTAAAATTATGAAGAAAATGATAAATAGGTAAAATTACCTAAAATCATAGAGAACATGACAAATCATCAAAATAACTTTATAAAATAATGACTTAATTAAAAATATGACAAATAAGCAAAACTATATATCAACTAAAATTATGGATTATTCAAAATAATGACTTAATCAAAAATACGACAAACAAACAAAACTATATACTAACTAAGATTATGGAGGTAGAACATGATAAATAAGCAAAATTACCTAAAATCATGAAGAACATGACAAATCAGCAAAATCAAATCACTTTATAAAATAATGACTTAATTATAAACTAGAGCTTGACCCGTGCACCCGCGCAGGTATTATTTTTTACGTATTTATACATTGATATTTGTTTTTCATGATTAGTGCAATATATTTTAGATATGTCTCCATATAACTAATTGTATTCAAAAGATCCAGATCGAATCGGATAATATGATTATTTTTGGTTCAAATATCCAAATCATTTTCAAATACATTCGTTATTTGAATATTTTTACTTTTCTGTGCATCATAACCAAATTCATACAGATCCGGGAGATCCAACTTGAAACTCACACATAAATTTATATCCAAACATGGCCTAATTTTAAAACCCAAAAAATCTATACCCTAAAAAATGATCCGTACCTAAATGGGTACCCGAATGTCTATGCCTAACAGATTCCGTAAACAAATAAATATATGTATAGATATATATTTATGTGTTTGGCTAAATTAAGTGAAATAGAAAAAAATTTATTTAGTAATATTTTTACAATATTAATAATAATAATCAATATATGAATATCGCTTTGTTTAGATAAGTTTTGGAATTGTAATTAGTTAATTTAAATTAAATTTAAATGCAGTGGTAGAATCCATAAATAAAAAGAAATACAAAAAGGAAGTACCTAAAAAGATATTTCAAACCCCAAAAAATCTTTACCCGAAAGAAACAACCCGTACTTAAATGGGTACACCCGAATATCTATTCCTAACTGATTCCGTAAACAAATAAAAAAATTATTTTAATGTGTTTGGCTAAATTAAATGAAATAGAAATTTTTTTATTTAGTAATATTTGTACAATATCAATAATGATCAATATATGAATATTGATTTGTTTAGATAAGTTTTAGAACTGTAATTAATTAATTTAAATTGATTTTAAATGTAGTGGTAGAATCTGTAAATAAAAAGAAATACAAAAAGAAATATGTAATTTATTATAAATGCAATGACTAAATGTGTAAATAAAAGAAAATACATATACTGCTATCCAAGTTTCCAAACAATTCTCATATAACATTGTCATCCATGTTTCCAAACAAACCTAATTTGTACTTCAGTTTTAATAATATAGATATGACAAATAAGCAAAACTATATACAAACTAAAATTATGGAAAACATGACAAATAAACAAAATTACCTAAAATCAAGGAAATCATGACAAGTAAGCAAAATCACTTCATAAATAGATAGTATATATAGATAGATGTATTAAAATGGATGGTTTATTTTAATATATACTAGATTTCCACCCGCACAACCGTGCGGGTATATATTTTCACATTTATATATATAGATATTTGTTTTACATAATTATTATATATTTTTAATGTTACTCACATATTTAAATGTTTGTATAATTATGCCAAATATAATAATTTTATAGTTTTCATGCTGTAAATTAAAATCATCACATATATATGTTGCTTATTATATATTTGTCTTATTGAATTTGCGTTTGATTACTAAATTAAATTTTTTAATGCATGAAACAACATATATGAAAACAATTTTGTATTTAATTTATTATAATCATGATCCGTAATTAAAATCGTAATATTTTTAAGTAATGTTTATTAATTTTATATAATAAATTACTGTATATTAAAAAGTTTAAGATAAGTTAAATTTTTATACATGTATTATATTGTTTACTAATATTAACCCATTCTACCAACATATTATATTTTTAGCATAAATATTTTATATTAATGAAAATAAAATATGTTAACTTATCAATTTAAAATAATTTTATCATATTTTGTTCAATATAACATTTTTATTTTAAAATGATAGATATTATTATAAATTGATAAAATAGGATATAATCTTATTCTTTTAGTAACATTTCATTACTAATTGCAAAATTAGTTGAAAATATTTATATTCAATTTATGACAATTAAGATCATATTATAACTTTTTTCAAGAGATTTGTTAGATTTTTTTTTAAAATTAAAAGAAATAAAAGATATTATGATTAAAGTAGTTAAAAATATTACGTATATTAGCATTAGTGATATACATTTAATATAAAATTTAAATGATGGTCCAAATAAAATATCATTCATTAAAAAATCATGATTTTTATTTTATTAAAAAACAAATTTGAAAAAAATAAAATAAAAATAAATACTTATTTCTAACAAAATCTTTAAAAATTATTAGTAAATGTATTTGTGAAATTAATTAATTTCATTTTATTTAAATTTTCGTTTATAAACCAAAACTATATTCAATTTTAATTTCTAATTATATTTTATGATAATTTAAATTAAAACTAACTAATTTTTTAAAGTAAATTTAAAAAGATTCTAAGAAGATTTTAAAAAGATTTTGTTAGAATATTTTAAATACATTCATTTGTATTTCAAATAAAAAGATAAAGATATTAAAAAATATAATAATGAACTTATGTTAAATATGATATTTTCTAGAAATGGTCCAAACTAAAAAAATTACACATGAAAGAAGTCATGACTTCTCTTTTAATATATAAGATAGATTTATTTTAATATATATGGATTGAATGTATCCTAACCAAACTAAATAAATCATAGATATTTTTGAAAAAAGTATTAAAGCAAATGAATTAAAAAAGTCCATGTATTGAATGGAAATGAATTGAATTGGATTTTAGTTAGCATAGCATTTATGGAAAGTTGAAAACAATCAATATCCATGCCTTATATAAGTGCCTCTTTATGCAAACTCTCCCAATTAATCAATTATATCAACTGATATTGTCATCTGCAAAGTAAAATTGTGATCGATGGCGAAATCAACTTTTCTTCTTGTGGTGGTTTCATTTGGTCTCCTCTTTGCTTGTGTCATTGAAGCTACTGAGAAGAACTTTCAAGATGAGACCAACCATTTACTCTGGCCTAGAAAACTGCTTAGAGGACCAGCTGATCCACCACCACGAGGTCCACATAAGGCAGCCATAGTCGGCGTAAAGCCATGGTCACCATCACAACGCCTAGTTTTTGGAATGTTACCAAAAAATGTTCCTATTCCGCCATCAGGACCTAGTCCAAATCCGCCATCAAGAACCGTGTAATGATCATTTCATCATGTGAAATCTTCTTCTAATAAAAATATACATATATATATATATATATATATTAATCAACAACAGCAAAATCATTCTTATAATGCTTCGTCATCATCATGATATCATCCTATTAAATAGTGGAAAGCGAAGAACCATCCTCCACTAACACAACACATTTTAGAAGTAAATAAGCAACTAAAAAAACTAATAATCCAATGGAAATCAAGACAGAAACTAACAGAGCATGAAAATGAGTCTCAGGAAATACATTTAGAAATGCGAGAAGGTCAGAAGTTTGGAGAAAATAACAAATAAAAGGTGAGACAGATGAAGAAGACGATGCTTTCCAGATTTCAAGTGAAAGAATTTTTTTTCTTTAGTGTATTGTTTAGCAGGTCGGGTTTGCGTTTTTGTATTCTAAAATAATTTGGGTGGTTTTTTCGATGAGTTCAGTAGTTTGGAGGTGATCAGTGCGGGTTCGTTAAGTAGAAGACGATTTGGGCAGTCAACCCAATAAGATTCCTTAAGTTTTTATGAAAATCCACAATTCTTAACATAAATCACACATTTTTTTATAGAAAAACACTTTAACTATTTATAAAAAAAAATCAAATATCTATATGAATAGTCACATATTTTCAATTTATTGGTAGTTATTTTAAAATAAAACTATTACAAAATATATTTTGAATAGACATATTAGTTAAAAAACACTTTCATTATTGAAAAACACCTTAACTATTTTAAAATACTAAAATTCAAATATACACATCATTTCAAAGAATAATTTTATTATATAAAAACACATTAACTATTTAAAAAAAACTAATTTTTCCTTTACAATGGAAAGACACAACTTTTTTTACACTAACTAAAAGCATCTCCAAAAAAAAACTCTATAACTTCAAATATATAGTTTTTTGCTCTAAAAAAAGAACTTTAAAACTTCAAATTTAGAGTTTTAAGGAGTGAAACTTCATATTTACAGTTTCACTACTCAAAACTTTAAATTTGAAGTTTCATCTTTTTATTTGCATTTTGGTCCTTATAATTAATTACACATCACATTTATGATTTTTAAGTTTTTCACATTTATCGTTTTATTCTTTAAAACTTTTGTATATCATAAATATTTCGAATTTATTTTAATAGATTCAAAATTTACACATAAAATTAAATAATTTTTTAATGAAATTTATAATATTTAAAACTAGAATTAGACAACAAAATATTACAAAATAAACTTAACAAAAAACCTTTATAAAAAGATACATGAAGACATAATTATTATACAAATTTAAATATTACAACAACACTAATAATCTAGTAAATTTTCTTCGGAACCTCTAAAATATTGTCCAAACAAATTTTGTGTAACCTAAGATATAACATTGCAGAAATAATTTTATGGAATAACATGGTATTTTGCTTGTAGTTTGATATTTAATTATGTACTTCTATTTATAATTTTATATTTTAGTATAATATTTTATTAATTAATATTACTGTAATATTTTAGTTATTTATAAAAGTTGTATATATTTATATTAATTATGACAAATATAACGACCATAGTATAAATTAATAATAATTTTGAAGTTAATTTTGAATTTTATTTTTGGAGAGAAACATCTTGAAAATTAAAATATAGAATTTTGCAAACTCTAAAATGGAGAGTCCTTTTGGAGATGCTCTAATACAAAACTCTTGAACAAATAATTTTACAAAGACACAAATTTTCAACTTAATTAAAATTCATAACCTTTTACATTAATTGAGATTGATATTATTAATAGATTAAAATATACATAGTTATTTAAATAAATAATAAAAGAAGTTTACTATTATTTTCTAATAATACGTTTTTGAATTCTAATTTTTTCAAATCTTTTTCCAGAAGTTTATTTTGAAATCTGAAATTTTTTGCTGGAACTATTTTAAAATTCTTATTTTTAATTCTTATTTTTAATTTTTAGTATTTAATTATTTTTTTAAATTCTAAGTGTTCACTTATCTTTTTAATAAAATATTTTGGTTATTTTAATTATTGAGAGCTATATTTGTGATAAACAAAATTGAGGATCATCCTAAGGTGTTTCCCTTTAAATATTTGAGTTTCTGATATTTTATTTTTAAAAATAGTTGTTGAGGCCTGACGGATGGTCAAAGGGAGAAGCAGAAACAGCGGCGTTAAACGAGAAGATTCTGACTGCTCAATTTAAATTTCCAAAAGATCTTCCTATTTTTATACTCTATTACTATTAAAGTTAAATAATAATCTGTTGTTGACAAAAAAAGTTCTGCTAGTGTTTCCCTTCATTATAAAACAATTACTTAACTTAATTCATATAATTCTACATGTAGTGATTAAAATAGGTAATTAGAAATTGAGGATCCAAGTATCCAACTGTGACGTGGTCCCGCAATCTTCCCTCATTTGGTACCTAGTCGAACCTTGCATCTCCTCGAAAACCCAAATCTCTTCTTCTTCTTTCTTTTACAGTTACATTTTCCATTTCCAAAATGGTTTTTCTACTTTGTCGTCTTCTTGTCAGAATCTTTGGCTGTCTTTGTCAAACTACAGCTCTCGTCAAAACTTAGTTTGACCCGACTTTTTTTTTGTAACCAGTCTGACCCGACTTTTCTCCTTTAACTTCTTACCTTTGGATTTTATATATACATCTTACGTTGAATATAAAATAGTGTTCAACAAAAGTAATACCTCCACATGTATATGAACTTTACATACACCGTAATCCAATTTGGTCAACTGAAGGATATATAGTAACAAATAACAATAGCCATTTTTAACTTGCTAAACTGATTTACATTTGATAAATTTACGAAAATGTTGTATGGCCAAATTATACAATTACTCCATTTGATTCGGACTAGCTGCCTGTTTATATTTGACATTGACATAGGGTCTGCATACCAATAATATCATTATTATTAGTTTTTGTTTTGAATTTCAAAGTATTGTTCCCCCTACTAAAAAGTTGATAACATAACATGTAACACAACATTAGTTAGCTAGAAATTGGTGGGAAACCCTTTATTAAATAGGCTTGGAAAATAAAAATATTAAGAAGCTTATAGTGTTAGCTGTCCTAAACCAAATCTGGAAATTAACAATGCGAATATGTTTTTTTTAAAGAGTTATTCTTGGGTTCACCCTCTAGGGTGAACTTCTAGGTTCACCAATCAATAAAATTTTATTATTTCAAATTCGATATTTTTTAGAAAAGGAAATAAAATATTGTCAAGTTATATTATGCTTTTAAAATAAAAAGGTAAAAAAAAAAATAGTTACAAAAAAAGAAGTTTTTTAAAAAAATATTGTTAACGTCGCCAGCAAAACACTAAACTCTAAATCCTAATCCCTAAACCCTAAATCTGAAACCCTAAACCTTTGGGTAAACCCTAAACCCTTGGGTAAACCCTAAATCCTTGGATAAATCATAAATTCTAAATCAAAAACACTAAACACTAAAATCCTAAACCCTTGAGTGTTTTAGTGTTTAGTGTTTTTGATTTAGAGTTTATGATTTATCCAAGGGTTTAGGGTTTCAGATTTAGGGTTTAGGGATTAGGATTTAGGTTTACTTTTTTCCTGACGACAGTTAAAAATATTTTTTTTGTAATTACTACTATTTTTATTTTTTATTTTTTATCTTTTTATTTTAAAAACATAATATAACTTGACAATATTTTGTTTCTTTTTTTAAAAGATATTGAATCTGAAATAATGAAATTCTATTGGTTGGTGAACCTAGAGATTCACCCTAGGGAGTGAACCCAAGAATAAGTCTTTTTTAAATGCTCATAATCATTTCTGCTTCTTGTTGAGAAGGAAGCACAACAGTTAAAACCACAAGAACGAAAAAAACGAAGTAAAATAATGGGATAATCTGTAAACAAGACAAGTTAGACAATTGTGTGCAGCAATCGCTATATTAGTTTAATATTGGTCACATGGAGCCCATGCCGACTCCACGAGAGGTCCCTCCTGGTTTTTGGAACTGAGCCGGGAAAACGACTTTATTATTAGCATTAATTAAAAGAGAGATTAAAAAAACCGTCACCGACCTCATCACTCATTACTCACCAGCTGCGTCCGAGAGCGACCGCACCAGGCAACCATCTCATGGTAGTGGGATCCACCATCCGACTTATCCACGTCAGACCTGACTCGACTAATCTACTCGTCAAGTTTTGAAATCAGCTGCCAGCGCCGTAGTTTGGATTCACAACGTGGGCCGCCAAAATGATCGGCGGTTTTTTTTGGAGCTATAAATAGCCGACACTAAATTAATCAGTTAACTGTTGTATCAAACACCCACCGTGAAACTCTTTAATCACGGCGTTTCTACACGCGCTACAAGTGTTCCTTTTATCCCACGCTTTAGTATCATTTGATGTGTAGAGAACACGCGTACGACACCTAGTTGTTAAACAAACCGTCGGGAGAGAGCTTTTGAATACGAAAAGGTTATTGTTTTAAAATATGAAAAGTGTAATTTCTTTTTTCTGCCTTCAGATTTTTATTAATAGTTTTCATAAATAATGTATTTTGCATTATACTCTCTCCGTTTTTTAATATAAATCGTTGTAGAGAAATTTTTTTGTTCCAAATTATATGTCGTTTTCGGTTTTCTATGTAAAATTTATTAGTAATTAATGTTGTATGACCAATGGTAGTATATCTTTTATTTTTCTATTGGTTGAATTGTGGTTAGGTAAATAATTAATGATGTTTTTACTTAGAAAATATAAAAAATTAATGATTTTTTTAATCTACGTGCGTAACTGTAAAACGACTTATATAAAAAAACGGAGGGAGTATATTTTATCAGTTAATCAAAGAGAAAAAGACTAGGATAGCATCAAACCAAGTTTATGTTCCCAAAGTAGCACTCAAGGTTCAAAGTCACAAAAATAGGTTTCATTAAAGAGGTAAATATACACTTATACCCCTTGGGTTAATTAATCAAAACCTTAGGGTTTAGAGTTAAGGGGTGGGGTTTTGGAATTAGGGTTTAAAATTTTATTAAAATAAAAAATAAAAATTTTAAAAACAGTTTTAAAAAGTATTTTTAAATTATAAAAAGAAAATTTGAAAAAAAAAATAAAAAAAAAAGAAAAAAATTTCGAAAAAAAAATTGTAAAAATTTCGAATCTGAAAACATATAATCTGAAACTATAAAAAAAAAATCTTTTTTTCATTTTTTTAATTTTTATTTTATTTATTTTTGTTTGTTTATTTAATTTTAAATTAAGGGTATTAGGGATATTTTATCCTTTAATGAATGTTATTTTTGTGACTTTCTCCTTCTAGTGCTATTTTTGAGACATAAACTTCAAAAGGTGCTATTATTGACAATTTCCCTTAATCAAAACTGCAATACTTTTTTTTTTTTTTGTAAAAAGCTGAAATACTTTTTCTATCAAGACTTTTATTTATCTCACATAAAATTAACCATAACTAAATATTACTGTATTTTTATTATGCATCATTTATATTACCAAAATCTCGAACTCTTATGCTAAATCAGAAAAAGTAAAAATATGGACATTTTCTTGGGATAGTTTCTGCGATTTTCTCGGGAACTTATAAAGACCTTTCACAGTTCTTTGTTCTTTGCAAATCTTAAAAAATATTTTCTCTCCTCCCCCATTTATTTTCTGTGTCCCTTATTTGATTGCTGAGAAACCGCCAGAGAAAAAAAACCCATCTCTTTTAAAGATATTTCTTCTTCTTCCCGTTGTTTCTGCTTTCAGCTTCGAAGCATTTTTCTCAGGAATTTGCGTAGCTTAAAGGTTCGTGTTTTCACTTGTAAAAATTACACATTTAACAATTTATCCTCTCTCTGTTCTTTGTTATGAGCTTGGACTCGTTTATATGAAGTTACGTAGAAGTTTGTAATATGATAAAATGACTGACCCAGTTTTAAAAACTTGATTTTTTTAAAAAAATTCTTCTGGTTTTTCTTTTGGAATGGGTACTTTGTTCTGTGGGTGGATTTTGGTTGAGAATGACAATGATTTGTCAAAGCTTTCACGCGCAATAGTGGTGGTGGCCTGGTGGGTCTTAACATGTTTTCTTAATTGTCTATATCCTTGCAAGTGTGTAAATTGTTTCCTTCGAAACAATACAAATATGTATATTAGTTGGCAATACTGTTTTCAATATATATATGTATATATGTATCTGTCTTCTTTCAATGTGTGTTTTGCCTTTTTCTGGAATGTAATTTTCACAACACTAGTTTCTCTCCAAGCGTGTGTATGTATTTGCAGAACCATTATGTGTGTGTGCCTGATTCTTGATATGTGAGGTTTTAAATTTTTTGGCTCTGTCCTTGAGCTTCAATAATGGTCAAATGGTGAAGGATTTGAGATTTATTTATTTTTATCTCATTAACTCAGAAGAAATTCTAGGACAAATATTCCCAAATTGTATGCCTTTGGTAGCAACAATCATAGAAGAAGTTCTATTACAAATCTCTCTTTCTCTGGTGTTAACTCTTTGCAAAAAAAAATTTCTTTATTTTTGTTAAAAGTTAACTCTTTGCAAAATTCTATAACAAAGTCAAGTCTTTCCATGAATCATGTTGTTATCTTGGTTAACCTTTCATAACAACTGTCAGCAAAATACAAAAACAGGAATCTTTTTGTTTGTTTCTCATTTTTGATTAATAAGCTTGAGGCCAATATGTTACTCTGTGGTATACAATGTTCTCCTGTCCTAGCTTAAGAGAATGCTTTCAAAATATTTAATTTCTTGAGTCAGCAGGATAATTTCTCTAAGTATTTTTCAAGTCTAAACTGGTTCTATTTCTTCTTGGCATCTTACATTATTTCAGGGTCCTTGAGGAAGTGGATTCTTAACTGAGTTGAAAATCGACTAGAGCTTCTTTTATATCCACTGTCCGTTGAAGGAACTCGGGGATATATATTGTCAACATCTGGTCTTTTTATGGAGATAAAATCTGGTCACTCGTCTCCTGTAATGACTGATACTCCACCGATAAGCAACTCAAGATTAACCATTCGTCAGAATAGACTACTATGCTCATCAGCAGCGCTCTCACAGAACAACAATCTTTTGCTAACCGTTCCCAGAAAGAAAACTGGGATTCTTGATGATGTCAAGTCTTGTGGTTGGCTCGATGCAATGAAATCTTCTTCTCCTCCCCCAGCAATACTTAACAAAGATAGCATTAGCAGCGATGCCAGTTACCGCGAATGGACGGTCTGTGTCCCCTTACAGTTTCACTTTTATTACTAAACAGTAAACACAGCTTCCCTGATCTTTTTTATCTTATTTAGCAGCTCAAGTATCCATCAGCTCTTACTAGTTTTGAGAAAATCATGAGTTTTGCAAAAGGGAAAAGAATAGCATTGTTTCTTGATTATGATGGCACACTTTCGCCTATAGTTGAGGAACCTGACTGCGCTTACATGTCTAGTGCTGTAAGTTGTGTTTTAACTTCTCTTTGTTTCAATTTAAATGCTAAAAAAAATCAAAATCTGTGCCATCATCATTAGCCTAATGAATCATCCTGTTTAGATGCGTACTGCGGTGCAAAACGTTGCCAAGTACTTCCCAACCGCGATCATTAGTGGAAGAAGCCGTGATAAGGTAAATCTCTACTTATCCTTCAATTTTCTTCACCAAGAATGTAATAGTCAATAATTTTATTTTTGGTTAAGGTGTGTGAGTTTGTTGGATTGAGTGAACTTTATTACGCCGGAAGCCACGGAATGGACATCATGAGTCCTGCAGGAGAATCTTTAAACCATGAACATCTCAGCCGTACTGTATCAGTTAACGAACAGGTTTTTGTTTTCTTGCTTTGTTTGTTTTCTGCAATGTCGGTTTATTACATCAGATTCTTAGAAATGTGGCAAAATTTCAGGGGAAAGATGTCAATCTATTCCAGCCTGCTAGCGAGTTTCTACCGATGATTGATAAGGTATATTCACAATGCATTTTCTAATGTATAGTTTTAAGTAATAACAAAATCATACCTTTTTTTTTGTGGTAAAAAACACTATCATACTTGATTGTTTATACTCTCAGGTGCTTTGTTCGCTTGTGGAGATTACAAAAGATATCAAAGGGGTGAAAGTAGAAGACAACAAGTTCTGCATCTCTGTGCATTACCGCAATGTAGAAGAAAAGGTTTTTTTTTTTTTTTTCACAGTTCAATAGCCTTGGTTCTCTTAAACGGATACGCTTTTCTTTAATATCTCTTCTGTTTACAGAACTGGACATTGGTTGCACAACGCGTTGAGTATGTCATTAGAACATATCCAAAGCTACGTCTAACACATGGCCGGAAGGTAAAAACAACATCTGAACCTCTCTAGTGTATATTTCAACAAAACAAGTTCGAATAAATTTCAAAAGTTCTGATTTGTATCTTATGGGTTAAAAAGGTTTTAGAGATCCGTCCAGTTATTGACTGGAACAAAGGAAAAGCTGTGACATTTTTACTCGAATCTCTTGGTATGTTAAAATATATTCTCTTCTCTGCTTCTTCTGAACTGAAACTTGGTTTAGCCATTGACACCAAAACATTCTTCAGGCCTAAACAACTGTGATGATGTTCTTCCAATCTATGTCGGGGATGATCGAACAGATGAAGATGCATTTAAGGTTTATTCTTAAATATATAACCCATTTTTTTTGTTAAAAACAGTTCCATATAAAAAGAAATAGTTTTGACTTAAAGTGCAAGTAATGTTAGGTGTTACGAGATGGACCAAACCACGGGTATGGTGTATTAGTCTCTGCTGTGCCTAAAGACACCAATGCCTTTTACTCTCTTCGTGACCCATCCGAGGTAAACTAATAAATCTCTTTACTGAATACTTGAGCCTAAGGTTATGAGTTTGATTTTGCTGCAACATTCAATTTATCTATCAGGTGATGGAGTTTCTGAAATCATTAGTGACATGGAAGAGATCAATGGTTTAATAGAAGAACAAGAAGATGAAGTAGAAGAAAATGGCTGACTATATAATATATATTTATATATATATATGGAAGTTAGAAAATTATTGTTGTTATACAGAGGGAATGGAGAAAGAGATGATGCAAAAGTAAAGCATTTAGTATTCTTTCTTGGTTGGTTTTTTCTTGAAGTTGCTTAACTACAGTTGAGATTTTAATGTAAGGGCGGCGTAGGAAGGAGAGATCACATGAAGGCTTAAAACATGCCGGAGATCCTTTTCCCTATCAATCTCTCATCATCATTTTCCTCTGAAACTGTAAATTCTTCTTTCAGTTCTGGCAACAGTTTATCATATTTACTAAATCCCGGCTTAAATCAAATAATTTGTTTCATTCTGTTTTAACATTTTTATTTAATTTATGTGAAACAATGAGTTATGTAGTTGTAGGATAAATTGCCACATAATGTTCTCACTCAATCAAAATTAAGCAGATTTAGTTTTGCAGAGAAAATAAAAGAAGTTATAACTTGTTGATTGATTGAGATATTTGTCAAGTTTAAAGTCTTATAGTCTTGTGGCATGCAACTTCGATCTACTTTAACTTTATAATAGCATTTAAAGGTAATTTAGTCCAACTCATTGTTATTTTTTCCTCAGAAATAAAGATTGCTATTTTTTAAAAACAATGAAGATTGCTATCTTTCCTCTATATTTAGATAAGAAATAGCAATAGACATTTAAAGTGATGCTATTATAGGGGAATAGATGGGAGCACACTCCATCTCTATTCTAGAGGAAAAAAATAGCAATATACATTGGAGATGGTCTAACTTAGTAGATGTCAGTCCTCTTGGATGGTAACGTTTAAATCATGATTCAAAAATACTAAATGATTTTCTAACAAAGCAATTAGAATTTCCAGAAAGTACAGTTGACAATTTGTAGTTATAAAAAATAATACAAGGTTTTTCTTCGTATGTTTAATTATAATTGGCAGCTTTATTCTGATGTTTTAATTCTCCATATATATAGAATTTATTTAGTAGATTGTGGGGTTTGTTAATCGTTAGAAGTTAGCTACAATCAGAAGTACCCGTATTATCTACAAGAGCTTATGGGGTGAATGACATGATGTCAAACGAGTTAATCTATATGGGGCATGCATATTCTGTATATTGAAATCTCATTTTCTAATTTTGATATATGAGGCTCCTCTCTCATTTAAGACGTAAACATAATTAGTTTTAACTTTTATTGGATCACATAACTTTCTGTGTCAAAAGTGTTGAGCATATGCTTTTCTGAAGAAGTGATTCACGGAGACAATAAAGAAGCTAACAATTTTTAAGATAATGGAGACGTAGGCACTCTTGAATCTCAATAACAGTGAGTACATTACTAACTAGACAAATGTAGTGGGAACTGGAAGTCAAAGATGATAGCGAGGCTCTTTAGATTTTTCTCCTAAATGGCTTGTTAGTTTTAGGGATTTCATGAACTTAATGTAAAACTCATGGTATATCAGGATGGCTTGTAATATTAAAATCTAAAGTAATTAAATAGAACCTAGATTTTTTAGATTCATAAACTTAATGTCAAACTGATAATGTCAGA
Organism: Brassica napus; assembly: GCF_020379485.1. Taxonomy (NCBI): domain Eukaryota; kingdom Viridiplantae; phylum Streptophyta; class Magnoliopsida; order Brassicales; family Brassicaceae; genus Brassica; species Brassica napus. Next base: position 7,315,973 of record NC_063435.1, on the reverse strand, counting down.
CTCATGGTATTCACGATTTCTACACCAAGATGGCTTGTAATAAGAGGACTTGTAATATTAGGATCTAAAGTAATTAACTAGAACCGAGGATCATAGGACAATCAAGAGACATGAGAGTGTAATTACGATTAACGGAACCTGAATTCTGTTGGACTAAATACATGTGGATCGAACCTGATGAATCATGCTATTTTTGAGTGCCACCTGCTGTGTAGGCATGAGCATTATCAAAAACACATTCGCATCTGAATATTTTCCTAGTCTAAGTGTCTATGCCAATATTTACTATTTTTTTGCTGGCGAAAAATTAGTATTGAAGACCCTGACATTGATGGAAATCCTTATCTTTGGGTAAAATATGGTACTTATGGAAAGCCAGAAATGATAAGTTATTCAGAAGAATCGACAGATATCCACATAACTTATCAGACATGCGGAAAAAGAATGCTTAGCATGGTGTGAGGCAAATTCATCAGTTTCAGTTTCTGAACAAATCCCATATACTATTTATTCACAAGTCATATGCTTACATAATATATGTCTGGTGGATGGTTTTTGGAACCCTACATCGCAATTAGTTGTTGATGGGTCTTGAAGGATACATCCGGAAAAATCCAACTTATGGGTACCATAAATCAAAGAACGAGAGAATCAACGTTGCATTCAGAGCTAGAAACTCTAAGCTGTGCAATGTAAAACATGCTTTGTCACTCTCTGCCTACCAGGTTTTGAACCATATTGAAAACATTGTTAACAAAGATTGGGAAGCGTCTAGTGTGGCCAAATTTTTCTACGGAGCTAAAAGAGATAACAGTTTTGCAAAGGATATTTCATCATTTCAAGCTTATCTATATTCATTGATCTCATAATGTAATTGTGGATTCTTTAGCTAGAATTGCAAGATTATCCCATAAGAAACTGTTATTTGTTGGTTTCTATTCCGATATAGTTACATGTGTCACTTCAAAGTTTGAGTAATAGAGTGGTCTTTCGTTGTCAAAAAGAAAACTTTTGCCAACAGGTTTAAAATACAAAATTTAATTAATTTTAAAAAATTTGAATTTCTGGTTTGTTTAAAATTACAGTAACCTTCATTTTTAAGTTTTTAATTTATTTGAATTATTATTTTTTATTTGAATTCTTTTTATTATAGTTGATTTTAAATTATTTTAATTTTATTTTACTAATTTTGTTGATTAATTACTAATAATTTTGTAAAAGTAAATCATTCTTTTTTACCAGGAAATGAACATAATCGATCATACTATTGATGTGATGAATAAACAACTTAGTTTCAAGGTTTAATCTGTTACTAAAATTAGTTTTACTGTTTGAAGTTTTAAATGTCCAAATGAAATGTTTAAAGTGCTAATTTTAACCAAATTCATGGTTTAAAATGTTATGTTCCCTTCTTCATCTATACTAATTTTCCAAACTTTGTATATGATCCAAAAACTCATTGCTTTAAAGTTACAAAAGGTCATTGCTTTGTATTTTTTTCATGCATTTGAATAAATAACCTTTATCAAAAAGATGGTACATAAAAGTATTTTATAACTTTTACTAGACATGCTTTGGTATGAAGATACAATTATACAATTGCAATTTGTTCAATAAAACCCGGGCCATATCTGAAACCCGTCAACACCTGAAAGTCCCACATGCACAATTATGAGAATTTGATTCTGTAAGTTAATACTAGGCGACACCATTAGACAGTATATAACTGATTAAGCATAATAATCCGGATTAACGAGGTGTAGCTCCATTTTTCAAAAGATTACGAGACTTTTCTTCATGGGAAACTGCATATATTTCAGATTACTAAGTATATTTACAAATGTGAAATGTGAGCCAGAGTGGAGACACGTGCATTCGTTCAAACGTGCGCCTTACGTAAAGATAGGTCATAGGTTGGTGCTTGGGGACTTGATCTACGGCATGATTAACCCGGTCTCTTAGCCGGATTTCTTAACTCATGATTTGATATTTTTTTGTTTTTCTTTTTACACTTTTCGACTAAAAGACAACTCTTATATTTCTTATTTAAGAGACGGTTCTTAACTTTTCTTAGTTCAAATCTAAAAAAAATTAAGAGATATCTCTTATCCGAAATTAAGAACTCCAATTAAGAGATTGGAGTTAATGATGGTCTTCTCTCACGCTCACACAAATCACTTTAGTCCCGTACAAACAAAAAGCATATTTTGTTAGCTTACCATATCTTCCGTATCATTTCACACGTTTTCCTAAAATGTATTCCCTCAGCTTCCTCCATTCATAAAATAGGATTTTTAGATTTTTATTTTGTTTCAATTTTATTTACATTTTTGTATATATTTTTAAGAACATTAATTGAAAATATTTAAATTAATTGAATACTATTGGTTAATATTTATTAAAAACACATGATAAAAAAACTAATTATAAATATTTATTATATTTTTAATATGTGTGAATAATATATAAAAAAATTAGTTGAGAAGAAGGCAAAGAGTAACTAACTTTTAGTATAATCTAGTTACACAAATAAAATAGTGTTTCCGGCTTCAGCCTTTTTATCGTTGAAATATTTTAATAAACATTGAACGTTCTTCACAAGCTATGTGATTGTACATATTTATTTATATGATTTTGTCTGAAAATTAAGATTTGAATATACATAACTATTATTTTTCTAACGATTCATTAGTAAGAGCTTATTAGTCGACATGTGGTCAGTGTCATGTGTTAAAGTTGAGAGATTCAAAATTTTAAAATAATAGTTAATAATCACTATATAAGAAGGCCAAGCCATGTTTGGATATTGCCATTGACGTGACTCAAATCAGAGAGTTACGGCACAGCCAAATATCAAATTGGCTGAAAACGCCATACAAATAGAAGGTTTGTTTGTTTTTTTACTCACATAAATTAGCACTATATCAATATTTATGGCATTCCCTATTATGCTGAGCGGTTTCACTAACTACCAACTTGTACGTACAACTCAATAATATTGTGAGCCGAGTGTGCAACTTTTTGGTTTCAGGTGAGCTAAGCTAAGAGAACCAAATATGAGTTTGTGCTCTGATCTCTGCGACAAATTAGACGAGAATGTTTTGGAAGAGTTGGCGTCCAATGTGAAGCAAGTACAAGACAATGTATTGGAGGAGATACTCACACTTAATGCTGGAACTGAGTATCTTAGGCGTTTTCTCCATGGGAGTTCTGATAAGGAGCTTTTTAAAAAAAACGTTCCCGTGACGACATACGAAGATGTAAAGCTTTATATCGACCGTGTTGCAAATGGAGAGCCCTTTGATGTTATTTCTGGGAAACCCATTACCGGTTTCCTACTAAGGTAGTCTCTTGTTGTATAAAGCAACTTTACCCACTGGCAACTGATTAATTATTTATGTGATCAAACTTATGTTTGAGAGTCTTAATTCTCTAGTTTTTTTTATTGTAGTTCCGGAACTTCTGGAGGAAAACGGAAGATGTTTCCTCGTAACAACAAATACTTGGAAAACTTGAAATTCATCTATTTTTACCGCTCGCTCGTTATAACCAAGTAATAATGGAAACATGTGTGTCTTGTTTTAGTAAACAATAATGTATTTGTAAATTATATGATAAATTATTCTTTTGGATTCATAGGCATATCGATGGTCTTGAGCATGGAAAGGGAATGGTGTTTAACTTTTGTACACCAGAGCAGAATACTCCCTCTGGTTTGCCAGCTTCGTCTGCGACGACGAGCTTCTTCAAGAGTGATTACTTCAAGAACCGACCATCATATTGGCATTGGTCATTCACAAGTCCTGACGAAGTCATATTGTGTTCAGACAACAAACAGAGTTTGTATTGTCATCTCCTGTGTGGTATAGTTCAAAGAGACGAGGTTGTGAAGGTTGGTGCCGCCTTTGTTTCTATCTTGGTCCGTGCAATTACTTTTCTTGAAAAATTTTGGAAAGAAATTTGCACTAATATCCGTTGTGGTCATCTTAGCGAATGGATCACTGATATTAGCTGTAGGGATTCTGTATCAAAGATCCTTGGAGAACCTAATCCTGAATTGGCTGATCTCATCGAAAATGAATGCAACCAAAAATCATGGGAAGGTATAATTCCAAGACTTTGGCCTAAAACCAAATTCATCGAAAGCATTGCGACAGGCCAAATGGCTCAGCACATCCCAACATTAAAGTTTTACTCTAACAATCTGCCTTTGATTTCTTCAAGTTATGTTTCTTCGGAAACTATGTTTGGGATTAACATGAATCCTTTGTGCAAACCACAAGACGTGTCATACACATTTATGCCTAACTTCTCATATTTCGAGTTCTTACTTGTTGACGCGGGTGACAAAGTAGAAATTGTTGATCTTGTGGATGTCAAGTTAGGGAGCCATTACGAGCCGTTGGTCACAAATCATTCTGGTTAGTCAAATGTTTACGTGGAGAAAATGTATATATATATTATCATCTCAACTAAGATATTAATATTGTTTCTTTTTTGCTAGGCCTACACAGACATAAGATGGGTGATGTTTTACAAGTGACTGGATTTTACAATAGTGCACCTCAGTTTAGGTTTGTGCGGAGAGGAAATTTGGTTCTGAGCGTTCATTTGGAGATAACTACAGATGAAGATCTTTTAAATGCGGTGACACATGCAAAGATGGTTCTTGAATCATCAAATTTGATGTTGATTGACTTTACAAGCTATGCTGATGTATCTACTACTCCCGGTCATTATGTTCTGTACTGGGAACTCAAAGGAAAATACAACAATGACATTGCTGAAATTGATAACAAGGTTTTAGTAGAATGTTGTTACGTGGTGGAAGAGTCCTTGAACAATTTTTACAAAGAATTTAGGAGCAAAGACGGATCAATTGGAGCTCTAGAGATAAGGGTGGTGCAACAAGGAACTTTCGATTCTCTTATGGAGTTTTTCATTACCCAAGGTGCTTCTTCAACTCAATACAAGACACCCATTTGCATCAAATCTTCCGAGGCATTAGCGATCTTAGAAGAAAAAGTTCGATCTAGGTTCTTTACCGATAAGGTTCCCTTTCTTTAGACTTTTCGTCATGATTTTTATCATTTTGCATGCGTTGAAATAAAGTTTGTGGAAAATACCATGAGAGGAGACAAAACTCATGCTTTTCAATCTTATTTTGAAGTATACTTTTCATATAACTAGTATTTTATTAATAAAACCCGATCACAATGACTGATGTCATATAGTTTTTCATAGAGATTACACAAAGTGCAAAACTTTAAGAAACACAAAAGAGAAAAAGATATAAAATGTAGCGCTTTGATATATATTCCATTTTGAAAGATTAAATTTGCCACACACACACTTCTGTTATTGAGCATGAAGAAAATGGAGTGAGTGAGTGAGTGAAAACAATATCGAAAATATCCTGACATCACACGAGATGTTGAAATAGAATGCGTGTGCTCATCATGTTTCAATGTATTTTCAAGAATTTACTTAAGACAACCAAAAATCACCTAGACATATAATTTAAGAAATAATTTTTCAAATTTTGCTTGTCATCTCTACAATCACCGTCACTAAGGCTATGTACAATAGTTGTATAAATTCAACATTCTAATTTACATTTTTTCACAATCCACATCATCTTCTCTTTCTTCCACCTATTAATTCAACACATATACAAATTTTGTCTCTACAATGGTTTTGTTTAAGAAAATTCAACACTACAACCTATATTCTTATTTATGTAACTTAATAGCTATATATTAATTCAAAATGGACTGTAATTAAAGTAAATATTTTAAAATGACATAGTTTTAATAATTTTTATTTTATATTTTTATTCTTTACTATTTTCAGAAAATAATATTTACATAATATTTTTTAAACAAATATGAAATGACATAATTAAGTTCATAATTAATATTAGTAAAATAGAAATTATAGGAAAAAATTGACATTTTTAATATTCTATATCCAAATGAAATGAAACTAGTATTTATTTATAGATCATTAAAAATACTAAGTGTTAGTATCATTTTTATTTTAAATTATTTTATTATAAATCAATTAAGTTTAAATTATTGGGTGAAAATAAAGAGGAACAAAAACTAGATAACCAATGATAATATTATTTTTATGTTTTAAAATACTTATGAGTGGATAAGACGTAATATGTGATATATAAATAAATATATATTTTTGGGTTGCTATAACATGATTTTTCTTTGGGAAACTGCCATAAATACAATATTCATAGTATTACTTTTCATATTTACATTAACCACTTTTATCCTTACTTTTAACGAAGGATAAAATATATTTATATCTATAGGATTAACTAATATAGACTTATGGTTTAGAGTTGAGGGTGAGATAGGGTTTTTGGAATGTGAAATTCAGGATTCTAATAAATATATAAATAAATATTAAAAAATATTAAAAAATTATAAAATAGTTTGAAACATAATTTTCGATTTTCATTTAGAAAAATTGTTTTAGTAATAAAAATTATATAATTATAAAAATAGAATTAAATAATATTTCGAAAATTGTAAATGTTATTATATTTTATTTCTTTTATTATATTATTTCCTATATATCAATGATAATCTATGATTTATTACCATATAAAAACTTACCAAAAATATAAATCAACACTAAATTTAAATGTCAATGTCATAATTAATTTCAAGACATGTCTTCATTATTAGTATGCCGCGTCATCATTTTTTTCAAAATTATGGTGATGACAAATGATCACTTCTCAAATGATGTTTAGGGACTAGGGGATGTATTCAACTTTTCCTATATTTTTTATTTAATAAATTCTCTTGTAATAATCAAACCAATCTAAGTTCATAATTTTATAAATATTTTAAAATGATAATGTAAATTATCTAACTTCACTATCTAATTAATGTATTAATTGATGTTCTTTATCTTTTTATTTAAGAGATATATGTTTGGATCTAAACCAAAATTTTCTCTAGTAACAACCAAACCAATCATTAAACAAACTGGAGTTAAAATAAAAGACTTCTCAGAGTTGTGGATTGAAAATAATCTCATTGGCACTGAAAGCATTAGAAATTAGAAATAGTTAAAACTCATAAAATATCAATAAAATAACAGTAACCAATAAACATCGTATATTATCAATAATTTAGATTTTTGAAATTATGGCACATAAAACAAAAAGAGTAAACATGTATTGTTCATAGATAATATAATGACAATTATGTATATAAATATAATTTAAGAAAAAATAATTATTATATTATCGCTATAGTTTCTTAATATCCCTTTATTAAATATTTTGAATATAATGAAAAATCATCAAATAAATCACTAAAATTGTTTATTAAAACTAATGACTCAACCTAAAATCATCGAGAACATGACAAAACATCAAAATCATATTTTAAATAGTCGTATAAATTTTTTAATATCTCTTTATTAATTATTTCAAATATAATGAAAAAATCATCAAATAAATCATTAAAATTGTTTATTGAACTAATGACTCCGCCTAAAGTCATGAAAAACATTTAAAATCAGAAAAAAAAATCACTTCTTAAACAGATAAATTATTTCAAATATAATGAAAAATCACTAAATAAATCAATAAAATGTTTATTAAAACCAGTGACTTCAAAGTAAATTATTTCGAGTATAAATAAAATGCTGAAATCTATACTATTAAAATAGAAGTTATGACTTCTTTTATGCGTGATTTTTTTATTTGGACCATCTTTACAAAAATTATTAACTTTTACATAACTTCATTATAATATCTTTTAATATTTTTATTTTTATTTGAAATACTAATAAAATATCTTAAGTAAATGTCTAACAAAATATTTTAAATATATTTTTAAAAATATTTTCTAAATTAGTTAACTACAATTTTAGTTATCACAAACTATAATTAGAAACTAAATTTTAGTTTAGTTTTAATTGTAAACAAAAATTAATAGTTATATAAAATACTTTTAATAATATTTTAATGATAATAAAAAAATTAAATTGATTTATTTTTCAAAGTTAAATTTAAGAAATATTTTAAAAGATGCTTTTAAAAATAAATATTCATTTCTATTTCTGATTTCTGATTTAAAATAAAAAATATCTTATCTATTTAGCACATAAATTATGACTTATTTTCATATGTGATTTTTTTTTTTAATTTAGACCGCTTAGAAATCAAACCTTTAAATGCTTTTACCATGTAATACAATTAATTTACACATCTCTTCATAGATGAAACATTTGATTTTTATTCATATCTTATATATAAGACTTTGGTCAACTGTTATTAACCAATTCGGTTTATTATCTAAACAACTATACTAAATTAGTTTAATTAATCACTATATATCAAATTCTCTATTATGTAACAATACTGATTTAAATAATTTTTGTTTTATTTTGAAAACATTATTATGTAACAATACTAATTTACATAAATTTTTTTTATTTCTAAATTTGAAATATATTTGGAAATTAAATTAAGTTAAACCTACATAATAGAGAATTTGGTATATAGTGATTAATTAAATTAAATATTGTTACAAAATTACAAAAATTATAAACTTTATAGTAACAATATTATTAGCCGCACAAATATTATTATAAAATTAGATAATATATAACACCAAATTATATAATTTATTGATATATTTTATTGCATAACCTGAAATATTTTAGTATTAAAAAAGATCCGCACAACGGTTGTGCGAATCAAGATCTAGTTGTTTATTAAAACTAACAACATAGCCTAAAATTATAGAAACCACGATAGATAAGCAAAATTATTTGTTAAATAATAGTATAGATAGATCACATAGTTAAAGAAATGAATGCTTTACTCAACCAACAACAATTAACAAGATGGTAACACATATGGTATATAATCAAAAAAAATAAAGAAAAGGTAAACAAAAATCTAAGAGAATCATTACGTTTTGAGTAAGTTATCCAATTTCACAACCACTTCTATATAGACAAGATATGAATAATTGACAAGTTATACGGACCGGTTAACCAGTAAGATTAAAAACGCGTTTATGGACTAATACAGAAAGAAGAAAATAAAATCATCATTTGCCAGAGAAGCAGTTTCACAAAGTGCACACTCTTCATCTTCTTTTTCTTCTCGGTAATGTTCTCTTCGTAGAGGAAGAAGATCAACGAAGCATAAGCGAAACCTATCCTCCTTACCTAAGCCACATCATAAAAATGGCGGCTGCTTATTTCTTCTCGCGGTTTACTACATTCCCTTTCCTCTTTTCCTTGGCTCTTCTCTGTGGATTTTCTCTAGCCGGCGATCCTTCCGTCTCCTACGTGTTTGAAGTCTCGTACATCACTGCTTCTCCTCTCGGCGTTCCTCAACAGGTTTCGTTTAGCTTATTATATACGGGTTTTCGTTCTCTCTAGTGCAGCTTTTCACTATTAAACTTGTTAAAAACTATATGGCTCTTGTCATATCAGTCACATTTATTTTACTGCGACAAATTAGTTCCACAAAAAAAACTTTTAATTTCATTGTAATTTCTTCCTCTTACGCGTTTTCATAAGGAAAGATGATTTGCTTCGTTTTCAGTTTATCGTATCAGATTATGTTACAGAATCACTATTTTATCTTTGATATTCGATCAAAGGCAACAATCATTGAATGTTGGTTGATTTTTATGATGAATATGTAATTGGCTCTAGGGGATGGTAGGAGCCTATGAGCCTGAACGTCTTAGTCATTCAGAAAAAAAAAAAAAAATGTAATTACATCCACAGTGTTAATAGATATTGTTCCTTGCAGGTTATAGCTATCAATGGGAAATTTCCAGGCCCTGTGATTAATGTGACCACAAACTACAATGTTGATGTTAATGTTTTCAATCGTTTGGATGAGCCTTTTCTATTCACCTGGTGATCATTATTAACATTCTTATCTCTTCTTCTCTGATTCAGTGCAACAGAGTTTACTAACATTGTGTCTTGCTTGAACAATTCTGTTAAGGAATGGGATCGAGATGCGGGGTGAATCGTGGCAAGACGGTGTTCTTGGCACAAACTGTCCCATCCCTCCGAACTGGAACTTCACTTACAGCTTTCAAGTGAAAGATCAAATCGGAAGTTTTTTCTATTTCCCCTCACTTAACCTTCAGAGAGCTTCTGGTGGTTTTGGACCAATCATAATCAATAACCGGGATCGTATTCCTATCCCGTTCAATGAGCCAGATGGCGAAATCAGCTTTATGATTGGCGATTGGTATACTCAGAACCATACAGTAAGTCCACCCAATTGGTGTGGTGTTTATTCACTTTTTATTATATGTTCCAACGGTTTTATTACATCGGTGAAAACTTTGTTGCTTCATAGGCTTTAAGGGGTGTACTTGACTCTGGTGAAGAACTTGGGATGCCTGATGGAGTCCTCATCAATGGGAAAGGTCCTTACAAGTACACTAGCAGTGTACCTGATGGAATCCAGTATGAAACCATTAATGTTGATCCAGGTTAATATCTTTGAGAGTTCTCTATTGTCTGAGTAGTTTTTTTTTATTCATCCGTGTTACATTGTTGCAGGGAAAACATACAGGATCCGTGTTCACAATGTTGGTACCTCGACAAGCTTGAACTTCAGGATTCAGAACCACAAAATGCTCTTAGTTGAAACTGAGGGTCACTACAACTTGCAAACAAACTTCACCGATTTCGATATCCATGTGGGACAGTCTTATTCATTCTTGGTCACCATGGACCAAAACGCCTCAAGTGACTACTACATTGTGGCGAGTGCAAGGTTTGTCAATGAAACAGCGTGGCAAAGAGTCACAGGTGTTGGCGTTCTCCATTATTCCAATTCCAAAGGACAGGCTTCTGGTCCTCTTCCAGTTCCAGCGACTGATGTTTCTCAACCTTGGTCTGTAATGAACCAACAAAGAGCCATAAGGTATGTCTACAACACCCCTTCAAGCAAATGGATATTTTAAACTTAGACGTTTACATGTAAACTTGATCTTTTTTTCATGTGCAGGCAAAACACAACTGCAAGTGGTGCTCGTCCAAATCCGCAGGGATCATATCACTACGGAGAGATAAACATCACAGACACATACATCTTGAGGAGTATGCCTCCAACCAAAATCAATGGGTCAGTTCATGCTACGCTTAATGGGATTTCATTTCTGAACCCAATCACGCCCATGAGGCTTGCGGATAAGCATAAAGTGAACGGAGTTTATAAACTGGATTTCCCAGAGAGACCTGCTGACAATATACCTCCACGTTTGGAGAGTTCTATCATCAACGCGACATACAAAGGCTTTATTCAAATTATCTTCCAGAACAATGACACCAAAGTCCAGAGCTTCCATATTGATGGATACTCGTTTTACGTTGTTGCGTAAGAAAATCATGACATACTTTCTTTATTTACATTTTTTTAACAGTTTTAGTTGCTCTGACTTGACTTTTTAAAATCTGGTGTTCCAGGATGGACTTTGGTAACTGGACTGAAGACAAAAAAGGCTCTTATAATAATTGGGATGCAGCATCAAGAAGCACGGTTGAGGTTGATTCACATTTGCAATCTGTCTCTCTGTATGGTAAATTTTGTCAGGAGGTTTACTTACATGTTTTGTTTTTGTTTTAATGTTTTGCTTCAGGTTTACCCAGGGGCATGGACTGCAGTACTTCTTTCCCTCGATAATGCCGGAGTTTGGAACATCAGAGTTCAGAATCTTGACAGATGGTATCTTGGCCAAGAAACATACATGCGAATCATAAACCCCGAGGAGAACGGTAGCACAGAAATGGATCAGCCTGGAAATGCTCTTTACTGTGGTGCTCTCAAGAGCATGCAGAAGTAAGCACACTGACCTCTCATTTCCTCTCATATCACCTTTGATGATGATCTGAATATCCTAAGCACTCTTCTCTTTGGTTATCTCCTGCAGGGACCAGATCCATAGCTCTGCAACATCAATATTAAATGGAAAGTGGAATCTAGTTTTCAGCTTGGTGATGGTTCTGCTCGCCTTGGTTCCAGTATTTTTCTGTTAGATCTGATCTCTCATTGGTGAAATTGTATGATACAAACTGTTGGGCTTCTTTTTTCTTCTTCTTTGATTTCATTGATTGTTTGTTTATGTACTTCTCATTATCCGAAATAACTTCAGATTGGCTTGCTTTGTGTCTAAAGCATTGTAGTTTGTGTCTTCTACATTATTTCTACAATTACTAAGCAATGCTTAAAAGTAGAGATGGACAAAACAAAAGTCTCGTCCTGTTCGGTATGAGTATATACTTTATTCATAATAAGCATAATGAAATTATATTCGGAGTCGAAAAAGTTATATAATTTTAATTTAAGCACAAAACAAATAAAAATAAAACAATGGCCGGCCTTAGAGCCCGGAAGTGAAGGGTACGCCTGTGTGTGGCAGCCATACGGTACCTGCGATGAATCTTCCAACAGTGAAAGCAGATGCATCAGAATCTCTATTCAACACATGAAACCCTTTCCAACGAACACGCCACTTAGTGGACGAACCTGGTCCGGTATTCTTATATTCAGCATAGAACAGCGTGTCTAAACCGAAAACCGAACCTTCGGTCCACGATGACCAACCCAATGGACTCACAGCACTATCCAAATGCGTCTTAAGAACCACGGTACGAGAGTACTTCATCCAAGGCCGGCCCATGTACGTCTTAACAGTACGGATCACCGGTTTTAGATCAGGGGCGGGTTGGATTCTTGAGTTATGGATAGAGATCCCTGTGTTCTGAAACGGATCAGCACGACCTTGTGCGGTTATTACATTGGCCTGACCCTTGAGCGGGCGGCGAGGGAGGATGAGACAGTTTTGGAAAACAACGGCTGCGTTTCCAAATATGAAATCTACGGTTCCATAAATGTAGCAGCCACGGTAAAATTGGCGTTGGGAATGAACCATCAGTGTGTCTTGGTATCCTTCAATAGAGCATTTATAGAAGATTGAGAGGTCTGAGGATGACCTGAGTGCCACGGCCTGGCCTTTGGCCGGACCAGCTGTGTTCCGGAATGTTAGGCCTTTGGCTATGAAGTGAAGTCCCTCTATACCTGGATCACACGCAATTGAACCAATTGTTACATAGCCAGTGACCAATTGTAAAAAAATTTCAATGGTAACGCTTACTTATTTCGCGGGAAACAGAGCAAAAGCACTGGTTACGTTTTATTTCTATTATACTATTAGCTAGTGCTCAATGTATGATGTAACTTGACGTCTCCACCATAAATCTTACGGATTGGAAAACTCAATTCGTACGGAAATTTTAAATATTTTTTATTAGTGTCATAATAGAAGCTTGTTTAGATCCAATCCATATGCATTAACTAATCAATAAATAAATAAAAGACAGAATAATTAAATATTTAGTTTACCGGCTGTGGCGGAATTGTAAGTGGTGTAACCACCTTTGACACTACGACCACCGGTGATAATGGTGGACCTCATTCCATCTCCGACCAACATTATGTTATCGTTATTGAGACGTACGTTTATGTTTTCTTGATATATTCCTTTCTTAACGTATATAATGTACCTCCCTGACGTCACTTTTCTCCGTCCAGCCACTTCAATAGCCGCTTGCACCGTATTGACGTGTCCCGATCCATCTTTGGCCACCACGAGGTTAGCTCGGACAGCACGCGCGGATTGCAATCGTAGAAGTCTCCTCTCTTTACTGGAAACCCACGTTGGAAAACCCTTCCCATCAGCAGTGGTGGTGCCGTTGTTTCCGGTTGGCAAGAGGGCTCCGTTGACGGCTAAGCAGTTGCTTATGAGGTTGGAGATTTTGGTGTTTGAGACGATTGGTGTGATGAAATCTGAGACGTTGAGATCGGAAGAGCCGCGTCGACACGTCTCGGTATTTGTAAGTGCGGTGCTCAGCCACGTCTGTGCGTCAAAGTCGGTGCACCCTTTTCCGGTACCGGCTTTTGGAGATACTCCTTCCAGCGTCCGGTTCAGCTGCACGATCGTGTCTCCATATAGGTCAATGCAATCAGCTAAAACGGCTTGCTTCCGGCAATCCGTGCAGTTGCGGCTGGACTGAGCCAGCTCGTCCCGGGCGGATATAGCCCGATCCATGGTTGCTTCCACCAGCATTATTCGGAACTCGGATAGCTGTGTCGGTAGCCGGAAACCATTGTGGTTTTTGAAGTAGCATTTGCATGGATCAGGGTAGGGAGTTTGGTCGCACCACCCGTCAATGCCCCCCGTGGTGGAATTGTCGTCGGCTAAGATGGTGAGAGGATTGAAGCAGAGTAGTAATAACAATAGTAAATGTAATGATAAAAGATAGATTTTGTGCGTCATGCTTTCTTTTGATAGTGTGAGGATTCTAACTTCGAAGTATATTGTTAGGGACACGAGAGTGGGCACATGACTCTTAACCTATATATATTATATATCGTGGTGGTATCAATACTATTAAAGCAGGAACATGCCCAATTGATATTAGTTGAGTCCAATTTAAAATTTTAATGATACATGCTTTTTAATGTAACTGCATATATATTGTGGATGTAACCACCACTTATCTTCCCTAATTATCGGCTGCTACTTTTTTATAACTGCACCCATATATTTTATTTAATCAAACAAAAACAGAAATTTGGTAAAGATGCGGGATAACTAATAACGTATCCATAACTATATTTTTATCACGGTTAATACCCCCATAACACACATTGATAACTATAAAGCTACCCGCATTTTTTAAATGTGTTAAACCCAATATGACATTGATAACTATGCGTTTACGTGCTCAATAGTAACATCAACCATAATATAACATTATAACTGGTTCTTTTTGTAACAATAGGTCAACATGGACATGTTCATATTTGATTACAAATTGAATATGAAATCATACTCACTCACGTGAAAGTTAATATTACGGCGTCTTCAACCATAATATTATTGGGTTTTTTTATGACTACGAAACATCAATATACGTAGTTTAGCTTACAAAAAAATATATATATACGTAGTCCATATTTTATAACTACGTATCACTACGAAACTTCATTCTTTCTTTTGCTAATAAATATAAATACTACATTTTATGAGTTACAATTGTTAAAAACAATCTCGAGGCCCCAATAAAAATATAATAATAATGTACTATTTATATTTGATTTACTAAAGACTTACATACGTATACAAAAAAATGATGGGGACATGGAGCTAAACCACAAATATGTTTATAAAACAAAACAAAGATCAGAATTATAAATGGATACAGTTAAATGAGAAAATATATATAATAATTTTTCCAAGAAAAAAACAATATATAATTTTTAGTTTTGATCACCATTTTCTTCATTAAAATTAAACGATATAGTAAAAGCATTATCAAAATTAAAAAAATTACAAATCATATATTTTATTTAAATTATGTACCATTAAAAATATATCAAAAGTTGAATCATTTTAAAACAAATATAATCAGATTTATATGGATTTTTATCTGGTCAACCAGTGTCGATTGCGAGTTAGTAACAGACTTTATGATTTTTACGGATTTATCTGGTTTTTAAATATTGAATTTTAACTAAATCTGAACCATAATATATATGGGTCACCGAATTTACCGGTTCGACCGCGGATCTAGATCAAATACAAAAACATTGGTAAAAACTATGAAAACCCCTCCAAATATATATTATTGATTTAGTCTAAAATATACCGAGTAAATCTTATATCTCATCAATTGAACAAATTTAATTCTTATAAAATGAATAAGAAATATAAAATGATAAATTATAAAATGTGAAATAAGAATATACGTACAAAATCTCAAATAATAAATTGATAAATTATGTAATTTTAAATAAAAAATATACACGCCCTTTTAAAGGGTGGGTCAGAATCTAGTCAATACTATTAAAACAGGAACATGTCCTATTGATATATGTTTAGTCCAACAAATATAAACCAAATTAAACAAACTGTACAACTATAATTATCTTTTATTAATCGATGCCTATTTTATAACCTCCACTCCAATATTTTCGGCACCACTTCCGACAATTATATATATAATAACAATTCTTTCCTTTTGGGTTTATACCAAATTGTGATTGGTAATCTATGTTACTTTATTATAGTAAAATTATAATTAAAATCTATTACACTATATACACGAATGTCACTATGATATTAGCATGTAATCAGTTACATTGGCTTTTTGTCAGTATTTCACCCAAATTAATTATTTATGGTATTGAGTAATTTCAACCATGTTTTGAGAGAAATTCAACTTTTTATTTGACTAATATAACACGTTACTTTATAAAATAGATTTATGTATACATTTACATTATTGACATATCTTCTAAAAAGATATGTTAATTACTCCTAATAGTATTGGCAAAGAAGTATAAAATGTGATTATTATTGTAGTCACTTAATATTTGTTAAGAAATACAAAATAAAATACTTATAGTAGTTTCACTTTTTATTGTCACCCCTAATATTACTTTTAAAGTAATACTATTTTCACAAACTATTACAGTATAATCTTGGACTTAATCAACTTTGATATATTTCATAAAAAAATCATTATCACACTACAACCACATAACTTACATCTCAGCCCATGAAATTAGGATTTATTCAACCATATATTAATTATTTTAAATTCTAAATGATTTACACAAACATTAAGTTTATCAATTAACAAAGCACATGATGTTAAAATGGTTTTTAACGGGTTTTAAGTTGATTTTTAACAAGGGAGGATATATTTTTGATTTAATCTTTAAAAAAATTATATTTGTGTTTTTTGTAATCATGTATGTGTTTAATAGTAATTTAATTTAATATAATTTTTAGTAATCAGTGAAGAGAAATTATGTGTTTAATATTAATTTATTCAAATCAACAAAGCAAGTGATGCTAAAAATAGGGTTTAATGGGGTTTAATTGGATTTATAATAGAAAGAAATATTCATATCAATTCATTTAATTTAAAAGGTTATAAATAGGTTATTTGATTAAAATATTTATTAAATGTGATTTTACTTAAAGTTAATGAAGTTCATATTAACCCATTTACATATATATATATATATATATATATATATATTAGAATAACTACTAAAAATTAAAATTTTCAAACATTTTTCAGAAAAAAATTGTTTGATTTTCGGTGCGGGTTGAGTTTGATATTGGTTTTCGGATGTAACACTTAAAGAACCGTTCGAATATATAAATCATGTATAATAGAGTATGAGATTTTGATTTTCGGGTCAATTCCGAATTGGATTTTTCGGGTACAAATATTCTTAACTAATTATATTAGGTAAATATTAAGAAAATATATATGTTGCAACCTTTAGAAATAAAGTTTAAAAATAATTTCTGAAATGTATATGACATAAGTATATAATTATGAAACGTGACATATTTAATATAGTTACCAAAATTATATTAAATTAAATTAAATTAATATAAACGCAAATATAATTTAAAAAACACAAATATAAAAATTATTTTTTCAAAAAATTTAAAACAAAAAATATACCCGCCCTTTAATAAGGGCGGGTCAGAATCTAGTTAACATTAAAGCAAAACAAGCAAACAACTTTTTTTTGGAAGTCATGAATCAGATTTTGTTTAGCGTCTATACTGTTTTGTTCGACGGCTGTTTTGCCATTGCTTGAACGCTTCTATCACTGTTAGCTGTAATAGGAGAGATATTATTTTAGGAGGAACTTTCAGGATATGCTAATTAATAACTACCAGAATATTCTCTTTTTTCTTTTTAGTAATCGTGGCTAGTTATTAATCCTCGATGAAAGTCCAGTGTTTTCAATCGTGTGTTATATTTTCGATGGTAAAAGGAGAGATATTAGCTTTTTCAGTTAAAAAGATAATTTAAGAAACGGTTCTTACCTTTTTTTAGTTAAAAGTTAAAAGACGAGTTTTTATATTCCGATAAAAATCTCACCCTAAAAATATCCATTAAACATGCTCTAAAAACCCGCCTCTTAACCGGAAAAGTGTAAAAAAAACAAAAAAACAAAAAAAAAATTAAATCATAAGTTAAAAACCCCACTAAAAGATCAAGGTTAATCATGCTCTTAAATGTCAAATACATAAAGAGGTACTGAAAATATAGACTAATTGTTTAAGTTTGAGTTAGGGGTATAATTCAAAAATGTTACCATTCATGATTTACTTTTAATTTTTTTGAGTTAGTGTTTGAGTTGTATATGAGTTACAACTAAAATGATATAAAGATGTGGCTACAGACACCCCGGAAAAAAACTCGAGATGAGATGTGGCCACATCAATTCATGATTTACATGTATATGAGTTACATATGCCTAGATTTATGTGATGAACAATTCGTAAATCTTTTTTTTTTAATTATTGATGAGAAAGAAATATTTTTCTTTTCTGTCTACTCCACAAAAAAAAAATGATTTGTCTCATAATTTGCAGACACTATTCACATACAATTTTTTCTAACTTTATTATTCACATATAATTTCGAGTTGAATTGCATCGGATGGCGACATTTGTAAAATTTAATACGCTGCAAATTCTTATCATTTGTCACGCAAGACACAACTAATTAAATATGGTTTAATTTTATCTATTAAACATAAACTAGTGCTTCACTATATATAATTTTACTCTATGCAGTTTGACTAATTTGTTTTTGACATATGCAGTTCGACTATTATTTTTTTTGACATATGCAGTTCGACTAATTATATAATTTAATTATTGTGAACACTTAACTTGTCGAGAAAGATAGCATGTTCGTCCTCTTTGTTTTATAAAAACTGATCCATGTGAGCCCTTGATTATCCATGCACACACTATCACGTTATTACCACATTTCTTGTACATCCATCCTCATGCTTTCTTCCTTATTTTATGACGAAATATCATTTTTAATTCAATTATGAGACACAACGGTTCATCACGAAAAAATATCTACATACCAAAGATGTAGTAATAGTATACTAGTATATGCTAATATTATTTCTTAATTGAAAAGGAAAATCCTCGTTAGAGAATCCCTGAATATATGACTTAGGTTGCCACAACTGAAATAGTTCGTAGATGCTAGTGCTGGTGTTGTTGGCGCTGCTGGTTATGCAATATGTCTTACATTAGACGCATCCACTGGCTTGATCCGACAATTCCTCACAATATGGTCTGATCGCCCACGAGAGTGAAACTTGACGCACTCTCTGAAATGGGAATGATGGCAATATATGCAACTTAGGGGGCCTGACTGATCCAAATTTCTCATAATTGGCTCATAATTCTTTCCAGACTTAGGTTATTTTACCTTGCTGAGCATATACTCCTCAGCTAGGCATGCTTCCTGAGTAGTAGCCTTATCCATCAGAACCTCTACGTCAGATCCTCTTCATTCATAACCTTTCCAGAAAATTTACGGAGTCAACTGAAAGCCAATTTGTACTCCCTGGCAAAACCGGACTTGAGAACAGTATGTTGAAACATTTGAATGGGGCCTTTAATTCTTAAAAAAAAATTTGGCCTAAAGAATTCCAGTATGGTCGTGAGCATTTTCTACCGATTTGCTCACCTTGTTTTTACATGAACCTTTTTTTTTTACTAATGCTCCCATTTTGAAAGAAAGATGTGCTGATGTTTAATTACATGGTTAAATTGGCAATAATATGTATCTATTGGTTAAGGCAAACCATAATTAATTGATAAAAATTCTTATCAAAATTTTGATTATTATGCTTTAGATATAAATAAATGTTATATCATAAAATATTAATTTTTAGATAATAATTTCAATCATAAAATTTATAATAAAGCTCCTTAAATTTTAGGTCCGGCTCTGCTCCCTCGTGCCATGAACCAGCTGAGTGGTGTTTGCTAGGCCTTGCGATCGAACAATCTGTTGAGAAATCTCTTGTGCTGTTATCCGAGCAGCCTCTTAGGCACAACATCCTTTGAATATTTAAAATGGATAACGGAAGATCTGGTAAAAATCATCATAAAAGTCAATGGTCCATGTCAACGTCTTACCATTAAATAATCATCGTAAAATAATTCCCGAGTCTTGTATGAAACTCATGGTCATGATTTTTTCCAGCCAAGAACACCAAAAGACCCATGTTAATGTTCTCTTACCAGTTCCCACATATTCATACTATCGATAATCCTATGTGGAAGCCGTACTATATTACATGTTCTTCCGTTACTATGCGATGTGACAGTCTATAATTGATTAATTAAATGATAGAATATTATTTTACATTTTCTGATAGTTAGAGCTGTCACATATTCTTTCTTTTCAAAATTATTTTCTCATTCTTGAATTTCAGATCACATTACAAATCCATGTTGCTGTATTTAAACTAGGGCTAGACAAAATATCTGTAAATTTTTATTGGATTCGTTATCCATTTCAATTCAAAATAAAAATCCGATATCCGTAGAGTTACGAAGCAAATCAAATACTAATATGAAATATCTTCAAGAAATGAAACAAATTATAAATACTAATGTTGTTACGGACGAATATTTGATATGATCTGTTATATGCAATATATATACTTATATTTTTAAAAAAATATATAAATTATATAAATATTATATTTTATATAAGTTTTTAAATATTTTTATTTATTAAATTTATGATATTAGTTATTAGAATTTAAAAAGGTAAATAATTATTTTTATTTTTTGTAATACTAATAATCATTTTATATTATTTGTTTTTTTTATTTAATTTTTAGTTTAATTTTACTCGTATGGATCAAATCGGGTATCTAATTTAAAAACTAAAAAAATTCTGAATACATGGGACACCGTATACCTGTGTGGCTAAATTCAAATCAAATCGGTTAATTAATTATTCACGAAATGGAGATCACGAATACCTCCAAAAACTCGGATATTCGATCGATAACCACCCCTAATTCAATTAGTGATTTAAAATCAATTATTAATGTTTTGTAATCTATAAAATTTTAAAATTTTAAGATAGTTAAATTGATGGATTCTAAATTTTACTGTAGAGTCATTTATTTATGAGACTCTGTAAGAAATTATTTGAAATCAATCTAAAATACAAAAAAAATTTAAAATCCGTAAATGTTGAATAACACTAAATTTAAAAAAGTGAATTTAAATCATTCATTGAATAACACCTAGATTTTAAAATAGAATATATAATCATATTCGAATATTCGAATAACAGTGGATTGTGTTTATATTTAAGTATAATGTTTCATTCTTTTTGTTATCCTGTATCCGTTTTTCATATTTCAATATTGTTAGATATTGTCAAATGAGAAAGATTGATCTTAAAATTCACTGTCCCAAGTAGGTTTATCAAAGACTCGTGATATTACAATATGGCTATTATAGCTTCCAAGAATAGTTAAACTATTTGTAAAATACCAACTAATACAAAGATAATGTGTAGGTTATGCTTACCAGCCCAACAGTGCCGTGCGAAGGTTTTCGGAGACCCGAGGCGAGTTCAAAAATATATTTTACATGATATATTTTTAATAATATATATATATATATAACACTCAAAATTTTTGAATTATTACATAAACGTTTTTTAAATTTTTTTCACCAAAATTTTATAAAATAAAATTTTTAAATCATGAACAAAAAGTATGAATTTGTAATATAAATACAAAGATATAAATTTTTGATTGAAATGTTGGTAGCTGTCAAAAATGTAAATCTTAGCATTTAAATTAACTATAATAAACTATATATTGAAAATATTATATTTTCTTTATCAAATTCTCATAAATATGTAAAATAAATCTAACTCATAGCATATAAAAGAAAAGACCAATGTGATCAAATATTTACAGTTTTTTAGAAGTAGAATCTTTATTGTTTTATTTAAAATGTAGCAAAAATGATTACCAACCTAGTTACTTTAAACAGAAGTCCAATTTAAATTCAAATAAAAATAAAAATCTAACTAATAGAATATGTTAACTACTATGTAAAAAATTTTTTTTTTATAATTTAGAGCCCTAAAATTTCTAAAAAATTTGGGGGCCCTAGACGAATGCCTTTTTCAAAAGCTTCTAAGCACGGCTCTGCAGCCCAATATGCAAATGATCAATTCTTTGAATAATTAAGAGGATCGATTGGAACCGAGTTAATTTTCCTCCGAAAGAGGAGATCTAATCCATGTTCATCAAGTAACGTGCCACGTACGTACCTCACATTTTCTTAGGCATAAATACCGGAGTAAGCTTCTAATGATCTTCTGGAGTAAGTTTATTTTGCAGACAATTTAAGACATCCTACAATTATTTCTATCTGTATTTTTTTTCTTTTTCCCAAAACAATTTCATTGAACAAATAGAACAATCATAATGATGATGGGACCAATTGGCAACAAATGTTGCTGTAGATTTATAGATGTAAAAAAATTGGATGTTGTCATCATTCAAGGTTGTGAGTGCTAATTGAAACATTGTTTAAGTAAAATATATATATAGGCTTTCAAATTAATAAATTTTTGATATCTTCTCTATTAAAACTTAATTAACAATTAGGTGATAATGAGAGAAGTTAATGAGATCGTTACCCTCTAGCATACTCAAAATGGTTCAGTCAAATATAATCAATGAATGCCGTTGCGGATATATATTACAACTGACCGGTTGAGTACAAACTACTTACACCAATTATAATAACCATAACTAGAGAAGAAAAAACATGATCATACGGAATCATCTTTACCGTTTTACGAAAAGAAAAATCAAAAGAACCATTAATCGACAGGTATTGGGACTACGTAATTCAAAAGGTTGAGAGTTGACCATGATATATTAATATACGATCTCTTGACCATCTTTCACGAAATTAAGTTACGTTCAGACTTGTGTATACACATAAATGGATACATAATACAATTTTGTTGTTATATTAAGAAACCAACAGTAATGTACATACATGATACGTATAACGATATAGTCAAGCTAACCATATCTTTACGCCTTAAAAAGAAGATATATTCAGTTCCTTCCTTCAATATAAAAACCTAAGGTGCCTGTCTTCTGTTGTATATATAGAAGACACGAGATGCAACATAGCTGCACAATTCGTCCATATAAATTTGTCCACACTCGAAAGACGAAAGGTAACATGTCGCAGTTCCTCTATTCTCTAACGCTCGTCTTCGTTTTCCTCACGTCAACAAACATCCAAACGACAGCAGCCACTCCATCATCCTACTCCCAAAACCACAAAATGTTCGTGAAAACGGCATGCAATTCGACAACATACCCTGACAAATGCTACAAGTCTTTATCCACATACTCCACGGCCATCAAATCCGACCCGATCAAGCTATGTACTACAGCGCTTAAACTCAACGTGAAATCCGCAAAAGAAGCGACTTCTGTCGTCGCTAAGCTTCTTAAAAAGTCCCAGAAATACGCGGCCGGGCGAAAGAGTAGAATGGTACCGGAAACGCTGATCCTCAAGGACTGCCTTGAGGAGATGGAGGACACAATTGTTGAGCTCAAGCAAGCGATTACAGAGATGAAGACTCTACGAGCCGGTGACTCTATAGCTGAGCATATAACGAACGTTAGGACTTGGGTGAGCTCGGCGTTGACAGATGAAGGGACTTGTACGGACGGATTCGAAGAGGTGAAAGTAAATAAAGAAACTAAGAAGACGGTGACGAAGGTTGTCCAGGAACTTGCAACAACGACTAGTAATACTTTGGCGCTTATTACTAATTTAAGTTACTAGCGTATAACTGGAATATATTAAGATTATTGTTAATGAATTATTAAGACCCTTTCCATGTGCATGTTGCTTCTGTTTTCTTCACGCGAAAATGGATGCGATAAATTTCTTGTATTTACCATATAAAATTGTAAGATGTTAGAGTTGATTTGATTGTGCCAAACTATATGTATACATAGCTTTTTAAAAATATTACGAAAGAAATTTACGAAAGAAATTCCCCCACAATATATTTTTTAAAAATATACATATCCACAACATGTACGGATCGGACGAGCAGCTCAATACCCTTCCTAAACAGCATTTGAACATAGAGAACAAGCCACGTTTACAATTGGACATCCACTGCAGGTTTTAAATGGATATCCGGTGATTAAAAGTAAAAAAAAAAGATGAGCATGCTATTGCATCCACAATTTAATTATTCAACATATTAAACCTAATAGTCTAATACTATTTTATGAAGTTAATTAACCCTAATACAAAAAAAAAAAATTAGCCCTAATACTTGATATATCTTTTCCTTCATGTTTTTAGTGTCTCCCTTTTAATCGGATTGTTGGACTCCAACAGAATTTCTGACCGATTTTTCATAAATTCCAATAAAAATGGTATTTGTTAGAATTTCGTCAAAAATTTTCAATGGAAATTCGACGATATTCCCTTGACAGTGGTATTAAAGTCCGTCAATGGGAAATCTGTTCTGATGACAGTCCATCGGTATTAATAATCATTTTATCATTGAAAATTAATCAGAAATTTTTAGCGCTAATTCGACAACATTTTATCAATATTGGTAATGACTTTTGTCATAAAAAATTTGTCAATTTTCTTTTAACAAATATTGGAAGATAATCCATCTATATTTATAATAATTTTCATCGTCGGTAATTCGTCAATTTTTTGATGAAACTATAACTTTTGAGATGCAAAGTATTACCTCTTAATTTTTCGACGACAGGCAAATTTATGACGGTTTTAATTCGTCGGAAATTAAGTTTTTAATTGATAAAATTAAAATTTTCTTTCACTATGCAAAACTGACAGTGACAGGTCTCTCTCTCTCTCTCTCTCTCTCTCTCTCTCTCTCTCTCTCTCTCTCTCTCCCTCTCTCTCTCTCTCTCTCTCATTGGAAACAAACATGTTTTCTTGTAGTGAATATCATCTTTAGTTATAAATATTCAGTTTTGAGTTAAAAAAAAATGGCTCTGATTAGTAACATATAGTTATAAGTTTAAGTTGTAGTATGAGTCCCGATATCGTTTCTTGAAGATTTTCCAGGGTCATCCTAGCATGGACGTGTGAAGACCCAGTAGTGGGTGCCTCATTGCGAGGATTTGGGAAAAATATCATCTTTTGTGCCGTTCTGGCATGGAGCCATACGTGATCATGTGATCTCAGTGGATTCGTGAACCTGGATTTGCATTGCAATGAGATTTACGATATATATGTATTTTGGCTCAGAGCCTTAGTGGCACATGGTCTTATGGTTGCGTAGCCGTAGAATTATCTGATCTAAAGAGCGTGTAGTCAGATCAGATAATAGAAGTCTCGATATGCTTTCATTAGCAAGATGTCTTCCTGCCTATGAACGGGAGGTCGTGCCTGAGCCAGTAGATAACTCATATAGTGCTATAATAGGCATAGAGTTTTAATATGGTTGTCAAATATCTCCCAGAATTAGCATGAGAACCTTTTCTTCCTATCATGTGAGAAGGAATGTTTGACCTGGAGGCAAGACGAGAGAATCGTGGAGGGGATGCCCCATTGTAGATGCCCCATAGTAGATATTTTCCAGCCTTGGTTTTTTTTGGGGCCTTTTTGGAGATTTTCTCTCCTTTCTTATAGGATGTTATTGTTATGCTCGAAGGATTTCGATTTACGTGTAGGACGAACTCGAATTAAATTCTCGATATTCAGATTTTGTCATCTTTCCTACACGTATCTTACTTTTCTTACGTGTAGGACGGCTAGGAGCGCCGTTATATATATATATTAAATAAAAATTATAATAAAAATATTTATTTTATTTTATTTTTTACATATAATTAAATTAAATTTTAAAATTAAAATATTGTTAGAAAATAATAAAATCTAAAAATTAATACATTTTTATTTTTTAAATATAATTTAAATTTTAATATTTTTATTTATGTGCATAGTGCAAGAAAGCACTTGGTAGGTATTAGGGGTGGGCGTTCGGGTACCCGTTCGGGTTCGGATCGGATATTTCGGATTTTCGGGTATTTCGGTAAAGAGGTGTAGAACCCGTTCGGGTATTTCTGTATTTCGGGTCGGGTTCGGGTATTTTTAGTTCGGATTCGGTTATTTCGGATCGGGTTCGGATATTTAGATTTTGAAAAAAAAAATTAAAATTTTTATTTCTCAAATTTCTTGTATTTAAAAATATAACTTTCAGTTAACTAAGTTTTTATTTATAATAGATTGAAGGGTTAATAGATTTGGACATAACATTTTAAAACTAAAAAGACATTAATTTAGTTATTTTTTTTAAAATTTTAGATGTAACTTTTTGTTAATTTTTGAAATAAAACACTTGACATGCATTTTTTAAGTGAGTAGCAAATCATTTTTTTCCGTAATTGTATGTACATCATATGAACTTAAAGTATGTGTACTATCAATATAAATATTTTATATAAAATAAGAGATGTAAAATAGAAATATAAGGTTAATTATACATATGTTCGGTTATCTTCGGATATCCATTCGGGTTCGGGTATTACCCGTTCGGGTTCGGGTATCCAATCTCTTCTTATTCAATATCCGTTCGGGTATTTTGCTACTTCGGTTCGGATTTCGGTTTGGGTTTTTCGAATCGGGTTCGAGTGCCACTTCGGATATCGGGTAAAGTGCCCACCCCTACTAGGTATATATAGATCTCCCTCCTCAACGGAACATACTCACAAGAGCTCGCTAGAGCTATAAACTCGAAGTCATATTTGGTGGAGTTTTTTGGAATTCTCATGGATATTAAATTACTATCTTCATCTTTTTCTTTCGTTTTGGTTTCCTTTGTTGGTTGTGAACACAATGGTGCAGCAGACTCTCTTGTGAAATGTACTCTCTATAGCCATGTCTCGACTTGTATTTAACTCTCCGTTTAGATTTATAAATTAGTTTGTTACCAAAAAAATGTCACCGATGATTTTGTAATTTTTTTTGTCCCGGAAATGATTGTAGCAAAAAGAGTCGAGCCATTACAAACACAGAGAAAGCTCACACTTTAGTATATTTATATGAACTGATAGTGAACAAATATCCACATGCCGACCTGGTCTAGTGCAGGGAGGCGCCGGTTTCTTATGATTTATAAAAAATTTAGAGGCGCAGATCTGGTCTATTTAAAACATCAATATTGGTAATCTCCTAAAATTTTCTCACAAAAATAATAATAAAATAATAATATGAGAGAGAAATATTAGAAGTTAAAAAAAAGTCTCATGACTCTCAAAAAATTGTGAGATACTTTTAAACCACTAATAATTCTTTTGAATCTGTTATTTTTTACTATTAAATTTTATTTATACAATTAAAGTATTTAAAATATTACTATTTTAATATTGAGAAACTCACCAACAATAATTCTTTTTAATAATTGATTTTTTGAACCTAGAATTGACCATTTGCTTCATTTCAAGTTTGCAGGATTTTGGATTTTTGTTTTTGTAGATAGAGAAATACTAGTTAAAACATAAAAAAATATCTGGTTCGACTGTGGTTGGTTTGCTTTGGATACAAAAATTAATAAACTACAATTAGTTTATTAAAAACAATATTCATTGTTAATAACATACATTTTGGTTTCTAGAGAAAGTATAGTTTGGTCTAGTTTGAAAATTTGGTGTTTTTGTCATACCCAATCGGACCAGCAACGGAGCAAGAGTACGAGGGGTGGGCGTTCGGGTACCCGTTCGGGTTCGGATCGAGTATTTCAGATTTTTGGGTATTTCGGTATAGAGGTATAGAACCCGTTCGGATATTTCTGTACTTCGGGTTGGGTTCGGGTATTTTAAGTTCGGATTCGGTTATTTCGGATCGGGTTCGGATAATTAGATTTTGAAAAAAATATATATTTTTCATTTCTCAAATTTCTTGTATTTAAGAATATGACTTTCACTTAACTAATTTTTTATTTTTAATAGATTGAATGGTTAATTGATTTGGACGTAACATTTTGAACTAAAAAAGACATTCATTTGGTTATTGTTTTTAAATTTTGGATGTAACTTTTTGTTAATTCTTGAAATAAAAAGTTTGACATGCATTTTAAGTGAGTAACAAATCATTTTCTCCGTAATTCTATGTATATCATATAAACTTAAAGTATGTGTAGTATCAATATAAATATTTTATATAAAATGAGAGATGTAAACTAGAAATATATGATTACTTATACATATCACTACAAGAAAACACGCCGAATTCCGACGGAGGTTCCGACGGATTAAAATTCGTCGGACGTTTGTGACGGATTTCCGACCAATTTCCGACGAAAACAAAAAATTTGAAGTCGTCGGAATTCCGTCGGCCATTTCCGACGAATTTCAGAGGAAAAATGGCTCGTCGGAATATTCCGACGACTTTTCGACGACATTCTGATAAAACATATAACCGTTGTAGTCGTCGGAAATTCGTCGGAATATACCGACGAACTTCCGACGACATTCCGATTGAGAGATATAAATGTTACCGTCGTCGGTATTCCGTCGGAATTTTCTGACGAATTTCCGACGAACCATGTTTCCGTCGGAAATCCCTCGCAAAATACCGACGACATAGCGACGACAAAGGGTTCCATTGAAGTTTGGAAATGTCCTCGGTAATTCGTCAGAATTTACCGACGATATTCCGACGAACTACACAAGTTCGTCGGAATGTCGTCGGTATATTCCGACGAATTACCGAGGACATGTGTTTCTAAAAAATTTTAAACATAAAAATCTATAAATTTAGATGCCAAAACTATGAAAATAACACATAATAAGTGTTTAGTATAGTATTAGATCACAACCGTTCAAATATAACAACTCATTAAAATATTTATGTATGCATATCATTGTTTTCATAACATCTCATCTTAACACTCATATACTTATACAATCATATTCATCTAATCTTACACTACAAATGTTACCGTCGTCGGTATTCCGTCGGAATTTTCTGACGAATTTCCGACGAACCATGTTTCCGTCGGAAATCCCTCGCAAAATACCGACGACAAAGGGTTCCATTGAAGTTTGGAAATGTCCTCGGTAATTCGTCAGAATTTACCAACGATATTCCGACGAACTACACAAGTTCGTCGGAATGTCGTCGGTATATTCCGACGAATTACCGAGGACATGTGTTTCTAAAAAATTTTAAACATAAAAATCTATAAATTTAGATGCCAAAACTATGAAAATAACACATAATAAGTGTTTAGTATAGTATTAGATCACAACCGTTCAAATATAACAACTCATTAAAATATTTATGTATGCATATCATTGTTTTCATAACATCTCATCTTAACACTCATATACTTATACAATCATATTCATCTAATCTTACACTACAAAAAATGTTGTTGTGTAAAATCGTGTTATAAAAACATTTTTATTGTTAAATCTTTATGCAAATACTATATATATTATCAAAGATTTGGATTTTGCATTTAGAAACTTGTAATCAACCCCTAAACACTAAGTCGTCGGAATTTGGTCAGAAAAAGTCGTCAGTATTCCGTCGGAATCTACTGACGGACACCAATTCCGTCGGAATTTCAATTTACCCGGGAAAACCAAACCGCGTGAAAATTTTCGCGAACCGCCAATTGGTATATATTTAATTATCCCGACGGAATACTGACGAACCTGTGTCCGTCGGAAACATTAAATATAATTACCCTTCTTCTTCCTTCTTCGTTATTTCCGCCTCCGCCTCTGTCTCAATCCTCTCCGCGATTTCTCTCCCTTTCACGGCGATTCCGACCATTCTCGAGCTCCTATCACCGGCGAATCCTCTTCTCACCCTCATATCTCTTCCCCAAACCCCAAATCATGTAAGAATCATCCCAACCTTGTTTTATCTCATTTTTTTAGGGTTTTGGAAGTTAGATCTCGGATTTTAGGTTGTTTGATTGAAAATTTTAGGATTGAATGGATAGTTTAGGATATATAAGTTAGGATTGTTGTTTGGATTGTTGTTTTAGTTTTTCTTGGAATTATTTTGTGTGTTTGTTAAAATTCAAAACGTTTTACTATTTTTAAAACGTTTTTTTATTTTTAAAAACATTTTTCAAGTTTCCAGTAATAAACTATGTATAATAAAATGTTTTTTAAAAATTTTAAAAATATTTAACAACATTTTTCTATATTTATAAAAATTTTATAATTTTGTATACATATATATATATAAATCATGTATAATAAAAAATTTTAAAATTTTTATAAATTTTTATAAGTTTCCTGTAATAAACTATGTATAATAAAAGGTTTAATAGTTTTTTTTAAAACGTTTATAAAACCTTTTGTAAATATATAAATGAAAACATTAAAAATAGAAATGATTTGAAAAGATTTTTGATGTATTAATTTTTTTTTTAGGTCTGAGGATGTACCCCGCCCCGCAGCCCGTCTTCGACGTAGTTTGGTGAGCAGTTCCCGTGCATCGGGATCGTCTCATGAACAAAACTCGGTTCCCGCATATATTCCCGCTCCAGAAGAAGTTCAGCGCCGAGATAATGCAGAAGCTAGATCGTTTGATGTCTTCGAGTTCTTAGTTTTTTCTGCTTTTTAAAACTTTCTGAATGTTTTTTTTCTATTTCGGTTTGTATGAATTTTTAACTTTCTGAATGTTTTTTTTTCTATTTCGGTTTGTATGAATTTAAATTCTATAATATTATTAGTTTTAAATTTCAGATTTTATTTATTTATTAATTAATTTTTAATATAAAAAATATATAAAAATGCAAAATTAATTCGTATTTAAAATTGATATATTCCGACGAATTGAGGGCGTCGGAATATACCGACGAACGAAGTCGTCGGAAAATACCGACGGAGAAGGTTCCTCGGAAAATTCCGACGAACCACAGTCCGTCGGTATTTTCCGAGGACTCGGTTCGTCGGTATAGTCCGAGGAACGTGCTCCTTCGGTATATAGTTTTTCCGATGAACTCTGGTCTCGTGTGTCCGCATCGGAATATCGTCGGAAGTTCGTCAGAATGACGTTTCTCGGTATTCGTCAGAAAGTCGTCGGAAGGTCTGACGAAATTCCGACGAATCTTTTTTTTTCCGACGAAATTATACCGACGGATTGGTTCGTCAGAAATTCGTCTGGATCGGTCTATTCCGACGAATTTCTGACGATTTCGGCCATCAGAATCCCCCTGTTTTCTTGTAGTGTATGTTCGGTTATCTTCGGATATCTATTCGGGTTCGGATATTACCCGTTCGGGTTCAGATATCTAATCTCTCCTAATTCAGTACCCGTTCGGATATTTTGCTACTTCGATTCGGATTTTGGTTCGGATTTTTCGGATCGGGTTCGGGTGCAGCTTCGGATATCGGGTAAAGTGTCCACCCCTAAATACGAGACTTAATATACTATACTAGCACCATTTGGATACAAGTCAGTCATATGAATGGACCGGCCTAAAGAATACTTAACAATGTGACTAAGTCTTCTTCTTGTATAAACGGCTAAAAGCAAACAACTTTTAGGGATGGATATAAGTAAAATATATAGCACAACACCATAATGAATCACCGGGAAATCGGCTAATTCCTACATTAACACAGTCCAGCGGTCCCGATCAGTACATAAACACATAAGCTGTGCAAATACATACATGAACACGTAGTTAATTCAAATATCATACACGAA
Organism: Brassica napus; assembly: GCF_020379485.1. Taxonomy (NCBI): domain Eukaryota; kingdom Viridiplantae; phylum Streptophyta; class Magnoliopsida; order Brassicales; family Brassicaceae; genus Brassica; species Brassica napus. Next base: position 7,284,288 of record NC_063435.1, on the reverse strand, counting down.
CTAACAAAATTCGGTTTTTGCATACATTGACCAATTATCCGTTAGTCAAACGTAACGGAATCTGAGCTGTCCGTTATATACCATTACGTGGCTTTTTACGTTTTTAAATAATGAATAAATTAATAAAATTAAAATAAAAGATGGTTACAAGGGGGAGTCGAACCCTGGTTTGAGATATACCCATCACAAGAAGAAACCATTGTGCCAAACCCAACCTACTGTTTATAGTCCCACTTGTTTCGTATTTATACAAATATTTCATTCACATATTTCTTTTTTTTTCTTTCCATGTTTGACTTATCATCCAAATTGTTCCAAAACAAATTCAAATACTTTTTTGTTCTCTTTTTCCTTTTCTTGTGGAAAAAATCATTTTTGTATATTCAAAACAATAAAATAAAATAATATATATTATTAAAAAGGGTTACGTACGTTGGAATTGTCTTCTACCTTTATTATCTCTTTGTGAATTTCTATTTTTAAAAGATAATATTTACTTTTAATAATCAACCCGATAAACAAAATTTCAAATGTCCATTACAAGCTTAAATTGAACAAAACAAAACTAATTCAAATATTGCACGTCTAATTTCGTTCAACTACCACACCGGCGCGTTCCGCTAAACCGATCTATAATCCTTAGTAAAATCAATTCCCTTTTTGAACTAGTTCATTCTCTTGTTGAAATCTTTAATATGCTTTTGTTTAAATTTTGAGTAAATTTTTTTTCAGTTTCCAGTAATTGTAAGAGAACGTTAGAAACATAAGGGTTTGCAAATAAACTCAAATTGAAACAAGAGGAAATTAAAAAATTTCAGCAAGAGAACGATCTTTCGATCTCTTTCTCACAAAAATATAGTAAAGCTAGAAATAACTTCAATGTATATATTATTATTTTATTTTTTTGAATATATAAAAAGGTTATTTCTTCCACAAAAAAAACAAAAAAATATTTGAATATTTTTTCATTTTGTTTGGATGATAAGTCTATTTTCTGAACAATTTGGATGATAAGGTCTACCACAAAATATATATATATATATATATATATATATATATATATATATATATATATATATATATATATATATATATAATATCCATTAGGTATAAATGGGAAATCATTAGGAGTACAAATAATAAGTCTGCCTTGGCACAGTGGTTTAGCATGTGTTGGATATTGCTTAGACCCAGGTTCGATTCCCCCCTCTAACCATCTTTTAATTTTTTTATTAATTTATTCATTATTTAAAACTGTAAAAAGCCACGTAAGCAATATATAACGGACAACTCAGATTCCGTTACGTTTGACTAACGGATAATTGGTCAATGTATGCAAAAACCGAATTTTGTTAGTTCGTGTATGAAATTTGAATTAACTAGGTGTTCATGAATGTATTTGCACAGCTTATGTGTTTATGTACTGATCGGGACCGCTGGACTGTGTTGATGTATGAATTAGCCGTTTTCCCATGAATCACCGGAAGTTGTTAGGGAAAGTCAAGTGTTGGGGCCCTTTTAGGAGGCGCCGCTAAGTCCATTCCTCCCACTACCAAAACACCGTGCTATTGATTTGCTCCTTTGTTATCATTGTTTTGATGTTGATTATCATGATGTTGATTCTCTTCTCATTATGCCCATTTTATAAATGTTTCTTTTGTTCCTTGCTTTTTTCCTTTCACTCTAAAATAGAATCCAGAGTAAGAAATACTTTAATGATATTCTATTTTTTACTTTATAATAGAGTAAAAAATTGGTTTATTCCAAATATAGAATAACTTTTTTTTATCACTCTATTTTCTATTCTAAAATATAATACCATTAGAGCAAACTCAAACTCTATTATAGAATTATTATATTTTAAATTAAAAAATATAGTAAACCATTAGAGATGGTATTTGTTGTTAGTAGTAATTACTAAGAAGTTCATTCAAAAAAAAGTAATTACTAAGAAGTTTCTTTTCAACGTCTCGTCTAAGCTTATGAAATTTTACTTGTACCCTTCTCTCTAACTTTTTTTTCTAGCAATTGACATCTAGCAATTTTACTTATACAATGGCTTGATTTTTCATCTTAACTGTCGAACCTGTTGTTAATTTAGTTTAAATTTTGCTTTCTATATTGTTCTGTGAAGTATGTAAAACTAAAAAGAAGTATGTAATACTATATTTCAACAGTTCTCTTTGTGTATGTTTCTACTTTCTACGACTGATTAACTCATCTTAATTATGAAAAAAACGTTTTCTTTTATTCAGTCCTAAATGAGATTTTAACAGATGAAACTTATGATCATTTAAAAAAAACTTATGATTTTTCCATTTCTTATAAATATATACTAATAAAGTTATATGCTATTCTCTTCTCTTTGTGCCACCTTATTTTTTTTAATTTTACAAAAAATTTACATATTTCATCTATTTATTATTCGAACCAAATATATTAAAATAGTAGTATATAATAGTACATGTCTAATTTTTATATAATAGTACATTTTGAACTCAACCAAATTTTTGATATCGATAGTCCCGTAAAAAAATAATTTAATGCAAAATTAATAATATAACTCATAGAAATTCAAAAAAGAATACATTAAGTAAATTCATAAAACATAAAGTATGATAATCCATTTAGGATTATATTTTTTCACGTTTCATCAAATGAGGTCCGCCAAAAAAAAAAAAGTAATCTTTACAAAAAAAATGATTATCAAGCTCATAAAGATTGACATTACCAAATTTAGTAATTAATATATAATCTATGGGTAGACGACAAAAAAGTAATTAATATATAATCAAGAAAGGTTAAAATCAGTTTGGAAAATAAAATAAAAATGAACAAGATATAATTCAAGTCTTTCACCACCTATTTTATTTTTTAAAATAACAAGTAGTAACGAAAACATAAAAATATGTATATCAAATAAGTATTCTTGTTAATGCAACAATCAATTGTCATCTTGTTAGTTATATATCTATTACGCTCAACAACCAAATGTAAATAATTCACATCAGCTCTCCACATGAAAACAAAATTACAATAAGTATTTAAAATGTTAACTATTAAAGATTAAATTACTAGATGAAAAAATATTTTAATAAAAATATAATAAATCTAAAACAAATACTTATACATCTCATAGCGAAAAAAAAATTAATTATCACAAGATATGACGATTCCTAAATTCTTTTTTTGTAGGTGCACAAAAACTCTAGCAAATATATGTACGTGCAATTTAAAATTCATACATATATAAAATTAGTTAAGAAAATACTATGTCAAAATGATTATGGATGCATATATAAAATTTCAAGAAAATATGTATAAGACCGAAAGTAATTCATGATTTGTGTTATAACATAATTTACTAGATTTTGACCTGCGCTTCGAAAGCACGGAGTTTATGGATTATATATGAACTTAGATATGAGATAGTATTTTGAGTATATTGTGTATTATTATGTTATAAATTCGTATTATATCGAATACAAAAATTTGTTTAAAATTATATATTTGTGAATAAGTTTATTTGAGATTTTTTATATACACTTTTATGTAACTCTTTCTTAAGTATAAAAAATTTATCCAAATTTGATAAACGAACCAAACCAAAACGAAATATAGGTTGAGTTTCGGGATTGGGAAAAAGTACCTATTAGATTTTTTTGGACCTGCGGGTCTCCGTTGGACTTCGGGTACCCAAAGTACCAAGAATGTTTTGTTCATGTTATGTATATTTGAGTAATTCATATATGTTCTCACTATAAACATATTATTGTAAATTTTGGATTCACATTTTCTGTTATAGTTTCAGGTTTTGGGTAAAATTTCAAATTTTAAAAATATATTAAAAATATTTGATATTTTTGGTTCTCGAATAAGATTTTGGTCTTTTAGATATTTAGTTATTTCTTGTATTTGTTTGATTTTGGGTATTTTTGTGTTCTGATTTTTTGGCTTTTCAGAATCTTTAAATCTTTTTGTCCTAAATACTCGAACCGAGCTAGACTCATTATGTAGCCAAATTACATAGTAAATTTTACAGATACTTGAATTATTGACTCAAACTGACCTAAAACTAAAAGGAACTGATATGAACAAAAAAAATTCAAATACCTAGTTGGATATAAATGTCCAAGACCCAAAGAACTTGTACCTCAAAGAAACCGATTTATATTTGACTCAAAGACCCAAATGACCAAATCTAACCTTTCATTATATTTTTATGTATTTATAAAAGTTACATTTGTTCAGTTGGTGAAACTTAAGATTTATTTGAGAGGTTTTTGGCTAATTTAATAGTATATATTTGTAGGTTTTTTGTTGAGCAGTAAAAAAAAGATTTGTTTGGTTTTTGATAATTTTAAACTTATCTTAAATACTAAATTGTTTTTATCAATAAAATAAAATTAACGTAATATATAATTTTAAATTTATCTTAATTATGAAGTTAATGAGACATATTTAGAGAATAATATAATAAAGCGTACGTGATATTATATTTTCGTTAATCAAATTTACGTAGTCGTATGGTATAATCTTTTTGTTTCCGAAAGGATATGGGTCCAATAAATAAAAGCTTTAAATAAATAATTGTTAGAGAAATTTAAGGTAACATATTGTTTGTGCAAATCAAATAAATACCAAAATATCATTAGTTAATGAAAGGGTCCAAACAACATTTTTGAGTAGATTTATTAAAACTCTTTCTCTTTTAATAGTATTGATTATACTTAATTATTATCATAATAAAATAGGAAAACATTGAATAATGTTTGAAAAAAATCATGGTCGACGGGGAAGAAAGAAATGAATGATTGTTCTTTTAGAAAAATGTAGAAAAATACATCTATTACATATACATAAAACTAATTTTAATTAATGATAAAATAAATATATAATCTAATAAGAATAACAAAATATAAAAGTTGACAAAAAAAACATAAATAGTGAAAGTTAATATTACTTTTAATAAGTGTAAACTAAATATTCCATCCGTTCTTAAAAGATCCTTATTTTAGAATTTTCACACTTATTAATAAAACATATTAACTTAGTTATAAATGCATAGTTTTTTGTAATTTTATATTTCTTATATTTTTAAACCAATAAGATTTTAAGAAATTCAATTAATGTTCTTGAACTTCAAAATTTCTCATTATTAGTTGACAAAATTTACATTGGAAATATAAAATATGTATCTTTTTGAAACAAAAGTTGTCTCTACAATATGGATCTTTTAGGAACGGAGAGAATACTTTTTAATCTATTCTATTAAAAAGGAATCAGTCTTGATAAATCTACTTATAAAGGTTGTTTGGACCTTTCTTTTTGTTATTTTTTGGTCTTCCTTATATATTATATGTTATCACTATTTAATCTCACTTTGTTATCAGCAAAATAAATATTATTAATTGGGCTTTGGGTGTTTAACTTTAAGAAGATAATTTAACTGATACAACCCAGAAAAAAAAATTATAAATCCAATTAACTTTTGTTACAGAAAAAAAAATTAACCAAATTAACTTTAGACCCTTTTTTTACAAAATCCAAAATTATGAAGACCATTTTATACATAAATACATATAAATGTAACATTATTTAAATTGTATTGATTTCTAATAATAAAATATCTGTCACAAACTGATTTTTTTTTTAAAAAAATTGATAATATTTTGATAGAAAATTAAAAAAGGAAAAAAAAAATAATACTTGCTTCACTATTTTGGTAGATTGATAATTAATATATTTATAAATAAACTTAACAATATTTGTTAAAAGAAATTTCTTATACAAGTCAAATATATATTAATATATCAAAAATTTATAAAACAAAAAACAAATTATATTTTTTCTCAGTGGGTTAATAACAATCTTTTTGATTTTCAGATACTTTTACTATATTCATTTTATTATATTCTATTCCAATATATATGAGTTACTAGATCTTACGGTTCGACCACAAGTCTGATTCGGATATGAAAACTTAATGAAAACATTATACCCGACTGAAATAATAATAATAAAACAGCTTTAAATATTTTAGATACCTAATAATAAACATAAATTCATTTAATATTTGATTTTACGGTCAATAAAAAAAATATCCGCGTTTCTGAAGCGCGGGTCAAAATCTAGTGTTTCATTAAACTTTAAGATGCATATTATTGATCGCTCACTTGTTTACTCCCTGTAGTATTAATTTTTTTTACAACTGCACATTAAGAATGGGATTTGCAGTATAAAACCACATGAAGAAAAACAATAATTTTCAAAAAAAAAACAAGGTTACAAGTGACGATGAGCAAATCAAATGAAAATAAATAAAACGAACACCTTAAAATATATCACTTCCAAAATAAGATCACATTGTAACCAAATCAGAATCATTATAACTGTTGTGTAGGAGAAAATGGTCAGCCGCATACAAGAGTGACGATGAGCATGTGTTTTCATTATATTAAAAATATAACAGAAATGAATCATAATAATAAAAATTAATAGAATGTCAAAAGGGTGTTTAACATCGAATATAACTAAAAACACATCAAATATATAAACATATATAAAATTTTAAACAAACTTTTAGTATTAATGTTATTCTAGCAAGTGAGATTATACTTGTTTCTCTATCTTTTGGATTGTCCGGTGTTTAATTCTAGTTATCGGTGTTTTTTTACTCCTACCGTTTCAAAATGTTATTTATTTTAGATTTTTTACAGATTTTAATAAAACACATTAAATTTGCATATAATTTTGTGATTTTTTTTCATAATTTTAAGCCAATGAAAATTCAATAAGTACAATTAAGTTTTAATAAAATATGCATTGAAAATGTAAAAAATAGATTTTTTGAAAAAAAAAAATTCTTTAGAATATGTAACTAAAAACGGAAAGAATACTAGAAAAGTAAGTATAGAAAAGTAAGTATTGGATTACTAGAGAAAACAAAGCAGATTGAAAAATTAAATATTGCAAGGTTAGTAAGACCCATCATCTATAGAAGTTGTGAGGCTAAAATCATTATACATTAACGTAATGAGAGGTATTTATACAAGTAGGGCTATGGTATGTATTATTTACTTAACATCATCAATATATCCGTCAAGTAAGAACAACATTTACATACGTATTTGCATTCATGTTATGACCACACACAAATCAAACACAACACACGCACGAATCTACCAAATATATACTTAAGTGTGCATTCATGTATCATATACACAATCACAAATCAATACAACACACGAATCAACCATATATACTAAAGTATATGTACTAGAATTTGGGCAGTTTGATATTTTCACAAAGCAATATATAATCATTGTTTTTCAAAATACATGCAACAGTACAGTGTAAGCCTATCTGCCTATGGCATTAATGATATATTGTCGAGATGACTCACAATAGAATAACTCGTATGATGATGAATACTGTTTTTAAACAAGGGTTATGATGAACAAAACTTATACGCTTTCCTTTTACAGCTTCTTTCTCTGTTTTCATACATTATATGTACTCAGTGGCTGTCTCAGACAACTTGTCTACTAATACTGGTAAAAGTTTATACTCTGAAAATTCTGTTGTGCTCCTACTCTTTAAATTGTAATGGTTTTTCTTTGTACCATTCAAATGCTCAATGAAAACGACCCCTCTGATACAAGTGAAAGAAAAAAAGTAAACAAGATTGCATAAGTGAATCAAAAGTAAACTAGATTACCTAAGTGAAAGCAACCAAAGAAAAGATAAACAAGATTACCTAAGTGAAAAAAGGTAAACAAGTTGTAAGATTGCCTAATTGAAAACCAAAACATATATGGGAAAAAGACTGTCTCAAATCAGGGTAAAAAATTTGCGATTAAATAAAAATCGAAAAGAAAAATATTAAAAGGACGATTATGTTAGGTTTGGATCTTTCACCACCTACCCTCTTCACTCCTCAAAAATATCTCTGTACATTTCATGATTTATGCTCTTGTCTTCTGAATTTTTTTCTTTACTTTCATAATATGTTATATTTTGAGAATATCTCTCTTAATATCTCCCAATACATTTGTACCAGGGATAAATTTGACCTTAACACATATCTTCGTTTCGGCTCCACCTCTTGGAGCAGAATGGGAAAAAGCGGTCCAAGCTCTTGAGATTGCTGGATATGGCCAGCCATGTTAGAAATATCATATTTTTGTGACTCGTGAATAATTGAAATAGGTGTATTCACATAAAAACCAATAGAAACAATATATTAAAAATAAGTTCTTGATCTGAAAAATTAAACATGTCAATCTGTGTTCTCGAGATCAAGCATTGATGAACATACGCTTCCTCCTAGAAAAAACATTAACCAACTTGATCAGGAACATTTTGAAATATCTAAATTCATCATAAATGTTTAATCAGTGTTTGCAATTACAATCATCACTCGTCATCAGCAAAAGCTGAATTTTAAATTTCTTAAATGTAAACCAAATCATGGCATAAGTTTTGTCTGAAACTCGTGCAACATTCGAAATTACAGTCCGAGCATTATTGACAGCCTTTGAAAATAACATTACAAAAAGGAAGCCCCCCAAGATGTACATATCACATTAAGATTGCAATTGTGTCAACAAGAAAGATATGCCAATACGAATCATATGTTATATATGTAAACATAATAACATAATTGACATGCTCCACATATTCAACAAACTTAAACTATCATCAACTAATTTAATTATGCATTACACAATCGACAATTTTCTCCCACACAAAAGCACCATTCATCCATCGACCTCAACACCGAAAGATCCCGACATACAAAAATAAAAACGCAAGCAGCACATTAAACCAATCACTAATCAAGCTTATTGGGTCCGGTACAGTAACTAACCACGTGGTTCCATAACCACTGGATCAAATACCGCCGTCGGATCCCGTTAACATTATACGTGGCACCACGATCATCGTTCAACATCTGTCCTGTGTACGAACCACCACCTCCAGTACCATAGATACCCTCGCAAAGATCCGCTATCTCAACCGGAGCCACCGGGTCAGCTCCTGCGTACCAAGCGTTAACCAACGGATTCGTTGCCAGCTCAGCAATCTCGTGAGCGATCACACTTATCATCCCATCCACACCAATATCACCGTTCGGCGACTTCACCGGTTTAATCCCCGGGATAAACGCCGGTACGGCGAAGGGATACGCGCAAACTCCGGGACAAAACTTCGCCGAGTTCCCGACCCAAGCGTACGGCAACGTGAATCCAACGATCGACGGGAACGTGAAGTAGTGGAATCCGCAGACCTGGCCGCAGAAATCTTGAACGTAGACGTCGTCGGAGGTGAGGAGGAGATAGAGACCGCCTTTGGGGTTCACCGGCAACGGCCGGGACCTGGAAGCGACGGCGGATTTGATCACGGACTGAATCGATAACCGGGTTAAGGATTTGCCGTGGGAATAGAACCGGTCGTTTTTCTCTTCGCCTAAACGAACCGTAGCGGAGATGTTAGATCCGGTTTGGTCAGTGTAGAGCTGTACGGTTTTCCACCAACCGGAGACGGAGGGGTGTTTGGATCCGACGGCTGAGATTGAGTTAATGAACTCGCGGATGATTTTCTTCTGGGATTTTTGCCACGTGCCGTACCAGATTGGGTGGACGGTGATGTTGTTGGTGAGGACTGGGCCCATGTGGTAACGGAGGCGGACGAGATTCGATGAGCCTTCGTATTTCTTTGAAGCGTCGAAGATTTGATCGGAGCCGTTGGTTTTGGGAGGGTATGGACGCCATCCGATGACTTGCACCGTTGATGTTAAGAGCACTGTAAGTACAGTGAGAGTGAGGATCACTGGAACTGAATGCATGTTTTGTTTTGTTTTTTTTTTTTAAAGATGATGATAGAATGAGAAGATAGAAATGAAATGTTTCGAGTTTTAAGGAGAGCAATCGAGTTTTAATGGAGGACAGAGAGGTGATGTTAAAAGACAAGTAGGCCCCACAAAAGGACAAGCGGCGTCTTCGCTAGCCGTCCGATTGTTTTTCAATCTGACGTCACCTAAAACCCTCGTTCTTGGTTCCCCATTGCGCGGGAAATCTTATTCGTTGTTTCAGGGGTAATTATGTATTTATCAACTCTGAACTGCTTCTTTTCCCCGGGTATGGACCTCGCTTTTCAGAATTATTTGTTTTTTTTTTGTTATTAGTGTCCACCACGAGTTTTGAAAACACACATTTGTATGTTTTATATTTTTCATTTTCATTACTCAAAAGAAATTTGTGTATATCTTTTTGTCGTCTTTGGGCCACTTGAGATGATAGTATTGAATAGGAATATCATCGCGAACAAGAGGCTAATGACTAAATTGGCGGTTTGTTTTTATACTCAAAAAGATGTTTTGTGTTTTCAAGATTACTTTTGTTTATTTAACAGAGGTTATACAAATCTATAGCTGCATGTGAATATTGCAATTAGTAGTCCTTCACTATTACCATTTCGGTATATAGTAGACATCCGCAAATTCTTTGTGCTTTGTGGCCAAATTCGTTATGTTATGTATATGACAATAGAGATAATGTATGTATGTATAGAAGTAATGCGTTCTTTCTAATGAAAGTGTTTTAACTTAGAACTAGATTTTGATCCGTGCAACCACGGGTGTTTGTTTTCACTTTTTTATAAATAAATTATTGTTTTAGAACATAAGTGGTATATATTTTTAATGTTAATCATATACTTAAATATTTATATAACTATATATTTCAAATACAATAATTTTATAATTTACATATTATAATTAATTAATTGTTTAAACCTTATGTATTTGCCAATTCTTATTATATATTTATCTTACTGTATTTGCATTTAGTTATTAAGAAAATTAATATATTCATGAGAAAATATATTTAAAAAATATTTTGTATTTAATTTTGGATAAATTCTGACCCGTATTTCAAATTTGGATTTCTTTTTACCAATATTTTTATGCTTATTCATTTTAGATAATTTATTATTGTATATATAAAAGTGTAAGATATGTTAATTTTTAGACATGTATTATATAGTTTGTTAATTTTAAGCCGTTCTATCATCATATTATATTTTAAATAAATAGTTTATATTTATGAAAATAAAATTTATAAATTTATCAATTGAATATAATTTATCATATTTATTTTAGTATAATAATTATATTTTAACATGATCATGACTATAAAAGTAGATAAAATATGATATAATTTATTTATTTTCATTTCTAAACGATAACTTAAAATACATCAAGTTATTGTTTAAATATTTTTACACATATTTATTAGAATTTTTAAAATATAATATATAAATATATATTATATTTAAAATGAAAATATATTATGTTTAAAGTAGTTACAAAGATTTTATATTTTTAACTTTATAGAAATACATGTTGATTTTTATACATGTATTATATAGTTTGATAATGTTAACCCATCTTACCAACATATTAGATTTTATTTTTGAACATAAATATTTATAATTACGAAAATAAAACATATAAATATATAAATTTAATACAATTTTATAATATTTAGCTCAATATAATAATTTTATTTAGCTCAATATAATAATTTTATTTTAATATGATTGATTATGATTATATAATAAATAAAATATTATAGATTTTTTTTATTTTTCATTTTATATAACTGAATATATTAATGTATACTAATATTTTAAACTAATTTCAAAATTAGTGAAAATATTTAAATATAATTTCGAAAATGAAGATCTTGTAAAAATCTTTTCAAACAGATTTGTTAGACTTTTAAAATAAATATATTTATATTTAAAATGAAAAGATATCATAAGATATTATGATTAAAATATTTTAAAAATTCTATTTATTATTAGTCTGAATTAAAATGTAGTATGAATTTCTATAAATAGGTCCATTAAGCCCATTTTTAAAAAAATCACATATGAATCAAGGTTGTGACTTCTGTTTTAATATACAAGAAGGATGTCTCTGAGAAAGAGTTTTTGTAACCAATTGTGTAAATGTAGAAATAGGATGAATGAACTATATATTGTTGTATCTTCACCTAACCCATTACACATAAGATTACCAATATCTTTATATGTTGTTGGAAAAGATATACTGCAGATAAGGTGACGTAATAAAATAAAATAAATTTATCAATATTAAGCCATCAGAGATGAGATGGTTTTTAACCAACAAAAATTTGACGACTATACACAAAATAATATAATATATGCTATGTTATAAATCAATTGGCCACCGCTTATAAGTATCCCTTTATTATACTTTACAATTAATCATAGACGACCGTTTATAAATACACAGTCACTAAATTTATACACATGGTATTTATCAGCAACGAAAATGCATCCCCAATGCGTTTACTTGGGTAGTTGCATGAATTGAGACATTGCATAAGATAACACATCGACGTACCAAAACTGTGTCACTTATACAAGTAGGCGATTATTGTTCCAAAGCATGAATCAGATTTAGCTTCAACTAGTGTTTTTCAAAATAGAATAAATATATATCTACTTTTATATAAGTATCGAAAAAGTTGGTTTTAGATTTATAGAACTTGTACATGAAGGCTATATAGCCACTTATATGTGTTAGTACATTCATTTGAATTGGTTAAAACATGAATGAGTTAGATAGATAAGAACATATGTAATGTGCATCTCCAATATCACGATGACATAAGTGGTAAAATACTTAAGTTGCTATGCATTGTAAAATGTCGATTAATAGACCGCCTAAGTAAAACAGCCGGTTAAAGATAAACAAACCCCATCGACTACTAAACCCATGCAAGAATATTTCCATCTATTGTTATCTAACTATCATAGTTAGCCTATGATTTCGAATGTCCAAGGACCACGACTGCAAGTTTAGAAATTGATTATTTTATAAGATTTGGATAGTAGTAACCTATGGTTGGGGAATACTTGGGAGCTAAGTAGCTAAACCTAACCGCGATTTCTAATTATCTTATAATACCAATTTTTATTTTTATACAATATATCGAGTTTCCTATGTGTCTATCTTCAAATAAAAAATGGGGACACATAAGCACGGATGGTGTATACGAGGTGCTAGTGTGTATCCCATTATTCCCATAAAAAGATATTTAATTTGCTGTAATTCGCATTTGAAGGTTCCGATGAGAATATTTAGAATTTCGTTTTTTATATTTTACCTTTCACCATTACATTTTAAACCATCAACGCCAAAATATAATCCGATAACACAGAGGACAATTGGAAAATGTTAGGACGAATAGCTGTTCAGTTTGGTAGCATATAGATATAGTTAATTAAACATACTTACGCTTCATCCAAAATATAATTTAAAAGGAAAATCATCAAGTTTTTGATTATTAAATTACACAAAAACAAGAAAATAGTTTTGGAGAAAATGTAAAACATAGAAATGGAGAAGAAAACAAAAGGAAACCTGGGAAGGATAAGAGATGGGTCCGTCCCAATCGCGGAGCGAATTGCGCGGCCCTCTTGTCAAGGTATTGATGTGAACATTAATATTTTAATTTAAATTCTAAACTATAACAAATAATTGTTATATGTAAAATAAGATAAAAATCCAAATCAAATTAAATATAGTAAGCAAAGTAGTAAAAGAATCGTACAGCTGAGATTGAAAGCTCTGGTCGCAAGTGGGCCACTAAAAGTTTATTTTAGCTAGTGCGGGTCCTACTTGCTACACTGACGTTACGGTGACACAGAAGGACAACTACTGACGCCAGTCTGGCGAATAAAGACACTTGGCACATACGTGGAATCTAGTGCTGACTCGACAATATTTGGCTAATATGACACGTCATTGAGAAGTGTGAAAGGGACAAACTTTGCGTGAAATTTGCGGGGTTTTTTTTAATTCCTTTAATCCACAAAACATCGCGTGATGGTACGCTCCGGTGAACGGTGAGGGCCATGATCGTTTTTTGTTCATGCTACATTAAATTGGTTTCATTATGCATTTTGTCACGTGCAACGACTTTCTTTATAGTAAATGTTTTTCAAATTTTCACATTCAGAATAACCGGATTTCTAGTTAAGAGGATATTATCAAGTTGTCATCAACTGGATTTTTGTATAATCGTCCTACATTTGTTCCAATTTGTACTACGTCTAAAAATTATATCAAGTTGTCACCCGTTGATATTGAATTCTTCTAAAAGAATCCCGCCCACACAAGCCTAAAAGAATATACATTATGGGGATTGTTGGACCAAACTGATTCACCAATTCGCTAGTAGGCCTGTTAGTTGGGTTGGACCACACCCAAATGGATATGTCTAATTGGGTGTTTTTTTTCCTGGGTTTAAAACACCCACACCCATATTTAGCCCACACCTAACAGTACCCATATCCAATAACACCCATCATCCAACTGGACACCCAAGCCCGCCCATTTATAAGCAATTTAAGTATTAGTCCAAATCTGTTTTTTTTTTCTAAACATCTGACCAAATCTGTATAAATTCAAATGAAGAATTTTCTTATAAGCAGATGACGCCTTTACAAGGAAAAGAACCTTCAATCAAAAACGAGATAAATATGAATTTTATAATCTAAACAATTCATCATCATCATCAGATTCAGAGCAAGAGTAAAACGAGATAGACTCAAAGCAAGAGTAGAACGATTCATCACAGATTCACAAAACTGGATCGAAGCTAAAAGCCTAAAACCCACAACACAGAAACGAGATGGATGATCGAATCATGAAACATACCTGAAATCGCGATAAGAAGAAGTAGAGAATGGAGAAATCTGGTTCGGATTAAGAGAATCAAAGCCGGAGAAGACGAATCGAGAGGTAAAGATCGATTTTCATCGCGATTTTGCCAGACCGATCGAAAAGAAAAGTCAAAAAGAATCGCGGAATGATTTTTTCCCAAATTGACTAAACCCTAGAAATTAAGTGTTTTGGGCCAACCCAACACCCATTTGGTTTGGATCGGTTAGCCCATGGACAAAGTGGGTTTTTAGCCCAAGTTAAACCATAAGTTATTTGGGTATGACCATCACCCGCCCATGTTTGTTTTGAATGGGTGAATCCATGGGTGGCCCAACCAATTGACACCCCTATTCGCTAGCGAGGCCCTATTCTGGTCCAAATGGCAACCTCACAGCCCGTAAGTATCGAACTCCAAGTCTACGGATAACGCCTAACGATCCACCTCGGCCCTCGCAGTCAAACATTTACGAAAAAAGCTGAGATTTTCAGAGTTTAGTATGACACCTGCGTTTTAGATACACAGAGTCGTTAGAGCGAACTGATCAACATCCAAAAAAAAAAACTAAAATAATTTACATATCTTTTTTTTTGAGATTAACGTACTAGAGATATTGATTACTCTATCTGTACTGTAATCTCTGGTGTTTTATCCTTTGTATCTTGGATTCACTTTAAATAATATATATCAGTCCAGTTTGTGAAATTTTCTTAGAAATATACTCACATATAAGCCTGAAACGGATCCGAATATCTGAGAAATTCAGGGTATCCGGATCCAGATTCGTTATTTTCGGATAACCGTCTCGATATTCTATTATCCACAGATATCCAGATCCGAATCCGTAAAAATAATTAAAAATAATAATTTTTTTTAAAAAATTAATATAATACATAAATCAAATATTTATAAATATATTTATATATGTCTATAATATTGTAAAAAACTAAAATATAATATTATAATATTAATTCATGTATAAATATTAATATATCAAATATAATAATTGATGAAATTTAAAAATTTAATGTATTTTAAAAATACGGATCCGGATATCCGGACCTAAAATTAAGATATCCGGATTCGGATTCGGTTTGGACGGATTCAAGATTTTACTATCCGGATTCGAATCCGAAGACCCCATATATCTTATTTTCAGAGCGGATCCGGAACGGATCTCGGATCGAATCCGGATCTCGGATAATAAGCCTAAGATTTATTATGAATACTACATAGAATAAAGGTTAATAGTTAAAAATACTCTTCAAATAATATATAGGGATATGTAAATTTAGGCATGGACATTCGGGATCCCAATCGAATTTTGGTTTTGTTTAATCGGGTCTTGATTTTTTAAATTTATCAAAATCAGTTTCATTCAAGTTTTATGAAAGTTCGGTTCTGGACCGGTTCGGGTTCTATCATGTTCGGATCAGATTTAGTAAATTTTCAAAGAACCGGTACAATCCGATGTACTTTACGGGTTGGGTCCCAATCGGTTTTTTGTTTAAAAATACGTGATTTGTACCTATTTTGTAACCAAAACATAAGTAAAATTGGTTCTTCGATTTTAAAATACATGATTTGTACTTATTTTGTAACCAAAATATAAGTAAAATCAATTCACAAAATAAGAAGGAACATCAAACGTGATCATTCAAAATCAAATGAAAGGTAAACATAATTATTGATAGAAAGAAAATAAAAAAAAATAAAAGAAAATAACGAAAACTAAGTTCTATGAGAAACATTATCCAATGAATATAAAACCAAAATTTAAAAATTTCAAGTTTTAACCGCCATCTTCAACTATCAATCTTCATGTAATAGATAATTATTTTAGATGTTTAATAATATCTTAGTATATTTTGGATACAGATTAGAAATTAAGATCATGTTTGGTACATGTTTTTTTTGGGATTCTGAATGTTTCAGATTATATCGGGTATCCATTTAGATTCAGATTCGTTTCAGATAATACTCATAACTCGAAATATAATTCGAAATATTAGAAAACAAGATCTATTCGGTATTTATGTCGGGTTTGGGTCAAATTCACTTTTATCAGATTGAATTCGATTCGGATTTTCGTGTTGGGTTTATCTGCCCATACTATGTAAATTGTTCAGTTTGAGTGAAGGCATTGGGCTAAAACTCTTGAATATGGGCTACAGTAATAATTGTAAAAGGCCCATTAAGGAGTAGACAGAATGAAAAACCTAGAATCCGTGTCTCGTAGTTATAACCTAACATCATCTCTTTGCCAAAAACTTCTTCGCCCAGTTTCTTCATCAACTCAGCGGCTCGTGTCTTCTTTCTTCTCTGGTAAGATTCCTTTATACTCTTTGCACAATTTAATCTTTGTTTGAATCAAACGGTTACCTGTAAATGGTTTTGTTTTGGATGTATAATGTTAGCTTAAGAAAGCTATGGCGTACGCACCACCACCGATGAAGCAAGGAAAGACAGGATTTGAAGAAACACAAGAGCAGATTCACAAGATCAGAATCACTCTCTCCTCCAAGAACGTCAAAAACCTTGAGAAGGGTCAGATTCTTTTTCTTGATTTAGCCATCAACCTACTTTCGGTTAGATCTTGTAACGGGTTTATTTAGCTTACAGGAACTTAGTTTTAGTCATTGGTATAACACTCGAACCTAAAATGATTAGTTATTACTTATCTATGTGTTGTGTTCTGATAATTAGTGTGCACTGACTTGGTCCGTGGAGCGAAAGACAAGAGGTTGAGAGTTAAAGGACCGGTAAGGATGCCAACTAAAGTTCTCAAGATTACCACAAGAAAAGCTCCTTGTGGTGAAGGTTGGTACTTCTCCAAAGTTCGCATTGCGTATATGCTAGATTGCTATCTGATTCAGAACTGACTTTGTTCTGATTGAGAAACCTACATGTTGATGTAAGAAGTTTGTTTTAATCTATTGTAGGAACCAACACATGGGACAGATTTGAGCTCCGTGTACACAAGCGTGTGATCGATCTCTTCAGCTCTCCGGATGTGGTGAAGCAGATCACTTCCATCACCATTGAGCCTGGTGTTGAGGTCGAGGTCACCATTGCTGATTCTTAGATGCACGTGGTTTAATTTACAACTTCGTATTCCAACGACTCTTATGTCTTTTATGTAACAGGGTTCAAATTTCGTCTTTACTTCCTAAATATGTTATCCTTTTGATTTTATTTTTGTTGGACATTTTGTTTGCTGGATGCCTGTGTTTTTCTTTTTCTAAAGCATCGAGTCTTTATACCATTAAAATATTTAAACTGTTAGATTCACTCAGTTACATTGGTAAATTTTTTCATCCTCGGTAGTCTTAGGTAAATACAATAGTGTAAATCCATTGTAGTAACTTTCAGTAAGGTATAAATATTTAAAATTCTATAAAGTTCATACTCTGCGCATACTCTGAAACAATATATGTAATCAAGTGGTATAGTGAGGTTGAAAAGATGCTAAGCATCAATGTCTCAAAAATATATCATTGCAGATATATCTTTCTGATCAGTTGATATGAATCTCTAATTTTTATTGCGAGCAATCGGATTTACGTAGCACCATTTATCTAGCACGAGACATAAAATGAGACCAGTCGGTTGGTTGGATTTCGGTCGTTGAATACCTCCGTGTTATATAAAAAAACATATATTATATTCTAAGTACCACTAGGGGGGGGGGGGGGGGGGGGGGGGGGGGGTTATTGGTAGAAAATTTTTACAAAATTTTGAGAATCCATTGTTATTGGAACAAGAATTTTTAAAATTTAAGTAAAATCCATTTTTATTGGGATGCAGATTTTTAAATTCCATTCAAAATCTTTTGTTATTGGAAAAGTTTATTTATGATGGATTTAACAATTCTATTAAAATCTTTTGTTATTGGGATGTAAATTCTTTTTATTTTTACTCATAAGAATCAACTTTGAGAATATCTTCTATACCCATAAGATTTCTAAAATATATGTTATTAATCTCACACGTATTAACTCACAGTCTAGAAGGGTGCGTCAAGAAAAAAAAAACAACGAAAGCAAAGCTGATAAAAATCTTGAACAAAATTGTAAAAGAAGATGTTAAAGTGGTGATGATGCTATTCAAAGTGTTTTTGCTTTCATTGATGATGTTATTCACTCATACTTTCATCATATATCTGTAATCCCACTATATAAAAGCAACTAAATTGGAGCATTTTTAAAGGTGCCACATGGACAAAAAAATTGAGAACCAACTAATCTGCCATGTCATTCCAGACTGGATTTGAAAGACCAACTTTCGCAGCCCATTATTACTAAATTTCGGAGCTCATTTACACTATTCTCAACATTCCATTTTAACAGCTCATTATTACTCAGATACTAAAGGCCCTAACTCATTATTACTCATATACTAAAGGTCCTAAAACATAATCCCTAACCCATTAATACTAAAAGCCCTAAAACATATAATTCTCTAAAAACTAAAGATCACTCATCCTCACCCTAGTCCTATCACCGACTCCATCTCATCGTGATTCTCTTCCTCTTCATCTCATCTTCAACTTAAATATTATCATTTTTGAATGAAAACATTATTATTATTGAAATATTAATTATTTATCCAAAACTCTAATAAACAAAATATACAAGTTGTTAATGCACTCTATTGTTTGCAAAGAAGCTTTTCATATTATTTGCCTTTTTCATTTAATGCACAAATACAAATGTAGATTTTCTTTTTATCTAGAAGATGTTTTTTAATTTAACATACAAATTATGAACTGTTTGACCATGTTTATCATAAATTTGGTTATATATATATATATATATATACTTTTAATATATTCTTCATCATTTACATCTTATTAGTTTTAAACCATACAAAAACACATATATTAATTTTATTTTAAAACTTACTTTATATTTTAAAACTTACTTTATATTTTAAAACGATTAAAGTAACAATGACCAATTATTTTTCAGCACCACCAAAAATTTGAAAAACCCTATACAACCGAAATTTTATTTCCATATATTATTTAATTTTATTTGTTTATAATATGTTTTAAAAACAAACCAAAAAAAAATTGTGATAAAGAAAGAAAGTTTTGATAGAATGACCAAAATGTTTCATTTAATAGGTAAAATGACTCTTATACCCTAGATATATAAAATTTAATTAAAATATATAAAAAAAAAACATTAAAAAAATAATTAAGTAATAGTCTTATATTATATGTTTTCAAAATACATTTTTTAAATAATTCTTTTAGATGATTTTTTAATTGTAATTTTTCTCTATTTTTGTTTTTAATTTATCTTTTTGTAATTCTAGCCGAAGTTCACAACAAGTGGAGCGACAACCTCGGACCGCAACCAATTATCGCTAGAATCATTATGATGTAGCCCATCACAAATCACACAAATAAAAATGCTTTCCTAGAAACAACTTTTATTTATCTTGACATCTAGGTTTGTCTAAAAAAATACTTACTTTTAATTATTCCAACAACATTTCAAATAATTGCTTTTAACCACTCAACAGGAACAAAAAATGGAAGGGTGGATGCCTATTTCTACGTCTGACACAATGTACCAACGGTTCGAGGAAGGAAAAATTTATCACATTAGATATTTTAATCTTCTTCCCAATAACTGACGGTACATGCTTACTGTTCAACCATACATAATCAATATCAATGAGACAACAATTATAACACTGATTCAAGAAAACATTCCACCGATTCCTTCATACAATTTCCAGCCCCAACGCTATTCCCAGTTGATCAGCTTAGCCAGTGCAACCAACTTCCTCCCAGGTCAAAAAAAAAACCCATACCTATCACACAGTCAAATAAATTCTCTATTTTTGTCGCTAAAAACAAATTATTCCCACCGATGTTTTTGACCGCATATGCCTCATCCTAAGAAGTGATTTATATAACCACAACACATATACAAAAATCATCATTGGATTGCGTTAAGCAATAAATATATAATACAATAATTTTTTGTAGATCCAAATTGGTCCGTCTAACTATATGGGACAATGAGGCGGCTAATTTCAGGGAGTTAAATCGCATATCTACCAGGAAAAACCAAATCATAATCATCACAAGTATCATTCCAAGATTACATGAAGGTAATCAACTAAACATAAAGTTTATGTCTAACTAAATGCTTACATATATTTCACTTTTCAGAGAAACTATCACTCACAACCACACCAGAATCGCGCTTTTATTTTGACAACGACATAGATGTCATACAACACTTTCAAAAGAGGAATAAACTGCTATCCTAAGCCTGATGGCATACCTCCACATGGGATCAAACCACAAGACGGAAACCGACACCAGTCAACTGTTTTAAAATTTACACTTCAATGCAAACAACCATATATTTTTCAAACTTACTATTGTTTAGAAAACAAAAACTGATCACCGCATCGCATTCAAACAAAAGCTCTATGATTAATTCAACAACGAACAAAACTTAACTTCCAATATCTAATATTTAAAACTACAAAAATATAAAAATTTACTTTAATAAAACATATTATCCGCGCGAAGCGCGGACCCCGGCTCTAGTATCATATAAAGAGAGTTCACTGCTATTATCAAAAGCAAGCTAATGTAATATATTTCTTTCCCCAGAAACACCGTAGACATAAATCAATCTTCAATTTGTAGTGATGCAATTCAAAATCAAGCTACTAAAATTGAAAAGTTTCTAGAAAGAGAGATTCATTTATATCACCTTATAAAAAGACACTTTTTGAAAAATATATTATGCAAATCCATTGCATTCAATATAAGTACATACAAAACTTTTGCTAAAAGTTTAGAAGATATTTGTTAACTCTACCTAAATTTTAAGAATCTCTCAACTCTTAAAATTATTAAATTCCATTCAAATTCTTGTTCCAATAACCCCCCCTAAGATTCACCAACTCTTATGTTAAATGACTTTACTATGTCGGTGCAAATCACTTTGGTCCCAGTCATTTAACATCAATGTTTTTAAACACAAACCAGAGACTGAACTAAACAACTTCTCGTGTAGTATTGGGACAACCGCAAACGAACAGAAATGTGAATTTAGCTGATTATTGAAATTTTGGTGGAAAAATCAGTTTGGTGATTTTGGCATATGATTATTTGGTTTTAGAGGAGATATTTGCCACATATTTGTTTAGTAGTAAAATGTATTTTTTTTTCAGCGAAAAATGGGATTTCACGGTTTTGATACAAAACATAATTTTTTTAAGTTTTAGTAGATAATGTTAATTTTGTTGGATGTGTGATTTACAGTTTTGACGAAAAATGTGAATTTATTGTTTTGAAAATAAATTAATTTAATGGTTTTAAATTTAAATAAGGTCATCTTAAGTTTAGAAAACTTTATTTTTTGACATTTATCATTTTGGACTGAATTCAATATATTTCATATAATTTTTTTTATTTTTATAAATTTCCAGTTGATTTTTGAGAAGCGTTCAGATGATCTATCTAGCTGTTGCATTTGGTTAACTAAACAAACATCGGTTTGCAGTTTTATCCAGATGAATCACTTAAATTAACATCACGCAGTTATAGTTGAGAGAAGCAGAATCTTCGGACTTAGTTACATCTTAGTTTCTTGTTGCAAACCAAAACGTTGGTATATCCTCGAAACACAAAGGGGGTGATTGGTTGGGCTTTATCTCCATACTTTAGCTTTATTTATTTTTAAATCACTAAATTTTACCAATCATGCTTTAGCTTTATTTTTAAAAATTAAAGTCTACATCAAGTTTTTATTTAATTTTACCAATCATTCTTTAGCTTTATTTTTAAAGCTACACCAAAAAAAAATAAAGCAAAACTTTTTATTATGTATTTTAGGCAGAAATGCTACATCATATTTTTATATGCTGTAGAATCTGTAAAATGTAAAAAAAGATATCTAATATCAAATAAATTATATGATCATAATAAAAAATTTATAAATATTTTAATTTTGAATTTGAGTGTTTTTTAATTATTAAGATATTTAAATAATATAAATATTATTTACATATCACTTTTTTAAATTACAACAAATGTTGATAATTTATAAACAAAAATATTAATATAATTTTTTTAATTCATATAAAATAATAATTTTATATATACAACACATATTTCATATATTTTATTTTAAAATATCTACAGCCTATAACTTACAGTTACAACAAATTTAACTACAGCAAAAGTCTCTGCAGAAAAAGTCTACAGTAACAACTTTACAGATACAACCAATTTATCTACAGCTAAACATGTACAGCTAAATTTTTTAAGCCACAGTCGAACCAATCACCACCAAAGTCTTGAGCTAGTTGGGTTTTTTTTTGATGACACCACCATTTAATAATAAATGTTCCAACTTTCTTTTGTTAAAAATTACAAATGTTCATAAACATGAAAACATATAGTACATAAAATTTAAATTGTAATTTGAAACATAATATAAGACTTATAATTAATTAGCAAATGTAATGAAACAAAATAAATACTATTACGTATTAGTTAAATTAAGAAATAATATACGATTACTATACTACATATGTCTGAAATGAACAAATAGAATAGACCTAAAATTTCCAGTTATCAAGCTAGTATTCCATTCATTGCGACACTGAGTACCACCTTCGTATTGGTACCCCCAAACTTGTATCCTCCAATTGGGTCGCTTGGAAGATGGCCAAATACATGCGTGAGTATTAAATGTGAAATATTATACCAAAAAATAGAATAGAAATATGTATCCTATGTGGAATGTTATTTTGCTTAAAAATATTTATCTTTTTTTCTTTCAGTGGCAGATTTAACGACGACAACGGCGATAGAATAGAAGGTGTATCTAGAGTTGGTTGAAGAAGAAATTTTGTTGTTAATACAGTAGATGGAAAAAAAAAAGAGATGGTGGGAGAAAATGAGGAGAAGATGGGTTGCAACGTTGGTGGAAGAAAATATGATGACGACAGTTAAACAATCAGTGGTGATGGTGGTGTTGATTGTAGATGTGAAGGTGATTGAGATGTACTGACCGGAGATGAAATTGATAGAATAATAAAGGAGAAGAATTATATTTTCCTCGCTTTGTCTTTTGATCACGTACCTAAATGTAAATATGTGACGAAGTATAAGAACGATAAAGTAATTATAATTATTTAATATTTATTTTAATATATATATTAGTAGGTTCCGTCGGTTGATTAGGAGGATATAATGGCTAATTAGGTAAAATAGTTAGATTTTGAATAATAATTTTTGTTGGTTAGAAAACATACTTTACACGCAGAATGTGAAGCTTTACACGCAGAATGTGAAGCTTTGATATGGGCGATGGAGTGCATGAAGACCCTACATATCTCAGAGGTGGTGTTTGCAACAGACTGCTCACAGTTGGTGAAGATGGTGTCTACTCCAACAGAATGGCCGGCATTCACTACTCACATGGAAGAGTTTCTACGATGTAAGGAATACTTCTCTACTTTCACTATTCAGCATATTCCAAAGGCACAAAACACGATGGCGGATAAGCTAGCACGAGGTGCTAGGACTCAGCCTTCTGCTATGGTTTATGTTGACTCCGTTCCTCTTCTGCTATGGTTTATGTTGACTCCGTTCCTCCGAGATGGTTCTCGGCTCAGGAATCCACTTAGTTTAGTTTTGCTTCTTTGTTGAAAAAAAAAAAAAAAAAAAAAAGAAAACATACTTTACAAAATGTCAAAAACTTGAGAGTCGTGGTCAAGACTTAAATACGTGAGGATTTATTGTGTTTTTAATCCCGTGTTATGAATCGGAAATATTTTTATCCAAAAATTAAATGTGAATATAGAGTAACTTTGGAGATCTTTTGACCATTAAGAAAGGTAATGTGGACGAGTTAATCATCAGAAGTTAAAACAACTAAATTAAAACCATTAACCAAAACTATTAAACAGAAAACCTAGATTTCGATCCCTTCTCTCATCTTTTACCTACTACAACATCCTAGCCCTAACATATCTAGTAAAATTTATATCTATGTTGAAAGTGATAACATTTCTAGTAAAATTTAGCTCGTCGCAGAAATCTGATAGTCAATGCCATGAATAAAGACTAGATGCAGTAGTGTATCAGTATCAGAAATATGATAGTCAAAAAGAAAATTGACTCTTAAGAGATTATTAAACTGAATAAAATTTCCCTACAAAATAATTATAAAACAAGCTACATTGAACTTAGCTTTTCTCTTTTGTTGAAAATCAAACTTCTTCGGTCACCATTGATAGACTTAACAATCATGAACTTAGTTTGAATAGAAAAACACATGTGAGTTAACCTGGTTCGTAGTGTTACCGAGCCATCCAGTTAGGATCTTTCCATCCTCAAAATAGATAGATAACCAGAAAACACCTCCGACATGATATCGCTCATCACCGATCACCTCAATCAGGTTACAAAAAGAAGAAGAAGACCAATGTGAGAGAATGTCGCAGCAGCGTATTGAGATAATCAAATAATCTGTAACCAAACTCTGATTAAGTTCTTCAACGTCTCAATTTCGTATAGCTCAATAGAGAAATAGAATTGTGGGGCGATTTGTTAGAGAAGAATCTTTTTTGCTTATTAAATCAAAAACCAAGTCTAAGAAGAACATTACGTTCTCCTTTTATAACATCAACAGAATACAATCCTAATCTAACGAGACATGAAAACTAGCAATAATCTTAAAGTTGAAACATATCTAGAATTTTTTTTTTGGAGTTTCTATGAGTCTTGTAGGTTCATGTACGTTTTAGACAAGAATGGAGCTTTTGGAGCATTTTAGAGCCTAAAGAGAATTGGAGCTGAAAACATCAAATTGAAAAACTTTTTTGGACATGGTCTCAATCGACACCAGCCCTTGGTGTTGGTCGACACCCATCGTGTACAGAAATCTCCATGTGCTTTTAAAAAATTTCAAGAAATTGAAGAATCTCCCAAAGTTTTCCACTATTTGCAATCAAGTATTTTTCGTGTTTTAGACTTTAATTAAGTTGTTAGAGTTATTGTATCATCATTCATATTTTGAGAGAGTTGGGGAGATTGTAAGATATGGAGAGAAAAATCAGAACTCACCTTGTAGATAGAAGATTTCAAACTCTTTTACTTCTCCTTTTATTTTCTTAATGCAATTTATTCACACTATGGTTTTATTTCTGCTCTTATGTCTTACTAATTCACTTGTTAGATTTATGATTTTCAATGATTAAGGATTAATTGTTAGACTTGATAGAATAGTTAGGGTAATCTTATACTTCTTCATCTGAATTGAATTAATGCTTGTTCTAGATTAATCCCTTCGAATTTAGATCTTAGGTTAGTTGACAAACATGAAAGTGTTATTGATTTCTTGAATTAATTTTTGATGAGCAAAATACATATCTATAAAGAAATTTGGTTTAGGGATTTTGTGAACTTATCAAACACATTCTCATTGCTTGTCCAAACTGTTGAATTTGCAAAGAAATATTGAATTCTAGGATCTTAAACACATATAATCTCTGCAACGAAAGTTGAATGATTTGAATATTGTCATTGGAGTTCAAGAACGGTTCTTTATTAAATCCATAGGTTTTTGACTGGTCTTCGCAAAAATCCTATGTCTGGTGCCTTTCCAATCGAAGGTACAACCGCTTTCTTTTGTCTTTTATTTGGATTACATATATTATTGTTTAGCTTACTTCGAAAACTGCTATTTATTGAATGATCATGAATCTTTGTGGATTCTACACCTGAATACTACAATGTACCTCTGAATTTTCAGAGTAGCTCATAATTAGGGACATAATTTGAGCATATCGAATCTGCTCTTGCAATCCCGCAAAAGGTTTTTCGTCGACAAAATCTTCATCATCATTCTCTTCAAGAACCTGTTCATTACGTTTTTGATTCCTCGAAGCCTGTGGTCGACCTTCCATCAGCCTTCACAATACAGCCTCCATCTAAACTCGTATTGATTCATAGATCTCCAACTGAAAGTTGGCAAATGCTCCCCGTAAGACTTCCGCTTGGTCATCAAATCGTTTCTGAAGAACCTTCTTAGGCGAGAATGGTTAGGATTCTTTGTATATGATACCAACTGTTGCAGCAGAGTATTGGGATAATCAAATAAGCTATAATCAAACTCTTTTTTTTGGTAGGATGCAGGAGACAAAAGTCTCCTACTTTTTATTCAAAATAACAACTTTCACAGGCAAATTTGCCGAGTTCTGGATACCCCATTACAATCCTCCAATAAAACAGAAGCAACAGGCTCTGGAACAGACTCAAAATAATGTAATCCAAGCGATAAAGAAAACGCATAGTTAGCTAATCCATCTGCTAGATAATTAGCCTCCCTATACACATGAGAGAATTTGACTAACCAGTCTCTTGATATGAAGCCATAGCACAAACGTACTAGGAAGGACATGGGATGAGAATCATGAATCCCTGTCTGAAGAAACCCCACACACACTCCGAATCTACTTCCACCTCCAGTCGTCGAATCCCACTATCCCACGCTATGCATAATCCATAATAAATTCCCCCACAACTCCGCTAGAGGAGCCGAGCAAATACCAATGTTAAGCGCAAATCCCCCTCTCCACATTCCATGTTCATCACGCACAACTCCACCTGCAGTAGCCAGTCCCGGATCACCTCTAGCCGCTCCATCAGTATTTAACTTCAGCCAACCATTACCGGGTCGATGCCAAGCAATTTGTTTCTCCACCCTTGTCCCAGCAGGGTATCGGACTCTCAGCTTCTTATTTGCTACCATCACTTCCTTAGCCTTGTCTCTAACGAAACTTACTTTGTCTCGACACTTCCCTTCCTCACCGAATACATACCCACATCGCCATTTCCAACACCACCACACAGTGAGGGCAAATAAAGTTGGCCACTGGTCCCCATTAACAGATATCTCTTGCAAGGTTTTCATAGAGCCATTCTAGCAGAGGTAGTTGGAAGAACCGCTGTCTTCTACTTGGGAGCACGATTCTTGCCCACAAACCTGCCGCTGCAGGACAGTCTCTCAGCACATGAAGAATTGACTCATCTCCGTTCTTACACAACTGGCATACACTACTCTCACTCAGATGTCGACGCTTACGTTCCATGTTTGTCATGATGACTTGATGAGACACCAACCATAAAAAAACACGTGTTCGTTCTGGGAAAACTACACGCCACACCCGACTATACAGAGCTTCCATATTTGGTCTTGGTACCACATCTCTTGTTAAAAAAGCATACGCTGACTTGACGGAAAATCGACCATCCTTACTTCCTCCCCACGACATTCTATCCTGCGCACCAGTAACCTCGTCAATTACTAGTGAAGCCAGTCTCAAACGATTCTGTATTGACAAGTATGGCTCCATGAGTTGGATAATCCACCCAGTTCCCTGTTGCCACAGGTCGCAGACCTTTGTCTCCAAAATCTCCTCTGGAATAAGCACCGTACTTGACTTATATAGCGGTTCATTCAATAACCAGTTATCTCTCCAAAACCGGACCCGACGACCATCACCTAGAATCCAACACGTTCCTGGAACAACCACCTCTCTGATCCCCAACATCAAGCTTCTCCAAGTCGGCGACCAACTCCCTTGAACTGTCGTCCATGATGTATCGCATAGCTCACCCACTCGAAACTTCTTTCGCAGAATCGTAACCCATAAAGCATCATGAGCATTCAGTAGTCTCAATCCAAGCTTTCCTAGTAAGGCAATATTCATTTCTTTGGCTGACCTTATACCAACCCCACCTTTTCTTTTTGGTTTGCACACTTTTTCCCAGGCAATCAGGTGTTGTTTTCTATTTCCTTCACTACTACCCCATATGAAGGCCCGTGCGATCTTATCTAGTTGGTTTAGGGTTGATGCCGGCAGGGCGATAGTACTCATAGTATGAACCGGTATAGAAGAAAGGACAGACTTGGTAAGTGTTATCCTTCCCGCCAAACTCAAAAATCTTCTCTTCCATCCACTAAGCTTGGAGGAGACCTTCTCGACCACTTCCCCAAACGTCTCTTTATTAATCCTCTTCTGCAGCACCGGCATTCCCAGATACTTTCCCAACTCTTTAGTACCTTTGATCCCACTCTCATTACTTATTATGTTTGCTAGATCCCTATGAACATTTTCAGAGAAGAAGATGACTGACTTTTCCAAATTCACTTTCTGTCCAGACGCACCACAAAACGTCTCTAATACTTTACGTATTACTCGAATCTGCGAAACTGAGGCCTCAGCAAACAATATCAGATCATCCGCAAAACAAACATGTGACAAAGACGGTCCACCCCTACTTAACCTGATTGGTTTCCAATCCTTGTTAGCCACTGAGAACTCGATCTGATGACACAACCTCTCCATGCATAACACAAACAGATACGGAGACAGGGGATCGCCCTGTCGGAGTCCACGTTGAGGTCTAAACGCTTCTGTTCTTTCTCCATTCCACAATAAGCTCATCCCAGGGTTCGTCACACATTCCATAATCCACTTAATCCAAATCTGTGGTAACTTTGCTGCTTGGAGTGTATCCTCTAGGAAGTCCCACATAATTCTGTCGTATGCTTTCTCAAGATCCAGCTTTAGAAGCATCCATCCTCTCCGTCCCTTCTTCCTCCTCAATGAATGCACAGCTTCTTGGACAATGACAATATTATCAGAGCTAAGTCGACCAGGAATGAAACTGGCTTGCGATGGGCCTATAAGTTTAGGCATGAGTTTCTTCAATCTCAATACCATTGCCTTTGTGATGATCTTGAAAAGAACATTGCATAAGCTGATCGGCCGGAACTACATAATCCTCTCTGGCTTTAGAACTTTCGGTATGAGAACCACCATGGCGTCGTTCATTCCTTCTGCGAGAACCCCAGATTGAAAAAACTCCAGCCCAAACCGAGTTACTGACGCCCCCACTACATCCCATGAGTCTTGATAAAAAACAGGTTGATAGCCATCCAGCCCTGGAGCTTTAAACTTACCCATAGATCTCACTGAAGTTTCGACATCTACCTCCGAGAATGGTTCATCTAGTATCTTCATTTCATCTCGAGTGAAACCGGTAAAACCATGCTGAGGGAGCTTCTCCGTGTCGTGAGGTAGATCCTCCGTTGAGTACAGTCTCTTGTAATAATTTATTGCTAACTTCTCCAGCTCCTCCGGGTGATCAATCCAACGCCCATCATCATCCTTGAGCATCTCAATTTTATTTCTCTTCCGCCTTACAATTGTGCTCGTATGGTAATACTTTGTATTGCGATCCCCAAGAACTACCCATTTTTCTCGTGATTTCTGGTACCATAGCACTTCCTCTTGTTCAAGAACAACATCCAGCTCTTTCTGTAGAACTGACTCCCTCAACAATAGCTCATCCCTTGGGTTTTTCTCTAATTCCTCTTGAATATCTTTGAGCTCCCCAAGAAGTTTCTCTTTTCGTTGAATCACATGACCGAAGATCTCCTTATTCCATTTTTTAAGCTTTGCTTTCAAGAGTACCAATGCCTCTGGAGTACGCATTTCCCCATTCCAAGACGCCAAAAGGAGTTCTCGAAAACCTTCGTGCTTCAGCCACGCAGCTTCAAACCTAAAGGGTCGCCTCCTCGGATCCCCTCTCTTCTCTGGTTCCAGTTGCACGTAGATGGGTGCATGATCTGATGCTAGAAACGGGAGGTGAGAAACCACCGCCTCCTGCCATCTTACTCGCGCCTGAGCATTGCATAGAATTCTGTCCAAACGCTTCGCCACCAAATTACTCGTCTCCTTCCTTCTTCTCCAAGTGAACGTGTTTCCTCTAAAACCCATGTCCACCAAAGCTAACTCATTAATCCAGTTCCCAAAGGCCAAAGAGTCTGATGAGAGTCTACCATTCCCCCCGGTCCTCTCATCTAACCTCAGGATCGTATTAAAATCTCCACCAACCAACACCGGATCATCAATATTCTCCATCACTCGTTTCAACTGTCCCCAAAGCCCACTTCTGCGACTAACTGTGGGAGCAGCATAAACAGCAATAAGATGAATAATCTCCACTCCAATCACCACCCTAGCATGTACAAACTGATCTGACGATTCCAAGACCGTAAGCACACCCGCTTGATCTCTCCACAAAATCCAGATACCACCGCTCTGCCCTCTGGCGTCTACTCGAAAGGAGTTTTCAAACCCCAAACTCTGACAAATCTTCATCGCTTTATCTCCACCCTAGTGGGTTTCGAATAACGCAAGGAAATCTGTGTTGTATTTCTTCAAAATGTAGCAAATAGATCGTCTGAAATTGGGTTTATTTGCCCTCCGGCAATTCCAGAATAAGCAATTCATCATCATTCTTATGTCGAGGTAAGTGTGAATTACCGGGGCAACCTGTCATGCAAGGGGTAGGATTCCTCCATCACCCTGCGAGTTCGTCTGTATATCAGCTTCTCTCTGGTCCATATCGCTGATAATACTATCCATTGCGTTCTCCAACTCTTCATCTCGCAACCGCAGAGGTTCTGGCAACACCCTAATCCCCTCCATGCTCTCCAGGAAGTCACCAGCTGATCTTCCTGCATCTATGTTCTCCACCCGAAGCCTTTTCCCAGACTCCGAAAGACAGATCTCCCCCTTTGTTGGACCAAATACTAAACCTCGAACGGGCCTACTATTTACCTTCTTGGGCCTTCCTCTTCCTCCCTCCGCCACTTTCTTGTTTCCGACCCACTTCTCCTTTGTCAACACTTTCGACACAGTTGGCCCATTTGTTGTCCCGCCAAAGATTACAACTTCCTTCTCTATCAAGGTTCCCTTGCCTTTTTTATTTTGGATATTCATATCTTGGTTCTCCTTATCTCCCTCACCAGCCACTACATCCTCCTGCAATCCTTCCATGTCAGTAACCCTCTCCAGGCTTCCATACTTATTTGACACCTCAATATTCTCCCTTCCCTTCAGTCTCGGAGTCTCTCTGAGATTCCTATTGACCTCTCCACTTGCTTCACAAATCACGACATTTACTGCCCGAAGCGTATGAGTTCCTTTTCTTGATCCCCTTGCTTGAGTGAACCCATTTTCTTGCAATGGTGTGGCCAGTTTAGTGACAGTTTGCACCGTCTGTATTGAAAGGTTGGCCACTCTCTCTGCTATTGTTTTTGGGCATCCATGAACTAAGTGCCAGTAAATTCCACACTTTGAACAGATTTTGGATAGTCCTTCTGATGTGCCCTGGATCGTAGACCCGGGCCAGGATGGTGCACAACTCGACCCAACCAAGGTTTCCCCATCGGATGAAGCAACCATGGTCGAGCCAGAAGCTAACTTTGGACGAGCTGGACGAAGTGACACTTATTTGGGCGAGCTGGTCGAGCTGAATCGAAGTGACACTTATTTGGGCGAGCTGGTCGAGCTGAATCAAAGTGACACTTACATATCTGAGCTGGATGAGCTGAGTGAGCTAAGTGACACTAGTTTGGAGCTGAATGAGCTAAGTGACACTGAAGATGGAGCTGGTTTAGTTGCTGGGCGAAATGGGCCTTTTTCTGTCCAAAGAAAAATTCATAACAAATTCAATTTGGGTCGGTTTTACACCAAATTCGACCAGGCCTTTGCTGATGGTCTCCTGCCCATTTGCATCAAGAAATATCAACAAAAGGAGTCAAAGTCGTGATCATCCAAGAGCCATTCAACAACACACTTATTTCTAGTCAAAAGTCTTAGTCTTTGTTTATGTTTTCTAAGTTTCTAGTTTTCTACAAAACTCTTAAGTCTTTCTTTGACTCATTGTACTATAAATATGTAAACTCTGCCATGAATAAAATCAGTCTATGTTTTTGAGTTTATTTCGTTTCTTCTCTGAGTGAGAAAGAGAGTTCTTTAGCTAGTTCATCGGTTTGAACCGGCTTGTTGATTTGGTGGTCAGCCAATCATCTTTGTGTGTCGTTTGGTGGTTATCCAACATACTACATTTGTTCTTAGGTGGTTAGCCTTAGATCGTAGGTATATCAAGATTCATTCCGCATCTCTTGCCGATCCTTTCAATCCATCTCAGTTTCAGAAGTGTCGTTTGCCTTCTCGGATCATATCCAACACTCAGCTAAAGTGATCCTTCCTTATTTTGGTTCTATCAAGTGGTATCAGAGCCACTTTGGCTGGTTTGTTTTCATTCTTCTTATCATCTTCTCATATCTTCATCATTTTTCTTTTCTTATTTCTTTTTGGATCCGGGCTGTTCCTTTACTCCCTTGTGATCGCCAGTTATTAAAAAAAAAAAGAGAAAAAAAAAATCGATCAAAAAAAGAAAAAAAAAGTAAAAATTTTGGCTTGAATCACTTCTGAAGAGAAATCCAGGGGGAGTGGTGGAAGAGAAACCCTGCTGGCTGAAGAGAAACCCAGCCTTAGGACAGTTAAGGCGGATCCACACAAAAATCTCTTCATTGTTCTTTCTCTTTTCTTTTCCCACAAAGTTTGTTTTGGGTTTTGACTGCTGATTTTTTACTGCCTATCATCCTTTGAACCAGTGAAAGAACTCTGAGTGACCATCTAAAAATCGTGAGCTAAACACTTGAGAGTGTGAGGATTTTTTGCTAACTTTGTTAAGTGTTTTCAGGATGTTTGGACTTCTCAAGAAATCAAAACCACAACAAGACGTCTACTTTCCTTTTAAAACTGTTTTTGAAAAGGAGCAATTGATTTTTGATAAGAAACAGTTTGCTTCTAATGGGTTTGACTTTGTGCAGAAACAAAAAAAGAGACAAAACAGGTGCGATGATAAGAAGTGGGTCAGAAGTGGTGATCGTCCCTTCACCAAAGCCAAGAGAAGCAACTGTGATGTGCCTGATCAGAACGAGCTTCAGACTTATGCCAGCTTGGAAAAGATGTTGCATAAGGCGATTCATGTTGTCCGGCAACTCAAAAAGAAGGGAAACAACAACACTTCTTCTGCACCAAAACAACAAAGTAATTCTTCTTCTCTTTTAAATTTTGATTTGAAAACTAATGTGTTGTCTTCTGATAAAAGCAAGGCTGTGAAAACCACAAGCAAGGCTCTTTCTACCAGGTGCTTCAAATATCATAGGATCGGTCATTATGCCAACAAGTGCCAAAAACAGAAACCGTTGGTGACTTTGGAGAAAGTTGAAACCGAGCCAGAAAAGGAAGACCCTTTGCCAATTTTCGATAACTATGCACATGAACCAAAGGAAGGGTCAGGTGGAGAGCAAAACTGTGGTCATCAAGAAGAACCATCTTCCATTCACAAACCGGACCGAACTCAAGGTGAGCAACGTTCTGATTATGGTTCTTTTGCATATAATCCTTTTCCTTTTAATGTTTCAGATTTGAGGACAAATCTTTTTGAAGAGAGAGGGAATGATGTGCCCTGGATCGTAGACCCGGGCCAGGATGGTGCACAACTCGACCCAACCAAGGTTTCCCCATCGGATGAAGCAACCATGGTCGAGCCAGAAGCTAACTTTGGACGAGCTGGACGAAGTGACACTTATTTGGGCGAGCTGGTCGAGCTGAATCGAAGTGACACTTATTTGGGCGAGCTGGTCGAGCTGAATCAAAGTGACACTTACATATCTGAGCTGGATGAGCTGAGTGAGCTAAGTGACACTAGTTTGGAGCTGAATGAGCTAAGTGACACTGAAGATGGAGCTGGTTTAGTTGCTGGGCGAAATGGGCCTTTTTCTGTCCAAAGAAAAATTCATAACAAATTCAATTTGGGTCGGTTTTACACCAAATTTGACCAGGCCTTTGCTGATGGTCTCCTGCCCATTTGCATCAAGAAATATCAACAAAAGGAGTCAAAGTCGTGATCATCCAAGAGCCATTCAACAACACACTTATTTCTAGTCAAAAGTCTTAGTCTTTGTTTATGTTTTCTAAGTTTCTAGTTTTCTACAAAACTCTTAAGTCTTTCTTTGACTCATTGTACTATAAATATGTAAACTCTGCCATGAATAAAATCAGTCTATGTTTTTGAGTTTATTTCGTTTCTTCTCTGAGTGAGAAAGAGAGTTCTTTAGCTAGTTCATCGGTTTGAACCGGCTTGTTGATTTGGTGGTCAGCCAATCATCTTTGTGTGTCGTTTGGTGGTTATCCAACACACTACATTTGTTCTTAGGTGGTTAGCCTTAGATCGTAGGTATATCAAGAGTCATTCCGCATCTCTTGACGATCCTTTCAATCCATCTCAGTTCCAGAAGTGCCGTTTGCCTTCTCGGATCATATCCAACACTCAGCTAAAGTGATCCTTCCTTATTTTGGTTCTATCACCTTCATACGCTACAAAATATCTCTCACCATTAATCAATACTGTCCCTTTCAGCGGCTTTGCAAGGTTAACTTCCACACAGATTCTTGCAAAACGGGCTCTTTCAAAGTTCAGTGTCGTCAGGTCTACACGTATTGGCTTCCCTAACCCCGTGCAATTCCCATGAGGATCGATCTGTGGTAAAAATTCACTGGGATGTTTGTTAATCGAACCCAAACTGGTGTTGTAACAATGTCATCTCTCAAGGGGTCGAACTCTGGCGACCAAGCTCTCACCATGAGGTAGCTACCAAAGATCCTCCATGGTCCTCCTGTCAGCGCCGCCAAATACTTATCCTCTTTCTCAAAACGCACCATAAAGAACTGCCGGGGTAGGTCCATTACGTACATTGCTCCCTTCGGACTCCACAATTCTCGTAACTTCTTACTCAAGGCAGCGATCGCAACGTTCCTCCCCAACACCCTAACAATCATACACTGCTTCCACATCCCATTCATCGCTTCCAACACTTCCTTCCCAATCGTGATGGATGGTTCCCCATCCTCTCCATTCGGGAATTCTACTCGGAGTCTTTCCGTAACAAACGAATCTTCAATCAATCTCTCCGGTACCGGCATACCCCCCTCTGTCGTATTCACTACCTTGGATACCCAAGAAGGAACCGTGTCCGGCGGGTCTCCTGGTGGTCTCGCTCTCTCCCCCACATCCATCATAGTCGCATCCTGATCCCCAGATTTTGGAACCCTAGTTTAACCTGTCGCCAGAGCCTTAATCCCGCCGCTCATATTTTCTTTTTTTTACGGACAATAAAATTTCATTTTTTTTTTCAATATAGCTATAATCAAACTCTGATTAAGTTCTTCGACGACTCTATTCATAATAAAAAAAATATAATTGTGATTTGTCAGAGAAAAAAAATCTCTTGTTTATTAGATGAAAAACCAAATCTTAGAAGATCACATACGTTCTCCTTTATAACACCAACAGAATATTAATCATAATCTAACGAGACTAATGAAAACTAACAATAATCTTTAGCCTCTTAG
Organism: Brassica napus; assembly: GCF_020379485.1. NCBI lineage: Eukaryota > Viridiplantae > Streptophyta > Magnoliopsida > Brassicales > Brassicaceae > Brassica > Brassica napus. The sequence goes on along the minus strand of NC_063435.1, from coordinate 7,248,190 downwards.
GTTGAAACATATACGTACATATACGTATTCAACTTAAGACTTATCCTTATTTAAAGAAATTAAGAAGAATTAAAAAGAAAACTAAAAGCCAGATAGAAATCGAACTTGTTGATAAATGTGTTATACTTACCAGTAGATAGTTTAAGAGAGAACTGAGAAAGTCCAGAGAAACCCTAACCAGAAAGTACCAACCTCAATTATACTCTATAGTCTCTCAGTCTCTTAATCTCTCTCTCTGTCTCAATGTAAACATGCTAAACATTTCCTATTTATCCACGTGTATATATACCTTTTTGCTTCGATAGAATATTTGTCATACTTGAATCAACTCTCTCTTCTTTCCCTTCATCAGATTCTCAGCTTTTTCCCAGTGAATTATAAGCCAACATTCTTTAAATTCCTTTAATTTAAATGGTTAGCTGTCAAATAAATAAAAATTGAAATAATTCATCGTATTACTTTCAGAGAAACAAATATAATTTATAAATAATTTTGACCGTAATTTAAATTGCGATGAGCTGTAATTTAGAATTTAATCCCTTTTAAAAAGATTTTGTTTTTAAAAGGTAAGAAATCGACAGAAGAAGCCACTGAGAAACACGTAGACTCTGGTGATAAGCTTCTTCCATTCGCTAGTGATAAAATCAAGAAACATAAACATAAACTATGTAACCGAAGAAAAATAAACGAAGACGATCATTACATGCGTGAGTTTTACCTTCCGTTTTTTTCAGTTAAGGTCAAGGTGATGCATCATTTTCATCGGTTGTAAAGTTTCGCTCCTGGTGCTTCTGATTGTGCATTTTTTGACTTCTTGTGGAGGTGTTTAGGTTTTTTTTTTCTGCAAGCCTACCGATCTCTTTGGTTTTTGTCTGTGTAGAAAGTAGAAACTGATTTTAAGAACAAGCATTTGTAGGATTTTGTTGAGTATAATATATAGATTTAACTCGTCAGGGTTTCGATTTGAAAACCTATAGTCTTTGTGTAGTATGTCCGGCTAATATGCTCGTCTTTCATTATTATTTATTATTTATTTTCATTTTTGGGTGACACTTTGATGACGGGAACATAAACTTCTGCTAATATGTCTCCTCTTTCATAGCAATGGAAAATTACAGGAGGGACATTATCAGCCAGCTGCCAGATGATCTGCTCTTAAGGATACTGTCGTCACTTTCTCTTAAGGAAGTGATGGCAACGAGTTTCTTGTCCCAACGGTGGCGGTCTTTATGGAAGTTGGGGTCTAAACTCAAGATTGGTGATAAAGACTTCGACGACTTTCTTCTCAAATGGGTTTCCAGATCTTTGGCTATTAGTAACCCTCAGATTCTAAAGAGCTTGGATTTGAAGCTTATCCCAGGTAATGAATGTGACAGAAATAGTAACTCTTTTCATAGGTTCTCCTCTTTGGTTGAAACCGCAGTTTCTTGCGGTTTGAGAGAGTTGAGAATCGAGTTTCTTTACACATCCCTAGAACTGCCGAGTATCTTCTATGCATGTGGGACCCTCGAAACATTGATACTCTGCAGGCTACATCTCGTGGATGTTCCGCCTAATGGTTCCTTGTCGTCTCTCAAAACTCTTCGCCTTTTATCCGTCAAGTTCTCACGCGACGAATCTGTTCAGAAGCTTCTAAGCATTTGTCCAGTTCTTGAAGAGTTGGTTGTAAGACGATCCGGATATTCCAATGTGGAGATCTTCACTATCAACGTGCCTAGTTTGACGAGTTTATCGATTGATTATATACGTGTGGGATCTCATCAACCCACGGGTGTTCATGGATTTGTCATAAATGCTCCTTCCTTAAGGTACCTGAACATTAGAGACCGTCACAGTAACTATTTGCTGTTCACAAATATGCCGGAGCTGGTCAAGGCGAATGTTGAGGCTGTTTGTGATCAATCCGAGAGTCTAATAGGATCTCTTGCCTCAGTCCGTTATCTCTCTTTGTGTTCAAAATCTTCAAACGTAAGCTTTGTTAATTTGGAATCACTCAAGTCACAACCCTAATTGTTTTCTGTCAATTTTAATTCTACTTTGTTTGTTCGCTTCGGTTACAGATTCCATACCATGCAGGCACTTCCTTTGCCTTTCTTGAACATCTAGAGCTGTGTACTTGTTCTTCGGAGTGTTGCAATCTACTTTCCCGCATAATCACAGACCCCCTAACACTTCGAGTTCTCAAGCTTAAGTCGGTATGTAGTATTCAGTTTCCTTAATATGTGTGTGTGTTTTGCTTTTTTCTAGCGCTAACACCTACTTTGTGCATCTCAGATACATCGCGCCCATTAATGGTTCTTTGGAACAAGCAGACTTTTGTTCCTGAATGTTTGTTATCGCATCTCAAGAATTTGGAATGTAAACATTCAAAGGCACAAAGCTAAACAAGTGGCCAAGTATTTCTTAGCAAACGCTGGTCATCTAAAATTATCTTATCAACATGTTTTCCATCTATTTTTAATTGAATGTAAAATTGATTCGAACAAGAAGATCTTTTTTTTTATATTAAGTTCAACATGTCACTGAATTTGGAGTATTTCTTTTGGAATTTTACAAAAAGTGTTAAATTTGTGATAGTCAGCTACTCGAAGTGAACCGCGCTTATTTGACTATCCTTGTTGTTTCTCTTGCTGGTTTGTACATAAGTTTTATGATTACAGGTGGTGCTTGTTGTTATTTTCCATGACGGCCACCGTTTCTTACTTATAACAGTGATTGGGAAGAAATAATATATAAGGAATGAATGAGCTTATTTTAGTGTACGTTGTAATTAGTAATATAATAGAAAAATACATTATTTTAGAGAGAATTTACAAAATGAAACATATCTAATTTGCAATTGTCCCAATAATTTTTTTTTTGACCTTTTGGCCGTACTGGACATTCTTTGTCCTTTATAAATGAAAAAATAGTTTTATAAATATTTAAAATTTCAAAATATTAAGAGTATTAAAAGTATTAAAAACAATAATTGTATGCTTTTTAATATAAATATTGAAATTTTATTTTATTTAATTGACATATAATTTTAATTATGGTTATATAACTAGTTTAGAAAACAAATTCAATGTGTTTTACTATGATATATATTTGTGCTCATCTTCATATGTCTTTACCATTTTAGTATCTTACTATACCCGTCCTTTTGGCATTTGTGTTCATCTTCATATGTCATCACCATCCACTTCCCATATCTCTCTTCATAAGAGCGATAGATTCTCCATGGGCACTTGTCTTTAGTTCCACACACAGCCCCTGATTTAATTTTCCCCCATTTATTCACCTTAATATACCACCCTCCCTTCAAAGCATACTCAACTAATGCATCTTTGAAATATTCAACTGTGTCAAACACTTGCCTTAGCTCTAGGTGACCACTTCCTGGTTTGAATCTCAATATAGCCTCCTATTCGTCACCATCAAAATTGGGAGGCATGTTATGATAGTCAAAATCTTCATCAACAAAGCCATCAACATTTCTTTCTACTCGGATCTGTTCTTCACGAAGTTCCTGAACCTGCTCTTCCTCAGGATGATCTACTGAGTTCACTAGGAACAAATTAACAACTCCTTTCCACTCACCCGCTTCACACATCGTTCTGAAATCATCATCTCTAACATGGCTCAGTTTCTTTCGATCATTGTGATTCTCAAAAGGAAGCGTGTACTACAACTTTTGGACATATAATCCCTCCCCAAACTCATCTAATAAAGATGTGAACAACTCCTCTGGTTTGCATTCAATTGTTTTAATATCTCTACCAATGTAGCCAACATCACCGCTTCTTTTCTTCACCCAATATCTACCGAAACTAACATTAAATGTTACAATCTCGAACATTCTGTAAAAGAGAAGAGAAAATTTCAACAAACTAAACCAATTTCGGTTTCGAGTCACTAACAATCAGCAATCTAAACATTTTGTGAGGAAATAAATTACCTCATTTTCCAGTAGGCTAACATCCTTCGATGACCCAACACTCGTGTTCTCGTGAAAGACCTTCGGATCGTGAAAGACCTTCGGATCTTCAAGTTTTTGGGATTTTCGTGTTCTTGTCTAAGAGAGAGAGACTCGAGAGCTTAAGTCGAAGAAGAAGGGGCTAGGGTTTTTAATTTTAATTTTGCCCCAATTCAGAACGACGTCGTTTTGATTAATGAATCAAACGACGTCATTTCGTTCTTGCGCTAGAATAAATTAAATTCCACGTATAATCCTATTACGCATGGTTTAAAGTCAGACTAACAGTAAGTTAGTCAAGGTAGGATTTAATGATATGGATTGAAGTTTGGGTTGGAAATTTAAATAAAAACTTAGTTCAGGTATGGTTTCGCACTAATGTTTAGTATGGGTATGAAAATGCACGATAGAAGCAGTTGGGGTCGAAAAAGGCATTTTTTCCATGAAATGAAAATTAACCAATAGTTCATCAGTTTAAATCTTCTCGCGTTGAGTAATGATTTTAGAATATATGTGCTTTGACATAAGTCATTTTATGCAATTATTTTAAAATAGATGTTTTTGATGTCGAAGAAGGATTAATATTTTATAGAAAACATATTAGGTTTATAAAGTACAATAAGTTAAGGTTGTTACACAATTTTGTAGATTCACCAACTAATTCTGATCATAAAATCTTTTGAAATATCTTCAAAATGCTTACAAGATACATTAATCGAATATGTTGAAAGATACTGGCCCGGTTATATAAATCAAATATGCTGAAATTTAATGTATATTTCTCATAAATTTCGTGAAATTGTTAACAAAATATTTGAACACAGTGAACTCCAAAAACTATTAATAGGTAAGATCTTATAAATGAAAAAATTGGTTAAAACAGAAAGTTTATTATATATTTTTTTTAATAGATGTGTTATTATTAGGTAAGCTTCCCAGGTGATTAATTGATTGTTATGAGGTACAATTATTATGAACACAATTACTATAGATATTTTCTAATATATTGTATTAGGATGATATTAATTATCTGTTATGATATTCCCTGAAAATACTGATAATATATATAGCGTTTTTTAATGTATTGATATGTATAGGTTTGACATATTCACTATTTGAAAAATGTATAGTGTAATTGTTGTATCAATGATATATACCATAAGTTCATAACCGAGAATTTATAATACAATATATTAAATAAACCAGATTATTTTTAGTATACTAAACATATATAATTTTGCCTAGAGAAGAATTTCCATGTATATAAAATCTATGAGATGTAAAATAACAATTAGATTTCGTGAATGTACAGATTAGTGTTTATATATTTTGTTTATTTCAATTTTGTTGGGGATATATATGTAACCGGTTTAGAATAAAAAAAATTGGGACATTTATTGTGTAGCTCGTTCATAGATCATCATATTTAGTATTCATTTAAAATTGTTATCCTATTGAAACGGGATGGTCTAAGTTTTCTGGTTTGAAATATGAAATCGGATTAAACACATTATGACAAGAAATAAGAATACTAAATGATAGAGAAGATATACATAGCTCAATCGTATTTATTTAGTATAAATAATTAAACTATTATGGTAAATCAATAGAAATCTATTTTATAGAAATTAATAGTGAACCAATTTTTTTAACCCTGTCGAAATATTAGGAAGATACAATTAATGAATTCTCTTGGTTGTAAACATAGGAGAGAAGGTGTATTACATTTAAAAACTTACAAAACAATAGTTTGGTCCAAAGAGAGTTATGATAGAGAATGACATTATTTTAAAGAGAACTAGAATTGAATCTACATGTCCGTGTGGATATATTTTAATTTTTAATATAATAATTAAAATATAAAATATATTGTAAGTATATATATATATATTTTTTTATAACAATATTTATTTATGTAATTATTATTTTTAAAATTTTATATACTGGTTAATTGTTTTTGTTTAAAAATTTGTATTCTTGAAATATGTTTGTGTGACTAAATTAAATTAACTAATATAATAATTTGAAAATATTTTTAATTTAGTGTATTAAATTTTAGTTTTGTGTTTTTTTTACTATAAAAATCAAACGTAGTAGAAATGATACAACCAGTAAATTATTATTTATTTTGTTGTCTATGATTTAGTGTATTATATCATGTTGTTTCTAAACATCCTTCTTATGGCTCCACTACTGCCACATTCTCAACTAAACTCACTTGGGAGGTACTTCGGCCTGCACAGGCTCCACAAAGTTGGACAAAGGCAGTTTGGTATAAGGGAAACATTCCTAAGCATGCTTTCACTTTTTGGGTTGCTCATCTCAACCGACTTCCAACTAGAGAAAGGACAGCAGCTTGGGGGCAAAACAACCCAACTCTATGTTGTGTGTGCGGAGCTAGCTCAGAATCGAGAGACCATCTCTTCCTGCACTGCTCCCTCAGCGAGAATATCTGGAGAACTGTTCTTCACAGGTTTGGGAGACAACGCCTTTTCTATGATTGGTCTGAAATGGTTGCTTGGATATCATTGAACTCTGGCCAGTTCAGTTTGACTCTAAAAAGACTAGTAGCTCAGACAGTGATCTTCTACATCTGGAAAGAACGGAATGCGCGCCTCCACAACTCCATCATCTCCTCCCCAATAGTAGTCTTCAAACGGATTGATCGCAGCGTTCGGGACTCTATCTTAGCTCGCTCAACCCGCAAGAACTTCAGAGGTCTACTTTCACAATGGTTCACATTTGAATAGTAGCTCCTCCTCTTTCTAGTATCTTTGTTATTTGTAGGCTTTTTTCCACTTTTTTTTTTTGGGCCTTAGATAACGTTTAGCTCCGCCGAGCTGTTAGCTTGTAACCGTTCCAGTTTTGGTAAATAAAATTCACATTTTATCAAAAAAAAAACATCCTTCTTATGTGGAATGTTTAGGATTTTTTTGTCTCTGATATCAATTGTTGCAGCATCGTATTGGGGTAATCAGAGAAGCTGTAACCAAACTTTGATTAAGTTCTTCTATGACTCGATTCGTATAGCTCAATAGAGAAATAGAAATATGAGGCGATTTGTCAGAGGAAAAAAGTCTCTTGCATATTAAATCAAAAACCAAGTCTAAGAAGAACACATACGTTCTCCTTTTATAACACCAACGTAATAAAATCATAATATAACGTGACTGACAAAAACTAGCGATACTCTTAAGGTTGAGACATATATTCAACTTGCGAATTCTCTTTATTTAAAAAAAATTAAAAAGACATTGGTTGTTCTGTTCCGGTTTGGTTTCTGAGACCACCTCAAACCTAAGTAATAGAATAACCATTTGACTTTTAAAAAAAACCCCAACATTATTTCAATTCTTTTACCAAAAAAAAAAATTCTTTAAATTGAAATGATTCATGATGCTATTGTCAGAAAAACAAATCGATTATTTCATAGGGACTTGTACTACATTGTTTGTTCTTTTCCGGTATGATTTTCCAGACCATCTCAAGCTTGAGTAATAGAACAACTGTTTGACATTAAAAAAGAAATAAAAAGAAAACTCAAAATCTAATAGAAATCCAAGCTGTCAATAGATATGTTACCCTCGCCAATAGATAGGCTACATCAGAGAAGAACTACCCCGGAGAAACCCTAACCAGAGAAAGTACCAACCTCGATTACTCTTTCTAGTCTGCCAGTCTATACCTTTTTGCGTGGATAGAATATTTGTCGTACTTAAGTCAACTCTCTCCTCTTTCCCTTCATCCTATTCTCAGTTTTTCAAGTGAATCATAAAAAAAACATTATTTAAATTTTTTACCAAAGAAAAAACATTCTTTAAATTGAAATGATTCATGACGTTATTTTCAGGAAAACAAATAGAATTTCGAAAATAAATTGCGATGAGCTGTAATTTAGGATTTAATCCCTTTTAAAAAGATTTTGTTTTTAAAAGGTAAGAAATCGACAGAAGAAGCCACTGAGAAACACGTAGACTCTGGTGATAAGCTTCTTCCATTCGCTAGTGATAAAATCAAGAAACATAAACATAAACTATGTAACCGAAGAAAAATAAACGAAGACGATCATTACATGCGTGAGTTTTACCTTCCGTTTTTTTCAGTTAAGGTCAAGGTGATGCATCATTTTCATCGGTTGTAAAGTTTCGCTCCTGGTGCTTCTGATTGTGCATTTTTTGACTTCTTGTGGAGGTGTTTAGGTTTTTTTTTTCTGCAAGCCTACAGATCTCTTTGGTTTTTGTCTGTGTAGAAAGTAGAAACTGATTTTAAGAACAAGCATTTGTAGGATTTTGTTGAGTATAATATATAGATTTAACTCGTCAGGGTTTCGATTTGAAAACCTATAGTCTTTGTGTAGTATGTCCGGCTAATATGCTCGTCTTTCATTATTATTTATTATTTATTTTCATTTTTGGGTGACACTTTGATGACGGGAACATAAACTTCTGCTAATATGTCTCCTCTTTCATAGCAATGGAAAATTACAGGAGGGACATTATCAGCCAGCTGCCAGATGATCTGCTCTTAAGGATACTGTCGTCACTTTCTCTTAAGGAAGTGATGGCAACGAGTTTCTTGTCCCAACGGTGGCGGTCTTTATGGAAGTTGGGGTCTAAACTCAAGATTGGTAATAAAGACTTCAGCGAGTTGCTTGTCAAATGGGTTTCCAGATCTTTGGCTATTAGTAACCCTCAGATTCTAAAGAGCTTGGATATAAAGCTTATCCCAGGTGAACTTGATAGAAATATAAACTCTTTGTATAGGTTCTCCTCTTTGGTTAAAACCGCAGTTTCTTGCGGTTTGAGAGAGTTGAAAATCGAGTTTCTTTACACATCACTAGAACTGCCGAGTATCTTCTATGCATGTGGGACCCTCGAAACCTTGATACTCTGCAGGCTACATTTCGCGGATGTTCCGCCTAATGGTTCCTTGTCGTCTCTCAAAACTCTTTGCCTTTTATCCGTCAAGTTCTCACGCGACGAATCTGTTCAGAAGCTTCTAAGCATTTGTCCAGTTCTTGAAGAGTTGGTTGTAAGACGATCCGGATATTCCAATGTGGAGATCTTCACTATCAACGTGCCTAGTTTGATGAGTTTATCGATTGATTATATACGTGTGGGATCTCATCAACCCGCGGGTGTTCATGGATTTGTCATAAATGCTCCTTCCTTAAGGTACCTGAACATTAGAGACCGTCACAGTAACTATTTGCTGTTCACAAATATGCCGGAGCTGGTCAAGGCGAATGTTGAGGCTGTTTGTGATCAATCCGAGAGTCTAATAGGATCTCTTGCCTCAGTCCGTCATCTCTCTTTGTGTTCAAAATCTTCAAACGTAAGCTTTGTTAATTTGGAATCACTCAAGTCACAACCCTAATTGTTTTCTGTCAATTTTAATTCTACTTTGTTTGTTCGCTTCGGTTACAGATTCCATACCATGCAGGCACTTCCTTTGCCTTTCTTGAACATCTAGAGCTGTGTACTTGTTCTTCGGAGTGTTGGAATCTACTTTCCCGCATAATCACAGACCCCCTAACACTTCGAGTTCTCAAGCTTAAGTCGGTATGTAGTATTCAGTTTCCTTAATATGTGTGTGTGTTTTGCTTTCTTCTAGAGCTAACACCTACTTTGTGCATCTCAGATACATCGCGCCCATTAATGGTTCTTGGAACAAGCAGACTTTTGTTCCTGAATGTTTGTTATCGCATCTCAAGAATTTGGAATGTAAACATTCAAAGGCTCAAAGCTAAACAAGTGGCCAAGTATATCTTAGCAAACGCTGGTCATCTGAAATTATCTTGTCAACATGTTTTCAATCTTTTTTTAATTGAATGTAAAATTGATTCGAACAAGAAACTCATTTCTATATTAAGTTCAACATGTCACTGAATTTGGAGTATTTCTTTTGGAATTTACAAAAGGTGTTAAATTTGTGATAGTCAGCTACTCGAAGTGAACCGCGCTTATTTGACTATCCTTGTTGTTTCTCTTGCTGGTTTGTACATAAGTTTTATGATTGCAGGTGGTGCTTGTTGTTATTTTCCATGACGGCCACCGTTTCTTACTTAAAACAATGATTGGGAAGAAATAATGTATAAAGAATGAATGAGCTTATTTTAGTGTACGTTATAATTAGTAATATAGTAGAAAAATACATTATTTTAGAGAGAATTTACAAAATGAAACATATCCAATTTGCAATTGTCCCAATAATTTTTTTTTTGACCTTTTGGCCGTACTGGACATTCTTTGTGCTTTATAAATGAAAAAATAGTTTTATAAATACTTAAAATTTCAAAATATTAAAAGTATTAAAAAAAATAATTGTATGCTTTTTAATATAAATATTGAAATTTTATTTTATTTATTTGACATATAATTTTAATTCTGGTTATATAACTAGTTTAGAAAACAATTTCAATGTGTTTTACTATGATATATATTTGATAGAATACGTAATCCTCAAAGCTCAGTTGAAGTTCGGATATTCTCAAGACTAAACGAACCTCTCTTTATCTATTGTGCCTGCGCCACATATACACTAAATTTTCTTACCCGCGTTGGTTTGCCGGAGTCAACAATTACTGCACAGTCGTTGGCACAGTTATCAGTTTTTTCCCCTCCAATGTAAATTGGCCCATGGTAAACTCCCAAAAAACTTCTTGTGTTACGGAACCAAACGTGTGTTCCTCCTTGAAGTGTAACTTGTCCAGTCCCCAGAAAATGATGACTCCATTTTCTTCATCTTGTTCGTTGTATGTAATATTTATAGCCGAATGAAAAAAATATTTCGTTGTACAAGATTTTGGGCTACAATGTTCTGCCTATATATGCATGTGTGTGTATTAAACATGTTTCGAGAGAAGATAAGTGGTACATGTGAAAAAGTTATTACCAAATGGTGTGTGACTCTCTCAAAGAATTTTGTTGGAATCCAACCCAAGAAGACCATCGAAAGGTTCCATTACAGGCGGACTTCTTTTAGCTTTCCAGTAACCTTTAATAGAAACGAATGCAAGTAAATGTAAGATCAGCCTTAGTTGTTGCTTCACAAGAATGTCACCAACTGTTGCAGCAGCGTATTGGGATAATCAAAGAAGCTGTAATCAAACTCTGATTAAGTTCTTGGACGACTCTATTCATAATAGAGAAATATAATTGTGATTTGTCAGAGAAAAAAAATCTCTTGTTTATTAAATGATCAAAAACAAAATCTTAGAAGATCACATACGTTCTCCTTTATAACACCAACAGAATATTAATCATAATCTAACGAGACTAATGAAAACTAACAATAATCTTTAGCCTCTTAGGTTGAAACATATACGTACATATACCTATTCAACTTAAGACTTATCCTTATTTAAATAAATTAAGAAGAATTAAAAAGAAAACTAAAAACCAGATAGAAATCGAACTTGTTAATAAATGTGTTACACTTACCAGTAGATAGTTTAAGAGAGAACTGAGAAAGTCCAGAGAAACCCTAACCAGAAAGTACCAACCTCAATTATACTCTATAGTCTCTCAGTCTCTTAATCTCTCTCTCTGTCTCAATGTAAACATGCTAAACATTTCCTATTTATCCACGTGTATATATACCTTTTTGCTTCGATAGAATATTTGTCATACTTGAATCAACTCTCTCTTCTTTCCCTTCATCCGATTCTCCGCTTTTTCCCAGTGAATTATAAGCCAACATTCTTTAAATTCCTTTAATTTAAATGGTTAGCTGTCAAATAAATAAAAATTGAAATAATTCATCGTATTACTTTCAGAGAAACAAATATAATTTATAAATAATTTTGACCGTAATTTAAATTGCGATGAGCTGTAATTTAGGATTTAATCCCTTTTAAAAAGATTTTATTTTTAAAAGGTAAGAAATCGACAGAAGAAGCCACTGAGAAACACGTAGACTCTGGTGATAAGCTTCTTCCATTCGCTAGTGATAAAATCAAGAAACATAAACATAAACTATGTAACCGAAGAAAAATAAACGAAGACGATCATTACATGCGTGAGTTTTACCTTCCGTTTTTTTCAGTTAAGGTCAAGGTGATGCATCATTTTCATCGGTTGTAAAGTTTCGCTCCTGGTGCTTCTGATTGTGCATTTTTTGACTTCTAGTGGAGGTGTTTAGGTTTTTTTTTTCTGCAAGCCTACAGATCTCTTTGGTTTTTGTCTGTGTAGAAAGTAGAAACTGATTTTAAGAACAAGCATTTGTAGGATTTTGTTGAGTATAATATATAGATTTAACTCGTCAGGGTTTCGATTTGAAAACCTATAGTCTTTGTGTAGTATGTCCGGCTAATATGCTCGTCTTTCATTATTATTTATTATTTATTTTCATTTTTGGGTGACACTTTGATGACGGGAACATAAACTTCTGCTAATATGTCTCCTCTTTCATAGCAATGGAAAATTACAGGAGGGACATTATCAGCCAGCTGCAGTGGCGGATCCAAAAAAACTATTCGACGGGGGCACATATTAAATATATTTAATAATATGAAATTAATAAAATAAAATAAAAATTATTAAATATATATACTATAAAATGTTAATCAGAAAACATAATTTACTATAAGCTACAAAAAATAATAAGTAATATTTATTTTTTAGACATGAAATTTTTAATAAAATTATTAGAAAACTTTACAGTTTTAAATGCTACAGTTAAAACTAAATTAAAATATATAAGTCTATAAGTTTATGTTATATATAAAAACTGATAAGACATTATTTATGATTAATTTATAAACATTTGTCATTATCGATAAGACATTATTTACACAAATGAAAAGGGTATGTTGACAATAAAAAGTATATCAACTAATATTAAAACAAAAAGCAGGAAAAATACTATTAGTAGTGAAAGTGTACGTGTCAAACAGCAGATCATTGTAGAGAAAGAGAAGGAAAAAGTTAGAATATGGGAGTTCGAACTCTGTAACGAAGGTTATATACGGGGCACTTTACCAAATGTTCCACAGAAAACAAGTGCACATGTCTATGTACCTAAGCGAACTATATAAAAGAGTAGGGGGCACGTGCCCCCGTACCAATCACTGTAGATCCGCCCCTGGCCAGCTGCCAGATGATCTGCTCTTAAGGATACTGTCGTCACTTTCTCTTAAGGAAGTGATGGCAACGAGTTTCTTGTCCCAACGGTGGCGGTCTTTATGGAAGTTGGGGTCTAAACTCAAGATTGGTGATAAAGACTTCGACGACTTTCTTCTCAAATGGGTTTCCAGATCTTTGGCTATTAGTAACCCTCAGATTCTAAAGAGCTTGGATTTGAAGCTTATCCCAGGTAATGAATGTGACAGAAATAGTAACTCTTTTCATAGGTTCTCCTCTTTGGTTGAAACCACAGTTTCTTGCGGTTTGAGAGAGTTGAGAATCGAGTTTCTTTACACATCCCTAGAACTGCCGAGTATCTTCTATGCATGTGGGACCCTCGAAACATTGATACTCTGCAGGCTACATCTCGTGGATGTTCCGCCTAATGGTTCCTTGTCGTCTCTCAAAACTCTTCGCCTTTTATCCGTCAAGTTCTCACGCGACGAATCTGTTCAGAAGCTTCTAAGCATTTGTCCAGTTCTTGAAGAGTTGGTTGTAAGACGATCCGGATATTCCAATGTGGAGATCTTCACTATCAACGTGCCTAGTTTGACGAGTTTATCGATTGATTATATACGTGTGGGATCTCATCAACCCACGGGTGTTCATGGATTTGTCATAAATGCTCCTTCCTTAAGGTACCTGAACATTAGAGACCGTCACAGTAACTATTTGCTGTTCACAAATATGCCGGAGCTGGTCAAGGCGAATGTTGAGGCTGTTTGTGATCAATCCGAGAGTCTAATAGGATCTCTTGCCTCAGTCCGTTATCTCTCTTTGTGTTCAAAATCTTCAAACGTAAGCTTTGTTAATTTGGAATCACTCAAGTCACAACCCTAATTGTTTTCTGTCAATTTTAATTCTACTTTGTTTGTTCGCTTCGGTTACAGATTCCATACCATGCAGGCACTTCCTTTGCCTTTCTTGAACATCTAGAGCTGTGTACTTGTTCTTCGGAGTGTTGCAATCTACTTTCCCGCATAATCACAGACCCCCTAACACTTCGAGTTCTCAAGCTTAAGTCGGTATGTAGTATTCAGTTTCCTTAATATGTGTGTGTGTTTTGCTTTTTTCTAGCGCTAACACCTACTTTGTGCATCTCAGATACATCGCGCCCATTAATGGTTCTTTGGAACAAGCAGACTTTTGTTCCTGAATGTTTGTTATCGCATCTCAAGAATTTGGAATGTAAACATTCAAAGGCACAAAGCTAAACAAGTGGCCAAGTATTTCTTAGCAAACGCTGGTCATCTAAAATTATCTTATCAACATGTTTTCCATCTATTTTTAATTGAATGTAAAATTGATTCGAACAAGAAGATCTTTTTTTTTATATTAAGTTCAACATGTCACTGAATTTGGAGTATTTCTTTTGGAATTTTACAAAAAGTGTTAAATTTGTGATAGTCAGCTACTCGAAGTGAACCGCGCTTATTTGACTATCCTTGTTGTTTCTCTTGCTGGTTTGTACATAAGTTTTATGATTACAGGTGGTGCTTGTTGTTATTTTCCATGACGGCCACCGTTTCTTACTTATAACAGTGATTGGGAAGAAATAATATATAAGGAATGAATGAGCTTATTTTAGTGTACGTTGTAATTAGTAATATAATAGAAAAATACATTATTTTAGAGAGAATTTACAAAATGAAACATATCTAATTTGCAATTGTCCCAATAATTTTTTTTTTGACCTTTTGGCCGTACTGGACATTCTTTGTCCTTTATAAATGAAAAAATAGTTTTATAAATATTTAAAATTTCAAAATATTAAGAGTATTAAAAGTATTAAAAACAATAATTGTATGCTTTTTAATATAAATATTGAAATTTTATTTTTTTTAATTGACATATAATTTTAATTATGGTTATATAACTAGTTTAGAAAACAAATTCAATGTGTTTTACTATGATATATATTTGTGCTCATCTTCATATGTCTTTACCATTTTAGTATCTTACTATACCCGTCCTTTTGGCATTTGTGTTCATCTTCATATGTCATCACCATCCACTTCCCATATCTCTCTTCATAAGAGCGATAGATTCTCCATGGGCACTTGTCTTTAGTTCCACACACAGCCCCTGATTTAATTTTCCCCCATTTATTCACCTTAATATACCACCCTCCCTTCAAAGCATACTCAACTAATGCATCTTTGAAATATTCAACTGTGTCAAACACTTGCCTTAGCTCTAGGTGACCACTTCCTGGTTTGAATCTCAATATAGCCTCCTATTCGTCACCATCAAAATTGGGAGGCATGTTATGATAGTCAAAATCTTCATCAACAAAGCCATCAACATTTCTTTCTACTCGGATCTGTTCTTCACGAAGTTCCTGAACCTGCTCTTCCTCAGGATGATCTACTGAGTTCACTAGGAACAAATTAACAACTCCTTTCCACTCACCCGCTTCACACATCGTTCTGAAATCATCATCTCTAACATGGCTCAGTTTCTTTCGATCATTGTGATTCTCAAAAGGAAGCGTGTACTACAACTTTTGGACATATAATCCCTCCCCAAACTCATCTAATAAAGATGTGAACAACTCCTCTGGTTTGCATTCAATTGTTTTAATATCTCTACCAATGTAGCCAACATCACCGCTTCTTTTCTTCACCCAATATCTACCGAAACTAACATTAAATGTTACAATCTCGAACATTCTGTAAAAGAGAAGAGAAAATTTCAACAAACTAAACCAATTTCGGTTTCGAGTCACTAACAATCAGCAATCTAAACATTTTGTGAGGAAATAAATTACCTCATTTTCCAGTAGGCTAACATCCTTCGATGACCCAACACTCGTGTTCTCGTGAAAGACCTTCGGATCGTGAAAGACCTTCGGATCTTCAAGTTTTTGGGATTTTCGTGTTCTTGTCTAAGAGAGAGAGACTCGAGAGCTTAAGTCGAAGAAGAAGGGGCTAGGGTTTTTAATTTTAATTTTGCCCCAATTCAGAACGACGTCGTTTTGATTAATGAATCAAACGACGTCATTTCGTTCTTGCGCTAGAATAAATTAAATTCCACGTATAATCCTATTACGCATGGTTTAAAGTCAGACTAACAGTAAGTTAGTCAAGGTAGGATTTAATGATATGGATTGAAGTTTGGGTTGGAAATTTAAATAAAAACTTAGTTCAGGTATGGTTTCGCACTAATGTTTAGTATGGGTATGAAAATGCACGATAGAAGCAGTTGGGGTCGAAAAAGGCATTTTTTCCATGAAATGAAAATTAACCAATAGTTCATCAGTTTAAATCTTCTCGCGTTGAGTAATGATTTTAGAATATATGTGCTTTGACATAAGTCATTTTATGCAATTATTTTAAAATAGATGTTTTTGATGTCGAAGAAGGATTAATATTTTATAGAAAACATATTAGGTTTATAAAGTACAATAAGTTAAGGTTGTTACACAATTTTGTAGATTCACCAACTAATTCTGATCATAAAATCTTTTGAAATATCTTCAAAATGCTTACAAGATACATTAATCGAATATGTTGAAAGATACTGGCCCGGTTATATAAATCAAATATGCTGAAATTTAATGTATATTTCTCATAAATTTCGTGAAATTGTTAACAAAATATTTGAACACAGTGAACTCCAAAAACTATTAATAGGTAAGATCTTATAAATGAAAAAATTGGTTAAAACAGAAAGTTTATTATATATTTTTTTTAATAGATGTGTTATTATTAGGTAAGCTTCCCAGGTGATTAATTGATTGTTATGAGGTACAATTATTATGAACACAATTACTATAGATATTTTCTAATATATTGTATTAGGATGATATTAATTATCTGTTATGATATTCCCTGAAAATACTGATAATATATATAGCGTTTTTTAATGTATTGATATGTATAGGTTTGACATATTCACTATTTGAAAAATGTATAGTGTAATTGTTGTATCAATGATATATACCATAAGTTCATAACCGAGAATTTATAATACAATATATTAAATAAACCAGATTATTTTTAGTATACTAAACATATATAATTTTGCCTAGAGAAGAATTTCCATGTATATAAAATCTATGAGATGTAAAATAACAATTAGATTTCGTGAATGTACAGATTAGTGTTTATATATTTTGTTTATTTCAATTTTGTTGGGGATATATATGTAACCGGTTTACAATAAAAAAAATTGGGACATTTATTGTGTAGCTCGTTCATAGATCATCATATTTAGTATTCATTTAAAATTGTTATCCTATTGAAACGGGATGGTCTAAGTTTTCTGGTTTGAAATATGAAATCGGATTAAACACATTATGACAAGAAATAAGAATACTAAATGATAGAGAAGATATACATAGCTCAATCGTATTTATTTAGTATAAATTATTAAACTATTATGGTAAATCAATAGAAATCTATTTTATAGAAATTAATAGTGAACCAATTTTTTTAACCTTAGGAAGATACAATTAATGAATTCTCTTGGTTGTAAACATAGGAGAGAAGGTGTATTACATTTAAAAACTTACAAAACAATAGTTTGGTCCAAAGAGAGTTATGATAGAGAATGACATTATTTTAGAGAGAACTAGAATTGAATCTACATGTCCGTGTGGATATATTTTAATTTTTAATATAATAATTAAAATATAAAATAAATTGTAAGTATATATATATATATATATATTTTTTATAACAATATTTATTTATGTAATCATTATTTTTAAAATTTTATATACTGGTTAATTGTTTTTGTTTAAAAATTTGTATTCTTGAAATATGTTTGTGTGACTAAATTAAATTAACTAATATAATAATTTGAAAATATTTTTAATTTAGTGTATTAAATTTTAGTTTTGTGTTTTTTTTACTATAAAAATCAAACGTAGTAGAAATGATACAACCAGTAAATTATTATTTATTTTGTTGTCTATGATTTAGTGTATTATATCATGTTGTTTCTAAACATCCTTCTTATGGCTCCACTACTGCCACATTCTCAACTAAACTCACTTGGGAGGTACTCCGGCCTGCACAGGCTCCACAAAGTTGGACAAAGGCAGTTTGGTATAAGGGAAACATTCCTAAGCATGCTTTCACTTTTTGGGTTGCTCATCTCAACCGACTTCCAACTAGAGAAAGGACAGCAGCTTGGGGGCAAAACAACCCAACTCTATGTTGTGTGTGCGGAGCTAGCTCAGAATCGAGAGACCATCTCTTCCTGCACTGCTCCCTCAGCGAGAATATCTGGAGAACTGTTCTTCACAGGTTTGGGAGACAACGCCTTTTCTATGATTGGTCTGAAATGGTTGCTTGGATATCATTGAACTCTGGCCAGTTCAGTTTGACTCTAAAAACACTAGTAGCTCAGACAGTGATCTTCTACATCTGGAAAGAACGGAATGCGCGCCTCCACAACTCCATCATCTCCTCCCCAATAGTAGTCTTCAAGCGGATTGATCGCAGCGTTCGGGACTCTATCTTAGCTCGCTCAACCCGCAAGAACTTCAGAGGCCTACTTTCACAATGGTTCACATTTGAATAGTAGCTCCTCCTCTTTCTAGTATCTTTGTTATTTGTAGGCTTTTTCCACTTTTTTTTTTGGGCCTTAGATAACGTTTAGCTCCGCCGAGCTGTTAGCTTGTAACCGTTCCAGTTTTGGTAAATAAAATTCACATTTTATCAAAAAAAAAACATCCTTCTTATGTGGAATGTTTAGGATTTTTTTTGTCTCTGATATCAATTGTTGCAGCATCGTATTGGGATAATCAGAGAAGCTGTAACCAAACTTTGATTAAGTTCTTCTATGACTCGATTCGTACAGCTCAATAGAGAAATAGAAATGTGAGGCGATTTGTCAGAGGAAAAAAGTCTCTTGCATATTAAATCAAAAACCAAGACTAAGAAGAACACATACGTTCTCCTTTTATAACACCAACGTAATAAAATCATAATATAACGTGACTGACAAAAACTAGCGATACTCTTAAGGTTGAGACATATATTCAACTTGCGAATTCTTTTTATTTAAAGAAAATTAAAAAGACATTGGTTGTTCTGTTCCGGTTTGGTTTCTGAGACCACCTCAAACTTAAGTAATAGAATAACCATTTGACTTTTAAAAAAAAACCCCAACATTATTTCAATTCTTTTACCAAAGAAAAAATATTCTTTAAATTGAAATGATTCATGATGCTATTGTCAGGAAAACAAATCGATTATTTCATAGGGACTTGTACTACATTGTTTGTTCTTTTACGGTATGATTTTTCAGACCACCTCAAGCTTGAGTAATAGAACAACTGTTTGACATTAAAAAAGAAATAAAAAGAAAACTCAAAATCTAATAGAAATCCAAGCTGTCAATAGATATGTTACCCTCGCCAATAGATAGGCTACATCAGAGAAGAACTACCCCGGAGAAACCCTAACCAGAGAAAGTACCAACCTCGATTACTCTTTCTAGTCTGCCAGTCTATACCTTTTTGCGTGGATAGAATATTTGTCGTACTTAAGTCAACTCTCTCCTCTTTCCCTTCATCCTATTCTCAGTTTTTCCAGTGAATCATAAAAAAACATTATTTAAATTTTTACCAAAGAAAAAACATTCTTTAAATTGAAATGATTCATGACGTTATTTTCAGGAAAACAAATAGAATTTCGAAAATAAATTGCGATGAGCTGTAATTTAGGATTTAATCCCTTTTAAAAAGATTTTGTTTTTAAAGGTAAGAAATCGACAGAAGAAGCCACTGAGAAACACGTAGACTCTGGTGATAAGCTTCTTCCATTCGCTAGTGATAAAATCAAGAAACATAAACATAAACTATGTAACCGAAGAAAAATAAACGAAGACGATCATTACATGCGTGAGTTTTACCTTCCATTTTTTCAGTTAAGGTCAAGGTGATGCATCATTTTCATCGGTTGTAAAGTTTCGCTCCTGGTGCTTCTGATTGTGCATTTTTTGACTTCTTGTGGAGGTGTTTAGGTTTTTTTTTTCTGCAAGCCTACAGATCTCTTTGGTTTTTGTCTGTGTAGAAAGTAGAAACTGATTTTAAGAACAAGCATTTGTAGGATTTTGTTGAGTATAATATATAGATTTAACTCGTCAGGGTTTCCATTTGAAAACCTATAGTCTTTGTGTAGTATGTCCGGCTAATATGCTCGTCTTTCATTATTATTTATTATTTATTTTCATTTTTGGGTGACACTTTGATGACGGGAACATAAACTTCTGCTAATATGTCTCCTCTTTCATAGCAATGGAAAATTACAGGAGGGACATTATCAGCCAGCTGCCAGATGATCTGCTCTTAAGGATACTGTCGTCACTTTCTCTTAAGGAAGTGATGGCAACGAGTTTCTTGTCCCAACGGTGGCGGTCTTTATGGAAGTTGGGGTCTAAACTCAAGATTGGTAATAAAGACTTCAGCGAGTTGCTTGTCAAATGGGTTTCCAGATCTTTGGCTATTAGTAACCCTCAGATTCTAAAGAGCTTGGATATAAAGCTTATCCCAGGTGAACTTGATAGAAATATAAACTCTTTGTATAGGTTCTCCTCTTTGGTTAAAACCGCAGTTTCTTGCGGTTTGAGAGAGTTGAAAATCGAGTTTCTTTACACATCACTAGAACTGCCGAGTATCTTCTATGCATGTGGGACCCTCGAAACCTTGATACTCTGCAGGCTACATTTCGCGGATGTTCCGCCTAATGGTTCCTTGTCGTCTCTCAAAACTCTTTGCCTTTTATCCGTCAAGTTCTCACGCGACGAATCTGTTCAGAAGCTTCTAAGCATTTGTCCAGTTCTTGAAGAGTTGGTTGTAAGACGATCCGGATATTCCAATGTGGAGATCTTCACTATCAACGTGCCTAGTTTGACGAGTTTATCGATTGATTATATACGTGTGGGATCTCATCAACCCGCGGGTGTTCATGGATTTGTCATAAATGCTCCTTCCTTAAGGTACCTGAACATTAGAGACCGTCACAGTAACTATTTGCTGTTCACAAATATGCCGGAGCTGGTCAAGGCGAATGTTGAGGCTGTTTGTGATCAATCCGAGAGTCTAATAGGATCTCTTGCCTCAGTCCGTCATCTCTCTTTGTGTTCAAAATCTTCAAACGTAAGCTTTGTTAATTTGGAATCACTCAAGTCACAACCCTAATTGTTTTCTGTCAATTTTAATTCTACTTTGTTTGTTCGCTTCGGTTACAGATTCCATACCATGCAGGCACTTCCTTTGCCTTTCTTGAACATCTAGAGCTGTGTACTTGTTCTTCGGAGTGTTGGAATCTACTTTCCCGCATAATCACAGACCCCCTAACACTTCGAGTTCTCAAGCTTAAGTCGGTATGTAGTATTCAGTTTCCTTAATATGTGTGTGTGTTTTGCTTTCTTCTAGAGCTAACACCTACTTTGTGCATCTCAGATACATCGCGCCCATTAATGGTTCTTGGAACAAGCAGACTTTTGTTCCTGAATGTTTGTTATCGCATCTCAAGAATTTGGAATGTAAACATTCAAAGGCTCAAAGCTAAACAAGTGGCCAAGTATATCTTAGCAAACGCTGGTCATCTGAAATTATCTTGTCAACATGTTTTCAATCTTTTTTTAATTGAATGTAAAATTGATTCGAACAAGAAACTCATTTCTATATTAAGTTCAACATGTCACTGAATTTGGAGTATTTCTTTTGGAATTTACAAAAGGTGTTAAATTTGTGATAGTCAGCTACTCGAAGTGAACCGCGCTTATTTGACTATCCTTTTTGTTTCTCTTGCTGGTTTGTACATAAGTTTTATGATTGCAGGTGGTGCTTGTTGTTATTTTCCATGACAGCCACCGTTTCTTACTTAAAACAATGATTGGGAAGAAATAATGTATAAGGAATGAATGAGCTTATTTTAGTGTATGTTATAATTAGTAATATAGTAGAAAAATACATTATTTTAGAGAGAATTTACAAAATGAAACATATCCAATTTGCAATTGTCCCAATAATTTTTTTTTGACCTTTTGGCTGTACTGGACATTCTTTGTGCTTTATAAATGAAAAAATAGTTTTATAAATACTTAAAATTTCAAAATATTAAAAGTATTAAAAAAAATAATTGTATGCTTTTTAATATAAATATTGAAATTTTATTTTATTTATTTGACATATAATTTTAATTCTGGTTATATAACTAGTTTAGAAAACAATTTCAATGTGTTTTACTATGATATATATTTGATAGAATACGTAATCCTCAAAGCTCAGTTGAAGTTCGGATATTCTCAAGACTAAACGAACCTCTCTTTATCTATTGTGCCTGCGCCACATATACACTAAATTTTCTTACCCGCGTTGGTTTGCCGGAGTCAACAATTACTGCACAGTCGTTGGCACAGTTATCAGTTTTTTCCCCTCCAATGTAAATTGGCCCATGGTAAACTCCCAAAAAACTTCTTGTGTTACGGAACCAAACGTGTGTTCCTCCTTGAAGTGTAACTTGTCCAGTCCCCAGAAAATGATGACTCCATTTTCTTCATCTTGTTCGTTGTATGTAATATTTATAGCCGAATGAAAAAAATATTTCGTTGTACAAGATTTTGGGCTACAATGTTCTGCCTATATATGCATGTGTGTGTATTAAACATGTTTCGAGAGAAGATAAGTGGTACATGTGAAAAAGTTATTACCAAATGGTGTGTGACTCTCTCAAAGAATTTTGTTGGAATCCAACCCAAGAAGACCATCGAAAGGTTCCATTACAGGCGGACTTCTTTTAGCTTTCCAGTAACCTTTAATAGAAACGAATGCAAGTAAATGTAAGATCAGCCTTAGTTGTTGCTTCACAAGAATGTCACCAACTGTTGCAGCAGCGTATTGGGATAATCAAAGAAGCTGTAATCAAACTCTGATTAAGTTCTTGGACGACTCTATTCATAATAGAGAAATATAATTGTGATTTGTCAGAGAAAAAAAATCTCTTGTTTATTAAATGATCAAAAACAAAATCTTAGAAGATCACATACGTTCTCCTTTATAACACCAACAGAATATTAATCATAATCTAACGAGACTAATGAAAACTAACAATAATCTTTAGCCTCTTAGGTTGAAACATATACGTACATATACCTATTCAACTTAAGACTTATCCTTATTTAAATAAATTAAGAAGAATTAAAAAGAAAACTAAAAACAAGATAGAAATCGAACTTGTAATAAATTGTTACACTTACCAGTATGAGTTTAAGAGAGAACTGAGAAAGTCCAGGTCAAGGTGATGCATCATTTTCATCGGTTGTAAAGTTTCGCTCCTGGTGCTTCTGATTGTGCATTTTTTGACTTCTTGTGGAGGTGTTTAGGTTTTTTTTTCTGCAAGCCTACAGATCTCTTTGGTTTTTGTCTGTGTAGAAAGTAGAAACTGATTTTAAGAACAAGCATTTGTAGGATTTTGTTGAGTATAATATATAGATTTAACTCGTCAGGGTTTCGATTTGAAAACCTATAGTCTTTGTGTAGTATGTCCGGCTAATATGCTCGTCTTTCATTATTATTTATTATTTATTTTCATTTTTGGGTGACACTTTGATGACGGGAACATAAACTTCTGCTAATATGTCTCCTCTTTCATAGCAATGGAAAATTACAGGAGGGACATTATCAGCCAGCTGCCAGATGATCTGCTCTTAAGGATACTGTCGTCACTTTCTCTTAAGGAAGTGATGGCAACAAGTTTCTTGTCCCAACGGTGGCGGTCTTTATGGAAGTTGGGGTCTAAACTCAAGATTGGTGATAAAGACTTCGACGACTTTCTTCTCAAATGGGTTTCCAGATCTTTGGCTATTAGTAACCCTCAGATTCTAAAGAGCTTGGATTTGAAGCTTATCCCAGGTAATGAATGTGACAGAAATAGTAACTCTTTTCATAGGTTCTCCTCTTTGGTTGAAACCGCAGTTTCTTGCGGTTTGAGAGAGTTGAGAATCGAGTTTCTTTACACATCCCTAGAACTGCCGAGTATCTTCTATGCATGTGGGACCCTCGAAACATTGATACTCTGCAGGCTACATCTCGTGGATGTTCCGCCTAATGGTTCCTTGTCGTCTCTCAAAACTCTTCGCCTTTTATCCGTCAAGTTCTCACGCGACGAATCTGTTCAGAAGCTTCTAAGCATTTGTCCAGTTCTTGAAGAGTTGGTTGTAAGACGATCCGGATATTCCAATGTGGAGATCTTCACTATCAACGTGCCTAGTTTGACGAGTTTATCGATTGATTATATACGTGTGGGATCTCATCAACCCACGGGTGTTCATGGATTTGTCATAAATGCTCCTTCCTTAAGGTACCTGAACATTAGAGACCGTCACAGTAACTATTTGCTGTTCACAAATATGCCGGAGCTGGTCAAGGCGAATGTTGAGGCTGTTTGTGATCAATCCGAGAGTCTAATAGGATCTCTTGCCTCAGTCCGTTATCTCTCTTTGTGTTCAAAATCTTCAAACGTAAGCTTTGTTAATTTGGAATCACTCAAGTCACAACCCTAATTGTTTTCTGTCAATTTTAATTCTACTTTGTTTGTTCGCTTCGGTTACAGATTCCATACCATGCAGGCACTTCCTTTGCCTTTCTTGAACATCTAGAGCTGTGTACTTGTTCTTCGGAGTGTTGCAATCTACTTTCCCGCATAATCACAGACCCCCTAACACTTCGAGTTCTCAAGCTTAAGTCGGTATGTAGTATTCAGTTTCCTTAATATGTGTGTGTGTTTTGCTTTTTTCTAGCGCTAACACCTACTTTGTGCATCTCAGATACATCGCGCCCATTAATGGTTCTTTGGAACAAGCAGACTTTTGTTCCTGAATGTTTGTTATCGCATCTCAAGAATTTGGAATGTAAACATTCAAAGGCACAAAGCTAAACAAGTGGCCAAGTATTTCTTAGCAAACGCTGGTCATCTAAAATTATCTTATCAACATGTTTTCCATCTATTTTTAATTGAATGTAAAATTGATTCGAACAAGAAGATCTTTTTTTTTATATTAAGTTCAACATGTCACTGAATTTGGAGTATTTCTTTTGGAATTTTACAAAAAGTGTTAAATTTGTGATAGTCAGCTACTCGAAGTAAACCGCGCTTATTTGACTATCCTTGTTGTTTCTCTTGCTGGTTTGTACATAAGTTTTATGATTGCAGGTGGTGCTTGTTGTTATTTTCCATGACGGCCACCGTTTCTTACTTATAACAGTGATTGGGAAGAAATAATATATAAGGAATGAATGAGCTTATTTTAGTGTACGTTGTAATTAGTAATATAATAGAAAAATACATTATTTTAGAGAGAATTTACAAAATGAAACATATCTAATTTGCAATTGTCCCAATAATTTTTTTTTGACCTTTTGGCCGTACTGGACATTCTTTGTCATTTATAAATGAAAAAATAGTTTTATAAATATTTAAAATTTCAAAATATTAAAAGTATTAAAAGTATTAAAAACAATAATTGTATGCTTTTTAATATAAATATTGAAATTTTATTTTATTTAATTGACATATAATTTTAATTATGGTTATATAACTAGTTTAGAAAACAAATTCAATGTGTTTTACTATGATATATATTTGTGCTCATCTTCATATGTCTTTACCATTTTAGTATCTTACTATACCCGTCCTTTTGGCATTTGTGTTCATCTTCATATGTCATCACCATCCACTTCCCATATCTCTCTTCATAAGAGCGATAGATTCTCCATGGGCACTTGTCTTTAGTTCCACACACAGCCCCTGATTTAATTTTCCCCCATTTATTCACCTTAATATACCACCCTCCCTTCAAAGCATACTCAACTAATGCATCTTTGAAATCTTCAACTGTGTCAAACACTTGCCTTAGCTCTAGGTGACCACTTCCTGGTTTGAATCTCAATATAGCCTCCTATTCGTCACCATCAAAATTGGGAGGCATGTTATGATAGTCAAAATCTTCATCAACAAAGCCATCAACATTTCTTTCTACTCGGATCTGTTCTTCACGAAGTTCCTGAACCTGCTCTTCCTCAGGATGATCTACTGAGTTCACTAGGAACAAATTAACAACTCCTTTCCACTCACCCGCTTCACACATCGTTCTGAAATCATCATCTCTAACATGGCTCAGTTTCTTTCGATCATTGTGATTCTCAAAAGGAAGCGTGTACTACAACTTTTGGACATATAATCCCTCCCCAAACTCATCTAATAAAGATGTGAACAACTCCTCTGGTTTGCATTCAATTGTTTTAATATCTCTACCAATGTAGCCAACATCACCGCTTCTTTTCTTCACCCAATATCTACCGAAACTAACATTAAATGTTACAATCTCGAACATTCTGTAAAAGAGAAGAGAAAATTTCAACAAACTAAACCAATTTCGGTTTCGAGTCACTAACAATCAGCAATCTAAACATTTTGTGAGGAAATAAATTACCTCATTTTCCAGTAGGCTAACATCCTTCGATGACCCAACACTCGTGTTCTCGTGAAAGACCTTCGGATCGTGAAAGACCTTCGGATCTTCAAGTTTTTGGGATTTTCGTGTTCTTGTCTAAGAGAGAGAGACTCGAGAGCTTAAGTCGAAGAAGAAGGGGCTAGGGTTTTTAATTTTAATTTTGCCCCAATTCAGAACGACGTTTTGATTAATGAATCAAACGACGTCATTTCGTTCTTGCGCTAGAATAAATTAAATTCCACGTATAATTGATGTTAGGAGTTTTCAAGGCTCCTAAGACAAATGCTGTAGTATAAATGATTGTCGAACCAGTTCTGAGAGATACTAAAGCACCGAGAATGCAAGTAATCACTTAATCTAAGTGCAACCAATGATTTAGATGGGTTTTTAACTATGACTAATTAATAGGAATAACTAAACGATACTTTCTTAACTATTGGAAAAGAGAACTCATGGATATAGGGATTAGACATCGGGTGATCAAGCCTCGAACTAAAGATGGCAAACGATCAATCAATCTATTAACCTTAAGCTTAGACACAATCCTAAACAAACTCTATGTCTAGATGAATGTTCATTTACTTAACACAATTCAAGCATCAAATGTCTTTGGTTGAATATATGAAAGCAATCATTACTAACAAGTCTATTAGCTATCTTAGCATCTTTAACAACAAATGTCTTTGGCAAGGTATGCTAAAAGTCTAGGAGAGTTATCTCGGGCATTTCATCGAACACCTTTCGGGTGAGAAATGCCTAAGGATCAACAACTGAGTGGCCAACTCAGAAGATGCTTTATGTTCACTCTACTAGCAAGGCAATATGAATGATCTACACTAAAACATCCTAGTTCTAACCTAATCACCCTTAATCTCCCTAACCCATGAATTCAAAAGGTGATTACTCACTAATCTCCATGATTCCTCTTAAACCCATGGTGGATTTCAGATTAATCATGCAGAGAAACACAAAATATAAATAAGAACACAGAATTTCAATAATAAAACTGATCAATTGATTCAAAGAGATCACTTTCCAAAGGTTTTTGGTGGTTTTTCTAAGAACAAAAGATGATCCTCCCCCTGGTGGCTTACAGAGTAATAAAACATAGGTTTAGAAAATAAAAACGTGCATAATGAAATGACCAAAATGCCCTTGAGAAAACACAAGTTCGAGCAGAAACAAAACACGGAGCGACCTCAGACTGTCGCTCCGACAAGTCGCTCCAAGCTTCGGGAGCGACCTCGCTGTGTCGCTGCGAGAGGTCGCTCCGGGCTTGTTCTCGCGTCTCCGGGTGGTGAATTCGCGAGCGACTTCTTCCTGTCGCTCTGGGACGTCGCTCCAAGCTTCGGGAGCGACTTCAGCACGTCGCTCTGGAAGGTCGCTCCGAGCTTGTTCTCGCGTCTCCCAGTGATGAAAACGCGAGCGACCTTGCTGTGTCGCTCTGGATGAGTCGCTCCGGGATGTGGTGCACAGCGACCTCATGCCGTCGCTCCGAGAGGTCGCTCCAGCAGTGCTCGTCCAAAGCTCACTCTAATCACCTCCTTTTGAGCTCCAAATGCACTCAAATGTCTCCAGAAACTCCATGTGGTGCTCAACTACCTGATAGAGACATATGTATGCAAAATGCAACCTAGACATGGCTAAATCCTAAACTATATGATGAAAATGCACATGAATAAATGGATAAAACAATGTAAATATGCAAGATATCAACTCCCCCAAACTTGTTCTTTTACTTGTCCTCAAGTGAACTTTCTAGAACTTGCAAGGAGAGAGGTTTGAAGGTGGGAGCTCATAGCCAAAAGAAACACAACTAGCAAATATAATTAGCACACTCTCTTATTACACTCTAGCTTCTCTAGGCCTATTCAAATCCTTTTGTCTCTACACTCATCATCAAGCATCCACACATTCAAATCAACCAACTATCACATTCATTAAGCACAAAACATCAGGTGAATTCTTGCAAATGGTCGATTGGTCCAAGTCATTTGGTTGGGTAAGGGAAGGCTTTTATTCAAGTGATTCAAGAGGTTCAAAACATATGATCTTTAAGGTGGTTTACTCTCAAAACAAGTAGCCTTGACATTGCACATAATATATCTAAGAAAGGGACCAACTCATGCATACAATGCTCAATCTCCATTGTTCTACCCTTTTCCCAAACATACAATTACACAATCATTCCCAAATGTCAAACCCAACTCACATCTCTCACCAAAGGATCTTAAGAACTTTAACTCTTCCTTTTTGAAATCTACAAGGGATTTTTCTACAACCTCAAAACATTTCTTAGCTCTTAACAACTTTGCTAGCCCCCTTTTCTTTCTTTTCTCTTTTTTTTTTTTTTCGATTTCTTTTCTTTCTTTTTTTTTTTTTTTTTTAGGTTGGGGGCCAAGACTTTTCAAAACTAGAGCTAGAGGTTCTCTACTTATCCCAGAAAATCAATTCACTTAAGCACAAAGAGTCTATCCATTTTTACTTTTCATTTCTCCCAAATCATGATCACAACACTCGCCCTCCCACCTATAGCTAGACAATAGAGTGTCCAATCTAGCAAAAATGAAGATCAAGCATTGTCGTTCCCGATACTCTCAACATTATGCGCATGTAAGACTTTCCGAAGAAGGCCTCACTCATCAAACAATGAAAGCTTAAAAGGAAGGAAAGGTTTTGGGAGTGGTCTACCACTAGAGTTTGTCAAAAAGATTGGCATAAAAGATGTGACAACTCAAGTGTGTATAGCCATGACTCAGTACACAAAGGACCCTAAGCAAGAAGTATTAAGTTCATTCAGTTCAAATAAGGTTGTAGTTGGCTTCAAAGACTGAGTTTCAGCAATCAACAAGTTTCAAGAAGAGTTTTCAAGGCTCGAAACATACAAGTCTTTTCGAGAGGTGCATGGCTACTCAATGGTGCAACGTAGTGTTCTTTACAAGGCATTTAAAATCATTGCTCCCTATGCAAGTGAATGCAACCTATATGCTCTAGACTCTCCTAATGGTGCAAATGATGCAAACTAAATGAAAAATCCTTTTTTTTTTTTTATGCAAATAGGCGTGCAATGCATGACTCAAATGAAACACAATCAAAGCAAACATGATCAAATGCTTGGTACCTCCCCCAAACTTGAGTTACACAGTCTCTGTGTTGTCAAAGAAAGAAGGAGATACCGAGAAGAAAACTAATATGCAGGAATGAAATGATATATACAAGGGAGTGAGAGAAGTACCTCCTATGGATAGTAGGTAGGGGCAGATGCCCCAGCATCGTCGTCGTCAGGAGGGAAGGTGGTGTAGTACCCACCGGATGCTGTACCGGAGCCTCCATACCATGGCTGGCTCTCAACCTCGTCAATCTCGTCCTCACTATCTGAAGAAGCAAGGGATGGGGATTTGTTGCCGGAAGTGGAAGGTTGAGTGGGTGGGTTTCTCCACTTACGCTGAAGCTGCGCAGCAGTGAGGGGGAAACCAAGAGCATCAGGCGGGGGTGGAGGTTGGGGGTTTGAGGTGTTCGCGAAAGCGAAATCAGCTGAGCTACATCCAGCTATTCCTCCCCTAGTTAAAACATCAGCTACTTTCTTCATGAACTTTGCTGAAGTCTTTGCCTGCTTCTTCACGGTCTTGCTGAGTGCCTTGCACTTATCCTTGAGCTTTTCTATCGTTCTGTCCTGAGCTTTGTTCCATCGCTGGAGGCGACCAATGTGGTCATGAGCATCACGGAGAGCTCCAGGAGGAAGGACTCCGTCATGGGGCTTGAAGTAGTAGCGCGGAGGTCCATAAATATGCTCAGGGGTGTCTGCTACAGGTGGTTCAGGTTGCACGGGGACACTCCTTCTCCTTGATGGAGCTGCTTGAATTGGATCGAGAGGCCCGTGTTCTCCAAGAAAGTATTCCTGGGGAATGTTGAAGCTGATAGCTCCAGGTATCTCTAAACTCGTCAGGTTCCGGTTTGGAAGAACCACCTCGACTGGCTTGCCGTACAAGTAGTAGTGGTAGACGTAGTCTTTCCCGTACATCCCACTGAAATAGGTGGCAATCCTCAAGTAGGTGCCATCAATGAACCTAGGCCCCGATGCGTCCTTTCCCAAGGGAACATTCAGAAATTGGAGCAGTGGTGTGATCATTCCGCCTATCCCTATCTTTGGGCGCGAATCAGTGGTGTACCACGCCCAGTCTCTGTAGTGTTCGAGACGGCCCACGAAGAAACTGACCACCCCAAATGTAGCATAGATATCAGTGCTGGGAAGGGGTAACACTCCGGGTTGAGTGTAGGGACGGATAGCAGGGCAGAGCAGTCGCATGTCTTCCTCAGTAACATTACCAGCTTGCTTCCGTGGGTAGAAAGCATGGACTAGCAATGTGTGGAGGTAGCGTACAGACGGGTGTCGGATGTGTGAGTTCTTGTCAGCCCCGGTGGAGTGTCTGTTTCCAGTGATCAACTTCCAAAGCTCTGTGGGAAGGTTTTCACATTTGGGAAGGGAGTGGTCTTCTAGGTCTTGGAACCCCATCACTCTCCCAATGTCTTTGAAGTTCATGTTGTACTCTCTTCCATTGACCTTGAAGCTGATTTTTCCCCATCCTTGCCTCACATGCGCCGTGTCGTGGTAAGTGACCACAAGAGAGGAGAGGAACTGACAAGTGACATCCTTGTAGAAAGGATAAGCCATGGTGAGGAGTTTCGGCATCTTCAAATGCCCCAGCATTGCCTCAATATCAGAGTCTAGACCCAACTCCTTCAGTAGGTTGAGGTCGGCGAACCTTGTTGGAACCCAGGTGACTCCATCCTTCAAATGATCGTACAGCTCCTCTACAGATGGAGTTTTCGCCCTATCTCGATCAACAGCAACCCCTTTGCCCTTTGACATCTTGGCTTTCTTCGTAGGTGCTGGCTCATCATCACTCTCAGTTTCACCTTCCTCATGGGTGGGAACCGCTACACTTTTCCCTGCCCTCTTCTCGTGTTCTTTCGATTTCCTTGCAGCCAACGTCTGTTGTCGCACAGTCCGCTGCGTTCCTGAGCCAGTTGGCTCGCTGGTTAAAGCTTTTCCTCTTTGTGCAAACTCTTGACTTTCGGCTTCTTGCCTCTCAGCTTCCAACCTGCCCTTTGTCTTCTTAACCATTTTCACCTGAAAAGTTACAAACTTGGAAAGGGATAAGTAGATGGAAGTGAAGAAAAAGAAGACTTTGCAAGCGAACATTTTGCAAGAATGAACTTAACAAATGAATTTCTCAGTTTAAACTCAAGTTCAGCACAATGCAACAATGTGACATCTTAACGCATCTAAAACACCCGCAAACACACCCAATTAAGGTCAAATTCAAAATTCCCCCAAATCCATGAACCCTAATTTGGCCAAAGTGCAAATTAAACTCAATTTCACCCTTAATTCAACAACCCAACTTGATAGATAAGCTTTCCCTAGTCTATTTCACCACAATCTAGCAAGAAAATGACCAAATTTCGACTTTCAAATTCTAGGGTTCATGGACCTACGAATTTGAATTTAAAAACTCAATACCTTGCTTTGGATGAAAGGAAATGGTGAAAGGGTGGTGAGGAATAGACTACAGGGGCGAAAGCTTGGATTTAGAAACAAGAACTAGTTGATTTGGGTGAGAATTTAGGAAGTTTTGGGAATTTTGGTGGGGGTGAGTTTGGAGAGAGTTTGTGAGTTTGTGAGAGGAGGGGAGAGTGAGAGAGATGAAATCGCTGGGGTTGGGGTAGGTTTAGGGTCGTCTGGTTCGGTTTAGGGTGGTTAGGATCGGTTTACTTGAATTAAACCGGGGTTTAGAGTTAGCAAACTTACCTGAACCGGTGCGGGAGCGACGTGAGGGTCTCGCTGGGAGAGGTCGCTCTCGAGGCGTTTCCTCGCGTCGCGAGTTGATGAAAACGCGAGCGACCTCGGAGTGTCGCTCCAGAAAGCTCGCTCTGAGCTGGAGCGACCTCGAGGTGTCGCTGTGAAATCTCGCTCCGCGTCAGTTCTTGAGTGCCCGTTCCGTCGAAAACGCGAGCGACGTGAGGGTGTCGCTCCCATAATGTCGCTCCCAGCTGGAGCGACCCTTCGACCTCGCTCCGAGACCTCGCTCTGAGGTGATTGTTTTCTCGAGACAACGACGAAACCGCGAGCGACTTCTAGGTGTCGCTCCCATAACCTCGCTCCCAGCTGGAGCGACCTCGAGGTGTCGCTGTGAGACCTCGCTCCCACGCACGACTCCTTCTCAAAACTGAACCGATCAAGTACCTGCATACAACTTCTCTCTCTCCTTTTTTTTTTTTTTATGCAATAAGATGAGAAATGAAAAACACCAATGCAATATATACAAGGATACGCATGGGACTTCCTCCCAAGTGAGCTTGTTTAAAGTCCCGAGCTTGACTTTGCCTTCCTTTTAGATTAGGCCGGGGTAGGATCAGACAGTGGAGTGGAAACTCCATCTTCCTCTGGTGCATTGGCCATGTAGAGCTTAACCCTTTGTCCATTCACTGTGAAGTCTCTTCCATCAGTGCTCCACAAGACTATTGCTCCATATGGCCTAACCTCCTTGATCTTGAAAGGACCGGACCACCTTGACTTAAGCTTTCCTGGAAACAACTTCAGTCTAGAGTTGTAGAGAAGAACTTGGTCTCCTTCTTTAAACTCTCTCTTCAGGATATTCTTGTCATGGAAAGCTTTAGTCTTTTCCTTGTAGATTCTTGAGTTCTCAAAAGCATCCATTCTTATCTCATCAAGCTCGTGTAGCTGGAAGAGCCTTTTCTCCTTAGCACTCTTGATGTCAAAGTTCAGCAACTTTATTGCCCATAGTGCCTTGTACTCAAGTTCCACTGGCAGATGGCAAGCCTTCCCATACACTAGGTTGAAAGGTGTAGTGCCCAGTGGTGTCTTGTATGCTGTCCTATAAGCCCAAAGTGCATCGTCAAGCTTATTGGACCAATCCTTCCTTGTAATCCCCACAATCTTCTCCAGAATAGATTTGATCTCCCTGTTAGAAATCTCAACTTGTCCACTTGTTTGGGGATGATAAGGAGTTGCCACCTTGTGCTTCACACCGTTCTTTTTGAGAAGTCCCTCAAGCAGTTTGTTAATGAAGTGGGAACCTCCATCACTGATTACAACTCTTGGAACTCCAAACCTTGGGAAGATGATGCTCTTGAACATCTTGATTACAACTCTAGCATCATTGGTGGGGCTTGCTATGGCTTCCACCCATTTGGAGACATAATCAACAGCCACAAGGATATATTTGTTGCCAAAGGATGATGGAAAGGGGCCCATGAAGTCAATACCCCAGACATCAAACACTTCAACTTCAAGGATTGGATTTTGAGGCATCTCATTCCTCTTGGTGATGTTCCCTCTTCTTTGGCAAGAATCACACTTCGAAACAAAGGCTTGTGTATCCTTGAACATGTGTGGCCACCAGAATCCAGCTTGTAATACTTTTGCAACTGTCTTGAAGGTGGCAAAGTGTCCTCCATAGGATGATCCATGACACTGTGCAAGGATCCCATCAATCTCCTCATTTGCAACCACTCTCCTATAAAGCTGATCTTTGCAGAGAATGTAGAGGTAGGGCTCGTCCC
This sequence comes from Brassica napus, assembly GCF_020379485.1. NCBI lineage: Eukaryota > Viridiplantae > Streptophyta > Magnoliopsida > Brassicales > Brassicaceae > Brassica > Brassica napus. The sequence goes on along the minus strand of NC_063435.1, from coordinate 7,214,047 downwards.
AGTAATATCTTTTCACATCCTTGTAGAACTTCTTCTTGGCATAGCCTACAAGATTCAAAGGCTCTCTTCCTGTGGCTAGGTAGTTAACCAAATCAGCATACCAAGGTTCTTTCTCCTCTGTTGCTTTGACCTCTTCCAGCTTCCTACCAGTCTCACAAACTGCTATCACTGCTTCGATAGCCATGATCTGCTCTTCAGGAAGTCCTTCGTCAATTGGGACACCAGACTCTATCCTCAACCTGGATAAATGATCAGCTACTCCATTCTCAACTCCAGGTTTGTCCTTGATCTCCATATCAAACTCTTGGAGCAAAAGGATCCACCTCAAAAGCCTGGGTTTTGCATCTTTCTTGGCTAGAAGGTGTCTCAAGGCAGCATGATCTGTGTAGACAATGACTTTAGACCCAACCAAGTAACTTCTGAACTTCTCGAAGGCAAAAACAATTGCCAGCATCTCCTTCTCTGTTGTGGCATACCTCATTTGAGCATCATTGAGGGTTTGGCTGGCGTAGTAGATCACATGAGTTTTGCCATTTTTCTTCTGCCCCAGAACAGCTCCCACAGCATAGTCACTGGCGTCACACATGATCTCAAAAGGGAGATCCCAATCAGGTGGCTGGACAATTGGGGCACTAACGAGTTCACCTTTCAGCTTCTTGAAAGCTTGTAGACATTCCACATCAAAACTGAAAGTAGCTTCCTTGCACAGCAGCCTGGTCAAAGGTCTAGTGATCATGGAGAAGTCCTTGATGAACCTCCTGTAGAATCCAGCATGACCAAGAAAACTCCGGATGTCTTTCACTGTCTTTGGTTGAGGCAGACCAACCATAACATCGATCTTGGCTTTATCCACCTCAATCCCCTTCTCTGAAATCTTGTGTCCTAGCACAATCCCTTCTTTGACCATGAAGTGACACTTCTCCCAATTCAGCACAAGGTTGGTGTCCTCACATCTCTGTAGGACCCTGCACAAATTTGACAAACAAGCAGAGAACGAAGATCCGTAGACAGAGAAATCATCCATGAATACCTCCACAACATCCTCAATCAGATCAGAGAAAATTGACATCATGCACCTTTGAAAGGTAGCTGGAGCATTACATAGACCAAATGGCATCCTTCGATATGCAAAGGTGCCATAGGGACATGTGAATGTCGTTTTCTCTTGATCATTGGGATGTATGGGGATTTGGAAAAATCCTGAGTACCCATCAAGGAAACAGTAGAATGGGTGATTTGCAAGTCTCTCTAGCATCTGATCAATAAATGGTAGTGGAAAATGATCCTTTCTAGATGCAGAGTTTAGTTTTCGGTAATCAATGCACATTCTATGACCTGTGATGGTTCTTGTTGGTATCAGTTCATCGTTGTCATTCTTGATCACAGTGATACCACCTTTCTTTGGTACAACATGCACAGGTGATACCCATTTAGAATCTGAGATAGGGTAAATAACACCAGCATCTAGGAGTTTAAGAATCTCTTTCTTTACAACATCCTTCAGGTTAGGATTTAACCTTCTTTGATGCTCGATAGAAGTCATTGATTCATCCTCAAGATGTATCCTATGCATGCACAAAGAGGGTGATATCCCCTTGATGTCATCTAGTGAGTAACCTATTGCCTTTCTAAATCTTTTAAGTGTTTTCAAAAGTTCAGATAGCTCATTCTCAGTAAGTTCACTACTCACAATGACAGGGTAAGTTTCATTAGGACCAAGGAATGCATACCTTACACCATGGGGAAGAGGTTTAAGCTCCACTTTAGGTGCCTTTAGTTCACTCCAGTCATCCTGCTGGTTGTCCTCTCGTTGAGTGACTGAGACTTGTTGGTGAACCATCTGTGGAAGCTCCTCATACTGGTCCTTACTGACAAACGCCTGGTGTGAATCCAGCATCATCCCATAGGCAGTACTCTCCAGGTTCTCGATCACCTCAGCCTCCTTCTCTACAGTTAAAGCATGCTGTAGAGGGTCCTCTAGTGACAACTCTTCTAGGAGTTCATCAGCAAGGGCATCCATCTCTTCGATGTAGAACACTTGGCCCTGAACTGTTGGCCTCCTCATTACTTCCTTGATGTCGAAATGCAGAACGTGCCCTTTACCCAGATGGAGATCAATCTTGCCTTCTTTCACATTAACTATAGCTCCTGCTGTGGCTAAGAAAGGTCTTCCAAGGATTAAAGGGTCTTGAGCTTCTTCACCCATTTCAAGCACCACAAAGTCTGTAGGGATCTCATAATTTCCAACCATCACTGGGAGGTCCTCTAAGATACCCACAGGGTACTTCACTGAACGATCAGCCAATACCAGAGAAAGTCTACACTTCTTGTACTGAGTGAAACCCAGCTTCTTAGCAACAGATAGGGGCATCAAGCTGACACTAGCTCCCAAATCGCAGAGACATCTATCAAATACCATAGGCCCTAGAGCGCAAGGTAATGTGAAGCATCCAGGATCTTCTAGCTTCTTTGGAATGACCAGCCTCTGAATGATAGCACTGCACTCATGAGTGAGAATCACCATGCCCTCCATCTCTTTCTTCTTTGCAGCTACAGCATCTTTGAGGAACTTGCTGTATTGAGGGATCAGCATGAAAGCATCTATAATGGGCATTGTGACTTGGACTTCACTCATTTGCTTGTCAAACAAAGCTTTGTACTTCTCTAGTAGCTGCCTCTTAAATCGACCTGGGAATGGGAGCTTGGGTTCATAGGCAGGAGGAACAAAAGAGTTCTCACTTGCAGGAGAGACGACTTCACCATCTTTAACTGTTTTCTTCTCTTCTCCAACCTTTCCCTTTCCTTTTGCTTCCACTATCTTTTCCAAGATCTCGTCATTGATCTTCTCATCAACAATCACCACTTCATCATCTATGGTGATGGCAACCCCCTCACTTTGTTTCTCAGCATCCTTGGTGAGAGTTCTCTGAGGTAACTCCTTACCACTTCTAAGAGTGATAGCTTTCATGGTTTCCTTTGGGTTTTGCTCAGATTTACCAGGTAGAGAACCTTGTTGGCGATTTTGTTGAGTGTTCATGGCAGCAAACTGGTTCTCCAAAGCTCTGAACTTGTTGTTGAGCTCATTGTAGCTCCCATCAATCTTTGAGTGAAGATTCTTCAACTCATAGCCAACATGCTTCTCACTTCTTGTTTGAGACTCCAGGATTTGTTTCAGTAGAGCATCAGTGCTGCTGACCTGAGGAGTGGAGGTAGAGGGATTAGATTGTTGTTGGGAAGAATGGTTGCCCTTGTTGTTGAAACCAGGAGGAGGGTTCTGCTGAGGTTGATAACTGCCTTGCTGATTGTTCCGAGGCTGATAACCACTCTGCTGGTTGTTGGAATAGGACTTCTGTTGGTAGTTGTTGTACTGAAAGTTGGGTTCTTTCTTGTACCAGCTACCATTGTTGTTGATGAAACACAGCTCTTCCTGACCTTCCAAACCCTCAACTTCATGGACAACAGCTGGTGTTTCTTGGCTTGGGTTGCCGACAAAGTGCAGCTGCTCTTGGGTAGCTTTATCAGCAAGGAGGATGTCTATCTTATCCTGTAGAGCCTTCAACTCCTTCCTCGTTTGCTTATCCTCAGTTCTACTGCTTCTGTCGTGGTCTCCACTGTAGACTGCATCACTCTTAACCATGTTGTCAACCAGCTCCTCTGCATCCTCCTCAGTTCGCCCCAAGAAGAACCCATTACTAGCTGTATCCAGTCTGGCTCTGTACTTAGGTAGAGCACCACGGTAGAATGTGCTCAGCAAACTCTCCTTAGAGAAACCATGGTGTGGGCATTGAGCTTGATAGCCCTTGAATCTCTCCCAGGCTTCACTGAAACCTTCCAAGCCCTTCTGTTGAAAGCTGGAGATCTCGTTTCTCAGCTTAGCAGTTCTTGAAGTAGAGAAGAACTTCTCCAAGAATGCTTTCTTGCAGTCATCCCAAGTGGTAATGGAGTCGCTGGGTAGAGACTTCTCCCACTGACGTGCCTTATCCCCCAAAGAGAAAGGGAATAGCTTGAGCTTTAAAGCATCTTCGGACACACCATTGGTTTTTGACAACCCACAGTAGCTGTCGAACCTGTCCAAGTGATCAAATGGATCCTCGAGAGCCAAGCCATGATACTTGTTGTTCTCGATCACGTTGAGGAGTCCTGACTTGATCTCAAAGTTGTTGGCTGCCACGGCGGGTGCTCGGATTCCCAATCTATGACCATGAATGTTGGGACGGTCGTAAGTGCCAATGGGGCGAGCTGCTCGCTGTTGGTTAGGTGGACCATTGTTGTTAGCGCCATTGACGCCTGCATCTTCTTGATGAACGTCTCCCATGTCAGTGTTCAGTCTCTGCAATTGAGCCTGATGGTCTTCTTCTCTTCTCTTTCTAGCACACTCTCTCTCTAAAGCTCTGATGTCTGCTGCTCTTGGAACTAGGTTTGATGGACCCTTGCTCCTCAAGTTCATACACCTGTAGATTAAAGGGAGGTGAAGAAGAGTTAGTAACAAAAGAAAATAAAAATGACTTAGTCTCAAGCAATTGACTAAATCTCAATGTTCAAATCGACTCAGAATTTGGCAACGGCGCCAATTTGATGTTAGGAGTTTTCAAGGCTCCTAAGACAAATGCTGTAGTATAAATGATTGTCGAACCAGTTCTGAGAGATACTAAAGCACCGAGAATGCAAGTAATCACTTAATCTAAGTGCAACCAATGATTTAGATGGGTTTTTAACTATGACTAATTAATAGGAATAACTAAACGATACTTTCTTAACTATTGGAAAAGAGAACTCATGGATATAGGGATTAGACATCGGGTGATCAAGCCTCGAACTAAAGATGGCAAACGATCAATCAATCTATTAACCTTAAGCTTAGACACAATCCTAAACAAACTCTATGTCTAGATGAATGTTCATTTACTTAACACAATTCAAGCATCAAATGTCTTTGGTTGAATATATGAAAGCAATCATTACTAACAAGTCTATTAGCTATCTTAGCATCTTTAGCAACAAATGTCTTTGGCAAGGTATGCTAAAAGTCTAGGAGAGTTATCTCGGGCATTTCATCGAACACCTTTCGGGTGAGAAATGCCTAAGGATCAACAACTGAGTGGCCAACTCAGAAGATGCTTTATGTTCACTCTACTAGCAAGGCAATATGAATGATCTACACTAAAACATCCTAGTTCTAACCTAATCACCCTTAATCTCCCTAACCCATGAATTCAAAAGGTGATTACTCACTAATCTCCATGATTCCTCTTAAACCCATGGTGGATTTCAGATTAATCATGCAGAGAAACACAAAATATAAATAAGAACACAGAATTTCAATAATAAAACTGATCAATTGATTCAAAGAGATCACTTTCCAAAGGTTTTTGGTGGTTTTTCTAAGAACAAAAGATGATCCTCCCCCTGGTGGCTTACAGAGTAATAAAACATAGGTTTAGAAAATAAAAACGTGCATAATGAAATGACCAAAATGCCCTTGAGAAAACACAAGTTCGAGCAGAAACAAAACACGGAGCGACCTCAGACTGTCGCTCCGACAAGTCGCTCCAAGCTTCGGGAGCGACCTCGCTGTGTCGCTGCGAGAGGTCGCTCCGGGCTTGTTCTCGCGTCTCCGGGTGGTGAATTCGCGAGCGACTTCTTCCTGTCGCTCTGGGACGTCGCTCCAAGCTTCGGGAGCGACTTCAGCACGTCGCTCTGGAAGGTCGCTCCGAGCTTGTTCTCGCGTCTCCCAGTGATGAAAACGCGAGCGACCTTGCTGTGTCGCTCTGGATGAGTCGCTCCGGGATGTGGTGCACAGCGACCTCATGCCGTCGCTCCGAGAGGTCGCTCCAGCAGTGCTCGTCCAAAGCTCACTCTAATCACCTCCTTTTGAGCTCCAAATGCACTCAAATGTCTCCAGAAACTCCATGTGGTGCTCAACTACCTGATAGAGACATATGTATGCAAAATGCAACCTAGACATGGCTAAATCCTAAACTATATGATGAAAATGCACATGAATAAATGGATAAAACAATGTAAATATGCAAGATATCAATAATCCTATTACGCATGGTTTAAAGTCAGACTAACAGTAAGTTAGTCAAGGTAGGATTTAATGATATGGATTGAAGTTTGGGTTGGAAATTTAAATAAAAACTTAATTCAGGTATGGTTTCGCACTAATGTTTAGTATGGGTATGAAAATGCACGACAGAAGCAGTTGGGGTCGAAAAAGGCATTTTTTCCATGAAATGAAAGTTAACCAATAGTTCATCAGTTTAAATCTTCTCGCGTTGAGTAATGATTTTAGAATATATGTGCTTTGACATAAGTCATTTTATTCAATTATTTTAAAATAGATGTTTTTGATGTCGAAGAAGGATTAATATTTTATAGAAAACATATTAGGTTTATAAAGTACAATAGGTTAAGGTTGTTACACAATTTTGTAGATTCACCAACTAATTCTGATCATAAAATCTTTTGAAATATCTTCAAAATGCTTACAAGATACATTAATCGAATATGTTGAAAGATACTGGCCCGGTTATATAAATCAAATATGCTGAAATTTAATGTATATTTCTCATAAATTTCGTGAAATTGTTAACAAAATATTTGAACACAGTGAACTCCAAAAACTATTAATAGGTAAGATCTTATAAATGAAAAAATTGGTTAAAACAGAAAGTTTATTATAATTTATTTTTAATAGATGTGTTATTATTAGGTAAGCTTCCCAGGTGATTAATTGATTGTTATGAGGTACAATTATTATGAACACAATTACTATAGATATTTTCTAATATATTGTATTAGGATGATATTAATTATCTGTTATGATATTCCCTGAAAATACTGATAATATATATAGCGTTTTTTAATGTATTGATATGTATAGGTTTGACATATTCACTATTTGAAAAATGTATAGTGTAATTGTTGTATCAATGATATATACCATAAGTTCATAACCGAGAATTTATAATACATTATATTAAATAAACCAGATTATTTTCAGTATACTAAACATATATAGTTTTGCCTAGAGAAGAATTTCCATGTATATAAAATCTATGAGATGTAAAATAACAATTAGATTTCGTGAATGTACAGATTAGTGTTTATATATTTTGTTTATTTCAATTTTGTTGGGGATATATATGTAACCGGTTTACAATAAAAAAAATTGGGACATTTATTGTGTAGCTCGTTCATAGATCATCATATTTAGTATTCATTTAAAATTGTTATCCTATTGAAACGGGATGGTCTAAGTTTTCTGGTTTGAAATATGAAATCGGATTAAACACATTATGACAAGAAATAAGAATACTAAATGATAGAGAAGATATACATAGCTCAATCGTATTTATTTAGTATAAATTATTAAACTATTATGGTAAATCAATAGAAATCTATTTTATAGAAATTAATAGTGAACCAATTTTTTTAACCTTAGGAAGATACAATTAATGAATTCTCTTGGTTGTAAACATAGGAGAGAAGGTGTATTACATTTAAAAACTTACAAAACAATAGTTTGGTCCAAAGAGAGTTATGATAGAGAATGACATTATTTTAGAGAGAACTAGAATTGAATCTACATGTCCGTGTGGATATATTTTAATTTTTAATATAATAATTAAAATATAAAATAAATTGTAAGTATATATATATATATATATTTTTTTTTTATAACAATATTTATTTATGTAATCATTATTTTTAAAATTTTATATACTGGTTAATTGTTTTTGTTTAAAAATTTGTATTCTTGAAATATGTTTGTGTGACTAAATTAAATTAACTAATATAATAATTTGAAAATATTTTTAATTTAGTGTATTAAATTTTAGTTTTGTGTTTTTTTTACTATAAAAATCAAACGTAGTAGAAATGATACAACCAGTAAATTATTATTTATTTTGTTGTCTATGATTTAGTGTATTATATCATGTTGTTTCTAAACATCCTTCTTATGGCTCCACTACTGCCACATTCTCAACTAAACTCACTTGGGAGGTACTCCGGCCTGCACAGGCTCCACAAAGTTGGACAAAGGCAGTTTGGTATAAGGGAAACATTCCTAAGCATGCTTTCACTTTTTGGGTTGCTCATCTCAACCGACTCCCAACTAGAGAAAGGACAGCAGCTTGGGGGCAAAACAACCCAACTCTATGTTGTGTGTGCGGAGCTAGCTCAGAATCGAGAGACCATCTCTTCCTGCACTGCTCCCTCAGCGAGAATATCTGGAGAACTGTTCTTCACAGGTTTGGGAGACAACGCCTTTTCTATGATTGGTCTGAAATGGTTGCTTGGATATCATTGAACTCTGGCCAGTTCAGTTTGACTCTAAAAACACTAGTAGCTCAGACAGTGATCTTCTACATCTGGAAAGAACGGAATGCGCGCCTCCACAACTCCATCATCTCCTCCCCAATAGTAGTCTTCAAGCGGATTGATCGCAGCGTTCGGGACTCTATCTTAGCTCGCTCAACCCGCAAGAACTTCAGAGGCCTACTTTCACAATGGTTCACATTTGAATAGTAGCTCCTCCTCTTTCTAGTATCTTTGTTATTTGTAGGCTTTTTCCACTTTTTTTTTGGGCCTTAGATAACGTTTAGCTCCGCCGAGCTGTTAGCTTGTAACCGTTCCAGTTTTGGTAAATAAAATTCACATTTTATCAAAAAAAAAACATCCTTCTTATGTGGAATGTTTAGGATTTTTTTTGTCTCTGATATCAATTGTTGCAGCATCGTATTGGGATAATCAGAGAAGCTGTAACCAAACTTTGATTAAGTTCTTCTATGACTCGATTCGTACAGCTCAATAGAGAAATAGAAATATGAGGCGATTTGTCAGAGGAAAAAAGTCTCTTGCATATTAAATCAAAAACCAAGTCTAAGAAGAACACATACGTTCTCCTTTTATAACACCAACGTAATAAAATCATAATATAACGTGACTGACAAAAACTAGCGATACTCTTAAGGTTGAGACATATATTCAACTTGCGAATTCTTTTTATTTAAAGAAAATTAAAAAGACATTGGTTGTTCTGTTCCGGTTTGGTTTCTGAGACCACCTCAAACTTAAGTAATAGAATAACCATTTGACTTTTAAAAAAAAAACCCCAACATTATTTCAATTCTTTTACCAAAGAAAAAATATTCTTTAAATTGAAATGATTCATGATGCTATTGTCAGGAAAACAAATCGATTATTTCATAGGGACTTGTACTACATTGTTTGTTCTTTTACGGTATGATTTTTCAAACCACCTCAAGCTTGAGTAATAGAACAACTGTTTGACATTAAAAAAGAAATAAAAAGAAAACTCAAAATCTAATAGAAATCCAAGCTGTCAATAGATATGTTACCCTCGCCAATAGATAGGCTACATCAGAGAAGAACTACCCCGGAGAAACCCTAACCAGAGAAAGTACCAACCTCGATTACTCTTTCTAGTCTGCCAGTCTATACCTTTTTGCGTGGATAGAATATTTGTCGTACTTAAGTCAACTCTCTCCTCTTTCCCTTCATCCTATTCTCAGTTTTTCCAGTGAATCATAAAAAAACATTATTTAAATTTTTTACCAAAGAAAAAACATTCTTTAAATTGAAATGATTCATGACGTTATTTTCAGGAAAACAAATAGAATTTCGAAAATAAATTGCGATGAGCTGTAATTTAGGATTTAATCCCTTTTAAAAAGATTTTGTTTTTAAAAGGTAAGAAATCGACAGAAGAAGCCACTGAGAAACACGTAGACTCTGGTGATAAGCTTCTTCCATTCGCTAGTGATAAAATCAAGAAACATAAACATAAACTATGTAACCGAAGAAAAATAAACGAAGACGATCATTACATGCGTGAGTTTTACCTTCCATTTTTTTCAGTTAAGGTCAAGGTGATGCATCATTTTCATCGGTTGTAAAGTTTCGCTCCTGGTGCTTCTGATTGTGCATTTTTTGACTTCTTGTGGAGGTGTTTAGGTTTTTTTTTTCTGCAAGCCTACAGATCTCTTTGGTTTTTGTCTGTGTAGAAAGTAGAAACTGATTTTAAGAACAAGCATTTGTAGGATTTTGTTGAGTATAATATATAGATTTAACTCGTCAGGGTTTCGATTTGAAAACCTATAGTCTTTGTGTAGTATGTCCGGCTAATATGCTCGTCTTTCATTATTATTTATTATTTATTTTCATTTTTGGGTGACACTTTGATGACGGGAACATAAACTTCTGCTAATATGTCTCCTCTTTCATAGCAATGGAAAATTACAGGAGGGACATTATCAGCCAGCTGCCAGATGATCTGCTCTTAAGGATACTGTCGTCACTTTCTCTTAAGGAAGTGATGGCAACGAGTTTCTTGTCCCAACGGTGGCGGTCTTTATGGAAGTTGGGGTCTAAACTCAAGATTGGTAATAAAGACTTCAGCGAGTTGCTTGTCAAATGGGTTTCCAGATCTTTGGCTATTAGTAACCCTCAGATTCTAAAGAGCTTGGATATAAAGCTTATCCCAGGTGAACTTGATAGAAATATAAACTCTTTGTATAGGTTCTCCTCTTTGGTTAAAACCGCAGTTTCTTGCGGTAGAGAGTTGAAAATCGAGTTTCTTTACACATCACTAGAACTGCCGAGTATCTTCTATGCATGTGGGACCCTCGAAACCTTGATACTCTGCAGGCTACATTTCGCGGATGTTCCGCCTAATGGTTCCTTGTCGTCTCTCAAAACTCTTTGCCTTTTATCCGTCAAGTTCTCACGCGACGAATCTGTTCAGAAGCTTCTAAGCATTTGTCCAGTTCTTGAAGAGTTGGTTGTAAGACGATCCGGATATTCCAATGTGGAGATCTTCACTATCAACGTGCCTAGTTTGACGAGTTTATCGATTGATTATATACGTGTGGGATCTCATCAACCCGCGGGTGTTCATGGATTTGTCATAAATGCTCCTTCCTTAAGGTACCTGAACATTAGAGACCGTCACAGTAACTATTTGCTGTTCACAAATATGCCGGAGCTGGTCAAGGCGAATGTTGAGGCTGTTTGTGATCAATCCGAGAGTCTAATAGGATCTCTTGCCTCAGTCCGTCATCTCTCTTTGTGTTCAAAATCTTCAAACGTAAGCTTTGTTAATTTGGAATCACTCAAGTCACAACCCTAATTGTTTTCTGTCAATTTTAATTCTACTTTGTTTGTTCGCTTCGGTTACAGATTCCATACCATGCAGGCACTTCCTTTGCCTTTCTTGAACATCTAGAGCTGTGTACTTGTTCTTCGGAGTGTTGGAATCTACTTTCCCGCATAATCACAGACCCCCTAACACTTCGAGTTCTCAAGCTTAAGTCGGTATGTAGTATTCAGTTTCCTTAATATGTGTGTGTGTTTTGCTTTCTTCTAGAGCTAACACCTACTTTGTGCATCTCAGATACATCGCGCCCATTAATGGTTCTTGGAACAAGCAGACTTTTGTTCCTGAATGTTTGTTATCGCATCTCAAGAATTTGGAATGTAAACATTCAAAGGCTCAAAGCTAAACAAGTGGCCAAGTATATCTTAGCAAACGCTGGTCATCTGAAATTATCTTGTCAACATGTTTTCAATCTTTTTTTAATTGAATGTAAAATTGATTCGAACAAGAAACTCATTTCTATATTAAGTTCAACATGTCACTGAATTTGGAGTATTTCTTTTGGAATTTACAAAAGGTGTTAAATTTGTGATAGTCAGCTACTCGAAGTGAACCGCGCTTATTTGACTATCCTTGTTGTTTCTCTTGCTGGTTTGTACATAAGTTTTATGATTGCAGGTGGTGTTGTTAGAAAAATTTTGGACAACGAAACAAGAGAGAGAGAGAGAAAGGTTTTCTCTCGAGTGTCTCTCCACCCCGACGCCGTCAAACCCTAATCCCACCAAATCGATCTTGTTTTCGAGGGGATCGAAGGCACTTGTCGCCGCCGGTCTCCTCCGCCGCCTCTATTTTGCTCGTCTCAGCCACTTTCATCGATCCCATCGACCGCCGTTACGTCCTCTTTGTCGAGCTACTCTGGATTTCTTCTTCGGTGGACCTAATCGGAAGCTAGAGGCGCGTGCCTCTCTTCTCTGGAGTACAGACGAGGGTGTGATGGTGGTGCGATTCTCGGTGGCCTTGATTCTCTGCCTCCTCCGACTGTCGGCGTAAGATCTGGGTCAGATCTTAATCTCAAGAGTGGTGATTTTTAGAGAGCGTAGCTACCTCTATTCTCATTGCTGCCTTGCCTCCCGACGGTTCAAGGGTCTAGTAGCTTCAAGGTTCTTTAGAGCCTCTCCTCGAGAATTCGTTTTCTCTGAGTATGGCGGAGCCGTGGCTCTCCGTTGAGGGCCTCTTTCCTTTGCTTCAAGTGTTAGCTTCCATGGTTTGTCCCTGTGTTCTGGCTTGTGTCTCTTTCTATTGTTCTTTGGTGGTTGAATACTCAGGGTTCTTCGAGGACAGTCCCGCCGTGTTCCCTCCAGGTCATGATGCTAGAGCCTCGCTCACACTCGGATTCACCTGTTTTTGAGGTGTCTACTGACTTCTCCTGATCTTCATCTCCTTCGCAATGCTCCGGGATGCTTCTCTTGACTGATTTGTTGTCTGCACTTAATCTCTGGGTCGCGTGGCCGGATATGGGAGCATTAAGACCGCCTGCGCTTGACCATGATACCTGAGTTTCAAAGCAAGTGTGGTCAGCTTTGATAGTCAGGTTGTGAGCTTCCCGAGCGGTTATTGGTGTTGTCTTCAACGAAGCCCACCTCAGCTTGCACCGGATTGGGTGTTGCCGGCCCTCCGTCGTCGCAGCTTGAGAGAATCTCCGGGTTTGTCTTCGGCATTTCAACACCGTTTTAGCCTACTCTTCGATGCTTAAGGCTCAGCCTCAGGTATCAAGAAATGCTTGTGTAAGGTTCTAATAGCTAATGTTTGTTGCAATAATCTTAGTTCTAAGTGTTGTTCACCTCTGAACACTCTTAGTTCTCTCTAGGTTCTATGGGTTTTTTATATTTTTGCGGCCAATAGAATTTGAATTAGCTTTCGAGCAGATCAGATTTCAATTTGTATTGTGATCAGACCATCATTCAAGTTAATGATATTTACACTTTTAGCAAAAAAAAAAGGTGGTGCTTGTTGTTATTTTCCATGACGGCCACCGTTTCTTACTTAAAACAGTGATTGGGAAGAAATAATGTATAAGGAATGAATGAGCTTATTTTAGTGTACGTTATAATTAGTAATATAGTAGAAAAATACATTATTTTAGAGAGAATTTACAAAATGAAACATATCCAATTTGCAATTGTCCCAATAATTTTTTTTTGACCTTTTGGCCGTACTGGACATTCTTTGTGCTTTATAAATGAAAAAATAGTTTTATAAATACTTAAAATTTCAAAATATTAAAAGTATTAAAAAAAATAATTGTATGCTTTTTAATATAAATATTGAAATTTTATTTTATTTATTTGACATATAATTTTAATTCTGGTTATATAACTAGTTTAGAAAACAATTTCAATGTGTTTTACTATGATATATATTTGATAGAATACGTAATCCTCAAAGCTCAGTTGAAGTTCGGATATTCTCAAGACTAAACGAACCTCTCTTTATCTATTGTGCCTGCGCCACATATACACTAAATTTTCTTACCCGCGTTGGTTTGCCGGAGTCAACAATTACTGCACAGTCGTTGGCACAGTTATCAGTTTTTTCCCCTCCAATGTAAATTGGCCCATGGTAAACTCCCAAAAAACTTCTTGTGTTACGGAACCAAACGTGTGTTCCTCCTTGAAGTGTAACTTGTCCAGTCCCCAGAAAATGATGACTCCATTTTCTTCATCTTGTTCGTTGTATGTAATATTTATAGCCGAATGAAAAAAATATTTCGTTGTACAAGATTTTGGGCTACAATGTTCTGCCTATATATGCATGTGTGTGTATTAAACATGTTTCGAGAGAAGATAAGTGGTACATGTGAAAAAGTTATTACCAAATGGTGTGTGACTCTCTCAAAGAATTTTGTTGGAATCCAACCCAAGAAGACCATCGAAAGGTTCCATTACAGGCGGACTTCTTTTAGCTTTCCAGTAACCTTTAATAGAAACGAATGCAAGTAAATGTAAGATCAGCCTTAGTTGTTGCTTCACAAGAATGTCACCAACTGTTGCAGCAGCGTATTGGGATAATCAAAGAAGCTGTAATCAAACTCTGATTAAGTTCTTGGACGACTCTATTCATAATAGAGAAATATAATTGTGATTTGTCAGAGAAAAAAAATCTCTTGTTTATTAAATGAAAAACAAAATCTTAGAAGATCACATACGTTCTCCTTTATAACACCAACAGAATATTAATCATAATCTAACGAGACTAATGAAAACTAACAATAATCTTTAGCCTCTTAGGTTGAAACATATACGTACATATACGTATTCAACTTAAGACTTATCCTTATTTAAATAAATTAAGAAGAATTAAAAAGAAAACTAAAAACAAGATAGAAATCGAACTTGTTAATAAATGTGTTACACTTACCAGTAGATAGTTTAAGAGAGAACTGAGAAAGTCCAGAGAAACCCTAACCAGAAAGTACCAACCTCAATTATACTCTATAGTCTCTCAGTCTCTTAATCTCTCTCTCTGTCTCAATGTAAACATGCTAAACATTTCCTATTTATCCACGTGTATATATACCTTTTTGCTTCGATAGAATATTTGTCATACTTGAATCAACTCTCTCTTCTTTCCCTTCATCCGATTCTCAGCTTTTTCCCAGTGAATTATAAGTCAACATTCTTTAAATTCCTTTAATTTAAATGGTTAGCTGTCAAATAAATAAAAATTGAAATAATTCATCGTATTACTTTCAGAGAAACAAATATAATTTATAAATAATTTTGACCGTAATTTAAATTGCGATGAGCTGTAATTTAGAATTTAATCCCTTTTAAAAAGATTTTGTTTTTAAAAGGTAAGAAATCGACAGAAGAAGCCACTGAGAAACACGTAGACTCTGGTGATAAGCTTCTTCCATTCGCTAGTGATAAAATCAAGAAACATAAACATAAACTATGTAACCGAAGAAAAATAAACGAAGACGATCATTACATGCGTGAGTTTTACCTTCCGTTTTTTTCAGTTAAGGTCAAGGTGATGCATCATTTTCATCGGTTGTAAAGTTTCGCTCCTGGTGCTTCTGATTGTGCATTTTTTGACTTCTTGTGGAGGTGTTTAGGTTTTTTTTTTCTGCAAGCCTACAGATCTCTTTGGTTTTTGTCTGTGTAGAAAGTAGAAACTGATTTTAAGAACAAGCATTTGTAGGATTTTGTTGAGTATAATATATAGATTTAACTCGTCAGGGTTTCGATTTGAAAACCTATAGTCTTTGTGTAGTATTTCCGGCTAATATGCTCGTCTTTCATTATTATTTATTATTTATTTTCATTTTTGGGTGACACTTTGATGACGGGAACATAAACTTCTGCTAATATGTCTCCTCTTTCATAGCAATGGAAAATTACAGGAGGGACATTATCAGCCAGCTGCCAGATGATCTGCTCTTAAGGATACTGTCGTCACTTTCTCTTAAGGAAGTGATGGCAACGAGTTTCTTGTCCCAACGGTGGCGGTCTTTATGGAAGTTGGGGTCTAAACTCAAGATTGGTGATAAAGACTTCGACGACTTTCTTCTCAAATGGGTTTCCAGATCTTTGGCTATTAGTAACCCTCAGATTCTAAAGAGCTTGGATTTGAAGCTTATCCCAGGTAATGAATGTGACAGAAATAGTAACTCTTTTCATAGGTTCTCCTCTTTGGTTGAAACCGCAGTTTCTTGCGGTTTGAGAGAGTTGAGAATCGAGTTTCTTTACACATCCCTAGAACTGCCGAGTATCTTCTATGCATGTGGGACCCTCGAAACATTGATACTCTGCAGGCTACATCTCGTGGATGTTCCGCCTAATGGTTCCTTGTCGTCTCTCAAAACTCTTCGCCTTTTATCCGTCAAGTTCTCACGCGACGAATCTGTTCAGAAGCTTCTAAGCATTTGTCCAGTTCTTGAAGAGTTGGTTGTAAGACGATCCGGATATTCCAATGTGGAGATCTTCACTATCAACGTGCCTAGTTTGACGAGTTTATCGATTGATTATATACGTGTGGGATCTCATCAACCCGCGGGTGTTCATGGATTTGTCATAAATGCTCCTTCCTTAAGGTACCTGAACATTAGAGACCGTCACAGTAACTATTTGCTGTTCACAAATATGCCGGAGCTGGTCAAGGCGAATGTTGAGGCTGTTTGTGATCAATCCGAGAGTCTAATAGGATCTCTTGCCTCAGTCCGTCATCTCTCTTTGTGTTCAAAATCTTCAAACGTAAGCTTTGTTAATTTGGAATCACTCAAGTCACAACCCTAATTGTTTTCTGTCAATTTTAATTCTACTTTGTTTGTTCGCTTCGGTTACAGATTCCATACCATGCAGGCACTTCCTTTGCCTTTCTTGAACATCTAGAGCTGTGTACTTGTTCTTCGGAGTGTTGGAATCTACTTTCCCGCATAATCACAGACCCCCTAACACTTCGAGTTCTCAAGCTTAAGTCGGTATGTAGTATTCAGTTTCCTTAATATGTGTGTGTGTTTTGCTTTCTTCTA
Organism: Brassica napus; assembly: GCF_020379485.1. NCBI lineage: Eukaryota > Viridiplantae > Streptophyta > Magnoliopsida > Brassicales > Brassicaceae > Brassica > Brassica napus. The sequence goes on along the minus strand of NC_063435.1, from coordinate 7,197,389 downwards.
GAGCTAACACCTACTTTGTGCATCTCAGATACATCGCGCCCATTAATGGTTCTTGGAACAAGCAGACTTTTGTTCCTGAATGTTTGTTATCGCATCTCAAGAATTTGGAATGTAAACATTCAAAGGCTCAAAGCTAAACAAGTGGCCAAGTATATCTTAGCAAACGCTGGTCATCTGAAATTATCTTGTCAACATGTTTTCAATCTTTTTTTAATTGAATGTAAAATTGATTCGAACAAGAAACTCATTTCTATATTAAGTTCAACATGTCACTGAATTTGGAGTATTTCTTTTGGAATTTACAAAAGGTGTTAAATTTGTGATAGTCAGCTACTCGAAGTGAACCGCGCTTATTTGACTATCCTTGTTGTTTTTCTTGCTGGTTTGTACATAAGTTTTATGATTGCAGGTGGTGCTTGTTGTTATTTTCCATGACGGCCACCGTTTCTTACTTAAAACAATGATTGGGAAGAAATAATGTATAAGGAATGAATGAGCTTATTTTAGTGTACGTTATAATTAGTAATATAGTAGAAAAATACATTATTTTAGAGAGAATTTACAAAATGAAACATATCCAATTTGCAATTGTCCCAATAATTTTTTTTTGACCTTTTGGCCGTACTGGACATTCTTTGTGCTTTATAAATGAAAAAATAGTTTTATAAATACTTAAAATTTCAAAATATTAAAAGTATTAAAAAAAATAATTGTATGCTTTTTAATATAAATATTGAAATTTTATTTTATTTATTTGACATATAATTTTAATTCTGGTTATATAACTAGTTTAGAAAACAATTTCAATGTGTTTTACTATGATATATATTTGATAGAATACGTAATCCTTAAAGCTCAGTTGAAGTTCGGATATTCTCAAGACTAAACGAACCTCTCTTTATCTATTGTGCCTGCGCCACATATACACTAAATTTTCTTACCCGCGTTGGTTTGCCGGAGTCAACAATTACTGCACAGTCGTTGGCACAGTTATCAGTTTTTTCCCCTCCAATGTAAATTGGCCCATGGTAAACTCCCAAAAAACTTCTTGTGTTACGGAACCAAACGTGTGTTCCTCCTTGAAGTGTAACTTGTCCAGTCCCCAGAAAATGATGACTCCATTTTCTTCATCTTGTTCGTTGCATGTAATATTTATAGCCGAATGAAAAAAATATTTCGTTGTACAAGATTTTGGGCTACAATGTTCTGCCTATATATGCATGTGTGTGTATTAAACATGTTTCGAGAGAAGATAAGTGGTACATGTGAAAAAGTTATTACCAAATGGTGTGTGACTCTCTCAAAGAATTTTGTTGGAATCCAACCCAAGAAGACCATCGAAAGGTTCCATTACAGGCGGACTTCTTTTAGCTTTCCAGTAACCTTTAATAGAAACGAATGCAAGTAAATGTAAGATCAGCCTTAGTTGTTGCTTCACAAGAATGTCACCAACTGTTGCAGCAGCGTATTGGGATAATCAAAGAAGCTGTAATCAAACTCTGATTAAGTTCTTGGACGACTCTATTCATAATAGAGAAATATAATTGTGATTTGTCAGAGAAAAAAAATCTCTTGTTTATTAAATGATCAAAAACAAAATCTTAGAAGATCACATACGTTCTCCTTTATAACACCAACAGAATATTAATCATAATCTAACGAGACTAATGAAAACTAACAATAATCTTTAGCCTCTTAGGTTGAAACATATACGTACATATACCTATTCAACTTAAGACTTATCCTTATTTAAATAAATTAAGAAGAATTAAAAAGAAAACTAAAAACCAGATAGAAATCGAACTTGTTAATAAATGTGTTACACTTACCAGTAGATAGTTTAAGAGAGAACTGAGAAAGTCCAGAGAAACCCTAACCAGAAAGTACCAACCTCAATTATACTCTATAGTCTCTCAGTCTCTTAATCTCTCTCTCTGTCTCAATGTAAACATGCTAAACATTTCCTATTTATCCACGTGTATATATACCTTTTTGCTTCGATAGAATATTTGTCATACTTGAATCAACTCTCTCTTCTTTCCCTTCATCCGATTCTCCGCTTTTTCCCAGTGAATTATAAGCCAACATTCTTTAAATTCCTTTAATTTAAATGGTTAGCTGTCAAATAAATAAAAATTGAAATAATTCATCGTATTACTTTCAGAGAAACAAATATAATTTATAAATAATTTTGACCGTAATTTAAATTACGATGAGCTGTAATTTAGGATTTAATCCCTTTTAAAAAGATTTTATTTTTAAAAGGTAAGAAATCGACAGAAGAAGCCACTGAGAAACACGTAGACTCTGGTGATAAGCTTCTTCCATTCGCTAGTGATAAAATCAAGAAACATAAACATAAACTATGTAACCGAAGAAAAATAAACGAAGACGATCATTACATGCGTGAGTTTTACCTTCCGTTTTTTTCAGTTAAGGTCAAGGTGATGCATCATTTTCATCGGTTGTAAAGTTTCGCTCCTGGTGCTTCTGATTGTGCATTTTTTGACTTCTAGTGGAGGTGTTTAGTTTTTTTTTTTCTGCAAGCCTACAGATCTCTTTGGTTTTTGTCTGTGTAGAAAGTAGAAACTGATTTTAAGAACAAGCATTTGTAGGATTTTGTTGAGTATAATATATAGATTTAACTCGTCAGGGTTTCGATTTGAAAACCTATAGTCTTTGTGTAGTATGTCCGGCTAATATGCTCGTCTTTCATTATTATTTATTATTTATTTTCATTTTTGGGTGACACTTTGATGACGGGAACATAAACTTCTGCTAATATGTCTCCTCTTTCATAGCAATGGAAAATTACAGGAGGGACATTATCAGCCAGCTGCCAGATGATCTGCTCTTAAGAATACTGTCGTCACTTTCTCTTAAGGAAGTGATGGCAACGAGTTTCTTGTCCCAACGGTGGCGGTCTTTATGGAAGTTGGGGTCTAAACTCAAGATTGGTGATAAAGACTTCGACGACTTTCTTCTCAAATGGGTTTCCAGATCTTTGGCTATTAGTAACCCTCAGATTCTAAAGAGCTTGGATTTGAAGCTTATCCCAGGTAATGAATGTGACAGAAATAGTAACTCTTTTCATAGGTTCTCCTCTTTGGTTGAAACCGCAGTTTCTTGCGGTTTGAGAGAGTTGAGAATCGAGTTTCTTTACACATCCCTAGAACTGCCGAGTATCTTCTATGCATGTGGGACCCTCGAAACATTGATACTCTGCAGGCTACATCTCGTGGATGTTCCGCCTAATGGTTCCTTGTCGTCTCTCAAAACTCTTCGCCTTTTATCCGTCAAGTTCTCACGCGACGAATCTGTTCAGAAGCTTCTAAGCATTTGTCCAGTTCTTGAAGAGTTGGTTGTAAGACGATCCGGATATTCCAATGTGGAGATCTTCACTATCAACGTGCCTAGTTTGACGAGTTTATCGATTGATTATATACGTGTGGGATCTCATCAACCCACGGGTGTTCATGGATTTGTCATAAATGCTCCTTCCTTAAGGTACCTGAACATTAGAGACCGTCACAGTAACTATTTGCTGTTCACAAATATGCCGGAGCTGGTCAAGGCGAATGTTGAGGCTGTTTGTGATCAATCCGAGAGTCTAATAGGATCTCTTGCCTCAGTCCGTTATCTCTCTTTGTGTTCAAAATCTTCAAACGTAAGCTTTGTTAATTTGGAATCACTCAAGTCACAACCCTAATTGTTTTCTGTCAATTTTAATTCTACTTTGTTTGTTCGCTTCGGTTACAGATTCCATACCATGCAGGCACTTCCTTTGCCTTTCTTGAACATCTAGAGCTGTGTACTTGTTCTTCGGAGTGTTGCAATCTACTTTCCCGCATAATCACAGACCCCCTAACACTTCGAGTTCTCAAGCTTAAGTCGGTATGTAGTATTCAGTTTCCTTAATATGTGTGTGTGTTTTGCTTTTTTCTAGCGCTAACACCTACTTTGTGCATCTCAGATACATCGCGCCCATTAATGGTTCGTTGGAACAAGCAGACTTTTGTTCCTGAATGTTTGTTATCGCATCTCAAGAATTTGGAATGTAAACATTCAGAGGCTCAAAGCTAAACAAGTGGCCAAGTATATCTTAGCAAACGCTGGTCATCTGAAATTATCTTGTCAACATTTTTTCGACCTTTTTTTAATTGAATGTAAAATTGATTCGAACAAGAAACTCATTTCTATATTAAGTTCAACATGTCACTGAATTTGGAGTATTTCTTTTGGAATTTACAAAAGGTGTTAAATTTGTGATAGTCAGCTACTCGAAGTGAACCGCGCTTATTTGACTATCCCTTCTTGTTTCTCTTGCTGGTTTGTACATAAGTTTTATGATTGCAGGTGGTGCTTGTTGTTATTTCCAAGACGGTCACCGTTTCTTACTTGAATGAGCTTATTTTAGTATACGTTGTAAACTTGTAATTAGTAACTAGAATAATCGAATCCGCGAGCGTGCACAGGTTATTTTTTTATTTTTATTTTTATTTATAAGAAAAATATATGATGTTTTGCATATGTTATGTAAATAATATTAGTTTTAATTTGTTTAGATGAACATTATTGTTAAATAAACTTATTCTGTGAAATTATATACTGAAATAATTTTTTGATGTTCAAAACCATAAATTAATTTTGCATGTAAAAATATACAAATTAGAGTGAATCTGAAAATGGTTATGTATTCATTAAGCTGATGCAGAGAGATCTTAAGCTCATTAGTGATAGAGTCGTCTTGATTCGTCGGAGAGATGATGAAGGAGCCAATTGTTAAACGATGATGAAGGAGAGGATTTTTTTCCCCCAAATTGTTATTTTATTGAACAAATGGGCCTAGCCCACTGCCGAAGCCCGAGTACACCAAAGTACAACCTAAAAAACAGAACTAACGGGTAACTAAAAAACGGCCGAAGCCCAAATAACAAAAATGGTCCAAGGCCCAAACAGCTACGCCGGGCTTGACCTAGACGCACGTCAAGGAGGCATGAGCTTTACAACGTGTAAGAATCTGGTTTATCAGCCCGCCACGCGTCGCCCGCCTCGACTTGGACGCCCCATCCTCGCACAGCCACCGATACTTACCACCGTCACCACGTTTCGCCGGAGCTCCAAAGGAGAGGATTCTAGTCTTCTTTTTAAAACCGAAAGAGTATCGCTGAAAAACAGGTGAACAAACTAAATAACCAAAACTAGAAAAGTAGAACACTATACACACAAAGTCTGTCCTCAACTTTGGAGATTGCAAGCAAGAAAGAAAAATTGGATGATTTGCAAATTTTTACAAAAGAAAATTTACAAAAAGTAATAAGCTTACCAGAAGGAAGAAACATTTGTAATTTTTTGGCGAACAATAAATCTTATAAAATTTGTGGCCTGAAGCCAACAATGCTTGGTTGGCGTGGTGTTAAGGCCGGCAGGGCGTACACATGGATCAAGACTCCAGAGGGGAGAAAGCCCTCACGCAGGACAGATAGAGAAAAAAAGATAGTGGTTTGGGAAAAAGAGAACTAACCACTGACAGATCGAGAGGTAGAGAGACCTTATCCATCACGAGCTTCCCGAAGAATGAGGTGATGGAGCCAGAACAGATTTTGGAAGTGACATGCTCCAGTTTCAGCCATTAGTGTGGCCATCTTATTCTTATCTTGATGGACATGCTCCAGTGCCACGTCTCAAACTCGGAGAGGAGCACTAAGATGTTGTGGGTGAGCTCAGAAAGATAGGGAAATGCCTCTGGGTTTAAGAAAGTTGTATGTGATTCTAGTGAGACCATCTCTAATGGTTTACTCTATAATAACTCTATAATAGAGTTGGAGTTTGCTCCAATGATACTCTATTTTAGAGTAAAAAATAGAGTGATGAACAAAAAATAAATAAATTACTCTATATTTGGAGTAAACCTAGTTTTCACTCTATTATAGAACGAAAAATAGAGTATCGTTTGAACATTTTCACTTTAAATTCTATTTTAGAATTGAAAATAGAGTGGAGTTGGAGATGTCCTGACGATGATTCAAATATCACTTTCCTCTGCCTTAAGTTACTCATACTACAGGCCAGAACAGTCCCTAGCTAACCATGCTGCACCACTATTAACAGTATCTACACACCAGGATGGCCCTAATTGCATTTGGGCAGCTTGAAATTGACATACCATACACATCTAGGACTAGGCATACTGATTTCAACAGAATCTCCTCGCCACCATGAGAAAGAGACTTCGCAAACCAGCATGTAATCATCCTTGAAGCTTTTCTCGAATATAGCTAAGTATGTCGCGTTTTGGTCCATTAAGTACCTCCAGAGGCCTAAATACCTCCCTTCTCCTTCTTCTTTGTCAGTGTTCTATACTTTTTGATCATCAATCCTCCCGCCAAAGATAATAGATTATTTCATTGTGTTGATCATTTGTCCCAAAGCCTCTCCATAAAGCTTCAGACATTGCATGATTTCTGTATTTTCCAACAGACCAGCCTTACATAGGAGGAGACTATCGTTTGGAAAAAGCAAGTGATGAACCACATGTCCACTCGTATCCAACTGTACCCCATGGACCGACCACTAATTAATTAGTTTGTATCAAGGCTTTGAATCAACTCGTGTGCCACAATGAATTTCCTTGAAAAACGCTAAACCTAACTAAAGAATTACTCAGACATGACAATAAAAATACAGAGAATCACTGAATAAATCATACCAATGGAAATCAATAATAATGGGGGTTCAAAAACTTTCTCTAGAAAAGAGTATGGAATCGTTTCCGTGATAGAACAAATTGCCGGCACAATGTAAAAACTAATGTAAAAAGAAGCGTAGGCCTAAAAATGACTGAAAATATCAGATTTAGTTCTAATTTTCGTACTGGTCGATTTGGGTTAAACCAAACCGAAATAAAGAAAATCCAAATATTTCTTTGTTCCTCCTATTGAAATGGTAGACAGACCAGTTTTCAGTAAAACGCGCCAAACTTTCAATCTAAGCATTGGATCGACATCAATCTTGTTCCATTGGAAAGCTAACTCAATTTTTTATCATGTGTCCAAATTTGATCTCAATCCATCAGTGGAAATGATTATACCTTGCTAAACTTTTGATGTATCTGCACAGTTCTGCATTGACACTTTCTGATCCAAATCAACCTAATACCTGAAAATACTCAATAAAGAGCTAAAAGAATAGAAAACGCATACCGTATTTTCGATAAACGACTAAAAAAATTAAGATTTGACAAAAACACCATTTAACACTAAGGATAATATCAAGCATTTTCAATTCTTTAACTGAAAATTGTGACTTTTATCGAACTTCTTCCAGTTTTACTATATCTTTCCCAACAATAAACGACTAGGTTAAGACCCGCGCCTTGCGCGGAATGAACATTATATATATAAATTATTTTATATATTATATGTTTATAACATATTATAAAATAATAAATATATATTAAATAATTAAAAAGTTATTATCTACTACTTATATAATTAAATTGGTGCGAACATATAAATAAATTTTATAAATCTAAAAAATATTTTTTTTATTTGATAAGATATATAATTAAATTTAAATGATAGTAACATATATATGGTATATTTTAATATTAATATTTATTAAATGATGCTTTTTGCTCATTTTTTTGTCATTTGTATCTGTTATAGCAATGTCTAAATTAGTGATAACAAAATTTTCACTGTGGGATTAATGGTTTAAGTAATTTATAATATTTAAAAAAATTAAGTTGTCAATATTTTTTCAAAATTTTTAACAAAAAATGTTCAAAGTAAATTTCAAAATTAAGATATTTATGTATTTTTATATTGCATATAGTTTAATTTAAAATGATACATATATTTATATATATTTTATTTTTGATACTTATTAAATGAGACTTTCAACTTATATTATTTTTTAATTATTTGTATCATGTCATAACAAAATTTTTTAACAGTTTTAGTAATTTATACTCGTTTTTAAAAATTCAAAATATAATATATATAATTTTTTTTAATTTTTATTATATGGTTACTATGATTGTTTAATTTATTTTAATAGCTTAAAATTAAAAAAAAAATATATATATATTATAATACACACTTATTTTTATCAAATCTTTATTATTCAAAATCATTAATTGTCATATATACTTTAGCCACATTAGGCAATTCCGTAATCTTATTTAAGGAAATAATGAAGCACATTAATAATGTATTTATTATGGTTTAATAAAAAAATTATTATATATTTAGATGGACCAACCTATTTCTCTAAGGATTCTAAGAATCATTCTAGTAATGACACATGGCTACAAAAAATGTTGCAATGTTTCTCAAATAATATATAGGAGATTACACAAAGTTGTCGATAGATTTCAACAGAAATACCGAGATGATTAATGCAGTGTTTAAACAAAACCTTTACTTTACTATACTTACCTTTTAATTCTTGTTTAACTCCAAGTCATATAATAGTCATTACGTATTTTAGCAACAAATTCATAGTCTCATTTTTAACAACTTATAATATTTGTTCATTCACTTGTTTAACAAAAAAATTGATTACAATTCTCTATTTAGAAAAAGAATAAAGACTGATTTACTTTTACATATTATAGATCAAATGTCTAGAAGTTTCCTAAATAAGAAGAAAACTTATTTCATGTCAAGCCATAACCTAGATTTTTCTTGCAATTGGGAATAAATCGGTGAATCAGGTTCATTTGGGCTTTATTCCCTTTTATGAAGTTCTTTTCGTCCCAAATATATGTGTTAAGTCATATTGTTAGAGAGAGATTTTTCATGAAGGTAGGTTTCCTGGGAGCAGAAGCTGCTAATTGATCATTGTTCATTCACCAATTATTGGTGTTGGCTGGTTAACCTTAGTGATCCACATTGGTTTTTCTTTTGTGGAGTATGTTTTCCTCCAATATTTACCACTTGTTTTGAGTGATATCATTGCAAGAAATTTTGTTTGAAAAATTACAAATTCTTTGGTGTTTATTCTGTTAAAAGGATCAGAAATTGGTAGTGGACCACCTCCATTTGTAAAGCAAAAAATCATAATGATTAAAGCTACGGTTTTAATCTCCGGTGTTGGATCATTGAATATGCTCTCTAATGTCCAAGGCTTCATTTCACTTCTTACCAATATAAGAGAACTTATCCCCGACTTTAGTTGTTTATATGTTATACTTACTAATATCATCATGTGTATTTCCGTGTACTAGCTGTAGTAACTATGTCTAATTGTTAGAGTGGATCTTTTAGCTGGTTTAGCTTAGTTATTATCTTTTGTGAACACTTTAAAAAGTAGCATAGATACTCACCATAGTAGATATGTCAACTCGATGAGAAAACACATTGGTATAAATCTGACAGCTATGTTGCAGATAGATACTCTTAGGGGCATTTCGAGTATCAGTTCGGTTCAGTTTGGATATTGGTTCGGTTTGCTTTAGGTATCCATTTACTATGTGACCTATTTTTGGTACGGGTTCGTTTTGGTCCAAATAGTAAATTTAGGAGCCAAAAAATATTCGGAAAAAATTCGGTTCTCATTTGGTTTCCGTTCCGATTCTTTCGGCTTCTTTTTTTTTATACAATTATCGAGTGGTAAACACTATAAAAGTCATCAATCATGCCATTTGGTCCTTCTTCGGTATTTATGGTACAATTCGGGTAGTTTGGATTAATTATCGAGTATTTTGGGTAAATTATCGAACAGTTAAGATAATTTGGATAAAAATATCCATTAATTTGGATTATTTTAGATATTTCAAATTAAAATACGTGAATAATTCCAAATACTTTTGGATAATTCAGATACTTATTTAATAATTTGTTTTTTCAAATACTTAAGATACTTGTTACTTTGTTAGTAGAGTTTCCAATCATATATGTGTATATATTTAGTTATGTTAATATATATATACCCTACTATATTTGATGTCAAAAAAAATATATGGATACCCGCTCGTACGCGGTTCAATTTTTGATTCAGTTACTGTTATTTCAAAAATGGAAATACATAAACCATTCGGGTATTTGAAGGTTTCGGTCCTGTTCTGACTTCGGGATATTTCGATTTGATTCCGGTTCAAATCTTAGGTTCCTTTTTTTTTTTGCCCAGGCCTAGATACTCAAAGACGAACCAAGAAAAGTCGCTTGACTTTGAAATGAAGAATGAGAGAGTTTGCACAAACATTTAAGTTTTGAAATTCTACAACCTAAAGATTACACCCTCTAATAAGTGAGAGGTCAAGATCAAGAACGATCAATGTCATATTAACTCACTCAATCATCAGTTTGGAACCTCGGTGTCAGATTCGCTGTCGCTTCCAAATTCTTCATCATCATCTTCACCTTCAAAATCCTCATCATCCTCTCCTGGGAGAGAAGTGAAGAGATCTCTGATTTGGTTAGCAGTGTTGTTTGTGTAGTAACCTTGGGCCGCGTTAGTGTTTGGCTCATGGGGAAGGGACACAGGTGGTGCGGACACGGGTGGTGCCTGAATAACAACAGGCTTGTTGAGCCCATATCTAGCCTTTGGATCTTCCGCTGAGCCACCACCGAATGAGATGTTAGAATCTTGTGTTGTCATGGGGATCCCGAGTCTCTCCCTTCTTAGATTCTGCATCTGCTGATGCTGAGGTTCCTCCTTACCTGCCTCAAAAGTCCCTACCGTCACCTGAAAAAAAATATAAATAACAATGCATCAAAACAAGACAAAAAACCTGAGTCCATCAGAGAGATCAACACCTCATGTTGTATAAGTTAGTTACCTGAACAGGACCAGCGGCTAATAAGAGACCGGAGAGTCCACCACCAAAGACATGACCATCTGGTCCTGAAAGAGACACACTCATCCCTCCAGCTCTGCTTCGGATTCCTCCAGTCTCGCTTGTTATAAACGAACCCGTCAAAGAAAGAATCTCAAAATGACCCTGACCTCACCACAAAATTGTTAACTAAGTTTAGGGAAAAGAAAAAGCTTTAAAGGAATCCAAGAGAGAGGTAGAGAGCAGACCTCATAAGTGAGAGTACCAGCAGATGTAAAAGATTGACGAAGTGTAACACTGGAAACGGCACCGTTTCCTGAAAGAATGCAGATAGCACGAGAGCCTTGTTGAGAGAATGTCATTATCTTCATCGTCACATCCTGTTATGAATCAGTGATCCAAAAAGAGTTACAAATCTCGGAGACTCATTAAAGGATAACATATCCAAAATATGTAACTAAGGGTCTTAGTTGTTATCCATGTATATATTGTGCAATCACTACTCTAATGAAGTATCCAGTTCTATAAACCCTATATGGTATCAAAGTAAATCATCTCATAGAGATAATCTGTCAATATTAAGGTCACTAAACCGACTTGATGCTTATAAATATTCAGCAAATCACAAGTACAGAGACATACCTCGCCCACGTTTACTGTGAGCACATGAGGCGTAAAACTTGCACAGACAACTTCTGAAGTTCCTACAACTGTTAAGTAAACAGGAATAACAATTAAGGTATAAAAATTGAAATCTGACAAGTTGCTAGAACCAAAACAGCAAACAGTCCCACGTCAAAACCTTTATGCAGCAACTAGATTTAGTCACAGTGCTTATGCCACTGACTCATCAAAGAATGTTACTAGTTTACCGGACAGTAAAACTTCACGAGCTTTATTCAAAAAAAACCTTTTGTCCGTATTCAAACTTTTTTTCGTAAGTCAACCCAAAAGACAAAGAGATCCGATACGGCATTAAGATACATTAGAAGCAGCCACGTATTGATTCTGACAGAGACGTACAAAGATTCTTATAACCCAACAATTGTGAGATAATAGACATTACCAGGAGAACTGTTGTTGAACCCGAACATCTGAGGATTCGTGAGCCTGTTGTTGTTGCTGGGCGGGTCTACACGTGCTTGACCGCGTTCCCTTCCTCTTCCCTGCCCTCGTCCTCCTCGTTGCGGAGGAGCAAACCCGGTCGTCAACGGGACAGAGGAGGAGATCGGCATCGGAGAAAGAGTCACGGCTAGTGGGCCGTCGGGGTTATACTTTCTCGGTCTCCCTCTCTTCTTCATCTTCAACTCAGAAGAAGAATTCCCCACCGGCATTGTTAAGCTGAAAGGAGAAGCAGCGTTCTCAGGAGCTGTAGCAGCCACGGCGGAGGCAGATGCGGATGCGGCGTTGGTGTTGGGTAGTCCTGCCGGAAAAGGGTTAGGGTTCTCGGACCGTGGTGGGCCCATCTGGTAGACCCCACTATTAGGAGGAGGAGGAGGAGCTACATGTTGTTTCAGACCAAAACTGGTTATGTTGTTGTTGCTGTTGCTGCTGGTTCCTTCTCTCTCATCCATTAGATTCTGTAAGGAGAGAAACCGACAAGTAAGGAAAACACTCGAATCTTGCTGATCACGACAGATTCAAGCTTCTGAATTTAAAAGTACAGACAAGAGATACAAAGAGGGGAGAGATCCAGAGAGGTCGTAAGATTCAAAAGAGTAAAAAAAAAAAAAAAATGAAGTCAAGTGAAATTAAGTAAAACTTAGTCAAGAGAAAGATCAAAGTTTGTTCATGGCGGAATCTTAATTTCAGATGAAAACATTCATAATTACCAGCAAAATAAAATGGGATTTTTTTTGTCTTCGTCTTTTTTCTTTTCTACTGGTGGGTTAAGTTTGGGAGAGATTTATTTAGAGATGTTGATAAATGAAGGTTTTCAGAAGATAATGGAAAGATATATATGTAAAATGTGAAATAAATAATTCAAAGGAGTTTTAGTACATTGTATTTTGAATTTATAAATTTAAAGTTGGGAAAAAAAGGAAAGGGAAATACCAGAAATAAAAAAATGTATAAATTGGTAATAATGGATTTACTCTAGAAAATTTTCAAAATATTACCATCCACTCCTACCATTCTTGGAATTTGGGATACAGCTAAAGCTGAATTAATTTATTAAAATGGACAGGGGACAATTTTATAATTACTAGATTTTTTAACCGCGCTACGCGCGGATAAGATATTATATGTATTTCACAATTCTAAAAAATAATGTATAATATTGTATTATATTATTTAAATAATATAAAATAAGACTACATAACATAAATATATTTTTTATTTTTTCTTTGTGAAAATCATTACGTTGTTTGATTGTTGTACTTAATTCACATATTTGCATAGATATTTGTGATAGATGAATAACTATATTTTTATTATCAGTAAATAATATATATTTATTATATAATATAAGAAAAATGAAATTATTTACTTTTTAACAAACTTGTCTCATGTTGGGGACTCGGTTATAGACATATCATATTCGAATGAAACATTTTTACACTTATCAATCTTCTTAACAATTAAGAAACAAATCTGAATATCAAAACAATATCTCATACGATCTCTTTGTGGAATAACTGCTCTGAAGAAATTGAATTTATGCATCAAAAAAGACTGGAAATGGATGTGCATATGTGTTATCTAAGTCAGCTTTAAAAAAAACTATTTATAGTTCATATATCATTTACGTCCATCCTATTTTTTTGTCCATCATTTCTTAAACATCTTGAAATAAGTAATGCTAATTAATAATAAACTTTTTGCTCACAAAATAAAAATCAAATTTGTTTAATTATCGCTTAATTTGTCTAACTGATATATGTATTTCTCAATTCTAAAAAAATAATGTATAATATTGTATTACATTATTTAAAGAATATAAAATATGACTACATAACATAAATATACTTTTTAAATTTTCTTTATGAAAATCATTATGTTGTTTGATTGTTGTACTTGATTCACATATTTGCATAGATATTTGTGATAGAAGAATAACTATATTTTTATTATCAGTAAATAATATATATTGATTATATAATATCAGAAAAATAAAATTATTTACTTTTTAAACAAACTTGTTTCATGTTGGGGACTCGGTTATAGACATATCATATTCGAAGGAGACATTTTTACAGTTATCAATCTTCTTAACATTGAAAAAACAAATCTACATATCAAAACAATATCTCATATGATCTACTTGTGGAATAACTACTCTGAAGAAATTGAATTTAGGCATCAAAAAGGACTGGAAATGGATATGCAGATATGTTATCTAAGTCTGCTTCACAAAGTACTATTCATAGTTCATATATCATTAATGTACATCCTATTTTTTTGTCCACCATTTCTTAAACATCTTGAAATAACTGATGCTAATTAATAATAAACTTTTGCTGGAAAAAAAATCAAATTTGTCTTATTATCACTTAAATATTTTATTAATATGGTCTAAGAAGCTTTTAAGTGATATCATAGTTTAATTTATTAGTTTTTTTGTTACTTTTTAGAGGTTTTTGTATTTAAGATTTTTTTTCATATTAAACTTTTATTTCTTTCACAGAATTGATATATATATATATCATAAAAATTACCATCAAATCAGTTTTACTTATTTATTATTTTGTTTGAACGAAAATACACTTTTTAAATAATTTAATTTAAAATAAAATTATATATTAATTTGCTGTATTTTAACAATTTCATTGATTTAATTAATTTGCTTTGGTGGATAACTTAAAATGTTTTCATATGAATCTGGGAAAGCAAGCTTATGTTGTTATATTATATTTATTTTGTGTATATAGAATCTATATATAATGTTAGTTTAATAAAGAAAGAACATTATTTTTTTGTAACTTCAAAAAGATACATTATTACAATTTGAAATGAATCAAAATTGAATAAAATGGTAATTAAATATTTGTAAATCTAATTGTTTAGTTGGATTCTCATGAAAAAAAAAATCGATTGGTTAAACAAATGTTTTAAAAAAATTTGTGGTATTTTTTTGTCTATAAATTATAAAATTTATTGAATTAATATATTTAATTATTGCATCCTTAAATAATATTTTATTAAGACATTAGAAAAATATGTTTTGAGTTGTTTTGTCAAATTGTACAAAAATCTATGCTTTTTCATATTTGTAACTTCAAAAAGATACATTATGACAATTTGAAATTAATCAAAATTGAATAAAATGGTAATTAAATATTTGTAAATCTAATTATTTTTTTTATCTTGTTTAGTTGGATTCTCATGAAAAAAATCGATAGGTTAAATAAATGTTTCAAAATTTGTTGTGTTATTGTTTTGTCTATAAATTACAAAATTTATTGAATTAATATATTTAATTATTACACCCTTAAATAATATTTTATTAAGACATTAGAGAAGTATATTTTAATTGTTTCCTATGCTTTTTCATATTTGTCACGAAAATTTATATGTTAAACTTATTTTTACAAAATTCTTAACTTTGTCACGAAAACAAAAATCTATGCTTTTTCATATTTGTCAACGTTCTCACACTTTCTAAGAATATATTAGCTTAGTCACTTACTTATTTTTTTTTTACAAAACAAAGTATCGGAGTCTTGAAAGTTGAATTTATATTATTGTAAATGTACATAAGAGTTTGTGATTATATACTTAGTGGTTCTTGTATATGTGTCCAAGAATGTTTCAATGGCTTAGTGGTAACTGTCCTATATATATATCATACTAACCCGGGTTCGATTCTCACCTTCGCATTGTTTTTTTTATTTTTTACGAAAAGTAAATGAGATGACATGGCAATTTCGGGTTCTCTGATTGGTTGATTTTTCTATCCTATGTGGACACCCTCTCCACGGCTTATATCCCCCTTTTAGTATAGTATAGATATGCACTTGGACTTTATTTTCAGATTTTCATCCTATATCTACTTGTTTTTTTTTCCTAATCTAACTACATTGACTATTGACTATGGACTATTGACTATTGACCAAAAGAAAACCACATTGACTATAACCAAAACATGTTGACTAATCCAAATCTCAGCTAGAAAATTTTTATGCTCTTTTGTGACAGTTGTCAATGCTATTAGACCATGATTAACCCTAAATAACCCTTAATTTTTAAAAATATTTACAGTAATGCCATTGCTTTTTAATATTAATTAAAAATATATGGAAATTATTATTGTCTACCAAAATTCTAGGATCTTATCTATATATATAAAGAAATGTTCGCCTTTCTCCCGTGAAGCCACGTCATCAATTCGTGTGTTATGGGAGTGACACGTGTCCCATTTTATATTTAGGGCCAAAATAAATGAATGCAATTAAGGGTAACTGAACCCAGCACCTCTAGCACTGATAATTTCTCTTAGAACCACTAGGCTAAAGGCACATTTTATAAATATGTGGCTGCGAAAATACTTATTATCGTGTCAGCTGGAAGCCCATGCTTCTTCTGCTTGTGGCCAGGGCCGACACTGAACTGACGTCAAGATGAAGATCGTGAAGTTAAAAACTTTGCTCCAAACATTTTTGCAATGTTTCGAACTTTTATAACTTGATGCATATAATATATATCAAAATACATTTGTTGTAGACGCTTTTATTAGTTTTGCTTTTAAAAGAAGGTATTTACAGTTATAAATGTTTTGTGCCAGTGAAGTAATTGTTGAAAAATCTCTATACATATGTCATTTTAAAATAACACCCAACTTCTATATATAGTCAATACATATGTCCATGTTATATTCTAGACTAAATATTTTCTCTTTTAAAAATATAGAAAACAATTTTTTTAGTCTACAAGCAAATGTTGTAGAGCAAGTATGCATTATACAAAATAATATATATTTAAAATCCATACACAAAAACATAAAAGTTGTTATATGCCTCTTTCTGACACATGCACACTCCACTATGAATAAGAACTAAAAAAAAACAGTATTGTCATCAAACTTTATTACAAATCCACATTTGTACATCTATAATTATGAGTTGGACAATTAGTTAATTTGATACAATACCAAAGCAAGAATAATCGAAAAACAACTATACTACCGCATACTAATAAGTAACACATAACAGATAACATAATTCTTGAATCTTAAAACAAATTTCAATTCGAGCATTTAGTGAATATCAAATTAACTAATATCCCGCCCGTAGGGCGGACCGATCCTAGTTTACCTTAAATAAAAGTATATATGACCACTTAATTATTGCACCAGACTACAGACTACGGCTAAACAAACAAAGATAAAATTGTTAACCTTTATTATGTAAAAAATAAACTACAATATGAAAATTCTATACCAATTGACCTTCGTTTTTAATGAAAATGTTATTTTGAGCATTTCGATATAAATATTTAAAATAACGATAATTGTTAGTATATTGTAACAAATACTATACTACAATGTGAAGAATCATTTTTATGTTCAAATATAAACTATAAACCAAATCATATCTCTAAACCCTCTATTAAATTTCAATAATTAATAAATAGTAATAAAATATAATATCTTAGACAACAACTACTAATAGTAAGGTTTTACAATATTTGTTAGTGATATTATGTTTTTTCACCTAATACCTTAAATAAAAGCTGTTTTGTTATTGGTTTATATATAATTTACTTTTATACTAACCATATTTTGAATAATCATCCTAACAAAATTCTAACAAAACAAAAAAACAATTTAAATTTCAGTTATCAAGCCAGACTTTTATCTCCAATTTATGATTATTTTCACTTTGTTAAGATATTGTAGATGGCCAAAAAGGAGATATCAAAAATACTTCCAAATATAGAACTTTATTTATTTCGAAATAAAATGCAAACCTTACATAATTTTCATTAGATTTAGTTAATAAACATTAATCCGATTTTTATGAAAACATATCATTTGGTACATACTCTAATATACAGCCACTGGGTTTACAGATTTGATCCACATATGTAAAACACTAATCTATACAATATTAAAAGGGATATATGAGCTCTATTGAACCTATCCACGTCAGCCAATTAAATCAACCAATGATAGAAGACTATGCTGCCACGTCACCATAGTTTGTCGTATGAAAAGAGAATCTGAGCTTTTTGTTTTGTCTCCTAAATATTTATCATGGACCAAGTCAAGCCCAATTACGAAAACCCAATCTCAAATGCATCGATTGAATCTGTCTTTTCCACTTCGTCTTCTACATCTCAGTTCTGTAATCGTCGTTACCACCACCACCACCTGATCAATCTGAGCTCTTTAATCCCTCCTTGATAACGTTTCACCTCACTTTGATATTCCCATAAATCGATTCGTCTAAACCTAAAACCACCCGAAATCCAAAACATCCACTGAAAAGAACAGCTATGGCCTTTAAATCCACCGGAAAGTCTCCCGCCGCCGTTTATTTCAAGGACCAGCAGAATCTGAGCTACAATTTCGGTTGAACCGTTTCTGGGAGGCTAGATACATTGCAAATGGTGGGAGCTTTATTGGGTTAGAGCTACTCCTCATCAACAAAGAAGTTTGAGTGCTTATTGTGTTGTGCCAACGTGTTTACACTCCTGGCCTTTATATTTTCTTTGTTTTGAATTTTCAGAGTACTTGGATGAATCGATGTTAATACCAAAGAACACTTCTGTTCTAATTCATCAAGTCCCAGGACGGCCTCGCGTCAGACTTATCACTGCACAAGAGTACGTTCTCACAGATCTTTTGATTCCATCTGCTTTGTTCTCTTATTTAGCTATTTTATTGTAAGCTCAACAAAAATATGTTTAACTAAACATAAGTTTAAAGTGTGGCTATTGGTTAGAAGAAACACCTGGATTTTCATGTTAAATAATGCAATTATCTGAACGTTGCAGGCCTAGAGTCGAGAATAAAGTGGAACATGTTCAAGCTGAAACCATCAATTCTCATGTTGATCTGCCGCCTGCAGCAAAATATGTAAGTTGATTACAGTGAACATTTATATTGGCGTTGAGTGCACCCATTTTGACCCATTTTATAGCTAGAAAATTACTAATTTTCACCCATTTTCACATTCTAGATTGAATATGAGTTCGGGAATGATTTTTACTTCATCCCTGCTGTCCAAGGTGCACAGCATAATAATCCATGTCATGTTCTTGCACCAGCAGAAGAGAAAGTATATGAAGAAAGCTAACTTCAGGCCTCGATTGACACCCCGGCACTTGACTGGCAGAGGTAAGCCATCTTTGACAAATGGTGGACGTGAAAATGTTGATGTTTTTAGACATTTATCAACCCTTTTATTCTTATTAGATTTAATAGGCAATGTCAAGATAATTTTGGGGCAGGGAGAGGTTACATATAGGGTACGAATGTGGTTTTGGTAATCTCCGTATTCTTTATTATTATATTCTACAATGTTTTCATTAGCTTTTGTTTTGTTTTATTTGCATCAAGTTTTAAGATACTGAGATTCGTTTGTTTACTTGACTGGAATGGAAAGTAAAACTCCACCTCCGGGGTATATTTGCCATCGTTGTAATGTCGCTGGTATGTCAGCTTTGTTTAGAGTTACTTTAATTTTCTTACACTTTAGTAAATAGATAAAGGGTACTAAGATAATTTTTATTCACTGTATCAGGACATTGTATTCATCATTGCCCCACAAATGGTAACTCTAATTACAATGTTAAAAGAGTTAAACCACCTACTGGTATCCCCAAGTCCATGTTGGTGGCTCTTATTCATTGCCAAGTGGTGCAGTTGCAGCTCTTAAACCAAAATAGAAAGTTGTGTTTAGTCAGTATGTGAATGTTGTTATTTGGTCATATATTGAGTATAACTTAACTGCTTATGTGTCTTCAATGTATTCAGGGATGCTTTTGACAAGGAAATAGAGGGATTGCCTTCCACAACACGCTCTGTAGGAGAATTTACAAGCAGATGTTGTTTCCAGAGCTTCTGTGTGACAAGTGTAAGTACTCATAATTTGTTAAAAGTAATTCTCTTTAGACTGATCATAATTATATTCTTCATTTAATAAGTTATGTTGCTTTTGGTTGGTCATGCAGTTTCGGTATATGTTCTTTCTCTCAATTTTCGTGAATTCTTAAACCACAAAAAGCAAGGAGTAACTGGAGTCGAGGAAATGCTTAGTCATGTGATATAGAGTTCTTCTATACAATAGATAGTGAACATCACTAAAACCAAAGCAAGTATTTTGGATTGTTTTAAGGGTTATAGTTCTTTTATGTTTAGTTAAAGTGATCCATCTGAATCTATATATGATTGAACGTTGATGAATCTGATTCGTGCAACTCTCTATCATTTTATAGTTTCTCATATTTACTATCTATGTCCCAAAAAGCCACGATATACATGAGATCAGTAACAAAACGCTTCATTCACGGAGAAGGTTTTAGTATGCAACAGTATATTCAGGTTTGTTGTGTTGCTTTACTAAATTTCTTAAATTTGATTTAACAAAGGAATGAAGAAACTGAGAAAAAGAGTTGATATTGTACCAACTAATACATTTTAAGTTAGTACTATATATTTTAAAATTTAATCAGTCAATATTTGTAGAAAAACCCCATCTAATTTTCATATATGAGAAAGACATATTATCACATCATATCTAACTTTTAGACATGTAATAAAAATTAGTATTATAACCCAGAAATTAAATAATATTGTCTTCTCTTTAAGTGTGGATTTTAGAGATGCATCCCTTCTCAGGAAGTAACGCAAAAGATGGGACGTTTTGAACTCTCTCATAATAATTGTAAACATCAACACATAGATTCTAAGAACCTATTCTCTAATATCATTTTATAAGTACTTAATTGTTAGTAAAATGACACCATTTGATTATAAAACCAAAATATGAATCAATTTTAATTAACAATTTATTTTTACGAGAAACCAAATATATAAGATAAAAAGGTTTTGATAAAAAAAACGATAAAAAAGTAATTTGACCATAACTTAAGTTTAATTAAGTTTTATTCATTTCAGTTTTTCTCACTATTCCATACGTATATTTCAGATTTTTTCAATAAACTTTGATTTTAAATCATGGTTTATAATTTTATATTATGATCATAATATTTATGTATTATTATCAACTATAAAGATATTTGTTCAAACCCGGACGTAGCCCGGGAAAAACTCTAGTTATATTTTAATTTGTCTATATACCACATAAACAACCCACTAAAAGAATTTAAATAATTTGGATGCACTATTAGTCCTTTGGTTTTGGTTCGAGCATTTTAGTTTTTGGTGTTTTGATTCTAGAAATTTAGGAACAGTTCAAGTATTTACAACGTTTGGTGTTTTATTGGAAATTGGCTAATTTACAAAAAATAAATTGAGGCAAATTCAGTTCTGGTTCATTTAAAAAATATATATTTAATTTCGAAAACAAATCCGCATTTCAAATCTAGTTAATTTTAAATTTACTTTGTTTGTGTACCAAAACGTCGGGCTTCTTAATTTATTATAATTTTACTTTTTTGGCTTAAATGGAAATTGATAAAATACTAGTATTTAACTAGATTTTGAACGGTTTAACCCAAAAAGTAGATTTTGAACGGTTGACCAAAAAAAACTAGATATTAAACGTTGGATGACATATGTAACTCAGTCATTCATGAATACACATATTTTAACTTTTACTTTTCAAAAAATTGATAAAGATTCCTTTGTTTTTCATTTCTATGTTCCAAGATGTATTGATCAGTTGTTACATCATGACTATCTGTACTCTCAAAGTTAATCATATATATATTACAGCAGTTATACCAAAAAAAAAATTTCATAAAATATTTCAAAATGGATCTTCCTAAAATAAATATATTTTACAAGTTGCTTTTTTAATTAAGTCATCTTCACTGAACAAAAGGAATACAGTGACCTCTAATGAGACTCTAGATACTACTGACACTTGACCTCTAATGGGACTAAAGATTTTAACCGAACCAAACTTGCCGAACCGAAAAGTGTGGTTTTCGGCTAGGTTAGTTCGGAAGTTCGGTTTGGTAACAAAAAAATTGGTTTTCAGTTCGGTTCGATAATCGGTTAGTTCAGTTTTCTAAAAATAACTCAAACAGTACCAATTTTGACCAAAATTCCAAACATAACTAACCGAACAAATCAAAATGCAAACCGAACTAACCGAACTAACCAAAATCCGAATCGAAATTACCAAAATTAACCAAAATTTTCCAAATATTATTCAATTTAAACCAAAAATTTAATCGAATTAACCGCAAAACCGAAAACTTCGGTAAATTTTTTGAAACCGAACTATCTAAGAACCGAACTTAAACAAAAAAAAATTACTGTTCAATTTGGCGAAATTTTATCCGAACCGAACTAGCCGACCCTGCAGACCTAACAGTTGACCAACTGCGTGAAATTGCAGCAAAGAAGATGCCTGATTAGAATTGCACTAGCATTGTATCTGCTATGAGAACCATTGCAGGAACTGCACATGGGGATAACATTAGCTCTCCTCTTCTTGTTCCCAAAAGCAAATCAGCTTAGCTTTCTTGCAAGAAGCCTTCAGATTAGTTCGTGTCTGATAATGTTTTATGAAACTGATATAAACCGTCTTGTTACTTATAACTCAGTTTGATTATGTCATATGTATGGTGTTTCTATTTCTGAAAATTTTAGTTTCTAATGTACGAACATGACATCCCTTCACACTTGTCTCTTAACATTTCGTCATAGACAACCAAAACAACAAAAGAGATGTATCACTGTTGCGTCTCAAACTCCATAAAAGTTAAATAAAATCATTTAGACTGCAAATCTAAACAGAGAGCCCTCTCTCCTTATTGTAGAACAGTCACATCAAATCCTTCAAGATCATCAACATTTGCGACTAGATGTTCTTCTAGAAGGCTTGGCAGTGGACGCATAGAATAGCTGCTGTAAGAACATATTCAACAACATTGTTACATGAACATGAATAATACTGTTTCACCAACTGTTTTGTTTCTCTTTGAATCAAAAATTACATTGTACGTAAAAAAGCAGAAGTACAAGTGAGTGTACTGGGTTTACAAGTAACTAATAATCATATTGTAATAATTAAAAGTCCTTAAATCAGTTAATCCGTGGTATGAATAAAGATTTCTCTCTTCTAAGTGTATATTGATCTCTTTTGCTCCTAGATCAAGATTATGGTCTACTTCCTCCACCCTCCATATCTCTCCTTATAATCTCCAGCACCATCTCATTCCACGTATCCACCGGCCCGGGCATGCACCAGTGCAAGCAGTCTTGTGGCGGTGGCTGACCATCCGGTCCACGTTTCGTGATCTTCTTGGGGTCAGGACTTCTATACGGACCAGGATGACCATCGTGGCGATACCCGAAAGCCTCAGTGATATCCATCAGCTTCATCTTCTTCGATCTATTCCCGACCTTATCATCCTCCACAGCTCGTTGAAACCCCTTCGCTTGCTGCTCATACATTACCTCCGTGAACCCGTTTTTAACCAACTTCCCAGGAGAGAGAGGCTCTTCTTTACCCGTGCACGACCCGCCTGTGTTCCAAGCACCGCCTTCGTAATGATCAGGCGACCAAGTCCGCAAGATGGTCAGACCCTTGTAGCTTGGGTGTTTAGCTACTGCCTTCAAGATTGTCTCTACAGAGATCCCAAATGCTTCCACGTTGCTGACCTTTGCATGCTTAGTTTTGTCCGGCCACCATAACTGGCCTCCAACAATCTCGTCGTTTAAAATGTAGACAGACTGTTTAGCGAACCAGTGGCCTGATGAAAGCACAACAACGTCGAATTTCGGAAGAGCTTCCATTATACGCTCATCAGGTTGGTCGAGCTTGAGTTTAGTCACACCTTGTGGAGCAAAACTAAACGGTTCGTTGAACTGGTGGACGAGCCAAGATGACCACATCCGAGCTATCATCACTGATGATGACCTGAAATACCATCTCTGCATCTTCCGGTTCCCGCGGTTAACCGGAGTTTCTACCTTTAAAACAAAAAAAGGTTAATTCACAAACACAAAACAAGAAGAGAGACAAAGGGACACTAGTTACCTGCCAAAGAAGGCACATCATAGACTCCATCTGATTACGAGCAACGGAATCACCTATAAAAGCTAGTGTTTTGCCTCTCATTAGCTCTAGAAACTTCTTGGCATCGAACCGTGGAAGATCACACTGAGACGGTTTCCATCTCCAATTCTCATAGCTCTTGTCAGGTCTCCCATTGCCCTGACAGTTCTGCATCTGCGTCAGAAGAGGACAAGAGTTGTTCGTGTACAAAGGTCCCTTCGGATCATAGAACCAGTTACCACGAAACAGATCACATTCTGCAAAAAAAAAAAAACGGTAACTAACTTAGAAACTGAAGCTAATCATAAACCAAAAAAAATGTTACATAAATAAAAAGTTAGTACAAGACAACAACAACACCTGTTTCTACTGGATCTTCTTTTTCAACGGAAACATGATTTGTAGGAAGCGCCTCCGTACTCTCCTCTCTATGTTGTGTCAGCAACGGAGGTGAGTTAACTGTGGAATCAGGAGATGGGTTTGGATCAGAAGTATGTCTGCTGCTACTATGATGAAACTCGAGATGTTGAGTGGTCTCAGTTCCGTAGAGATAACCAGTAAGGGAAGAGCCAAGGGGATGTGATAAGAGAAGCAGAGAAGCGAAGATGATGAAGGATGTTAAGCCACCAATAGCAAACGCAATTGAAGGAATTTTCCGAGGATACACGCTTCTTGAAAGCCGAGGAGGAGATAAAGTCATTCTCTCTCTCTTCTGCATAAAAAAACAGAGACCGATCATAAAATCATTTTTGTTTCAAATCTGTAACATTTGTGTCGATCTTGATCTAGTTTGAGATCGGTTTGGGAAAGAAAGGAACCAAAAGTTAACTTACATGTGTAGAAACGAAATCTCGACGAGGAGGAAGAGAGATCGAAGAAGGCTTTTGCAGAGGATCTGGGAGTCAGTCTGAGAAACAGAGATTGGGAGAAGCGTGTGGAAACAGAGAGTACGAAATTTTGTTTTTCTAATTAATTGAAACTCGAATTACTAAAATAGCATTAAACCAAGTTTTGCTATTAAAAATTAGAAAATGGTACATGTTCTCAAGATTTAATCATAGTTAAATTATCTATGACTAGTAGTAAAGTCATACTTTGCTTGTTTAATAATACTAGGTTCGTGTCCGCGCTACGCGCGGATTATATGATTGTATATATTTTACAAAAAAATATTATGAAAATATGAATTTGTTTCACAAAAGCCCATAAAACTATAAATTATGATGTAAAAAGATGGAGATACATATTTTATTTTTTTATGGTAAATTTTGTTTTTAATTTTAACTTCAGAGTTTTCAATTTTAAAATATATATTTTTTCTCATTGACAATAAATAGAACACTCATTTTGTTTTTGTAATAAATAAGCATTATATACTCAAATTTTAGGAAGTTAGCAGTACAAACTTTTTTCTGCGCTTTTTACTTATTAATATTCTAAAATATTTAGTAGTTATATTATTTTTAATCAGTTTTGATTAAATATTTCTTTAGATAATTTCCTATTTATTTTTTGCTTTAAAGATAGAAAATATTTTGTTATATTTTATTTCTGTTTTATTATATAATAAGTTTATAATTTTCATTACATAAAATGAGTAGTAACTAACACAATAAAGATCAAAGAATATAGTTTATTTCTGAGTTTGTATGACAGTGTAATATTTTGAAAAATTAAGCATGATAAAAAAAAAACATAAAATCATTAACCATCTAAACCGACTCTTCTCTCCTACGTATTTTCTCTTTCTATTTCTCTCTACCATTTTTTTACAAATTTAATTTTCATTTTTTTTGTTATTTAACAAATAGACTCTAATATTTTTATATTCTATTTTTCTTTTTCCTAATTTCACTCTAAAGTTTTGAATAATTTATCAGAAATTATATTCAATAACCAAAAAAAAACTATTTTCACTAACTAATTGTATCACTCTCCCCTTCTTTTCCTCTCTCTTCCTATCTCTCTCTACTCTCTCTCTAGAAAACTAATTTTTTTTGGTTATTCCACAAATTAACCCTAATTTTATTGAAGTAAAATTTTACTGATGGTATTTGAAGCGAGTGCTACTTTTTTTGTAGTTTGTTAATTTTGGTTATGTTGAATGTAACTTAGTTACAACTTCTTTTCCTTTTGCCTTGCTACATTTTACTATTTGCTTAGAATATTTATGTTGGTCTTTATGTTGTCTATGCCTAACTCCGTTGAAATTAAATATTTATATTTAATACTTAATAATATAAATTAAGATTTCAAAAATACAACTAAAATAGAAACCAACTATGATTTTATATTTAACCAATTAGTTCTCTTGTATCTTGTATATTATGTGGACCATAAAACAACATTCAAGAATTTATTGGAAGACTAATTTTAACAACTTAATTTAACTATAATGTTTGTGTAAGGAAGATTTGGAGCACAACAGAAGAGGGAAAATAAACATTAAAGAAAAGAGCGGAGGACAGTAGACAACTTTAAAAGCCATAAAGAACTGATGGTGAAATGGTGGTCTTAGGCAGACATGGAATGTGTAGGTGGAGAGTTGGAGCAATTAGGTGATACGCTTGAAACAATTGGCTTCCTTCTCTTCGTTAGTGTCTTTGGTAAGTGTACTTGTCTCAGCAGATCTCTTTTCTACCTCATTTGGAGCTCACGACTTATATAGTTGCAAAGCTGTTGTGTCCATCCCCTTCGTTTATTGGATTGTCATTTACTGATTTGGAAGACGGAAGGTCTGCAGCGTAGTGACTGATGGTCTGTCTTTTGCAATGAAGTTGTAGCTAGTCAGATCCTGAATTTGTGTGTCTGGCCAATTGTATCCACCATACATTGTGGGACTGGGACCTCATGCTCATCACCCATGTATCCATTAGCCTAGGAATATAAAACAAAATGTGAGTGAGTTTAAATGGTTAGGGAGGTGAATGCTGTGGGAGAATAGGATCCCTCCAAGTAGGCATCCATTAATTCGGAAGCTTGTCTTCCCGTCAGCTCTTTACCCGTGACACCAAGCAGGACAACAGTAGTTGTGTCAACTGTCAACATTGCTGTAGAGCGATATTTCTACTCGATACCTAAAATTTTAAAACACACGTCATAATGTTTTCATTTAGAAACATACGCTAATAGACAGAGCTAACGCGTCATGTAATCTAAAAATAAAAATGATCAGATATTTGAAACAACACGTACAATAATTGGTAAACAGAATTTTTTTTGGTAAACCAAGACGGACGACCTAATGTTTAATTTTAAAACAAATACTAATATGCAGACCAAGCACTATTTGTAATTTAAATGCAAACATGACCTGTAATTTCAAAACCAGCACTAATAAGAAGAGGAAACATGATCTTTTTTTTTTTGTCAACAACATTACAGACTCATATTGACCATGTAAACCACACTGGGAGATGTTGATCCATGTGAACGACAAAAGACGTTTGTGTCCTGACACTGCGTGCTAGGTTATCCGCTTTTGTGTTTTGCGTTCTTGGAACATGAATTATCTCTGATCTTGTGAAACTCTCTTTCAGACTCTTAATATCTTCCAAATAACTTGCAAATGCTGGCCATTCTTCTGGTTCCGAAACCATCTTCACCAATTGAGAACAATCCGTTGCAAACGTAACCTGAAATTGTCGTAAGTTTCTCATACATTCCATAGCCCATAATAGAGCCTCCATCTCTGCATGCAAGGGAGTTAGAGTAGCCCGTACATTCCTTGCTCCCATTAGTCCCTCAAATCCTTCTAAAGTACTGAACCAACCCTGACCAGAGAAAATATCACCCTCCTTCCATGACCAGAGGAAACATGATCTGTAATCTAAAAACACAAAGACATCGGTATTTTGAAAATAAATACAAATTTTTTTTTTTGAAAAAGACGGCCTGTAATTTTAAAATAATCTCGACCTGTAGGTTTAAAGCCACACTAATAGGCAGAGAATGACATGTAAAACTACGTGATCCATCAATATTTGTTCAAATGATGAGACGAAGCTGATCTGGAAAGCCTGTAACCCAAGTAAGCTCATTGGTAGAGTTGCTTTCGTCTCACCCAAAATCGAATAAAACAGCTGCTTGACCCACGCCCGTTGATTTTGAGGAGTTTGACGCCATAGATGCGGTGGTTTAGTTTTCCTGGTCTATGAAATAGGTTGCGAAGCATAATGAAATTATATAGACTGAGGAGAGAAATTGAAGGGGTAATTGTCATGGTTGAAAAGTCGAAGAAAATATTGATGGATCACGTAGTTTAATATTGAAGAAGATCTATTTAAGTAGAGGAGGAGATGACTGGAGTTAAGCCGGAGATTCGAAACAGCGTAAACCTGTCGAAAAGAAGGGTTGAAGTTGACTAAAATGGGAAAAGAAGGTGAGTATTTACAATTGGATTTAAAATGGGCTCATAAAAGAAGAAAATTAATTAAACGATCAAGCAAATACTATCATATTTTGGCCCAATATTGAATAAAGGTGTTGACATGTCAAAATGATTGGGTAGGAATATTTTATCCTAGGTGGCATAGCTTAGGAACTTTCAATTTAGTTCCTTTTATATAGTAGTGATTAGGAAATGGCAAGCCGTTGTTTCTCCACTAATGTTTTGGTTGTAATATAAACCAGAGCTTGAACCACAAAGTCCGTGTGAGGGTGTTGGTATTTACTCTTATATAAATTATTTAATGATATTTTTAAATATATAGGTTATTAATGTAAGTTTTTATTTATTAAAATATAAAAATCCATTAATTTAATTAATTTCATATTAACTGAAATTATTATTTTAAATATTTAAATTATTTGAATATCTTTAGTCAACTATTTTATAAAATTAAATAATTTGAAAGAAAATTAATAAAAAAATTATTAAAAAATGAGACCTACTCGTTGACAAAAAAAAATGAATCTTATATTTTTTGGACACAAAATTAAATATTATGTTGTTAGAAAACATAGATAATAGTATAATATTTCCATAATTAATTTATAATAGAAGAGTGTATTTAATTTAAAATTGTACAAAAAAGATTGTGTCCATCAGAATGTTATGTGTTTACTTTACCCTTCCAAACAAAGGAGAGATCATGGTTAAGTAACGCAGTGGCTAATTCTAGGGTCAGTTTAGATAGGGGGCAAGCAGTGCGACCGTTTTGGACTCAATCCGTTGTTTTTATTTTTTAATAGATAAGAGTCCAATTTTTTTTATATTAAGAAGAAGAAAAAGGGTTTAATTTTTTTTATATGAAAATAATTTTTTGTATAAGTTTATTTTAAAAATAATTCTAGTATTTTGAAATAAATATATCTATCAGATTTTTTAAAGAAAATAATAATTTGAAAATTAAAGTTTTTTGGTTCCGGAACCCATGACACCATTGAGCCGGCATGCTCTAAATTTCTAATCTTAATTGACAATGCTAAGTTTTCAAGTCCAAATTCAACCTGATATACAACAGATTGTCTAAAATCTAATGTGCGAATCGTTTATTGATGAGAACAGTAAGGTTTAAACTTCGCACTTTCAAACCTAGATACAACGAAATTAGCTTGTTGAAGAACATACCAACTTGTTTTTCTTAATACATTTAAAACTTCAAGATCTATTCTATTAAACCAAAGTCAACCGGTTAAATCAGCTTACACGGAAGCATATCCAAACCAGGCATCAAATCTTTAATCCCGGTTCGGTTCGCGTATTCAAAACCGAAAATTGAATAAAAAACCCCCGTGCGGGGGTTAAGACGGACCCCTAGATTACTCAGTCGCTCGATTCAGCAGAGGAGGAGAAGTAACTAAAGGATGAGTTTCGCGGCCTTCAAGATGATGCATTGGCCCACCGGCGTCGAGAACTGCGCCTCCGGCTACATCACCCACTCCATCTCCGACACAACTCCGATGCAGATTCCCATCACCTCCGGCGACGACCTCGACCCCGATTGGCCCGCTCCCCCCAAGCGCGGCATCTGCGCCGTGCCTAACGTCGTCGTAACCGCCGCCAACGTCCTCGAGGTGTACGTGGTTAGGGTTCAGGAGGAAGGGAACGGTGCTAGCAGCCTGGAGCCGAGGGGGCAGAGGCTCGCCAAGCGCGGCGGCGTATTGGACGGCGTCTCCGGCGTTTCCCTCGAGCTCGTGTGCCATTACAGGCTCCACGGCAACGTTGAGTCGCTCGCGGTGCTTCCTATGGGAGGAGGGAACTCCACTAGGGGGAGGGATTCGATCGTGGTGACGTTCCGCGACGCGAAGATCTCGGTTCTTGAGTTTGATGATTCGATTCATAGTCTTCGATTGAAGTTAGTGAGAGTGTGAATTGCTTGATTTGCTTTTGGTAGAAAACTAATAATGGATGTGTTGTTTCGTTTTCAGCTCGATGCACTGTTTCGAGGGTCCGGATTGGCTTCATCTGAAAAGAGGAAGAGAGTCGTTTCCAAGAGGGCCTTTGGTGAAAGTGGATCCTCAAGGGAGGTGTGGAGGTGTTCTTGTTTACGGTTTGCAGCTGATCATACTCAAGGCTTCTCAGGTGTTTTTTTTTTGTTTGGCATCATATATTCAGTTTAGTTTGTGAAGTTTATTTTCTGTAAAGAGACTTATGCGTTGGTTTTCAGGTTGGTTCTGGACTAGTTGGGGACGATGATGCGTTCACTTCTGGTGGGACAATTTCTGCTCGAGTTGAATCATCTTACATAATCAACTTGCGTGATCTCGGAATGAAACACGTCAAAGATTTTGTTTTTCTACATGGTAAGTTACCAAGAAAGGTTTTTCCATGTTGATCCACCTTATTTTGAGTTCTCCTTGTATCTCTGAATATGTAGCTAATCATAATATATATGTTACTAACTTGTTGGTTTTAAATGCAATACGACATCAAACAACTTGCGTATTTCCTGTTTTTATCCAGCGTATGCATCTTGTCATGGGCAATTGTATCGTGGATTTGATTTTTTTAAGATATTCTGGTTTTCCAAATAGTCATAATGTGAATAAATTAAGTGGTCCTTCTCTTTCTAATTATTTGTGTGGCATCTTGTGTCTTGTTCAGGTTATATTGAGCCTGTAATTGTAATACTTCAGGAAGAAGAGCATACATGGGCTGGGAGAGTTTCATGGAAGCACCATACTTGCATGCTTTCTGCTCTTAGTATCAATACGACATTAAAACAACACCCAGTCATCTGGTCAGCTATTGTATGTTCCTGATTTGCCTCTTTTATGTTAAAATAATGTTTCTTCCTAAGAAGGCAAATATTTGAATATCTTTAGTAATCTATATTGTAAGCTGAAAGCAGAAACTGAAGTCATATCGAAAGATTATTGTATGCTCAATATTATTTCATGACTAGGCTTTTCAGTCAACTACCAAGAAAACAGAAACATGCATGTTGACTTTTCTTATTTGTTCTTTGTTTAGAATGCTCAAAGGTTTAGGAAAATATTCGTAGAATAACAAGCTTTTTTTATGCAAATCAGTACAATTGAACCTATTAAAAAATATCCTTTGTGCAAACTTTACTCCCAATCATACTTATTCCCATTCTCTTGGTATTTTCCAGAATCTGCCCCATGATGCCTACAAACTACTTGCAGTACCATCTCCGATCGGTGGTGTTCTTGTGTTGTGTGCAAATACAATCCATTATCATAGTCAGGTAATTTGATATTACTTAGCTTAATTTTTTCGAGGCTGAAGTCTACAATTACTTACACATCTGAGATACCATATTTTCTTGTAGTCAGCCTCCTGTGCTCTGGCACTGAACAATTATGCCTCCTCAGCTGATAGCAGGTGCAGTTTTCTTGCACACTCTCTACTCTTCGAAATTTGCCTTCTGCTTATGGATACAATCTTGTTGCCACAATCTTGGTTTAGAATCTTATAGCTTGTATTAGCAATTGTAAAAATCTGTTTATACTGTTAACCATATTTATTTTCTATTGTGTGTCTGTTTTCTTTCAGTCAAGAACTGCCTGCATCAAGTTTCAGTGTGGAACTCGATGCTGCCCATGGAACCTGGATATCGAACGATGTGGCTCTTTTGTCAACGAAGTCTGGGGAATTGTTGCTGCTGACTCTTATATATGATGGGCGGTAATATTTTTATTTTCTTTTTAAATTTCTGCTGAACCTTGTTTCGCTGCAACTTATTTTGTTTATAATATGTGAAACTCACTGCTATTTTCTTTCTTGAAGTGCTGTGCAGAGACTTGATCTTTCCAAATCAAAAGCCTCTGTGCTTGCTTCGGTTAGTCAACATCTTCTCTCAATATATTGGTGCTTCACTTTCGATCCAGTTCAATTAGAGAATCTCTAAGATGTAGTACCAAATTTCTTGCAGGACATTACTAGTGTTGGAAATTCCCTTTTCTTTTTAGGTAGCCGTTTGGGAGACAGTTTACTGGTTCAATATTCCTGTAGATCTGGACCCGCAGCATCCTTACCTGGGTTGAGAGATGAGGTGATAGGTCAATCCTTTTTAGGCTGGTCGGGGTATTAGTTAAATGCTTATCCGGAACTTGTAAATTTCTTGCTTATGCAGGATGAAGATATTGAAGGTGAGAGTCATCAAGCAAAACGTCTGCGGATGTCTTCTGATGCTTTTCAAGATACAGTTGGAAACGAGGAGCTTTCATTGTTTGGTTCAGCCCCAAATAACTCCGATTCATCACAGGTAGCAAGTTCTGCCTTGGCTAGAGTTTTGTAGAATATCCTCTTGAGTTGGGGTCTTTAACAGAACATTCTCCCTTTCGCCATCTGCATGTGCGTACAATAGCGCATAAATCAATTTAAAAAATAAGTCATGTTGAAAAGAAAATTAATGGTTTAGTTACTGAAGAAATAGTTTGCCTTTGCAAAACTGCAGCATGTATTATGTCAATAAGAGTTAGATAACCTATGTTCTCATTTCCATGAAGTTTCTCATGTTTACTTTTTCAATAAATGCAGAAATCATTTTCATTTGCAGTGAGAGATTCACTAGTTAATGTTGGTCCAGTGAAAGATTTTGCTTATGGCTTAAGGATAAATGCTGATGCAAACGCCACTGGGATTTCCAAACAGAGCAACTATGAATTGGTGAGCCGTTTGTTTAGTAGCTCTTATATAATACTAGCCGTGGAAGTGTTTTATATAAAACGTAACATTCTTAAGGTTGTCATTCAGAGACGTCTTTGTTCCACAACTTTTAGTGTCCACCTGCCTGCCTCGTATTTTGTCTATAAACTGAAAACGCCAGACTAAATATATGTATCTTGGCATTTAGGTGTGCTGTTCTGGTCATGGGAAGAATGGTGCTTTATCTGTTCTTCGGCAGTCAATTAGACCCGAAATGATTACTGAGGTATGCATATCCCAAATTGTTTCTGGTATATGAGATGAAGGGGGAAATATACTCCCATTACTATGGCTTGGACGTAATTTCGTATATACCTCTTTCAAAATTTGGATGCATTAGTTTATAGTAAACTCTGAACAGAAGGCTGTATTAGGACATTCTCGCGGGGTTATATCTTTCACAATTACTATCTACCACTGGAATATTTCTGTTTAGTAATAATCTGGAAAGAAAAGTAAAAAAAAAAATTATGTGCGAATGGCAAGTTAAAAGTGGATATTTGATCTTACTTAGTAATGCTATGTATGCGACCTGGTATCTTCGATCCGTAACCACGATATTCTGCATGATCTTGTGGGTAGGTTGAACTTGGAAGCTGCAAAGGAATATGGACAGTTTATCACAAGAGCTCCCGTGGTCATAATGTTGATTCTTCTAAAATGGCTGCTGATGAGGATGAATATCATGCCTATTTGATTATAAGTTTGGAGGCTCGCACTATGGTATATTTTACTTCTCTGTTTTGGTCGTACATCATTAGATCCTCCTATTGTCAATAGAAATACCTTCAATGTTTGGCTTTTCAGGTACTTGAAACTGCGGACCTTCTCACAGAAGTCACTGAGAGTGTTGACTATTATGTTCAGGGAAGAACAATTGCTGCTGGAAATTTGTTTGGAAGGTTAGCTGCCATAATATGTTTTTGCTGCATCTTGTGAGATGTGTTTCTTGTAGAAGCATATTTTTTCCTTTACATCTTTTATATTATTAACCCCATGTGCTGTCTACTAAGCTTTATCCATGGCTTCTTTCTAGTCATTGAACTGTGTCTACTACATGCAGCTGTAAGAGATAGTAAACGGTATTATAATAATTTCCATGTTTTTTTTCAGACGTCGGGTAATCCAGGTGTTTGAGCATGGTGCCCGTATACTGGATGGTTCTTTTATGAATCACGAATTAAACTTTGGAGCTTCTAATACAGAATCCAATTCTGGTTCTGAAAGTTCCACTGTGGCATCTGTTTCAATTGCCGATCCATATGTTTTACTTAGAATGACAGATGGCAGCATTCGCCTGCTTGTTGGAGGTATGTTAGGGAAATATTATCTTCTTATGCAAAAGTTGATCTTGTAGTCTATTATCTTGGGCATATTAACATGTTTTACTCAAGCAGTCTCATATGGAACTTTGAATTGCAGATCCTTCGACTTGCACAGTTTCTATAAGTACTCCATCTGTACTTGAAGGCTCTAAAAGGAAGGTATCGGCATGTACTTTGTACCATGATAAAGGACCAGAACCCTGGCTAAGGAAAGCTAGCACTGATGCATGGCTTTTGTCAGGAGTTGGAGAGGCTGTTGATAGTGCTGATGGTGGACCTCATGATCAGGGTGACATATACTGTGTCCTTTGCTACG
The DNA here is from genome assembly GCF_020379485.1 of Brassica napus. Classification (NCBI taxonomy): domain Eukaryota; kingdom Viridiplantae; phylum Streptophyta; class Magnoliopsida; order Brassicales; family Brassicaceae; genus Brassica; species Brassica napus. Next base: position 7,162,708 of record NC_063435.1, on the reverse strand, counting down.
AAAGTGGTGCCCTTGAGATATTTGATGTGCCTAGTTTCAATTGTGTTTTCTCTGTTGATAAATTTGCATCTGGAAGAAGCCACCTCTCTGATATGCCTATTCATGAGCTAGAGTATGAACTCAACAAAAAATCCCAGGATAATGTTTCTGCAAGGAATGAAGACATTGTGAAGACAAAGGTCGTTGAGTTAGCTATGCAAAGATGGTCTGGGCACCATACACGCCCATTTCTGTTTGCAGTTTTGGCTGATGGCACAATTCTTTGTTACCATGCTTACCTGTTTGAGGGTGTTGATGGTACCAACGCAGAGAATAGTGTTTCTTCAGAAAATCCTGCTGCTTTAAATTCCTCCAGCAGTTCTAAGCTTAGGAATCTGAGATTTCTCCGCATCCCCTTGGACACGTCTACGAGAGAGGAGACTTCAGACGGTGTTGCAGCTCAAAGAATTACCATGTTCAAGAATATTAGCGGTCACCAGGGATTTTTTCTTTCTGGCTCAAGACCAGGTTGGTGCATGTTGTTCAGAGAAAGACTTCGATTTCATTCACAGGTATGATACCCTCGCCGAAAAAGACAATTTTTGTGTTTTTGCGTCTAAAGCAAACAATGCTATGATTTCAATATTTTGGAGTTCTTAATTAACAATGATACGAAGCTTGTATGGCTTTTCTTGAGAAAGTTTCTCTATCTCATGCTATCACACTTTTTCAGCTGTGCGATGGATCAATTGTGGCTTTTACTGTGCTTCACAATGTGAATTGCAATCACGGATTCATATATGTCACGTCACAGGTTTAATAGTGTGTCTATGTCTCATTTATGTTGTTCTTTTCTATTCTTATTGTTGGCATGTAGGCTATGAATTCCTAAAAGATAACTCATCTCATATTGACATAAACCAGGGAGTTTTGAAGATTTGCCAATTACCTTCAGCACCAGTCTACGATAACTATTGGCCAGTGCAAAAGGTGAGTTCCATTTCATCGCTTACTGTTTCTGTATGTTAATAATAAGTATATGAGGACTGATAACGTTAATGCCTGATATTCCTGTCTAGATTCCTCTGAAGGCCACGCCTCACCAAGTTACTTACTACGCGGAGAAGAACTTGTACCCACTGATAGTATCATATCCGGTACGAATATTAGCAATGATAATATTATCTACATTTTTCTACCTAATCCGCATTGTATCTTTGGTAGCATTGGATGATTTCTATTTCTGTGGTTGAAATGGGACGATAAGGCATTTAGGCATCACAGGCAACATTAATCGGGATATTTAAATATTTCATAGGTTACCTAGGCAATGTGGCAACTTTCCTCAGCTCTCAATTTTACCTTTTTCAGCTATCTGGAATTTTCTTAATTTAAATTATCAATTTGCCCCTTCTAGAGCAGGCTTGAGAAAGGAAAACAGGTTTCAAGAGCTCTAAATTCAAATGGATGCCACTGTGAATTTCATTATGAATATCACATATACCGGTAGATTTTGGTTGGAGCAATATTATTATTTGCTTTGTTTGATAATTGAACACTTGAACTAATGCGTATTTATTTGTTTTCTTTTTGTTGAGAAGAAAGGAAGTTCTGTGTCGGTTATGTTTTACCTGCCTATTTATTCATTATTATTATTCTATCGTATTAATACAGGCAATATCGTTGGTCTCTCATTTTTGCAGGTCAGCAAGCCATTGCATCAAGTGCTTTCTTCCCTAGTTGATCAAGAAGCTGGGCAGCAGATTGACAACCATAATCTGAGCTCTGATGATCTCCAACGACCATACACCGTTGAGGAATTTGAAATCCGAATTTTGGAACCAGAAAGATCGGGTGGCCCTTGGGAAACTAAAACCACTATTCCAATGCAGAGCTCAGAACATGCACTCACTGTGCGAGTTGTCACACTTCTTGTAAGTTAGCTACTAAGCCTGCTAACTCATAATATTGTTCTCTGCCTCCATAAAGAATGTTAATTGAATAATATTGCTGGGAGCATATCTAGGGGTCAATCTAATAAATGTCCTTGATTAAAATGCAATAACCAAGGCTCATTTTCTTACTACCTGGCTGTTTCAGAATGCAAGCACAGCGGAGAATGAAACCCTTCTTGCCGTTGGAACTGCTTATGTCCAAGGGGAGGACGTTGCTGCAAGGGGCCGTGTGCTTCTTTTCTCTTTTGGAAGAAATGGCGATAATTCTCAAAATTTGGTATGTTTAGTTGGGCCTACAACTATAACCTTATTCATTTTCATCTTAGATGTTGGATTTGTTCTGAAGCCACTTTTTCAATTAGGTTACTGAAGTCTACTCAAAGGAACTAAAAGGAGTTGTATCAGCTGTAGCCTCCATTCAGGGTCATCTTCTAATATCATCTGGTCCTAAAGTCACCTTGCACAAATGGAATGGCACTGAATTAACTGGTGTTGCTTTCTTTGATCCACCGCTCTATGTAGTCAGCATGAATGTGGTACGTTTTTCTTTCCTGGCTTAGCTTGGTTCCTGTGGATGACTTTTCCTCTGCGTGATTTGGCTTTGTTGCACATGCTAATTTATCTTTCCTTGCACCACAGGTAAAGAATTTCATCCTCCTTGGTGATGTTCACAAAAGCGTATACTTTCTTAGCTGGAAAGAACAAGGGTCCCAACTTAGCTTACTAGCCAAAGATTTTGGATCCCTCGATTGTATGGCTTCAGAGTTTTTGATTGATGGAAGTACGCTAAGCCTGGCTGTCTCCGATCAGCAAAAAAATCTCCAGGTTAGCATCCCTCTTCTTATCGCTTTTAGTGTGTACGTGATGTGATCAGGCCTTGCTTATATGTACTTAATGGAAGATAGTGAAATACTCTTAAACTGACGGTGTACTGATCCCCAACAGATATTCTATTTCGCACCGAAGATGTCGGAGAGCTGGAAGGGTCAGAAACTTCTGTCAAGGGCGGAATTTCACGTGGGTGCGCATGTGACAAAGTTCCTGCGTCTGCAGATGGTTGAATCTCTCAGCGCGGATAAAAAAAGTCGATACGCTTCGTTATTTGGTACTCTAGACGGCAGTTTTGGTTGCATAGCTCCACTAGATGAGGTCACATTCCGTAGGTTACAGTCTCTCCAGAAAAAGCTAGTGGATGCTGTTCCTCATGTTGCCGGTCTGAACCCACGCTCTTTCCGTCAGTTCCGCTCGAGTGGTAAGGCTCGAAAACCTGGGCCTGACAGCATAATCGACTGCGAGCTACTCTGCCAGTAAGTTTTCTATATGTTCAACCATATGTTACTTGAAAACCGTATGATATCATATGATCATAGACGGAGATGATCCTAATGGTTTTTAAAATGTTTGCAGTTACGAGATGCTTCCACTAGAGGAGCAGCATGCACTTGCTCAGCAGATTGGGACAACCCGAGCTCAGATTTTTGCGAATCTAGTTGAGCTCTCTGTCGGAACCAGCTTCTTGTGAAGGTCAGATCGTAATGCGTCGTTGTTGTTCACCATGGACGACATGAAGACAAAAAAAGAAAGGCAGTCTTGCTTAATGTTGTACAGAAGCTGTATCGTATGGTAACTGTCATGAACGTTGATGTTTAAGTTACATTTAGATTATGTTAAGAAGATTCTTCTCCAAACTCTTTGTTTGTTTCATGTCTACATTGAATACCTTAAGATCTAGACAGTATCTTAATTACACAACTTTGTTTAGTTTTGAGTATTATAAAATTCGGTCGGTTTACCAATGAAAATGTCATTAAAAACAGTGAAAATAGCGAGACAGTGGAGATTATAAAATGGTAAAAAGCTTTTAAGTGTGTGAAGAAGCAAATGGGCAGGCTTGATGATTATTGTGTCCAGCACACAAATAGCAAACACGTGCGCATACTCACCACTCCACGCTCAAAAGAGATAAGCCAAATGGTACAACAAAGTAGATGAGTCTTTAGTTTTCAAAACACAATCATAGTAACATGTCGTTGTCTCTTTCTGCCCCCTATCTTGCTTTCTTTCAAATGTCTACCAAAGTAATAGCATTTTTACTTACTTTCTCTGTATCTTTTACTCTTTGTCTTTGAGAATCTATTTTGTTATTGAAATTTTATGTTTTGAGAAAGTTTTCGATCAATTCACAAACCCACTTCGCGGTGGGAATTTGTAAACTTCGCCCCTTTCAAATATCCCACTACTCAAAAAAGAGACAGAGAGAAGTCAAAGTGCGAAATAAGTGTTTGACATAATAATATGTCAAGCACCATTATGTATTCATAACCACAAATTTAGGGATACATTGGCAACAGATTAGTGACTCAAATTATTAATAATTATTGTTTATAAATTATATACATTAAATGTTGTCACCCGACTTGATATTTTCATAGGAAAATGTCTCATCACATCATATGTGTACTTAAGTGCAAATTTTATGCGGTATGAAATTTAAAAGCATCCTTGTTTTGTTGGGTTTTTAATTTGGGTCTTCAGAAATTGTATCTGAAGAGATTTAATTTGAGAAAAGTTGTTTTAAGATTCTGTTAAGTAACAGGAAAATGGTGGTGTTGTAAGAAACTTTCTAACGGTGAAACAAAACTCAGAGACAACATCCAATTGTCAGTTATTTTTTAAGCAATATCCACTTTTACTTGTCGCTAAGTTTTCACACACGAAAGGTTCACATGACAACATTTGCGAATAATTAAAAGTTTGAGAAGAAGAAGAAAAAGAACTGAAAAGCAAATGATTGGAGTCAGAAGGAGAATGTTGGTGAAATGCTTAGCAGCGTGGCTGAGTGTGTACTGTTGCAAGTCAGCGATTTCCTCCTTTCTCATAGATCACTTTATGATTGGACTCCTGCTTCTGTTTCACTTCTTATTTTCCTCATTTCTTCTCTTTATGTTAATGCGTAAATAATTTCGAAATTTTTTTATTGCATAATTTATTTGTGTGTGTGGGGGTTTCTAGTTTATTCATGACTGGACATGGAAATGATTAAGAAAAATTAACCAAAATACGAAATAATAAATAAACTGGATGCAAACCAAAACACTTTTTTACAATAAGAATAATAGCACACTTTTTGTAAATATTTTCACAATTAGTATAGTATTATATAACTAGAGTAATTACATATTCTATTGAATAAACTAGAAACACACACAAAAATATTTTATGTAATAATAAGAATGTATGCAAGAAATGAACGTAAACATTGATTCAAGAAGACATTTTTTTTCTTTTCTTTCGTGGAAAAGTATGCCTATAAGTGAATTTAACATGTAAATTAGATTTTCATCAGCGATTTTCTTTATTGAATAAATATTATAAATTTTACATAATATATATATTTTAATTTTTTACATAGTTTACAATTAAATTTATATAGATTATTTATTTTAACTAGGTTCACAAGTGTGATAAATTTTTGGGATTGAAAATAAAGTGCCATGTATTATATAAAACGAAGATTTAATAGCTATGTTAAATTTTTCCCTTACTTTCTCTGGAGACCCTAAACCATTCATGCATCTTGGTTCTTCTTTTCTCTCACTCTGTGAATGTATCTTGCATTTTTTCTGGTGTGTGCGATTCTTCTGTTTGGTGCTTTATCGTGGTAAATCTGTTAGACAAATATCAACGGTCGACATGGATTTTCTATTTGAGATTTATCTTCGGTGAGATTTTCGGCTTTACGGTTTGCTCTTTTGTATTATGTGTGTAAGTTGGTTAGTTATTTCACCGGACGTATTTAGGTTTTGGTTTAGATGGTTTTAATTTTTTGTACTTTAAAAACAAAATTTCAAAAGTCCACGAAAATAAAAAATCTTTGTAAAAAAAGAATTTTACATTTAGTATTCTACGCTGAACTGCATTCTCAAATAAAACACAATTTTGACGTGTTTTAAAAGTTGTTATATGATAATTGATTTTTTGAATTTTATTTATGTGTCATCACCACATTCATTTTCAGTAAAAAAAAATGACATGACTTAATGATAATGATGACTTATCTTAACTCTTATTATGGCATGTCAAATTGCATTCATGAAATTTTACATTTTTGGTAAGATTCTTTAAATATAACAATAACTTATATGTATCACATTAATGAAATTTTAAAATAATATCATAATTATAAATATATAATTCTTTTACATTAACTTAGAAAAAATAAAAATATGCAAAAATTTTGGATTTTATCAAAATAAATTGTGAATATATTTGTTAACTAAATGTTCGGATTATGCTTTTATTCATTAATTGGTATGAAAAATTAATCAAATTACCAAATTACTAAATTATGTTTGTTGAACGAATTTTAGTCTACTTATTGAGTTAATTAATAAATTGCTTTATATCACATAAATGTAGATGTAATTCATAATTTATTAAGTTAATTAATAAATTAATTTAATATTTTTATATGTTTTAACAAAAACTAAAATTTATACATTTATACATGTATATAAATATTAAGATAAACGTAATCATAAATATAAATATAATATAAAATAAGCAAAAATTATTTTATAGCTTAAATTTAAGGAAATCTAAAAGTAAAAATAAAAATTTATAAGCCAAAAATATAACTTATGAAAGCTTATTTATATTTATAGTGAAAAAATCTAAAAGGTTTTAAAAACATTAAAATATGAATTTTAACTTTAGAAAATATTTTGTTTTTATAAATTTATTATTACCGTTCATGACGGAGAAAACCTTCTAGTTTAATATTTTTAAAGAAAACCGCTTAATATGTAATTTATATACAAAACAAATATCTATCTATATAGTATATATATGGCAGACAAATTACTTGAGATCATAAATAAAGGTCTTACAAATCGTGAAGCGGGTCAAAGCATACGAAAACCCCATCGTAGGATGCGTCGTCAAATCTCATAAACTAACTCTCTCACGAAGCTTCCTTCACGTTCAACTCCATAATTTCAAAGTATGAATACATTCAATTAACCATTTATGTCACATTTTGTAAATAGATAAATCATCCAAGTGGTATATCTCTAGACATATGTTGATTTCCATGCTAATTTTACGGGATGTCTCTTACTCCAATCACTACAAATCCCGGTGCATCAGCATGATTAATACAATTGATTTGATTTACAAAAATATGTCATGTAAATATTAAAATGTTTGAGTTAAATTGCCTGCTTGTTCCTCTTAACAACTGGCCTAAGACACAATCAGACACTAGCTATAAGAAAGTAGTCAATTTTAAACGAAAAATACCACAAAATTTTGTTGTTATTTTGCATCGAATTCCAACAAATTAATGAAGTAAAATAAATCATTATAAAATAACAATTGAGTATTTTGACGCAAAATGATGGCTGTAGCGACATATGAACGAAACAGTTACGTTATTGTAAATCAACAAGGATATACCAACAAACTATTTCCTTCTACTTTGCAACGAAATGTACAACGGGTTACAAAGTAGATGAACATGTGGATGACGATCCTAGGGCGCAATGCGCAATGAGAATGTTGCGTTCTGTGAGAAAGGATGGGTGCAATGCGCAATGAGAATGTTGTATTCTGTGGAAAAAGATGAATTATAATATTTTGGTTGTGGTATATATTAAAAAATTTAAAAGAATTTATTTGATCACTTATGTTCCAAGTGAAATTATCTTTTCGGGTACATATTTAGAGATAACTCTAGAGTTAAGTGTGTTTCAGCTGGAATAGTTAAAGAATGTGTGACCTATTTGCGTTATTGCGCGAGTGACGCCAAAGAAATGGCGATTTAGGATCAGTAAACAAACATTCCAAGCCTCCAAAAATGAAACCATCACTTATAGCACGTGATAGGACCCATGGAACGAGTGAGCGGGCGTAGGAGGCCTATGGACGATCAATGCGTTACAAGAATTGTAACATCTCGATTGGTGGTATATGTGGAATGGCATAATATAATTGATTTGGCTACCTATGTTATCAAAGTGCACTTACCTTTTCGAACACTTCTCCACAAAGAACTCTAGAGTTAAATGGTTTTTGAGCTGGAGTAGTAGAAGGATGAGTGACATGTCGAGAATTATTCGCGATATTTGTGCGAGTGAGGCTAAAACACGTAAAAATTGATGTGGTGATTGCATGGTCTGTAAACAAAGCTTTTGTCTATGAAAAATTAACGCTCGCATGGGATGGAGCCCATGGATCGAATTTGGCGGGTGTGTAAATTATTAGTCGTGGATGATTGGGGAGTTACAAGTGGTATCAGAGACGAATCCCGACAGAGTCATGTGTGGGTTTACACTAATATGAGTTATGATCCTGAGACGTAATGTGGACACTATGTGAGAAGTAGTGAATTGTAACATCTCAGTTTGCGGTATATTGGAATGGTTTAAAGGAATTGATTTGGCTACCTATGTCATCAAAGTGTATTTATCTTTTCGATCACTTGTCCAGAGAGAGTTCGAGAGTTAAGTGTGCTTGAGTCAGAATAATGAAAAGATAAATAACCTATCAGTAAGTATTTTGCGATATCGTCTGAGTGAATACAAAACATAGAAAAATTAATTATTATGTGATGATTGAAGGATCAGTAAAAATATCTTTCAAGGTTTTGAAAAATTAACGTTACGGCCACCACGCCTTATAATACCCATAGATTGAGTAAAGAATGTAGAAAATTCTTTAACCGTGGACAGTCAAGGTATTACAAAAATACAAATCGAAGTTAGAGAGTTTAGAACGTCTAAGTTAGAAGTTAATGTAAATAAAGAATATAAACCATCTGTGTTTAGAATGTCTAAGTCTAAGTTTGACATTCTATTCTAGGCAAAGGATTGAATCTTGAAGCTTTTCCAAATTGCCACCTGTGTTGTAGAAGATTTATCAATAAACTATTTTTACGACTCTCGCGAAACACTTGGCTGAGTTGCTTAGGTTTATTTTATTTTAATATTGTTTGTCTTGTTATTTGCATATGTAGGACTAGAGGTGGACGTTCGGATATCCATTCAGGTTTGGATCGTGCATTTTGAATTTTTGGGTATTTCGGTATAGAGGTATAGAACCGTTCGGTTATTTCTACATTTCGAGCCGGATTCAGGTATTTTAAGTTCGGGTTCAGCTATTTCGGGTCGGGTTCAGATATTTATATTTTGAAGAAAAAAAGAAATTTTTCATTGTTTAAATTTTATGTATTTAAAATATATACTTTTAACTTAATTGGTTTAATAATTTTTAATATATTAAACTATTTATAGGTTTGAAGATAAAATTTTAAAAATAGAAAGACACTAATGTAGTTGTTATTTTAAATTTTTTGATGCAACGTTTGTTAATGTAAGAAACAAGAGGTTAATATGTATTTTAAGTGAATTACAAAAAAAAAATTCCATAATTATATGTATATTATCTGATTTTGAGCCATATGCAAAATCTATAAATATTTTGAATAAAATTACATAAGTAAACTAGAAATATAGGATCAAGTATTCATATGTTCGGTTATCTTCAGATATTATCCGTTCGGGTTTGGATATCCAATCTATCATAATTCAATATCCGTTCGGATATTTTACTACTTCAGTTCAGATTTTTTGGGTTGGGTTCGAATACAGTTTCGGATATCGGGTAAAATAGCTACCCCTATACAGGACTCTGTGTGTGTGTTATTTTTGAAGATGCCCAAAAGGAGAAAAAAATATGAAAAGCAGATATATAGGTTTTTATGAGGCATTGTTAGTCTATATTTGGATGAAGTTTAAATCACAAAATAGTCTATTTTAGTAGTTTATGTAATAGAACAAATTACTAAATGACAGTGTTTAAGCTTTCGTATTAACAAATAAGTATTTGCTAATGTATAGCTCTAATATAATTGTTTTCCATCTCGTTACTTAGCAATAATAACTATGCGTATGAATAACATATGTTTTGAACTCGTTTATTTCGTTTATTGAAAACATGCAGTTGGAGTGTCTTTTTTTTAAAAGTTCGTTAGCCTTCGTCTAACTGGAATCATCAAGGTAAGAAAAAAAAATCATCAAGGTAAGTATGCAAAATAAAAATTTATATGCCGCGGAAATATTTTCTTAATATTCAAATACGTATATAATAAGATTTTATTTTTGACCAAACAAAACAGATGTTCAGATTTTATCTCAGAGGTTCTAAAAACGAAAGAGTAAATGATAAAGGCATGGTAAAGATGTTCTTGCCTCATAGTTTAACGACAACACATCTCTTCCTCGCAAATGGTTGTTTTGCCATTGGTTGGCATTCGCATGCACCCCCAACTTATTTTAGTTATCATTGTCGTTAATATAATAAACTATAACTCTAATTATGATTACTAGATTCCGGTCCGTGCTACGCACGGATAACATGATTAAATAAGTTATATTATATGTTTAGCTAGTTTTTGAAATGCTTTAATGGTTTTAAATAAGGTGTGAGTAAATAATATTATTAGTTTGAATAATTGTAAATGACAACTGTTAAGAATAATTTTTTTATATATATATGAAAGGGAGTTTATGGTGAAATATTATCCAATGGAGTTTGTATCATAAGATGATATGCCGATTACTTTTCCTTTTTAATAACAGCAAGTTTGAATAAAATATATTTATATGAAAATATGTCAAAAAATATGAAAAATAATATATTTGGTAGTAGGTAATCATATTTTCTATATTGTTGATTGTTGTTGATTTGAGCCTATGTGTAGCCATGCATTCATTTGGAGGGTAGAAGTTTATTCTTCTTTTGGAATCGTTGTATGATATCAATGTTGTCGTCAAAGTAGAAGCAGAAACGTGTTCCTGGTGTTGTGGTGAGTAATAATTTCCCTTTAATAGTGAAATGTTTCTAAGCAATAAGTTTGACATAATCCTTATATTTAGTATATTACCTTCATACAACCCTGGACTGACTATATGGACTTACTATATGGGACAAAGAGGCCGGTATATGTATGAAGGGTTGGTAGCTCTAATTTGGACTGTATGAAAGGCAGATCCTGAAGGTGTTAAAGAAGCAATTAGTTTGCTTGATTTTTAAATACATACTACATCTCGACCCGTACAACCGCATAGTTGTTATTTTCATTTTTATACACATAATTATTTATTTTACATGGTTAACTGTAATATTTAACATATTACAAATTGTTTAATATAACATTTTAAAACACAACAGTTTTATAGTTCACATGCACATGCACATGCAGTAACTTAATTTATATGTTTTGAATTTTCAGTGATAGCATATATTAAATCATCTGATATTAAATTCTAAATTGAAAAATCTTATTGATTAAGGATCAAAAATTTAATTGGAAATTATTATATTAAATTAGTATCATAAATTTAGTAAAATATTGTACATGATATTAGTTATAATTAAAAAATTAATTAGATATTTTAAAAGTTTGTTTTAGTTAAAATGAAATATATATAGTTAATTTTCAAATAAACATGAAATTGACTAAAAAATTAATTTTTGCTGAAGTGAAAAATGAAATATACATTTATTTTAAACAAATATTTGTTTGTTATAGAATATTCAAATAACTGAAATATTTATACAAAAAATAATTTAAACAATTTTCTAAGGGTGATCCAAATTTAAAAAAAAATCACACATGAATTAAGTCATGACTTCTATTTTAATAGTATAGATTGATCGATATCGGTTTATAGTATACGTAGATATAGTTGACATGATTAAACTGTAATTCAGGTTGCGGTAGCGCTATTGTGAGGATATTATCCTGTCGTAGAAGGTTTATACATTGAAGACTGAGGGAGAGTAAAAATTGTCACAGCTTTAAAAAGAAAATAGTTCGACAGAAGAAATAATTAATTGTTCAAAGAAAATAGAGAAGATTTGTATAAAGAAGAGAAGATCATATTTTGTCTTCATTCATTAATTATTTGTCTCTGTTTTAAGGATAATAAGGAACAGGTGAACGTAAGAAGTTTTATAAATGCATAACCAAGACTCGGGTGCAAAAACAAACCACTCTAAAGAAGAAAGCCAATAGCACACTGTCAGAAGGAAACAAAACGACAAAGCGAAAAAAAAAGACTGTTATTAGAAAAGCATGCTGGCTGGGCAGTCTGTACCAACCATTGATTGAGTGACATGAGTGCAGGATGATCAACCATTACGCCTAATGCGTTTTGGTTTCTTCTCCTCGTCAGTTGCTGAGCTGGGATGACTGTTTGCATAGGAAAGCCCTCCACCACTGCTCTTAGTCACCACTGAGCTATCCACTTCACTGGCTGTGTGGTTGTTTTGGCTCGAAGAAATAGGCATGGGAGGCATCTCAAGTGGGCGATCCTTAGGTGGTAAGACTGCAGGGGAGACTATTTTTGTGACAGTCAAGGATAGTCTGTTCGATGTTCATAAGGATAGTCTGCAGCTTGGTCCCATAGGTAGACGTTCATAACGGGACCACTGAAGTTTAAAATATAGCGTATGTTAAAATCAGAAAGTAATTGTCGATGGATCATATTACTAAGAGAAAATATATTGATTAGTTGAAAAACAACCACTTACTCTTTAAGCTGCAGGTGGACCATAATTTTCTGTGAAGTTGAGCCATCCTTGGTGCGTAAAACGGGACGTTGATGGAGAGCCTGGCCGTCCAACCAACTTAAGGTAACCAACAACATCTACAACACACACACATAATTACTCAAAATATCCACTCTTTGGTTTAATTAGCAAACTCTGAACTTATCAACGTAAAAGTGAGAAATATTGACTAAAAAAACTATAGTGGTGGTCTGCAAGAATCAAATTTTGAATTGACCTTTGCTGGTTTTTTAAGACTCTTTTAATTTTTCTTTTACTTGCTAAAAGCAGCAGATAGTTTTAATTAGTCAGAAAATTTTAGAAGTTTAAACTTGAGAAAAACTCATCTAAATCTTACCATAAAGATCCCCTCTAAGATCGCAGTTGGCTTCAAAATCTGGAAAGGAATGGATCCTGAAGCACTGAGACGGAATGCCTTCAATGTTTTCTTCAAGCTTTGACAGGATAGAGGTATGTGTGATACAAATAACCAGCTTCTGGTCAGCCACACCGTACATCACCTTGCTGTTGGATGCAAAGAAGTTTGTCAAAGTGTAGATGCTTCCACGTTTGAGCTGTAATACGGTTTTGAGCAATGAACCACTGGGCGACAGTGCCCTAGAGATCAGATAAAAAAAGATTAATTCAGCTGAATATGTAAAAGTATGGTGTGATAATTCATATTGTTGTCTCTAACAAATATATATATGCAGAAGACACAGTGATGAACATTGTATAGATAGATATTGAGCACATTAATTAAAAGAGGTATGTTCTGTTAGTGATGAAATAAATAGTCAGAGGAAGTCGAAAGAAAGAAGGATGAGACAGTGACACATACTTGTTCATTAATCATCAGCATCTCAATCCCGATAAGGATGCCTCCTTTGGCATGTTTGCGAGCTTCCCAGAAATGGATTAGCCGAAACTGCAACTTTGAATCACCTGGTCCTGCTGAAACTTGCGTAAAGAAAAGTGGAGAAGGAGCTTGAGCGATGGTGACTGAAGTTTGGTTTACCATGGTGCTAGGAATGGATTTAAGGATCTGAGCATAGATTGTTGTGTTGGGGTATATATATGGAGTTTGAAGAGGGAACATAGAGAGTTGGGATGTCTTTCGTCTGAGTGAGTAATTAGGGTATCTTGAAGAGGCATCAATATCTTCAAGAGTATGCAAGGATGTGGAGAGTTAAACGATGTGTTGAATTGTGTTGTATTGAAGTGCATTGAAGTTCCACCATTGTCGCCGGAAGCGTATGACCTGAGGAGTTGGAGAGACGACAGAGATGACTTTAGGTGATTAGGTTAACGGGGATAGCGATAGAAGGAATGTTGGGCCACTTAAGGCGAAAACATAACAAATGGGCTCGGTATTTTTATGAAATTGGATGGTTTGAGGCCTGTAAAACAAAAACTTAACATGTCTAAATGATTGGTTCTAAATATTTTGTCTTATGTGGCATGTCTAAGAAGCTCTTAAAATAGTCCCTTTTATATAGTGGGATGGTAATGCTCTTGGTACGCCTTTATTTGCTCCACATGCGCTTACTCTATAATTCATTTTCCAGCGTAATTTATTCAAAGAATGTCTCAGTAAAAGATCGTCTACACTTAAAAAGCATTCCTTGTAATTTAAAATATTGAGCAAGTCTAAATAAAAACGAAACTGCATTTTCATGGAAAGGTGAAAGTTATGAGATAAATGTCAATTGATAAAAAAGGTAAGTAGGAGTACTTAAAATTTTATATACAGAAAAATTATATTCCTTCCGTTTCATATTTTAATTGTCATTTTACACTTGATCATACAGATTAAAAATATATTTAATTTATATATTTACTAATTAAAAACATCATTATCACACCTAACGATATTTCAACAAATAGACAAATATATTAGAATATAAAGTCAATAAATTTTATATTTGAAATTATAAAGAGATATTTATTTTGAAACGAAAATTTTACTGTACAACGACAACTAAACTGAAACGGAATTAGTACAAAATTTAATATTCTTTTTTTATTCATGGGTTTTTACAATGTTCATGTTTTTATTCTATCTTTGACCACAGAAGATTATATATCTATGTAAAAACAAAGAAATTTGGTAAAATATTGGTCATTTAATCTATTGTGTACGTATAGAGAATGGAAGAATCATAATGAATAGATTAAGAATTTTGCTGAAGAGGACTCCTCTAACATTCATTCCAAAGTTCCAATCATTTAAATAATGTAAACGAATATCAGAATACATTATTTCACAATTCGAATACCAAAACTTATTCCTTTTTTAAATAATCCTAAAGTGTAATGATGGGTAGAACACCCCACGAGCCATTCACACATCAACTTTATCATTCCCCTAGAAGAAGAAAACTATAGCTTATATCTTAAATCTCATAACCTCCCTCCCACTCACTCCATCAAATCAAATCATTCACTTTGCTTTGCCTCTCCAATGGCTCTCGAAACTTTCCTAATAAAACTCAAAAACGCCATTTCCTCCAAACCCACTTCTCACCGACCAACCCGATCAACATCTCCTCCGACCACCACCACTTCCTCCGTCGGAGTTTTATCGTTCGAGGTGGCACGTCTCATGACCAAACTCCTCCACCTCACTCACTCTCTCACCGACTCCAACCTCCTTAGTCTACGCGACCACTCTCTGTCCTTAGAAGGTCTCACCAAGATCGTCACGGCCGACGAAACCTTCCACCTCAGCCTCGTCTGTGCTGAGCTCGCTGACAGTCTCGCCCACACTGCTGATTCTGTTTCCCGGCTGAGCCTCCGTTGCACCACCCCGAGCCTCCGCTCTTTCCACCGCTTGTTCCATGAGTTCGCCGACATGGGTCGTGACCCTCACGGATGGGTCATCAGCTGTAAAGATACTGACTCTAAAAACAAGAAAATCGAAAGGTAAAGAAACTTCTTTGCACTTAACATTTAAAAACACGAGTCTTATTGAGTTTGTTAATGGAAACAGATACGTGAGCGTGACGACAGCTTTGTATAGAGAGATGGAAGAGATGACGAGTTTGGAGAACTCCCTGAGAAAACACAGCTCACAGATTGGGATCGAATACGAAGAAGACAACAAGAAAGTGATGGATCTACAGCAAAAGATTGAGAGACAGAGACAACACGTGAAGTATCTGAAAGACAGATCTCTATGGAACAAAAGCTTCGACACGGTCGTGTTGATCCTCGCCAGATCGGTGTTCACCGCACTCGCGAGGCTCAAAACCGTCTTCTCCTCCGCCGCAGCAGCATCAAGCTCCCCAACCGTCGTGTCTTTTCTCCCACGATCTCTCTCTTCCTCCTCTTCATCGATGAACCTCGTCCACCCCAGCCCAAACGACGACGAGAGGCTCAAAACGGCGTCGTCCTCTACGTTTCTTGAAGAAAGCGCGAGACTCTTGAAACCGCCGGAGACGACTCTTGGCGGGTCCGGCGCGGCGCTTCACTACGCGAATCTGATCGTCGTGATGGAGAAGATGATAAAGCAACCGCAGCTGGTGGGTCTCGACGCGAGAGACGATCTGTACTCGATGTTGCCGGCGAGCGTGAGGTCGTCGCTCAGGTCGAGGCTAAAAGGAGTTGGGTTCACGGCGGACGGTGGCCTAGCGGTGGAGTGGAAAGCGGCGTTAGGGAGGATCTTACGGTGGTTGTTACCGTTGGCGCAGAATATGATAAGGTGGCAGAGCGAGAGAAGCTTCGAGCAGAGACACGTGGCAACGGCGGTGAATAGTCAGAACAGAGTGATGTTGGTTCAGACACTTGTGTTTGCGGATAAAGTTAAGACAGAAGCAGCCATTACAGAGCTTCTTGTTGGTTTGAATTATATTTGGAGATTTGAAAGAGAGATGACTGCTAAAGCTCTGTTCAATCTGCAGTCTCCTCCTAATCACAGCTAATTTTACTGTAGAGTTTTTGTTTGTTTGCTTTTTGGTGGGTTATTTTTGGTTTCTTCTTCTTGGTTTAATTTGATAATACGCATTATGGAAAAATGAAAAAGTTATTTGGGTGGGGTTATTTTCTTGACATTTGAGAAATTATATAAAAAGTTTGTAAACAATGTAGATATTGGAATGAGTTTGAGTGATTATTTTCTTATTATATGTATTCGTTAAAGACTTAGTACAGGCTAATGCTCTGAGCTCTCAAAGACTCAACTCATAAGACATGCAAATTTGAATGAAACATGCTTTTGGAATGAAATATTTGGAGTATAATTTATAAACCGGGTGCTTAGGTTATTTTGTTTTTCGCATATATGTATGTCACTAATAGTGTTGTTGATATAGGCCAAATTTACATCTATAAAAATGTGTTACTTGAAGACGATTATAAGAAACTCATCTAGTTTATGTAATCTACATTACTGATTTTTTTTTATGAATAATATAAATTTAAAATTTAGAAAAAGTCGAATAATCAAATATGTAATATTTTTTATAAAAACCAAAATATGACGGGTACATCTAAGCATTTTAAATATATTTTTTAAAACTATATAATTTATCCGTTTGTGTGTTATATGTATGAAAACAGTGAAATGTTTAAGAAATTGGAAAACATGATTGGAATTATATATTTATTTATTCTAAGTTTTTCTTTCATATTTAAAAATTCTCCGAGAACCATAAATGAAAGAATTTAGTAGGCATACATTTTAAATCTCCTAGAGAAAGTTGTTTGCTTTGCTCTGTTAGTTGGAAGAGCCGAAATTTAAACGAAAAATACATATTTTGATGAAATGAATCTAGAGAATAGAATTAGATGTCGAATATATCTAGTGCACCTAGAATACTTTACCTTTAAAGTTTGTTTGACTTTACAATTTAAAAGTACTAATCATTTAACAATAGCCAGATCGGTGCAACTCATGCGAGATATTAAGAGTCAACTAAGTTCTGTGTTTTCATTATCTTTTAAATTAGAATGTTTCAGAGAAATATAGACGCACCAACTGTTGGACCCAGATCCCGCGTCCAACCGTTGGGTTTTGGTTAAACTAACTTGTGGGTTGATGATGAGAATGAATATGCAAGAGGCTTTGGATTACTATGATCATAATAAATTCACAAAAAAATTGATGAAATGATTTGAAAAAAATACTAGAAAATTGGTTATAAATAAATAGATAAATGTATCGGTTCCAAGCTCATGTTTAGTCAGAGCATGTAGGGAAGGCCGGCGGCTCTAAACATCAACAATGCACCACCCAATGTTTTAGTGCTAAAAAAAGTGTATCCTAATGTTACTGAACCCCCAATCCTCAGATACTCCATGATGATCTCTTAAGATCCATCTTCCTACAACTTAGCCCGTATTTAAATCATAGGCAGCATCACTGTTACACTTATACATCGAACAGATAATATCCAGTCCGGCAAGGTGCTGGACTAATCGCTGCCTGATGAAGATTTATGGAAATAAAAATTCTTTCATCACTGATAGTAAATGTGATCGATTCATTGGTCCACAGTGATTTTAGGTGTTGCATTAAAACACCTCCAAATGTTAGACAAGGAAGAGTCTTTTCATTGCAGAAAATAAGAAATGATGATAAGCTAAACGGATTTATTGTGAGATTTAAGTATAATTTAAATTATGATAAAAGGCAGCATGAAATGAATCTATAAAAATTTGGTGACATGACAGTGATGACACCAAATGGTTTAGGTGACATTCGTACAAAATAGTTTGCTCTAATCCAATAACGCATGCTTTAAACCAAAAGCCGTTTGGCTTTACTAAACACATCTCATTGACTTAATAAACACTTGCACAAACAATACTTACTTTATAAATAAACCAGACCACAAGTAAAAAGAGAAGAGCAAATGTCACAAATGGAACCCAAAGAAACAGAGACACCACCACAACCTAGAAAACAACCGAGGCAGCATCCTTCTGTGCCGTTCGTTTGGGAAGAACGGCCTGGCTTACCAAAGAAGAACTGGCAACCTTCACTAGCCACTTTCGTGCCTTCTGCTCCTCCGCTTCCGCCACCTATCCCTGTCCCGGTTAAGCTTGTCACCTCCGTTCCTTTCTGTTGGGAAAAGACCCCTGGAGAAGTGCTACTAAAGCTTCCACAACCACCGTCGGAAACCTCCAAGACTCCTCCATTACCACCTCCGGTCCCAGTTCCAGTTAAGCTGGTTACGTCCGTTCCTTTCTGTTGGGAAGAGACTCCTGGAAAACCGGCTCCTTCTTCCGCAAATGACCCACCTAAGCTTCCACAACCACCATCGAAAACCGTCACGGCTCCTTCATTACCACCGCCAGTTCCAGTTCCGGTTAAGCTGGTTACATCGGTTCCATTCCATTGGGAAGAAACTCCTGGACAACCATACCCTTGCTTTGTTGATTTCAACCCACCTGACCCCTTGGACCAACCGCTGTACGGTTGCGAGGCTGAAACCAGCAGTGATTGCTTCAGCTCTGTGCCGATATCAGGTGCTTTTACAATGGATGAATTTGATGACAACCTGAACAGGGAGACGTGCTCGATGCCAACATCGCCAGCCTATGATACTGATGACAGTACGAGCAGTTACATGACGGGAGCTTCCAGTCTCGTGGGAGCTTCGTTCTTGGAAGAGCTGTTTCCACGTCTTCCACAGGAGAAGGTCGAAGCTGCTGATTCTCACCATGTTCAGGTTACTACAGCTTCTAATGACATCAACTTTGGCTTTCCTGTGAGGGCGCAATATACACTCCGGGAGTTAATAATGATGAGCCGAAGGAGGAGTTACATGAGAGAGCACAATCCTTCCATGGTAGAAGGACGTGAGTGGAGAAGACACCAACGAAGGCTGAAGCTACTTTAGAATAAAACACTTAACAATTTGTATCAAGAAACAGAACTTGTCGCAAAGTTCTCTTTTCATAGAAGTAGAAACTTGTTTTGATACAAACAGAGCATGAGTTTGAATGCAAACTCTTTTCTTCTGCAAACAATAAAGTTACATCTTCTAATTCATTCCTATCTTCCAAACATCTAAAGAACTAACTTGCGAAAAGAATGTGTAACAATGGCTTACTAACCCAAAATCTGGCTTGCTGGCCTCAAGATGTGGATGATTCAGCAAGCAGTTTGATCCGTTCCATGATCACTGGGATGTCTTCATCAGCCAAAGCCGTAAAACAGCACCTGAACCAACCCGGTTCTATACAATAACAAGCTGTTCCAGGAGTGGCATTAATCTTAGCAACACTCAGTAGCTTCTCAAACAACTCGAGTTCCCCTTTCTCGCTGTAAGATGTCAGTAAACTGCTCATGTCAACCCAACAATACAACCCACCACCACTCTCAGCACACGGAATCCCTAACTGCTTCAAACCTTCCACAAAGAGAAAATGCTTATCTCTGATCCTCTGCCTGTGGGCCGCCATGTATTCCTCGATAAACCTTGTATCCGACAGCAGAGAGATGAGTATCCTCTGGACTGGAACAGGCATAGAACAAAATCTCATCAGCTTCTTGGCCGCGCTTACAACGTCTTCATGAAAGGAATAGATGACTCCAGTTCTAAAACCGGGAAGGGAAAGGTCTTTAGACAAGCCGTAGATGATATGAACCCTACTCTTATCGAAATCCCCCGAGGCAGCTACCTCCGCCATGCTAACAAACTCCTTGTCCCCGTAAACAGAACCGGCGAATATCTCGTCAGAGATGACGTGGATGTTCTTCTCTTGAGCAAAGCTCAAAATAGCGTGTAGCGTCTCTCTCGACAGTATGTTGCCAACAGGGTTTGAAGGGTTCGAAAAGAGGATGCCGGAAACCTTACTCCCTCGCTTTCTAGCTTGAGACAAAGCTTGTTCAAGCGCGGAAACCGTTACAGTGAAATTGTCGGAGCTACGGCAGTGTACTGGTATAAGCTCGACTCCTGTCCTGAACTTAATATCTCTGTCAAATCTGCAAAAATTTAGTTTCTTTTAGTTACATTGGCACAGAAAGATAGAATCAATCATTAAAAAAGTTACCCTGGATAATAAGGGGAGGGAATGAGAAAAGCGTTTCCATGATCAGCCAAGCAGAAGGCCAATACTTCAACAGCAGGAGTCCCACCGGCTGTGATCACCATGTTTGAAGGGTCAAAGGACACGTTGCCTCCCATTATGCGTGACATGAAATCAGCAAAAGCCTGCAAATATCAAAACATAAGATAAAGAAAGTAGAGCTCTCTCTCTCCAAGCTTCTGATTCATATAACAACAACACATACCACTCTGACCTCTAGCAACCCTTCGAAAGGTTGATACATGGCGATGCTACTGACATCGAATCCACCATCAACATCAGATTGCATCATCAACGACTCCATCAAGTTCTCAGACATCCATCTCTGAAGCAAGTCAAAGCACAGCTACAAAAACACAAACCAAAATCATCTCAGATGAAACATTCGCCTCAAAATATCTAAATCTTTATTAAATCGTCTATTATCCCCAATTTTTTTTTTTAATTAAATAGTCTATTATATCCCGAAAATCTCACAGTGCTCTCAGCCAAACCAAGCTGGATAATCCCATCCCTATTAGTAACCCGATGGTACGGATCGGTCTTGACTCTGTCCAACCCTATATAGTACGGCGAATCGGGAGGCTTGGCGAGAGGAGCCGCTCTGGAGGAGACTCGGACACGTCCGATGGAGTTCCCGCGGGTGAAGAGGCTGGAGCGAGACGAGGTCCTCGGTAACTCCGTCGAGTCGGAATCAGGAGGAGGGGGAGAACGGCGTCGTTTGAGGTAGAGCTGGAGGAAGTAGAAGAGGCAGCAAGGGATGAGAGAGCCGACGAAGAGGCCTCCGCGGCCTTGAACCACTCCCTGGAGAGGAACTATCAGCCTCATCGCCAACTGATTCGAGCCGTTCCTTGAGGGTAACGATGACGTGTCAAGTGTGAGAGTTCTTAATTTCCTTTGGGAGTTGAGTTGATATTAGTAATTTTGTCTGATGTCAAAAAAAAAAAAAGTAATTTTGTCTTTACTTGAATACTCTTTCATACAATTTGGAATATGGTTATTTTATCCGAATTTGGTTCAAGTATTTTATATATAAATTATTTAAATTTATCTTTTTTTTTTTTTTTTTGGCTCAACTTCAACTTTATATTAACCAAAGAGTAGTACATGATTTCAACCACAAGGATTTAACCACACTTACAAACAAAGTGATCTAGTACCACCCAGGAACACATAGATGGATCCTACGCTACCCGATCTTCTACTTTGTTGTAATTCTACCCAATGAGAACAAGTCTCCTCCACGACCCGAAGAGAACTGTCTCTTAAACCCCTACAATTCGACCATACAAGTGAACGAAACATGAAACCGAGCTTAACTAAACCTTATCAGGATTAAACATTAACACCAAGCATTGGTCTCCAAAACATTAGAATGCAGCACTCGGACCAGTACGTCAACACCAAATGGCGCATCTCCTAACTCGATTCAGTATCATCGATCTCAGTTCCTCACTTCTTAGCCAGAAAAACGGCATATAACCGTACTGAAAAGGCGGATTTAACGAGAGCAGGACATGGTCGGAACAGCATCTTCTAGCTTCAAATGGCGTGAAACCCTACCACCGGACATAAACGCAGAGTCGCCGCCGGTGCTGGGAAGTAAGGCCCCACCGTGTACTACCGCTAGACTCCCTTCACCGGTTGACTACGCCGATGTAGAAGAGCCAAGCCACACGTCACCTCCGAGAACCGGAGAAACAGAACCATCTTCCGCCGTTTTTCAACCGCACCTCCGTTTGGCTCACCACTGCTCAGCAAGGTAGATCCAAGGCGGAGATGGACCCCCACTGGACCACGCGCCATCGTCATGGAGGAAACGCCGTAGATCTGAAAACTTGAAAATTAGATCTGGCGGTTTCTCCTATCCTAAAAGCCGACCTCCCTTGCATCCGTCGCTCCATAGTCTCACCGCTTTTCCAGAATCACCTTCTTATCTCCTTTAACCACCATAGGTTTCAGGTGAAGAGAGATAACTCCAGAATCGCCAGTATATCGGACAAGGTTTGAGCAGATAGCATGAGAGGCAAATAAAAAGGAGATTAAGGGAAGAATGGAGGACCTCCGGTACCGGCGTGGTGCCGGACCGGAGAAGAAAGCTTTATGTCGATGGAGTTTTGAGAGAAGGTAGGGGAGGCGGAGAGAGAGAGGTTTTTAATAAAGAAAAAAACAGCTTTAATAAAGAAAAAAACAGCTTTATTTAAATTTATCTTAATACCTCCCAGATATATATATTTAAACTATTTCATATTTTATTTAAAAGTACCAAAAAGTAGTTGAATTATCCAAAAATAAATAATGCTTCCATAGTTATTTTTGTAGTTTTGAATATGTAAATTAATAGTCAAAACCTTTTTAACTGAAAACTAATCAATGATTGTACATCGTATATTTTGATTATTTTCTTAGGCAATATTAAACTATTAACAATTATTCTTTTTTTTTGTCAGCCTTTTAACAATTATTCAAATTAATGGAAATAAACTTACACAATATCTTCATCATTATACAAGAACCGTCAATCGTGAAAATTCATAATAACGTTGTTATACACAAATCCTCTTAAAACAGATACTAGATTTTGATCCGCGCTTAGAAAGCACGGATTTATTTTTGAAATTAAATAAATTCTTCTTATATAAGAGATAATGTATAGGTTTGAGTACATTTACCTGAGTACACTAAACCGTACCAAACTGGGAAAAAAACTCAAAATTAAGCTGAATTTCATAAATAATCGAGCATAGAAAAAATAGAAACCAAAGTAAGGACCAAATGAGTACTTAAAATTTTAAAATACAAATTATATACCTATTAAACATAACTAAACCATTAAAAATTTATACTATTAATAGAATTATATGTGGTAATGATCATATTTGAATAATTTATCATATATTCATATGAATTTATTGTTAGAGCAATTATATAATAGATTATGAGAAAATAATAAATGAATTTATTTAAATTATGTAAAGTATTTATATAGTTAGAGAAATATAAGTTAAAACCAAATAAATAGTTAAGTTTAATGAAATGGTCCAACAACCTTATAGATTTTTTAGGAGTGATTCTCTTTTAATAGTATAGATTTTATGTGGTAATGATCACATTTGAATAATTTATCATATATTCATATGAATTTATTGTTAGAGCAATTATATAATAGATTATGAGAAAATAATAAATGAATTTATTTAAATTATGTAAAGTATTTATATAGTTAAAGAAATATAAGTTAAAACCAAATAAATAGTTAAGTTTAATGAAATGGTTCAACAACCTTGTTTAATTAGATTTTTTAGGAGTGATTCCCTTTTAATAGTATCTATACTATTAAAGCAAAATCCCTCATAGGATTCTGCTCTTATTTTGTTAGATATTTACAATAGTGTGCCACTCATAAATTTTTGTTTAATATAATTAATTATATTGCCTTAAACACTTTAACTCACTAAAAGAATATTCCTAAATAATGGCTATAACCGATTGTTCATTAACCGTAAAATCTCAACATAATTATTCATTAATTAAACAAATGCCTAATAATTCACACACCTATTATCAAGATCTCATGTCCACATATAAGAAAATAATACATTACTACCAATAGAAAAATGGGTCCTAATCAAAACATTTGTTACGGGTGTATATTACTTAATTACTTACTAGATTTTGACCCGCGCAGGCGCGCGGGTGTATATTTTGAAAATATGTTAATATTTGTTTTTCATGTAATTATTAGGATTTGGAAAAATGAATCCGAGGAATATAACCGATACCGATCCAAAAATATAGTACCAAACCCGAACATAAATTGATTAAATATTCTAATTATTCAAAATTTTGTTATTTAGAGAACCGAATCTGATCCGAACCGAAGTATTTGGGTATCCGAATTTATCTAAAAATAGATTTATATACTTATATATATATTAATTATTTTTAGATTTAACGTATATAAAACATCGAAAATGATACTTTTAAATTGGTTTAAATACTTGAAAATATATATAGATAGTCAAAAGTAAATATCTGAAATAGTTAAAGTATACTCAAATCACCAAAAATACTTAAAATAATTATTAATTCCGTATCCAAAATTTTAAATCAAGCCAATTGATATGTTAAACTTAAGTATTATGACATATATTATTCAAATTTATATGTAATATATTATTTTATTTATACATTTTGAGAAATTTAAAATATATAATGATTTAAGACTTTAAAAATAATTTAAATTAGTTATCCAAACCCGCAAAGATCCAAATCGAACTCAAACCAAAATTTAGAAACATTCTAATAAGGCTGAAATCTTTGACCCTGAAAACCCGAAATACAAACCGATCAGAACCAAACCCGTATGGGTACCCAAAAGCCCATCCCTAGTCATTATTATATATCGTATTTTATCATCATATAATTAATCATATTTTATATGTACCATCATATAAGTAATCATATAATTAATAGTATTTTATACATACCATCATATAAATAATTACATATATTATATTTTTAAGATTTAATATGAAATATAAAAACCATAATTTGAGTTGGTATTTCAAATTGGGCTTTGTATTATATTTTTCTTATATATATTGACAATATTTTTTATAATGGTTATTGAAAAATAGTTTAGTAAAAATCCATTTTTGAATATATGTATATTTTTGAATCAATTTTTGATATAAATCAAATTTGAATTATTATTTTGATTTGAAATATGTATATAAAGTTTAAATTTTGTTTTATGGTTAGTTTAGAAAAAAAAAATTTAGGCAATTAGATTAACCCATTTTGGTATATTTTAAAAGTGGCCTAGATAACTTTCAATTTTTTTAAAAAACATAAGCCCATTACTTTTTTTCTTAATACTACTATCTTTGTTTTCAAACAAAAATATTTTTTTTTTAAAGACTGTAATCCATGTTTCCAAACACTCCAAATTTTTTAATAGTTATATTCAAGTCTCCAAACACTCCAATTTTGTACTTGAGTTTTAATAAGATAGATGTTATAACTAACTGCATCATAAAAGTCAAAACATTTGTTACGGGTGTATATTACACATATTTTACTATAATAATTATTATTTTTCTTTCATGTATAACAATTAGTTATTATAGACATAGAGTGAAATAACATATTATTTTGTATACATATTATATTACACTGTATGTATACGGATGTTAGATGTTACTTTTAATTGAATTGTATTTTATCTTATTTAATTAGCTGAATTATTTGAAATTTAAGAAAAATCTATTACTTTGAAAATATACTTCCATGTATTCATCTGAATTGTTGTTATATTAAACTTGGTCACAAAACATTTCGATCATTCAAAATAAAATAATTAAAAAGGACTCCTACATATTAATTCTAAGATTGCATTTTAATAAAAATATTTAAATTAAGACGGATTGAACCAACATTTTAACACAAGTTTTATTATAAAATAAATATCTAAACTGATTAATAAAAGGTATGAGTTATTAAAACAAAATCAATGAAAAAATTAAATAAATAAATTACTTATAATACGGTTTTGAATAATTTTAAATTTACTAAATTGTAGTTCACCTAAGAAAAAAGCATAATAAATAGTACATATAATTTTTTATAACTAAATACAAACCTAAAAGAAACAAATTATATAAATTATAATTTTGTTACATAAAAATATTTAAACTAAAATTCAATCCCGCGCTTTCAAAGCGCGGGTCAAAATCTAGTAGATACTTATTATCGGTTATAGACTTGTACATATAATATTTTCACAATTTGTAACAGGTTAATAATTCAATTCAATTATTATAGTTAAAAATAAATATATAAAAAACTGGTTTGGAACTCATTTCAATTGGGGTTAAATCCAGAACCAATTCATTGGTGTAATAATTTAAGATCTGTTCGAGTATTTAATCTAGGTCCAATTCTTCGGATCATGATACTTTGCCAGTCCTAATCAAAATCACTTGAAGAGCATACAAACATTTATCCATATCTTTATGGAAGGAAGCATTGAAAACAGTACAATGAGCATTTTAACCATTACATATATTGTTCCATAAGATGGTAAAAAATCTTTTGAAAATCAAATGGATACATATCAGACCGCTTGATCGGCGCTGCTGCTGCTGTGCCAACCTTTGGTACAAGGAGGTATCTCCATGAACTCGTCGAACTCTTTCACGTGAACATCGCAACACTTCCACTGCACAACAACAACAACAACAACAACAACAAACACAATCAAAAACAGTTTAAAGAGAAGAGTGTTTCGAGGAAAAGAAAAGTGTTAAAAACGCACCCCTCTCAGTCTGTCGTGGAAGACCGCAGGACCTGGATGATAGCTACAAGCAGTCTCGTGATTGTCTCTCTCCTTGAATGTTTTGCCACACCCCTTGTTTTTGCACACTTGCGGTTGATTAATGTCTATAACAACCTTTTTAACCGGAGCTGGGGCTAACGACTCAGTCTTTTCTCCTTGCACTTGTACTGGTGTGTTCAGGGCCTGCTGACTAGTCTGTTCTTTGGGCTGGGAGCCTGTGTGGTTAGGGACAAAAAGTTTAGAGATTCTGTTGAAAAGAATATGGAAAACAGAGAGAGAGCGGAGATACAAACCATGGTCTGAGCAGAAGAAGCCTTGGCGGCATCTGGAGCAAGAGTCTTTTGTTGCAGCATTACCATGTGGAGATGAAGTAGGAACCGTGACAGGCTGCCTTGGAGCCGGTTTGGCCAAAACTGGTTTCTCAGTTGTGTGTTTACCTGTCTTACATCTTTATTTGCAAAAAACAAACAAAAAGTATCAGTGTGTCTGCGATCAACCACAACACAAAGACATACATGGGGTTATTATATATGATGATGATGTTATTATTACCCAGGAATTTCCAAGAACAAAGTGAAATCGTGACTTCTTTGCTTGCAGCAGCTCCATTCTTTCATTCCGTCGTGAAAAAATGGCTGCACGTATGAATATTTCTAGCTTTAACTCTCCGAGGAGATGAGTGTAACAAAATAATAACTAGAGTAAATTTGACTTACTCCCTGCTTGGTGTCGACAGCAAAAAGCCAAGCCAAGCCAGACCGGAAAAAAAAGTGTGGTAAATGAATATGTAAAGATACAAAGAAATCTCCAAGCAAGCATAGATGAAGAGTTGTAAAGATGTATTCTATTGTTGGTACATCGCTAACAACAAGACCTACTTCTGTGAACAGTACTTATTATAGATGCACTACATTATTTTGTTCTCCTTATATGTCTCAATGGTGCTGGTGCTATTCAACTAAATTCAAAGGGATAATAATAAATATGCAAGCAGTTGATTGAAAAGTCTAATGTTTGGCAATTCGAGAGTTAAAAGCTAATGTTCTTAAGACTAGACCTATATGACATGTAAATAAATAAAAAACCGAACTGAATCAATTAAAGGAGGGAAGAAGACCGTACAGAGGCATGAAACCGACAAGAACCGTCTGGATTGTCGTCATCGGTGAACATGGCGTTGCAGCCAATACGTTGGCACTGTAGCTTCGTTGCAGATCTTACTTCCATTATAGAGCGTCGAAGAGTACGTTGAGTGAGTGAAAAAAACTCGAAGATCTGAGCAGCGCGAAACTGATTCTATGTATTCAGATCGTCGCTGACCCTAAGAAGATTGGAGAAACAATGCGCAGCGAAAGAGGAATAAACGCTGTAATAGATATAGTATGGGCCTGGAATTGGGCTTTTGTGTTTTTCGTCTTTGGAACAATCTCGATTTTTTTGACTTTCGTACAAGACTATGTTTTTTCACTTATTAGTGGCAGTTGCATTGCAGAATTCGAACCGTGGCTTGGTGAGATGGCAGGTGGTGCCATCTATACTATACTAAAAGGGGATATAAACTCTTTTTAGAGTGTCTACGTAGGCACAAAAAATCGTCCAATCAGAGAGTCCGAAGTTGCCACGTCATCTCATTTATTTTTTCGTAAAAATAAAAAAACAATACAAAGGAAATGATCGAACCCAGGTTAGTATGACATAAATATATGACAGATACCACTAAGCCATTGAAACTTTCTTGGACACATATACAAGAATCGTTTGTTTACCGGTCCGGATCCGTTTTTTGGGTTGCTTTGTCTCCATCCTCTCAAGGGCTTATCAGTCTGATGTCTGCTCAAGAAACTCTTCATCTTCCTTAACCGGTTCTAAGAAAGCTAATGAAATTGAGTCTGAAATCATGTGGAACCATTAGAGAAACAGAGTTCTTCTGTTTGTGTCTATACAATCTTGAAGAGATTGAGCTTAGGACATGTAGAAGTATTTTTTTGATAAAGAAAGAAGTATTGGTGATGTGGTTCTGCTGAAAGTTTCAGAGATTTTGGAATCTCTCAAGTCTCTCTTGATATATGACGGTAGTAAGAAATACGCTTTAATTTATTTCATGAACAATTCTAGATGCAATTATACTTTTTGAATCGTTAGATTTGCGTCTACCGACATCTCATCTCTCTTGCTGCAAATTTTAAATCTTTATTTTGTGACATGATACAGTTTAAAGGCATATCCAGAGTATATGGTTCGATTTTGAGAGCTTATTAAAAAAAATTTGGATCACAAGAGTATAAGACAGATATATATGTATCACTCTCTTCCCTGAACCCAATGGTAATCACCATTATGAGTTTGCAGGAATGGTTTCCAGAAGCTGATAAGATCAAAGATTCAGCTAGACAAAGCAAGCCGCTTGGGGAACCAAAAGTATTGATTGGCGTTGTTTTTCTATTTTTTAGTTTAAATTTATTTTGTGAAAAAAGAGTATTTGTTGCTTGGATCATCTTCTTGCATTTTCATGTGACTAAGTTTGAGTCTCAGAGAGCATCTTTACGATTTGTTTTTCATGGAATGTACTGTTTTATATTTGCAGTGCTTACTTTTTTTTTTAGCACTCGCTAAAGAATAAAGGTTAACTATAAAATAACATAATAGTATACAAATACGCATCCAAACGTATCTTAAAGAATTTGTGTAAGTTTAGATTAATTGATATTTTTATCATGTAATTTAATCACTAAGTGTCATTTATATACGCAGCTTCAAAGAAAAAGGGTCTACTAAAAATTATTAAATACTATACGAATACGTGTGCAAGTAATAGATCAAACATATTGCTCTCTTCTCTTTACAAAAATTATTCTAAAATGCCTATGCGATTCATACCAATACGATTTGATCCTGATAACTATCACACGATCTAAAAAATTTACATCAGTACATGACATCTTCTCTACGTTAAAAGCCACATTAGTCAAAGGTGTGTTTCGATGCATATGAAACGAAGTATATTTAACTGAGCATATCTTAAGCCGTTCAACAATGGGTCCTGCTTAGTTTCTGTTGAAAACAAGTTGTGATTCTTAATCTTCGCAAACAGATACTCCGCGGCGGACGAAACCTCTTCTTATGAGACACCTATGGTTGCAATGAACGAGGTATTGATCACACTTTGCTTCACTTACTACTTTTTGTTGAGAAGTGATTCATTGAGTACAACCTGCAAATGAAAGAATGGAAGTCAGTGAGAAGAAGAAAAACTAAAAGGCAAGAAGAAGAAGAAGTTTCAAATCAATCCAAAGTCAAAGCTGAAGATGATGAACGTGAACCAGATCATAACAAGTCGTTAGTAAGAGTTGTTGTTTGTTAAGGAGTTGTTGGAATAGTTAAGTTGTGGGTGTAAAGATTGGTCTAGAGACTAGAGGTATGGATTAGGTGTAAGTAAGCAAGAAAGCATGATTAGAGTGAATAAGAAGTCTACTATAAAGATGGGGGTTATTGGGAGATAAAATTGTGTAGAGTTTGTGAACTTTAAAAGTTACTTGGAAAAGAAAATATATATACACTAACTTACAAAATTTGATCAAACTTTTGTAAATTGCTACTTCATGAATATTTTTTCGAATTATTTTGAATTTGTTTCTTTATATTTCTCAAATTGAAACTATTTTTATTTTAAATTTGAAAAAGAATTTCGATTTTTTTATAACATATAATTTGAAAGCTATATAAAATTTAAAACATTTTTTTTTGTAAAAAAATCAAAAACTTAATTTGAAAACAATAAAAATTATTTTATTTATTATTTATTGATAAAACAATAATTATACATTTCAAAAATCCATTTATATAAAATGTAATGAATAATAATTTTGGAAAAATAATTTGGGTTGAAAGTGCAAAAGATATTTGGCAATAATTATATTTTGGATACACATCATAATGAAAGGGAAAATTGTAAATATGGAACAAAAAAAAAACAAATAGATTGTCCCTATGCCATAATATGAATTATAAGTTGTCCACTTAGTATAATGTTTTCTGAAAACCCAATTAAACCCTTAATCTAATCTTAATACATTTTTTTATAAATTTAATTGTTTAAAAAAATTTAAATTTAAAAAACAAAAGAAAGTAAATAAACAAAAGCGGATGTGGTTAAAAAAAGGGGTTAATTGATTATTTCCTAAATAGGGGAGACTAAGAACCCTAATTCCGGCTCCTTTTTTGGCGATAGAGAACAAGTCGATTTCAAGTCATTGGCTTCTAAGAGCTTGCCGTCACCGGTGTTCCTTATGCCGCTAAGACTCTGCCGGTCTTCTTCTTCTTCTTAATCCAAGTCTCAAAGACCACGTCTCACTTCTTACCTTTAAGGGTTCAAATTTTTTCTTTTTAATGTCACTATCAAAAAAAAATTTTCTTTAGTGCTCAGTTACACTAAAAAGTCTAAATTTACAACATACACAGTTTTATTTTACATCTTTACAACATAAATAACTGGAAACGCTATTCCAATCCATATATAAATGCGTTTTCCACATTTACAACACAAGAAAATCATGTTAGTAGAAAATGATTCTAAAAAAAGTGCCAGTACGAAGAGTTAGAAAATATACGATAAATATAATACATAACGTTAGAAATAAATTATCATTGATCACTAAAAAATCATATTAGTAGTAATAAAAATGAAATGATAACACATTTATTAAAATCATAGAACGACACGCAACAATGTGTTATTAAATATACAAACTACAAATTAAATATGCTCAACGCAAACACACAAAGAAACTAAATTATTAAAAAATTAATATACAAATAAAACTAAAGCAATATTTTTTAACGTCAAAATAATAAATGAATCAAAAATATATTATATTAATAAAATAGATTTTAGATTTTAAAGACTTATAATTCATGTAATATTACAAAATTCAAAATTAGTTTATTACAATTAATATTTTAGATCGATATTCAATTGTCAGTTTCAACTATTACACATAAAAAAATATTATTAAGTACACTTTTTTAAAAAAAAGGGTTTTATATTTTAAGTAGGTTATTGGAGTACTTTTTCTTTTCGTGAATTTATTCATGATGAGATTCCGATCTTTTAAACTAAGATAATTTATGTTCTATACATAATTATATTTTCTTACATAACTCTAAAATCTCGGACTTGATTCTTCATATTTTATTAGTTAATTGTGTTACATATAATAGAAATATTTACCTTAAACTAAAAATATTAAAAAAAAATCAAATTTAAAAATTAGTTAAGTCAAGTTAAAAATGATAAATGTAACAAATTTAAATATATTATCCGCGCGTAGTGCGGAGAAAGGATCTAGTCTGAATAATAATAAATCCAGTATTTTTCTCTGTCATCTGAATATTTACGAAGAAAACAATTAATTATAATTCAAAACCAATAAAAACAGACCAATAATAAAGTCAGTTTCTTTCTCCAAAGATTTTTTCTGATTTAATAATGTAAAAAAAATTTCTGGTTCAATAATGAAAAAATATTTTCAAAATAGTAGAAATTAATATTTTGCCTATTTTAAATTTGATTTTTTTTTAAACCAGAGTGGATAAAAAGAAGTCATATCCATATTGTTAGGGTAAATCTATGCGAACTGTTTACGAAAACGAGAAGTAAACAATAATAAACATGAACAAAGATCAAAATTAGTTTATTATTGATCAATAGAGCATGAAATACAATGTATTAGACAAACTCTAGTTCTATCCGCTGAACTCTATAGTCGAAGTCTAGAATAACCTCCCTTGTTCTAGGGTTTGGGTCTCTCGTACATAGATTATTCGTAGTCGGAAATTAGTAGAAATATTCCATTTAGCCGGAGGCATGAATTTCTTTGTTCTATTGGTTTGGTGGTTGCTACGAAGACGATTTCTTTATGCCCATCAAAGAATGATGTGGGTATGGAGCCGAGATTTATTAAGGCAAGAATTGACAGAAGTCTAGAGCCGGGATTACAAAATTAATAACTCCTCTAGAATTCTTTGCCCAATATTTATTAAATGAGACTTCTTACTTATATGATTTTGTAATCATTTATATTTTATCATAACCAAAACCTTTGAACCATGGATCGCAAAAATTTTAATGTGAGACTTTTAACAGTTTTAGTAATTTATAGTCGTTTTAAAAAATCAAAATATGACATATACAGAAAAAATTAAATTTTTATTATATGGTTAATGTAGTTGTTTAATTTATTTTATTAATTTAAAGTAAACGAATATGATAGAGAATACACTAATTTTTTTATCAAATCTTTATTATTTAAAATCATTAATTTTTATATATATTTTAGCCACATTAAGAAATTCCGTAATTTTTATTTAAAGAAAGAATGAAAAACATTAATAACAAATTTATGTTTAGTTTAATAAAAAACTTGTTATATATTTAGATGTACCAAAATATTTTTTTTAGAATTTTAAAACTCATTGTAGTGATGCACGTGGCTACCACAAATATTGTAATTCTTCTATTTTAATATATTGGGGATAAACATGAATAAATGATTACATAAACATATATGATATGTTAGCATAGAGAATACAATCGATCATAAATCATAGAAATGTTACCACCAATATAAGAATCATATTAATGTTGCACATGCCCACACCGTCCACCTAGTTTTATTATAAAAATATTTACACAAATTTTGGTCAGTATGAGACATTTAAAATTTTAATTATATTATTCATTTTAAATCATTGAAAATAAAATCACTGCAAAACAAGTTAAAATAAATCCAAATCATTCAGAATTCTCAAAATTTTAACCCACCTTATATAAATAAATAAAATAAATCATACGAAAAAAATTGAACATAAATTTTAAATAAACTTAAAATATATAAATTATGTATAAATTTTTAATAAACCGAATAAATCTCGGACAGCGCGGATCTAGTTTTAAATTATTTTCCGTCATTTTTCTGATACGTCTAACCAACGTATCTTCTTCTCCATTAAAATAATTTTGTCTGACAAATCTTTTTATTTAATAATTTGCTCAATCCTCAAGACTGCAATAATTTTCAACTTTACATCAAAGCCCTGAGCTGTTTCTTCTAAAAGACTAAGATCAAACCAAGATCACAAAATCCTCAGGAGATCAGATCTTGCTGTCTCAACATCATCATCAGGAGAGAATCTCTTAAAGAAATATAATACAATTAGTTAAGAGCATCAAAGCTTTTTGATGGACGATTGTCGGGAGAAAAGAAGACGCTGTACGAAACTAAGAGTAAGTACTGATAACAACGACATGGAGAAGATGATGCATAGAGAAATTGAGAGACAGAGAAGACAAGAAATGGCTTCTCTTTATGCTTCTCTTCGTTCTCTTCTCCCTCTTCATTTCATTCAGGTCACTCCCTAATTCCTAAAACCCTAATCTTGATTTTGATTTTTGATGACTCCTTTACATCTTATAATACACAGTCTTTGTCATTTGACTTGGTCTACCGTGTAAGAAAATGAAAAAGGGATCATAGCAGGTGTTTTGACTTTGTGTTTCTCTTACAAGTTTACTTAGATCTAAGCTCTCTTGTCGCTTGTCTTGTCTTGATATTTTACATTCTGTAGGGTAAGCGTTCGACGTCAGATCAAGTGAATGAAGCGGTTAACTACATAACGTATTTAGAGAAGAAGATCAAGGAGCTGAGTTTGAGGAGAGATGAGCTCATGTTACTGTCTAGAGGAACCCCCTTGGATGATTCGAAGGATGAGATGGAGACAATGAATCATGTGGTGGTTCGTCAGTGTTTGGTGGGTGTGGAAATAGTGTTTAGCAGTCGCTCCTGCCGTGGCCAACCGCGGCTTTCGAGTGTTCTTCAAGTTCTTAGTGAAAATGGTCTCTGCCTTCTTAACTCCATCTCCTCTATTGTTGATGATAGACTGATTTACACTCTACAAGCTGAGGTAAAGTTATCTTACTCCTATAAAACTTCAGCTATGCCGATTTGCGTTTGCATTTAAATGTTACAATATATATAATTTTCAACTTGCTACTAAAACATAGCAATTTTTAGTTTTCATTTAATACTTTTACAAAATGAAAGAAATTTTTTTTTCTGTTTTCCGTTTTGTATTTAGTTAATATTATTACGTTCATTAAAAACTACATGTTATGGGTTCCTTTATTTAAAGATTAACACAATTTTATAACATGTCAACTGAAACACAGAATTTTTTTTTGAAGTCATATATATATATATATATATAGATACCCAGATTGATATGCATGAGATTCAAGAATATACTATCTTACGCATCCAATATGTGTAAAGAGATTAATCATAACTACTGTGGTTATATTTATTTCAAGAATACGTTTACACATGTCACATGTGGTAACAGTCTTTCGGCCGCACTTTTTATGTAATATAAATCCCAGCCTTTGTATACGAGCATACAACACTATGCATAAAGTTTATGATATGTTCGAGGGTACAATAATATGGCTAGTTTTGTTTGCAGGTCAACGATTCGAACTTGATTGACTTATCAGAACTGGAAGAGAGATTAACCAGAATGAAGTAAATGGTTTTTTCTGTTTGTTAAATGATATTCTGAGTGATGTACATGGTTGTTGAGTTGGTTTCTCTTAACTTGTCAAGCAACAACTAATATAAATTACGTGGTTAGTTTATTTGTACTTGTATTGTTGTGTTGTGTTCACTTTGCATCTATTTGACTATATGTATGTATTTATCTTCTTCTTCTTTTCTCAAATGTAAATATCATTTCATAAATGAAGTTAAGATGTAAGCATCAAATATAAGACATTTAGATTTGGTTCCATTGCAAAAAAGGTAAAAAAACATGGAAGCAAAAACAATGGATATCTTAACCATTTTTCTTGAGAGCGAATTGAACATGACTAATAGTAGCGCTACAATCTTGAATAATTTGAGTTGGAGGTTGAACCGAGCCAGGGAAAAAAAAGGAAGAGACCCAAAGACAGTCGAACGAGGTACACAACACTAACAAGAAATTGATTCATCTGGCTTCATGAATTCCTCAAAAGAGTAGAAACAAGCCTGCTCAAGGACCGTCCTCTAGGTCAGAGCTGGGAAAACGATTTGAACTAAGTTCCCACAAACGACAAGATAACACTAACCACATTAGCTTAATAGTGCTCAACTGGTTCAACCACACTTGGCCACTAAACCGGTAAAGAGCAAGAAATTGAGGTAACTGATATGACCGACTATATACTTTCATTATTTATTCTCTTCCCAAACAATTGAATATGACCGTTGCTATGATAACAAAATCAAAGAGACGTATCAAGACATAAAAGAGTCCACGATATATATTTATGTTTTCGATGGTTCTTTACACCATGTATAAGCTTTTGAACTTTCTCCTGTATGTTCATTTCGACAACAGAATTTATCAATATAAATAGTCAATAAAAATGTTTTCCCATTGTGAACTTAACTAAATTGTTTGTGTTAATACCTAACAAACCTAAACAAGAATTAAAACGTAATATGGGGTTTTGCTTAGTAATGGCATAAAAAAAATGTGATATCTGGAAAAGTGGAATCCATGAGCAGGCTGGGATATTTTGAGATAGAATTGAAACAGCTGGTCTCCATCTATTAAAGTTAGGATCTTTCTTGTCTCCTCTTTCATACTGGTTCCAAAATTGTCTGAGCTGTCTCATCTTTTAACTTGTTCCACTCCACTTCACTCATGCTATCTATGTATACTTTATTTATAATACTTAACTTGTCTTCTTTGACGGCAGTTTTACTAACTTGTCTTCATTGACGGCAGTTTTACTGTGTAAGTTTTTAATATTTCGACTTAAAATTATTGTGAGAATTTTTTTAATCATATAACCATTGCATTACATACAAGCACGTCACACTGAGGTACTGGTGTTTCAAATTATGCCAATTCTATTAATTAATATGATATTATCTATTTTGGTCCTTTGATAAAAAAAAAAATCTATTTTGGTCCTAGATGCTAAACTATGCACGAATTTGCTTTTGGAGTTCTCCCAAAAAACTTTATACTAATTAGAATTGGATATTACATAAATACTATACAATATTAGTATACGATGGTGTGAAAACTAGGTGAATAATTCTTAATAATGCTATAATTGTTATGTAAATACTAAATAATTCACATTGTATAGTATTTATGTAATAACCACGTTTTTCATCGAATCTAGGATCATAGATATTAAAAAAAAAATTTAATCATCTTGTAGATTGTTGTCAATTTGGTTGTGATATCAATTGTTGGGTTTTACAAGTTCATACAATTCTATATATTTGTATGATGTTCATTTTAGGTCCAAGTGCCAAAGGTCTAGATAATACTCATTCCATTCCCAAAACTTCGTGTACTAAATAAATGTGTTTTTTTGGATCATTCCCAAAACATTGTATACTAATCAAAGTTGAACGTTACGTATATACTAGATAATACTCCTTTCATTTTTAAAAGATCAATATTTTAGAAAAAACTTTTGTTTCAAAAAGATACACTAGATCTCGACCTGCGCAACTGCGTAGGTTTTTTTTTTCATTTATTTATATATATATATATGTATTTCAATTTTTAAAACATGATAAGTTTACTGTATATCTTTTTCATTGAATAGATTGTTTCAAACTTTCACATGTATTTGTATCTTCTTCTATATATATATTTTTGGATTATTATTTCATTATTAAAATCGTAACTATATATATAAAGATTAGTAAAATATTATTTTATTTTCATATTCAAAGATATTGTAACATTTCACAAATTTAGAAAGTTTATAAAAAATTAAACTTTCCGCTTCATCGATTTATATTATCTAGTAAATAATTAAACATTTGGTTTTTGTTTAATTTTTAAAATAAACTATATAATTTTTAAAAAAAATTCATTGGTTTAAGGTAGTAAAGATTCATCATTGTTAGATAATATGATTTTTGTTATTTAAGAAAAATCGTTATAATTTTAAAAGCTAATATCGACAAATATTTAGTATAAAGAGGTATAGTATTACAATATTAAATGAAATCTATTTAATGTATACTATCTAAAGTTCATATGGTGTTTTACCAGTGACTTTGTTTGGTATTTTATTGAGGATATAATTTGTGGTAAGCAAAGCTTTCCCCCACATGTTCTGGGCTAACCCAGATTCCTGCAACATCGCATTCATCATCTCTTTAAGAGTTCGGTTTTTACGCTCCGCAACACCGTTAGATTCAGGTGAATATGGAGCGGTGGTTTGATGAATAATGCCATACTCTTTACATAACACATCAAATGGTCCATCATACTCGCCTCCTCTATCACTTCGAACTATCTTTATAGTTCTATCGAGTTGGTTTTCAACCTCGAGTTTATACTCCTTAAATTTTTTCCAAGGCTTCATCTTTGCTTCTTAGCAAATAGACATAACAATATTTTGTACAATCATCTATGAAAGTCACAAAATATGTTTTTCCATTTCTAGTTTGAACAAATTTTAAATCACAGATATTAAACCGTAAACTTTTAAGTAATATTAGATCTCGACCCACGCAACCGCGCAGGTTTTTGTTTTCATTTATTTTTATATAAATATTTTATTTTCAATTCTAAATCGGTATATAATATAATATATGTGTCTATCAATTTTTAAAACATAATAAGTTTACGGTATTTTTTTTTTCATTGAATAGATTGTTTTAAACTTTCACATGTATTTGTATCTTCTTCTATATATATATTTTCGGATTATTATTTCATTATTAAAATCGTAACTATATATATACAGATTAGTAAAATATTTTTTTATTGTCATATTCAAAGATATTGTAACATTTCACAAATATAGAAAGTTTTTAAAAATTTAAACTTTTCGCTTCATAGACTTATATTATCGAGTAAATAATTAAACATTTAGTTTTTGTTTAATTTTTAAAATAAGCTATATAGTTTAAAATTTGATTTTCATTGGTTTAAGGTAGTAAAGTTTAATCACTGTTAGATAATATGATTTTTGTTATATAAAAATTTTTTTTTATAGTTTTAAAAGTTAACATTGACAAATATTTAAATATTTGACATATGGAGGTATATTATTATAATACTAAATTATATCTATTTAATTTATATTATCTATAAATCCAATGGATCATTTATTCTTTAAATCCAATTATTGATAGCTCAATAAAAATTTGTGGTAGACCAAAATTTAAATGATAAGATTAGAAATTAAATATAACAAGGTTTTCTAGGAATATGTCCATTAGGTCCATTTTAAAAAAAATCACACATGAATTAAAATTGTGACTTCTTTTTTAATATATAAGATATTTTAGTAATTTCAATGCAATTTTTTCAATTAATAATGAGAAACTGTGAAGTTCAGAGCATTAGTTGCATTTCTTAAAATCTTATTGGTTTAAACATATAAGAAATATAAAATTTATAAAAAATTATGCATTTATAGCTAAATTTTAATATGTTTTATTAAAAAATGCGAAAATTTTAAAACATGGAGCTTTTTGAAACGGATGGAGTATCCGTCTAAATTTCATGTGTAAATTGGATTGATAATTTTGAGGCCATATATACTATAGATTATATCTGTCTACTTCAACGACGAACTTTATGATTCAAGCTACCACTTTATCAATTTTAAAGCTTCTATTTTCGATTCTACCAATTAGCCGAGTGCTCATCCACTATCAATAGGAAAATCGATTAATTTTATACTGTCCAGAAGCGAAGATCCCAGTGAAGCCACTTAACAGTTTTTAACGCTTTCATAACAAAAAAGGAAGAATCATTGAAGTATCTCCAATGTATTACTCTATTTTTAACTCTAAATGGTACAATATTAAAATGGAGTTGAATTTTACTCCAATGCATTATTCTATTTTTTACTTAAAAAAATATATTCTAAAATAATTCTATTTTTTATTTAATTAATAATTGTTAATAATATCTCCTACTAATAAAAATTACCAATTAATCCCAACTATATTATGTTTACAAAAATTCCTTAAAATATTAATTCTTTAAATTAAATAATTATTATTAAAAAGTACAAGAAATCATAAAAAGAAAACACTATATATTTTGGTTCAACAATGAGCATTATAATATTTTTCCCACAAATGATCAACTAATGCATTTTGTAATGAAAAATGAGCTTCTTTATTTTTGATATTCCTAAATCGAGCAAGAAAATTTTGAAATCAGACTATATTGAAATAGTCATTCTAAAAAAATAAAATGCTGAATCAAGTTCAACAAGTACAAATATTAGCAAAGCGAAATCCTGAATCACAAGATCAAGAAGCTCCTTCTAAATCTTCTTCATTTGGGCAGTATTTCACCGACCGGAAGCGATTTGCCGGATTATTAAATTATTTATTTTATGGTATCTTTATTTATATTATTTATATTTTTTTAATGTTTATGCATCTTTATCTAAAACTATTAAATAATCATTTGCGGAATATCCTATTATTTTTCATGTTATTAAATTATTTTAAATATTATTTAAGTAAAAAAATAAAACATTAAAAAATTAAAAGAATTTTTCATAAATAAAAAAAATTAACTCCAAAATAGAGAGTAATGGGTAAAATTACTCCATAAATGGTGTAACTCTAACCATTACTCCATTTTGGAATTGTAATAATAAATATATAGTACTTTTTTTTTTTTTTTTTTTTTTGACATCAATAAATATATAGTACATCAAACCAAAATATACTAAAGAAAAGAACAACTCCAACTAGTTTTGTTATTTTTCTAATCTATGAAATACGATTAAAAAAGACAGGCCCAGTTACGTAAGGGCAGTCTATTATAAGACCTGACAAGTTAATTAAAAAAAAGAGTGAAAGAAAACACGAATCCTACTGAGATCTGCTATTGCTAAACCTCTCAACTCATGGATCCTTGTAATAATTCAAAAAAGCCAAGGCGCCAGAGTCGTATGTCTCAACAAAGAGATGAAAAGAAGAAGGAGAAGAAGCTTCTTCATCGCAACATCAAACGGCAAAGAAGACAAGAAATGGCCATCCTTTATGCCTCTCTTCGTAGTCAGCTACCTCTCGAATACATCTTTAGCTCGTATGTTTGGTCGTAGCCTCGTAGGATTTGAAGTCTTTAGCTCGTTAACTGCACGAGTCAATGAGAGGTTCTTGTACACTATACAAATCGAGCTACGGTTTTTCATTTGTATACTTATTTATTGTTTGCGAACATGTGTATACGTTTATGCATCCATATGTATATATCCACCGGTAAATAGCATCGTTCCTTCGACTTAGCTTGGTCAGCAAAAGCTTTTTGAGGATTTGGTACGTTGGACAAGGCGGTACTAATTTTTTGAAGTATGTGTTCCCGGGAGGGCATAAAAGAGTAATCACCCCAAAAGAGACAGGTTTCAAAATGGTGATATTTAAAGAATAACCAGTAATTATATAATATTCAAAATGGTAATTATATAATAACCAGAAATTTGATAAAAAGAAGGAAATACTAAAACATAAGCTGGTTGCCCCGTTGAATGTATTCCTTATTGGCTTGTATATAATTCTCAAGTTTTAAATCAGTCCGATAGATAACAAAGAAAAAGGGAAAATTACATAACTTGTACTCTTTCCATTTTTTAATATAAGTCGTTTTAGAATTGTGCACATAGATTAAGAAATCATTAATTTTTTATATTTTCTAAACAAAAACATCATTAATTATTTACATAACCTCAAATCAACCAATAATAAAACAGAAGGTATATTATCATTGGTCATATAAAATTAAATGTTAATAAATTTTACATAAAAAATCAAAAACGTCATATAGTTTAGAACATAAAAATTTCTCTAAAACGATTAATATAAAAAAACAAAGGAAGTAACATTTACTTAAATAAAAAAATCACCGAACAAATTTTTGATGTTATATTTTTCATTTACTTGATAACTCCATATGGGGAATGAGTGGTCTGAGATGACCAAAAAAATTCGATATTTCGATTTTATGTGCTTCCAAAGCAGGTAAAAGAAGATATGAAGATTGGATGGAAAAAAATGCGATCGATGAAAGGAACCCCACCCCCCCCCCCCCCCCCCCCCCCTTCAAAATTGTTTATATACACAAAATGTGAAATAAAACCAACTAGTTCAGTCGTGTGTAACGAGTCTTATTAGGAAGTGGAGTATATTTTTCTATATAAAACAAATAACCCAACTTTGACTAAGAAACTCAAAAGAGAGGGAAAGAGCAAGCCCTCGTCTCAAGGATGAGAAATGAGACGAGTTGTAAGAACTGAAGGTTTTTTTCCTACTAACCTCTGTAGACTACCCGCGCTGCAAAACAACTGGTATTTGATTGGGGCAGGGGTAGTTTGGTTTCGTGCAAGGCACTCACAACTGGAACAGACATTTCCCATGCTTTTTCGAGATAGAAATATATTTTTTTGGAACTGCCATTCAAAAATGATTTGATTTTTTTTACTATCAAATTTCTTCCGATCGTACTAGTCGTATAGACAGAACCAAAATTATTTGGTCCAGTCTCCGTTAAGTAGCAAAAGAATCGGCCATAAGTACAACCCAAAATTACTGGCCCGTATTTTGAATTATGTATATTATGAGCCCAACCTAGAGCAAATTGTGTGTGGACTGATAATGAAAGCCTATATACATTACTTGCCACAAAATCATATACACTGCAGCGGCATGGACGAAACGGATCCATACTTTGATATCCCAATTTTGGACTATACAGTAGATATTTTAGAATATAAATTCTTAAACAAAGATCATCAAGCAAAAAAAAAAAAACCAAATTTGGTGTAAAAACTACACCAAATTTAGTGTTTTGGTGTATCTCCAACTAGGGCTGGACAAATAAACTGAACCCAAAAACCTGAACCGAATCCGATCCGATAAAAATAAATTCGAACCAATCCGAATCCGACGTAAATACTGAATGGGTCTTGTTTTGTGGTATTTCAGGTTATAGGTATTATCTGGACCGAACCCGAATCTAAATGGATATCCGATAGAACCCGAAACATTCAAAACCTCGAAAAAATCTTGTACCAAATATGATCTCAATTCCTAATATGTATCCAAAATACACTAAGAAATATTGAATATCTAAAATACTTATCTATTACATGAAGGTTGGTGGTTCTATTACATGAAGGTTGATGGTTAAAGATGGCCGTTGAATCTTGAAGTATTTAGATTTTGATTTTGTTTTCGTTAAACAATGTTTCTCATTTCATGAACTTGGTTTTCGTTTTATGCTTTTATTTATTTGGTTTTCTTTTTATCAGTAAATATGTTTACTTTTCGTTTCATTTTGAATGATCACGGTTGATGTTCCTTATTTTTGAATCGATTTT
Organism: Brassica napus; assembly: GCF_020379485.1. Taxonomy (NCBI): domain Eukaryota; kingdom Viridiplantae; phylum Streptophyta; class Magnoliopsida; order Brassicales; family Brassicaceae; genus Brassica; species Brassica napus. The sequence continues at coordinate 7,119,360 of NC_063435.1, read as the reverse complement.
ACTTAATTTTTGGTTACAAAATAGGTACAAATCAGGTATTTTAAAACTGAAGAACCGATTTTACTCATATTTTGGTTATAAAATAGGTAAAAATCAGGTACTTTTGAACCGAAAAACCGATTGGGACCCGAACCAGAAAGTATATTGGGTTGTACCGGTTCTTTGAAGATTTACTAACCCCGACCCGAACCCGATAGAACCCGAACCGGTCCCGAACCGAACTTTCATATAATCCGAATGGGGCTGATTTTGATAAATCCGAAAAACTGAAACCCGATTGGATAAAACCGAAACCCGATTGGGACCCCGAATGCCCAGACCTACTCCAACAGTGACACCAAATTTTACACCAAATGTAATATTATATATTATTTAATGTTTTCAATTTAATGTTTTTATAATTGATAAATAATTATTTTATCACATTTAGATTGTCATTTAAATTTTTATTATTTGTAAGTGATAAATATTAATAGTCCAATTTAACGAAATAAAATGTTTTATGTAAGCGTACACCTCTGCATCCAATAGAAACATGAGAGAAGAAGACAAGATAAACTGGCTTTAACAAGAGTGAAACATTATTGGATCAAAAAATACAATCCAGCAAAAAAAAAAACCCAAAACAAAATGAAGGAGTAGAACCTGGCATCCATAATCTGAAAAGAAGTGGTATTTTAGTTCTTCTCTGATTATTTTCTTATGTTTTTCTTTAAAGTATCTATTTTATTTTTGTAACCTTTACTCGAAGAAATTCTATCGGTCAATAAATAATGATGTGAAACAGAAGAGGGAGAGACAACAAAAACCTAACACTCTACAGGGGAAAAGAATATCAACAACTTTGATAATGCAGGTGGGTATTTACAAATCTGTATGTTATGGTCTGAGTGTTTCACAATTTTTTTAAAAAAGTTATAATGAAGCATATCGAGTCTATTATATACAAAATTGAATATTCTAAATATATCGAGTATATTATGTTTAGTTTCATTGTTTTTATTTTTCATTATATTAGATCTAAGGATATTTATATTTTAAAGAAAGCGTATTTACAAAAATACAAATAAAACTGAATAGAACATAATATTTTCTGAAAAATCATAAAATTCTTAAGGCTTCAAACTCTTTGTCTGAATGCATGCACTTCTAATTTTTCATGCCAGTGTGGGTGACTAGCATATTGTTTAATTTTGATGAAAACAAAAATGAAACTACAACATTGGAATCTTATAACAAAAAGATCATTTAAGTGCAATCTTAAAAAAAAAAAGATCATTTAAGTGCAAGCAAATATTGATCATGTGCTTATCACGGGCTAATATACTAGTATATTTATATTTTACAAACTAAAAAATCAATGATACTATATAGTTTTTAAAAATATGATTTAAAAAAAATATTATATATATTTGAAATATGAAATTTAATATGCTATTACTGAGATTTATAGATAATTATTTTATGTTTAAAAATTATAATTACTTTAGTAGTCTTTAAACAAAATTAAATTAAGATATCAGTGATACTAATTTAATTTACTTTATAAAAATCTCTTATATATCTGAAAAAATTTACAAATCATGTTCACATATTTCTTCATATAATATACTATATTGTCAAATTTCAAAACTATAGCTAGGTTTAGGTACATTTATCCGGAACCAAATCGAACAAAAAAATGAAGTTCGGTCTAGGTTTGGGATCCTATCAATTATACTAGTGGATCTTATATCTCTAGAACTAGAAAGCTGGAATCGAACCGAAAACAGAATGGGTACCCAAAACTATCATGATATTTTCATAAATGGTAAAAATATAAATTAAATATATTTTCCTTTAAAATTAAAATAAATTTAATTCAAAATTATAAAATAATAATTATCTGTTAAACATAGTATATAATATTACTTATACAAAATATTTAAAAATAAAACTAAATGTGAATGGTGACATGTGTAATAAAAAATGTTGCGGAATGCATATAATATATTTGTGTTTTACAAAACTATTTTCAACAAAAAAAATTTGGTAAATCTTATCATATATTTATATTATATATTTTTGTCGCTTAAAATAATTTTCTTTAAAAATTTTAAAATATATAAATAAATAGTATTGGTGAAATTGAGTGAAAATATTTATATTTATAGAATAAAAAATTAAGTAAGTATTTAATATATCAAAATATTGTAAAGATTTAGTAATAAATGTATACAAAGCTATTTACTTAATATTTCAAAGTAAATTAAAAATGTTTTTTTCACTTTTAAGAGTATTTTTTATTAGATATGGATACGCTTTTTTATAACCTGGATATATATGGCGGATCAAGATATAACCGGCTTATTTCTTGAGATTTGTCCACCGACACTAAACATATATGATTACTCGTAATAAAAATTAAATATGAATATTTTATTATGAATAGGATATGAAATTTAATGTGTTGACACTTGTTACTGAGATTCTAATATCTATATATATTTAAAATTTTGGGTAATAATCAACCAATGAAAAGAAACAAAAAAAAAAGAAGCAAAAAAATTTAGTTCTCTTGCATAGTAAAAGAGAACACACCCTTTTTGGCTTCTTCTTTCTTTTAGGTGTGTTCCTTTGTAATTCTTGTACTGCACTTTACTTTTTATATTTATTTTCTTTTTCTAATAAATAATATTTACAACTGCAAAACAAGTTGAATGGAGACAATCTTTTTAGTCCCGCAGTGGGGAATAGGTGTACCGCTGGAAACATTCAATACCTACGAAAATGATGCGTCCCTATAAATAGATGTAGAAATAAAGACCAATCATTTCTAGAAATGTTTGTTTTTTGAAAATGAATCATTTCTAGAAATGTTAAAACAAGAAAAGCTAAATTTACCTCCATTGATGAGGCATGAGCATATGTATGTACCCTTTTGAGGAAACAAGAAATTAATTTCATGTATATAACACATTGTAAATTTCGTCACAAGAAAGTGATGAGAGAAGGTGTTTGTGTATGGTCTCTTAATTAGGTGAACCTCAGCCGACCTAGAGAGAGAAAAAGCGTACATAAGAAGAGAGAGAGAGAGGCTAGGGTTTAAAATTTTAAAGTTGGACATATAGCACAAAGAGATGAGTTTTAATGGTCTTCAGATCGTGCCTATCATTTTTCACGTGTGTCTGTGTTTTTAACAGTTTGTAATATTTAACACATCGTACTCTATTTTTCACCCCCATTACATTTCCCACAAGGCATTATTATATGTAAGTTATTAAACTATTAATATGTTTTTTAAATATTACTAATATGTTTTCTTGTAAATTAGTAAAAGTTGAACATGTAGATCAAAATCATGTCCAGTTACAAAAAAAGAAGATCAAAATCATGTCTAAGAAGTCAACGTTGAGACCAGGCACAATCACATAAATCGAATCAAGGAGACTTTGATTGCTGCTTCTAACGTTACAATAGTTGATTTTATCTTCATAATCCAAACTTCAGCCTCACCGTGTAATTGTTTTTCCGTTTGCGAGCTGCAATTACCAAACCCTATGAAACTATTGGCTTTTGGAATAACCAGACTTGAGGCTCCATTTGGCAAATAACTTATGTATTATATGTCACATTGTTATTATTAGATTTTTAAAGGAGTAATTGTTTCATGCTTTGACTTGGACGTTGAATATGGTTTTTGGAATGCTAAAAGTGCATTTTAAATTCATTTGGGTAGATTAGTTTTGTGCACTAACTCTTAATAAGTTGATAGAATACCAACGACCAACCAATTGAGTTGTGATTTATCTTATGAATTAATAACTCTTTTCGAGTTTAAAACATAAATATAGATATTAGTTAAATATAAATTTTAACAACCGAAAACACTTTTTACATCGAATTCATCAGTTTTTTTAATCAGAAGAAAAAAAATCAAAGAATGTAACTCTTCTGATCCAGTAATGTTATAAGCTAAGCAGATACTCTTCTGTGTTTCAGAAAAAAAAAAAAGAGAAGCAGATACTCTTCTGAAGAACCAAATCACTAGACCTTGACTATATGATATATCAAAATTAGCAGAATTCTCATATTTGATGTAATTTAATTAGTCGCATTGTGAAGACAGTTTTTCCATGGGGGTAAGTATTTCTCTATCTCTTTCTCCATACACTGTATATTGTAGCTTAAACACATATTTAACCAAATCTCTGATTCGTACAAAAAAAAAATCTATCGAATTTGTTTTGTGAGTTTGAATTAAAATTGGCAAAATATTCAGTTTGTTAGTATTATTTAAACACCTATTGTTTCAGAAGATTTACAATAGAAATCATTTCTCACAAGTTAATGCATTTAATTTTTATGGAATATTTTCATGCATTATATATTCCGATATTTGAGAGGCTTTTCTACCAAATATTTTTGAGATTAACGAACCTTGTTTTCTAGTAAAAACATTGACACAACACTATAATAAATTTTGTATCTTAGACATATGACTTATCTCAAATATCATTGATTTTTATGTTTTTATATATTTTAAGTTATGAAATTACACTTGGGAATTTTAAAATAAAATTGATAAATATCAATGTATGAAAAATTCAATTTGAATTTTATCCAAAAATTCAAATTGAATTAAAACAGTCCCAAAACTCACTAAGTTGAGAGCTAAGTTTTTGGTAAGTGGGAGGATTGTGGACACAACAATACAAGGCAAAATGATACATGTTGTAACTATTTTTAGTAAGTTATACATATTGAATAGTAAATTTTTTTTAAAGAGAATAATATTTTTAGTAATACTATTACTAGTATTACTACTGAATAGTAATTTTAGTAATACTACACTTCGATAAGAATTTTTTTTTTATAAAGAAGAATTTAAAAGAGCTGGGAAAAGGCAGAACTGGCATGAGAGTCAATGGAGCAGAAGCATGGAACCGATGTGTCCACATCTCTTCCTCTGTCCCTTTTATCGTAAAATACACACTCCCAGTCCTTTATTATTAATATTTTCTGTTTTTACATTGTTTTGTTCCTAGTTGAAATTCACAGAAAACATATAACTATTGGTTAAAAAAATTGTTTAACAGAGATAGACTTTTATATTTTCTATAAAAAAAATTGTGGATTTTCACGAAAATTAATTGATTTTATTGAATAACTATTGGTTAAAAATTATTCAAAATTAATTATTATAAAAAATGATACATTTACTATAATGATATAATGTGTTTTTAATATATGTGAAAACACTAAAAAATTTAACTTTGTGAATCGGAAGAAATTTATTCAAAATCTTTATAGTGGATCAGAATAAGTTACTTTTAAATGTATAGTTTTATGTCAAAACAAAATAGCAAAGACAGGGAAATGAATTCTTACGCCGCGTTTGCAGTCTTAAGGACAATGATGATGGACTCTCTTACCTTTTTCTAGTTGTCAAAATCAAACATCATCAAACATCAACGTTCAAAAAATATGGTCATATTAGCCAAATTGATGCGCTTTATTCATAGCCAGGTTCTCACCCAGGGATCTTTTTTTTATTCAAGACAAATTACGCTAGATTAGTGCAAATATCCATACAATATTTAATTTCTAAAGAACTTATATATATAGTTTACAAAAAACGAATTTATATACAATAAAGTTATTAATTTATAACAAATAGAAGCAAGAGATGATATTTCCGGAATGTATCATCCATGAAACCAAAGATCATATTCACCGCCATATGACTAGCGTAGTATTATCTCTGGTAGATTTCTGGTAAGCAAAAGACTAATCAAAAGACTAATCAAAAGGATGAGATCAAGATCATCCATTTAAGTATGGAATGATCCTTGATCCCAACCAATCACCCAAGACCAACAAATAGAAATCAACAAAAATTTTACACTAACTTTACAATGGGCTTTTTCTTCAATGCAACAACGAAAACATGGAATTTGCAGACAATCCGGTCTTTGGTTGATCCTATGGATGCAAAATTTATAGAAAATATACCTTTGAGCAGGATGCAGTTGGCTGACAGGGACGGATGACACTTCACAAATAATGAGAATACACAGATAAATCTGGATACCAAGTGGAACGAGTTTATCCTGACAAAGAAAAATTACTCCCATTTTATGGACCCATGGCCGCTCCGCTGAAGGCAATTTGCTGAAAAATATGATGTCCACCAAAATTAAAACATTTTTTTATGGCAAATAGTGACATGATGCATGGTCGTCAAGAAGAACCTACAAGCAAGAGAAATCCAGGAAGATATATGTTTTGCTAGATGTGGAGCACCAGAGGAGTCAACAAAAACATGTGGTTTTTTAATATCCACCGGCGGTTCAAGTTTGGGCACTTTGGAAGTACCCATCAAATCCAGACATCTTTCATGGACAATCATAGTTTGCAAATATGGACTAGCTATATTGGATAATTGCCCTTTAAATGTAAGATCATTAATTTGCATGAATACTTTGGTACATCTGGAAGAGACAAAATAATAAAGTGTTTAGTAATATGGATATTGATCATAAGGATACTCTTAAATTGGCAGAAGTGGAATCATTAATTTTGGCGGAAGCACATGAATCAATAACATTGAGGGTTACCCAAAATAAGGAGGTGGCATACAATACTTTATCGTCCATCCCGGAAAGATGATGTTTTACGGATGGATCATGAAAAAAACATGATAGTCATTTGGAGCAGGGCTGGTACAGTACGTTCGAGGGCTTTGATGGATTCATGACGAGGGCAAGAAACACTAGGGAAAGTCTATCACCACTTCATTCAGAAGTAGAATCTTTCATATGAGCTATGGAATGCATGAGAAAGTCTATCACCACTTCATTCGGACCAGAAGAATGCCCAGCTTTTACAAGTTATTTGGAAGATATCAAGATCCTGAAAGAAAGTTTCCACAACACAGAGATCATTCATTTACCAAGAATGCATAATTCAATAGCGGACAGTCTAGCACGCAGTGCAAGAAAACAATTGTCGTTTGTCATTCATATGGATGTATAATTACCAGTTTGGTTTGCAGAGTCTTCATGAGTCTGTATATATTGATGACAAAGAAAATCAAGAGAGGATATGTACATCTAGTTACTGTTAGAAGACTATTTAAGTTTATCGTCTAATAAATTTTTATAAAATTTTATAATAAATAATATAAAATTATTTTTATAAATTATAATTATTAATATATTATATCATAAAATTTTATAAAAATAAAATAATATAAATTTTACTATTAATAAATGTATTATATATATATATTTAGTATATTGTTAATTTGTAAACTTCTAGACCGCCAAAGTAATAATCTAGGTATCTCATTGAAATTCTAGGCATTGAGTCTCCAACATCATGCATATTTCTTCTCTGCTTTTAAGTTCTGTATCTGTAGATTTCTCTTCCTTTCACACTCCAATTTGAATCTCCTTTGTAAGGATTGGAGAGGACAATTTGGTCTTCAGTGGTGAGAGAGTGACAATCTTGGTCCATGGATCTGCACTCAGATCTCCTTGTATGTGGTTTTAGTGGCGACTGTGGAGCTTATACGCTGACATTTTCCTTCTTGTGGTTTAGACAAGATTTGATTTTGAATTTGAAGTGTGCTCTTTGTGGTTCTTGCCACTGTCAAGTTGTGTTTCATGTTCTAGCTGGTATACATTTCTTAGTTTATGCTTTCTCTTTGGTGCATATTTAAAGGTAAGGATGTAGGTTTTATTGATTTTTGCAGTTTGTTGTTGGGTAGTTTAGTTCTTTGGAAAATCGTGTATTGCTTTATCTTGTGTATGGGCTTTAGTTCCTTTGTTTCCCTTCATCAATGTCTTATGTTTGCTCGTGTTATTGGTTCAATTACTTTTTACAAGTTTGGTATCAATTCTATATTTTGAGTTTCTTCTACAGCTCACTGGAGTTCATTGGTGGTGATTTTCGGTCTACTTGTCATAAGTTTGTTCTCAATATTCCCAAAGGGGTTAGGCATTTCTCCATGTCTTATGGTGGCTTATATCTAAGTATTAATGGGTCGTGTCTAGTGGTGTCTAACTTTGCCACATTCGGAAGTGTTATGAAGATCAATAACATCCATAAGTAGATTATGAAGCATCATTGGAACTCGAAGCTGCTTCTGTTTCTCTTAAGTTAAGGGTGTTGATGTTCCCACTGGTCTGGTACTATATTTGATATTTTGGTTAGCTTGACATGCCTTATTTTCATTATTGGTCTTATTGTTTTCATTGAGAATGAAAAATCATAAAAAGAAGGTAGATGTATCGTGTGGCTTTCCATCGACATGAACGATATTCGCGTGAACAGTTTTTAAGGGTTTTGGAAGTTTATAAGCTTATGACGAATGTTGGGTTCTAGGTTTAAAATTGTTATTTATACTTTTTAAGTCTTAAGCTTCTCTTTCTTTTGCTTAGAAATTTGATTATGGAGAATTTTGTTATTTTTACGATTTTGTTTCTCTGTTTTAAATTCTGTTGTACCATTTTCCGTTTATTTAATATGAAACATCTAGATAAGAACAAAAAAATTAGGGGTGACCTCATTTAGGATCGGTCCAAAAGTCTATTGTGATTTATAAAAAAGGAATGAGAATATTTTATGTATAAATTGGTAAATTTCCTTATTTTCTTTTTATTTATTACATAATACAATGAATTATTTGGAAATGATGACTGAGAGCATCAACAGTGGATTGATTCTTAAAATGAGTCTCTAATTTTTATTATATTAATATTTTTTTTTCTTTGGTTTTGTATTTATTTTTAATGTAATATATTAATGAAAGAAAGATACTTAGTACAAGAGTCTCTTTAGAATTGTTCAAAGTCTTTCTCTAAGTGATCACTTTCATCTTTTCTATATTCTCTTTCTTTTTTTGCATTATTAAAATAGTTTTTTACCAAAAGACGAGGAGAAGAAACTCCCACTGCTGATGCTTTGAGTTTCTTCTCTACAATGTGATATATGAAGTATTTTATAATATTCAACAAGAGTTAACACGAGTATCATCGCAACAGGGTGGTAACGTGTGATTGGTTAAATAGATATGGCTACTCTAAATAGGTTTATATTGGCAGAGTGATTAAATTTCAAAAGTATATATTGTATTTAGTTCGAGTTTTCAATTTTTTTGTTCTGTTATAACATCAGTACTCTACTCGTTTTCATTTTTCTGCAAAAAGCAGAGCCCACCAAAAAGCTAAAAAACCCTAGTATTCATCTGACTCATCTCTCTTCATAAACCCCAAAACCAGAGAAACTAAACCAGCTTGAATCTCCAAAAAAAATCAAACAATTGTTTCTCTGGTTCTTATTGTTTTCCTTCTCTCTCTCTCTCTTTTTGTTTTAAATAATAAAAACTCAATACGGGGTATTTTTAATTCACTCTTTAATTTGAGTGCTTCTTGAAATGGGTGAGACAACAAAAGGAGATGCTACAAAACCATCACCGAATCAAATCTCCCCACCTAAAGATTCTTCACTTGATCACCAAACACCAAACCCATCAGTCTTCCACCACCAACACCAATCTTTCCTGTCTTCTCCCATCTTCATCCCAACCGTCTCTTCTCCAGGAGCTCCTGTCATCCCCAAACGACCACGTTTCAGCTCTTCCGGCGGTCTCTCCCCACCTCAATGGAGAGCCTTGCCGTCACCTTCCACCGTACCAACCGCCTCCACAATCTCTTCATTACCGTTCCCTTCCACCGCCGTCATAGCAGCCTCTTCTACCGAAACCGCCGGATCTTCACCGCTGGTTCAAGAAGCTACCAACACCGAGAAACAACAACCCGAAACGGAGTCCTTTCAACATAAATTTAGAAAAGGGAAATACGTGAGCCCTGTGTGGAAACCAAACGAGATGCTATGTCTAGCAAGAGCATGGAGAGTCCAGTACCAAAACCAGAGAACCGGGTCTGGATCCGGATCCGGGTCGGGCGAGGGAAGAGGGAAAACAAGGGCTGAGAAAGACAGGGAAGTAGCCGAGTACCTAAACCGGAAAGGTGTAAACCGGGATTCAAAAGTCGCTGGCACAAAATGGGACAACATGCTTGGTGAGTTCAGGAAAGTGGACGAGTGGGAGAAAGGAGCAGATAGAGAGAGGTTCGGTAAGAGTTACTTCAGGCTCTCTCCTTACGAGAGGAAACAACATCAACTTCCCGCGTCTTTCGACGAAGAAGTGTACAATGAATTGGCTCTTTTCATTGGTCCACGTGTCAGAGCTCCGACTATTAGCCGCAGTGTTAGTGGCGGAGCTACGGCGGATGTTACCTTAACGCCTCCGTCTGCTGAGACGCTTCCTCCTCCTCTTCATCCACCGGTTATGACTTCAAGAGATGATATTAATAATAACCCTATCACTTCCATCGGTAAAAAGAAAACTATTTATTTCAATAACGTTTTTGTTCATTGACTTGTCTAAGAGTTCATTGTTATATAGGAGTCACATTATTCAATACTGCAAATTTGGTTGTGGATTATGTATTTTTAATGATTGTCTATGCTTTGTATGTTCGTTTACTGGTCTACTGATTAGAGATGAAGGAGCATGAAATTGTCTAAGGTTATGTTTTTTTTTTGTTATTCTTTCTATAATGTTTGAGCAAACTTAATTATGTACATTGTAGGAAGAGGGAAGAGATTAGCATTATCAATAGTTGGAGATGATCATCCTCAGTATCCGTATTCAAGCAACATTGCTAGAGGGTCAGGTTTATTCTCTAATAGATCATTGTACTATAATCCTTCTTGTGAGAGGATTCCTTCTTCTTCTTCTTCATCTTCCTCTCTAAAAGATCTTCGCCGTGTTGGGAAAATACGGCTAACTTGGGAGGAATCGGTTAACTTGTGGGCTGAAGAAGGAGAGGTTGATTATGGGAGAATTAGGGTTTGTGGGTCGAGTTTCTTGAATGCAGATGAGCTCACCTACTTGGATGATTCCATGGTGGCTTCTACAATGGAATCTTTCGAAGATGGACCTCTCAAAGGATTTTCTTTGGATAAATTCATTTCTGGTCAACATCTTAAAGTCTTTGGAAGACAAAAGTCAACTTCATCATCTGCTCCTCCACTTTCAGGTAACACCCGCATGCATATTCGTTTAGTCATAGTTTGTTAAATTAAATTAGTAAGGTGAACATTGCAACGAACCCCTCCAATCTTATATAGTGATGAATTCTTAACGATATTCCAGTAATGATTACTATTGAAAACTAAATACAAAATTGATAAATACATATTTTAATATTATAGAGCGAGAAAGTGTACAAAAAATAAACCATTAGTGATATATATACAAAATTAAAGAAGAAAATGAATTCAACTCTCTAGTCTTATGCTAATATAGGTGTTTTGCATTTTCAGTTAATGTGACACCTTTTTAACAATTGACCCTTGGTGATAGACATACACAAAATATAGAAGAAACAATTTTGACAAAAAAGATATAGAAGAAACAATTTTGACAAAAAAGATATAGAAGAAACTAAATGTTCTTATCGTATTATATGTTTTTTTTCTTCTTCAGTGAATATGGCATTTGATCGGACTCAGCTTCCACTCTCCGAGCACATTCACAAATGTAAATATGTTTCTAACCTTATATCTCCAGAGCTAGCTAAATTTATATTATTAACTTATGAACTAATTAATGCTAATATACAGCAATATCAACATTGGAGTTCCAAGACCCATCAGAGCACTGCTTGAGAAAATTGCGGGTGCCGGCGGGGAATCTTCCGAGCATAACTGAGCTCGCACGGTATCTTCAAGAACCACCGCCGGAAAATTTCCGGTTTCCTCTCCGACTAGACGTTTACAATGACTTGCCACTGGGAAAAGAGCTCTTCTTCTCCACCTCCTCCACGGAGCTACTTGATTGTAGAGCAATCACATATGATATCCTCGGTCCCATAATGTCCCCCTTAAATAAGGGTTTCGTCATCTTTAGCAAAGACTCGCTGATACCGCTTTGGGAAGACTGCGTTAACCGAATGGTTTCAAAGTTTTGTGAAATGGTGGTTTTGCGTAAACCGGATTCGTCTTCTTGTGTTGAAAACGTCCAAGATCAGTGGCCTAACTTGATGGGATTTGTAAAAGGGTTTGGTTTATGGAGGGGAGAAGAGGTTGATAAGGTACGAGAAGGTGCACCTGATCCTTCTTCTCTATTGGTCGAAAAGATTCTTTGGTCGTACAACGATCTTCCATACATTCTTGGTTATTACGCAATAGGGCTCACCGTAACGTTCTGCTCTTTGAGCCGCTCTTCGTATGATCGAGTGACCTGCACTGATCTTTATTCATTTGATGTCTCGTCACCATCGGACCGAATCAAGGCATTGGTTCCTTGTTACCGTCTCGCTTCTCTTTTACCTCTGCTTGCAGATCAGTGCACTGCGGGTCGTTTATGTTACAACGACTTCGAGAGAATCATTCATGGAGATTTTTTGACCGAGATGACCCCTCACACGGTGACTAAGTATTACTCAAGCAAGACAAAATGGAACGTAGCGAAAGGAATCTACGACTTTCTCGACCAACGAGTTCCACACGCGGAGTATTTGGACAAGGCAAGCGAGAAGGATCTCTCGTTGAGCTTTAAGCCACGTGGAATCAGAGTCAAACCTCTAAATGTTGATCAGCTCATCGAATCTCTGATGTGTGTTACGAGAGCGCTTGTTGCGCTTCACGACATTTCGTTCATGCATCGTAACATGGGATGGGAAAATGTAATGAAAAGCGAGACGACGTCAACATCGAACGCCGAATGGTTTGTTTGCGGGTTCGAAGAAGCGGCTGAGTCCCCACAGCTCAACCCGCACCGCCCTGCGGCCCAGGAAGAGGAGGAGGAGCGTGGGAGACACGCGCCGGAGATGGAGAGAGGATTGCATGCGGTGAAAGTGGATGTGTGGGGAGTAGGTTATATGATAAAGACTTGTGGAGTGAGTAATGTTCCAAAGATGTTAAGAGAACTTCAAGGTAAGTGTTTGGAACCGAACCAAGAGAACCGACCGACCGCAGCCGATTGCTTCCACCACCTCCTCCAGGTTCAGCCTGCCGTTCCATCGTCGTATTAGTCTTTTTAAACTAGTCTCTAGTCGTTTTAAAACCTTTTCTGTTTGTTTCATGCACGAAGAAGGTTTGAACGTTCTCCGTATTAATAATTTTCACAGCTTTGAACGTGTAGTACTTGATCGGTTTCGCAAGCAACGTTTCGTTTCAAATACACTATTTTGGAAATGAGTTATTGTGAGCGTTTTATGAGCGTACTATAGATTTCATTAACTAATGGGAAATTGGCAATTGCCACAAATACCACATTCAAATTATTTTGAAACTTTTGTCCAATTTTTTTTAAGTAAAGTCCCATCATTGATTTTGAAAAAAAATTATAAAAAATTTTCGAAAAAATAAATTCAAAACATAAATAGTTTCAAATATAATTTTCGATTTTCAAAAAGAAATTTTGAAAAAAAAGTGTTAAAAAAAAATTCAATTTTTTTATAAAAAAGTTTGAATGTGAAAAGTATAACTAAAACATAAAAAATATTATTATTTTTATTTAAATAATTATTTATTATATATATAGAGAAAACAATGGCATAAGAGTGTTTTACCACTTAATGAAAAATGTGTTTTTAAAAATGTCTCTTTACTGATAACAAAAATAAATAATGGTACCATGAATGTGGTAAAAATGAAAATTTTCCAAGTCAATTTTGTTAAGGATTGGTGAAAATAAAGTTTTTCAAGTTAACTATATAAAAGTATTAATATATTAATATATAAAAATATTTAATACCAAAAACCCATATATATTTTATTATGAATATATAAAATAAATTACTTAGAACAATATATAAATTTTATCAATGAAAATATATCAAAATAATAATATTTTAGTTGGATATAAATATAATTACTCATAATGTGTTAAATAAAGGAAAATTTTCATGTTTACCACTTTTTTGTACTATTATTCATGTTTACCGTCACTAAAGAAACATTTGAATTGCCACAAATACCACATTCATAGTATCATTTTTCATGTTTACACTTATCACTTTTACCCCTAGTGTTAACTAGTCTACCCTCGGAAAATTTTATGTTTACCACTTTATGGTACCACTTTTCATCTTTACCACCACTAAAAGAGCATTTTCAAAAATACTTTGTTCATTAAATGCCAAAATACTTTTATACCCTTGGTATATATAGGGAAAATTTTATGTTTACCACTTTCATGATACCACTTTTCATCTTTACAACCACTAAAGAGACATTTTCAATAATACCTTCTTCATTAAGTGTCAAAAGACTATTATACCCTTGTTATCTATATATATAATAAATCATTATTTAAATAAATAAAAAATAAAAAAAAATATTTTTTTTTATGTTTTTGAATTATACTTTTTCAAATTCAAACTTTTTTATAAATTTTTTTAAAACTTTTTTCAAAAGTTTCTTTTTGAAAATCAAAAAAAATGTGCTTGAAACTACTTTTTATATTTTGTTTTTCAGAATTTATTTTTGAAAATCAAAAATTATGTTTGAAACTATTTTTAAAAAAATTATATTTTTTAAGTATTTATTAATTAGAATCCTAAATTTCACATTCCAAAAACTCTACCCCACCCCTCAACTCTAAACCCTAAGTCTATATTAATTAACCCAGGAGTATAAGTGATCAGTGTAAACATAAAAAATAGTACTATGAATGTGGTATTTGTGGCAATTTTCCATATAGACTTAGGGTTTAAAGTTGAGGTGGGATAGGGTTTTTGGAATGTGAAATTTAGGATTCTAATATTCGAATTTCAAAAAAATTTTGAAAAAACTAAAAAGAAAATTTCGAAAGATTTTTTTTTTTTTAAATTATGATTTATTATATATATAGATAACAAGGATATAAGAGTTTTTTGCAACTTAATAAGTAAGATATTTTTGAAAATGTCCCTTTAGTGGTGGTATAGATTAAAATTAGTTGGTAAACATAAAATTTCCCCAATATGTTTCTAATCTATGACTAGTTATTTTATAAATAATTTTTCTTACCTCAATCATTTCTTCATATACACTGTGGGGTAAAACTATAAAATACTATAATTTTTTGAGACATGAAATACCCAATCAAGGCGTTCTCAAGTTTTGCTTAGATATTTAAAATTATAGTACTTTTAACAAATAAAATTCTAAATATTATTCATTTCGAAAAATTACTTGAATCTCATAAATTCCATAAAAATACTCCAACTAAATTTTGTTAACTTTTTTGATACTCAAATTTTTTTGTCATCCGGTTAAATACCAAACTAAATATTTTACTATTTTACTACACTTACTATTAAATGAAACTTAAAAAATCCTAAAACTCAAAGCAAAATATTAAAAATTCAAATTCAATTATTTAAGGATAAAAGTAACTAAAGTTTGGATAAAACTTCATGAAACATATTAAATTTCAAATTAAAACTAAAACTAAGATTATTTTAAATTAATTACCTTTATTCCTAAAACTATTTTTTTTGGAATTTTAGATTTGTTTTTAAATTTTAGAATTTATTAAAAAGTTTTTTTTTTGAAATTTACTTAAATTTGATTTAAAGGCATAGTTTGAGTATTAATAAAATTCCTAAACTTTTTTGCCTCCCGTCTTAATAGCGAGACTAAATATTTTACAAATTGTACTACACTTACTTTTAAAGATTTAATACTCAAAACTTTTTTCATTTTATCAAAAATATTAATAAGCTTCAAATGAAACTTAAAGGAATCTCTAAAATTCAAGAAGAGTCTTAAATTTTTTTATTATTTAAGAATAAAGTAACTATATTTTGGATAAAATTTTAAAATTTGTAAAAACTTAATTCTAAATAAATTAGTTTTAAAATTCATGAAACAAATTAAATTTCAAATTAAAACTAAAACTAATATTACCAAAATTTAAGATTATTATAAAATTAGTTTTATTCCTAAAACATAAAACCAAATTTGAAATTTTAAGGTTTGTTTTTGAAATTTTGATTTTTTTAAATTAAATAATATTTAATTTAAAAGGCATAGTTTGTGTATTAAAATAAGCGTAGATTTAAATGTAAGTGTATTAAAATGAGTTTAATAATTAGTTTGGGTATTAGACCGGAAATCAAAAATAATTTGGGTATTAAAAATCTTACTTAATTTAGTTCTGGTATTTTAATGGATTTTTTCCTTTGTTCTATAATAAATATATGACCAGTTTTTGACTATACTAATTATGAAATAATATAAATAAGCTATATGCAAATGATTCCTATTTTAGAAAATTAAAAATCCAAAAATCTTTGGTAATTTATATTGCCAAAAAATTTACAATTTATCAAAACTTTTGTTCATTTTAAAAAGAAATCTTTGTAAAAAAAATGTTGTTGAAAATACTAAAGATATGAATATGTTTTCTTTACTAAAGAAATGAGTAAGTTATGCTATATTAGCCAAACTATTGTTTTTCTCTTATTTTGATTGAACTAATATTAATCATTCTTTTCAACTTGTTCTGAGTTCTAACAATTTACATATATCAAAAGTTTTGAAAGTATTTTCTTTTTCAAGTGGAGTTTATTAAGTGGATTGAAGCCCGACTATAATACAAGAAAATGACAAAAAACAAACATGCTGACTCTAAAGGGCCAAAACAGATAGGCTTGACTAAAGTAAAACACTACATGCCATAAACCCATAGATTGAAGCCCGTTGAGGAAGAAGAGGACACATCGCTCACCAAGTGTCCGATCGCCCAGCGATCAATGAACACGCCAGAACATGCATCAGAACCACCTTCTTCCACCGGAACTAAAGAAAGACACGACGGATCTCCAGCAATGACGAATGCAAACTGATGAAGAGGCCAATCAACAGAACAGCCCACATGCAAGTTCAACCCAAGGAACCTAGTCTGATGAATCAGCACTTCGAGAAATATATAACACCGTCTTCAGCCGAACTACCAAATTCCAATCTTCCTGCAAAACGAGCATGCATCTTTGATGATAGGAATTAGCTTGAAGTTGAATTAGCCTTAATCAAGGGGAAGGAAGAAATCAGAGGAGCGAATGAGGGTTAGTGAGACAGAAAAGGATAAGAAGTGATGATTACACAACAATCGATGATAACTGTGCTTTAAAATTTATTGGAGACAGAACCGGCGAAGCATGTGTTGTGGAAGCCACCGCTTCCCATAAGTCAGGAGTCAAAGTTGGAGGAACCGGCCATCAAAAACTGAATCGCTCTCTTTCTTCCATGTGAAGAGGGAATGAGAGAGAGATGGATTTTACCCTTTTTGTTACTCCATGTTTTGAAAGTATATTCAAATTTTGGATTAGTTGGACGAAAACATCCAATACTCATTTTTTTCTTCCTTTAATTGGATCGTGTGCATGAAGGGTTGTAGTAACTTGAAGACATATGGCATCAATTAGAGATAATATTACAAATAGCTTAGAGTAGAAAACAGAAAACACATAATTTTGGAAGAAATGATAATTACAATTAATGTTTATATTAGGAGAGAAGAAGAATCAGAAAGCACTTGGACTATTATGCATGATGCAAAATCCCCAACGTTGTCGTTTAGTTCGGCGGAGATAGATCTGTTAGTTTGTTTTTTCTTAACCTAAAATAATTAGAGGAAAATAAATGATTAAGAGTGAGGAAGAGGAAGAGAACAAAAGAGACGCACGTGATGCGAAGGTGTTTTGGATTTTGATTACGACGAGTACAAATCAGATAGCTGGTCTTCTTGTCCTTTTGCCTCTCGTCTCATCTTCGTATTTATTATCAAGTTATCTTCCTTTCTTTTTTCTTTCTTTTTGAACACCATATTATCAAAGTTATCAACAAACAAATTTTGTCGGCTTTAACAAACACTAAATCCTTCGTTTATCAAACTGATTTTTTAAGCTAATCCTATTTATTGTTTATCTAAATGTCATTATATAATTACTAGCTTCATCGGTATCACTTAAAACTTTAAGTGATGTTTAAATTTTTTATTTTGTTTCATAAATAAAATTTAATGTTATTTGTACTTATGACCAATTACAAAAATATTATATTTTTTTATTGGTTGAACCAAATTTATTTAATGTATGTCACTTATACATAATCAAGATAAATTATATAAAATTTTGTATTTTTTTAATTTTTGTGCAAAAACCTTAAACACCATTTAAAATGATAGAGAAGAAGTATATTACAATCGTGTCAGCATAAAATAACTCGGAAGTCGAGTTCGTCTGAATTACAATTATTTATTATCGGATACATGAAGAAATACAATGGTCTTTTGGAAAAATACACAAAGTTTTAACTAAATAATGCTGTGAACAGAGACACAGAGTGCTGCGAGAATTGAGAGATAAGTAAAAGTAGATTGTGTTTAGCATTGATGACTTTGTAGTTTTTTTTTATTAAAAAAAGTGAGATGAAATCACAATAAGATACAGAAACGAGTTTTGTGTTTCTTTTTTTTTGTTGGGCAAAACGAGTTTTGTGTTTATATAAAGAACTAGTATTATGCCTGTGCTACGCACAGATCAATTCATTATATTAGAAATTATTTGATCATCATCATAATTTTCAATCATAGTGAATATTATTTAAAATATTATATAAACAGTAACATATCATTTTAGAGGTACATGCATTGAAATAAAGTGGTTGAAAGTATGAAAGAAAAACTTTATATCAATATTTAATGGTTACGTACAGAATAAAAAATACTTAATTTAGTTTAGTGTAACTTTAGATATGATGAATCTAATAATTTACTATTTTAATTTTTATAGTTTAAAATTGACATTTTATGTTGATTTACCTGAAATATTTTTTAAAGCACACATGTAAACAAAATTAATTCACATTACTTATTTTCCACATGTTGATTTACCTGACAATTTTCTTTTTGAATTTATAAGGTTGAAATTTACAGCTTAAGTTTGCATTTTGTAAATTAAAAATTTGTATAGCAATAATTAAGTAAAGTAAATTTACCTTTGGATAAAAAAAATAATCTCCTTGATACGTTCAGCAATAACTCAATTGCAGTTGTGAATACTGGAAAATAATTGATTCAACCAATGAAACATTAGTCAACAAATCAGAAAAAATAGCAAAGAATGGAAAACGTTAAAACCTTTTTTGTCATGTCAAAAGCTTGTGCTTCTTTGATTCACAAATCACAACTGCAATTGAGTTATTGCTGAACGTATGTTCCATTCTATTTCTCTAAACTGTGACCTCCAAGCCCTGTAAATCAAAAGATCGAGAAAGTTTCTAAGTTAGTTATGTTGTAGTGATCTAAAATCAAATCTCTTCAAAGTTATCGTACCAATATCAATTGCATCCCGTAATTCCTCTATATCAATCTAAATCTTGTTGATAATAAGCTTTTAAGTATTAATCTAGTTGAATAATTTTAAAAATAAATTGGTGCAGAAAAAAAAATATGAAGAAACCCAAGGAAAATTTAAGAGAGATGAAAAGATCTTTCATTCTTTTGTTTGCGTGAGAAGATAGAAAAATTGAGGAAAAAAGAAACAGAGAGTAAATTATATAAAAGAGGAAAATCAAAAACAGTTTGAAATCATGGTCAAGTGACTTTGAACGTGTATAAAGAAAATTACTAAAAATTAGGAATGTAAGAGATTTTCTTTTAAATCAATTATTTTTTAAAAAAAATTTTCTTTTCCATTTGTCACAATTCTATTAGTCAAGTGAATTGTGATTTAGTATATAAAGGATTTGTCATCTCTGTTTTTTTTCAAAAAAAAAAAAATTGTCATCTCTGTCTTTTATCTTTCTTCTCGCTTGAGTACATCATGATCCATACAGATTATCAAGTTAATACATCGACAAAGCTTTCTAAAATTCTTGAAAGCGTGATTTTACCAATTGAAAAAATCAGTGCATCAGAAGTTTATCCGTGAAAGGAGTTTTTCTCAGTTTTTTTCTTCGCTGATTTTTTATCAGAACTTACGGCGAATTGGTTTACCGTTATTTGGGATGCGAAGTTACACCCGTTGTAATGGATACATATATGTTTGGCCGCTAACGAAAAGGTTGTGCATAAAGTACCTCACTCTTGGCCGGCTCACCCTCGCCTTAAAAACGATCTCCAGTCGGCCAGTGCTCAACATCATCACTAGTATAAAAATCACGCATAGCCACGATCTTAATCATGGCTCATATTTCGTGGTTATATTGAAAAATAGCCACGGAAAATCGTGACTACACTTTTATAATGAAAAAAAAACTTGACAGATCGTGGTTATACAAATACAATTTAGTCATGTTTTGTTTGTGGCAAAAAAATTCACAATTTTACCCCAAAAACTTTGCGTCTACTTACCATAAATTTGACATATTTACTTTTGTGTTTTTATTTGCTCGAAATGACCATTTAGTCACAAATTTAAATATGGCTATATAGTGATTATTTTAGACATGAAAAATAATGTGACAAATCGATAGTTTTATTTTAGTCGTGATATGTCATGTTCTTATTCGTGGCATTCTGTAATAAATTTTCATAAAAATATATTCTATAAAAGTTGAAATTTAAAATAAAAACAAATATTAATATACATTACCACAAGAGTTTTTTTTTTCGCGTCAAACCATTTACAAGAGTTTAACAAATATTACATTGTCCAAAAGATTGTTCAAAACTAAACACAAAAGCAACAGCAACATAAACATTGAAGGTCACCAAGCTCTTCAGAACACTACCTCTCTAAGTCATATTGTTGTGTTGTAGTGCCAGGTTGAGCTTGAGGTTGTGTTGTTGGAGTAACTGAGGCAGCATGAAGAGAAACTTGAGAATGGAGAGCTTGTAGAATCAAGTTGAATGTAGACCTTGTTGCAGTAATCTCTTCCTTGAAGTCAGCTTTCAGTGCAAGGAGATCAACTTTGACTGCATCAGTTGTGGTCTCCAAGCCGGTCATACGCATCTCCATGTCAAGAATTCGCTTCAGAGAGAGAGAGAGAGAGAGAGGGAGGAACTGATTCAGGCCTGTCTCATCGTTGTTACGGACCCTATGAAAATATAAATTCTACAAGAAAAATTTAACTAGTTCTACAAAAAGGGTCCTAAATTTTTAAAATTCTCTAAATTTTAACAGAAAATTGCAAAAAAGAAATTAGGACCCTGTGCTTAAGCACCTCTTGCACATGGCAAGAACTGGGCCTGGATATAATCTTGGTTGAGGAAAAGGTGACGTGTTTCTGTACCAGTAGCCGCAGTTGAGGCAGTTTGGTTGTCTCCCAATGCAGAGAGGCCCTGGTTTTTATATATAGTATATTATGGTTCTCGGTTCGCCAATGATTCAGTTCTAGTATCCGAAATATTTTTAATTAGGTTCCATTTAGATTTTGTGTTAACTAATTTTGTTTCAAGCGGTTTGTTTTTAAAGATATTTCTTATACTTATTTTTCGATATCGATTAAAATTCTATGTTCCTCAAAATGTCTAAGCTTTCTCGGAAGTATGCAGTTCAAGAGTAAATAAATAAATACGAAAATAGAATCGAAATTGGAAATTATAATTCAATAATGAATTTAACATTGTGTAAACACTATACAAAGGTAGCTGCATATGTATATATATGGTTCCAAGCAGGTAAGATTCAGAGCATTATAATGGTTTTGGTTCTTATGTTTCTAAGAAAGAGAACATCCTTGCTAGGTTTTGGTGGCCCATGTGTTTTGTTCTTTTCTGCTGACTCTTACTACACTACATGTTGAAGTATATGATGCACAAATTTCTGTCTTCAGTCTTAAGTTGGACTCGCTGGTTAATGACACTTGATGTGTACTTTGTCCTTGGATTTTTCTTTATGTGTTTGCTCCAATCTAATCCATTCCCAAACATGACACGTAAATACGAGAAGCGAAAAGTCTTGTACCGTTTCCGTTAGATTTTGTTTATAAATTACCGTCTCATATGAGCCATATGATATGGCAATATGTATTTCTATCAAGACTTGAATTCTAATCTCCTTTGCAAATTTCCATCGCATCTCATTTTTGTATCACAATGATAAACGTGGTTTGATCCGCACTAAAGCACTGAATTGTATTTTTCTTACAATAAGTTTGTGATAACTTTTAAATTTAACAAAACAATTGTTACACAAGTGATGTGATATAACTTTAACTTTATTTTATATGTTTTACGGAAAAATATATATTCCATTAAATAATTTATCTTTATTTTAAATGTTTCCATAATCAAATTTACAATTTTTGATATGAAAAAAAAAAAAAAATTTGATAATTCGAAAATATTTTAGCAAAAAAATAAATTTTTTTGATATGAATAAAAAATGTTTTTTAAAAAATGAGAATCAAAATTATTTGATGCACGAGTACTGGCCTAACTATAAGATTTAGCTAAAGAACTTTGATTAAACTAAGAAAAATTTAAAATATGATGAAATACTCTTCGCTTTTTACCTTTATGGTTTCTCATCATATATTATTGTTTTAATTGGAATAATGACACTAGTGCTTGATTTGATATGTTCGCTCGTACGGATGTTTATTTTAATAAAACAAACATATGAAATTTTCAAGAACAGAAGAATGTAATGGTTGTACAGACATGCATTCATATGTGTGCTTATTTTTGATTTGTAATATATAACATTTATGATAAATCGACGGTTTTTAATTTTCTGTAATTTTTGGTTGCTCCTATTGTGATTGAATACTAAACCAATCAAAATGATATGTTATATAATATATTCGTCAATTAGTAATTTTTAATTACATTGTAAAATATTTTATGTCAAATAAAATTCACTACTGTTTTAATCAAATAAATAGATCTATCTCTAAATTGTTTATAAATCAAATAAATTTTATTTTACGTTTATTTTTGAGAAAAATATTAAATTAAATTTTTATTATTGTATTCGTGTAATTCAAATATATGTGTGTCAATAATCTTAATCTTCAAATTATTTAACATATATTTGAATAATTTTATATTTTTTAATATAACATTTATAGTTTATATTTTGTATGTGAAATGAAATAATAATATACATTAATAAATAATTTTTAAAGTTTGTATATCATATTTTAAATTGATTAGAGAATATTTCGGTTAGAAAATAATGGTAAGTTTGGCTAGAGTATAATAGTAAGTTTGCTTAGAGAATACTCTAACAAAATAAATGATTTATAGCTAATTAATTAATAATTATTAAATGCAATGGCATAAATTGTAATTATTAGAGTGAAAGAAGGGGTATTTTCAAAAAGTAATTCAGTTTTAATAATATTGATGTATAGAGAAAATTAAATTTCTTACGACATGAAAGATTTTTAAAATTTCTTAAAAATAAAATAAATTAAGATAAAATATTAGATGTAAATATAATAATTATTATATAACTATATTTTTAGTTATTAATATATAAATAATCATATATTAACAATTGTATATTCACAGTAGTTCACATTTTAGCTTAAATTATGCTGAACTAGATATTGATGTCTTCATTATTTTAATGGCATTTTCACTAATATAGAATATGACCAAAAGTTAGTTCTATATAACGATCTCAAATTAATAAATCAGATTTTTTTTAACACAATAAATCAGATTGTAAAATGACAATTTAGTTATTAATTAGTAGAAAACACTCTGAAATCTTGAAAATAGTAAAATACTAACATTTTCATTCCCAACTCGTTACACCTAGCTAGTTTGTTTTTTAAAGTATTATATAACTATAGTTTTAGTTATTAATATATAAATAAACATATATGAAAAATTGTATATTTGCAGTAGTTCACATTTTAGTCATGTATTTAGTCTAAACTATGATGAATTAGATATTAATATCTTCATTACCTTAAAATTTAATGGAATTTTCAAAAATATAGAATATGACAAAAAGTTAGTTCTATATTATCTCAAATTAATAAAATAACAATTTAGTTATTAATTAGTAGAAAACACTCTGAAATCTTGAAAATAGTAAAATACTAACATTTTCATTCCCAACTCGTTACACCTAGCTAGTTTGTTTTTTAAACTTTTAAAGTATTTAATTTAACGAGCATTCATATTCCACACGGTAATGCTTGGAACAATATACAAATGTTTCTGAACTTTGAAATTATTGTGACTTTCAAACCCTTGTGAATGCATTTCACCACGAGAACAAAAGACACTTCGTAACAATAAAGACAAGATTTCGATAGTAATTTGGTTTCTTAGATGAGATTTTTGTTGGCGATGACCCAGTTTGAAAAGGAATCAAGAGTGTTTTCATCTGCTCTGTAATGCTTTTGAGTAAACTCAAGGAACATAGGCCAAGTGAAATCAGGGTATCTCCTTGGTGTCTTGTCCAAAATCTCACTTGGTGGCTTCACAACTTTGTCTCTCTTCGGACACAAGAAGAACGCCATCGATTTCCTTGCACTCTCTCTGTTGACAACCGCTCTATGCAAACAACTCTTGAATATCCCGTTCGATAGAGCCTACAAAACCAAAGTATATTTAACATATCATTTCTGCATGAGTAACGAAAATGTGTTCACTCTTTTAGTTACCATGAAAGTGTCACCGATATTGACGACAAAAGCCTTGGGATTGGGGGGAATGGATCGCCATTGATTGTCAACAAAGACTTGAAGGCCATTTACATGATCTTGGTGAAGGATGGTCAAAGAGCTTGGATCACAATGAGGCCCTGTACCTAATGTAAGATCTGGTGTCTGGCAAGGAGGGTAATGATTTAGCCTCATTATCGAATCATTCTCTTCGAAAAACCCTCTAAAATAGTCGCGGTTTACGCCTAAACTTAGCCCCAGAAGCTCCATGATCTTTAGAGACAGAGAGCTCATGGCTTCACAGTACTCTTGGTATACATTCCTGTGAACATAACCGTGAAATCATAAGCAAAACCGATCAAATTATCTCCGGTTTAATAATTTCGGTATAAGAAACCGGTTTGTTAAAGTAAGATTAGAAAACAGAGGAAATAATTTATGGGAAAAACAGAGGAAATAATGACATATTAGGGTTTTGCTCTGTTTGGTGTTTCTTTTTTCTATTTTAGGACACATACCCAAATTGCTCGAATTCTTGTCCTAGTGTACAGGAGAAGTAATCCTGAACGGTTCGTGATCCATTATTCTCGTTGGAGAACCGGAAAGAGAGTGTTTCCTTCCATGGGAGCTTGGTGGAAAATCTTCCAGTGAAGCTACTGGCGTAGCCACTGCTCTCACCGAGTTTTCTCTGAGCTCTCTGTTTTCCGGCTAGAGGCATGTCGAAGAAACTTCCCATGAGACGGTGAGCGTCTGATATGAGGGACTCGCTGACTCCATGATTGACAACGAGAAAGAAACCATGTTTGGTGCAAGCTTCTGCAATGAGTCTAGAAGCCTCTAGAGTTGAGTCTTGGCTCGAGAGATCGATGAAAGGCACGTTGAGCACGGGAATGTCAATGGAAGGTTTCTCTTCGTCTGGCCAAATGAATTGGTTTGGGATTTGAGATTGGAGGTTAAGAAGAGAAGGGTTGAAAACTATTGGAGGAGTTTGATCGTTTTCAAAACTTTGTTTTGGTTCTTGTTCTTTCTCTGCCGGAGATGCTGTTGTGCAAATTATCGCCATTTTTGGGAGAGTTTTTGTTTTGTCTTGTTCTGAGTTTAAATGAATGAAAATTTGTAGTGGGAGTGAGTATTGTTGAGGAGATGGGGGAACAAAGGGTCCTTCAAGTCTTTATATAAGCAAGTTAGTGTACATTTGTTTTTCTTTTTCTTATTAATATTTTAGTTCCATTTTTCTCCATCTTTTTGTATTGAAGGGCTTTGCCACATGGGATTTCATAATAATCTATTTTATCAGGTAAATATAATTGTAGTGTCATCAAATTTTGCATGTAACTCAAGTTTTGGTTTCAATCAAAACGACAAAGAAAACTAGACGACAATTAATCCCTAAATTAAATGTGTGTTTGTTCATGTGCTTGGTATTCATGCATGTTGGATTCAATCTTGATCTTATATAATACATTCTTATCGGAATCTTTAATCATTTCAGAAAAATACAGTAATGAAATTTGTCAAATGAGTGTATAGACTACCACAGTTTAAAGTAATGTGTGACCGTTTAACTTTCAAAGATTTAAACTATATCTTACAAAACAAATAGTTAGATTGTAGTTTCATTTTTCACCAATGAGGAAAAATATTTAATTTACATTTAGAAAGGAAATAATTAAGCCTTTCTTCAAAAAAAGAAGAAGGAAATTTAAGAAATGAAACTACGTTAATACATAACAACTATTAATGTCTCTGAGGCTGGAACCACATATTAGAATAGGTTCACATAGAGATCCGGTTCATCTAAAGTCCATCTGAAACAAGCAATTTTTATAATATTCATGATCCCATTGGTCGAGGTCCAATTATCTTGTATATTTTGGGCTATCTCAAGTTCGAGGTACGAACTCTAGAACAACGAAGATCAAATAGGACTAAGTCTAAGCAAGGTCGACTCAGTTTAACGCCGGTTCAAGATCTGAGGAGCTGGGTGTGCATCTGAAATATGCGAAGTAATTGAACTCGATTGAAAATGTAAAAAGAATAATTCAAGATTAAGAGAAGACACTCACTTACTTTCACACATTTGTTTTTTAATACAAACATACTTTCACACATAGTTAAACATTTTACACTCTACATGTTTGTCTCAAAAAATTAGATCGAAAGATCATTTTTTAATCCTTTACTTCATTATAAGTATTAGAAAATATTATCCTCGTTATTTCATCCAGTTACAGATATTTTATTGTGGGTCATTATCTCCCACACAACCGTTGGAAAAAGTTTACATTCATTATAGCATAACAAGCTCATTCTATATTAAATCATTATTTGGATGATACGGGGATCTTTTTTTTGTTTTGTTAAAGAATTTAATTCGTTTCTAATACGTACATAATCATATTTTATTTATTTATACGTAATCTTGAAATGGTTTTACGTTCAGTCCATTCTGTAGTGCATACGCTCTCTCTCTCTTTTTGAACGGGTACATACTCTAGAATAAATTCATATTTGACCACTACAAATTTCACAGTATAGATGCATCCTGAATTCTTCACACCTGAAACAAAAAAACACTCGTTGAAGAGAGAAAAGAGAGAGAGAAACCAGATCTCAGTTTGGGTCCGGCGTACGGCCGGCGCGTGAGCGTGCGTGCCGTCGCCGGAGCCCTTTTCTTTTTTATAAGTTGTCCCCTTTCGCTCCTTCTTCGCAGTTCCGTCATCGACCGCCTTGTCGGAGCTCTGGTACCGCAACCATCCTCATCGGTGGCTCAGCTTCTGGAGTAACGACGCGAGCGATTGGAGGTTCCCGACGGAGATGGAGTGGCTTGCATGTTTAGGTAGTGTGTTCCGGGAGATGGAGGCTTCCCTAGCTCCATCGATGCCGGCCTTTTGCGGGAGGTGAAAGCTTTCTCAGTTTCACCGTCGCCGCTCTAGCTTCCGGGAAGGAGAGGCTCAGTCAGATCTGTCTTCGCCGGCTTTTGGTCACGGAGAGTGGAGGCTTCTAAAGTTCCGCGCTGCCGTCTTGAAACCCGAGGTCCTTTGGGTTGTGGTGTCTAGCTTGAGGTGTGAGAAGTACGGTTTGCTTCTGGTAGCGGTTCTCGGCTCGCCTGTTTAGGGTTTGTTGTGGTTCATAGTCGGAGGAGATCTCGTTAGTTCGATGGATCTCTCCGGCGAGAAGACAGAGCGGAGTAGAGTGGTTATGGTTACGCCGGTGGCTCTTCAGGTTCTGAGCTCCGGTGAAACGAGGTTGTCGGTGGTAAGTTTCGGCGGCTGTGCGAAGGGGGTGAGATCAAGTTGAGGCGGGTGACGCGTGGCATGCTGATGGCCTAGATTCTTACACGTGTGCAATTCCCAGCCTCCTTGTCGTGACCCGAGGGCAAGCTGTTCGGGTTAAATGTTTGGGCTTTTGGGCCGTCTACTTTTCTTGGGCTTCGGCCGTTATTGCTGTAGCCCATTTCGTTTGTGGGTCGTTTTTTTTGTTAGCTCTTTGTGTAATTGAGTTTCGGACGTCTGGGCTTGGCCCGTTGGATTAATTTAAACAACACCTTGGCGGAAAAAAAAAAAGATGCATCCTCTGGAATCTATTTTGGCTTCAGTCCAACAAACAAATTGCATGGGAATAAGAACTTACTGTGTATTTTAATCACACAAAAACAGTGTTGTTTTAAGCGCAAACAAGTAATTTAAATCAGTGGATTGTTTTGGTGGCGTCTGTTTTTATAGTTGGCAGGAAGAAGAGGTTCCCGAGGTTGTGTTTTGGCTTTATTAGGAGAAGTTTTAATTCAACATACTTATTTACTTTCTCGTCTTGCATAGTTTTAACATTTTCAATTTACACTTCTCTAGTTGTTTGTCTATTTTCTATTGGATCTCACAGAAAATGGAAATATGAGACATAATTGAGTTTGAATCCAAACACAAGTAAATAACTTTGCGCTGGTGTTATAACACTTAAATGGTAACACTGGGGTCAGATTGCAAACCCCACGACCTGCGGGATCTCCTTCTCTAATGCCCACTCGTTCATGGTTGGTTCGATCATTTTTTTTGTTTTTGAGAATTAAGTTCGATCAATTTCGACTTTTAAGTCCATTTAATTATACTTTATCATAACTAACATTTATGTTTCTTTTTGCATTTCACTAACATTAATGTTTGTACCTAATTCCTAACTATATCATTAATTTTGAAAATTTATGTGTAAGCCAAAACATCTTATCATAATAATTATGTATAAACTCCAAAAATTTATTAGAATATATATTATTTTCTTTCAGAAAACGGTATGTAAAAATTAAAAATATATTCTTATACTCATACCTTGTCTCTTTTGTCAATATATAATACCAATACAATTTTTAACTTTTTGGATTTAAGAGCACCATTACTAGAGATTTCTCCTATGTTCCCTCACATTAAAAATAAAAATAAAATAGTGTAAAAGTAGAAAAAAAGAGGTTGAAGAGGTTCTCGTATGAGAGACTCTTATTGCATGTATGAAAAAATAATTTTCTACATGTCATTTGCTTAGTAGCTTAATTATTTAAAAGAAAAATGAGTATATAACTAAATATTAATATTTTCATTTTCTTTTGAAAGACTCTTAAGAGTTTTCCCATTACTGATAATCTAATACTTCAACTTCAAGATTAAGTTACTGATCTTTTCAGTTACAAGATACCTGGAGCTGGTGTATTATATTATTACAAACGTGGTAAACCATTATAATTATAAGAGAGCTGGTTTGATATGTTACATAGTGACTATGAATAGTTTATTTTATTTTTGTTAGTACTATTTAGTGGAATGGGCTCGAACCCAACAAAAACTTATTAGAAGAAATAAGTTTTATAAAACTCAATCAAGATTATCTTATATCTTTTGTTAAAATTTAACATTTATTGATGAACAAAAAAACTCATCTACAAATATCAATGATATATGAGATAATAATAAATTTTCAAATATTATGTTAACTAAAATAAAAGAAATAAAAAGTCTTAAAATTAAAACTCCCTCTATTTTTTTTTTGAAAAAGTGTCATTTTAACATTTTTTTTTTACACAAAATGTCATTTTATAATTCTAATACAACTTTCAGTCTAGTATTAATTATAAATTAATTTATTTTATAAATAATTTTATTTATCTAAAATACTATTGATTGAATATGTATTACTATTGATTGAATATGTGTAATCAATAAAAACTTAAATGCATTTTAATTATTTGCTTAATCAGTGTGAAAAATGTCAAATTGACATTTTTTCGAGACGGAGGGAGTATACACCAACATACAAGCTTAGTTTTTTTTTAACATACAAGCTTAGTTAATTGGCTGAATGACCATTTTGGGGAAAATATTAGTTTTGTGGTAAGAAAGGTAGAGAGAGATAGAAAGGAAAAGTAAGAGAGGGAGAAGAAAATGGTTACTTAGTGAAATATAGTTTTTTTTGGTTATATACTCCAATTTCTCTAGTTAAATATATAAATTTTAATTATTAATTCTTTGTTTTTAAAATTCAAAACTGGACCAAATCCGGACTGAAGACATATCTGAACCGGAACGAGGAAGTGTGTCAACATGCTATATTTTGACGATATTAAAATTCTACCATAACAAAGTTGAACGTAGATGGCTCCACATCCCAGTCTTCTTAGTATTGTCAGTGGCTCTTTCCGGTGTGGCGCGCATCCCAGTGCTGTGGCCTCCAGTTGGTTTGGTCATGGTAGTGTTGGCCGAACTAAAGCTTATTTGCAGGTCTTTAAGCTGATCAGGTTCACGTGCAGCGGCCGTTCCCTTCCTGACTTTTTGCTTACCGCTCTTGGTATTGAGGTCTTTGTGTCACTATGCTAACGTCCGGTTTGGCGCCTTTGGAACTTGTACAGTGGGTGATGGAGCGTTTTTCAAATGGTATGTGTTCTATCTCCTTTATTCGATTGCG
The DNA here is from genome assembly GCF_020379485.1 of Brassica napus. Classification (NCBI taxonomy): domain Eukaryota; kingdom Viridiplantae; phylum Streptophyta; class Magnoliopsida; order Brassicales; family Brassicaceae; genus Brassica; species Brassica napus. Next base: position 7,088,796 of record NC_063435.1, on the reverse strand, counting down.
TCTGCGAGTTAAAGAGGTGAAGGTTATAAGTTTTGAGGAGATCATCAAGATCTAGTTACTCCAGAGGCGACACAAGAACTCCCGGCATCCGAAGTAACGAGGAGAATCTCACTTTCTTGTGATCATCGTTGACGGCTGAGAACAGAAATCGATTTCTATGGTTTACAAAAAGCAGATTAGCGGAATGTGCTGGGTTTAGTGGGTGGACGAAGCTAGTTATTGTAATAAGTAGACTTAGATACTTTTGTTTGAATCGAGCTTGTAACCGGAACTATTTCTCGTTTTAACGGTTTGATTTATAATATAATTTTCAAAAAAAAAAAGGTTGAACGCAGATGTATGAGGAAAAGCAGAATCGGTAACGTAGAGTATTTTTACCACGTGTTTTTGTTTGTCCAAACTTAGGATCAAATGCTCTAGTGACCCACATGGTTTTGAAAAATTCTCTCGTGACCCAACCATAATTCCTATTAATATTACATTAAAATTTAAATACAAAAGAGGTGCAAATAACAAAAAAACCAAAAGACATCAACTTATTTACGACCCGTGCCATTACTATCCTACCCGACTCTTAACCCGACCCAACCCCGACTGAAAACCTAAATCCCCACCATCGTCTCCTTCGACTTTTACATATTCCAGTTGTACTTGAAATACAACTCCCGTCAACTCCCCTACTTTCTCCACACCTTCACGATCAGAACTCTGTCTCTATCTCAATCGGACTTCTCGATTTATCTCTCTGTCACGAAGATGCCACCTACAATCAGAAGAACTAATAACAAGAAGGAATCTCCACCGCCGAAGAAGACCATCGAACCAGCAAAGAAGAAGTGAGATAGGCCATCTCTGGTAGAAGAACACGGAAGAGACAATAGTGGTTTGACATCTCAACCCAGTAAGCGGCTGTGGCGGAACCATAACCCTAAAAGTCTGCGACGCAATCTGGGTGCTTCTCCTACTCCGGCAGACCCTACTCAGGCTGCTTCTCCTACTCACTCCGACAGTGAGTCAACACAGTCAGAAGAGGCGGCGGGGTCACAAGTACCTCCAACGGCGAACACACAAGACCCTCCGGTTACACCTCTTTCCAGGTCTTCCACTAGGAGGGGGACACCTTCTTCGGAACAAAGAAACTAGGTCGAATCACGTGGACGCTCGCACATCTCAAGAACATAATGCTACACATGTAAAAATAAACTTGAATTCAGTTTTTGTAATATGATACAACTAGGATATATATTGTATATAGTTATTCTAGTAGATTTAGTTGTACTTAAGAAAAGTGTGCCTACTACAACTAAAATAAGTTTAACTAATATTACTAATACAACTATGAAATATAAAATTTTGTAACTGGTACAACTACTTAAAGTTTAACTCTAAGTAGAACATGTCAATCGTGTATTACTCATATTTCTAATACAACTGGAATATGTAAAACATGTATCACTTGTACAACTAGTACTTATCTAACTAGTATTATTTGTACAATTAAATGTTAACTAGTATTATTTGTACAACTGTTATATGTATAACTTATATTACTCGTACAACTATGACATATTTAACTATAACTGTAAAACTTCTTTTACTCGTACAATTACTATTTATCTAACTAATAATAATTGTACAACTGTTATATGTATAACTTGTAGAACATATGTAACTATTATAATTTGTACAACTATTTTGTGTATTACTTGTATATCTCGTACAACTATAACATATCTAGCTATAAGTAGAACATATCTAACTAATATAACTTGTACAACTGCTCTATGTATTTTTTGTATAACTCATACAACTATAACCTATTTTAGTATAATACTTGCAATACTCGTACAACTACAACTCTAATAGAACTTGTAATACTCGTATTAATAGTATAACTTGCATATGTATAACTTATGTTACTCATACAACTAGCACTTGTGTAATAAGTATAACTTGTATAACTAGTACAAATCCTTAGTTTTCCAATTATATTAATGTTATATTTTTTTGTGCTTGGTGAGCAGATGGCTGGAGGAGCAATCGAACCACACAGGTTTTACTTCCAACTGGTCGAGTACGAGAAGCCCTATAAGCTCTCCTCAAGGTGTCATCAACATCATTTCATCAAGTTGATTAAAGATTCTGATGCATCTGAAAAGAAGTGGTTTCACGGGCTCCCATAGTTCAACATCTGAAAAGAAGGCGAGAATGATGGCGAGAATGATCCTGAGCATCTGGAAAAGGTTGACACTAATAAAAAGGCCACGAAGGAGGGTGAGAATGAGCTTGAAGTTATGGCAGCAAATGCCGAGAAGGTTAAGAAGGAAGCTGCAGAGGAAGTGAATGAAGATGTTGAAGATTCACCGGAGGATGGAGAGGCCTTGACAAGGCCGAAGAGGTTGGCAAAGCCTAACTAGTATAACCAGGTTAGGTATGGCCAAATTACTCTGACATGTACAACTGGTACAACTTGACAAAGGAAGGTACAACCATCACGTTTAGAATGTGCAGCACATTTAAAACGTGATAAACAACTAAAACATGATAAACGAAATAACATGTAGTTGTACGAGTATTCTAGTTGTACAATCGTATATATAGTTGTACCAGGTTTTAAGTTGTACAACTTTGTACATAGTTGTATTTTGGTTGAATATTTGAAAATTTTAGTTGTGCCACATATTAAATATATATACTTCAGTTGTACAACTCTCATTTACTTAAATACATATGCGCACATGCAATTGAATCATTATTTTAAATATATATATTTGGTGTATGTTTTTAAAAAATATAGTGAACAAACTAGTAAACAAACCCTTAAAGTATAAGCTAGATCTTGGAAACTTATACCATTGTGTAATAATTGCAAAAACAAATTTGGTAAAATTTCAAATAAATAGGATTGACCATTCTAAAGACCTTCCAACTGGTCTAGTCTATTGTTATTTTCCTATGAAAAGCCATATATAACTAATAAAACTGAAACATGTAGTAGTATTACAACAATAATAGTACAACTGGTTCGACTACATTAGTAGTATTATTAACATTTTACTGTGGCAATGATTTTATATATGATTTTCTATAGGCATTACACATAATTGGAAAATATTTTAATGTTATCAAAAGAAATATAGTTGCTTGAAGAAAATGAAAGCCTAAAAGACACAAAATTAAAAGAACAGCAGAATAATACGATCAGTATAAATAGTACAACTAGTATAACTACGAGAACAAATGTATGATTGGTTTAACCGGTATAACTACGTTCTTTTAATAATACGTAGTTGTATCAAATTTTAAGTTGAACAAATTTGTATATAATTGCATTTTGGCAATGAAATTGAAAAAGTTAGTTGTACCACATAAAAAGTAAATATACCCTAGTTGTACTACTACTATATGTTTATCTATCTGATATCACATATAATCGAATCATTAAGTTTGTTAAAATGCATTCAGTGTATGTTTTTCAGAAATATAGTGGACAAACAAGTAAACAAACCTTTAAAGTATAAGGTGAAAAATGGAAAGTTATGAAATAATGTAATAATTGTCAAAAAATATTAAAAAATTAAAAGTTAGGATATACCATTATAAACACACCAATTTGGTCAGTTTATTGTTTTTTTTTCATATGGAAAATCAAATGAAAATTTAAAATTTCTATAATGAAGAAGTTAAACCCGTAGTACTAGTATTACATGTCTGGTATATACTATGAAGTTGTACCAATTAAACCAGTATTACATGTCTAGTATTTGAGTTGTATGTTTAGTTATATGAATTGTACCAGCTTACCATCTTCTATAACCCACTCCTAAGTAATTTCATGATTTTTCTTATTATGCAGTTAGTTTTTTTTTTGAACATTTTAAATTGTATTTAGGTGTAATATATTGTATTTATTTGTGCATTTGTAGCTAACATGGTTTAAAGTGCATAATTGAAAAGTTCAATTTGAAAACAGAAAAAAAATCGTGTCAATTAGAAAGTTTGGGCTAAAATGAAGAGAAATAAAACATTTGAGGACCAAAACACAAATAATGAAAAGTTGGTTTCCCCCACCAGATTCGATTGAATCGCTCATCCATGGTTGATTGAGATCTGCTCAATCCATCGTCATCTATGATTGACTGAAATCAAAGCTTGGCGGAGTCGGCGGTGAGGGTCTAAGGTCACGGCGATGATGGCAACTTAGTGGAGTTGGCGGAACTCGCTTACGTGTTATAGAACACAATGTTGGTGGAGGTTGGTGCAATAGACAATCATGCGATTGAAATTTGAAAAGGAGAAGATGGTCGCGACTTACTGAGAACACTGGAGACACTGCGTGCTGCCGTCAAAGTTGATGACCGGAGACGTCGCGTGCTGCCGGAGAACATACGAACAGAAGTCGGCGAAGTTGAAAGGATCCAATTTCTTTTTTTTTTAATTTTGTTTTAATTAATTGTTGGAAAGATAAAAAAATAAAACAAAAAGAATAAATTCATTAAGGGTAAATTGGATATTTCATTCAAAGAGGGTCATGAAAAATAATGTGGGTTATGATAGAATAACCCACAAGGGTTATGTCCCATCTAAGAATAATGTCCCCAAACTTAAAACCATTAGGACATGGAAAGGGGACAAGAGGAGAACAAGTGTTTGGTGAAGAGACGTGGGGGCCCATGGTCATAAAGGCCACAAGAAGAAGAGAAGAGAGGACTCATGAGCATGAGTTCTCTTGAATTCAACTGAATCCAAATTGACCACATTCTCCACTGCACTCCCTCGCCACTCTTTCTCTTATAAAACAATCCACAAAATAGTTTAGCCAAAAAGACAATCCATCAAATATTTTAGCCAAAAAAGACAATCCACAAATTACTAATCATGACAAGGAAAATGTTTATATCTCCTTTTTAAATATTTCGTTGGTAAGAGATTCTCTTTCAATGGGTACATCTTCTTCACCATTAAAAACTTTTGTCTGATGAATTTTGGTATGGAAGATAAGATCAATTTTTTTTTAGCAGAGATAAGATCAATCTCGTTATTTCTTTTCTTTTGAGTTGACCCACTGTTGTCACATATATTCTTCAGTTAACTTAGAGTAAACAATATTTGTCATAGGTAAATTAATCTTTAAATAGAGATTGTATATATATATATATTAATATTTCTGATGTAGCCATATACAAGATATAAACTTGGTATACTTCAGTTACTAAGATTATGGTACTCAAGACCAAAAAGTAAAAACTAATGATATACTAAACTATACTTGTAATATGCACCAGAACATTTTATTTTATAATGCTGAACTCTTTTAACATAAAATTGACTTATAGAGTATTTGCAATTCACCAAATATTATTATCCGCATTATACAAGGATAAAAATAGCATATTGAACTTCTAAAATTGATAATCCATAAAAAATACAGTCCACATGATTATATTCCGTATAATTAATTTTTTCTTAAGACATGTCTTTATTCCTTAACTATCCAAAACATATTTTTATAGATTATAATCAAAAATCCAAAACTAACACATATTCTCTTAGTTACCCGAGATAATGAAGAAATAATCGAATATTATATAGAGAACTAAAACTAATTGATAAATAAACATCTACTTTAAAAAAATTCAGAAACAGCATTTTTTCTTATAAATGCTTATATAAATTATTTACCATGTGAGCCATAATCATGTAAGAAAATAGAAACTATAAAAAATTCCAAAAATTATATACACTGTTGGAGTCAAAATTGACCACGATGAAATCAACGGCTATAATCTGTTGAAAAATTATACCTTAACAAATATGAGTTGAAAATGTTGAAGAAACTGCACACATAAGCCGAGTCTGTTTAAATAAGGATACAAGAAAAAAAAATTAGTATATTTCATTCCGGAGACGGATAAAAAAGTTTCTATCCAAACATGAGAAGATCGAAAAACGTTCTTGCGGAAGGTTTTTGTGAAAAATGACGAGTTTTACGAAACAATTTTCCGTAAAACAAAATTTGAAAATTTTCCGCGGAAAAATATCATAAGAAAATCTATGAGATAATCTTCCTCAAAACAACTTTCGAAAAATCCTTGTGGAAAACCTGCATAAAACAAACGAAACAGTTTTGAAAGCATGTAAAACAATCAACAGAAGAAATGAGAATAAGAGAAAGGCATCCCCACTTCCATCTCTCCCCTCCTGGCCTTGTCGCCCATCAGGCTTGGCCTCGTCGCCCGTGAGCCTCTCTCTAACTCCTCATCGCCCATGAAGCTTGGCCTCATCCCCCATGATCCCCTCTCTAACCGCTCATCGCCCATGAGCCTCTATCATCAGTCCTCGTCGCCCCTCAGGCTTTCCTCATCCCCCATGAGGCTCTCATTGTGTTCCCCTTTGAAGCTCGTTTGAAATGCCTTTTGTTTCGTCAATCAGAATTTCCATTGAGATTTTACAAAGAAAACAAGCAAGACGTTATTCTTTCTTAAAAGTCTAAGTCCAAACGTTGAGACAAGAATGGTTAACATAACACCATCATGTTTTCGACGAAACAAACTGATTTTCATCATTTAAAAATTAGACAAATTGTCGATTTTTCTCAGAAAAAATCGTAGAAACGCTAAAGTCATAAAACGGTCCGAAACACCTCAAACACGAAGAAAGCCCACAGAAAAATCGTAGAAACGCTAAAGTCATAAAATGGTCCGAAACATCTCAAACACGAAGAAAGCCCACTCATGGTTTAAATGAGAACTGGTCTAGAATGCAATGATGGTTTACTCGACTTGGATAAAGAAAAATGAAAAAAAATGGATAAATGTGAAGTTTCCAAGATAAATACGAATTCTGGGAAAATAAGAAAAAACCTGCACAAAAGATAAACTCGAATCAGGGTGGAAACGAAAATGCGGCCACCTTGGAAGCATATATAAAGAGGACCTAGGCGAAGAGCAGTAGAGAGACAGAAAAATTCTTAGCAATTCTAGCATTTAAAGCAATTTTAGGCAATTTCATTTTTGTTATCGAGCTGCGACTGGATTACTTAGTTTTAGCAATTTAAGTCAGCTTAGTTATGAACTTAGTTTAAGGCTTTTCAATTATCAAAAGACAATTCCAACATTAATTTATAGTCTTACAAAATGTGAAAGTTATTCTGCATATAAAGTCCAATATCTTACTTCATAAACTTTTACCTCTAACCTATTAAGTTTCTAAAAGTTATATTCGTTCATATCATTTTTACTGTCTATTATACTTGCAAAAATAGTTTCAACATGGAAACCCTTCTATTTAACACCTCTAATCACCATCAGTGATAGAAAACATGGAGAAACACAATCGCCACCACCTCGGCTCAGTAAACTTCTCTATAGTATGAGATCTAGGCTCAGAGCAATTAAAAATTCAAGATATTACACGTATGAAGACGGTTTACAGATGTGGTTAGCTACAAGACCTCCTTGAAAGCACAAAAAATTAAACAAATATTTAAAACTCAAATGTCTATCTTTCTTTAGGAAAAATAAAACTGAAACATGTTTACCATCTATGGTTTATGTCGACTTAGTTTTACCGTCTTGACTAGCAGGCTTGGATTTTTTTTTAGTCTAGTATAGCTTTTTGTTGGAAAAAAAAACTGAAACATGTATTATAAAGTATATTTTGTTAAAGATAATCTTATATCTAATTCACAAAATACCTAGTGATATGTGTATCTAAGTTCTATTGTCTTAATTTTTATGATTAATAAAGTCAAAATTCATGAACAAAATACGAAAAACCTAAACAAGAAAGATTTTGGAGCTATACAAAAATGTGTTCGAGACTAAATATACGTTTTCATAAAATCTTAAGTTTTCTTCATCAGAACCAAAGAACTAACTCCTAATCTAACATCCTAAACTAGTTGTTTTGGTCAACTAACTTAACATATATCGGATTTGGAATCTCTAATTGCTTAACCAATGGTTGTCTAATCGGTTGAATTTGTACCTTGATTGGTCTTTGATGACAAGCCACTCACTTTATCTAGATTGATTCGAGATATTCTTTTCAGGTCATTGAGTTATATCTATAACAAGCATGGACAGAACAGTGGAAGATTTCGATATGTTGATTGAATACATTAAACGAAACGAAAATAATAAATATATACAGGTGACAATAAATTGAGGGTATGAAAAAGGAAAGGACACAAATAAGTTTCTTCGATGTTTATATAAAGTAAAGAGACATTAGATTGCTGTGTTCAATCTCAAAATAGAAAGTTAAGTCAAATCATCGCACATGGGTATGTCCAACCAATAAATGAATCAAAAGCTAAGTAGTCCGTTCTTATATAAAATCAATGTTATGAAATTCGTTAGACGGTGGTTAAGCATTTTATAGAAAACTAGGATAAGACCCGCGCCTTGCGCGGGATTAAGTTATTATTTTTATTATATTTTGGAAAATGAAACAATAGTTTGGCTTCATTTGGATTAGGGGTGTTCAATCCGAATATCGGGTTGGTTTCGGTTCGGTTCGTTTTTTTCGGTATTTCGGTTAGTAAAATATAACTACTATTCTAAATCCATATTTACTTTGACTTTAATCATTCACATACTTTTGAAAGATTTCAACTGGACGATTAAATTGATCAGCCAATCTTGTTGCTTTAAATCATTAGTATTTATATATATATATTATTTAGTTTGAATATTTATTAAATAAAAATTCATATGCGTTATATTTTATGATCATTTGTAACTTATTATACCAAAAAAATAATCTATTGATCACAAAATTTTCAGAGTGGGAACATTCAAATTTCTAATAATATATAGACGTTTTGAAAAATTCAAAATATAACACATAAGAAAAAATATAAATGTTTTTATTATATATTTAATGTGATTTTTTAATATCTTTCAATAATATAAAATTAAAAAAAAAAATTAAGATACCAAAATTGTTATCAAATATTTATTATTCATAATAATTAATTTTCATATATGCGTGAATCATATTAGGTAATTTCGTAGCTTCTAATTAAGGAAAGTGCAAAAAAAAATTTGGTAGATTATTTATCAATTCGATAGTTAGTTTAATAAAAAATATAATGTAAGTTAAGATGGTCCAACCTATTTTTCTAAGAATAGTATATTTTATATAGTCATTTATTAAATGAGGATATATAATCATACAGTTCTATGATCATTCATATCATTTTATAACTGAATATTTAAATCATCGATAACAAAATTTTCAATGTGAAATCTTTAATAAGTTTATAATTTATAAATGTTTTTGAAAATTCATTGAAAGTTTTAATATTAAAATATTTATGTAATCTTATGGTATATAGTATAATCTATATATATATATATATATATATGTGTTTTAAAATCATGTGTATCTTCTTATAATATTAAATAAAAGTTCATATTAATACAATTTTATGATCATTTGTAACTTATTATGACAAAAAAATAATCTATTGATCACAAAATTTTCAGAGTGGGGATCTTCAAATTTCTAATAATTTATAGACGTTTTGAAAAATTCAAAATATAACATATAAGAAAAAATATAAATTTTTTTATTATATATTTAATGTGATTTTTAAATATCTTTTAATACTATAAAATTTAAAGAAAAAGAACTAAGATACAAAAATTGTTATCAAATATTTATTATTCATAATAATTAATTTTCACATATACGTTAATCAGATTAGGGAATTTCGTAGCTTTTATTTAAGGAAAGTGCAAAACATTTTTTGGTACGTTATTTATCAATTCGATAGTTAGTTTTATAAAAAGTGTAATATAAGTTAAGATGGACTAACATATTTTTCTAAAAATAGTATATTTTGTATAGTTATTTATTAAATAAGAATTTATAATCATACGGTTCTATGATCATTCATATCGTTTTATAACAAAATATTTAAATCATCGATAACAAAATTTTCAATCTGAAATCTTTAATAAGTTTATAATTTATAAATGTTCTTGAAAATTCATTGAAAGTTTTAATATTAAAATATTTATGTAATCTTATGGTATATAGTGTTTAATCTATATATATATATATTTATTTTATTATTAAATGATATTTTTTACTCATATGGTTTTAAAATCATGTGTATCTTCTTATAATAAAAATGTTAAACCATTGATCATTAATTTTTAACATAATAATTTTAATAGTTTTAGTCATTTATTGTCGTTTTTAAAAATTCAAAATATAACATATACGAAAAAATCTAAATTTTATTTTTATAGCAAATTTGATTGTTTAATTTATTTTAATAATATAAAATTAAACAAAAAATGATGGAGGAGATATAAATTGTTATCAAATCTTTATTATTAAAATCATTAATTGTCATATATATATTAGTCATTTATGGTAATTCCGTAAGTTTTATTTAAGGAAAGAAAATAGCATATCATATCATTATATCATATAGTTTGACCAACTTATGTATCTAACAACATATAAAAATCGAATGTGGACCTACTTATTTTCCAATTGAATGTAATTGACTACCTAATTGAGTGCCACCTATGCATTGTGGCCTCTTTTAATTAATACAAAATTGAGGTTACATCTTTTCAAATGTTCCTCAATTAATATATAGGGGATTATTGTTTAAATGGATGTTTATGCCGATTTTTTAAACTTTTAGACCAATTTTTTAATATTGGTTTAAAAAATCGTTTCACTTATATCCGATTCGCCGACTAGGCGCCAGCTAAATCGGTTTTTAGAACATTGTATAAAATATTTTAGAAAACTCAAAATAATAAATGAAAATAATTAATGTGAGAAGATCAATATAGTTTCGTACTTTTGTTAGTTTAAATCAAAACAAATAAACAACTGGCAAATAATAACACAACTACAATTTGATATGTGCATCTGCACGTGTGTCTTTCACTTTTATAGATCAAAAATAAGATTGATCAAGTTTTTTAATTGTTTTACATGGTGTTGGATGTAAATATTACTTTTAGATATTTAAGTAAGCAAAGTTATGTGCTATATAAGTCATTTTCCATGTTAAAAAATTTAATAAAATATTTTTTCTTGTATATTTGTTTATAAAACATACCATTTAGTATACTTGTGTAGATTAATACATATATTTTCCAAAATACACATATGATACGAGTTTCAAACTTCTCATTTATTCCTGTAGCTGAATATAAATGTAATAGCATCCTTATCAATTGGGCCACCTCCATCAGTGAATTATAAGTATCTAGTCTATTAAAATATAAATAAAGCAAAAAGAGGAAAAATGTATAGAATGGTTCTCAGAGAAGAGCACATTAAGAGCATGTTTAGTGGGAGGTTTTTAGGATAGAGTTCTTAGCGGAATATAAGAATCTGTCTCTTAATTTTTAACTGAAAAAGCTAAAAATTGGTTCTTAATAAGATATTTAAAAACCGGTTCTTAACTTTTTTAGTTAAAAGTTAAGAGACAAATTCTTATATTCAGCTAAGAACCCGATCCTAAGAACCTCCCAATAATCATGATGAACCTCTACAACAACTCCAAACATATGTACTTTTTTTTACTGATTACTTTTCTACTTTTAAATTAAATTTTAAATACATAATAACTCTGAAAGGAATACTATTTTATCATTAAGAAACCTGGATATATATCTTAACGGATGGCCATGCTCTTAGATACTTAAAAGAGTTTCTAACAATGTAATAGTATTAATTTTATAATTATTTAAATAGAAAAATGCTGTAACCAGTGAAAAGTGACACACATAAATTGAGTCTTGGAAGAGTTTGTCGTAGGAACCTCTCTCTTTATCTTTTATCTTTTATTCTTTTCATACTTTTCATTTTTTCAATATTTAAAAACTTTTCTAAGAGACACATGTTGCAAATGCTATAAGAACAGTTACATGATTAGGTTTCTCATCAAACTTTTCATAATATAAAATAAAAATATAAAAAGTAGAAAAGAAGGAGAAAGACATGAACATAGTGACTTGAACTTGTGGTTGAGATACTCATTTCACACTTAGTTTTTTCCTCATTAATTTAAATTTTTAATGATTTGGTATCCCTTTGGGAATTCAAATGATCGGAAAATATCCTCTGAATACAATGTGATTTCATACACTGTTGTTATGTATTCTATCTACAATCACTTTCACTAAAAAATGTGATATGTCAATGATTATATGGTTTATGACTAAATGTGACATCTATATTATTATTTGAGAAGTGATTTTGCTTATTTGTCATATTTTCCATAATTTTAGATAATTTTATTTATTTGTCATATTCTTATGATTTTGACTGAGGAGTCATCAATTAAATTTATCATATTATTTGAACTTAATTAAATAATTAGAAATAAGAATTAGGATAATCTAAATATTTTGCTCGACCCAATCTTTAAAATCATATTTGGTATAGAATATGTAGCGTAATATACATCAACCAATTTGTAAGAGGTTTAAATTAGTGGAAATTCTAATATGTAAATACTATATAGTGTTCGTAATTTAATTATTATGTTTCAGTCTTTCTCAAAGAAAAAAAAATACATATATATAAATATATATATATTAATGAATTGGACGTTACTGTATTGATAAAAATTTAAGATCTTCATAATTCTCAAATAAATAATACCAATGAACAAAATTTCATATGTATGTGTCGTTAGGTTAATTTTATATATTATAAGTATAGCACGTATTGTATTCTTAGTACATAAATAAATAATTAAATGAGTAGAGGTAAGATTAGAACATAATTCTAAGAATATATCTTCAAAAAGAATTATGTATTATATTATATTAAATAGTATGCTTGAGGCAGTCTTTAAAACAATATTTTTATAGAATATGTGGCTTAATGTTTTAATATGTATTAGTTTATTTTAAATAGTTAATTTATAGTTTGTTATAATGAAATAACATTATATTTGATTGCAGATTACATGTTTTCATCTTTATAAAATATGATAAACAAAATTATCTATCTCCTGAAGTTTCTTCAAATTATCTAAATTTATAAATATATTTTGATTAGAACCCTATCTTTATTAAGTAATATATTATATTTAATATAAAAATAAATAAACATACAAATCTCTTGAGAATGTTTACGGGATCTCTTATATTATATTTCAGAACATCTTGAAATTAATCTTATATTGTTGATTAATTGTGTACACAATTAAACTATACTTTTGATTGTATGGTATCTATAGCGCAACAAGAAAATGTGGAAAATTTATTACTCCATATTACAATGACTATTTGCCAATCAAGTAAAATACATTATTCTGTATTTACTCTGCTTGCTATTGAAACAGCAGAAAACATACTCACATTATTAAACCCAGTTTCATCACTGTAATTTTTATTTCACTTTTCCTCCTTTTCTTATTTTTTATATTTCCTTTCATTTCCCCCATTTTTATTCCTCCCATTTACCCTGAAAATAACCAATCACACTCTATATCTAATAATTAATATTTGTTGATGACGAAAAATAATATTTGTTAAAATCCCAAAACTAACTTTTACTATATCAAGTAATATAAATAATATTTTCAAACTTACTATTTTCTGAAATTGACATAAATATTAGGTATATATCACACCTCATATATGGTTGTTTATCTTTTTAATTTTCACTTTTTCATAATTATGAGATTAATGTGTTAAGATTATTAATATAATATAATATAATTTAATATTATTCTTATATTATTAACCAATCAAAAGTTTCTATCGATCTTTTATCAACAAATTTAATTTATTGAAGTTGTTATGATTATCATCACGTGGACAGTTGCATTTAATTTTGATTTATATTTTTGATAAAAAAAATTAGAATATGCTAATAGCTCATAAATCACCATTAAAGTAAATCTATTTAAATATGACATTAAATAATATAATATTAGAAATTTAATAAGATTTAAAATATTTTATTGATGCACATGGTGCAGAAAACATTAGAAAACACCTAGTTAAATGTATATTTTGAGTATTCAGATATAGTTTTGATATTTCTCTTACTGGTATGTCTTATATTTTAATTCGCAGACTACTAGATATATTTTTGATTTCTTCATATTACTGGATATTTCAGATAATAATTACATGAAACGAAAAAAAATATATATAAAGCTTTAAATATTTACCTATTCTAGAGGAATTCTTGGATAACGGAACCATACAATACTATTACGAACCGAACCGATGTAGAGCCAAAATGAACTAAACTGAAACTATATAGGTCTCTAAAATGGATCCACAAAACCTGGATCCTATTAGTTCTTTACCTGAACCAGACCCATATACATGAATAGTGTTCATTCTCTACAGTTCTCAAATAAATGAAAGATGAAATTTACGAGTCCGGCCTCATCGAGGGACTAATCAAAATGGGACGCAAACCAACACGTATGGTGGTGCGTTAGGTGTAAATGGGATACTTGTACCCTTGTTAGGTGCTTTTCATTCTTCTTTAGAGTATGAGTAGGGCCACCTTAACTATGCGAGCGAGCAATACGACCGTCCCGGACCCATAAAATAAGAGTTTCAATTTAAAAAAAAATGATCTTTTTTTTTTTGTTTTGAAAAAAGGTTCTACTATATGACTCATTGTGAGCGATGAGCTTTGGTGATGGTGACTTCCACCAACAATCGATTGTAACTCTGGCAACGAAGATGCAAACTCCGAGGATTCTTCCTTGTTTCCCTTCGTCTTGGATCTACAGGCATGCAACAAAACTCACGAACAACAAGAAACTACAAAACACAAAGCGTACTGATCATGTTCTTTTAGCTTGTGCAGGCAATAGAAGATCAGACGTTCCGCCAGGGGCGGATCTAAAAAATGAATTAACATGGGCCACAATATATACTATATCATTTACGAAAGTATTAAATATAATTTAATAAATAAATTATATAATAATTTTAAAATAAATGACATTAACCATTAACTATTACATCTTATTTAATGAAATATTTAAATTAAATATTATTAACATAAGATAAGCATTTTATAATATTAAGTATTTATTTTGAGTAATATTAAGATAAATTATATATTACACATATAGCTTCATTATAAATACTTATTAGTTATAGTTGTTAGCTTAACCTAAGTATTATAATTAATAAATACCAAATAAATAACAAAATAAAGTGCACACTTTTTTTCTTCAAAAAACTATACACTAAAGAAAAGACAATCACTCATAAAGGTTTTTGCAACACAATTAAAAAATAATATATATATATTTATGAAAAGTGATTAAAATAAAAACAAATGTACAGAATAAAAATATTGTGTTACCATGTCTCTGGTTTCGCCCTTGAAATTTGCGTTAAACTAAAACATTATTTATCAATTATTTATCTTTAGCCTTATTACAAAAAAAAAAAAATAGATAGGCCAGGGTTTCGAACTCGTGAAGCGTGGGGCACTGCTGTGAGTCTTATAACCAAAAAGAGCTAATAATAAGAGCTATCCGTTCTATATGCGCGCAAGAAATATATAGTTTTAGTATGTGGCACATGCGACACCCTGCTCTACCGTGGGTCCGCCTCTGCGTTCTGCGGGCCAACCCACATAGACACATACATTTAGCGAGGCGGGTCTGGCTGACCATTCTGGAGACCGCGTTCCGCGTGAGCCTGACCGGTCGTGACTCGCTTGCAGCCAATCCCGTTGCGGTCCGGGACAGGACAGGGCAATATGTGAACCTTCTCTACGTATGAGGTCTGTACAATTCCTATTTACTGAACTCAAATCAAAATTACTATAAAATAATTGACAAAAATTGGAAAAAAATAAGCCACAAGAAAAAGGGAGATGATGTAGACAAGTAAAATCTTTAACGAGTGTAAAACCATGGGAATCGCACAAAACCATTGTTGTCTTGTCACTTGAGCGTTTCTACTTTGTAAAACCACTAAAAGAGGGTCCCATCCTCTTCACTAAACGACGAAAGAAAACTCTGCTTTTGACATGACAATCTCACGATCAAACCATAACTTCTCCTATTCTTATCACACAAGAGGAAAATTGCAGTAGGTATCTCCAAAAGTGAAAACAAACAAAAGGAGGGCCCTCTTTGTCTTAATGGTTCCGTACAAATTCATGTTCTATGGTTCAAACCCACCAAACTCATGTTCTATGAACGTATGATCAGCTGGGCAAAACCTGTTAAACCCGAGGGAGAACTGAGACAGAACAGTAGTTGTATGTCAAGCAGGCCAGTTTTCAGGTGGGGAGGATGGCGGACCTAGGATTATATTTTAGAGGTGTCACTAATTGGGTTTGGCCCAGTTTGAAATTAGTATAAAGACAAAATTTTAAAAAGAGGTGCCAAAATGAAGGGTCGAACTCAGGTTGCACAATTAAAGGTGGGTCAAATAGGGAAGAAACAGACCAACTGAGCTACGGGATTTTCCATGATACTTATCAAACTTGCTAAAATATATTTTTAACCTGTGTCAGCTGAACCCCCTTTGTTCAAGGTGGGTCCGCCTCTGCGCTTAAGGGAACATCTAACAACAAAGTAGGTTATCAAAACGACAAAAAAACAGATAAAAAGATGGTGGGGAACAAGGGAGTTAATGTACTTAATTGAGTTTCTATCTTTCTAAATTCAAACAGACAAAAATCACTAAGATATTGATAGACCCACAACAATGCTGGACCGCATGGATGGACTACGTTTCGACATCTGGTTAGTCATTACTCACAAACTAGGACACACAACACAGTTCCATTCTCCTTGTTTATCCACTTTGTAAAGGTTACCTTCTTTTTTCTTCTGTGGCATTATTGAGTAGAAAGAGAGAGAGAGTACTTAACTGATGACACTAGATATCAGGGAGCAGATATGATCTCGAACAGATCTTTGTTTCTTGATTTCCCTAGAAAAAGACATGACTTTATCACTAATACCGCCAAAGTAATGTCTCACTGTTTAGGATAGTAGAATGCGACCAGGCGTTTGTGCACATCTACACGATTAGAGAAAAAAAGAAGGAAAGATCTTTTTACTTACCAAAAATCTATGTAGATATATACGTGGGAAAAAAAACTAGGCAAGATTTCGTGTATAATTATACCAAAATCCATCATCCTATGAGCAAAGCACCATTCTGTTGATTTATTTATTTTCTTCCTGATTCAGAATTAAATATCCAAGATAATAGATATTGATGTGTGTGTAGTAGTAGTAGTAGAAGTCTTACTTGTAAAGCAAATGGACTGGTCTTTGAAAGACCATTGGGATATAGTCTCTATCATGGAAACTAGTCAGCTAAAGGAGCCTACAAGTACATAGACCAAAAAGCAAGTGCAGCTTCTCTGCTTTCTTATCTACCTGTGTCCCTGTGACTGAATATTCACTTGGTCTCCTCTAAAGCAAAAGACGCACCAATGAAGAGGAGTAGGCAAAGATATAATAATTGAGTTGAAGCATCCAATAACAAGCTGCATAAGAGACGATTGTTCCCATCACAAAGTACACGACCGTGCGTATAGTATCAAGTGAGGAATGAAGATGGTAGCACATGATTACATAGACCAAGAAAATATAACCTATTATTTATGTTGAATGACGTTTCAAGTTATTATATGTTACACAGATAAGCATTTCATTGCTCTGGAATTTTCTAATAAACATGGCAGATAAAGCTGAAATAAGAACCTAACTTGCCTTTCAAAAGAGACCATGTGACACAGAATAGTTCTTCTTATTCAATGAAGGATTTGGATCTTATGAAACAGAGATTATATATGAATCAAATGGTAAAAAAAGAGAGGAAGATTTTGATGTTTCGAATACTTAAATTTAAGCGATCAAATTTAAGTTTGAGAACCACCGAAAATACTATCAACTTTCATCGTTCTGGTCGATATATTAATCATAAAGTGAAAAAGAACTCTCAACATATCGGTTTCTCCTGGCCCGATATATAAAATTTGATCTGTCCACAAATAAGTCTTTTATCTTTCCACCAATATTATATTGAAATAGACAATGGCATGTCCATTTACTGTCATTATTAAACAGCATTATATATGGTTATTATCTCTGCTCAGTATGTGGTTTTAATATTGTTAACAAGTGTTTAAGTTCCGGCCAATATAAATTATAATTAACACATCCGTTCACCCGGTATCCATCTAGCACTCTTGTAATTGCCGATTTCTCTTGTCTGAAGGTTCTTTTGAATGTGTTACAAAAAAAAAGGTTCTTTTGAATAACTCATCATCAAATTCGTGATATCTTATAAATTACATTGATTTCAGAATAGACAACGTGGCCGGAGATCAGTCTTGAACCCAATCTCTTCACCAGCTATAATGTTCCTCACAAAATACTGTCAAGCTGATTTCATTGTCGTCCCTAAATTTAGTTTTTGAAATAATTTTAACACCAAAGTTGTCAATCGATTTCCTAGCTAAGCGGATTCTTGAAGATGGAAAGCGAACGCATTACACACTATTGATATATCTAAGCAGGAACAGCCAGAAATCAAAATCCAAAACCAATTTAAGAAAGATTTACTGATTCTGCTTCAGCTGATCCTTTAGTAGGTGGAAAACTGTCTTTTATGGTTCAAGAAACAGTAACATGTAAGTTCAAGAAACAAACTTACATTGTAAGCAAACGCTGCAACTCATAGGGAACTATAAAATATGGTTTAAAATCGGTCTTACATTTGCCGAGTTCACATTATTATTATATCAAATATAAATGAAAACAAATTTAAAGATAAGAAATCTCTCATTAGCAACTTGTTCTTGATCTGTAGGGTTTTGCTTTAATTGACAAAGCGAGAGTTAACTCTCACTTGTCCTGTCTCCTTGACTCCAAAGTTTCCAAGTTTCACCATGGAAGTTGCAAACTCCCTGAAGAAGGCCTTTTGGTCTCGAGCAAACGTCTCAACGATCCACTTGGTACGGTAATCGCCTAGAAGCGCCTGATCAGACCCAAACACTCCTTTCCCCGACAAAATCTGTTTGTAGTAATCATTATCGAAAACCGAGGATGTAGAGTCCAAGACTGTCCCTGCGTTCTTGCCTCGGTTGTTAGATCTAGGGCATTTCTTTTTCAGGCTTTGCGCAAATGCATAGTTCATCGAAGGATCAACGTCATGGAACTTGCTGAAGTTTTGAAGACGGGCCTCGAAGGAAGAACAATGAGAGAATCCTATTGTGTGACCGCCTGAGAGTGTAACCATGTCTTTCACCGACAACCCTCTTGCTGCAAAGCTTTGGATCAGTTGAGAAACATTGAACGTGGGCGCTGGGAGATTGATAGTCTCGTTGGCTCGTGATATCGTCCCGTCTTTTCGCCCTTTTAGTACGTTCCAATAAGGACCACCGGACTAAGACATGAAAAATATTGCGAGTCAGGGTTCGAACCGAACCGTATATATCTAGACCATAAAGGGACCGGTCTATTAAGAAGACTCACCAGGGTGACAACATCTCTGGCTGCGATGGCTATTACATCGGCACAAGAGACAGTACGAGGACAAACCTTTTCGAGCTTTCTCTTAGCATCTTCGATGACGTAAAATGACCGAACCGAGATGTTTGGAGGGCCATCCTTCTCAGCTTGTGTTGACATGGTCGAATCTAGTAGAATCGACGCGTCACATCCCTACAACAACCCAAAGCAAAATAATTTACAAACGATCTTCATCAACTCCATATCAAGTTGGATCGAATATCAACGACCAAAGAAAGAAGATGCATACCCTAATGAAGCAGTCATGGAAGAACATTCTGAGGAGACGAGCAGGTACTTTTGGATCGTATAAAGTAGCGTTCTTAACAGTTTCAAGTATGATTTTTTCTGCAACGGGGCATGATCGATCATAGTAATGAGCATCAAGAGCAGCTTCTGATGGCTTAACTATCGCAAAAACCGCGAAGATCATCGCGAAAACGAGTCTCTTCGAGAATGCCATTTTAAGTTTTTTTTTTTTGTATTTAAGCCTCTAATACGTATGTCTGTTCCTAAGAGTTGTCTGAAGATTTGATGGAAAAGAAGATGCGGGACTATTTGGCTTATATAAGGAGACATATCTGCAAATATTGGGAGGCTGACTTTCTAGAAAATGTATGTGTATGAATATGCTTTAAAGTTACTCTAACTATTTGGAACAAACATGCATATCTTACGGTGTTCATATTTTATCTCAAACAAATTGTACTTCGAGTCTAAGCTTGTACTTTGGTTATAATATATGTGCAGTCGAGCTGGATAATATATTGTGTATATTTATTTGATATCTCTACTATGATTTTTTTTAGATTTTCTATAAACCAATGGATGTTTTTAGTATTCAACATGTGCTCTCGTGAAAAAGAATATATATATATATATATAAAATATTAAGCTACATATGTAATTTGTTAACAAATATAAATATTTAAAATTTAAGTATTCAGGGTATTTGTCATCAATTTAACTAATGCAAAATGCATATCTAACACATACACAAATTAATTTACAGTAAAAATGTACATAATATATCTAACGTTAATATTTATTTTTAAGATGAACTGAACTAATTTAATGCGAAATACAATTGAGACAACACAAATATAGTTAAAACAATTAGCTACAACAAATTAACGATTGTCTAACTTATACTTAACAAATTATTAGATTTGACCCGTGCATCCGCATATGTATTTTTATTACTTTGAAGGATCACATTAAGTTTGATCATGGTTTTTATTTATGTTTGTATTGGGCTAATATACTATTTTAGATAATCAAACAAAATGATATGCATTGTTTTAAAAACTGGACCGATCGGTTGGTCCAACTGTAACTCCTTCATTAAGCCGAGTTGGGTTTGTTTCTAAAACCGGATTTGTGTGACCCGAAAAAACTGCTAAAAGCTGTTAGAACTGGTAACATAAAAAAACTCGGTTTACAAATTTAGTTATGTTTGAACGATTGTTTCTTTAGTGCATACATCAGAAATAGTTTCCTCTTTTTCAATGAGCCTTTATTTAGTTAGATTTGTATTTTTTTTATGAGAAAATTTAGTTGAATTTGTTAATAAATTGGATACAGTGATAGATAAAATAAATAAAAAAAGTTATGTGTCAACGAAAATAAAAGTGTTAGAAAATTTTTTACATGAAAATGTAAGATGAAAATGGAGAAGAACGTGAACATGGATGGAGCTTATTGGAAGAAAAAAATTATTCATTATTATTTAATTTTGAATATTATAATACTATACTTTGTAGAAAAAAATAAAAATAGATCTATAATTGTATATATACATATTCAAGTGATATTACCATATATATTATAAAATATTATCGTTAAAAGCTATCCAAACTGGTTGACCCAAATTATAGTTCATCTGGTTAAGCTTTTAAAACATTGAGGATATGTTATAAATATCTTTTGTTTTTTTTTTTTGACGTCAAACGGTCATTCTATTACTCAAACTTGAGGTGGTCTGGGTAACCAGACCGGAATAGAACAACCAATAAAAAATAACTTCCTACGAAAAGTTCTTGCAGTCTTAGCTAAAAAATCTAAGGATTGATTGCGCACTCGTGGCACATAGATGATCTCGAATTCCGGGAAACAAATCTGCAGGGTCTCTATTTTTTTCAGTTCTGTCGCGAAGCTTGGCCACTCCTGAGGTTCCTTTATCATGGCGATTAGTTCTTTGCAGTCTGTTCCAAATCTCTGGCACGGTGAGTGTTGAAGCATATTCTCCATCGCCCATCGCAGTGCTTCTACCTCCGAGTGTAGTGCTGATTCACAACGAGTGAAATTTCGTGTTCCCATAAGTTGCACGTTTTCCGCACTGTCAGTCCAGATCCATCCACATCCACTAAATCTGTCAGAAGCTGTCCACGATCCATCTAGCATGCAAATATTACCCAAACTTATGGCTTGGTTCACCTCATTATCGTTGGCCTGTCCTACTGGTGCAATCATCTCATTTGCATTAAACCATGCTTGGCATTCACTCTCTGCATGTCGAACAAGCTCCAAAGGATCTCTATCTATACCTCTGAAAAGTTTATCATTGCGAGCCTTCCAAATATACCATATTATCCAAGGATAAGGATCCCTATCTTGGTCCGGCTGAATGATGGCATTCTTCCTCCAGAATAAATAATCCATGTTTGTGTAGACGCTCGCCAGTGGAAATATCCCTGGACTTGTAGGGATTGCTGATAAGGACCATACTTGGAGAGTTGGTGGGCATTCAAATATTGCATGAGTTACGGATTCATCTGTTTCTCCACACCTCGGGTAATAATTATCACACCTCATATTCCGCCTGACTAGGTTCCTCGTCACTGCCACCTGTCCCGTTATCAATTGCCAAATAAGATGGCACATCTTTCTTGGCGCTTTCAGCTTCCAAGCAAAGGCTTGAAGCTTTGTGATACTTGGTTCCAGCACTATTTTTTCCCCTTCTGACTTCAATAGATTTTGAGCAACCCAGTATCCAGATTTAACCGTATACTGTCCATTTCTCGTGTAACTCCAGCAGAATGTATCACGGCGATGGCTAGAGCTTATGGCCATACTACGGATGAGTGGTATGTCTCCAGGCTGAACATAATCCTCTAGTAATCCTACATCCCATTCCTTCGTTTCCTGGTTAATCAGATCACTAACTCTCATATTCGGGTGCATCACTGGCGCTACAGGTGCAGCTGGTCTAGCAGGTGTAGTTGGGATCCACGGATCCTCCCATACCTTGACCTCATAACCAGAATGAATCTTCTGTCTAATCCCCAGACTCAAAAGTTTCCTTGCAGCGTAAATGCTTGTCCACACATATGATGGGCTGCTTGCCGAGATTGCCCTTATCGGCGAGGTCATCCTATAATATCTGCCCTTCATCACTCGGGCAACCAGAGAATCAGGGTATTGGACCAATCTCCATAATTGCTTTGCCAAAAGTGCTAGATTAAACTCATGAATTAAGCGGAATCCGATCCCGCCCTCTTCTTTAGGTAAACAAACCTTTTCCCATTTCGCCCAGTGTATACCTCTCTTTGGTGGGTTCGAGCTCCACCAGAATTGTGAAATGGCACTAGCAAGATTCTCACAAATCTCCAATGGGAGCAGAAATGTCGACATAACGTATGTTGGCAGCGCGAGCAAAATGGATTTGATCATAACCTCTCTTCCTCCTTTTGAGAGCCATCTCCCAGTCCAACCATTTACTCTATGCATCAGGTTATCTTTTAGAAATGCAAAGAGTTTGCATTTAGAGCCACTAATATCCTCTGGGATTCCCAAATATTTCCCCATCCCACCATCATTATGTATTCCAAGTACATCTTTGATCTCTTGCCTAGTAGCTGCATTAATCCTCTTACCAAAGAGTAAGGAAGATTTGTCAAAGTTAATACATTGACCAGATGCTTTGCCATATTTCCTGACTACTTTCATTACTTCTTCACATTCACGGGGCTCCGCCTTACAGAAGAAAAGGCTATCATCAGCAAAGAGAAGGTGAGATACCGAAGGACATGCGCGTGTGACACGCATCCCTGTTATCTTCCCTTGATTCTCTGCATGATTAAGAAGGCAAACGAGCGCTTCTGTGCATAGAATAAAAATGAAAGGAGACAAAGGATCTCCTTGACGCAGGCCTCTACCTGGAACAATATTTCCCCTTGGCTGCCCATTCATAAGAACTTTGTACTTTACCGACGTAATGCATCTCATAATCCAGGTGATCCATGTTTCAGTGAATCCCATCTTTCTCATCACAGCTTCAATAAATGACCACTCCATCCTATCGTATGCTTTACTCATATCTGTCTTGATGGCCATCCTTTTATTACGTCCGCTCGGCTTATAAATATGTTATAAATATCTTTTGTTATTTAGTAGAATTATTAAAGTAATATATTTTCTTTTGTATTTACTTATAAAGCATACTATTAAGATGATTGTAAAAGTTAATATATCTATTTAAAAAAGTAAACGTGTTTAGCAAAAAGATATGCTATGTTTTTTTTATTTTATATGAAATTTGTTAATGTATAAGTTTTTTAAATGGAATATATACATATTAAATTTGATTTTTATTAATCAATCTAATATTTAATGTATTTTATTAAAGTAAAAAGTAATATGTGTATATCATCTAGAGTTTGATTTTTAAAAAAAAAATTATATTAAACATTATAGGAAAATTATTGTTAGAATATTCCTATAAAATTGATTAATGAATAAATGCTTATTTAATTTAATATAAAATAACAAAATTATTTTACTGATAATTAAATTGAAATTAGCCAATAATGAACTACCAAGTAATGCAAATATGATCTTGCACCAAAGATCTCTGAGTATCTTACGTAATCTAAACAGTTCTAAAATTGTTTTAATATCATATCAAATAAATGTGGTTCAAAATTGCATAAACACCAATGCTTGATTAACTTAATATATAAGAAGTAAAATTTTTAGTAATTTATGTTACGTTTAATCTAAATTTTTTGATGATCACCTTACATTAGTGCTTGATCAATTTATTGTCAAAGAAAAAAGAATGAAAAAACAATTCAAATACCTAAAATTTCCTCTACGTGCAAATGTGGAGAGTTAATTATTTTCTCAAGATTAGGTTTATATTTTAGATCGTAAAAACACTCTTAATAAATATTAATTTCTGTTGAAGTATCAATGTCATAAATTGTAATTCTATTTTAATAAATATGTAATGTTAAAAGGAATATATATTGTATAATCAAATTATAAGGAATATTATAGTTAAGAAATGAGTAGGTCCAAATTTAAATAACTTTTTTAAGTAGATACAAAATAGGGATCTGTTTTAATAGATTAGATAAATCGGCACTGTCAATGATATAAATTTTCTATGTATTTGGTTAAAATATATGTGAAGTATATATAACGTTCATAGATAACTAACACACATCTGAAAAAGGTAAACTCTCCACTAAGTTTTTACTTTCTTTCTATGTTACAGTAAAAGGTAAACAATATTTTAATGCCATAATACTCCAGTCACTGTACTTAAAAGAAATTAACATGTATAAATATATAAAACAAGAAGGTTAAATTGCGTGGTATTTTGAAAGAAAAATTAAGATATTGTTTTTAGCAGAAAAAGTAAGATATTGTACTATTGTATACGCTTACGAGAGTAAATAAAATTAATCTTTCTGAATCAGCTATAAACATAATCCATATTTTTTTTGAGAAAGAAACGTTTTCTTATTATGTTCTTAGTTTATTATTTTAGGATAAACAATCTATGAAGCAAAATTTCTGACTTAAACATTTTTTCATATTTAAGTTATGTTTTTATCTTACTTCCATAGCTTTTAATAAAACAAGATTTTTCCATTTTTAAAGGACTTCTAAATCCTAAAAAGGGAACGACTACAAAACGATTTCAATCAATAAAACACTATCGTTTTTTATTCTTTTTTTATTGCGTTGCTTCATGTTTTTTAATATCACGAAAATATTACTGATTGGTGGTGACATTCAATATATTAACTAAGATTGACAAAACTTCAAAAAGGAAAAAAAAAAACACTAATTCACTATTATTATTTGTGTGCAAAGAGCTCATTCACTATTATTTAAGAAAAAAATATTAAAATAGACTGACCATTTTGTGAACAGATTAATGGAACGTAGAAGCAGAATTATAAATTGACGACTAACTTGGATTATACAACATGTAATTTTTTTTTGTAACTTGAACCCAAATTGCCATTGTAAACTCTTAATCCGGATCGTGCCAACCACAGGATGAGGTGGTTGTTTAAATACGTATAAGGTGTATGTGTAAGTAAAGTAAGACTTAAAATGTATAAAGAAGTGAATTAAAAGAGAAGATGGTCAAAAAAAGGTAGCTACTGTTGAGTTATGCCTATCAGTGTTTGGTCTCAATGTCTTGGCTTAGCGGTACGGTTGGTGAAGGATTTGTTGTACTATTCTTTAGTTTCTTTCTGCACCTTTTGGTTTGCTTCGTAATTACTTGTACTGCACTGCAAGAAGTGCACCTAAAGAAAAAGAAAATGTCATCTGTATTATTTGAAAAAAAATGAAATTCGGAAATTCGTTTATTTTTGGTCAACAACGTGAAAAAGTACATATATATCATATTTTAATTAGATCTAGTTACTGGAGCTTGTGCCATTCTAAAGATCATTTCGCCTTTTGGTAGCTACATGCCTGTAGAATATGGGCAACCAAGCTGTTATGTTCGAAATCGATTCATAAGAGACTCGCTGACCAATGACTTGAAAGCTTCGTTACATCGACAGAACATACTATCTTTGGTATCTACCAAGATACACTTCCTTATCCATTTCAGTCCTCGTGAATTTTTTTGTTTTTTGGTCAATTCAGTCCTCGTGAATTTTTATTTTTTTTGGTCAATTCAGTACTAGAGAATATAATAATATAATAGCTAGGCCCTACTTCACCATACTTATTCGCTCTTCTTGGTTTGTAGAAATGTGTTACTGTACCAACATGGCTAATCTCCATAAAACTGGTATTTTAAACATAAAAAAAAAATTGACCAAAAAAAACATAAAAATATAAAATTAATTTATAAAATCAATTTTTTCTTTTTATAAAATATATGGTGCATTTTGTTTCTACTATCCTACAATTAATGTGTTTGAACCACTTTTATTATTCTACAAGAGAAGAGAAGATGGCGTATTTCAATCTCTTTCACGTTGAAGATTAGGAAAATATTTCTGATAGAAATAGTTGACAATTAAATCCAACTTTTTCCATAATTTTTATTTTATATAGTGTGAGTTGGTTGGTTAATTGATCACATTTTATTTATGAAATGGGTTGGATTAATATTAGTCGTGGATACATAAACTTTTCACGTCGTGTTTTTTCCTACATGAACAATATAAGAGCACCCGCAATGGTGTTACTCTAAGGGGAGTCCTTAGAAAAAGTGTATTTTGATTTTTTAAGTATTATTATTTATTTTTTCTTTTTGAGATAAAAAAAAATAAATATCAACCAATCGCGGATTGCCACATGTCGTCGGGACCTGCAAATAGTGCAAGGATTCACTAAAAAAAAGTCCTTATTTAAGAATTTTAAGGATTGAATCCTTAGCTTTTGGTGGGGTCTACCGATTATTTAATTATTTTTTCTCTAAGGACTCCCCCTTAAGGATTCCCATTGCGGGTGCTCTAACCGTGCATATTTCATCATGAACTACAAATAAATTCAAATCAACCGTTAACTTTCTTATGTGATATCCAACGTGATGATAATGTGGCACCTTCATTGAAACGACGTTGTTTAGTTAAAGAAAAAAAAATTGCTTCTTGCAGACTTCGAGCTCGAGAGAGAAACTAAATTTACTAAGGGCTATGACCAATAGACAAAAGTAATTACTTGTAATTGTTAGAAAACCTTATATTATATAGTCGCAGCTCAATCATATAACTGGTTGTCTACGAGTCGTAATAGCAGTCGGTTCTCTTGTCTCTTTGACCTGAGCCATACTCAAAGCTTCCCATTACTCTCCAGCTCTCTCTATTTCCCTCATTCTCCCATGCTTCTTGTAATTCGGGCACCATAATTTCCCTCATTCTCCCATGCTTCTTGTAACTCGGACACCATAAAACAAGAAACAGCAAAAGGCCCAACAATGTCAATCCATCCAACATTGAACCAACTATAACACAAGTACTGGAAGTGGACTTAGAACTCTTGTTCTTATTCTCACTCGCCATAAACAAAGTATTGATTTTCATCAAAAAGAAAGAGTAAATATTGTTGTTTATGTGATTTCACTATGAGTCTATGACTATATATATAATATAAAGTTTGCTGTTCAAAAAATAATAATTATAATAATAATAATATAAAGTTTATAAATCTACAAGAAATTACTTTGGTCAAGTCGTCATAGTCTTTAGTGTTAGATTGTCTAGGCGCAGGATCAAGGTCCCTTGGAAACAAAAATAAATGAACTTAAGTTTATTTATTTTGCATTTAAAAATAAATATTTCTATACTGACTCAAGTGAAAAAAATTGGGGTCTGCACCTGTTTGCATTTAAAAATAAATATTAAACGGAATCTTAGTGTAACTTTTATACCAAAATCTCTCTAATCCAATTCTAAAAACCACATTTTAAAACAAAACACATCATTTTAATGTAGAGCTACAATACGGTACCAAATTTATTGCGATATTCACAATACTAACCACTATTCACTTATTTTTATCAATAAAATATTAGTTGAATAAATATCAATGGCAAAATAAAAATATATATATGAAATAGAAATTAAATATATAGAGTTAATATATTATATATATTGAAATCGTTTATGTTATTATTTTAATATTATTATATGTAAAAATAGTAAATATTTATTAAAAACAAATTTTTAGTGTGATATATTTTGTGCAATATAACTATATAATAAATTTTATTCATTATATATATATTTAGTAATAATAAATTCGCTAATTTAATAATATAAAAATCAAAACAACAGTTTTAATGTGAAATTTGGTATTGTGATTAGATATGAAAAAAAAAATAGTATGAAAACTACACTAAAATGGTAAGGTTTCAGATCAAAATTGTGTCGTGGGTTGGAGATTTCTTGATAGTAGGAGTTTAACGGTTTTATGTCGATTTTGGAATGCATCATTTCATTTGTAGCCTCTAGGGGTAAGTGTATAGAATAGTTTTGTGACTGGGCCTCGTATACAGCTAATGAGACTTGTAGCCTACTGGCTTTAACTTATGGATCTAACGTGTCATGACGAGAAGCCCAAGACGAATAATGAACCAAATTCGTGCACGTTCCTTGAAGCACGTGCCTCTCTCCCGTGAGTATATCATACTATCAATCTGTCATCCCACTCAATAGAATCTTAGTAACTTAAATACCCAATAAATACCTAATTAAAGTCGTTCGACCAACTCCATTACACGCCATTTGGTCAACCAGGAAGAATCAAACTGCCCTAAGAACAAGACAAACAAGTAATAACTTTCCTAAGTCTCAAGACGGAGATGTGTTGTCCCCTGAGCCACCCAAAAACTGAAGCTCCTTTTTATCATAAGTCTCCAACGAAAAATCCCTCAGCGTTTGAGTCGTGCCTTCATCGCCACCACCGCCGCTTGTTCCCATCTGTGGCTCAGCGTCCGAAGTGTTTGAGACATAACTAGGGACTGGTCTAGTACCACCACCGTTCAGAAACGATGGAGCAGCAACGGTGGGTATGGCCCACATATGACCCATTTGATTCGGCCCACCAGTAACGAACCCAGTTTGCCAAAACGGCACGAAACTCTGCGCATTAACGTTCATTAGGTTAACGCCGTAACTCGACGCCGTTATCGGAGCTAGACCAGAAGTAACTGAGCTGTCTTGGCGGTTGATGTCCACGAACTCACTCGTGCAGTTTCTCCTCCTCCGTTTCCCGGAGCCACCGTCGCTCTCAAACTGCGGCGTAGAGTCGGTCGGGATCTTTAGAGCACCGTTGACCGATACAGCAATCGCCGGTATGGTTCCGGTTCCGGTTGCTTCGATAATCGCCGGTTCAGACCGTTCTAGTAACCACCGAATGGTTTCTCCGTCGGATTTGTGACCGAGCTCGCGGGTCAACTGAAAGATTCGAGCAGCGCAACCGGCGGGCATTCGGATCCTCCGACCACGTCCCTCTACTTTCGTGTGACGGTCCTTTGACGGTGGTCTCTTCGGAGCCGTGACTGGCTGCAAAAACCCGACTTCCTGTTGCTTGTTTGGGTCGTCGTCTTCTTGTTTCAGGAGCATGCCCCGGTTGGTTTCCGGATCCGGGTCGGACAGATGGGCCATGGCCTCTTTGCCTTCAAGATTCGATTCCATTTTCCCAAAAAAAAACCAAAACCCTAGAAAATGTGAATGTGAACAAATTCAATAAAAAGATAACAAATTTAAAATCAGCCAAGGAGATTAATAGAACAAAGATTGAAGTCAACTTATTTATTTTACTTGTAAATTAATGAACAGTGAAAAGGTGAATAGAAGAAAAAGAGCAAACCCTAGAAAGGTAGAAAAGTCACCACCGCACCTTATCCTCTTTCACGAACCCTACAAAGATGGAAGGAGGGCCCCTCAAGATCCTCGTTTCATTTATATAAGATCATATCTCACATTATTCACATGGATAGAGGCTGCCGAGATAATATGGGCCTGGTTTAGTTATTGGGCCTAATCCCCGATGACATCTCTTTTTAACTGATCAGATATTTTTTGTCGGCCCTATGATCAAAACTAGGCTACATGGCATTTACAGCATTTCATGGCTCTTGTCTTAGTATATTTCCAATGAAAATTTCAATTCTTTTCCTGCAAAATGAAGTAACTTCCTAATAGAGTTAAATTAACTACAACTCTACTCCATTTGAAATAAAAATGGTGTAATACACACAAAAAAAATTACTTTATTTATAAAATAAATCTAGTTACTATTATGGAACAAACAAATGGAGTGAAGTTGCATATCACTTCTTATTCCAAATTCTATTTTGAAATAAATTATAGAGTAGATGTTATAAGAACAGCGGCTTTAAAGATTCATCATCTTATGTTTATTAATGATGTCATGGTATTCTTTAACGAACGATGTCATGGTATTTTACACATAATTATTGAGTGTCTTGATGACTTTGCTAGATGGTCTGGTCTGGCAGAGAATAGGAATAGAACAAAACTCTTTACCTTAGGGTTGAACCAATGTGAATCATGGCCATTAATTTTAAGCTTTCGGCTAATTAGTGGCAACCCTAAGTAGTGAATCTAAAGGACAAGGTTAGCTGCGTGGGGATGCAAATATCGTTAGCATCAGCGCAAAGACGAGGAGGATCAGAGATTGTGCTTCTGTCATGTTTCTTATGTTTCTTTTATTTCAAACAAAAGCATAGCATTCTTGTGGTTGGAAATCTTTTCATTGTTCTTATTTCTTTTGATCCCCTAGTTAGGATCATGAGATTGTACAAACTTTTTTTGTTGTTATAAAGTTAACATTTCAGCAAAAAAAAATATCGCTGTCTTGCTGCCTTTGTTCTTAGGATTCAGAAACAAGAGGCCACTTTTTTCTTAGGTGTGACTACAGCTCAGATATATGGAAAATGGTGTCTTCATTAGTCTACAATAGAGCGGTGTGAAATTGTTCATCACTTGGTCCAATATGCTAGTGTGGATAAGAGAATCTCATGAACAAACATCATATCTCTCACCACTTTTACTGCAACAGAGAGAAAGAGACAGTTCTCTACTTCGCAAGCTGGTCAGCCAGGCGGTCATTTTCCACATCTCGAAGCAGCGCAGCAATATCATTCACAAGAACACTGTAACGATCCGACCGTCCACGGTTAATGGGCCTCGCACATCCGTTTTCTCGGTTTGTAGGCTTCACTCTATGCGACGGGTGATGCGCTAACTTTTTGGAGGCTCGTTATTTTTGTTTACTGACTCTGCAATAACCAGATGACCTTTCTCTGTGCTTTGGCCTCATGCGCGATAGGTCACTCATCCTTCTATTACTATAATTCAAGCTCAAGCACGCTAAACTTTAGAATTCTAAATGGATGTGTACAAGAAAAGATAAATGTACTTTGGTGACATAGATAGTTAAATCAATGCTCTTAAGTCTTTCCACATATACCAGAAATCGAGATGTTACCATTCACCCCATTCACAGAGCACAACATCCTCGTTGGGCACCACAACATATCTTAAGACGCTTCTCGGGTCAGAACCGAGATGGATAATCTAATACCACTTGTAATACCCCGATCGCCTTGGCTAATGGACCTCCCACTCCGCCTCATTTCGTGCGACAAGTGGTACAGAAATATATATTACTAAACATGTTTTTTTTACTGAAGGCATTATTACTAAAAATGTTGAGGATAATGAAGTTATGATAAACATCGTAAATTGAAATTTTAGTTAGATTTCTGTTTGTTTTATCTAAATGTTATAATTGCTCTTGAATATTAAAACCTGTAAATGGATATGATTTTTAATCACAAGATGCAATGGGTCAACTGAAACAGTTATTCACAAAAAATAGTTGTGTATAATATTTTTAAAACACCTCATCATTTTACTCGTTTAGGATTACACATTGTGTTCCAAAAAAAAAAAGATATTGTGTTCCGTTTCAAAGTTTTGCGTCTCAAGACAAAATGTGTCTGAAACATCCTCATATTCTATAACCTATATGCCCCGTCCACTACTTGTTGTACCCTCTAGCTTGAAACGTTACCACTTACCAAGATGTTTCCAAGCTTTCCCCATGATGTTCCATTCCCGAGACATCTCTAGTATGATAGATGGCTACTACCATTATGTATGCATATTTTCCTTTTACTGTCTCACATGTATATTTTATGATTCTCTTTCGGTGAGAAACCGTAAGTCCAACAAATATTTCTCGATTCGATCGTTTAAATTTACAAAGTGAGATCCAAAAATTTCCTAGGCTCTGTGTCTCCTGCTCCATCAGAGATTTGAGGAATCGATTTTAGGTTCGTTTTTTCTTTCTTCTGCACTTCTTCTTCTTCTTGCGTTTTTGAACTTTTTAACCTAAATAGCTGGACCTTTTTCTTATCTCTCTTTGTTTAGTTTTTCCTGGTGAATTGATGAATGCTTTTGCTTATATTAGTACTTTTTATGTATGATCTAAGTTTATTAATTATTATTGGTAATGAAACAACAAACATAGCAAAGTTCATGGTTAAAAGTTACACAACTTATAACCAAACTGGTTTAACCGAATCTGAACTTTGACTACAAGTACAAGAACTCTTATTACAAAGACTACACTACTTCACGGCTCTTATGCTCAAAAACATGAACTCCACATCTCACACTCTCCGCCTCCACAAACCCTGATTCCAAAAACCGAGCAACGAAAATCCAAAGCTTATAAACATCTTCAAAATTCGCGAGAAACCCTAACGCGGCAGTGAGAACAGAGATCCCCTGTTCGTTCTTCCTCTTCTCAAGAACTCTATCTTTCACCCCTTCATACTCCTCTTCGAACAAGATTTTCTTCAGGAACCCTTGTCCGAGAGAGATATTACTGCAATCAGCTAGCTTCTGCACGATAAAAGGCTCGATTCTCTCTCCCTTTTGGTCAAATAGGTTGAACGCAACCGCTGGTCCTCTATTAAAATTAACTTTTGGACCGTAGATTTTAACTAGACGGTTAGTTGTAGAATGTTTAAGTTTGTAGAGAGCACTTACCAACCAATTGATCAAACATCTTGATCTGTTCCCCGTTGCTACCAACCCAAGTGAGTCCACATGATCTAGACCTCTAAATTCGATTCCAGAGCTACAGCTATCTACTTCTTCAGATTCTGTTCGCGTCCGGCTGATCTCCAAAGCGTGTAATGAAATCGGATCGTCAGTAGGTACGAGGTTAACCATACCCGAACCAGTGGAAGATTCAAGAATCGGAATAGTCGATTTCTTGACGAACAAGCAACCGAATCCTGAAGGGTTTTCTCCAAACACTTTGTAGAACGAACACACCATGAAGTCAGGATTATATATCGAAAGACCGAAACTGTCCATATCCTTTGGTCCCAAACCGCAAGCATCGATCATCACATGCCACCCGTTTTCTTGCGCCACACTCATCCATAGATAGGGATACCTCGATCCAGTAACCCTAGAATGAAGTGGAAATACGAAAACACCCTTCTTCTTCTTTTTCTTAGTGCTTCCGCTTTTGCCAGCAGTGACCATCTTCCTCAGCTTAGACGAGCAGATTCTCAATCCTGGCCATGAGAACTCCGCTGCAGCTACCTTGGCTCCACGTTTCTCTGAGACCCTGTTGATCTCGTCTACGGCCTCGCTTTCGTAGTCGTAAACCGTCAACAGCTTCCGTTTTGAGAACGGGTAAGACTCGGCGACGAGCCTGAACGCAGAAGTTCTATTGGCGGTGAAGACCATCGAGTAGTCTTCTTCGGAGATCTTGAGAAAGCTCATGATTCTTCTCTTCATAGAGTACTCGAACTCTGTTTCTTGACCTCCATCGTGGAGAAGCTTCTCTTTTAAGTTACCGATCTTGGGAGAAACACTGAAGAAGGGACTTTCAGACAAGGAAGAGGAGATCTGGTAAGTGGAAGGGTCGTAGTTGAGTAACTGTGAGTAAGAGTATAAACCGATTCCTATGTAATCAAGACACGTGTAATGTGTCAGACCCAAGTGGAAATAGTGGTCGGATCTGATACGGTCGATACCGTAAGTGTCGGTGTAGTTAGGGTAAGCTTGGATGAAGTGGGAGAAGGATTCTTGAAGGGAAGGAAGTGAGTTCGGGTCGGTGAAATGGGTCTCCGGGAAAATAGTGGAGGCGGTGGTTTGGGCAAAATTACGGCGGAGAGTGGCGGAAGTGACGGTGGGAGTTGGACCTTGTGGTGGATCGGAGGAGGTGACGTCTCCGGGGATTGATGACGACGAGAAGAAGCCGTGAAGGCAGTTTAGTGGTGGTGAATCACCGGAAAATGGTCGGTGCATTTTTGTTATGGTTTGGTGTAGAAAGATTTGATTTGTTTTGTAATTGTTAAGTCATGAGCCTAGCTTGTGTTAAATATAGCTAAAGTCTAAAGTGGTAAAGAAGCGCACCTAAGACAAAAGCTTGTTTCTTTTGTCTTTCACCATTTCATTAAGGAAAATCACGGATATATATATATATATATATATATATATATATTATAAATATATTTTAAATTTAAACTATAAATAATGCATTGGAGTATGCTCAGTATGGCAAAACTTATATTGAAATTTTCAAGCTAAAACTTGACAACATATATAATAATTAGATAATAGTGCTAATGTACTCATGTACTAATTAACCGCTACAAATGTGCTTTTCTGATCTATTAAGCCATATCTGGCATTATTTAGAAATATGTAGTATATTAAGTTTAAAGTTTGGGGAAGACCTAAATCATTAAAGCATTAAATTCTTGCAGATAATTTGGTGTCAAGTGAGATTATTGGAGTGGTTAAATAATATGGTGTGATGAATGTTTCTACAACGCATTAGATTGACGTTGTGTATGCATATATCTATGACTATGATAAAAATTTCTTACTTTTGAAAATGCGCAAAGAACATTTAGAAAATGTTAGTGTGATGCAAATGTTCATATAAGGTGGTAAAATGTTAGAAAAATATTATTGAACCACGTTTTTTTATTGTGCTCTCAATGACTAAGCTTTTTGTAGAGCTGTGGTTGAATTTTACTTGTGTAGGTGTTGCATACTTATATGAAATAGCTATAGTGTAACTAGTTATTAAAATATGGTACGATGGATGTTTTT
This sequence comes from Brassica napus, assembly GCF_020379485.1. Taxonomy (NCBI): domain Eukaryota; kingdom Viridiplantae; phylum Streptophyta; class Magnoliopsida; order Brassicales; family Brassicaceae; genus Brassica; species Brassica napus. Next base: position 7,053,393 of record NC_063435.1, on the reverse strand, counting down.
TCTGTTTATATAGAAAAAGTGTAAAGACTAAAAAGGAAAATTAGCCGGGAATAATGATTACTATCAAGAAAAGACTCTGCATTTCACTTTTGTATTGTTTCCCCCAGTTTTCTTTTTAAGAACGCGTAAGTTTTAATGGTCAAGAAAGTGTTTTCTTTTCGCCTTTTGCTTCCTTATATTTACAATGCTTACATGCTAAGCTACACAATATAAAAAGAAAAAATAAAACAAACTATTTCTGTTGGTCGCACCCCTCATACTTTCATTATTTTTTCTGGTGGTAACGGTTATAATGATGGTGGTGGTTATGGAGAAGGTGATGTTGATTAGGAAAGGGTGAGGATGACTACGAAGGAAGAGGTGGTGGTTTATACGAAGGAAGGGATGGTAAATACAAAATATAGCAAAATTTGTGGATTTGGTTAGTAATTACTGACACTAGTAAAAAACAGGTTATAGACAAAAAATTTCGTGGCTATGAGCCAAATTTTGTGGCTATACGAAGATTTAGGCACGAAATACCACGAAAAATATGGCTAGCAAATTTGGACTGTGTCAAAGTGTAACTAATATGACTGGATTTCGTGGCAACTTTGTTACAAAATAAAGTGTAACTAATATATATATTTATTTTTAAAAAATTACAAGATCTTAATTAAATAAAATTTTAAAATAAATAAATTCAATCTATAAATTAGATTTGGCTTTAAGAAAATCAAAACCATAAAAAAATCTGAACCTAATGTCTCTGCCGCTTCCTCACCGAGCTTCTTCTTCAACCTTCAAACCGGCAAGGATCTCACCAGAGCTTCTTCTTCCAACTTCGAACCTATGACATGAAGGCCTCAGACAGTCACACCAGAGTTTCTTTTTCTTCTAAGTCGTCAACCTCCTCTTTGCATCTCTCGAAATCGTCATCGTCTTCCTTCGGCAACCCAATTAATGACCACCACTTTAAATAACCTGACGTATCAAATCGTAATGCATCCCCCAAAAAACTTGTTAACGAACAGCTTTTGTTAATACTTTACAAGAAAACATCAACGACCTGCCTTACTGGCTTACTGTTATCAAACTGACATACCTCAATTCTGTCATACAATAGCTATCAGAATTAAGACTCCAAGCAGGAGAACGATGGTGACAATGCCTGTTAACTAGGATGTTGCATCTGATTGTCTCATAGTGACACTGACATTTCTTGCGTTTATTGAATGTGAATAATGTTGACAGTAATGGCTCTTGAGAGATTAAGTTAAGAACTTACGTGCATGCCTGTTATCAAAGTGACGTCTCTCGAGTCTGTCATAGAAGAGTTATCAGACTTAAGACTCCAAGCAAGAGAACGATGGTGACAATGCCTGTTAATAATGATGTGGCAGCTGATTGTCTCAAATTGATCTTTCTTGCGTTTATTGAATGTGAATAGTGTTTCCTACAAACAAAACACAATCATCAAACCAAATTAAACACCACACCATCGAGACAGAGCAAGATAATTCACAGTGAAGGTTCAATGATTATATAACACAATTTTATATAATCTGCTCAAATCTTTGACTCTGCTTTATGTTTAACATTCACATTACGTAACTTGAGTTTGTTATGCAAGACCATATTTCAGTGTTTAGCATCCACATTGACGTAACTACATTCAATGTTTAATAATCACATTGACGTAACTTGAGCAAAATAATTCACAGTGAGATTGTTATGTCATCTTACACATTCATCTTCAATGTGAATATTAAATATGATAGGAGATTGATTCAATTCCATAGTCAATGTGCTTTAGTTTTCTTGATAACTAGCCCAATTTTGGAGATGTCGTATCTTGAGATTGTCATTAAAGATCCAAATATAATTTTCAGCCATGCAAACATAACACGTTCATGATAACCTTATTGCAACGAACTGTTTTATTGTTCTATATATCATATTAGGTACTACATCATACGTGTACTATCTTTCAATCTTTAATCGTCCAATTGATATATGATGCCTTAATGTTCTTATTCTTTGCTAACAAAGTTGAATAATCATGTTGTTTGTTTGATACGTATGTAAGCAGACACTTATATTTCAAGTTTCTATATGGTTGTTAATTTTTATATGTAACCAATGCAAACCCTTGTCATTGACGAATTCAATATGAAAATCCAAGTAATATATTTGTTTGGACCGACACCATAATTGCAAAGAACTTATTATTACTTGGACAAGAGGTGAATAATTAAGTATTTCCACATACAACGCATAAACATATATGGTTTTTTGGGTTGTATACATTCTTTGTTAATAAGTATATTAATTAAATAAAACATATCAATATCGTGCAAGCAAATCTTAGTCCAGTGGTTTGACTAATGGTTCATTTATACTTATCAATATATATATTTTTGTAATTTTTATATATGGTAATTATATTTATTTCTTTTTGTTACGTTTTTTTTTGGCTTGGAGAAGTGGCTAAGCAATCAATAGTCATGAATATTCATGGACGTCAATGTGTATCGTACTAAAAGGGTCAGCATGGTGATGCGTGAACTCGTTGTTCCTTTGCAGGCCACACCAGAACTATATTGTGACAACCTCTCCTCGGTTCATCTCATTGCTAATCCAGATTATCTCAAGTGTTTCAAACACTTTGAACTTGACTACTATTATGTTTGCGAAAGATTATCTTTGGGTGCTTTGGTTGTGACTTGTGAGAGATATTCTGGTTCGCTTTCAATTGGCTGACATATTTACTAGATATCTTCCTGCTTCAGCCTTCTACTATCTCCGTGTTGATGTACCACCTACGCCAAGTTTGAGGGAGGCTATTAGATAGGCATCACTACCAATGATAACAGACAAGTGCTTCTCAGCAACAAAGTAAAAAAAAAATCTTTACTGCTGAAGAGAAAAAGAAGGCCGAGATTAATTACGATTTACGACACAGAATTGGCCCAGTCTCAGCTTAAGCCCAAGCTCGACCAGTCAAGCAGCCGAAGAGTCAGCACAGTCAACAACAGTCACAAATGAATATATCCTCCAAAAGCAGAGTACAAGATAACGCAGTGACCACGACTTTTACCTGTGCAATCAAACTGTCCATTCCATTTTCAGCCATTGGTTATGAAGATGATTCGTGATAAATCCATCTGTCTACGAGCTAGGGTTATTCTCGTTTGTATTAATAAGTAGAGAAATACTTAACGTAATCCAAAATATTAAGCTTGAAACGTCAATAAATAAATTTCATCTTCTTCGTTTTAAGGTCTGGTTTTCTTTCATTATTGAGAAGAAGAGTTTTGAGTGGTAAATCTTGATAGTTGATCCTTTAAGCATATTTACATAACAAGTTTGTTTTTTTTTTTGGTAAAACATAACAAGTAAGTTTTTCTGAAATATATAACAAGTAAGGTTGCTTATGAGACTTAGAACTTATCCAACTAACGATTAACAAAATTTACGTAATATACATTCTAAACATATGTAAATTATCTCCAGAATTTCCTTTTAACGATTCATTCGTATAGAGACTTTATGCTTATCTCTAATACTAAACCGTGCACTAACTACAAGCGAGAGAACGGCTTTCCACTTAATTTAAGTAGAAGCTTGAGATTTTGAATTAAGATGTGCTCAAAAGTCTTGTTATTGGATTGTTGCTCTCATCGTTCAAAGAAAGGGAACTCTCAAGGTATAATTGGTAATTTGGTAATGCATCAGCAAGAGGAGTTGAAATGTCATTCTTTTTAAGCCTGGAATAATTGTAAGGGTCCAATTGCTGCGCAACTAGATTTCAATTATAACCGTTTTGGCTGATTAGTACATTACAACAACACCAAAATATGGAAAGAGTTGAGAGGAGACGAAAGGTTTTGTATCTACTATTAAAAATAAAAAGAGTAGTTTAAGCCACAAATCATATAAGGATTCTCAACTAAAGTTGAACAAAAATAAAATATCAAACTGAGAAGAAATCAAAAGGAAAAAAAGGAAGAAAAGACGTAAAGAACAAGAAGAAAAAATGGCACTTCATGCTGCAAAAGTTTCACATGTTCAAAGAACTAGCTAGTTACTGACGTCGGATTATAAATTATCTTCTCAACTCAGATAGAGAGTATCTTAATTATGTTTTCAAAAAAAATCGTAATTATTTTTTGTGAAAAATGAAATATATCTTCTTCTTTTTTTTATCATTTTAGTATATGTGAATTTTCATTAAGTTTGGTGCCTGCTTTTATCGGCTAAAGAGGCCATAACAGACTTAAATTAGTTTAAGGCTCTCGAAATAGATTGAGAGGAAAACAAACATATTCAGAGTAAAATCAATTGTGTTATCAAATACTGTGTTCTTTTCGGAGAAAAATCTTTTTATAAAAAATGGTCGAAATTATAACACTGATTATAGTAGATCTACATATAGTTTTTCTCCTGCTTTCTCTCACTTTTTACTTTCAATTGTTTACCAGTCATAGCATATTTACTAACTCTTTTTATCAACAAGACCAGTAACTATACAACCTACCTGGTAATGGATCTCAGTACCATACTTGATCCAAGTATCTTAATTTTTCTTAGATTCACCGAAAATTCTGAAACCACCAATTAAAAAAGAGTTTTTTTTTTAGCACCATTAGTATTTTTTCCTTTTCCGTTTGATTTTCTTTTATTTTCTTTAATTTCGGTTCTGTTTCGTCTCAGATTAGTTAATGTTAACAGGATTTGTGGCTTAAATCTATAGACAGCACATAAAAAATTGATTAAAGGTATATTTGATTGATAATGGAGTCACAGACTCACAGAAAGAACAAAATTCATTGCAAAAATTGACGAGAAATTTCAAGAACAAAATATACTTTTTGCAATGAGTTTTGTTCTTTCTGTGAGACTGTGACTCCAATATCAATCAAATATACTTTTAATCAAATTTATTATGTTCTGTCTATAGATTTAAGCCACAAATCCTATTAACATTGACTAAGCTGTGACGAAAACAGAACCGAAATGAAAGAAAATAAAAGAAAATCAAAGGGAAAAGGAAAACAAAAAAAAAATACTAATGGTAACATGAAACATAATGTTTTTTTTTTGCTAAAATTTGGTGAAACATAATGTTACGTAAGTCAATATGTGGAGTTGTTTTCCGGAACAAGACTATTGATCTTTCCAACTAATGTGTTTTTTTTGCTAAAATTTGGTGAATTGTGGAGTTGTTGTTTTCCGGAACAAGAATATTGGTCTTTTCAACTAAAATTACTAATTGTCTTCCTAGTAGGATGTGAAGTTACATTGTCAGCTGTAGTTGTAGGAGATTAGTGTATAATTCAGTATAATATCTTTAGGTTAGACGAGAAACACACAAACTGGGGAAGTAAGCAAATTGGAACAAGAGCCTCATACTTCATGTGTTAGTATATAAAGCGCATGAAACGTGGACTCATTTTTATCTACACAAGATAATTAAGAAAAAAAAAAACAAAGGCAAACATATTTTTACGCTGTAATGGGTTTTCACATTTTTCCTTTTATTCTCGTCACAATTTGTATACTACATGGCTCTTGTTATTCCCATAAAGGTACAATCTGAACTCATGGACCATCCACATTGAATCTTTGATGAAAGGTTCTAAATGTTTAATTTTCATTCTAACTGTTAGGTTAGTTCGAATTTCAATGTTATGAACTTTTTTTTCATGAAAACAGGGTTTTACCGATTTATGAAAGATGCAACATTAGCACCAACTCATGCTCATTTTGACTACATAGTCATCGGAGGAGGAACAGCAGGTTGTGCATTAGCCACAACGCTCTCTCAAAACGCGAACGTGTTGGTTCTCGAACGTGGCGGCTCTCCCTACGACAATCCGACAGCCACCGATCTTGAAAACTTTACCAACACACTGTTTAACATCACACCGGACTCATGGTCGCAGCCTTTCATCTCCGAGGACGGCGTTTACAACGTACGTGCGCGGGTCCTCGGAGGCGAGTCTGTGCTGAACGCTGGGTTTTACTCACGTGCGGAAGAGTATTACGTGGAGTATGCTGAGTGGGAGATGGATGAAGTGGAAGCTGCTTACAAGTGGGTCGAGAGCAAACTTGTGTACGAGCCACAAGTAACAGGATGGCAATCTGCGTTGAAACATGGCTTGTTGGAGGCAGGTGTGTTACCGTACAACGGTTTCACCTTAGATCATATAGTTGGGACGAAGATCAGTGGTACAATCTTCGACCCAGCTGGCCATAGACACTCGGCCGCTGATTTGTTAGAGTATGCTAATCCGGACACAATTGTTGTCTACTTGCACGCTCTTGTCCACAAGATCCTCTTCACCACTAAAGGTCTTTATTGATCAAGAAATTTTCGTTTCGTAACTTTTATGTATACTTTTGTCGTTGGATATGTAATCTCATATTTTTCACAGGAGGCCAAAGACCTAGGGCGTACGGAGTAATATATCAAGATGCGGATGGAGTGTTCCACAAGGCAGAACTAGCAAAAAACGCAATGAGCGAGGTGATTTTGTGTGCGGGTGCCATCGCGAGCCCTCAACTGTTGATGCTGAGCGGCGTGGGTCCTAGGGTTCATCTTGAGGCACATGGGGTGAACCCTGTGGTCCTAGATCATCCCATGGTTGGACAAGGGATGGGAGATAATCCGTTGAACACTGTTTTCGTCTCGTCTCCTCGACCTGTAGAAACGTCCCTCATAAAGGTTGTTGGGATTACCAACTTTGATACTTTCATCGAAGGTTTTAGTGGCCTGAAACTCACTAATAACTTGATGCATAGGTTCTCCGAAGGTATTCTCAACGAGGTAGAATATTAATACACTGAATCTATCTTAACTTATTATCTTAGATCACTAGACTATGTACATGTGTTTTTTTTACTTATGAAACATTGTGCAGACAAGCCGCTCCACCCTAGCAATTACAGAATTCTTCAAATCCATTAATTTGCGATCGAACGTGCTGGAAATTGATGGTTGGATCGTCAATAAAGTTGACGGTCCAGTGTCCAGAGGTCACTTAGAACTCCGGAACAAGAATCCAGATGATAACCCTTCTGTGAGATTCAACTACTACCAAGAGCCGGAAGATCTTGAGAAGTGTGTTAAAGGACTTAAAACCATTATTAAAGTGATAAATTCGAATGCATTCTCTAGTTACAAGTATCCGAATGCAACTGCACGTGAGCTGCTCAATCGCATGCTGACCCTTCCCATCAATCTCAGACCAAGGCACGAGTCGGCAAAGTTCAACTTGACACAATTTTGCATAGACACCGTGATAACTATTTGGCATTATCATGGAGGTTGCCAAGTTGGAAGAGTGGTCGACAAGAATTACAGAGTCTTAGGCATTGATGCTTTGAGGGTTATCGATGGATCCACGTTTCTTAAAGCTCCGGGCACTAATCCTCAAGCCACCGTCATGATGCTCGGAAGGTAAGTAAGATCCAAAAAAGATCCATATATACATATTAAAGACTTAAATCAGGTATGATTGTTGGAGTGGTATGTGTAGGTCATGGGGCAGAAGATTCTTCGAGAGAGAAATGCTTTCGGGGGAAATAACGAAGATAATTCGATCACGCATCAAAGATGATCGGGACATCAATATATGGTCTTCACCGTTCAATTAAAAAGAGTGATTATTGTCTTAATGATATTGTCAATTATTAGTTATCCTTTTTAACTAAAGTACCTGTGAAGAAGGATAACTGAATCTGCAGATTTACAATGAACAAATCAAATGATAAATAATAAAAAGAAAACTCTCCTTTGGCAAAGACTCAACTTCAATTTTGTGAGAAATAATGTTCTCTCACTGATAATAGTTTTTTGCCAAAGTTGAATTCCCCTTTTACTGATGATATCTTTCATCAAACAGTTTACTCTTGAGATTTTGTTGTAACTTCTACCTCCTTTACATATAGTAGATGTTTAACTTTCCAAGCCACTGCTTTGAAAATTTAAAAGGCAGGCTTAAAAATCAAAGCATATACTACGCACAAGAACCAACTGCTTCAAAAGATTCCACCATTGTTATACATAATAGAATCAAAACATGGACGGATGTACACATTCAGACTATTTTAGTTCACCCACCATACATTGATTAAAACAATTCCAAGTTCATGATTCTTTTAGCATATATCTCAAAAGTAATATCTAATCATGCTTCTTCTTCTTTCTTTTCGAGGAAAGCTTCCCTCTCTTTAAGAATCTTTTGTCCCATATACCTACAGATATCAATCAAAACAATCATTTTTTAACAAAATGTTCAATATTTTTTTGATGGCTTCGTCATTGGGTTTATGAATTTACCTCCCAAGCATCATAACCGTAGCTTGAGGATTTGTGCCTGGAGACTTGAGAAATGTTGATCCATCGATAACCCTTAAACCATCAATACCTAAAACTTTGTAATTCTTGTCTACCACTCTTCCAATTTGGCAACCTCCATGGTAATGCCAAATAGTCATCACAGTGTCGATGCAAAATTGTTTTAAATTAAACACCGAGGTTACGTGCCTCGGCCGTAGATTAGTGGGAACGTTCAGTATTAGATCAAGCAAGCCAGGTATGGTCGCCTCCGGGTACTTGAATTTGGAAAATGCTTTCGAGTTAATCACTTTAATGATAGTGGTAATCCCTTCAACACATTTCTTCAAATCCTCTGGCTCTTGATAGTAGTTAAATCTCACTGAAGGATTATCATATGGGTTTGTGTTCCTAAGCTCCAAGTGACCTCTCGAGACCGGTCCCGCCACTTTCTGGAGGATTACACCGGCTTGTGTGGTCGCATTGAATAACGGATCTATAGATTTGAAAAAATCTGTAATGGATTGAGTGGAGAGTGGTGTGGATGTAGTGGTATGGCTTGTCTGAATCTTACACAATGAAAGAGAAAACATTAGCATATAATTTCATTAGTAAACATATAGTTGTAAAAACGTTTAATGTGTTTATAGATATTATACCTCGTTAAGATAGTTCAAAACGCCATCGAAGTAATTACGAGTCCAACTATAAGAGAAGATGACGCCACTTGCTCCTTCAATGTAACTATCAAATTTTGTGATCCCAACGGCTTGTATTAGAGAAACCTCCACGGGCGTAGGTGAAGGAATAAAAATGGCGTTCATTGGATTATCTGCCATCCCTTGCCCGACCATTGGATGATCTAAGACCACCGGTTTAATCCCGTGAGCTGCAAGATGAGCCATAGGACCCACACCGCTCAGCATCAGCAGCTGCGGGCTCCCAATGGCACCCGCGGACAAAATCACCTCGTTCATTGCGTTCTTAGCAAGCTCTGCCTTGTGTAACACTCCATTTTCGTCTTGAAATATCACTCCGTATGCTTTTGGCCTTGGTCTTCCTGTCCAAAACATATTTTCATATCCAAAATAGACGTGAACATATTTAAAGGTGAACATATTTAAATATAAAACCAAAACTGAACAGTAAGGTTCCAATAAAAGCAAATTGAAATCGATTTTAGTATATTTAAATCAAATTTGTCAAGAGTTTGTGTTGTTAACTATATACCTTAAAAGATTATTATATAGATACATATCTTTAATAATAATTGCTTCTGTATATGAAAATCGATGGTTTGAAAATAATTGCTTTTGGAATGTATATATAATATCATTCCAAAACCAAACCAAAAACAATAATTGCTTCTGTATATGAAAATCGGTCTTTTGGAAGAAAAAAACTTGTTTCAATAAATAAATTTTGTGTTTTCTATATTTTTTTGTTCTTTAGTAATAGTAAGCTATAAATTGTAAAAAAAGTTAGAATTTAAATTACTATGAATTTAATTTTAATTATCTAATGTATTTATAATATAAGTTTATCAGTTTTTTTAATATGCATGAAAACAACAAAAAATTTATTTTTCTCGAACAGACGTGTCTAAATCAAAAAGCAAAGAAGAAGTAACAAACACGAAACGAAATTTAATACATAATTGATACCTTCTAATCCAAGGAATTGAAAGAAAGAAAATAGGTTTAGATCGATCAAATACCTTTTGTGGTGAAGACGATCTTATGAACATTAGCGTGCAAATAGACAGCAACCGTGTCCGGATTTGCGTACTCCAACAGATTCGCAGCGGTATGTCTCTGACCGACATTATCAAAAATCGTACCACCAATCTTGGTCCCGTAGGTATGATTGTACGTGAAACCATTATACGGAAACTCACCAGCCTCCAAAAGCCCGTCTTTTAACGCCGTTTGCCATCCCATAACCGGCGGTTCGAACGCTATTTTATTCTCAACCCACTCATAAGCAGCTTCGACTTCATCGCTCTTCCATTCAGCCTCCTTAACGTAGTCATCCCCCGCACGTGTGTAGAATCCAGCGTTTAGCACCGAGCCTCCACCTAGGACGCGCGCACGTGTGTTGTAAACGCCGTCTTCGGAGACGAAGAGCTGCGACCACGATTTGGGAGATGTGTTTGAGAGTGTTGTAGCGAAGTTTTGGATATCTGTCGCCGTAGGGTTTTCGTAAGGCGAGCCGCCGCGTTCTAGGACTAATACGGTAGCGTTTTGAGATAGCGTTGCGGCTAACGCGCAACCGGAGGTTCCTCCTCCGATGATGATGTAATCGTAGCGAGCGAACGTTGGTGCGAAGGTTGCATCCTTCATAAAACTATAATTCCCAGCTTCACGAGAAAATAAAGATTACACTAATTTAATACACAATTTAAAATATTATATTGTCACACACTGCATGATTGATATATCCGTAAAGAAAAAAAAAAGTATTGTACCTTGATCTGGATAACACGAAACATGGGAGATGATGAACATTATGATGAAAATTATGTGAAACAGCCATAATATTGGAAAACTCATTATGGTGAAAGCTTGTGTTTGGTTCTTTATATTTAGAACATAGCCAACAAAATGAGTAGGTTTGATAGGGTTTATATAATAGGATGAAGCATGAGCCTCTTTTCGTTCATCTTTATGAGAGGAAGCTTTGATGGTTCACCAACACTTATTTATTGCTCCTACATTCATACAAAGAGTTTAGGGTCTTGGTAATTATTTTTAAAGGAGGGGTTTTTCTAATTTCTAATTTGTTGCATGTTTTCAATTTTTTTTTTGTCAAGAGTAGTACTTATACAGATAGTCACAAGAAATATGATTGACTAATAGTTTTGATCTACATATCAAATGTTTAAGTAGTTAATTAGTATTCTATCAAAGTAGTAACACAACATATAAAAACTTTTTGTTTATATTTTCTACATGCAAAGATCTTGTCGCAACAACCTAGCTATAAAAATCGAGATGCATGAGAGGAACCACTTTTGCATTATTTTAGAGCTTGCCACATTATATACACCTTCAATAAACTTTGATAGTAGTTATTGCCACATTATATACACCTTCGATAAACTTTGATAGTAGTTCCTCCCTCCGTTTCTAAATGTATGATTTTTTAAAGAATTTTGATGTTTTAATATAATATGTTTTTATTTTTTTTGGTGACCTTTTACTTTATTAAAAACTATGCAACTAATCAATATTTGATAATCTATTTTTAGTTGATTGAATAACACTAATTTATAATTTAAATAATAATACTTTCTAGACAAAACAACGATTTTTTTTAATATGCGTGTTTTTACCTAAACATCTTATATTACTTTGTCCAATTCAGTTGGTCTATTAATTATACTACTAGCCTTTGTTTCCTGTCTGCCAATGTTCTAAACAATTTTCCTAACCGATTTATTAAAAATCGGTTCAAGCGTCCAAAAAATCGATCTATGCATCCGTCTAGACAATAATTCTCTATGAAGCGCTACCAGCTAGCGATTTAGAACATTGCTGTCTGCTATGTGCATCAGACTTGAAATACAATATATTCTATTACTTTGTTTTAAAATATAAGTTGTTTCCATATTTTTAAATAGATTTTATCTTGATTTAATATTGTGTACCCAATATAATTTGCTAACATTTTTATTCCCAATTGAATTATATTTAGACCAAATATTAAATAATCCTTTTGGAAAATGATAATTTTCTTAGTTTTTGTACTTTATCTAAAACAACATACAATATAACTTCTTTAAATTAATACTCTATAAATTAATATACACTAAAAATCTCTATAAAATAATATAATTTTATAATCTCAAATTGAATTTTTGGTTCAATTAGTATATCGATAAAATAATATCTATATAAATTAATAAAAAAATTATAGTTTTGGTGTTGTCCAAACATTATTAATTTATAGAGGTTTCACTGTATATCATTATGAAATAGAGGGAATCTTAATTTTTATAACTGGTTAAAATATATTTAGTTCAATATAAAATATATATTTTTGGAGAATTATTTAAATTTTCTTTTGGCTAAAACAGCCTATAATATTAAGTTTATGTATCAGAAAATAATCTTATATATTAAAATAGAAGTCACAACCTTAATTCATGTGTGATTTTTTTAAAAATAAACCTAATGAACTTATTCCTAGAAAGTCATATCATATTTAATCTCTAACCTTATCATTATTATGTCTAACTAATCGAAACTATATGACAACAATATACCTAAAATTCTGGTTTGGATAACCAGCATAAATTATCTTCAAATATATAGAATTGTAACGTGCAACTTCTTGAATGTACTTAACCACTGAATAAACTTCGGTTTGTTCTAAACATTTTATTATAAAATTATAGCACCGGTTTAGTCTAAACATTTTATGTGAAAATCTCGACCACAAGTTTGATTCAAATTATCTTTTATCTTTTGGTTTTGGTGTGACTATACTGCCGGTTAACCAGTTATACCAATATTATACATATCTTGTGTGATCAAATTAAAAAAAATAACTTATCTATTAAAATAGAAATGATGACTTTTTTCATGTGTGATATTTTTATTTAGATCATCATTTAGAAATTTTATTAAATGTATTTCCTTAATACTAATATAAGATAAAATTTATAATTACTTAAATCATAATATCTTTTGATATCTTTTAAATTAAAATAAAAATATCTATATTTAAAAATTCTAACAAATCTTTAAAGATTATAACAAGATCTTACCTGTCAAAATTCTACATAAATATTTTCATTAATTTTGTAGTTAGTAATGAAATGTTATTATAAATTAATATATATATACTGTTATCTTTATAAAACGAAAAAAATAAAATCATGTCCTATTTTATCTATTATAATAACATCTAACATTTTAAAAGAAAACCATAATATTGAACTAAATATGATAAAATTATTTTAAATTGATAAGTTAATATATTTTATTTTCATAAATATAAAATATTTTATGCTAAAGAATAGTATGTTGGTAGAACAGTTTAACATCAGTAAACTATATAATACATGTATAAAAATTAACTTATCTTAAAATTGTATATACACAGTAATTAATTATCTAAAATAAATAAATATAAAAAATTACTTTCTTTGAATTACGGATCAGGATCATAATAAATTAATTACAAAATAATTTTTGAATATGTTTTTATCTTGCATAAAAAATTTGGTTTTATAATCAAACACAAAATCAATATGACAAATATATAATAAAAACAATATTTATATATATATATATATGTGTGATGATTTGAAATAAATAATTTACAGCAAAAAAATTTAAAATTATTGTATTTTTAAAAAATGTATACATATTCAAATATATAAATAACCTTAAAAATATATACTAATTATATAAAATAATATATATATATATATAAACTTGAAAATAAATACCCGCACGGTTGTGCGGGTCCAGATCTAGTAAATGATTAAATGTGTAGTCTGCCTTAATCTTCCACTAGATTTTGACCCGCACGCCCGTGCGGGTGTATTTATTTAAAGAAAATATGATGTTATTTGATTTTTATGTCACTATTTAGGGTTAGGCAAAAAACTCGAATTCGAAGAATTGAACCGATCCCAATCTGAATAAGTAGTACTAAATCCGAATCAAAATTGATTAAATATCCGAATTATTCAAAATTTGGTATTTGAAGAACTGAAATCTAATCCGATCTGAACCGAAGTATTTTGGGTATCCAAAATAGATTTATATACTTATATATATTAATTATTTTTAGATTTTATATATATAAAAACATCCAGAATATATATGATACTTTTAAGTTTGCTTAAATGCTTGAAAATATATACAAATAATCAAACGTAAATATCTTAAATAGTTAAAATATACTCAAAACTATAAAAATACTTAAATAATTATTAATTCTCTACCAAATATTTAAACCAAACCTATTTAAATTGATTATTCAAATCTGAACCAAATCCTCAAAGATCTGAAATGAATACGAAATCCCAAAAAGATCCGAAAAAGAACCCGAACGGCTACCCCTAATCACTATTATATATATATATATATATATATCCTATATGTGTCATCATAGGTTACAAAATATGTGTTATCATATAATTAATCGTATTTTATACGTACCATCAAATAAGTTTTCTTATAATTAATAATATTTTATACGTACAATCATATAAATAACCACATAAATTGTATTTTAAAATTTAATGTGAAATATAAAAACCATAATTTAAGTTGGTGTTTGTAACTGGGATTTGTATTGTATTTTTCTTATATATATTAAAACATTTTTATAATAGTTATCGAAAAATATGTTAGTAAAAATCAAATTTTGAATATATGTTTATTTTTGAATAAATTTTTGATATAAATCAATTTTAAATTATTATTTCGATTTGAATATATATATTATCAAGTAACATAGACCCATTACTTTTTAATATAATGTAATGAATTTCCAATTTTTAGTAGCATAAGTCCATTATTATTATTTTTCTAACTTACTACTATCCATGTTTCCAAACAATACTATTTTTTAACTACTATCCATATTGCCAAACAATCTCAATGTGTACTTCAACTTTAATAAAATAGACTAGATTTGGACCCGCACGCCCGTGCGGGTGTATTTTTAAAATATATACAAATAATCAAACGTAAATATCTTAAATAGTTAAAATATACTCAAAACTCCAAAAATACTTAAATAATTATCAATTTTCTATCCAAATATTTAAACCAAACCTATTTAAATTGGTTATCCAAATCCGAACGAAATCTTAAAAAATCTGAACTGAACACGAAATCCCAAAAAGACCCGAAAACGAACCCGAACGCCCACCCTTAATCACTATTATATATATCCTATATGTGTCATCATAGGTTACAAAATATGTGTTATCATATAATTAATCGTATTTTATACGTACCATCAAATAAGTTTTTTTATAATTAATAATATTTTATACGTACAATCATATAAATAATCATATATATTATATTTTAAAATTTAATGTGAAATATAAAAACCATAACGTAAGTTGGTGTTTAAAATTGGGCTTTGTATTGTATTTTTCTTATATATATTGAAAATATTTTTATAATAGTTATTAGAAAATATGTTAGTAAAAATCAAATTTTGAATATATATATATATTTTTTTTTGAATGAATTTTTGATATAAATCAATTTTAAATTATTGTTTTGATTTTAATATTTTATATATCAAATAACATAGACCCATTACTTTTTAATATAATGTAATGGATTTCCAATTTTTAGTAGCATAAGCCCATTATTTTTTTTCCTAACTTACTACTATCCATGTTTCCAAACAGTACTATTTTTTTAACTACTATCCATATTGCCAAACAATCTCAATGTGTACTTCAACTTTAATAATATAGACTAGATTTTGACCCGCGCTTTCAAAGCGCGGGTTTATTTTTGTTTTTTTTTTTTCAATTGACAAATATTTAGTAAATGTCACATTTTGATATATTTGTGATTTATTTTATAAAAGACTTAAAAATTTTATCTTTATTTATCGTATTTCATTTTAAATGACTATTTATGTTTAAAAAATTAAACTTTATTTTTTTAATGAATTAAGTTGGTTAAGTTTTATGCTTTCAAAGCGCGGGTTAAGTTTAAGTTTCCAATAGTCATTTATGCTTTCAAAGCGCGGGTTAAGTTTCCATAAACGGAATATTCTATAAACGGATTTTTTTTAATAAATATCATATTTTAATATATTTGTGTTTTATTTTATATAACTTTTTTTATCTTTTTCTTTATCATGTTTCATTTTAAATAAAACATTTATATTCACAAAACTAAACTTTATTTTTTTGTGCATCAAAATTTGTATAACTTTAATAAATATATTTTATTATCTTGTTTATTTATTTTTGTAAAAATATTTTGTATAATTTAAACTGTTCCTAAATTAGTATATTATTTTTAATAAATATATATTTTTCCTGAAAAAAAAATGCAACTATTTTATAAATGCTTGAATTATATTCAGAAAAGAATATACAAAAAAAAATTTCTGCTGATTTTTTGTTTATTGTACAAAATATTAACAATAGTTGAATAATAAATTATTTTTGAAATTGGTATTAGTGCCCTTGTTAAAATATTTCACCGACCAAATAGGTGGTCAGGGACGGACACATCTATGTTTAAAGAAAAAAAAAACAGAAAAGGAAAGAAGAACAAATCCGTCGACGCTTCTTTCCCCATCCATGGCGATTGAAAGAAAAAAATAGAAAGAAACAAATCGACGCTTCATCCCCATCCATGGCGATTAAAGGTTCAGAAATCAATATCATTACCGGTAAAGCAGTAACGATGGCTTGAAGATCTTCAACGATGAGGGTAACAAATCTGATTTGGAAACAAAATCAAACCGTTGGTTGGAAACTCGTAAGATCCACCAAGGACTTCTCGTATTCCTTTCTCTTTCGGTTATTTTTTCAATCTTTTGTTCTTCAGATTATATAGATCGTTTTCGATGAAGATCTAAAGAAATATTTGGTAACTGTTTTGCATGTCAGATCCGAAAGCTTCAGTTCTATTTCCGTTGTTTGATATTTGGGTTTCAATTTGGCCGAGTGATAATCAGATTTGAAAGAAAATTAAACGGTAAGTATAATTTAAGTTTTTAATCATTTGGTAAAAGTTAATCTCAGATTTGTAGTCACCAAATATATGCATGAAACATTTTTCGGATATTTTTTTGCAGGTGAGATTGGAATGGTTTCCAAGAATCCGACGAAGTTCTGAAGCGGGTGAAAATCTGATCAATTAAAATTGATTCGACAACATCTCTGCCTAAATAAAAGCCAAGTAACTGTCCCAATAAAGCGTAAGATTGTTTTGACAAAGTCTAATTTCTGATGAAGTATTATTGACGACTTTAGAATCTGTGTTTAAAAGTATGTTTATTAAAAATGGGTTATTTGTTTCTTTCTTTTCAGGAACAATGTACTCTCAGAGAAAATAAAATATTCGAAATACAGCGATCATAGAGATGTCATCTGTCTATGGACAACAACTTGCGGGTCAAAATCAAAGATAAGTTCCTTCCTGAAAGTTTTTCTTCTCTTACATTAATACAAAAGTGTAACTTACATATAAATATAGGTTGATTAGTTACAGATTTATTGACATGGGACATACATGAGAAACTTTAGGTGTTTTATATTTGAGTCCGCTGACTAAAAAGTTTAACAATTCTTGACCTGGTCGTGCAGTTAAAAGTTGAAGACACAGATTAATTCAGCTGAAGGACCATGGGACAAATACATAGGGTCAATCTGGTGCGAACCAATAAGTAAGTGCATTTTAGAAGGATCAAATTGTATAGATTAGATTGCGAACTGATACTGGTAGTTAGGATAAAAACCGGAGATTGTTTGATGAATGCTGATTGAATTGTGGTGTTTTTTTTGTCTGTTTGATGGACTGTTTGAATTGTTCAAATTCCTACAATATCCTTAATGTAAAAAACTCATTTGAAACAAATTGTTTTGCTTAAAAGTAAATAAATAGCAGTATCAAATTGGAAGTAGTATAACTTGTCCTGAGAAACAAATGCAAAACGAAAATCAAAGATTCGAGAATATCTCTTTGAATACCACATTCATTGTTTGACGCTGAGGCTTGCCTTCAGGGTCGACAATCAAAATCTTCAGTCCTTTTTTAGAAGTCACTCTAGAAATAGCCACATATAGCTGCCCATGAGAGAAAACAGGTCTCGGTAGAAACAAACCAACCTCCGAAAGTGATTGACCTTGGCTTTTATTGATTGTTATAGCAAATGCCACAGCAATAGGTAGTTGTCTCCTCCTCATCTTGAACGGCAGTTTTTTATCAGAAGGTGTTATTGAGAGTCTAGGAAGAAAAACAGTGTGACCGACCTTTTCCCCTGTAATGACTTTAGCCTGTATCATGAAGTCATACATTTCTGTAATCTGGAGTCTAGTACCGTTCATTAGTCCCCCTATAGGATCAATGTTTCTAAGCAACATCACAGGACACCCAATCTTCAATCTGAGACTATGGTTAGGTAAACCAGATGCCTTGATTTTGTTCAGAAAATCTGGAGTAAGAGCTTGGTCATTCTTTGAAAACCTGTCTGAAGAGTCTATAGAATCAGAGCTCAAATAGAACTTTTCCTCACCTGCATTGACAACGAAAATTTTAATTTATAACAAACAAATCGTTCATTGAGAAGTCAGTAATCTAAACAAAAACATATCTACAAACGAACCTGGCAGCTTGTCCAACATATGCTGATTAATCATGTTCACATCTTCATTAGTAGGACAAAGTATTGCTCTTTCTTGAAAAAACTTAGGTTCTCTATGCTGCAGTAAAGAAACAGCATCCCCATACACCGCTTTGCTTATAGAATCTATTGGATCATCAGCATCAAGAATCAAAAACTCATCTGGAATAGTGATTAGAGCTTCGCCATCGTTTCCATCACCAATTTTTCCATCTCCAACATCTAAAATCCACTGCGAAAACTCTTGTAATTCTTTTGCATCTTCAGGTGTGAGATCATTTGACATCAGCCTCATGTTCTTTGTTAGCTCTAAAACTTTTACATGCTTCCAGAGATAAGAAGAATTAAGTGACTCCATAACTATTTCCGGCCTTCCAGCTCCGTGAATAACTGGCAGTACTTGTCTAAAATCTCCACCCAAGACAACTACTTTCCCGGCAAATGGTCTGTTATCTTTGTTTCCAATGATATCTGCCATGCTTCTATCCAAAGATTCAAAACAGTGCTTACTCATCATTGGAGCTTCGTCCCAGATGATAAGAGAGGCTGCTTTCACCAAATCCGCCTGATCAGTTCCTGGTACCAGATTGCAATAAGAAAACTCATCTGGGTTTATAGGAATCCCGAATCTAGAATGTGATAGCAGCAGAAAGCAGCTTCCACAAGAAGGTTTTTCCAGTTCCACCAAACCCATAAACAAAAAACACACCTCCTTTCTTAGTAAAAACAGCATCGGTAATCTCATCATAGATTTTCCTTTGCTCATCAGTGAGTTTTGGAAAGTCACGATCATGATCAGCTTTTAACTCCTCCCGGTTGTAACTGAGCTCATCCATAATCAGCACGTTTTCATTAATGATGTCTGGGATTGGCTGTGGCATAGAGGTCCAGTTAGCCAATGAAGTTCCATTACTTTTTAAAATCTTTTCGATCTCTATAAGGGCTGCTTCTTTTTTTTCTTCATCCGACAAACAAAGATCTGCATGTGTCACAAGTTCAAAATCGTTTAAGTGGTATTTTAGTAACCGAATCGACGCAATCAGACTCAAATAAGAACATATATTACCTGGTCGATGCAGTTGCTGTCTTCGTTTATATTGAATGTCCTCAGAAAGGAATTCCCAAGTTTTCTCCCACACCTCTTCAGGCTTTGACAAAGTACCAGACATTAACATGATCACAAATGCATGGCGCATGTATGATGCCGAACCAGTAAAACTTGTCCTCACAAGCTCATCAATATATTCTTGATCATCTTCAAGTAGCCCTCTTGCAAAACATGTCTCTTTATATGTTTCATAAACAAAACCGTTGAAAGTTCTTATGTCCTTATCCTCAAACGGACCTTTAACAATGTTTAGCAAGACACGCATGTAGTAAGCTTCTTCTATCTTACGTGGTGCATAATTGATTCTCCCAATACTAAATCCTTTCTTTCTATCATAAAACTTCTTCTCCTTTTTATTCCAAGTAAACATTGTTGGAATCTCAGCTAAAGTCAGAGTCCGAGCAACTTCACTAACCTTGCACAATTCGAACCAGCCCATAAACATAGTATTTTCAATGAGCTTTCGGCTGGTCACTTTTTCGTATGTGTCATCATCCTTAAAAACAATGATCTGTTTTCCTGGTAGGTGGAATTGTATTCTCTCAACTGGAGTTGATCTATAATGTATTGGGAACTGAAAGATCCTCCATCCACCTTCACTTGCAGATACATATCTGTAAATAAATTAGTCATAGATGTTTACTTTTAAATATTTCAAAAATCAAAATATAAGCATTAACAGAGTCGAGAAAATTTGCACCTGCAGTTAAAAAAGTCTTTGATCTCATTTTTATTCTCTTCTTTTGAAGCTGTATTTGTGCAAGTCTCAGAATTAGGCGCAGTCACATCTGAAAAACATTAAAGCAAATCCGTTAGTAGAGGATACAATGTCGTCGAAAAATACACACTACTCACAGCAGTTAAATAATAACTTCTAATGCACGTTAATCACCTGCTGGCACAGAACTATTTTCTTTCGACGAACCATTATCCGGAGGTTCAACAGCAACAGTAACACGATCCTGCCCTTTATTAATATACTTGAATAAGTATTTTACAGCACCATTCTGATTGCACCATTCCACATTAATGTGAGCTCGATAACGAAGAGACAACTCCTTGTTATAAGGGATGACATGGGTGTTGTCACACTTGAATCCTTTTTTCTCTATAAATCCATTCCCCTCTTTCCTTCTTCTATAAACTGGAAATCCTTCCTTGTTCACAAATGTTTTTTCAACATGTGTCTTAGGATACTGCTTTGAACATTGCCCATTTTCCATGCACGGAGAGTTCACATTAACAGCTCCACAAGGACCATGGATCATCATGTCCTTAACCACTTCATAAAGCTCTGGCTCTTTTTCTTTATCTGGAATTTCGGCTGAGATGATTTTGTCAATGTCATCGTTTGTTCTAATCTTGGAATTAGGATGCATGAATAACAGAATGTGTGCATGGGGTAGGCCACGTTTCTGGAACTCAATCGTATACATTGCTGAAAAAAAAAATAGACTGATAAATTTCAGACCAAAAACAGGAATGGTGAAATTGTACTGAATAACTCACCCGAAGATGTCTTCCCCAAAAGTTGTTTATCTGTTAAATCTGTCATGAGAGATTCCAATTTGATTTTAAAGATTCTGGAGAGAATCTCTGGCCTATCTTCAGCACTAAGCTTTCTGGGTTGTAGATGCCTGGTGATCTCCGGCCATTTAGGATTGCACGTAAATGTTATAAAGTAATCAGGAAACCCAAAATATTTACAGATCGCCATGGCATCTAAATACATATTCTTCATGTATCTTGCTCCTCCCGTAAACGATGCTGGTAGCACAAATCGACTCCCTTGCTCATGCATATCTGTTTTGCCAGAGTTTTCAGCTTGTTGGATAGAGTCATAGCTGTCCGATCTGAGACTTTTCTGGTTCATTCTAAGATAAAACAGCCTGTTCGCCTCAATTGTTGTATAACCATCGACCAAAAATTGCTGAAACAATCTCCTCGAATGGAGAAGAGTATGACACTCATTCTCTCTTTCTTGTAAACGAAACGCATACCATTGTCTCATGCTGAGTGCCTTCCTCTTTAGCTTTGCTGTTGCCTCCGTTTCCCTCTTTTGAATCCCAAGTCTGAACCCATCTTCACCATAAGTAAAGATTAGAGGATATTGAAGAGCCAGATAAGCAGGGTGAATTTCACTAATCCTCTTAAGCCATCCCGTCTGTTTCTCTTGCAAAACAATATCTCTTTTATCCATGTCCAAATTGAAATCTCCAGGAATTAGTGCAGCTACTTCAGATGCGGTAGGAGTATCATATGTTCTTCCATCTTTCTCTCGACTACTAATGATACGCATATGAAATGTCTGGTCAGGATTAGTGTCAAATCGATCACGTGCTGATCTAAATTGATGGACATAGGGGTTGCACTCGTCTAGCATAGCCGTTAGTGCCTGTATAACTTTTTTCCTAAGTTCTTCTTTCCTTGCTTTTTCAGTTGATTTCTTGTATTTCCTGAGAAAAAATATAAACACGAGGTCGTCCAGATTAGTTCAAACTCATTTATGGTGGAAAATCATATCGCAAACTGGTTAAACTAAGAATCAAAAAATTACCCGATAATACCAGATCGATTGCCTATCTCATTTTCTGTGTCAACAATATAAAGCTGACCAAACTTGGGTTCACCGTTTGGTGGCTTTAGACTACCCATCAAATGGTAGTTCTCTCCTTGAAGCTGAAACATTTGAGGGCCAATACCTTTTTTAACAGAGCGGTCCACTTTCCCACCAAGAGATGTAAATGAGAAAACCATGTTGATAACTCTAATATTCTCACGAAAATATCGACTCATTTCATCATCCTCTGTCAAAAATCTTTTCAATATGGCTGGGGATTCTTTTAACAGTGGCAGCTGTACCTGACCGTGCCCACAACACAGTGAAAATTTAGGTTTACGGGTAGATCTCTTCCTGTTTATGCGCTCACCATACCACATTATAGCCCCACAATGCTCACATTTATGGGTTGCATCACCTTCGTCGATGTATACTGCCTCTGGAAAAAACATGAACCAAACTAATTGGTAAATTATAGGCAAGCACAGTCAATATAACGAATTAAACTTTAAAATAAAAATTTTGCCTACTGTTTTTCCCCTTCGAAGAAGTTTTCCTTTTGGAGGGTCCAACTGTGTCTGATTCTTTTGAGAACATGTCAAAATCCACATTTGATTCAGACTCCATGTCACTTTCTTCACTGCTGCAATCATAATGTTGTTCTCCTTCGACTTCATATGCACCTTTTATTTTAAAAATTCCATGTTAAGTTCTTTCGCTATTCTGAATTTTTTAACATTAAAGAACATTAAACTATCGATAGGATTCGTGCGTATTGATTACCCTCGTAATCATGATATATAGAGTCATCATTTTCTTCACTCGAGTATCCATCAACATGAAG
Source organism: Brassica napus (assembly GCF_020379485.1). NCBI lineage: Eukaryota > Viridiplantae > Streptophyta > Magnoliopsida > Brassicales > Brassicaceae > Brassica > Brassica napus. The sequence continues at coordinate 7,030,208 of NC_063435.1, read as the reverse complement.
GCCAACTCCTTCTGTTTCTGTTGCTATAAAATAAAGCAAGACGGATGTATAAATTCCTCAAAACAATGTAAACATATTCCTTGAATTCAATACGCCCTAGATAACATAAACTACATACCATGTACTGTTTTTGCTTTTTTTCCTGAGGCAACAGCTTTTCCTTTTCCTTTTTCTGAAAACAAACAGATTTTATAAATTATGCAGTAATAATGTTATGATCTTGATAACTTCCCAAGGTTTATCAGAAAAATAAACAGATTTACACAAATAATAATCACCTTTAGCTGTTAATCTGGACTTAGATGATTCAAACGTAGATGGTAGAACCTCTTGTTGTGTCTGTGTCCTTACAGAAGGACTGACATTGGTCGTATCAGATAGAGGTATAGAGCTTGTAGGAAAAGAAGTTGGTGGTGTGTGAAGGTTAGAACGGGCTGGACAATCACATCAGAACGACAATTTAAGAACAAATAAACTGCCAAGAGCAATACAACACGTAGTCACTCAAAGCACTGAAATAGCATAGGACTTACATGAGAAAGAATCGTTCTTTCTTAGCCTCTTAGCAGATTCACATGGGTTTCCTTTGACTTGGTAATCTTTTTTAGATCCGGTAGGCGTAGTCGTTGAATGAATTCTTGTATTCGCTATAGTTCTCTCATCATGCGTTGCAGTTAGATAAGATTGTCGTGTCTGTGTGGTTCCAGAAGGAACTTGATTGGTAATATCAGATAACACCATTAGTTCTCCTTCAATGGAATTGGTTGTTCTCTTCCTCTTATAACAAAGACGTTGAGCTACTGAGCGTGAACTTAACGTAATGGGTGGTATCTGTGAGTACGCTTGGGCTGAATTGATAGTGCTTTGAGTAGACACGATGTTTGCTTGTGCTTTGTCAAGTATGAATTTGAAGATGTGAGTACGCTTGGGCTGAATTCAAAAGACACAAATCCAATATCTTTAAAAACATAGGCTAAGGATGACTTACACAAGATAGCTGAATTCTCGGTTGGAGCAATAGTTTCATTGTTTTTTGTACTCTGTTCTCTCTTAATGGTAGATCCAGTTGGTACTGTCTTTTTGGTTGTATCTTTCATCGTTCTCTGAAATAAAATAGACTCTGCGTTATTCTATTGTTAAGATTGAAGAATAATTAGTTAGGGAATATAGGATACAATCTTGTTACTGGATTGCCCTTGCAAGTTTATTTATTGTCTTTATTAGTTATGGTTACAAAATAAACTATAAATATTGAATTACCTTTGTGAGTATAAGGCGTTTTTTTTTTAACAATTCATAAAAAATAATTCCTAACCATCATCAACTTTGATCTTCCAGCTTCATCGGTTTACTTAAGGTGCTACCAATCAGTTGATGATTTGGACATGGGAACAATGGAATCTCCCTCATAGATACGCCCAAATAGAAGAACTCCACACGATAAAGTAAGCCCATTCTTAAAACCATAGCAAATGCATTATAGGTATGAAACTGATTGGTAGTTAGGGAACACAGTGGATTGCAATACATAGATTTTTGGAGGTTAGTTATGTAACTGATATTGGTACATAGGGAACATAGTCGATTGCGATAGTTAGCTTAGACAGCAAGCAATGCTATATAATAAATATAGAAATTTAAAAATTAAAGGAAAAAAGGCAAAGAAATTATCTGAAGCATACTTTATTATAATAAGTTTAACCAAAAACATAACCATTAATAAAAAACCAAAACCAAACAATTATTAAAAAAAAAACCAAAACATGAAATTGCTTCAGAAATAAGAAAACAAATAAAACCAAAAAAAAAAAAACATAAACTTCAGCCTCGCAGATTTAGGTCTTCTTGCCTGCTTCAAGATCCAAATCACTCATCTTCTCCACCTTGATAGTTTTTAAGCGAAGGTTCTTTGAAGTCGAAGTGATATCGCGTGGAGGGTCTGACCATGCTCCCTTTCTCTTCGTGGATGGTGTGGTGGATGGTGTGGACAAACATTCAATGTGTTCTTCATTGTCAAGGAGATTGACAGAGTTCTGAAAAATAAGAAACATAAACTTTAGCAAGTCTCAGTATTAATACAACAAATGCATTAAAATTAATAATACTGCACATCACTGAATATAAGAATACAGTCAAACCTCTTCTCCACTTGTAAGAGCTAGATCTTGATCAGACTCAGAACTCTCAACATTGGCTGACTCATTGAAAACAATTTGGCTTTGACGGTAGATTTTTCCAACCTTGTAAATCTCAGATCCATACAAAACATGTTCCTTTTCCACAGAAATTCCAAAGGTGAAAGTCTTTCCAACAACAGATAGGATGGCGTCAGGTAAATCTGTAGGATCCTCAAGCTAGATGACAAAAAGACCAAATCAGAATATATTAGAAATAATTCAAGTATCTCGAAAATAACTCAAAATATACACTATGTAAAGCATACCTCATCAAATGATCCATTCAAAAGAGTCGCAGCCGATTCGACAATCATTCCCTTGGCAATTTGGTCAAGTAACATCAGTTTTGTTTCTCCTGTGTCATCCTTAACAATCAAATGGAGCTTAAACCTACAATCAAAACATCAGTAAGCAAAATTGCGTAAATGAGAGACTGATTAGGAATGAGTCAAATACATGCGGTTTGAATATAAAAATGTTTTAAATTTCTCACCTTGGTGACACACTTGAAACATTCTCTTTGCACACCTCACACCACCAGAGATGTGTAGTGACCTCCTTTCCATGAATTGTCTTAACTAAAGTTCCCACTTTCACTACCTTTTTGTTGCATGTGCAGCAACCAAAGTAATACCATCCCCAATCCGAGTCAATAGCATAGACTTCGCACTCGACCAAGCACTTCTCCACCTAGTAAATTAGGTAGTTTTAAAATATAATTGAATCACTATAAGAAACAAAGAACCTCAATAAAAAATGAAGGCTCACCTGAGTGGATTCAAGAAGTCCATGGATGGTTCTCTTGGGAAAGAGCATCCATTTGTCACGCTTGTCTTGGATACTTTTCACCTCTTCCAAATCAAGTATCTCATCACGACCCTCACAAATGGCGAGGGGTTTAACCTCATCAACAAACCTAACAAAGTGTTATAACCAAATAAGATAAAAGAGTACTCCAGAATTACATGTATAGACAGTAAGTATTATTAAAGTAATGAAACCCTACATTTGTTTGAAAGCTGCAGTTTCTGCTATGTCAGGATTAATCAAGAGCAGTGATGCCTCAAAAGCATTGGTGATTTGGAGTTCACCTGAAGATTTTTTCAAAGTAAATAAATATTATAAGACGTTCCTTACAAACTTTATTATAAAGTCATTACTATATTGAAATAAACTTATACCTCTAAATCTCCCGATCTTTGCAAACCTTATTAGACAAATGGGCTTCCCTTCTTCGTCTTTACTACACCCCTCGTAGAGGATCTCCGCAAATTTACCCCACAGACAGCAGGGAACACGAGCATCACTATGATTAATATAAAGAAAAACATCAGCAGCACCAATTTAACTTGAGTATCTCAATAAAAAAAAATTTGTTCAGGAATACAAACTTCATGTCGCGAAGGGTAAACTCTATTTTCATCCTTGGCTTGCCTGAGACTTGAATAGTTTCAAGATCTCCCAAGTCCACAACTTGACCAATCACATCTGGAAAAAAAAAAACATCAATAAATATACAGAGGCCACGAGAGTAAAACAAATTAGAAGAATGCGCAAATAATTACCAATGAGAAAACATGTTTTGAGTGATCCACCCAAAACAGTCTGGAAGTCCACCAAGCTCAGAAACATGTCTTCGTTGATCAGAGGAGACCTTGTGATTGCCGTATTCTGAATGATGCTCATTTTGAAGGGATGATCGGTTGCTCGGTACATGCCAGTTGAAGGACTGAGGGTGAAATTCTGGATGTGCCTCCATGCTCCAACAGGAAGAAGGCGGCCTTTACTCTCCATGTAAGTTCGCTTGCAAGAGGCATGTATTTTACATCCCTAGTTCAGGTTGAAAAAAAAAAAGTTAGTGAACAAACGTAAAGCTACATATTACGCTAAACAACAAATAACCAACTACTTATTAGAACACTCACAGCTTCATCGGATAGCACCATCTCGAGGGTGTCCCCGTGCACTGGGTTGTACTGCTTCCAAGAGTGCAGAACCTTCACATGTACTTTCCAGCCACTTTTGTAGGGTTTCACATCTTTCAAAGGGGTCACTTTCATTGCCATTGCGGTAGACATTTTTTTTTTGATTGCGAATGTAGTTGTGAGTAAATGTGAGAAAGCTTAGGCATGTTGTAGGTGTTTATATAGCAGTAGGTTAATCGATGGTTCTAAATGTCTGGTAAAAAAATATCTCTCGTATATTCTTAGTTCTCTATAGGAAACAGTTAGAGTATTGATCAAGAAAATATATTTAGAGATCGTTAATGTCTGGTTGTTTACATATCTTAACAATATTTACAATTCTGTTGGTTTAAAAATCTTTTTTAACATAAACGAATTAAATGAAACAAATATTTGGGTAGTTATTACGTATGCTTCATGGGCAAGCTAGTATATTCTGATTCATTAAAGGATAAATCGTTAGCTTCATGGGCAAGCTAGTATATTGTGATTCACAAAAGGGAAAATCGTAAGAGGATTTATATAGTTAAGATTTTAAATATTTGTTACATATCTTCCTAATATGTGCTTGCCGTGGGCCATTTAGACAAAAGTGTAAGGAGAATTTCGATTGGGCTAACAATCAAGGTTGGGCCATATTAAAAACTCAGAAAAAAACGTGTTGTACGTAATTCACGCATTTACCCTTTTTTAATCTTTGAAATGTAAGGAAACACTAAAAAAGGAGATGCCCCTAAGGTAATTATGAAAAAGGATCCTGCTTTAATAGTATAGATATCTATTTATTAATTAATTATATCTATGAGATATGAATAACAGTTGGCCATTTACTACTTTGCTTTGTAATCGGTCTTGGGTAATTACCTTCCGCACTGAATCTCTTGCGATTCACCCTGAACCGTCAACGCACATAGGTCCCAGGCTCGAAACTAGGCCCAAGTGAACTCTATCCGGGCCGAAATGATTCACGGATATGGCGGCCCAACTACTCACCTTCCGCACCGAGTCTCTTTCGACTCACTCTGAACCATATAGGACGAACCAAAATGTAATGAAATCTTCAGACCCGGTTTAGTACTCAATCTCTCTCTCTCTCTCTCGTAACCCAATCTCTCTCTCTCTTTCTCTCGAGTTCACAGGGAACGTTTTTGGGATCGTCTACAAATCATTTCGCCGGAATAATCAGGTGCGTTTTTCTCCGATTTAATGATTTGTCCGTTTGTTATTCGATACGATACGTTTGTTATTGGGTTTCTCATTTTCTCAACCCAAAGTTCGAGTTTTTTATTAAAAAATGATTGCTTTATAGGAAGATGAGTGGTGGTGAAGTTGTTGTAGCTGCTGCTAGAGTCTACCGAGACCTTCTTAAAGCAGTTGTGAAACATGTTGGCAAAGAAGACCACAAGTCTCATTTCACAGACTTTGTAAAGACCGAGTTTCGGAAGAAGAAGGCACACTCACTCGACAAAATCAACCTTGCCCGCAACTACACTTATCTTCTTAACAGCATTCACTCTCACAAGGTTTGATGCTTAATGGCATTCCCATTTTTTACATATACAGACTTGTTTTTTTTTTTTTGGTGTGTGTGTTTTAGTCTCATAAATTGGTTATTGCAGGATCTGTTGTTCTCATACAACATTGCAGTTGATAGAACTGAAGAAATGAAGCGAGTGCTTGGCAAGTCTGCAGCGAGTGTTGGCCTTCGTCTTCCCGAGGTTTACCAGCCTTGATCATCATCCCACATTCCTCCTTGTCTCTCTGGTTTCTTCGTTTCCTTTACAGATTAACTTTGGAATAAGTTTGATACTCTTTCTATCCAGACAGATCTGAGATGCATGGATCACAATTTGTTTTTATTGTTACCACATTCGTTTTGGGATTTAAAAAAAAATATGGTACCAGTAACATGCTATATATACACGATATGTTGAGTGAACTATGAAGCCACCAAACCCAAATTGATGGCAAAATGTGATATAGTAAAAATCTTTCTTACTAGTCAAATAATAGTTATACTGTTCCACTGGAACTTGTGTACTAGGTTTTCAAACACCACTTCTTGTTTTTGAAAAGCCTGACTTTATTAGCACCTTGATCTTGTAATGTTATCCAAGACATAAGAATACAAGTCTTGAAACCCCAAAGCTATACTTAGACTTCAGTCCTGAATCTTTCTTGAATACTCCCTCCGTTTTTTATTATAAGTCGTTTTAGAGAAACTTTTTTGTTCCAAATTATATGTCGTTTTCGGTTTTCTATGTAAAATTTATTAATAATTAATGTTGTATGACCAATAGTAATATATCTTCTATTTTTCTATTGGTTGAATTGTGGTTAGGTAAATAATTAATGATATTTTTGTTTAGAAAATATAAGAAATTAATGGTTTTCTTAATCTTCGTGCATAGCTGTAAAACGACTTATATTAAAAAACGGAGGGAGTAGTAGATATTTTATTATCACAATTTGACCATACAAATCCAAGCGTTGTTACAAGTAGGGCTGGATCTGGGCATAAGTCACTGAAACATTGGTATTGGTCCCCAAAAAATTTGGAGGTTACTTTTTTAAAAAATAAGCATAGATCCTCAAAAAAATAATTTAATTAGTTAAATTCTTGAGAAATGTTTCAAACTCCTAAAATCTCAGATCCGGTCTTGATTACAAGACATAGATAACGCTGAAAACATGAAAATGGACAAAACAAGGATCAAAAGTCTCCCAATTCCGTCTCAAAACAGCTCGACATCGCACAATCTTACCCACTTTTGATAAGCCTTGGAGATGATATGCAAAAAAGAGACTAAGGGAGAAGACTATGTTTTGTCCATAGTCTTCAAGGCTTAAGACTATGTTTTGAAATCATCAGAGGAGGATATGATCAGATACAAATAATCGGCAAGCTTAATTTGATGATGGCGGAGCTCAATCAACAATTTGATATTCATAGGAGGATATAATCACGTCATCGTTTCAACTACTGTCATGGAGAAGAATATGGAAGCTCTAAATGATCGCATGCAAGCAATCGAAGGTCGTATGGAACGATTCAGCATGCAACATTCATAACAACGACTCAAAAAGCAAACAAAGAACAAAAACAAAAATCTTTTCCGACCGGGAAAAAAAAGATAAGAAGAAGAAAAAGACAGTTTCAATGGAATCATCTGTAACTCCAGAGACTATCTTCTTCATGATTCTCCGGAGCCGGATCTGTCATCCTCGGTGGACTCATCAACATCCCATGCGCCATCTCCGTCAACAAATTCGGCATATTCAGCATCGCTTCCTCGTCCATAAACTCCAACGAAGAAGACAATATTGCTTCTTCTTCCTCCTCCTTCTCGGATTGACCCGGCTCCAATACCCTCTCCGGTTGCTTCATCTCCGCGGCTCTCCCGGCGGCAGCTCTAATATCCGCGGCAGAGTTAGAAGCCGGAGCCACATAAGTCAAAGCCAAACCAGGAAAGTTCAAAACGGCGTCGGGGCCTTTCAGAGCTAGCGCCGCCACGTCGTAAGCGGCGGCAGCCATCTCCGGGAGGGGATAAGTCCCGAGCCATATTCGCGTCGTTTTACGCGGCTCTCGAATCTCCGACACCCATTTTCCGTTCCGTAGACGAATTCCCCTGAATAATGAGTGCCGGCCGGATAATCCAGTCGCCGTTCTTCTCGCCGGAGATCCACCGGCGGGGAGAGAAGGCCTCCGCGTTGGAGTTGGGGACGAAGATGAGCCTGGAGATGACTGAGGAGACTGATCAGAAGATTTTGAAGGCAGTGCGAGGGAAGCTACGCGAAACGACGTCGTCCGGGTGGTCGGCGAATTACTACCGTTCGACATAAAGAAAACACGAAGAAGCTTTTAAGTTTTGTCTGATGATTAGGCTTAAGTGAAATGTAACTGTGTTCTGTCTTTTTTGTATCAATGTGTGTATATTTATATGAATGTGATTATGTGAGGAGAGAGAGAACCCGTGGGTAAATCGTAAGATCATGCTTTTTTATAATGATGTTTAGCTGTTTACACATAAATACGAGTTAGATTATAATTTGTTTATGATGATCGTATAAAGAGAAATTGCAATTCTTCACGTTGCTCATTCCTCGTTTTGACATATTATAAAGTCTTTTAATAACCAGTACCACTATAATTTGTATACTCATTGCTTAAAATGTCAACCAAGATTTGCAAACTAAAAGTATATTTCTGAACCCCATGTAGAGACAGCCACTTAAGATGACCAAATCCCCAATTAAACATCTATTGATTCGATTCTTACCACATGCAGTAATTTATTATACATTCAAACTGAGTAGTGCTTCTGATAGTGACTTTATGGCCTCACGGGTAATCTGTTCAGCCAAACGAAAATTATTTTAAGGTTATAATAAAGTTACAGTGAACCAATAGAGAATTGATGGGACAGAAGAACAACATTTCGCGTTACGAATGAGCAAAACTACTCACGGTATATTCGTACTTTCAATGGTTGTCAGGAAGTAAGAAATACGCTAAAAAAACAAAAGGCTAGATAAACAATGATAACTTATAATTTAAATTGTATATAATAATAGTTGATCAAAAAAATTTGTATTTAAGAAAAAATGTTTAATATTTTAAAATATTTCATGATACAGCTATTTTATCAATTTGGTGCTTCTTCCGTAAACAAATATTTTACTCAGTCAAATTTATCAAAAATGATAACAAAAGAATTGTTAGGTTACATTGCATAAAAAAACAAAACAAGCTTTTGAAAAATATATTTAAACCATTAGAAATATAACTTGACAAAGACGATTTCAAGAGAACAATTTATCAATTAACTGCAATTAAAATTTTTTTTTGATGTTTTCAGTAACTTGATTTTCTGGAAACCATAATATTTTAAGAGCACTTTAACAGTTGAATATACAATAATATTTTGTACAATTTTGTGAATGTGGTTGTGCTGACGTCTACAGGAGCAATCACATGTCATTAATTCAAAGTTTAAAAAATAAAACGATCATTGAACAAATAAAGTTGTTTATGACATTTCTGTTTAATATTTCCAAACTGTATTTAAATACAGTAAAGAATTTGGAACATTAAACAAATCAGAACATTTTGTAGTTGGAACACAGTGAATGATGCTCTTCCGTAGGCGTATCCATTCTTAATGAGTTGTACCAAAAGCTATTCATTTCCACTTTTGCCAACGATCTCAAAATAACTTTAGAGCGAGGCTGCCAATAGAACACGTACTCTGCGCGATTACATTTTAAACTAATCAACACCAATCATCCTCCTCCTTGGAATTATTAATTTAATCCAATACTATAAGGTGAACCAAAAGAGGGAAAGAAAAAAAGAGATTAAAAGTCAAAATATATTACTCCTTAATGGGGGCAATGGTGAGCACTTAAGGAAGCCAGCCAAGCTTGGTCAGACGAGGAGCCTATGAAATTAATATCCCACACGATGAGATTCACGGTAGGACGCTCTGATAGGCTTGATTTCATATTCTTTATTTTTTAATAACTACAGCCCACAAAATCACTCAAAATGAAATGAGCTACTGTATCTCCTATTTGTAAACAACATGTATTTTTTTCTTTTAAATTTAATTCTTTCCGAAAGGGCATTGTTACAGAGAAATTTGGGTTGGAAGTAGAACTGAGAATTAAAATCATTATCCGTGGACCCGGTCTGTTTGATCCGCCGCAGGGCGGATGCAGCGAGTGATTTAAAAAAAATTAATTCGCGGGTATAAGTCAACCAAATTTAAACCGCTGATACTCGCCAATCCACAATTTTTTTTAAAAAAAAAAGAAACAAAAACTATTTTAATAATTATTGAAATATAAATACATCATTATTATTAATTTAATTAAAAAAATTAAAAAAATAAATTTTATTATTATTAATATTGTCCGCGTGTTTAGCAGATCACCTGCGGGTTTAAGCGGGGCGTATGCGGATTTTTTATTTTCTTTTTGTGGGTCAAGTGTTTTTTTTTTAAAATTCACTCAATCCGCGGATTTGCAGGGCAAGCGGGGCGGGATTGACTCGCAACCCAACAATACCTGGAAGCAAGCAAAATTCGATACAACATTGAAATTGATAGCTTTAACTAATCGGATACACAACACCAGACACTTTCGTCTTCACCATCTCATCTAAATTAATCCGCTTGAAGCATCCAACTCTCCTCCTCGCCGAATCCTACGCTCCATGAAGCTCAAAGAGGAATGAGGATGAAGAACCCATACCTGACACCTACAGCGAGACACCGAGGGCTTCCTCCAAATACACACACATCCAACAGCCAGTAAAGATATCACACAGCCGCAACAAAGAGACACAGTAACCTCATCGCAATAAAAAAACAACAACCGAGAAAGCTGCAAAAAACGGGCACAAGAAGACCGATGTACTAGAACCAGCTTAAGCTCGAAGACCTGCAAAGAAATGTGCTAAACTCTGAATGGAGTCACCGAGGAGAGCAATATGACCTCATACCACGACATACCACAACAAGTATCGTCATACGCCGTCATCGAGAACCGAGAAACAGTAACCTTTTGCTTCCACACGTTATAACGATTCAACCACCAAATAAACATGAGCAAAACAACAATGAAGCCGTCAACAAGCTTCAAAATAAGAGACTGGATGTAACACCACGAAGAGGCAAGACAAAATGGATGGGAGATCGCCAGTGCTAGATCGAAGAAACCATAGACAACAACAAACAAACCGTAATGTGGCGAGACTCCACACACCAACACCGCTAGATACGATACACGCCAGACGACTAAACATGTCTTCAAGTAGCGGACTCTATGAGGCAACCATGGTATCTATTAGAACAGGGTATGACTCACCATGACACCGAGACTAAGCAACCACACACGTCTCCAGACATCGCGCTAGCAGAAGTAAAGGGAGCAGATCCAGGACCTACAAACCAGAACCGCTGACAGCTTGGAGCCACATCCATGCGCAATCAAAAGCAAAATTTATCTTATGAAAACCCAAAAACCGAGCCCCGCCGTAAGACACCACATTTCCTCCCGTTGAGGCTCCAAAAACCAACAAAGATCAAGCCGGAGTCGCGCTTCCTCGCGAGCAGAGGCTCAACCAAACAAACCTTCAGAGTCAGAGCAACGAGCAAGGCAGAGGAAAGAGATGACCACGAAGGAACCAAATTCAAACCGAGGATAGAGGAGAGAGGAGGACAGCATCGCATGCGCAACTCACGCGCGTGCCGGATGCTGGAGATAACTTAGATATGCTTATGAAGTGGAGAGAGTTAAGAGAGGAATACTCTTTTTGTATAATTTTTTTAACATGTATCTTGATTTTTTGATATATGTTATCCATTCCATTTTTTAGATGTTCAAATATGGTGGTACTTGGTTTTTTCCTACTGTTTTCTGTTGGTCGAATCCGCCTGTAGGTGTATCAGATTGGAAGGTTTTTGCAACTAGACTATATGTATCATATAAGTTGTGCATATCTAGAGATCTTATAAAACTATAGAGCAACTTCTTGTTATAAAAAGGCAGGCCCCTACTGCTGTTGTATTGGCAAGTGACGATATATCTATTGGACTTGGACATAAAGAAATAAACGCCTCCATAGAAACTGCTCACGATCGGTTGCTACTCTCCTTCAGCAGATTGACTGACAAGTAAAAGAAAGGATTCTAAGCTTGAGATACATCATATTTCAATGTAGGATCATCTTTCTAACACTCTCCCTCGAGATAATGGTGTATATAACAGTTAATATCGACAAACTTCATCGTACTCCCTCCCAGCTAATGTTCTTTTTATCTATTTCGGCGGAATTGAACCTTATTGGGCCATCAATTAATGGATTGGTCGTGCCACTTTTTGGGCCGGATAATGGGACCGGGTGTGAACCTTCTCTGATATCATATTTAGTTTCTTGAACTTTTAACTTAAAACCAATTGGCGGTAATTGGATTGACCTAAGTTCCTTATATATTACTTGTTTGCTTCCCCCCGGTCATTACCGGGTACCCTTCCACAGTCTTAAGTCAGTTTTGTATTCCATTATGGAATCTTCTCTCCAACAGAGAAACATTTGATACAAGAAATAAAGTAAAGACTAGATGATGTGGCATAGTTGTTGGTCAGTATCACTAAGAAGAAATCATAAGGGCATCTGCATCAGTGAACCCATGGAAGGGGTTCACAAAGTATTTTTTTATTATTTTTTTTCTGTTTGATTTTTGTTTTTAAAAAATAATAATAATTAATCGGATCAATCGTGGGCCGTCACGTGCCGTGGGACCTGCGCTACAGTGATGACCCGGGTTCAGTGCAGTGACCTCGCAGGAGACAGGTTCACTTCTTTTGTTTATTTTAATATTTTTTTTTCGAAAACTGTGTGAATTCCCCATGAAATTCAGTGCCGGCTTATTAGGGGGGACAAGCGGTGCGACTGCCCCGGGTCAAAGCCCGTATCCCCCCGTATAATACTAATTAAGGGGCCTAATTTTTTATAAATCTATATTTTGATATATAAAAAATTATAAATATAATAAATAAAATTGAAAAGGGTCCAAATTATTTGTTATGTAGATAGTTTTATTTTCATTACAAAATATTACTGATTAAATTTTAAAAATATTTTCAACATTATCTATATATAAATTTTAGAGAGTAAAAAAAAAATATTTCGCCCTAGAGCCCATAACACTATTGAGCCGGCTCTGATGAAGTTTACTGATGCAGATGCTCTAAGAAGCTACATGGTAGAAGATGAGTGAATCATGACGTTCAGCGGGAGAAACAATACAAGTGCATAACGTTACAGAGAAAGAGATTCAATCAGAAAATATCATAAAGTTCTTTAGTTTCTTCTTCTAAGAGTTTCTTGATACTCTCTAATGGAGTTTTTCTCATTCTTGCTCTAGATTTATTTTTGATCTATATTATACTCATTTGAGATTGGAACATGTATCCATTGGTTTGATTCGGTTGTTCTTTAATTTAATGAGCTACAAAAATATGGCAACAAAAGAGTACTGTTGGTCAGGCCCAGCCCGTCACTATTTGGCGTATAAGGAGGTCGAGGTGAATATTTCATCTCGCCATGTCCATGACCAACCGGTCCAACAACCCTAAGGAAAAAGACTCTTTTTATCCCAAATAATTGTATTGTCCTGATTCCTGAACCGATACAATAGTAACAATACTAAGACCGATGACGTGAAAGAATGTAAAGGCGAGAAGCATTGATGTGATAAGCAGAAAATGTGCGAGTGAATGTGGTTGTACTGATATGTAAAAATATATCATATAGTTTCTTTAAAATTTAAATCCTATTTATCAAGTGAGAAAAGGAAAGAGTTTAGAAAGACAGACAAAGCTAATGACAAAACTCTCATTCAAGAATCGACTTGAGTTTGATCTTTAGACAAACAACACATCAAAAACCAGAACATTAAAACATGATAAAATAGGAATATAATTAAATACTAGAGTTTTTGAATATTGACTAATGCTTCCTCCATGTTTGTGATTCATAGATGAGTGGCCATTAACGTGCATCCTCTGTATACCACAAAAACCACCCACATGAAATCAAAACCAATCATCAAAAGATTCAATAATTCTTCACACAAACACGATAAAAAAAAATCAAGAAATCTCAATCTTGATCATCCGATGAAACTCCTTTCGAATCCACTGACCTTCCCCTTCTTCACTTCAGAGCCCCTCGCTTCAAAGCCTTTCTTCAAACCCATCAAAGCCTCCGTCCAGGCTCCTCCCCCAGACTTCGACTTCCGCAACAGCCTCGCGTCGGACTCACGCGCCGCGATCGCCAGCACTTTCCCGGAGCTGCTCGACCTCGCAGATAACGGGACGTTGGTTCTTGTCCAGAAGCAGAGCTTCGGCCCAACTCCACCCTGGCGCAAGGAGTTCGTGGAGCCTGAGTCGATTTGGCTCGTCGGCACTTCCCATATCTCCCAGGAGTCTGCGACCCATGTCGAACGCGTGGTACGCACGGTGAAGCCAGATAATGTCGCTGTCGAGCTCTGCCGTAGCAGGAAAGTCTTTTTTTTATTATGTTCCAGGTTTGAGATTTTTGTCGTATCTGACAGTAACACGTTGCAGAGCTGGGATTATGTACACTTCTGGTGTCGGAGAGGAAGACCAGAACTTAAAGTCTGGAGCCTTGTCATTGTCCGGAACAGGCTTTCTTGGTGCTGTTGGTCGGAGTTTAGACTTAGGTAAACTAATAAAAGCTTCTTCAACTTCAACGTTGATGAAATGATTGGTTCTTTGGTGTTGGGATGATTTGATCATAGGAGGCCAAACTGCTTTGGCTTTGCGACTTCTCTTGGCGGTTTTCTCTTCCAAGTTATCTTCCGTCGCTGACCGGCCTTTCGGTGATGAGGTATTTGTCTTTGTCTTTGAGAACCCACCAAGGGAACTTTTTGAGACTGTTCTTTGATCAAACTTTGCTTGCAGTTTCGAGCTGCTCGGAAAGCGTCTGAGGAAGTTGGTGCGCAGCTGGTTCTTGGAGATCGACCTATCGAAATAACAGTAATTCTATGCGGATCTTTATAGTAAAAGGATCGTTTTCTTTTAGTTACACTTGGGGACATAACTCTGTAACGTTGTAGCTTCAAAGGGCCTGGGACTCTTTGAAATGGGGAGAGAAGATTAATCTGGTGATGGGTGTTACTCGGGCAATCACGTCGTCATCCAGTGTATCCGCAGCAGAGATTAAGGTTCTGTTCTCTTTCCATAAAATGTCGACAATATTAAGTTGTAATAAGCGGTTGTATATTCATTGCAACAGGAACAAGAGACCGATGAAAGCAATGGAAGTTTGCAGCTTTATGAACGGCTAAGTTTCTCATACCCATCTCTCCTACAGCCACTAATACACGAAAGAGACACTGTAAGTTTAAACACCAAAAAAAAACAAAAAAAAGTTTAAACACCAAACCGGAGGGAACCCAAATTTTCTAGCCGGACCAAACTGAGAAACGGAATGCTGATGCTAAGTATTGAGACTGCTTAAATGTTTTTGACAATTTTGGTATATGGCAGTATATTGCTTGGTCGTTGAAGAGGAGTAAGGCGGTGAATGGGTGTAAAACGGTGGTGGGTGTGATCGGAAAAGGACACATGAATGGTGTGATCTACGCGTTGGTATCGGACTCTGGTGATCTCCGGTTTAGGGATTTGGTGGGAAGAGGAGATTCTTCTGATGGTGGTGGTACTACTACATCTACCGGCTGGATTCAAATGGCTTTGAAGAGCCTCGCAAGAGATACAATTTTAGGGCTCTTGTTGTGGGAGTTATATGATCAGTATCTCAAGTTTATGATGATGACCCAAAACCCTTCATGATTGAGAGCCATCCCCAATCCAAAAACTGTATAATGAATCTTAAAAGTGATTGTAGATAATTGATTCTTTCCTATTAGACTTTATATGTCAACTACAAAGACCTTGCAAGTACAACTACAAAAAGTATCGTTTATTCTTAAATAATTTTTGTAAATGTTGTATTAGTTTAGTGTTCTCATCTAATATTTTTTGTACATGTCAAAGACAAAAAGTACAGTAAATGTTTTTTTTTTAATTCAGTTTTGTATTGAAATGTTGTATTAATTTAGTGTTTTGACGTCAATATTTGCTATACATCAAATTTATTTTAGTTATAAATAAACTTAATTAGCTCTAGGCATTTCAAGGACTTTAGTTCCTTGCCTTTCCCATTCCGAATTTCCAGTCTAGTTCCAAATCCAATTATTTTCATTTGAGATCATTTATTTTATTCAAACAGAAACCTAAGGAATACGATAAACGAACAATATAAGATAAAATATCTGAAGCATCCGTTTAAACATTACAAATCAAAATTATATGTAATTTTCAAAAAAAAATTGAACTTATTGGGAATTACTAATCCATGAAAAAATCTTTAGGTAAAAATTTGATCGTTCGGGTTAGAGAAGGATATCGATCGCTTACTTCTAGTTTCCGGCTTTCAGGGCAGATGATTCCTCTCGTCTTTAGGTACAAAATGAAAAAAATTCAGATAAATATATAAATATTCATATATCTCACAATATAGTTGAATCTTCCTAAATATAAGAGAAAGATGAAGCATTCTAATATATGTTAGAATCTTCTTCCCATTTTACTTGTGTCCATGCTCGGCATAATACATCCTCCATGGTTATGCACTAGTTCTTTGTCAGCTCTTTGTATAGGTCCACATCATGAAGCATGCCTCTTTTGTGGTGCAGATGGTTGTCAAGGTGTTTCATCCGGGGATGTATACTTTTTCCTTGCTGAAGTGTGTTGAGTAGTTACGCAAAGGTTCATCTTGATGTTGTAGGATCTTGTATAGATCGTCATCCGTTTTTTCTATGATTTTTCTGCTCAAAACTGATCGGTTAGGGTTGCGAAGGAGTGTATCGATCCATCAGGCAAGTTGATGTACCACCAGTGGCGGAGGTAGTTAAGGGTGAGGTGGGTCATATGACCCATGTGAAATCAAGGAATTTTTTTTTTGCTTGTGTTTTTACTGAAAAAACTGAGAAAATATAATAAAATAGGCTTATTGACCCATTTAAAATATATGTTCACTCTAAAACTGACCCTTATAAACATTTTGGCTGGCTCCGCCACTGTGTACCACTGTAGGTCGAGTCCGGTCAGTTTCGAGTCAAAAAACCTTTCACATGGTGGCTTCCTTGAGTTATTTATATATAGTTACAATAAGCATATGTTGCTTATGATGGGCCATTTGATTATCTGGATCACTAGTTCCGTCGTACATTCTGATATTTGGGAAGGAGAACTTCATCGGCATCTCGATCAGGATGATATCATCCACGGAAGGAGTATCCGCATAGGAATAAGGAGCACTTCTCCTGATCGGGGGAATGACACATGGAAGCCTTTCTATCAGTCATTAGACTGCTTTGAATGTCTTGGAGAAGGCTTCTTCCATGTAAGTCGTTTCTTGATTTCTTTGCAGAGTGTCTGCTTCCTGCATATCCGTGTATTTGTCCATGTTGGAATCATCATCATCTTCAGTCGGGTTTCCTCGGTTAATGTCAGCAGTATTGCCCCTTCAGTCGAATCGTGTTGTGTCCCTCAACTAGAGTATCCAAGGGCTGCATAAGCCAAATGTGGATTCGAAACTTGCATCATTTCTTTCTTACATTGTTAAGTGTTGAGGGCTGAGTTTTCCTCTCGGAGAACTAGGTTCTCGCCTTCGAGATATGATAGCTCATGGATGCTCTGCTCAAACAGTTTGGATTATTCTTCCATCTTTTATTTCAGGATTTGAATCTATGAGATGATTACTGAATTATCCGTAGGGGTGTTGCTATTTTTGGGCTGCATTCATCTCGTTTTTTTTTTGCATAGCTTTTTGCTGGGCTCGTAAGTCAATTTTGGCCGAGGTGGCTAAAGAGTGCTTTAAATTATATTATCCCGTGACATCGCGGGAAGTCATCTAGTACGAAAGTAGATACGAGAATATTAGAGTAGATACGGGAATATCAGAGATGATCTTCCAATGCCCACCCTTCAATTAGCCTCACCATATATTTAGGATATGAATGGTGACCAGGGAACGGCGAGGAATAATGTATTCCTTAACGTTCCTAAAAAAAATCACCATTCACAAGGAATAATAATTTCCTCTCATTCCCTTTCATTCTTTTTTTTGTAGAGAATTAAAGAACAAAATTGTTCATTGATAAAATTGATAAGGAACAACCATTCCTTTTCATTCATGCTATTTTATTCCCGAACATTCCTTTTTTATTCGTTCCTCTTGTTTCTCGAATGGTCACCAGTCAGACCCTTAAGGTATGAATGGTGACCAGGAAACGGCGAGGAATAATGCATTCTCTAACGTTCCTACAAAAAATCACCATTCACAAGGAATAATAATTCCCTCTTATTCCCTTTCATTCTTTTTTTTGGGTAGAAAACTAAAGAACAAAATTATTCCTCCTTAAATTTGATAAGAAACAACTATTCATTTTCATTCCTACTATTTTATTCCCGTACATTCATTTTTTATTTGTTCATCTTGTTTCCCAAATGATCACCAGTTAGACTCTTAATATAATTAGTACTAGAACAGTCAGTCACCTAGTTTATACGGGTTCTAGATGTCCGAGACCCTTGCATAATGTGCAATCTGTCAAAAGACTACCATACTAAAAAGACTAACTACAACTCATTCTTATGTAATAATGTATATGTTATTTGATCTTTCTATATAGATATTTCGATTGTGACAAAAAAAAAAAAATATATATATATATAGATATTTCGATCGACATAATACGAAATAGAGTTACGTATAAATGGTAAAATATTTTGTTGGAATATCCCGTTTTTAGGTATTCAAAGGGCACTGTCTCTTAAAACAAACAAGGTAAACTCACTTGGGACACTTCAAAAGATTCCATGTATTATTATTTTTTTGTACTTACTTCTTACGAAATCGCTGTCTTCAGTAAAGACTCACTTGTATGTTTTTGGGTTTTTTTTTTTGGAAAAGACGACTCACTTATATATTTCATTTCTTAGATAACTATTATTTTTCTTTTTTTTTTTGGTAAATTAAATAAAATTTATTTTTTTGGTTTTTTTCACTATTATTTTTATTCTTAGATAACTATTATTGTTTGCATTATGCTTGTGTCGCCAATTATGTATTATTTCGATAATCAATAGTTACGAATTTTCATTCGCTAGTTTTAGCCATTCTTATTCATTAAAGTTATACACGACATTGTGGTATATATTATTGTTATAAGAGAGATTGTAAATAATTGAAAATCATGTTCTTTTGTACAAAAATATATAGAATAATTTTAGGAAAATATGCAGTACTTAAGTATAACAAGTATAACATCAAGAAATGTAAAGTGAACGACAATTTGTAGGAAAATGGGAACATCTGGTTTTAGTATTAGAGACTTTAGATTTACAATAATCATAACATATAAAACGTATAGAAACTTCGAACAAAAAAATATAAATACTAGGGTTGTGCATTTTATCAGTCAAATTTGATTCGATCCGTTATTTATTTCGAGTCGAATAAAAAATCTGGATATCCATAAACTACTGAGTAAGACAAATACTAAAAACCAATATCGGTTAAAACAAAACAAATCATAAATACTAAAAAAAAATAAAAGTGGATATCCGCTCAGCTCAGGTAGATATAGAAATACATATCTATAGTCTAAATATAGAGTTTTAAATATATAAACGTGTATAATTATTAGCTTTTTTTTGATGAAATGTTTAATTTATTGATCAGAGCAAAAGAATGTATATGTACAAAATAATATTCAGGACTTCATACTACTTCAATCTAGTGTACTAAACTGTAGAAGAATTAAGGCATGTGAGCTTCAACCCAGCGGCACATCAGACCCTGCAGCTTTTGTAGTCAGACCTGTTCAGTCTGTTTTGAACCTTCGAAGTCATTTAATTCTTGGACTTGGATTTACATCTCAACAATTTTTAGTATGAATTTAATTTTCTCTCACTGTGCTTTCTTTCATGTGTCTTTTGATTTAGTAAAACAAAATATATTTCAGAATCAATCGTCCAATTTGGTTTGAGCCAAGTTTACAAAACAGTAGCATATGCAGTTAGTTCACTTTTTCATGTATCTTTTAATTTACTAAAACAAACGTACAATCTGATGTAAAGAGATTAAGAAGAGTGCTTAGTGTTTATTAAACAAAAAAAGAAGTTCGAATTGAACGTGGATAGATCCTTAGAAGTGAACAATAGGTTATTACTTATATATCTTTATATAATCCAAGAAGGAATTATGAAGCATCTTTTGTTTCCACGTGGCAGCTAACTAGGAGAGGGAAAGATTTGGTTAGGAAACACAATGCCAAGAATCACTCGATATTTGAGTAATTAAGTACAACTCAAAATTTGTAATTAGTTTGCTAATCAATTGATTAGCGTTAGGGGGTACACATTTCTCTTAATGAAGAGCCACTTTTATGGTTCGTCAAATTGCTATTCTATTATTGAAATTTCCTCGTGTTTACATAGTATTTGACATTAATGGAAGTTAACATTCCCTAAATAAAAATGAATATGTACGAGGGAGGATCAATTAACATATATTAGATTGATTAACATAAATTAATCTTATGTTTTATATAGTGGTCCATCGAACGGTCGAAATTTTAAATTTTCAAATTCAATATATATTTAGGTAATACATTTAAAAGAAATTAGTTATATTTTCAAAACATCTAGACCGTGTAATTGAAAAAGTGGAACGTTTTAGAGTATTCATACATAGTAGAAA
This sequence comes from Brassica napus, assembly GCF_020379485.1. Classification (NCBI taxonomy): domain Eukaryota; kingdom Viridiplantae; phylum Streptophyta; class Magnoliopsida; order Brassicales; family Brassicaceae; genus Brassica; species Brassica napus. The sequence goes on along the minus strand of NC_063435.1, from coordinate 7,009,704 downwards.
TCTAAAGTATTTGATAATGCCAGGCTGCCATCAATAATTTGAAGTTTATGAGATAAGAACAGATAACTATATTGATTATTGTACGACCATGAAACAAACAAATATAAGATCAATGTAATCACAACCAAAATAGCTTCGCTTGTTAGCTAATTATTTGGCTGTGTTTCATAATCGTAGGTCGAGGGGACAGAAGCTCCTAAATTTGGTCTCTATAAGCTAAAAATGCATGTAACTACATTACTTTTTCTTTTTGTAAAAATTATGATAATATATTGACTATAGAGCGGCTTCAAAAGGCCAGACCAAAATATTAAATTCAATATTAGCTACTCCCTCCGTTCTACAAAAATAAACGTTTTAGTATTTTCACACATATTAAGAAAACACATTAAACTACTATAATAAATGTATTATTTTTTGTAATTTTTAATCCTTTAACCGATACTAATTCAATAAAATCAATTAATTTTCTTGAAATTTATAATTTTTTTTATAAAAACACACAAACAATACATCGTAAAACAAACTTTTTTCTAAAAAAATATATCTTAATGAAACAGATGGAATATTTAATATTTGCGTTAAGGGAGGCGACAAAGTAAACTATAGCACGGTACATGAAAAGCTACGCGACCAATACTACATTAATATAATCTTGACTTATGTGTTCAAGACTCTTACGGCTAATGGATTTATATATTATTTCTAATTTATTATTATATATATTATTAATATTCATATAATATTTCTAAAAGGATTTATATAATATTTATTTTTAAATACAAATGTAAATTCAAACGCAAGATCATATTACAAAAAGTTGGATTTGTGAAATAAAAAAAAACATTGGATTGTGGGAATTGCTTGCCGGTGGTTAAATACCCACCTATGAACCAATATGGTGAGAACAGAATATTATATGGTGGTACGAGTTTCATACGTACGGTGGTAATAATTCCATATATATTATCTACTATTGTTTTATGTGATGGGTAACTAACTAAAGTGAGGATGAAAAAGAGGGAATATCAAGTTAGGCGTAAACATTAATACAAGTGCGAGGTACTGTAAAGAGTGAGTGAAATAGTGGTTACTTATTACTAGTCTAAAAATTACTAGAAAAAGAGAGTGTCTCATTTGTTGAAACATGATAGTCTAGAAAACGCAACTTCAACACATTACTATCGATCATTTGCAAATGCTAGCAGCAGGGGCGGATGCAGAGTTATTATTAGATGGGGGCACAACATTTTATTTCATTACGTCTAGTTGTAGGATTATGGAGCATTTCTTAAATTAAAAGTAATTACTGTAGGAAAATAAAATTTAGTTGGGGGCACGTGACCCCATTCCTCATCACTTGCGTCCGCCACTGGCTAGCAGTGAACGGAGGCTTACTTTTCCATCTTACAAGGATCTTGTGATAGGTACATCAACTCTTAACTTGTTATCACCGATCCATTTTCATGTTCATGAAACATATAATGTCATCGAATCGGCAAATATCTTTATTAAATTTTGAAGAAAGAAGAAAGTAATCAAATTTCGCAGGGTTTTATTTTAAATCAACTGGCTGATTAGATACATGAGTCGACATATTTATCTGATTTTAAGTTGGGAATATCTTAAAATTAAAGGCAAATTTTTTTTTTGAGAAGAAAAGAATTGAAAAGGGGAGACTGTACATTTACCTGCTTTAAACTTGAACAAAGTATTGTTTTTTTGTGTGTCAATAATACAGTATTGTTTAATTCCAATTTGCCGACTTATTTAGATTACACTGAGTTAACAAAAGAAATTGAATATTAAAATGAGAAATGTGATTAGGGGAATGTGGACCGTTGGATGTGAAAGTCTTCAAAGTGTGATGAATCCCCCCTTGGCTTCCACTCCTATCTTTGTTGCTTTTATTCCAACAAGAAGCGCTTCCTTCTTTTGACTTTCACAAACTTCCAAACTCTTTTCGGCTATAAGAAAATACTTTTGTTTAATCTCTTTTTAGATTCTATAATTAATATTCTCTCTGTTTTAAGAGGTTTTATTGTTTCAAAACATAAGATTTATTAAAGTGTTTTGAGATTTTAAAGTTAACTTTGATTTTATTAAAAAATGTTCATCCAATAAAATTATACGTTTTTTATAATTGGTTGAATGATTTTAAAATTATATCTTTAAAAATATTATTTAAAAAAATGTAAAGTTTTTAATATTTGTGCAATACACCAAAACATCAAGTATTATAAAACCGAAGATATATATTAGGATCCACGATAGTGATGATTATCTGATGGACAACTATATAACAGTGTATCACTTGTGATATGATTACCAAGGTTTACAATTAAAATTTCATTAAAATATTGTTCTAGTTGGAGTGGATAGATTGAAAAATGTGAAACGAGATGTTGATTTTGATTTTACCTCCAGGAATCCGATGAATTTAGTTGATACTCGTTGACACGTCATTGATTGTAATTCAAATGACACGTTATCCAACTGTGTATCAAACATGCTGATGATTCGTTTTTACTTCAAATGACTAAGTGTTCAGAGGAGATATAAAGGTATTAAATAAATTCTATATTATCTCCCTCACAGAGATTTTTTTCTTGGTGCTATACACAATTTACGCAAGGTCAAAATTTAAGATTTGTAGTCAACAGATTTTCTGTGACTAATCTTGATACTATTAGATTGTGCAATTGAGTGATTATCGTTAACAAAGCAATAGGCTCTCTTACAATTATATAGGAGAGAATTATGGAATCATAATATACAGAGTAAACGGAGATTAATGATGAAAATATACAATCATAGATGCTAATATACTATATATATATATATTCTTATATGCCCCTTCAAGACGGACCCCGTAGACGAGGCCGATCTTGATCCAAAATTTTTAGTTTTTTTTTTCTTCTGAGAAGCTTAATTAGTGTGTCTCAAGCTGATCCGCCGATGATACGTCAAAACTTGCACGCGTCCAGCTTATACGTGATTTCGAAAAAAGTGATTGTCAAGGGCTAGATGCTTCATCCTAGAGTAGAACATTGGATTTGCAGCTAGATATGTTGTGTCTATGTTTTTGCAGTATATTTTTGGTGTTGATGACAATGTGATACTCAGTGAGCAACGAAGTAAGCCAACACACTTATGTTGTTGTGGAAGCAATAGACAGGTACACAGCCTTTGTAGATGAGCGAGCAAAGGTTATATGTTTCTTCGAAAACCAAGCTATTGGTTGCTTTCCATAGTAGTAGATATATGCCCCCATCAAAGTGTAGTTGTCTCGATTCCCTGCCCAATCTGCGTATGTGAATCCATGAAGAGAATGCATATGTGAATGCATGAAGAGAATGTGTGTTGTTTACCAGAAGAAGTATCCATGTTGTCATTGTGCCTGATAAGTATTGCAGGATATGTTGAATGCCATGTCAGTGTTCATCGGCGGGTATGTGCATGAACCGAGACATTTTGTTGATAGTATAAAATGACCCGTTAAAAACAGATATTGTAAGCCACCTATAGTGGCTCTGTATTGAGTTGGCTCTTGTAGCTCCACCATGAGTTAAAGAATCATATCTCACTTCGAAATGCCTTAATTGATCATATATAAGATCATTAGGGGGGTAATTATAATAAATAATTATGTAATTTATTTAAATTTAGTGATTTTGTTTGTTTGTTTGTTTGTTTTACATACAATGTTTTACTATAATATTTTATTTATTAATTTTCTTTATAACACTTTTGTTGTATTTGTAAAGAAATTGTAAAAGATTTGTGTTCTTAGTTAAGTTTTGTTAAAGATAAGAACTTATTATGTAAAATATAAAAATATTAAGGTTTAATATAAGATTTTGCTTTCGAGAAAAACACCCTCAAACTTTATATTTATAGCTTGGTCAAATCTTAAAATAAGAGGTCTTTCGAGATGCTCTAAGTAACCAAGAAAAAAATTGGACCTTTGGTGTTGTTTTTTCAGTTTTAATTTCTATTTCTTTTTGATCAATCACTTTTCATTTGTATAAACATTTACTTTTCGCTTCTATGGATCACTTGGTAAGGGATTGTGGAGCTTTAACTTAATCGCGTTTGATCCCTGAATAGTTGATTGTCAACCGTCTATTTCGTTGACTGCTCGGGATGTTAGATCCATTTTCTTGTGGCTTCTTTTAGTTAAAGCTTGTTCTTGAATGGTGACGCTCGTGTTTCCTTGGCAGAACGTGTCTTAGAGCTCATATCTCATCTAAAATAATTGGATCATCAACGCTTTTTCGCTTATTCTTGTTTCAGTTATCGTCCGGCTACGCATCTTTAATGATTGCTTGTTTGCTCCAAAAGATTTTGTGATCAATTGATGGTTTGCTTAGGTTTAGTTATATATCTGTTCTTGGTTTAACTTTGTCTCTGAAGGGTATTGTTCACCTTGTCGGCATATGACTGTGGAAGGTTGTGTATTTCTATCGGCATAGCGTAACTTTCTTTTTATTTGATATTAATCCAACAGATGAAAAAAATACAGGTACTTTTGTTTTGATTTCTAATTTGATCCATTGGTGATACTTCCTCTGTTTCCGAAAGTAAGAGTTTCTAAATTGTTTACGTTTATTAAGAATTTAATAAATATTTATAATTTAATTTTTTTTGTACTTTATTATACATTTTCCAGTAACTTTTTACCAATGAAATTTAATCAATTCAAATATTTTTATTTAATATTTTTTAAAAAGTATAAAAAAGTACCTTAAACATATATTAGAAAATATATTTTTATGGAAGAAATAAAAAATCTAAAACAGTTTACTTTCGAGAACGGATAGAATACTTATCTTGATCAGAGCAACACGTGTGATTCAGTGATTCTTTGATACTGACTCGAGTACAAGAACTTTCGGAGGAAGATCTTTACCGAAAGGAGTATTTGACTTTAGTAACTACAGAAGATGACAAAATAAATTAGAAAATAAAAGAAGACAAAATAAATGACAAAAAGGTACTGCAGAAAAACTTGCACGACGAGTGGCCACCGTCAACAACTCGACATGATAACGATGAACGCTAACCTTTTCCATCCAAAAGTAAAAATACGATAGTATAATGCTGCATATAGTATTATTTATTTACTTTACAAATTGTCTTGCAAAATGTGTATACAGATTCTAATTAGAAAAAAAAACACGGACCACATAGTTTTATCATAGAAATACCTTATATGTTCATAATTTGAAAATATTTTGTATTTATTGATTTTTCAAAACTAATTACTTCAACGTACTTAAAAATTTATCCTTATTTGAATTCTAATTTTCATATTTAGTACACGTATTCATATTTAAATAAGTTAATATTAACATTGATATATATATATATATATATATATATAAGTGTTTGTTAGGTATTTGGAACTTATATATAGAAGTTTCTTAAAATGTATCATTAAATATTTTTTAAATTTTCAAGTTTGTTTACTATGTTTATAAAAAATTACGATATAGTATTTTCTTATTTCCAATTTGTCCTTCAAAATGCTTGTACATACTTTTAATTAAAAACGCAGACTAAATACTTTTATCATAGAAAATATGTTAGTTGTTAATAATTTTAGAATACCATATATTTATTTCTTTTCTAAAACTGATTATTTAATGTAATTATAAATTTAAATATTTCATTGAAATTTAAAATTTTTATATTATATTATAATATATATATATAGATATATTTATTTAAATAAATTATTATTGACATTGAGATAAATATAAGTGTTGATTAAATACATAAAAGTTTCTTAAACTTTCATTAAATAAGTTTCAAATTTGCTTGCTTATAAATTTTTATAAACTACTACATTTATAATCACACAAGCATGGTCAAGTGGTAAAACGGATTTGAAAATATGCTAAACAGTCCCAATTCAAAACCTACCATTTCAAATTTATCTGCTTGTGACCACCTAGTGCGAGTAACGATCTGCTTGATGTTGATAAACAAACTTCCAAAAATTAGTTAGTTGGACTTAGGTCCGCTGGATATTTCCGAGTTATAAAGAAAAAAAACTGATATTCTTTTAACGACTCTAAGCTTTCCATATTTATTTTATAATTTTGATCATTTTAGTTAATCTATCTTATTTATCTTCTATTTTAGAAGCCTATTATGTGATCCATTATATATAGGTTTATTTATAGTACAATTTTTCGTTTAACTCTATATAAAAATAAAATATATTAGAAAAGAAGACTAAACAATACCAAAAACTAGAAAGCATACGTAAATTATACATATTATCTTATAACATATATTCCCTAAAAGTATCCATTATTCAGTTCTCTTTGTCCGATATATTTTCATAGAAGATTTAAAATGATAAAAAAATACATTACCATAAATTCATGAACAGACCTAGACATAATTAATTACAAATAGACCGCATGAGTTATTATTATGTACAAAAGGTTTAAATAAAAAGTCAAAAAATAATTTATGTTCGACAGGTTAGTTTAAATAATTTCTTCATGAATCTTTATTGAAAAAAATAACTGAATAGTTCTATAATAAATTAAAATTAAAAAAAAATCTGAATTTTAATTTTTTTTGTCAATTAGTTGTTAGAAAAAGTTAAGTAAATACAAATCTTGAAGGTATTTTACGTTAAAAATATATCTTCTAATAATAGTTTTAGTCCAATAACTAATTTTTTTGTCTATTACGATTACTTTGGTAAAATTGGATAACATCAGTATTCAAGATTTGACATGTATAAAACTATAAATTTAGTTCTTATTTATTTACAGGAAATGTAGTAATATGTTTGTTTTTTTCAAAGTACAAGTTCTCTGCTTTTGGTCGCAAAAATAATTTCTATTTTTTGCCTCTAGTGTTGAAAACTATTTTGCTGGTCAATGTCCAACCAGCCTGATGTAGCGGAAGTTTCTAGAATAAAAGTAGATCCTAAAAATAACCAGAAACTAGAATTTATGAATACTATTCACAGTGCTTAATCAAAAACTCTTACGGTTGAGAATATTCTTTTCAGTGGTTTATAGAAACTTTTTTAGGAAAACTCCTTTTATTAATCAATCAAAATTTTAATACGAACTTTATCTTAAACGGCTATATATAAGAAAACAATAAAATACTAAAACAATAAAGATAATTATCTAAAATAATTAATAAAATAAATGATAAGATATTATCTACATCACAGCCAATTCCACTTTGGATATTAAACTAACTTGCATCTTTTATTGATCAGAATTTTCTTTGTACTGTATCCCTCTCCCTGTGTTTCCAGCAAAAACAAAATCTTTATCATGCTAAAACTTACTCACTAAATTACAACAAGTACGAAGAACTAAACAAAGAAAAACTACGGAACTAACAATTTATGTGAAAAAATGTTGTTAATTATTCGCAGACCCATCTGGCAACTTCTCCTTGACTCTAATTCAACGTGTGGGGCACACTGCGTGTAAACTTAAGACTTTGAAAAGTTAAAACAAACATAATAATATTATAAACATGAATTGATTGCAAAAACAGAGAAGGAGAAGTTTCTATCGAATAGGTTCTTTCACTGACCACCACCTCTCCCTATATAAACCCAATGCCCCTAACCAACCATCCTCACACCTGAATAAAATTTTCTCTCTTACTTTATCTCTCTATATTTTCTTCTCTCTCACAGACATTAATAAAATATAGACAAAACAGAATGTGTCAACTAAATCGTGTCAGAAATGAAGTTACAATACCTTTACTCCCAAAAATATCTCATCAGGAGAAACTGCATGTACTTCCAAATTACACTACTCCCCTTTCCCTCTTCGCAAATGAAGCAATCTTAATAGCAAGAATCTCTCTCCCACTGGTCTTCACAGGTCTCCTCCTTTACTTTCGCTCTTTCGTCTCTCTATTTTTCCTCGGCGGCCTCGGTGACCACACACTCGCCGGCGGCTCCCTAGCCCTCGCATTCGCCAACATAACCGGTTACTCTTTCTTCTCCGGTTTAACCATGGGAGTTGAATCAATCTGCTCCCAAGCCTTCGGCGCAAAACGTTATAACCTCGTCATGGCTACGATCAAGCGAGGAATCGCTCTCCTCCTCTTCACATCTCTCCCAGTTTTCCTTCTCTGGATCAACATCGACAAGGTCTTGAAAAAGTTGAAACAGGACGAGGAGCTTGTGTCCGAAGCTCACACCTTCCTGCTTTACTCTGTCCCTGATCTCATCGCTCAATCTTTCTTACACCCATTAAGAGTTTATCTCAGGACACAGTCAAAGACTCTTCCTCTATCAATCTGCACGGCGGTCGCGAGTGTTCTCCACTTGCCCATCACGTTCCTACTCGTGTCCTATCTCGGTTTGGGTATTAAAGGTATCGCCTTAAGTGGGGTTGTCTCAAACATCAACCTTGTCGTCTTTCTCTTCATCTATATCGCTTTCTTGGAAGACAAGCTAAGTAAAGATGAGGAAGGTGAGGTTTCAGAGGAGTCGTGTGGAGATAGTGTGAGAGAATGGAAGAAACTTCTCGGTCTGGCCATACCGAGTTGTGTATCGGTTTGTCTCGAGTGGTGGTGCTATGAGATCATGATCGTGCTTTGTGGGTTACTTGTAAACCCTAAAGCAACCATTGCTTCAATGGGAATTCTCATTCAAATAACTTCTCTTGTTTACATTTTCCCTAACTCGTTGAGCTTTGGAGTCTCCACTCGTGTGGGAAACGAGCTGGGTTCGAACCAGCCACAGAGAGCGAGAAGAGCAGCCATTGTTGGGCTCGGTCTCAGTATCGCTCTAGGGTTTACGGCTTTCGCGTTCACCGTGTCAGTCAGAAACATGTGGGCTAGGCTTTTCACTGATGATGAGGAAATCATTAAGTTAACTTTAATGGTTCTACCAATTGTTGGCCTTTGCGAGCTTGGAAACTGCCCTCAGACGACGGGGTGCGGCGTTCTAAGAGGGTCAGCGAGGCCGAGGATCGGAGCCAACATTAACATGGCGGCGTTTTATGTGGTTGGGATGCCAATGGGAATGGTTATGACGTTTTGGTTTGGGTTTGGATTCAAGGGACTTTGGCTTGGAATGCTCGCGGCGCAGATAGTGTGTGTGAGTGGTATGATGGTGGCGACGTGTAGGACTAATTGGGAGGTGGAGGCGGCAAGGGCTAGGGAGCTCACAGCGGTGGATGGTGGAAGAGGCGGCGACGACAAAGACGTGGAGGTTGGGAAGGTTGATTATTAGGGAGGAATGAGTCAAGTGAGGTCTTTGGAGTGATAGAAAGCCTGCTTTGTTTCATGACTTTTTTTAGGATTAGTTGATAATTTTTTTTTCTTTAACTGGAAAGATAAACATCTGTTATTTGCTCTGGCTACATTCGATTAACATAATACGAAATAGAGATTCGTATCCACTAATAACAGTAAAATAATTTGTAGGAATATCCCCTTTTTAAGCATTCAAAGGGCACTGTCTCTACAAAACAACCAAAGTAAACTCACTTAAGACACTTGAAAAGGTTTCATGTATTCGATAAACAATAATTTCGAAAGATTCATTTGGTATATATCATTTGATATAAGAAAAAATGGAGCTAAGCGAAGTAAAACGAGAATTTTTAAAAAGAAATGGGGCACGTGAATTTTAGTATAACGACTTTATAACTTCAAATTGTGTTTACTGTTTTCGTTTACTCTATGTGATCTGGTATTAACTACATCTATCTAAATTTATTTGATTTTTGTGATCAAAATGGTTGATTACTTTCTAAATAATTTTCCAGTCTAAAACAAAATCCAGTCTATTCAAAAATTTAATTCTAATTTGACTGCCTAAATTTGATTAAATCATTTATTACAAATGGATCTGAGTTCGATGCTCAACTTTGATCCGAACTATCAAAATTTTCATTCTGGTTTGAATCCTCGATTTGTGTTGTAAATTTGTAATGATCTTAATTCCTACACCCGAATTTACCCCGCACTAACTTTTATTGTGTATTCAATTCTCTCTGACATGGTAACGTTAATGCATTGTTTCATGCGTCTTTTGATTTAGTTAAACAAAAAATGTACATTTCAAAACTAATCCTCCAGTTTGGAGCCAATTTTACAAAATAATATATAGTCAATTCAGTTTTCATGTAAGTCTTAATTTATTAAATCAAACGTACACTGTGACGTCAACAAAAGTGCTCAAACTGAACGTGGATAAAGAACCTTCGAAGTGAACTATGTCAACAAATATGCTAAAAAAGTGAACATAGTTTATTAATAAAATGTTACAAAAAAAGAGTTTATTATTATTAATTTTTTTAATCTATGTATATATAATCCAGGAAGGAATGATGCACCATCTTGTCTCAACGTGGCAGCTTACGAGGAATGGGAAAGATTTGGTTAGGAAACACAATGCCAAGAATCACTCACTATTTGAGTAATTAAGTACGACTCCAATATTTGTAATTAGTTTCCTAATTAATTGATTAGCGATAAGGGGTGCGTACTTCTCCTAATGAAGAGCCATTTTTTTGCTCCGTTAGATTCAGTGTTTTTAAAACCGGACCCGAAGATAAACCAGAAATTTTTTTAGGTCACGGTTCAATATAGTTTAAACGGATCAAACATGGTTCAATAATCTAGTTTAATATACTTTTAGCATATAAATTAAAAAGTAATGTTAGTAAATATGATACATAATTAAAATATAAATAACTTTTAAACATAAAACATTATAAATATAAATTAGTTTTATGTTCATATAGATGATTTATAGATTTTTGATAGTTTTAATAATTTAATAACTTTAAAATTCAATCCGATTACATGATCGGTTCATGGTTGAACCAATTATTAGATCCAACTCGGTTATATACCTGGTTCATGGTTGAATCCAATCTAACCATTGGATCGGTCTAGTTTTAAAAACACTGGTCAGATTGCTATTTTATTACTCGCTCCCTTCGTTATTATACACAAATTTGCACATAAATTAAGAAAAATGATGCAATTTCTATTTTAACCTTCTCAATTACTGTTTAGTGTTAAAATTGAATTTGTATCATTATCAATTGTAAAGATAAAAAAGTCATATTTTATCATTATTTGCTTGGAATTCTGTAAATGTCAAATAAATTGATACCAAAAACTTTTAAACGTTAAATATTACCGAAAATATTACAAAATAGAAGAAGTATTGAAAGTTGGCTCGTGTTCACAGAATATTTAACATTAATGCACGTCAGCTAAATCATTATGGAAACTAATATTCCCTCTATTTCAATTTAATTGTCGTTGTAAAGTAAAATTTTTGTTTCAAAATTAATGTCATTTATAATTTTAATGCAAAATTTATGAGGAATATTTTACTGTTTATTTTTTAGTTAGTTGAAATATGGTTAGGTGTATAGGTAATAGTGTTTTTATTTTGTAATTATGAAAAATAAATATTTTCTTAATCTATGTGCATAAACTTAAAACGACAACTAAAATGAAACGAAGTAAGCATTCTCTAAATAAAAATGAATACAACATCCGCTTCAAAATAAATCAAGTTTTAGAATTTTTTACATATAATAATAAATTATATTATATCCGTTTTAAAATGTTATTGTTTTAAAACATTTACGCATATAAAAAAACATCTTAAATTTTGATTATAAATATATTATTTTGTGATTAATTATTTACCATAGTTTTAGCCAATCACAATACAACAATCGCAATTATTTGTTTGAAGTTTACAATTTATAATTATTACTTAATAAAGATGCAATGAAAATTTGAAATATATATATATTTTTCTAAAACAGATTTTTTTTTCGAAAAGAGGGAGTATTTAGTTTCAGTTATAAATACTTATTATTTTGTGATTATATATTTCTAATAATTCTAAACCAATAAGAATTTAATAAATATAGTGATTTTTTTTAAGTTTGCAATTAATCATATTATTATGACTAGCGACCGTCCACTGAAATTCTGGACATAATCCGTTGGGGAGACCACCAAAGACATCTATGGGAGCTGGTGATTACCGCATGTTATTCCATCAGTGATCACACTAGCTTGGACATGGACTTCTCTGCATTAGGTCCAAAGGTCCCTCAAGATAATCACCACAAAAGAGTTATTATTTTTTGAGAACTTATTTCTTAAATATTTATTTTTCAAATTTGTAAAAAATTAAAGCATCTAGCTTCTCTAAGAAAGTTTTTAAGAGTATTCATACATTATACATAGCATAGACACCTTCTAAACTATTTGATGGTGCCAGCAATAATTTAAAGTGTAAGAGATAATTAAAAACTGATGACTACATTAATTATTATACGACCATGAGTATAAACTAATAAAATAGCAATGTAATCACATGCATTTGTACCTTATAGTGACCAAATTCAGGAGATTCTGTCTCGTCCACCTGCGATTATGAAACACACCCAAAATAATTAGTTAACTAGCCGAAGCCAAAAAAAATAAAATTTAATTAATCAAGAATTCAAATAACATATTGACTATAGAGCGGCCTCAAAAGGTCAGGCCAAATTTTATAGTATTAGGTATTTAATATTTGCGTAGTCTTGGAGCAATGGAGGCGACAAGGTAAACTAGAGCATGGTGCATGGAAAACTACGCGACCCAGAGTACACGAATACTCTAAATTAGTAGTAAAACAATGAATTGTCTTCTGAAAATTATTTGTTGTGCAATTGGTAACATAGTATGTACGTAATATAACTCATGATGACAAGACTGAAAGTCTACGAGGAACGCCTAAGATTATAAAACAATTTTTCTTATTATTTTAGAAATTTCTTAAAACTAAAATTTTTAATGTTTCTCTTTTAGATTTTATGGAACACCAAACACTTTTCCATTAAATCTATATTTATAGTGAAAGAGAATTCGCTAACACAAACATAATCTAAATAATAAAAAAAAATTATTATTATTTTAAATTTTCTTTTCGTGTATTTGACTTATTAAACACTTATTAATAAGTTAACTTGATCTGCAAGTCTTGAAATTATCCAACAAAATTTCTCGAAAAAATTCTTAGTTTTACACAATGGTAAACAAATACCCGGATGAAAAACTAGTAATAAAGTGTAATTTTTGGATTTAGCAGTTTTTCATTCTAAAACGCGTTTTGAATATATTCATTCTAAAAAGTTAAAAGAAATGTCGTCAATGATTGCGTATGGTTCTTCATCCACATGGAATTATTTTAATATTTTTACTCATGTCCTTTTTCGGATACAAACACAACATCCAAAATAAAAATACTATAACAAGGTCAAGTCAGCTTAGTTGCTGTTGATGTAAAACATTTAAACTTTTCTAAGTAAAAAAGAACCTAGCCCGTAAAACATACGGATTCAAAAAGAGCTCAATAGCCGGATATATGATGTTAAGAAAAGCTACACGATTTGCCCCTTTACAGATATTAGGTCAATGGAGTATTAAGCTCACCAATATACGATTGCAAACGATCGCAACCATCGATATAATTTAACCAACTTTGGAGCAGTATTGAACAAACTTGAAAATCCTTGATGATGAAAGAGTAACGAGTGTGTTGAGAGCAAAACAAAATGTCTGAGTGACCCTAAATGCATGACTGAGTAATATATACATGGGGTTGTGATGATTATTTGCTAACTTGAGGATGAAATGAATTTTGTGACTAGTGGTACGAGGTCCATTTGATGCAAATTGTCTTAATTAGATCTACTTTTGAGGCTTTTGCTTTTGATGAAGGGGTGTTACTGAAAAGACGCGTGCTAGTTGTATAATATTGTAATCCCAATATAAAAGAAATCTTATTTTGATCTTCTAAATGATCATATCACCATTTGTATTCTAATCAAATACAGAACCATAAATGCATATAATATACACAATTCCTTGGACTACGCACGTTTCCTCGTATACCATCACTCCGTTTACTAATATTAAAGAGCCTATAAGCTTCATATCCCTCGTTAGATTTCTCGAATTATTGAAGTCAAAGCTTAAATAATCATAATGCCCAATAGCATTTAACTCAATGAAGAATAATTTATTAAACGCAGAGTTGAGAAGATAGAAAGTGGTGCGGTGGGCTTGAAGGAGACATGACAGCGGAACAAAGAAAAAGGCTTTTGCTGTTCTTGCCATCGCTTAGTCTTTTGGTTAGCTTCAACAGTCGCTATTAATTCTATTTTAGTTCACGTCCTACCGAAATGCCCAAGAGCCGTACCTACATACGCATACGATGATATTTGTACACGTGTAGAATCTTATATATTAATGTTCATTTTTTTAACAACTCTTATAAATTAATGTTAATGTGTCATGATTCTTGATTCATTTGGAGAGACATATTCCTTGTAATTAAGCCCAAATGATTAATGTATAGTCTTATATAGAAGTGTTATTAACCAATAGCTGAAGTCTACTATGCAAATTCTCGATATTTTATAGAATTGGGTTTCTAACAATTGATTGTCACAATCTGATAAAGACATTGCAAGTTACAGGGTCTATAAGATGCATCTTCATATTACTTCGATATTTTACAGTGACCCTTAATTGTGTTGCTATTGTGATGAAGACATTTCAAGTTAAAGGGCCATGTCACTAGTTTTACAATTTTTAATTTGTTTCCCAACTTATTTTTTTGTGCAAAATTTGTTTCCCAACTTAGAATTTAAAAGTATTAATATTTTTCAAAGGACGTATGAATCACGTACTGTGCATGCGGTGACCCAATGCCACATGCATTTGAATTTTTTGTTTGGACGTTAAAACATGTTTGACATCTTCAAATATAGGTAAATTATTGAAGTTATTAACTAGTCTTTGCATATATATAATGAAGGTAACATTGCAAGTGTTTGTTAAATTCATATATAGAGCCAATTCGTACCAAAAAAAATAATACTCCCTCCGTTTTTAATTATAAATAGTTTTACTTAAAAGCACAAATATTTAGAAAATTGTTATTTAAAAAAATATATCATTTAATCAATTAATTCAACCAATTATAAAAAGCTTAACATTATTTTATTGGTCACACAATATCTAATAAATAAAAAATGTGCATTGAAACATGTAAATTACTTATATTGTGAAAGAAACTCTTTTTCCTAAAACTACATACATTTAGAAACAGAGTGAGTATATATTTCTTGAGTGGATAACCAAGTGGTGGTAGTCTATTGGTAATTTCTTGAGGTTTGGTGTGTGTCCACATCACTCATGGATACGATTTCTCCAGGAAACTAAATTATCACTACATGGCTAGAATGGACTTGGTCTACGGTCCAAATGATTTACATGGTGGATCATAATAGACGATCGGTTCACCCCAAAGTAGTAATGTCAGTCAAAGTTTAAAGATTCTCTAGTTTTTTTCCCCGATAGTACATAATGATATGCAAGAAGACGAAGAGAGTAACAATGAAGATGAGAGCAAAGAGAAATATAAAAAAGGGAAAAAGAGAGTTTATGGCACTGGTAGGCCTCGAACCGGAATTAAAGATGTTGTTTTATAGAATATAGCGAAAGAAATTCTTTAGAGAGAGATAGACTGTTCATTTTCTCGGCTATCGCTTGTCCAGTAATTTACTACTCATTATTCAAAATTAACGATATATTTGAAAGAGTAGTTGTTATAAAATGTAGTGATGCTTGTTTTGTTTTGTTTTATCGACAGAAACTTATTGATTTTAGGGTGAATTTGTAGAATGAACATATTGAGAAAAATATTAAGCAAGTGACCATGTAATAAAATAAGGTGTTTGATGTGATAAGATAGAGATAAAGAGAAAATTATTCTATTGGGACAAATGGAATAGTATATTATAATTATTAACAAAACATTGTTTTGAATATACATTAAATCATGTGTACTATTCTATTTTAATATGATTAAGATATAATATAGTATAACTTTCCATCCAACAGTTTTTAAAAATTAGTTTTTAAAAAATTTCAAGTTATAACGTGTGTATAAAAATCAGTATGTTTTATAAAGATAATTATTTAGTTGAATTATATATTATACAAAACATATATATCAAATAAAATTGGGAAGGTAAAAAAAAAGAAAAGAAATAAAAAGATGGGAAATGCATGTATGATCAAACGGTTGTGGTTGATCAAGAATAGTTAATGTAATGTTATACACAATAGACAGAATACTCTAGCCTATAGATTGTTACGTGTACAAACTTAATTTATGTGTTTGTTATGTATATGTGCTTTTATTTCCCTTGATTTTAAACGAAAGATTTGCTGCCCTTTATAATAAAAAAAGAAACAAAAATTAAGTCTAAAGCAAAATTTAATTCCTTTTTTTACATATTTGAATATGATACTCTGTTAATTGGATCAAACTATACCGTAAAATATAATTAAATATCTAGACCTAGACTAGTTCGACGAGCACATCCAAGTTCCAACATATGACGAATGAAAAAGAGGAGTAATAAATATATATTTATCGATTTCTGTAATCCTTGACCAGATACTTAGAGACTTTTCTCGCGATCTCCCATATCGCCCCAAAATCAATATATGTATTCCTCCTCTTTGATATATATTGTTTTTCTTACATATTCCAACTTATATACATGTACACATATTTGATATAAAATTCCTCTTAACCAAGTAGAATTGATGTTATAATAATGTAAAAATACAGATAACTTTTTTTTCGGGACAGATAACTTTATATAGCTGCTAATAGTGTCACGCACCATGGTCCACCCCCTCCCCCTCCCCCCGCCCGGTCTACAGCCCATGGGGTTGGCTATGAAAGTCGTTGTACATATCTTTAGCGAAATCAAAAGTTTTTTTTTTTTTTTTTGGTAAAATAAAAGGTGTTTTTACCTCTTTACCAACGTTGAGTTGGTCTAGTGGTAAAGGAGTTGCGGCTGTAACTTCCGCCACTTGGGTTCAACTCACGGTGGGAGCGAAATCAAAGATATATAGTTTCAAAAGTTGTACATTTCTTTAGCGAAATCAAAAGTTTCAACTACATTTCTTTTGTTGCGAGCACACTTTCTTACGCAGTTACACAGTGTAACTTTAAACAAAGATATATAAATATATTTTAACTAAATTTGATTTTATTTATGTAAAACTAAATTTATTTTGCAAATTTCCATACAAAATAATAAAATCGATTAAATAGTTACATTTAATTTTAGTTTTACTTTTTTGAAAAAATTACCTTATATACAATATTTTTGTCCACAAACTCTAAATGTGTTCGAGTCGACCCTGGTTACACTTACATTTTTGGATATTGACCTGATCAAATCTTAAAGACAATATCTTATAACCAAATGCTTATTGAATGCTTATATGTCTCCCCGCACTATATATGGAGAAATGGCAAAACAATAAGTACGGCTGGGCAAATAAACCGAACCCGAAATCCCGAACCAAATCCGATCCGATAAAAATGAATCCGAACCGATCCGAACCCGACGTAAATACCGAATATGTCTTGTTTTGTGGTATTTTGGATTATGGGTATTATCCGAACCGAACCCGAATCTAAATGGATATCTGATAGAACCCGAAACATTCAAAACCTCGAAAAGATCTTGTACCAAACATGATCTCAATTCTTAATATGTATCCAAAATACACTAAGAAATATTGAATATCTAAAATATTTATCTATTACATGAAGGTTGGTGGTTCTATTACATGAAGGTTGATGGTTAAAGATGACCGTTGAATCTTGAAGTATTTAGATTTTGATTTTATTTTTGTTAAACAATGTTTCTCATTTCATGAGAACTTGGTTTTCTTTTTATGCTTTTATTTATTTGGTTTTCTTTTTATCAGTAAATATGTTTATTTTTCGTTTGATTTTGAATAATCACGGTTGATGTTCCTTATTTTTTAATCGATTTTACTTAAGTTTTTGTTACAAAATAGGTACACATCAGGTATTTTAAAACTGAAAAACTGATTTTACTCATGTTTTGGTTATAAAATAGGTAAAAATCAGGTACATTTAAACCAAAACCGATTGGGACCCGAACCCGAAAGTATATTGGGTTATATCGATTTTTTGAAGATTTACTAACCCCGACCCGAACCCGATAGAACCCGAACCGGTCCCGAACCGAACTTTCATATAATCCGAATGGGGCTGATTTTGATAAACCCGAAAAACCGAAACCCGATTGGATAAAACCGAAACCCGATTGGGACCCCGAATGCCCATGCCTAACAATAAGTACTACTATTTCCGTTCTCAGAAATAGGGTTTTCTAAACAAAATTGTTTAACAAAAAAAGTTTCAAGATTTTTAAGTTACTTTTATTAATTGATGTTAGTTAATTGTATACTTTTAGGAAACATTAATCAAAAATATTTAAACTGCTTAAATTTTATAGGTTGATGGTTATTGAAAATTGCGCAATAGAGATAATCAGTGCATTTCCAACTCTATTCTATTTTTTAGTTTAAAATTGAATAAAATATAATATGAAATTAAAAAAAATGCTCTAATTCTATTCTATTTTCACTTAATAATAAAGTAAAAGATGGATTTATTCTATAGATGGTGTATTTTTTCGTTTGTTTATTACTCCATTATGCACTAAAAATAATATAGGACTAAATCATTTTTATTTTATATTTTATTTTATTTCATATTGAAAAAAAATTGATTTTTACGTTGGAGATGCTCTATTAGTTAACCATAGAGATTAGTTATATATTTTTAATAAGCATGAAAATTCTATAAGAACCTACTTTTAATATTTTAGAGCGAGCAGTATTTTAGAAATAGCAAAACGTCAGTCAATCTTTTTGTATTGGAAAATAAAGCACATCTTCAGATCGGAACTTGAAATATATTTAGATCTTCCTAGAGTTTAAATGAGTGTACGAAACAAGAATATCTACTTCGGAACTTGAACTATGCTCTGCACGTACTGCAGGTTGATCAAGTGGAAGAGTTAACTTTTATGCTTGAAATATATTTAGACCTTCCTCTGAGTTCCCCTATATATTAATAGAAAAACATTTAAAAAGTTATAATATATAATTTGTATTAATTAAAAAGTTATAACATATAGTTTGTATTAATTAAAAACTTAAAAAAAAATTAAATATAAAAGTATTTTAGTTCCTATATTTAACAAAAACTAGAGTTTAACCTGCACGTTCATACGAGTATTTTTTCATTGTACAAATGTATAGTTTTAATATTATCAAAAACTTTTCAAATATATGACTTTGTGTAATCTTTAATCTTATTTTTAGTTTTTTTTAATTACATTAGTAATATATAGTGATCTGTTTATATATTTTAATTTTGTATTAGTTGTTATTATGTTTTCGAGTTCATAATATAGAATAACTAAATAGAGAATCTTCTTCAAATAACGTTTTGCGAAGATATCTAGTCGTGGATATAAAAGTTCAACATATATTAATAATGTTACATTTTGTATAAAATATTACATAGTTCACAATTTTGACCCGTTTTTATGGTGAATGATAATTTATTTAAATAAAAACATTTTTAAAAATAAAATAAGATAATATAATTTTATCATATATAATTCATATAATGCTTCTATTTTAATATAATATAAATTATTAAATTTATAAATAATCTTAGTATTTTGGTTTATAATATTTTTTAATTAAGATTAAATTATGATAATTTATTGATAATTCTGAAATTAATTAATGTATTATTGAAAGAAATATATTTAAAATTCTTAGTAAGATTTTGTTAGACTTTATCAACAAATTTTGTTATAATTTAAAATAAAATTAAAATTTATTTAAAAGTTACCTGGAAGGCATTAAGCTTTTAAAAAGAAGTTTTCTCACTCAGACATTGTTCATGTATCCCGGACGAAAAATATACGGGGCGTATATCTTAGCACACAGTGCTAGAAAACAACTGTCTTTCGTCGTTCAAATGGATGCGGAGTTACCAATTTAGTTTATAGAGTCAACATGAGTCTGTAAATGTTTGTTGCCGAAAAAAATTGAAATTTATAGTTAAATTGATTCATTATTAAGAATTTATAGAAATGTTACATATTTGATTGGTTATTATAAATAATTAAGTATGTGTAATTAATTAAATAGTTTTATTATGACTTGTCAAAAGGACAAAAATAGTGACTCTATTTTAATAGTATTTATCGATAATAATTTAAGAAAAAAATCAATCTGTGTCTGGAATAGGTGTCCACTGCCTAGTTTAACTAAAAGATGCCCCATTAATCAAGTAGACTTGTCGAAACTTCGAACCCTCTTCACTGATTTGTCGGAGTTATATAACACTTTTACAATTTGTTTTTTTTTTTAACATTTTTTAATTGTTCAATTCCGCAAACAACATATTTTCACCAATCAACACAATTCCGTACCGCTAATTTTACTAAAACCGCACTTGTCCCGCAAACCGCACGAATCGCAGTTGAACCGTCCCGCACTCTAATTCCACACCGCTTATATTACCAAATCCGCAGTCACCATTCGGACCCATAAACCTAAAAGTCAAAATACACAATATGTATAGGCCAAGTCCACTTTAAGAGCCCATTAAAATAATATCTTATCATTTTCGATTTTTTCTCCAGAAGAGAAAGAAACTTAAACAATTTTAGATACAGCTCTCATTTCTTTTATCCTCGAACTATTAGACTATGTGAGCCAAAGACTCTTTCTGGTGCAGAAGGTTCTAGACACACCATTGGGCCGAGCTCACAAATACACAAACAGAGTAGCAAGCCCACAACACCTTCTGCACTAGCCGTTAACAAACAGTGTCGTCATCAACGTACGAACAGGACAGCTCACGGTCGGAAGATTACAGCACAAGACTTCTCTACCTTTAACAGATTCCATTGCTTAGATGCTGATGCTCTAGTATGCTAACGTGAGCTTTAGGGTTTCTCTTACTTGTGTATATAAAGAGATAAACACATTGTATAGCCGCTTAAGTTGAAAGAAATAAAAAGTAAAGTATTATCTTCTTCTTCATTGATTCATAGAGATTCACATGGTATCAGAGCCATGACCGAATCCATGGATCCTTTGTCTGCTCCGTCACTGAGCATCTCACAGTGTGTCACCTTAAAACTCTCTTCTACAAACTACCTTTTGTGGAAGACACAGTTTGAATCTTTCCTTTCAAGTCAGTCACTACTTGGTTACATAAATGGGTCTTCTCCTCGTCCTAATCCTACAGTCACAGTCAGAAACGGGGATGTGGCTACAGAAGAAGCCAACCCGGAGTTCGTCAAGTGGATGCGTCGTGACCAGCTAGTTATGGCTTGGTTGTTTGGTTCTCTGACGGAAGAAGCTCTCAGATCTGTCTACGGTCTCAACTCAGCTCATGAGGTCTGGCTGAGCCTTGCGAAGAAGTATAACCGTGTCTCAGCAACAAGAAAGCTTGACCTTCAGCGTAAGCTGCAAGGTATGTCCAAGAATCAAAAACCGATGTCTGAGTATCTTAGTGGAGTCAAGAGTGTTTGCGACCAGTTAGATTCTATAGGCTTTCCAGTCTCAGATCAAGAGATGATCTATGGAGCCTTGAGTGGGTTGGGAAAGGAGTATGAGTCTATATGTACTGTCATTGAACATTCAATGGACTCAACTCCAGATATGAGATATGAAGATGCGGTGTTTAAGCTGGTTAACTTTGATGATAAGCTGCAAGTCCATAACCAGGCTCCTGAAACAACACCACATCTCGCGTTTCACTCTGACAGAGGTCACTACTCCAGAGGACGTGGCTACTATAATAACAGAGGAAACAGAGGAAGAAGCTCTTACTCTACTAGAGGAAGAGGATTTCACCAACAGTTCTCAGGATCTAACTCATCCTCCCGCCCCATGTGTCAAATATGTGGTCGTTATGGACACACTGCTCCCCGCTGCTACAACAGATTTGATCAAGAGTATCAGTCCCCAGCTACTCTTCATGATGCTCTCGCTACGGTTAGGCTCTCTGATAATCCACAACAGTCAGGTCACGAGTGGTTTCCAGACTCAGCTGCGTCAGCGCATATCACCAGTGACAGATCACAACTTCAATCTGCTGAGCCTTACCTTGGAAACGATCAAGTGATTGTTGGAAACGGTGACTATCTTCCAATAACTCATGTGGGATCAATTGCTTTGCAAACACCGAAAGGTACATTACCTTTACAAGATGTTTTAGTGTGTCCAGATATAACCAAGTCTTTACTATCTGTCTCTAAGTTAACATCTGATTATCCTTGTGAAATTACGTTTGATGATTCAACTGTGTTGGTTAAGGACAAGGTGACAAAGCAAGTGATAACACAAGGCCACATAAATAAGGATCTCTATGTGCTGAAGGATGTTCGGTTTCAGGCTTTCTATTCATCAAGACAGCAGGCCACCAGTGAGGAGATTTGGCATCAACGGCTTGGTCATCCTCACAAGGACGTTCTTCAGCTTCTATCTCAGTCTAAAGCTATCGTTTTAAATAAGTCAAGCTCCAAGTCTGTTTGTGATGCTTGCCAGTTTGGGAAGAGTTGTAAGCTTCCGTTTTTATCTTCTGAGTTTGTGTCTACTCAGCCTTTGGAAAGAATACATTGTGATTTGTGGGGTCCTAGTCCAGTTGTGTCTACTCAAGGTTTCAAATATTATGTTATCCTTATTGACAATTATACCAGATTCACATGGTTTTATCCTTTGAGGTTGAAGTCTGAGTTTTATTCTGTTTTCATTCGATTTCAACAACTAGTGGAAACTCAGTTTCAACACAAGATTATGCAGTTTCAGTGCGATGGAGGAGGTGAATTCATTGGCTCAGAGTTTCTTCAACATCTTGCTCGCAGTGGTATCAAACAACTGATATCTTGTCCTCACACACCCCAACAGAATGGGTTAGCTGAGCGCAAACACAGACATCTCACCGAGTTGGGCATCACTATGTTATACAATGGGCGTGTACCACAACAGCTATGGGTGGAAGCTTTCTTCTCTGCAGTATTCTTAATCAACCTGCTTCCTTCTTCCGTTCTTTCTGACAAGAAGAGTCCTTATGAGATGCTACATCAAACTCCACCTCTGTACACTGCTCTACGAGTCTTCGGTTGCAAGTGCTATCCGTCACTACGTCCATATATGACAAACAAGCTCGACCCCAAGTCCTTGGCATGTGTTTTCCTTGGCTACAATGAGAAATATAAAGGTTACCGATGCTACTATCCACCAACAGGAAAAGTTTTCATCAGTAGGCATGTCCTATTTGATGAAAATTCATTTCCTTATGCTGATATGTATCAACGGTTTCATAAAACTTCGCGTTCTTCCCTTCTCAATGCCTGGAGAGAAGCATATCTACTACCTCAGAGTCAAGCTCCTCCACCAAATCAAGACATCCCGGAAGAACTCCCACCACGCCGTGATGTTCATGAAGCTGAGCCAGTGGTAGTACAAGATGAGTCTGATTCTGAAGATGAAGATCAGAACCAACAAGTTGTGGTTGATGAAGTTGAGATAGAAGAACCGGTTCAGTTAGAAGAGGAAGATCCTCCAGTGCATTCTATGACTACAAGAGCTCGAGCAGGTATAGTGAAACCAAACCCGAGATACGCTCTGTTCACTATAAAAGATGAGTTTGCTGAGCCTAAATCAGTCAAAGCTGCGCTGAAACATAAAGGTTGGACAGCGTCAATGGGAGTAGAGATTCACAACATGGAGGAAACAGAAACCTTTGAGCTAGTACCACCTGCAGATGATCAAAACCCATTGGGCAGCAGATGGGTGTTTAAGACAAAGAGAAATGCAGATGGCAGTGTTCTCACACTAAGAAGTAGACTGGTGGCTAAAGGAAACGAACAAGAAGAAGGAATAGACTATATTGAAACCTTTAGTCCTGTGGTTCGCACTGCTACTATAAGAGCTGTTCTTCATGTTGCAGTAACAAAGAAATGGGCTCTAAAACAACTTGATGTTCAAAACGCCTTCTTGCATGGTGATTTGAAAGAAACAGTGTATCTGCTCCAACCTCCAGGCTTCGTTGATTCTGAGAAGCCAGACTATGTGTGGAAGTTAAAAAAGGCTATCTACGGCTTAAAGCAAGCGCCTAGAGCCTGGTTCGATAAGTTCAGCTCATTTCTTCTTGAGTATGGTTTCAAATGTAGCTTTCCCGATCCTTCCTTGTTCATTTACCATCAGGGCTCGGATGTTATCTACCTCCTCCTGTATGTAGATGACATGATTCTCACAGGCAACAACAATCAGCTTCTTGAAAATCTGCTTTCTCAGCTGAACAGCGTCTTCAGAATGAAAGATATGGGTCCGGTGCATTACTTTCTGGGTATCCAAGTCCATCATTATCTCGACGGTCTCTTCATGAACCAAGAAAAATATGCTACTGATCTTCTTGTTACTGCAGGCATGTCAGACTGTTCCCCTATGCCTACTCCTCTCCCACTGAAATTAGACAAAGTTCCTGGTCAAGACATTCAGTTCTCTGATCCGTCACACTTCAGGAGCTTAGCGGGCAAGTTACAGTACTTAACGCTCACCAGACCTGATCTTCAGTTCTCGGTGAACTACATATTTCAACGGATGCATGCTCCAAGTCAATCTGATTATACTCTTCTCAAGAGGATCTTGCGTTATGTTAAAGGAACCCTGCAGCTTGGTATCACAATTCGCGCTAACACGGATTCTACACTCCTATGTTACAGTGACAGCGATTGGGCCGGCTGCAGAGAGACAAGACGTTCTACTGGCGGCTTCTGTACAATGCTTGGGTCCAATGTCATCTCATGGTCGGCTAAACGTCATGAAACTATCTCCAAATCGTCAACTGAAGCTGAGTATAGGACAATGTCCATTGCAGCTTCCGAGATAGTATGGCTTCAGAATCTTCTTGCTGTAATGGGACTGAAGCAGCAGCGAACTCCCTTACTTCTCTGTGACAATCTCTCAGCTGTTTGCTTAACGGCTAATCCCATGTTCCATAAACGGACAAAACACTTTGACTTAGACTATCATTATGTTCGAGAACGTGTTGCTCTCAAAGCTCTCGAGGTCAAGCACATACCAGCATCCCTCCAGCTCGCTGATGTGTTCACCAAGTCTCTAGGCCAAGACGCGTTCTTCAAGCTACGCAGCAAACTTGGAGTCTCCCTTCCTCCGATTCCAAGTTTGAGGGGGGATATTAGACTATGTGAGCCAAAGACTCTTTCTGGTGCAGAAGGTTCTAGACACACCATTGGGCCGAGCTCACAAATACACAAACAGAGTAGCAAGCCCACAACACCTTCTGCACTAGCCGTTAACAAACAGTGTCGTCATCAACGTACGAACAGGACAGCTCACGGTCGGAAGATTACAGCACAAGACTTCTCTACCTTTAACAGATTCCATTGCTTAGATGCTGATGCTCTAGTATGCTAACGTGAGCTTTAGGGTTTCTCTTACTTGTGTATATAAAGAGATAAACACATTGTATAGCCGCTTAAGTTGAAAGAAATAAAAAGTAAAGTATTATCTTCTTCTTCATTGATTCATAGAGATTCACACGAACGACCTGTTAACATTTTCCCCCTTTTGTTTCAGAAACTAGGTATAAAACATCGTTAATCTAGACTCTAGTCCTGCTCATCATGTAAGGTCATGATCTCCATCTTTTATCTTTTTTTTTATTAGTAACAACATGAGTTTACCATTATAATCCTCAGATTAGAACTGCCTTTTCTTTTTGTTAAATGGTCTATGTCCTAATTCCAAACACATGCTTTAGAACGGGACTATTTACATGTTTTGGTCCCGAGCCTGGTGGATTATAGGCTTAGATCTAGATTATGAATTTGGTTCAGCTATTGTTCTCTTAACAACAAGTTAGGTGGTTAGTTTCAAAAAACAAGTTAGGTGACTCCGGCGGAAAATGACCAATTTCGACCCCAACAATTTCAGTCGTGTCAAATACGACCTCAACAAATGGTCAGTGCCAAATACGACCACAACTCTATCATAATTCAAAAATACTACCCGAGCTTCTTAAAACGTGCATAAATCAAACTTTGACTTTAACAAAAATTAGTCAACCGTTAACAAGATAAAACGGTTTATAAATTATACGAAATTAAAAGAACTTACACTTTGAAACTATTTATAAGTTTTTTATATAAACTATTTTAAATTTTTAAACCTTGAATGGTAATTTTTTTCTTCAACATTAATATAATATACTTTATATTTATGTTTTTATATATTTTAGTTATTGTTTAATATGTCTAATATTTTGAAAAACAAATCTTAGTGAAAGAAAGGTAAGAGGCCTCTTAACATTTTGAACAAAATATCACAAATATATAATATTAAATTTGAAAAATAAAAAAATTCCTACTTAAATTTAAAAATAAAAATAATTTATATTATAAAATTTTATAAATAGCTTCAAAGTTTTAAGTGTATATTTAATTTTTTATAATTATAAATATTTTATTATTTCTATTTTAGTAAGATATAAGTTTATTAAAGATATGATAAGTAAAATACATGTTAATATGTATTTATATAAATCAGAAACAATCATCACCAAAGTTTTAATTGGATAAGATGAAGATTTATAGTAATTAATATAATTTTGAATTTGTAATAATATTTCAAAAAGTTACTTTAGGGTAGAACTAGAGATCCGTTAATTCTGAGAAAATTTAAAGGGTATTATGGCACAGGTTTGATGTAGCGGAAGCTTTATAGGATAGAACTAGAGATCCGTTGATTCTGAGAATAGCCGAAAAACTAGGATAATCACAAAAAACTTATTTAGTCTAAGAATGCCTAAGATCAATATCTTCTTAAATTCGTTGAGATCACCAATGATCTACCGAAAACAAGAAACAAAGAGAACTCTCAATTTTTATTAATAAATCATCAATTCATAAATTGAATACAAACTTAAGCATAGACGACTATATATAATAAAACTATAAAACCCTAAAACAATAAGGATAATTATCTAAATAACAAATAAAATAAATAATAAATATTTGAGAAATATATCAAATATTTATCTGCATCATTATGAACATTTTTTTAAAAAAATCAAAACAATGTCATTTTATCTTGTTAACGGTTGACTAACTTCTGTTAGTGTTAATTTTGATTTAGGCACATTTCAAGAAGTTCAGATAGTATTTTTGAATAACAATTGAGTTGAGGTCGTATTTGGCACTGACTATTTGTTAGATATATTTGACACGACGGAAATTGTTGGGGTCAAAATTGATCATTTTATCGGCTCTGGCAGGCTTAATATACGTTGCTACTATCTTGCATTCACTTCTCTGTCTGAGAACTATCAGAAGGAGAGGTTAAAGAGAAAGCTGAGAAGCCATATAACTTCACTGACCTCGTCATTGACCCTCTGACTACAACTACTTTATATGGTCGAAGTTTAATATAAATGAGAACACAATTTTACCAAAAAAAAATAAATGAGAACACAACAGAAATAAATGAATAATCATCTAGTTCCAGATTTGGCCTTAAAATTTATCTGCATCTTTATATTAAGCTTTGCTTACAAAAAGATGGACATGAATCTCGTCTGAATTTTGGTAGGCCTGTTAAAGCGGAAACACACTGGCTTGTTCACCAACTCCATAATACATTGTAGGTGAGGGTGGTTTTGGAGTTTATTTAGGCGTGCATAACCATTGGTGTAGACTTAATAAAAAATTACATTATATGGAACGCTCTATGGCAATTTAGTGATAATTACATTTTCAATGTTGCACAAAAAAATTACATTTTCAACATTGTCATTTCTCTCTAAATCTAAAATATATTTGAAATTAAGGAAAATGATATTTTCTGACGATATTCATACTACATTTAAATATATAGTTTGTAATTTTTTCAATGACATTAAAGAAATGGTTTAGGACAGCCTTTTGAGACCCCAGTACATGTGGGGAAGACGCATGCTCATGTGTTTACTGTAATGTATAGATGTGATTACATGCAAACAAACAAATTGATAGAAAAATAAAAACTATTGATCAATGAAATGGGGTTTAGTCTATTTGTTTCGTTTTGTTTGTCAATTTCTATTGGACACACGCTTTAATATTGTGGTATTCAGGTGATTATTATATCAAGATTAATCAAAAATTTGGTAATTACTGTCAATTTCTATTACGATGCTTTCTCTGATACTTGCTTCTAAGAGCCAGGGCTGTGCACACCATGTTTTAGAAAAGATTTTTGCCTCGTGTCCCCAAATAAATATTTTTTTTTTTTGGGCTCCAAATTACAAAATGTTTATTATGGTGTAATGGTAGAATGGAGTGTATGTGTGAGGAAGGGTCCATGTTCAATTCTCCTCTCACTACAACTATTTTCTTCTCTCACTACAACTATTTTCTTTTAAGATTTTGCCTTATATGTAACTTAAGCACACTACTGCTAACTAGTCACTTGTTCTGTCTTCTTCTACCGACATCTGACAATTTGTTTTAGCTCCTATCAAGTTTTTTGATGTGTTTGAATTTTGTTTGATGATTACATGTTTGGTCCACACTGCACTGAACAATCCTCCAATTGGTCGAGTCACCAATTGAAGCTAAATCAATTTGGGGATAATATATATAATAACCATATCATGTTCCGTGCCATTTTTATATGATATGGAACTTGGTCATGATGTTCTGCTTAGAGGTCATGAAGTTTGAGACTTTGAGTTATTCTTGGTTAATGTAGAAATCTACATATGGTTTCTGAATAAATCACTAAGAGCAACATTATCAGCAATAACTGTGTGAATTTCTAAAAAAAAACAAAAAATAATATGATTTTAGTTAGATTAATGTGTTTCATTTTTCTTTAACTTATTGAGTGTTTAGCTAATTGAATATACCCTCCTTAGTTAAAAAAAAAACTTATCTGAAAAGTTTTTACTCTGTAAAGACATTAAAAGAGCACAAAAACATCACTAAATGGATCTCAAAGTCCACTTAGAAATTAGAGTACTGTATTTCTGTGATATGAATATGAAGTTATGTCTCTTTACAATATCAACTAATATTTGTGTTAACAAAAACATAGAAAAAAACTGTTACTTAGTTTTGATTCTATATGAAAATATCTGATTTGAAAATTTAACCTCATTTTCGTGATAAATCAAAATCGCATGGCCCACCTTGGATTATACAATTTTACCTCGCTCTAGAAAAAAAAGTTAAGATTGTCCTTATTGACAAAAGCTGATAAGACTTTTTTTGTCAGCCTGAAATGATAAACAAGAGACCACCACTCATTGTCTGCTTTTTGAATCCTTCCAAACTTCATAAAAAAACAACCGACAGAGAGAGAAAGTAACCCTCTCTCTCATCAAGTAGGTTTCAGTCCCTTGCTATAAAAGTAACTGTAAACTACAGTCTCTTGCAACAAAAGTAACTGTAAGGAAGAGGGAAAACACAGATGAATCAGGATTTTTCATAATCACTTCTCTATAGTAGCGTCTCTGTTTATTTCTCAGAACCAACAACAACAACGCCCACAAAAATCTAAGTACATCAAAAGAATCATGATAAGGAAGAAGATGAAGAAGAAACCTCCACACAAGCAAAGAAAAAAAAGAAGCTCTCACCATATGAGTTTCTCAATCAAAGAATTCCCAATTGAACCTTGGCGGGATGGCGTGATTATTTGCGGTGATCGAGCTCAATGGAGTGGCAGCATGATGATCAAATGTTTTCCATTTAGTAGAAGAATCCATCAGATTTGGTCCTGGTCCTGAATTTCTAGGCTCCTCCACAATCTCTTGCTTCTTGTGTTTGTAGTTTATAGGCATGCCCATAAGTGCTTGTATAGGTTTCTGCTCTTGCCTCTGTCCATTGCTATCTTCTTGAATCGTTGCAAGTCTCCGACCTTTTGGCTGTTTCTGCTGCCCATTAGCCATTATTGAGTTCTTCACTTTCAAAACATCGAGTGCTTCCACATAATTCTGCACTCTCGTCGCCTAAAACATAAAAATAAATAGAACTTGCAATGTTACAACTAAAAATAACCCAAGAAACATTGAGAAAGCTTCGATGATTTTTTATTTATTTTACATACCTGCATTTTTCTTTGCAACTTCACATCTCCTTCAGCTACAATCCCATCCAACTTTACCAACTCATTCATCAACAATTCGATCACCGTAACAAGATCTTTCTCGGCGACTTTTCCTCCTTTATTTATAACCATCTCAAACGCCGAAACCTATAAAACACGCAACACTTTCAAAACCAGCATATGTGAAACACAAACAATTTAAGAAAAGTACAAGGGGGGCATTACACGTCCTCCGAGTCTGTCAACTTCAAGGCTAATATCGGAGATCGCTTTAGACGCCTTTTCGGTTTTGGCGATCTTCTTCATCTCCAAAAAGCGTTTCTCTTGGCTAATGGGGTCTTCTATAAGCACCATCTTGGATTTGTCTTTCACTCCGGAAACGTCAAGAAAGGCCTTTGAATCTCTCTCTTTCTCTTTGTACATTAGTTTCTGGTCTTGATGGTGAATACCCGTTGGTCCACTTAACATTTTCTTTAGCCCCCCTGCATCAAAAAGCAAAATGATTCAAACTCACACCGGGCCGGGGCATAGACAAATGTAAGACCCCCAAAAATGTAAACTGTGGTGTACAAAATAATTTTTTGTTAATTTTTTCACTAAATTGTGATGGCTACCAATTGTGATGGCTACCAAATTTATTAATTTTTCAGAATTTATTAATTCTTTCACTAAATTGTGATGGCTACCAAAATTTAACTTACACACAAATAATCAAAGTTGCTTAGGAATATTGAAAAATGTGTTATATGTAAAGAGACTAACCAAATGAAGCTTGAGGACTAATGCTCATCTCATGGTAGAGCGAACCGTACTTGATTTTGACTCTGATCATCGGTGGTGGTGGAGCTCCGACAGGATCCGAATCCGGGTTACGCTTCTGAACCAACATTCCACCGGGTCTCATTTCCCAATCATGACCGCCTGACTCCCTGCCGCCAGAAGTCGCCGGAAGATTTGTCGGTTTGTTCCTCATCATCTTCATCATTTTTCTCTCAGTTTTTGTTAAACCGACAAAGGCAACAACGGATCTAAAGATCTCTATGAGCAGTATGAGAAACAAGACAAAGACAGTGGAGACAGAAGAAGAATGTTACATGAACTCTGGGACTTGGACATGGAGATCATCAACATTTCTCCAAACCCATTTCGCCACGTGTACTACAAAGATCAAAGTACAGACCTTTCTCTCTCTCTCTTGTTCAATAGAAGAACCTGAATTGACTTCACAGATCTCCTCTGTTTTCCCGAGAAAATCGGTATATTAGGAAAGCATCTGGATTCTCTGTCGAGTTTCTAGTTTCAGAGAAACCCGTTGGGACAATAATGAAAATACTAATTATTTATAGAAAGAAGGAATAATAACGAGTGGCCAGCTAATTTATCTCTCATTGTGTCAGTGACTTATGTCATACGTATATCTGTAGTTTCTGTCGGAATATATCTTTTTTGTCTTTGGACTTTTCGTTGGATGAGTATTTCCTGGTATTTTCCAAAGTGACAAAATTAATATCTTGGATATTAGAATACGTAATAATTATCTCATTCATGACTTTAGCTTAAACGAAGTAGGTATTTAATTTGGCCCAAAATCGTATTCGGATGGTAGGTACGAACGGATATACCCCCTAAGCACAAGAATATTGCAAGGGACTTTCATCCCAATGAATCCACAAACAGATAAAGCAACCTAGCTCTCTGCCAACCGAGTTATACCGCCGAGTAACCTAGAACTTGTTTCTTTCACTTTCCTAGCTGCAGATAGTTAAGTGCTTTGATCTGATTTGGAGTGCTATGTGCATTAACAATGTCTTCTTCAGGCCATCTGGAGAATATTTTGATGAAATTGATGTAAATGAAGATATTCAATAGATGATAAAAAGAACTAATGCTGGGTACAATGCCTAAATTAGGTTATACTATGGCTGGGAGGTTATTTTACAAAGGTCTTTTGGTGCTGCCAAGTACATCTCAACATATCTAACAAATACTTCTAGAGTATCATGACGATTTCGGGGGGAGGGCGGGGGTCACTCCGGGCTTCTCATGACTATTAAGTGAATTGAACAAGTATTATATTGGCCAACAATGAAAAAATATGTGAAGAGATATGTGGCTGAGTGCAATATGTGCAAAATACACAAATATTCCATGTTGGATTCTGGACTTATTCAACCAATTGTGTTGCCGTCTTTGATATGGCCATAATTTTATGGACTTCATTGAGACTAGAGTCTCACTAAGTCTGAGGGTGTCAATGTCATCTTGGTTGTATGGGATAGACTCATCAAATATGCTCACTTTATGAGCTCCATACACCCTTTCATGGAGACTGTGGTAGGAGAAAAGTTTGTACGTCTTCATAGATATCCCACTTTCCATTATTTCCGACAGTGATAGAATCTTCCTGAGCAAATTCTGGAGAGAATAATTTGGATTGACTGGCACTACTTTGAAGTTTAGTATTGTGTATCATTTTCAAAATGACAGACAATTGAGGTTCTCAACTGTTGTTTGGAATCTTACTTAAGTTTTTTCACCTAGGTTCACCCCAAACAACCAAACAATGGCACAAATACTTATCCTTGGCAGAATTTAATTTGGTATAATTATTCAATACCATACATAATTGCACACTACCATAAATAATTGCACATGTCTCCCTTACACATGACTCCATTTAAGATAGTGTATGGTAGAGATCTTCCAAGACTCTTGTTTTTTGAGGATGGATCCAGTAACAAAAGTGAGCTTGAAGCTATGTTTGAAATCTTGACATGCTATTTTGAAAGATTGCAAAGTCCATTTGTTAAAGGCGCATGAGATTGTCTTATTAAAACGGAAACATTGTGATTGGCTCGTTGGTCTTAAGAAACAAACGTCGGGATTTCGTATTTGAGATTGGCTCGTTGGTCTTTCTTGTGCTCATGCCATAATGTCAATCTTCTCTAAGCAAAGCTTTTTGCAAAATAATATGGTATTTTACAATTTTGGAACGCATGGACCAGGTAGCTTACCATAAAACTACAAGAGGACAATAAGATCCATCGTGTATTTCATGTTTCCTAACTAAAACATTTCCGATGATGTTTGAGGAGAATATAAATTGTATCCTAACAAAGCACACGCTATGATGCAGAAGGTTATCTTGAGGCTTTGTAAACAAGACTTTATAACGTGATTATTATGGTAAGATTTTATAAAGGTAATATTTATTGAACAACTTAAACCTCTAAAAGTTCTCCATTCATACTTATGATTACAGAAAATGTCACTGCATTTTTATCTTATCTAGCCATTCATTAAGATATATTTGGAATACATTATTGAATCTAATTAATTTCGCTTAACAACTAAATGCATCAGATTTTTTCTCGTATTTATTATATCGTAATATTTTGCCTATGCAAATATAGGCCACATTATTAAAATAAATATTTGAATGAATCTTTTGATTTGAAGAAATATTACCAGAAAATAACTAGCTCACAAAAAATGCTTATGTTAAACCATCAAATCATATATGAATTTGGTAAAGTTTAATAAAAATGAATATTATATGAAAATACCACAAATGAGAATATGTTTAAATCAATATTTTTAAGGTGACATGAACATTGAACCGGACTATTTTGGTCAATGGGTTAACCGCAGACAAACTGTAGGTCAATAGTTTAACTAATTTTAATATATAACTATATATATATATTAAAAATATATAATTTATCATGTTTAAAAATATAGCAAAGTTTTAAAAATTATTTTATATTTTTTGTCATTTCAAGTCAAAGTTATAAAATATAATTTACACAATTTTTTATAACAAGTTGAAGTTATGACATATAATTAAAAATACGATAAGAATTAAAATTAATAAATGCTTACATGTCTAATGAAAAAATTGAAATTAACTTTTAACTATTTAAATCAAATTGGATTACATATTGATTACCCATCGGTTCAACCGATTAGCCTTGGATTTTAGAAATGTTTACGGGTTTTATGAGGTATTTAAATAATAGGTATTTCTCAAAACTCAAATCCGATTACATATCAGATTATCGACTTTACTGGTTCGATCGCAGGTGGGTCGGATCATGTTTAAAAGTGCTGATTTAAATACAAATCATAGTATGAGTGTTAAATCCGGTAAAACATAGTCAAAATAGAAAAATTGGTTTGAATTTATTATTTCCGTATAAACCGAATAAATTTTATTTTTAAGAAGCCACATTAAATGGATATTGTTCGGTATACAAACCCTTCAAGTCGAAAAAAATTGAGTAAATTGATTAATTAAAATATAGTAACATACTTATATATATATTATAATATGATAATGTGAATGATAATATATACATAACATAAGAAAATAATAAGAAAAAGTATGCCAAAAGTTCGAAATCAAATTGATAAACGATACAAACCATTTCGATATAATGAAATTGATTAAAATAATAATGGTGCAAGCGGGCCAAGCCCTGCTGTTTATTTCTTGTTTAGAAGGCCTATCCAAGCCTACTGCGTTTTCCAAGTTAGCGTTAGACATATAAAATATGCATCTCTCTCTCTCAAATTAGGATTCCTGCCCTAATATATAATTTGCCACCGCCAAATCGTTTCGTTCCACATCTGAATTGTTTCCCAACCGAATCAGGTATGTCACCTTTTTCTCTGTTCTTGTGATGATTTGAGGTCGAGAATCTTGGTGTTTATAGTCTTCTGCTTACTTTTTCTTATTATTTTTCGGTTGAAGAGTACTTTAGTATGTCCCCATCGCCTCAGACTTTGTTTTTCGGTTTAAATACTCAGTTATTTTCAAAGTTGATTTTGATTGGTTTTGAAGCAGATTCCGCAAATATGGTTTTGAAACTTTGAGAGAAGCTCATCTCGTGATAGACGTTGTTCTAATATATTATTGTCTGGCTTTGTTATTCTTTTTAGTAAACTAGTATTGAGACAAAGTTTTCTATTGACAAACTGAATTTATAAAATTGACATGGTTTTGATTTGTTTTGTGTCAACATTAATTTTTGTTTTGTTTTGAATTTACGGTTGATATGAGCAATGAACACTACTACATTTGTATGGTATAATACCTTTACCGTTGTTTGTATGTTTATTCACAACGGTGTAGATAAAGAAGTTTATATATATATATATATATATATTATGGTTCATTTTTTCCACGTAATCACAGTTGATATGAACAATTATCATTTTTTACATAAACTCAGTTTATGATGGATCATTTTCCACGTAATTCAATTTGTTGTATAATTTTAACACTCTGCAGTTCTTCAAATACTACATGTCTCAAACCAACCTACCTTTCAAAGATGGTCAAACTGTTGAAGTAAGATCCTTTGAACATGGATATCGTGGAGCTTGGTTTCGTTGCAAGGTAATGTAAATTGAGTCTGTTTCTCTAGGGAATTACTCTTTTGAAATATTTCAAATAGGCATATTTAATGTCTCAGCATTTTAAAATACCAATTCTATCATCAACCCTCCGTTTCATGAAATTCACTTTGGAGGCTTGAGGTGGATGAGCCTATATGTGCTTCACCACATGTAGAATCTATAGGCTTCTAGTACAATACAATATATATATATATAATCAGATTTTAAACGGTTTCTATTGTTGTACAATAATACTAACAGCTTTGTGTTTTTTCTTTAATCCTTAATTAGATAGTAAGGATATACATAGTGGAGGAGAAATTGTACTACAGCTTGAAGTATCTTGATTACGAAAAAGAAAGTGACTTTTATCTTCCATTGCATATTTTATTTTTGTTTAACTAATGTCATGTTACCTTGACAATGTTTTGTAATGGCTATGCGTGAATTTATTCTTGAAATTTTATACGCTTCAGAGATACATGAGCAACAAGTCTTTCAGCGGTTTGAAGATGAGGAGAAAGAGTGGATAATGGTTCGACCCTCGTACCCATCAGTCCATAAAATCGAGGCTGACCAAAAACCTCTTGACGTCGCTCGTGGCTCTTGGAAAGTAGGAGACTTAGTTGATTGGCATAAAGATGATTGTTACTGGTCTGGAACGGTTGTGGCATTGAAGAAGAACGAACCATTACAGGTAGATAAAAAGAAGATTGATGTTGTGAAGTTGTTTGTTCTAGTTATTTAGTCTCATTCTCTACTACTTGTCCGTTGGTAGGGTGTGAAAGTGGAGTGAGTATGATATTAGAAGCTTGAATTCTTCAGTTAAATCGATTATCTATTTTTGAAGGTTGAGCTGTATCCTCCACCACGTGGTGAAGGAGCGACTTACAACGCTTTGAGAAAGGACTTACGTCCATCATTGGAATGGTCACTTGAAGATGGCTGGACATTGCCTTCTGCGGTTAGTTTGTATTCTGATATGTGATTTGCACATGATAGTTAAAGACTAATTTAAGATCTTATGAAGTCTTTTGGTCAGTTTAGAATAGGATATTTGCACATGATTCGTTAAGTTTATACTGATTTTGTTGCTTGTTCTTTTGTTATACAATATAACTGCTGATTCTTGAATACAAATACCACTAGTTGGACTTTAGTATCCTCATGTGACATATTTGCTTATTTTGGTGTTTATGCTCTTGTAGGACGGAAGACAAGGCAGTGTGCTCGGCTCGTGAAACGTAAGAAATGAAAGTTAGGCTTTCTACTTATATGAACGATGATTCTATTATGAGTATTCTCTTATGTTTTTTTTTTAGAACTCAATTGAATTTCTTTCACACTTTGTGGAAACTCCTACTGTATATAACTCATTTTAACATTAGATAATGTGTCAAGAGAACCATAATTTATAATATTTATCAATAGTAATTTTTGGTCGTCAGAACTCATAAAATCCTAAATGAAAAGTCGGGTACACAGTCCATTAATAAAAGGGAAATTGGATTGCATATACAATACCAAAAATTAAGTTTATAACCATAACAACTCTTTATATAATATGTATAAAGACAAAAAATACCTTTCAACTACTGTTTCATCTCACTCTCACTTCCACTATTAATCTCATTCTTCTAAAACTATTTTTTTCTTTTTTAATATTTATATTAATCATGTGATCATGAAATAAAATTTTATTTCACGATCATTTAAAAGTTTTACGAAATTCTTGGAAATGATATTTTTCATGTTGTGTAATCATCTGATCCAACAACTGTTTCTGATCACGTTTCTTCATATCTTTTGGGTTTACAATTTTACTACTTTTCAATATATGTACATTAAAAAGCAAAGGATGCGTGAACTATTGGAGAAGATGAACAGTACACATTGCATTGTACAATTCCATTTCATAAACATAGAATAGTACAATGCAACATATATTTTTACATCATCTCCACGCCTCCTCCTCCTCCTCCTCCTCCAACCAAAGAATCAAGGTATGTTCTGTTTGATTGTATAGCATAAGGATCCATCGACTCTGTTTCACCACCATGGGTTATTAGGAAATTAATCCAAAACAATGTTTCTTTTGTAGATCCGGTTGGAACAGTTTTCGATGAGTCGCAAAAATTGAGTTGCGAAAATGGTACATTCAGCCAGTTGTTGGTTATTCGAAATTAATGTTATGGGGTTCTATTTGGATCCTGAATAAGCAAAGTTCGCATATTTACCTATGTGTTTGCCGCGGTTTTGGCCACCGAAGTTTATGGGTTGGAAGAACAACTCTATGTTGTACCTGATAAGACTAGACTATAAGAGATACATATATAGTATAGAACCAAGTATATTTACTAGTTTTTTTTCTATTGAAATATAGGCAATGTATATTCATTTGTGCATATTTGCATGCTGCTGAAGTATTGTATCTATGCTTAGCCTGTATTAGATAGCACAATCCTTTGTAAGTTATAACCGCGCAATGGTATAGTCACGCAATAGATGAAATCCAACCTTGTATCTAGTTAACTCCTTTGACTATACTATAAGATATGTAGTATAATATGTCTCTTTCGCTTACATGTGTTACTTGTGAGCTATTTCAGGTTTAGTGTGTGTTGTGACGGTTGTTCTCCTGGAATTCAATGCGACAGTGCAACTTAATCGGTGAGACACCCTCACAGAAGCCTCCCCTGGCATCGCAACATAGACATGTACGGTTGCAGATTTTTCCATTGTCAATTCGGACCTACTCATGCAATGAACTATTTTATGCTATTTTCTTTCATCTTACATTAGTCTTTATGTATTAACCAATGATGTTTCTTTTATTTTTCCCGACTTAATGCTTCTCTCTATCCTATAAACTTTGTTTTGTGGCTGCACCTTTGGGACAAAACTAAACTTGATTGCTACTACGGTTGTTATGTACGTCAACATTTCTAAGCTTTCACACTAACTTTGACCCCTCCTCCAAATTGGTAAAGCATTGTCAGCATACACAAAAATAAAAAAACTTACGTGTTTGTGCAGAATATTATATACTATGTTGTAACCATGTATAGTATAGTTTAGTAAGGGATGAAATCCAACCTCATAACTGATTCAATCATTTGTGTGACTATATTATATGGTTTGTAGTATAGTATGACAATTTTCGCATTGTCAACATCAAGCATCTGGAAGGAGATTTCGGTCACGTTTGTGCGTAAATTGTCCCATCCATCCTGTATTAGCATGGCATATTCTTTTTTTCTTTTTCTTAGTATGTATATTCAACAAATTCACCTTATTAAATATTAGCGTCACACATATTAACACGACTACAAAAAGAGTAACGCGACAGCCTTAGGGCCTGACTGGTTTCCCACTACCACCCGCAAATGCAGCTTTTGCGGTTACTAGCGGTTGACAGCGTTTCAAAACAATCATACAAACAGCTATAAATCGTTTCAAACCGCTCCAAACCTCTTAAAATCAAAAGCTGGTTCCAGCTAGCGTTTGCGGTTGCGGGCGGTTGCGGGAGGATAATTTTTTTTTCTTTTTCTTTCAAAAACCATATAAATACAAAAGTAAAAATATTCAATAAAAATTTTAAATTGGAATTTTAAAAATACCAAAATATCTATCATATTTTAATTAATATTATAAATTTTTAAAATAAAAAAATTTCTATAATATTAAAAATTTTAAACTATAACTTTCTAAATATAATTTTCATATTTATTATAATATTATGATTTTTGATATTTTTTATAATTATATAAAATGTAAATATTTTTAATTTATTATTTAACCGCTGCTGTATTTGGTAATTAACCAGTCATAAGTATCCCGCAAACGCACCAATTTCTAACCGCATAACTAGTCGTACAAATCTTTTAAAACCGCAACCACCAGCATCTGCAAACTCCCGCAACTGCTGCGTTTTGAACCAGTCAAGCCCTTAGTTGATGTTGAAGCATCACCTCTACGACTGAAGAAAGACTTTTGTGGCCTAAGTTGATCAGAGTTTCCAGAGATAAATACTTTATTTTTACCTTTGTCAGACGTTTACAATTAGTCTCAGCTCATTCCCATGTACCACTACTATAAAATGATCTTACTATCAATCTTTTATTTTCATGGATCAAGGCTCCATCCGGTCTCATCTCCTTTCAGTAGATTAAGTTTTTTTTTATTAGTTAAAATCAGTCTGAAAACATGGAATATAAATGACAGGAGCTAGATAAATAGAAAACCAAAATACTTAAATATTATAGAAAACGTAACCCTGGAAAAAACCTATTCAAACCCGACCCAAAGACTCCAAAGCCCCTGCATAACTAAAACTAAAACTTAATAACACCTAAAATAATTTTGTGAGCAATTAAGTCAAGAACAATGCATTTCTCTATCAGAGTAAGCAATATTAATTTTTGATATTTCAGACGTTTTCACCTATTGAATTTCATAGGTAGGGAATTGGTATTCCCTTCATAGCGATTTAATTATGGACATCTAGTTTATGAGAAATTGCCACAAATAC
The DNA here is from genome assembly GCF_020379485.1 of Brassica napus. Lineage (NCBI taxonomy): Eukaryota > Viridiplantae > Streptophyta > Magnoliopsida > Brassicales > Brassicaceae > Brassica > Brassica napus. Next base: position 6,969,674 of record NC_063435.1, on the reverse strand, counting down.
CATATTTATAGTATCATTTTTCATGTCTACAATAATCACTTTTACTCTCATTTTTAGTGAATGGTAGAAAACACTTATACCCCCAAAATTAACTAATCTAGACTTAGAGTTTAGAGTTGAGGGTATGGTTTTTGAAATATAAAATATAGGATTCTAGTAAATATATAAATGTATAAATAAATACTTAAAAACATAAAAAAATGGTTTCAAACATAATTTTCGATTTTCAAAAAGAAAATTTGAAAAAAAAAATTGAAAAAAATTCAAAATTTTTTTTATAGAAATGTTAGAATTTGAAAAAGTATAATTCGAAAACATAAAAAAAAAATATTTTTTATTTTTTAATTTTTTATTTAAATAATGATTTATCATATATATAGAGAATAAGTGTACTATATATATAGAGAATAAGGATATAAGAGTTTTCTACCACTTAATGAAGAATGTATTTTTGAAAATGTCCCTTTAGTAGTGGTAAAGATGAAAAGTGGTACCATGAAAGTGGTAAACATGAAATTTTCCCGTTTATGAGAAATTGCCACAAATACCATATTCATAGTATCACTTTTCATGTCTACAATAACTACTTTTACCTTCACTTTTAATGAATGGTAGAAAACACTTATACCCGAGAATTGACTAATCTAGACGTAGAGTTTAGAGTTGAGGAGTGGGGTAGGGTTTTTGGAATATGAAATTTAGGATTCTAATATATAAATAAATACTTAAAAAATATAAAAAATGTTTCAAACATAATTTTCTATTTTCAAAAAGAAAATTTGAAAAAAATAAAAAAAATGTTGAAATTTTTTTTATAGAAAAGTTCAAATTTGAAAAAGTATAATTCAAAAATATATAAAAAAATATTTTTTATTTAAATAATGATTTATCATATATAGAGAGAATAAATGTATTATATATATAGAGAATAAGGGTATAAGAGTTTTCTGTCACTTAATGAAGAATATATTTTTAAAAATATTCCTTTAGTAGTGGCAAAGATGAAAAGTGATACTATGAAAGTGGTAAACATGAAATTTTCCCCTAGTTTATCTAGTGATTTATACAGTTTACTTATCTGTTTTATATGCTAAAATTGAATTTCACATTTAATTATCATTTATTATTTTGAAGGTTAAATATAATTATCAAGCAAATTAAATACCTTTAACGACATACGGAAATACAAAACGAATACAATATTGAAATTTTCATTAAATAGCATTCTATTTTTTCAACCATATATTTGATTTATACTCTTTACTATTTTTATTAACAATCTAGCAATTGCTATTAACTTTTAAACTTTTTTTGTTTTCATTTACTCACTCAATTCTAAAATAACAGTACAACTGGTATTAGCATTATGGTCCAACTTCAGCTTTGCAAACGCAGCAAATCTGCATATACAAAACAATAACATTTAAAATGTAATTCTTGTTATTTTAAAAGTATCTTCCAGTACTTACTATAAAAATATAGATTTATGTAGACAAAATAGTCAAAATTAATTATGTTCATACCTTGTTTTCCTCCAACCAATGTGAAATGCATTCCTTATGATAGATATGAGCACATGGCAAAGTCGATATCGTATCTCCTTTCTTGAATTCAATAAGACATATTGAACACCTTCAATATTCCTCGAAGCCAATACAAACCAATAAGAATCCCAACATAAACACCAAATAAATGATGCAAAAAACAAATCTTTATTTCCTTTGTAAAAATACAAAAACGCTGAAAATATAATATTTATTCTGTAACTAAAATATAAAAGAATGACGGATAATATATATAGATAAACTATTCATAGTTTCATACACGAAACAATAAAACAATAAAATAGTTCTTACTCAGTTTCTCCGGAGCTAGAAGCTTTCTTTCTAAACCACGAACTCGCGCCAAACTTATGCGTTGGTATTTGATCGATTGTACTCTTGGACAATCCTTTGTTGACCGCTCCAATTGATTCTCCTAATTCATTCAGTTCCTAACCAGAAGTATGACATCTCCAAAATTATTAAGTTACTTATGAACTATTAAAAATATTCTAGTAACATCGTCATTTTTCTGAATACCTCATAAGTCATATTGTCAGGATCAACATCACCACTAGGAGGAGACTGAAAACTGTGAGATGAAGTATCTATGGAACCCCCAACATGACCTTGTTGATGTGATGAACTTCCACAGTGAAGGGAGGTCGAACCATTCACTAAAAATTAAAAACAAAATGAATATTTTTTACTATTTAAACATTACTTTACAACTTATATACATAATGTTGAGATGCGTTTGATACCTTCCATGTGTCGGAATTGATTGATAATTTGATTTATGTCGTCAGTTGGAAAAACATGATTTTCCAAATCTTGGGATAATACAGATCATATTAAACATACATCAACAACAAAAAAAAAAACAATTGTACAACACCTCCAACCTCTATTTTAGAACTTGTATTCGACAAATTAAATAATCTAAAATTGCGATAAGAAAACACATACATTCTTCTTCTTGCAACATTTTAGCATATTTTTCGTCATCACTTAGAGAGATTTGAGGATAGCCTACATTTAGCCAAAATTTTGTAATGAATCAAATAATTAAATAGAAATAACAATCAAATAATATAATGACATAAACAGATCTCAAATATTTTTAGCAGCACTAATTTTCAGTTTATAGCATAAACTTACAAACTGTAAATTTAATTTTCATAACAAAATTACCTTCCATATCTTGCCATTCTTTTGCCAGCTTTTCATCAGAAATTAAAGAGGCTTCTGTATAATTTTGTAACAACAAAAATAGATGGTCATAACTAATCGTCTAGAAATTTGACAATATGTGTAATAACTTAAACATTAATTAATAATTGATGATATCTTAATCAGCAATTAAAGAAATCATACAAGCCTCTATATAAATTTGGTACTACAAAATATATGATTATACTAAATCAAGGTTAGCTGAAAACAAAAAGCACCATATGTATGTGTGTTTATTATGACAAAACCTTACAAACGGTTTACCTTCTTCTCGTTGTTGAATCTGCCTTGCAGTAACTTCATCGTAAATTATCGATTCAGGATCATCGTACAGCAGAGACGCTGCCAAAGCTTCATCAATTTCCACCTGATTTGGCTGCATTCTTGTTTGTTATATAAAGGAAAAACTACAAACTGAAAGATTGTCAGAAACTCAAAAGGAATCATCAGGCCACAATCATTCCCATCACTTACCATTTTATGGAACCCTGGAATTTTTTAGTAAGAGTTATTTTTTGTGATTAATGAAATTAATTAGATCAATTAAAGAAGTAATTAGCACGCTGTAAGAATTTGTGTCATGTTCTCGTGACTAAATGAGCATTATGACCATGTAATGTTCATTAATTTCCACTAATGTTTTAGGTTTAAAATTCTTATAACGTCAACTTCACTTTTAATATGTTACCCAAGATTTAATTTTGTTTATTTTAAACTGATTAATTTCTATAGCGTTAAAGTGATTCCAATTCTTCTGTTGGTTATATTTCACATTTTCTGGATTTTAGTTTTTAGATTTTGCAGCAAATTTTAGTTTTTTGAAAAACATGAATGGTTGTTTTAGATTTTGGTTTTCAGTTTTTGATTTTCAATTAATAAAATAATTTTTTCATCAAAAGTAAATGTTTGTTCTTAAAAATAAAATGTTTATTCTGAAAAATAAAAAAAATCAAATACAAAAATCAAAACACACATAAAATTATTCAATAAAATTATTTTTTTAGAAAAAAATTCAAATACTAGATAAAATTATTGTGAATTCCATAAAGATGCAAAAATTTGATCTGGAATGCCTTCGATATAATGTGCATAAGTGTATGAAATAGTAAAGAAATAACGAAAACCAAATTTCCTAAATAAAACAAAAAGTTATCAATATATATATATATATATATATATTATTTGTAATGACTAGCTTTAAATAATTTATGTTTATTTTATTGATAAGTTAAATTTTTGTAAGAGTTATTTTGTTTACATCATTTTATTATTATATAAAAGTAACATTTAAAACTTTGTTATGATTAGCATAGATGTAATTTACTATATTAAATAAAAAGATTTTTTTTCAAGGAGTTGGTTTTGTCCAGAGAAACCACATTATCCATGGATATAATGGTTCATAAGCAACTGTTGGAGGGAGATTTACCATTCTTCTGCAAGCCCGTAGAAGTTTTTTGGTTATTTAAATTATGGGAACTCACCTGATCTATTAATAAACATGTAGAATCTTACTCTTTCTACATATGATAACACATACAATCTTGACACAGCTTGGAAACATTGGGTAAACTACCATCTTTAATTTCATGATTTATCAGAAACCAAGAAAGGTTTGCTGTTTATAGTTAATTTTAAAAATTTATTTTTGGGTCATAATGGATTCATTGTTCAGCAGACTGTATTGATTTTTCTTATAGTTATGATTTATAAACAATAGACTTATTGATAAGAAAAAGGCAATAGACTTGTTGATGTTAAAGATTTGGTAACTTGAGGCTCCAATATTGGGAGGTCAGCTAATGCCGTATTATTTTGTCTTCAACTGACACGGTAATGCGTGAGAGGATTCAAATCTTTGTAAGACACGATTGAAGAATTTCGGAAAGAGTCTTATATATCTTTTGGTCTCTCAGAGAAAATGTAGTAGATGTGATTAGTGTGTCAAGCAAATGCTTTTATTCGTTTAATATTATAATTCAACAAAAATAAAACTCGTTTAACTATCTACTAGATTTCGACCCGCACAACCGTACGTGTATTTATTTTCACTTTATAAACATATACATCTGTTTTTACATTATTATTGGTATATATTTTTTATTAATTCATCATATATTTAAAGTTTACATACCTTTTTAGATACAATAATTTTATAGTGTGCATGTTTGTCTATTCAATTAATTTTTTCGAACTATTACATGTAATTGTGACTTATATATTTATCTTATTAGATTTTCTCACTAATATATGCAAAGTTCAACAAATTTGAATATTATTTCTATTTATATTCTTTTATTGTAATAGAATATTACCTGTAATTTTTAATTAAAATTATAAGTAATATAAATACATATTTTATTATTTAGTAATTTTATCTGTATTTATGAACATATTAAAATATTCATCTACACTAATATTTGAATATTATTACTATTGAATATTAAACGAAAAAACACTGATAACATTCATGATAAAATATACATAGAAATTCATGGTGAGATGAAACTATTTTCTAGTAACTAGCGGTGGACTCCATCAATTTAAGTTTAGTGAAATTTTTAAATCTACGACCAATATAGTTGCGGGCAAAAGTAATTTGAATTTAGTAACTTTTTGAATTATATTATTTAATATTGGAATAGAATTTTCCTTGATATTATGCTTGATTGTTTTCCAATAATGTTACAGTACCAGAATTATAGGATTATACCATTTATATATGATTTTTGTAACAAACAATAAATATTGTTGCTGTTAAATGAATATACCCGTATTTGATGTTTTATTATTTTGAATACAGCTAACTTCATCTTCTTCAAATGATGTATGTGTTTCAGTATATAAAAATTAAAGATCATATAATACAAAGAGAACAATAACTCAAATAAGGCTAACACAAGTGCAACAATAAATTCAAAGAGCATCTTAACTCAAATATCATTGAAGCATGTTTACTAAAAATAAAACGTTGTTAGTAACAAAGTTAGTTTGGTCAAGCATTGTCATAGAAGTTATGGCCATGAGATATCTTTATCTTTATATGGTTAAATATAGTACACGATTAAATATTTAATGAAAACGACAGAGACACATGAAATAAGACTATCATAAATTTATGAACTAATGTATACCCCTAGTAACAGAAAATGTATGGTCATTCATAATAAATCTGGTCTATGAGAGACATGTCATTGATTTATTTATATAATAAAGAGAAATCATCACGATTAATAAAATATGAGTTGGTAATGTGAGATTTTAGGTAACATTAATTTGAAAATAAATGACAAAACAATTAATATGATAAATGTAATATGATTTTCTAGTAATAGGTCCATTAGATCTGTTTTTTAAAAAATCACACATAAATCAAGGTCGTGATTTATGTTTTAATATATAAGATGCTGTGATTATATTACTTTATTTTTCTTGCATTTTCATTTTATGTTTCAAAGTTTTGACTTATCTGATTTGACACGTTTGCTATATTTCTAACATGTTTACATCATATGCACAACAAATCTTTATATAGTTACTCAGTTAACACATTTAAAACATTAAAATACGATAAATAGAAAAGAAGAAAGGAATTTCCACCATGGATGACAATTCTTCGAGTTTCATTATTTTATCTGGTGATAAATTACTATTTAACACTTTAACAATATACCTTGCGTTTGCACACACAGCATACCTGCATAAACAATAATGTATAATTGCATTAGTTTTTAGATAATAATATCTTTTGGGTGTAACTTTCAATTTCATTAAAAAGAAAATATAAATGAATTTTCAGTTCTGCCAACGTAGCATGTTTATATGTATGAAATGAAAATCTAAACTGAATTTATGACCATACCGCGCTTTTTTTCAACCACTCTGAAATGCAATCTGTATGGTAGATATGATTACAAGGGGTCAAAGTGGTTATTCTATCTCCCTTCTCATAGTCGATTAGGCATATCGAACACCTATAACGTCACCCCAAAACTATATCAAACTAAAACTAAAAGCATGGTCTAAACTAAAACTTGTATATATATGTTTTAACCAAAAGTATCAGATTCTTATATGGATTAATCATGGTATAGTAAATCAATACACACAAAATTAAAAAAAATAGAAATGATGACCAATAAGCTGTATATGTAAAGAAGTGGTGGTAAAATTATATGTAAACCTTTTACCAAAAAAAAAAATTATATGTAAACAAGTTGAAGAATATACAGTGATATGAACATACTGTGAATCATCTGAGACAAACTTCTTTTTCTTTTCCCACCACCACCTGCATTTGGGTATTTCTCCGTACTTATGAGTTGGCAATCGGGAGACTTTTGATTGAGGTAATCCTCTATTGACGTCTCCCACTGATTCTATTAACTCATTCACTACCTGCTCAGCGAGAGAACAAAAGTCAGGGGTATATATACATATATATATTAGATTATATCATGAAATAGGAGTTAGTATGGATTAAATTTTCGGTTTGACATTGCGTTTACCTCCAGGGTCATATTTTCGGAATCACCGTGTCCACTACTTGACCCTATATCCGAGAAACTACGTCTATACATGTCTGTGGAGCTATTACCATAGAAATGGCCAGTAAATGCTTCTCTACTCTAACATATTATAAGAAAGGAAAGATTTTTCGCGTAAATTAATGTGTTTCTAAGCCTTCAGTCAACAAAAAAAATGAAAGTGTTTCTTCTTAGAGCTTAAAAACAAACAAACGTTTACGATATAGTCATTATTATACCGGAGGGCAATCATGGACGTGAAAATATGGAATGGGACAGTACATGCAAACAAATGGCAGAGTACTATCATGGCCGTGAGGATACGGAACAGGACAGTACGGACAGACAATACGCTGAGGACACTCAGGAGGACAAACCCTAAGCGGAGGGATCATCACTACAAGAGGAAAATATGTTTGAAAAGAATATCAAGTTAAGTGATACAACATTTGATATCAATTTCATTTACAAAATATGCTTAGAAGTAAGGAAGAAAACTAAAAATAAATTAATTAATTATATTACAAAATACCACAAACTCAGAGTTTAAAGTGAAATTTCAACCAATGTCAAGAACTCACAACAGCTGATGAGTGAAAATTGGTATATTGATATATATATACAAAAGGGATCCTACATCTAACAAAACACCCAATTCTTCTCATATCAAATATAAAATCCATATTTTAATTGGCAACAAAAAATAGATATTACCTAATTCTAATAGGTTAATTTTCTGAATGACTATATTGAGGAAAATATTAGTTTTGTAGTAAGAAGGTAGAGAGCGATAGGAAGAAAAAAAAGAGAGAGGGAGTGAAATGGTTAATTAATGAAATATAGTTTTTTTTTTGTTATATGCTCAAATTTCCCAATTCTAATAGTATCAGATTTTTTTTTTTTTGAATAGTATCAGAATTTTAGGTCCTGCAAGTTTGTTATGGTCACGTAACGAACAGTGCACACTAACATCTTTGAATTTTGCGACACAGTAAGACATGAACACCTTTTTACACATGAGCACCTTTTTTACAAATAATATAGTATAGTCTTTTAAAAGATACTTTTGGTAGTAGTGTAAGATATCAATAAGACATTATAAGAATTTATAAGTTTCATACACCTCTTGAATTTGTGAAAATACTTATCTAGATGTATACCAACTTATATCAGAATCTTGTATAATATAAAATAAAAATGGAGATATAATTGTGATTTAGCTACAATAAATGTAATAGTTTAGTACATATCTATTATTTTATTTTTTTACTTATAGATATCGAAATATGTATATTAATTCTTATATTAAAATTAATTCAAAATCTCGTTTATAATAACACATAAAAATCTTAATATATAAACTTTAACAGGCTTAATTATATTTACTTTTTACCCTCTAATTTATTTCTTATAACAATTATTTAAATTTTAAATAGGTTTGATTTTATGTCATTTAAACTAATTCTATATCAAAAGCAATACATCAAACAGTCATTAAAACAAATCTTAGGAATGATTTACCTTGTTTTTTTTTTTGAAAAAAAAAATGATTTACCTTGTTGCTGTTGAATCTGCCTTAATGTAACTGTATCACAAATTGTCGATTCAGGATCATCATACAGCAGAGACGCTGCCAAAGCTTCATCAATTTCCACCTGGTTCGGATGCATTTTCGTTTGTTATGATTAAGAGAAAAAGATACAACTGCAATTTTTTTTTTTTTAAACTCAAAACTCAGTTAAACAGATCATGAAATCCCGAAAGCTTATAACGAGAGTTATTTTTGGTGAGTAATGGTATGGATTAGATCAATTAAAGAGGTAAGTAGCATGCCATAAGAATATGCTTCATGTGTCCGTGACCAAAGGAGATATACAGCATGTAAGCTTCATTAATTTCACTGATATTACGTGTTCTAAACTTCTTATAACGTAAAATTCACATTTAGTATGCTATTCATTGATAATTTTTGTTAATTTTAACTGGTTATTTTTTTTATTAATTTTAAACTGATTCAGTCCCCTAAACATTGTTTACTAAGTGATTTACATATTTGTCATCATCACATTCAATTTCAACAAGAAAAAATGATATGTACAATTTTCCTTAAATATTATTTTTAGTAAAAAAATTTAGTATGGTAATAATTATTAACTCATATATCACCTTTTAATGTAAATATTCTATATAAACGTTCTATATAAATTTTTATTTTGGCAAGATTACTAAAATATATTAATAAACTAATTATTCATATATCGCCATTATATTAATCTGCATATATGTATTACATTAATAAAAAATAAGCGCATATTATCATCATCCCATTCAATTTCAACAAGAAAAAGATGGCATGGCATAACCTTATACATGTATAATTTTACTATAAAAAACTAGGTGTTTTGCCCGCAATGCGGGCTTAAACATTTTTATAATTTTTGAAAAGTTCTTTGTTCACTATATTCATTATACTAAAATAAATCTTAAAATAACTTAATATTATATTTTTTATTATATAATTAAATTTTTTTATTTGATTAATATTTAATTATATAATTTATGTTTTAACTTTTTCCTAAAATGCTTTTTCAGAAAACAATACAATATATATATATATATATGTAGAAATTATCTTTTTTATTATATTTTTAGATTTTGATAATTCAATATTCTATTTTAATTATATGATTAAGAATTTTATTTGATTAATATTTAGATATATAATTCATGTTTTTAACTTTTTTATATATAATTCATGTTTTTAACTTTTTACTAAAAGACTTTTTTAGAGAACTATACAATATATACAGAAATTATCTCTTTTTTAAATTATATTGTCAGATTTTGGATAACTCTTACTATTATTAGTTTTAATCAATTATCTTATCAAATAATTTAAAATTTCGTTTTTATTTTTTAATTTAGTTATATATTTTATAGATTAAGAGTATAAACGATATTAACCGCTCTAACTTTTAACGTGAGAGCTCGATTCCAAAAATTTACTTCGCAAATAATAGTATAGATTATATTTTTTGTAAAGTTTTTAAAATATGATAATGACTATGAACTCCTACATCACCGTTAATGTAAATGTTCTATATAAATATTTATTTTGGGAAAAGTACTAAAGTATATTAATAAACTAATAACTCATAAATATTTATAGATATTTATTAGTTTATAATTATTAAATCAAAAATCAACATAATAAATTATTAATTATGTTTTAAAAAAATAAATCAAACATTAAAATTTATATTTTATAATAAAAGAATATTATTTTCAGATAAAATACAATATATTTAAGAATTATCTTATGTTTTATAGAAATTCGTTCTTAATTATTTATATTTTAGATAATTCTGATTATTATTAATTTTAATCATTTATTTAATCAGATAGATTTAAAATTCATTTTTATTATTAATTTATATAATTGATTCATTAAGGATATTAACGATATTAACCGCTCAACATAATAAATTATTAATTATGTTTTAAAAATAAATCAAACATTAAAATTTATACTTTATAATAAAAGAATATTATTTTCAGATAAAAACAAAATATATTTAAGAATTATCTTATGTTTTATAGAAATTCGTTTTTAATTATTTATATTTTTGATAATTTTGATTATTATTAATTTTAATCATTTATTTAATCAGATAGATTTAAAATTCATTTTTATTATTGATTTATATAATTGATTCATTAAGGGTATAAACGATATTAACCGCTCTAACTTTTAACGTGAGAGCTCGATTCCAAAAATTTACTTCGCAAATAATAGTATAGATTATATTTTTTGTAAGGTTTTTAAAATATGATAATGACTATGAACTCCTACATCACCGTTAATGTAAATGTTCTATATAAATATTTATTTTGGGAAAAGTACTAAAGTATATTAATAAACTAATAACTCATAAATCACCATTAAATTAATATGTATATATATATTACATTAATAAACATAAGCTGAATATAACAACAAATATAATTTGCTCATCAACTTATATATCATATTTTGTATAAACACATATATTTTAACAAAATTAATTATAAGTGTGCATTAACAAATATAAAACTAAAGCAATGCTAATCAATAAATTTTTTTATTTTTAAATGATTGAAAATTATTTTAATTTATCGGTTCAGAAGGTTAATAAAATTTTGATGTTTTTCATTTTAGCGTATTTTAACTAAAACAAACAAAAGTTCAAACTTATAAGAATTTATATATTTAAATATAGATAGATATAAAATATATGATAAGAGATATATTTAAAATAAATTATCATTAAAAATACAATACAATATAAGTAAAAATTTAATTATAAAATGTAATTTAAACTTTATAGATATTTAAACTAAATTAAATTTTCGTAGTTAAACCAAAAAAGGAAATAAGACTATAATACATTTATAATTTTTCCAAAACGTTGAATTTAAAATATAAAAATAATAATAATGTTCAAATGTAAATGATGTTTAGTTTAAAATAAAAAATATTATATTTGAAACTACTATTTATGCGCATGGTGCAGTAAATTTAAAATAAGAGTTCAAGTTAATAGATTAGATGAAATTCATATCAGTTTTTTTTTTCATTTTAACCATTTTCAGATTTTAGTTTAATATTAAGATATTACGGTTTAATTTCAGACCTGATTGGTTCACCCAGACCGAACAAATAACGTCCGGTTTGAAGCCATTGAAACTACAAGAAAAAAATTATTTATTAAAGAAATTAAAGTTTGAAGACCATTACTAGGTCTAAAACAAACAAACTTCAAAGGAAAGTAAAATTGAATAGTCATATAGCTGAGTAGCTATAGTTATCTTCTTCAACCGAAGGAGGAGACTTGGAGTAAACAATGAGAAGCACAAAAGTACCAAACAGAATAGTGATAATAGCCATGAAGTTGACAAGGAACGCTTCTGATCCAAACTTGTCAAGCCCTGACTTTTCCAAGAAAGTAAGCTTTTCAAGAAACCCTAAAACCGAGTTTCCAACTGCAAGAACATAGACAAAGACACCGAGGAAAACGTGCCACGGAAGTAAGTCCCTTCTGAGAGCTGATGATCCTCCTGGGAAGAAGTAGACAATAAAGCTATACAGCCACTGCAAAGTTTTTTCAAAAAAAAACTTCAGTACTTGGATTCAAAAGATTGTTCTTTTCAAAAAGTTTCTTTCATTATTTTACCTGGAGAGCGTAAAGGACAATGACACCAATACCAACCCAAGAATGGATGGTATAGAGATTTGGGATGTGTTTCTCGTTATGGTGCTTGAAAGCAGCATAGATTCCCAAGATTCCAAGAATAATGGCGATTGCGTGGAGAACAAGGTGGATCAATTTGTTCACACGTTTCTCAAATGGAAGCGATTTGTAACTTATAGTTGCTGATATTTTTTGAAAATAAAAACAAAAGTAAGAATATATCATCTTTTTGTTCTTGTTTTTTCTTATAATTCCTTATTGTTTTGTTACCTTCTCCTCCCAGAATTACTAAGCCGGTGAGAGTCAAAACAGGATGAAGCTAGATAAAGATCATTAAAAACAAAAAATTATAAATAATGAAAATGATTTAATATTTGAGCATCACAATTAAAACATAAATGTTATTTTATTGTCAGATGGAAACAAAATCACGACTTTGAGAAATCAATCAACGAGAGAAAGAGATAGAGAAGAGTTTACATTGAAGATGAGGGTCTTGCTGGTAGATTCCCACGCAAATCCACCTCTGTAACATATTGACCAAACAAACACCATCACCGAGGCGACCACGGCGAGCGCGTGTACCGCAAACGCCACCATCCTGGCGTTTATTACGACAGACATGTTTGGTCTTGTTTACAATCTTCTTGGATGTCCGAGAAATGATAGAAGAACATGAAATCTTCTTGACAGTCTTTAAAGACTTTTTTGGTTTTTATCCACTTTGTTGTATTGGACTTGGGCTAACAGTAACACGCACATGCTACTCCCCGTTAATTAACTTATTTTTTATTCAATTGTGTGTATTTATGACCCTTAGATGAAAATATGATAGATTTTAGACCGTTGGATCTGTTATCTACTAACCCCCGCACGTTGTTGCGCAAACCAGTCAACGATTGAAGAATTTACGTAACATGCCATTGATTCGGTTTACACTTTTTTCTTTTTCTTTTTTAATTCTGTTTACACTTTACAGGCTCAAATTTAACCTATTCGAGATCAGCCCAGTAAATAACTTTTGGAACGCAATGCTGCTGGGATTGACTGCAGCAAGTTTCTCTGGTCATCAAGTTTATTCCCCCCCCCCCCCCCCCCCCACACACAAAACCCCCCCAAGAGCCATGAGCTTAACATCCACTGTAATGAACGGTCTAATCATTTGAGCATTACTGTGCCAATGAATGTAGCTTTCTTATGTAAAAGAAAGATTTTTGGTGAAGTTACAGTGGGACTGGGAACTGTCTGAAGGAGAAACTTTTACAATGTTTCCCAGTGAAGCCTAAAAAAGCTAAATGGGCCAAAGAAGATATGACCATTTCGTAAATTAGAAACAGAGGAAATAAATTCATTTGACAAGAGAGAAACACAACCTGAGTTGGGTATCTTCTTAAATAAGAGGTTCGACTCGCAAGTCACACTACACATTTATTAATTCCTGGACAACAAAACAAACAAAACAAAACCAAACATCCATAGTTAAAAGAACCCACCAGTTCCTGAACAACAAAACAGACCTAAGATCCACACTCCAAAACGACCGACTATTAGATCATTTTCAAGTTTCAACATCAGTCTTAGCGCAAGATTGATGTAGATTTCAGGCAACGAGCATTATTAAAGAAAAAGCTCAAGAAAGCTCTCTCTTCTGGTCTTCCCATGCACCCTGAATACTCGAAAGTTTCAAGAGTCTTCAACAAACAGTTTGGAGTCACGCTCCATTCATTGTCCCAGCTACTCCGTTCGTACTCGTCAAAGCGTTGATACCGAGACTAGAAGAGAAAGAGAGTTAAAGATTACACCATACAAAGAGTCTAAGGAAAAATAAACTTACAGCGCGGTGGAGATTGAGGACTCGGAGTTTAGGAGAATCTTTGAGCAAGCGGAAAAGTAACTTTGACCAGTCGTCATTGCATATACTTAGCTTCAGGCGTTTGAGCTGACTGAAGACAATACAAGAACAGTACATAGACTGCACACAAGACATGATAAAAAGTTATACTAATAACAAAGAATTCATTCATTCTCAAGAAAGCGAATATATTAGAAACAGATTATTACCTCTTCTTCATTGTTGAACAATACTTTAATCGAAAGACGTTTGACAGATGTGACTGATTCGAGAAACTCTTGGAGACCATACTTAACAGCGATATCTGCCTCTTCCAGTTTCGGCATATCCTTAATCAAATAGGAGAAACCGTCTCTGTCTCTGTAATCCTCAACTTTGAAATACATCAACGAAGGCGTATCTATCACATACCCATCATAAGAACAACATCCACCGTCTATCTGCAACGATAGCCTCTGCAAGGACGGGACAGCAACTACTAACCCTTTCGCGTTGTCATCTGCTGTATCCCTTTCAATAACCAGATCTTCCAGAACGGGGCAGTTGGATAGAAGCATCCGGAGAGAAGCTTCATCTAAGTATGTCACACATGACAGTTGCAAGGTTGTCAAGGAAGGGAGACAAACTGTTGGAGGAACATCTACGAGAATCTTGTTTCCTTCGAGTTTCAAAGTCACGAGGGTTTTGGAGGTGTACAAGCTACTCGGCAATGCACTATCAGGCTTGTCGTCGGAAAGGGAGGTGATACTCAGCACTCGCACGCAGTGAGAGACTGCAATGCTAACCCATTGTTTGATATCTTCGGGTTGAAGTGATCCGAGACAGAACTTGAGGCGCAGGCTTTCTATGATGGGAGCTCTGTGTGATATGAGATTCTTGTGAACAGACACACGATACATATCTTTAATGTCAGTATTAATGTCTTCGAAATCATCGTATTCGAGGGTAGGCACCCACATCCAAAGACATTCCCATCGCTTAGACAGAACAGTAGTGGATACAGCCACTTTTGTCGGAACAAAGGATAGTATCTTAACCAGCAAGTCATCAGACAGTCCACTGATTTTGTCCATACCTTACAAGGCACTTTTTTCGAACCTAGAAAACAACAACACATCTGTCTGAAACAACCTAACGAGAGATGAATAAAACACAGCCACAAAGACAAAACCTTACCTGTAATGTTGAAAGCTGGAGCAGCACAAAACCCGAGAAAGGCTCGATTTTCACTCAGGAGACGTTATCAGATGGATACAATCAGAGTTGGTCGAAGGATAAAGAAAGCACTTTACGACGATGTAAACCCATTTCGCTTCTTAATAGAGACAATGTCCGAGCAAAGAATTGAGAGGGGTTAGAATCAGAAGAAAGCTTTGTTCTCGCCGTTGATAAACAGACTACAGTCACCACCACCACCACCACTCTCACCTCATCGATCTGTTCCGATTCTAACTAATTGGGCTAGCGTGTACTTTATAATTTTTAGTGGGCTTGGGCCTGGGCATTTTAATAGATTTATAAGTGCCGTTTTAACTCGTAAGTAAGATTTACTGCGCCATAAATCAACTTACATAATAAATACTGACTGCAGTCAGACTAAGGGTAAACGTAACTTTTACGGTTGGTAGCGGTTGTTAGACCGCTTCAAATCATTCTAAACCTTATAAATTCAAAAGTTTGTTGCAGTTAGCGTTTGTAGTTGCAGACTGTTGCGGGCAGTTGCGAGAGGATAAATTTTGTTTTTTAAACAATATAAATATAAAAACAAAAATATTGGATAAATTTTTTAATATATGTATATTATTATTTTTTATTTAAAAATAATAAATTATATTAAATTCTATTTGAATGTGATATATTGTTATTTTATTTTTATTCTTTTTTAAATGTAAACATTCTACTAAAAATTTCATATGAAAACATTGGTGAAGAGCATTTGGATAATCTAAAGTTATTAAAAGATTTTCTAAAATTTGTTGATTGTATAATAAAGAGCTTATGCTTATGATTTCCCAATCAAACCCTAGACCTAGTAATGTTGATAAAAAAAACTAATTTAAGTTAGGCCTAATCATTTTAGGCCTTAATATAAATAATTTAAGTTCTGCTATTAAAGCTAGAATTCTAGATAAATTTTGATGTAGGCTATATTTAAGCAAATCTACCAGTTATATCAATATCAATTTACTTATATCATGTGATTGTATAACTATTTAGATAAAAGGGAATATAAGCAGATTAATTAGAATATTTTAGTAATTATTTTGGATTATATGAGCAATTTTCTCTAAAAGTTAAAATTGCTTTTGCATTATTTGACATTTTGTCACAAAAGCTTAACAACCAAAGGGCCCAATGAAGATATGTCTTATCTCCATAGATAAAGTTATAAGCTTTAATTCATTTTTGTATTATTTATTACTAATGGGCAATGGTACCGACTAAACTATGCTCTGGACCTAATTGAAGAAATTAAGGACCTGGTAGACAAAAAAAAAACTTGTTGACTATACCAAATATTAAGAAATAAGGTTGCCTAAAGACGAAATAAAAAATAAAAAATTTAGGAGACAGAGAAAATGAGTGCATTTAAGAAAGGGACAGTGTGTTGTTGCACATGTTCTCATGTGCTTCCAAAACTTGCGTCATTTTTATATACGTCTAATCCAGCCTCTAATTATTTTCTAATTACAAAAATCAAAATCATTAGTTCTCACCTCATGTGTTTTTTTTTTTTTTTTTTCGTAAAAGATTAGTTATCATGTGTTGGTTCTATTTATAATATCAGGTTTCCTTCTTTAACAGTATGTGGTTTAATCAAACTAATGATTTTCGATTTCAAGAATAATCGGATTTTATATGGTTTAATCAAACTTATTTGAATCATTACGAGAACAAGCCAAATATCTCTAAATTTTTTGTATAATTAGTAAAGATTGTATGAAAATCCTGATGCAAAGGAATGAATGGCTGCGTATGCAAAAATACAGTAAAAATTCTATATATTAATAATAATAGAACTATGATAGTTTATTAATGTATAAAATTATTAATTCATTTTTTTTAGATTTATAGTTTCAAATATTTTTACCTAAAATGACAAAAGTATTTTATTTCACAATATTGTATATATTATTTTAAATTCATAGATTTGAATTTATTTTATTTTAATCAAATTATTTGATATATTTGATATATGTTATGTATGATACAACACAAATACCTTTTTATATGTAATCATATAATCAACACACAAATATTGGAATTAAGTAAAATTATAGATGATATTTTATTTTCAATTAAAATAAAAATAAATGTTTTCTTTATGTTTATATAAAATTATATATAATAATTATTAATTTGTGGTTTTTTAATTTTTTTTATTTTTTTTTTAATTTGTGGTTTTAATAAAACTATATATTTAACTAAAAGTTTTTAAAATATTATGATATTATCAAATTATGTCATATTTTAAAATTATGTTATATTTTATATTGTCCGATTTTAAATCAGAAAAAATTATTAATCTATAATATTCATTAATTTATCAAATATTAATTTATAGAATTTTTAATGTATTTATTAAATAACTGTACTCCACTAAACGCAACATACATATATTCTATAGTGTGGACAGCTGTATGTATATAACATAATGCATGATGGATCATGACGAGGATGTGGCATGCAGATAAAGGTGTTGCTGTTCTTTCTCTGGTGCCACCTAGTATCAATAATGTCGCAATGTGCAATAAATACATTATTATCCGTTACTGTATAATAAAAACAAATTTTACACAATTTACTCAACTCACAATTTCACATTTCAGAAGCCATCACCCTTGTGTCTTATGATTAGAGTAAGACACAAACTTTCTCTTTTTGTATAAATGATTTATGTCCTGGGATTATGTTCTTTCTGGCTCTAAATAAAATGACAAAATTTTACTATACAGAAAATATATGAAATGATTTAGTATAGATGTCAACTATAAAAACTTATAAAATTTTTCTTAACTTCTTAAAAAGAAGAATCGACTATTATTAATTTTCAACTAAAATTCATAACAAAAATCATGTGGCCCCAATACAAACACAAATGCTTACTACATCTTATCCATAATAAACTCATGCAAACTACCATGTGCAAGGATTTGGTTCAACTTTAACAAGAACCGTCATGCAACGGTACATGAACTTGCCCAACGGATCAATACACTCCTTCATAACTCTAACTTACATGCTTGTAAAATAATTCACGAGAAACAATAACCTAGAAAAGATGGTCGATGATCTATACAAGATCTTTCAGCATCAAGTTGAACTTCTGCTTAGAGACAGAACAATTTAACTAGAAAAACGTATCCATCTCTTAATATAACACCACAACAACTATCTCTTCCTTCAAAAAAGCATGCTATCCAATGATGATATATAGAAGGAGCTAACCAAGTATCAATGTAGAGCCATGGAATAAGTACTGTCCCGAGCATGACACAAGTAAAATAAGAGGAGGATTCAACATACAAATCCAAACGTTCTTAAAAGCACGAATCCTGATCCACAAAACTTGAAAAAAAAACGATAAGGATGACAAACAATATCATAAACCAGTTAAAGAAGCAAGAGAAAATAATCATGGGAGATACCACAAATGATCCATAGACAAAGCCGAAGGAATGGCAGTATTGACATGGCTATACATCTCCAGTATCTCCATCCTAAAATCAAAATTGCTCAATGTTCCGAGAAAATGGGATCCAAATCAAGTGGCTTCAAAAGATGAAAGCTTAGAGTATTTTTTAAACAAACCGATGGTGCAAATTCTTTCTCATAATTTTATGCTCATAAGAAAGAAGACAATACGCTTATAAAGCATACGATAAATATATCATCTGTTTTGACCATGCTCCCTCAAAATGACTTAAGAGATCATAGTCTCTCCTAGAACTTTTAACGAGACATCTCCTACTATATTTATTTATGGTCTAGATCAGGGTAATCTAGAAAACCTCTAAGAAGCGACAGTCTACTCACTCTATCCATGCACCTGCTGTGAAGATATTATTATGGTCGGTCGTAAGACACAAGTTATCTTTAAACTTCATTCACGAAATCGAGAGATAAAAGACACACTATTGAAGATAGTTGATTCAGAAGCAATTTTTCATATTTAGAGCAAAATGCCAACCTTTCTCTCTTCTACTTAAACGACATTCGGTCATCGGGTTATATTATCTTCCTACCTCCCGATAAAATGGAAAACTTCTAATAAAAACGAGATCTTTCCATATTTCTGAATATGAAAAGATCTAACATAAATTCTGAATAAAATTACCTATAAAAGAGACTCATAGACTTAGAAGAGATGATAGAATATTATTTACTTTCGACTACAAAAACAAGTAACTATAACTTGGGTTTCATGACCAATACGTTGTATTCATGCTCTATTGATCAATAAACACTATTTGATCTATTTTTTTTGTTTTATTACATTATTTCATGTTTTTGAAGTACCACGAAAAACTATGTTTTATTTTATCATAGCCTATCTTTAAAATTATAATTAAGATAATTTAATTAATAATAAAATAATTGGTTTTAATAGTTAAAATTAATCTATAGTAATAAAGTATTTCATTTTAAAATATTAAATATTTTCCAAAATATTTTACATTTTAAAACAAAAATTATAGATTCTTTTTATATAAGATTTAAACTCTCCACCTAATAACATTTACTACAGACTAAAGATTTTCGAAGTCACGCAAGAAATTAAAGAGACGTTGGGGTGTCTACTAAAAAAAAGGTTGGGATGTCTATTAAAAATTAGAGAATTTGTACTCCCTACACACCACTTTTCCCCTATTTGCACTCCATACCCTATATCCCTCCAATTTTCTTCCCCCCAACATTACCATTTTCCCCCCATTCAATGATATCCCACCTTTGTTAGTATATTTAGCTAATTTACTCTAAAAATTAAGGACACATAGAAAAACACCTACATTACATATGCCTTACTGCATTAAAAAGAAAAGCACTTTTCACTCAACATTAAACTAATTAAAGTTAATCAACCCATAAAAAAAGCAGGTAAGAAAAAAAAAAGCTTTAGATGGAATCTACTTATATCTCACTTATTAAGTTTCACATTGAAAAGTGTAGCAATCAACCTTTATATTCTACAAGTAAAGTGGTCACAGACTGTAAAACCAGTTTTTGTGTTTTGTTTTCTTCCTCTCTACATTCTTCCAAAACTGATAACAGATCAGAAAACATCTTTCCTTGTTTATTTTTTTTTATATATGAATCTTGGGTGAAGGTTTTTGTAAAGTTTTGGTCTTTTCGAGAGAAACAATGTTTAAGTCATGGAGGAACGACAAGAACAAGATCAAAGCTGTGTTCAAGCTTCAGTTTCAGGCAACTCAGGTCTGTGTTTGTTTTGTCTCTCTTTAAATCCCCAAACCCAATAATCAGATAATGGGTGTTGAGTTGACTAGATCTATCAAAGTTTCAAGATTTGTGAAAAATAAAAAAATGTAACCTTAAATGTGAAGGTACCAAAGCTGAAGAAAGCAGCTTTGATGATCTCATTGGTACCTGATGATGTTGGGAAGCCAACCTTTAAGCTGGAGAAAGCTGAGGTTAAGGAAGGGATCTGTTCATGGGAGAATCCAATCTATGTCTCAGTGAAGCTTCTTAAAGAACCCAAATCTGGGATTGTTCGTGAGAAGATTTACCATTTCGTTGTTGCAACAGTGAGTGAATTCAACAACAAAAATGTCTTTTCGAGTTCTTGTTGAAAAAAAAAACAAGAGAAGACTTTTTTTGAGCTTTTGTTTTCTCTCTATTTTTCCAAAAATGGTTTTCAGGGTTCTTCCAAATCTGGATTTTTGGGAGAAGCTTCGATTGATTTTGCAGATTTTCTTACGGAAGCAGAGCCGTTGACTGTCTCCTTACCTCTTAAATTTGCCAACTCTGGTGCTGTCTTGAATGTAATCTCCTCTTCTCTTCTCTTTTTAAAAGTATTGAGAAGGTTCAAAGATTATATAGTAAAAATGTGTGTGTGTGTTGGTGTTGGTGGGTGCAGATAACAATTGAGAAGATCCAAGGTGCAAATGATCCCAGGTAAAATAATTTCTTTGTATATCAGTTTACCTGTTAAGAGATTCTTGACTGACTTGCAAACAACTTCTTGCAGACTTATTGAGGAAAACAAAGACCAAACACTCTCCAATGAGAATAGCTTCAGAAGTCTACCTAGCAATGATGACTTGGAGGGGTATAACCAAGATGTAAGGGTTCTTCTTGGATAGTTTATAAAACTTTCTCAAAGTCCTTTTGAATTGAATGTTTGAATTTCTTTTGCAGGAAAGGAGCTTGAATGTAAACACGGCTAAGAATGCAAGTTCCTTTGACTCCATTGGTGAATCAGGGTGGATGGATGGCTCTGACGGGAACGCACGCTTGCCTCAACGGCACAACTCAGTTCCCGCAACCAAGAACGGACACAGGAGGTCGAACACAGACTGGTCAGCTAGCTCAACATCAGACGAAAGCTACGTCGAGTCAAGAAACAGCCCCGAGAACAGTTTCCAAAGAGGATTGTCCCTTGGCACTGACTCAACCGACCCTGTGGAGAAGCTGAAGATGGAGCTGGAAGCTTTGAGGAGGCAGTCGGAGTTATCAGAGCTGGAGAAGCAGTCTTTGAGGAAACAGGCGGTTAAGGAGAGCAAACGGATTCAAGAACTGTCCAAGGAAGTTGGTCATCTCAAGGAAGAAAGAGACGAAGCTCTGGAG
Organism: Brassica napus; assembly: GCF_020379485.1. Taxonomy (NCBI): domain Eukaryota; kingdom Viridiplantae; phylum Streptophyta; class Magnoliopsida; order Brassicales; family Brassicaceae; genus Brassica; species Brassica napus. The sequence goes on along the minus strand of NC_063435.1, from coordinate 6,947,485 downwards.
GAATGCGAGAAGCTCAGGGTGGAGAAGAGTAGAGACGAAGCTGACGCTGAAAGCAGAATGAGATGCGTCAGCGAGGACTCGAGTAATATGATCGAGGAGATTAGAGATGAGCTGAGCTGTGAGAGGGATTTGACTAGTAACCTTAAGTTGCAGCTGCAGAGGACGCAGGAGTCTAACTCTAATTTGATTCTCGCTGTGAGAGATCTCAATGAGTTGTTGGAAGAGAAAAAGAATGAGATATCTTCTCTAGAAGACAAGGACGGTGAAGAGATGGATAAGCTGAAGCAACGGATGGAAGAGTTAGATTGGGAGGTGGAGTCTTACAAGAGAAAGAACGAAGAGCAGGAGATTCTTTTGGATGATCTGACTCGAGAGTATGAGTCTTTAAAGGAGGAAAAGCACAAGCATGTAGAAGTCTCTGATTCCAAGGATGTTATAGAAGAATTGGAGTCTCAGATAGAGATATTGGAAGGGAAACTGAAGCAGCAATCGCTGGAGTACACTGAATGTTTGATTACAGTTAATGAGCTCGAGAGTCAAGTGAAGGAGTTGAAGAAGGAAGTTGAGGATCAAGCACGAGCGTTCGATGAAGATATGGAGACAATGATGAGGGAGAAAACGGAGCAAGAGCAAAGAGCCATCAAGGCAGAGGAGAATCTGAGGAAGACAAGGTGGAAAAACGCAATAGCTGCGGAGCGGCTTCAAGAGAAATGCAAGAGGCTTTCTCTAGAAATGGAGTCGAAGCTGAGCGAGCACGAGAGCCTGACAGCGAAGACTTTGGCTGAGGCCAACGAGCTTCGTGTCCAGAACAAGAATCTAGAGGAGATGCGAGAGAAAGAACAAAGAGAGATGACACAAGAGAGAGAGGTGAAGAAGAGCGTGGAAGAGAAGAACGAGGCTTTGTCGATGAAAGTCCAGATGCTTGAAGGCGAGGTCCTGAAGCTCACTAAGATGAGAGAAGAATCGAGTGCAGCGGCTAGTGAAACGGAGAAGATGATACAAGAGTGGAGGAGAGAAAGAGATGAGTTTGAGAGGAAGTTTGCTTTGGCTAAAGAGGAAGCCAAGACAGTTCAGAGAGAGTTGATTGTCAGTAAGACTTCAAACGATGAGAAAGAGACCAGGCTTGGGAATCTGAAGAGAGAAGTAGAAGGTCTTAGCCTGCAGTACAGTGAATTACAGAACAGCTTTGTTCAAGAAAAAATGGAGAATGAAGAACTGAGGAAGCAAGTATCAACCTTGAAAGTAGATATCCGGAGAAAAGAAGAGGAGATGACTAAGATCCTAGATGCAAGGTATGTAGATATAACAACACTTTAAGTAAATCTTTCTGTGTTGAGATTCTAATATGACAGACAATTTTAACAGGATGGAAGCAAGGGCACAGGAAAATGGGCAGAAAGAGGAGAATCTAGCGAAGCTATCAGACGAATTGGCTTATTGTAAGAACAAAAACAGTTCGATGGAGAGAGAGTTGAAAGAGATGGAAGAGAGGTATTCAGAGATAAGCTTGAGATTTGCAGAGGTTGAAGGAGAAAGACAACAACTTGTGATGGCTGTCAGAAACCTCAAGAACGGTAAGAAGTTTTAGTATTTTGTAATGCTAATACAATTTGTTTGTAACATCATAGACCAAGCGGAGGCGAACTACCCATTCTGTCATCAAATGCGGTACTGGGTGTTGGGCCTTGTCCCCAGCCCAGGTAAAGCCCTCCCGGGTGAAGTGGACCGCTGCCTAACCGGGCCCAGGGGAATGACCCACGTAAGTGGGGAACCCCTGGATTATCAAAAAAAAAAAAAAAAAAAACATCATAGACCAAGAAGAATAACTATATGAAGTTGTGTTGTTAATAGAATTCGTTTCTCTCATAAAACATTTACTTTCAACTTTGTCAAGAAAATCAGTGGGTTATTTTTTCTGAAATGCATTTTGTCTCTACTAAAAGATTAATATAACCCCAATTATCAAAAGTTATATGAGCTATGTCCTGCGTATAAGAATTACCTCAATGTCTCAAAGCTTATGGTTCCTTTTTTTTGGGGCAACATGCTTTTAGTTTTAAAAAAAAGAGACTCCACAATATGGTCCATTAATTATGATCTTCAAGAAAGTGAATGAAGAATGTGTATGGTTTGTGTTTGCTTCTCTACTTGTCCATACCAGTTTTGTTCGGCTTCCAGATCCATTAACTGCGTAAGATAGAAACTGCAAAAAGAAAAATGGTGTTAATGTAAAGCCTATTTTGCTCGCTAGGTGTCCATGGCCTAAGGAACTCTATTATGGAAGGGCTCTTCCTCTTGATATTAAACTCTAGTCACTACACCAATCCGTAGTGAGGATATCATCCTTTATATCATAATCCTTAGGCCTACAAGCTCCTCAGAGTTGATAACTATAGAAGTCCCTGCATTCATGTATGGGGTTCAATCATGAATACTTCCCTCAAGTTTACTTCATCCACTTCAATATGAGAAAATCTGGCATCTTTGAACAATGGTAGATTCTTGGGAAGTACTCATCTTCTGTCATCAAAGTACAGTTCTCTATGAAGCAATGATATGAAATGAAATCAACAGAAAAAATATTTTTGTTGGATGTTACTAGAGTAGAGTTCCTAGGATTACTAGATGTTTCGCGTAGAAATAATTTTCTTTTAAAAAATAATTAGATTTTGGACCCGAGCGCCCGCGCGGATGTATCTTCAAAATGATTATATGTTAAGCATTCATGTTACTTGTTCATAGTTTATAGAGTTTTGGGATTGGTGTATTTTGTTCAGTTTGTTCAGTATCCATTTTTAAACTATGGGGATGTATTTTTTTTGGTACAAATTTTCATTTTACTTGGTAACGTGAATATTAAAGTGTAAAATATTTGAGTATTAAGTTTATATTGTGTGGGTTTATTAAATTATACTAAAATTTTATGATTTAAAGTATATTTTAAAGTTATAATTATATATAGTTTTTAAACAGTCATAATAAAAACTAATGAAAAGATAAAAAAATATACTATTCGATTTTTTTCAAAATTTCTTAGTTTTTTTTTTTTAAATTTAAAGTAATTACGCGAATATAGGTCATTAATGGTTAGATATTATATGTGATTTGTAAGATTAGAAGCAAAATAAGAGTATGACTCGTTTTCCCGCTACCACCCGCAAACACAACTTTTGCGGTTGGTAGTGGTTGTTGACGTTTTACAACAATAATTCAAATCGCTCTAAACCGCTTCAAACCGCTCTAAACCTCATAAATTCAAAAGCTGGTTCCAGTTAGCTTTGCGGTTGCGGGAGGATAATTTTTTTTCAAACAATATAAATACAAAAAATAAAAATATTGAATAAAAATTTTAAATTGGAATTATAAAAAATACTAAAATATATCTATTATATTTTAATATTATAAATTTTAATTTTTTTAAATAATTTTTAATAATTTTTAAAAATTTAAAACTATAAATTTCTAAATATAATTTTTATATTTATTATAATATTATGATTTTTGATATTTTTATAATTATATAAAATGTAAATATTGTTAATTTATTATTTAACAGCTGCTCATTGGTTGTTAATCAGTCATAAGTATTTCACAAACGCACCAATTTCTAACCGCAGATACAGTTGTACAAATTTTTTAAAACCGTTAGAAACCGCAACCGTTGCGTTTGGACCAGTCAGGCCCTAAGAATATTGTGGTATTTGATTGATATCAAAATGGTTATGGTGATTGCTTAGATATAGGAAAAGATTTTGGAAGATAATTTCAGTTAGGAAAATAATAAATGATAATTTTCAATTTTGAATTACATAATTTATAATACATATACTGGTTTTGATTCGGCAGACGAAAATTAAACCGATGGAATTCTATTGTTAAGCAAAGTTATTAATATGTATATAGGAATGTATCTATTGACTCATTTGATTCATTAGACAAAGATGAACGATCGATCGTAGACAAACAATACAATTTGATTTTGTTTAGTAATGTTATAAAATGATACGAAGGAAATTACGTATTATATTTAGATGGTATACAAATGTTCTGGTTTAGTAATGGTATTTTATTTTAAGGGTTTATTAAATAAACCAAACGATTGAGGGTTTAGTAAATCAACCAAACATCTGTGTTTTACTAATGGTATACAACGATATTTTTACTTTAGTAGCAATTGTAATTAGATGGGCTTGTTATACTTTGGTTTAGTAACGGTTTTGTAATATCATGAATTAGTATTAGCAATAAATAAAATGGTTGTGTTTTAAGAACAGTGGCATAAGAATGTAATTTTTATGGAAAATTCAGGGTTAAATAAAATATGTACTTCTGTTTTAATAGATTAGATTTTATTTAAAGTACAATTTTGATTTTAATTCTTATTTCTTCAAAATAATGTTTTTAACTTTTAAATAACTACAAATTAATCATTTAGTTTAGTTAAATAAATCTAATTTTGATTTTTCTGATATATTTATGTACTACATTTTACTTTTATATTACAAATTCAATAATTCTTATCCTTTATATAGTGATATATAAATTATTTTATAACATTTCAAAAATCTTATCAAAATGTAAATATCTATAATCAAAATTGTTCATGTTACAATAATCTTGATATCATATGAAAAATTGTAAATAAATATTACATTCTTTAAACTAATGACATATTTATTTTAAAAGAAATATGATATATTAAAAGATATTGTAAAACTAATTAAATTTTGGAGATGTAAAACAACTATATTTTACAAAAGGTTTTATTTACAGACAGAAATATTATAAAATGTAAAGTACCTGTTTTTTTTACAAATACAGAATGTATTTTGTCTTAAACATGAATTATAATACCATGTATAGACTAAATTTTAAGAAATCAGAAATATAAACAATGAATTAATAATCCCCTAGTTTAATCATATTTTAAATATAATAAAGAAATATATCTATATTTTTACAATTTTTGGATGACTTCTCATTAGAAACTTTGAAAATATATAAAATACCAATAAAACAAATGAGTATTTTTAGTTATTTTTTATATTTTTTTTAAACTAATAATAATTCACATATAAGATTTAATTATTATTTTTTTTGAGAAGAGAGATTCAATGTTAGGCGACTAAGTTTCAGAATGTTAAGTTCCAATGGACAAGAAGAAGTGCAAACAAAATTGCAGATATGCTAGCAAAAGGAATTGAAGATGGCGTTGAATTTTTATTTCATTATTATGTATCGCAGTACATTACTCCATGACGATCACTTACATTCAAGTTAAAATCAATAAATTGACGTTATAAAAAGAAGATTTAAATTCTTTTGTTTATATTTTTATAATTATAGTAATGATTATATACTTATTATCTTATATTTAAATTTCTATAATTGTATTTTATCGTAATTTGTTTTAAGAAGTCATAATTTGGTACAGTCCATGCCATATTTAGAAGTAAGTGATCATGTTATCATTTTTTTCATTTAAAAAAATGATTGTAAAGATAACACCTAAAAGATCAATTGATAAATATTGTTGAGAGGATAATATCCGACTCCATGAAACTGTTTAGTTAAAATACCAGAAGAACATGCTAAACTAGTTTCTTTTACAAAAAAAACATGCTAAACTAGTTCTACCATTATACAGCAAAAGCAAAACTAATGGTGCATGAGAACTTTAAACGATGTGTCGTTTTTCTATCTTCGAGAAAGCACGCAGTGAGATATGAAATAGTGCTGTACCAAAATTCGACCAAAACAATGTGCCGTTAAATATATTTTAAATACCACACAGTGCAAATGTAATTATGTAAACAAACCACATGATGGGCGGCCAATAAACGTGGACAGACCTTTTAATACAAGTTACGTCGACAGGCTTCTTTAGGTTTAGGATAATGATTTATTTGGCAACATAGCCACGTATAAAACAAAGCACTGAGACGTGGCAGGACCACACATACACATCGAACGTGTCCGTATCCTACAGAAGTAGAGAGTTACAAGCCAAAGGGAGATGGTTCGGCCACATGTCATCGCTCTTTCTCTTGTCTCTCTATTAAACCCTCCTCATGCTTCTTAGAGAAATGCCAAGAAGAAGAAAAACAATACACAGAAACAGAGAGAGTTTTGTTGTTTGATTCCCTTGAAAGAAAACACAGCGTTGGAAAATGGATATGCAGTCACAGATGACACGTTCTTATGATCATGATCAAGCTGAGGATCCAATCAGAGTTCACCATCCAGGTATATACATATGCGCAAGTAGATTTTTAATTTCAAAATTTCAAAATTTCAAAATTTCGAATTCATAACAGAACGAGAGAGAAACTTGAGTGTACTAGTCTTCATTCACTTTAAACTGAGCGTATATTAAGATAAACCAGAAACTAATGTTTACTAAACCAAGCTGATCATATATGTTTATTTGTCTAATATATTGTGGGGAACAGAGGATGAAGAGCATCAAGAGAAAGGAGCAACTAAAGTGTTGAAGAAAGTGAAAGAAAAAGCTAAGAAGATCAAGAACAGTCTTACCAAACATGGTCACGGTCATGAGCACGATCATGATGTCGAAATAGAAGACGACGAATATGACGAGCAAGACCCACAATTGCACGGATCGCCAAGTTTGTCCTTTGCCTGAAAAAGTAATAATATAACGGTTTATATTATGATAACATTAATGGCTTCTCTGTTTCATATCTATATGGCACAGTGCATATTCACGGCGGTGTAACGCGTCAACCTGAGTCACTGAGTCATCCCGGAGAAGCTAGTGTTCCGGCATCTGAGGAGATTGTTCCACCAGGGACAAAATCTTTTCCGGTCGTGTCTTCGGATTACACTAAACCCGTTGAACCTGAGCCATTACGAGAAACCTTGTATAGACACGAGGCAGCGTCTTATCCGGCAGATATTTCGGATAGGGATGAGTGGAGAGATACTCATCAGACACCAATGAAGACGCCTGCGTCTCTGTTATCCTCAACAGAGGATGTGACCAGGACGATCACTCCTGGTGCAGATGAAAATCTCGGTGGTCAAGGGAAAGTCGACGTCGAGAGGCCTAAAAAGTTGGAGGAAGATCCAGCTGGTCCAGGAGGAGGGTCGAGTTACCTTAGTGGTGTGTCTAATTATCAGTCCAAGGTTACTGATCCCACTCATGCAGGTAAGAACATTCAATGAGGTTTTATTTATTTATTTATTTTATTTTTTACTAAAACAAAGAGGTTTTATTTAGGAGCTTAGGATCGTGTCCGAATGGTTTATTTTATGAAACTTTACTCTTGTTGTGTAGGAGGTGGAGAAGCTGGAGTACCTGAGATTGTTGAGTCTCTCGGTAGGATGAAAGTGACAGATGAGAAACCAGGACGAGGATTTGAAAGTGACTTTCCGACAAGAAGCCATGAGTTTGGTCTGAAGAACGAGTCTGAAACAGGGAAAGATATTCCGGCAAGAAGTGATGATGTGAAAGTCGAGAGTGAGTTGGGAAGCGATTTACCTACGGGGACTCATGAGCAGTTCTCACCGGAACTCTCTCCTCCGAAAGAGAGACATGAAGAGACACACGAGGCAAAACAAAGTACCTACACAGAGAAGATAGGTTCAGCGACTTCGTTTGTAACCGATAAAGCTATAGCTGCGAAGAACGCCGTCGCCTCAAAGCTAGGTTACGCCGGAGAAAGCGGGAAGCACCAGAGCTCCGTTGGAGATGAGGCAACTCCTAGATCCGCCACGGGATACGGGCAGAAAGTGGCGGGAACTGTTGCTGATAAGTTGACACCGGTCTACGAAAAGGTTAAAGAGACGGGATCAACCGTGATGACGAAGTTGCCCCTCTCTGGAGGTGGTAGTGGAGCGGAGGAGAAGCAACAAGTGGAAGGCAAAGGTGTGTTGACGAGAGACTACTTGGCGGAGAAGCTGAGACCTGGAGAAGAGGACAAGGCGTTAGCGGAGGTGATTGCTGAGAAACTTCATCTTGGAGGAGGAGAGAAGAAGAAGACTATGAGCACAAAGGAAGTTGAAGTGACTGTGGAGAAGATCCTTGCTGACCAGACATTGGTGGAAAAAGAACATGGTGAAGCAGAGGAAGGGAAAGTAGGAGGAGGAGGAGGAGGAGGAGGAGGAGAAGGAATGGTGGGGAAGCTTAAAGGAGCTGTCACTTCTTGGCTCGGTGGTACAACGGAGGAAGTGAAGCCCAAGTCTTCTAATTATGTTGACCAGTCTTCACAGTCGCTTGGTTCCACCGTTGGTAAAAGTTCTTTTGTCTTTATTGTGTAATTGATTAACATTTTGGTGTATTTTACAACTCTTCTAATTTGTGGTTTTGCTAATGTTTTGTTGTAATGGTAGGGACTACGGGCTTTCCGGATTCTGGTGGAGCTCTGACCGGGCAGAGGGGACTTCAAGATTCTGGGAACTGAGATTTTGTTTTGCTTTTGAAATGTTTGTGTGGTTTCGCTGATACCTTTGTTTAGCCACTGTGTGTTCTTGCTGTAATCCTTGTTTGTGTAAAAAATGGAATAATATATGTGCTTCCTGTTAAGTTCACTTACCAGCTAGTGGCCCTAGAGCCGAGTGTATTAGAGCACCATTAAAGCTAAAATTGTTTAAGTGGGGGTGTTTAAAAAGCTTTTAAATTTTTTTTGTTTGAAAAAAACAAATTAAATGAATGACTAATTGCATACTAATACGTGTCCGTGGGGTCTGTGAACAGCTGTTGCTTGTGATGTGTAATTAATCACTTTTTTTAATTAAAAAAATACTAAAACATCTTTAAAGGCTTAAACACTTACGGTTAATAGTGCTCTTATAGCTCAAGTGCAAAATAATTGAGAGAGGGTAATAAGAGGGACTAAAATCTGAAATGGAGCAAATGGCCAAAAACAAGTCTCAGGCATCCAAAAAAAATTTACATGGACCAAGTAGAGAAAAATTACCATTTTGCCTTTAATGATGGCTTAAAATGAACCATTAGATCAAATCATCTGTTTTATAATATGAGCCGTTAGATCTTCGGAAGAAAAGAAATGAGATAATTACAATAATACCATTAATGAAATTCATCTTAGCCGTCGGATCTTTTTTCTGTGTTATAATCTGAACCGTCCGATCTTTCATTAAATCTCTCATTCTCTCGCCTGGGTCCCACCATAAATTTAACCATTCTTCTTCTTCTTCTTTTTCATTTCAACTTCAACCACCACAAAAATTCATTACATTCACCAACCAAAGCTCTCTTTTTCAACTCTTCATCCACAAACATTTACATATGTTTCTTAAGGTCTTTCTACAGCTTATGACACCGTAAAACAGCACTTGTGCGTCGTCCTTGGTTCTGAAATCGCTTGGTAAGTGTATACTCTCACCCTCTATTTTTCTCTCACTCTTCTATGTCTCTCTTTATTTTTCTAATGTTTTATGTTTCAGTTTAGTCACATAATATGTATGTTAACATTATGAGTCAGATTCTAAGGTTTAATATAATGTTGTTAAAGTATGAAAGATGATATTGTAGAATAAATCATTTTTGTGTATAGTACAACTGGTACAACTTTTGCCTTTGTATCAAACAATACATGTGATACTGGTATAATTGGTTCAACTATGTCTTATTTACCAAGTTAGTGATACTGATATATCTAGTACAACTATTCAGGTTCTAAAATTGATATATTCCATTGGATATTCTATATGGAAAAAAACAATTATCTGGCCAAATTGGTAAGTATTTAGATAAGTTTCTTTTTATTTGTGATAATTTTTTTTTTTTTGAAGTTTTTGCACCATCTCATAAGATTTGCCTGATCTACCTTATACTTTTAAGGTTTGTTAATTTCTTTGTCCACATAATTTTTGGAAAACATACATGGAATGTATTTTAACAAAATTGATAATTTCATTTTGTTGGGGAAAAGACATGTACACATAAAGAAGTGGTACAACTAAGGTAAGTTTAAGTTTTATGTGGTACAACTAGTTTTTTCGATTTCAGTGCCAAAGTACAACTATGTACAAACCGATACAACTCAAAAACTAGTACAACTGTGTACAAACCGGTACAACTCAAATACTAGTACAACTATGTTATTTCGTCTTGTATTGTGCATGAAGTTTTAATGTGTATCATATTTTAAACATTATGGTTGAACTACATGTTAATATGTTGCTTTAGTTGTATCAGTTCTACTAAAATAATCGGCGATGCATATAAATTACATCAATTCATTTAATAATTGATGTAAAAATATAAATTATTTGCATCAATTCATTTTACACAAAGTTAGTATCAATTTTAAGAAGTTATTCAAAAATATGTAACATTTACAACTGCTGATTTATATCATTTACTAATTAAATGTAATTTAAAAAGTTATTTTATTAAACTGATTTATTTTGGTAAATAATTCTTAATCAATATTTTTACTGATTATTTGTTGCAAATTTTTTTTCTTTCTAATATCTATTATATTATCTTGATAAACAAACTAAAATATTACAATTGTTGATAAGAATTGTATTAATACATCAAGATTAAAATGATTATTTGCAAAAAAAAAACACAAAAATCATATATCAAACCCAATCTTTTTCTTCTTTCCGATGACTCGCGTTTTTAGAGCAATGGCTGAAGAATTTTTTGGCTCCGCATCTAGCTTTTTTGCCTAGAGACCAAAAAAATGAAGATGATTTTTTTTTCGAATATCGTACAACTAGTATAACTAGTACAACTTATAAACATATCAATTCCAAATCAAATATTATTAAAAATATACTATTCATATATTTGACACATGCAGGCAGGAGAGATTAGACCAGTTAATTGTAAAGTTATACTAGTTATACACATTCTAATTATATTAGTTATACTAGTTATATTTGTTGTATTAGTTATTCACGTTCTAGTTGTACGAGTTATACTAGTTTCAGTTATACCAGTTATACTAGTTTCAGTTGTACTAGTAATACTCTGTGTTTTTCACTGTCGGAAATTTTATACATTTGATTACGCGTTTAAGCACACACCAATTAACCTAATGTGCCAACAATACCACAATCGAATGGTATGTCATTGTAGCATTTTAGGATCGAATCCACAAGGAACTAGTGACCTATAACACCAAGAATACACAAGCTTTCTTAATCTAAGCAAACAAGAAGATGGATGATTTGTAACAAGCTAAGATCCTAGAAATATAAACAAGGTGATCTCAAATCCAATCAAGAAATAAGTGCAAGAACTTTCAAATGCTAAGGATGGATTCATGGGTAAGGATAATTGATATAAGGTGATCAAGTTTCAATCTAAAGGTGTCAACTTTCAACCAATCTATCTACCTTAGGCCTAGACACAATCCTAAACAAACTCTATCCCTAGATGAATGTTCATTTACCTAGATAACTCAAGCATCAAATCCCTTTGGTTGAATGTTATCTAAGTAATCATTAATCTCAAGTCTACTAGCCATCTTAACACCTTTAACAACAAATCCCTTTGGTAAAGGATGTTAAAAGTTTAGGAGAGTTGGTTCAGGCATTTCATCAAACACCTTCCGGGTATGAAATGCCTAGAGCTCAGCTTTAGAGAGGTCAACTCTAGAGTTGCATTAAAAGCACTCTACTAGCAAGGAACAAGATGGATCTATACTAAAACACTTTAGATCTAGCTTAATCACCCTAATCTACCTTAACCCATGAATCCAAAATGTGTCTACTCAATAATCTCCATGAGAAACCTTAAACCCATATAAGGATCAAGGCTAATCATGTTAATGAGCAAGAGAAACACAATTATAAGATGAAGTACTTCCTTAAATTATAGAAAGATTCAAGCTTTTACAAGTTTAGACAAAGTCTTGAGAGAAAATGAGATAAAAATAAAGTTTCTAGGTCTAAAACTATATATAGGAGATCCAAACTCGTGATGGTTTAATTGAATTAAACCGGGTCAAACCGGAATAAACCGGTCAACAGCTCAAAATCTTGTCCGCGAGCGGCTTCTTTCTCCCGCTGCAGCAAGCCGCTACGGAGCTAGCTTTGTTCCGAGCGGTGTCACCAAGTCGCTGCAGGAAGTCGATACGAAACAGGGACATGGGTCTTTTCCCAGCGGGTTCATCATGCCGCTGTGCTTGCTCGAGCTCGGACTTTGTCTTCTTCGTCTCAAGCTTCTCCATGGCCGCTTCAACACTACCTCGTCATCAATCTGAGCTTCTCATGTCTTCAGCTCGAGCAGTTGTTTGCTTCGTGATCCATCACCGAGGTTCTCATCAATCGCCGTGACTGGTTCTCTTCACCGCCGAAGCCATCTCCACCGTTTTGCTCCACTACAGAGCCTCACGTTCAGGCCGTCTCAGCTCCTCCACCGTAATCATCAGCCACGACGAAGCTCCTGAACCAGACTCGTCACTTTGTTCCGCTTCGTTGCAATCCACTACGGGATCTCTGGCTCAAGTCGTCTCCTCTCCCGTGATCAGCCGGCCTCAGCCAAGTCGTCGTCACCGTCGGGACTGAGCCTCACCGTCGAGACTCCTCATCGGAAAGCTCTCATGTATAAGTCGTCTCCTCCTCCCCGTGATCGGATCTCCAGGCCGTGGTATCCGCCTCCGCCGTCGTGATTCAGATCCGGAGAAAAGAAGTCGTGAGCTTCAATGGTGGATTTTGGAGTTATTGCAGATCTGGCCCCTCGTCTTTCGGCAGTTTATGAATTGACCCCAAAACTATCAAATGTGCAGAAAGGTCCCTCCGAGTCAACCCCAAAGCTTTTGATTGTGCAATCTAACCCAAGGGAATATTCTGAAACTGTAACCTTGGTCCCTGAACTTTGGATAACTTCATATTTGACCCCAGACTTCCATAATGTGCAGCTTAGCCCTTGAATTTTGCCCTAAACTTCCAAATGTGCATTCCAACCCCTATGATATGCAAATATTGATGCAAATGCAACATAAAGACCTAAATGCAACCTAGAATGAACATAATAAGCTAAAATATGGATCTAGAACTCATCAAAATCAAGATATATCAACTCCCCCAAACTAGACCTTTACTTGTCCACAAGTAAACTTTAAAAACAATCAAGAGGGAGATATTTAAAATTGGGAACTTATAACCAAAAGAAACACTTTCTAGCCTTCAATATGACATCCCAAAGAAAACATAGCAAATAGCATGAGCAACTCCCTTATTATACTCTAGCTTCTCTAGGCCTATCCATACTCTTATGCCTGTACTCAAGTTGCAATACTCATCAACTAACAAGTTCCTTAGCCAACTCTCACATTTATTAAAACACACACACACAAGGTGAATTCTTGCAAATGGGCACATGATCTCAATCATTTGGCTTGGTGAGTGAAAATGGTCTAATGTGAAGCGAGGGTTTTCAAATGCATCTTTTATGGTGACTAACACTCAAGAATAAGAGCAAGAACATTATGCAAAATTTATCTAAGAAAAGGAGCAATTCATGCATACAATGACTTGTTCTCATCATTCTACCCCTTTCCTAAATGATTTCAAGCTCTACCCTTCTTCTTTTCATCATCCCAAAACCCAAAGATACACTCACTTTCATCTTTCACCCAATGAACACATTCTCATTTTTTTATTTTAGCCAACTAGAGATTCTTTTTTTTTTATTCACTCAGCTCTTTTTTTTTCTTTTTCTTTTCATGTTTTTTTTTTCTTTTATTCTATTGGGGATTCTATTTATAAAAACAAGAGCTTTTTTTTTTTTATCTCTAGTGGCTTTCTTTCTTTTTGTCATTCTTTTTGGTTCATTTCTTTTCACTTTCACTCACATCCCAATCCAAAGATCAAAAGAATTTAAGCTCACAAACCCAACAACCATCCTAGAGGCTAGCCTAAATGAGGTCCTAATGCTAGCTAAAGATGAGAACAACTCATTGTCGCTCCTAATACTCTCAAAATTTTGCACATGACATGCTATCAATAAAAGGCCTCACTCAAGCAATTAATGTTGGTTTCAAAGAATGGTGAGGGTTAATGGGTATGGAAGTGCCATTTGGGTTAACAAAGATTGGTACAAAGAGAGAAAGATAACCCAAATGTGTATAATATCCATGATCAAGTATGCAAATGCCCATATGCAAGAGAGATTAAGTTCATTAAGCCCTAGTTCATTTGGAGTTGGTTTCAAGAACAATGCCAATCATCAAGCAAACAACATGTTTCAAGAAGAGTTTTCAAGGCTCGAAGCTTACAAGCTTTTTCAAGAGATGCTTAAGCTACTTGATATGTTTAGCTAGGATGTCAAATTGAGTTCTAGACATGTGTTCTTTACAAGGTTTCTCCCAATGCATGAATGCAATCTAAATGCTTCTAGACTCAATCCTAAAGATGCAAATGGATCAAGTGAAACTACATGAAGATTTTAAAAAAAAATCAAATTTTTATGAATTTTCTATGCAAATAAGTATTCACAATGCAATGCATGAGACTCATGGCAAGTAAACAAAACAGAAAATGATGTGAGATAGTAGACTCTCCCCCAAACTTACGTCACACAGTCCCTTGTGTGAGAGTGAGCTCAAAGAAGAGATCCAAGGGAAAGAAATAAACATGAAAAGTAAATATGTACAAGGTTGGAGTGACACTTACTTGGAGTTATTGGCTGAATTGGGTGGTAGAGGACCCTTGGCCTCGGGTTTGTTTCACCATGGACATGGACTGAAGGGGAGAAGGCAAGTGTCTAGAGTCACAATGCTTCACATCAGCCAAGGCAAGTAAGACTTGACCTGAAAAATCTCAACCATGCTTATTAAATAACCTAAAAAGAGAAGATAAAAAAAAAAAATATACAATGGATAAACATGGAATTTCCTCCCAAGTGAGCTTGTTTTAAGTCTCTAGCTTGACTTTGTGTGTTTGTTAATCATAGGTATCAAAAGGTTGAGCCAATGCACCTTTGGTCCTTCTCCTACAAGAACAAGGAACCAAGTATGCAAAGGAGCACACTACTATCCATAGAAAATAGACAGATTTTTCCTCAAAGAGCTTCACTAAAGATGTGACATGAATTATGAAATGCTCCTTGAGGTTCAGATGGTCATGAGAATCAAATGCATATGGTGGAAACACACAGTCAACTACAGGCTCAAACAAGGTTTTAACAAAGTAGTCAACTCTATCTCCATCAATCAAGTAATACACAATGCTCACATTCTCATGATAATTTTTGACAAGGGGGTTTTCTATCCTAAGCAAGAGCATATCCACATCAAGTTCATCCCCTAAATCAGCAAGTTCAAGAAGAGGTCTAGGTTCATTAAGCATCAAAAACTCATATTCAAGATCAATTGAAGCACAAAGATAGTTCTTGTCAAAACAAACTTCAATATGATCTCTAGCAAGCTTTTCTATTCTCAACTCATCTAGCTTCCTAGTTTCACATATTAGATCAAGACATTCATTTATGAGCACAAGAGAATCAAGATCATGGGCAATATTCTCACCACAAGGCAAGCAAAGTTCCTCAAGTTGAAGTTCTAGAGTGGAAATTCTTGTACCTTCCAGCTGGGATGGTGGAACCCAATACATTACCTCTTTAAGGTCATAAGCAACATTGAACTCATACTGTGTAACCTCCCTTCCTTCAAGCTCTGCTTGATCCGTAATAAGCTCCACCCGGATCCTTCGTGCTAGGGATGTCTTTGCTGACCCCGGGTACTTCTTCTGAAGCTCGTTTAACGTCACAAGCTGTGCTGGTGTGAGTATACTTGCATCAAAGGGTGGTGGCTCCACATACACATATGGCTCATCTTCGATGTGATCTTCCTCTTCTTGTGGCTTCTCAAAACAGCTTGAAGCCATCACTCAAGAACAAAAGCTAGAAGTAAAGGTTAGTAACTATACAAAAGAAAAACAAAGCAAGAAAATAAAGCTTAGTCTGAAGAAAGATTAAAATCCTAATGATAAATCTACTAGTTCCCCGACAACGGCGCCAAATTGATTACGCGTTTAAGCACACACCAATTAACCTAATGTGCCAACAATACCACAATCGAATGGTATGTCATTGTAGCATTTTAGGATCGAATCCACAAGGAACTAGTGACCTATAACACCAAGAATACACAAGCTTTCTTAATCTAAGCAAACAAGAAGATGGATGATTTGTAACAAGCTAAGATCCTAGAAATATAAACAAGGTGATCTCAAATCCAATCAAGAAATAAGTGCAAGAACTTTCAAATGCTAAGGATGGATTCATGGGTAAGGATAATTGATATAAGGTGATCAAGTTTCAATCTAAAGGTGTCAACTTTCAACCAATCTATCTACCTTAGGCCTAGACACAATCCTAAACAAACTCTATCCCTAGATGAATGTTCATTTACCTAGATAACTCAAGCATCAAATCCCTTTGGTTGAATGTTATCTAAGTAATCATTAATCTCAAGTCTACTAGCCATCTTAACACCTTTAACAACAAATCCCTTTGGTAAAGGATGTTAAAAGTTTAGGAGAGTTGGTTCAGGCATTTCATCAAACACCTTCCGGGTATGAAATGCCTAGAGCTCAGCTTTAGAGAGGTCAACTCTAGAGTTGCATTAAAAGCACTCTACTAGCAATGAACAAGATGGATCTATACTAAAACACTTTAGATCTAGCTTAATCACCCTAATCTACCTTAACCCATGAATCCAAAATGTGTCTACTCAATAATCTCCATGAGAAACCTTAAACCCATATAAGGATCAAGGCTAATCATGTTAATGAGCAAGAGAAACACAATTATAAGATGAAATACTTCCTTAAATTATAGAAAGATTCAAGCTTTTACAAGTTTAGACAAAGTCTTGAGAGAAAATGAGATAAAAATAAAGTTTCTAGGTCTAAAACTATATATAGGAGATCCAAACTCGTGATGGTTTAATTGAATTAAACCGGGTCAAACCGGAATAAACCGGTCAACAGCTCAAAATCTTGTCCGCGAGCGGCTTCTTTCTCCCGCTGCAGCAAGCCGCTACGGAGCTAGCTTTGTTCCGAGCGGTGTCACCAAGTCGCTGCAGGAAGTCGATACGAAACAGGGACATGGGTCTTTTCCCAGCGGGTTCATCATGCCGCTGTGCTTGCTCGAGCTCGGACTTTGTCTTCTTCGTCTCAAGCTTCTCCATGGCCGCTTCAACACTACCTCGTCATCAATCTGAGCTTCTCATGTCTTCAGCTCGAGCAGTTGTTTGCTTCGTGATCCATCACCGAGGTTCTCATCAATCGCCGTGACTGGTTCTCTTCACCGCCGAAGCCATCTCCACCGTTTTGCTCCACTACAGAGCCTCACGTTCAGGCCGTCTCAGCTCCTCCACCGTAATCATCAGCCACGACGAAGCTCCTGAACCAGACTCGTCACTTTGTTCCGCTTCGTTGCAATCCACTACGGGATCTCTGGCTCAAGTCGTCTCCTCTCCCGTGATCAGCCGGCCTCAGCCAAGTCGTCGTCACCGTCGGGACTGAGCCTCACCGTCGAGACTCCTCATCGGAAAGCTCTCATGTATAAGTCGTCTCCTCCTCCCCGTGATCGGATCTCCAGGCCGTGGTATCCGCCTCCGCCGTCGTGATTCAGATCCGGAGAAAAGAAGTCGTGAGCTTCAATGGTGGATTTTGGAGTTATTGCAGATCTGGCCCCTCGTCTTTCGGCAGTTTATGAATTGACCCCAAAACTATCAAATGTGCAGAAAGGTCCCTCCGAGTCAACCCCAAAGCTTTTGATTGTGCAATCTAACCCAAGGGAATATTCTGAAACTGTAACCTTGGTCCCTGAACTTTGGATAACTTCATATTTGACCCCAGACTTCCATAATGTGCAGCTTAGCCCTTGAATTTTGCCCTAAACTTCCAAATGTGCATTCCAACCCCTATGATATGCAAATATTGATGCAAATGCAACATAAAGACCTAAATGCAACCTAGAATGAACATAATAAGCTAAAATATGGATCTAGAACTCATCAAAATCAAGATATATCAACATTGAACACGAGATTCAATTTTATATAAGAGAAAATGGATTGAGAAAGATGGAGAATTGATCGATTCGGGATAATAATGAAATTTCATAAAGTTTGAAGAAATTTTTGATTTTGATTTGGATAATGAGATGAAGAAATTTTGATTAAAAAAAATTAAAATCTGGGTTCTTAACATTATGAGTCAGGATTGATTATGGAATAGATGAAATTGAGTAACAAAGGAGGAATCAAGTGGATGTTACATGATTTTAGTTTGATTTTGAAGAAATAGTAATGGAAGATGAAGATGAAAATCGTGAGAGGGATGATGTTTGAGAAAGAGAGTTTTTGGGGATTTAGGGATCCGAATTGAGTAGGATCGGGTTAGTGGGTTAGGATAATGAGTGGTTGGGTTAGTAAATAAGTAGAACTTTCTAGTCTTCATGGTCTTTTCTTCTTATTTTTGATTTAATTTTAATTCATTTTTAAAATAAAAAGACAAGAGGTCCATATGAGATTATTTTAACCCCTTGTGATTCATTACAGCATTTGTTCCATAAGAGTCGGTTACTTCGGTGTTCCAATCTTATGGTGATGTATGAATTTGGAAGATCGTAGCCAACAAAAAGAAAAAAAGTTAAGTAGGTTTATCAGAAGCAGTGACACTAGTTGATGATAGTTCTTACAGTATCAAACTACACAAATTGGCTTTTACATTCTTTTCTATGATTTTTTTTATCTATAGGGTTCTGTTGGAGTGGTTCAAGTAGTTCCTCATGTACCTCTGTTCATGTTGTCATGGATCGTGGGATAAAAAAGTTTGAATTTTTTTATCTATATATTTTACATAATTTTGCATTAGTGATATACATTTAATAGAAAATTTAAATGATGGTCCAAATAAAAATATCACTCATCAAAAAATCATGATTTTTATTTTATTAGAAAACAAATTTGAAAAAATTAAAATAGAAATAAATATTTATTTCTAACAAAATCTTTAAAAGTTATTAGTAAATTTATTTTTGAAATTAATTAATTTCATTTTATTTAAATTTTTGTTTATAAACCAAAACTATATTCAATTTTAATTTCTAATTATATTTTATGGTAATTTAAATTAAACTAACTAATTTTTGAAAGTAAATTTAAAAAGATTTTGTTACAACATTTTAAATATATTTATTTGTATTTCAAATAAAAAATAAAAATATTAAAAGATATAATAATGAACTTATGTAAAATATAATATTTTTTAGGAATGGTCCAAACTAAAAAAATCACACATGAAAAAATCATAACTTTTGTTTTAATATATTAGATACGACATCCTCCTAAATGTATTTTGTAAATTTACGAGACGTGGACCGACTTTATTGTCAGAACGAAGGAAAAGAGGACAATAGGCCATTGATAATGGGCCTTAACGTCGACATACTATTAATAGAAGTTTCGTTGACAAGCTCCTCTCACAGAGAAAAGATCCAGCCGACATAAAATATCATTATTTTCAATTTTGAGTGAGAGGACAATCTACCATTTTCCAAATTAATATCATGCCGACATCGAGAAAAAGGAAAAGAAAAAAGATCAAAAATATCGACATATACAATACAAGCATTCAAGTTAAGAGAGCAAAAGTCACAAACGTGGCAACACGGAAATGGACGCATCACGCGTCAGAGGTTAGTTCGTTCAGTCATAAGTTAACTCATCCTACTCTTCTCGGCGTCTCTATAAAATCCTCTTCTAGTTTTCTCATAGGAAAAACACAACACAATACACAGAAACAGAGTTTTGATTGGTTAGCTAGGAAAAGAGAGAAAACAAAAGCTTTGGAAAATGGATTTGCCACGTCCTTCTTCTGGTCAGGATCAAACAGAGGATCCGACCCAGATTCACCATCCAGGTATACAAACACTAGATTTCTAGTTTCAGAAACATTGGAGTTTTCATCTCCCTGATTGATTGTGATTCGAATACAGAGGAAGAAGAGCATCACGAGAGTCGAGCATCTAGAATGTTGGGGAAAGTAAAGGCAAAAGCTAAGAAGCTCAAGAACAGGCTTACTAATCATGGCACTGATGGCAACGAGCAAGACCACGATGTGGTGGATGAAGAAGAAGAAGATGATGAATCTGACGAGGCAGAGTCAGAGAAGCATGTCGCACCAGGTTTAAAATCTTTGTAACCTATCCCTTAAATATTACTACATGATCAACCGGTTATGTTGTTGTTACATCAACGTTTTTTTTAATTATCTCTGTAATAACGCACAGTAAATGAAGTTCCCAATGTGAGAGACTATAAAACGAGCCAACCTGAATCTTTGACTCATCCCGGAGAAACTAATGTTCCGGCGCCGGAGGAGATCATTCTTTCAGAGACGAAGGATTCAACTGATTACACCGGAATCATCCCCGAACCATCACGAGATGCTGCTTACGAACATGAGGCCCCGTCTTATCCTGTAAGAACATCAGATGTGACTCATCACGAGCCACTGAACACTCCCGTCTCGCTACTCTCTGAAACAGAGGACGTGACAACTCCCGGTGAAGATGGGTTGCTCGGTGGTCAACGAGAAGTCAACACCGATATGCCCAAAAGATTCGAGGACGATCTGAGTGGTGAATCTGATTATCAGTCTAAGATTCCGTATCACACCCAACAAGGTAACAAGTTTGACCTTGTTGAATGTGTAGAGGGTTTTATGAATCTGTAACCATTTGTTTGTTGTGGTTAGTTAATGTAGGGAGTGGGGAAGCTGGAGAAGTTGATCATAAGAAGTCAGGACTAGGAACTGAGCTGGCGTCCGAATCTGTAACCGTTTTTGGCGGGAAACCAGAAACTGGGCCGAGGGATGATTTTCCGGCGAAGGGACGTGAATTTGAACAGACGATCGGATCTGGAATCGGAGAAGATAACGGCGCTGGAAAAGAAGGAACTGAGCGGAGGGAAGATTTTTTGGGGAAAAGCTATGAGTTTGATCAGGAGATTGAATCTACATTCGGCAAAGATTCACCCACCAGGCTTCCCGGAGACGAAATTTTTCCGACAAGAAGTGATGATATGGAAGTCGAGATTGGGTCGGGAAGAGGCTTGCCGACAGAAACTGATGATGATCACTTCTCACCAGAATTTTCTGGTCCGAAAGAGAGAGATGATTTCGATTCGCAGGCTGAGCAGACAAGGTACGAGGCGGCAGAGGTAAAACCCACCACCTACTCAGAGATGATTGGTTCAAGTACAGGTTACTCCAGCGGGCAACACGAGAGTCCCGTGAGTGTCGAGACAGTTGCTGATAAGTTGACTACTGAGGACGAAAATGTCAAAGAAACTGCATCGCCTGTGACGGCGAAACTGCCTTTCTCTGGCGATGGGAGTGAGGTGGATGAGACAGAACAAGGGGAAGACAAATTTGTGGCGAGTAGAGATCATCTGGAGGAGAAGCTGACACCTGAAGAAGAAGAAGACAAAGCGTTTTCTGATATGGTCGCCGAGAAACTTAATCTTGGAGAAGAGAAGCAGGCAAAGATAAAGGAGGAAGTAGCCGAGGAGAAGATCCCTTCCGACAAGTTACCGGAGGAGATAGAAGGAGGTGAGGCGGTTCAAGAGGAAGGGAAAGAAGGAGGAGGAATAGTGGGGACGATTAAAGGGGTGTACAACTATTGGCTCGGTGGTACGGAGGAGGTGAAGCCGAAATCTCCAAATTCAGTTGAAGAGTCATCACAACCACTTAGCCCCTCCGTTGGTAAAACTTACTCGTCCTTGACTACTTGTTGATGCTTTTGAATAAGGTTTTGGTGTGTTGATGTTCCTTGTGGCTTACTCAATGTTTTGGTGCACATGTAGGGACTAAAGGATTTTCGGATTCCGGTGAAAGCGGGTTGGGAGAGGCAGGCAGTACTGCCGGAGCTGTGGCAGCGCAGAAACAACTTTGAGAATCTGGGAACTGAGATTTGGGGTTTGCTAGTACTAAATGATGTTTGTGTTGGTGTCTTTGTGTTGTCACTTGATGTATTTTGATATGATGTAATCCTTATTTGTGTGTTAAGAGAATTAAATATAAGCTTGGAATAAGTTCTTCCTTACATGAGTATAGCATATGAATCTTTTATATGAACGTGAAAATGCGTAGTAAAATGGAAAAGCCAAATATTTTGCACAGCTTTGTACTGAGCATTTGCGAGAAACGACACAGTTCGAAACAATAATTAAAACGGCAAGTATATTGCGTCGTCTCACACCTCAGGAGAAGCTGCACTCTCTCTTGGTTTCTCCATATCCCAAGTATAACATAACCATCAAAATAAGCCTTTTAATAAGTTTTACCAAATGAATTACAAGGAAATCATGCATCCAAACCCCAATAAACTATTGGCAAAGCACTAAGCAAAGGGTACTGAACAGTACGTTAATCTGAGAGACATTCAAAATCCCACAGCCTAGTAAGTTATTGATAAAGTACTCAACAGAAATGAACAGTAAGTAGCCTAAGAGACCTTTAAGATCTGTGGAAGTTAAATATATACTTCAGTTTCATTATTGGCTGAAAAAAAAAATTTATACTGTTTCATCAAACTTTTTTTTATTTTGAAACACTCAAAATAAACCTGTAAAATTTATTAAAATCAGTTGAACCACTAGTGAATTGGCAAGAAATTTTATCAGACTAAGATTTTTAGAGAATATAGTTTTCCTCTGTGAGAGTAACTCCGACAGAGTTTGTGACATTAAAAGGCGGAGGAATATATAGCTCCATGTATCTCTTTCCATTGTCTCCGATTCTATTAAAATAGAACAAACAATTAAAGAGAAGGACGTGAAGACGATGAAACTTACAAGAAGGGTAAAACCACAGTATTGTGAAAACTTGTCAATATGATAAGAATTCATGCCCCCTCGTATATTGAAACCACTTGGAGCTAGTGCAGAACCTTGGGTGCTTAAAATCAAAGAAGAAGCTAGCTCTCCAAGCTTGGCAATGCTCCATCTACAACATTTTATCGCGAAAAAATTGACCGTCAACTCTTCTACAACAAAATTTGAGGTTAATTCTATCATCGGCTCCTGGATGACATATATAATCGAACTAATTGTTTTTAGCATTTTTACCTACGCTACCATATACCAGAAAGGGAGATAGATGTTACATCTTGAGAAGTTGAATTCACTTCCTCTTCACACCCATGCACAACAGCCACTAACTTTTGCATCATAAATAGCTTCTTCGTTCCTTGGTTAATTGAAGAATCATTTTAAAGTTTTGTCTCGACAGTCAGCTTATCATCACCAGCCACATTCTTCATTTCTCAAATTAGTTTGTGGTGTTAAAACATATAGGATCCACGAAACTGAGTTTAGGACTGCACAATGAGTCTTCTATGTCTTTAAAGACTCCACTTACAACTCTACATATCACACTGGATATCAATTTGACGGCCATAGCAATTAAAATTCAGGTTTGCCCCTTTGGATCATGTAAATGTCTCTAGTTTCTCCTCCTGTAAATCCAAAACCGAAACATCTTCAGTTATAATCTTCGACTAGGATAAGATCCGCGCCTTGCGCGGGATTAAGTTATTATTTTTATTATATTTTGAAAAATGAAACAATAGTTTAGCTTCATTTGGATTACGGGTGTTCAATCCGGATATCAGGTTGGTTTCGGTTCGGTTCGGTTTTTTTCGGTATTTGGTTAGTAAAATATAACTACTATTCTAAATCCATATTTACTTTGACTTTAGTCTTTCACATACTTTTGAAAGATTTCAACTGGACGACTAAATTGATCAGCCAATCTTGTTGCTTTAAATCATTAGTGTTTATATATATATATATATTTATATATATATTATTTAGTTTGAATATTTATTAAATAAAAATTCATATGCGTTATATTTTATGATCATTTGTAATTTATTATAACAAAAAAAATAATCTATTGATCACAAAATTTTCAGAGTGGGAATATTCAAATTTCTAATAATATATAGACGTTTTGAAAAATTCAAATATAACATATAAAAAAAATATAAATGTTTTTATTATATATATAATGTGATTTTTTAATATCTTTCAATAATATAAAATTAAAAAAAAAGAACTAACATACCAAAATTGTTATCAAATATTTATTATTCATAATAATTAATTTTCATATATACGTTAATCATATTAGGTAATTTCGTAGCTTCTAATTAAGGAAAGTGCAAAAAAAAATTTGGTAGATTATTTATCAATTCGATAGTTAGTTTAATAAAAAATATAATGTAAGTCAAGATGTACCAACCTATTTTACTAAGAATAGTATATTTTATATAGTCATTTATTAAATGAGAATTTATAATCATACAGTTCTATGATCATTCATATCATTTTATAACTGAATATTTAAATCATCGATAACAAAATTTTCAATGTGAAATCTTTAATAAGTTTATAATTTATAAATGTTTTTGAAAATTCATTGAAAGTTTTAATATTAAAATATTTATGTAATCTTATGGTATATAGTATAATCTATATATATATATAAATATATATGTTTTATTATTAAATGATATTTTTTACTCATATGGTTTTAAAATAATGTGTATCTTCTTATAATATTAAATAAAAGTTCATATTAATACAATTTTATGATCATTTGTAACTTATTATGACAAAAAAAATAATCTATTGATCACAAAATTTTCAGAGTGGGGATCTTCAAGTTTCTAATAATTTATAGACGTTTTGAAAAATTCAAAATATAACATATAAGAAAAATTAAAATGTTTTTATTATATATTTAATGTGATTTTTAAATATATTTTAATAATATAAAATTAAAAAAAGAACTAAGATAAAAAAATTGTTATCAAATATTTATTATTCATTATAATTAATTTTCACATATACGTTAATCATATTAGGTAATTTCGTAGCTTTTATTTAAGGAAAGTGCAAAACATTTTTTGGTACGTTATTTATCAATTCGATAGTTAGTTTAATAAAAAGTGTAATATAAGTTAAGATGGACCAACCTATTTTTCTAGAAATAGTATATTTTGTATAGTTATTTATTAAATAAGAATTTATAATCATACGGTTCTATGATCGTTCATATTGTTTTATAACAAAATATTTAAATCATCGATAACAAAATTTTCAATCTGAAATCTTTAATAAGTTTATAATTTATAAATGTTCTTGAAAATTCATTGAAAGTTTTAATATTAAAATATTTATGTAATCTTATGGTATATAGTGTTTAATATATATATATATATATATTTATTTATTTTATTATTAAATGATATTTTTTACTCATATGGTTTTAAAATCATGTGTATCTTCTTATAATAAAAATGTTAAACCATTGATCATTAATTTTTAACATAATAATTTTAATAGTTTTAGTCATTTATTGTCGTTTTTAAAAATTCAAAATATAACCTATACGAAAAAATTTAAATTTTATTTTTATAGCTAATTTGATTGTTTAATTTATTTTAATAATATAAAATTAAACAAAAAATGATGGAGGAGATATACATTGTTATCAAATCTTTATTATTAAACTCATTAATTGTCATATATATATTAGTCATTTATGGTAATTCCGTAGGTTTTATTTAAGGAAAGAAAATATCATATCATATCATTATATCATATAGTTTGACCAACTTATGTATCTAACAACATATAAAAATCGAATGTGGACCTACTTATTTTTAAATTGAATGTAATTGACTACCTAATTGAGTGCCACCTATGCATTGAGGCCTCTTTTAATTAATACAAAATTGAGGTTACATCTTTTCAAATGTTCCTCAATTAATATATAAGGGATTTAGTCTCATACCACTCAAAACCAACACCCACCAAAAACTTTGAATATTTGGTATTTTACGGTTAAATCGAATTTTAATATGGAAAACCAGAAGACCGTTACCAAACCGTAGCTCAATTAACAATAAGAAAAAGAAGAAGAAGTAAGGGACCCACAAAATCACCTAAAAAGGTGAAACTCGCGAATCTATCGCTAGGTGGGGCTTCTCTTAAACAAAGATCGCATGAACCTCTTTAATATCATTCTTCGGCTTCACATCGCAGAACAAATTTTCAGTTTCCCTAAAAACATTTCTGCAACGCAATTCAATTCCCTTCTTCGATCCAAAATGGGGGTGGCTCAGGCGATGGAAGCCCTAACGGAGCGAGCAGGTCTGATGAAGGAGTCTCTACAGAAAAGCCAAACCATCACCGACAACATGGTCGGTATCCTCGGCTCTTTCGACCACCGTCTCTCCGCTCTTGAGACCGCCATGCGTCCCACTCAGGTCTCTTGACATTATCCTAGGTTGTCGGATTTGAGATCTGATGTTGGAAATTGATATTAGGTTTTGGATTATGCGAGATTAATGACACCATAATTTGGCTAATTTTATTTTGTGTTTATGGACTTTGCGTGTGTTGTTGTGTAGATAAGAACGCATTCAATAAGGAGAGCTCATGAGAATATAGACAAGGCATTGAAACAAGCTGAGCTTATATTGGATCAGTTTGATCTCAGTAAAAAGGTTTTTTTACTCTTTCTCTTAAGCTTCTCATTTTGTTTGCTTGTCTTTCACGTAATTGTTTTTTTTTTTTCTCCTAAAAGATGTTTCCTCGATTTCTTTTTTTTTTATGCTCGGTTAAGAGGCACCTCAAGGCGTTTTTATGTTTTAACATTTTCATCTTGTTGATGTTAAATTCTCGTTTCTCTGTCGATCACTGAAGCTTTAATAGATAAAAATATTGGTCATTTTTGTTTGTCAGGCTGAAGCTAAAATATTGAGAGGGCCACACGAGGATCTTGAAAGCTACCTGGAAGCAATTGATCAACTGAGAGGCACTATCAAGTTTTTCAGCAACAACAAGATGTTTAAGAGTACTGCAACTGGAGTTATTGGTCATGCTCACAATTTGCTCTCTAAAGCTCTATCAAAGCTAGAGGATGAGTTCAGACAGATACTGCAGAACTACAGGTTTCGTCTTTGAATACACAGATTTGTTTGTGCCTAACTGAAACTAAGGATTGTTTCTAACACTTCTGACTTTGTTTTTTTTTTCGAAATATTTTAGCAAGCCAATGGAACCTGATCGCCTGTTCGAATGTCTTCCAAGCAATCTTCGACCATCGACAGACGGTGAAGGTGGTGGCGGTAAGAGCCATGATCCGCATCAAAAAAGCTTAGAAAACGCTATTTTCACAGTCCCAACAGTCATTCCCCCGAGGGTTCTTCCTCTGCTTCATGATTTGGCCCAACAAATGGTTCAAGCTGGTCATCAGCAACAACTTTTCAAAACTTACAGGTCCATCTTACATTTTTTTCTATTTAATTATTCCAAATCAGAATTTTATAAACAAAGATCATTTTAAAGGAGTTTGTTATGAAAAAAACTAAGCTATTTGCTGCTTTTTTTTGTACATAATTTATGTACCAATATCCATACTACTTTTTGTAATCTATTAGAGATACGCGTGCGGCAGTTTTGGAGCAGAGCCTAAAGAAGTTAGGTGTGGAGAGGCTTAGCAAAGATGATGTTCAGAGAATGCAATGGGAGGTCTTAGAGGCCAAGATTGGGAATTGGATTCATTACATGCGAATATCTGTAAAAAAATAAAATATATATACATCTTTTCTAGAAATGCCTTAATTAGATCCATTGCTTGTTCCTTGTCTAACACGCATTTGCTTATGCTGCTGCCTGCCTTGATACAGGTGAAACTGTTATTTGCTGCGGAAAAGAAAATCTGCGACCAAATACTAGACGGTGTTGAGTCACTGAGGGACCAATGTTTTGGTGAAGTTACTGCTAATAGTGTAGCTATCCTTCTTAGCTTCGGGGAGGCTATCGCTAAAAGCAAGAGATCACCCGAGAAACTGTTTGTTTTGTTAGATATGTATGAAATAATGAGAGAGCTTAAACCCGAGGTAACGTTTTAACTCTCTCTCACTCCATCACTATTATGTGTATTAATTAACGCACCTAATCTCTTTTCATTTTTGTAGATTGAGTTGGTCTTTGGAAGCCAACCTTGTACCGAGATGAAAGACTCTGCGCTGAATCTGACAAAACGATTAGCTCAGACAGCGCAAGAAACATTTGCTGATTTCGAAGAAGCGGTCGAGAAGGATGCTACTAAAACCGCGGTTATGGATGGAACAGTGCATCCGCTTACTAGCTACGTTATAAACTATGTCAAGTTCTTGTTCGAGTAAGTAGCTTTTACTTATTTATACCAATTGAAATCATCAATCTTGAAATTTTGAAATTTTGGAACAGTTACCAATCGACGTTGAGGCTGCTTTTTCAAGAGTTTGACAGCAAAGATCCTGATTCAGAGCTTGGAGCTGTGACAACAAGGATCATGCATGCTTTACAGAACAATTTGGATGGTAAATCAAAGCAGTACAAAGATGCAGCATTAACTCAACTCTTCTTGATGAACAATGTTCACTACATAGTGAGATCTGTCAGGAGGTTCTGTTTCTGCCTCTCCGGGTCAATAAAAAAATTATACAGAACCAAAAAGCCTTAAGCACATAATCCTGAAGTAGGTTTTTACATTTTCACAGGTCGGAAGCAAAGGATTTGTTGGGTGATGATTGGGTTCAAATACATAGAAGAATCGTACAGCAACACGCAAATCAGTATAAGAGAGTTTCATGGGCAAAGGTTTTTATGATGTTTGTTTCAGGTTTATGCTCTAAAATGCTTGAAGAGTGTTTTTCTGATTAGCCATTTCATTTCCAGATTTTGCAATGTCTAACGGTTCAGTCTAGTGGGAGCGGTCCGGTAGAGAACTCAAATATATCGAGAGCATCAGTGAAAGACAGATTCAAGACTTTCAATTCTCAGTTTGAAGAACTTCACCAACGACAATGCCAATGGACTGTTCCGGACAGTGAACTGCGTGAATCTCTCAGGCTTGCTGTTGCGGAAGTTCTTTTGCCTGCGTTCAGATCATTTCTCAAACGTTTTGGGTACGTACCATTCAGAAAAACCTTTAAACAGATTGGTTAAGATTAGGTTTGTGTGGTTTCTTGTTCTTGAAGAAAATGAAATAGATTTGGTATATAGTTTGTGGTTTCGTGTTCAGCAAGAATAAAAATGTTGTTGCTTTGTTGGTGTTGTCTCACAGGCCCATGATAGAAAGTGGTAAGAATCCACAGAAGTACATAAGGTTCACTCCTGAAGATCTTGAGCGAATGCTTAACGAGTTCTTTGAAGGCAAGACTTGGAGTGAGCCCAAGAGATAAAAACATGTATTGATTGCTTGTTTCTTTTCTTTTGTACATTCTTTTTTTTTTGTTCTTTTCTTCCAACATTATTTATTTATAATATTATGTATCTATTTTTAAGATATTTTTGTTTTATTTATTTATTATTGTAAAATTGATGAGGTCATCAAACAACATGCTTTTCCAAATCTGTATATGTGGACTGAAATTACAACTATAAAATTGATTTTTTTTTTGCAAGGAGTAAATTTGTTTCAAGAACTTGAAACAGCTATCAGTCGACGTTGATCCTAGTTTTTCAAGAGTTTAACAAATTGGATGATGATTTCTGAGCTGCAATTAGTGACGACGAGGATCCTGCAGGCGTAAACAGAACAATTTGAATGGTAAATCCAGACAATGCAAAGATGCAGACTTAGCTTCAACTGTTCTTAATGAACATTACATAGTGAGATCTGTCGGAAGGTTCGGGATCTTCTTCACTCGGTCAAACATTTTATCAAAACCAAAGTGTTAACATGTTACCATGAAGAGACTAACTTTAGCACGTTTAACTAACTGGTTCATTATACGAGACTACGGTTAGCGAATTTTGTGGGTTTTGGTGTCGTTTTACTTAAAAAATTAGATTTAGATATATATTTTTTCTATCAGTATTTTAATTAGGTTTATGATACGAAAACTATATAAATGTCTTTATTAGGTAATAAGAATAAATTTTCGAAACTTAACCTGAGAGATTACGGTTAAGCGGTAATTTTTCTACCACATTTCTCAAGTGAAAAGTCCATTTTGTAGGTTCAAAGAAAATAATAAGTTCATTTCGTAGGTCTAAAGAATATAATATTTTGAGTAATGATAGTTCAAACGCATCGAAGAATCGCGCAGCGCAAATCGGTACAAGAGAATTTCCTGGACAAATGGTTCGTCAATTTATTTGTTAAGAATGCATCACCATGTATATAGGTATTCAGAATACCGTATTCTGATCTATATTTGGCTAAGAGTATATATTTTCATGATTAGCATTTCTTTCTGCAGATTTTGCTATGTTTCCACGATATATCTAGTGTGAGCGGTTTGATAGAGAATTCATATATATTGAGAATAATACAAGGAAAAATTCAAGAATTTTAATTTTTATTATGAAGAGCTTTACCAAAGATAATGCCAATGATAGTTCTGGAGAGTAAAGTCTCCAGGCTTGATGTTTCCGACGTCCTCTTACCTTCAAAACGTTTTGGTGCACTTAAAATTAAAGAAAAACTCTTAAAAGGCTAAAACTAGCTTGTCTAGTTTCTTGTACGAAACTACTCAAATGCTTTTGTGTTGTTTCTGTTGCACATATTGTCGTAATTAACGTTGCAATGGAAAAGTAATATATTTTATTTTCCCACGAAAGTATGCAGCTATTACACGAGAAAACTACATGGTTTTAGGCTTCTCTCAAGCCAAAGTATAAAACCCATGTCAGTTTAAAATGTAAACAAATAAAAAAAAGTCAAGAAGAAGGAGAATGAATGAAACCAAGAAAGTTACATAACATGCAGAAGTTCTTTAATTAACTTTGAATGATGATGATGGATCATTTATGGATATATAATAAGAAATAAGGCACATATCAATCTAGAGAGCTCGACTTTTGATGATGTCGAAACTCATCTCGCTCGGGTCCGTGGCTTGTAACTCCACCTGAATCCCATCCAATTCTCTCTTGAACCTGTCCTTTGAGCTCGCATACACCATCTTCATCCTTACCCTCGAAGAATCCGGTGACCTATCATATACATGCATTACTGTGAATAAAATATCACATTGGAATTGTTGGAAAGGATTTTAAATTAAATATGCAATAGAAATAAAATAATCTATTTATCACCAACTGATTTTATGATGTCAATTCATCTAATTTAATATGCATCATCCATTATCCTTAATCTATATAAGTTCACAACACCTAATCTAGTTATTTGTGCTATCGTCTTTGTTGTGTAACCAAACATTCAAATCCACGTAGTGCATGTTGTTTAGAGAGAAAAATGTTTTGTAACATGAAAAGTGCATGTGTTGCATGAGGGTTGTGAAGTACCATGCTATGAAGAAGATCTTGCTTTTCTGGCAATTCTCAGCAGTGGTGAAGTCGAAGTCATAGACAGCGTAGCGGCACTCATTGGCAGGCAGGGAATTGGAGAAATCGTCATAGTTCTCCTCAGGACTTCCAAGCTTCTCAACCACCACTTGTTGTCCGTCTATCCTGAATATTATGAACCTATAGTTTCTTTTCGCTTTTAGCTCCAAAAACTTCAGCTTACATTCGTCTTCCACCGCCATTCCTGACGCTGCGTTCGCCTTTCCAATTCATACAAAACATGAGTATACGGATAAACCGTAATCCAAGATTGTAAATGGGACAATAAACCAATATGATCTTATGTGAACGCAAATAAATAAAGGCATAACAAGAAACAATATTCAAACATCTATAACACAACTTCATTACAAAGAGAAAGGATACAAAAGAGAATGAGAGAACAGACCATTGCGTTTGGTTGATGGAGGTAAACCTAAGACAACAATGATGTTAGAGATATGTTACTTCTTGTTTTGTTCTTGTCCTCTTTTGTGGGAAAGAAGAGATTCTTAATTTGATTTGAAGTGGCTAATCTGAGACTAACTCGGACAACCATTAATGCCTCTCCTCTTTTAACATCAAACCACACCTTTTCTTCAACTCTATCCTTCAAATTCGCCTAACCATGCTTTATTTTAGGACAACTGCTCTACTCTAATTTTAGCATATTTACATCCTTATCCATCCAACTTGAGGACTATGTCTACCGTTTGGTTGACAAAACGATATGCGGTTTAAACTATTTGGTTCTTTGTTGGTTTGATCGGTTTAGAGATGATCTGAAACAGAACTGGATGTGGTTTCATTACATAACATTGTTATGAATCTTTAAATAGGAACTTTTCCTTAAATGACTCTAAGAGTAAGAGGCAGATAGAGAACAAAAAAAATTCTTTCCTACAAAATTGACAGATCCTCTCGTATTAGCCTAAGAAATTAACAACCTTTGGACTTTGTTTCTTTTTGGGATGATCTTCTGCTCTGGATCATCAGGTGTAGTGTAGTATCATCATCATAGCTCTTTATCTACTTGCTGCTTTTAGGCTCTTCATAGAAATCGTCCTCAAGATCGTCTCCACTGAACTTAGTGAGTGTCCCTCTTGGTGTAGCATCAAATCATGTGCTTCCATGCGGGAGATAACGTTAGGTTTTTTATAAGAATAAAAGCCATTGCATTTACTGCTGTCTCTCTAATCACTTGATAGGCAGTTCAAGTGAAAGCGAAAATACATTGACTAGGAGTGAATTAGAAGCTCAAGAAGTGAAAGAAAATGTTACTTGAACGCTTTGTTGGGGCTGAATCTCTGTTTAGTTTATCAGGGCAGTCTTTGACGAGATGGAACTCGTTGAAACTCATTCTATACGAAGGGACAAGAAAAATTTCAAAACAAGATTTGAGCATTGTACCATTGGGTAAACTCCATTCTTGTTTTGAGGGTAGTTCTTGCTTATGTCCCCATGTTCTTTACATACGAAACAACTTGCGAATTTAGTCTCTCCTACAAAAACAACCAAATATAATCTTTAATGATTTTAACTTACAAAAAAGTGAAGTATGTAGGTCTAAGGTCTCTTGGTGAACTCTCTCTCCAGGGATTGTGAAAGATGTTCCACACAATAAATGAATCTATTAGTCACAGACACGATTACACGGGAACAGAGCCGGTCCTTGGGCCAAGCCAAGGAAGCAGTGGCTTCCGGCCTTATTATTGTAAATAAAATTTTGGCATAATTTTTCAAAAATTACCTTTAGTCTAGTGGCAACATCTGAATGTTGCATACTCTCTTGGCCCAACCTGGATTTGAAATTCAGAATAGCGGCCTATTTTTTTAAACTTGCTTCTGGTCTGATATTTTCTAGGACCGGTTCTGCACAGGAAAGTAACATACTATAATTTAACAAACATACCATTTTCCAAAGGAAGAGGACAATGAGAAAGTAAATGGTTAGTATCTCCACAGTTGTAACCCAGTTTCTTCTCAAAGCTGCTCTCTTCGGATTTGGGGGCAGTTTTAAAGACTATGCCCTCGCCTTCTAAATTGCAAGCATATCTACAGCAAACATTAAAAACATTTACTATTCACCTTCCAGTAACCACCAGGTAAAGCGACATTCAAGTATTTTATAAAGCTCCGACCGCCCATGGCTAATGGACCATCCACGTCCGCTCACTTGGCCCGTGGATCCCATTCCATCTAATGGACGGTGCGTTAATTTTTCAAGGTCAAAGTCTTGTTTACTGACCCTGTAATCACCACAATACCACATGACCTTTCCACATGCTTTGACCTCACTCGCATGGTATCGTGAATCACTTCCCGATAGGTCACCCATCCTTTCACTACTCCAGTCCAAGTACGCTTAACTCTGGAGCTCTAAACGGATGTGTGACGGAAAATGTAAGTCAATTTTGGTGACATAGGTAGCCAAATCAATCCTCTTAAGCCTTTCCATATATCACAATTCAGGATGTTACAATTCATCCCTTCTCAAAGAACGCAACGTCCTTGTTGCGTCCATGATAGGTCTCAAGACGCCTTTCGGGTCAGAACCGAGATGGCTAACCAGCTCTGATACCACTTATAAAGCTCCGACCGCCCACGGCTAATGAGCCACCCACACCCGCTCACTCGGTCCGTGGACCCCACGGTGCGTTAATTTTCCAAGGTCAGAATCTTGTTTACTGGCTATGCAATTACCACATGACCTTTTCCCCGTGCTTTGATCTCACTCGCACGGTATCGCGAATCACTTTCCGATAGGTCACCCATCATCTCATTACTCCAGCCTAAGTACGCTTAACTCTGGAGTTCTAAACGGATGTGTGACGGAAAAAGTAAATCAACTTTAGTGACATAAGTAACCAAATCAATCCTATTAAGTCTTTCTATATATCACAATTCGGAATGTCATTCAGTTTTTTTTTTTGGCCCCAAAGCCAAACCATCAAGAGAAGTAGAAATGACAGAACAAACTTTCACATGAAATTAGCCTTTGATAGACAGAACCTTTGACTAATTCAGACAAAATCTACTCTCTCATACATTTCTTCTAACTAAACTATCGGAGCTGAAGTTAAAAACCAAAGTGAACTCAGCAAACCTTGTTTCTTTCCCACTCAGACGTTTCAGGGCACGCAGAGCTTACCCATATGGGTCTTTATCTTTGACTCACCATTGTCGACTACTGTTTCCAATTGATTACACCGGCAGCAATAGAGGCAGTGAAGAGGAAGAAAGACGCAGCGAGGAAGAGGCTTTGTTCTATACTTTTAATCGAGCCCACAAAACAATTCTCATACTTGGGGCTAGGGGAGGTTCTGCTAGAGTATAGTACATAAATGAATGATCTGTTTTGAGTATATCTTGGTATCAATAAGCTCAAACTGATTACTAGTATATAATACGATATTACAAGTATAATTCACCAGATCGTGCACAACTCTGACTGTCTCCTTATGCATCGTGGTGTGTTTTATGAAATACATAATAAGCAAACATTAAACGATGTAATAAAACCATAAAAACTAAACACAAACTTCTTTATTATTCTCTTCAGATCTCTCATGAGACATGGTACGTCTTCTCTCTATGCTTGCTTGCATTAATTAATACGACGCAGGTGCGGGCGCGTACGACATGTGGTCCATTGAAGTAGCTGGCTCTGGTGCCGGTGCGTACGGCATGTAGTCCATTGAAGTAGCTGGCTCTGGTGCCATCTCGCCTAACTTGACCGGTCCAACCGGTCCAAGAGTGTCCCTCACAATTCCCGAGCTCCTAAGTTCCGACATTGCTCTTCTTGATTGTCCTTCTTGTGATTCACATAGCTTCGGCAAATATACACCTAGTATAAAAAAATAAACCGAAATGTATTTAGAGAAAATGTGTAATTTTAACCGAACAGGTCTAACAACACCGTACCTTCGCCAGCAGCAAGGTTGAAGAAGAGATCGACGACGTTAGGGCATTGGGTTAAGCATTTAACCGAGCAGAGTTTCTGAGTAAACCGGGATTCCAATAGTGCGTCCGAGGATATACCCAAAGATTTCCGGTCTAGACCACACGCTTTGATGCACTCGTCTGATTCAATAATGTTTGTGACCTTGTCTGCTTCTATCTCCGAGGACCGACACGTGTACCCCTCGATTCCACTCCTCTTAATGCTCTGCTCCAAGACGCAGCGTTTACCGGTCGACGAGACCGCAAACGCACACGTGTCTTTGTCCAGCTTCTCGCACTTGACTTCGTTCCCTAAGAAATTAATTGCAATGGTACTTATTTATTACATGCATATAACCTCCATTAAGTGATCTATATATGATTGTCGGAAAAATGGTGATCTATATTTTTTTTTAATTACCGATCTAAATATGATTTTTTCGATTCAAAATAAACAAAAATACCTTACTTTTTCTAGGAATAACAAGATATTGTTTTTTTTTTTGATAAAAGATTTAACAAGATATTGTATGATAAGATTATATCTAGTTTGTATGATTGTAGATATCTTCAATATGTACATTAAAAAAAAGCTATTAGTAATTTGCAGGCCATGAATCTTTTACCAAGTGTGGTTTGCAAATAGACGGCAAGGAGAAGCATAGAAACAACGAAGAAAGTTTTCATAGCCATGTTGTGAGGTAGAGATCACAAAAAGAGAGATATTAAAGAAAAAAATGCTGATAGAAAATTTTGCCTAAAATAAGAGGAGTGTTTCTTCGGGTGAAGTTATATGTGTTGGAGCAACAGCCTATTTATAGAGCAGGATAACTCGATACATTAATTTTTTTTCCTTAATTTGTAATATAAGTGATAATAGTGTTGACAATGTAAACACCAATGAGTCTTAACGTGGCAGACACTGAAGAGTCGTAGTTACATTAATTGGGTCGTCTATTTGATTCATTACGAAAACGTATCAACCTTTTTGATTATATACGTTTGAACGAGTGTTGAACTTAGGCATGGGCATCCAAGTATCAGACTAGGATCTGGATCGGGTATTTCGAATATCGGTGTAATTCGAAATAGGAAAATTTGTACATATCGGGTAACTCTAAATAATTGGTTCACTACTTGGCAAATCTGAATATTATCGAGTATATCCGAATGAACCGTAAAATATCAAACCCGGTTCGGATTGACTTATTATGATCCAAATGTATAGAAAAATAATCCATTTTATCCAAAATATCCGATTAGGGTCTATTTTTGTATATCCAAACATGTCCAAAAATATCCAAAAATAACCAAAACTAACAAAAAATATCTAAAATATCCGATTTATCCAAAAAAATAATATATTTAAAATTATAATTATAATTTTTAATATTTGAATTATTATAAGTATTAATATAACTAATATTTTATATATAATATTTATACTTCATATATTTTTGGATGCCTGTAATTTTCGGATTCGGTTCAGGTTCATATTAATTTTTTGGATATAGGAAATCATGTACCATTCAGATATCTATGTTGAATTAGATTCTATTTGTTACATGAACTTCGAATCCGGATAATTTGTCCATGCCTAATCGAACTGTTGATGTATAACTTTTACTCTAAAGTCTTACAGATACTCGGTTATGCACCATGTTAAAAGTTTACGTTAATATTAAATTTTCCTAAATAAGGTGTTATAGGGTAGATCAATAAACTTCCATAATTGACTGGTTTTGTGAAATATTATACATCAAGTGAAACTTAAAATAAATTAGGTTTTTGTCATGAATAAACGCGAATTTACCTCGAAAAAACAAAAAAAAACTTAAGAAAACGAGGAAATATTTTTTTTTGAGGTTCGTTGATTATTTTAATTAATAATTTACTATTATTTACGGATGTATTTATACTATTTTAAAACTCCGATATTTTTTATTTTATGAAAACATCACTATCTAATAAGTGCACTTTTCTAAAAAAATTTATACTATTTTAAAACTCCGATATTTTTTATTTTGTGAAAACATCACACTATCTAATAAGTGCACTTTTGTAAAATTTTAAAATAGTGTACCTTAAGGAACTTTGGTTTTCACTTTTCACACTCCCATATGTCGATCTTGATCATGAGTAAATTTTCTTTACGTCTTACCGGAGCACATAAATTTAAATCATTCTAGAATTAACACGTTTCATGTACAAAAACAATGGTTATGACTTATCGTTGCGACCCATATTACCCATGTAGTTAGAACTGCTAAACTGAAGATTAAACTAGTTTCTAAGACTTAATTTATATATAACTATAAACCTGGGGATCTCTACCTACAAAGATTTATAGTAAATATTTTGATGTATATAATTATTAACTTTAACTAACGGAAACGAATATTATGCAAACAAGAAATATTGCAGTAATTTGTGTTAATGCCGTGATTGTGTTATTATTGGAGTACAAATCCAGATAATGCAAACTATTGATTGATAAAACAAAAAATAGTCATTATGCAAAGTTGGAGTATGCTTTAAATATATTTATGAAAAAAAAAAGTTGATAGAAATTTCTATGTTCATCTCAATAGAAAAGTATTAACGTGGAAAATAGGCTTGACAAATAAACATTCCGTTGTTAATGGCGAAAATTATGCAGTCAAAGTCGAGATGTGAAACCTTGACTCACTTTTCCTAAAATCTGGTATGGAACCATCTTCTCCTTACGGTCATAATTAATTTGGACTATTTCGTTTTTTTTATCTAACTTAAAACATTTAGACTAAGGAAATAATACATCTACATAATGTCTATATATTAAGTCGTTCATAAGCTTTATATCTATGATTAACTGATTTCTAATTAAGCATTAAATTTCTAACCAATTTGAATAATTTCTTTGTTCTATTACGTTTATAAGTTTTTAATCAAATAATATAAGATGATCATAGTTTCGTATTAAACAGTCTTAATAACAATCTGTCGCTCGTTTCACAAAAAAAGAAAACAATCTGTCACTAAACTTGTGATGCTAACTTTAGTTTATTCAAGTATTTAAATTGTTCTTTTTAGTTTCCATTTCACCTCTATATATCTTAATTACGTATAAACATAAGATTTTGACAAAACAGATACGCTAAATAATTTATCTAATTTGTCGTTTAAATCGTATTTTCTAAAAACAAACGTTAAACAAAAAGTCTTCTTGGAAGTGAGATGGGAACCCGTAAATGACGGTAGAGACTTCGAAAGACAGAAACTTTCTTAACACAAGGACAGTCACGAGTCGTCTTTATTACTCAAGATATTTTTATATACGAATATATCCAAAATTCTGTTGTTCAGTAATATTTACTAGACGTCAAATTCACCTGAAATGTGGTTCCACAGACCTAACTAGTTCCAAAGCGACTTTGTCTGTTTTGTGGTTCTATGTTTGGTCCAAAATCAGTTTACAAAAAAAAAAATGGTCCAAAATTAATTCGTTTAAAAGAGAAAAAAAAAACAAAACAAAAGCGAGAAAATATCTAGCCGACTTCAAAATATATAATCTAGGGAAAATTGTTTTTTTTAGACACAAAACCCTAAATTCAGCTACAAATACTCTAGGTTTAAGGTTGTTTTAATCAATTCTAATATTGTTTTGTTCGTTTAATGTAATAAGAGATCCCATGTAATAATTAAATCCATTCTTTGACAACCTATCCTGTAATCGATGAGATAGGTTCTTGAATCAGTAATTTCTTACACAACTTATTTTTACTTAGGAATCCAAATTTGACATTGGTGGTTTTTTTTCATCAAAAAATGTGAACATTTTTATCGTTCTGTAAACAGCCAAATTCATTGTTACGAATTCCATTCATGAGATTTAAAATTTAATGCGTACTGGTTCTTTCGAAGTTCGAACAGTTGAAAACTTCCATGTTCCATGCTCCCAACCTATTCTTTATTGTAACAGTCCTGCATGTTTTAATATGGTTAATTAGTAGTTTACTAAAGTCTCACAATAATTAATTCAGCGATCTTAACGTGTCATTTCACCTAGAGCTTGAACGCAAGCCGGATATCTGTAAGATATTCGTGATCTGTTTCGTACAGATTAACAATTTTATGATTCGATTTGTTCTGATGCCGTTTGAATACTCAGTGTCTTGGTATCCCATAAAATAACTATTTTTAATTGGTCATCTGATTCAATTCCTAAAAATAAAGTTAATTTTTTAAAAAAATCTAAAATATAGTGAAAAACAGTATTTTGTTATAAATAAAAAATTGTCATTTTTAAAACTAAATAACTAAATAATAAATTTAGTAAATGAAAGTATTGTGAAACTTGTATAAATAAAGAATAATTATATAATATATGTACCCAGGAATTGTAAATAACAGTTATAAAATATCTTGGTAAATAAATAATCAAAATCTGACATTATTTTACACTCACAATATATATATATATATATATATATATATATATATATATATATATGTATATATATAATGGATCAGATACTAAACTTTAGTATATGATATTTGATTCATTTTAATGAATTACATATTATTATTTGTTTTACTTTATAGAGTTACGTAGATCGAATTAAAAGTTATAGATATTTTGTCCACTCCTAATTTCACCCATGAGAAACAATTTTTCTTTATATATGGAACTGACCAATGGTAAAATTTAGAGATGGGAAAACATGTACATACTTATGACATCTATAGACACATATAGGTTTACCTGTTATGTTTCGTTCCTATCACTTATATACTAAAGCACAAGTTACATAACCAATAAAACTTTAACACATGGCATAATTTTACAAAGAAAAAATAAAAATAAAAACTAAACACAACACTACAAGAAAACAGCATAATTCAGACGGACATTCTGACGGAAAATGAGATCCTCGGAATATTCCGACGAATTTCCGAGAAAATTCCAAGGAACCCCAAAATTTGGGGTTCCTCGGAATTTCTCCGGAATATACCGATGAAATACCGAGGAAATCATATTTCCTCGGAATATTCCGAGGAAATACCGAGGAAATCATATTTCCTCGGAATATACCGATGAAATACCGAGGAAATCATATTTTTTCGGAATTTCTATTAATTTATATTGTTCCTCGGAATTTCCCCGGAATATTCCGAGGAAATTCCGAGGAACACATGTTTGGGGTTTCAAAACATCAAATTTTTTTGCCCTATATCATTTCTTATACAAATGCAATGCATACCATTGAGGAATCTTTGTATAGATGATCATAAACCATGAAATAACAAAATTTCAAAACGAATTGTAAGTATTCCCTTTACCGTTCATTAAAGTGTATAAGTGTATGTTGTGGGGATTTCGTTCATACAATCGGAAAAGTGTTATATAAGTGTTTCACTTAAACAAATTTTTGACTTCATAATCAGTCTAAGACACTTAATAAGGGTTATATAAGTGTTATTCAAACCGCAAAACGTTGTTTTCGGTTTAAAAACCCTACTTCCTCGGAAAAGTCTTGGAATATTCCGAGGAAATTCCGAGGAAAAACAAGTGTTCCTCGGAATTTCCTCGGAATATTCCGAGGCTTTTCCGACGATTCAGAGCTTTGCTTTTAGGGTTTCTGTTTCTTCGGAAAAGCCTCGGAATATTCCGAGGAAATTCCGAGGAACACTTGTTTTTCCTCGGAATTTCCTCGGAATATTCCGAGGCTTTTCCGAGGAAGTAGGGTTTTTAAACCGAAAACAACGTTTTGCGGTTTGAATAACACTTATATAACCCCTATTAAGTGTCTTAGACTGATTATGAAGTCAAAATTTGTTTAAGTGAAACACTTATATAACACTTTTCCGATTGTATGAACGAAATCCCCACAACATAAGAGAAACACTTATACACTTTAATGAACGGTAAAGGGAATACTTACAATTCGTTTTGAAATTTTGTTATTTCATGGTTTATGATCATCTATACAAAGATTCCTCAATGGTATGCATTGCATTTGTATAAGAAATGATATAGGGCAAAAAAATTTGATGTTTTGAAACCCCAAACATGTGTTCCTCGGAATTTCCTCGGAATATTCCGAGGAAATTCCGAGGAACAATATAAATTAATAGAAATACATGCACAGGATATTCTTTTTCCTCGAATTAATGAAATTATTCCGAGGAAATTCCGACGGATATTTAAGTGGCCGTCGGAATTTCCTCGGAATATTTTCATTTAACCGGGCAAACAAGCCGCCAAATATTTCGCGAAAATTGAAATTGAAAATACTGAGGAAATTCCGACGGAAAATATCCGTCGGACCCTAGGTTTTATAAACTCGAAACACATCTTCTTCCCCATTTCTCTCTTCTTCCTCTCCGGCGATCTCTCTCTCCTTCCGGCGTTCTCCACCTTCTCTCGCGACGATATCTCCGGCGAATCCTCTCCATTTCCTTACAAATCATGTAAGGACCTTATCCCACTCTCTTATGTCCTATTTGTTAGGTTCTTAAGTAGATTTGATGATTTTAGAAGTTTTTTGATAGATTTTTGTTAGGGTGATTGGGTAGGATTGTGATTTGTTGTGTAATAGGTTTAGAATTGTGATTTGGTTGTGTTGAATTGATTTAGAATTTTTTTATAATTTTTTTATTATTTTTGTATTTATAGAAACTATTTTTAAATATAAAAAACGTTTTTTGTATATAAATTCGATTTTTGGATTTATAAAAGATGATTTCATATTTTAAAACTAATTTTGTATTTATAAAATATTTTTTTGATTTATAAACACTATTTTATTATTTTTTGTATTTATAAAAGCTATTTTGTATTTATAAAAAGATGATTTCATATCTATAAAAATATTTATATTTATAAAACTAATTTTGTATTTATAAAACATTTTTTGATTTATAAACACTATTTTATTATTTTTTTGTATTTATAAAAACTATTTTATTTTTATAAAAAGATGATTTCATATCTATAAAAATATTTATATTTATTAAAACTAATTTTGTATTTATAAAACATTTTTTTATTTATAAACACTATTTTATTATTTTTTGTATTTTTAAAAAAATATTTTGTATTTATGAAAAGATGATTTCATATTTATAAAAATATTTATATTTATTAAAACTAATTTTATATTTATAAAACATTTGTTTGATTTATAAACACTATTTTATTATTTTTTGTATTTATAAAAACTATTTTGTATTTATAAAAAGATGATTTCATATTTATAATAATATTTATATTTATTATAGCTAATTTTGTATTTATAAAACATTTTTTTTATTTATAAAAACTATTTTATTATTTTTTGTATTTTAAATATGTTTTCTATTTCAATTTTAATTTTATATTTTCGAATTTCAATTTTAAAAAATAAATTTATATTTTTTTTTTAATTTTGGAAATATTCTGAGGAAGTGTATCCCTCGGGATATTCCGACGACATCTTCCTCGGAATATTCCGAGGACTTTCCAACGAACTTGTGGTCGAAATTCTGTCGAAAATTTCCGAGGGATTTCCGAGGAAAAATGAATTTTCGAGGAGTTATTTCCGATGACTTTTTTCGTCGGTATGTCGTCGGAATAGCGTTATTCTGACGACATACCGACGATTTTTTCCCTTAGTATGTCGCTGTTTTCTTGTAGTGTAAGAAAGGCAAAAGAGACCGAGAAAAAAAAAATCCCAATCCCCTATTTTTCTGCAATTTAACAATCTAAAGTCCTAAATTTTCTCAAAAGTTTTTCATTCCACGTTTCATTATCCTGAAACTGTTTTCTTCTCAATATATATTTCCACACGCAGTTTGAAATATGGTGACTCCAGAACTTCTTAAAATAATCGAAATATTAAAGAATTTCTTAAACTTATATTACTCTTCCTTTTTGTCTATTTCTAACTGTTTTTTCAAAGATTCAAATTTCACCGTATTTGCAAGATATAGTATGAACCCAAACAGTAAAATAATTCAGATTGGAAATGGCATTTGAGTATACTTATGTTTCAGAGCTTCTAGAAGGAAACAAAGATGGGAAATAAAAATCTATCTGCAACAAGGTAAAGTATTTATCTTCTTCTTTTACTTATAAATTGATTTTAATATCTGTTGTGTGACTTCTCTTTAGCTAAATTATGTTATCTATTTAGTATTTACTACAGATGGAAAAAATGTGAAGACTTTGAAATTAGGAGTTCACCCGTGAGTTTGTAGAAATTTCAAAATAACAAAAATCAGAATTTTTTAAGTATTACCCCAATTCATCTAAAATACGTTAAATAGAGTTTGCATTCCAAGATACAT
The DNA here is from genome assembly GCF_020379485.1 of Brassica napus. Lineage (NCBI taxonomy): Eukaryota > Viridiplantae > Streptophyta > Magnoliopsida > Brassicales > Brassicaceae > Brassica > Brassica napus. The sequence goes on along the minus strand of NC_063435.1, from coordinate 6,903,857 downwards.
TTTTCTCTTCAAAGCTCCAAGTAAATGTTTGCTACTTTAATAATAAAAAAATAGAACAATGAAAGAAGAAAAAAATGTAGCCATTAAAAATATATCATGGATTTTTTAAGGTTGGAGAATGATGAACCTGTTATTGTAGCATTTAAATATGGATATTCATTTTCATAATTGATTTTTCTATTGGGCCTCACATTTTATGTTAGGTCTCAAAATATCAAAAACAGTAAGTATTATATTTTCGATTATATTTTGTCATAATCTGTCATAACTTTATCTGTTGTACTTAAAATAAAAATGCATAACTTAATGGAAGATTTATTTACAAGAAAAATACAAAGAAAAATTAGTGAATCAAATATAATAAACTATAGTTGTGTTGTATATATCTCAAATTTTAAACATAAAATACTTTATACATATATCTATTTCAAACTAATTTTTGGTTTACAACCTCTTTATTTGAATGCAACTATTTTATGCAATTGTTATCTATTTATAGAATATTTAGTTAATATAATCATTTTTATTTTGATTGCTGATTCTGAAATGATAGTTTTGGTTATTAAATAATTTTAACTACAGTTATTTAGATTCGTGCGTAGCACGAGGGTACCCACTAGTATACTTTATTCTGATAACCATGAATTTTGGGAGAACCTAATTTTCTGAAATACTTTTTTTATTTGTAAATTTATTTTGTATTTTAACGAAGAGATGTCTACCTCTTGTTTTACCTTTTTAGATAATGTAGCCTCCAATCGGCATACGAATTCCAACAAAGCTTTAGGGCAGATTTAAATTTCATGATCAAAAGTGTAGCGTCGAGGTTTTAAAACGGCGAAAAGACGTATTCCATTCAATATAATCCGGCTTAATTATTTTTTGGTCAAACACAATCCAACCTAATTAAGAACCTGGTATGCAAGCATATTGGCCGAACTAGCACATATTTTGATTCGATTTCACATTTCTAAATTATACAATGGACGCATCAACAGCTAATATGTATTAGGAGAAAACACAATTTTGTACACAAATTAAATTACTATAACAAGTTTTAGTTTGATATGATAGTTCATTTATAATTAGTTGATGATTCTCAGTGATTCTTACAAAGACATACAAACTTCTTTGTCTATGCAGAATTTTCATTGAACTGAAGTCAAGACAATCCCTGGCTATTAATATAGATGGTTACAATGAAGGTTTGCGTTCATCTCAAATTCATAGTACACAAGTTCTTCTTCTTGCATCACAATCCCGATATACAAACTTTTTTCATCCAAGGAAATTGTTTGGCTCATTGTTTTTTGGGTTTCAAAAATATCGTATTTTGCCACAACTTTCCGAAGTCTCCTATCTCAATGATTCACCATTAAACTACGAGTAATTGGATCTCAAATACATTTATTTGAATCGATTAGGCTCTCTTATTCTTTTGGGGTCCATTTGAAATCTCTTAGATTTTGAAAACTAATCAAAATTGTTCCATTTGGTAAATATAGTTCAAAACGAGTATCTTCTCCTTATCAACAATTCCCATTTTCTAACCAAGTAGTGTTAATCTAGTGATAAAAGATTTGGAGTATGGTGTAAATCCATATGTCTATGATTCGATTCTTGTTGAGAACAAAGTTTCTACTATTTGGCTAGTTTGGGTTTAGGTTTCGGCCTATGCAGTTTACATGCTACTCCAGTAATAGACGATCTGGCTACCTCTCGTATTTGTTGTAAGGCATTTCAAATTTTGATCAGTCAGTGTTGTATCCAGTCCACTTTGTAATACTAAATGTGTTCCTTCTGAAGCTGACCGGATAGGGCGATAAGGTTTATAAAAAAAGCTCCAACTTTTTTAAATAAGTTTCTAGACTAAAACAATCTAATTTAATCATGTTTTAGTCTTCTACAGAAGTAAAAGGCTTCTACAGAAGTTTCCTAAGAGAATAATTCGGTAAAAGTCTTCCATTTAAGTCATTTTTGCAATTGCAAATTTACGAAGGAAGAGTTCTTAAGAAATCTAATCTAGAGAAGACTTCTAGAGAAGTCCTCCTTTGTGAATATTGGCTTGCTTTTGTTTTAAAAACAAATCTCGATAAGCAGCTTAGTTTTGCGATTGACCGATACATTTCAAAGTGTCATAAGAAATCTGCATAGGTTAGTTGACGATATTTGAATATAATTTCAGAATAAAACCAAAGAAGACTTTTTGAGAAGTCGTTAAGCAGAAGACTGTCTTCTAATTAATATTAAATGCTTACTTTTTTTATTGTCAGTTGAAAAATGAACCTACACATACTTCTTGCGACACTTCGAAGACTTCATGTGATGGTAAGAATGATTCTCCGGAAGTCTTCTTTGAAAAGTCAATATTTGCAAAACTTCGGTCAATTGCAAAATTAACTTGCTTATAAAAGAAAAAATCTTCTATTTTTTTTTGGTTATAAAGAAAAGTTTGTAGAAGTCCTTTACGAAAAACATACCAACTAATAAATTGCAAAACTATTCTAGCATTGACAAGGGACTTCTAGATCTTCGCGAACAGATCTGAAAAAACGAAAATCATACCTAGAAACCGTGAGATGTCTTGCTTAACTTGTTCAAAGACACAAAACTTCACCCCGGAAGATAACCACTCGTTATTGACCAAGAATCAAGAACTTGAGTGACTTCAATAAGCTCACCAATTTTGTAAGAGAAATATTGTGCTTTGGGATGAAATTAATAAGAAAGTGAAAGAGAAATTGTTTGTGTGGATAAGAATTGATGATAGGAAGAGTATATCTAGTTTTTAGGTGCATCTAGAGCTTGAAATTGGTTTCATGATTGTTGGTGTATTGATGATAATGTCAATATTGTAAATACTTGATGAAGATGATGATGATTGAGTAAAATACTCATTTTTGGAAAAATAATAATTGCATTTTTGTGAATAACTTGAACTTCTAGGGTGAATACGGAAAATGAAATTCCAAAACATGTCATATTTGCATTTGACTTCAAGTTTTGAATCATATTTAAAAACAAAACTCAATTATTCGTGAGCTACATAATATTAATTTTTATTTTATTTTCCAATAAATATTGTTTGAAATTTTAACATTTTTAAATACTAAAATAAAATTGTCATTTGGTATAATTTATTGATATTTTGAATTTATATGAATTTTTTAAATATTATGTAGCTTCAACTTGTTTAATCATGTTTGATTTAAATTCTTATAGCTTCGAAAAAAAAACCGTTTTGTATTCTTCTTAATTTTTTTTATCATTTTCTAAACATAGTGTATATCAATTTTATTAATTTTAAATATTTTTAGTGTATTTTATTTTATATCGAATCTAAATTTATATATGATTTAAAACAAAAAAATAATATTCTCTCTTAAAATATATTCCGTAATTTTATGTAATTTTTCTAAAAATAGTATATAATGTTCTTTAATTGTAAATGATATTTATTTTGTTAGTTAGTTTATTTTATATGTACTTAGAAATATGTATATGATTTTATTTAAGAATTGCATTTTATATATGTTAATTTTCAAAATAGTATCTATATTATTAAGATGATTTATTATTAATCATTTATTTTTTTATCTACCATATTTTATATAAATTTCTATTTTAGTTTGGAAAAATATTTCTTTTGGAATGTTTGACTTTTTAAAAATAAATACTTAACATATTGTTATTAGTGGCTTAATATTCTATTTAAGAATAGTTAATGGTTTATAGCCTGAAATTTTATATTACATCAAAAATACATATTAAAATTCATACTAATTTTTTTAAATTGTAAAGTTAGAAATTTTTATATTAGTAACATATTGGTTTAAAAATAATATATCTATTTTTAACATACTTTAGGACATGCATTTTTAATTAACCTCTTAAATGTTAAATTATCAAAAACTTATTAATGACCTATATAATATAAATTATATTTTATTTTGTTGGAAATGTTTTTGGAAATCTTATAATTTTAAAATATTAAATTAAAAAATTGTGATTTGGTATCTTTTATTGATATTTAAATTTTATATGAAAATTTACAATATTATGTAGCTTAACCTTTTTAATTATAAGTGATTTAAATTCTTACGGTTTTCAAATAGAAATAATATTATTTTTAATTTTATGTCATTTTTCAAATATAGTAATAACAATGTTGTTAATTTTAAGAGAAATTGCCACAAATACCACATTCATGATACCACTTTTCATGAAGGGTAAAAGACACTTATACCCCTAGGGTTAACTAATCTAGACTTAGGGTTTAGAGTTGAGGGGTAGGGTAAGGTTTTTGGAATGTGAAATTTAGGATTCTAATAAATATATAAATAAATACTTAAAAATATAAAACAAAAAATAAAAAATAGTTTCAAACATAATTTCGGTTTTCAAAAAGAAATTTTGAAAAAAAAAATCGAAAAAAACAATTCAATTTTTTTAAAAAAAAAAGTTTGAATTTAAAAGTATAATTCGAAAACATAAGTTTTTTTTTGTTTTTTTATTTAAATAATGTTTTATTATATATATAGATAATAAGGGTATAAGAGACTTTTGCCACTTAATGAAGAATATATTTTTGAAAATATCCCTTTAGTGGTGGTAAAGATGAAAAGTGGTACCATGAAAGTGATAAACATTAAATTTCCCATAATTTTAAATGATGTTAGTTTTGTTAATCTAGTTTATAATTTACAAACTTTTTAAAAATTATATTTTTCAAGTCTTAGGGGGGTGTATTCAAATGAGGTTATAGGTGATTTGTATTAAAATGACAAATCACTGTTATTCAAACATGAATTTTAAAAACTCATTTAAAATCTACTGTTATTGAACTTAACATTTTGTAGAGTACTCTAAAATCCACTGTTACTAAAAATATTTTAAGTTGTGGAGCTTTAAATTTTTCAGGTGATTTTAGGGTGTTTGGGTGGAGTTTCTTAGCTAAAAAATTAAAACTCAGATCACATGGTTTTAAGTTATATTCTAAAGTAGTTTAACATAAATCACCTAAAACTCTACAACTTATTGATATCATCTAAAACTCTATTAAATGTCAAATCACCTCAAATGTTATATTAAATACACCCTCTTATTCTTTCTTAATTATTTTTTATTTATTTTATGACGATCTAAAAATAGTATATATCATGGTTTTTAAATGATTTTTGTTTTGATTTGATTTATATGCAATTTTAAAATTGCATTTCATTAAAAAAAAATGAATTCTCTCAAATAGTATTTTTTAGTTTTTTTTGTCACAAAATAGCATTCAATGAAGAAAATGATCAAATAGCCCTTTTTATTTTAATTTTTTAATATTTATTATTTATTTTGTAAAATTTTAAACTCTATCTTCAAAACCCGGCCCATTAACTCTAAACCCTAAGAGTATATTAATTAATCCTAGGGTATAAATGTATTTATATCCTTTAGTAAAAAAAATTTGGTCATTTTTCTCCTTGAATGCTATTTTTGTGAAAATAAACTAAAAAAAATTCCTATAAAATTATCCTTTTTAAAAATAATTATTTGTTAATTTTATGTGAATTTCAAAAATAGTATCTATATTAAGTTCATTTGTTTTTGATAAATTTTTTTGTTAACTTTACCTTGACAAGTAGGTCCATCTGTCTTTTTTTTTTTCCATCATGATTTTATTAATTGGACCAAATCCAAAGGCAAAGCCCAACAACACCATACAAAAAGGACATAGAGCCCAATACAGAGGGCAAACTTAGCAAACTAAAGTGGACCGCAGCCCAAAACCCCAAACCCATAAGCGCCATAACGAGCCACACGTGATTCGTGGTCGGGATACGTATTATGATCCTCACCAGAGAGGAACACGTGTCACAAGGCCGCTCCATCTTATCGAAACCTTCACTCGAGGGCACGTGTCGTAAGATCAGATCGCCTCCGCTCTTCCCCGACATGCAAGACGCCGTCGACACAGAAAACGGCATCCACCGGAAAACACACCGGAAACAAGATGCCGAGATCGTCGGAAAGAGACGCGATCCAAACACCGTCCTCAAACCCGTCAAACCCACCACAGATCCACGCTTTAAAAAAATATATCAACCATCTACGATCGACCCAAGAACAACCAACATGGAGTCTCAGATCGAGAGTCGATTGAGTAAAGAGAGAGCAAAACCGAAGATCACAAACCGATAAGCCGGAGAACACGGTGCTTTCAGAGCCACCGATTCCCAAAAACTAAAGCTGACGAAACCGATGCTGTCGGAGCCACTGGTTCTCGGAAACTAAGCTGGCGACGTCGGTGTATAGGACTCACCGCCTCCCAGAATCGAATCTGATAGACTGGAACCAGAACCATATGAAGCTCAAGCCGAGGTTTCATCTCCTCCTTCTTCTGTGTCAGATCGTAGAGATGGAACAGAGTTGAAGGAGAGAGAAACTTTTTCTTTCCCTGTTTGAAAAGACCTTAATCATAAGTAGGTCCATCTGTCTATATTTGTTTTTTTGAAGCAGATGAATTCACATTTCAAGTGGCATCGGATAATGAAAGGACTAGAAACATTACGGAACCCGAAGCGGTGGTGTGAATGTCACAATGACCACAATCACATAACAAATGATTGCATTTCACCATAGAAAAAATCAACAAACTATTAAAAAGGATACTTCCAGAAAACTTTTTCCTACAAAGCTAAAAATCTCCTTAACAACATGGAGGAGAACAATCAACTAGCCACAACTACACCTATCTCACAACCTCGACACGATAGAGTCATCAATATTATTATGTGACTCCGAGACAAGAGGCATCACGCATGCAGCTACCAAGAAAAGCAATAGAAATGCCAAGACCGGTCAAGAAGCCAGGAACCTAAATTTAGTCTTTGACAACATTTGTTTTTAGTACATACGTAAGAAGGGATGCCAGCAAATAAGTTGTTGCGTCAGCACTGATGATTTAAGTTTGCCAATACAAACGAGTATAACATGTTGGTTAAGTCATGATAGTGACCGATGATAGACACAAGGATTATAGGATACTGGGAATTGGTGGTGAAAAATGATTTTTTGTCTATTATGTGGAGATAAATGATTTCCTATTTGATAAGTATGTATTAAATTGTGAAGTCAAGATTTTTTTTTTTGTGATTCTGTAAGAATCGTACGTTGGGTTCACATTAAATGAACAATTAATTACCAATACATATGAAATTACATCATTAAATATTTTTTAACTTTCTTTTGGCTAAATATTAATTTCTTACTTAAATAGTTATTTTAGGTATTTAACGCCGAAAGGGTTTGTTTGTCGAGAAAAAAAAACATACAAGATTTGACATATTAAAGTAAAGGTATAGATTATCCACGAACTATTGATTCCGGACACTATTAGTTTTTTTTTTTTTTGAAAAAGGGCTAGGACACTATTAGTTTCTACGTTTTTATCTTCTTTTAAATTATAAATACAAAACATATCATCATTATTTTTAATCATTCTAATATATTTTTGAGAAAAAAATCCTATATATTTTGTATATTTGGAGATTTTGTTTTAACAAAAGTTCAAAAATTAATAACTAATAGACCAAAAATAATTTATATGTTTTGGGATTCTAAATGTTCAAGACTAGCTATGCATAGTTTTCAAATAGAAAATCATGTGGCTGTTCTATTTAAAGTGAAAATATATCCATTTTATGCATTTTAGTATAATATTAATTTAAAAACTATATCAAAGAAGTCGTGAAAATTTTGAAAAGCATAACAAATGAACCAACCAGATATACATGTGGTGTACCTAGCAACAATAAGATGTGGTCGTTAAACGCTACAACGCATGTATAAAAAATAACAAAATAAATGCATATAAATCAAAATGATAAAGTTTTGGACTTGCATTGCGCGTTACATGTAACCCCAAATTTCAGTGTTGACAATATAGTACGGATCATCCGCAAGAAAGTTATTTTTCTCGTGTGATTAAGTATGTTATAAAGGGCTGTGTAAATACAGACGTCGGTGCATGCTTACTACTCAGAGAATCATGAGTAGTTGGCGAATTTATTAGGGTATTGAAATGTATCGTTATCTAATTCTCTTCAAATCCGCATACAAGTCTTTCAGGCTTTCAGGAAAAGAAAAAAAAAATCCGAATACAAGTCAAACTCTACAAGCTACAATAAAAGCACATATTTAGCCATATTTAGTTATATTATATGCTCCCAAAGATTTCAGAAATCATAGTTCTTAAACATTTATCTGCATTTATATGTTGTCATCTAGATATGAGTATTCGGGGTCCCAATCAGGTTTCGGTTTTATTCATTCGGGTTTTGGTTTTTTGGGTTTATCAAAATCAGTCTCATTCGGATTATATAAAATTTCAGTTCGGTACCGGTTCGGGTTCTATCAGGTTCGGGTCGAGGTTAGTAAATCTTCAAAGAACCGGTATAACCCATTGTACTTTCGGATTCGGGTTCCAATCGGTTCTTCGGTTTTAAAACACCTGATTTGTACATATTTTGTAACTAAAATATACATGAATCGGTTTTTCTGATTTAAAATACATGATTTGTACATATTTCAATAGCCAAAACATAAGAAAAATTGATTCAAAAATAAGAAAAATCATCAAACGTGATCATTCAAAATCAACCGAAAGATAAACATAGTTAGTGATAGAAAGAAAACCAGATAAATGAAATCATAAAACAAAAACTAAGTTCTCATGAAATAAGAAACATTATTCAGTGAAAATAAAACCAAAATCTAAAAACTTCAGGCTTCAACCGCCACATTCCACCATCAACCTTAATGTAATAGATAATCATTTTAGAAGTTTAATAATATCTTAAAGTATTTTGGATACATATTAAGAATTAAGATCATATTTGGTAGAAGTTCTTTTTGTGATTTTAAATGCTTCGGATTCTGTCGGATATCAATTTAGGTCCGGGTTCGGTTCGGATAATACCCATAACCCAAAATATCAAAAAACAAAATTCATTCGATATTTATGTCGAGTTCAAATTCATTTTTATCGAATCGGATTCAGTTCAGATTTTTGGGTTCAGTTTATTTGCCCAGCCCTATTGTCATATCTACGTTTGTCCACGTGCTTTACGTTACTAATAGAAGTTTCCATTATATACACCGGATATATGTAGGAAGTTGAGTTTAATTTCTACATTTTTTACATTAGGAATGTGCCGTGTTAATAATGTCTATCTACAACTCTACATTAAAGCAACATATCTTACGTGATTCTCTCAACTAAAACATAAGCATTTTTTTTGTTAATTGCATTATGTTCGATCCTGGGGTTACATGGACCAGGTAGGTAATAAATCCGATGTAAGATTAGGAAAAAGAGAGCTTATTTTCATTTACAAAGATAAATCTGGGCATTCAAGTATCCGTTGGGGTTAAGATCGAGTATTTCAGATTTTTTGGATTTCAGTTCTAATTTGTAACACACACTAAATCCTAATTCTAGCAATTTGTAAGTACATGTCGGGGTTTGGATATAATACATCCGTTTCGGTTCTAATTATTACTACATTTTAAAACCCATAAAATAATTATATATCGTTTGAAATCGGATTATAACGGTTCAGAGATACCGAAGTAAAATCTATTTAAAAGCAAAACATAAGAATTAAATACTTGTTTATATAAAATTGAGTGTTTAATGTACTTATTTAATTTTAAATACTCACTTTAGGTATCATATCAAAATAAATATAGAATTTACTATTTGAAGTACATATTTATGTTTCAAATATTTATATTACATATTAATTTGGATATTATGATCGATTTCCTCAGATTTGTTTTTTTGGGATTTTCATTTGTTGTGGTTTTCAGGTTTTTAAGTTTACGCATTCGGATTCGATTCATAACATTTTAAATCTGGTTATGTTTTGTAACACCCAACAAGATCTATTTGAGTATTTTAACATTTTAAATTGAGTATGTATCGAGTTTTCTGGTCTGTGTTTGGTTCAGATTTCAGATTACTGGTTTTGTGCCTAGGCCTACACAAAGCAAAATATTCTTATAACTACGTAAACATAAATCCAATAATCGAACATGTGATGTTTTACAGTGTCGATGAGTAAATACTAATGTATAGAGATGTTAGCATTTCTGATTAGAAATTAGACCCTTAAAGTATTTAAATAGAAGTGGCTCCAAATTTATATTTTCCAGTTTTTAATTAAACCGGCTCTACAATTATATCTAATAATATATTTTATTAAATAAATATTGCATTGTTATTTATATTCAAATATAATTTAATTAGGATATTGTTTAAATTTTATGGTTATGTGATTTTTTTGTCAAAAATATATAATAATATTTATTTGTGTATTATCAGTGCATCAATAAAAAAATGTTCAACGGGGTGTGGTATTTCTTGCATATTCTTGAATTAATGAGTAATTTGTGTGTGTGTTTTTTTGTTTTTGAAGCTTTATGAGTTAACTGAGTTATAGTTACATCTGATGCGTTAAGCCTTGAGGAACTAATTTGTTCATAATATTTTCTAATTACCATATCATGAAAAGTATATGTACAACTGATACAAGTAATCTTCGGTTAAAGAAATTGAAAGTAGTATTATTATTATTTTTGCTAAAGATGTAAATATCATTTTAATATATGGATGGTTCAGGTATTAAAAAATGTGATAACAAAATATAATACCTCTTAATTGGTTTTATGACAAAATAAAAACATGGAAAAAGTAATTGGTATTTTAGCCGTTTAACTTAGTAGCGAATAAGACTAAAAATAGTGATATAATCTTGTGAAATCCGAATGAGAGATCTAACCAAGATGGGCATGAACTGAAAAACTCGAACACAAAAGTGAACGACTAATACAAAGCAAACAAGAAGGTGATTCATCCTACTGCCGAAAGTAGCGTTTGAAAACTAGAAAAAGTTTTTTTTGTACACCTAGAATGTTACAAAAATAGATGAATGTGATTGATCTTAAAGTGATGTTTGGGGAAATGTCAAATATTATAAGCGAGATTGAATTTTGAAGTGATGTTGACAAAAAAAATTGAAGTGTTTGTTTAAAAGAACTTTTCTAAATAGTCAAAGCTTCGAACCCGAAAAAATAAACAATACATAAAGTCAAAGCTAATTTTTTTTTCTTTTTTGAGAAAACTTCAAATTGTGCAGTCAACGAGTTCTTTAAATTATTCACAAATTGTTTTGAATGTTAACAGGTCAAAGTAACAAGTAGCTTATGTGATAAGCTAGATGTGTAGTAAAGGCCTTTTTACTTGAGTTACAAGTAGCTTATGTTAAAAGCCCTTTTCTCAAAAAAAAAAAGAGTAGCTTATGTGATACTTAACAATGCATTGGTTTTTTTTCCCCTCTATAATGACATTTAGAGGTAAAATTGTTCTAATCTACCTCTATTTCTTCTAGTATAATAGAGATCTTTAATTTTTTTTTTCTATTTAAAGAGGAAAAAATAGCATTCTTTCTATTTTATACTTTATATTTAGAATTTGCTATTCTTGAAAAATACATTAGGACATATCTCATCTCTATTATATAATTTATTTATTTTAGAAGTGAAAATAACAAAATACATTGGAGATGATCTTTAGTTACAATATTATAACAAAAAAATTGTCAATAATGTTGACGTATTATTGAGTAAGTTATTTGGCTTATGTTAATGGTCTATTTTAATTTCAATTAGAGATGTCAATGTGAGTTATAACTCATGAGATGTTTTATCTCCACTAGATTTATCATGGGCACAAACTCTATTTTTTAGATTCATTTAATAAATGGATTTAGTGATTGAGGTTAAATTAGATCAGAAGTTAAATGAACCATCTATAATGAACATGAGCTAATTCATGAGCAGGACCGAACCTGAATGGAAGTTAATAAAGCATGTGTTTCAGGTTCCGGACAAGATATATATTTTACAAGGGCAATAACTATGTAAAGTGGTTGTAGCTCAATAGGTCAGAACATCATGATGTGTACGTTAGGTAGAGGGTTAAATTCATGTAGGCACAGTTTTAACCTTCTTTATTTTATATAAATAATAGGTCAATTTTTTTTTGCTTCTATGCCAATTTTTTTTCAGGCAAGGCCTTGCTCATGAGATTTGTCATTTTTATACTTATAATTATATATATATATATATTAGATAAATTCTATTTTCCATATGTAAAAAGATAATTTCTATATTTATCATATTTATTGTTTTAATTAAAATTTCTTAAGACTCTCACGAGGAATATAAATTTTGGATCATTGTTTTAGTTTTAATTTAATTTATTTTAGGTGTTGGTTTTATTTAGTATTTAATATTAATGTTTTGTATTTTTTAATACTTAATTTTCAAATAATATTGGAGAAGTTATTTTAGTATTTTATTTTATTTTGTAATTATTTTTTTATTAGATCGCGAGTTATCTCATTTAATTTATAATTTAGATGATCTGAATTCGAATTTAAATATTAAAATTTATATAATAAATGAGCAGAATTAAACTAGCTCATAAAAGATTCGAGTTCACTATAAACTGAGTTGAGTTGACAGAGCTAGCTCATTTTTACACCTCTAATCTTGATGTTTAGATGTGCAATGTTGATTTATTTTAAGCTTGAGATAGTCGGGTGCTTAAGCCAACTCTGATCACTCTACGCGGTTCAGTCTTATATGAAGGAATCGTGAATGCATGGGATTGAAGGCAGGTGGACCCATAAACATAGGCACGCCTCAAGAAGCCAAACAAACAACTACTTATGGTTCCGTTCACATGATACTTATGTGGCTGGAATCTGCATAAACGACCATTTATGTCACATAATTGTCACCATTAATATTGATCACTAGTCAATTAGTTAGTTGTTAGTTTGTGAGACAGTGTTCTAACTTTGAAAAATAGTTTATACAGTTTTAGAGGATTTTTATAGTTTATTTAACTTTGAAAAATCATTACTATTATAATTATCAAATAATTAATGAATATCAAAAAATATTTGACTTACATGCACAAATAAATCAACTTTTTTTAGATCATGCTTTTTATTATTTAATAGACAATTTTGATCAACTGTTGACAAACAAAAAGTTCCTCCTAATAAATATATATATATATATATATATATATATATATATATATATATATATGTGTGTGTGTGTTAATGACAAACGTCAAAAGGAATCTTTCGTTTGTGGTTTTCAGCTTAAAAGATGAAAAGAAAATATTTTTAGTCTCATGTAAACGCATATAATATGTTCAGAACTGACAAAGATTCCAAATGATCGATGATACTAGTTTGACACAACTCTTTGTTAAAGATTTTTTTTTTGTTTCCTTAGTAGAAAACAAGATTGTTCAAAGAATAAAACCAAAGATTACGATTTTGGCTCACATTACAACTAAGCCGAGAGTAGCATGGGATGATCGTTGTTTCCCGGAAAAGGGCAGATTACGAGTTATATAAGACTGAGGAACTCCTCAAGAGTTTTCTTTTTCGATGTTGATACAGAAACTGTTTAACTGTTCTAGTTTTCTTTGAGTAGCAGGCCGAAACATACTATTGCAATCAAAAAGGATAATTTGAATTTTTGGAAATGGAGGAAACTCCATAAATTAAGATCTCTAAATAGAAACACAATTTTAGACTTAATCTTTAGGGATATTTATAAAATTTGTTATTTATATTAATTATAAATAATATAATTTCAGACTAACAAATTATTTACTATTAACTATAAACCCCATTATATATCTATCCTAACAATTTATTTAGCCAATCAATTAGTACAACGGAATTATATGCATTTTACTTTGTACAGCATAATCGTGCTGTTTTTATGAAACCATTGTCCGAAATAGTTGTAATTTAGCTAAGATATTTGATTTTACTCATATACTTTATACTATATCTGTTTCGATTTAATTGTAGTTGTAGGAAAAAGTTTTCGTTTCAAAATAAGTATCGTTATTTTAGAGTTTCAATGCAAAATTTATTAATAAGATTCTATAATTTATTTTTCTATTGGTTGAAATATGATTAGATGTATAGGTAATTGTGTTTTTGTTTTGAAAATATACAAAATTATATGTTTTTTTAATCTGTGTGCATAAACCTAGAACGAATCTAGACTACATTATATTGTACTTTATATTTTTGTACGATCTAAAAAGCAAGAAGAAATATACAACTATACTTTATGCTATTATCTTACAGAAAAGATACGGACACATATAAACAGTGGCATTAAATTCTAACATAATAATTCATAATATAATTTGTTATACTTACACATTTTCTGTATATTCATGGTTTAGAGACTCGATTACGGATTATCATTTCCTATAGCCTATATATTCATGGTTTCAATATGTTGTAAAATAGCAGAAAATGAGTTTTTTTAATGAAATTTGTAGGTTGTGATTTTTTTATTGCAACAATATATGCAAGAACATATATCAAAAAGATATGAAAAACAGGATGTTATATTTGTTATAACATGTTGAAATAGAAATAAATCTCGGATTAATTGATATATACGACCAATTAAAAATTGTGTAACCTTTCCAGATCGAAGTGTTTTAACTTCTTCAACAATGGAGATTTTCAAAAAACATTTATAAAAATGAATCTAAATATTTATAATATCATATCGTGCACTTAAAGAAGATTTTAGCAGTTGTAACAATACAAAGATTTGTAAATACGTTTTATGCCCTAGAAGATTCTAAATCCTTAAACCAATGCCCAAATATTTATAAATATAGACATAACCATTGGACAAACCAACCAAAAACAATACTTCTTAAGGTATCTTTCACCAAGCTTTGAGTTCCAGAGAAGTTAATCATTTAACCCCTCATGGATGTAACTAGTGAGACAGACACAAAGCTTGTTAGAATTAGGAATAACGCGAAAGTTTCAGAGAAGAAATAGTTCGTGGACCGTGAGCTGCTAAACGATCTTGGAATAGCTTGTTGCCACAATAAATGGCTAATGAAGATCACATTTTTATGGAAACATAAGGCTTTACGTTCTCCTATTAGCGAACTTGGCACCAAATTTGCCTCTCCTCCATTTTACCCATATCATAATCATCCATAAGGAACTTACAATAGATTGATTTCAATTCGACTTGAAATGAGACTAGATTAACCGGGGCTTCTAGCTCTAGTGGTAAAGGGCTTACAGCTGTGAGTACCGCCACCTGGGTTCGAATCCCGGCCACTGGAGAATTAACATTTCGGCATCGCCAGGGACAGAGGACCGACACGTGGCAACACGTGACTAGTCTGGATCACTTCTGTGAGGCCAGGATACCTCTGTATAATTCAAAAAAAAAAAAAAAAAAAAAAAAAAAGAAATGAGACTAGACTTTCATAACAATTTTGTTTTATAAATAAATAAAATGACATGTTTGCCATGTTTTAAAAATTGATTGTATTAATCTAGACTTTCATAACAATTTTGTTTTGTTAATAAATAAAATTCACATTTTAAGAAAAAAACAAAAACAAAAAGGCTGTTTAAAGAGGACCCTCTTTCGTTTAGAGAGAAGAGGGAGAATATCGCCTCGTAAGTCACCCCAAGTGGGCTTTAGGTTTTTATCCGTTGGGTAATAAGTTGTTATCGCTTGGTTATTTGCGATTATCTTTCTGAAACACGTTTGGTTAAGAATTTGTCAACGCTTTTGGGTGTTTTCGAGGTATATCCTGCCTGCTTTATTCAAATCTCATCTGTTTCTCTTCCTGTTCTTCAAACATTGAAGTTTAGAGAAATAAGTGGGTGAGCATTGACTGAAGAGTAGCGAGATTTAAAAGCATTAAACCATGTCGCTTGCCATGGATAAAGCCTTAATGGCGTTATCTCTTGATGAGGAGGACGTTCCATTTACGATGCCAGATCTTCCTGAGTTTAGCTCAGCAGAAGAAAACAAACTCAGCTTGATGGGAAGACTTCTGAACCCGGACCGCCAAAAGATGTCTACTCTCATTATGAAGATGCCGAGGAAATGGGAGAAGGAGGGAAGGGTTAGAGGTATAGCGCTATCTCAAGAACGGTTCCAGTTCATATTCAAATATGAACACGACCTCTTAGACATTTTGGAGAGAGGTGTTCAAACGTTCGATGATTGGGTCATAGTGCTGGAGAGATGGGTAGAAAACCCGCCTGAGGATTTTCTTCAGTATATCCCGCTTTGGGTTCAGATGCGAGATATCCCAGTAAACTTCTACACCTCAGAGGCGCTCACTGCGCTAGGTGATCTGGTGGGGAAGACTGTGTTGGTGGCTTTTGACCCCTCTAGGCCTATTACACAGGATTACATTAGGGTTTTGGTGAAGTTCAACGTTGCTAATCCGCTACGTACATCGAAGGTGGTGACGTCGAAAGGAAAATCTTCGGTGGTGCGTTTTAGCTATGAGAAAGTTCAGAAGCGATGTTTCGAATGTCAGAGACTCAATCACGAAAAGGATCTCTGCCCTTTAATTGTGAGGAAAAGACAGGAAGAGTCTAAAGTCAGAAGGGAGAGGATTTCTGCAGAACTAGAGAAAAAGAAAAGAGTTATAGATGAGGATGACATTTTGTTTGGTGTTCTGGAGGAGGAACAAGTAAACATGAACTCTGCTACGGGAAGGTGTAAGATAGCTAAGGAAGTATTGGAGGAAATGAGAAGATATCTCTTGGCGGACACAGGGGAAAATCGTGAGGTTAAGATAGACAAGATTCAACGGTCGGTCAAGCTTGCAGAGAAGGATCCTCTGTCGCAGAGGCTTGCATTGAGATTGGAGTCAGCTCCTTTGTTTACTTCTGAGCTAAACAAAGGCAAAGGAATTGTGTTTGATTACTTGGAGAATAAGAAGGATGCTGAAGAGCTTAGTGTTCAGAGTAATCCCCACAAACTTATGGCGGCTTCGTTTCAAGCTCACTCGAGGCTCTCTCTGCGTTCTGCTCCGCAGGCTCTGAGACTTGAGAATGGAGAGGATAACATTGCGTCAGAAGGTTCCTTTTGTTCTAACTTTCCAACGGTGTTCAAGGCAGCAAAAGTTTCTAACTTTGCTCCTTGTTCTTCCGGGATCGTGAAAAACAAAGCAGCAGTGAGGAGAAGACCGCCTAAATCAACAAGGCAGAGAAGGATCAAGGTCCTTACTGATCAAGTAAAAGCACCGCCTGAAAACCAAAGAGAGGGCAAACAGTTGATGGGTAGTAAGAAGAGGAAGTGTTCAGTGGAGGAAGAGGAGATCAAAGCAACCAACAAGGCGGTATGCCTTAAGGCGATCCCAAATGAGGGATTGCCCCATTCCCAATGAGCTTCTTGAGCTGGAATTGTCAAGGCTTGGGGCGGCCTCAAGGCTTGACAATTCAACGACTGCGGGAGTTGCGTCAATACCACTTTCCGGAGATTCTCTTTTTAATGGAAACAAAGAAATGTCGGAATGTAGTTGTAGATTTACAAGTTTGGTTGGGATATGAGCGAGTTCACACTGTCAATCCTATTGGATACAGTGGAGGATTAGCAATTTTGTGGAAGAAAAATGTCAACCTTTGTATTAAAAGTTCGGATAAAAATATTGTGGATTGTCTTGTGAAATTTGGTGACTCTTCGTTCTTTTTGACTTGCGTCTATGGAGAGCCAGCTTCTGATGGTAAAAGCTTAGTTTGGAATCGGATCACCAGTTTGGGAATTGGGAGGTCTGAGCCTTGGGTGATCGTTGGAGATTTCAATGAAATTCTAAGTAATGATGAGAAGCTGGGTGGGCCGAGTAGACCGGAGGCGTCTTTCAAGTTCTTTGCGGAGATGTTGATGTCCTGTGAGATGGAAGAGTTAGACAGTAAAGGAAACAGATTCACGTGGGCGGGTCAGCGTTGGAAGAAGTATATTCAGTGTTGTCTTGATCGATGTTTTGGCAATAAAGCGTGGCGCACAAGGTTCCCTAATTCAAATCAAACCTTTTTGGATAAAAGGGGTTCTGACCACAGACCTGTATGGGTGAACCTTAGAGCAAGTTCAGATATTCAAAGGGGTCAGTTCCGGTTTGATAGGAGGCTTCTCCATCATCCTGATGCGATGAAAGAGGTGGAGTTGGCGTGGGGTAGAAACAGAGGTCTGTCTTCTGTAACGTTCAAGATCCGGAAGTGCAGGAAAGTGATGAGTGAATGGAAGAGAAAAAGAAGATTTAATGCGAAGGACAAGATTAAGTCGCTGCAAGAGAGATTGGAATGGTTCCAGTCCAAGCCTTACTCGTGCTGGTTTGTTATCCAGAACATCAAAAAGGAACTTATGCAAGCTTACAAAGAAGAGGAGATGTTTTGGAGGCAAAAAAGTAGAGAGAAATGGCTGAAACTAGGAGACAGAAATTCTAAGTTTTTTCACATGTCGGTTAAAGCTAACAGAGCGAGAACCTACTTAGTGAAGCTTAAAGACAAATTTGGGAGGGACCATTGGTCTGATGCTGCTAAAGGCGAAGTCGCTATCCAGTACTTCTCGGAACTATTTAAATCATCTAACCCCCCGTCGTATGATCCTGTGTTTCACAGTATGCTTCCGAAAGTCTCTCAATCTATGAACCAAAGTCTTACTTGTAAGGTTTCCAAGGAAGAGGTTCGGGAAGCAATCTTCTCGATCAATGCTGAGAGTGCTCCCGGTCCAGATGGCATGACGGGTTTGTTCTTTCAAAAATTTTGGGGTGTGATAGGGGATTCGGTCACTCAAGAGATTCAAGAGGTTTTTGAGAAAGGTGCCTTACCAGTTGACTGGAACTTCACGTACATCTGTCTTATTCCAAAGATTACAAATCCAGAGAACATGGCAGATTTGAGACCTATCAGCCTTTGCTCGGTTTTGTATAAGGCTGTTTCTAAGATACTGGTTAGGAGACTGCAACCGTTCTTGGGAGACTTGGTATCTGCTAATCAGTCAGCTTTTGTCAGCGAAAGATTAATCCAAGACAATATTGTGATAGCTCATGAAGCTGTTCATGCACTTAGGACGCATCCGAGGATTTCTTCTGAGTTTATGGCTGTGAAAACCGATATGTCGAAGGCCTATGATCGAGTGGAATGGAGTTACTTGAAGTCTTTATTAAAGGCGTTGGGGTTTGATGATCAGTGGATTTGTTGGGTGATGATGTGTGTTACCTCTGTCTCATTTGCAGTACTAATTAATGATCAACCCTTCGGTTTAATCTCTCCTTCAAGAGGCTTGCGTCAGGGAGATCCTCTTTCCCCGTTTCTATTTGTATTATGCACGGAAGGCTTATCTCATCTGCTGAATGTGGCGGAAAGGAATGAAATGATCACGGGAATCAGCTTCTCGACAACAGGTCCTTCAGTGAGCCACCTGTTATTTGCTGATGACAGTTTGTTCTTGTGCCAAGCTTCAGTCCAACAGTGTAGAAATCTTAAAAAGATTTTGAATTTTTATGGAGAAGCAACTGGACAGTGCATTAATTATCAAAAGTCCTCTGTCTCTTTTGGGGGTCTGATTTTGGAGGAGGAAAAAGCGCAACTGAAAGACATCCTTGGCATTCATAACATCGGAGGCACAAGCAAATACCTTGGAATGCCGGAATGCTTCTCTGGGTCTAAGGTGGAGTTGCTCTCTTATCTTAAGGATCGAACGCATTGTAGGCTAAACAGTTGGTTTCTGCGCAAGTTATCTCAAGGTGGAAAAGAAGTGCTCCTTAAATCTACAGCAGCAGCCCTTCCTGTTTTTCCAATGTCTTGTTTCAGATTACCTAAAACGATCATAAAAAATCTGGAGAGCCTTATGGCAAATTACTGGTGGAATTCAGAAGCTCACGTGAACAAAATCCACTGGTCTTCCTGGGACAGACTCTGCCTTCCTAAAGCTCTCGGAGGAATTGGTTTTAAAGACTTGGAGAGTTTCAACCAAGCCTTGCTTGCCAAACAAGCTTGGAAACTGGTTAATAATCAAGAGTGTCTTATGACAAGGTTTCTCAAGAGCAGGTATTTCCCTAACTCTCACTTCTTAGAAGCCCCGGTTGGAGCTAGACCATCCTTCGCTTGGCGAAGCATCATTCATGGTAGGGAGCTTCTTCAGAAGGGGTTGAAAAAGAGTATAGGGAATGGAGGCGACACGAGAGTTTGGCTCGACAAATGGATAGATGATCCGGAGACGGGTTTGAGAGCTCCTTGGATCAAATGTATTACCTTTGATGTCAATCTTATGGTTAGAGATCTGATTGACTCAACGTCGAGGAAATGGAATGAGTCGGCGTTACAAGAGGTCTTTGTCCCTAGCGATGTGGAGCTGATACTCTCAAACCCACCATCGATATCTCATGAGGACTCTTTCACTTGGAGGCATAATAGGTCTGGTAATTTGGCGGTGAAATCAGCTTACTGGTTAGCGAGGGATCAAAAGATTAAGGAATGCTGTCCTGAGGTGTTGGAGCTCCCATCTCTGAACCCCATTAAAGAAGAAGTTTGGAAAATCACCTCGCCCCCCAAGATTAAGATTTTTCTGTGGAAAGTCTTGAGTGTAGCACTGCCAGTGTCTGAGCTTATAATCAAGAGAGGTTTGCAGATTGATGAAAGATGCCAGTCGTGTGGCGTTGAGGGAGAATCTATTCTTCATGCTCTGTTCCAATGTGATCCAGCGAGACAAGTGTGGGCTTTATCTGGGATCCCTCATCCAAAGATTGGTTTTGATGAAGGAAGTCTGTTTGGAAACCTAAACTATCTGTTAAAGTTAAAAAACAGTAAACGTGGAGAGATAACAGTGAATAGAACATGGCCGTGGCTGTTATGGGGTATTTGGAAGAGCAGAAATGAATTGATCTTCAAGGGTAGAAGATGGTTACCGGAAGAGATTAAGGAGAAGGCTGTATATGAGGCAGAGGAGTGGTTTTTAGCTCAAGAAGTAGAAGAAGAAACTACTAAGCGGAGTGCAAATGAGGTAGTCTCGATTAAAAGGAACTGGAGCCCCCCTCGAAAAGATTGGTTGATGTGTAATGTGGGTTTTGATTGGGTGAAGCAATCAAACCGGATGGGTGTTGCGTGGGTTGTAAGGAATCATAGAGGAGTGGTACTTATGCATAGCCGGAGAGCCTTTTCGAATGTGCGGAGCTTGGCTGAAGCTAGACTGGCTTCGATTCTTTGGACAGTGGAAAGCATGTCGAGTCTGCATTACACCAAAGTAGTTTTTGCAGGGGATTATAAAGAAATTTTCATGGCGGTGCAAAACCCACTCCAGTGGCCTGCCTTGCGTTATCAGGTGGTGGAGCTAAAGACGCTGCTGCAGGGGATTGCGGATTACCAGCTATTGAGCGTGTTGAAGGAGGAAAATAGAGGAGCGGCAATCATTGCTCAAAGTGTTACCAGGGAAGGAAGAATGCAATCTTATGTGGCTACTGGTCATCCCTCTTGGCTTTTTGAATTCTTTGTCAATGAAAGTCGTCTCCTCTAATGTGTCCTCTGTTCTCTGGTGTGGTGTGGGTTGGGGGTTCAACTGTCTCTGTTTTTAGGCAAGGTGTGTCTTTTCAGATCTTTAGAGTGTCTCTGTGGTTTGGGTTATTTGAGTCCTCTGTACCTCTGTACCTCTTTTCAATTCCTAATGAATTTCAGAAGTTAAAAAAAAAAAAAGAGGACCCTCTTTCGTATTTGTCATATCTTGTGTTCTTCTCTCGAGTCGTTACAGCTCTACGCGTGAGATTAAAAAATCTATCCGCAGTTTAGACGAAAAACGTTTGACCATTGCTCTTTACGTACTCTCGTTACTTGAACGATTATTTAACTTGCGTAACTAATATTTATTATACAACTATATAAACGCACATGTATGTTAGAAAAAGAAATTATATAACGCACATGGGCCAATCTTAAACACACTGAAACTCCAAAAAATGGAAAAGGACAAAAGAAGAAGCTGTCTTCTGCTGATAAAGAGACCCCACATATATCAATGTTAAGTGGTTTAGAATAATAAATTGTATATGCTTCTAAGTGTTCGTTATTGTTTTTACATTAGATGTCTACATTTCCAATTCTAAAAAGACAAAACTATACAAATTGGAAAATAAAATGTTTACAGGAGACCTGCAACATGGCTTACAGAATATTATTAAGCGTGGATCTTATAAAGTGGTTTAAATGATGTAGTTAGAAGTGAATCATTGTAAGTAAAAAAAAAAAAATTGTCGGCTATAAAATTATATGTAATATTTTTCATAGTTTGTAATATTTTAATTATTTGGAGTTAAAAAAATATTGATGTGCTTTCAATATTTATTTTATTAAACTGCCTTATTTTGGGCTAACCGGTTGAAGCCTAAGCGTTTTCACATTAAACTCTTAAACAATTTTAAGAATCTTCTTTACTACTATAATTACTAATTAGGTAGTGAAAGTGATCGATTTCACATAGTGATGGGTTTTCGGGCCAACCCGCCCCGCTCTGTTGCGGATCGAATCATTTTTTTATTCAAAAAATTTTATATCCGCACCCGCCCCGCAAAAACCCGCGGGTAACCCGCCAAACCCACGGAAAATATTAATTTTAATTAAAAAACAATTATTTTATAATTAAAAATAATTATCTTTAAAAATATATATTAAAATATTATATTTATAATTAAAATTATATAACTATTTATGATATTTTATAACTTTTACAAAAAAATGTTTTTAAAAAAAATTGCGGATTAGAAAGTACCCGTGATTCAAATTCGGCTGATCCGCACCCGTCCCGCTTAAAATAATCTCGATCCGCATCCGCACCCGCACCTGCGATTGAAAATTTTCAAATTGTTCCCCTGCAATGGGTCAAACGGGGCGGGCCCCGCGGGAAATTCCCAGCTCTAATTGCACATAATGGTTCATAAAAGTGGATGATTTTTACATGTACAGTCTTATTTGATTGTGATATTCTATTTTTTGTTAATCGGCATATTAAATCTTAATGAAACCATTTAAATTGTAATTTTCATTTTACTAGATGAATTATCATACACTTTTTGTTAAATGGAGAATTGTATGTGATGGAACACAGTAAAACTTTGTTGTATTAGTATTCATAAATTGATAAATACAAAAAAAAAAAAATTGACTTAGGCTAATGAAAAAGAGAACACATTTTGATATAGACATGATGACTTTCAACTAGATAGTTAATAGGTTCGTGAGTGTAAACATTATGCTTTTCACCTAGAGAGTTTAGGTTACTGAAATTTCTTTAATGGTGATAATAATCCAGATCATTAATAATAATTTAAAATTATTAATATTGTGATCACTAAGTAAATGGAAACTGCAAGGAAAAGTCTAGGAAAAACGATTGCAAAAGCAAAGAATGAAAAGTGAAATTCGCTGGAAAAGTTAAAACAAAAAAGATTTATTTAAAGTTAAATATCACGTTCAGATAAAAGATATTAGCTTGTTATTAATATGTTGTAAGATAAAAAGATATTGTAGCCCTAAAGATAAAGATATTAATATATTACTGTAGTTGTCTTTTCTTTATATATGTGAAATTAAACATAAATTATAAAAAATGAAGTAACCAAATATTAAAACCAAAGTGACAAAAATTATGATTAAATTATAAACGAACGAAAATGTTGTATAAAGCTGGTTTAAATCCAATAACACAAGTAAAGAGAGTTCGTGTTTTATCCTTTTTTGTATCATATTATAAATCATAAAATCATTATAAAAACCAAAAACATAGGGCGGAGAAAAATGAGTGATTAAATGAATGAAAGATGTTGTAAAAAGACCTAGGGGTCTGTAATCTTTTATCCTTTGTTTATTTGGTCAACGAAATAATTTATCCAGTTAAACAAGAAAACAAATAATTTATCTGTTGACAAACAAAAAAACAGGGTAAACTGTATTTAACTATTTCCATTTAAGGATTCAAATACAACATCTAAACATTCACATCACTTTCAGTTATTCAAAAAAGGAGCCGGAGAAACTAGACAACAAAAAGAAACTTGACAAAACATTATAGCAAAAAGGAAAAAGACAGGAAGGCTAGATGCCGATTATGTTTGACCAGAAAATGGTAAAGAAACGTTATGTAGCAACATTAAATAAGACCCTAACAATACAATAAATTAAAAGAGAGAGGAGAGTTTCGTTGGTCCAAGTCTGACATTCTTCTACGTCCGACCTAGAAAACATGTATAAATACCTCATTTGGTTGATCCCTATGTTTCACCTGCAAACATTTTGAGTACAACATTGCACTAAAACGCATATAAACAGTCTTCACAATAATATAACACACACATTATCAATTATTCATACATATTCGAGATGGATCAGTTTCTTGACGCGTTTCCATTTTGGTACATGTTCTTCAATGTTTTCGTTGTAGTTCTTAGCCTTGTGTTCTTGAAGCTCTTTCTGCATTGCTGGATATTGCCCGTTCGAGCTCAGAAGAAGCTTGGAGAAAACGGATTTTCCGGTCCACCTCCTAGCTTTCCATTAGGCAACCTTAATGACATGAAGAAGCTAAAACCGGCCTTGGTAATGGTGGAGAACAGCAAATCATCCACCAAAATCAACCATGACATACATTCCATCGCCCTTCCACATTTCGCTCTTTGGCAACAACAATACGGTAAATAAACCCATATTTAAGTTATGGACATGTGCACCATAATGTTTCTAGAATTGATATCATCTTTGATATAATTTCGGACGGTTCAACATTTTCTTCTTCAACCGGTACTGAAATAACATATCTATAATCAGTTTAGCATATGGATTACTCTATGTAAATATTAACATAGACTACTGAATGTGTTATGTAACGCAGGGAAAGTGTTTGTGTACTGGCTAGGCATAGAGCCATTCGTGTACGTGGCGGATCCTGAATTCTTGAGTGTTATGTCGAAAGGTGTATTGGGGAAGAGTTGGGGGAAGCCAAATGTTTTCAAGAAAGACAGAGAGCCAATGTTTGGTACCGGTTTGGTTATGGTCGAAGGAGATGACTGGACACGACATCGCCACATTATCACTCCTGCATTTTCCCATGTCAATCTGAAGGTATGATTAGAAAGCAAACTAGTTTTCAAGTCGTTTACATTGATTGGCAAGTCCAAAATATAGGAAGTTAATAAGGTGACTAATCTAGTTCAACAATTTAGACTTTGTAGTCATTTTCTAAAAAGCATGAGCCACCATTTTCCATGACAGAAATTCCAAGGTCTTTATGGTTTTGAAAAGACTAGACCATACAAATAAGACTCGTTCAAATTAATCAAAGCTGCGTACTCGAATGTTTCTCCTTTTCTCATTACTTTAATTGATGCTCTTAAAATTATAGGCTATGAAAACTATGATGGTGGAATCAACCACCAACATGCTGGACCGATGGGCCATACAGATAAACTCAGGCAACCCCGAATTCGACATGGAGAACGAGATCATAGGAACAGCCGGTGAGATAATTGCTAAGACAAGCTTCGGAGTCAAGGGAGAAAACGGAACTCAAGTCCTCAAAAACCTAAGGGCCATGCAATTTGCCCTTTTCAACTCGAATCGCTACGTAGGGGTACCCTTTAGCAATATTTTGGCCTTCAAGCAAACCCTTAGAGCGAGGGAGCTAGGTAAAGAGATCGATGATCTTCTTTTGTCGATCATAACCGAACGAAAGAGATCTTTGGTCGAAGGAGAGGACCACCACGATCTTCTCGGAATGTTGCTTAAGGCCGATAAAGGAAAGTTTACAGCGACGGAGCTTGTAGACGAATGCAAAACGTTCTTCTTCGCTGGCCACGAGACGACTGCTTTAGCGCTTACGTGGACGCTCATGCTTCTTGCGATCCATCCCGAATGGCAGGAAACGATCAGAGACGAGATCAGACAAGTCATCGGAGATTCTGAGATTGAGTATAACAAACTTGCCGGACTAAAGAAGGTACGTTACCATTTACCAAACATAGCACACAACAGTTCACGTGGTTATATTTGAACGCGTTCGCATAATGTGCAATTTAGTACATAAATAAGTTTAAGGTCTCAAAGAAATAAAAATATAAAGAGTCATTCTTGGGTTCACCCCCTAGGGTGAACCTCTAGATTCACCAACCAATAGGATTTCATTATTTCAAATTCGATATTTTTTAAAAAAAGAAACAAAATATTCTCAAATTATATTATATTTTTAAAATAAAAAGAGTAAAAAAAGATATTAGTTACAGAAAAAAGAATTTAAAAAAAATATTTTTAATGTTTTCAACAAAACACTAAACCCTAAATCCTAATCCCTAAACCCTAAATTCTAAACCCTAAACCCTTGGATAAACCCTAAACCTTGGGTAAAACCCTAAACCCTTGGGTAAACCCTAAACCCTTGGGTAAATCCTAAACCCTTGGATAAATCCTAAACTCTAAATAAAAAACACTAAAACCCTAAACCCTAAACGCTTGAATGTTTTAGTGTATAGTGATTTTGATTTAGAGTTTAGGATTTATCCTAGAGTTTAGGCTTTATCCAAAGTTTTAGGGTTTAAGATTAAGGGTTTAGGGATTAGAATTTAGGGTTTAGGGTTTAATGTTATGCTGACGACATAAAATATTTTTTTTTTGTAATTATTACTATTTTTTACCTTTTAATTTTAAAAACATAATATAATTTGACAATATTTTGTTTCCTTTTTTTAAAAGATATCGAATATAAAATAAAACAATCCTATTGGTTGGTGAACCTTGAGGTTCACCCTAGGGGGTGGACCTAAGAATGAGTCAAATATAAACTAAGATATTTTAAGTTTAGTTGGCATCCCCATAGTAAGAATTCCCAAATGGAATATTTCATCAATAAAAAAAGTAAGGAAATAATAAAATACAGTTTTTGTTTTGAAATACAGTTACCTTGAAATATGTGGTCTTGTGTTCAAAAGGAAAAACAAAAAAAAAACATTAATGTAGTCAAAGTCAAGGGTCACATAGAAACCTAGTAGTGCATACTAATCAACGACTTCGCTGACAAATTATAGACGTGCCACCTCAGCTATGTACTGAAAAATCCTAAGCCACATGACAGTATCAATCCATAGTAACGGGTATCCGATTTGTTATTATCCATGACTAAAACGTGCGAAACGCATATCATTAGTGATATTCAGTTAAATCACATTTTAGTTAATTAAACCACATTTAATATTACATAATTAGGCATATTATTTTTTTTGTAACATATATTCATACATAGTATTAACGAATAGAACTTGCAATCATCTTATGCAGATGAGTTGGGTAATGAACGAGGTTCTCCGGCTATATCCACCGGCGCCAAACGCACAACGGCAAGCCCGAAAAAACATTGAAGTGAACGGCCGCCTAATTCCAAACGGTACAAACATTTGGATCGATGTGGTGGCGATGCACCACGACCCCAAGTTGTGGGGAGACGACGTCAACGAGTTTAAACCGGAGAGATTTGACGGTGATTTGCACGGTGGTTGTAAGAATAAGATGGGGTTTATGCCGTTTGGCTTTGGAGGGAGAATGTGTATTGGTCGGAACTTAACCACCATGGAGTACAAGATCGTCTTGTCGTTGGTTTTGTCCCGGTTTGAAATATCGGTTTCACCCGGTTATCACCATTCACCAAAGTATATGCTCTCTCTCAGACCCAGTTATGGTTTGCCTATAGTCGTACGACCACTTTAAAAACCGTTTACACACAAATTTTATAGACTTTGTTTTATCATATACACATGTGTGTATTGTTATTAATGTTTCGAGTATCGAAATTTTCTTTTCTGCTGAATTTATGTTTCGGTCGTTATTTACATGTAATTTCAATTCTCTAAATGAAATAAACTCCGAGTATTAGAGCACTTCCATCGGTAACATATACTCTCCATGGTTTCGTAGACTACTTCCATCGGTAACATATACTCTCCATGGTTTCCTAGACTTTTTTCTATTTATATTTTAGTAACATTTTGTTATGTAAATGAATTAAAATTTATTTAGAAAGGTTAAAGCAATAAGAGAAACGACATGTGGACATAATAGTATAAAGTGGAGTTAGAGCATCTCTAATGGAGGTTCAATCCATTGAAGTTCTAAACATTTATATGTGTATGTATATATTATATAAGTGTATGTAAGTGTAAGACCATTTTTTGGGAAAGAACTTCATGCAAAGATTCTAAATATCTGATTTTTAGAACATTTGCATGAGGTTCTTCCCCAAAAAATGGTCTTCACACTTACATACACTTATATAATATATACATACACACGTATAAATGTTTAAAATTCCAATGGGTAGAACTCTCCATTGGAGATGCTCTAACAGATCAGTTGCAGAAGACCGATGCCTCTTTCTTTTAATCTTTTTCTTTAATATTTAAATTATAGGATACCCTCCACCTCACCAATGGAGGTGCTCTTAATACTTCTCTTTCCCTAATTTTTGTTGTGTACTTTGACGAATTCGGATAAGTTATTGTTGGAAATAAAAGATGGATTCCATCAGTCAAAGAGAACATAAGAGCATGAGCAGCAATGAAAAACTAATTGCATTTCTCAATAAAAATAAAATAATAACATTTATAACTATATTTTTATTTTTATTAAACAATTTTCAAATAATAATGCCACAGTTGTAGAAAAGTTTTTTTCTCTTTCTTGTGGAAGTTTCTTTGCAACCAATCGATTCTTATGATTTGTTATTCTTTCTCCTTCTCTTTCAATACTTTTTGTTATTTTTATCATTAGAAACCTATTGAGGAACTACTACTAATGGTGCCATAAGAACACCTCCATTAGCAAGATAAAGATGAGGTCCTATTAAAAGGAAAGAAAAGACTAAAGAAAGAGAGTGATATTGTATCTCAACATAAATATTATTAGAATCTCTTAAAAAAACTCAACATACAAATATCATAGTTTCATTGGTTTAGTTTTAGAGAGGAAAAAAAATTATATCTTCAACCCAATATTTACAATGGGCCTCATCATGTTTATAAGTGAGAAAATCTTTTACAAAATTTTGAGTGTGATTGGATAACATTTCACTTTAGAGTAAATATTATAGAGTAAAAGTATTTTATTCTGAATCTGACTGGAAATCACTTCCAGCGAGAATTTTTTAGCGAGAATTTTTTTACTCCATGTCCAAACTTCTGCCAATCAGGTAAAATTAATTTCCATCTATCTTACGCTCACCACTGTTTAATTGGTGGTATATAATACACTTTATTATCTCAATGTTTCTGAAGTAGAAAATAATTACACCTGATTTTATTTTATTTTCTTTTTGTTTATTTTTTCTCATAATTACTCCACTTTTATTCTCCTAATTACTTTAAAATCTACCAGTCACACCCTCTATCTATAGCCCAATATTTACCAATCAGGAAAAATTTAGTAGAAAAGTTTTTTAGCCAAATACAGCAGAAAACAATAATCCATCTGTTTTAAAATAATACATATTTTAAAATTTTTACATTTTTTAATAAAACATATTAAAACTTAGTTATAAATGCATAGTTTTTTGTAAGTTTATATTTTCTATATTTTTAAACCAATAAGATTTTTTTAAAATATAATTAATATTTTTGAACTTTGTAATTTTTTATTATTAGTTGACAAAAATTGCATTGAAAGTGCAAAAAATGTATTTTTTTAAAACATAATTTTTCTCTAGAACATGCTTTTTTTCTGAAACAGATGGAGTAGGTGTTATCCTATTTGTTTTAGTGAGAGTAACGCCAACACTCTGCAGCAGCAGCAACCGAATCAAAGTACAAGTAAAAATATGTAAATAATCATATTTACTTCTCCAACATATATTATGCATCTTCTTCTATCTCTTCTTATTTTTTTTGTTATTATTTAATTTTTTTACTAAATGTTTTCTAATGTTTTCCTAATTTTTTACATATTTTTGCCTAATATTTATTTCTCTCTAAATAGTAATAAAAATTATACAATCAATGAACCAAAAATCATCTTATAGTTCTTTTCAATCATAGCATCACCTTATTCACTTTATTATTTGATTTAAATGCCAAACAATTTTGAACGAACATGGACATTAACATTTATATATTCCCCATGATATACACAATTGAATTTCAAATAGTTATATATATATATATATATATATATATATATGTATATATATTAATAAAAATAAAAATAAAAATACATATATACTTTGCTTTTTCACTTTCTACTTTTTATTATTTATTCTCTCTCATCTTACTTTATTACTTTAGTTAAGCTCCTTTATTACTCTCTCTTGTATAACAAAATTGTACTCTTGAAGTATTAGCGAAATGGTGGAGAACAAGTGGGGGTTTTAGTCGATGAGGCAACTCTAGCACCTGACAATTAGTTCAAGATAATCGAATGAGGCATCTGTAACACTTTCTGAAGACATGACATCTCTGAGCAGTGTGTTTATGGCACCAATTTTCTCCACGGTAACTGCTACAATGTTTCACAACTCGGAGATCGATATCGTCATGCCACCAACTTTTTCCGTCTTAACTCTTAATATATTGGTCTCTTTTGAAGTGGAATAAAGTAAGATATTATAAAGAAACAGACAAAAAAGGTAGTCGTTAAATACATTACCCAAAGAAACTACTCCCTCAGGCCTCAGACACAACTCAATGGACATGCAACACATTATACTCTTGAGAGCCTCATCATGTGTATAAGTGAGAAGCCCAATATTACAATGGGCCTGGTCTCTTTGTAAAAAAAAGAAGAAGATGTTATTGTGCAATATCAAAGATAAATAAATATGGGTACAAGTTGGAAGTAGTAGATAAATACAAGGACCATTTCCATAACTATACGAAACATTTCGTATCACTTTTCTCTTGTCTCGTTTATGAAGGCATCGGACCAAAGCAAAAGCAAAAACATGTAATCTGTCAGTTGATGCGATTTTTCGAACTATGGCATCTGCGATGGCGACATGGACGCCAAGCTCTCTCCAGCTCAGGATTGCCCTCAACTGTCGGAGCTTCAAAGCTGCTCCGGCGAGAGCGAAGTTGACGAAGCTCAGTCCCCGTCTCCGGACGTCATGCGCTGCACATAATGCAGAATCGGGTCGCGGGTCGGATCGTTTTCGCGGGTGGGCTGATTCAGGAGACGATGAGATGAGTCCGGATTCTGGCGGTGGCGATTGGTATAAAGGTACGAACTTTTTCTGCTCTGAGTTTGTCGGAAAACGAGATTGGTCTCAGAGATTTTGCTTAATTGAGTGTAAAATGAAGATAAAGGTTTTGCCTTTTATTGATTTTCAGGAACACTGGTCTCTGGAGTGGCTGCTGGGATGGTTCTCTTCGTTGGGCTAGCTTTGGGAGCTCGATCTTTCAAGAGACACGTGTTAACTAGTATGCAACTTAACTTTTTTTCTCTCAGTGTCTGATTACTATGTAGTTGATGAAGCATATAATTTTGGTGAAACTGTAGGACCAAAAGTAGAAGTGATGGTTTCTGAAAGCTCAAGTGATCAAGTCGGGGAAGCTAGTCATGAGAGAGGTAATCTAATGGACCAAGATGAAAAAGAAAGCTATAAAGGTATGGACATGGATCTTTTTTAACTTCTTTTCATCTTCAGACATGATTGTACAACGAATTTATTGTATTTGCATCATGTGGTTGCATGTTTGACGTTCCCTTTTATGGATGTTAGTTTAGATTCACCACTTTTGGAGTCAAAATCCGCATCTACAAGCAAAGAAAACCACGAGGCGAACAAATCTTCAGAAAGCCGAGCTGATAGAGTAGATACAGATGCTTCTCAAATCCCAGACGAGGAGAAGAAACACCGGTGTTATACAGGCATACCTGCTCCTTCCACGGTTCCACAAGTAAACCCCTTGAGTCCTATCTTTCCAACAGTTGTGGACCCAATTCAAAGTCAAATGTTTGCAGCTTTACAAGCATTAAAGGTACTTTTCTTTTAGCTCTATTAGACTATTGTGAACTGTTTCTGATGTGTTTAAGAACTGATATTTTAACTTTGTATAGGTTATTGAATCTGATGCTCGGCCTTATGATTTATGCACACGCCGTGAATTTGCTCGTTGGTTGGTTTCTGCAAGCAATGTTCTATCGAGGTAGGTTTTTGTTCTCTCCTTGAAATATTTCACGGCCTCACATTGTGAAGACACCTTCATCGGTTTTTACAGGAACTCAGCATCGAAAGTGTATCCTGCAATGTACATCGAGAATGTTACTGAACTTGCATTTGATGATATCGCACCTGAAGATCCTGATTTTCCATTCATTCAAGGTGATCGATGGAACTTTTTTTTTTAACGTTGATGCTGAATCATGAAGCTTATGGATTAATCTTTTTTTCTTCATCTTTCGTTGGATTATTTATAGGTTTGGCAGAGGCAGGAATTATCTCAAGCAAGCTCTCTAACCATAACATGCCTTCTGCTGAGAGCGGTCACCTTAAGTTCTCACCAGAAAGGTAGATATATGCTATTGGTTCATTCAAGCACATACGCTTAAAAGAAATCTGAAAATAATTAATATATTTAAGTATATAATTCTGATTTGGATATATTCGTATCTCGGTTCGTGTTGGGTTCGGTTCTAGTTCTTTAGATAGCAATGTTTTAAACCCGTTTGGATATTGGGGTTTTTGCCAAAACTAACCCACAACTTGATTTTAATCCCAAACCTATACCCAAACTTGAATCAAATGCAAAACTAACCTAAAAGCCTAGTGAAATTACAGCTCAGTCCCTTGTGACCAAACAAAAAAACAGAAGCCATTTTTACGAATATAGCCCCAGTAAATCGTCTGAGTCGTCTGAATTGTTGGAAGTCGTCTAGACGACTGAAACTTCAGTCTTCTAGACGACTGAAACTTCAGTCGTCTAGACGACTGAAACTTCAGTCGTCTGGTACCAGCTTATTTTAAAAATAATTTATAAATCTTGTAAAAAATATTTTGATGCGTGAAAAATAAAAATCAAGTAATTATAAACAGTTTTAAGTGATATAAATTAAGATATGATAAAATTGATTTGTTTTGAAGATAGATGAGTGGAAGTAGTGTATCATTATATTCTTTGGTTTAGGAGTTTGGCAAACATATGTTGTAGTATTGTATGTATTGTTAGGGTTAGATCTTGGAAAACTAAAATGTTTTTTTCAAAAATTAGTTTTCACCAATATGTGTTTATTTCTGTGTATAGTAAACACTTTTCAAGTTTGATTTGATTTTATGAAGTGTTTAATTAGATAAATAAGTTTAGGGGTTATGTTTAGGGTGTGGACGACTTATATTTCGGTCGTCTGTTGAATAATTTACACGGACGACGTATATTTCAGTCGTCCACATCGTACCGAACCTTTAATTTTACCAATGTACGTTTTAACCTAACCGGATCATTTACCGGACATATAAAAGCTATTTTTTTCACTGTTTCACAATTTTACGAAACCCTAGCGCCGTTTCTCTCCAACGGCGATTTCGAAGGCGATAAGACGAAAACCCTACCGTGGTCGTGTTCCGCCGTTATCTTCGCCGGTAATCTCTCCGATTACGACGAATCTCGTTTCTCCTTCATGCCGTAGAGTATTTTCGTAGTTTAAACTGACCGTCCGCTTCTTTTTTTCAGATCTGAAATCTC
Organism: Brassica napus; assembly: GCF_020379485.1. NCBI lineage: Eukaryota > Viridiplantae > Streptophyta > Magnoliopsida > Brassicales > Brassicaceae > Brassica > Brassica napus. The sequence continues at coordinate 6,870,229 of NC_063435.1, read as the reverse complement.
GTTTGCCAAACTCCGCCGCCGGTATGTTATTTCTCATGTATTAAGGCGTTTAGCCGCCGGAAAAACCCTAAATATTTTAGTATTGATTCTTCTTTTCCCTTCGATTTGCAGATCTGTAACGGCTTGGGGCCACATCTTCTCCGACCATATCTTCTCGGACAATATATTCTCCAACTGTAAGTCATTCGTCTTTTGTTTAAAAGATTTTGAGATTGTTGTAGTCTTTTGCTGAAAGATTACCCAGACGACTTCCAGGAAGTGAGAAGACTACTCAGACGACTTCCAGGAAGTGAGAAGACTACTTGGACGACTTCCAGGAAAGTCTTCTACTATGTCTTACTCTCTGGACGACTTACATGTAAGTCGTCCAGAGAGTAAGACATAGTAGAAGACTTTCCTGGAAGTCGTCCAAGTAGTCTTCTCACTTCCTGGAAGTCGTCTGAGTAGTCTTCTCACTTCCTGTAAGTCGTCTGGAAGTCTTCTATAGCATTTAGCATAGTGCGCAACCTATGTGTTTGAGATGGTTGTTTGTGATTATTTGCAGGCCTTTAAATGGATTTACCAGAATTCCCGCCGAGGATGTTTACATTAGGAGAAGAGCCTGATGCAATCAGGAGCATTTCGTATCATTCTGATGACACGAAGTTGTTTAAAGCTCTATGTGATTGTCTCACAGCTGACGAATATGAGGATCTGAAGGCGTCGAAGTTAGGAGTGTTCATCAAATTCAAGGAGCTTGACTTTGGTTGGACTTCAAGGCTGGTACATTTTATGCTCTCTTTCCAGCTAGACATCAAGAAGAAGTTTGAGCTCTGGAGTCTTGTCGTTTCACAACCTGTGAGGTTTTCACTGATAGAGTTTGAATACCTCACTGGGCTGAACTGCGATTACATCAAGGACCTGGAAAATCCAAGGTGTGAGGTTACGACGGAGATGGCTGCTTTCTGGGAGAAGATGGGTGTTGATATCGATACTGGGCCAAGTATTGATCAGATAACAGAAGCATTTTACAACTGCGACGAGTGGTCTCGGGATGATCGCATGCGGCTGGGATACCTTGCCATCTACGCAGGGTACATCGAAGGGAAAAAGTTCTCATCCGCTACATCAGCTAGTCTTGCAAGGCTAGTGATGGATTTAGAAAAATTTGAGAATTATCCATGGGGGAGAGTGGCGTTTAAGGTGCTGATGGATTCTCTGAAGGCAAAAGACTTGACGCAAACTGGTTACACTGTTGATGGGTTCATACAAGTGCTCCAAGTGTGGGCGTACTATGCTCTGCCAGAATTGGGTGCTAATTATGGGTCTCCCGTACCAAACAGACCGTCTCCACTGTTGCTGGCTTACAAGGGTGGCAAAAGACAACGCAAATTTTTTAAGGCTGCTATCAATAAACAGGTACTTAACTTCACTCCTAAGACTTCTCAGACGACTTAAAGTTAAGTCGTGTGGAAGTCATCCAACAAAAGACCACTCAGACGACTTACTTATAAGTCGTCTGAGTGGTCTTTTTGTTGGAAGACTTTCAGACGACTTAACTTTAAGTCGTCTGTGATCAAAATACTTCTCAGACGACTTAACTTTAAGTCGTCTGTGAACAAAATACTTCTCAGACGACTTAACTAAGTTTATATCTTTTATTTATTGCAGACTATCGTGAAGAACTTCGTTCAGAAGGATTTTGATGAAATGTTTCCAAAATGGGACGGAGACGTAGATGACCCTGCCGCGGATAACATAATTAAAGTCATGTTTAATGATCCTGGATGGGAGTGGACCATGGAATGCTGGCCAGTCACCGGTACTCGCAAGGTTGTGAAGATGGAAGTGATTCCAGTGAAGAATGAAGTGAGTCCCGTGAAGTCAGAGAGTGTTGTGAAAGAAGAAAGTAGCAGACCTCGGAAGAAAGCTCGTAAAGGGTCTTCTGTTTCTGCTGAGAAACCTGCGGCGGGTAGTGAAGGTCAGCAGATTGAAAAGACCTTGAAGGACATATCTGATGCCATTAATCTTGGCTTTGGGACGTGTCTTAAGGAGCTCAAGTTACTGGCGGATAGGATTGAAGCTGTGGAGAAGAAGGTGGGAATCACCAACAGAGGGGGTTCATCTGATGATCGTCAACTTACAACCACTTCAAATCCACCAAAACCTGTTGACGAACCCGGGGTTAGTACCAAAACCTCTCCCAAAATTGCAGAGAAGAGAGTCACTAGGCAATGTGTTAGGAAGAGTCAGGACTGATGTGATTTGTTTCTTGTGTGCTTTGATGAACATGTGTGCTTTGTTTCTAGTGTGCTTTGATGAACCACTGTATGCCTTGATTCTGAACATGTGTGCTTTGTTTCTAGTGTGAATTTGATCTTTTGTTAATAGTTTTTAAACACACTGTGAACTCGAAATTGCAGAGTGAAAGTGTGAATGGGGCGAAAGCAGGACAGAAGGAAGCCAAAGAACCGAGTCTTACTACAGAACCGAGTTCCTCGAGAGAGCTCTGTCTTGTGAGTCCTGCAGACGACTTACCGAGTGAAGATCCTAGCCTTCTTATATTGGACAAACAAGTTTCGACCGCTTCAGATTTACTCGTTGAAGAAGCTAGAAGGCAGACAAAGAAGGAGACTGCTTTGGTGAATCTCCGTAAAAAAAGTGTGCGAGAAAGGAAGCTTGCTCCCACACAGCAAACTCCTTTTAAGGGAAACAGCACTGCCAAACAGATCATTCCAAACAAACAGGTTGGCGGAGGCTATGATCCTTTTGCACCCATTGACAAGATGAAGTCGAAGGAGCTCACTGCATGGGTGCAAAAAGATCCGTAAGTTGCTGTTAAAAATATGCTTACTTATATTTGATTAAAAAAAGCTTCCATTTGATTATTTACATTTTGTGTTTGCAGTTCTTATAAACTGCCTCTGAAAAAAAAACCACGTAGATGTCGAAGTCGATTCTATCAGGTCCTCCGAACCCCCTTAGAATGGCTAACCGACCATGTAAGTCTTCTGCTATTTTCTTACTCTTATATAAGTCGTCTGGTAGTTATCTGGTACTTTTCTGATTTGTATAAGTCGTCTGTGAGTCGTCTGTGAGTTGTCTGTCAGTCGTCTATGAGTCGTCTATAAGTCGTCTGGTAGTTATCTTACGTAAGTCGTCTGTAAGTCGTCTCTAAGTCGTCTCTAAGTCGTCTCTAAGTCGTCTGTGAGTCGTCTGGTAGTTATCTTACGTAAGTCGTCTGTAAGTCGTCTCTAAGTCGTCTCTAAGTCGTCTCTAAGTCGTCTCTAAGTCGTCTGGTAGTTATCTTACGTAAGTCGTCTGTAAGTCGTCTCTAAGTCGTCTCTAAGTCGTCTCTAAGTCATCTCTAAGTCGTCTGTGAGTCGTCTGGTAGTTATCTTACGTAAGTCGTCTGTATGTCGTCTCTAAGTCGTCTGTAAGTCGTTTGTAAGTTTTTTTGACTTGTATTGTTTTATATGCAGCAAATGGATGCTTTTATTAATATACTGAGGCAACGGTACCAAAACCATCCAGAACATTTCAGGAGCGACAGAATGTGCTTTCTTGATCATGTCTTTTCTCGGCAGTGGAGGGCCTCCTACCCTGATTTTAAGAGCGACGCTCCTGATGCCAACGGTTTAGGAAGAAGACTCCCTGGTGGGGCGTGGAATTATCATGCAGGCTTGATACCTTCTTTTTGCCAATCTAAGAAGGTTTGGGGGGTGGATGTGGATGATATCTATGCACCTGTGAACTTCAAGAACGAGCATTGGATTGCTATATGGATATCGATCCCTAAGAGGCACATCGTCGTCTGGGACAGCATTGTCTCTCATATTAGGCCTGCAGAACTCGATGAGGTAATGGAGCCTTTTGTCACAATGGTCCCTTATCTGCTTGTTGAGTGCGCGCTCTCTGACGAACAAAAGGTTCAATACACATTGGAGCCATACACATATGCGAGACAAACCGTTGGAGTACCTCAGTGCCGAGCTGGTGATTGTGGGGTTTTCACTCTGAAGTACATCGAATGTCATGCTCTTGGGATAGAATTTCCCACCGCGTTTGACAAAAAACACGGGAAGACCATCAGGGAGAAGATGGCGCTGGATATATTTCGAGAGCTTCCTAAGTGCCATGAATGGGAAAACCAAGACAATGATGAGAACCTGGCAACGTATGATTAGATATTGGATGTGTTATTGCGATTGTATTTGAACTTGATGCTTTTGTGTACTGTTGTTAGGTAGATTAGGGGATGTTAACAGGGTCAGGATAGGATGATGTTTTTTGTAACCTATCCTCACACCAAACTAGAATTCCGTAGGAAATTAGTTTGGTAGTGCAGTAACCTTTCGGAATATGTAATGTTTAACTTGTATTTTTTAAATTGCACTGTTGGAATTAGTTTCGGAATATGTAATGCTTAACATAGAAGGTCTACAAAGAAAAGTTCATAAAACATATAAATTCATAACATAGAGTCTACAGAGAAGTTCATAAAACATAGAAAATCATTGGACGACTTACTTAAAGGTCTTCTGGACGACTACAGAGAAGTTCATAAAACATAGAAAATCATTGGACGACTTACTTAAAGGTCTTCTGGACGACTACAGAGAAGTTCATAAAACATAGAAAATCATTGGACGACTTACTTAAAGGTCTTCTGGACGACTACAGAGAAGTTCATAAAACATAGAAAATCATTGGACGACTTACTTAAAGGTCTTCTGGACGACTACAGAGAAGTTCATAAAACATAGAAAATCATTGGACGACTTACTTAAAGGTCTTCTGGACGACTTACCAGAAGAAAATTCTAATTAAGACGTTGGACGACTAACCAGAAGGTCTTCTGGACGACTTACCAGAAGAAAATTCTAGTTAAGACGTTGGACGACTTACTTAAAGGTCTTCTGGACGACTTACTTAAAGGTCTTCCACGTCAGTTCTTACATTGTGGACGCTTATGGCCAGTTTCTTTGCAGACTGAGCACCTATAAACCCTGTGTTGCTTCCGGGGTTTGCGTCCTCTCATCCTGGATAGCTCCAACCAAGATTGCCATCTTGATTTCTTCTGTCTCCCCGGACCACGCTTTACTTCCGGAGGAAAGCATGTGCGTGCCTCAACAAGTTGTCCAACACAAGGATATATATTCTCTGAGTATCCTGCAAACAAAGTATCCTTTGAGTAGACCGGCCACACAAGTGTGGAGATATGCACACCAGCTGCTGTTCCAGCTGCTATAGCATGAGAGCAAGGTATTTTCTCGACTTGATAGACACCACAATCACACTTTTGAAGTTCCAGATCAACATTACAGTCCCTATTGCCACCTTTCACAAAGAACTTCCATCCATCAATTTGTTGGACTCTCAGAGTATACGCGTTCTCCTCTCGGACAGCAAGCAAGTGTTCAACACCCCGACTATGTTGAGTTGTAAGACTCAAAGCATCTCCTCTCCTTTTCCAGTACCACCTTCCTAGCTTCTCCCTTATGAACTCCAGCAGGAACTGAATAGGAAATCCTCTTGCTCGCTTCAGTGCGGAGTTAATTGATTCAGCGATATTGCTCGTTTTTAAGTTGTACCTGTCTCCCTGACAATGAACCCTAGACCATAGGGTCACATCGGCTTCCTCCAGATACTCAGCAAGATCCGGATTTGCACTCCGTATCTCATCCATGTACCGATCAAAATCGTAAAGTGTATGAGCATAAGCAGCACCTTTCACCAAGTACAAGAGATGCTTCCCTTTATACTTTTTGACAATATTCTCTTGAAGGTGATAATAACATATTCCTCGGGTTGCCCAAGGAAACACCTTTTCACACGCATTTATAATGGAGGCGTGCCTGTCGGAGACTATCACCAGAGGATACTCATCAGATACACAGCTCGCCAATTTTGTGAAAAACCATTCCCAAGATTCATCATTCTCACCATCTACGATCCCAAAAGCCAATGGATATATCTGAAAATTACCGTCTTGTGCGGCTGCAACCAACATAGTACCCCCATACTTCCCACTTAGGTGAGTCCCATCTACCACAATGACCCTTCTCTGATACTTAAATCCTCTGATTGAAGCTCCAAAAGCAAGAAATAGATACTTAAATCTATTCAGAGAATCAAGTTCTATAGCTGTGATAGAACCCGGATTTGCTGCCTTGATTTGCTCCAAATATGAAGGCAGTCGCTCATACCCGTCTTCCGCTGATCCTCTCACCATTTCTTGCGCATATAACAATGCTCTGTATGAAGTGGTGTAATCAAGTGTCATGCCAAACATGTTCTTCATTGCATCTTTGATATGCTGCGGATTCAACCCATCAATGATTCCAACTCGATCTATGAAAAGTCGACCAATGTACTTCGGAGTACAACGTTTCCGCTGAGCGATTCTGTCTGGGATGGAACATGTATGAGTTGCCAAATACTTGGTTACCCAAAACGTTTTAGTCCCATGTTTCACACTTGCTCGGACCTTCCATTGACAACCACTAACACGACATGTTGCCACAAACAGAGTTTTCGTTGACTTGAATATTCTGAAGGAGAACCTACGCCTCACCGCTGTCAACCGCAACTCTGAAAGCAGTGCATCCTTACTAGCAAAACTCTGGTTGACATAGATTCTGTCTGCAGATGATCCTTCTCCTTCACAACCATATGCCCCTTTGTAATCATCAAAACAGATTTCATCATCTTCTTCCTCATCCTCATCTTTAACCTTTCCATACTCACTATAATCCTCAGCATCAGCAACAACAGGGATGTCAGCATCCTCCTCCCCATCATGATCCTCAGCTTCATCCCCCTCTTCAGCTTCATGCCCCTCCTCAGCTTCATCCCCCTCCTCAGCTTCATCCCCCTCTTCATCTTCATCGCTCACATCAGCTTCATCCCCCACCTCAGCTTCATCCCCCTCCTCAGCTTCATCCCCCACATGATCTTCATCCCTTTCCTCTGAAACCGTTCTCATCTTGCTAAAGCTTGATACACAAAGACGTACTTCATGCGTTTTAGTTATCTCGAGCAAGTTCCGAACTTGTCTATCACTTGTAACATGAATAGGAGGAAGGTCTGGAGCCATCTGTTGTAATGAGTAGGTTAGCTCCACAGACTCTGTGTTCATGTCCAGGTTATAATCTTCTTGAGCCATTGCAACAAGATCAGCATGTGTCGAACTTTCATTCAAAAATAACATTCTCGCTCCTTTGAAATGATCAACCACAAAATTCCAACATCCATCTTTCAACAACCATTCTCCATACACTGCATGTAACTGACGCATCATCTGAAAAAGTCAAAATATAACACATTAGCAAACTTAGAACAAAGAAAACGAAAGTTTATTAAAGACTGACGCGGACGACTTCAATCTAAGTTGTCTAGACGACTAAACTATATGTCGTCTGGTCAACGCAGAGGTTATTTTTGCAATTGACTTTGAAATCTGTAACCTGAGACGACTGAAAGTTAAGTCGTCTACTATTGTTTGGTTTCAAAAAAAATTCCAAAGAACCTAGACGACTTACATTTCAGTCGTCATAGGTTAGTTTTGCATTTGACTGGATAATTTCAGAAGTTTGACTTCCCCAGACGACTTACATTTCAGTCGTCTGGCGAAAATTAAAATAATAATATTTTTTTTAAAGTAAACGACTTACAATTAAGTAGTCATAGGTTAGTTTTGCAATTGAAAAAAAAAACTTCAAGATTTAATTATATACAGACGACTTATAATTCAGTCGTCCACGAGACGACTGAAATGTAAGTCGTCCAGGATTTACGAGGTTTGACCAGAATCTCGGAAAAAAGTCCTGGACGACTTACAATTAAGTCGTCTGGTGGACGACTGAATTATAAGTCGTCTGTGTATAATTAAATCTTGAAGTTTTTTTTTTCAATTGCAAAACTAACCTATGACTACTTAATTGTAAGTCGTTTACTTTAAAAAAAATATTATTATTTTAATTTTCGCCAGACGACTGAAATGTAAGTCGTCTGGGGAAGTCAAACTTCTGAAATTATCCAGTCAAATGCAAAACTAACCTATGACGACTGAAATGTAAGTCGTCTAGGTTCTTTGGAATTTTTTTTGAAACCAAACAATAGTAGACGACTTAACTTTCAGTCGTCTCAGGTTACAGATTTCAAAGTCAATTGCAAAAATAACCTCTGCGTTGACCAGACGACTTCCAGGTAAGTCGTCTACAGCCAGACGACTGAAAGGTAAGTCGTCTACAGCGAGACGACTTCCCAAGTAAGTCGTCTGACGAACAGATCTGGAAAAAAACTCGATTTCATACCTTAAATTGGTGAGATAAGTTCCTTAGCATACATAAGGCTTCTCCAAGCACACAGAATCACAAACGAAAGTCACCCACCCATAATCGTTAGCTTCTATGACTTTATGAACCATAAAAATTTTAGAATCAAAATCTTGGGTTTTTTTAGCTCATTGTGGAGAGAAAGTGAGAGATATGTTGTGTTTAGTTCACAAGAATGGAAAAAGAAGAAGGGTAAATCGATTTTGGGAGCATTAAGAGCTTCAAATTGGTTGTTCATGGTGGTTGTGGTATTGATGACAATGGCAATCTTGTAATTACTTGAAGATGATGAGGGTGAGAGAGTAAAAATGTCATTTTCGAAAAAAAAAAAAAAAAAAAATTGATGGCATTTTCGTAAATTATATGAACTTGTGGGGTGAATAGGGCAAAACCAATTTTCAAAAAAAAGGGAGGTTAGTTTTGTGTTTGACTTTAAGTTGTAGGTCAATTTTGCAAAAACCCCTTGGATATTTCACCAATTTTGGTTCGGGTTTGGTACTAATTTTTAGGATCAGATTCGGCTGGGTTCTTCGGATTTGGTTTTTTTTTGCCCAGCCTTGACTCTTCTCATAATCTTTTTTTTTTCTCTACAGTCCTCTTTCACGTCAGGATCTTTTGAGCTGGAAGATGGCTTTGGAATTCCGACAGCTCCCAGAAGCGGATAGCAAGGTTCTTTTGTCTATTTTTGCCACATTTAGTCATTGACAGTGTCCTAAACCTTACACAACTAACTTCCTTCTTTTTCAGAAGTTGTACCAACTTTCTGGCTTTCTTGACATTGATAAAATAAACCCAGAAGCGTGGCCTGCCCTTATAGCTGACTTATCTGCTGGAGAAAATGGAATAACATCAGTTGCCTTTGGTGAGTTACATTCTTGCTTCTTAAGTAAATCATATCAAGTTCAGTTTTTTGAAAGGCATGCGTCTCATGTAGGGCGTACCAGATTGTTTCAGCCGTCTAAAGCAGTTACAAAAGCCCAAACAGCTGCGTCTCTTGCAACTGGTGAAGCTTGTGAAGCAGTTAGTGAGGAGCTAGCTCGTATCCAAGCAGAGGCTATGGCTGAAAACGTGGTTTCTGCCCATAACGCGCTGGTTGCTCAGGTGGAGAAGGAGATCAACGCTACCTTTGAGAAAGAGCTTTTGAGAGAAACAGAAACTGTAGATGCAGTGGTGAAATTAGCTGAAGAAGCGAAAAGGGAGCTGACAAGGCTTAGAGTTGAGAAAGAAGAGGAGACTCTCGCATTGGAGAAAGAACGCACGTCGATTGAAACAGAGATGGAGTCTCTTGCAAGGCTACGAAACGAGCTTGAGGAACAACTTCAGGGGCTTGTGAGTAACAAGGCAGAGATGTCGTTTGAGAAGGAGAGGTTTGGTAGACTTCAAAAGCAAGTGGAGAAGGAGAACGAGGAGATACTACGCTTGCAGAGTGAGCTTGAGGTTGAGAGGAACGCTTTATCCATAGCCAGGGATTGGGCGGAGGATGAAGCGAGAAGAGCAACAGAGCAAGCAAAAGTGCTGGAAGAAGCTAGAGGGCGTTGGGAGAAGTATGGCCTGAAAGTGATTGTTGACAGAGACCTCCATGAACAGACAACAACCGAGTCTACGTGGTTGAACGCTGGGAAGCAATATTCCGTCGAAGGAACCATGAACAGAGGTGAAAATGTGGTTGCTAAGCTCAAGAAGATGGCGCAAGATGTAAGAGAGAGATCCAGAGATGTTATCTACTCGATTGTAGAGAAGATAAGGCTTTTGATATCAGCTTTGGAGAAACAAGTTCGTGGAGTGAGCAACAAAGCCAAACAGGTGGAAATGAAAACAAAGTCAAGAGCGGAAGAGTTAAGGAAACAAGCGAGCTTGAAGATTTGTGAGATCAGAGATGTCTCTATGATGCGAACTAAGGAGGTTGTGGAAGAGTTTAAGGATAGAGTATGGAAACTCAAGTCAAAGTAGGTTTTGTGAGGTTTAGTTGTCCTCAACAAGTCGCAGCACATCACCGGCTAAAAAAATCTTAAAAGCTTTGTATATTTTTGTTGATTTTAGCTTTGTTTCGAGTTGTTTATCTTTAAAGATTTCTGGATGTTAAAGAATTTCTTCTTGGAGTAAACTTTTTCTTGGCATGTATGGTAGAATCTAAAATCTTCCAAGAACTTTGGAGATATGAAGAATCTGAAAAGGGATTTGTCGGACAAAGAAGCAGAAAATAGAAATATATTTTGTTGTAAGAAAGATTTATTTCGGCAAAGTTTTTTTTTTTTTTGTTAAAGTTTAAGATATATTTATCCTAAGATAATTTATTTCGGTAAAGTTCTTCGAATAGTTTCGTCTTAGATAACTAAAAACACTTGGCGAGTCTTCAATACTTGGGAAGTTTTAGGTTGGGAGTTTGAGATTATTTGTATTATTGATAAAGCCTCTGTCGTTCAAATTATTCAACACGTGAAATTTAGTGCTATTAAATTTGTTATTTGATAAATTATATTAAAGTATACTGTTATTTTTTTGAAGTTATGAATTTAATAATTATTCCCCTAGTCATTTAACGTGTTTTGGTGGAGATTTCTAGGAAAAAAACTAATTTCATAATTGTAAATGAAATTCTACGATGCTTTGACTAAAATAATAGTACACTTTTAATTCACGTAAACTCATATTTAATTAATCCATTGTGACGGTGAATGAAAGTCAATTTTTTATAATATAAATGAATGAAATTAAATATAAATCATCATATAATTTTTTTCCATTTTAAATTAGAAAAGAGTTAATATTTATAATATTTTAAAAATAATTATAAGTTAAATTATCAAATAAAATAACTAATTAATTTTCTATATGATCTTGTTATTCTAAATAGGAAATATAAAAATTAGAAAATATCATTTAAAGTGTAGAATAATTTTATACGTGATAATACATTTTATTTTAGTGGAATAATGTATAACTAATGATCAAAATACTTTTGATGAAAATTAAGGAATAGTTTTATTTCAACCTTTTCCGTAAACTACTAGTTACTACAAAAATTATTTTCCTTCTCAACGTTATGTGTAATGTTTTTCGACAATGTTAACCTGAAAATCTAAAAGTTTTGTCTGTCATGGAAAATCTCACTCTTCTTGATTCATGTTCTTAACTTCTTTTCCTAACTAGGACTGAAAACAAAAGAGAATGTACATAATTTTTAGCACGCACAACCATCAAGGCATCAAATAGGGGGTTTATAAAGCTTCTTTTTACGCATATAATCTTCAATAGGCCCCTCAAAAATGCATAATTCACTAATTGGTACCATCAAATATTTCCGATAATGTGTGTTGAACTATCTTTGCTTCCAGCATTTCTACTACTTTTTGTGAACCATGTATTGAAACACCTCCCTCGACAAATTGATGTTGCCAACAGAAGATTTACTATTCATAAAACACTATTCATGTAAAGAGTAATCCTGAATTAAATTGTCTTAAATAACCAAAACTCGTGTTTGGACACCATTTTTAGAAAATAATGTTAAATTTACGATAAAATCAGATTTATAAAAATTATAAACACACAATTTATTCACAGTTTCTGCCCGATTTTGCCTATTAATATGTAAAACAAACTTCTTTTCTTTTGTACTACCATTTCACCATGCATTGTAAAACACGTGTTTTACGGTTGGACGGCTAGTGAGAGAAATAAACTGGTGGATCAAGATAACAGCGAACGCTATAGAGGTAATGGACATGGACCATTTAACTTCTTCTCACATTTTAGACATTTGGCATACCCACGTTTTAAAGATTGTGCAAAATTAGGTAGTGAGAGTGATTTCACAAATAAAATGCCTTTGGTTTGTGCTGGCTGAATGTGGTAAATAAACATATTATTAACAACCTAAAATAAGATAAAGTTCAATAGTTATATATATAAGTAAAAAGATTGAGGCGAGTTTACTATAAATACTTCATTAGGTTGATTCCCACATTTCACCTGCAAACATTCTGATATCGATAAATATTTTTTTCTTACACATTTGGAGAGACATTCGAGATGGATCAATTTCTTGGCGTGTCTCAGTTTTTGTACTTGTTTTTCAATGTTGTCGTGATAGTTCTTAGCCTTATGTTCTTGAAGCTTTTTAAGCGTTGCTGGATATCACCGGTTAGAGCTCAAACGAAGCTTAGACAAAACGGATTTGTCGGTCCAGCTACTAGTTTCCCTTTGAGTAATTCTTGGGTAGGTTCACCAACCAATAGTGTTTGAGTATTTGATATTTGATATCTTTTAAAAAAGGAAACAACATTAAATTTCCAAATAAGATTATCTTTTTAAAATAAAACAATAAAAATACATAAAAATAGTTACAAAAAATAAATAAATAAATATTTTTAAGTTTTCAGCAAAATACTAAACCCTATATCCTAAATCTTAAACCCTAAACCTTAAACTTTGGATAAACTCTAAACGTTTGAAAATCCTAAACCCTAAATCATACATTAAAAACTAAATTTTAATAACACTAAACCCTAAATCCTAATCACTAAACCCTAAACCCTTGGGTAAACCCTGAACACTTGGATAAATCATCATAAATCATAAACTGTAAATCAAAAATATTTAAAATTAAACTCTAGAGATTATGATTTATCCAAGGGTTCAGGGTTTACCCAAGGGTTTAGGTTTTACCCAAGGGTTTAGGGTTTAGTGATTAGAATTTAGGGTTTAGTGTTATTAAAATTTAGTTTTTAATGTATGATTTAGGGTTTAGGATTTTCAAACGTTTAGAGTTTATCCAAAATTTAAGGTTTAGGGTTTAAGATTTAGGGTATAGGGTTTAGTATTTTGCTGAAGACTTAAAAATATTTATTTATTTATTTTTTGTAACTATTTTTATGTATTTTTATTGTTTTATTTTAAAAAGATAATCTTATTTAGAAATTTAATGTTGTTTCCTTTTTTAAAAGATATCAAATATCAAATACTCAAATACTATTGGTTGGTGAACCTATAGGTTCACCCTAGGGGGTGAACCCAAGAATTACTCTTTTCCTTTAGGAAACTTTAACGACATAAAGAAGCTAAAAATAGCCTTGGTGATGGCGGAGAAGAGAAAATCTTCCACCATAATCAACCATGACATACATTCCATTGCGCTTCCACATTTTGCTCTTTGGCAACAACAATACGGTACATAATAACTCTCAGTTCTTTCCGGAGATTTGGACTATAATTTTTCTAGAATTAGTACTAGTCTCTATTAATATTTATGACGGTTTCACAAAATTGTACATTCTTATTTTACCAAATATTTGGATTAATTAACTATATGTAAATGTTAACATAATCATTGGTTATACGTGTTATGTGATGCAGGGAAAGTGTTTGTGTACTGGCAAGGCATAGAGCCGTTCGTGTACGTGGCGGATCCTGAATTCTTGAGTGATATCGAAAGGTGTATTGGCGAAGAGTTGGGGAAAACCAAATGTATTCAAGAAAGACAGAGAGCCAATGTTTGGCAACGGTTTGGTTATGGTTGAAGGCGATGATTGGACACGTCATCGCCACATGATTACCCCTGCATTTTCCCCTCTTAATCTTAAGGTATAAATGATTGAAAACTAATCACGTTTTCATATAGTTACAGTGGTTAGTGGTTACAGTCTGAAGATACAAAGTTAATAGCGTTGTTAATCTAATTCACTTTATAGCCTTCTTCTAAATTTCTATTAAATTTCTATGAAATCTCGTTTAAATCAAAGCTTCATACTAGAATGCTTTGTATTCTCGTTGCTTTATATTGATCGTCCTAAATTATAGGGTATGGCAAATATGATGGTGGAATCGACCACCAACATGTTGGACAGATGGGCCATACAGATAAACTCGGGCAATCCCGTATTCGACATGGAGAAAGAGATCGTAGTAACAGCGGGTGAGATAAGTGCTAAAACAAGCTTCGGAGTCACGGGAGAAAACGCAACTCAATTCCTCAAAAACCTAAGAGCCATGCAACTTGCTCTCTTCCACTCACATCGTTACGTAGGCGTACCATTTAGCGGCATTTTGGATTTCAAGCAAACCCTTGAAGCCAAGGGGGTTAGGTAAAGAGATCGACAGTCTCCTTTTGTCGATCATAAATGAACGAAAGAGATCTTTGGTCGAAGGAGACGACCACCATGATCTTCTCGGAAGTTTGCTCAAGGCCGAGAAAGGGGAGTTTACTGCGACGGAGCTTGTGGACGAATGCAAAACATTCTTCTTCGCCGGCGTTGAGACAACAGCTTTAGCGCTAACGTGGACGTTCATGCTTCTAGCGATCCATCCTAAGTGGCAAGACACGCTTAGAGACGAGATCAGACAAGTCATCGGTGATTCCGAGATTGAGTATAAAAAACTTGCTGGACTAAAGAAGGTACGTTACCAAACATAGTAGACGTTTCACGGTTTCTTAGAAATTTTTTTATTTTTTTGTCTAGAAAAAAAAAAATTAAAATGAACCAATCGCAAACCGTCATATTTCAGTGGAGTCCACAAACAGTGCAAAAATACTCAAAAATCGGTTTTTAATTCATATCTTATGTGACCGTTTCTTATGGATTTTGTGGGATCCATGCAATAAAAACCCACTAAGAAACAATTCACGACTTCACGTGCCTCACTATATAATATTTTGGGAAATTGGAGCGTATAACCACAAAAAAAATCGTAATTCATCGTCTAGCTATTTACCCTAACGATTCTATACACGCTGCTACATATATATAATAATACTGTAATACCTTTAAAATTCAACCGGCACAACCTGCTACGAAAATTAATTAAATATCTTAATTATTCACAGCACAAAAGTCATTCGTGTCTTACCCTTGTTCACATCTTCCCTTTTTCACTTCTCTGGTAATTTTGTTGCAGTCGAACAGTTTCCGGCACCGTTTTCCTCCAACGACTCAACAGCTTTTCCATCTCCTGCCTCCTCCCTTTTCAATCGTGTTCGGCGTCAGGGTTCTCCGTTACGGTTTCAGCAGCGGTTAGTAACACACCCTTCCAACCCAACTTCACCAACTCAATTTTTTCTCAGATCTCTCAACCTCCCGTAAGTTCTCCTTCTTTTTCGTAGATTCTCTTTACCGTCTCCTCCTCTGTGCTTATTTTCTTTCAAGTTGGCGCTCTTCTCAGAATTAGGGTGTTATACTTGTTAAGTCTGTACCATCGTCCACGTAAATCCCATCGTTCCCGATACGTAATTAGTCTCTTTCACTTTCCAATTTGTTTTAGGATCTCAAGTTCCCGATACATTACAGATCATTAAGGGAAATACATAGTAAATAGTATAGTAATATAATTTGTTATATGGAATAACATCTGTAATACAACTTGCCTGCGTAAAATCTCTTACGCCAATTTTATTTGAGATGGAACAGAAAAACTATATGTTCAGACTATTCTATTTGAGATGGAATCTATTGACAACTTATTCTACTTGAGATGGAAACTAGCTATTTGTAACGTATGCGCTACCATTTTTCATCAACAATACTGTTTGTAATATAAAAGGTTATTTTCTATATAAAATAGAACGAATTACTCTGTCATAACCATGTTTCCCTCTTACTTTGTTCTTTAGGTTTGGCATGAACGATTTAGGCATTTCAAAAAGATTGTTCGAGACAGGTTTTGAACCCACTGAAAAGACAGATTAACAACTATTTCAACCTCCGTTGGATTGAGGTGATCAAGAATGCATTAGAGGGTTCAATCTTGTTCGTTATTATTTCATGTTCTCTTGATATGAGTTTTGTATCAGTGTATATATATATTTTATATTAGTGTGTATAAGATTTTGTATAGATAAATAATATATTGAACTTAAATGGAATAAAATTTATTATGACATCAAATAAAACAAAATACAATGTGATGTTGAATGAGAATGATATTTATATGATGTTGTCTCTTCCACCTATTTTCTTTAATGTCGTCAATCTTCATTTCCTTCGCTACAATCAATCTGAATTTGGTGTAAGCATTACTTCCTTCTCTGCAATTATAGACACTTCAACATTTGAACAATATGTATTGTATTATATCGTTTGTCACATTTCTATTCTATATTCTCATGTAGAATTGGAAATGCATCTTACCGGTATTTCGAAATTTGGGTTTAGTTTATGAAAGATTGGGGTTGACATTGAATTAGGGTTTATATTTGGGTTAGGGTTTAGTGACTAGAGTTTAGGGTTTAGTATTTAGTAAGTGAGGGAGTATGGTTTGGGTCAGCATTAATTTTTTCATGCAATTATAGACATTTCATAATATCTCCAACATGTGCTATGTCATTTATTTTGTTCCATTCTATTTGGGTTTAGGGTTTATATTTGGGTGAGGGTTTAGTGATTAGAGTTTAACGTTTAGTATTTAGAAGGCAAAAAGGTATGGTTGGGATCATCATTAACTTCTTTTATGCAATCATAAACATTTTATAATTTCACCAATACAGACTATGTTATTTATTTTGTTCCATTCTATTTGGAATTCATGTTTATATTTGGGTTTATAGTTTATATTAGGGTTTAGAGCTTATGGTTTAGGGTTTAGTGATTATAATTTAGGGTTTAGTATTTTGAAGGTGAGAGGGTATATGGTTGGGGACTTGGGGTCATCATTAAGTTTTTTCTTGCAATTATAGACATTTCATAATTTCACCAATATATACTATGTTATTTATTTCGTTCTATTCTATTTGGGTTAAAGTTTATATTTGAATTTAAAGTTTATATTTAGGTAAGGGTTTAGTTTCCATGTTATTTGGTTCACCTATTCTATTTCGTCATCATGAGTAGCAATGTTAAGGAATTGGTTTCTCCGTTACGTTCCCATAAGTTGTAATACGCGTACACTTAGACCACCTCCAATGGTGAGTTTTAACAAAATCCTTAGCATTAAACTTATTATAATAATCTGTGGGACCCATTATATTTAAAAGTATGTGCCAAATTAATCCTTAGGTAAGGATTAATCTTCCACAAATTCTTCACTGTACGCGGGTCCCATCGCCACGTGGAGACCCGCGATTGGCTCTTCCTTTCTTTTTTTTTTTTTTTTTAAGTAAAAAAAAAATAAAAGTAATAAAATAATAAGAAAACTTACCTTGGTTATCGAGATTGAGAGTTTCAGCATTGCTGATGCTCTTAGTATTACTTTATTTTCCTTCGTAATGTCACTATCATACGTGATAATTACAGCTGGCTTCTCCCTGCGTATATGTATATGCGTGTTTATATTTGACACAAAAGCACCACGTCGCCTATTTTAACTATTGTAACTGGTAACTTGTAACTTAAAAGGACATAACCGGCTAAAAGGTGAGCAAAAAGACAGATACTGAATTATGTCAAAATCAGTGTTAGTTACCTAATTTGTCTCTGAAAAATGGCTATTACGCTAATAAGCCCTAATATTTTTTGGGTGAAAACTCACTATATAATTATATGCATGCATATATACATTATATCATTATTTAACTTAAACGCGGTTGAGAATAAATGATAATTTTGGTCTGTAAAATTCAGTTCTCCTCAGTTCCATTTAAAATTCAATGTCAGTTCTGGAGAAGTTTGTTTATCACAAAATAAATTTTTTGTTTTTTTTCTATAATTTAATGCATTTTCTAAGTTATTCAGTTGCTCTTAATTAAATTTATAAAATAATGAATAATATTGAATTACAATAGTCAATAAGGATAACTATTTTAATTATTTTTAATTTGATTAAAAAACTTAAATGCCATACACTAAAATGGAGAGAATCAGACATAAATAATTAAGCTTATTGATGAATTTAATAAAATTTAAATCAAATCACAGGATATTGTTATTAAACTAAATTATGATATAAATTTTAATTCTAAATTATTATATAAATTTTAATATTAAGTAACTTTATATTCATATATATATTTGTATGTTAGGCTTAACAGATTTTAAAGATTGATGATATTGCACTAAGATTTAAGTTTTCATATAATTAGAAAATTCATTTGAGGTGAAACTCAATAGAGGGGTATAGATATAATACAATTAAAGATATATTTTAAAATTTAAAATCAACAGATAATTTTTAATAATAATAATTCTAAAATTGAAATTTTAATAATTTGTTAAAGAATTTTAAATTTAGGACTAAATAACATCTCTAAATCTCGATAAATCGTTTCTAACAATAAACAGAAAAAATTATAATTTAAAATAGGAATTTTAATTTAATTTATTTACATCTGACCCATGGTCAATGTCAAAGGTCACGACATACAAGTCCATAGCATTAGCGCTAGCCTCATTAATCAAAAAGTAGTAACTGTGGACCAATTTAGCATTTACTTCTTGTAAGAATTTAACGAATAGAACTGGGTGATGCAGATGAGCTGGGTGATGAACGAGGTTCTCCGGCTATATCCATCAGCGCTGAACGCACAACGGCAAGCGCGGAGAGACATTGAAGTGAATGGCCGAGTGATTCCGAACGGTACAAACATTTGGATCGATGTTGTGGCGATGCACCACGACGTTGACCTGTGGGGGGATGACTTTAATGAATTTAAGCCAGAGAGATTCGACGGTGATCTGTATGGTGGATGTAAGAATAAGATGGGCTTTATGCCCTTTGGTTTCGGAGGGAGAATGTGTATTGGTCGGAACATGGCCTTCATGGAGTACAAAATCCTCTTCTCGTTGGTTTTGTCCCGGTTCGAGATCTCGTTTTCGCCCGGTTATCGCCATTCGCCAAAGCATGTGTTTTCCCTTCGACCCGGTTACGATTTGCCTCTAATTGTTCGAGCACTTTAAATTGGACGATTTGTCTCTGATTTTCTTTTGTGTTGTTTAAAGTTCAAGAAGTTTCTTTTTAGTTTAAAATCTAAAGTCATTCGCCTTAGAGCAGGCTCATTTGGAAGCATGTAAGTGGGATTCTTGAAAATTACTTTAACAACAAGTCAACAAATGTATCTTATCAAAATTAAATTTATAATATAAGTATAGTTTTATAAAAAAAAAGATAACTATAATTTAAACAATCTTTTATATCAGTAAAATTTAGGATACTGATAAAATAGAACACATAGAAAAGAAGGAAGAAACAAAGAGCGAATACTTTAGGAGCGAATGCACATTCCCTCCTGTAAACATCACAATCCCATCTATACTTACCCATACTATCCATCTCCTCACAATACCACCCAGAGATATGAATTCTCTTCACATCACCCCACATCTACCCACCTCCCGGCAATGCCACTCATGAGTTTGTTGCTCTTCCGATATGTCGGGGATAGACCTCGAGGCTGATCTGATAGCAATCGCCACTGATATTGTTTTTACGGCGATATCGATGCTGGGTCTCTCGATCCCTTCAACCGGTATACTATTCGGACAGTAGGATCTGAGGTAGAGACTAGTGCAGCTAGAGCGTCAGCTGATATATTTTCTCCTCGAGGTATTCTTAATTCAAATTTGTTGAATTGATTGGCGAGATCGTGGACTACTTGAAGATAAACTCCCATGTGTTCTTCTCTAGCTTCGTAATCTCTGTTGAACTGACTAGTCACTAGTGGGAATCCCTGAATGCTTGGATTTATTAGACTCTGATTCATATAGTTAGGCGAAGACCAGCGATCAAAGTCTCGTATTCGGCTTCATTGTTGGAAGCAACGAACCCTAGTCTGAATGACTATTCTAAGACTTTACATGTGGGAGAGGTCAGTATGATGCCTACTCCCGAACCGTGACAGGATAATGCTCCATCACAAGAACCATGTCTTTGGCTGATTTATTTCTGTGGGGTAGGACAGCGCGAGCTCGGTGACGAAGTCAGCGAGAACTTGAGCCTCAGTGCAAGTCCGCAATCAGTACTCGGTGTTATATTCGATGAATTTGATTTCCCATTTAGCTAGGCATCCTGATTGGGTGGGGCTATGAAAAATCATTCGCAACAGTTGCGAAGTCATGACTACTATGGAATGAGATTGAGATTTTTTTGTGCTGACATTATTACTGCCAATGCGAGCTTCTCTATTGCTGGATATCTTGTCTCTGCTCGAGGAGTTTTTTGCTTACGTAGAAAATAGATTTTTTTCACCTTCGTCGTTTCGTAAAAGGACTCCGCTGACTGTGGAAGATGATGTAGCTATGTAGAGGTATAAGGGTTCTGGTTTGGCCAGTATGGGTGGCTCGCTGAGGTAGGCTTTGGCTGTCCAAATCATGTTAAAAATTTAGTGTGTCCGGGGAGTCCTGGTGGTGGTAAATTAATCTCCCCTGGTTCAGAGGTTTCAAACTCAGGTGCATCTTCTCCTTACCCCGGTAAATCACCCATGGTTGAGTTTCGAATCAGTGAGCCTCCAAAGTTCCTTGGGTTTGGTTCTGGATCAATCATGCCTGTTGGCCACGGTTCAGGGGCATGGACACCAAACGGTCCAGGGATGGTCTCTGGAAATTCAGACCTCTGAAATAGAGTCTCTGGCTAATGACCAACAATGACTGGATTGAGACGGATGAGAAAAGAAACAGCTTCCAAAAGAGTGAAAGCATAGAGAGTGTCGGTTGATAGAGAGACAGAACACCAGAGGATTCACAACCTCAGTTCCTCCTCGATTGGGTCAAGCAAAGAGTTCAAATTCGATAACACGAAAGAAGAGAATATAGATAAGGTGGCAGGAAACAGCTGGAGTTTCTTCCCGGGGTTACGGTCTGGAATCAGCTAACAAAATAGAGTCTTCTTCATTACTAAGACAATAACAAACCATGAAGGTGACTCAGTGAGATGGTGAAAAAGTAAGAGTAGTGGCTTAAATTAACGTATACACTGAATAAATAAGCTTAGCTTTGGTTTGCAGTTGCTGTAAGAATAACTTATGTACTGATGTTGTTAGGAACTTCGGAATATTCTTGGATCAGCTCCTACATATACGGTTACATCTTGTTACATTGATATAGTGATAAATACGTCATGACTGGACATAATATTCTATTTATTTTGTTTACAATTTCAAAGAAATATTTTATTTTACCAGAAGTGTTTGAAAAGAGATGGTGAATGTATTAATCATTGGTCTAAACAAGGCTAAAGGTTGTGGTAATGCAATTCTACATTTTCACTTTTGTTCGAGTTTATAGCTGATCAACTTTTTTTTTGGCGTCTAGCTGATGTTAGAGCACGATTAATGAGAATTCTTATGGTAAAGTTTTTAATGGAATATCAAAAAGGGTAAATCTCCAAAATAGCACCTTTCTAAGTTTATATCACAAAAATAGCACTCAAAAACTAAAATGACCAAAATAACATTTTATGTTTTGAAAAATTTAATTTTTTTTATTTTTCAAAATTTGAAATCTTATCCCCAAAACCTCACTTCTCAACTCTAAACCCTAAAACCTAAACTCTAAACCCTAAACCCTAAATTCTTAACCCTAAACCCCACCCCTTAGTGCTATTTTTGTGACTTTTGGCATTGAGTGCTAGTTTGGGAAGAAAAACTTGATTTAGTGCTATTTTGGTCTTTTTCTCTATCAAAAATCGTTTTTTAATTTTTAACTAAAAAAAATTAAGAACTGATTCCTAAAAATTGAAACTCAAATAATAACATAAAATAAATAAAGTGAAATTCATCAAAGAAAACATCAATATACAACAAACGAGGGAAAGACACATCCAGATCACGGTTACTAACGAACCTGAATGATTAAACAATAAGACACAACAGAAAGCTGTGAAGATTCTAAACTTGGTTCAGTTCTCCACGTTGGAGCCGTAATACATTTTTTTTGAAAGCTCGGTATCAGATAACCAAAGAAATTGAACCGGATAAATTAAACCAAAAACGAAATAAACGCTAGGATTGATCTAAACCGGAATCAAACCTCCTTGCTGGAACCGTAATACCTCTTGAAAGCTCTCGGTAGATAAACCGGGATCAGAACACCGAAGAGGTTAAACGACCAAATCCCAAGGTTCACCGCCGCCAAAACTTTCCCGGCGTACATCCGCCGCACCGAAACCGTCCCCTTCCCATACTCCGGAGCCTCCCTTGAGAACTCGTTAATAATCCACTCGACGAGCGTTAGGATCCTCCTAGCGTTGTAAACGACCGGCACGAGGATCCGAGCGGGAGCGGAGAAGCCACACGTGGCAGCTATTCCCTCCATGAAAACCTGACTCGCCAAAAGGAACACGTGCGGTGCAGCGTCACTCACCCCGCGTTTATCGTCCTCTAGGAATCCTTGGAAGATGTAGCAGATCGGAATCAAGAGCCCCACGATCCCCGCGGAAGCTACGTAGAGACGGAAAATCTTGTTGGTGGGGCTTGTGAGAGGAGCATCGCGGTTTGGATTCTTGTGGGGAGGGAAGATTAGTTTGGAGAGGAAGAAGAAGTAGATGAGCGCGAGGAGTGTGAATAAGAAATCTTCGATTGTGACGAGACCACTTGCGGAGAGGACAAGGATCACTGCGAGGATGTTTAGTTGCTGGAAGGAGAATAATCTGGCGGCTGTTGAGGTTTCTCCGGTGGCGTGATGTTCTTCTTCTTTGGGTAAGGCGATATCGTTGTAAGTCGGACCAACACCTCCAGACATGGTTTTGAGTTTTGTAATAATACTTTTTTTTTTCTGAGAGAAGGTGCTTTTTGAAAATGGGATAGAGAAGAAAATTTTTGGGTGGAGAGGAGAGATAAAAGAGAGCGAAGAATGGACACGTGGCGGATGAGAGGAGATTTGAATGGAAGAGGTTTAGAGACGTGGAGGATTCGATTTACAGAACATGTGTTTACTTTGGTGCTCAAGTAGAATGTTGCTATGAATTATTTTCACATGTAAAAACAGTTCTCATGTCAGAATATAATAAAAATATAGTTGTTATGTTTGCTACATATATATAAGTACAATTATTTTGTGTCTTATTTGCAACTTCTAAAAAGTAATTTAGTCATAAAGTAGTAGCAACTTTTATTACTATTTTACCACTACTGTCATATTTGTTTTACTAATTGTCTAAAATACATTATTTCACATTTGGTTTACTATATATCTTTAGAGAATAGTGTAAGAAACCCAAATATGAGTATATCGTTTTATAAATTTGAGTTACTAATAAATTTTAAACATTCACAAATATTCACAAACATGTATCATCCATTTGTATTACACTCATGTATTCATGTATAGTAATTTTGATTTCGCTTAAATTTATTCAGTTTGATTGTCTTACACTAATGATTCAAGTTATTTTTATTTAATATACAATCATGTCTTCTTACATATAAGTTTTAAAATCAAAAGGAATAACATTTAGATTTTAGAGTTTCTTTAGCTACTAATTTGTGACAGCAAAACTAATAAAAGTTAGAAAGTAGTTGCAAATAGTTATTACTACTTTGCCACTGCAATCATATTTGCTTAAATAATTATCCAAAATACCATATATTTTTAAATTGTTTTACTGTATATATTTAGTAGATAACAGAAGAAACCCAAGAGTGATTATATCTTGATAAATTTGTACCATGGATAGAATTTGGACATGCACATCTTCACAAAACCCATGCTACCCATTTGTAATACATTCATGTGCAATGATTTAGATTTGGGTTTAAAAAAATCAATTAGATTATTCTACATTAGTGATTTGATAAGTTCTCAAATTGATATGTAATTATATGTCTTCTTTTATATACAAGTTTTTAAAAGCATATAAATGATATTTACGGTTTAGGGTATTGTTAGCCACTAATTTGAAACTGTAAAACATGATGGATTACAAATAAGTTGTAGATTTTATTTTATTTTTCTTTTACAATATGTCACTATTTTGCAACTATTTTTATTTAACAAATTAGAATTCCAAATATTTTTATATATTTTGTGAATTTATAAAACTTGTTTTTATTTGCTTTTAAGGGGTGCTAAAATTTTGGAATTGGAGAGAATTATGACTCACACTTGTACTATTTTAATTAAGATAAGTGAAATTTATATCTGAATGTTTTATTAAAATTTTAATTTTAATTTAGTTTGTTATAACTGCATAGTTTAGTTTTTGATCTAAATTATAAATAGAAGATGCAACTTTATTTTTGTGATATATGTTTCTGTTTGTGAAAAATAATTTAAAATAAATACTACAAAGTTTTAAGGAGTAAGATCAAACAAATATATGATTTAAAAAATCATGAAGTTATTCTCAAAAATGGTAGAAGAAGAAAAAGATGAGGAAAACCACGCATGTTAACTATAACATTTTTTTGTTCAAAAAAGTCATAAATGTTTGAAAATATGGTTAATTTTAAGAATATTTACCATTAAAAATAGAGAAAAAGATTAAGATAGCACCAAACCAAGTTTTTGTTCCCAAAGTAGCACTCAAGGCTCAAAGTCACAAAAATAGGTTTCATTAAAGAGGTAAATATACATTTATACCCCTTGGGTTAATTAATCCAAATCTTAGGGTTTAGAGTTAAGGGGTGGAGTTTTAGAATTAGAGTTTAAAATTTTATAAAAAATAAATACTAAAATAAAAAATAAAAATTTTAAAAACAGTTTCAAAAAGTATTTTTAAATAATAAAAAGAAAATTTGAAAAAAAAAATTCGAAAAAAAGAGAGAAAAAGACCAAAATAGAACTAAATCAAGTTTTTGTTTTCAAACTAGCACTGAAGGCCAAAAGTCACAAAAATAGCACTCAAGGGGTGGGGTTTAGGGTTTAGAATTTAGGGTTTAGGGTTTAGAGTTTAGGTTTTAGGGTTTAGAGTTGAGAAGTGAGGTTTTGGGGATAAGATTTCAAATTTTAAAAAATAAAAAAATTTAAATTTTTCAAAAGATAAAATGCTATTTTGATCATTTTAGTTTTTGAATGCTATTTTTGTGATATAAACCTAGAAAGGTGCTATTTTGGAGATTTGTCCAAAAAAAAATTTCAAAAAAAAAATTATAAAAATTTCGAATCTGAAAACATATAATCTGAACTATAAAAAAATTTATTTTTTTCATTTTTTTATTTTTATTTTATTTATTTTTATTTATTTTTGTTTGTTTATTTAATTTTAAACCAATGGTATTATAGATATTTTACCCTTTAATGAATGTCACTTTTGTGATTTTTTCCTTCTAGTGCTATTTTTTAGACATAAACTTCAAAAGGTGATATTATTGACAATTGCCCTTAAAAATATAGAAATAAAATTTATATATATATATAAATGAAAACAAACATATACGCGGTTGCGCAGGTCAAGATCTAGTATATATATACTATTAAAACTGAAGTACAAATATGAACTAACCCTTAAAACATTCTTTAATTACTTCCAATGCCACTCATAATTCTACTCTTAACCATTATTAATTAATTTTAATAAATGAACTTACAAACAACATAATAAATATCAGTTTCCTTAAAAATTGTATTAGTTACATCAAGATAAAAATTTTGTCATAATTCTAAAATATGTATTAAATTATATAAGTTAATATTTGATAAATTAATGAATCAGTAAATTAATAAATTTCCCTTGTATCAGGTTTGAACTTTTCAAAATATGACAAAATTTAGTAAAACAAAAGTATTTTAAGACTCTTTAGAAAAATATAAGATCATATTAAAATCATAAATTTACGACTATCTTATATATAACTTTTATAACTTTAAATGAACGTAAAACAATTTTTTTATTTTTCTATAAAATGAATATGTAATATCGTAAAACTAAATATATTTTTATTTTTAAAATAAAAATATAATTTTTAAAAATAATTTATAAATTAATAAATTATTGATACTATTAATTTATAGAGTTTTAGTTTTATAATCAAAACTTTAATTGGAAATGGTAGAGTGGGAAATCAGCTAAAGCCCGGCTAAACTAACCTAGGCCTATGAATAACTTATTATCCGTCTATTTTTACGGCCCATTTCCTTGCAAAAGAAAAAGATTAGAAATACAAGACTTGTGTGTTTGCTACTTTCTCATTCAGATAGATTTCCATTTTATCCATTTTATTTATTTTTCTAGCTAATGGACATGGATTGGTCCTGATGAAGGAGAGGGAGTGAGTTGTGTCTTAAGATTCTTCGAAGCTACAGAGACAACAACTGTAATACAATTTCGAAGCTGCCCATGGCCATGGCCTTTCAGATTATAGCGTCTTCTTCACCAACGATTACAAAGTCTCACCTTCTCCCTTCTTACAAAACCTCGAAACCTTATCTCTCTTCATGTTTTTCTCTCCTGGGTTCTTCTCGTTTCTCTCCTTACATTGGTCTAAAGCACGTGAGCATCTCAATTTCGCCGAAATCTTCAAACCCAGGTCTCGAATTTCTCTATATCATCACAAAGTTGATTCCTTTTTTTTTGGGAAAAAATGTTCAGTTTGTGTAATTTGTTGTGCAGAGAAGAAGAAGAGAAGATGTAGTAAGGGTATGGTGATTCGTGCGTCTCTGTTTGGAGTTGGAGCACCTGAGGCTTTGGTTATTGGTGTTGTAGCTTTGCTAGTCTTTGGTCCTAAAGGCCTCGCAGAGGTTAGTGGTGTCTTGTGTGATTTCTAGACGATTATTTTGGTTCTTAGCTTCTTTAGGGTCTAAGCAACTTATTGAATTGGTACTGTTTAATTTAAGTTCGATATGGATGCTAATGAGTTTTATTTTGGCTTAGTCAAGTTTGAATCGCCTATGATCTTTGCAGGTAGCTCGAACTCTTGGAAAGACACTGCGTACATTTCAGCCCACGATTAGAGAGCTACAGGTTTGTTTTGATCTCAAGGCTCTTAGGAAATGAAAAATGAGTTTTTATTTCTTTTATTGCTTACAAATACAATTGCTTTTTCTCTAGGATGTTTCAAGAGATTTCAAAAGCACCCTTGAGCGTGAGATTGGCCTCGATGAAATCTCAACTCCAAATGTATACAACCAGAACAGAATGAACACTGGTACTACTCCTCCTCCACCACCACCATCAGTTCCTCGCACTGAAGATCCTGTGACTGCAAGTGACCCTAGTGAGTGGTCTATGTCTACTTTGAGATGTTAAATAAGTAGTTTCATTTGTCTAGACACGAGCTGTTTCTTGCATGGGCTAATATGAAGGTGATTTTCCTTGAAAATAAGCAGATGATGCTCAATCACCAAAAGCTTACACAACCGAGGATTACCTCAAGATTACAGAAGAGCAGCTCAAAGCTTTGTCTCCAGGTCAAGAAGGCGATCAAACTCAGACTCAAGAAAAGCTACAAGCATCTACCGAAGAAAGCCAACCCAAAGGTAAGTGAATGAACTGCAAATCAAAAACTCTCTCATCTCTTAAACTCCCCCATCTAAATCGGTGTGTTGCAGGTTCATCAACGGCCACATCCCCTCCAAGACAAGATTGAAAAACACCAAAAACTGACTTCGGGAGGGATTTATTTTTTGATCTGCCAAAAGAGATGAAGCTATTAGCTCTCAGGACATTTTCACAAAACATTATGTGCAATATTTAATATGGATTCAGAAAATGACTCATTTGTGTATTTATGTTCCATTAGTTGCCTTCTTAATGATAAATGACGCAGCCTCGTAGAGGCACAAAGATGTCTTTGGCCCGTTATGTTGCTGAAGAGATGGAAAATGTTTCAGGCTTTACACAGAAAATTTTCAATAAGGTAGCGGCGGGGCATGCGATTTCTGGGATACTTAAGAGCAAACCTTGTAAATGATTATGTGACCATGAAGTTGATGGGTGTGAAGTACTTTGAACCCTCCTTCATGCGCTTGCAACATTTATTTGATACAAGAGCAGTGGATGATGATGATAACTTGACAAAGATAGGCAGGATGATGAGTTTGGAGGTCCAACACAAATTAACGGAGATGTCGCCTCTTTGAATATATAAGTTATGATTTTTTTCTGTGTTTTCTCAAAGTACTTCTGTTGTAAAGATACAATAAAATTATGATTTTCTTTTATAAGTTATAACTATGTTTTGATTTAATAAAATGATATGTATTAGATTGTCTATTAAGTATCTTGTTGGAGATGGGCTTTACACCCTTATTATTGGAGAGAGTTACACATAAAGACACATTCTGTCTTTTGTTTACCTATAAAGACACATTCAGTATTTAACACACTTTTTGTGTACGGATACCACTGTTGTGGACAAAAAAGTCCTTTGTTGGAGAAACAAGCAAGGATGTTTGGTTTAGAATGAAAGAAGAAAAAAACTAAATAGTCACTTATTTGTTTGAGAAAGTAGGTTTATCGGTTAGTGAGTCTATTTTAAGCCTTTGGATGAGATGCTAATAAACCATATCCAATGGATGAGAAAACGACAGTACAAAAACTTAAATTGTTGATAGTGACTCATCAAGATTTGAGTTAAAAAAAAAAAAGTAATACTAACTTTCTTTTTTTCTTCTTCAACGAACTTAAAGCTCTTTAGGAAAGTGTGTGAATCTTTCAAATGTTTTTTTGAGTTTGTTTTTGGTTTTCTAGATTTTGATTCTAACAGTGCAGGGAAAGCGTAGAGAAATCAAAGGTGGTTAATGGATGTGTGGATATGGGTTATGTGGATTGGGGTTTATGATTTGGGGAAGTGTAGATAAGAAAGCATAGATAGGGGAGTGCGTACATGTTGTATAATTCAGGATAAAAATTGAAAAATTGTAACATTATATGGAGACACAGAGAGATGTGGACAATGATGGTGTGGTCAGTGACGACATAGACATGGAAATTGCGTATCCACGACTAAGTATCCACCAAATCCTCAAAATATATCCCAACCACAGTTCATGTATCCAACAATACGTATCCACACATTTGTGTCCTTACCCAACATTGCATCCACAACCAAAACCCCCCACATGTGCTTGTGTGTCCACAGATACGTAGCCACGCCCTAATAATCTCAGAAACAACAAACAATGGATATCAGATGGAGGAGACAGCGAGACTCGTGTTTGGTCTTGGATGTTAGATAGAAGAGCCAGAAAGAATGGGTTTTGGTGTTAGGAAGATCCAGCAAGAAGACGACTGTGTAGAAAGAACACGCCAACCTCTAATGAACACAACGGTCTCGGAAAAGCAAACTGTCTCTGAAAGTGATGGAGAAGACGATGGTGCTCTAGTTCAAATGTAATTGTCAAAGATGATAGATGAATCTGAAAGTTGTGTTTGAAATTAGGTTAAGAGAAAGGGGATCTGAGAATTTTAAGTTATGGATGCAAAATAAAAAAAAATGTTTCTATAATTTATTATTTAGTCAAACACTTGATATCTAGTTCAAGGGCAAATTAGACAAAATGACTTGGAAAAGTGTCTTCCAAACTCAAAGTGTCTTAATAGGTAATTGAAAATTCAAAACGTGTCTTTGAAGGTAAATTTCTCTTATTATTGTTCCTTCCAGTCTTAGAAAAAGTCCATTGAATTCAAAGGTCCGAAAACAGAGAAGTTTCAGTTCTATAGAAGACAAAATATGACAACAAAAGCGATGTGACGAGCTCACGTCCATGTGGCTAGATGTGATTTCATTTAGCAAGGACGACTAGATGTTTTAGTTTCATCAAGACTATCTTGTGGCTATAAAAGATGAGCTCAATCGACGAAGCGAAAGGACCGACTTTTCTCGATAAACTTAAAGAAATAAACTTAGCGATCTCGATATTCTTTGTATTGCGAGCTCGATTCGATAATCTAACTCGCATTGCATTTGTAATTTTTTCTGATCCCCATTTACTTCTAATATAAACGATATTTTTGACCAGATTGTCGCTAATCTACTCAGTAACCACTACCCCGAACTCCATTGTCAACATGTCTCCGTTAAATATTTATAATAAACTGAATTAAAACTTATACAAATATACAATCTGGAAATTAGAAGATTTTCTGAACATGTGTTCATAATGAACCCTCTCTGTTTTGATGAGGTTAGTGATGTCTTTGGTGCATCTCAGCTTAGGATCCTATTCTAAGTCCGCACCAGTTTGCATTTGTAAGTTTCTTAGTTCAATTGCGAATATTTCCTTATGCAGCTCCTCCAGTACAAGCATTTGAGAGTTTTTGTTTCTTCTCAAGATAATCTTTAGAAGTTGGTTCGTATATGTGCCAAAAAAAGTGGATTGAGATGGTGACAATTTTCAAATTTCTTGTGTGTTTACTGAATAGTATAGATTTAGATAGTTATTCCTATGGAGTTAATTAAATGCCCTACACATCTAATAGAAAGACTTGAGCATCTAAGACAAACATCTTAGTATCTTGATGTGATCAAAGCACAACCTTCAATGCCCTAAGCATCTAATAGAAAGACTAGAACAATCACTCCCAATGAGTCGTAGCCAGTCGGAATAACAAAAGTCTAGGTTGATTCCGAAAAGTCATGTAAACCTAATATTTAAATCTAACATAATAATACAATAATATGAAAATTAGTAAAAGATATAATGATTTTCACTTTCTAAAATAAAAAGCTTAATATTTTGAATATATAAGTGAAGTGACAAAAAAAATAAGAATATATAAGTGACAACCATGGACTTGTTATATTCAAAGAAAGCATTTATTCTTTTATTCAAATTAATCAAAATGTATAATTAGTGATCTCCATAGTTATAAGGTTTCTTAGAAGACAACAGTTGAGTCGTTATCGGTTAAAGCATCCTTCACATCTGAAGAAGAAGACTGAATTCTTTTTGAAGCTTTCTCGGCCTATC
The DNA here is from genome assembly GCF_020379485.1 of Brassica napus. NCBI lineage: Eukaryota > Viridiplantae > Streptophyta > Magnoliopsida > Brassicales > Brassicaceae > Brassica > Brassica napus. The sequence goes on along the minus strand of NC_063435.1, from coordinate 6,839,202 downwards.
CATAAAATTATCAAATATTAATCATATGGATGCAAACACTAAAAAGGGAACAACAAAGTTTTTTTTTTTTGTTACCTCTTCATCCCAATTTGTAAAGATGGTGACAAGTGAAAGACATATAACTTGAACAACCATTGCGCATATGATTCCAAGCCAAAGCCCCTTCAAGTCAAATATGATTAGTACACATTTTTATTTGTTTAGAGTTAAAATTAATCGGTTAATTTGGTGAAACGAAATCTGAAATATGAGTTTATTTAATTGTAATTTACCCGACCACGAAAGTGAAAGTGAAAACCAAGTAACAATCCCGAAGGTAATCCAAACAAATAATATGAGCCAAGATTCACCAATGCTCCTATCTTCTGCAACCCGCATCCTCTAGCGACCCCTATTAACACAGTAAAATATCAACAAAAATAATTAGTGATAACCAGAGTTAACCAAGTGCCAGTGATTGCAAGCAAAGGGGAAAAATGAACCTGAGAGAACACATTGAATACTGTCTATGAAATTGCCTAAGGCGAGAATCGGCATCATCGAGGCTATGTAATTGACTACTTCTGGTTCACTACTGTAAGCCATTCCCCATAGATTCCTTACCACTATCAAAATCAATCCAATCACTATACTTTCTACAATTGCTAAGCAAATGACCACATGCACTGCAAGCTTAGCCACTCTTGGATTTCCTGCTCCTAGCTCATTTGATACCCTGGTGCTGCAAGGATTTTAAAGGAAATTCAATATGTTTTGTGTAATAAGTTTGATGTTTAACTTTGGTGCTGCAAGGACTTTAAAGGAAATTGAATTTAATACACAAAACCTACCTTGCAGCGCCACTAAGACCAAACGGGATCATCCAAACTATTCCTGATGTGTTAACGCTGCACATGAATATATTATTACTCAATTTTGTCACGCCAAAATTTAGTTAAATACTCTTAAATCAGGAAGATAAGAATATTGTTCTTACCAGATTGAGAGAACAGAAGTTTCAATAACTGGGTTTGGAAGAAGACCTGATAAGAGAACAACAAGCTCATAGGACCACATCTCCAAGCTGCACTCAAACAACATTATATAAGAAAAATAAATAAGAATTGCTAGTTAAGAGATTCCCTAGTGTAACTGAGTCATTAATTTATATATGTATTTATACTGCCTTGGCCATGTAAAAGTCTTTCTCTTTTTTTTTTTTCTTACTCACCAAACCATAAGTGCAGAAGGAATAGCTAGTCTCGTAAAAGGGATGATGTCTTGTAGAGCCTCCTTAGAAAAACCGGTCCAAGTCAGTGAGCAAGAAGGCGATAGCTTGACGTAGGAGAATAGGAGAAGAGCATTCAGCCAATACGAGATAGAGTTAGCCACAGCAGCTCCCTTAAACCCTAAACTCGAGTTCAGAACCAAGACCCAACAAAGGAGGACGTGAAGACAAGTGGTTATTCCAGAGCAGAGGACCACAGGAAACACATTGTTCTGCGCCTGAAGAAACCTGTTTAAGCATTGAAGTAGACCGTAGGCGAAGATGCTTGGGATCATGAATGTTGCATAGGAGCCAGCGAGTGAAGCAATGGATTTGTCTTGCCCGAAGAAGACGAGGAAGTGCTCTGTGTTATACCAGATGATGGAGAGAGGAACAGATAGTAGTGTAAGAACAAACATTGCTCTTTGCATTTGTATCCCCAACATTCCGTACTTCTTCGCTCCGTACGATTGGCCACAAAGTGTATCTAACGCACTTGCTGTTCCCATCTGTTCATGAGTAAATGGAGAAAGGTCAGTTTAGTATAGTTTTCTTGCTTTACGAATAATCAGTCAACGCAATTTGTTAACTCTATCTAATTTGTACATTTAAAATTTGGATCTGTTGACTCAAGAAGATTTTGTTGGCGTTTTCAAATTTCCATAAAATGACATATATGTTGTTATTTATTAAATTCATTTGAGTTTAGGTAGGAAAAGAAAGAAAGAAAAACAACAGATCTGAGCAATCATTCAAGAAGATTTTGTTTACTGGGCGTTTTCACTTTTTTTCCATAGAATGACATATATTTTGTTATTTATTAAATTCAATTGAGTGGCAGAAAAGATGTCTACGCGTTTGATATTCAATCAACGTGGCATTAAAGCTGAATACTATATTATATATTTTTTTGGAAGTCAATATCTCCAGTTACCTAATCAAGTTTCTAATTTCGACCTTTATTCCTTATTTCTTACGTAAGGATTTTAAGAAATTAAGATACATTATTTAGCAAGAAATCAATATGAGATCTATGTATAACTATAGAGAGTGAATGTGAGGAAAACTTACGAGAAAGCTGAAACCGGTGACAGATGCGAAAGAGGTGGCTAAGGAGGCGGTGGAGAGAGGAAGAGAGCCAAGATGGCCGACGAACATGACGGAGATGACTTGTAGACAATACTGAAGAAGACTCACTCCCATTAGCGGACCCGATAGCCATAGCTGCTTCTTCACTTCTTCCTTCACACTACTTTTCTTTTCTTGATCTTTGAGAAGAGGCCATGACAACACATCCCCTCCTCCTTCCCTCATTTTTATTTATGCAGAGAAATAGCAAATGATATTGACGGGGTAACAACGTTCTTGCCTGGTTTTTAAGGGGTTATCCATGTGCGACGTGTGGGGATTAGTAATTTTATAGTTGTTAACATTAAATAGGTCAACTGTAATATCGCGTTACAGAGGACAGGTAGAATAGTGATATATTTATAAATACTATCCATGTGCGGTGCGTGGTGATTAGTTAATTATGTATAGGTTAACTGTAGTATCCGATTAAGAGAAGGTGATGCAGCATAGTGATACAAATGTAATCACCATGCCACCACTCAGATTTTCGACTATATTTTAATTTATCTAATTTACTAGTTTAAAATTATTACATAACATTAACTTTTAACCATGTACTGTACCATTAAAAATGTTACTTATATTTTAGGATAACTTAATTATTTCATAAAAAATATTTTTAACTCAGCATATATATATAAAAGTAGAAAGCATAATAAATACCAAATGTTTAATCACATACGATTAATCAGACGTTTAATTATTAAAACTTATATTACATTCCTCTTTATCCTATTTATCTTACTTTTGTGTCATTCTATTTCTGTTCAAACATCTAATTTTTGTATATGTTATCATTCATTTTTGAAAAATAAAAGTAAAAAAGAGAAAGCATAGCGTCAGCGTAATCAAGTTTTAGTTGAATCTTATAATATATTTACAAAAATATTATAATAATATATAAGGGTGAAATAGATAAAAGTTGATGTTTTATTATTGCATCATCGAGTGAGTTGTTTAGTCAAAATATGTAAAATATTTTAGACCATTACAAAATCGACAAAAATATTTAAAACAAACATAAGCCACGTTTGAGAGGCTTTCTACAGCTTTGGTTTAGAGCACACTTGTAGATTTATAGTTCTGAATTTCTTTTTTTATGATTCTTTGTGTACATAAACATTTTATCCTTTGATGTTAAATAAATTTAACATTTCATCAAAAAAAAATTGAAAAAATAAAGTATTAGTTTATTTTGACTGTGAAACATTTAAAACAAACATAGACTAATGTAAAATTGATTAAGTTAAAAGATTATTTTATTTTAGTTTTATTTTTAAGAGTAGAAAAGATGACTTAGCTAATATTTTAATTTCAGAATTTATTGGATTCATTTTTTAATTGAATCCCACCAATAGTGTGCATGATAAAATATTATGATTAATAATTTAATTTTATTGAAAATTTCATATAAAATTTAGTTAATAAATAATTATTCAATCATATGATTGGATGAGTTTTTTTTTTCTTGAACAAAATTGGATGAGTTATATTGATGTTTTTATAATTATAGTCTTCGGTGGGTTTTTTTTTAAAGCATGTAAAATATTGTTCATAGTTGAAAACCACGTTTAAATGATAATTTAACTAATTTTGAATGTAAAAAGGTTAAAAACAAACATAGACCAATGCAAAATAGTTTAATAGAATTGACTACCCATTTGATTTTCATCAACATATAGCTATATTTATAAACTAATTGTAAATTTAATATATTTTCTGTCGACAGTTGTAAATTTAATTATATAAAACGTTTGCATTAATAAAGACTATAGGCGATAGACCATGCCCAAATTTATGGCCCAGACATACATTAATGATGCGGCTAGGATACGTGTGTGTGCAAGAATGGATGAAGGGAATTCTCGTGGCCAGTTGAGAACCTTCAGAGTTAGAAATTCTGCCCTACACGAATCCAAATCCAACAAAATTCTACCATGAAAATTCCGGACAACCCCTAAACTATTAGGTGAACCTGAAAGTAGAAAAATGATTATTCATATCTAAAGAGTTCGTAGAAGTCTACTTATACCTAGATTTCAAAGTTAGTTCATCACATACATGAATTTGATGTAACTGCAGCCAACACGATGTCGTTTAAATTTTTTTTATTTTTTTTTAAAAACGAGTCTTCTTCGTCAGTCCTCCATAACTCCCATGTGTTCTCTTCAGATCGCAACTCTCACCATTTTTGTCAAAGAGAACAACAATTTGATTCGACCCAGTTTCATTGATCCTCAACTATTCACACAGTGGAAAGGCTGGTTTGTACGTTTCCGAATCCGATATGTGTCTTGGGTTGTTTGGTGGTCGTCACCTACTTTCACAGCTCCCTCTGAGTTTTCTCATGTTGCTTCAACGAAGTACACCGGTTTGGAACTGAACAGATCCGACTTCCATGAATATGTTTCCTCAATCTCTTAGGGTGTGACCGGTGACCAAATGAAAAGAAACCTTATGTTTCTTAATATTCCTTAAACATTTTACCATTCATGAGGAAAAAATATTCTTTTTCATTCCTCTTCATTCCTTTATTTGTAGAGAATTATAGAACAAATCAATTCCTTATTAATTTTGATAAAGAACCATCATTCCTTATCATTCCTAAAAATTTATTTTTATTCATTCCTTTCCTATCCGTTCCTATTGTTCTTATGATGGTTACCAGTCACTGGTGCCGTTAGACTATCTTGGATATATTCTAAACAATATATCATATATCTTGTATATAGGAAGTCAATATCGAGTATCTCGTACAATATATAAAGTACTCATAAAATCTCGTGTTTGAATGTTTGAATGTCTTGTGTTTGGATATTTCATCGTTTGATAAATAATAATTGCTACGATAATGTAACAATCTCATAAAATCATTGTTGATCTATTTGACCAATTGCAAGCATATGCTACTAGTTCAGGCTCATTGGAATTGTATCGCTCTACGCCACGGTCAGATTCCATGTCCCCACATTCCCCAAATGCACGAGGTAGAGGATGACCATGTTTTTGTTAAGACACTCAACGGGGACTCAGTTCTCAAAAACATTAAGGGTTAAACTAGACTTATCCAAGGAACTATCCGACTCTAGATAGAACGTTAACCTACACAAATTAAACGCAAATTAGAATCGCTACCTCTAAGTCCTACAGAGTCTATGCCCTATGTTGAACATGTCTGCCGAGTTGACCCGAGTACCAAACCCTCTCACTGGGACCATATCTTTCATCAAATATAGGAAAACAATCCTAATGGCTTTCGTTTTTCAAGATGCTCCCTTGCATTACAAGCAATCCAAATCCTAGTCAACCGCCTAATAAAATTGTTAATAAAAAATTGTATTGAGATAAATAGAAACCTTCCAAATTTATCGGAAGAGAAATAGAAGCATTCCTATTCCAACTCTAACTCCAAGAGAAGTATAAAACCTAGTTACCAATCTCCTCTGCGTTCTCTTTGTGTTTTGTTTCCCTGTCTTTTTCAGCTTCCTTGGCTCTCGCTCTATAGCAAAGATGAGATCTCCCCTAAGAGGTAAGAACCCTAAAAGCCTTTTTTTCTTGTTCCTGAATCCAGAATAACTCTGTTTGACCTATATTAAATAGGGTTTTGTTTAATCTAAACTGGGTGTATAAATTTATAACCTTACCCCTAGCTGACCTGATTGTTAGGAGACTGTTTTAGTCTTCAATGCTTTAATCCAATAGTTTAATAGGAGATTTAATCATACGTCTTCTGATTAGTTTATTTTCCCTTTATGCATATGGTTAATGCTCAGGACGTGGAAGAGGTGAAGGAAGTGCCATGAGAGGCGGTGGAAGAGGTCCCAGAGGAAGAGGTCCCAGAGGAAGAGTGCCCGGAGGAAGAGGCCCTAGAAGTGGGCCCGGAGGAATGAAGGGAGGAAACAAAGTGATAGTGACTCCTCACAGACATGAAGGAGTGTTCATTGGTAAGGGTAAAGATGAAGTTATTCTCACTAAGAACTTGGTTCCTGGTGAATCCGTTTACAATGAGAAGAGAATCTCTGTGCAGGTATGGTTTTCTCTCTAATGGATACTTGAAAGTCTTGAAGTATTGATCTTTCTTATTTGATGCAAAGATGTGTTAAAACCGGATGATTTATTTCCTGGTCTTGTTCATATGTCTTCATGAAAGAGTTGTAGTCAGTTAATTTTTTTTGAATATTTCAGAACGAAGATGGAACTAAGGTTGAATACAGAGTTTGGAACCCTTTCCGTTCTAAGCTAGCTGCCGCAATTTTTGGTGGTCTTGATGACATTTGGATCGTAAGTCCCATTTTACTCATCAAAAAACATCAACTAACAACAGCTATTCTGTCAATATTATAAATACTTTGGTTCTTGAAATTGTAGAAACCTGGCGCTAAAGTTCTTTACCTTGGTGCTGCCTCTGGAACCTCTGTATCTCATGTCTCTGATATTGTTGGACCTGTAAGTAAACCCTAAATCCTAACCTTCGATTTATTTTTCTTTTGTAATGTTTGCTTATATTTGCTGTAATGATTGGTAGGAGGGATGTGTTTATGCCGTTGAGTTTTCTCCAAGAAGTGGAAGAGATTTGGTGAACATGGCAAAGAAGAGACGTAATGTGGTTCCAATCATTGAAGATGCTAGACATCCTGCTAAATACAGAATGCTTGTGAGCATGGTTGATGTCATATTCGCTGATGTTGCTCAACCAGATCAGGTTTGGATTTACCTTACATATTGTACCGTACAAGAGTTAAGTCTTTACTAGTAGCATCACACTATATTGCATTGAATATACTATTGTATGCCTGCATAGAAAAGTTTTCATTTAAAATCAGCATATGATGATCCTGGATGCGGATTCTCCTCCATGGGGGATGCAAATTCCATTTTTTTGAAGCTACTTTGAATCTTTTTATAAATGAATTTTCTTGCAGTAAGTTATTTTTTTTTCAAGATTCATGTCTATATGATGCAGGCTAGGATAGTAGGTCTCAATGCATCTTTCTTTCTCAAAGCTGGAGGTCACTATATGATCTCAATAAAGGTCAGTAACAAAACTTCAACCACTGATTCAAATCAAGTCACATTCTCTTTTAGTTTGTTTAAATACTAAAAAAAACAGTAAACCCCTCCCCGGCGAATGAATGTTATATCACTGGTGGCCATGCGTTAGAAATATCTGAATGTAGTTGATTCAAACTCAGTTCGCTTACCGACGCTGAACGCCACCTGACCACTAGCACGTTGTTTTGTTTAAATATTAAGATTGTTTATTTTTTTCTTTTTTCAGGCGAAATGTATAGACGCAACAATGCCAGCAGAAACGGTATTTTCAAACGAAGTGAAGAAGCTACAAGCGGACGAGTTGAAACCAGCAGAGCAGATTACTCTTGAGCCTTATGAGCGTGACCATGCTTGTGTTGTTGGTGGATATCGCATGCCTAAAAAGCAGAAAACTGCTACTGCTTCTTAATTAGCCAATCAGTCTTTTTACTAATTAGTTTTTGAATTACATATGATCTCGACGGTAGGAATTTTAACTTGCATTTTTGAGTTGGATTTCATTTATATGCATTTTTGAGTTGGATTTCATTTATATGCATTTTTGAGTTGGATTTTCATTTATATTTTCTCATGGTTTTGGTTCTAATTAAAATGGAATTTACTCTGAAGTGATAATTTGATTTATTTATTTACATGATTGACCTATAGAATGAGCCATTTTCTTCTTCTTGATTATCTATTGTTTTACTTAAAAATATAGTCACACTTGAAAAGAAGAAATACACGTACATACGCCTCTGTATTTCTAGAGACAGTGCTGCTTCTAAACCACTGTCTCTCATGTATAATTTTGTTAGTCCTGTAACTGAAGCCTTTTACTAATCTATGGTGTTATCCTTCTGCTAATTAGTTCTTAGATTCTTCACCGTCTTACTACTGTGACTCTACCATCTTTGCTTTATGTATTTTCAGGAATGAATCATCTCTCTATGCCATTGAGTTTTCTCATAGAAGTGGTTGATATTTGGTGAGCACGGAAAAGAAGAGAACTATGGTTATACCAATTATTGCAGATGCTAGATAAACAGAAGACTATATCTGCATACTAAATATTTTTCTTATAATAATATTCTACAATTCCCTAAACATTAGTTGCAAAATGATTTTTTTTTGTCAGTATTTTTTTTTATCAGCAAAGTGATTTATACTCGTTTTATCACCATATTCATTTTCACCAAAAAGATGATATGGATATAAAAAATAGTGATAAGGCATCAATCTAATTGTGGCATGTAAAACTTTTTTATAAAAATTTATATATTTTTGGTAAGAATTTTTAAATATGGTAATACCTAATAACTTTTATAATTTATACTTTTTGGTAAGAAATTTTTAATATAGTAACTAATAACTTTTATATCACAATTTAAAAGTTAAAATTTCTGTATAAAAGTATTTTCAGCAAAACTTTTAAAATATATTAGTAACTAATTATTCATATATCACCATTAAATAAATATATATATATATATATCATATATGCAAAAAAACTAATATATCATATATACAAAAAAAAAACTAAATGTAATTATATTATATATATATATATATATATATATATATTATATATATATATATATTATATATATATTAGAATTAATTGTAAATGTGCATTAACAAATATAAAAGTAAAGCAATACTAATAAATTAATTTTGTTTTGTTGATAAATATATGTTTAAAATTTTATTATCATTTATTAGTTTATTAGATTAATTAGCAAATTGATGTTTACCAGTTTAACATATTTTGACTATAAATTTATGTGCAATCTTAGTTATGCAAATTTTTTTTTAAATTATGTTACATGTCTGATTCAATAGTAAAGAAAATTGATTTTTTGTTAATCATTTTATTTTGCAAAAAGAAAAAAAACATCATTCTTTCCAAATTATGTGCAACTCTTGAAGATTATTGTTGGCATTCAAAGGCCACCAATATTGTTAGAATGAAGTGACATATTGTTACCAAATGTTTAATCTACGATATACAATTTTAATACAAGTTTTGTAATTTCAAATAAGACAATACTAGAAGATAATCCACTCGCATGCGCAGAGTAAATTTTTTATACTAATGTTTGTTCATGCTTTTAACATTTTGTAATACTACAATTTTTATCGATTGTAAAATAATTAATACAACTGTTGGTCTCTTAAATATATCATTGTTGTTGAAGAGTTAACATATTACAGTTTATTTTAATTATTTTGAAGACTTCATATGCATAAAATAAAATTAAGTTTTACGGCTGACATAAATCACAAAAACCAGACAGGCAATATCGATTGTAAAATGACAAAATGGGATTAGGTTTCTGCTCCCGATTTGTTTACTATTGACTCTCCATAAGTGATTTCATTTTCTACCTCTTTAAGATTGTGCTTTCATTCTCGTTTTTGTTTCACTGATATGAGTTTTTTTTTAACTTCTTCTGTGAATTCGATGAATTACATAAGTATCAATTTAAAAAGATTGTCATCTGTAAAAATTAGTTTCACTCCAGATACATATCTAAGAATCATTTTTTTTGAAGAAAATCAAAGGCAAACTCTATTCACATGTTAGTGTTTAAATATAATATATCAAGCTGTTATAGAATATAAGTGCAGATTCGAAATATAAATACATGTCTAGTATATATTCACCATTTCGGTAAAAAAATCATTTAATTCGAGAACAAAAAACAAATTACTTATTTTATTAACCTACGCTTTTGAGATTTAGTTACTTAAGAGTGTACCGATAAACAAATATATATATATATATATATAATACTTTACCATTCAAGTATATATAAACTATGTATAAAGTAAGAACTGTTTAATTTATTAAATGATAAACCAGAAAACTTATAATAAATAGTTCAAAATTTTTATTCTTATAATTATAATAGCTAGATATGGTATTAGGGAGAAACAAATATTAGACGAATTATCAAATCTCTCATTCTTCGAACAAACTCAAAAGGAGGTGGTTGGAATCTTGTCATGATATTTCATTAAAAGCATTTTAGGAATAAAAATCAAGACTAAAATATTTAATCTGAATAAAATAATATATATAGTGCTTCCAATATTAAAAATTACTTAAAGAAGTGTATTTCTGGGATTGTTATGATCAAATAACATATTAAAAACTATCTATTTAAAAAATAGTTTGTATACATAAAATTATATACATCAGAGTAAACACATAAATCAAAATCAATACTTTTTTGTTTATTTACAATCATGGTTTTGGTGAATAAATCAAAACAATCAATTTATTTACTTTATATGGTATATAATTAACTTAAGGGATATTGACATATATATATATATATATATATATATATATATATATATATTATATTTTAATATAAGTATTTATTATTGACACTTCCTACTCATATGATTTTATTAACATTTGTGTATTTGCTGTAGCAAAAATTTAAATTGTTAATCACAAAACTTGTAATATGAGATTTATCAATACAAATTTCAAAATTAAAATATTCCAATGCAAAATTTGAAATTAACATATTTATATATTTTATATAGTATATAATTTAATTTAAATGATATATATACAAATATCTATTAATGAGACTTCATATTCATACGATTTATGATCATTTGTATCTTGATTGAACAAAAAAAGTTAAACCATTGATCACAAAATCTTCAATGTGGGACTTTCACCATTTTTAGTAATTTATAGTCGTTTTAAAATAATTAAAGTATAAGATATAAGAAAACATTCGATTTTTTTTATTATATCCTTAATGTGATTGTTTAATTTCTTCTAATAATATAAAATTAAACAAAAAAAAGAAAGGATACAAAAATTATTATCAAATATGCATTATTCATAATCATTAATTGACATATATATGTTGATCATATTAGGTAATTCCGTAGCTTTTATTTGAGGAAAAATTAAGAATCTTGTTTTGTACACTACTAATCAATTTGATAGTTAGTTTAATAAAAAGTACAATATATATTTATATGGATCAACTAATTTTTCTAAAGATTTTAAGAATAATCATAGTGATAACACATGGCTACGAAAACATATTGTAATGCTCGAGGATTAATATATAGGGATAATGTGATGATGATGTAGGTAGAGTTCATTAGAGCACCCCCATTAGTGAACTTATGGGGGGGGGGGGGGGGTTCACATACATTCCAAAAAAAAAAAATATTAAAATAAGGAATAGTGATGAACCTGTCTCTCTCCACCCCTTCCCAGTGAACCTGGTTCATCACTGTAGCGCGGGCCCCACGGCACGTGGCGGCCCGCGACTGGTCCGAAAAAATATATATATATTTTTTTTTTAAAAACAAAAATCAACCCAAAAAAAATAATAATAAAAAAATACTTTGTGAACCCCTTTCATGGAGTTCACTAATGGGGCTGCTCTTACATGTTTTATGTGTCTTTTAGAACACATTAAATGATCAAATATTAAAGGAAATAGCTAAATGATTATTTATTGTAATTTGGTTATATATACTGAAGTATTGAGTGGTCAATTCAATGGTACTCTTGTAATAATCCTAGTAAAAATTAGTCCATTAAAAAAGGTGGGCTGAAAAGCGCTTTCAAGGTGACACCTAAGCATACTCATAAAAGTTGTCATTTTAAAAATGCTTGAGGAGTAATTTGCTAGATAAACCAAACAAATGTATGATTCTAGCAGTCCCTAAGTAATTACCCATGTACTGATAGATAAAATTCAATGGTATCATGGTAAATTTTAAGAAGGGAACCATCATTTCGTTTGAAACAATCACCGACATGGGCATATTGTTTACAGGAGCTCTATGTTCAGAAGTCATGTCCCTGTATAATATGTCCACTGGCGAAGCAATAGTAAAAAGCTCTCTTGCTCATTCCTGTAATAAAAATGATTTTCAGAATTATGATTTTTAGATTAATAGTCCTTCCCTTTAATATAGCAGGTTTTATATTCACCGATTTGTTGTTCAGAATAAAGGTTTATGTACATTATAAAGTTACTTTGGAGTAGTAAGGTTTAAGAGCATTGTTGTTTTAAGAGCATCTAGCCATTACAGTAAATATCAAATAGCGTTTGAGGAAGATATAAATTCTGATATGCCTATCCGAATCATAGTTTTTGTAGTCTATTGCGATTCACCGAAAACAGTCAGTTGGCTTAGACGCGTACGAGACAAGCCAGTTTCCTTTTCTTAAATGAGTTTTGTTTGGTTCTTCTCGGACTGGTGTTAAGATCTTTAGCAACAGAATTGTACATGTCAGAATCATGTGCTTCGACTTTAGTTTCAGTAATACCTTGACTCTCTGTTGTGGTATGGTTTTGATCTTGGGCTCGGGTCGTCTGCTCCACAATCTTCACTTCTCAGCTCTATATTTATATTTAGGTCTGGTTCTGGTTTGGGGTTTGCCTTTCCGATGTGCAGTTGTTGCAGGTGCATCTACAGTATCTTCTTTCATTTTTTGTTTAAGAATGTTTTACCAAAATGATCTCATCCGGTAAATTTCTTTTCTTGTTTCTAAACATTACTATTATGTTTCATCTTAGAATCATAGCATTAACCATTTTGTATATATATATATATATATAATGTAAATAACAGTAAAGTCCAAACCATGAAAGTTCGAAAGTCGAATAATGCAACGATTTTTTTGTTGTTGTAAATGCTACAAAATTTATTGTTTTGCTCTTTAGGGTGATAGACTATTAGTAGTCTTTTCTTAACACTGTGTTTATTGAAAATGATTTGGAACATATTAGTAGTCTACATGGCCCTTTTATAATAACCAAAAGTCGGCATGTTTAAATGTTGTTCTCATATAGTAATTCTAATTATGTTTTTCTCTGCATTTATTAACCAACCAATATTGCGTTGCAATGCACGAAGAAGATTACGTTATACACATACAAGTACAACCAATAAAGTTGGAACTCCTTTAACACCAAACAAAATTAGTTGGAACTGCGACTTTGTGTTAATAATTAATATATATGGTGGAGAAGAATCGAGTTTGGCAAGGCAGAAGTAGAACACGTGGTGATTAGAGTACTATTCATGTCTTATGTTAAATTAATAAGAAACCGTCTAAGAAATAAACTAAAGTACTCAACATTTGTGTTACAAAAAAAAAAAAGAACTCAACATTTAAAATAAAATTTAAGGTGGAATGTATTTTGGATGATATGGTTGCTAAAGGAAATTCTACTCATTAGGTTTTCGCCTTCACGCAACCTACTAAGAAATGTCAAAAAGTTTATGGTTTGGTTCTATATTTTAATACTTGTGATTTTCATGTTGCTCATAAAAAAATACTTGTGATTTAGAATTACAAGAAAGCTTTAGATCATTGTTTGATGGAATTCCAAAACAATTTTCATTATTGGTCAACATACCAATTCTCATTATAAAACTTTCTGGAAACCCTTAGTTCAATGGTTGATGAAAGGGTTGATTAAAACTTATATGTCAAGGATGAATTCTATTTTATCTCACTTTTCGTGCCACTATTCATTTTTACTTTTATTAAATGGATATTTTCATATATAGTTAAGTATAAAGTTTTATTAAAGGAGCAGACGACGTTTATATCTTTGTTTAATAGATATATAAATTAAATAATTATTTAAATAAAAAAAATATTTTTTAATAATTTTTGAATTATTCGTATTCAAATTCAACCTAATCTGGACCATATAAGATCATAAGTTTTGCGTTAATATGCAAAAAATAATTTACTTACTAGGACATAAAGTTGCACGATGATAGTGTTCGTGTTTTATTGGAAGAGGTAAAAAGAAGAATAGGAGACGGAAACATCGCATTTGCATGTGAAAATCTAGGGCTACTTTGAATTGAAATCCAAGTGGCATATTTTTGTTATTTTCTCGTATTTTAAGGATTTTAAGGCTTTATTAAAGGTTCATAGAATACAAACAACATTGTGTTTATTTTATGTCACGGATATTTTGTACACATTTACAGATACAATATTAGGTGTGTAGATAAAATGAAAATACATTTTTTTTTATTTTTTTTCCTTAATAAAGAACTTAAGAGGGAAATTATTTGTTCCCGATTTTTTTAATATTACCACAAATTTGATACTAGTTTTCATATTTACCCTTAAAAATAAACACTTTCATAAAACCTTAAATATATGAAACATTTTTTTTTGTAACTTAATATATGAAAGATTCTCACATTTGCTACTTTGTAATAGTCTGATTCCCACAAACATTTTAGGGCAGTAAAATATTTCCTCTATTTCGTATATATTGTTATTTCAAAATTGTTATTTTTGTTTCACAAACCATATCATTTTATTTTTAATGTAATTTTGTATATTTTTGTTCTTTTGAATAACCAATAACTTTTTAAATTATTTATATTTAATTATTTTTCTAATAAATAAAAAATCTATTAATATATTTTATACTTTTCTTAGTTCGTTGTGTTAACTTTTTACAAAATAGAAGAAGTATTATGCTGGTAACTGTAAGAACTATTGTTATTTTTGATTGAAAAAAATTATTACTCGAACTAATTCAGAACATATATTTTTCTTATTTCTTTGAAACGGGTTTGATATAAACATATTAAATAATTTAATTAAGGTAACAAAAATACTACACCTCTCAGTTACAAACAAAAAAACACTACACCTCTTTATAAAAAAAAAAAGGGGGGAAAAGCTTCTTTTTTTTTCGTTTGGTTCATAAGCAAGTGCAAATAAATAACCGACACGTGTTGAATACTCCTACCCAGATTAGCCGGTAATCTTGTTAATTAGACAAAAGCGAAAGAGAAAAGTAAAGATGGAAACTGAGGATATCCACAAGGCCACAAGTACTCGAAGCCAAACTCTCTCAATTTTAACACAAAGAGAGTAAAAACTTAAGAGCAGCATTAACCGGGGTTCTAATGAGGGGTTGCTAATGTTTTTGGCTTTAAAAAAAAAGAAAAATAGGTAATTAAGGAAACAACGTCGCTTAATTTAGGGACAGAGGAAACGTCTCTAATTGGACAGGTGTTGGTGTTTGGAGGCTCCATCCTCGTTTCATCCGCTTCGTTCTCTCTCCATCGAATCTCTCCATCTCTCTTGTGATCTCTCCTCGTTGACGACTCCGTCTCTCTGATTCTCCTCGACGGAATCAGTCGGCGCCCCTCTCGACGACTAGTCGTTTCTCCGACTCTCCTCGACGCCTCCGCGCCTCGCGCTCGATCGTCGACGCCTCCGCGGCTCGCTCTCGATCGGCGACGACTCTGCCTCTCTCTCTTGATCTCTCCTCGCATCTGTTTTTTTTTTCCGACGACGCCGCATGTCTCTCTACGGCCGGTGGCTCTCGTCGACGAAATCAAACCGAAAGGTAAATCGAAATCAAACCTGAATCTGTCTTAGTTATTTTGATTTGGTTGTTTATGTCTGAATCATACGTACTACTTATGTCTCCTAATTCATTATTGGATCACAACTGATACATTTTCATTTGTCAAATACGAGGACTACACTTCGGATCAAGCGATATGAAAGTTCGGCAAAGACGAGGGGCAAGCAACATTTCAGCGGCGTCAAAGACTACACTTGCAAAACAGGTAAATCATTTCTCTCTGATAGAAGTTTTAGGATGTGTGATATGAAAGGAATTGATAATGAATTCAATGTGCATCTGCTTGCTTTGATTAACTGTGAATCTGGTTGTGGTTATCGTTTTTGAAATGGTTAGATATAGTTAATGCGATTTGTGTAATGGTGATGACTGCGCTTGATGTAATGGTTAGATAGAGTTAATGCTATTAGTGATGGTGATGAATGCGCTTGGTTACGGTTAGATAGAATTGATGTAATGGTTAGATAGAGTAAATGCACTTGTTAGCTAAATGTCAACTCTAATTTGTTGGCTGTGATGAATGCTTGTACGTTATGGAGATGAAATGTTCATTTGCTTTCTCTCTTCTGTCACCTCTTCTCTTGCATCTATTAAAGACATATCTTTCTCCTCTAGCTTTTCATCTGTCAAACGTTTCATTCTTCTTCTCTAGCTTTTCTTTCAAAAACCTCGGTATGGATTATAATCCTTCAAATTTTGTTGACCTTCTCAATAGCCAACAAGACGTTCCGTTTGGGTTAGGGGAAGATAGTGTCCATGTTTCTTCATCACAGGTTCCTCATCTCGGTGAGACCCCTGCAGAGCGTAAAGAAAGAAGAACATGGACGCCTACAGACGATCAAGTGCTCATATCCGCTTGGTTAAACACTAGTAAGGATCCCATTGTAGGGAATGAGCAGCGATCTGGAGCTTTTTGGCAGAGAATTGCCGCGTACTTCGCAGCATCACCAAAGATTGGAGCCAGTGAAAGGAGGGAGTCCAGTCACTGCAAGCAGCATTGGCACAAGATCAACGATCAAGTTGGGAAGTTCTGTGGCGCGTTTGAAGCTGCAAGCAGAGAGAGAACCAGCGGGCAAAACGATAATGACGTTTTGAAGCACGCCCATGAGATCTTCTTCAACAACCACAACAAGAAATTCACTCTCGAACATGCGTGGAAGGAGATTCGGAACGATCAAAAATGGTGTGACCTGTCAAGTTCTAAAATGGAGAGTGCCTGTAAAAGGAGGAAGCTCGACAACAGCGCACAATCAGCAGCCTCTCACGCCTCTGAATCCATGACTGATCGTCCCCCGGGTGTTAAGTCAGCTAAGGCCAATGGTAAGAAGGGAAAGGCAGAGGAAAGGCTGTCTGAGTATACGGGTATGTGGAGCATCAGGCAGGAGGATATGGCTAACAAAAAGGAGCTGACGAAAATGAAGCTCCTTGATAGGCTAATTGCAAAAGTTGAGCCGCTTGATGAGTCTGAAGAAATCTTGAAAAAGAAACTCATCAAGGAGTTGTTTAATTAGGTGAAGATAATGTTAGTATAAGTCTAAGTCTAATAAGTCTAAGTCTAATTTGTCTAAGTCTAAGTTGTTTGAGCACTCTGTTGATTGTTTATATAAATGCTTATGTTCTTGCCTTGGTTATTGGTTCTCTCTCTTGGTTTTACAGGTTCCATTGTCACGGGAAGTGAAGGAGTGGAGTCTGTCTTGTAGTAGTCACGGTCTTGTTGTCACGGAAGTGAAGGAGTGGAGTCTGTCTTGTAGTAGTCACGGTCTTGTTGTCACGGGAGTGAAGGAGTGGAGTCACGGGAGTCACGGGAGTGAAGGAGTGGAGTCTGTCTTGTAGTAGTCACGGGAGTGTATAACGTTTGGTTCTTGTATTGTAGTAGTCACAAGTCTGTATGCAACTTAATTTTATAAGTCACCTTCTCTATATAGTTGTCATCATTTTCTCTTTGTTCTCTCATCATCTCTTCCCTTCTCTAGTTGTCTTCTTTACTTTTCAAGCTCCCGTAAACTATATTGATCCTGTATAATTGTGATCACAAGTCTTTCTCATAACCACTCTCATCTTCTCTCCTCTTTATTTTTATCACATTTTTTAAACACAAAATTTATACACAAAATTTTACGTTTCAAGCAAGTCAATGGCATCTGGTTCTCATAACCCTTTTGAGGCATCAGATGATGATGATGAATTTGATCAATATTTCGATCAAACTTTCGATCAATATTTCGATCAAACTTTCGATCAAACTTTCGAAGATTTTACCAATGATTATGCTAATGAAGAAGAAGAAAGGAAGAAAAGGAAGAAACGCATATATATCGAAAGAAATCGTGAAGAAGGCGATTTACGGTTATGGAAAGATTATTTCTGTGACACTCCTACATATCCTCAAAATCTATTCCGACGACGTTTTAGAATGAACAAGCCATTGTTCATGCACATTGTTGACCGACTCTCCAACGAAGTTCACTTCTTTCGCCAAAAGAAAGATAGTCTTGGAAGGCTTAGTCTCTCACCACTCCAAAAGTGTTCAGCAGCCATTCGTCTCTTGGCATACGGTAGTGCGGCTGATACGGTTGACGAATACCTCCGGCTCGGTGAAACTACAGCTCGGTCTTGTTTGGAGCATTTTGTGGAAGCAATAATAAATTTGTTCGGCGATGAGTACCTACGAAAACCAACACCGGCTGATCTTCAACGTCTTCTTGATATGGGAGAGTATCGTGGATTTCCCGGGATGGTAGGAAGCATCGATTGTATGCATTGGGAGTGGAAGAATTGTCCCACTGCTTGGAAAGGCCAATATTCTCGTGGGTCGGGTAAACCAACAATCGTTTTAGAGGCGGTTGCTTCGTATGATCTCTGGATATGGCATGCGTTTTTTGGACCTCCAGGTACTTTAAATGATATCAATGTTCTTGATCGCTCACCTGTTTTTGATGACATAATAAATGGTCAAGCTCCGCAAGTCACTTACTATGTCAATGGAAGAGAGTATAATTTGGCTTACTATCTCACTGATGGTATTTATCCGAAATGGGCAACTTTTATCCAATCTATTCCGATGCCACAAGGACCGAAAGCGGTTTTATTTGCTCAACGTCAAGAAGCTGTCCGCAAAGATGTCGAGCGCGCTTTTGGAGTCTTGCAAGCTCGCTTTGCCATAGTTAAAAATCCGGCACTTTTTTGGGATAAAGTCAAAATTGGGAAAATTATGAGAGCTTGTATCATACTCCACAATATGATAGTGGAAGACGAACGAGGGAGCTATACTCTATCTGATGTTTCAGAGTTCCAAGGAGAAGACACCGGAAGTTCACATGTCGATCTCACGTATTCTACAGATATGCCTACGAATATTGCCAATATGATGGGTGTTCGAACTAAAATTCGAGATAGACAAATGCATCAGCAACTGAAGGCGGATTTGGTTGAACATATGTGGCGTAAATTTGGACGTGATGACGACAACAACTGAGCTTCAATTTTTTTTTTAATTCTCGTTTAATTTAGTTATCTTTGTTTGTATGCTTTTTTAAAGTTCTGTGTTAAAATGTAATATTTTATAATGTTTTAATTAATAAAAAAAATTCATTTATATAAATTTTTAATTTTTTAAAAAATAAGAACCTTTAAATAAGAGACTCCCATTGGAGGTCCAAAATTAAAGCGTTTCTTAATGAGTTTCTTATTTGCTTTTAATTAGTTAAATAATGATTAAGAGACCCATATGAGTATATGGGTTAATGCTGCTCTTAGAGACTGATCACAAACCCGACTACACAGAACTACGATCGAAAGACACGTGTCTTAATAATAGTCGTAGATCAGGTCAGTCTCGTGTTTTCGTAAATGACATGTCAGAGCAGAGAGAAAACATTCACTTACAAAACGGTGGAATGAAAGAGAAAAACTATTTGCGATTTGTTTCTAAAAGGGTAAAAATATAAATTGAATATCTGATCGGACGGTAGTAAAGCCATTTACTCTTTCTTTTTATATTTTCGTCACTATCATCCATCTCAAAAAGACCATAAGAGAAACCAACTTCGTCTTTTTTTTTCTCTCTTTCTGCGCTTTTGCGAAAGAATAAAAATGGTTTCTGGATTCCCCAGCGGCGGTGGTGATGGTAGATCTACCCCTGGAGGCTTCGGAACCGTCGTGAACAATAATCCTCAGCCGACGTATAGGAGTCAGAGTCCCGGAATATTCCTTGATCAGACCGGAAACAGATTCTCCGGTGGGAAACGCACTCTAGCTGATTTTCAAGCGGCTCAGCAGCAACAAGCAGCTGTCAACGCGTTTCTTCTGAGGTCAGTGAAGCCTAGAACTTTCCAGAACCTCCAATCCCCGACGATCGGTCTCACGTCCGTTAACGATATGGGTTTGTTCGGTGGTTCGTCTCAGACGCAGCATCAAACGGATTTGGTTGGGATCCGAATGGGATACGGTTCGAGTATTGAACCGGTTCAGAACCTAAACCGGGTTGAGGATTCAAAGAACATGTTGAGTAGCAGTTTAAGAGAGCTCGAGAAACAGCTTTTAGAGGATGACGACGAGAGTGACGCACAAGGCGGTGGTGATGACGTGTCCACCATCACACATTCGAACAGCGACTGGCTTCACAGGGTCTTGACTCCGGTTTTGTCCTCTTCGCCGAGCTCTGCTTCCTCGCCTTCCACGACGTGTTCGAGGCAAACAGTGATGGAAATCGCGGCTGCGGTCGCGGAGGGGAAGACGGAGATCGCGGCGGAGCTTCTGGCGTGTGTTTCTCCGACGCCGAATCAGAAGACGAACTCCGAGGAGAGGCTGGTGAATTTCATGGTGACGGCGCTTCGGCTGCGGATTAATCCGGCGGAGAAGGAGAGTCGTGCTCCTCCTTCTCCGGCGACGGCGACGGAGCTGTATGGGAAGGAGCATCTGATCTCCACTCAACTGCTTTACGAGCTGTCTCCTTGTTTCAAACTAGGTTTCATGGCGGCTAATCTCGCTATTCTCGACGCCGCCGGTGACAACCACGACGGAGGAGGGGTGCTGATGCACGTCGTCGATTTCGAAATCGGTGATGGGGGACAGTACGTTAACCTCCTACACGCGCTCTCCACGCGCCGGAGCGGTGATGATAAACCTCTGGTGGTTAAGATCACCGCCGTGACGAACCACGGTGGAGAGAGGAGGCTGAAAGCCGTGGGGGATCGTTTGAGCCAACTCGGTGATCGACTCGGTGTCTCCTTAAGGTTTAAAGTAGTGGCGAGTTTAAGACTCGGCGACATAAGCCGCGAGTCGCTTGGATGCGGTCCCGACGAGCCTTTAGCGGTGAACTTGGCTTTCAAGCTCTACCGTGTCCCTGACGAAAGCGTGTGCATGGAGAATCCGAGAGACGCGCTTCTCCGGCGCGTGAAAGGACTCGAGCCGCGCGTTGTGACTTTGGTGGAGCAAGAGATGAATTCGAACACCGCGCCGTTTTTGGGGCGGGTTAGCGAGGCGTGTGCGTGTTACGGTGCATTGCTCGACTCGGTGGAGTCGTCCGTGGCGAGTTCGAACTTGGACCGTGCCAAAGTGGAGGAAGGGATTGGCAGGAAGCTGATAAACGCTGTGGCGTGCGAAGGGATTGATAGGATCGAGCGGTGCGAGGTGTTTGGGAAGTGGAGGATGAGGATGAGCATGGCAGGGTTCGAGTTGATGCCAGTGAGTGAGAAGATAGCTGAGTCGATGAAGAGTCGACTCGGTAACGGAAACATAGTGCACTCTGGTTTTACCGTTAAGGAGGATGACGGAGGTGTGTGCTTTGGTTGGATGGGACGGACACTCGCTGTCGCATCCGCTTGGCGTTAGCTTCACAATCTTTTTCTATTTTGATTTTTTTTTTTTTTGCTTCTTATGACTACCATATTATTACTGTTGTTATTAATTTTGGGGATATACTAATATTACTATCGTTGTGATTTTCCATTTTAAAGTGTATCAAATATATAAAAATGGAGGATTGGATGAATAAAGGGAAAGGTAGGAAAGCTTATGTAACAAAGAAAGGGGATTTTTCAGATTTTATCCTACTATATAAAAGGGATTATTTTTAAAGCTTTTTAGGCATGCCACATAGTACAAAATATTTAGAACCAATAATTTAGACACGTCATCAAGAGTTTTTGTTTTATGGGCCTCGAACCATCCAACTTTATAGAAATACCGAACCCATTTATAGTTCCCCACATAAAGACCTAAATAAGCCTGTTTTAAGCTACGTCTATTATTGAAACCCAAATTCTCTCCACTTTGTCGTATCACCTTCACCAGTCAATGCTATTTTTGGCTTTGATTAGGTTCACCTCCTTATTCCTTCCCTCTCCAATAAAAATCCATGGAACTCTTCAGCTCCCCCTCTCTTCTCATTCTATCGATATCTCTGTAAATAATTGATGCCATGATCGGGAATCAAACATCGCTTACTCGCTTATTGTGTCTCTCAACCGGCTAATCTTTCATTCAACTGTTGAAAATGTCTGCTTCCGATGCTATTTCTGTCCAGACAGATGTTACCAAGGCCAACATTGACGATCTCCACGCTCTTGCAAATACAAACTTATAACTCCCAGGTAGAGTCTGTTTCCTTTTTCAGTTTTAAATTCACCAATCCAATTGAATCCTAAAATACTTTTCACACTCTCAGATGTTGAACAAATATGTTTCATGTAAGGCTATGACCTCAACTAGGCGGCAGCAACGAATCGTTTGTCGTCCGTTTTTCCATTGAGCTGTAAGTTCATACTCGCCATTTCAAAGTTTCCATGCTTATCTCCATTTATTTCTTCTTTTCCTTAACTTATTTTATCTCCAATTACAGTTTGGTCATGCTGTATTTGTCTTTGTAGGATGGCGCAGCCACAAGTTTTTCGGGGAATTTGTGCTCAGGCTATACTATCCACTCTGTCATGGTGGTCATCACGGTGAATCCTAAAATTTTTGGAGGTATTGGTGGGACAGAAGAGGTCCTCCCACATGTTGAGATCTTCACAGTGCCTCTCCAAAGTCCAACGACTAGGTTACTATAACTCTGTCATCCTATATTGTGAATACTATACGACTTTAGAATTCTCCAACTAATGGTCATTTATTTCTCTCCGTTAAGACCCATAAGGCTTATTTTCTATGTAAGGCTAGGATCGTCGGTGTCCTCCAGCAAAATGGTTGGTCGGCAGAAGAGGTCTTCTGTCGCTTGCACTGGTTGCAGCAGGAGATTGGAAAAATCCAAGACTTCACTACAGTGCAATAGATGTGTTTCACCAAACGTCACTGGAGTCATCAGGTACAGAATAATCATACTCACTCGAAGGTAGAACAATCCAAAAGTATCAACAAACGTCACCACTTCACGCACTTTTACCAGGTTCCATGTCGAGTAGCCTTTAGATTATGGCTACGAAAATGCTGTATTTGTGGTGTCTGACACGGAGATGACCAAACAGACCAAGAAAGATGCAGCCACAATGGCTCTTGAGGAGGTTAGCTTCCACCCCAGCACTCCATTCATCTTATATTTTTAAAATGGTTAAGGTTGTTCTCATTGACTCACTAAACTTAAACCTATTTTAATTTCACCCCCAACCACTGAACCTTCACCGTCTCTTCAATCACTGAAGATGTGGCTCTCAACACACATTCAGAGGTTGGCTAATATAAGTTTTAATTGAATTATTGTCTGGGGAGCTCTAAAACAAAATACATGCAAAACTGTTTTTCAGGTTGCAAGCAGCAGCAAAGCACCACAGGTGTACGACTAATCGGAACAACCACCAGCATCTGGCAACTTCACATGTGATGCATACACGAAAGAAATGGACGGTGAGGCAGCAAAACCACCAAGCTTTGGAGACGATGAGAACACCCGCAAGCGCATGTGAGTAATATTTTCAAGTCCAACAATGTCATTCCCACTTAACTTTTGTACCTTAAATAACTATTTTCCATGTTTTTTATTCTTCCATCTTTGGTTATTTTTTTGAATTATCTGCAAACTATCTTCTGCTTATCTGTTACTTGGTTTTAAAATAAAGTTTTTTTAATAAAGGGAACGTTGACGGGAATTTGCATATTGGGAAAAAGGCTTTGTTTCACTTTGTGCATGAATACATATTCAGATAGTAAAACAGCCATCAACCTCAATATGATAAGAATCTGATGTCGTCTTATTTTTAAAAGGACCACCACAATTTGACTAACATATTCTAGAGGTTTGATGGCGAGGCATTCGGAGTACAACAACACACAAGCCCACTTCATCAAAGAGTTGAATACTTTCATGCTAAAAAATAAAAATCTTGGTTTCCATCACTTCTCAAGAAAACAACCCAAAATATGTGCTCATCCTCTTAGTGAAATCTATTTCTGAATCTGAAGTTTGGTAATGTCTTTAAACTATCTCCTACTCGGTGAATAGTTACTTTTATTTTAAATAAAGAGGAACGTTGACGTGTCTTTCCGTATTTAGCAAAACAAACCTCTCCTTTATTTATGCAGGAATACATATTCAGAAAGTAAAACATGTTAACTTCTAGACAGCCTATCAAACTACAAAATGGCAAAAAGCTTAGGTGATGTCTTACAGCAAAACACGACAACTTTTAAATTAACGTATCAGTCCAGTGATTTTCTCAAATCGAAAATTTTAAAGCCCAACTAATGCTCATAACTATTTTCACCCTAAGATTCATATAGATCGCATAATTAAACTATCATATATAATAGCCGACCTCATCAAGCTTTATAAACTTTTTTGTTTTTTTTTCTTTATAAACTTTCTTTTTTCCTACAAGAAGCCATAATCAAAGTTTAAAAACAAACACTTAAAAACTAAGCATTATAATTGAAGATATTAAACTATTTGATGGAAAATGAACATTTCCTTACACACATGGCAATGTTATCAGTTGACTTAGGTCTATTTCAAATTAAACCAAAATCCCCGCGCTTGCGCGGAGGCCAGCCACTAGTTAATATAAAAGAAAGTGCGATTGAGTTTTAGGGAAATATCTTATGGTTATTTAATATTCTATCATTGTAATATCTTGTCAATATCTTATATTCACTAAAATATTACAGAATTTATGCCCAAAAACTGATTTTGATGAAATTTTGTAATAGAATCTTGAAGTGGTGTATCAAATAACAACTTGACAGATAGGTGATCCTTAGACATCATGCCTACTAATTACTTACTAAATCAATTAAACACTGCAAGATCAAATTGCCTACACACTCAGTATTTTCACAGCCTCGTGATTTTGCATTGAAGCAAACTTTTTTTTACCAAGTTTATTGTTGAAGCAACGTATTACTTACTTTTCATTTTTTACTACTTACTGAGCTATAGGAATAAATATCTCTGAATATATTTTAATGATAATCTCGGTCTGCCGGTTACGCATTTTTGGTCTAACAAATATATTATATGGTATATACGTTTGATAATTATGATTAGAATTCGTCAATTTCTCAACATGAGTTAGTTTTAACGTGAGTGAATATGTTGGTGAGAATATAATAAAACACTTTTTTTTGGAAATTAAAGGAAAAAGTATACCATATGGTAACTTTTATGGTCATGGACCTCATAGTTCAATTATTTAAACTAATAAAAGTTGGCATTAAATGGGTCCATTTCTCATGGAATTCGATGTTCTTTCTTATTTTGTAGTTGTAACTGAAATTCTCATAGCTATGCATCCTTACGCAAAACTTGTAAACTCTGTGTCTCTGGAATATTTTAATACAAACCTGGTCATTGAGAAAAGTAATGTTATTATTGTTTGGTGCAAGCTGTTTACGGCTAAATTATATGCATAATCTCTTGAAAGGACCTCTCTTCGTATATTTAATTTCTTGTAACTTGTTGGTTAATTAAGAATCTAAGATTATTTATTTCCTGTTTCATTGTACTGTTCTTTTTTGTCAACAATATCACAAAGATAAAACTTGAGAGAATTTCTTCATAAAACTGATTCATAAAGCCAAATTCTACAATGAACAGTTGGTCAAGCATGTATTTGATGTTTCACTTTTTTTTACCAAAAAATGTTTTGCACTTACATATTCCCTTATATGTTTTTTTTTAACATTTAACAACATATATATAAAGTTTTGAAGGCAATAGTCAACTTCCATTTATAGAGTAATGCTCTTTTTTTTGTTCATTATTCTATTTTTCACTCTATTTTGTAATAAAATATAGAGATGGAGATGATCTTATACTTCCAAATTCCAATCGAGTAAGTATGTGTTTATTAAGATTATTGTTTATAGTAAGTGGAACAAAAAACGATTTTTCATTTTTCATTTTATTTATTTATTGGGTTTTGAGCAATGTATTTTCTTTTTCTTTTAATTTCCATAATGATGTATGTTTTTTTTAAAAAAAAATCCTATTTATAATAGAAAACCTTTTCTTATAAAAATATTCATTGGAAATCTCATGAGGTAGTAACATTTCCGGTCCTATCTGAGTTGTGATGTAATCGAACTACCTTTCCCGATTACGACATTATATTGCACATTCATTTTTTGTCAACCATTATACTATTGTACATTCATTCGAAATAAATGAAGGGTGAAATTCATATTCGTTTAACTAGAAAATATTAATGAATAAAATTTGAGAATTTTGAAAGAAGTGAAAAAGTTATGCAGATGACTTTGGCATATTTTTCACTTGATTGAAGTAAGGAGTGAGCCTACAACAAGAAAATAAAGCAACAAAACGCCTTACACACGCTTGCAATAAATGTAAGATGGCGAGAGCCATGCATGTATTGTGTGTTATGTGTATGTATGCATTACAATATGTATACTACTATGTAGGCCAAGTGCATTATATTGTACCATGCACTAAATTAAGATTCAGTTATTGTTTAAAATGTACGACTTAGTTTGTGATCTGGTGTAGTTCAGTTTTTAAATAATTTACAGAACAATGAAGATTGTTTTAAAAACAATAATTATTTTCAAAGGGATGAAGCAAATATAATAGAAGATGGTACTTTTGGACTGTGGTCTACATGTGACGGAAGGCCATACAAAAGCGAAATATCAGTGAGTTTACTCCGAAAATGAGTTTAGATGTTTGGCAAACTGAACATTTGAGTTTGATTTAATAAAATAATAATTTCTTGATCCTTCAAATTCAGCATAAACTGAAATATACCAAAATATGATCATATAACCTATTCACACACTTTGATGTGGATAGACGTACAATATCATAATAATAAATTACATGGAGCTAAAAATAATAATATGACTTGGCTTGAAAACAAAATTTAACCAGACAGAGAAAATGAAACTATATTATACAAACAACAAGTACAAAATAAACGAAGTGCATATGCAAAAATATAAATTCCCATCATCCTTCCGCTTTCACAGAAAAATATATATACTCCCATCATCCCATGTTTCATTTATTATCATTAGGCTAATTATCATCGCCAAATTATTTTTTTATTTTTCTAAATTATTCTTTGGTATTCTAAAAATGATCCAACTCTCCAGCCCGAGAAATTAAAATATAAGGAATATGAGACGTGTATGTTTAAGTTTTTTAATTTATATATTTGTTTTAATTCATTTTAAAATTCTATACATCTGCATTATTATTATTATTATTATTATTGTTAATTTATACATTGAAAATTGATTATTGGTTAGTGAAGAGAGTTGGAAGAGTTCAGTTTTCTTCAAAAGTACCATACTTTTTAATTATCATTTGTCCGTTAAAAGCATATTTGTAACATATGCGAAAAGCCCAAGATTTGGAAAGATGTGTCCAAAAGATTAACATGGTCTAGACCTACGATGATTACTGGAGAAAAATATGAAGCATTCTGCTTAAATTTCAAATCAGTTTTTTTTTTCTGAGTGAAAAGGTTCAGAAGTATTTTCTCAAACTTGATTGTTTGTGGTCAATACGGAACGGTAGGGGTGGGCACTTTACCCGATATCCGAAGTGGCACCCAAACCCGATCCGAAAAACCCGAACCAAAATCTGAACCGAAGTAGCAAAATACCCGAACGGGTATTGAATAAGGAGAGATTGGATACCCGAACCCGAACGGATAATACCCGAACTCGAATGGATATCCGAAGATAACCGAACATTTGTATAATTAACCTTATATTTCTAGTTTACATCTTTCATTTTATATAAAATATTTATATTGATACTACACATACTTTAAGTTCATATGATATACATACAATTACGGAAAAAATAATTTGCTACTCACTTAAAATGCATGTCAAGTTTTTTATTTCAAAAATTAACAAAAAATTACATCCAATTTTTTTTTAAAAATAATTAAATTAATGTCTTTTTAGTTTTAAATGTTATATCCAAATCTATTTACCATTCAATCTATTAAAAATAAAAAATTAGTTAACAAAAAGTTGTATTTTTAAATACAAGAAACTTGAGAAATGAAAATTTTAATTTTTTTTTCAAAATCTAAATATCCGAACCCGATCCGAAATAACCGAATCCGAACTAAAAATATCCGAACCCGACCCGAAGTACAGAAATACCCGAACGGGTTCTACACCTCTATACCGAAATATTCGAAAATCCGAAATACCCGATCCGAACCCGAACGGATACCCGAACGCCCACCCCTACTGAACGGTAAAGAATGCGAAGTCATAATGTGTAAATGATAGTAAAGTACATAGCAAATATTTATACAAAGTCGAGACCTACAATGATAATAACTCCAGTTTAGTTTGGTACAATAACAGGACAGAGTCTGTGACTATTTTGTTTCCGGACAAAGGAATGAGTTTAACATACAATGCATGCTATATTGGATTCTATTTTGTTTTTGGACAAAGGAATGAGTTTAACATAATAAGCTGTTGACGGACAATTGTATTAGTAAATTATCATTTGTTGGGCCTAATGGGCTTATAGATTCATTTGAAGCTTAATGGGCTTATCTATGCATGAGAAGAAGCTGTCCGAGTCATCATCTCAGAGAAAGAAGAGAAGAAGACTTTTTATTTTAGCCTCTGACCTTAGCAACATCGTAAGGAAACACCAATCTCTCTGAAAAAGGAGATAAATGGTAGCTTCTCTGCGACTCCCTTCTCTCACCTCCCTCCTCTTTCCCGCCACCACTCGTTATCCAGCAGCTCTCCGCCGGTCCCTATGTCTACGGAACAGACCCGCTTCCGGATTCGCGACGGCGCCGAGCGGCACCGCTTCGCCGGAGACTAAGTCTGAGGTCGGGAGGCTACCCAGGTCGGACCAAGCCGTCACGCCTCGCTCGCAGGACTTCAACGCTTGGTATCTGGATGTCATCGCCAGCGCTGAGCTCGCGGACTACGGTCCGGTTCGTGGTACGATGGTGATTCGTCCCTACGGTTACGCGATCTGGGAAGCGATTCAGGTTTCTTGTTGAAAACTGTTGAGTCTTTGGAATATAGATTTGAAGTTGATTGCCTCCTTTGTTGTTGTGGTTCGCAGGACTACTTGAATGTGAAGTTCAAAGAGACTGGTCATAGCAACATGTACTTCCCTCAGGTACTGTTTTAAGTTGAGCATCATATTAAGACAGAGTCAACTATATAGTTAGTACAAGACAGATGAAATTTAATTACAGTTTGAAGTTAGAACATTAGATGAAGCTGGTGTGTGTTGTTAGCTCAGACATAGTTTAGAATATAGTTTGTGTAAGACTGACTGATTAATTAGAGATTATTTATCTAAGTTTGCTTCTTGGTGATAATCGTTTTTTTTTTTTGTATTCTTAGTGTTATCCTTCAGAGATTTTTGGTGCAAGGGCTGGGTTTTTTTTTTAATACATAAGACAAAGTTTCATTACATGTGTTCGTAAAGGAGGAAACTTTACTAGTAATTAAGTGAATGGATTGCCATTCTTGTTTTCGTCATCATTGCTGTTGTGTTCTTATGTTTTTATGTTACATTGAGGTTTCGGTGATAGTTTGTTATTAATCAAGAACAGGTGTTTTATCTCTTATGTTAACTCTATTCCAAACTCTGACTGAACAAACAAAACAAACCAGCTTCATCTAATGTTCTACTTTCAAACTGTAATTAATCAACAACACGTGTTTCATCTGTCTTGTACTAACTAGCTTCATCTAATGACCTTTTGTACAGTTTATACCATACTCGTTTATTGAGAAAGAAGCTTCACACGTTGAGGGATTTAGTCCTGAGCTAGCTCTTGTCACTGTTGGAGGAGGAAATGAACTTGAAGAGAAGCTTGTGGTAAAGAATTTCTCCGGCATTATTTTGTTGTGCCTAAGTTCTGGCTTTGATTGTTACACTTGTTGAGGTTGTGGCAGGTTCGGCCTACCAGTGAAACAATTGTGAATCACATGTTCACCCAGTGGATTCACAGCTATCGTGATCTTCCTCTCATGATCAATCAGGTGCGGACAGAAATTCAAATTTGTATATTATTCTTCCTATATGTTATTTTACTGCTCCTGATTAATTTCGTCGTCCTGTGGTTTAGTGGGCCAATGTCACTAGGTGGGAGATGCGGACAAAACCATTTATTAGGACTCTTGAATTTCTATGGCAAGAGGGTCACACTGCTCATGCCACTCCTGAGGAGGCAGAAAAAGAGGTTTGTTCTCCACTTTGTTATAACCAACTCATGGAGTCTTTTTTTTTGTGTGTGAAGAATGTTCAGTGCTGTATTGCAGGCAAAGCAGATGATCGAGATCTACACCAGATTTGCTTTTGAGGAAACTGCTATACCTGTGATTGCAGGTCGAAAATCAAAGATGGAGACCTTTGCTGGTGCTGATACAACCTATACTATTGAGGCTATGATGGGAGATCGGAAGGCTTTGCAGGCTGGTACCAGCCACAACTTAGGCCAAAACTTTTCTCGTGCTTTTGGAACTCAGGTACAGAACTATTATCGTAGGAGTATATCATATTTTTCTTTTTATTATATGATGAAAGCATTGTTTCCTACCTGTGGTTCATCTATGCTTTAGCTTTATTCACATTCTTTTTGCAAATTCATGTAAAATGAGATATATGAACATGCCAGTTCCAAGATGAGAATGGAGAAAGGCAACATGTGTGGCAGACATCATGGGCAGTCAGTACACGTTTTGTCGGTGGGATTATCATGACTCATGGAGATGACACTGGTCTTATGCTTCCTCCCAAGATAGCTCCAATACAGGTGCCTTAACATTTTCATTTTGCTTTATATCTGAATAACATGATAATGACAGTGCATTATCTTCTCTTTTCTTCCTTGGTAGGTAGTGATTGTACCTATTTGGAAGAAAGACAGTGAGAAAACAGAAGTTCTCAATGCTGCATCATCAGTGAAGGAAGTTCTCCAAACTGCTGGGGTTAGAGTTAAGCTTGATGACACAACAGAACGAACCGCAGGGTGGAAGTTCAATTTCTGGGAAATGAAGGTTCGTTACTCTCTTAGGTGTGAAAGATAAAAATCAGCTCTGATAACTTGTGTTTGCAGGGAGTCCCTATAAGGATTGAGATTGGTCCACGCGATGTTTCTAACAACTCGGTTGTTGTCTCGAGGAGGGACATACCAGGAAAGGCAGGAAAAGTGTTTGGAATATCAATGGAGCCGTCAACGTTAGTGGCATATGTAAAAGAGAAGTTGGATGAGATCCAATCATCACTTCTTGAAAAGGCAATATCATTCAGGGATAGGTACACATTGTTTATTGTCATGTTTCTTCTCCCATACAAGACTCTTCCTCATCACAATATTTTGTTTGATGTGATTGTGCAGTAACATAGTGGATGTGAACTCATACGAGGAGCTCAAAGCTGCGATTTCTTCAGGGAAATGGGCAAGAGGTCCATGGTCAGCCAGTGACTCGGATGAGCAAAGGGTAAAGGAGGAAACAGGTGCGACCATTCGGTGTTTCCCGTTTGAACAGACTCTAGGGAGCAAAACATGTCTAATGACTGGTAATCCAGCAGAGGAAGTTGCTATCTTTGCCAAGTCTTACTAAGGAGGCCTCTCGTTATTTTTACACACATTCTCAAAAATTATATCCAATCTCTGTTTATTAAAAAAAAAAGGGGTCCAGAAGTGCTCTAAGATTTTGTTTCCGTGGCTGTTGGGAGTGGAGTGATTGTTTCTCTGGTATTTTCTGGTGCATTTGCCCCCAATAACTTTCTCGTCTTTAATTTTGTAAAGGAAAAAAATGAATGATTGAGGATTTCAAATGGCAAATTCCTTTTATTGCACTCTTCTGTCTTCAGCTCAGCTCTTGTTGTTTCATTACTAGAAGAGACTGTTCTATTGGTTAACGAAAGATAGACAGAGAGAGGAGATAGATAGGGTCCAATCCATAATCTAGTCATAACCATCTTTACATGAACTTGAGGACTTTCACTCCAAACCCAATCCCTATGAAGGTTGCAATGGAGATACCGAATATTCCTGCTAGAATCCCAGGTACGATCAACGAGTTCCATCCCTTTGCAGTCGCCATACCAGCTGCAGTCGTGGGTCCTCCAACATTAGCATTTGATGCCAAAAGCAGCAACCTTAGCTCCACGTTGAGCAGCTTCCCTACCCCCAATATCACAGCAAGATGTGTCCCAATCTGGACCAATGCAAACAAGAATATGCTCGGCGCAGTGTTTATCACACTCCATATGTTTCCGCTCGCACCTATCACAGTGAAGAACACCTGAACGAAAAAAAGTAGTTTGATGTATAATTTTTTCAGAAACTTTGCGTTGTTCTTGAAAATGAAAGTGTGTATGATTCTCTCTCACACGTACCTGCATCAGAATCAGAGCCATGGCTTCTCCAGATGGAGCAAGACGACCAAACTGGGAGGGAAAGACAGTCGCTAAAACAACAACCACGGCGGTTATAGCTGGCAAGCTACCACCCGAAACCCCGAAATGCTTTGTTAGCAAAGCCCCAACCTTGCATATAGCTAATGACACAGCGATTCCAGTAGCTATCAGTAGCACAGGGATTTTGTTTTCAGTTTCAGAACCTTTGCTCGTCTCTGCATCTGTACACGGGAGCGCAACATCTAAGTTAGAGAGTTCAAAAACTTAGTCTATCCAAACATCACAGCTAACATTCAGACTTTACCACTAGTTGGTGGAGGTAGAGTTTCAGCAGGTATTTTGGAGCCAATAGCGAACAAAGACGTGAAATAAACAGCGCATATAACGTTATCAGCAGCGAGTCCAGCAGCTAACACTGATGGCGAAACTTCAAGAGCATTGGCTATGGCAACATAGTTGACAGCTGGACAAAACAACAACAATCAAAATGCACAATCCAAAACTATAAGAGAGAAATGAAACAAAATCAGCATCCTCGAGAAAGTAGAAGATACAAATGGAGCTAAGCTACCTCCACCGATATGCCTCCCCATGAGTGCAGCTGCAATCTTCCAACTATCCGGACCAAGTGCTCTCATCGGCACTAGGTAGTAAGCCAAAGCTGTACCCACTGTTGTCGCAACTGTAATAAAACCACGAATAGAAAACGATCAAGCTTTCTGATAACATAAGGGGGAGACATGATTCATGTGGGTCCTGGGCCAAGCCTAATAAAACATTCGCCTTTAAATAGACCCTTAAATTTGTAAAAAAAAAGTTTTAAGCCTCCAAATTATTAAAATCTTTCCTAAACCGTCTATAGCTTCAAAATCTCAGGGCCACTGAATGGTTAGAGATGCCGCAAGCAAAGATCATATAGCCTAATTGACTACAAGTTGAATAAGCGATGATCCTCTTTAGATCGTTCTGTAATATTCCAGTGGTTGCCGCAAGGAATGTACATTTTCTTCAATTTCGCCTTCCAATTCTTCCAACTCACTTGTTAATTTTTATCTATCCGCAAAAATAATTAGATAAAATAGATTCGACCTTGTAACCGGTTCTCACCTGAACCAATAACAAAAGCCAAGAGAAGCTTTCCAGTGGACTGAACCACACGGCGCAAGTCAGCTCTAAAGAGCAAGAGAGGAACAGCCAAGGGGAGCAAGAAATTCAAGACGATAGCAAAAGCAGGAGAGTCCGAAGAGATGACGCCAAGGTTACTAGCGGCAAGGCCAATGAGTGTGCTGACCAACGCACCACTCACCGCACTCCCCACCTTCGTCTTCTCCGACCTGTACTTCCAAGGGAAATCAATCACACCACTTCTCAAAAAACAACAGATCATTATTTACCGTACGTACCAGAGACCGAAAGCGCCAGTGGCGAAGAGCGCAGTCCATGTTCCCCATTCGTCGTTTCCGGAAATGAGAGGCGTGTTCAGCTGCGATCTCACTCTCACCGATCTGATCGGGGACGATGCGTTACGAGAGTCGCTAAGCCGCGGCGAGGAGTTGATGATGGAGAGTTTAGGAAGATCCTGGCGTGAGACAATGTGCGATCGCCGGCGAATTAGTCCAGACGTCGGGGATGAGAGGCCTGTCGCGTTGAGGAACGCCAAGCTCGTCGCCATATCTCGGAGTCTGCGAGTGCTTTACGATGGAAAGTGACGATTAAAGAGAGAGAGAGAGAAAAGTGGGAGTGTTGACTCCATACATAGTGCGTCAACTTTTCTCTCTCATTCAAAATATCAACATCCACCAGCACCTACAATCAAAATTGGTTTTAATTTCAAACCAGTAAACCAAAATTGTACCGAACCAATCCATAACTTGTATATCAATAGCCAATTGGTTCAATTCGGTTTAGCCAGAAATCTGAATCCGGTTTAAAAAAGCGTGAACCATTTTCCGATTGATAAGAATTAGGTGTAGTGAATACGTCACATTCGCCATATCCGGTTCGGTTTCCTTGTTAACCGGTGGTTAAACAGTGTTTTCGCCATCTTTGGGAGTTTTTAGAGTCTTCGAGATCGCGCTTTGAGCTCCCCCGTAAGTTGCTGCTTCCATGGAGATTATCTAAACAGTTTTGATCTATAGTTTACAAAGATTTAAACTTTCTGGGGTTGTCCTTCTACTCTCTCTAGTGTGTTCAGCTTTGTATTGTATTGATTACTTTGCAATTAGGGTTCTGTCTCTAATAGTTACTCTAGTTCATCGCTCTTAGAACGGACAATGAATCTGAGTACACAGATCTTGCTCCTTTGACCTAAAGGTTTCTCCTTTTTTGGTGCTTACTTCAATTCTCATGTAGAAGCCTCTGTTTTCGGACAATGTAGAGAGTTGTAACTGGGTTTTGTTAGATTATGTTTAACCTTTTCTTTTGATGACCAATAGTTCGTTTTGTTCTCATGTGTGTTCACTATTGGAATCTTGAAAGGGAACTTGTTTTACATAAACAAGTCTTGTTGCTTATTTTCAGGTGGATGCATAATACATATTCTTAATATCTTGAGCTGCCTGCAATTAAATGGTGACTACACTATCCTTTTATTTCAGTTCGTATATCATCAATTATTTCGTTTTCAACTCAGTCAAAGTTAGCCTTTTATCTAGCTTCTCTATTGAGAGAGGTTCAACTATCTCTTCATTCTTCAGTTATTTTGTTTGGTATTATTCTCTCTTATGTTAACTATGTATACGATCTTCTAACTAGTTTTTTACATGCTTCAGGACACCATTGGGTTTGTAGATGAAAAGAGCGAGAGCAGATTATATGTTGGAAACTTGGATCTTAGAATAAACGAGTAAGGAAAAAAGAAAAACACCGTGAAGCAAAGCTTATTGTTACTGCCCATAGATCAAAACTTTGAAACCTTGTCTTGTTGATAGGGCTGCGTTGATAAAGATGTTTTCTCCATATGGGAAGATCATATCAGAAGACTTCCTCTGGCACACACGCGGTCCAAAGAAAGGAGAGCCACGCGGCTATGCTTTCATTCAATACAGCTCTAAAGAGGTAACCAATAATCTGTCTTTCCTGTTTTTTTTAAGTGCTCCTTAGATAAGATGGAAAAAAATATATATGGTCTAATTTTTGATTGAGCAAATCTCCTGATTTCTACAATCTAAAGTGAGTACACAGGAAGCTGAATTGGCTAAGGAGAAGATGCATGGGAGATTAGCTTGTGGTAGGCCCTTGGTGGTTCGTTTAGCTAGTGACAAGCTTCTAGAGGATTCCTCTCATGATCGTCCTAAAAGATTATTACCAGAAGCAAACAGAACGAGGTCTGCAAGTGGAAGCAGCTCAGGACAAATGAGCCGAGATGAAAAAGTAGCTGCCATTAAGAACAAACTCAAAGCGTTGGAGGAAGATGAGAAACAACGAGATCCCAAGAAACTGAAGAGATAAAGATCCCTTTGAAACACAAAACAAACTTGATGTAAAAGAGAGTTGAAATGTTTTTTTTTTCGAAGTTAAACCAAATTAAATTTGGAGGAATGGTATCCTGTTTTAGTAGTGCCAACTAGTGTTCTGCCCCGTACGTACGGGTAAATTTTTTTTTAAATTTGATATCAAAATCAAGATGTATTAACACAACATTTATTATTGGGCCCGGCTATCTTACACAATATTGCATCTGCAGTGACATCATGCAATAATAATTGAAACAACTTTGGAGAACGAATACTTCCGATAATGACAATTAAAAAACTGTAATATAAAAAGAAAACATAAGATATAATGAAGATCAATTTCAAACATACCAAAATATTATCTAATGATATTATCTTTCAAGCATATAGTACATATGATTAGGTTAATTCATCTTGAACCCATATTTTTGTTTTGAATATGACAACAACATGCATCAGTAGTACACAAACCATAGAAATAATCATGGCCTTTACAAAATATGGTGCATCCTCTGTTTCCTCCACGGTCACAAGTTTCTGTTCCATCGAAGCATTGAACATCCATCTGATCTGTTCCATCATTAATTTATTAAGTTCGTTGAATCAGAATATGTATGTTTATCAAAAAAAAGATGAATCATGTTCATAACTATCAAATAAGGGTACAAGAATAAATCATAGTACCTGGAATAATAGCGGCTGTCGTATGAGAATGAGCACAAGATATGATGAAGAAGAATGTAAAAACAAATGCGACTAAAGTTTTCACAGTGATATTCATTTCTAGTATTTTCTCAACTTTTTATGAATCCTTCTTTGTTAGTCTATATATATATATATATATACTAGCTAATACAAATATACAATAAAGTCATTTATGGCCAAAGATGAAAATAATATATATCCACATTTTTTCCTCATAGTGTTATAGTGAAGAAGGTAATAGAATGATTTCTTACCAAATTTACGTTTGACTTGGTAAGATAGTATTTAAGATAAAGAGGGTATATGATTTTGTTTGATCCATGACTTCAACCTTGCTTGATTTGCAGAGAATTAGCATAAACATAAACATAAGCATTATCCAATCAACATTTTTTTTCAAAAGCATTTAGAATAGCATCTACGTGGTGCAAAACTGCAAATGGTCCTCAAATGCTCTCTATCCAGTGGCGGATGCATGTGTATTAAGAGGGTGACACTTGCACCCACAAAAATTTCAAATTCTTTGTAAATGTTAGCTATTCTTTTATATTAAAAATCACATTTTAACCTCAATTTCTATATTTATGTGTAATTTGCCCCCACTAAAATTTTATGCTACGTCAGCCACTATTTCTATCAATACTTTCATATGAAGTTTTTGGTAGAGCAATTGCATTAAGAATATATAAAATCTTTCAAATAATTTAATATAATAATATCACAAAATTATTTTTATATCCAAAATTATATTAAAAAATAATATTTTTTATAAAAATAAATTTATTAAAATAAAATAAAATTTAAATATTAAAAATTAAATTATTTTAAAATAATTTTTAAATTTTTAAGAAATTAATTATTTTTTAAAAAAATGTTAATTAATTTTAAATAAATAAAATTCTTTTACATTTAAAATATAAATTATATATATAATTAAATATAATTCACTATCGTCAATAAAATATAAAAATTAATATACCTATACAAATAAGCAAATTAATTATACATATAATATATCTATATTTTCAGAAATAAGCAAATTATATATCATATAATAATTATATATATATATATATATATCATTTGCTGCTCTACCAATCATTTTATTAATTGCATTCATAAGAGTATACTGTTTTTATAGTATATTGCTACTACTTTGTCATCCACTCTACCAATCAAGCATTACTAGTTAAGAAATTGTGGAGGTTAATTAAGTATCCAAATTATATTTTAGCATGGGTGTTATGAGGCAAGTGTTACAGACTTTGTTCGCTATTGCTCGTAGTAATCCATCATAGGCCTGGACAAGTATTTCAGCAGCAAAATCATTGTTATCTTTGGTTAATAGGAGAAAAGTTCATTTTGGCTATGAGATCAGAGCTTTGGAGGATTCTTGGGTCCCATCGTCTTCGGCTAGACCGGATCAAGCTATTGCACTAGTCAATGCCATTTTGGAAGCTTTAGTGGTGCTAGACAATATTTCACTTATACAAAGCTTGGCACTGAGTCAGTCAATCACTGCACATGGATGACTTACGTGGAGTTATACGAAATATAGTCAGTATACATTTAAATACGGATGGATATTGGGTGGCCAAATGATCCTTAACAGGAAAACTATATCAATGGGTACAGAGCCGAGCATGCATCTGTTTCAAGCATTTGCTTGGAAAAATAAAGACATCTAAAAAATACGCCTTTTTATATGGCAGATTACGCATGGAAACTTGGTGGGTATGAGTAATCTTAAGCTCTACAATATGTAATGTGATAATCATTGTCCTTGATGTGGGGGCTATGTCTGAATCTATAAACCATGTGATCTTCAAATGGCCTCCATCTCTTCAAACTTTGAACTTAGGAACTAGACAAACCTGCCATCAATTTTCAGAGATCGAGTTTATACACCAATCAATATGTCCTGGAGAAAAACCAAATTAGAATACTTATAACAGGAGAGAGATCCATATCCAGGAAAAAAATTCACCCCAAAGCTCGAAATGACAAGTTTTTTTAGAGGAACTAGTTTGATATCCATTAGACACACAGAGGAGGAATCTCGAGCTTGGCATGAGGCAAATATGGGAGAAAATCAACTTGACGTACAAAAAAATCATCAACTAACATAAGCTGTAATCTTTCAAAATATTTGAATGTTCGATGGTTCTTGGCGTCAAGACTTACATTTTAACGGTTGCGATGTTGGATTTGGAAAGATCAATCTAGGAAAACACTACTTGTTAGAACCAGAAACCGTAGGAGAAGGTTGTCTCCACTACAAGCTAAATTTGAAGCATTCATATGGCCGATAAAATGTATTCTCCAACACTCAACATGCAACGCTTTGGAACAGATTGTCAAGATCTAATAATAGTGATTCACAGTCCAGAAGCATGGCACATATTTTCGAGAAAGCTGAAGGAGATAGTACCACAAAAGAAACGTTTTCAAAACTTCAGAATTGGTACTTTTCTTGAACAAAAAATTCTAGGCCGGACTCATTATCTAAGTCTGTTAGATCTTTTTATATGGTGTTATGTTTCGTTGGTTATTCTATTCCGATTTGGTTACTAGAATTTTTACTTTAAGTATTAGAATAGTCATGTAAAGTTATTAAATTACTATTGGTTAAAAGTTTTGGGATCTTAAGATCGAGTACATGAATTAATTGATCCTAAACCCCCTCCCTAATTCTAGGTTAATGATGGTGTAGATTATATACTTCAGTTAGTCATATATACAATTTCCCTTTCACCCAAGTGAATTAGATGTTACCTAAGATGGTAATGAAAATTCCAATGTTACTGGAGACAGTAATGAAAATTTCAATGTTACAGAAGATGCCAATCAAAGGTGATAAAAAATACATTAACAGAAAAATGGAAACCAAAGAGAAAAACAAAAAATCTTTTTGTGTTACGCTAAAAATAAAAATTAGTATTTATGTTATTTAATTCGTAAGCCGGTAACATCCTGTAGCGAGAGTACAACCTCGCCGGTATGAGTTATCCGGTCGATCCTTTTGACCATGTTGTTTAGCTGGTACATTGTGCTTCAGTGCATCGTAGTTTATATACCGTGTCCCTTGGAGAATCCTATGGCTCACACCTATATATG
Source organism: Brassica napus (assembly GCF_020379485.1). Lineage (NCBI taxonomy): Eukaryota > Viridiplantae > Streptophyta > Magnoliopsida > Brassicales > Brassicaceae > Brassica > Brassica napus. Next base: position 6,799,278 of record NC_063435.1, on the reverse strand, counting down.
ATATCATCTTCGTGATGTCTTCTGTTCCACCTTTGATGCAATTCCCACTTAACCAGTCACATTTTATCTGTCGACATTGGACTAATGCTGGACATAAAGCCATTGAGATGGTCATGACAATAACCAAGAACTTCACAAGATTCATCATTGAATGTCAAAGAGGGGTATGAAATGGAGAGTAATTGATTTCGTTACTGATTACAAGCCTTCTTATTGTAACTAAACACTTGATTTAGTCTACAATTATATATATGTTGATTTTTATAGGTTCATGTTTTATGACTACATATTCATTTGTATTAATGGTTCTTGGAATATTTGACTTAATGATTTTGAATTCTTTTACTTTGGGTAAAAATCTGGTCTTCATACCTGAATTATAACAATTTAATCATGATTCATTGTACTTGATAGTTGATATTATTCAAAGAAGACTAGTTGAACTAAGCGAGTCAATTCGCATAACATAAACCGGTCAAAAAATTAATTATTGTTTTCCATATTCATATTAGCATTTAAGGCTCAATCAAAATTAAGGGAAGTGTATCAAAATAACTGATAGGATGCATTAGAATTTAGAACATGAACATGTATTTCAATTTTTATTTAAAAAATCATTTCATAGTTGAATATTGCTAGTGTTTTATACTCCTTCCGTTTCTTAATGATAGACTTTTTAGAAGAAAAAAATTGTTTCATAAATAAGTATTTTTGTGTTTTCTATGAAAAAATTGTAAACTTCAAGAAAATTAGTTGATTTTATTGAATTATTATTGGTTAAAAGTTATTAAAAATTAAAAATTACAAAAAATGATATATTTATTATAGTAGCTTAATATGTTTTCTTAATATGTGTAAAAATACTAAAAAGTCTATCTTTGTGGAACGGAGGGAGAAAAAACAAAAACGAATCTGAATGGGACATGATTTTATATTAGTATTCGTTTTTGCTTTTTATAAAACATGATTAAATATTAATATAAAAATAAAACCTAATCCAATACGGATGATTTGGAATGATTTATATTTTACGTTTAAAAATAATATTTTCCTAATTAATTCAGGAGTTGGATGCAAAGAGTAAAGAATGAGAGCTACAAGCAACTATAGTAGAGAGGAAGGAGCTCAAAGAAAATCCTTTTGTCATTGTATAGCTTTATCCATCTCTCAAAAAAGCTTTATCAAATTTAGTTCCTTCAAATTGGTAATGTATACTAGGATGCAACTGAAAATTACAGAAGAGAAAAAGAAGATAGACTTGTTGCTGAAAAAAGCTCAAGTATTCTTAAAGCTTGACAAAGTGAAAGAGAGATGATGATTGCCAAGCATAAGGTACAGCAATTTTTCGTCTTTGTATTTAGATGTTTCATTCTATGTAACTCCTAATAACTCCTGCCATAATGAATGTTCATGAACTGCATGAAATTATCATTTCAAACATGCTTAACTCTCTGGTAATATGGTGCTACGGTCATCTTCTGAACATTCCATTGAAGACAACTGCGTCCACAATAGCATTCTCAGAAATCTGCAGTGATGAAACAGCTTGAGCAGCAATCAAATCAGCCGATATTCCCATGTTATTGCTGTCACATCCCCTTGCAAAAGGCTCATATGAGACTGACCAGTTACAGTCTCTTACTCTGCTTCTGTGAACCGCTAGGTGAGGAAAGAACCCGTTTCTTCCGCCTGCAGAAAGATTGAGTTTGGCAGTACAATCCCAAGGCTTGAAACCCGTTTCTTGGTTTAGCATGGTTCGACACGAGTCATCAGAGTCCTCGCCAAGTAAGACATGCAGAGCAGCAGCCTCTGCAATAGCGGCACCTTCCTCGTCCAATCTTCTCTGTTCCTCTAGCTTTTTAAGCTTCTTCTTCTCTAACTCAGCCCTGATAGCTGCGGAATTAGCAAGAGATTTCTCCAGACGAATCTTTTTCTTCTCCGCTCGTTTGACACGCTCCAGCTCGTCTTTATCCTGCTTCTTCTTCTTGGCCAAGCTTTCTTCATCTCCTTCTTGATGTCCTTCCTTGATCCTTTGCTTCTTCTTCTCAAGCTCAGCCCTGATCGCTAACGAAGCAGCAAGATTTTTCTCAAGACGTCTCTTCTTCTTCTCGGCTTGTTTGATTCTATCCGCTTCATCTTTCCCTTGCTTCTTCTTCTTCTTCTTCCCATTTCCAACAATCGGCTGATCTTGTTTACGCATTAGGCTACTATTATCCATGACCTCTCTGTTCGTCTAGCTTTAGAACACACTAACGAATAAAAAAACAAAAACTTGCTTTTTCTTTGCTTGTGAAGAAAACAAAACCAAACTCAATGACTACTACACCCACTCAGGTACGTAGGTATACCTCATTTTACGAACGATACAATCCCAAACAGACACAACAGGAGACAAGAGAAGAGAGACGCTGTAGGAATCTGCAGACTTATCACTTGGAACCACTTGTCCCATTTTCTACAAAAGAAGAACTTTATTAGATTTGAGTAAAACCTAATTCAATCACCCGAGCCCCCAATTTTTCAGATCTATTTCCGAAATTCATCAAAATCAAACCAAAAACACGATTCAATCAAGTGCCTTTAGGCAATAAGAATCACACAGCAGACACCAAATCAAATTGATCTATGAACAAACTGAAGAATCAACGGAAACTCAAAGAGGAATCGGGTACTAACCTGGGCTAAATTGCATAGAAGCGGAATAACTCAAACAACTCTCAGAGATTTATCGGATGATAACGAGAGAGAAGACCAAACGTGGACGTAAAGTTTTCTCTTTGGATCCCAGAGAGGTTCAAGTATAGAGTAGAGAAACGTAGAGAGAAGGTTTCGCGCAACAACTAAAATAGGAGACGAAGTACACGAGACTAGCTTGAGGCCCATGTAGTATTAATCCAATAGAAATATGCCACGTGGTACCGTTAGAGGCGGTTCTAACAATTTCTCAAAATATACTTTTAACACCGTTAGTTTTTGTGGGTCCCACAATTCTCACCATTAGAGCATCTGTATTGGTGGGATGAGGAGAGAGGAAGAGAAAGTCCCTTGTTGTTGTTTTTTTTTTTTTTTTGATCATAGAAGAGTAAAGGACAGCCCTTAATTAAGGACTTTTCCCTTCTCTTTCTTCCTCGGTTCCCACCCCCTTCCCCTAAGGGATGCCTTAAGGACCTTCCAATAAAGATGCTCTAAAAGAATGTAAGACTTTTTGTGAAGTGGAAGTTTTCGATTGGGAGTGTAGGACTTGGGCGGTGCTAACTCAACTGGTGAAAGAAAACTCCGCTTTGGTGCAAATGACGCTGTGACAAAAGGTTGTCCTCAAAATCCAAGTGAACAACATCGGTAGCAAAAAGAAGAAACCAAATGAATACTGAAGACAGCTATGGTTTTTCTCTCGAACTAAGGAACATAGGTCCTTGGTGGCACACCTCACAACCACCTTTCACTCAATCTGAGAGGTGAGATCTACGAAGAACCTTGGAATAAGCCGATAGAGAAAAACGACTGGAGCGAGGTAAAGAGACAGGAACGGTGACGGCAGATTCGGGTACAGCTGACGGCTAATAGGATATCCAAAGCCCCTAAGATAACCCAGACGAGGCACGTCGGAGTTCTTGAGGAATCAAAGACACATGTGATACCCGACTATCCAGTGGAGAAGTCCAAGAATCCAAATACACCGCGAAAGGAGGCAAAACGAATGGGAAACATCATAGAGATGAGGCGGAGGTGAACTTGGCGGGAGTTTCGTGGGCTCTCTCACAGCACCAGGAGCACCGAAGAAGCTAGGCGAAAGCGAAGATCGAGATCAAAAGTGTTAGGGTTCGAGAGAGAATTTAGGGTCGCTTCCGTTAAGCCGTTGGTTCTTTCATCTTATAGTGATACACACTTGAAAAGTCGTTTTGGCATGAATGCTTTTAATAATGATTTTGTCCATGCATAGTAGGAGCCATAATACTAATACAATTGTAAGTTCAACCCGACTTTCAATCGACGGCAAGAATACAATTTGATAATATATCTATATCATTATTTGCAAAGTAATTTTTCGCATTAGAGCTCTCATTTAAAAGTTAGAGTGGTTAATATCGGTAGATCCTTAATGAAAAATATATAAATTACCTAAAAAATAAAAACGAATTTAAATTATTTTGATTAGATAAGTGATAAAACTAATAATATTAAGAATTATCCGACATTTTAAAGTATATTTTAAAATAAAAAGATAATTCTTATATATACTATGTTGTTATCTGAAAATATCTTTTATCCAAAAAGTTAAAAATTAAAATAAAAAACAGAAAACACTCTAAATTAATAAAATAATTTTTTAATTTTATATAACTGAAAATAGAATATTGAATGATTTTTAATATATATATATATAAATAATGAATTTAGTATACAAAGAAAATTTCAAAAAAATCATACTTAAGAATGTTCAAATGAAAAAATAAATAATAATTGGTTTAAAATATAAATAATAATTTATCATTATGATATTTTTAATTGGTTAAAAAATTATTAATAAAGTAATTGTAAAGTGTTTAGGTCCGCATGCCCGGACTAAATATCTAGTTTTTATATTATTTTGGAACAAATTTCAGATGTTACTAGTTTGCAAATTAACTCTCTTTTCTTGTATTATTTGGAATAAAAGCCTTTTATCTGCACACGTAATGGAATCGATTCTCAACGCGCCTGTAGCTTCCTTAACGCACTCTTCTTTTTTTTTACTTTGTCTAGAGGGTAATCGATCTCTTCTTCTCCTTCTCTCGTCTCTCTCTCTCTCTCTCTCCTCGTGAAATCAACCGAGCATGGAAGCATCGGAGCTACACGATCTCTCTGACGACGCCGACTACGCTGCCTCTCAACTACAAGTTTGCTCTTCTCTCACTCCTCCTCTTCCCTTAACTTTCTATTTCGCAATTCTCTGCAAGTCAATCTTAATCGCAATCGCAATCGCAATCGGATTCTTGTTGTACAAACCTAATCGCTATGAATCTCTCCGTGAATTCGTGTTCCTTGGTTTGATTATGTTTCTATCGCTTCAGGGATCGGCTAGCATGATGCGGTGCGACAGCGATAAGAGAAGCAGATCTAGTGATCCCGACGCCGCTGAATTAATATATTTGAAGGATAACGTCGCAATTCATCCCACGCAGTTCGCATCGGAGAGGATCAGTGGTCGTTTGAAGTTAACAAAGCAAGACGCTCTTCTCTTCCTGGTAATCTTTTTGATTGCTTCATCTACAGTTTTGTATTCAGTTGCTTACTCGTTGATACTTTGTATGGCTAGTCGTGGATTCCGTACAAGGGACAAACCTCTAATGCAAAGTTATCAGAGAAAGGTATATTCATACTTTGGAATCTTCGGAACTAAGATTAGTATCAAGAAAATGCCTTGAACTTGGTTTATTAGTTTCTCTATCTTTTGTAGACAGGAATCTTTATACCATCACAGCAGTTCCATTCACTGAAGTTAGGTCCATCAGGCGTCACACTCCTCCTCTCGGATGGCAGTATGTCATCGTTGTGCTCTCTTCTGGTAACTAAACCAGACCTTTATACTCTTGCTGCTGCTTTCTTGAGATGGATACTATTGATTCACTGTTTGGGATTGATCATTTGCGCTCAACAATGTTCTGGATACTGTTAATTTGTTATAAAATGACCTGCAGGACTTGCATTCCCGCCTCTGTACTTCTACAACGGAGGAGTTAAGGAGTTTCTAGCCACAGTGAAGCAACATGTTCTTCTTGCTAGGTTTGTCCCTGATGTGTGATGTTTATTTAGTATGGAACTGGATGAGTCGTTACATAGTTATGCCGGAAATAATATTGTCTTACATAAGCTTACCTTTTATAGGTCAGCAGAAGATGCAAACGTGTTCATTGTGAATGATTTTCAGAGTCGCTTGCAGGTAACTATAACAAATCATCTCCTGCTGTGTGGAGTGATCATTTTGGTTTATTTTATGGGCTAATATATTTTATGGTAATATCCGACAGAAAACTCTTTCTTCATTGGAGTTGCCAAGTTCACTGCCTGTTGCAAGTGGACAATCTACATACCCATTAGATGAAGTATATTCTAATGAAAGTCAAGGGGGAACAAGTGCAGGTGTCGACAACAGAGTTTCTAATCTTTCCCAGTATGGATTGAGGAAGCAGAAGAGTCATGATCCTACTCGTGATCTTTCAATTCATCTTCTAGAGAAGTTTTCTCTGGTTACTAAGTTTGCTCGAGAAACAACAACTCAGTTGTTTTCTGAAAACAATGGCTTTGGTTCCGCCGGCAAGAGATGGAATAACCAGCCCGTGCATAGTTACCCCGAAAAGCTGTCAAATATTGTTGAGGAAAAACATGATCAAAACCCTCATAGTTATCCTGAAAAGGAGCATCTCAATGATGAAGAAATTTATAATGACATTGATGTCCCTGCTGATCCCTTAGAGGTAAGGATTATATTTAGTTTATGTTTTTGTTATAAGCAATAGCATGTTGGTAGAAATTGTGTCCGTATATTGTGAATCTTCCTTTGCGCCATGATTCAGCATCTAGTTTTCTTCTGTGTTTTGTAAAGATTATCATTTATCTTAAATCTTTGGGGTAAAATCGTACTTATGAATTTGTTAGAGATTATGCCGTATAACTGTTCCTCCTTTGCAGTTTAACAAGTTGAGTTTGGTGTGGGGAAAACCAAGGCAACCACCAATGGGGTCTCAAGAGGTATGAACTTTCAAATGCTGTGTTTCATCTTTTTACTAAATGGTAGAGAAGAAATAGTATATCTCCAAGCATTATGGTGAAGTTTAAAATAACGACTTAGTACCCTGTTATAAGATATGTTTTGTTTTTTTGTTTGCAGTGTGTACGCACAAATTTCTCTTTTTTCTTATCATTTGCTTAAAAAATAAACTTTTCCTGGGTTCTCAGTTCACAGCATTCTTGGATTCTGAAGGACGAGTTGTTGAATCAAAAGCTCTTCGAGAGAGAGTTTTCTATGGAGGCATTGAGCACCATTTGCGAAAAGAGGTGAAATTTTCTATTTCAGATGAAAGTCGAATTTAGGCTTTTCGTAAGTATATGCAGATTGATAACTTAGGGTCACAATTACAGGTCTGGCCCTTTCTCTTGGGATATCATGCATATGAATCAACGTATGCAGAGAGAGAATATCTTCGATCTGTCAAACAGATGGAATATGCAACCTTGAAACAGCAGTGGCAGGTTCGTTCATCATAATTTGACATCTCTCAAAATCACTTAATATTGGCTATATAGTACTAGGCAGAAAAATGTCTGAGCTAGTTATATAAAACTGAGGCGTTCCTCGACCAGCTTATTTCCCTCATGTTCAATGGCATTCTTAACAAGTAGTTATTCTTTTTAACAGAGCATCTCCCGCGAACAAGCAAAAAGGTTCACAAAATATCGGGAGAGGAAGGGGCTGATAGATAAAGATGTGGTAAGAAGAGTTTGAGAATCTATTTTAATATTTTATGTATGCAGACTCATCGAATTCCTATTGAGCTAAATGCCTTGTTTATTTCTTCCTCTGCAGGTAAGAACTGATAGGTCATTTGAGTACTATGAAGGGGATGATAATCTGAATGTCAATATCATGCGTGATATTTTGTTGACGTACTCCTTCTACAATTTTGACCTCGGTTACTGCCAGGTACTGAGTTACAAGTTGGCTGTGTCCATACTGTTAGTTTCCATTTTGTTTTGAGTGTCTCCACGGGAATGCTGGACAGTCATCTATTTCTGGCTTTTGCATTGAATATTCCCACTGTGATTTAACTGACAAATGGTTTTGTGGTTTTTGCTTGTTAGGGAATGAGTGATTATCTGTCTCCTATCTTGTTCGTGATGGAGGATGAATCAGAAGCCTTTTGGTGTTTTGTGGCATTGATGGAACGCCTTGGACCCAACTTTAACCGTGATCAGAATGGGATGCATACTCAGCTCTTTGCACTCTCAAAGGTTTATAATTTTGGCTCGACAGCACCTCTGCGTTTTATATTTCTTCCTTTCTATCAGCATTCAGCATTAATTTTTGGGATCTGAATCTGGAGCCTTTTCATTTTCACTGTCCAACAGCTGGTGGAGTTGCTCGATAGCCCACTGCATAATTACTTTAAGCAGAATGACTGCTTGAATTACTTCTTCTGTTTCCGCTGGATCCTGATACAATTTAAAAGGTTTGTGTATTCTTCTCCACCTTTTCCAGTTTAAAATAATTTGAATACAGTTCCATCACACGTGGAATTTTGTTGGTTGTATTTGACTGTGGTGGAAACGTACATGTATCAGGGAGTTTGAGTACGAGAAGACAATGCAGTTGTGGGAGGTGTTATGGACCCAGTACCTCACAGAACACCTTCACCTCTATGTTTGTGTAGCAATCCTGAAGCGATGTCGCAGTACGATAATGGGAGAACAGATGGATTTCGACACTCTCTTAAAATTCATCAACGAGCTTTCTGGGCATATTGACCTGGATTCCACAGTCAGAGATGCCGAAGCACTTTGCATATGTGCTGGTGAAAACGGTGCTGCTAGTATCCCTCCAGGAACCCCTCCTTCTTTGCCTCTTGATGATGGTATCGTATATTCTCTGGACGATGATGTTTTGTAAGTCTTACAACTTTCCCTTTTCTTAAGGACATGTTACCAAAATTACGCGCAGTTATTAATTCAATGGACATATGTTTTTTGTTTTCTTTACTTGAGTGGCAAAATAGTTTGGTACATGTATTGCACTGGAGTTGATGTTTGATAAGATAAGGATAGGATCCACAATGAATCAGGGCTTATTACAATTCATGATTAATTCTTGCTTAGACTAATTGTATAATATGATTCGCAAAGTCTATGCAAGAATTTATCGCTCAGAGATAGAATCAGGAAAGTCCTAAAGGCTAAAGCAGAGGAAAGCAATCGGTGAAGGCAAAAGATGGGTCAAACAAAAGAGTGTCTGGGTTATGAGCAGTGAGAGGCAGGGGAGATTCTATGCGGGCGAAGAAGTTGGTCTCTTCCATCCAGGTAGTGGTAGTGCCCTCTTCTCCCTCTCCTCCTCCATGGCTTCCTCTCACTTCTGTAGACATAACTGGCTTGTCGACCCATGGAGTGGCTTCCACTGATTCAGTTGCATTTTGTTTCCTGGAACTGGATTTCTTGTTCAAATGGGTATTCCAGTAGTTCTTGACTTCGTTGTCAGTCCTACCCGGAAGGCGACCCGCGATCAACGACCATCTGGTGGTAGAAAAGAATTAAGTTAATCTTTGAGAAAGTGATGATGAATGGTAAAAGAAGAGGAAATACCGGTTGCCGAGAAGCTTATGCATGCGGATGATGAGGTCTTGTTCTTGAGGCGTCATGCCTCCTCTTTTGATGTTTGGTCTTAGGTAGTTCTTCCATCTCAACCGACAGCTTTTGCCTCCTCTCTTCAATCCTGAAACACAAGAAAACGTATTCCTAATCTTCCCAAAACTTCAACACTGATTCTGGAGTAACTGAAACGTATGTGGAGAGTTTGAATTCGGACCGGATCTACGAGAGATGTCTGCCCAGTTTCCTTCTCCATGAGTGTCGATATAGCTTCGAAGTATCATGTCTTCTTCAGGTTTCCACAACCCTCTTTTAACATGAGTCTTCCTTTCTTCTTCCCTTTTCTCCATCCTTCTTTGCCCTCCACAGTTTGAAAGTGAGGCGGTGTTTGCTATAAAATGCGCATAACGTGCGCGAGTTTCCAGCTTTAGTTCTAACATGTGGGGACTATCTATTAAAATTATTGAAGGGATAAAGGCTACTTTTCAAACAGTGAAACTACTGTAAATTCGTGCAAACCATAGCTGTAAAAGCTCTACTTCCTTTGTTTTTATCCGCAAGTATTGTTACGAAGGCAAACATATAATCAAGGCAGATCAAGGGTTGGAGATTGCCATCAACCTCGATACCTGCGCAACTCCATATACCATTCAGTCTCTTTCTTCAATCACACTGATATTTTATTCCTTCCTCTCTATACCAATACCAGTACCAATACCGACCTCTTTTCTTTATCACTGTGGAAACATCTACATTAGAGCTTAGAGGCCCTTGCAGAAATTCAGAATTGTTTATTCAAATAAGTTATTAACCATATTGTCCTTTCTAAGTTTTTGTTTCAACACACTTGAAAAGAGGAAAACAACATGTGCGTTTATAGCTTTTGAACTTGAGGGGTTCTTTATCACTCAAAAAGATAATGACATGCAGTTTCATTGTTTTGCTCAAAATGGTTGTTCGGCCGTGCATGCCCTAGATTAGTGCATACTATTGTATAACAAAATTAATATCCAACATACAAAGAGAAAAGAAACAATATTTTCGAAGTTTACCAAAAAAAAAAATATTCAACATATTAATTAACCAAAAGAGACTGAATTAGTTAGTTGTTCTGATATGGCTTCATATATATCTATATATATATAAATATGTGTGTGTGTGTGTTTATCGAATACGAGCAATATAATTAATGTGCAATAGGGTACCGTCACTTTCTCAAATAAAAAGAAACAAGAATATTGGTATATAATCAGTTACAAAAAAAAAAAGAATACTGCTATATATTTAGTTTACAAAAAAAAAATTGCTATAGAGGTCCTAAAAGAACAATACCAATAGGAAATGAGGTTTTGTGTAAATGTAACCAATGTGGAATCAAACATTATTTGTGTGTTCCACAGAAAAAAACATTATTTGCTTTCAAAGTAAATCGTGTAACAAAATAATTGGGCCATCGAGAAAATAACCCTGGAAACAAGCCAACAAAATGAACGAGCTCACAACGAAACCTGTGGATAATATGTCATGTGTACAGACAAGCTAGATAGTCTCTAGGGCTGGCATAAAATCCAGAATCCGAGATCTGAACCGAAAAACCCGATCCGTTATCCGATCCGAAATATAAAAAACCCAAACATGTTTTGTAAGGTGTTTTAAAACTTATTGGAATCCAAAATGTTATGAACCGAATCCAAACGGCTAATATAAAAAATCCAAAATTATTGTCAATATAAATATTTGAAATACATATATATATCGATGTATATAAGTATTTTCAAATACTCAATTCAATATTTATGTTGATATGATATATAAAAATAAATATTAAAATTTTAGATACTGTAACTATCAAATTAATTATAAATTAGTACTTCAAAATTTGCTCGTTGAAATATCAAGTCTACTCTATCTATAAGATAATGCATATTGTCTATATTGTCTACAAAAAATGTTTGTTTTTGTGCTTGATTTAACATTTTACTGTTATTTTATTCAATTTAATGTGTATTAGATTAAATTCTATTCATTTTAAGTATTTTTTATGTTTTGCTTTAAAATTTATTTTTGTTACTTCAGATATATCCGAACCAAACTTATATAACCGAAGTGGTAACTTTATGGATTTTAGGATGTAATACAAATTTGAACAGAACCTGAAGTATTATTATCTAACCCATTCATACTAATAAAATATTAGAACGTGACTTAGGAGCGTAAACCTGAAAATATGAAAATTCAAAATACCCTATTTGAATCCTAACAATGAGAGTAAGAACTAGAGTTATTTCCGAATCAATGAAACAACTAGAGTTACAGTAGTTTTGATCTTGCAGCTAGCATGCTGAGACACATGATGCGCATACCTGCTAAACAGTGTATCGATATTGATGGAATCTCCAAAGTGAGCTACGAGCATTGATTCTGTCACTGCTCTTATACAACCAGCTTCTTTTTTTCCTTCTCTACCTGATTGTGAGACACAATCCTCGTAACTATGGCCGAGATCAAATCCATGTGTCTCCAAGTCGTTTATTTGGAAGGATCCTTCTTCTCTTATTATCTCCTTAACTTCTTCCTTGGTCGGATCATAAAAAGGGATTTTGAACGAATTCACTTTTGATGCACTCAGAAGACCCTATACAAAAATCATGACAATCTTTGAAATCATGCGTACGTGAACATATCCAAATATGGATATTTTTTCCTTGATACCTCCAAGACTAAGTCACGGAGAGAGTTGGATAATAATGTCCAGCAATGACAACAATCCCTATACAATGGATCATCAATAGTGTTTCTGCCCATGATTGTAAGAATCACTCGTCCATTAGAAACCATCTCTTCCGACCGCACTTTCAGAAATGTTGAGAAATCTCTTTGGAATTGATTCAAGTAAGCATTGTAATTACTTAGAGGACTTGAAGCTGTTATGTACACATTCATGTTGTTCTTCTCGAGTCTGTCCGGAACCTTAAAGTCCAAAAATCCAATAGTTATATACAATAGAAACTCTAGAAATTAATACTCGATAAATAAAAATTTATCGATTTCGAGTTGGACCAAATTAAAATATATCATAAATCGATAAAATAATAGTTTTATAAATTTTATGTAAATGTATTGTCCCACTAGAATCATAAATTCATAATTTAGTTTATATAAGTTTTTAAATGAATTAATATATAGAGTTTTACTGTATTACAGTATGCAGAAGTTTAATATAAAATACCTTAGAGAGGAAATGAATACTGTAAACTGAATGTACCAAATGGAGAGAATTGCGAGGGAAAAGCCTATACTAAAAAGAACCAGGGACTCCAGATATGAAGCACGATCCTTCACTTGTCACTTTTTTCTTGAAGAGAGCTATGAACTTGAAAACTGCGTTGAAATCGTTACTAGGGAGATCATTCAAACAACATTCTATCTCTGGCTGTTTTTGGTTTCGTTCTTGACATAGCAAATTGATTGTGTCGACGATCTCAGACATCACTAGAAACGTGTTTTGTCCCGACGAACACCCAAAATCTGCGACTTTGACAGATTCAAGAAAGTCCAGGTTTGCGAACATTTCCTTTGTGTTTTTAACCAAGACCGGCTTGGTTATTGATAAAACTCTTCTCTGAAATAAACAAAGAGTGACAAAGAAATCAAGATATTGCTTACGATTTCGGAGATTATAAATATGTTCTTAGGCTCTCAGCGTGTTCACCCAACGTTATCTTATTAAAAAAAAAACTTATAACATTATTAACGTATGTAGTGAATTAAAAAAAAGGTATGCAGTGAATTGCACCCAAAAAACGTATGTAGTGAATTCTTCTAATTTAGGACTGTTTTTTTGGTTAAAAAAATTATATGGAAGATGAAAGAACCATAATAAGAGAATTGGCGGAGTAACTCTTATCTCCATCACCACCGTTCATGCATAGAGCACTCACATAAGGATATTTACTACTATCCTCTCCAGTCTCCATCGCCATTATTTTCACTTTTACCATTACACGTGCATCAGACACAAAAACTAATTTAAGATCCGTGCCATGCACGATAATTTTTTATTTAATAGATAAAATATATTTGGCGTATATGATAAAATTATTAAATAGTACAGTTTGAAAGTGTGTTGTTAGATATTGTGTAAAAATAAACCCTATTCAAATTTTATATAATATTTTATGTTCTTTGACATTATATTTTGAGGCATGTTTTTATTAATAATATTAGTAACTGATCTGGGAATATAATATATTAGTTCTAGTGAAAGAATAATGGTTTTTATACTAGTTAGGTCCTAGATTGGGGAACCTTTGTTAGTGAAGGAAAATATAGTGGATTACATTGGATATAGAAAAAGTCTAAAAAGGTTAGAGAAATAACTACTAAATATTCTTTAGAAATATTTGTATATATATCTCTAGAAACATTTGTATATAAATATTTACTGAATCAAATTTAGAGAAATAACTACTTAAATATTCTATAGATATATTTGTATATATATATATCAACAATATAATACTTTATTTTTAAGTAATAGTAGATTTTGACGTGGATTTTCAAAGTTCAAAATTATTTTGCTTACACAGTTGTATTTAATTGCATCCATAATTTATGTAATTAAATTTTTACATCATTTCTTTAAATTTTTATACATTATTTGATAAAATGTTAAGTATGAATTTTAAGAAAAATATAATTAGTTGCTCAAAAAAAAAGAAAAATATAACTATTATTCTATATATATATTATTCATTTAAATATTTTTAAATTAGTTGAAAATAATTAATGAGAAATGTCATTTTGTAGTTTCATTACATGTGTATAAGTTTATATTTAATTTTTAAAAGTTTGAAATAAATCATAAACATTAATAATGTTAATATATTTATATTTTAGATTTTTGAAAAGTAAAATTTTAAAACTAATTGCACAAGATAATATATATATATATATATATATATTCTGTTAAAAACTCTTACTATAAACTAATAAAGTAAAATTTTAAAACTAATTGCACAAGATAAGAAAATTATTTGTAGAAAAAACAAAAGAACTTGAATTAGAGAGACGATGCAGAGGTGGCAATAAACCATTCATCCACTATATTTATAGTGGAAGCTTCATTAAATATCTCAAACGTGGGAGGGGGGAATGAGAGCTGCCAATTGCGCATGGAATTTATAAATTTTCCGGAGCCACTTGACCCCCTACCTTTAGCCATAGATAGGCCCTTACAGCACACACATATATAGGGTGAATCTTGAATCCGTTGTTAAAGATTAAAACGATAACTTTTACAACAAGTATGTTGTTTAATGAGAGCCAAATAGGCGATTTGAAATAAATATCATGATTGTTAGCACGAAATTTATAAATTTTACGGGGCTACTTGACTCTCATACCCTTGGCCATAAATAAAACATAGTCGCAAAAAAAAAAGAATAAATGAAACATATATATCGAGTATTTTTTGAGAAAATAATTATGAATACAAGTTCATGTAATTGATAATTGACATTTTTGTGATATTATAGAAATTTTGTCTCGAGCTGTTTCTCGTTTCCTATGTCTTTTATACTTGCAAGATAACAAAAGTTGAGCTGTGTTCTTATATGTTCAGCTTATAAATATATAAATATAAAAACTGAAAAACATATATGATTTATTAGTGAAATATTTTCTTTTCTGTTACTGCAACTTATTTTAAAACTCAACGGCTTTCTTTATAATCAATTTTTTTTTGCGCTCTATTGTTTTAGTGGGGATCATTGGTTCTACTATTTGAATGGATTTATAAATTCTATTTGGATTTTATAAATCTTTGACAAATACATTGATTTTAAAATCAAATAGATAGATTTCAGAATTAATGATATAGATTTCAAAATTAAAATAAATGGATCAGGACTCGAAGTTCTGATTATTGCTTCGTCAAACATATATTATGACAGAAAATATGTATGGCATCTAATTCATCGTAATGTGATGGAGATATTTTTTCTTCTTCTGAAGTTTCTTGTTTTTTAAGAAATTCTAGATTCATGTTTGATAATGTACAAATGTGACAAAAGAACCAAGTTTGAAGCAGAACCAAATTTCTTGTTTCAGTTGAGGATGTTTCTTCGTGATTTGTGATTGCTTCTGCAGTTTTGTTATTTGAAAATAATATGATAACTAATTCAGAATTGCAACTCCTTCATTTATATCTCTTTTGAGATAAATTCAGTGTAATCTGGAGACTTCGTCAAACAAACTCCACCACCTGCTCTTTCGCAACCACTGTGGTTTCGGTAGAACCCAATGATGCAAATGTATATGAGCAAAGTAATTACATCTGAGTCTCGCCTTGGTACGGCAAGAAGTTAAAACGTTCTGGCCATCTAGGCTTTTGACTTTTCCACTCCGTCAATGAAAACTCCAGCAGACAAAGTCACAAAGCTGATGAGTCTTTGGTGAGAAAAGGTTCTTATTAAATTTGAAGTAGTATATCAACCGATGTTTATTAATTAGTATAAGAAAATATAAGGAGTTACCAATAATACAAATCCCATCAAAATAACAAGCTTCAACTCAATATTTGTTTCTTTGTATTTTTTCTTAAAAACAATTCTAAATCCATTCAAATCCAAATTCAAATCAAATCTCTAAACAAATCCCTACTATATATTGAATAGCACCTGATTCTAAAATCTATTTTAAAATTATAGAACCAACAACAATAGATTTTGAAATTAGATTTTTAAATGTAGAACCAATAATACTAGATTTAACTTGAATTCCTAAATCCATTGAAATATACATACCAACAAATTTCTCACCTTTTTCATGAAATAAGACTATAAATCAGTTATTTTCTCACATCAATACGCGACCTCGTAGACAAACCAAACTACAAATGCCAGACTGTTAGCGATAACATTCGTAATAACGGAGTTAAAAAATACATTCATAATAACTAGCCTAGTAATAACGATTACTTTTTGGTTGTCTCAAAAGTTGAATCCGACAATGCTTTTTTTCAATGTTACACTACGAAACGAAATCGGTTGATATTTGCATGGAAATAAGGAAGTCAAAAAAAAAATTCTTGGTTCACAATGATTCCTACACTTGACGACTTAATTACCGCTATTTATCTAGTCGTTGCACATTTAGGACGACTTGTCCATTATGATTCATTCAACTCTAATCTCGCTTTCTTGGTCCAATTTTTGGCTGGGCATAAATCTCCAACAAAAGAAATACATGCTACAATTAATTAAAAAACCTGATTTAGTTTAAATAATATCTTTTGGATAATTTAATAATTTTTATATTAGTTGCAAATTTTGTTAAAAGTGCTATTTTTATGAAGCCATTTGTACATATTTCGACAGATAAATTTATGGTTTTGAAAAACATTACAAGTAAAAAAATTTCTTTATTTGAAAATATAAAAACTGGTAATTTATGCACCAAATTAAATTTAAAATTTTAGCAATTTTTGTATATATGAATGGAGAATACAGAAGAAAAAAGCTTATAAGAGATTTATATCTTGATTTTCTTCATTCTCCACGTGAAAAGGAAAAATTGTGAGTTTAATTATCTTTGTCTTTTCAGCATGACTTGTTCCATTTGTTTTCCGTTTTTATAGTAAATAAATAAATATGGTCACGTAGGTGCATGCGATGTAATGCAAGTCCTTATATAAGGAGGCACTTCCAAAGCTTATTAACAATCCACGACGACATGCTTAATTTCTTGACCATTAGTTGAAGAAAAAAATGCAGGTTCGATTCTCTATCATTTCTTAGCATATTGTTTCTCAATTGGAAGTTTGTAAAATATGTGAAGGTTTTCAAATGGCTTCCTTTTTGCTTTTATAAATTAGCAATGGATGTAACGTCATTTACTATCCTAATTAACTACCGTTATGTATAATATCTTCATGATAGAAAGCGGTACTAAAATTGGATGTTTGTTGTGAAAGAACCAAACAAAAAGCTATGTCAACTGTCTGTTGTCTATCAGGTACACGATTCAAGAACACTCAACAATGATTAATATATAGAATTTAATTTACTTTGAACCTCAAAATTCTGTCATGTAACTGATTAAGTCATAACTATATTATGATCTGTAAGGAGTCCAGTCGGTGGACGTTAAGGAAGGTAAACTAACGGTGGTTGGAGAGATTGATGCCTTTATTATTGTGAAGAAATTGAAGAAGATATGTTATACCGAGATAATCACTGTTGGGCCGGCTAAAGAACCTGAGAAGAAGCCTGAGCCGAAACCTGATCCGAAACCACTACAAGTAATTTGTCACTATGTCCCCACATGTTCTCCACCTTACTATCATAATTTCAACGGATGTGACGGTGAAAATCCCCATGGTTGGTAATCTAAAAAAAAAAAAAAAGAATGGACCAAGTCGGTGCCCAATTCTACACTTATCTGTCATCAGTTTCTTTGTAGTCATTGGTTTTGCTATGTTGTTACTGTAATGCTCTAAAATTTGATCCCACTTCATAATATATGGAAATGTATGTGGAAAAGATTTTAAAAATTGATTTAAGTATTGCGATCAGAATACATTTATTTTCGGTTATTAGTCTTGATAGAACTTTAAAGTTAGGTTCATTTCAACATGAATATTGCGATCAATGGTGAACTATTGGGAAATATATTTTTAGTACCGTGAGGTCAAAAAATAGAAAGAACAATCTTTCGAGCCTTGCTTTTTTTTTTGAACAACTCTTTCGAGCCTTTCAAATAATGTCCCGGCTGTCAGACGAAGATGAAACCCATGGAGCGAAAGAAGAATCATGGAGCCCCCCTAACCGTAGGAGTTGAGGCATTACAACAATATTGTTTGAAAGAAAAGAAAATCAAATATTAAAAGTCAAATCTTAGTGTCTGGATTTAAACATTAATCTCAAAAATCCCGAATAAGTTTTTTTTTTTCAATTTTACTTTGATAATTTGTCCAAGTACATGATTGATAATGTTACCAGTCAAGTGGTTAACACGGCTCGGTTTCAGAAATACCAATGTTTGTGTACCGGTATATGATAACAAAACAATCTCCTGAGCCTCTTAAAATAAGGTACCGGTCGTCGGTCGTCGGACGAATATGAAACTCACAGACCAACAGAAGTTTCATGGAACCCACTAACCGTGGCAGCCAGACATTACGACAATATTATTTAAAAGAAAACAAAATCAGATATTAATTAAACCAAATTTTTTTTTATGAAATATAATCTTAATACCTGGATAATCCTGAGCTTCGTCAACTTCGCTCTCGCCTGAGCAGCTTTGAAGCTCCGACAGTTGAGGGCAATCCTGAGCTGGAGAGAGCTTGGCGTCCATGACGCCATCGTAGATGCCATAGTTCGAAAAATCGCATCAACTGACAGATTACATGTTTGGTTTTGCTTTTGGTTCGATGCCTTCATAAACGAGACAAGAAAAAGTGATACGAAATGTTTCGTATAATTATGGAAATGGTCCTTGTATTTATCTACTACTTCCAACTTGTACCCATCTTTATTTATCTTTGATATTGCACAATAACATCTTCTTCTGTTTGCTCAAAAAAAAAAAAACATCTTCTTCTTTTTTTTTACAAAGAGACCAGGCCCATTGTAATATTGGGCTTCTCACTTATACACATGATGAGGCTCTCAAGAGTTTGCGTGGCCAATGAGTTGTGTCTGGGGGAGTAGTTTCTTTGGATAATGTGTTTAACGACTACCTTTTTTGTCTGTTTTTTATATAATATCTTACTTTATTCCACTTTTTTTTTTTTCTTCTGAATTTTGATTAAGAAACGGATAGAACAAGTTTGTTTTACAAGCAACCATCACCTAAAAACATGAACCCTACAACCTCACAGCATCAACTTCCAACTTCCAAAAAAACGGAACCCTGCTACAAATCTCACACCAAAACAGAACCAAAACCCGGAGATTAAGATTAGAGGGCTCTGCTTTCATTAACAAAGAACTCAAACAACCACTCAGGATGACCATTAGCCACATAAGAATGATGTCTTCCTTGACTTATAACACTTTGAGCAATGAAAGCTGCCCCTCTATTTTCCTCCACCGACACCCACTTCAACTGATATTCCTCCATTAGAGACACCACCCTAATCAACTCATCTGTTTGAAATCTGAGAGCCTGCCATTGATGAGGTTTTTCGACAGCTAGGAACAATTCTTTAAAATCACCTGCAAAGATAATCTTATTGAAATGTAAACTTGTCATGCTCTCCATTGCCCAAAGGCACGTTGAAAATCTCGCATCGTCCAAAGACCATATGCCGGAGAAAGCTCGCCTGCTGTGGATAATCACTACTCCTCTGTGGTTTCTTACAACCCACGCCACTCCCATCCGTCCTGAGCTCTTATCCCAATGGAAAGCCACATTACACATCAGCCAATCACACTTTGGTGGTTTCCATCTTCGCTTGGTTTGGACGGCATCACGCGTCATTCCCGTAGTGTTTTCCTTGTCAACTATCTGTGCCATGAACCATTCTGATGCCTCCATCTTGGCTTTCATTATGATATCATCAGGCGCCCATCTCTTTCCATTGAAAAGGAGATCGTTTCTGCTTTTCCAAATGAACCAGAGTACCCAAGGCCACGCTCTCTTGTCCTCAGGTTCACCTCTCCTCAGCAAGTTAAGATTGAGAAAATAATTCATGTTAGAAAAGAGATGACCTGTCTGAAGTCCCCATTCTGGTTGTGGAATTCCAGAAAGCGCCCAAACATATCTAGCACAATCACATTCAAATAACACGTGTTGAATTGATTCCCCTTCGCCTCCACAAACTTGGCACCTTTCATCAACCTTCATGCCTCTGATCAGTATCAGATCAGCCACCGGAAGCGCCTCACTAAGAGCTTTCCAAAGAAAATTCCTAATCTTTGGGGCCGTGGAAGTTTTCCATATCTTTTCTTTGATTGAGTTTAAAGATGGAAGAGCAAGGGCTTCCTGATTACACTCTCTCATCTTTGATTCTCTGGCTAACCAATAAGCTGACTTCACCGAGAAATTTCCGCATCTGTTATGCTTCCAGAGATAGGAATCGTCACGAGTTGCCACTGGTTGCTTGGCCCCGATCAACTCCACATCACTAGGAACAAAAATACTTTCCAATTGATGAGGATGCCATTTCCGGGTTTCAAAATCGATCAAAGAGTTGACTGTCAAGTTCACATCAAACGTTACGTTCTTCCTCCAAGGTGCTCTCATCCCCATCACTGGATCATCTATCCATTTATCCAACCACACACTAGTCTTCAGGCCATTCCCAATCTGCCTTTTCAGACCTTGTTGGAGCAAATCTCTTCCAAACATGATGCTTCTCCAAGCCAAAGAAGGCCGCTGACCCAGAGACGCCTCCAAGAACTCAGAATGTGGAAAGTATCTACTCTTTAGAACCCTTGACAGTAAGCACTCGGGTTGGTTTAGAATTTTCCACCCTTGTTTCGCTAAAAGAGCTTGGTTAAAGCATTCAAGATCCTTAAATCCCATTCCTCCAAGAGACTTAGGTAGACACATTTTGTCCCACGATACCCAGTGAATTTTCCGTAAGTGCGCTTCCGAGCTCCACCAATAATTGGACATCAAACTCACCAGTTTCTTAATGACAGTTTTAGGAATCCTAAAACAGGACATCGGGAACACCGGCAGGGCCGAGGCCGTTGTTTTGAGCAAAACTTCCTTTCCTCCTTGAGATAACTAGTACATATATATAAATATTACAGAAATATTAATTAAAAAAAATCTTACACTAAAATATAAAATTATAAATAAAAATACATAATTAAATATTAAACTGCAAGCAAATACTCCATTATTCCATAAAATTATTTTCGTAATGCTTCCATATATGATCAACTAGTGCATTTCTTATACCCGCTGATAGTTTGATATCATCAAATGAAAAAATCCTTGATCTTTTAAACGAAAGTACAACAAACAGGGAAAAAGGTCATGAGATGATTGAATTACGACTGCAAAATGAAGCAAAAAAAATAGCTTTTAAAGAAGTAAAAGAGGAAATAAAATATTTCTAAAAAACTTAGCTTCTATCGATGATGTTAATATTCGTGAATACATTCGATCTGAACAAAAAAGAATCGTACGAAAAAGGCGTCAAGAACAACAACAACAATCATCTTCGGTTACACAAAATTTGTTTGAGCAACATTTTGGAGATTTGGGAAGTTTTGGAGCAAATTTACCAGACTGCTAGTGTTTTTATAATATTTAAATTTGAGTAATAATTATGTCTTCATGTGTTTTTAATAAGTTTTTATTATGGTTTTTTGTAATATTCTTGTTGTTTAATTCTAGTTTTAAAATATTATAAATCTTGTTTTAAATTTTTTATTTAATTTCATGTGTAAACTTAAATTTATAAAACAAATTTAAAATATTTATGAGATATAAAATTTTTAAGGATTAAAACAATAAACAAAAAATATTTAAGAATTATAAATATGATCTATAATTGTAAGGACCAAAATGCAAATAAAAAGATGAAACTTCAAATTTGAAGTTTTGAAAAGTGAAACTCTATATTTGAAGTTTCACTCTTCAAAACTTCAAATTTGAAGTTTTGAAGTTTCTTTTTGGAGAGCAAAAAACTCTATATTTGGAGTTATAGAGTTTCTTTTGGAGATGCTCTTAGAGATGTCATGTCTTGAGAAAGTGTTACAGATGCCTCATTCGATTATCTTGAACTAATTGTCAGGTATTAGAGCTGCCTCATCGACTAAAAACCCCACTTGTTCTCCACCATTTTGCTAATACTTCAAGAGTACGATTTTGTTATACAAGAGAGAGTAATAAAGGAGCTTAACTAAAGTAATAAAGTAAGATGAGAGAAAATAAATAATAAAAAGTAGAAAATGAAAAAGCAAAGTATATATGAATATTTATTAATATATATATATATATATATTTATAGAATTATTTGAAATTCAATTGTGTATTATTTTATGTAGCATATAAATATAAAAATAATTGATCAAACATTGAACTTTAAAGTTTTTTTTTTTTTTTTTTTTTTTTGGACAAACCTCAAATTTTATAGATTCTTACTCTCCATTTAAGGAGAAAGTGTTTACAAAGCATGATAACAAAGCCATCCTGGCTAAACAAACAACAATTACAATGAAGCAAAGAAGGATAGAAGCATACAAAACACTTAAACAACTAATGGCGTGGTGAGGTCCTCTAGTCTCAACAACCAAGCTGCAAAGTGAAAGTAAGCCTTGAGAATTAAAAACCACATTCAGTGATATAATTCCTGAGATTGAAACAGCAGCAAGTGCACAATTGACAATCCTTGAAATGGCTACACACACATAGGCGATTGAACACCATTTTGATGAGCCTTTGATTAGAACTTCAATATCTGAAGTATCTCTAATCTTAAACGTTTTACTTCCTGAAACAAAACCACTTAAAGTAGATGATGAAATTAGAAGGGAAACACACTCCATAGAGGAGGAAAGAGAGCAGTAAATATTGACAAACAAGACCCAAGGAATTGAAATGTCAGACATAACTCCATCAAGCTGCCACAACAGAATACAAAAGTACTTCAATATAGCGCAGGCAGAACTGCATAAAGCAGTAAAGAGACTGCATACTGCAGTAAATGGCCGCACCAAGACTAGGGACAGACCAGGACAACACTCCAAAACAATCAACACAACACCAGTGAATAAGTTTGAAAATCTCAGAGATACAACCTGGATTGTTGGGAGATGAATGAAGCATGAGGTGGTGATGAGGGCCGAGCAACCCGTGCACGAAGCTACCACCAGATTGACAAGCTGTGAGGTAAAACATACAGTGACTGCGACGGGAGACAACGAAACCCATAAAAAGAGACTACATTCAGCAGTAATAAAGCCATTGGAGGAACCCAAACCAGGCACCAACAAACCAGCCACCGGGACTGAAGTAGAAGAGCTTCTTAGGACCAAAATCAGAGAGGAGATGGAAAGCCAAAGAACTCCAGATGCAGAATACACTGAGATCTGAGAAAACTTCATATTTAAATCTGGACTCATGAATGATTCCGAAGCAGAGGACAGTAACAGGAGATGGAATAATGAGATGGAAAATCTCTTGGAGAAGACAGATCTGTCCAAGAATGAAACTCCATTGATGATATGGGATTTGCAGAGGATGAGAGCTTTGACGGGAGAGAAAGATCTGTTAGAGGTTCTAACGGGAGATGAGGGAGATGAGGGTGGATCGGGAGGTTCTGGAGGGTCAGGCTCCGTCAACTGACCGGAATCCATGGCAGAGGAGGAGAAGGCCAAGGGAGGAAGCCCCCGGCGGCTAGGGTTTTCTAGAGAGAGTTTTGAAGTAAATTTCTACTAAATTATTGAACTTTAAAGTTAGGTCCAATGTTTGATCAATTCTTTTTATATTTATATACTACATAAAATAATGGATAGAAATTTTTTTATATAAATTGATATAATGATTTCATATTCATATAAAAATATAATCTAATCTTTAATAATTATTAGTCTCTTATAATGTCCATATATGCTTTTTAAATAATTAGACTTTGAAGATTAGATGAATTATATTGAACGAACATGTTAGAATTTTGATTCAAAATTGTTTGGTATTTAAATCAAATAATAAAGTGAATAAGGTGATGTTATGATTGAAAAAAACTATAAGATGGTTTTTGGTTCATTGATTGTATAATTTTTATTACTATTTAGAGAAAAATAAATATTAAGTAAAAATTAAGAAAACATTAGCAAAAATTTAATAAAAATAAATAAATAATAACAAAAACAATAAGAAGAAGATGCATAATATATGTTGGAAAAGTACGTATGATTATTTTAGATTCTACCATACTTGTCAAAAAATGTTTTACCACAACAAGAAAGTCTTTTAACATCCCGAAATCTTATAACATAAACAACTCGAGCGTCTTATTTGGCAGGAACTCATAAACTAGCAATCTTGGAGATCCAGTTACGCAATAACCAATATGGGAATTCCTGTGATGAACTCTACTTATGAACTGTATCTCTGCTTGAAACTCTCGTTCTCCTTGTCTACTTCCATCTTTAAGATGCTTAACCGCAACCTCAGTCCCATCTTGAAGAACTGATCAATCCAAAAAATATCAATTATATTTACAAATTCAAAACAATTGAAAGTGAATTTATATATAATCTAAAATAAGTAAGTAAATAACTTAAAATAAATAAATATATAAACACAATACTTAGAGTTGTCCCAAAAATGTGGTCATGCTTGTGATTATTTTTAAGATAATCTTCGTAATGATTCTTTCTACAAAAAATTACAAAATAGTAATAAGTTAAATATTTACTTATTTTAATTAAGTTATATCTGAACTTATTTTGAATCTCTTTTATTAAAAAATATTCATTCTCATAGACCCAAAATATTGTAAGTTTTTAAATTAAATACCAGTGTTTTGAAATTCGATCCGGATCCACGGTCAAACCGGTAAATCCGGTATGTAATCCGGTTTGGGTTTTAGAAAAAGCCCATTATTTAAAACCCTGATAAAATCCACAAAGAGACGTTAAAACCCAGAATTTGACTACTGGTTGAACCACTGGTTTAACCAATACATAAATTTTAATTATTATTTTTTGGATTTTTCAGTTACATTATTATAATTTGTTTTGTATTCTAATTAATATGTTAATTTTTTTTTTAAAGATCATACGATCATGTGGAGCATGAATCTGTTAAGAAAATTAGTTGATATGAATTGGCATTAGTTTTTTTGTTAACGATAATTTATTACAATTTAATGTTTTATTTTTAGCTTATTTTGAATTTAAAATTTTAATCTTATTATTCATATTACACATTTAAATACATAGATTTTACGTCTTGATATATTTTTATCCTATCTTGTAACTCTTAACTTGTTACTAAATTGTTTAATAGTCTTTTTTTGTTGATATTTTGTATATTAAATGAAAATAAAAATTAAGAAAGCTAAAGTTAATTATTTTTCCAAATATTTTTAAAACATAAAACACTTATTATATTTTTCAATAGGTAATATATTATTATATAACATAATTTATTTATTTATTAACCCGTGATTTGCCTGTGGTCGACTCAATAACCCAATAACATCAAGTAGTTTTATGCAAATAAAATCTTATAGTCAATAAATTAACATCAAATAAGTTTTATAATTAAAAATTTATCAAATAACTATATATCACAAATTTAATCAGAAAAGTTACAGATATTTGATTAAAACTTCGTAATGTGGGTTAAAATAATTAAAAAAAATTAAGTAATATTGTAGATAATTTTTTATTTAATATAAATATAAAATAATATAATTATATAGTTATCAATTACACTAAATAAAAAAAGTTAAAACATTACTTATCAATTTGTTAAAATATATTGATATCGTAAATTAGATTTTGGTAAAAATATTTTCGGTACTTTAAACTTGGGTCATAATCTAGTTTGGGTTTTAAAACACTAACAAATTTGTGTGTAACCAATATAAGATATTACGGATCGTAAAATACTTCCACATACGGCCACGTGACAATAGCCACAATGATTTTGCTACTTGTAACACGTAAATCCACCATATATTTCTTATTTTTGTCAAAAGCTTCAAAGGTCAGGTACCACTGAATGGGATTTACGAGAGACATGTCCGGAGTCTTTAGATCGACGAGAAGAAGATAAAATCATGAACTCTAAAATCGACTTTACATCAGCGTGAAGACAACGAGGATATATTAGGTCTTCTTGCCCAAAGTCACAAGTCAGGAACTCCAATATTGAACTTGGGTGTATATCTTTTTGGTTTGTCATGTAGCTAACATAACATCTTCGCTTGTTATTCCACCTTGACAAAAAACTCGAAGAAAATGATTACCTTGATGACCACAATAGGGCAGCTCGAAGTCATTGTAGATCGCAGAACTTGGGTCCACGTAGAGAGCTAGATATCATCTTGAAGAAACAAATTTTTGGTGTAACCCAGATCTCGTGGCTGGCCAGTGACTTCTCGACCCTGATTTGTAAAACCAATTTCAATGTCAAATTTGCTAATCGCCTGAACATGGTCAGTTGATTTAAGGTGATGACATCCACCTCTTGAATTCCAATGAAACTGGCATCGTTTTCCTCATCAAGGATGTCGGAGGTTGGATCTTCATCAACACCATCATCATAGGCATGATTGACATCATCATAAACATCAAATATTAGGTTGATGATCGAGGCCTTCTCCAACCTCATCGTCGAAGAACACATCACTTGGTCTTCGTTGTCGAAGACCATCATAGATATTGGAAATAGATTCACCATGAATCCTCATAGATCAATGGATAGATGATTGACTCGTTTCATGAGTCTCCAGATGTTCACGATGTAACTCAGCCCAATGATCTACTGTATTCGTTGCTCTGTCAATCCGTCAAGAATGTATAATTGTCCCATGCCATGATTTTTATACATTGGGCCAGCCTCAAACTGGATATATAGACTCGAATCTCGATTGATTCGAAAAGGAATATATGTTTGACAAAAAATTTGATGATCGTTGATATTGAAGAATAACAACTCAAACAAGGATTCCAACAATCATTTATTCAAATAAATGATGAAGACAGAAGAAGAACTGTACATTCTGTCATTCTTGTTCAAGATATTAATGATTTACAGGCGAGATAAATTACAGTTTAAATAGAAAATACTAATTAATGAAACCCTAATCTAATGATGTACATTTTTAAGAAAGATCATAAAAGCCCAAGACTAATTACAAGCCAACACGTAATACAAAGAAGTGGAAATCATAATCACGATGAGGATCAATGAGACGGGATCGTGTGTGAAGATGCACTGCATCAGATAATTTATTGATCTATAAAATATAGATTCTCGTACATTCATAGAGCTTTCGTTTTTCGAATTGGTCAAAAGTTATCTAAACGGTTAGGCCAAAGTGGACTTTGCTACTTGGAACCAAAATACACTCATAATAATGGTTAGAGTTGAACATAGACTTGAAAATCCTAACACAACATAACCATCCTACTTAACCTTTAAACACTACAACCAAATATCTTAAAAGTTCATATCACTACAAGTCATTCAATTGTTATTATACACCCAAACGACGGTCCTAAGATTTTGTTCCCATTTCTCTCATGGTCAACCGCCAAAACATGTAGCAAAAATAACCAAGTGGTGTGGTAGCCTGGCAAATTTTTGGGGCTTGGTTGTATCCACACCAGTCCTAAGTTCGATTTCCTTTGTGAACTAAATTATCATTATTTGGTGAGTCTATACTTAGATTTCGGCCCAAATGGTTTACATGGTGGATCGTAACAGATGATCGGTTCACTTCTTGGCATTAACCGGAATGTATTCCAAACTCGGATCAGACAGTATGGTAACCAGTTCATTCTATAGTACTAAGTGCGTTTTTTCCGATGTCAACCGGATCAACCGATAGGATTTATCAAAAAATAGAGCAAATGTACCAGCTGTCGTCTGGTACGATTTGGGATGTATTAAATCTCAACCAAATGAGACAAATTTTACACTAATGAAATATTAAGGGCACGACATGCATCTACATTACGGGTAGTTTTTTTTTAAGATTATGAGTTCATTCAATTTATTTTTGTCTGACTGATTCTGTTAGAATAGATACACCGGTAACAACATTGTTATAAGGTACATAAATTGGCTTCTTGTAGTTATGAACTTTCTCCATTCTTTGACCAAAATTCAGTGAATGCTCCCTGTAATTTTTCCCTCAAAATTTTACTACTGAAAAATTTTATCCGTCTTTCAATTCTCTTTTGGAAAAAAGATCCCATATTGTGGAATTCGGTAATATATAAGAGATTTGAATCATTTCACTTACCGCCAATTGGTTTTAAACTTGAAGTCCAAGAGTTGTCATGATATCAGAGCTAGGTGCCACACCATAACCCATTAATCCGGCCCGAAAAGTGGCCCGATCAATCCACTAATTGATGGTCCAAAGAAGGTTCAATTTCTTCGAGATTGGTAGAAAAAATAAAACATTGTCTCGGTTGGATATGATGGACTCTGCGAGATTAATGGTTTATACGCACTATTATCTCGAAGGAAAGTGTTGGAAAGAAGATCTCATATTAAAAATATGTAAAAGACTTGAGTAATGTATAAAGACCACTCCATTTACCGCCAATTGGTTTTAAGTTGAAAGCCCATAAAATTTGTCGCTATCTGAGCTTAACTCTCAGTTGTGCCAAGGAAATTAGGTTGTTAAGGTCCTTAATGTAAAAGTTGGCAGAATTGCTCTCTAAGCCGATATATAAACTTTATTTACTCATGCGATACATTTTATCCTTGTCCAGTATATTTGTTGATCCTTTGGAAATACTTTGTTTTCAATCAAACATCTGCAGTTCCAACTTGTATTTTTGTATTTACCAAACATGAATTTTAATGAAATTCACGTTCTAATTTTTTTTTAATAAACTTAATATATTAATATAACTCCAAAAAGGTAAATCGGAAATCCACGTTCTATAATTTAGGTTCATCCGTAGGAGATCTCATCCTTTCTTATATGTGGCAATCTCAGATTTCTAGTGCTACCCTATGAGAATTTAATTCATAGACGAATATATTTTCAAAATGAACCTTTTCAGTCTAGTTTATGTGAGAATTTTTGTTCCAAATCAAGCTAGTCAGCTACTCCAAGCATGACATCGCCCAACTAAATGACCAGAATAATTCAACACAGCCAAATAAACACAACAAATTTCCACCTGTATATATCAATGACTAGGTGGAAACAAATATTTTAATAGTCTAACATGATATAAAAAGAACCACCCATGCTAATAATGAACTCACCTGAGTTAGGTCTGATTTTTGGGTCCTTGCAATGGGGCTCAAACAAACATTTTCTTCTAAATGATTGTGTTACTTAAAACATAACAAAAATTATTCATTAATTTTTTAGAGAGTAATATGAAACAAGAATATAAATATATTAGTTTTCAGATCTATGTTTTTTTAGATCTATGTTTTCTTACGATTAAAAAAAGCAACCTAATTAAGGACAAACAAATGAAAATCCAACATCTTTAAAATCTATAGGGAACCGCTTTGACTTCAGTCCCAATTGGATTTCGATTTCAGTGTTCGTTTTAATGTATGTGTCTTACGCAATTGACTTACAAGTTACAACTGAACTTCTCTCAGAACTAGAGATGGCAATTGGGTTGTACCGACCCGTTTTATCCCGCCCCGCCGCGGTACATTGTCATTGCGGGTCTTGGCGGTATATGCCCGCGCGGGATGCGGTTCCTAGAAGTGCTGCCTAATCCCAATCCGCGACTTGCACAAGCCTTGGCGGTACAGGCTCGCGGGACTCCGATCTTTGTTCTCAACGAAACTGTTTCCAGCAGGATCGTCCAAGACGAAGGTGAAGGGTGTCTCTGCTTTAGCACAAGCTCTCAATTTGGACAAGAATTGGTCGATTGCGTCAGCAGTTTCAGGATCAACTTTCTGTGTCCAACAAAAATATATAGTTAAAGATTCTCGACTCTACAACAATTAAACTGGATATAAGACATATATGTGCAGCTTCTATTTAGAGTACCTTGCGTTCTTCTTGAAGGGCACTCAGTTCATCGGCAGCTCGTGCTAATATTCCTTCCACCTGTAAAATAAAAAAAAATAAGGAGAGTTATTGACAATGAGCTAGGAATTTATTTCCGAACTGATAACAGTTGGGAAGCTGACAAAGTAACACATATAGAGTTATGGTGGTGATCTTCCCAGTAATTAAGTGTTAAGTTGATGGTTAGATCGTCGTCACTATATGAACCACCAATTTGTTCTCATGAGTAGAACAGACGATTCTTAGGTTGTTCTAGGAAATGAAAACTCCACAACTTCATATCAGGATGGTTAAGATATGAATGACTTACAGTAGACAAACTTCCACGTTGGGCCTCTGGTGGAATCTCAAAATCCAGTTCAGGAATCTGAAGGCATATATATTTGCAAAATTAATGTCAGTTTCCAGCTTTATATACAAGCATTCACACTTCACACATTTCCTGCGTGACCCCAACATTTCATATGTGTCATGTGTCTAACCGTACATGTTACATGAGTGAACGATGGCAAATCCAAATAATCAAATCCATGTAATGTATGAACACCAAAACAATATCCAACTAATGTAATGTGGCCTCGGTAAAAACCTTATCAGGAAAACTCATTGGGACAAAACCCGATAAGGGAAAAAGAGCGCCACGAAATCCATAATGTAAATAAAATAAAAACACCAGATCAAAATAAAAATCAAGTTTCTTCTTCTTCAACTTCATCATCAGACCGTGGTACTGTCTCTTCTTCACCAACTATTTCACCTTCTAAAATATTAAAACAAAATCGAAGTTAATTAGATTTAAAGAACATGGCACCCTAAAATATATAATAATGTAAATAATTACCATGTTCATAAGCTTCGAATCCTTTTAGCCAATTCCTACTACATATCAGAGCTTGGACATTTTTGGGAAGTAGACGGCTCCTGTATTTGTTCAGAACTCTCGAACCGGTGCTAAAGGAAGATTCTGAAGCCACTGTTGTGATCGGAATGCTAAGCAGATCACAAGCCATTGCTGGTAAATCACCAAACCTGTGAGTATTATCTTTCCACCAGTCGAGAATATCCAAACTTTCAAAGCGATCCATATCTAGCGCAGATTCATCCAAATAAGCTTGGAGAGCTGTCTTTCCACTCGCAGCAACACTACTTTTGCGAAACGCAAAAAAATCCTATAGTGTTTAAAAAAATTTTAAAAAACTTTTTGATGGAATATCCAAACTTTCAAAGAGTTGTTCTAGCTTAAAGCTTAGGTCTAATGTGAATATATCATATTATGGCCATTGCAGTGGATGTGATCAGTGGCTTCTGAACAATTTACCATCGGAAGGACCTGTTCTATACGTTGGCTATCACATGTTATTAGGATTTGAGCTACCTCCAATGGTATCACAGCTCTTGAAAGAGAGAAACATTCACTTGCGAGGTTTAGCACATCCCATGCTATTTGTAAACAGCCAAGATGCGTTGGTCGACACACAGATGTTTGATAAATATAAAAAATATGAGCATTAAACGTTAGTCCCGTGACTCCCGTCCAAGCCACGGCAGTGACACCCACTCTTCTCCTTCTGTTTGTTGTTATAAGAATGCCTCCAAGAATAGCTCTCTTGAACTAGCTTCCATGAACAACAGAAGGTGGACGAAGAAGTCAAAAACCTGGCTGAATATCAGAGAAGATGAGAAGCAGAGATGAGAAACCGCCATTGTTGGTGTCACCAAAGAAACGAAACGAGAAAAATCAACCGGGCCACCCAATTATCCCGCATCCCGCGTAGGCCCAACCCGCTTCGTCCCAATACCGTCGCGGTCATGCCCGCGAGGCCCGCCTACAAACGGACCGTAAAATCTGTGCCCAATCCCGCCCCGCAATGGGTCCTTTCGGGCCAGGCCCGCGGGCAAGCCTCCACTTTGCCATCTCTACTCAGAACAAACTCTAAAGAACTTCTAACGCAAAGTTCTTACGTGACCGAATAGGTCAACAGGGTCAAAAATCAACGTTGTCCAAGTCGTTAACGTGGCCTAATAATGAGCAAAGGACACTTCTTCAAATTGATTTCGTCGTCAACCAAATCCAAAAATATACTAGTAGAAGTTAAAAAGTTGACTCGTTCATTCTTTTTGTGGTCCTTCACAATGCTTGTTATTATAAATAGAAAGAAACAAAGACTTTTCGTGGGTCAATATTAATTTCCACGCATATTCCTATGTACTTTGTATATATAATAGATACCTTTAACCTTTCAATTGTCATCAAGAATCTCTCAACATCTCAAGTTACATCTGTTCTCATTCTCCATTTTTAAAAATATATCGGAAATTTCTGAAGCTTTTCAATAATTTTCTCGAGCTATGACCGCCCAGGTACACCCTTTCTTTCATATATATATTCGCCCTTGAAATAATTAAACTATAATTTACTGATGTTTGATTAGTCGCTATATATAGAAACTGATCAACCTTACATAGATTCTTACAATATGCAAAACTGATGTCTGGTTTCAAATTACAGAAATCTGTGTTGCAATTGAGTGTTCACGAGGAAAGAATCAGGAAGAAAGTGTGGGCGACCGTTTCTAAATTTTCAGGTATTTTTTATAAACTTCAACATTTACAATATGATCATTAATTTTAATAAGTTGGCGAAATTAACTTTTTCATGATTGTTAAAAAATTTAGGGGTTACTTCGATAACAATGGATGATAAAACCGGGAAAATGACGGTAGTTGGTGAAGTTGATGTACCGGTTATCGTAAAGAAGCTAAGGAAGATATGTAATGCAGAGATTGTTACGGTTGAAGTTGTTAAACCACCAGAGAAAAAGCCAGAACCAGAGAAACCGGCCGAAATTGTTGCCTTCCCTGTTACGCATTTTAGCTACCCGTACCAATATCATTCGTCCTATGCTAATTCTTACTATCAACCATGCGATAATTACAGAGTTGTGGTGGAGGAATCAAATACTTGTGTGATTATGTAACACTCCATTTTAGTCTGTAGAACTATTAATTTTGATGGAAGAATGTATTTTTGTGTTACTATGATATAAATTTCTTGTAATGAGCTTAAATTGAAGGAAAAAGGAATTGTAGTTTTTGTTTATAGAAATTATATTTTCTTAAAAAATTAGGAAGACTTTCCTAAATGTGTATAATATCTTCATGAATTTGAGTTTAGAATGACCTTCCCCAATAAGTATAATATGTACTCCTAGAATTGTAGAAGATATTAAAAAGATGTATAATAACTTCATCAAATTTAAGAAAATTTTCATAAACGTATTTGAAAAAACATTCCTAAATGTGTATTTAGAAAAGCCTTTATGAATACCTTACTGAATTTTAATTATATGTTTATTTAGTAAGATATTCTCAAATATGTATAAAATCTTCCTAAAGTTTTTTGAAGACCTTCCTTAATTTGATATCTAAATTTTATAAAGATATTATACATATTTAAAATCATTTTCATAAAGTTTTGAAATATGTTATATATCAAGTAATATTTTCCAAAATATACATATAAAACAAATTCATTAAGATCACGTACACATTTAGAAATTCCTAAATATACATACAAGTTACATTCAAATATTATATTTACACATTTATGAAGGTAATCCTAAATTCATGATTTTCTTTTTACAAATTTAAACAGATATCCTACACGTCTAGGAATGTCTTCATAGACTTCGTTTAAGAGAATGTTTCCCCCAAAAATTGAAAAACTGATTCTCTATTTGAAACAAAATCCAAGAAACACATTATTTATTTTAATATTTTGATATTCAATATTTATTTATTTTTATATATGTAATAAAAAAATTAGTTAAAATTATAAATGATGATAAAAGTTTCAATTGAACTTTTAATAGAAAATATTTTAGTCACTTTGACTTTTGAGGGTTATTAAGAGAACAAAAAAAATTAAAATGTGCTATTTAAGAGATTTGCCATTTAAAAAAACCAAAAAAGTTCTCGACAAGAGACTATGTTTTTTGTGAAGGGACCCAAATCATTTTTTGTACCTTCAGTACAAATTTAAGTCAACTTCCTCGACTAGGTTTAGGCTATTTTCCAAGGTTTCTATACTTAAGAATTACTTCGTATTTTTCGTTCTTTCTAGACAACTACTAAACATAATTGGATTCATATAAGATTAAACGAGGTTCAAGTACAACATATCAGTTTGCTAATATGCTATTACATGTTTAATATTTGACATAATCAACCTGAATCCATCATTCGTCATTCCTGCCTTAGTCCCGCATTCATGGTATGTCTTTCTTTTTTGGGTTTGATCTTTTAAGGGGGGGAGCCAGAAACTTTTTGTACCAGGGTCAGAATAATAAATCAAAGCGAAAAACTGGTTTTTTTCAATTAAAAAAAGTAATAAATGATGAAAAAAAAACATAATTTATAAACCATAAAAATGACAAATGTATTCTACGCTCACTCATAGCTTGAAAACTTTTTATACCAGTTTCATTGGTTACATCTTAAATATTTTTTCTTACTGAAGGAGACTAACTTTTTATCCTATAAATAAATAAAAAATTATCTTTCTAAATATACAACTAATTGTTAAATATTTTTCAAATCATGAACATAAAGTAAAAATGCAAACAAAGGAGTAGAGTATTAAAAAAATATAGAAAACCAGCCTGACATTTAACAAAAAAAAAAAAAATTGTAAAGCATGAGTTGGAACTTCGCTGTCGTCTTGAGTTTGTGAGGAAGAGGAACATATTTTTTTTCTTCATTTTTTTCTTTTTACTTATTTTCTTAATGTTTCTGTATTATAAATTAGTTGGGTCTGATACAATTTGGGCTTAAATAAACATACAGTTAAAGTTTAAAATAACAAAACGTGTTTAGTGATTTAATTTTTTTTGTAATTATAAGGAAATGAGGTTAAATTCAAAATTTAATATTTTAATTGTATAATTAAATTGTATAGTTAAATTGTATCTTTAATGTTTAGTAATTATTTTTGTGTTGTCAAATTTATTTTTGGTCAATACGAATTTTATTTAAATAATACAGTGGTGGGTTCAGCT
Source organism: Brassica napus (assembly GCF_020379485.1). NCBI lineage: Eukaryota > Viridiplantae > Streptophyta > Magnoliopsida > Brassicales > Brassicaceae > Brassica > Brassica napus. The sequence goes on along the minus strand of NC_063435.1, from coordinate 6,764,178 downwards.
GACCCCCTCCCCCTGCTCTTAAGCTGTCTCCACCCCTGCCTGTATTTATAAAAGAGGCATAGGCAATAGATTTGCTAAGTGAGAGCAGTTGTCCTGTATCACTTAGACAAACATTAAAGAAAATATATCAAATCAGAAACCCATCAAGTCAATTATGCTTATCAACAGAACCAAAAAGCCCGACGACGAGCTTGTGAAACTAATTGGAGTATATAACTCGGTGGAACTAAACAAAGAGATAGATACGAAGAAACATCACAAAAAAAATTGAGAAAACGACATTGTTTGGCCGAGCTTTCTTTTATTTCTTTTTAAGTAGCTGGCTAGATTTTCTGTCACATTTAGCATTACCACATAAATCATTAGTATTAGACATGTCAGCTTTTTAAATATTTGACAAACAGATAAGTAGTCAAAGTATGATTTAGTCTAGTTATGAGAGTTCAAGTATTAACTTTGAGATATGATTTAACAAATGTCATTAATGTATGTACTAATCGGAACCATTGGCATGTGTTAAGGTATGAAATAACCAATTTTTCGTTTCATGTTCCCAAGTTGCTTCTTATTCCCCATTGCAGTCACATGCAACTTGGATTATTTTGACTTTATTTCTGCCACCTGTCTTAACTTTCTTGCTAATGACCTAGAGTGGTATTCCCTCTACACTGAATTTTCTCTTAAGTCGGATGGTGGTTCTGAAATCACATTATCCCGATCACTTCCATAGCATAAATACATGGAACACGTTATGGAACTGAGCCATCGATGAAGGAATATCCAGTTCATAGGTGACTTGTCCAATCCTTTCCAGGATTTTGAACGATCCCATACTCCCATGTATCTTGGACGAACTTTGCATTCTTTGATGTTCAGTCTTTGCATTTGTAAGTGATGGTTTTGAGATATACTACATCTCCAACTTCAAACTCATACTGTTTCATGTATCTGTCCTTATAAATCTTTTATCTATTTTGAGGTTCTTTCATTTTCATCTTCAGTAATCAGATTCTTTCAGTTGTCTATTCAAACAAAGTCTAGACCAAATATATTGTGCTCCCTCATTTAGGTCGAGCATAGCGGTATTTTTTAAGATCGTCCATACAATGCTTTGTAATGCGAAATTCCAATGAATGCACGATGATTGGCATATGAAAACTTAACCAATGCAAGTGCTTGCTTAATAAAATTTAATTAATAGATGACTACAGTTTTTAAATGAACCTTTTCAGTCTAGCTTATGTGAGACTTCTGGCTCCATATCAAGCTAATCAGCTATTCCGAGCATGACATCGCACAATAAAATGACCAGAAAAATTCAACACAGCCAAATAAACACAAGAATTTTCTATATCAAAGACTCAAAGGAAACAAAATATTACAATAGTCTAACATGATATAAAAAATACCACTCTTGCTAACAATGAACTCACCTGAATTAGTTCCCATTTTGGGTCCGTCTCAAACATACATTTGTTTTAAATGATTGTGCTACTTAGAAAAAATCATTCATTTAGAAAAATAAAATATTTTAAATATATTTTTGGAGAAAACGGTCAACTAAATACTGAACTTGCACATTTTTGCTAAAAAATCATGAACTTTTTATTAATCCAAAAAACATATTAACTTATGTTGGCCAAACCAAATTAGATATAACTTTAGTCAAAATTATTTTTTCTTAAACCGACATTTATTTTTTAATGGAAATTAAAACGATATTGTTTTGCTAAAAAAATTAATAAAATTCACCTTAAAAATATTTTAACTTACATATTTTGGCTAAAAACATGAACTTTTCACTGATCCAAAAAAATATAAACTTTTTCGGTTCGGACTTTTGAATCTTGGTTTATATATTTTTTTTCTTAAACAAAACACTCTTTACATTTTTGGATCAATGAAATTTTCATGCTTTTTACCGAAATTGTGTAACTTTAGTATTTTTATGGTGAATTTGTTAGATTTTTTCTTTTATTTTAGCAAAACAATGTCGTTATGATTACATTAAGAAATAAACATTGGTCAAGTGTAATTTGGCTTGATCAACAAAAGTTTATATGTATTTTGGATTAATGAAGTGTTCGTGTTAAAGGTTGTAAGTTCAGTATTTATTTGAAAATTTTCTCTATATTTTTGTTGAGGGTAAATATGTAACAAGAATCTACATATATTAATTTTTCAGATCTACGTTTTTTATTTTTTTTTTGAAACACAAAAAAAAAAAACGTTTTTTCAGATCTATGTTTTCTTACGATTGAGAAGCAACCTAAGGACAAACAAATGAAAATCCAACATCTTTAAAATCCATAAAAGGGAACCGTTTTGACTTCAGTCCCAATTTGATTTCGATATAAGTGTTCCTTTTGATGTATGTGTCTTACAAGTACAACTAAACTTCTCCCAGAACAAACTCTAAAGAACTTGTCAAGCAAAGTTCTTACGTGACCGAATAGGTCAACAGGGTCAAAAATCAACGTTGTCCAAGTTAACGTGGCCTAATAATGAGCAAAGGACACTTCTTCAGTTGATTTCGTCGTTGCCTCGTTACATCTATTTTAATGTTCAACCAAATCAAAATATATACTAGTAGAAGTTAAAAAGTTGACTCGTTCACTCTTTTTGTGGGTCCTTCACAATGCTTGTTATTAAAAATAGAAAGAAACAAACACTTTTCGTGGGTCAATATTAATTTCCACGCATATTCCTATGTACTTTGTATATATAATAGATACCTTTGGACTTGCAATTGTCATCAAGAATCTCTCAACATCTCAAGTTACCTCTATTCTCATTCTCCCTCTTTAAAAATATATCAGAATTTCTGAAGCTTTTCAATCATTGTCTCGAGCTATGACCGCCCAGGTACACCCTTTCTTTCAAATATATATTCGCTCTTGAAATAATTAAACTATAATTTACTGATGTTTGATTAGTCGCTATATATAGAAACTGATCAACCTTACTTAGATTTTTACAATTTGCAAAACTGATGTCTGGTTTCAAATTACAGAAATCTGTGTTGCAATTGAGTGTTCACGAGGAAAGAATCAGGAAGAAAGTGTGGGCGACCGTTTCTAAATTTTCAGGTATTTTTTTATAAACTTCAACATTTACAATATGATCATTAATTTTAATAAGTTGGCGAAATTAACTTTTTCATGATTGTTAAAAAATTTAGGGGTTACTTCGATAACAATGGATGATAAAACCGGGAAAATGACGGTAGTTGGTGAAGTTGATGTACCGGTTATCGTAAAGAAGCTAAGGAAGATATGTAATGCAGAGATTGTTACGGTTGAAGTTGTTAAACCACCAGAGAAAAAGCCAGAACCAGAGAAACCGGCCGAAATTGTTGCCTTCCCTGTTACGCATTTTAGCTACCCGTACCAATATCATTCGTCCTATGCTAATTCTTACTATTAACCATGCGATAATTACAGAGTTGTGGTGGAGGAATCAAATACTTGTGTGATTATGTAACACTCCATTTTAGTCTGTAGAACTATTAATTTTGATGGAAGAATGTATTTTTGTGTTACTATGATATAAATTTCTTGTAATGAGCTTAAATTGAAGGAAAAAGGAATTGTAATTTTTGTTTATAGAAATTATATTTTCTTAAAAAATTAGGAAGACTTTCCTAAATGTGTATAATATCTTCATGAATTTGAGTTTAGAATGACCTTCCCCAATAAGTATAATATGTACTCCTAGAATTGTAGAAGATATTAAAAGGATGTATAATAACTTCATCAAATTTAAGAAAATTTTCATAAACGTATTTGAAAAAACATTCCTAAATGTGTATTTAGAAAAGCCTTTATGAATACCTTACTGAATTTTAATTAGAGTAAATTAGCTAAATATACTAACAAAGGTGGGATATCATTGAATGGGGGAAAAATGGTAATGTTGGGGGGAAGAAAATTGGAGGGATATAGAGTATGAAGTGCAAATAAAGAAAAAGTTGTGTGTAGGAAGTACAAATTCTCTTTTAATTATATGTTTATTTAGTAAGATATTCTCAAATATGTATAAGATCTTCCTAAAGTTTTTTGAAGACCTTCCTTAATTTGATATCTAAATTTTATAAAGATATTATACATATTTAAAATCATTTTCATAAAGTTTTGAAATATGTTATATATCAAGTAATATTTTCCAAAATATACATATAAAACAAATTCATTAAGATCACGTACACATTTAGAAATTCCTAAATATACATACAAGTTACATTCAAATATTATATTTACACATTTATGAAGGTAATCCTAAATTCATGATTTTCTTTTTACAAATTTAAACAGATATCATACACGTCTAGGAATGTCTTCATAGACTTCGTTTAAGAGAATGTTTCCCCCAAAAATTGAAAAACTGATTCTCTTTTTGAAACAAAATCCAAGAAACACATTATTTATTTTAATATTTTGATATTCAATATTTATTTATTTTTATATATGTAGTAAAAAAATTAGTTAAAATTATAAATGATGATAAAAGTTTCAATTGAACTTTTAATAGAAAATATTTTAGTCACTTTGACTTTTGAGGATTATTAGGAGAACAAAAAAAATTAAAATGTGCTATTTAAGAGATTTGCCATTTAAAAAAACCAAAAAAAATTCTCGACAAGAGACTATGTTTTTTGTGAAGGGACCCAAATCATTTTTTGTACCTTCAGTACAAATTTAAGTCAACTTCCTCGACTAGGTTTAGGCTATTTTCCAAGTTTTCTATACTTAAGAATTACTTCGTGTTTTTCGTTCTTTCTAGACAACTACTAAACATAATTGGATTCATATAAGATTAAACGAGGTTCAAGTACAACATATCAGTTTGCTAATATGCTATTACATGTTTAATATTTGACATAATCAACCTGAATCCATCATTCGTCATTCCTGCCTTAGTCCCGCATTCATGGTATGTCTTTCTTTTTTGGGTTTGATCTTTTAAGGGGGGGAGCCAGAAACTTTTTGTACCAGGGTCAGAATAACAAATCAAAGCGAAAAACTGGTTTTTTTCAATTAAAAAAAGTAATAAATGATGAAAAAAACATAATTTTTAAACCATAAAAATGACAAATGTATTCTACGCTCACTCATAGCTTGAAAACTTTTTATACCAGTTTCATTGGTTACATCTTAAATATTTTTTTCTTACTGAAGGAGACTAACTTTTTATCCTATAAATAAATAAAAAATTATCTTTCTAAATATACAACTAATTGTTAAATATTTTTCAAATCATGAACATAAAGTAAAAATGCAAACAAAGGAGTAGAGTATTAAAAAAATATAGAAAACCAGCCTGACATTTAACAAAAAAAAAAAAATTGTAAAGCATGAGTTGGAACTTCGCTGTCGTCTTGAGTTTGTGAGGAAGAGGAACATATTTTTTTTTTCATATTTTTCATTTTACTTATTTTTTTAATGTTTCTGTATTATAAATTAGTTGGGTCTGATACAATTTGGACTTAAATAAACATACAGTTAAAGTTTAAAATAACAAAACGTGTTTAGTGATTTAATTTTTTTGTAATTATAAGGAAATGAGGTTAAATCCAAAATTTAATATTTTAATTATATAATTAAATTGTATAGTTAAATTGTATCTTTAATGTTTAGTAATTGTTTTTGTGTTGTCAAATTTATTTTTGGTCAATACGAATTTTTTCGTAATGCACATTCCAATGCTTACACGATGATTTTCCTATAAAACTTAACCAAATGCAAGTGCTTGCTTAAGAAAATTTAATTAATAGACGATTACATTTTTGAAATGAACCTTTTCAGTCTAGTTTATGTGAGAATTCTGGTTCCATATCAAGCTAATCAGCTATTCCGAGCATGGCATCACACAATAAAATGACCAGAATAATTTGACAAAGCCAAATAAACACAACAATTTTCTATATCAATGACTAGGTGGAAACAAAATATTACAATAGTCTAATATAAAAAGAACCACTCTTGCTAATTATGAACTCACCTGAATTAGTTCCCATTTTGGTTTTTGGAATGGGTCCAAACAAATAGTTGTTTTAAATTATTGTGCTACTTTAAACAAAAATTATTCATTTAGAAAAATAACAGATTTAAAATATATTTTTGGAGAAAACGGTCCAATAAATACTGAACTTAACACATTTTTGCCAAAAAAAATCACGAACTCTTCATTAATCCAAAAAAATATGAATTTTTGTTGACCGAGCCAAATTAGGTATAACTTTAGTCAACACTAATTTTTTCTTAAACCGACATTTAGTTTTTAAGGGAAATTAAAACTACATCGTTTTGCTAAAATAAAAAATAAACAAAATTCACCATAAAAATATTTAACTTACATATTTTTGCTGAAAACATGAACTAGTCACTGATCCAAAAACTATAAATTTTTCGGTTTAGATTTTGGAGTCTTGGTTTATATATAATTTTTCTTTAAAAAAAATTCATATTTTTTAGATCTACGAAATGTTCATGCTTTTTAGCGAAATTGTGTGAGTTTGGTATTTTACGGTGAATTTTGTATGTTGGCAAAACAATGCTGTTTTGATTTCCGTTAAAAAATAAACGTTGGTCAAGTAAAAATTATTGTTGACTAAATTTATACCTAATTTAGCTTGTCAACAAAAGTTCATATGTTGTTGGAATTAATGAAGAGTTCGTGTTAAAAGTGTGTAAGTTTAGTATTTATTTGACAATTTTCTCTATATTTTTGTCGAGGGTAAATAGAAACAAGAATCTAAATATATTAGTTTTTCAGATCTAGTTTATTCTGATCTTTGTTTTCTTACGAGTAAGAAGCAACCTAAGGAAAAACAAATGCAAAATCCACCATCGTTAAAAACTATAAAGGCAACAGTTTTGACTTCAGTCCCAATTGGATTTCGATTTGTGGTCGTTTTGATGTGTGTCTTACAAAGTACAACCGAACTTCTCCCAGAACAAACTCTAAAGAACTTGTCAAGCAAAGTTCTTACGTGACCGAATAGGTCAACAGGGTCAAAAATCAACGTTGTCCAAGTCGTTAACGTGGCCTAATAATGAGCAAGTGACACTTCTTCAGTTGATTTCGTCGTTGCATCGTTACATCTATTTTAATGTTCAACCAAATCCACAAATACACTAGTAAAAGTTACAAAGTTGACTCGTTCACTCTTTTTGTGGGTCCTTCACAATGCTTGTTATTAAAAATAGAAAGAAACAAAGACTTTTCGTGGGTCAATATTATATTCCTATGTAATTTGTATATATAATAGATACCTTTGGATTGCAATTGTCATCGAGAATCTCTCAACATCTCAAGTTACATCTGTTCTCATCACTCTTTTAAAAATATATTGAAAATTTCTGAAGCTTTTCAATAATTTTCTCGAGCTATGACCGCCCAGGTACACCCTTTCTTTCATATATATTCGCTCTTGAAATAATTAAAATATAATTTACTGATGTTTGATTGGTCACTATATATAGAAACTGATCAACCTTACTTAGATTCGTACAATTTGCAAAACTGATGTCTGGTTTCAAATGACAGAAATCTGTGTTGCAATTGAGTGTTCACGAGGAACGAATCAGGAAGAAAGTGTGGGCGACCGTTTCTAAATTTTCAGGTAGTTTATATAAACTTCAACATTTACAGTATGATCATTAATTTTAATAAGTTGGCGAAATTAACATTTTTCATGAATGTTAAAAAAATTTAGGGGTTACTTCGATAGCAATGGATGACAAAACCGGAAAAATGACAGTAGTTGGTGAAGTTGATGTACCGATTATCATAAAGAAGCTAAGGAAGATATGTAATGCAGAGCTTGTTACGGTTGAAGTTGTTAAAGCACCTGAGAAAAAGCCTGAACCAGAGAAACCGACTCCAGATAAACCGGCCGAAATGGTTGCCTTCCCTGTTATGCATTTTAACAACCCGTACCAGTATCATTCGTCCTATGCTAATTCTTACTATCAACCATGCGATAATTACAGAGTTGTGGTGGAGGAACCAAATACTTGTGTGGTTATGTAATTTTCTACTTCTCTTTCAATAAATTCAGTTTTGGTCTATGGAACACTAAATTTTATGGAAGAGTGTATTTTTTGTTTACTTTTATATAAGTGTTCTTGTTTGAGTTTATTTATAATAAAAAAATCAATTTCTGTATGATTACTTTTACTCATCTAGTAATCATTTTATCGAGGAAGGCAATTCGACATTAGTGTAGGACAATAGAAGATGTGTTTTTCTTTCAAGACGATGGTCACAAGTCAGGTTTGAAGAACACTCAGCTTATCGTGACATACACTCTTTACGTTGAGATTCACGCATGCATGGTAAGGAATGAACGACCGATAAGTTAAGGTAGACCTTTTCAGAGATCTCACAATGAATATAACAACAATCAAAAGAAACAATGATGACACTTCATTAAATCATTTCTGAGACACGGTTTAAGAGGAACTTCAAAATACTTGGATATGGTACATGCAATCTACAAAATAAGTAGTTCTTAGATTTTTTTTTTTAATTTTGTTTTTAAAATTTTAATTGTTTTTCATGAATTTATCACAGGTGGTGCTTAACATACATTTAAAAAGGTCATTGCCTCGAGCCCCCAAGAGAGATATTTTTAGGGCCCAGTTTTATGAAATGCGATGTGTATCATATATTCTATTAAAATTGAAGTACAAAATAATATTTAGCTATTTTAAGTGATTTCTTACTTTTTTTTTCTTTTTTAACTAATTTAAACCACTTTATTTATTATCTTTTTCAAATAATTCAACTTCGCTTACAAAATAAAACTTACATGTTTTTAGTACATCTTTTACATTCATCTTTCACTCTTCCTAATTACTTCATTAATTATTTTTACCATAATAATACGATAATATTTATTTTACGTGTTAACCAAAATAGTTTCATAATAATAGTAATTTTTTTATTTGTTTACAAAAAAGTTAAACATGGACATCCAGGTACCCGTTCGTGTATGGATAGTTTTTTTTTGGGTATCATATTTTTGGGTTTAAAATTAAATTTTGATCAGATATTATAATTTTTTGGACGTGGTTTGGATTCGGATCCTTCCAGGTCCGGATAGATTTGTAAGAACCTATAAATATCCAAATAACTTATGTGTTTAGATATCTCATTAAACAATTTATAAATATGTAAAAATTAACACCTGCAGGGGCATGCGGGTCAAGCTCTAGTATTGATTATAATACAACATTAAATTATATTTTTCCTCGTCCTAAGTTTGACACCCTAACTTGATTTTACTTTTTTTCAAATAAGATTTTAGGAAAATGAAATCTTATTTTCTTGTCAATTTTCCAAAATCGAAAATATGTATCTCCAAACACGAAAGCTAAATATATAAATAAATGAGGAATACAAATTTCAGTGAATTTTAAATATATTCTCTATTTAATTTGAAAATTGAGGATTTAACTATGATTTTTAGAGTTGTGAGTTTTCTTTTCTCTCACCCGGTATCAAAATTACATCTGAAAACATAAAAAGATAAAAATATCAATTATAATTTTGTTAGGAACCTAATAAAAATATTATTTAAGAACTAAATTATGAAAGTCTAGTGAAAGGTTTTTATTTTTTGAATTGAGGCTAAAATGAAAGATTTTACTAAGAAGAATGAAGACATATTTTATTTTAGTTTTGATTTTTTTAATCTCATTTCAAAATTATATTACAATTTTTGAAAAACATAATTACATATATAGAAAAAGGTCCCGTATGTTTCATTCACCTTAAGCCCCTCAACACCTAAGCACATCACTGGGTAAAACTTATTGCTTTGGAACTACTTTTTATTAGTGTATTTATGATAACTACTCAAGATGTCGGTGGTTGTTAGAGCATCTCCAAAAGAAACTGTATAACTTCAAATATATATTTTTTTATTTTCTAAATAGAAACTTTAAAACTTCAAATTTGAAATTTCTATTTTTCTATTTGTAGTGTGGTCTTCATAACTAATTTCATATCACATTTATGATTCTTAAGTATTTTCTCGTTTATCATTTTAGTTTTTAAAATTTTTATCTCATAAATATTTCAAATTTGTTATTATAACTTTAAATTTTACACATAAAATTAAATAAAAAACTTAAAAATCATATTTATAATATTTTAATTACGAGAAATTTTTAACAAACATATTAACTCATTTATATTAATTCTGTATAAAAAATAAATTTGACCAGTGCAAGACATGTTAAGAGATGTTTTAATCCGGTTCAATTTTAATCTGTTAAACTAAACCAAAAAATACGAGACAGAACAAAGAAACGAATCATTCTATGTTGATTATGATATAGTTATATACAAATTTTAGTTTGGCTATAGAATATTAAAAACACATATGAAATTTTATATGAACATATGTTATTTCATAAAACAAAAAAAATTATAAATGAATGCAATACATATTAAACTTACATTGACTAATTTATTAAAAGTAAAATCATATTTTTAAATTATGATATTACGTTGTAGTAAATTCTAATTAACAGAATCACTGTAAAAATGTTTTTCAATTTGTATTACAATTTACTATTCACAAAATTATAATATGCATATATTAACCTCTCAAATTAGCGCTTTCTCTTTATTTCACAAGTTTAAAACTAAAATCTAAACTTATACACATGTAACAATAAAAATAACATTCCTCCTATTTTTTACATATAATTTAAAATATTTATATTAAAAATACCTATATATAATAGTGATTATAATTTTTTTTGTAAATTCAAAACTTAACTTTTAAAAACTAATTTAGATAAATATTATATAAAATTTGAAATAACTATATAAAACTTAAAATATATAAATTATTGATACAATTATAATTTCTATTAAGGGAAATTGCCACAAATACCATATTCATAGTACCACTTTTCACATTTACCCTAATGATTTTTATCCTCACTTTTAATCAAGGATAAAAGATACTTATACCCCTATGGTTAACTAATCTAGACTTAGAGTTTAAAGTTGAGTGGTAGAGTAGGGTTTTTGGAATATGAAATTTAGGATTCTAATAAATATATAAATAAATACTTAAAATATATATAAAAAAATTTAAAAAATAGTTTCAAACATCATTTTCAAATTTCGAAAACAAATTTGTAAAAACAATTTGTAAAAAAAATCGAGAAAAAATTCAAAATTTTTTTAGTAAGAAAGTTAGAATTTGAAAAAGTATAATTCGAAAACATAAAAAATAATAATTATTATTATTTTTTTATTTATGTATTTAAATAATAATTTATTATATATAGAGAACAAGGGTATAAGAGTTTTTTGCCACTTAATGAAGAATGTATTTTTGAAATTGTCACTTTAGTAGTGGTAAAAATGAAAAGTGGTACCATGAAATTGGTAAACATGAAATTTTCCCTTCTATTAAAAAAAATTTGGTAAGCAAAAATAATCTCGTATTTTGAAACATGGATCAAAATATAGTTGAATATTATGTTTGCACGTTACCAAACATTAATAGATTTCACATGTTAAACTTAAAACTGAATTTACAAATCAATAAATCAAGAGTTGATTACATCAAAGGATACTTTTTGTCTTTCTTTATTACCTAGAGACACTTTCCACATTTGACACACTTTCTGGTGGGACCTATGCGTTTTTTTGATAAGTCTACCCTTAATGAGAAGGAAAAAAATGTTTGTGGACATGAATACATGAAAATTTGTAGACATAGGTACATTAATGTTTGTGGACAAAGCAAATTGTGAACGAACAATTTTAACGTACACATCTCTTATACACATCAATATCTTGTATAAATGATATTAATTATATAGAACGATGATATCGTTTGAACCAATAAATTGTGGATATACAAATTGTGGACGGGTTGATATTAATTATGTTGAATGAATGATATGGTTTGAACCAATGAATTGTGGATATACAGATTGTGGACGGGTTGATGCCATTTAGTATTTCATTAATGCCATTTAGTATTTTGGTTTTGGATCTATAACTACGAATAAAGCTCAAATAAATCATGGGGTTAGATCGTAATTATTAAGATTATTCATTAACTAAATGCACATATTTAAAAACTCATTTGTTTCATTTGAAAAAATATTTTATATACATAGCATAAATTTAATATTAACTATAGGCCATAAAATCAAACTTTTAGTGGTGATACTATACCATAAACATACAATACATTAGAATTATATATTTTTGAAATTATTTATTCACAAACGATACTTTTAATATACGCAAATCAGTAGGAAAACAGATTTAACCACGTGTATTTACTCTTTAAAACATAATTACTCAAAATTATAATATAACAACGTACTACAACAGTATGATTATAGTCCATCAGGATTGTATAAAATTTGACCAGGCGGTATATCATTTTCTAACTGGATAATAGGGGTTTTTTTGGGTTTTTACCGGTCTAATGAATTTTTAATTAACGAAATTTTTATTAAATTCAAACCAAATTATATACAAGGCGCCAGGTCTACCAATTTGACCACGGATCAGAATCAGATATGAAAATAATGCTTGAAACTCAAATATTATAATATAAAAACTTTTAAATTATTCATTTCTAATAAAAAGTTATAAATGCGTGCGAATATAGAATAAAAAATAGGTATTGCTTCTAAATCGAATAGGGATTAAAAATAATTTAGTTTGATGGTTAGAACTAAGATACGAATATATGACAAGAGAAAATCATTTTCAATTTAAAACTGACAATTCATAATGTTATTACATTTTAATAATGAAAACACATTGGTCTACAATATAGAATATCTATATTATTAAATCACACATATCATCTTTAAATCTATTCCGAACACATACCACACTTTGAAAGAAAAAAAATTGATAAAACATTAAAACTCAATTTCTAAGATCCAAAAAAAAAATGGTAATCTTTAAATAAAATTTAGATCAATAAGTGAAAAACAAATATATGATTTCTAAGCACGGATCAAAATCTGCTAATTAATAATAAAACAGTAACTATAACAACAATATGCTACAAAAGTGATATACTTTCATTAATCTACTTATTTTAATTGATTGGTAGAAAATACAATTATTATATAATATATGGTATATGTATTTATGCATTATATATTTATATTTTTAACAACTTTTACTAAAAACATATCATATTTAGTTATGTTTATTAAATTATATCTTACATTATTATTTTTGATACAATTTTTAACTAATTATATACCTTAGTTTTAATAATAATTTTATTATTTCTAATATCAAAAATATCTGATATTATAAAATGAATCAATTATATATAACTACTTATTACTTTTAAAATTTAATCAAACCATTAAAAAGGTTAAAGGTCCGCCCATAATTATTGAAAATTAATCTTTGATTTGGACTCATGAAGGAAATTTTGAAAAGAAACCTTAGTTTCCAAGACTTAAATGAAGAACTTATGTTCTAAGTTGCTCAACAGCTCCCCTCCGAAAGATCTCTAAGGTAGGCAATTGTTTTCTAATTGTTTTTTCTTATGGTTTTTGTGATTCTACTATGGATTGCTAATGAAGATCTGCTATGGATTGCTAATGAACTGTAGAAAGATGAATTTTAAAAACTTCAGAACATTCATTTTCATATTTTTGAACTTCATAATTCGAAAAATATTCCAACGAATTCTCTTTTTTGTTTTCTGGGAATTATTTTCTTGGTAAGAAGGATATACAGTAGGAAATGTGTGTCTGTGGTGTGGCTAAGAAAATAATATCTTAAAGATACAAACAAAACTTGCCACCTTATCTACATGTATTACAAGGCGAATAATAAAAGAGATGCACAAATGAATACTAAAAAGAAATAAAACATTAGAAGTAGAAGAAGAAGAAAGAAGCAAGAAGATGAGAGCTCTCTTGTGCTCACACCACTCACCACCATTATCATTTCTCTCAAGAACAATTCTCAAAAGCAAACCTCAAGATCCAAAAACCCTAATCTCTAGCAACAACAGGATCAGATATGAATCTAGGCTCCACGCTAGCCCTAAGGGGTTTCAGCCTTCTAAAAACTCTGAAAAGCCTGGTAAGTCAAACCCCGACCCGGAAGACGACCCGCCGATACCTCAAGAAGTGTTCGAGAGGATGATGGGGAGGATCGTGGTGTCTGTGGGGACACCACTGGGATTGGGAGTGGCAGTATTGAAACTATTTGATATTTTGAAGGATAAAAACGTCTGGGACGTGCCTTTGTGGGTTCCATTTTTTACCACGCTCGTGACCTTTGGTGCGTCTGCTCTTGGGATCGCATATGGGAGCTTGTCCACAAACCTAGATCCCACCAAGACTAACTCTCTTTTCGGACTCGAAGAGGCAAAGGAGAACTGGGTAGAGATGTGGAAAGAAGATCAGTAATGTTGATGTTTTTGCCTCTTGGCACTTGTGAGTACATAAATTAATCTGTATCCGTCAGTTTTTGTTTGATATTTTTGTTCAGATTATAATCAAATCTAGATTCTTAGAGTCATCCTCGATTCTGGATGTCTTATCCAAAACGATTGTGATTTAGGAGGATGGCAAATGATATTGATAATCATAATGGTCCAAACTCCAAAGTAGGAACATTTGAATCCGGATTTCAATTTTGATTGGGGTTATTCAGTTTTCAAGAATTTTGGTTACAGGTAATATGAATCGGTTATGGTATGATGTAAATCAGTTTGGATCGAGATTTAGATTTTAATAATAATATACATATTCTTAGTAGTAAGTTTAGGTTAGTTTTCAGACTGTTTGAATATGATTTTAGTTGTTTTTTGGGTATATCAAATAATTCAGGTTGATTTGGTTCATACCGGTTTGGTTTGGTTGTTCAAATTTGGAAACTACTCTTGCTTTTTTTCTTTCTTGAAACTAAACTTATTCTCATATAATTAAATCATTTATAACCTTATTATTAAAATATAAAATCAGTAAAAAGATGGCATCTAACGTTTTTTTAAGTTTTAGACATATATTTCTGATATTAAAAACATTGTTATCCCAAAAGAATTTAAATATATCTGTATATATGGATATTCCATTGATGAAGTCACCGTGTACCAAAAGTTATAGTCTTGTGGGTTCAAACAAAGATAGAGAACAGCAAATTTCACCAATTTTTTTTTTATCTAAAGATATATTCATTGGGAAGATCTTATTAGACAAAGTGTTCCGCATCGAATGTTGGAAGAGATCTTTAGTAATATATAAGATAGATGGACCATTCCACTTATCACCAATTGGTTTTATGTTGGAAATTCATCTAGCTTAACATGGTATCAGAGCCGGATCCACGTAGTCCAACCCGATGCACATCGATCTGGCTCAAAGTTGGCCCATCGATCCTTGTCCGAGCATTTCGAGAATGACGCTCAAAGAGCCATCATCTCAAGGGGAAGTGTCACACATCGGATGTTGGAAGAGATCTTTAGTAATATATAAGATAGATAAACCACTCCACTTATCACCAATTGGTTTTAGGTTGAAAGTTCATCTAACTTAACATATCTCACCAAGATATAGTAAAAAGAAAAGTAAAAAATAAAAGAGAAAGAAGAAAAGTTTTTCAAATGAGAATTTATGAAAAGTTCCTGAAAAGTTGTTGTCACATTTGTCTTTTTAATTGGTTTAAATTTTTAGATATTATAATTTAATTATATATTATATTCTTTATAATCTCATTTAAACGATATTTTGGAATGGAGGTAAACTAATTTTTCTTCGATTTCCAGTTATAGAAGAATTAATATTTTCTATTATAAAGAAGTACAACGGCAAATTTGATGACAAAAGTATGAATCAAATCCATGCAGCTGATTTGCTTGATTGATTCTCTATTTTAGAAAAGTATGATTTCTAACGAGACAAACATTCATATATATATTAGCTACTTTAACCTCTCTCTAAACTTGCTCTCTCTTCTCTCTAAATCTCCTAAAGGCAAGCTCTGTTTTCCTAAAGACAAACTGGTCTCACCTCGTCTTCCACGAATAGTTCCAAGCGGGTAAATCTCGTGGCTCCTTTGAAGTTTTGGAGCAACATAATGAGTTGTGTTGGACTTCCTCAATAGTTTCGACTTTAAGCTCAATCAAATCATGCCCTTCCGCTTGTTTTTCATCGTTTGTCCAAGGTCTTAGTTTGTTAAATCAAATTTTTTTTTTTTTGTGTGTGTAATCTTAAGCTTTTGTTTCAAATGTTCTTTGGTATTGTGAATGTTTTGTCTCCCTTCTTTAGAAGAACTGGATTTCTTTTTTGCTAAGAATGTTAATATCATTAACTAGTAATGAAAGTGATTACAAGTGGTGAGACTTGCAATACAAAGAGCTTCAAGAAGCTAATTTGGTTGTACAAGCTGCAAAAAAAGTTAAAAAAGCTTGTAGAACTTAATAGGACTAATCTAGTGAACTAGATTAATGCTAAAACTAAGATGTGTTACTTTGCACTAGACACTTGAAGAGAAAATGACTGAGCCCACCTTAAGCTGGAACCTGCAAAAGGAATCAATAGGCATCAAAGAAGTCTGATAATCAGAGTTCCCCTTGGGCAGGGAGGCTGCAATCGCATTAGCCGGAAGAGGTGACCAAGCTCTGCATCAGCACATACAACGCTACCAACTCCAGGACTATCAACAACAGCAAGCCTTACAAGACTCATGACTTTCACGGTGTGGAAGCAGGCGGTAGGGACAGAAACCGGCCACATACCAAGTCGGAAGGCTCGACGAGACTCAAAGAAAGCCAGCTAACATCTTTGGGCAGCCATAAACAATCAAATGATTTGAGGACAAGGAGAGGCAGAGCTCTCAAAACAGGCGAGAGCTACGACGAAGGTGAGAGACTCCAGACAGCCCAAGATCCCTTGCCGATCTGCGAAGAGGAGGAGCTCACCGGAACCGAAAGCACTAAACGCACTGCTGTGCAAAGAGACAGATCTAGCAACAGAGTAAACCTCCACGATGGCCTCTACATCGTGTACCTGCAGGAGACAGAGAAGAGGAACCCACACAAACCAGTGGATAGCAAACCAACGACAAAGGGTCTGGAGAACGGTAAGGAAGGCTCCAGGCGAGGCAGCGACGCTCTCCATTCCAGACGAACCGTACGGCCCTAGATCTGACCCAGATCTAAGAAAGGACACTTTGTTGCGAGAGATCTCCGACTGGCACCACCAATCGCTTCAGCTTGCTACACCTTGCTTCTCCTCCAGCGGCTTGACGGACGCCCGTCATTGCCGTCGCAAATCACCGGTGAACCAGAGAAACCAGAGGAGAAAAACATGTCGGTATAGATGGAATGGAGAAGGATGGAGGACAGAGGCAAAAGGAAGAAAGAAAAAGAAGGAGGGGTGGCGAAGAAGAACGGAACAGCAAACTTGCCGTCGATCTTCTGCACCGTAACAGGATTGTGATGTTGGCGGCGCTAGGTTAAAACGATTTGGGAAGGGAGAAACTCTAGAGAGAATATTTTCTCTCTCTCTCTTGGTTTTTTGAAAAAAAACTTAGCGGCAATCAGAAGCAATCAGAAGCATCTCACTTGCTTCTTGCTGGTTATGTATTCTTCAGAAGCAATCAGAAGCATCTCACTTTGTATCCTCCCTTGTTGGTAAATAAATTCTTATGGATAAAAAAAAAGAGTTAAACATTCACTCTCCACTACTTGCAAGGTAAGACAAACATGAGTAGTTCAAGTTGAGAGTGTCGTGGTTATTAATAAAAATGCCACCGAAATTATAAGATGGTAACATGTTTCTCCAAGAGTTTACACCACAAGTTACGCAGGACTCATCATTTCAAGAGTTGATCTTTATCACAAAGTTGTGCTTAGTTTGAGATTTATAGAGAGCACAAATTGAATGACAAAGCGTGAGGAGAATTATCAGCCCGAGGTGTTAGAAGGTGCAAAATCAATAGGTGCCTGAGCTGCTACAGATCAAGTGCATTCATATATTTTAATGTGTTATACAAATAGTTATGAAAAGGAATTTCATATAGTTTTATACGTTGAAAAGTTTTTTTTTCTGAAAAGTTAATATACGTGTGTTTAAAGTTATTATTGGAAAGCGTTTTATACGTTGAAAAGTTTTTTTTTCTGAAAAGTTAATATACGTGTGTTTCATATGCCACCACTATAACTCCCCAATGTTTCAAAGGAAAGCGTGGATCATCATGGGTGACTTCAACGAGATACTAGATAGCGGGGAATATTCAGGAGTCGACAACTTGACGAGGTTACCTAGAGGAATGAGGGACTTCCAGAGGATGGTTCTTCACTGCCATCTTTCAGACATGGGATATCAGGGACCACTGCTCACATGGTGCAATAAGAGGGAGGAAGGGCTTGTGTGTAAGAAGTTAGATAGGGTACTCATGAACGATGTGGCTCTACATAGATTCACAAGCGCCTACTCTATGTTTGAGCCGGGAGGATGCTCTGATCACATGCGTTGCAAGGTTCAAGTATTGCAAGCGGAGGAAAAGATCAAAAGGCCATTTAAATATGTCAATGCCATTGGTTCCTTACCAAGGTTCCTGCCTATGGTTAAGGACTACTGGGACACGACCGAGAAACTCTTCCTATCTACCTCTGCTATGTTTCGACTCTCTAAGAAACTGAAGAATTTGAAGCCACTGATAAGGGAGTTGGGCAGGGAGAAATTGGGGAACTTATCGGTTAGAGCGAAAGAGGCCCATGGCATCTTATGCGAGAAACAAAAGATCACATTGGCTAACCCGTCGGCTACGGCAATGCATGATGAGGCGGAAGCATATGGAAAGTGGCTACACGTAGCTGAGCTGGAGGAGGAGTTCTTAAAGCAGAGGTCAAAGCTCCACTGGCTAGACGTGGGTGACCAGAATAATGTAACCTTTCACAATTCGATCAGGTCTAGACAAGCTCAAAACACAATGAGGGAGATCAAATGTCCGGATGGCAGTATAGCAAAGAAGCATACAGATCTTAAGAATGAGGCGGAGAGATTTTTTTCAGAGGTTCTTAATCAGGTCCCAGCGGGATTTCAGGGAGCTTCGGTGGAGGAGTTAAAGGATCTCCTGGAGTATGAGTGCTCTACAGATGATTGTAGGCTGCTGGAAGGTGATGTATCAGCGGAGGAGATTAGGAAGGTGGTCTTTTCCATGCCCTCTAACAAATCTCCGGGACCGGATGGCTATCCCAGCGAATTCTATAAAACAGCCTGGCCAGTGATAGGGCCAGATTTCATTATTGCGGTGCAGTCTGTCTTTCAGTTCGGGTTCCTTCCTAAGGGAATCAACTCAACAATACTTACGCTTATCCCGAAGAAGGTGGCTGCTCAGGAGATGAGAGACTACAGACCAATTTCATGCTGTAATGTGGTCTATAAAGTGGTTGCAAAACTCCTCGCTAACCGGCTGAAGAGGATTCTCCCAAAGATCATAGTAGAAAACCAATCTGCTTTCGTAAAGGGCAGGCTGCTGATGGAAAACGTGTTGTTGGCATCAGAATTAGTGAAGGATTATCACAGAGAGTCGATCACTCCAAGATGTGCGATGAAAGTTGACATCTCAAAGGCGTTTGATTCAGTCCAATGGTCATTTTTACTCAACAGTCTAGAAGCTATGGGGTTTCCAGCTAGATTTGTGCACTGGATCAAGCTCTGCATCACCACCCCTTCTTTTTCAGTGCAAGTTAATGGAGATCTTGCAGGCTACTTCCAAAGTTCGAGGGGCTTGAGGCAGGGATGCTCGCTCTCGCCGTATTTGTTTGTCCTGTGCATGAATGTGTTATCCCTTCAGCTTGACAAAGCTCGGAGGGAAAAGAGATTTGGCCTCCACCCTAGATGTCAATCTATTTCTCTAACACATCTGTGCTTCGCGGATGATCTGATGGTGTTTGTAGAAGGATCCAAAGCATCGATAGAAGGAGCGCTATCAGTGTTTGATGAGTTTGCAGTCTGGTCAGGGCTGTCTATCAGTTTAGAGAAGTCTACAATATACATGGCAGGCATTGCAGAAGCTGAGAGGAACAGCATACTGACCAATTTCCCCTTCGCAGAAGGAAGCCTTCCTGTTCGTTATTTAGGGCTACCTTTAATGACACAAGCTATGCAAGCTCGGGATTATATGCCCCTGATTGAAGGGATCAGAGGCCGCATCAGTACATGGACCAGTCGGTTTCTTTCGTATGCAGGAAGGTTGCTCTTGATTAAATCAGTGCTGTTGAGTGTTGTTAATTTCTGGGCAGGGGCCTTCAGGCTACCGAGTCAGTGTATCAAAGAGATAGATCAACTTTGCTCTGCATTCTTATGGTCAGGGCCGGACCTTAAGACCTCTGGAGCCAAAGTAGCCTGGACAGAAGTATGCAAGCCAACAAATGAAGGAGGACTAGGGATACGCGCACTCAAAGAAGTAAATACGGTTTACGGTCTCAAGCTAATATGGAGAATGTTTGACGGAGACTCGCTTTGGGGCAAATGGATCAAAGCAAACCTACTTAAAAGCAAAAGCTTCTGGGAGGTGAGTGAGAAAACTCAAGTGGGTTCTTGGATGTGGAGAAAGATGCTTAAGCTGAGGGATATAGCAAAGACTTTCCACATGAAGGCAGTGGGTAATGGACGACACACGTCTTTTTGGTACGATAAATGGAGTGATATGGGAGTGATGTATGACCTACTCGGGAGTAGAGGAACCATTGACATGGGTATCAGGAGAGAAGCCACGGTAGAGGAGGTGTTACTGAGTCACCGTAGGAGAAAGAGACACAGAAGAACTATCTTGAACGATATTGAGAAGGAGCTGGATGTTTTGAGAGATAAGCAAAATGCTGCAGGTAGAGATCTGGATCTGTGGAGAGGCCCTGCGGGGTATAAGGCCAAGTTTTCAAATCGTAACACATGGCTGATGACTAGAGAGATAGGGGTGACGTGTACTTGGGGCACAAGTGTATGGTTTCCTCAAGCTACTCCAAAGTTTGCATTCATGGTCTGGTTGGCGACTAGAAATAGACTTGCCACTATGGACAGAGTGGCTAGCTGGAGTCCAGGGATTGATACTACTTGTTGCCTCTGCAAAAATGCCTTGGAAACAAGAAACCACCTGTTCTTTGAGTGTTCAGTCTCAGCACACATATGGAAGCAACTCACTCAAGGTATACTGCAAAGCTCGTTTGCTAGTAATTGGGATGCTATCTCAAGTTTGATCACCTGCGCATCTATGGGGAAGCAGAAGAGGTTCTGCCTAAGATATGTGTTTCAAACCACAATATACAGCCTGTGGAGAGAGAGGAACAGGAGGCGTCATGGGGAAGCACCAGCGCCTAAGGAGGTCTTGCTCAAGCAAATAGATAAGGCTGTGCGGAACAAGCTTAGCCTTATGCAGTCCAAGCGAGTAAAAGGATTGGAGGGAGTGTTACAATACTGGTTTGGAACTAGGTTGTAAATAAGTTTTTGCAGTCTGATAGGAGGAGGATTTAGTAGTCTCTAATAAGAAGAAGAGTTGTAAAGGAAAGGACTAGGAGTAGATTATAGTCTTAAACAAAGTCTCACTTGATGTAAAAAGGTTTTTTGGTGAATAAATTTAGCATTCATTCAAAAAAAAAAAAAAAAAAAGTTATTATTAATCATTAATAAAGATAGCCGGTCATGAGAGCTTTTTTAACAAGTTTAAATGGTGTAATTTTCAGAAAAGGGGAAATTGTTTTTTAGGGTAATTTTACAAATTTTCTTAAGACTAATATTCATCATCTCTGAGTCAAGATACGAAATATCATCGTAAGCCTTACTCGACATGTGGAAGCCCCCAGTCAATGTAGACTTTTGCATTTTCTTTTAGTAATTTTTTTTTAGTTGTGAAAGAAGACTTTCGACCTTGACTCTTTCTCGATTTCTTCATTGCTAAATTATCTCTTTCGCATAGTTCACACATGTTTACGTTTCCTCTACAATCGAATAGACTACGTAAAACCCAACATGGCCTAATGATAATGTAAAATGTTTGATTCTTTTGTATCCCAAACTCAAACCTCTTTTTTTTTTTTTTTTTTTGCTAAAATGTAAATTTCATAAAATGAAGGAAAGATTCTACAAGGAAATCTTATGTCTGAGCCATCTTGGCAAAAAGAAAGAAAAAACAAGATGGATCAAATAAACACCCTAACATGATAGAGCTATCTCAACCAAAGAGACATGAGATTACTAAACATTTTACGCTTCCTCTTGGCAGAAATAATGTTTCGCACTTCCCTATCTAGTCCAGCGAAAACTGATGAAGAAGGAATGGATAACTGATTATGGACCAGATTATTTCTTTGTTTCCAAATGTGAAAAACGAAGGCTTGTGAAAAACGAAGGCTTGTAAAGTGGCTACACAACTCAAACCTCTTTTGATACATTTTTTTGTTGAGAAGAACCTCTAGCTTTTGATACATAATGCATTTCTAAATCATACTTTTTTGAAGATTAAATATTATTGGCTTAAGACCTACAATTTGGTTATTATAAAAAACAATTTGAAAACCAACATAATGTATTTTTTGGGGTCAAATGTATATATATATATACATTACATGGAATTTGCATAATCCAAATATGAACGGATTCAACCAAATTCTCGCAACATATTGATTTAGTAATATATAGTACTTTTGTGATGAAGAAGATTAAAAGTAAAGATTATTTAGCATTAGAGAAAAGTCTACGTGAATGAAACTTCGCGAAACATGATCACTTGATTTTTTTTTCGGATATTCTATTATTCGTACTTGAGATAGTTTGGAAAATTAACCAAAATAGAACAACCAACATAATTTTTATAGAACGATCAAGAAGGTAGCTCTAGTTAGAAACTCAGAAATTGTAGATGATTAAAAGTATAAAGTTAACAAAGCATATACAGCATAAATCTTACCATACACCAATTGTGTTTTTCTCTTCAAAATAAACTCATACGAGAAATGTATATTACATTAACTCCAAAAAATTACCACACAAAATTGTGTTTTTCTCTTCAAAATAAACTGATACGAGAAATGTATATTACATTAACTCAAAAAATATGATTTCATCAAAAAGTTGTTACATTGCTAATATATATGATGTTATCTGAAAGAAATCTAGGAAAATTACATAACTGCACGTATTATTTGGTTCCTCCACCACAATTACAATAACAGTATGGTTGATGGTACGAATGGTATGGGTACGGGTAGTTAATCGAAAATGGATAGGCAACAAAATCTTCCGATTTCTTCGGTTCAGGCTTTTTCTCAGGCGGTTTAACAACTTCAACTGTAACAAGCTCTGCAGTACATATCTTCCTTAGCTTCTTCACGATTCTCGGTACATCAACTTCACCAACTACCGTCATTCTCCCGGTTTTGTCATCCATTTCTATCGAAGTAACCCCTAAAAATGTAACAAATTATGAAAATGTTAATTTTTCCACCTTATTAAAATTCGTGATCATATTGTATATTTTGAAATCTATAAAATACCTGAAAACCTAGAAACGGCCACCCACGCTTTCTTCCTAATTCCTTCTTCATGAACACTCAATTGTAACACAGATTTCTGTCATTTAAAAACATAAATATGACTGATTAGTTTCTATATATATAACGTTTAATGAACCATCTGTTTATTATATATAATCATTTCAAGAGCGATTGTGTATATATAAATATATGAAAGAAGGGGTGTACCTGCGCGGTCATGGCTCAAGAAAAATATAGAGAAGCTTTAGAAATTTCTGATATAATTTTTGAAGAGAGAATAAATGAGAAGAGATGATATCTGACTATTGTAAGTCCTACAAGATACATATATATACAAAAATTTCATAGGAATTTACGAGGAACTTAATATATGTGTCCCCCGAAAATTTTATCTAGTTTTAAATAGCAAAACCATAGCGAACGGCCCCAAAAAGAGAAAATGAGTCAATATCTATTAAAATTTCAGGAACTGTTTGAAAATTAAAATCAATGATTCAAGATAACGACGAAATCAAAGGAAATAAGCGACGAAGTGTCACTACTCATAACGTAGCGTGTACGACCGGTAAAACGTTAGTTTCTGACCTTCTTGACACTTCGGTCACGGTAAGAACTTCTCAAGCAAGTTCTCTAGATTCTCTTCTTGGAAATGTTGTATAGATATCACTTCAAAACCAAAACTGAAATTAAATTCACAACGGTTCTCTCTTATAATTTACAATTTATAAGTTTTACTGCTGTTGGATGCATGTTTGTCCTTAGTTCGCTTTTTAATCATAAGAAAATACAACTCAACTAATTCTGTTTAAAAAAAACTCAACCAATTCAATTTCTGTTTTGTGTTACTAGAACAGTCTGTTATTTTTCAAGTGATTAAAAAACTAATTTTTTTTTAAAGCGTAATAATTTATGAATTCCCTTTTGGGAAATTTTTTCAAAAGATCCTAAAATATTTTGTTTAATAAGAAAACACATAGAAAATGACAAAAAGAAGTTTCATTAAAAAAGGTAAAAGATCCTTCTACTCTAACTTTAGATTTATAAATATAAATAAATAATAAATAATTTGAAAATATTATTTTTTGAAAAAAAAACATTTTCAAACCGAAGTTTCTGATTTTTTTTCAACTTGAAATTTTATTCTGAAATCCAATTTTTTTATACTTTTAAATTTAAAATATTAATTTTCTTTTAAAACTATAAATTCCACCCATCTCTCAAATTTAAATTCTAAGTCTAGATTAGTTAAACTTATGGATATAAATATATTTACCTTTTTAATGAAATTTATTTTGACATGTGTGTTATATTTATGATAAAAATTATTTTAGTAATATTTTAGGAAATTTCTCTTTTCTTTGGTGAATAAAATGTTTGTTGGAGACCCTATGTAAGGACCCCAAAATTGGAATATATTGGGTATAATCATAGATAGGATTTATTTTCGTTTAATAATATGTTAGCCTATTCATCTATTATTTGATTTATGAGAAATTTACATCTAGAGACACATTATCACTTTACAATTATATCTAGAGACACATCTTGCTTTTGACACACTTTCTTCATGTGATTTGTCTCTTCTACCCTTTGTTTAACCAAACAATAAGTTTAACTTTTATTCCAAGTAAAGAGAAAAAATCAATTATGGAATCTCACATCGACGCAGCTGTAGCCAACCCTTCTTCTCCGACTAGAACCGCCGGATCCTCTTCACTGCTGCGATCTTCCTCTTCTACAACACAAACTCGCATCGGTTCTTATTGACAAGATCTGGAGCCGTTGTCTCTCTAATTCAATCTATCACGAGTTTCTTCCCTTGGTAACATCTCTCCTCCGCCGTTTGTCTCCACCCTGAAATCTCACATCAATGTCGTCGTTCTCCGTTTAAAATCAATTGTGCCCATTAAAAAGTCACAAACTTCACTGTCCGAAGTCAATTGTCACTAATGAAAGATAAAGTTCTTGGTTTTAACGAGATAGCTTTATCTGAATTGTAAAGTTCTTGGATTGATTGAATTAAATCCACATAAATCCTCAAATACAAAGACTATTGATGCTGAATTGCTTTTAATTAGTGTTTTTTTTTCTTGTTGTTGATGTAATCCTACGCTGATCTATTAAATTGAACTTTTTTATCAGCAAGATTAAGGTCAGAAACCCGTCCACAATTTGTATATCCACAATTCATTGGTTCAAACGATATTATTCATTCTATATAATCAATATCAACCCGTCCACAATCTGTATATCCACAATTCATTGGTTCAAACCATATCATTCATTCAACATAATTAATATCAACCCGTCCACAATTTGTATATCCACAATTTATTGGTTCAAACGATATCATCGTTCTATATAATTAATATCATTTATACAAGATATTGATGTGTATAAGAGATATGTACGTTAAAATTATTCGTTCACAATTTGTTTTGTCCACAAACTTTAATGTACCTATGTCCACAAATTTTCATGTATCCATGTCCACAAACATTTTTTTCCTTCTCATTAAGGGTAGATTTGTCAAAAAAACGCATAGGTCCCACCAAAAAGTGTGTCAAATGTGGAAAGTGTCTCTAGATGTAAAAGAAAGACAAAAAGTGTCTTTTGATGTAATCAACTCAAAGTAAAGAGCAAAGAGCGTTATAAATACTAATCAAAGGCTAAGACGACACAGTGTGTTTACTTATAACCTTCAAACGGCAGGTAGTGTTTCTTCCAATGAAACATTTTAACTGATATTTGGATATGACGACGACGACTTCCGCTTACGTTTCACCCCGCCGTTCGATTCGAAAATTTACGCTTAAAGCGGCTCTCTCTTTTTTGCTCTTGTGAATTTGTGAGAGAAGAGACGAAAAGGGTAGAGGAATGGCGAAGAAACTAAGCGGGAAGACGACCATGGATGACGTAGATCGATTGTTTCAGTGTTTCAAGTGTGGAATCTCTCCTCCTGGTCAGCTTTCCTTCTTTCCCTCTCTCTCTCTCTCTGTTACCAATCTCATCTCCTGTCTTCATTTTCAGCCTCTGCTATGAGAGAAAAGAAACGGAGCAAAAAGATGTCGAATCCCGATAACAACACTCCTCCTGGGACCCGTAAGAGCTTGCAGACAACTTCTTTGTCTGGAAAAAGAAACCAGATTGATGCAAGTCCCAGTCTTGACTCCCTTGTATGTTATCACCAACCCAACTTGTTGTCTTTATTTTCATTGGGTTATTATTATGATTGTCTTTTTATATCATATCCCCAGTCTGGTTCCAGTAATGTAAAGAAGACTATTGGGAGACTGTTCTCACCAGTTGTATTCTACGGCTCTCCCAATGGCGTTCCTCCCAAGAGGCCCTTGAGTTTGTTAAGGCTGTTGCGCGAGATACGTATTGATCTCACTGAAGAAAGGAAAGCAATCTCCAGGTATATGTTTGAAGTTTTTAAAATTCATCTTTCTACACTTCATTAGCAATCCATAGCAGATCTTCATTAGCAATCCATAGTAGAATCACAAAAACCATAAGAAAAAACAATTAGAAAACAATTGCCTACCTTAGAGATCTTTCGGAGGGGAGCTGTTGAGCAACTTAGAACATAAGTTCTTCATTTAAGTCTTGGAAACTAAGGTTTCTTTTCAAAATTTCCTTCATGAGTCCAAATCAAAGATTAATTTTCAATAATTATGGGCGGACCTTTAACCTTTTTAATGGTTTGATTAAATTTTAAAAGTAATAAGTAGTTATATATAATTGATTCATTTTATAATATCAGATATTTTTGATATTAGAAATAATAAAATTATTATTAAAACTAAGGTATATAATTAGTTAAAAATTGTATCGAAAATAATAATGTAAGATATAATTTAATAAACATAACTAAATATGATATGTTTTTAGTAAAAGTTGTTAAAAATATAAATATATAATGCATAAATACATATACCATATATTATATAATAATTGTATTTTCTACCAATCAATTAAAATAAGTAGATTAATGAAAGTATATCACTTTTGTAGCATATTGTTGTTATAGCTACTGTTTAATTATTAATTAGCAGGTTTTGATCCGTGCTTAGAAATCACATATTTATTTTTCACTTATTGATTCAAATTTTATTTAAAGATTACCATTATTTTTTGTTTTGGATCTTAGAAATTGAGTTTTAATGTTTTATCAATTTTTTTCTTTCAAAGTGTGGTATTTGTTCGGAATAGATTTAAAGATGATATGTGTGCTTTAATAATATAGATATTCTATATTGTAGACCAAGGTGTTTTCATTATTAAAATGTAATAACATTATGAATTGTCAGTTTTAAATTGAAAATGATTTTCTCTTGTTATATATTCGTATCTTAGCTCTAACCTTCAAACTAAATTATTTTTAATCGCTATCCGATTTAGAAGCTATACCTATTTTCTATCCGTTTTTTCAAAGCGCAAGATTCTTTTTTTTGTTGACTATTTTGATAAAATTCGCACGAATTTGTAATTTTTTATTAGAAATGAATAATTTAAAAGTTTTTATATTATAATGTTTGAGTTTCAAGCAATATTTTCATATCTGATCAAGATCCGTAATAAAATTGGTAGACTTGATGCCTTGTATATAATTTGGTTTGAATTTAATGAAAATTTCGTTAATTAAAAATTCAATGGACCGGTAAAAACCCAAAAAACTAGCTATTATCCAGTTGGAAAATGATATACCGCTTGGTAAAATTTTATACAATTCCGATGGACTATAATCAATACTTTTGTAGTACGTTGTTATATTATAATTTTGAGTAATTATGTTTTAAAGAATAAACTCACGTGGTTAAATCTGTTTTTCTACTGATTTGCGTATATTAAAAGTATCGCTTGTGAATAAATAATTTCAAAAATATATAATTCTAATGCATTGTATGTTTATGGTTTAGTATCACCACTAAAAGTTTGATTTTATGGCCTATAGTTAATACTAAATTTATTTTATGTATATAAAATGTTTTTCCAAATGAAACAAATGAGTTTTTAAATATGTGCATTTAGTTAGTGAATAATCATAATTATTACGATCTAAACCCATGATTTATTTGAGCTGTATTCGTAGTTATAGATCCAAAACCAAAATACTAAAATGGCATTAATGAAATTTAAAATTTTTTCAGAAAAGTAAAGAGCCTTATAAATACTAATCAAAGGCTAAGACGACACAGTGTGTTTACTTATAACCTTTAAACGGCAGGTAGTGTTTCTTCCAAAGAAACATTTCAATTGATATTTCGAGATGACGACGACGACTTCCGCTTACGTTTCACCGCGCCGTTCGATTCGAAAATTTTCGCTTAAAGCGGCTCTTTCTTTTTGATCTTGTTGTGAGAGAAGAGGCGAAAAGGAGAGAGAGAGAGAGGAATGGCGAAGAAACTAAGCGGGAAGACGACCATGGATGACGTAGATCGATTGTTTCAGTGTTTCAAGTGTGGAATCTCTCCTCCTGGTCAGCTTTCCTTCTTTCCCTCTCTCTCTCTCTCTGTTACCAATCTCATCTCCTGTCTTCATTTTCAGCCTCTGCTATGAGAGAAAAGAAACGGAGCAAAAAGATGTCGAATCCCGATAACAACACTCCTCCTGTGACCCGTAAGAGCTTGCAGACAACTTCTTTGTCTGGAAAAAGAAACCAGATTGATGCAAGTCCCAGTCTTGACTCCCTTGTATGTTATCACCAACCCAACTTGTTGTCTTTATTTCATTGGGTTATTATTATGATTGTCTTTTTATATCATATCCCCAGTCTGGTTCCAGTAATGTAAAGAAGACTATTGGGAGACAGTTCTCACCAGTTGTATTCTACGGCTCTCCCAATGGCGTTCCTCCCAAGAGGCCCTTGAGTTTGTTACGGCTGTTACGCGAGATACGTATTGATCTCACTGAAGAAAGGAAAGCAATCTCCAGGTGAATAAGCTCTTTATATTTATCTCTAGAAGGTGAGGTGTATCATTTGATTTGTTTTAGGAAACAAGTTTGGGCTACGTTCCCTCGGCAAGATGAAGCGGTTAAGTTTGTAAAGAGGCATGAGAACGCGCGGGTTTTTAGTTATCAAGATCATTTCAGTGGCCAGAGAAGGTTTCTTGTTTCAACTTATGAAGAATTCTGGAACAGGTTCCCTTTTTTGCTTACCTCTTTTAACATTCGTATAGTGTTGTAGTGCCTAACTTGTTTTTGTTCTTCTGCTACCTTAGATACAAATCTATGGATCCAAGGCGTCGGCACCATTATGAAGTGATTCAAGAGGTGTCTATAACTCATTCTAGTACTATTATGCATGTATGTCTGGCTTTGGTTCACTGCATTTGATTGGTTACCTTACTAGGGACTGCCATGCCATATGTACTTTGATTTGGAGTTCAGTCAGAAAGAAAACGAAGGAAAAGATGTGGATGAAATGGTAGATATATTGATATCAGTCATTCTAGAAGCATTGCATGAGAAATATGCTATTGAAGGACAAGAGGAGTGGATAGTAGAGCTTGATTCCTCTACTAAAGGTATAGTTGCTGTCCCTACTGCTAGTTGATTATGAGTTGAGTTGTGTTCTGTTTGCTTCAGTTTTATTCTCTGAAAAAAAAAATGCTAGTTATTGTCAACTGTCCTTCATTAGATATTTCACCATTAGAAGGTTGATTGGTTGGTTCTCATTGCAGATAAGTTCTCTCGGCATTTAATTGTCATCATTCCAAAGGTTGCTTTCAAGGACAACTTACACGTTGGTGCTTTTGTAGGAGAGGTATGCTTCAAACATTAGTTTCATTTTTATTGCCTGAAACGATGGTTTCCTAAGTTGCAAGTTTGGAGGTTATGTTGGGCATGGCTCATTTTCATCTTGATGTTTCTTCTTCAGCTATGCTCACGGATAGTAAGCACAAAGGAAAAAGATGAGAGGTTACGCAAGTTGTTTGTTCACAAAGAGGCTAATGATTCGGCATCCCTACTTTTTGTGGATACTGCTGTTTACTCGAGAAACCGTTGCTTCCGTCTTGCATTATCATCCAAAGCTGGAAAGACGTCGGTACTTTTACCTACAGGACGCTTCAAATGTAAGGATATGGTAAGTCCACCTTCCCTCTCATTTTCCATGTTGATGTTTCAGCTCTGACTTGTTGTATTACTTAAGAACAGTTCATAATAATTACAATATCTAACAAAACCATTGGTAAACAAACAGACCGAACAAGATGTATTCATGTCATCCTTAATCTGCAACGTGACGTCAGATTGTGAGAAGCTTCTGGTTTGCAAAATGGAGTCAGACTGTATGAAGACACTTTGCTTTGACACTGAGGTAATTTCCATCAATTTTGCTTCGTACAATCACAGACGTGTGCCTTTTGGCTTCCTGTTGAATCTTCCTTCTAACTTGAGGGAGGATTCCACAAATGTGCCTTTTACCTGAACTCTTTGGAGATGGCAGGTGAACAATAACAGTATTGTAAGAGACCAGAGAGCTCATAAATTCCAAGTGGATGCTTGCACAAGTGACATGTCAACATCGTACTTCGGGGGCAAGTCCCCGTTCCCGCTCGTAGACCAATTCGTAGAATCCACTGCTTCCACCGGGGATGTCTCAGGTTTCAATTTATCTTTGTGCAACGTCTTTGTTCTGGAGAGATTGTAATGCTTATATTCTAAAGAGTTATTCTGTGATATTTAGGTAAGATAAGGTGCTGGTACTGGTTTTCAGAAGATAGCCTGATTGTGTACAGCATGTTGAGAAATAGATACTGCGAACGCATTGGCAGGGAACATAAAAGCAATCATGGTACCATCTGCATTTCATCCATTTCTGCTCTGGGTTTCATTTGTTTTCTGCTATTCTCAGCTAACAAACGTTGTTATTGTAGTGATGTACATTGTTGACATCAGAAGGGGGATCTATTATCAGAAGTGCTATGATCCAGATTGTCGAGGTGTGTACTATTCTCAGAAGATTTTCTTGAAAAAAAACATTCTGAAAGCAGAATCTTGTCCAATACCACTTGCCTTTTGTCTTTTTCTCTTGCAGATTATAGATCTCCTATACGTCCAGTTCCAGATAGTTACTTACCTGAAGATATAGTTTACGATCAAGGGGAGGCACAAAATGTATCTAACAATCTTTACCTAGAAGGAGAAAGTTACATTGATAACGAACGCGAACCAGATAGTGCTTCCAGCAGAGACTCATGGTGGCTTGAAGCAGCTAAAATTGCAGATGATCTTGAAAGCAAACCCAAGACACTGGAACCACACATCTTGGTTAGTTTACTAAACCATTTTTACTACAAGGAACAACAAAGTGTCATGTTCTTGACTTGACTCCAGATGCCGTGTAGTTTCTCGCGTTTAATAAAAGAATAAGCTTTTGTGTTGTGTTGGCACACAGGAAAATTTCGAGGAAGATGATGACTGGTGGATAGCTGTAGAAGAGTCCCTACAAGGAATCTCATCTTTACGTAATTCCCCAAAATGCCCTTTGACTTAGACAAAAGTCAAGAATAATCTGAGTTGTGTCTTCTTCCCTTTTCTCTCCTTAAAACAACCATCGTTTCCTCCATACCTAACCTCAACAGATCTCTCTAATGGCTTCTCTCCCAGTTTTCATTCCGGCCAAGTTGTTTCCTTCGATCCTCTCACATGAAACCTTGATCAATCACTTTCAGACCAATCTCCCCAGACATTCCTCAGCAATCACAAGCCCTGTCCGCCAAAACCACATCGTTTCACCACCTTCTTCTCTCCTACTCATGCCTTCTTGGTCATCTTCTCCTTCTCTCCCTTACATGGGCGTCAAGCTCGTCACCTATTTCCCTCATAACTCCGCTCAGAACTTACCAGGCATCCATGGATCCTACACACTCTTCAGCTCCACCACAGGACAAACCTTAGCTTCAATGGACGGTACCGTATTAACCCTTTACCGCACTTCCTCTGTTTCAGGCCTAGGCTCCAAATTCCTAGCTAGAGACGATAGTCAGGTGCTGATCATGGTTGGTTCCGGTGCTCTCGCGCCACATCTGATCAAATCCCATCTTGCTGCGAAACCAAGCTTAAGAAGAGTGATCATATGGAACAGAACCCCTCAAAAGGCTCAGGATTTAGCTGAAACTCTCTCTAAGGACTCTCAGCACAGCGAGATCTCATTCGAGAGCCACCATTCGTTAGATGAGATCATTCCTCTTGGAGATATCATAAGCTGTGCAACAAACTCAACAGTTCTATTGGTCAAAGGTGAGTTGTTGAAACCCGGAACACATCTTGACCTTGTCGGGTCGTTTAGCCATGAGATGAAGGAATGTGACGACGAGGCGATCAAGAGAGGGAGAGTGTTTGTGGATAACGACACTGCGTTGGTAGAGGCGGGAGAGCTGGTGGGAGCGTTTGAGAGAGGAGTGATTACGAGAGAAGAGATTTGTGGGAACTTGGTTGAGTTGATAAAGGGAGAGAAAGAAGGAAGAAAGAGTGCAAGTGAGATAACGGTGTTCAAGTCTGTTGGTTCGGGTACTGTAGATCTCTTAGCTGCACAACTTGTTTATGAGACTTATCTCAGTAGTTCTTAAGGAATATGTCTTGTAAACGAAATAAGGTATTGAGATGGGGTGTGTGACGTGTCAATAATGCATTTGGTGTTAGCCATTTATTTATTAAATAAAAATGCAGTTTTGTTGTGGAACTTTGGATCTGTTGAATTCTGGTTGCTGTAGATGAAGGAAGAGGACTTGCTGCTAAATGAGCTCAGCTCAAGTCTTGTCCACTGCAATTACACAGATTTATAGGCCGGTTTAAGAGGAGTTGGTTTGGTTTGAAATGTTGATATTCTAAGAGATAGAATGTGTTTGTTATATATATATATACAACAAAAACTGAACAGATATGACACTTAATCGCACAATGTTATGCGATATATTCTTATTAAAATAAATAATCATGATCTTGAAAATGATCAATAAAAAAAATTGTTTTTTTTATTGTGATGAGATTACAGTAGCTGCTGAACCAGAGTTTAATCAAAGTAAGCTGAAGATAACATATAACTTATGTTATGGAGTATGTTGGTACAATATATGTTGGGAATTGTTATTTATCTCTTATGACACATCAAAGTTTAGTTTTAAGGCTCTTGCATTTGCATGAGGTAAGTATGGATCTCATGTACATATGCATAAGCTGGTGCTGGCTTTTAATTCTTAATGCCTCTTTACAAATTACAACATTGTAATATCATCATGGCATAATCTTGGACAGCACTACAACATAATCGCATTACTGACTAAATAGCTATCTTCCTTTGGTGTACACATGAATGTGGCAATGGGATCAAAAAACTTGGATGCGAACGAATATATTAAGTATTAACAAATAACAAGGATGCCGTCTTAGCTCAGTGGTAGAGCGCGTGACTTTTAATCCCGTGGCCGTGGGTTCGATCCCCACAGACGGCGATAAGTTTTTGTCTTTCGCAAAATATTATTATCTTTTATTTTATTTTTTGTGGTTTTTGGCTAAAACCCTAAAAGCCTCGGGTCGATTTAAAGCTAAAACAAACCTAATTGCAGTTCCTCTTCTCTCAAAACGGCCAACACGAAGTTGGAGTTTTGTAGCTAAACTCCATCCTCGTCGCGATGAACATGGAGACGAGCCAAGCAGGGATGGGGAACAACACGGTGATGTGTCTGTTAACAGACCCAGAAGGAACGAACTTAGGTTCCGCCATGTATATTCCTCAGACCGCTGGTCCTTTGCAGCTTACTCAGCTCGTCAACAGGTTCCTCAACAACGTAACCATCACTTCCCCCCAAGAAATGATTTTTCAGAAACTTTGTTAATTACCCAACATTAATTATGTATAAAGTTTTGAACTTTTTGAGTATTGGTTTGCAGGAGGAGATGTTGCCTTACAGTTTCTATGTATCAGACGAAGAGCTTCTTGTTCCTGTTGGAACTTACTTGGAGAATAACAACGGTAACCATTCAATTAAGCTTCGGTTCTTATGTGTTCTTACAAACTTGTGTTTTTTTAACAGTGTCTGTGGAGACGGTGTTGACCATAGTTTATCAACAACAAGCTGTGTTTCGAATTCGTCCAGTTAACCGCTGCTCACAAACTATTGCTGGTATGTCATATCATTGTTCTAGTACTATGTTTCAGTTGCTTACTTGTGGTTTTTGTTTTAAATCTTAGGTCATGCGGAAGCTGTTCTTTGTGTTTCGTTTAGTCCTGACGGTAAGCAGCTAGCAAGTGGCTCAGGTGATACAACTGTCCGGCTTTGGGATCTCTACACTGAGACTCCATTGTTTACTTGCAAAGGTTCGACATTTTCCCTCACCAGATGTGTAATAATAGTTCATCCTTATGATATAGCATAAAATCATTTTTCAGGACACAGGAACTGGGTACTCTCAATTGCTTGGTCTCCAGATGGCAAGCATCTTGTGAGTGGGAGTAAATCAGGTGAAATCTGCTGTTGGAATCCAAAGAAGGGAGAGCTAGACGGCAATCCACTTACAGTAAGTCTACTTGATATTGTTTTAACTTGTGGAATGTTTACATGTATGATCACTGATTACCTTTGATGTTTACATTGTTACCTTAGGGTCACAAGAAATGGATTACTGGTATCTCGTGGGAGCCAGTCCACCTTAGTTCACCATGCCGTCGGTTTGTAACTTCTAGCAAAGATGGGGATGCAAGGATTTGGGATGTTACACTGAAGAAAACTTTGATTTGTCTCAGTGGACACACACTTGCTGTGACTTGTGTCAAATGGGGCGGAGACGGGATTATCTATACAGGGTATGTTTCTTATCCACTTTCATAGGTCTGTTGTCAGATATTTCAATGTATTTTAAAGCTTAGTCGATTTAAGTGTTGATGTTGGGTGGATCTCTAGTCTAATAATCATATATTGAGAAAGAAACTTAACTTGCAGTGTATTTATCTAGTTAATGACTTGGTACTTGCCCCCATGATCACTTTTGTTACATGATTTTGTGTTTTTTTTTTCTTGTCAGTTCCCAAGATTGTACGATAAAGATGTGGGAGACTACTCAGGGGAAGCTCATTCGTGAGTTGAAGGTAAACTTTTAGCTACATTTGGACTTTCTTATGATCATTGTTCTTCTTCTGCCTACTATCTCTAAACATGTTTTGTGATTTGTAGCTCGTTCAGATTCACTTTTTGACCACTTCAATTTTACTCTGCTTCTTCTGATTACTTTAGGGTCATGGACATTGGGTTAACTCCCTTGCATTGAGCACAGAATACGTTCTTCGAACAGGAGCTTTTGACCACACTGGAAGACAGTATCCTCCAAATGAAGAAATGAAAAAGGTAAACTTCTCACCCCACTCCACACTTAGAGACCAGTTTCTCCCTTTTCACCATGACTCTGATCTCTCTCTCTTTGGATAATTTGATATAGGCGCTAGAAAGATACAACCAAGCAAAAGGGGATTCCCCAGAAAGATTAGTCTCAGGTTCTGATGATTTCACTATGTTCCTTTGGGAACCATCTGTTAGCAAACAACCTAAAAAGCGCTTGACCGGTCATCAACAGGTAAAACATTACTTTACAGTTTCACTCTTTTCACCTAAGCCTTTTAGTTACTTCTGGTTCTAATTATGTACCTTTGATTATTTGATCAAAAATCATCAACAGCTTGTAAATCATGTGTATTTCTCACCTGATGGGAAATGGATTGCAAGTGCTTCATTCGATAGATCAGTTAGGTTATGGAACGGTGTCACAGGACAATTCGTTACAGCTTTCCGTGGCCATGTTGGGCCTGTTTATCAAGTCAGTTGGTCTGCAGACAGTAGATTGCTCTTGAGTGGCAGTAAAGACTCTACTCTCAAGGTAATAGCTTGCTTTTATATTGATAAAAATCCATTCATATTCATTACCAGAGATGTTATTCAGTTTCTAATTTAATTTTTTTTGTTACTTCCACACAGATTTGGGAAATTAGGACGAGAACGTTAAAACAAGATCTTCCTGGTCATGCAGATGAGGTACTAACCAACACCTTCAAAAGCTTAACTTGTTGCCTCAGTTTCAATCTCTTTCCTCTCTTAATTTTGCGACCCTTTTGTTTAATTATTGGGGATAGGTTTTTGCTGTGGATTGGAGTCCAGATGGTGAGAAAGTAGTCTCTGGTGGTAAAGATAAAGTTTTGAAGCTATGGAAGGGTTAAAAGGAAAGTGCATTATGGAGCTTATGTTATTTGAATTAATCATATATTTATTATCTAGATATTTAAGTTCTTCAACTTGTTTGGTTTCTGTACTGAAAGATCAGCTTTGCATCTCCATACTTATTATTGGCTATTTTGATATAATGTTTAATAAAAAAAGCAGTTTTTCTCACTTGTTGCTGTGAAAGTAAGCATGGAAAATGTTTTACATTAAGGTAAATACATGAAATTGTTTATGCACATTGAGGTGGTTTGTTAAAGTCACGATAATGTAGGTTTGGACCTTGACACCTTGTTGGTCCATCTCAACATCCTGATCTTAAACGTGCACTTGAATCAGGGAAAATCAGTGACTAAGAGAGAGATGTTATAGTTTTAAATGAACCGCTATAGAGTTTAAATTCCGATGTTGTAGAGAAGGCGGCGGCTCATGTTCCTTCTCTGATGCACCCAAAAATAGGGTGACAGTGAAAGGAAAGATTGATGTTGAAGAACATATGCCTCTCCTCACTAAGAAGCTCAAATGAATGTTGAACTTCTTTTTTTTTTGAACATCGTTGAACTTCTTGCACCGGCCAAAAAAATGAAGCCTCCAAACTGAAAATTAAATAAATACAAATAGATAAAAGAGTTCACCTGAAAATAAAAGAATAATCAAATTTAATATTTTAAAAGATTGTTGCGTAGTGCTGAAAAACTGTATTACTAACTAATGGAAACAAATTTAACACGGTGCAAAGAAAACTATTTGCTACACGTCAATTATAAGTTATTTACTAGATTTTGATCCGCGTTTTCAAAGCGCGGGTTTTTTTCTTTTTTTTTCAGTTGACAAATATTTAGTAAATGTAATATTTTCATATATTTGTGTTTTATTTTATAAAAGATTTACACTTTTTATCTTTATTTATCGTATTTCATTTTAAATGACTATTTATGTTTAAAAAATTAAACTTTATTTCTTTAATGAATTAAGTTAGTATAACTCTGATAAATTAATTTTATTATGTGGTTAATATTTTAATAAAAAAATTATATACTTTTAATAAAGATTTATACTTTTCAATGAAAAATTTAATATTTTTATGAATGCTTAAATTATATTAAGAAAAGAAAAAAACAATAATTAAGAATAGTTGAAAAACATTATTTGAACTTGGACTCAATTGCCCTAAGAAAAAAAGTGAGAATTGGATCTGATTTTTTAATCGGCCCAAATGGCCCAAGAGAGATCTGATGTGGGCTGGATCCAAAAAAAATGACCCAATATAGATGTGTTATTAATATTACTTGATTGTCTTTAATGAAACATGCAATGTTAGTAAAGAAAATGGTAAGCTAAGGTAAAAAGCACAATAGAATCCTCCTTAATAGTATAGACTAGATTTTGACCCGCGCTTTCAAAGCGCGGGTTTATTTTTATTTTTTTTTTCAATTGACAAATATTTAGTAAATGTCACATTTTCATATATTTGTGTTTTATTTTATAAAAGACTTAAAAACTTTATCTTTATTTATCGTATTTCATTTTAAATGACTATTTATGTTAAAAAAATTAAACTTTATTTTTTAATGAATTAAGTTGGTATAACTCTGATAAATTAATTTTATTATGGGGTTAATATTTTAATTAAAAAATTATATACTTTTAGTAAAGATTTATACTTTTCAATAAAAATATTCAATTATTTTTATGAATGCTTAAATTATATTAAGAAAAGAAAAAAATTATAATTAAGAATAGTTGAAAAAAAATTATTTGAACTTGGACTCAATGGCCCAAAGGAAAAAAAAAAGTGAGAATTGAATCTGATTTTTTAATAGGCCCAAATGGCCCAAGAGAGATTTGATTTGGGCTGGATCCAAAAATAATGACCCAATATAGATTTGTTATTAATATTACTTAATTGCCCTTAATGAAACATGCAATGTTAGTGAATGAAACATGCCTCTAAGGTAATTATGACAATAGGATCCTGCTTTAATAGTACAGATTATAAATATGGTATAGAAGCGTCTGAGATTAGTGTAGGCACATGTAAATAATCCGTTATCGAATTGTCTAAATCGTTATTTTATAATTTGTAGTAGGTTGATGATACAAATAAACAAAAAAGAATCTGATATTATATTTGTTCGAATCAAATTTACCAGTTGTAAATAATAAAAAGGGTTTTGAATATATAGATGACATAATCATAGCACGCAAAAAGAAAAAGTTACTTGAGGCTGATCTACCATAGTTGTCGCTTGCCAAACCCATAAGAAACAAAATGCGTAGAGGGGCCAAGGTTTAAGAAACGATCTTTGGCTCATCCTCCTTTGAAACCAACCAAACCCACAAAAACTAAAACATGGTCACGAAATATTTTACACAAACACCAAGTGATAATGACAATCGCATCATTTTATTCTTATCTCTCTCTCTGTCTCTAATGGCCCCTCTTTGTAAGGACCAAAAGCTTTGGTCGATTCTTTCTATCATCCATCACCTCTACCGAAAGGAGAAAGAGATATCAACAAATTCTTCTTATAGAGACAACCAAATTGATTCATAGAATGAGTTTTGAATGGGATCATCACCATAACACTTTCTTTGGCTTGTTTTTTTTTTCCTTTTAGACGTAGACCAAACTATTAAAAACGAAACCCTCTTTTTCAAAGATAAGTGAAAGACACTAGAACCATTAACTTAACATCTCTCTCATCTCATTCCCTTTAGATGTCTTTTCTTCAAGAAAAAAAAGAAAGATGAAACATCAAATATGAATAAAACATTATAGTGGGCGTGGTACAGAAATCATAAGATTAATCTTTATATCTATCCTTTAGTTACGTCTTATCATATGATCGTATAACCTCATTGCAAAATTAAAGCCACATATTTTTTCATGTCTCCAACGTTACGTCCTGTTTCTTTTTTCTTTCTTTCTAAGTTCTAACTTCTAGCCATTTTCCTGAAACAAACCAACACTTTGTCTTTCCACATATGGTCTTACAATACAGTTTATTAAAATAAATTTTTGTTGGAAGATATTGAACTTTAAAAGTT
This sequence comes from Brassica napus, assembly GCF_020379485.1. Taxonomy (NCBI): domain Eukaryota; kingdom Viridiplantae; phylum Streptophyta; class Magnoliopsida; order Brassicales; family Brassicaceae; genus Brassica; species Brassica napus. The sequence goes on along the minus strand of NC_063435.1, from coordinate 6,724,383 downwards.
ATTTTTTTATACAGTATATATATGTGGATACTGTTTTAGATGATACAATGCTATTAGAAATAGAATTACTGTATATTATATTGCTAATAATTCCAGCTCAGAAAGATAGTTACTTGTGGACATGGTATCTCTAGATTATTTCATAGCATGTAAAACACAACATCAAGAATCAAACCCCTCACTGGTCACTCCGCAATTCAAATTGTTTGGGACGTAACACTTAAATAAAAGAAAAAGGAAACTCATTAGTCAAAACTTACTTCACTGTTCTTCTTTTTTTTACTTTGTGAAAAGAAGAATTAGAGGAGTGAAAAATGTGTAACTTTGCGAGTAAATATAGTGTGATGTTCGGGTGTGATTCCTTGTTTTCTTTCTAGAAGCATATATTCCTTTTTTTTTTATCAACGTATTCCTTTTTTCTATCTCGTCTTATTTCCTGGAAAAGGGAAGGTTTATACATGCAATGAAGCCATATTCTTTTTGGTGGTAATCATATATGAGAACCCTTTTGTGCTCGTAAAGGGTTATATTCTCGATAGTTTGTTGCAAAATGAATAACAAATGGAATATTATTGGTACTATACCTTCTTTTTATTTTATAAAGTGGCATCCTTCAATACTGTCCAAAGAATTTTTTTTGCTTCGGACCCCTTGATGGGAAAAGACCTATTGTGCGTGTGTGAATTCTTTGTGATTTTTTTTCCTTTGTAAGCTTAATTTTTTTTCTTTATTCCCATTAAACTTTTCAATTTGAACGATATATAAACCCATTTCGCTCTTTTAAATTTTGAATATGCAAAAAAGAAAACTTACTTTTGAATTTTTGACTTATCTTTTTTGTTGCAAAAAAATTGTAGCAAATTGTTGTCATTAATTAGTAGTAAACAGAATATGTAATGTTCTGTAGTAGTAGTAGTAATTATTATTAGTGTATCAGTGAACGTTATGATTGTAGTGGGAACTAATGCAGTCATGTCTGGTAATAAGAGTGATGCCTTTTTGCTTCAACGTTTTATGTAGGAGGGTTGGATTGGATATCTTTTCTGCAATTTGTTGTCCACCTTCCACTCTTTTGATGTGCGACTATATTTTAACCCTATAGAATTGATCACATGATATACGTTAGGCGCACGTGCTCCTGAATCATAAACACTATTGACCTATGATTTATTTTATTTCCATTTAGAAAATATAATTTGTTTCTTATTATAATACTTCAATCGGTGAAAGTTTAGGTAAAATGAAATGCTATCTTGATATGGATAAAGTTTACTCCTCAAAGTCAATGTAGTACAAGAGGTGTCAATCTAAATCATAAACGATTTTAATCATTATGCAAGGCATTAATCGTAATTTAAGTGCAATCAAGTGATTCAATAAAGTAACCAAGTAACAAGTTTAAACTCAATGATTCAATTTCAAGTAACAAAGAATCTAAGCAAGTTATAAATCAAGGAATTAATACGAACCAATGGGCAAGGGCATTGAGTTAAGATGATCAAAATCCAACCTAGAGTGCTCATACAATCAATCATGTATAATAAGTCTAGACTCAAACAGATAGATTAATCCATTTCCGTGACAATAATGTCTATACTAATAAAGTATTGAACATCAAGTTTCATTGGTTTAATACAAGCAAGCATGCATGATTAACGAATCTATTAGCTTCCTAAGTTTTGCTAATATCAATCTCCATTGGTCAAACAAGCAAACAGAATATTAAGATGGTTCAAATATTTCATCAAACACATTTCAGACATGAATTCCGTTGGATTTAGATTTAGGGAGATCAACCTTAATCTAGCATGAAGATCACAAGATATGCATAGAATAAGAAGGATATAACAGTACTACACACTCTAGATAATCACTCAATCATCCTAATCTACCAAGTCTAGTGACTCAAAATGTATCTACTCACTAATCATTATGAGAAACGCAAAACACAAGTAAAATTTAAGATTAATCATAGTAGATAGTAAGATAAACTCAATAAACACAAGTTTCAAAGATCAAAATAGATTAAAGACGATAAAATTGAGTCTTTCACCAAATATGTAAGTGTTTAGAAAAAAAACCAGAAACTAGGTTTTTGGCTTCTAAAAGTAAATATAACTCTACTAAAAACAAGTTGGGTCAACCCAAAAAAAATTAGGCCAACCTGAAATAAATTAGAAAAATGTGCGGTTTTTCGCTCGTAGCGACCACACAAAGACGCTATGGGTGGCTCCTACTTCCTATGAAGTCGTTACGCCCTAACCGCTATATACTTAGTGTGGAAATTCCTCTGCACCTTATTCTTCACTCTTTTGTTCCAAAATGCCTAAATCACCTTCATATTCACCAAGAAGTATCTCCAACACCTGGTAAAGACAAATACAAATTTTATGAACCTAAATGAACTTTAAATGCACCTAAATAATCAAAATGAGAGTCAAAATAAAATACAAAACAAAGAAAAATCAAGAGACATCATATCTTCAACGAATATATTATCCAAATTTCAAGCTATAATTTTTGTTAAAGCAAAAAATTTAGGGTGATTTGGTTCACCTACTTAATGTGGAAGTAGGTTTTCATATTTTAAACAATTTAGAATCAGAGCAAATTGGATCCATTAACGCAATTTTGCCAAAAAAATATCAGTTAGATTGGATCAGTCAATTAAATTTGCTCATTAAAATAAATGATACTAATCGTTAAAATTTGAAATTTTTGTAAGAATACCTTATACAATTTACATTTCAATTCAACAGATTATGGTCATGTCTAATAATAATATATCTACATGAACTGTCTTCCTGTTTAGCCAAAAAATCGTCTTCTAGTAAGAATTAGTTGATCAATAATGAGTGAGGAATTCTAACTTCACTTCAAATTTGATCACACTTTTCAAACACCTTTAAATGAAAACTATTTCCATAAAATCTTAAATTTATTAAGAAATAAAATAAAATTAACCCTCCTCAGTCATTTATAATTCTTTAAAAAATATTTAAGAAGTTTATAAACTCAAACCCATCCCCCGAAGAACCTTACCAGGGATTGACATCTCCTGAATCCTCTTAAAAGAGAGGGGTACGTGGACACAGGTGGTGTGTGGCTGTCGTCAGCTCGTGCCGTAAAGTGTTGGGTTAAGTCCCACAACGAGCACAACCCTCATGTTTGGCTGCCAACATTGAGTTTAACTCTAAACAATAATCACTAAACCCTAATCTTAAATGTTATGGTATTTTTGATTGAGTGTATTTTGAAAGTATTTTTGAAAATAGTATCTAACTTAGAGTGTTTCAAGAAATTTCTCAATGATATATTTATTTGTGTGGTTTATTCAATTTAGGATTCAATTTGAGGTAAGATATTTCGCTAGCACGTCATTTAAAAAATTAGTTTTTAGTTCATCTAAAAAACACATTTTCGTTAATATATTCAATTTAGGGACTGACTTGTGTAACTGCAGCGGTTGCGGGTGCGGTTGTGGGCGTTTTCGGATGCGGTTGGTTTCGGTTTTAAGCGTTATCAAGAGATTTGTACACTGGTACTATGGTTAGAACTTGGTGCACCGGATACTTATGACTAGTTAACTACCAAATGCATCAATGGTTAAATAGTTAAATAAAAAATTAACAATATTTATATTTTATATTAATATAAAAATATTAAAAATCTTATTATTATAATTAATTTAAATTTTAAATTTATAAATAATATTATTAATTTTTAAAAAATATAGATTTTTTTAAATTATAATATAAATTTAAATAGGACAATTTTCTCAAATAGCTGTTTTTAAGTTTTTCTCACAAAATAGCTCTCAAGAAAGAAAATGACCAAAATAGCCCCTTTTTATTTTGAAAATTTTAATTTTAATTTTTAATTTTTTAAAATTTGAAACTCTATCCCCAAAACCTCACCCCTTAATTCTAAACCCTAAGTCTAGATTAGTTAACCCCAAGATAAAATTCATTTTTACCCTTTAATAAAATTTATTTTGGTCATTTTCTTCATTGAAGGTTATTTTTGTGATAAAAACTTAAAAAGAGCTATCCTAAGGAATTTCTCATTAAAATAGTATATATATATAGTCTTTCTATTATATCAATTAAAAATTTTATTGAATACTTTTTTATGTTTATATTTTTTCAAAAAAAATTACCTTCCCGCAACTGCCAGTAACCGCAAACGATAGCTGAAACTAGTTTTTGAATTTAAGAAGTTTAGAGTGACTTAAAACGATTTAGAATGTTTTATGTGATTGTTAGAAAATGTCAACAACTACTACCAACCTCAAAAGCTATATTTTCGGGTGGTACCGGGAAGCTAGTCATGTCCTTAATCTATACGACTGATTTAAAACAGGTTATAATAGTATACTACGCATTAATATTTTTTTAGCTTAAAACCAATTTATAATTGTAGGTATTTGAATATCAAAACTATTATTTGAAACTGATGATTATGTTTTGTTCGTGTATTCATGGAGGATAAAAGAGGAAATGAGAAGGGATTTAAGCAAACAGAACTTATTTACGTTTTTGTTTTGTTTTTGTTTTGGTAGAATTAATCAACATGTAAATAATAATCCATCTAAAAAATATCATAACTTCACCTACTTTCACATAAAACTAAAAGATAAAATTGTACTAGTGACTGGGAATCTATTGGAGAGGATTAGTTCAGCTACGTGTCTATGGTTGGAAGTAAAAAAACAAATTAGATTCAACGATAATTGGGAAGCATTGTAAAATTGCGAAAGCAAGAGAGTTTATGACCAACAAGAGTGAGAAAGGACTTGATGATCCAAATATAGCCGCTGACTTTCTAAAAGAAGTCAGACGAACTTAAATTGTTCCCCATTCACATGACCAGCACATGTATCAACTGTCAATGGCACTGGATTAGAAGTGGGTGAGCATGTAACGTACGGTGGTCCTGCTTTCCCATAAATAAATGATTAAACGGAGATTTGAAGCTAAATCCGCATGGTTTAACCAATTATGTGTGTTGTGAAAGTATACAATGTAGGAATAGACTTAGAACTGTTGGTATAAAAGTTGTTGGAATATAATCTGAAGTTCGTTTTAGCTAAAGATTAATTCTCTTATACTATAAAATTTAGGGAAATTTATTCTAAGTCACGTAAATATTTGAAAAATATGATAGACATGGAAATATATCCACAGTACAATCGGAAAGGGAGCAAATAAATTTTGGAAACCAAGCAGTGATCGTTTGGTGGTAGGGATTGGCTTAAAATAAAATGTAAACCTGTTAGTTTTGGGTTAGACAACTATTTAACTATCTTAGATTTTATTAGAGAACATAGATAATCGTCGGAGTTCGGTAATATCTTGTAGGAAATTAATCAGGCTTCAATCTTTTTTTTTTTTTGGTAGGGAATTAGGTCACTAGCTAATTAGGCTTCAATCCTCAGTTAAAAATGAAGAAAAGAGGTATCTTTTTTTTTTGTTCACCAAGAAAAGAGGTATCTTACCTTTTAGTATTTGTTGAGGAGCATGAGTTTGGTCAAATAATATACATATATATATATATATATGTGATGGAACGCTCCAATAATAACAAAGAATGAGGGAGTTTTTTTTTTGTCACCAACATAAACAGAATTAAGTAGACTCTGCAAATCAAACTAGTAGTTCCGTATCCATATGGATAACAATAGACAATTGTTTTCGTGCACTACGTGCAAGAATGTCCGTCCTTGAATTATGCGTCCGTGGTACATGAATGAGCTCTGAGCTATAAAAACTTCTCTTCAAAACCTTTATATATTCTAAATAACTTGCAAAGACTGGTCATTCTTCTGGTTTCGAAACCATATTCACCAATTGTAAACAATCTGTTGCAAATATAACAGTAAACTGTCTTAGATTCTCCATACACTTCATTGCCCAAATAAGCGATTTCATTTTTGAATGAAGTGGCGACTGACTCGCTCTTGTTTTCCTCTCTCCCATTAAACCATCAAAACCTTCCAGTGTACTATACCACCATTGTCCCGAATGTAAATCTTGACTTTTCCATGATCCATCCGTAAAACACCATCGGCCTGGAATATCCGGTACTGTCGCTTGTACTGGTAATCGAGTTTGCTTGATTCCTTGTGTTAGTGAGATCTGCGCCTCCTCCCAAGAAGGAAGGAACTAAGAAAGAAAAACTAAAATTTTCGATTATTGTATCTGAGTTACATATGTGTATATTATTGAATGTGGTAGAAATTATTTTTGGTTGAGTTAAAATGTGTTTTAGTTCCAAATTCACTATTATAAAATACTCTAACATAGTGTTTTATCTGAGTTTTTTTTGGATCAAAAACAACCTCATTTACCTGCCCTGGAAACTCTCCCAACACGGAAATAGCCTCAGGAGTGTAATTGTTTACTGGGATGTTTCTCATGTGAACAGACGAGTAAATGTTGCAGATAATCCTAAGGAGGCTTCTCCATCCATCTTTTTTTTTGAATTAACCACATTGTCCGGCGGTCGAGGTCAACCAATTATTATGTGGGCCCATGAGTGCAATGTTAAATTATCTGGTGGCCAACAGAGATCGAACTACAAGTTCACCGTATTGGGGCTATCTCTCAAGTGCCACTAGCTCAAAGTCCGGTGGTTATGAAATCATAACCAACATCCATCTCTACATAACGATATATAACAAATAGAAGTTATGAAATCCTCTATTCATGATATCCAACAAGTCATGTTCATGTTTAAAAATAAATTGAAACCTCTCCTTAGATAGCGCCACTCGTTGACTATCTCGTAGAGCTGCCATTTTCTTGGCATTCCGAGTATCAAACCTGACATCTTCTAGCATTGTGGATTCAGCAGACGCCCCATCAACCTCAGCGAGCTATGTTCCATTTAGTATAACTCCGGACGGTCTGGTAACACAAATGGTTCATCGTCTTTCTCCAGCCAGAGATGAAGCAAATGCTTTATCCAGATGAAACGACATGACTACACTTCTGAATCGTCAAGATCATGAGAAATACCAACGGAAAGTAATTTGAAACGGCCAAAATCACACATGATGGAAGCAATTCGTCAATGTTCACGAGAACAATCCTTAGAAAGTGATTGAAACCCAAGGAAAAAACAATAAAAAACTAACTTAGTAGTTGAAAATCTGTTTTTAGTCAGAAACTCCAATAACTAAGAAAAATTTTAGTTATTGGAGAAAGAAGTCCAAAAGAAATTAGAATTTATTTATTACGATTTATTTTTATTTACTAATAAAAGATATATTAAAAATGTTAAAAAAAAAAAGCTTTTCAATTTTTCTTGATCATTTTGAAACGGAAAAGATTTTCTTTTAGCAAAAACTATCATATGATGTTCCATAGTTCAATCCATATAGAAAAAGCGAGTTCAGCAGTGAAAGTGGCAAAGAATCTCCAAGAATAATCTTTGATTTCAACGTTGTACGATTGCATCCAAATTAAACCATTTAATTACGCGCTGCCTATCTGCATATATTTATGCTAACATACCTCACTATACACTTAAACTATTCTTAAGAACATGAGCAAGTCATGAAAGTGATCCGAAACAAACTATGGTATCTCATGATTGACTTTGGTATACGATAAGAGCCGACCATTTGTACGTGTTTTGGATTGGTTCAAAAATGACTTGTGGTATCATTTCAAGACAAAAGATACTGAATAGAGTGAACATATTTTCTTAATACTAGTTTCGAATCCTTCTCGTTTTGTATTAAAACTACTGAAAAAATACTCATCTTTTACAAGTTTTCAGCAAATATAATTCAGTAGACTATAATTCTTAATAGTTTTGGCTAAAGCTTGATTGGATAAATAAAGAAGAAAATTTCCCCCCAAAAATATATAAAGTATTTAAGAATGAAATATTTCTTAGAAGCAAATATTCTATCCTATATAAAGCAATGAAAGAAATTGATCGATCAAATTCCGAGTAATATTCTGGATCACTAAGGAGAAAAAAAAATATTCTTGGTTCACTAATAAACTGCTAAAGCTTGGAAGCATTGCCTATGATTGGATTACTGTGAAGGTGGGTAATGGAAGAGAAGTCAGATTTTGGACAGATAATTGGTCACCCGTTGGGAGTATCCAGAAATTCTTGGCCCCTGTTGCAGCGAACTCGATGGGAATCCCCTCATCAGCTACACTCCATGATATGTTTGTCAGGGATCGATGGAATATAAGACCCGCCCGCTCTGATCGCCAAGTTCAAATTCAAGCAATTTTATCTTCGGTTACTCTGTCTCAGCTTCCTGATGAATATGAGTGGACAATAGAAGGTAAAGTTTGGCTTAAATATCAGACTGGAACAATCTATAAACTCCTGAAAAATCATGCGCAAACGGTACCTTGGAAAGGAGCTATATGGAATTCAGGTGGTGTGCCCCGGCATAGCTTCCACGCCTGGCTCGTCACCCTAAACAGACTACCGACCCGAGACAGACTTCTCTCTTGGGGACTTGCTGTTCCTGCAACTTGTCTACTCTGCAACCAAGGAGATGAATCAAGGGACCACTTGTTCTTCTCTTGTACCTTCTCCTCTGAACTTTGGATCCATCATGCTCGACGGACTGAGACAACCCCATCTACTGGTTGGAACGATTCTCTTAATCACATGCAATCACTACCAGGACCTCCTTGGCGCAGGAAGCTTCAACTGATAGTATGGCAAGCTGTGATCTACTCTATTTGGCAAGAAAGGAACGCTCGACTTCACTGCAACACTGCAAAAACCATCAATACCATCTCTTCCATACTGGACAGAACGATTCGAAATAAGATCCATGGCTTCAGAGACTCAAACCCAATCGGAGCTTCTCAGATGATTCAGTTCTGGTTTGCAACTGCTCCATCATCATATCCTCCAAACCCTCCTCTCCCATTCCTGCAATCAACTGACTAAGTCATCACTTCCGATCCGTTACTCTTTTCCTGGCCATCTGGGCTTCTACTATCTCCTCTCTCATTCATTGGTCTTTTCTCTGATGTGGGCTTCGGTCATTTTTTGTAATAGGGCGCAACCCAAAAACTAAGGCCTTATGGCTTGTTTTCTTTTTTTCTCATGCTTTTAATAGAAGAAAATCTTCAAAAAAAAAAAATTCCGAGTAATATTAACTCCATATAAATGAAAATAATATTTTTAGGTAACAGCAAAAAATCCATCCCATGTTGTCGTTTACTTCACGTGTCATGTATGGACCCATCCCTTCTCTTCTTATTGGTTTTTAATAGATTCCATAATTATCGATCTATCAAACCATTAATGGGCATTGTGATGTGTTATAGAATATATATATTGTGCGAGAAGTAACGCCCATTACCTGTTGGATTACTGGTTTGTTTCTTTTTTGTTTTTTTTCTTTTGCTAAATAACAACTTTTCATTCACTAAAGATTATTAGGAAGCTTTTGGTCTCAGTAGATTTTCAACCATAGAGACAATGAAATGATCTAGTAACACTTAGGAATACGTTTATAGATCAGACGTTACCCAATAAATTTCATTGTACACTTTTTATTACTACGGGACAAGTTCATTCATCCCAACACAGAAAATGAACCATCCCTTATACCACCTAGTTACAAGAAACCTTATCTAAACTATTAATTACAAAGACCGAATTGAGCTAATTTTCCAGACCATAGCTGTGATCTCCACATAATCGGATTGAAACTCATGGATCAACTGACTCGATCGACATCAAAACGCATATTCGTCGATCCGCCTCTTCATTAACAAGACCAAGGTCTCTGAACCTTAAAACCACATAGTTACAAAAAAAGACTCAGCTTGAACCTATAGAACTAAAGGACCGGATCAATCCGAACTCTTCCAGCCCATGGCTGTGATCCCCTTTAGGGTTTCCAGATCAGATCTCGCTTTAATAGTTCGTTTCTTTGAGAGCTCTAATAGGAAGTTTGCAAGAATATATCCTTTGTGTAGATGTTAACTAATAAATCCGATTTATAAGTTACTAATTCGATCTGTTAATGCTTCATATAAATAAAAAAATAAACAAAATTCGTAATCTTATAAAATTACTCTATAAGTACGGTTTGATAAGAAAATAATTGATCATTTTAGTCATGTTCTAACGGGATTTTCCGTATGATGAAGTCGTTATATCTAAACAATTTATATCAATTCAATCTTCTAACGTTATAAATTTTGTAAAATTACATTATTTATCATATTTACTTTCAGAAATGTATCCGTTCCGTGGTATCAAATATTTTAATATATCTTAAGTTATATTGTTCTAAACGTACGAAACAATTCTTCGTGTCATAAATAAAAGGTTTAAACTTTATACAGTATATTTTTTTCCTAACCTCGCGTTAAACCTTAATTTATTTAAAAAGGACAAGATGAAGCTTTTTTTTTCGTGGCTTCTTATGATAATAATGGATTTTTATATACAACTGTCTTGGGACGTGGCTGGAAAAGCTAATTTCGTCTTAGATATCTATTTTGGATCATTAAATTATTACATAATCAAGCCTATTAAGAAAGTTTTTTTTTGGTAAAAGCTTATTAAGAAAGTTAGTAGTTATTTGTTGGCAAAAAGTTCATTTCTGGCCATGGAAAAAAACAATATTATAGATTAGCAAGTTTTTACGAAAAAAACAGAACATTGAGAAAATGTTTGATATAAAACAAAATTAAAAAAAAAAAATATGAATAAAAAGTTTTTGAAATTTCGTAATCTTTTGTCAAGCATGTAAAACATGAAAATTAATACTACACAAGTACAGAGGTAAATTTTTGTTGTTAATCTTTTTTACGGAAATGATTTTTCTTTATAAATGAAGACTTAGCTATTTAAAATTTCAGTTCTGCAAACTGTGATTAATCGTTGTTTATAAGTAAAATATTGCTATAACAAACGAATATTTAATCGTAAACGCGGTCGTAAACCTCACTGACATAAGGACCAAAGGCCGTAGCGGGAGGCGTAAAGCGCACGGCCAAGACGCGCGTGACGACAAACGGACGATGTAGAAAAAGAGAATCATTACCCATTTAGTAGACGAATCAAAACTGGTGTGAGCGTTTCATCGCAGAGAAGAGACTAGAGAAAGAAGAGCATATCACTAATATGCGCTTTTTCCTCTAGTGTACGCCAAAACAAAAATGGTCCCTACGTTTGACTTGGCTTAAAAAATGTCAAAACAAAAGCAGCTTTTGTGGGATAAGATGTAGAAAAGAAAAGAGAACAAAAATCTTAAATCTGTATCTAAATTCCACTACGAAATTACGAGAACTCTCCGTGTCATTTAGATATCAAATTTAAAAAGAGAAAAGAAGAGAGTGACAAGTGATGAGAGTGCATTGTTTGCTTCGAATATTATTAGTACCTACAACCATTTTAATTTTGGCTTTTTAACCTTTTTTGCAATTAAATCATACAAAATCAGTGATAAGGTGCGTTTTGTGAAGAGGGATCCCGAATCGAATTTAAATATGCTATTTCAAACCATTTTAATTCTTGGATTCTTATTTACGCTTTAATCAATTTAAAAATACTTTTATTAACTCCAATTATTGTGTATACCTCAAGAGTCAACATTGACATGGAAAATATTTTCATATCTTCACACACATTTTCTATAGATGTTAAAAACTAGTATGTTTTATTAGTTTTGTTTGTATGAAATATTTTATTTGATTATATTTAATTAGTTAACTGTTTAAATATCACTAATCATATTTCTTGTCTAATTTCCATCTCTTATTACAACTTCTTATCACTTATAAAACGCATCATCTTTCCTTTTTTTTGTTAGCACCATATCATGATCATCATCTAATTTTAAAATAGTTCTTATCACTATATTGAAAATTTGAGCGCAAATAAGCTAAAGAATAAAAAAGAAAAATACAAGTTAAATAAAACGTCAAAACATCAAAATATGGTTTTTAGTATAAAATGTGAAAAGAAATATGAGAACCATAAAACGTTAACATGTTTTTTTGGGGGGTCAAATGTATAAATAATTGAAAACAATAGCAAGTCAAGTGCTCTCTCTTTTCCACCCATCGATTCCTCTCGGACACTGCCCAATACATCCATGCTCTCTCTCTCTCTTTCGACAAAGAAAAAGTCAGCGCCGTCCTTTACGCCATAGTTTGTCTCCTTCTCTCTTCTCTCTCCTCACCAACAGAGTCAAAAAAAGAAACCAAAGAGATCATCAACCATGTCTGAGGATTGGGATCTCTTCGCCGTTGTCCGAAGCTGCAGCTCTTCTGTTTCCACGGCTACTATAAACACCAACTCTCGAGGTGGTGACGAGGGAAGAGCGAACTGCAAGCAACACGATCTTCCTCCTCTGTTCCAACACATCCATGGAGACATAAGCAGAGAGTCTTCTTCTTGCAACGAGCTACAAGATTCTTGCAAACCCTTTTTACCCGTTACCACTACTTGGTCTTCTCCTCTTCCTCCTCCTCCTGTAGTTTCATCAGCTCCTAATATCTTAATGAAACAAGAACAAGGGCTCATCGAATCACAAGATCAGAAACCTCCTCTTGGTACTAGGGTTTTCCCACCTCCCACAACCATTTCTTCTTCCTCTTCTGTCTTTGTTTTCAGAGGTCAACGTGACCACCTTCTTCAACAACAACCCCAAGCTCCTCTTCGATCTAGAAAAAGGTTTGATTCATTCATCGTTTAACATAACCCATGTCTTAGTTCAAAGTGTTTTTTTTTTAATTATCTTTGCTTTGTTACTCTACTTTATACAGAAAAAATCAGCAAAAGAGAACCATATGTCATGTAACTCAAGAAAATCTCTCTTCGGATATGTGGGCATGGCGTAAATACGGTCAAAAACCAATCAAAGGCTCTCCTTATCCAAGGTCTTATCTTCTCCTTCTTTTTTTTTTCATTTTCCTCAAAATATTATCAAGAAAATGTGCTAACTAAACATGTTTTGATTCTTGTTATTACATGCAAAACAGGAATTATTACAGATGCAGTAGCTCAAAAGGATGTTTAGCTCGAAAGCAAGTTGAAAGAAGCAACTTGGACCCGAACATCTTCATCGTTACTTACACCGGAGAACACACTCATCCTCGCCCTACTCACCGGAACTCTCTCGCCGGCAGTACTCGCAACAAATCTCAACCCGTTAACCCGCCTCCGAAACCCGACCACCCCTCGGGTCAAACAGTTTCTGGAGTAAAAGAAGAGATTCATCTTTCTCCGACTACACCGTTGAAAGAAAACGACGACGTTCAAGGAACAAACGGAGAGGAAGTAGTCAACATGGAAGAAGACGAAGAGTTAGATGAAGAGGAAGATGATGATGATGACGTGGATGATCTTTTGATACCGAATTTCTCGGTGAGAGATCGAGATGATTTGTTCTTCGCTGGAAACTTTCCCTCTTGGTCCGCCGGGTCCGCCGGGGACGGTGGTGGATGATGAAAACGAATATATTCTCATTTTTTAAGAAGGTCAGTTTTATATTATTATTATTTTTGTTAAAACTTGACATTTATTGTGGTTATTAAAAAAATACATATAGAGAGAAGGCAAAAAGACGAGTCTACAGTTGTTCTTCGTTTAGACTGGTAGCTAAAAATAGAAAATTAATCTCTGAGAATAATTTGTGTCGATCAAATTGACATTGCATATAACTAATCATTTTTTCTTGGTTTAAAATGTATAAATCTGAATTTAGTTTTGTTTTCCTCTTTCATCTGCTTTTTTCCCTGCATGAAAAGCCATTAGTATTTCATATAATGGAAGTTAACTGTTTAGGCAACTATCATATTTGGAAATTACCAATATTCAAATATGAATACCAAAATGCACCAAGTTTTTTGTCAAACCTTTTCTTTTATTTTTTTATATAGCTATATATGGATTGCTGAAAAAACAGAGGTAACTCTGAAACATGCAACAACAACAACAAAAGTTCAGTTAAAGCAAACAAATTAAAAAGTTCAGAAAGCATACAGAAATTAAAGGAATCCTTATACATACAAAAATTAAAAGGTTCGAATCCTGTTTAAGAAAACAATAAATTCGGAAACATGAAAAAGTAAAGTAATTTATCTTGGAATAAAAGTTAAGCTAATTTAATGTGAGGACCTAGTTATAAAAATATTGGCAGCGATAACCATGCTAGCAATTTTTTTTTTGTATCATAGTATTATTTGCTCTCATTTAATGTCGAAATAATTAAAATATTAGCTTAGTGTAATAAGTAAAGAAATCATGTGGGAAGCTAGCTTAGCTAAAGGCAACACAACAGTTAATTCGGTTCAGGCCGGAAACTGCGACTCCGGTTTTTGCTGGCTTTTTAATATGACACGAGACCAGACCCTAAATCTGGTGTCTTTAGTCCCACTTGTGCCTTTGGCCTCTATTAAATGGTCAACCATTTTCTATTATAAGGTTTTTAAATTAGTATATGTTATTTTGTCGTAATCCGAAGCGTGGGTCAAACATATTTTATTTGGGAGTTTTATTTATTTTTTTGTCGTAATAGAAAAATACTGCAATTAAACGTCACTAGAATTAAGTAAAGTAGGGTCGCTATTAGTATAATTAAAATAAGGCTATGATGAAATAGTTATTACGATTTATACTTTTAATATGAAACTATGTATATATAAATTATCATATATTATGGTCGGTCCAGATTCTCACGACGGAAGATGGGCAGGCAAGTTGTTACCTCTCTTCTTATCTTATTAGTTTTAGAAAGTGTTTCCTATTACTTTAGTGAAGACGCATTTAATGTACCAAAAATATGAAAACAAATTGAGGAAAAAAACTTTCTTTGTTGGAAAAAAATATTCAATTTATTATATATGGTCCCAACTCCCAACTGACGAATATAAACATCTGTACATAACATTTTAATAAACTAGAGTTAAATTCGATATAAAGTTTTTAATCAATAAAATGCTTAAAAATCAAGGCCCATCTGTCATCACACCTTCTTAATAAAGAAAAAAGACAATAAAGCTTTAAGTTATTCAAAAGCCCCTAAAAGCTAAAAAGGCCCATTAAAAAATATAGTTAGGCCCATTTAAGAACCTCGCTTTCGTTGTCTTCTACATCTGAAACAACAAATCTTCTGAGATTTCGCCGGAGTTAAAGAGAGAGAGAACGATCCAGCGGCTGAGATGTTCTTACGAGCAATCGGACGGCCACTGTTGGCCAAAGCGAAGCAGACGACAGGGATCGTCGGGCTTGACGTTGTACCGAACGCGAGGGCGGTGCTGATCGATCTCTACAGCAAAACCCTAAAGGAGATCCAAGCGGTGCCGGAGGATGAAGGATACCGAAAAGCGGTGGAATCGTTCACGCGCCACCGTCTCAATGTGTGTAAAGAAGAGGAAGACTGGGAGGCGATCGAGAAGCGTCTTGGCTGCGGTCAAGTAGAGGAGCTCATCGAAGAGGCCCAAGATGAGCTCACACTCATTGCCAAAATGATCGGTCCGTATGCTCTTAAAACGCGCCGTTTTGATGCCATTCATTTGCTATTTGATTTGATGATGAGAGTGTAGAACGAGTTTTGGATTAGAATCTGGAATCTAGAGGCGTTGTGGATCGTTAGGTAGCAGAAAATAGACAGAGAGCATTGCAAAGATGAACTCTTTATTGGCTATTAAGTTAGTGGACTGGAATGAAACTATGAGTTAGTGGTCGTTGATCTTCCAGGACGTAAGCTGAAATGAAAAGATGGACTCTTTGTTGAGTATTAAGCTTATGGGTGAAGGTTTACACAGTTGACTTAAGTTTGGAACGGTTCTTGCTTCATTGTCATATAGGTGTGGTGGTGTTCTTGCTTTGCAGCTAGCCTAGGCTTATTGGTGAAAGAGTGCATAGTTCACTTATGTTTGAAGCGGTTCTTGCTTCACTGTCACATAGGTGTGTTCGTGTTATTGCTTTGCAGCTAACCTAAGCATATGGGGTTAAAGTTTGCTAGTTCATTTCAATTTATAATGGTTTTTGCTACATTGTCTCATAGGTGTGGTCGTGTTATTGCTTTGCAGCTAACCTAGGTGATGTGCTTAAAGTTTGCGTAGTTCACTTTAGTTTTGGAACTGTTTGTGCTACATTGTTGCATGGGGTATGGTCGTGTTATTGCTTTGCAGCTAACCTAGGCGTATGGGTGAAAATTTGCATAGGTCACTTAAGTTTGGAATGGTTCTTGCTTCATTGTCACGTACGTGTGTTCGTGTTCTTGCTTTGGATCTACCTATACGTTAGTGTTAGTACTTGTAATAGCTCTCTTTTGAATATTATAATCCTTCGAGCGAGGTTTTAGAAAATGTGACAGTGTTATGTTTGAGCCTAGTCACATTTTGGAGTTTTCCCCCATTGATAGCACGAGGTTGAAATATCTTATGTTTACATTTGCAGAATGGGACCCTTGGGGTGTTCCAGATGACTACGAATGCGAAGTAATTGAGAACGATGCGCCGATTCCAAAGCACGTTCCTCAGCACCGACCTGGTCCTCTTCCTGAGGACTTCTACAGAACCCTTGAAGGTCTTCTTTCAGAGTCCAAAACAAAAATCCCAGCTGCTAGCTCCGCTGATCCACAGTTGGAGAAGTAACTTCCAGTTTTACTTTGTGTGTACTTCTTGCTCTCTTTTTTGGCTAGTGTTTGTTTCAGAGGCCAACTAAGAAATTGCGTAATAATTTTGAAAACAATAACAATGTCACTCTTTTCATAAATGTTTTTTCTTTCTTTTCAAAAACCAATGATAATACAAATGATGTGTCTTCCCCATTGGAATAACATCTCCATTCTTAAGGACATGTACATGCTTCCCATATCTTATAGTGACACTCTTATAGACTAGGTCATATGATTGATTCATGAAGGACATTAAATCATGGCAAACCTTGCACATGATTTTGTTCTTAACAACATGAACCTGAATTTTTGCTGAGACCATCTTCAATAGCACACTATTTTTTCCTATATAATTTATATTAAAATAGAATAACTCTATTATATAGTAATTTTTGCTCTAATTGGAGATGCTCTGATGTGTACAGAAGACCGAAAACAACATTACGTTTTCATTATATGGTATGTAAAGCCTGATCGTTCGATCTCACTCTTCATCCATGCTACCTCTGTTTGATACTAATGTGAAAGTATTTGAAAATGCAAATGAAGCTCTATTTGATACTACCATAGAACGGGCAAAGTTGGAAGAGGAGGCATGGAGAAGAGAAAATGACTGAGAGAAAGTGGAAGCACCTGCAAGGGAAAGATGATGAGAGTTAGGAGCTTCTCAATCAATGTATATCCCAGTGTATCACTTGGATTATTGGCGTGCTTCGAATCCCTTAGTGGACACACATGAATTGTGGCTATCAGCGATGTAATTTGTCAACTGGCTCTGAATGGATTAAGACGCACATTCTAAGCTCAGTAAAAAAAAAAAAAAACAGAAAGTTGTACACACATTCTAATCTCAGTGAAAAAGAAAACCGGATTTGCTAACACTAAAATAACGTCCATTTAATTAAGCTCTAACCATGTTTGAAATCACGTTCATTGTTTCTGTTGGAATTTAGTTAATTAAAGTAAGCAACGTTTCAAACATATGCGTTGATTAAAAGGTACTGCTTGAGTTAACATATGCGTTGATTAAAGGCACTACTTGAATCATTATATAAAGTGATCAAGTGCAATACGAAAAGGAGAGAGACTAGAGAAAATTACTGAGAATCAATTGGTTTTGATCTTCTTCTTTTCCATAATAAATTTCTAAGAAAAACTCAAAGTAAAATTTGCTAAGGTCTCGGTACGGATGTGTTGTACAGAAATCGATAATTGTATCCTCAAGATAGACACCTACGAAACTATACACACCATTATAGGGGAAAAATTTTGT
The DNA here is from genome assembly GCF_020379485.1 of Brassica napus. NCBI lineage: Eukaryota > Viridiplantae > Streptophyta > Magnoliopsida > Brassicales > Brassicaceae > Brassica > Brassica napus. The sequence continues at coordinate 6,706,474 of NC_063435.1, read as the reverse complement.
CTTATGATATTGCTTAGATAAGCCTCTATCAAACCATAATTGGTTAAGTTACAAGAAGAAGAAACATAATCTGGTAACTTTTTATAAAAATTTATAAATCGAGTAAGATTTATAAAAGTTTATAAACTCAAATGTATTGAGTAAGTAAGATTGATTTGCATATCTACTTTGGTTTAACAGTTTCTGATATAAATCTCGAATACGTTATTATTGAATAAAACTAATACAAACCAATTGAGTTAATCTTGAAAGTCTTTTTGTTTGTCCACATCGTGACAAATAAAATTTTTTGGTTACAAACTTACAGTAGGGTTCAGTAGGCGTTCACGGGCGACTAGACAATGAGCAAGTCCGTGAACACAATATTCGAAAGATTGAAATCAAATATTTTAATATGCATGCATCTATATAGCTATCATTATTTGCATGTACATTATACTCATGACTACTCTTCCACTTGGGACTATATTTCAAGGAATCAAACAAGAAAAAAGTAACATTTAACTTTGGATAGCAACGTGACCAAAATGAACTGTTCCAACTTTTCAAATAATAATTTTCTTACAAAAATAAATGTAACGTGGAAAGGTCAACTATACCATTACTAACACTTCAAACGTGTACAAGTTCTAGGAATGTTTAAAATTATAGATAAGGGTTATATATTGAAAATATTTTGCATTTCTGTTGTTATCTACTATTTAGTCTCATACTACCAAATTAAATCCAAACTGTAATACAGTAACTTTACTAATACAACTCGCGAGGCTATATATCTGTGTTTTAGTCAAAGATTTTACATTTTATTCGTAAAATTAGGAAAATAAACTGAATAGTAAAGAGAAAATAGAGATGGAGACCCGTGAAGACCAAAGTTTGTCTCCAAGCTATTGAGTTAACCGAAGCGACTCTTCCATGCCAGTAGCCACGATTTATCACCTATACCCACTCAACCCTAGCACAAGGCCGTAAGCTCCACTTGTCATTTAGCTTTATAGAAGACGATGCTCGTGATATGTAGTCTCCAAATACAAAACAAGCCACAAGGTGGTGAAGAATATATATTACCTTCAGAAAATAATAGCCCCTTTTCAATAAAAACACTACTTAAGACGAATTATAGTAATTTGAACAAATGTTGATGAGTCAATGTATGGTACTTATTCCGTGTTCTTTTGATATAAATATCCAAAATATTATGTATACACATAACTATTAGTGAAACTTTATCCCAAGATAATTCTTAAAAACTATTCTGAACAAATAAAAAGAAGAGAAAGAAATCGACAGGTCTAAAAACGTTGAATATGACCTCTCATGTCACGTATGTGACATGTCTCCACATAGCAAACACCTATTAGCATTGAAATGAAAGAGAGGAATATATCGAATGATTAATCTCGAATTCGTATTTCTAAGAAAGAGACTATATAACAGTTCCAAGATTATTATTGATCGATACGAAGATTTTTTTCAAAAGGTTGATCAGTATGGATAATAAATTTACAACAACAAAAAAAAAGTCACTAAGCAAAAGAAAAATAGTTACCTCTTGGAACCTGAAACCCTTCTAAGGAGGGCAAGAAAACACAACACACGATAAAGTACGAAGAACCCTAACAGAACATAAACATTAAACCATCTATGTTTCTCATGAAGCCCTTTCTTCTCCAACACGTCACCACCATTAACCAAGCATACCTTCCCTTGAGCTTCCTCGTACCAGACCAAACACTTGGAAGCCAAACACGAGTACTCGTTTATAAGAAGCGCATCCAATGCATACTTATACATCGAGATGAAGTACATGAAAAGCCAATACTTGGGCAGACTCTCCTTAGAAATGAAGTAACCGGAGAACAAGAAGAAGGCCGCTAAAAGAACCGTCACAAGAGAGGTTCCCGCAATGTAATTTGGAGCAAGCGAGCTCAAGAAGAGAACAAAAGAGTTAGCCATTAGGACAATGACCCATATCACCAGGACAAAGTACCCAAAAGCTTGCCATGTAGGGCAGAGACCGACGAGGAAATAGACAGAAGCAGAGTAAATGATTGAGATAACAAACAAATAAGGCAAGAAAACGAGTGTGTTGGCAAGAATGTGCGAGGAGAGTCTATAAACACCACTTGAAGTCTCTCTGAGGAGAATAGGACGCTCGTTGATGAAGATAGGGAGAGTTTCGGTTGTTGAAGAGAGGAGAAACGTGAGTGTGAAGGCGAAGAGACCGAACCTCTTCTCGATACCTTCTTTGCCTATTCCGATGTTGATGTAGATAGTTCCCAAGACAAGACCAACTACAAGTGCTTCTAATGCATTGGTCAGAAGCAGCTGTCTTGTCCGGTATATGATCTTCCAGAATCTTAACGAAAGAAGGCATATCTCCGTGATTCTTGATTTTCTATATCGAACTATACTTTGTTTTTGTCTCTCTTTTTGGTTTTCGGTTGAAGGAAGAGTGATAACATCGGTGTTTCCATCGGATTCACGGAGTTCTTGAAGTACTTCCATGGCGTATTCGAGAGAGTTGAGCTGAGGAGGGACGGTAAATCCCTTGGAGAGCAAGAAACCTTCGAGAGAGTCAAGCCTTCCATGGTACGCTACAGTTCCTTGTGAAAGAAGTAAGAGTCGATCAATGATAGAGAGAATCTTGAAGCTAGGTTGGTGAATGGACAAGATCACGGTCCGTTGTCTTGATACAGCTATGGATTTGAGAATGTTGACAACATCAAAAGCAGATTTACTGTCTAAACCGGAAGTGGGTTCGTCGAGGAGTAGAAAGCAAGGGTCGTGAAGTAGGGTTAAACCTATAGACACCCTTCTTCTTTCTCCACCGGACAAGCCCTGAGCGAGTCTTGTGTTGGAGAGGTGCGTTAGGTTAAGTTCTGAGAGAAGAGAGGTTACGGTTTGAGGGACATCTGATGGGTTTGGGAGCAAGAGACGTGCGGCGAAGGAGAAGGTTTCGGAGACGGTGAGGAGAGGGAAAAAAGAGTCGTGCTGAGGAACGTAAGAGGAGATTTTGCGGTAAGAGGAAGGGTTTATGGGAACCGAGTTTAAGAGGATTGAGCCGGAGGTTGGGGAGGTTTTAGAGGCGAGAATGTCTAGGAGAGTTGATTTTCCGGCGCCGGAAGGGCCAACGACGGCGAGGATCTCGGAGGGATGAGCGGTGAGAGTGATGTTGCGGAGGATAAAGGAAGGTGGCTCAGTGGCGGCTAAGCGAAGGAGAGAGAGAGAGGTCTTTGGTTGGGTGTAGGAGACTGAAGAGGTGGTTAGTGTGTAGGCCTTCGTCTCCGACGACTGCGGCGGAGGAGTTTTCATTTATGGGGTTATACTTGTAAGAGTTAGAGGTTGATCGAGTGTACTACTGAAGGAGACTTTTATAATATACGTTTTTTTTATTTGGTTTTTGAGTGATGTTTTTGGAGTTTTATGTTGTAAGTTGTAACCCACAGAAACTTCACATTTTGAGGTTTTTTTTTCATTTTCACTTAAATTGTTTGCTTTTTATTAATTTGATGTACAGTTTTGGATTTTTGTAGTCTTTTGTGTTCTTACTTCTTAGATGTATATGAAAACTGAGTTTCACGGGACCCTATTTTCCTTATAGCAAGAAGTCATGCTAATTTTTATGTATTGCTTTTCAGTGAATCGGAAATATAAATGTAATTATGTATTAACCACTCCACTAGAGGAGGAGTTGCGATGTTAGTCTAAGCTAGGGATCGATTTTCTTCTAATGTTAAATTATTAGTTCCACATGTAGTCACGCGGATATGAACTTATTGTTTACAACCCATTTGAATACCCGGAAGAAGATTTATCTGTAGGCTGCACCTTCCACCCGGAAGTTACGTGTGTGTCTTTACCGGGTTTAACCATTTTTTTTTTCAAAAAAAAAATGTAATTATGTATTATCAAACGTAACAGTAACTATATTTATACGGAAGAAGAAGAATGAAAACATTAAGTTTCACAGAAAGAAAAAAATGAGCGATATATCCGAAGAATCGAGAGACTAATAACACTATGAAAATTCTAAAAAAAATTGACAAAGAGAAAAAAGTGAGCAATAAAGCCAAAAACGAGTTAAAAGGTGAAACATGTGGAGAAAAAAAACTTGATTGACATATAGTACGTTGATCAAAAAAAAAAGAATGACATAGAGTACATTGTATATTTGCTCATATCATATGCTAGCAGCCATATATGCCCTTAATAGATAAGTGTAATATATGGGGATATATATGCTAACATGCATGTGTATACAGTGAGTAACGATGCGAAACATAGAACAAAAATACAAAAGGAGAATGATTGTAACGAGGTCACGGGCCTACTGTTTCTATCACACTTCTCCTCTATAATTGTTTTTTTATCCGTGAACTGTCTGCCTTGGTTAAGAGCATCATTATTGCTAGGACTTATTTTGAAGTCCTTAGCTTATTTTATTATTAGTGTGGTGTTAAGATACAAAGCTAAGAGACAAAGCATTAGGAGTAGATTATTGCTAGGACTTATTTTGAAGTCTCTTAATTAAATTCACCGAGAAAACAATGTATTCACAGATTAAAAAAAACACTAGAGTATCATCTCAAATTCATAATCATCGCAAATTCACCTAGAGAACAATGTATTCACAGAAAAAAAAATCAACACTAGAATATCATCTCAAATTCATTATCATCGCAAAATCACCGAGTGAAAAATGTATTCTCAGAAAAAAAAATCCACACTACAGAAAAATCGTAAACCGTTCCACACACGAGGAACACCAACCAAAATCAGATACCAAACCGTCAATTTACACTAATTTTCAATCGTACACAACCTATACAATCACAAACCGAAATCGTATAATCGAATCGAAATCCTCTAAATCTCAAAACAGAGGAGGAACACATACTTTTTTTGGGGCTATGCACCGAGAGGATTTTGATTTGGGCTATCAACCAGAGGACATGCACCGAGAAGATTTCGACACAGGACATGCACCGACAGGATTTCGATTTCGGCAATCAACGAGAGGAGCTACCAACAGATATATGTGGAGTGATCAGAATGAAGGAGAGGATGAGGATTTGGGCATGGACGACGTCTGCGTAAACATAGGGCGATTCTTTCGCCGACGAGCTCTCACCAAAAAGATGACGGAAATGAGAAGATCGAGACCCGACTATCCCTTCCTCGAACCCTAAAGCGAATAACGAACTGACACGTGCGACTTAAGGACGTCCGTCTAAACTTCTTAATTAAGGACTATGCGGCCCGTTACTTAACATTTCTCCTCTTTTTTATTTATTTTCGGATCCAAAAAAGGTAAGATATGGGCTTAAGATATGGCGATAATGATGCCCTAAGTAGGCACGCACATCAGAATACTTTGCTAAAACATTATGCTGATCTGATCTGTCTTCAGTAGATCAAGGTTTTTACTTTGTTTTCGGTAATATTGATATCTTGTAGAAACAAAAAGTTAAGATACCAAGTTAAAATGGTTACTTTAGATATTCTAAACATAATTGGTCTTATTTCACGGTCCAAACCATTCGACGACACAATTTAATTGATTCTATGTTGTTCTGTTTGTTCTACTTCAGTTTACTTAATTAATCCGCATTGGATCTCATTTGGTATGCTAATTAACTTGTTCACCCAATAAGAGTCTTCGAATTTACCAGTTCATATACCGATAACAATAATAAAACTAACTGAACATACACTGGTCTCCTCCTAACGATATTACGAAACTAGGACCCGTGGTAACCAAAACAAATATCTTAAGCATTTGTAACTTAAAGAAGATGTAAATGTGCCTTGATCATTGTGTATCAACCAATAAATGATAACCATTGTTTTTTCTTGTTAACTAAGAGGAGGAATTTGAGACTTACCTGGTGCCGGTACTATGTTTTACAAGGTTAGAAGCGAAAACAAAAAAAAAATCCACAAATTCCTTAAATAAAAAAAATGCACTAGAAGAGTTTTGAACAAAGGTTGTCCTTGCCAAGACCATTTTCTTGAAAATATACCACTAGATTAAGGCAATAAGTGGAAATCTCTTTGGTCCAGTGGTTTGATCAAATATTCATTAATGCTTCTACACTAAGAGGTTTGAGTTTCAATTCTCGAAAAATGTAAATTTATGCGAATTAAAGGAAAAAAGACTTACAAGAAATCTGCAGCATGACGCAAAGAGTACCGTTAAACATAGAACTCATAGGGCGGCTCAAGTGATGCAATCAGGCGTAAATCCTCATACGGCATGTAGAATTGTCGGCTATAGAATCATTTATAATTTTTTTCATAGTTGTAATATCATAATTATCCAACGTTAAAAAAAAATTAAGGTAATATTATTGAAGTTTGTGACCAAAAATTAATAATAATTAAGTCTGTCCGAAGCCCATGCATCTATAGCTTGGTCCACGGGCCTGCTCTAGTCTTGACATTAATCTTTTCCTTGGCCTATTTTGTTGATAGAAGTGAGTATTGTTTCCACCAGATATCACAATACTAGAAGCACAATAACACCAACACATACGCTTAAACTAAATTATTTTACCACGTCAGATGATAATGATTACCTTTGTTGTAGTTGTTTGCATTAACAAATGAACAAGTTTACATGCAGATATATTCTTTTGTATAACCAAAGAAACATTCTTTTTTTTTGTAACACACCAAAGAAACATTCTATCATCATGTAAATTTGAGACTTGCTGAAGGAGTCTTACATGCTGAATCTGAAACTCATATATCTACGTTACAGAAAATGATTATATAATGTTGACTGTCGTATAAACATAATGCGAAAAGTTTGTTTCACATTTGAAAAAAACTTAACCTCATACACAAAATCAAGGTAACAGAGAAGTTCTTGATAAAGAAAAAAAAAATGCACATCGTTGACTATCTATTTATAGTATTTATTATGTCATGTTTTTGTTACCTAGTTGACAGTAGACCCATAAATACTATTTTTGAACATTTTATTTTTTTATGAATCTTTTAGTTTTAGTTATTTTTTAAAAAACTATTTCTTTGTGAACATCAGAAAAATAAAAACAGTAGAGCCAGGGGCTAATATCTTCGTGTGTTTTCCTAATTATGACTCTAAGCGATTCTCGTGTTGAACCACTTGCACATTGCTTGTCAAAGCTGTTGTTTCCCATGATCCGGATGGAAGTGAGCCGATTTCATATTTTCATTTTTGATTCTAATTAAATGTTTTTGACTAGTCGTGTTGCTGATGTCTTGCTTTTTCCATGCATTCTCATGTTTCGCTCTCGCCATAGACGGTTTGTAGACGTGTGGAATACTGGAATACATATCTTATTAGACAGAGTGTTCTGGTCTTAATAAGAGGTGATGAACAAAAAAAAAAGAGGGGTGATGAACATAGTAATTTGAATCATTTGATCCCAATTGGATGTGGCTTCTTGCTTCTAGACTTCATAAATATTGATACAAGACTACTGTTAGGATGATTACGATACAACTACAGTAAAAATTCTATAAATTAATAATGTTGAGATTACAATATTTTATTAATTTATATAGTTATTAATTTACAAAATTTTACTTTTTAGAATTTTCTATTTTAAAATATAGTTTTTATAAAATAAGAAAATGGTTGATTTTGAAATTTTAAAATTAAGCTTTACAGTAACAAAAAATTTGAAATTGGACATTTATTTTGTTTTTATTATATTATTTGGTATATATAAAATAATATTTATTTCATAGAAGTTAGATGTAGTTTTAGATATAATATTATCAAAATTTATTGAACAATAAAAATTAGATATAATTTTATTTCGAATATGAAATAAACAATACAATGTTTGGTTTGTGCTTAGATAAAATGTATACAAATATAACTATTAATTTATATTTATAATGGAATCATATATTTACATGGAGTTTTCTAAATGATTTTTATCTTATTATTTTTTCGATTTGTGTTATACATTGAATCAGCCCAACTAGGGGCCGAGAAAATTTATTAATATACAATATTTATTAATCTATAGAGTGTTAATTTATATAGTTTCTGCTGTACGGCATATAATTAATTGGTTTTAATTTTATTAGTTAGGTTTCCATGTTAGTGTTTTTTTTAGAATTTAGGTTTGTATCAAAACATATAAAAATGTCTTATTTTCTGGTGGCACAATTCGATGAATTAGAAATGTGCAGTCAAAATACTTGTATAAGGTGTGGTTTGCCTAACTGCTTCTTTTTTTTTTTTTAAGTATTTTCTTATACTTTGCAATTTCACCAATTTTATGTTTATATTAAAATAAATAAAATATAATTACAAATGTATATTTTAACAGGTGTATTTATTTTATGACTTTTAATAATTCATATTGATAATTGTGGGATCCCAAAAGACTAATCACACGAAGTTTGGTATCCGCGTACGCGTTATTCTATCGTTAAAGTTGCAATTAGGTGATCAGTATGAGTCGAACCCATCTAGCAGTAGCCAGCCGAAACCCTTTTAGCACTTAAACCAACATGTTTTTATTTATTTTAGAATTTGTGATAAAAATTATCAATTATTATTATTTATAAAATTGCATAATAAAGATTCAATAGTAAAATATTAATACTGGTTTTAACATTTCTATGTTTAAATAACAAACTTAAATTATTTAAAGACAACTAGCTCAATTATATTTTTAAAAAAGATGTTGACTATTAAATCTCAGTAATAACATATCAAAATTCATATTTCAGATATATTAAATATTTTTTAAAATTATATATATATATATATATATTAAAAATTATATTATTATTACTGATTTTTTAGTTTATAACATATAATTATATTATGTATCCCGCAGTTATACTATTCATTATACATGTCATCATTCATATTTTGTTTTTAATCACTTTTTTAGATGAACTGCACTTGTCCAGCAGTATGCGTTTTTCAAACACAAACCGCACTGCACTAACTAACCAATCCGCTTGTCCCACTCCGCTCAACCTGTTGTTACCTTTCGAAGCCTAAATTTTACCATTCAAAAGCGCTGCGTATTTCAATTTATGTAATCCAAAACGGCACATTAAAGTTGCATAGCAAATTTGCAAGGAGACACTTAAATCCGCAATTAACAGTAATAAGTAATAACCCAAATATATCATGTGTTTCTATTTCTAACGTTATGTGTGCAGTTTTGTCAATGTTGATATGTTTATATTAAAAGTGCATATTTATATCTAAAGTATTTTAACTGAACCAAAAACTTAATAAATACCAAATACCTATACTTAATCTTTTAGTTATATTTAATTTTAGTTAAAATATTAAAACTATTGCACAGTTATTTCATATATATTATAACATTTTTTTGTCAACATATAACACATGCATTTTAGCATTTGTTTAATTAATTATTTGTCTTACATACATTTTACACATTACTTTACATGTCTACAATCATCAAAATAAATGCTATAAATTTAATACGTTTTTGAATTAGTTATATTTCGTGAATTACGAAAGTTTTCATATGTTACAAGTACATTGGAGTTTATGTATAGTAATATTCAATATTAAATTATATGTTACCAATAAATATATTATAACACATGTATGAATTTTTATTTACTCTTTAGTTAGAATTATTATTTTGTTTTAGATATTTAATTTATATCATTTTAAAAAATTTATCATTATATAAATATGAAGATTTGGTTATTTAATTTTATTAATTAAATATGTTGTTCTATGAAAAATTGCCATAAATATCACATTCATAGTACTATTTCTCATGTTTACACTAAACACTTTACCTTCACTTTTAATGAAAAGTAAAAGACATTTATATTCATAGGATTAACTAATCTACATTTAGAGTTTAGAGGAGAGGAGTGGGATATGATTTTTAGAATATGAAATTTAGGATTCTAATAAATATATAAATAAATACTTAAAAAAAATATATTTTATAAAAAAAGTAGTTCCAAACATAATTTTTGATTTTCAAAAAAACATTTTGAAAAAAAATTTAAAAAAGATTAAAAAAATGATAAAAAGTTCAAATTTGAAAAAGTATAATTCGAAAACATAAAAAAAATTATTTTTTATTTATTTAAATAATTATTTATTATATATGTACAGAGAAAATATGTAATAGTCTCTTACCACTTGATGAAAAAGATATCTTGAAAATATTTTTTTAGTGTTAGTAAAGATGAATAATGGTACCATGAAATTGATTAACATGAAATTTCCCATTGTTCTACGTAATCTACTTATTTGTATTTGTTCTATATTTATCATATTTGATCTATATTAGTATCTATTATTTTGGTTGTGTGTAAAAAATTCTATTTTTTATTATCTGAATAACAAGAAAAAATAATCTGATAGATATAAACATAGATACATCTAGGTCAAGATGATGAACTATCACTGTCAGATTTCATAAATTTTCCTGGAAAGTGAAATAGCAGAAAGAAAAAATGCTAAAATGAAAAAAATGGACCAGTGACAAGTCACTTCCAAATTCTCAATGAAGAATTTTATCCATTTAATTTTAGTTTTTATTAATATTTTATTACCTGTTAATTGATATTTGCTAGAACAAGAAAAAGCTTACAGTTTTCTAAAATAGCATATTTCTTAGGAATTGACAAATTACTTGAGAGGGCTGTCAAAAAAAAAAGACAAATTACTTGAGAGGTTTAATTTGATATTACATTTTAATTTTGATATTGAGGCATCAAATAGTTTTTGAGTCAAGAAGATCATATATGTTACGGGGATTGAAATATACAGATACGGATACGAGGAAATTAATATCAAAACTTGGGTTTGAATATTATTAGTATATACTATAGACTATTAAATATTATTATTATATATTTTAAATTTATTTCATTGTGTGTAACATTTTAGATTTTCTTCCATATATTAGATAATTGTTTCTAATTTTATCTTTATTTTAAGCTCATTAATTTAAAAAAAAAATCAAACAAAACAAAGTATTAATTAAAAGTATAATATAAAATGGCTTACAAAAAAAAAGAGTATCATATAAAATTTATTAATTTTCTTAATAAGTATGAAAAACATATATAATAAGAAGGAATATGTGATAACTCAAATCATTTTTAAAATTTACTAGAAAATAGCTTACTGTAAATTTGGAATTATGCCTGGGTGTATGCATTTTGTAGTTTTTATCATAATTTGTAACTACGAGTATATTTTAGCAAATTTTTATACATTAAGCTTTCTAAACAATCGAAAGCTCAAAGCAGCAATTTTTATTAGTACAAAATTTTACTAGGAGATGTGTTAAAAAAAGGTGCGTTCAAGTCATTTCTAAGGGAATTTAAGAAACTGAAGTATAAAAAGTGTTATTTACAAAAAAAAAGGGTATAAAAGTGTTACATTGTTAGACGACAGAGATATGTAATAAACTTATAAACATATATATATATTTACCTTTTTTTTTCAATTTCTAGGTGTCAGGAATCACATAATGATCCATCACTATACAAAGGCAATAACCCGACCCTTCACTAATCTGAAACTCTGCTGTTTCTGGAACAAGATTCTCTGTTTTGCATCATTATCAATATTTTTTAAACTCATTTTCAAAAATAAAGATCATATAATCACGTATCCGCATCCGGTGTTAAAAAAACAAAATTTCAAAAGAAACTGAAGATGTGATTGTACAGCATTTCTAGGGAAAAACATAATGGTGAAAAATTAATTATTCCGATTTACTCTTAGAAGTTACCAATCAGGTGGAATTTATTTTTCTTTCATTTACTTTTATTACTGTTTCAAGACATTTGTTCGTTAGTTCAGCTCCTTTGCTACCGTGTTCTTTGGAAAGGTGGTGAGTAATTGGATCATTAGACTCAGGTTTTTAGTTCCATTGTCTCTCTCTATATTACTTGTTTAGTATCACAAATCTATTGTTTGTCTTGGTTACTATCATGTCTCCATCTTTTAAGCTATTGTCTCCGAGGATTTTTTTCATGTTCCACCAGTTTATATATTCTACCTTTTTTCGGAGATTTTTTTATGTTTTCCACCAGCTTACATATTCTACCTTATATTTTTTTAATAAATGAAATGAATTTTCGAGTTACAAACTGGAAGTTACTCTAAATATAATGAGAGTAAACAATATTTATTTGTTTTTCTTTTCTTTTCAATTAACCTCTTGACCCGTGAAACGATTTCTTGCAGTGGAGAATAGCACTTCGAATCCCATCTTGTTGAAACTGTAAAGACTCATCGAGTCTCTTCCCCGGAGACATCGCTCCGACAGCCGCAGACGCCGACCGGCTCTTCCCAAGCTGTCTCTTCACGCTGCGAATCCCTGATGGGATATTACTCCTCTGTTTTTCTCTAGACGCCGGTGAAGACAAAGGAGATGTAGTTACACTGTTAACGCTCTGTTTCTTCGTTGTTTTGTTGTATAAAGGCTTTATGAGATCAAAGAATCTCTTCGAGGAAGAAGTAGAGGAAACAGAGTCATTGTCGGCTTTCACCTGTTGTCTGAAACTTGTTATCTCGTCCTCGATTCTGAACCTTACGTTGAGGCTCCTGTCGTTGTGTTCTTTCTTCTCCGTCGTCGTCGTTGACTTCTTGAATGAGGAAGCACCAAACTTTTGACAGGACTTTAGTGAAGTGATCGGAGACTGAGGTTTTGAAGTGGTTTCGACAAAAGGGAGGACTTTGCTCTTTGAGACAGAGAACGTTGTCTGTTTGTCTTCTCTCTCTTCATGGGTTTTGTTTTTCTTTGAAGAGAAATCGGAGGGAGAGATCTCGAGTTCGAAGAAGGAATCATCTTCTTCGTGGAGATCAAGTTCTGGATCTTCCAATGCGGTGGAGGAGGTTATGATTTCACGGCGGGGTTTATTTCCGTTGGCGTTTGTCAGCCAAAGTTTCATAAAGCTGAGAGCTTCCATTTAGAGAGAGAACGAGAGAGTGGAGGGTGAGAGAGAGAGAGTGGTATGGTAGCTTGGCTTTGTCAACGTGAATGGGCAAGTAAGGTTTTAATCTTTTTATTTTATTTTCTTTTTGGTAAAAGGACAAAAAGATCAATGAAAATAGCATTTTTATTTGGGCTTTCTTGTACTTTTTATTACCGCTCATTTCTCTTCTTTTTTTTTTCATTTTTAACTTTTTACTTTATTTTGTTTTTGATGCACACATGCTTAAACATTTGTTCGATATATTGTCGGATATACTCTATTGTCTTCGTTTATTTATCGGTATATGTCATAACACACATATGATAGTAGCCTTTCTATGCTAAAGTGCTTTATTTTTGCTGTTAAATAAGTGAATAAAAATTGATATTTAATTTAGAAAAATTTCCTATGATAGTGTTGTTTTTTAAAAAACATTTGTCAAAAAAAAAGTTCTCGAAAAAGAAAATGACTAAAAGAAGTTTTATTAAAGGTTAAATATACGTTTATATTCTAAGGTTAAATAATCTAGACTTATGGTCTAGAGTTAAAGAGGTGCGGTTTGGATGACAAAGTTTCAATTTTTTTTTAAAAATATATATTAAAAATTTTCAAAATAAAAAGAGATTACTTTGGTTATTTTTCTCTTTGAAATCTATTTTTGTGACAAAAACTTAAAAATAGCTATTAGAGAGAATTGCCTTTTAATTTATTACCAAATGCTTCAAACACATGAATGTTGCCAACTTTATTTATGTAATAAAAAGTACATATGTTGTAATGATTTTTTTGTTATACACATATTTTTTTTATTCAATAATAACTTATTTTAATAGTCTTTGAATAATTAATACATCTAAACACCTAGTATATGATATTTAGATTGACTGTGACTTGATAGATTTTACCTACATTTTTGAAATGTGGAAGATAAAGTTGCGACAAGTAGTCATTTTGAGGAAACCGAAAACACCAAGTTGAAAGAAACCACCAAAGTTTCACAAAACGTGGAAAAAAAAAAACAAGGCAAAAGACATAGCAAAGAGCATGTTTGATGGCAAATGAGCAAAAACAGTATGCCATAAATGAGAGACAGAAGAAAGAGCCTGATAAGTTCGCTAACTACCCTAAGTTTCTAACCAATAGAAGGAAAACAAAAGCACTTCTGTTTCTTTGATGTTGCAATCCCACTTCTCAAGAATCATTATCATCATCTACTTGTGTTGCTGCCTCCAAGAAGACACTCTCTGAAGCTGCATTAGATTGTTCTTGTTCTTTCACTGTCTCTTCTCTACTTTCAAACAAATCCACCAAGAAACCACTCTTTGATGACGCAGGCTGATCAGGATTTGCTTCAGTTGCTGCAACGGCTGAAGCATTCATTTTCTTGTTGCCAAGCTCTAGCTGAAGCTCCTCTGGCACATCATCATCAACGGGAGAGGCCGATTTCACCTCCACTCCACGAGGCTCATCCCCAGTTCCCAGTTGATTAGTCTCACTCTGAAAGAGTTCAAGGCTGAAAGACGAGCTGGATCCGGTTGCTTGTTTTCGATTTGTCCCAGGTGCTGGAAAGAAATCAACGAAAGTGGTAGAATCTTCAGGTAAAGAAGAAGTGGCCGTAACTGCTGTCTTGCTTGCTTCACAAGCTTCAGATGTCAGGACAGTGTGATCCTCTTTGAGTACATCATCACTAGCAAACTGTGGCATCAGAGAGAGTGTTTGGCCTTTAGTTTCAGTGAGACCAACATCTTTCATCTCTGTATCCATATGATGATTCCTCTCATCAACAGCCTCGGAACCAACACTCATTGGTTGATTATCAGGCAGCATAGCAGATTGATTTTTCTTAACCTCAGGTGGAGTTGTGATACGTTCTCTAACATACATCTTAGCTTGGGGAAACAGATCAGTAGCTGGAGTAACGGGAGCTACTTTATTTGGTAAGAAAACGATGCCTTTGAGTTGCTTCTCAGTGTCAAGGACCTTCACGTTGAGAAAGTAACCAGCCTCGAAAGAACCTTCAACCACACCAGAAAAAACCTGACCAATCAGATTCTCATTAACAACAGGTGGGTGCTGACCCTGGCCTTCATGACGACCCCTTTTACGCGTATTTGCAAAAGACGAGCTCGAGCCTTGGTTCGTTTGGTCCATCATCTTTGGTCTCTGCCATATATAGAATTAGAAACAAAAGTATCTGTTTTAGTTTCACCGATGTGATCATTATCTTACAGAAAATGATACTAAAGAACAATGTGTATAACGAACACGTTTACGAATCTTGAGAACAATATAACAAAAAGTAACGCTAATTCATACACACCACCAAACAAGTAACATAGCAACATTTTGGAGGTTAAAAAAAATAACGAATTAATTTGCTTACTCGCATTTACAGCCTTGACTTAGTGAATTTTTTTTTGCCATTTTCGTTAAAAGTATATTATCAGAAGAATCGAGGAAAAAAAAAAAAAAAAAAAACAAATACGTGGAGGATCTAACACAGCGAAGGTAGAAACCCTAGATTCCGCAATGCCCAATTAAAACACAAAGAAATGAGAAACGCACTCACGTCTTAGGTTTCGCGGCGAGTAAAATATACGTTTCCGTGGATTCTTCTTCCTCCTCCTCTTTCTCGCCGTCGTCGCTTCACCTTTCTCTCGCTCCCTTGGCGTTTTTTGGAAATAATAATTAATTATATTCATTTGAATTTTAAAGTTTATGGGCCACATATGGTTTCTTTATTAAGCCCATTTAACTCTTTCCGTAAATGGTTTTTAGAAGGCTTGGTGGTAAATCCCCTATATATTAATTGAGAAGCATTTGAAAAATTAGAATCTTAATTTTGTATTAATTAAAAAAAACCCCAAATCCTAGGTGGCACTCTAAATGCCTTCTAAATTCTATTTCAAAGAATTCTAGAGCATCTAATATAAAGTATAGTTTAATTTAATGGTGTCACATTATTTTATAATTATATAACACTAGAGAACATTATATTAACCTAAAATATAGGAAGTGTGTATTCTTTCCTTAAATAAAAGCTACGGAATTACCTAATATGATTTACATATATATGGCAATTAATTATTATGAATAATGGCAATTAATTATTATGAATAATGAAGATTTGATAATAATTTTTGCATCATTCTTCATTTTTGTTTAAAGTTATATTATTAAAAAAATTAAACAATCACATTAACCATATAATAAAAAAATTAGATTTTTTCTTATATGTTATATTTTTAATTTTTTAAAATGACTTTAAATTATAAAAATGAGGAAACCTTATATGTTATATATATATTTTTTAAATGATTTTAAAATACAAAAATGAGGACACCTTATATGTTATATTTTTCTTATATGTTAGAATTTTCTTATATGTTATATTTTGAATTTTTTTTAAAAGACTTTAAATTACAAAAATGTAAGTTTACCTTAAATAAACGACTAAAAACATTAAAATGACATGTATCAATTCGATGGTTGATTTGAAAGCTTTCAAAACCATATGCAAGATAAAATTCAAAATAATTTAACTGTGGAAACAATACTGTTAACTTTTTTCAAAAATGTGTTCGATGAAAAAAATAAGGTTTTTGTGTCATAATTTGTTTAATGTTCAGTAGAGAACATTATATTAACCTAAAATATAAGAAGTGTGTATTCTTTCCTTAAATAAAAGTTACCGAATTACCTAATATGATTTACATATATATGACCATTGATGATTTTGAATAATAAAGATTTGATAACAATTTTTGCATCCTTCTTCATTTTTGTTTAATTTTATATTTTTTTTAAAAATAAACAATCACATTAACCATATAATTAAAAAATTAGATGTTTTCTTATATGTTATATTTTGAATTTTTTTAAATGATTTTAAATTACAAAAATGAAGAAACCTTATATGTTATATATTTCTTTAAAACGACTTTAAAATACAAAAATGAGGACACCTTATATGTTATATTTTTCTTATATGTTATATTTTTCTTATATGTTATATTTTGAATTTTTTAAAACGACTTTAAATTACAAAAAAGTAAGTTTTTCTTAAGTATACCACTAAAAACATTGAAATGACATGTATCAGTTTGCTGGTTGATTTGAAAGTTTTCAAAACCATATGTAAGATAAAAGTCAAAATAATTCAAATATGAAAACAATACTGTTCACTTTTTCAAGAATGTGTTCGAGGGGAAAAATAAGGTTTTTATGTCATAATTTGTTTAATGTCCACTAGAGAACATTATATTAACCTAAAATATAAGATGTGTGTATTCTTTCCCTAAATAAATGCTACTAAATTACCTAATATTATTTACATATATATGGCAATTAATGATTATGAATAATAAAGATTTGATAACAATTTTTGCATCCTTCTTCATTTTGTTTAATTTTATATTATTAAAAAAAATAAACAATCACATTAACCATATAATAAAAAAATTAGATTTTTTCTTATATGTTATATTTTGAATTTCTTAAAATGACTTTAAATTATAAAAATGAGGAAACCTTATATGTTATTTTTTTTTTAAACGAATTTAAAATACAAAAATGAGGACACCTTATATGTTATATTTTTCTTTTATGTTAGATTTTTTCTTATATGTTATATTTTGATTTTTTTTAAACGATTTTAAATTAATGTAAGTTTTCCGTAAGTATACGACTAAAAACATTAAAATGACATGTATCAATTCGATGGTTGATTTGAAAGTTTTCAAAACCATATAGAAGATAAAAGTCAAAATAATTCAACTGTGAAAACAATACTAAATAATTCAACTGTGAAAACAATACTGTTCACTTTTTTCAAGAATGTGTTCGATGAAAAAAATAAGGTTTTAAATCATAATTTGTTTAATGTCCAATCCGATCAACTCATGATGTATTAATTATACTTTTGTTCCATTATTTTTTATAAAAATTGATCCGATTCATTGGAAAGAAATTATATAATAACAACAATAAATATTTTATATATATAAATAAAATGATCAAATGTATAAAAGAAACTATCGATAATATATACAAATAAATTCACCTTGCGCAAGGCGCAGGTCTTATCCTAGTGGTTATTAAATTATATATCAAATAAATAAGCATATGATATAAGAGAATCTCTGTATGAGAGCTTTGATGAAATTGTCAAACAAAATAATTCTAGTAACATTTTGACAAAAGTTAATTAAATCATTTAATTTTAATATTTTAGAAGAAATAAAACAATTTAATGGTAGGCAAGCGGATTATAATTTAAAATTTTCTCATTTGAACTTCTACTATACTTTACATCATTTTTATTATTTTCAATATTATATCACACAAGCACATTCATCTACAAGTTACCAACTTTCAGTATCCCATATAAATGTATTTAAATGTTATCTCAAATGTCAAGTTATCTATCAAGAAATATTTTAAATTATCTAATGAGATACTCAAAACTAAGAATTTCAATGAAATATCTTCAATAAATTCATAAAGTTTCATAGTTTTGAGAAGTAAAAAACTAATGAAAAATATAATAAATTTCATTATAATAAGTTTTTATATCATATCATTTTAAAGTTTTACAACAAAAAATTGACGCACCTCGTATTTTATTAATACATAAATATTCGCTAATAGACATTTAAGTGTATATGTATATGAAAATCCCTTAGTTTAAACATAAATACTAAAGTATATCTAGTCATGATAATAAAATAAAACGCAAGTATACATACAATTACACAAAAGTATAAATATATACAATACAACTATACTACAAACGTTTATGTTTTCTCATTTCTAATATTTTTCATTTTAATTAATATATTGGTGTATTATACATACAATTTTTACGATAAATTATTTTTCAGCCCCTAGCTCTTACATTTTTTTTTTCATTAAAATATTGGTGTCATATCCTTGTCTTTGTTTCGTTGAAGAGTGTAGATGATGCCCGGATTGCAAAAAGTCGGAGAAAATGACGAAAATTATGCAATTTTGGATGGGAGAATATGTGCCAAAAGTAATTAATATCTTATCCACAACGATTCTCTTGGTCTACGTATTTTTGTACAACTATAATAAACTTATAAATATATACGGTCGCACATTTTCATATATATATCACGTAATTTTGTGAGAGTTATGACAAGTTAACGAATTGATTCTCGCCCGACAGAAGGCATGAATTAAAGATAATGGTTTTCGTTGGCTTATTATTCCAATTTAATCAACTTTTTCGCCCAAAGCTAAGTTACTAAAACGTGACTTGACCAATAAGCAACATTAATCTTACATCAATTTAAGGTTAGCAAGTACAATGACGTGATGAATGATGATGTAGCTAGTTCTAATGTTTTCTTGTCGGGATTTATCGGCATAATTATAACAACACATACATTTGGTTCCTTCTCGAATTGATTTTCCTGTTTTGTCGAAAGATATGTTTAAATTAAGTGATTATAGACGTGTAGTATAGAGTTCAACGTCGGCCAAACTTTATCAGATGTATACTTGACGACTATAGTATTCATAGGCTACGATTTATAGACCAGTTTTATTTTCAAGATCCGATTTAAGAAAATCTCCGGACAGTTTTTTTTTACTATATACTGTATGAAAAGTTATTTACTTAATGATTGGGACGACGTATGGCTAGTGTTGTAGATGATACTTTCTGCCTAGTTTATTTTTACAAGTAAACAATGTTTTTATGAGACAATATTAATTTGGTTCTTCTTCTTTAATATCGTACTAGTATGCACTATAAAATTTAGTAGGCGTGCATGTTGACAGAAGATTGAAAGGTGGCACAAATGCAACAAATACGTTTACGTGCAATAATGTACATAGTGCAACTTTGATTAGGACACGAATGCAACTTAATTAAGCATTGCACTAAGGAGGAGTTACGTTGGACATTTGTTCGGCCTTTTGCTTATATCCTTAGCTACTTCTTGTTATAAAACTAACTAGATTTTGACCCGCGCTTCGAAAACGCGGGTTTTTTCTTTGGATTGTAAACAAATATTATGAATTAGTATTTTAAAATTGTTATGCATTATTATGTTACAAAAGTTATATTATATCGAAGAAAAAATTTATTTAAAATTGTATAATTTATGAATTAGTTTATTTATGATTTTATATATATACTCTTATGTAATTCTCTCTCTTAGATATGAACATTTTACCAGATCCGTGAAACCAAACTGAAATCGATCTGGAAATATTGGTGCTGTTTGAATTTGGATCTAGGGCAAAGTACATATTCAATTTTGTTTTTGGACCTGCAAGTTTTCTTTGAGTCAATATCCTAACCGAGACCCAACCTAATACCCAAGTACCTGAATTTTTTTGTGTATATTAGGTTTATTCGAGTATTTTAGATATGTTTTTGGTATTGTGAATACTTTTTAATTTTTGCGTTCAGGTTTTCGATTTTAGTTTCGGGTTTTGAGTAAAATTGTAATAAAAATATATATATAGGGTATTCGGAAATTTTTTTGGGTATTTTTCGGTTCCTCGGGTCAGATTTCATATAAAATTTTGGATCTTTTCGGTATTTCAATATTTTGGGTACTTGTTTGGGTTTTTGGGTATGTGTTTCAGTATTTTTTTTGGGTTTTCAGGTACTTCAAATATTTTTTGGTTCCTCAATACCCAAACTAATTCGGACCTGTTACGTACCTAAAAATTACATGTATTTTACAGATATTTGAATAATAGATTCGAACCGCTCAGGACCTGAAAAGAACCAATCCAAACCTAAACCAAAAAATTAAATACCTAGTTATGTCTAAATATTTAGGACCCGAAATGAACCTGACCTGCTGACTGAGATCAGACCTACACTCTCTGATTGTATTTTGTTTTTGACCTTACACTCTCTGATTGTATTTTGTTTTTGACCTGACCTGCTGACTGAGATCAGACCTACACTTTCTGATTGTATTTTGTTTTTGACCTTACACTCTCTGATTGTATTTTGTATGCATTTTATACGTGTTACATTTTTTGAGTTGATTATCTTTAAGATGTACTTGAAATATTTTTGGCTAATTTAATAGTATAAATTTGTAAGGTTTTTAATAGTTTTAAAACTTATTTTAAATAACAAATTTTATGATAAATACTTTGTATAAAAAATAATTTAAAGTAAAATATATAATTTTTAACATATGGTTTACTTTATTAAATTTTGATTTTGTATATTTGGGAATATATAATGTATGATGACATGGTATAGGATGATATATGATATATGTTAATTTTTAAATGAGTTATGAAATCTGTTAAAGTTGATAAAGTTATTGAATTTAAATAGTATATCTGCGGTATATTATTTTTTGGTTAAAATATTTTGTAACAATGTTGCTATATCTTGGTTTTTAAAATAGGATAAAAGTATAAGAATATTTAATTTTTGATTTGTTTCAAATTTAGATACTTTTCGAAGTAAGATATATTCTTAGCAAATATATGAATTAGCTTTTTCATAATTTAAAACAGAAGTATAGAAAGGATGGCGTGTATTGTTACATAGTTGGTGGATCAAAAGACTTATATAATTTATTTATATTGGGTGAAACGAGTCATTTATTAATTATGAGACTAATGAGACATGTTTAGAGAATAATATAATAAAATATATGTGGTACATTATTTTTGTGTAGCAAATGGTACGGTCATCTAATAAAGGATATCATATATGTCGTATAACTTTGTTCTTGTACAAAATAACGTGGTCTAATAAATAAATATATTATTAAATATTTGTTAGAGAAATTTTTGGTTACTTATTATTAATTAAGTATTATGGTAAGACCAAAAATATTGTTAGTTAAAAAAATGGTCCAAACAACCTTTTTAAGTAGATTTATTAAAACTCTTTCTTTTTTAATAGTATTGATTTGGGTAAAAGAAAACCACTAGTCACTAATATTTGATTTACCAATCAAGTCTTTAGCGTTCCATCTTAACATGTTCGACAATATAATTTGATTGATATATTAGTTCACGTGAAAATATTTACTGCAGACTGAAAATCTTGGGAATTCTTTTCTTAATTAGAGAAAAGATAATAAAAATAATAACATACGTAAATAAAACCTACATATATTTCCGATATGAACATATCTAGCGCTACACATCGACGACAGATACCGAACGATTAGATGCAAATCCCTTATATATTAATTGAGGAACATTTGAAAAGATGTAACCTCAATTTTGTATTAATTAAAAGAGGCCCCAATGCATAGGTGGCACTCAATTAGGTAGTCAATTACATTCAATTGAAAAATAAGTAGGTCCACATTCGATTTTTATATGTTGTTAGATACATAAGTTGGTTAAATTATATGATATAATGATATGATATTTTCTTTCCTTAAATAAAACCTACAGAATTACCATAAATGACTAATATATATATGACAATTAATGAGTTTAATAATAAAGATTTGATAACAATGTATATCTCCTCCATCATTTTTTGTTTAATTTTATATTATTAAAATAAATTAAACAATCAAATTAGCTATAAAAATAAAATTTAGATTTTTTCGTATATGTTATATTTTGAATTTTTAAAAACGACAATAAATGACTAAAACTATTAAAATTATTATGTTAAAAATTAATGATCAATGGTTTAACATTTTTATTATAAGAAGATACACATAATTTTAAAACCATATGAGTAAAAAATATCATTTAATAATAAAATAAATATATATATATATATATATTAAACACTATATACCATAAGATTACATAAATATTTTAATATTAAAACTTTCAATGAATTTTCAAGAACATTTATAAATTATAAACTTATTAAAGATTTCAGATTGAAAATTTTTGTTATCGATGATTTAAATATTTTGTTATAAAACGATATGAACGATCATAGAACCGTATGATTATAAATTTTTATTTAATAAATAACTATACAAAATATACTATTTCTAGAAAAATAGGTTGGTCCATCTTAACTTATATTACACTTTTTATTAAACTAACTATCGAATTGATAAATAACGTACCAAAAAATGTTTTGCACTTTGCTTAAATAAAAACTACGAAATTACCTAATATGATTAACGTATATGTGAAAATTAATTATAATGAATAATAAATATTTGATAACAATTTTTGTATCTTAGTTCTTTTTTTAATTTTATATTATTAAAATATATTTAAAAATCACATTAAATATATAATAAAAACATTTATAATTTTTCTTATATGTTATATTTTGAATTTTTCAAAACGTCTATAAATTATTAGAAATTTGAAGATCCCCACTCTGAAAATTTTGTGATCAATAGATTATTTTTTTTGTCATAATAAGTTACAAATGATCATAAAATTGTATTAATATGAACTTTTATTTAATATTATAAGAAGATACACATTATTTTAAAACCATATGAGTAAAAAATATCATTTAATAATAAAACATATATATTTATATATATATATATAGATTATACTATATACCATAAGATTACATAAATATTTTAATATTAAAACTTTCAATGAATTTTCAAAAACATTTATAAATTATAAACTTATTAAAGATTTCACATTGAAAATTTTGTTATCGATGATTTAAATATTCAGTTATAAAATGATATGAATGATCATAGAACTGTATGATTATAAATTCTCATTTAATAAATGACTATATAAAATATACTATTCTTAGAAAAATAGGTTGGTCCATCTTGACTTACATTATATTTTTTATTAAACTAACTATCGAATTGATAAATAATCTACCAAAATTTTTTTTGCACTTTCCTTAATTAGAAGCTACGAAATTACCTAATATGATTAACGTATATATGAAAATTAATTATTATGAATAATAAATATTTGATAACAATTTTGGTATCTTAGTTCTTTTTTTTTAATTTTATATTATTGAAAGATATTAAAAAATCACATTAAATATATAATAAAAACATTTATATTTTTTCTTATATGTTATATTTGAATTTTTCAAAACGTCTATATATTATTAGAAATTTGAATATTCCCACTCTGAAAATTTTGTGATCAATAGATTATTTTTTTGTTATAATAAGTTACAAATGATCATAAAATATAACGCATATGAATTTTTATTTAATAAATATTCAAACTAAATAATATATATATATATAAACACTAATGATTTAAAGCAACAAAATTGGCTGATCAATTTAGTCGTCCAGTTGAAATCTTTCAAAAATATGTGAAAGACTAAAGTCAAAGTAAATATGGATTTAGAATAGTAGTTATATTTTACTAACCAAATACCGAAAAAAACCGAACCGAACCAAAACCAACCCGATATCCGGATTGAACACCCGTAATCCAAATGAAGCCAAACTATTGTTTCATTCTCCAAAATATAATAAAAATAATAACTTAATTCCGCGCAAGGCGCGGGTCTTATCCTAGTAATCTAGTATATCTCTCTCAACAAAGGAAAAATGACCTTATGTATGTTTAAGTGTCTTTGGTCCCCCGAGAAGAAGAAGATCAAATAAGAAGAAGATGAAGTGTTTACAAAAAAGAAGAAGAAGATGAATATAGGAGATAGGAACAGTGTCACAAGGAATGCTTTGGATCTTCTCGGAACATATCTTGTATATATGTTTCCTTCTTTTGTCTCACTAGCACGTGAGATTAGAGCTTCTTCCTCATATTTTTGTGCCACGGCTAATCCTCACGAAGCTTCGGTTTAGTTGCCTAATTTCTCTCTATTTGCATTTTTGTCGGGATATAATTCGGTATAGGGATAATAGATCCTAGCTAGGTTATGTTCCGGAGATTTTGAATGTGTCTCCTCCACTATGGAGTTGGTTAAATTGACGAGAATTATATTTTGTTTACCTTTGTTAATATTTAGTTTTGCAATATCACGTATAGTTTTTCAGTAAATTTGCCTGGTTCTAAACGCTATCGCTTGTTGCAAGTTTTATGGATATTTCTAGCTTTCGAAAACCATTATAACTCTTACTCAACTTGTTTCAAATGGTAACTTTTAGTATATGGTCTCATTAGACAAGTAATTATGGGTATTACAGCGTTAAAACCATTATCTCGCTTTACAAGACAAATTAAATTAAATGTGTAAATGCTCTGTGATTTTCATTATATTTTTGTTGTAAGACAAATTGAATATATAGTTTTTTTGACAACCTGAATTTGTAGTTTATTAGCTGATTTTTAATAAACTACAAATTCAGGTTGTCAAAAAAACTATATATTCAATTTGTAGTTTAAAATGATGATTCATTTGATCAATTTGTGTAACATAATCAGTTTTGGATTTTATTATAACATATTCTGTTGTAATTTGAAATTTGACCCATAAAATGACATATGCATATAGACAATAGACCAAAGAAAACCGAAAATGTGGGGTCCATAGCTTGTTTGAGTGTGTAAATCATTCGCCGTATGGGGTAATAATGACAAAGATCAAACTTTACCATATACGAAAATGTTTGTAGTTTTCTGTTGGCCACTGTAGAGATTAATTTGGAAAACTATTAGGGTTGTATATGAGATAATGATATCTACATTGTTACCAAAAAAAAAAATCCCTAATACATATAATTGTATAAATAAAAAATACGATTAAGTCCTCACTATAGGGATTAAATAATCACCTTAAGGTACTTCTGATTTTCCCATAAACTAAGTTTGAATTCAAGATATAGGCGTGAAACTTATTTCGGTTTTGGATTTAGCTGGTTCATCCTTTCTGGTTTGAAAAAAATATAAGGATCAAAATCTCAAATATTCTGTTATCGATTTTCAAAGATTCTCACTTATGTTTGCATTTTATATACTACTAGGTAATAACATGCATCATGCACGGAATGAAATAATTGATTAGATTATTTATTTTATGTTGTAATAAAAGATTTATCGCACAGCTTTTTTAAGGGATGGACATTCAGATTTTCGTTCGGATACAGTTAATCTATTCGGGTTTTGATTTTTAGAGATAAATTTAAATATGATTCGGATATTTAAAAAAATTTGGTTTGAATTTGGATTAGATTTGGTTTGAATCATTGCAGGTTCGATTTGGGTTCTAGTTAGGATACCTATTTTAATTATGTAATTTTAAAAAAAAAAATCCAAATAAACTTAATCCTAAAAATTCAAAAATAAAAATAATATAAAAACTAAAATTTGAATAATTTAAGACTAAATACTTAAATTTACATAAAAATAGTTCAATTTAAATATTTAGATGGAGAAAAATATATATATTTTCAGTATATTGAACAAACTTAGTTAATTACATATTTTCATATTAATGAAATATCTGATAGATATAAAATTTAAAATAACTAATATATTTAATTAGATAATTGTGTTTTAGATATTTTCGATATCCAAAATATTTTAGTTTGGATCGGATTCGGGTCTGGTTATCTGGATATTAAACTTTTAGATCTATTTTAGTAATTAATCAGTTTTAGTTTGTGTTTAATATTACTTTCAAATCAAGTTCAGTTTGGTTCTTCAGATCCAAATATTTTATCTAGACTTACTTTTTTTTTACATATGTAAAGAAAAATAAATAAATGTAAAAATAATATGTTAGGCTTATTTTCATATATAATTATTGGATCATACTTTAAGAATACCAATAAAAATGGTTGAGCGTCGTGTCAATATTGATAGACATGTTAAAAAATTGACGTAGTCTATAACCAATAATGTCTACTTTCTTATAAAAGTTTTTGGTAAATATGATAAAAACACGATACAATCGAGTGAAATGGGTTAGAGTTGCGTCAAAATAATGTGATCTCTTCACTCGGTATATGAATTATGCTTTTCAATTGAGTTCGCAAATATTCTTTTCTTTTAAAGTTTTTTTGATTTCTGATTTTTTCTAACACTTCTTGGTTTGATATGAAAACTCTATAAAGAAAAAATAATATTTGGCTAAATTAAAGATCCAACTTTGTGTGTGGCGTTTTTCACCCTAGTTTTCTTAATTATAACCAATCACAATTATTTGTTATTTTTGTATGCATAAACCTCAACCATGGTCAAGTTCGACAAGATACAAAACTATCAATTTATAAAAAAATCTCATTTCAGCATTTTAGTTGATGTGAATCTTAATGATTTTGTAATTTTTTTCAACAATGATATTATTCAGTACTTGTCTGGAGAGAAATTCAATTCACTAATACAAAGGTTAAAAATATTAAAACTAAAAATAAGTTGATTAAAAAATTAGTGTGTGAAAATATTAAATTATTTGCAATAGAATTAAGAAAACTAGTGTGTAAATATTAATTGCTAAATGACTGTAAAATTGATACGTAAACATTCTAAAACTGAAATGATTATAAAACTGACACATGTCAATTTGTGTGTGAACATATTTATTGCAAATTATTCTATTTTAATATATAAGGGATATGGTATATTATAACATGTGATAAATTGTAGATTGTCCGGTATTTTAAGTAATCCTACATAAAATGATAGAGCCTCTTATAAATGACAAGCACAATCATACAAACAAAAGAATATACAGTATAACCTCTTTAAATTAATACTATATAAATTAATACACATTAAAAATCTCTATAAAATAATATAATTTTATAGTTCTAAATTGAGTTTTTGGTTCTATTAGTATATCGATAAATTAATATTTCTATAAATTAATAAAAAAATTATAGTTTTGGTGTAGTCCCAACATTATTAATTTATAGAGGTTTCACTGTATATATATATATATCACGAAATCCACCTACTTATAATATCGTGTACCCAAATTTGCACTACAAGTATTAAGTATGTGTTGTCAAAAAGAAGAAGTATAAATATATGTGTGTGTATATATATAAAAATATCTAAATGTGCCGAAACAAAACAATAAAATTACTTAAGTTAATGAATTAAACTCATAAAATTAGAAAACAGCCTCTAAATTTTAAAACGTTGGTTTTTTATTTGTGAACTCTGAATTAATTTCAAAATAAACTTACACGATGTAGGAGATGGATCTAACCATCCCACAAGGCCCAAGGAATAGAAGGCCTGGCCCGGACCAAGGGAAGCGACGGCTCGGATAGTCGGCTTAATAGGTCAGTCTCTCGGCTCGCCTCTAAAGTACTTTGAGTCGATCGTTGTCGACTAAGAGGCATCCGGCTCGGCGACCGCTCGAACGAATACGGGCCTTTCGGCCCAATAAGGAAAGCCCGCGAAGACGACATAAGCTAGGTCAAGAACGACACATAAGAGGACTATATAAAGAGAAGGAAGAGGATCGAGAAAAGGATCCAAAATCATCTGACTAACATCTGGCGGCTAGATTAGGGTTTTCACCTTTGCTTCATCTTGCCGTTATTTGTACTTTTCCGGTAGCTCATCGAGTTGCCGGCTTCTCTTCTGTCGCATTCTCTTTACTTCTCTTGTAACCGACTGAACGTCTCTTCCGACCATAATAAAACGTCTCTGTTAAACCCACATCCTTTTATCACCGTTTTCCGATCAAACAGTTGGCGCCCACCGTGGGGCATTTAGCAAAGTAACGTTAGTACTATGGTTGTCAGCAACGACAGTTCTTCGTCTGGCGAGGAGCGCGAAGCCCTCGAGGTGATGCCGGCTCCCGAGGTAACACCTACGCCTACACCAGTAACTCCGCCACCCCCTCCTGCGTCCATGGAAACCATCTTGGCACGCCTCGCCCTGCAAGAAGCGGCGCAGAAGGCGGCGGTCGACCAAATCACAGCGATAGCAAAAATACTCGCCCCTATCGCTGCAAACGCCGAAGCTTCAACGGCGCAGTACCGTCGACACCTGTTCGCCACTGAACGAACCACCAACGTAGCACCTGCGCGGGATAACAACTACCAGAGCGCCGGTAACAGCAACCAGAGCGCCGGTAACGACATCAACGCCGACACCGCAAGCGAGCTAGCCGCGTTGAAACAGTCGGTCCTCGACATCAACTCAAAGATCCACCAGGTGACGACATCGGCGCCCCAAATCGAGCACGTACTCGCGGAATCTCTTCGCACACCCTTCACGCAAAGGGTCACCGGCGTACGGCTCCAGAAGATGGAGAAACTTCGTCTTCCAACCTTCAAGGGTCTCTCCGACCCTTCTACTCATGTCACGTCCTTCAACATAGCGATGCGACGCGCAAATCTGACCGACGAAGACAAAGACGCCGGCTTTTGCCAACTCTTTGTCGAAACCCTAGAGGGACCGGCCCTTACTTGGTTCACAGGCCTCAGAGAAAACTCCGTCGATTGTTTCCACGACCTCTCCACGGCCTTCCTGAAGAATTATATCATGTTCACCAACCAAGAAACGACCGTGTCCGACCTGTGGAACCTCACTCATACCAGCGGTCAAAGCCTCCGCGACTTCATGGAGAAGTTCAAGGCTATCGTCTCGAAAGTTGATATTCCTGATCCTATCGCTGTCGAGTCTCTGATGAACACTTTGCACGTTGACTCCACGTTCCGTCAGGATCTCTACCGATACCCGACGAAATCTGTGTCTGACGCCATCGCTCGCTCAAACAACTTCATCCGCATGGAAGAAGACACAAGAGCAAAGTTTGCAAAAGAAGCAGCAGCGAAACAGCGACCCGCCCGAACAAACGACACCCGCCCTGAGCCCCGCCAGCACTCCTCTGGTGGGAACACCACTCAGAAACGAGGCTACGTTAGCTCGGTCGACGACGAGGAATCGCCAAAGACAGCAGCCGTCACGCGAGAGAAAGCCTGGAACCACTGGGATCGAGACTCCGCCTCGAAGCAATCAAAGTCGTCCGAACCAGCGAGTTCAAACTCCGAGGAGCCAAAGAAATGGTGCCTCTACCACAAAAGGGATTCCCATGATACGAAAGAGTGCAAAGTCCTCATCGGGCAATTTTTCGACGGGATCACTAACGGGACAATTCAAATGCCCACCTCTCCAACGACACCGAAAAACACCAAAAGTTGGAGTAAGAACAAGGAGAAGAAGGCACAGAAGTCTCAGCAGAACACGGCCCCTAGCGAGGAAAGAGCGAGCCCTGAGCGCACTCCTGTCAACAACGTCGGCCCCGCCAACGACTCATCAGAAGACGAACATCCGCGTCGCCGGCGACGAGTGGAAGTCATACTCTCTCGCCCTTGTGACTCCTCTGACGACGACTCCTCGACAATGCAATCAGATTTACGCGACAAACTGAACAGCAAAGTCGAGCAATCTCTCACTTCCCCGACAACAGACGAAGATCTGCGCACCCTATTGAAGCGAAAGAGCGCTACGAACGAACACGTAGGAAGCGCCGACCTCCGCGCGACCATCTCAAAATCCAGCGCCAGGAAAATAGGCCAAAACGGCGACCTTCGCGACCAGCTCAATTCAAAGGCCGATGACCTGCGAATCCAACTCAACCGTTCAAAAGGGTCTGATCTGCGACGACGTCTCGAATCAAAGAAGAAAAAGCCCGCAGGCACTCCTCAGTTCGAGAACACAACCGACGATTTAAGGAAGCAGCTCGAATCAATGCGAGCTACCCGCACCCCACACATTAGCGTCATAATGGGAGGATCACCTCCTTGCGGCGACTCAGTTCGAGCTGTCAAAGACTACAAACGACAAGCAACCACCTCCAAGAAGTGGCCACCCCCAGTCGAAAATGATCACCAGATCACTTTTTCGGCACTAGATACCAAGGGTGTCCACATGCCGCATAACGATCCTCTCCTCGTCGACCTCGACATCGGAGAATGCCTAGTCGCGAAAGTCCTTATCGATACCGGCAGTTCAGTCGATCTCATCTTTCGCGACACACTCGACAAGATGGGAGTCGATTTACGAGATATGAAGCCATCCTCTCGCACGCTCACTGGTTTCAACGGAGCCTCGGAGCAAATGATCGGAACAATTCGTCTCCCAGTATACGCAGGTGGTATAACCCGTACCGTCAAGTTCTCCGTCGTCCGAGCCAAAGCACCATACAATGCCATCCTCGGAACACCATGAAAGCCGTTCCCTCGACGTACCATCAATGCGTCAAGTTTCCCGGCAAAGACGGAAAAACACAGACGATTCGGGGAGATCAACAAGCCGCGAGAGAACTGCTGATTGCAACCGTAAAGATGCAGCAACAGGCTTCCCTCGTCAACTCCGTCAGTAAACCACTCAGCAAGATATACCCCCAGAAGGAGGAAGTTCGCGAAGTCGCAATCGATGAATCCGACCCAACGAAAATCATCCGAGTTGGCGTCTACCTGTCCGACGACATATGTTCAAAGATCATCTCTTTCATCAAAGACAACGCTTCAACGTTCGCCTGGAAGACCTCCGACATGAAGGGGATCGACCCTGCAGTTATCTCTCATGAGCTGCACGTCGACCCGACGTTCAAACCCATCCGACAGAAGCGACGGAAAATCGGTCCAGAAAGATCTAAAGCAGTGAACGACGAAGTCGACAGGCTCCTCGACGCGGGTTTTATTACCGAAGTTCGATACCCTGAATGGTTAGCCAACCCGGTCGTCGTCAAGAAGAAGAACGGCAAATGGCGCATATGCGTCGATTTCACGGACCTCAACAAGGCATGCCCAAAGGATAGTTACCCACTCCCTCACATCGATCGTCTCGTCGAATCAACCGCTGGTAACGAACTCCTAACCTTCATGGACGCTTTCTCGGGCTACAACCAGATCTTGATGCATCCCGATGATCGCGAGAAGACAGCATTCATCACCGACAGAGGGACTTATTGCTACAAGGTGATGCCCTTCGGGCTAAAAAACGCTGCTGCGACTTTTCAGCGACTCGTTAACCGAATGTTCGCTGATCAGCTTGGCAACACCATGGAAGTGTACATCGACGATATGTTGGTCAAATCGCTCAAGGCCGACGACCACCTAAATAACTTACGCGACTGCTTCAAGATCTTGAACGACTATGGGATGAAACTTAACCCGGCCAAATGTACCTTCGATGTCACCTCTGGGGAATTCCTCGGCTACATCGTCACTCAGCGAGGAATCGAAGCTAACCCCAAGCAGATCTCGGCGATTCTCGATCTTCCAAGCCCCAAAAACAGCCGCGAAGTGCAGCGACTAACGGGACGCATAGCAGCTCTCAACAGGTTCATCTCGCGATCGACCGACAAGTGTCTTCCCTTCTACGAGCTACTAAGGGGAAACAAGAGGTTCGTCTGGGATGAAAAATGCGAAGAGGCATTCAATCAACTCAAGCATTATCTCACGACCCCACCCGTGCTATCGAAGCCAGAAGCCGGCGACACACTGTCTCTCTACATCGCCGTCACATCCTCCGCCGTCAGCAGCGTATTGATTCGAGAAGATATGGGAGAACAGAAACCAATCTTTTACACAAGTAAAAGAATGACGGAGCCTGAGACGAGATATCCAACACTCGAAAAGATGGCCCTAGCTGTCGTCACCTCGGCAAGAAAACTGCGACCCTACTTCCAGTCGCACACGATCGAAGTACTGTCCAACCAACCACTCAGAACGGTTATGCAAAATACTAACCAATCGGGGCGGCTGACCAAATGGGCGATGGAGCTGAGCGATGTTGGGGTCAAAAACGGTTACGACGGAATTACCACCCGAAAATCCTCAGAGATCGTATTTCCGAAAGAGTTAGTAAAAGAAAGGATGTAATTTTCGTAAAAATAAACTATACGAGGTTATTTCTACGAAGAAGTATTCTCTGGGATTCAAACCAAACGATCGTCCCGCTCGGTCACTACGTAGCAACCAAGCTCGGGCCAAAGCTCGGTCGCTACGTAGTGACCAAGTGATCGTCCCGCTCGGTCGCTACGTAGCGACCGAGCTCAGCTAAGCTCGGTCGCTACGTAGCGACCGAGCAATCGTCCCGCTCGGTCGCTACGTAGCGACCGAGCTCGAGCCAAAGCTCGGTCGCTACGTAGCGACCGAGCGATCGTCCCGCTCGGTCGCTACGCAGCGACCGAGCTCGAGCCAAAGCTCGGTCGCTACGTAGCGACCGAGCGTTCGTCCCGCTCGGTCGCTACGTAGCGACCGAGCGTTCGTCCCGCTCGGTCGCTACGTAGCGACCGAGCTCCGCCAAGCTCGGTCGCTACGTAGCGACCGAGCGATCGTCCCGCTCGGTCGCTACGTAGCGACCGAGCGTTCGTCCCGCTCGGTCGCTACGTAGCGACCGAGCTCCGCCAAGCTCGGTCGCTACGTAGCGACCGAGCGATCGTCCCGCTCGGTCGCTACGTAGCGACCGAGCTCGAGCCAAAGCTCGGTCGCTACGTAGCGACCGAGCGATCGTCCCGCTCGGTCGCTACGTAGCGACCGAGCTTTGGCTACGTAGCGACCGAGCGATCGTCCCGCTCGGTCGCTACGTAGCGACCGAGCTCGAGCTAAAGCTCAGTCGCTACGTAGCGACCGAGCGTTCGTCCCGCTCGGTCGCTACGTAGCGACCGAGCTCAGCCAAGCTCGGTCGCTACGTAGCGACCGAGCGATCGTCCCGCTCGGTCGCTACGTAGCGACCGAGCTCGAGCCAAAGCTCGGTAGCTACGTAGCGACCGAGCGTTCGTCCCGCTCGGTCGCTACGTAGCGACCGAGCTCAGCCAAGCTCGGTCGCTACGTAGCGACCGAGCGATCGTCCCGCTCGGTCGCTACGTACGACCGAGCTCGAGCCAAAGCTCGGTCGCTACGTAGCGACCGAGCGATCGTCCCGCTCGGTCGCTGCGTAGCGACCGAGCTCAAGCCAAAGCTCGGTCGCTACGTAGCGACCGAGCACTCGTTTCGCTCGGTCGCTACATAGCGACCGGGCTCGAGCCAAAGTTCGGTCGCTGTGTAGCGATTGAACCTTTCCGAACATCGATACGACACCAGTCCTTGCATTCTCGTCAAACCTTCGAATGCTATCTCCCGAAGACCGTAGCAAGCTCAGTCTATGTTTCCCGCTATTCTAATTCATCGATCAAACTTCGCGGATTAGAAACCGCGGAAAACTCGTAGTAAACGTGTCGAGTCGGAAGACGGCCCAAAGGGACCTAAAACACGACTCGAGGCCCATCCTACGATTTTCCTAACCAAAAGCCCGTGAACCATAGCATGGTTCGCGCTTGGCCCACGAGGAAGGATAAATGTCAAGTTTCCGCGGATAAATACGGAAGTTTTGAAGATAATTGTGAAGATCGGGAAAAATGGAATATCTCCATTTTTATGCTATGACGGCTTAAGGGCAGAAGAGTAAAAGCGTAAACTGACCTTGGAGCTAGTATATAAGGAGTCCTAGGCGAGGAGCAGAGGGGAGAACTTTTTGAGAGCAAACTTAGCACTTAGAGCGATTTAGGCAACTTTCCGTTTTTGTTATTTCGAGCTGCGACTCAATTAGGTTTAGCCGTCTTAGGGTTGCTAGAACTAGGAATCTCGCCGACAGCTCTCGAGCCCAGGCTTATACCTTGTTGTAACGTTCATACGCAGATTCGGAATAAGACCTACTTTGCTCTCTTTTCGATTTCTTATTTTTATCGTTGTCATTCTCGTGTTCTGATTGCTTGACGTGTGGTAATTAACAGATATCCGGGTCCTCTGGGAAACTAGGGTTTTCTTAGTTTCCTTATTTAAACGGAAATCGACAGTGCGAATTTCGGTTCCCACAAGCGAACACGACATCGTATACAAGAATCGCACAGCAGCAAAGTCACAAGTCCTTGCCGACTTCTTGATCGAGTTGACGCCAGAGCTGGAGCAAGACCTCATCCTACCAAGTGTAAACTGGATCCTCCACGTCGACGGTTCATCCATGAGTAAAGGATCAGGAGCAGGAGTGCAATTGCAATCACCAACAGGAGAACTCATTCGGCAGTCATTCAGTCTCGGTTTCGCGGCATCAAACAACGAAGCCGAGTACGAATCCCTCATCGCGGGGCTCCGTCTCGCCAAGGCGGTGAAAGCCAAACGAATCAGCGCTTACTGCGACTCTCAACTCGTCGTAAGCCAATACCTCGGTGATTACGACGTCCGCAACGAAAGGATGGACGCCTACCTCAAACTCGTCCAGGACCTTACGCGAGACTTCGAGTTCTTCGAACTCACGAAGGTCCCTTGCGGAGAAAATGTTTGTGCCGACGCCCTCGCCGCTCTGGGGAGCAAGCTACATGACCAAGTCAAAAGGACAATCCCGATCCACAAAATCGAGAAACCAAGCATCGACACGAAGGCAGAACAGGAAGCAATAATAGCAGCGATCAACGACGCAATGGATATCGACGAAGCGGAATCTCCCTCGCAAGATGATCACCCAACAGATTGGCGCAAGGAACTCATCGATTACCTCGCGGAAGGTTTACTGCCCGTCGAGAAATGGGACGCCCGGCGACTGAAACGACGCAGCACACACTACGTCGTCATGGATGGGGAACTACACCGATGGACTGCAACAAATGTACTACTCAAATGTATCGCCGGCGAAGAAACGAGACTCGTCATGGCCGAAACACACGAAGGAGCAGCCGGCAACCATTCAGGCGGGCGAGCTCTCGCACTAAAAGTTAAAAACCTCGGATTCTACTGCCAACCATGAACGCCAACTGCGAGACATACGCGCGCAAATGCGATAAGTGCCAGCGCCACGCCAAAACCATACACAGCCCAACGGAGTTTCTCCACACCTTGACTGCTCCATACCCATTTATGCGATGGGGAATGGACATCATTGGTCCGATGCCGGCATCCCGACAAAAGAAGTTCATCCTGGTCCTGACCGATTACTTCACCAAATGGGTTGAAGCGGAAGCCTACGCTAGCATAACCGACAAGGAGGTACAAAACTTCGTCTGGAAAAACATAATCTGCCGACACGGGCTCCCATACGAGATAATCACGGACAACGGTTCGCAATTCATCTCGAATCATTTCAAGGGTTTCTGCGACAGATGGCGCATTCGACTCAACATGTCGACACCGAGAAACCCGCAAAGTAATGGTCAAGCCGAATCGACAAACAAGACCATCATAGACGGTCTAAAGAAACGACTCGACTTAAAGAAAGGTTGCTGGGCAGACGAACTAGATGGCGTCCTGTGGTCTCATAGAACCACTCCTCGCGGAGCGACGAAGACTACACCCTTCTCAATGGCCTACGGCATCGAGGCAATGGCTCCTGCAGAAGTAAACGTGACGAGCCTACGCCGGTCACGAATGCCACAGAACACTGAACTCAACCGCGACATGCTCCTCGACGCACTCGACGATATCGAGGAAAAGCGCGACCAAGCGTTACTCCGTATCCAGAATTACCAGCATCAAATCGAGAGCTATTACAACAAAAAGGTCAAGTCGCGTCCTCTCGAAATGGGCAACCTTGTCTTAAGAAAGGTCTTCGAAAACACTAAGGAGTGGAAAGCCGGCAAGCTCGGAGCCAACTGGGAAGGACCATACAAGATAGTCGAAGTCATCAAGCCAGGAGTATACCGCCTCGAGACTTCGACAGGCGAAGCAGTACCGAGAGCCTGGAACTCCAAACATCTCCGCCTCTTCCATCCTTAATCAAGGAAAATACCAACCCGAGTAAATGCGCCACAAAGGCCACTTTTACTCGCAATCTACTGATCGAGTAAATGCGCCACAAAGGCCACTTTTACTCGCAAAAAAAAAAAAAAAAAATATATATATATATATATATATATATATATATAAATATATATCGAGTAAATGCGCCACAAAGGCCACTTTTACTCGCAAAAAAAAAAAAAAAAAAAAAAAATCGAGTAAATGCGCCACAAAGGCCACTTTTACTCGCAATCTAAGAACTACGAATGGCTTGATTCCCGCAAAGGGATACGTAGGCAGCCCAAAGGAAAAGGGTCCAGCAGAAATAAAAAAAAAATATATATAAACCCTCCCCGAGGAATCGATCTCCGAAGCAGACGATCACTTAAGCGATGCCTACACGAGCACGCCCCGGCTCCTCGAACAAACGTATCGGCACTCGCATCCCACGTTGAATACGTCCTGATCAGACATATATTCACGGGAATCGACCGCGTTGCGACCTAAACCAACATGGCCGAGACAATGACTCCAATTCATCCTATAATTAACTAAGTAAGGTCTGGCCAACCAAACGCTTGAAAATTACATTAGGATCGACTCGGAACCGTCAAAGTCGAAAACTCTTAATTAACAACTTAAACTTAAAGTGGCAAACGGTCGCGACTCAAAGAGGTCGATCGAGATAAAGTCATAACAAGTTTAAAATTATAATGATTCGACATCTCGAACAGCATTTACACCGAACGAACAGAGTCACTTCAAATCTTGAGAAATCACGATTTTGATAGACAAATCTAAGTTAAGTAAATCAGTTCAAATCACCAAAAGAGTTCAAGATGGCGAGAAAACAACAAAATAAAAGCCTCGAGGGCAAAGGTTCGAAAAGCTACAACAATGAATCATATAAGATTCGAAAGAAAACAACATACAAGAGACGCTAATCCTCTCGGTCGCTCTCACGATCGTTGAGGGCAGAAAGCTCCGAAGCCCTAACACTCGACTCGCGAACAACCTCCTCGTTACCTCGACGAGATCCTTCAGCCGAAGTATCCGAAAGCACGAGGACAGGAGCACCGTCTTCAGCAGCGTTGGTCCCCCGATTAGGCGTCTCCCCCTCAAACGCAGCCGAAGAACCCTCTACCAAAGGCGTCGGCTCGTCACGACGTCCATCGATTGGATCAGAAGGCGGAGTAACAAGATTTGCTGCGGTCTCTGGGTCAATCAGACTGGCGTTGGACCCGTAAGGATCAAGACTCGCCAAAATACGAGCATCTACAAACTGGGAATCCAGTACAAAAGGAGAAAGCGTGAGATCCCCCTCGGGTATCTCGCCAACCTTGAGCTCCTCGGCCTCCTGCTCGTACTTCTTCTCTTGCTCCGCGAAAAGATCGATCGTGGCTTGCAAGATGTCGCTCCCAGCCCTCTTCAAGGCTTCAAGGCATTTCCTGGTCCCAAAAGCTTGGCTATGAAGCAACCGAGCCTTGTCGTAAAGACTTCGGCGTTCCTCTCGGGAGCGAATCTTG
This sequence comes from Brassica napus, assembly GCF_020379485.1. Taxonomy (NCBI): domain Eukaryota; kingdom Viridiplantae; phylum Streptophyta; class Magnoliopsida; order Brassicales; family Brassicaceae; genus Brassica; species Brassica napus. The sequence continues at coordinate 6,668,424 of NC_063435.1, read as the reverse complement.
GCGAAGCGACGGTTAGCCTTTGCAGACATCTCAGCTTCAACCCTTCCTCTTTCCTTCGTCACTTCCAAGATCCTGGAATCCCTAAGGCGCTTCATCTCTCTTTCATGAGATGCAGCGAGCGAAGCCTTCTCGCTCTCGAGCTCGGCATTCTTCTGCTCGAGCTCATGGATAACCCCGCGAGACGCCACCAAATCGGCCTTAAGTTCGTCTCTACGAGCTATCGCGCGAGTGACCATCCCATTGAGCCTCTCAACGTTAGCCTTTGATGTACTTAGCTGACGAGCAGAAGCTTCCTCTTTCTCCGCGTGCTCCTTCTTGGCCAACTCAAGTTCAGTCGAGACTCCTTTCAGGGCAGTGTCGTATTTGTCGATTACGACATTCATCGCGCCGTCTCCTAAACGAACGAGGAGATGAAAATCGTAAGAAAGAATTAAGTAACGAAACACAAAAAAGGGGGAGAGATCGAAACGTTTACCAGCAGCTTTGCCCTCGCAGCCTCCTCGTATTCACTCCCAAAGATGAGGTCCTTCACGGCAGGTAGAGGTTTCGCCCTCCCCCTGAGTTGGCGAAGAAGCTCCCCGCACTTCTCGGGAACATACGCCAGAGGGGCCGGCCCCTCGTAGTGGAAGGAGACTTTGTCCGGAAAGTTAATCCCGGGAGCCCTCCTTAAAACAGCAGAGCCGCGAGCAGATGTGCCGATCTGAACGGCCCCAGCCCCAGTAATAGCCGGGATTCCCTCGCGAGGAGACGCCAAAGTAGGAGATCGTACTTCATCGTCGATCTCATCGTTGTGCCTCCTCATTAAAAGCGGCGAATCTCCGCTATCTTCATCAGAACCGTCCAGAACGGCGGCGTTAAGGGAAGCCTCGTCTCGCTCTCTCGAGACTTCAGCCTCAGGAACCTCCTCTTCAGGTTGGGTTTCTTCTTCTTCTTCCTTAGCTCCAGTTGGCTCCTCGGGATCCTCCGACTGAACCTCAACAGACCTCTTGGTCTTCTTCCTCCTCTTCTTCTTCTTCTGAGGATCACCGGAAAGAGGGACGCCACTCACCTCCCCAGCACTCTCCTCGACTCCCGAGTTACCCCTCTTCCTCTTCCTACCTCCTCCAGTATTCGCAGCATCGGAAGGAGGAATCTCGCCAGCACGAGGGACGGCCGTCGAGGGCCCGCCCCCGCTAGCCAGTCCCAGTTGAGCAGCTAGCATCGCGCTTAAGTATGGAAGAGTTCCCATTCTCTTTGCCTCGGTGACTTGCTTCTGGATATCTCTCGGGAAAATTTCTAGCCTCTTCTTGCGAATAGGAAGAGCTGTCGGAAGATCTGATCTCCACCCTCCTGAAAACACAAGGCAAAGATGTCAGCACGCGATAAGTAAGCCATACGGCCAAAAAGAATACCAGAAACGGCGAGAGAACGCACTTCGAGCAATTCGATCTTTAAACTCGTAGGTCTTCTCGACGGTGATCTCGGACCAACGGTAGATTCTAAGCAAAGCGACGGCTCGAACGCTCTTCAGGAAATCCTCGGGATAGACAGAAGACGTAGGATGGCCAACTGCAAACAAAAGAAAAGGAGAGTCTCATTAAGAACAACAAAGTCAGACGCAGCTCGCGACAAGATACTCTACCACAGGAACGGTTCCAAAGAACCCGATAGTCCTCCTGAGGAGGCTCCTCGAAAGCCGAGTCGTCGGATTTAAGAAAGAAGTAAGAGCGCTGCCAATTCTGCGTCTTGTTCGGATGGCCGGCGCATACGTTACAGTTTGGTCGCATCTTCACCGAGTAGGTCCCGTCCTTCATGTCGGTTATCGAGGTCATCTCCTCGAAAGATCTGACGCTCATCGGCATATCGATCTGCTCCGCTAAAACCGATAAGGTGACGGCCAGTCGCAGCGAGCCGTTCAATAGTTGGCTGATCGCGATGTCTCGTCGCCTAGCGTACGCAGTGATTACTCGCGGGATCGGGAACCAACAGCGAGTGTCCTCCTGGAAGTAAGACTCATATACCGTCTGATATCCGATCGGAGGAGACCAAGGTCTCTGCTCCTTCGTAGGGATAAGGAAGGTCACGCCTGTAGCGCCCTTGGATCGAAGAACCTTCTTCACACTCCTCGGGGTCGATTTAGTCTCTTCTACACCCTCCCAATCTTGACCAGCCACGAAGGCAGGGCGAAGCAGGTCGGGTAGCAGCCTCGGAAGCTCCTCGAAAATCCCGTCGGGATAGAAGGTCGTCGGGACTAACTCAGCTTCGGGATCGTCATTCTCAGGAGGATCGCCCTCCATAGGGCGAGCCCTCAAAGTAACCGAGTCGACAGGCATCGCCCCGCTCTGCCCGTCTCTCGCGCACTCTGTCGCGTCTCTGACAGCGACGTTCTCATTCCCTTCCCTCGCAAGCCTCGTAGCATCTGCGACCAGGAGCCTTTGGGAACGAGACAAATTGGCGATATCCATCATCGCCGCATGGTGGGTAGATTCAAGATCCCCGAGACGACCTCCGTCGGGATTCCTTGCCGGCGTCGACGTCGCCGCAACCGATTTTCCTTTTTGTTGCCTCGATAATCTCGGAACCGATGACATAGTGAAGATCGCGTCGGACGAAGGCTACAACACTTAGAGAAATAAAGGAAAGAGAGAGAAAGTACCTTTGATCGCGGAGAAAAACTTAAACAAATGAGAGAAGGACCGCGTATTTATAAGGAAAAGAGAAGGGGGAAATTCGAGGTGTCATCATTAGGCCTATTCGGGCCTAAATGGGCCTCGAAATCCCCCCTAAAAACCCAGCGGACCCTCGCGACGATTCCGCTTCTCGACGTGTCGTGAAAAGAAGAGATGGGGGAAAATCGAAGCGTCATCATTAAGTCTAAACGGGCCTAAATGGGCCTCGAAACTCTCCCTAAGATCCCGACGGTTCCCGCGACTTCCCGGCTTCTCGTCTTAATTAATCGACGGTTATCCTCAAACTGGTTAAACCGGCAATTAATCAAGACACACCGACTAAAATCTGGGAGCCTGCGATTCAACAGTTCCGAGAGAAGGCGTCATCACAGCTTTTTCCGCGACCCATCGCTTTAACCTCCCGACAGGACTTCTATTCCTTTGAACCTTCAAGTTCCAGAATCCATCATGAGCTAGGCAACTCCTCGCTCACTGATGGACCGGGGGGACTTACTGTAGGAGATGGATCTAACCATCCCACAAGGCCCAAGGAATAGAAGGCCTGGCCCGGACCAAGGGAAGCGACGGCTCGGATAGTCGGCTTAATAGGTCAGTCTCTCGGCTCGCCTCTAAAGTACTTTGAGTCGATCGTTGTCGACTAAGAGGCATCCGGCTCGGCGACCGCTCGAACGAATACGGGCCTTTCGGCCCAATAAGGAAAGCCCGCGAAGACGACATAAGCTAGGTCAAGAACGACACATAAGAGGACTATATAAAGAGAAGGAAGAGGAACGAGAAAAGGATCCGAAATCATCTGACTAACATCTGGCGGCTAGATTAGGGTTTTCACCTTTGCTTCATCTTGCCGTTATTTGTACTTTTCCGGTAGCTCATCGAGTTGCCGGCTTCTCTTCTGTCGCATTCTCTTTACTTCTCTTGTAACCGACTGAACGTCTCTTCCGACCATAATAAAACGTCTCTGTTAAACCCACATCCTTTTATCACCGTTTTTCGATCAAACACACGAGGATTGTGGAAACACTATGGTATAGTGGTCAAGGTTTAAAGGTCTGCATCTAGGTATAGGGTTCGAATCACAGTTCTTCGATTTTTATGGTTTTAGTTTAAACACTATTTCAGAGATGGATATGTTGAAATTCTCATGGTTTTGGTATAAACACTTTTGGATTAATCTTTTAAGGGGAAACATTTTGTATTTCTGTTTTTGTATTGTAATTATATATATATATATATATATATATATACTAACTTTGGGTCTAATTGTTTTGTTTTTTGATAAAATAAGTATGGGGAAATGTAAATATAAATGTTTAATTATCACTGTTTATACATATATAAGTATGGAGAAAAGGAATTAATATTAGACATGAAAACGTAAATACAAACGCAAGAAGCAGGTGTTACGTTGTCTTATGTTATACTATCATTCACATTTGCTCTTGTCATTTCCAATTTGTCATGAGTCTCAAATGTAACACTGGCCAAATTTTCGTTGTGTTTAATTTTAACTATATGCATAAATTTTTTAAATGTTATTTACACGCCTCCATAATGCAATTTTTTTCTCATATATATATTTACCTAAGTTTGCATATATTGACATAATTATTCTGGTACCCGTTCGGGTATCCGTTCAGGTTAATAAATTAAAATTATAAGTATGTTGTCAAAAAAAGAAGTATAAATATATGTGTGTGTATATATACAAATATCTAAATGTGCCGAAATAGAATAATAAAATTAGTTAAGTTAATGAATTAAACTCATAAAATTAGATAGCATAAATACTTCGGTTCGGATTGGGTTCAGTTTCGGATCTATAAATAGTTAAATTTTGAATCCACTCAAATATTTAATCAATTTCAATTCGAGTTTAATACTACTTTTTGGATCAGATTTGGTTTGGTTTTTCAGATTCGGATTTTTTGTCCTGTCTTAGTCGAAGGAAAAGAAGTCTGTGCTAAATAAACAGTTTGACGTATTGAATACTGACCCTGCACTTTTTTAGAGTCATAAAATCACCACCATTTCTATTTAGTTTTGTTTGATTCTCTTGTACACATTTGTTATTTGTCAGTATCTTTACAATTTTAACTAGTTTTTGTAACATAACAATTTGAACTAGTTTCATGGATTTAATACGCAATATTTCACGGGTTCTTATTTGAGAATCTTTTTCATTATTTTCTATAATTCTATTTTAAATTCTGAAATACTCAATTTTCAATTAAATCATTCGTCGTCTATATTATAGAATTGTTTTCGTGATTTTTAAAATAACAAAAATGATTTCAAGTTTAATTCTGGAATGTAAACTAATTTTTGGAGCTAGTATACATATACAGATATACATCCTGTTGATTTCACAGCAAACAAAATAAAAGAATCCGGCTTGCAAGAATGGAACCATTTAATTTGAACCACTAGTATATGGGACTATCTTCATTTGGTCATGAAATATACTGATATAGATTTAGATATATTTTGGAGTCTCCTGTTTTTCCTTCTCTTTGTTAGATTTAACTGATTTGAATTACAATTATGATAAGAAAAGGAGCTCAATCATGCATATATATGATGACATCCACATATGATCTATAAGACAATAAAAGACAAAATTTTCACAAAAAGTAAGAATATTCAAAACACAATTTGACCAGAAAGTAAAACATGGGTAGGCACATATAAGATACACATAGGATTACATATATGAAAAGAAACTATAATACCCAAGAAAATCTGAAAATATTTTCTTGATTCTGCTAGCTGCCCTATATATGTGCCCACTCATGTAAAAAAAGAAAGTTCTTGACTCACATCAGATGACACATTCACATGGAATCATCACATCAATCTCTTTAATTCAAGAGAGAGAAACAACAAAAGACACAACACAAGTTGCTCTCTCTTTGCCACTCCATGTGTAACGTGTAATGCAATTTGCTTAATATTCTCCATCTCTACTCCTACCTGCTCCTTTTCCATGGATTCTTAAGTCTCATTTCTCTGTTTAAATTAACAAAAAAAAACATAATTAACAAAGAATAAAATTCCAAAATTAGAAGAAAAAAAACTATACAAAAAAATGAACCTGGTTCCTACAACGTACCGAAAGATTTCTTGCAATGAAGAACGGCTTCGTAAATGGAGCTCTCTGAGTCACAAGACCTTCTCCAATAATAATCATCTGCAACACTTATTCTTGGCGACGAAGTCATTTCATCAGAATGAACTCTGCTTCTAGACAACGTCGTTACACGGATCCTAGAGTCGATACCGATACCTCCGGATGATCTAGAGGTTCTACATCTCCTTAATCTTTTACACAATGGCGTCAAAAACAACAAAACCCATTTCGAAACTCTTCTCAACTTTCTACAAGAAGAAGGAGACTTGCTCTTTATGTCACGTGTCTCCATCTTCTTCTCCGTTTTCTTGTCCAACGGCTCATATTCTTCTTCCGTAGCTGCTGACGTGGCTTTTGATAGATAAGGCATGACGTAGCCGTCGCGGAAAAGCTCGTCGGCGTGAACTAAAGAGTGATCTTCGTCGGAGAAAGAGACGAAGTTATCGAACTTGAAGCTACTTTCATGGGATTTGTTGATGAAGAATCTTCTCGAAGGAGGCAATCTTGGATCCATCTCTATGAAGGAAGAAGAAGAATCTTCGTAGGTTTGATGATAATCATCAATGGAATCTTCTAAAGAAGGACTGTTAACTACCCAACTGTAAGAGAAACTATCTACGGGAACTACTGGCATTGATGAAGCTTCTTGATTTACTTCCATGGTTATTTTTGTTTGTTTGGTGGGGATGTATATATATTCTTGACTGTGTTCAGATGCTTTTGTCTGTGACAAAAATGTTTGAATGGAGAACATATGTTTCAGTGTATATATATAGGAAGGGACATACACACATTGAAGCTAAGATATATAATATTTTTTTATAACGGTAATATATTATATTTTTGTGGTTGGTTTGGTAAGAAACAATAGATATTAATAGTCTGAAAGGGAAAAGAAAAGAAAACATTAGAGTTTGTGAGCCCATCTAACCTCTTATTATGTGCTGTTGCCTTCACTCTTTTCCTCTTTTTAATATTTATCTTGGTTTATTCTTTTTTGCATAGACAAGGTTCTTTTAATTATTTATTCCATGTGACATCATTTTTATCTTTTAAGGAGTCTCAATATCAAAACACTACGCATAGTTTTTCTTTTGAAGAATATCAAATATATCATTAAAAACGATGTATGTTGACGCATATTTCATGGGGCTTATTAATTAGAAAGACAAAAAAGCAAAATAATTGGTATGAAAGACATATAAGTTAGCTGTATTAGAGCACTCCCATTGGTGTACTCTTCTCAAAATCTACTTTTGATTATTATAATCTTTTTTCGTTTGACATTTTTGAAAAAAAAGATATTAATAAACCAACCAATCGCGGACCGTCACGTATCGCTAAGATCCGCAAACAGTGTTGATACATGTTCATCCTAACGAGCTCAAGTGATATAAATTCATAAAAAATAAATTATTATATTAATTTTTTTTTTTAGAAACTGTGTGAACCCCTCTTTACATTTTCCAATGGGAATGCTCTTACGTTTTAAGATGAAATTTCCTAATTTTCAAAAAAAAAAGAAAAAGAAGGAAATTTCCAGAGTGTTACGAGTGAAGAGGACCACGAGTTGAAAATAAAAGAAAAGAACGTAAATAAAGAATACTAAATTTAAAAGTCATATTCATAAATAAGAAAAAGGTTAAAAATTAAAAATATATAAATATATAAATAGGAGATGAGCGGAGAAAGAGAGAGGGGGAGACAGAGGTCCCGGGAAGTGTCGGGGTGCGGGACGTATGTTGTCGAAAGTTTAGGGGACAAAAGCCGAAAATAGAAAGTGACGTGGAGACTCATCCAAGTCTTATCTATAGGCCATTTTGCATGGTCTTTTTATGGGTTACGTTTGAGATACTCAGAAAACAAGGTTTTAATTTTGTGTATTTTGGTCGACAATTTTTTTTTTCTTTCAGTAGTGCATTTAATGATATGAATCTCTCAAATCTCGAAGAGAATGTTTTTTGGTCGTAATAATTGATGATAACACGAGGTCTTTTTTTTTTTGTAACACACGATAACACAAGGTATAATTTCTAACACTGAGACATAAGTATCTCCTAGACATTAGAGAGAGAGAGATTAATTACATGTTTCTCTTTTATTGTCAACATCTATTGAGAAAATTGGTAAAATAGGAGTATTAAACTTAAGTTTGTCTTTTTCAAAAAAAAAAAACTTAAGTTTGTCACAGGGTGTCATTAAGCAACATATATATATGAACCTTTTTAGTAAAGGTTCATATGTTAAAAAAATTCAAAAAATTACGTTTTAGAAAACACCGATGTTTTAGAAATCATTTCAAAAGATCTACGTTTTAAAACTTGCTATTTGACAAAATCTTTTTGTTTCGAAAAGATCCATGTTTTAACAAAATGATTTTAAAAGATATATTTATATATTTTAATGCATTGTTCAATAGCAATATGTAAATTTATAAAAATATAAATTTGTTATTGAAATTTTGTTGTTTAAAAATTGTTTCAAAACGTGGATGAAAAAAAGGTGGCGGTAAGCCGTCCTCCGGAATTTCGATAAATAAAAAAAAAGAAATTTGCCAAAATAGAATGAAAAATACACTCTATGTCTCTATAGTATAAAACCAACTTTAGTTTGTCCATATAGTATAAATTTCTTATAATTCCAAAATTAACTTTGATTAATCAAATAAAATAAAATTTAAAAATAACTCTAATATTAAAAACATATTAGGAATAAAAATAAATAAAAATTTAAAATAATTTTTTATATAAAAAAATTAAATAGAAGAAAAGTTTGTGAAAATCACCAGAAAACTATGGAGAAACATGGTTTGATGAAAAACAAAGCTTAATTTCTATTTTTATGATTTTTGACAAGTAAATCGATAAAGCACGTTTTAGGAAACTAATAAGATTTCCAAACATTTTTAGAATATTTTGTAACTGAATTTTTTGAAATATGGTTATTCTTATCCATAGAATACAACTTCTACACTCTGTAGAGAGCGAATAAATAATATGTAAGTAGATTCTACCATATGTAAACTTTTGAGGTGTGTCTAGATTTTGTATTCGCAAAACTTTAGAATTCTCATAAAAGTTAGCTACATTCGGATTAAACATAGCTACCTTTAGGATGCGTAGACATCATATTCCTTATATTTATAATTCTATTTAAAAGTAAATTACTGGTTCTAGCCAAATTAGAATAACTTGTTTAATCTGGAATTCAATTTCCATCATGTCATTTTTCGTAAAAAGATGAAATCTTTTTTTCGTAGTAATTAAATTTTTTTAAAATAACAAGTTTTAGAACCCAAAAAATATATCAGAATCTGTATATGGGTATTTCATCAATTGTTTACGTTTTGTATAATTTTTTTATTCATAAAATTATTTATTTCATTAAGTTTAATAAATGGAAAGGGTAATTGAAGCAAAAATGAGACAAAAAAGTTTTATACTAAAAGGACAAAGATGCTGTTTTTAATTCTGTTTTGGAAATTTTCCCATAAAAATTCATAGATGTCATCAAGCCATATATATAAACCTTTTTTAATACTCATTTCGTTTCGAAAAGATCCATGTTTTTGAAAAAAAATTAAAAATACATTTTACATCTTCAATGCATTATTTAATGGTAAATTGTAATCTTCAAGAAATATAATTTGTGTTCACTGAAATTTTATTGGCTAAAAGTTGTGAAATAGTTATTACAAAAGCATTAATAAACAATATTAAAGATGTTTTGTAATATGTGTGAAAATGTTAAAACGTAAATGTTTTTGAATCGATTAGTACTAAACTAATTATGTTTTTTAATAAGTAAAGAGATTATAACTAAATGTATTATTTCAATAGAATATCTAATTACAACTATTTTGAAATATGTCATTCTTATAAGATGACAGTTAGTTAATACAGTTAGTTATAATCTCTTTAGTTATAAATAGTTTGACAACTAAATGTATTATTTCAATAGAATATCTATTTGTTAGATATTCTATTGAAATAATACAGTTAGTTATAATCTCTTTACTTATTAAAAAACATAATTAATTTAGTACTAATCGATTCAAAAATATTTAAGTTTTAAAATTTTCACACATATTATGAAACATCTTAAATATTTATTATTAATGTTTTTTGTAATTAACTATTTCACAACTTTTAACCAATAAATATTCAGTGAACACAGTTATATTTCTTGAAAATTACAATTTACCATTAAATAATGCATTTAAGATGTAAAAAAGTTTTTTTAAAATATTTTTTCTAGAACATGGATCTTTTCGAAACTAAATGAGTATTAAAAAAGTTTATATATATAGCTTGATGATATCCATGAATTTTTATGGGAAATTGCCAGAATAGAATGAAAAAACAGCATCTTTGTCCTTTTACTATAAAATTTTTTTGTCTCATTTTTGCTTCAGTTACCCTTTCCATTTATTAAACTTAGTGAAATAAATAATTTTATGAATAAAAAAATTATATAAAACATAAACAATTGATGAAATACCCATATACAGAATCTGATATATTTTTTGGGTTCTAAAACTTGTCAATTTAAAAATTTAATTACTACAAAAAGAAGATTTCATCTTTTACGAAAAATGGCATGATGGAAATTCAATTCCAGATTAAACAAGTTATTCTAATTTGGCTAGAACCAGTAATTTATTTTTAAATAGAATTCTAAATATAAGGAATATGATGTCTACGCAACCTAAAGGTAGCTACGTTTATTCCGAATGTAGCTTACTTTTATGAGAATTCTAAAGTATTACGAATACGAAATCTAGACACAACTCAAGAGTTTACATATGGTATAATCTACTTACATATTATTTATTCGCTCTCTACACCGTGTAGAAGTTGTATTCTACGGATAAGAATAACCATATTTCAAAAAATTCAGTTACAAAATATTCTAAAAATGTTTGAAAATCTTATTAGTTTCCTAAAACGTGCTTTATCGATTTACTTGTCAAAAAATCATAAAAATAGAAATTAAGCTTTATTTTTCATCAAACCAATGATTTCTCCATATTTTTCTGGTGATTTTCCGAACTTTTCTTCTATTTAATTTTTTTATATCGAATTTTTTTTTTATTTATATTCCTAATATGTTTTTAATATTAGAATTATTTTTAAATTATATTTTATTTGATTAATCAAAGTTAATTTTGGGATTATAAGAAATTTATACTATATGGACAAACTAAAGTTGGTTTTATACTATAGAGACATAGAGTGTATTTTTTTTTCATTCTATTTTGGCAAATTTCTTTTTTTATTTATCGAAATGCCGGAGGACGGCTTACCGCCACCTCTTTTTTCATCCACGTTTTGAAACAATTTTTAAACAACAAAATGTCAATAACAAATTTATATTTTTATAAATTTACATATTGCTATTGAACAATGCATTAATATATATAAGTATATCTTTTAAAATTATTTTGTTAAAACAAAGATCTTTTCGAAACAAAAAGATTTTGTGAAATACTATCTCCATTCCTAAAAGATCCATATTCTAGAGAAAATTTTTGTTTTAAAAAGATACATATTTTATATTTTCAATGTAATTTTTGTCAACCAATAATAAAAAATTGTAAAGTTCAATGACATTAATTGAATTTCTTAAAATCTTAATGGTTTAAAATTATAAAATTACAAAAAACTATGCATTTATAACTAAGTTTTAATATATTTTATTAAAAATTGTAAAAATTCTAAAACATAAATCTTTTAGAAACGGAGGGAGCATGTTTTAAAACGTAGATCTTTTGAAATAATTTCTAAAACATGGGTGTTTTCTAAAACGTGACTGCACTGGATTGACTGTTAAAATCTAAATTAACATTTGTCTCACAAACAACTAATGAGCTAACAACAACGTCTGCCAAGTAAAACAAACTGAATAAGATACAGTAAACTGTAGGTTCTAGAGTACACAAGGACGTGCAAGGAAACTTAACCGAAACCGGTTTTACAGAAAAACGAAACAAAAACATTGACCAGGTGAGATACTGAGACTCCTTACACCTTGCGGACTTGGATGTTATGAGTCGATTGAGACCGCCAGATTGGTTGTGACCCACTCTGTACAATCGCTATTTCTTCTCCCTTCTTCACCATTCCTTGTTTCTGTTCATCCAAGAGTTACCCCACTCAAACTCTTATTCCCCATTACCACAAAATATCCACTATATGTATATTTCCAAAAAAATAAAACTACATATAGTGTTCTTTCTAAGAGATCCTTTTGAGCTTACCAGTAGTGTAGCCAAAGCTTTAGTGAAAGTGTCCTCTGCATCATCTGAGAACTCCATATATATGGGGCACACACCTTGATACAAGGCTAATCTTTGCTGTATTTTTTTCCTGCAGAAGAAAAGCCTCTACCGTTAGTTCTTAACATCTACCAGTTGTTCTGGAAGGATAAACATTTATTACTCACTCATTTGTGAAGGCATAGATGGTGCCAGAAGGGCGATAGTGACTTAAGAGTATGGCCATGAAACCAGTTCTGGTGAAGACAACAGTTGAAGTTCCAAGCGTGTTTGACATCATGGTTGCATGGTATGCAAACATCTCACTCATATGGTTCTGTAAACATCGTTCTTGTCAGTATGGATAAGATAGAAAGAAGGAAGTCAAGCTGCAGCTTTACCTTGAAGGCTTGACCAAGATTAGGTGGCATTTCAGTACTAGTAGTAATGGTTGCTTCTGTTCGAAGTGCGACTGTATGCATCACTCCAGCAGCTTTCAGTGGGAACCTGATACCAAATTAAACTTCAGTCAATACTTTCTATATCCAAACAAACATGAGCTAAATCAGTCACTTACTTTCCGTGAGCAGTTTCTCCTGAAAGCATTACTGCATCAGCACCTTCTCTAACAGCTATAGCAATGTCAGAAACCTCCGCTCGGGTTGGAGTCGGATGAACTATCATACTCTCAAGCATGTTAGTTGCAACAATAACAGCTTTTCCCATGCTACGGCATAGGTTAATGATCCTCTCCTGCATATCAATAGCAAAGCTGTTGAATTTGAGGAGCTCGTTTTCTTGGTTTATCTTAAATGAGAAGCAAGCGCTAACCTGAAGAATGGGTACTTCCTCAATAGGAAGCTCAGCACCAAGATCACCTCTTGCAACCATTGCCTGTGGAAGAAGTATACACATCTCATTAAGCAGCACAATCCTCTATATAAATAGTTTCACATAACAATCTCCAACATGTTGTTGTAAAAGGAAAGAACGTTGATGGGAAAAAAAGATTACCCCATCTGATGCGGTGATAATGGAATGCAAGTTGGGTATGGAGTCTGCGCTTTCAATTTTTACTATCACGTGAATATCGGCACCACAACCTTGAAGGTAATTCTTCAGTTCATGCACTACTTGTGCATCTTTGACAAAAGAAACCGCATAGAAGTCAACTTTGTTCTCCACTCCGAACTTAATATCCTCCCAATCCTTCTCTGAAATAAAAAGAAAAGAATTACAAAATAGATATATCAGAGCAAGATCATTCAGAATTAAATAAAGAGGGTGAAACAGAAGGTCGAACCAGTGATTGAAGGTAATGTTGCACTTTTCCCTCGGACATTCAAGTGTCTCCTTGACTTTAGTTCTCCACCATCAACAACCTCACATATGACAGTCTCTTTAGTCTTAGACTTCACCATAAACGACATCATACCACCTGAAACATAGAACAATCATTCCCACTATATTGGAGAACAACAAAAAATCCTTTTACACCAAGTAATGAGAGATCAACACATACCATCAACAAGGAGCATGTCTCCAGCCTCCACATCGTTGACAAAATCATCATAGTTAACACTGACACAACTTGGGGTGCTGACTCCTCTCTCAATTGTAAAAGTAAACTCTTGACCAGGGTCTAACATAATCGGCTGGGGTAAATCTCCACTCCTAACTTCTGGACCCTAAAGAACAATGAAGAAAATATACTTTAAAAATAAAAAAAGAGAATAAAACTTTGAATTAAATGGGAAACAAAAAAAAAAACAAAACCTTGGTATCAAGCATGATGGCAATGGTGTTGTCCTTAGATTGCGCATTGTACTCTTTGACCAAATCAATAACCTTCTTATGAGAAGCATGATCCCCATGAGACATGTTCATCCTTGCAACATTCATCCCAGCTTCAGCCAGTTTCCATATCATCTCTCGTGTGTTGGTAGAAGGACCAACGGTGCACACAATCTTAGTCTTCCTCCTTACCGTCGGTTTCGACCACATCCCTACTGATGTGTCACTAAACTTCTGCATTTCCAAAAACCTCTCCAATTGCTCCTCTCTCTAATTAACCACACAGTAAAAAAAAAACAATTCACTTCAGTAAAAACATGGAAATGCTTTCTTATCTAAAGCTTTTAAACATACGTTTGGAACATCCTCGGGAGACACTGGAATGACTTCGGTCTCCACACGAGCGGATCTCACAGTGGTATCAACCGCTCTTCTGCCTCTTACGGAGACTCTTCCGCACTTCTTGGATTCGTTGCCAAGAACCTTCACTGCGAAACTCGCCGGCTTCAGAAGCTTGTCGGATCTCGTGGAAACAGATCCACCGTTGGGACTCAACATAGAGCCTTGAATCGACCTTGTAGCAACGACCTGAGCCATTTTGGTTTCCGCGGAGAAGAAGTTGCGAAAGAATGAGAGTGGGAGGGAGAGAGAGAGAGAGGTTGAAACGCTAAAAGAGTAGTGAAGAGTTTTGATATATCGGCGGAGTTTACGAAGAAATGCTTAGTTTGTATCGAAAGAGAGAGTGACAAAATCATATAAAAGTAACCCTGCCGGTTTTTTAATCTAAAACCGAATCGGTATGGGCTCTGAACCGATCGGTATATTTGCAAAATTTAATTCGGTTTAGTAATTTGTACCAAATCATATCGTTCTTTTTTTCAGAATCATGTTCAACATTCCGAACTGGAATTAAACTGTTATACAAATTTAACCAAAATTTTAATGAAAACAGAAAATTTATATTCAATACAGTAATATGAGGGTTCAACTTTCTGTAACTAAAGACTAATATATATATGCAATAAAAGAACGCACAACAAATTGGTAACTCAATTTGCAATCTTTAACCGCTTTGTCTGAGGAAGAAAACTTTTGCTTTTCAAATTTCACTAGACTAAAGAAAAGTCTATAGCTTATCAGTACAAATTTTATACAAGAGCGAAAATACAAAACCATTCTGATACATAAAAACCTAGACAATTACATTTGTTATATACAGTATAAGGTATCTAAAACTGACTTCAATGCTTGCCACATTGTCTTTGTCTTATATGGGCAATGTCATAACTTTCGGCTCATATTCGAACTTTTTTTCTTTCCTCCTCAAAACATGTCTCCGGTCCAAAAGACAACCAAAGATTTACATTCTCGATCTTTATATTCTTGTCAAAATCTTTGTTATCAACCAAACTTCCTTATTTTCCTCGAAACCTGAATATCAGTGTCTTCCTTCAGTGATAGTCATATATGGTGTTACCCTTTTCACCATCTTCGTGTGAGATACTCCTATAATAATCTTTTCTCATGTGTTTTGTCCTAACTCTTTAGCTTCATCCTATACATTTGAAATTCTCAGCTCCTATTGTGAGTATCCTAACGTTTAGGAATCTTCATTTCTAGACCTTGAAGATTAATATGTCCCATTTCACACCTTCTCCAATTGCTACTCTTGTGAGTGTCTTCCTAATGTGTTACTAATGTTCAGCTATAATTGCACATTCTTTCAACTATTTCCACTGCACAGACACATCCTAAGAGAAATACCTTAGCTGAAGATGGTCATGTCGATTTTCCTTACCTTAACACTTTTCACTTGGTGTTATTTTTTCCTGTGAAATGATCCAGTCGACATAAATTTTCTCGCTATCATGTGATCTTTTAGGCAAGAACTTTGAGGCTCGCTCGCCCCTGCACAAACTTCTACTTAGGTTAACTCTTTTTAGTGAGTCCGCTGGAATTACTAAAGTATGTATCTTACGTAGAGATACTTTTGCATCGTCAATAACATATAATCTATTAATTTAGGGTCATATTTTTAATCTACTATACAAAGGTTGTCATTTAAATCTGGATTCTTTTATAACTTTAGCTTTTTCTATAGATGCTTGCCCACCCTTAATAAATACTTAATCTTAACCGAAAAAGTTTAATGTAAAGAGACATTGACATAAACCAAAATTCAGTTATGATATACAAATAATGAATCTATTCATATCACTTACTTTTAAACACACATTTCATCTAATCTACACATTCTTCGGCAAGAGTTTTCAATCTGACTTTTCTTGTGAACAAGCTGGACCTAACCTAAGTCTCCAATGCTTCTCTTCAGTTGAATACATGTATTGTCACACACCATATAATCAATACTTCTCTCCAGTTGATGATCGGCACCTGTCAAACGCCATAATCAAATTTCATATCCTACAATCATACTAACCCTTAAAAAATTTATTCATACGTTTTAGTTTAATAAAAATTGTCATTTTTATTTGATATATTTCAAATTCCGAAATACTGTATATATGATAAATTTTAGACTAAAATCTCCAAGTTTGAATATTCTCTTAACCAATTTCAAAATGATATCCAAATCTTTGAGAAAATTAAAGTATATAATATATGTAGTATATTACTTTGTTTTAGATTTTGAGAAAATTAAAGTATATAATAAATTTTAAAAATTTTAAAATAATTTAAACGGGTTATCCAAACTCGAACCGAACCCGCAAAGATACGAACTGAACCCAACCCAAATTTTATAAATACCGAAATAGGACTAAAATCTTTAACCCCGAAAACCCAAAATCCTAGTAGATCCCAAACGAACCCGAATGAGTATCCGAACACCCACTCCTATCAAAAACTATATATCAATAACAAACAATACTATAGTTTTTATGTATTTCTAATAAATTTAAGACCAAACATATTGATTAATCTATATATTATGTAAATAAAAGTTTTCAAAATATCTTTATGTTCATAGTTATATGTTAACAAAAAATTTCAAAATCTTTATGTTTATAGTTAAACTAGGATAGGCCCGTAAACCCGTCCTACGGGTGGGTTTTCAAATGAAATAAATAAATAAATATCTATACATATTAAAGGTATTTAATCTTCAATAAAAGCGTATATTTGTTTTAAATTGCTCTTATTGTTCTTGTTAGAAATATACATTTATTTAACTAATTACAAAATTTTATTTTCTAATTGGTGTAATTATTTTTATTGTAGTGTTTGTTTTAACTTAATTAAATAAATTATTAAAAATTAAAGTTGAAGTTAAATACATGAATAATTAATTATGTATCCCTCTCATACATTTATACATGTTTTATAATCCATTGATAATTTTATATTTTCTTATACATTCTCTTCTAAATCTACTGATTTAGAAAATGGAAAAATTAAATTGATGTTAAATTTATTTTTTAAAATTAGCTAGATTGTACAATAAGTTAGTACTGATAGTTACTATTCAAAAATATACTTACTGAAAATTTTATCAAATAAACTATATCATCCAAACCTATTAGGATTTTAAACAAATATTATTATTAGTTGTAAAGTATAATTGGTTATTTTCTTTATTTTTATCTGATTAATATATGAATATTATTTTTGTGCATTGGCTTTAATATACATTTGAATAATTTTATATACTTTACAAATTTACCATGAATTTCTTATTATTGTATATCAAATAGTCTTATATTATATCATATAGTCTTATTTGATATCAAATAATCTTATTTTATTTAATACTATATTTATAAAAAGAAGATATATTGTGTACTAATATTTCGAATAAAGTGTATGAAAATGTCAAACATATCACTATATTAAGTTAATTATTACTAAAATATATCACAATTTTAGTTTATAATATATAAATAACATTTAACACAAAGCCCAAACGAATAAATAAATAAATGAAACACAGCGGATCGAATAAAAGAGACATGTGTCAGCTTCTCAAGATTCGAATTAGTGATGTGTCCGCCTACGTGGACAGCCTATGAGGAAAGCAAACTCAATTTTATATATAAAGATGTTAAGAAACGACATATATTGTTTTGTCCACAAAATATAAACCATAAATTAGAAACATGTTTAATAGATTAGACTATCATGATAGAAGCGAAAAAGTTATTCTAACAATGTAAATTCAAGTAATAAAATACACACAAATGTTAAACATCAATATATCTCATAAATATAAATTAATAATAACAACATAAAAGTAAAACTTAACCGCACATTGCACGGATCGTATTCTAGTCCCTTATTAAATATAGCTTTGTATTGATGTGTTTAGTTCTTTCATGGAATCATCCCTTCTTTGCTAAGTGTATATTAATATGCTAGTTTGAGAACACCTTTACATCGTTCAGTATCATATCCTAATCACAAGACGACAGTTTGGAAAGTTTATGTTGTTTTGTTATTTTATTTTTAAATTCTACCGAAATCACCTATTTAAATTCCCACCAAAATCTCCAAAACCCCACCAAAATCTTTAAATCCCATCTAAATTCTATCAGATCTAAAATCCAAAAAAACTTTTGAAAACCTCAATCCAATATGCCCCCCTTAAGCCCCCCTTAGTCTTTAGTTACAGAAAGTTGAACCCTCATATTACTGTATTGAATATAAATTTTCTGTTTTCATTTAAATTTTGGTTAAATCTATACTATACTAAAAGGAGGATATAAGCTCCTCTTAGAGTGTCCACATAGGCACAAAAAATCGTCCAATCAGAGAGCCCGAAGTTGCCACGTCATCTCATTTATTTTTTCGTAAAAAATGAAAAAACAATACAAAGGAAAGGATCGAACCTGGAGTGTTCTCACATAAATATAGGACATATACCACTAAGCCATTGAAACTTTCCTGGACACATATACAAGAATCACTAAATATGTAATCACACTCTTATGTACATTTACCAATGTTTTTAAACCCGACCCGAACACAAAACCGGACGACTTCCCGGCTCACTGGGTCACTGGATCGACCGGGGGTGAACCGCGGGTTAATAAATAAATTAATTTTATTATATAATAATATATTAGCTATAAATATATAAAAACCAAAGTTTGGATATGTATACATTTTATGTTTAAAAAGTATTTAAAAATATTTATTTTTAGTTTTTATACTTTTATTTTCATTTGACATAAAAAAAATATCAAAAAATTGTTTAGACTATTTAAAATTTGTGTAACAAAGTAAGAGTTACGACATATAAAAAATCAAGATATAATATTCATAAATATTTAAATAAGTGAATATAATCATTCAGTCTTTAAACTTTTAAAAGAAAAAAAATATATTTTGAATGAAGAAAATCAAAATAGAGATGAAGATCTTAAAAAGTTGGAACTTGAGACTGAAAATCTTAATGTCTAATGTGAATAATAAATAAAACTTCAAATTCAAAATAAACTAAAAATAAAAAATCATTGTAATAAATTGTCAATAACAGAAATAAACTAACACCAAATCACATCAACTAATTTTGGTTCTTTCTACCATCGTTCATTTCATTTTCTTCTGGTGGCATAATGAAATCTTGATCAAAATTTAAAAATCAAAAATATAAAACTAAAAAGGAAAATCTAACTTTTTTCGTCAGCACCTAACTTCTTAATTGGAAACTTAGAATATAAAACATAAATTAAAAACTAAAAAAAGTAAAAGTAATTTATTGGTCCAACCGGTATCGGATTCTGGGTTTTAGTGGGTTTTTGTGGGTTTTTGCGGGTTTCTAAATATTGGGTTTCGTGTTATTTAATAAATATATATTATTTACTGATAATAAAAATATAGTTATTCATCTATCACAAATATCTATGCAAATATGTGAATCAAGTACAACAATCAAATAATATAATGATTTTCACAAAGAAAATTTAAAAATATATTTATGTTATGTAGTCTTATTTTATATTCTTTAAATAATATAATATAATATCATACATTATTTTTTTAGAATTGAAAAATACATATATATCAGTTAGACAAATTAAGCGATAATTAGACAAATTTGATTTTTTTTGCGAGCCAAAAGTTTATTATTAAATTAACATCAGTTATTTCAAGATATTTAAGAAAGTGGACAACAAAATAGGATGAACATAAATGATATATGAACTATAAATAGTATTTTGTAAAGCTGACTTAGATAACACATATGCAAATCCATTTCCAGTCCTTTTTGATGCCTAAATTCAGTTTCTTCAGAGCAGTTATTCTACAAAGAGATCGTATGAGATATTGTTTTGATATTCAGATTTGTTTCTTGACTGTTAAGAAGATTGATAACTGTAAAAATGTCTCATTCGAATATGATATGTCTATAACCGAATCCCCAACATCAGACAAGTTTATTTTAAAAGTAAATAATTTTATTTTTCTTATATTATATAATAAATATATATTATTTACTGATAATAAAAATGTAATTATTCATCTATCACAAATAACTATGCAAATATGTGAATCAAGTAGAACAATCAAACCACATAATGATTTTCACAAAGAAAATTTAAAAAATATATTTATGTTATGTAGTCTTATTTTATATTTTTTAAATAATGTAATACAATATTATACATTATTTTTTTAGAATTGAGAAATACATATAGTATCTTATCCGCGCTTAGCGCGGTTAAAAAATCTAGTTTGTATAACAGTTTAATTCCAGTTCGGAATGTTGAACATGATTCTGAAAAAAAGAACGATATGATTTGGTACAAATTACTAAACCGAATTAAATTTTGCAAATATACCGATCGGTTCAGAGCCCATACCGATTCGGTTTTAGATTAAAAAACCGGCAGGGTTACTTTTATATGATTTTGTCACTCTCTCTTTCGATACAAACTAAGCATTTCTTCGTAAACTCCGCCGATATATCAAAACTCTTCACTACTCTTTTAGCGTTTCAACCTCTCTCTCTCTCTCCCTCCCACTCTCATTCTTTCGCAACTTCTTCTCCGCGGAAACCAAAATGGCTCAGGTCGTTGCTACAAGGTCGATTCAAGGCTCTATGTTGAGTCCCAACGGTGGATCTGTTTCCACGAGATCCGACAAGCTTCTGAAGCCGGCGAGTTTCGCAGTGAAGGTTCTTGGCAACGAATCCAAGAAGTGCGGAAGAGTCTCCGTAAGAGGCAGAAGAGCGGTTGATACCACTGTGAGATCCGCTCGTGTGGAGACCGAAGTCATTCCAGTGTCTCCCGAGGATGTTCCAAACGTATGTTTAAAAGCTTTAGATAAGAAAGCATTTCCATGTTTTTACTGAAGTGAATTGTTTTTTTTTTACTGTGTGGTTAATTAGAGAGAGGAGCAATTGGAGAGGTTTTTGGAAATGCAGAAGTTTAGTGACACATCAGTAGGGATGTGGTCGAAACCGACGGTAAGGAGGAAGACTAAGATTGTGTGCACCGTTGGTCCTTCTACCAACACACGAGAGATGATATGGAAACTGGCTGAAGCTGGGATGAATGTTGCAAGGATGAACATGTCTCATGGGGATCATGCTTCTCATAAGAAGGTTATTGATTTGGTCAAAGAGTACAATGCGCAATCTAAGGACAACACCATTGCCATCATGCTTGATACCAAGGTTTTGTTTTTTTTTTTGTTTCCCATTTAATTCAAAGTTTTATTCTCTTTTTTTATTTTTAAAGTATATTTTCTTCATTGTTCTTTAGGGTCCAGAAGTTAGGAGTGGAGATTTACCCCAGCCGATTATGTTAGACCCTGGTCAAGAGTTTACTTTTACAATTGAGAGAGGAGTCAGCACCCCAAGTTGTGTCAGTGTTAACTATGATGATTTTGTCAACGATGTGGAGGCTGGAGACATGCTCCTTGTTGATGGTATGTGTTGATCTCTCATTACTTGGTGTAAAAGGATTTTTTGTTGTTCTCCAATATAGTGGGAATGATTGTTCTATGTTTCAGGTGGTATGATGTCGTTTATGGTGAAGTCTAAGACTAAAGAGACTGTCATATGTGAGGTTGTTGATGGTGGAGAACTAAAGTCAAGGAGACACTTGAATGTCCGAGGGAAAAGTGCAACATTACCTTCAATCACTGGTTCGACCTTCTGTTTCACCCTCTTTATTTAATTCTGAATGATCTTGCTCTGATATATCTATTTTGTAATTCTTTTCTTTTTATTTCAGAGAAGGATTGGGAGGATATTAAGTTCGGAGTGGAGAACAAAGTTGACTTCTATGCGGTTTCTTTTGTCAAAGATGCACAAGTAGTGCATGAACTGAAGAATTACCTTCAAGGTTGTGGTGCCGATATTCACGTGATAGTAAAAATTGAAAGCGCAGACTCCATACCCAACTTGCATTCCATTATCACCGCATCAGATGGGGTAATCTTTTTTTCCCATCAACGTTCTTTCCTTTTACAACAACATGTTGGAGATTGTTATGTGAAACTATTTATATAGAGGATTGTGCTGCTTAATGAGATGTGTATACTTCTTCCACAGGCAATGGTTGCAAGAGGTGATCTTGGTGCTGAGCTTCCTATTGAGGAAGTACCCATTCTTCAGGTTAGCGCTTGCTTCTCATTTAAGATAAACCAAGAAAACGAGCTCCTCAAATTCAACAGCTTTGCTATTGATATGCAGGAGAGGATCATTAACCTATGCCGTAGCATGGGAAAAGCTGTTATTGTTGCAACTAACATGCTTGAGAGTATGATAGTTCATCCGACTCCAACCCGAGCGGAGGTTTCTGACATTGCTATAGCTGTTAGAGAAGGTGCTGATGCAGTAATGCTTTCAGGAGAAACTGCTCACGGAAAGTAAGTGACTGATTTAGCTCATGTTTGTTTGGATATAGAAAGTATTGACTGAAGTTTAATTTGGTATCAGGTTCCCACTGAAAGCTGCTGGAGTGATGCATACAGTCGCACTTCGAACAGAAGCAACCATTACTACTAGTACTGAAATGCCACCTAATCTTGGTCAAGCCTTCAAGGTAAAGCTGCAGCTTGACTTCCTTCTTTCTATCTTATCCATACTGACAAGAACGATGTTTACAGAACCATATGAGTGAGATGTTTGCATACCATGCAACCATGATGTCAAACACGCTTGGAACTTCAACTGTTGTCTTCACCAGAACTGGTTTCATGGCCATACTCTTAAGTCACTATCGCCCTTCTGGCACCATCTATGCCTTCACAAATGAGTGAGTAATAAATGTTTATCCTTCCAGAACAACTGGTAGATGTTAAGAACTAACGGTAGAGGCTTTTCTTCTGCAGGAAAAAAATACAGCAAAGATTAGCCTTGTATCAAGGTGTGTGCCCCATATATATGGAGTTCTCAGATGATGCAGAGGACACTTTCACTAAAGCTTTGGCTACACTACTGGTAAGCTCAAAAGGATCTCTTAGAAAGAACACTATATGTAGTTTTATTTTTTTGGAAATATACATATAGTGGATATTTTGTGGTAATGGGGAATAAGAGTTTGAGTGGGGTAACTCTTGGATGAACAGAAACAAGGAATGGTGAAGAAGGGAGAAGAAATAGCGATTGTACAGAGTGGGTCACAACCAATCTGGCGGTCTCAATCGACTCATAACATCCAAGTCCGCAAGGTGTAAGGAGTCTCAGTATCTCACCTGGTCAATGTTTTTCTTTCATTTATCTGTAAAACCGGTTTCGGTTAACTTTCCTTGCACGTCCTTTTGTACTCTAAAAACCTACTGTTTACTGTATCTTATTCAGTTTGTTTACTTGGCAGAAGTTATTGTTAGCTCATTAGTTGTTTGTGAGACAAATGTTAATTTAGATTTTGAGTAATAAATGTGAGAATTCTCTAATACACACCTGTGTTGTTCCACTTGGGTAAAATGTTACTGTAAAAACTAAAAACGGAAGTTGCAACTAAGTAACTGTTCTTAGTATAGAGATCTGCTATGGAGAATTCTGTATGATGAATATGCAAACTTATGCCCTTGGCCATTTAAATCAATTAATCCGAACACAAATTATGCAAACTTCTGCTGGCAAGATTTTGTAATATAAAATACAATGAGATTCCATTTACATTTAGGGTTTGGAGTACTTGCTCCCTGTTTGCAACATAAATTCTAACAAAATACAGCTCTGCTCATTCTAATTGTAAGTGGGACTTAAGTGTAGTCCTTATTTCAGTGTTTAAGATAATACAAAAAGAGTTTGCCTAAGAATCATCATCCTGAAACAAAGCCTTTGGTACGGAACTACGAGGCAGAGTCCCACACTCGTATTCATCAGTTCGTGTTCGTTTGTTATCTGCTGTCACTGGTGTCTCACATACTCTGTCATATTCCACTGATCTATGTTCGTTCTTCCTTTTGGCTAATCTCTTTTGCTGATCCGCTTTGTCTTTAGAGTTCTTCGTTTGTTTCGGTGCCCAAACTCTACAAAGATCAGGCATCCAACTTGTGAAACTCGAGAATCTTCTTGCCCTTTCCCTCATTTCTTGTGCTTCAACTACTTTCCTAGCTTCTCTGCACTCCCTGCTCTCTTTCTTCAGAAGGTTCTTCTTACTCGAACCGGGAACATCTTTATTTCTTTGACTGCGATGATGACTCTTGCCATTCCTATGGATGTTTTCTCTCCCTGATTGGCTACTGTCTTCGTTGTTTATGAAACTATCTGCAAGATCCTCATCACTGAACATAAGCAGATCCATCTCTGTATAAATTATGCTGACAGCTTCTCCAAGAATATGATGATACCTGTAAAGGGGCAAAGCCAATGGTATTAGAATAAATACACAAATAACCAAAACTACTATACTTTCTCAGAATGGAACTATACATACCTGGCTTTTATAATTTTATCCACATACTTGTCAAGACTCCAATTACTAAAGAATCCACCGTCTAACTTGCACTGTATGGCCTCAAGAAGCATGCAAATCTGTTTTGCAAACTTCTGAGTTACAGACTCCTCATTTCCGAGACCTATCTCTGATCTTAGAATCTCCATTCGAAAAAGAATCTGCAGCTCGTATCTTATAGCTAATTAAAGAAAACAGAACAATAATGCCAACAGCTTAGATAAATGAAAGAAAGCATCTAAATGGCACAAAAGGATACTCTCTAATGATGTTACTGGGTGAAGCTTCTTCAGACTTCTGCTCACTGTCCGTGGATGATGAATGTTTCTTTTTAAACTTGGCAACTAAATCTTTCGGTTCTTTCAGTAACATCTTGGTTAGCTCCTCAGTGACCGACAAGAGGGTTCCACTCTCACAGCTATAATCCTTCTCAAGTCTTTGAGAGGAATGGAGGAGACAGGACTTGACAAGCCGTTCTGCCAGAGCTGCCAAATCTATATCCTCAGACTCGATCCCTTTCTTTATTTTACTAGGAAGACTAGCAAAGAAAACTTCTGATGACTCTGATGCTATAACAGATGTATCATTCTCCTGCCTTACGGATAGACGATTTCCACTCAGAGCTATCTCCTCCTCAGATCCAGGTAAAGAGATAGCCTTTTCTGTCTCTTCAGATGAGTTGTGCTTTCTCACAACTGGATCTGCTTCCACATCTTTCTGTGCATCGCAGCTACTAGCAACGGATAAGCTGCAACCTCTCGGTTTCCTAATCTGTTTTATCCAGCATTTCAGAAACTTATATTTCTTCGAGTTGCTAAACTTGGAAAAGTACACATCCTCCAGATCTATTTGACCATAACCTTTCACTGATCTGCAGAATTCCTCCCAGCTAATGTCATGAAGTGAGTTTAGAATCTTTCTGCTTAGTTTTCTTCTGTTTTCGCCACAACTGACCATCTTACTGCTATCTTCATGATCCACAGTTTGAGGAGAGACTTCATTGTCAAAAACATAGATTAAAGCCGAGGAGAAAGTAAATGGCTTGAGGATTCCTGTCCGAGAACTACCATTGCTACTCGTTAGAGATACCAAAGCTGAGTAGCCTTCCCTATAGAGATAACTTAATAAAATCTGCCAAACAGGAGACGATCTTTTCACTACTTTCTCACCCGTCTCCTTCTCTAGTATCTGAAAGACCCGACCAGCCCAAAATCCACTCTCCTCCTCCAGGTTTTGGTCAGAATCCTGGGAGACTTCATGAACGACAAAAGTACCAGAAGTATACCTCTCGAGTTCGATAAGATCATCACACATCCTCAAGGCTTTAATACTGAGTTTGGTGATTCTATTACAGAACTCTTCAGTTAGAGATTCCTCAGATGCAGTACCCAGGTTGACGAACTCACCACACCTCTTCCCACTCGAAATTTCAGAAGAAGAAAACTCTAGCTCGCCGCACTTGCACTCCATAGGTTTACCATCAATATCAGCGATCTCAAGACTAACCTGAGCAGTAAACTTGCGGCTAGTAGATAGCTTCGGCGAAACACCAATGGTTGGATATATCAATCCAAAGGGAACTATTGAAGAACCATAAACAACTGAATCCGTAGAACAATGCCCCCAACCCAACTCTCTAACTCCACTATCGAAAAACCCAGACTTTAATCCCAATTCACTTCTTTCACCGAATCTAACATCAATCCAGCTCAAGTGGATATCTCTACCACCAAACAAGTCATTGACACAGTCAAAAACCTCAGTCAACTTCGACTTGAACAAACCCAACTCTCTCAAGCACTCATCACCACTCTTAACGTCGAGAAACTCAGAAACCCAATTCAAATCCCTAGAAATTGGGGAAAACATCAATACCAAATTCGATCTGACTACGTCGACTCCACCATCCGTGAACCCAGGAATCAAACCTATCTCCGGATCTCGAACCACCGGCTCCCAAGCGTAATCGTAAACGATCTGTCGCAGAGACGCCGCAACGTTGACCCCGCGAGCCGCCGAATTGGAAGTCGATCGGAGCTCGCATCGCTTGACGGCGTCGATGGCGCGTCTGAGGGAGGCGAGTGTAGGGCCAGGGAGGTCAAACGAAAGCTTGGAAGATGGAATCGAGAGCGCAGAGAGCTTCGAGGAAGATAAGAGAGAGGATAGAGAGGAAATGAAGAACTTGAAAGAGAAGAGAGAAGCGGAGAGTGGAGGGAACGAGAGAAGCTTCTCGGCGGCGGAGATCACGACGGCTAGGTATTGCTCCGATGTGGGTGTGAGAAGAAGGGGGTTGAGATCTATGAGGAGCACGATACGCTGCGTTTTGGCGTATAATAAATCTCCAGCCATTGAAAATGAGAGAGAGAGGTATTGATTTTAGATTTGAGGGTTTAAAGGAAGAGAGGGGCGGGCGGGGGGGGAGCGACTGTCTTGCCGGGAAAATATTTTGCCACGTCATCAGATTGAAGATTAATTGGGCCTTAGTTATCTCAAGATTACAGGCCCATTTACAATTGAGAAGAAAGGCATACCTTCTAAAAACTCAATCAGGTAATTAGGCATACATGAGTGAGTGTATCCAATTATAACCTGGTTTAGTAGTAATGTGGAACTCGATGTTCTTGCACCTGTCGTGTGTGTCATTTCCCTTTGTAAGTGTGTGTAGAGCCCGGTCCTTCCTTGGCATAGTGAAATGAAACATTCGACTAATGATTCCTAAAATTATTAATGGTTGATATTTATATGTTTTAGGTCCCCAAATGATTAAGAAATAAATATATTTAGTAATTGTCTCAAGCTTATAAATTTCAGGACCGGCCAAGTTGGGTCTAGCTATAGATTGCTTTGAAACACAGGTACTTGAAAAAGCGGGCCGGAAAGTCTAGAGAGCGACATGGAAAAAGGTTTCGTTATCTATATCATTAAAACTGAATTACAAATTAGGTTTGTTTGAAAACTTGAATTGCAGTTTAAAAAGATGGTTTATTTGGAAACATGGATAACAATGTTATATTAGATTTTAACCCGTGCAACCGCACGGGTGTTTGTTTTCACTTTTCTATACATAAATTATTGTTTTAGAACATAAGTGATATATATTTTTAATGTTAATCATATACTTAAATATTTATATAACTATTTTAAATACAATAATTTTATAATTTACATGTTATAATTAATTAATTGTTTAAACCTTATGTATTTTCTACTTCTTATTATATATTTATCTTATTGTATTTGCATTTAGTTATTAAGCAAATTAATATATTCATGAGAAAATATATTTAAAAAATATTTTGTATTTAATTTATGTTAAATTCTGACCCGTATTTCAAAACTGGATTTTTTTTACCAATATTTTTATGCTTATTCATTTTAGATAATTTATTATTGTATATATAAAAGTGTAAGATATGTTAATTTTTAGACATGTATTATATAGTTTGTTAATTTTAAGCCGTTCTATCATCATATTATATTTTAAATAAATAGTTTATATTTATGAAAATAAAATTTATAAATTTATCAATTGAATATAATTTTATCATATTTATTTTAGTATAATAATTATATTTTAACATGATCATGACTATAAAAGTAGATAAAATAAGATTTAACTTATTTATTTTCATTTCTAAACGATAACTTAAAATACATTAAGTTATTGTTTAAATATTACACAGATTTATTAGAATTTTTAAAATATAATATATAAATATATATTATATTTAAAATGAAAATATATTATGATTAAAGTAGTTACAAAGATTTTATATTATTAACTTTAAAGAAATACATGTTAATTTTTATACATGTATCATATAGTTTGATAATGTTAACCCATCTTACCAACATATTAGATTTTATTTTTGAACATAAATATTTTATAATTACAAAAATAAAATATATAAATATATAAATTTAATACAATTTTATTATATTTAGCTCAATATAATAATTTTAATTTAATATGATTGATTATGATTATATAATAACTAAAATATTATAGATTTTTTTATTTTTCATTTTATATAACTGAATATATTAATGTATAATAATATTTTAAACTAATTTCAAAATTAGTGAAAATATTTAAATATAATTTCAAAAATGAAGATCTTGTAAAAATCTTTTTAAACAGATTTGTTAGAATTTTAAAATAAATATATTTATATTTAAAATGAAAAGATATCAAAAGATACTATGATTAAAATATTTTAAAAATTATATTTATTATTAGTCTGAATTAAAATATAGTATGAATTTCTATGAATAGGTCCATTAGGTCTATTTTTTAAAAAAATCACACATGAATCAAGGTTGTGACTTCTGTTTTAATATATAAGATGAGAATTGTTTGGAAACTTGGATAATAGTATATGTATTTTCTTTTATTTACACAATTAGTCATTGCATTTATAATAAATTAGGTATTTCTTTTTGTATTTTTTTTTATTTACAGATTCTACCACTACATTTAAAATTAATTTAAATTAATTAATTTAAATTCCAAAACTTATCTAAACAAATCGATATTCATATATTGATCATTATTAATATTGTACAAATATTACTAAATAAAAAAAATTTCTATTTCATTTAATTTAGTCAAACACATTAAAATAATTTTTTTATTTGTTTACGGAATCAGTTAGGCATAGACATTCGGGTACCTATTTAAGTACGGGTTGTTTCTTTCGGGTAAAAATTTTTTGGGTTTTGAAATATCTTTTTAGGTACTTCCTTTTTGTATTTCATTTTATTTACGGATTCTACCACTGCATTTAAATTTAATTTAAATTAACAAATTACAATTCCAAAACTTATCTAAACAAATCGATATTCATATATTGATTATTATTATTAAAATTGAAAAAAATATTACTAAATAAAAAATTTTCTATTTAACTTAATTTAGCCAAACACATAAATATATATCTATACATATATTTAGTTGTTTACGGAATCTGTTAGGCATAGACATCCGGGTACCCAATTAGGTACGGATCGTTTTCTCGGGTATAGATTTTTTGGGTTTTAAAATTAGGCCATGTTTGGATATAAATTTATGTGTGATTTTCAAGTTGGATCTCCCAGGTCTGTATGAATTTAGTTTTGATGTACATAAAAGTAAAAATATTCAAATAACGAATGTATTTGAAAATGATTTGGATATTTGAACCAAAAATAATCATATTATCCAGTTCGATCTGGATCTTTTGAATACAATTAGTTATATGTAGTCATATATAAAATATATTGCACTAATCATGAAAAACAAATATCAATGTATAAATACATAAAAACTAATACCTGCACGGGCGCGCGGGTCAAGCTCTAGTTTTAATTAAGCATTGAGCAAGGAAGATGCCATGTAAAATATTATATCGAACAAAGATTGAAACATCAAACAAAGTGTGTTCAGATAAATTTACGCAAAAGGGATTTGGAAGACTCAAAACATCAAAAAATATGTCTTAATCGGCCTTTCTCGTCAGTTTATGCAAGGGCAAGAAAAGATAACACATAACTCTAAAATAGACCTATTAATTTTAAATGGTTTGAATTTCACCCTAAGATTTCTGGTCATAAAACCTTTAAATATTCAAAAAGAAAAATCAGCTAACTATAAAAAGATAAAATCAAACATAAGGAGAAAAAGACAACTTTAGTTTGTTATCTTACAGGTACATATATAAACAATGAGTTTTATTACAATATTGATATGAAAGATTGGAAAAAGGATAAATAATTTTTTTATAGAACTCACAAGCATAATATTAAGTTCCCATTCGTATAGCTTTGTTATTTCTTTTTATTCCCAGGACAGTTACTTCCTTTTTCTAGTCCTATTATCATATTCTTCATTACATTAGCCATGCAAATACAACAAGAAAATTATGGCAACAAAGCTTTGGTACTCTATTTATTCATAACCAAATTCTTTAGTGCCCTTACAGCATCCATCAACATCTGCTTAACTTGCATAAAACATTACGACCTTACTTATATAGATTCTCAATACCTACTCATTACAACCTACTTTTCCTGATGTCCTTCAAACAAAATTTTACTCACCTTAAGAAAATTAGAAAGTGGCTGCTATTTTACATGCAATTTTCCTAATATGATATAGTTTAGGTTAATCATCTTAAGACTGAGACACACTCACTGATGTTAAAAAAATATTAAAAACAATATAACATAGTGGGGGTCAAAAGAAACTTTCAATATTCTGTTTGATAACGTATATATGACCCATACTATAGTTATATTGGTCAACTCAACTTCATGAAAGAAAGTGTAACTCAAAATACATTAACCTAAACATGAGTTTCATTTTGAAAGAAATTCTAAAACTGATACCGTACATTCTCTTTAATTTATATGATAAACTCTTGTATCCTCACCCTATATATTCTTAGTATCTGTGCATATCAAAATCCATCCTATCTTTTAAGCATAAACAAAATAAAAAGGACAAGGAAAAAAAAAAGATTAACCAATAAGATGGGAAGCAAAGCTGTTGTCTCAGTCTACTTAATTATTTCACTGTGTGCTGCCATCTTTGTCACTCGTGAAGTAGCGCAAATGCAAAATCCTCAGGCGATTCCAGGACTTTTTCCACCTGGCTTAGTACCTATTGATCTCGTCAAATGTTGGTCGTCTCTCTTTACCGTCCAAGGATGTGTCCTGGCAATCTCCAACTCATTTTTTTTCTGGAAAATTTGAAAACGTTGAAGCGGCATGCTGCAAGGTGTTTTCAACTTTAGATGCAAACTGTTGGCCTCATATGTTTCCTTTGAATCCTTTCTTCCCTCCTCTCCTCAAGGACAATTGTGCGCGTATCACCCCTAACTCCCCTGCACACAACTGAAAGGAACAATGATTGTTTGTCTACAGTTTTAGACTAGTATATTAGCTTCAATTTCTAAGTTTTTCATGTGTGAACTTAATTATTAGGAGAGCCCTATATTTACCTTCCTCAATAAAGTGAAATTTTAGCAATATCTACAACTCTTGTTAATGTGTTTTGGTCACATTATACTTCTATAATTACAAATACATCACTAAAAATGGGTTTGTTATCTATCTTCAGTTGGCTATGTAAAATATTATATCGGAAATTAAAACTCACAAAAACACGACTCGAACAAAGATTGAAACATCAAACAAAGTGCATTCAAATAAATTGACGCAAAATGGATTCAGAAGACTCAAAACGTCAAAAATATGTCTTAATCGGCCTTTCTCGTCAGTTTATGCAAGGGCAAGAAAAGATAACACATAACTCTAAAATAGACCTATTAATTTTAAATGGTTTGAATTTCACCCTAAGATTTTTGGTCATAAAACCTTTAGATATTCAAAAAGAAAAATCTGCTAACTATAAAAAGATAAAATCAAACATAAGGAGAAAAAGACAACTTTAGTTTGTTATCTTACAGGTACATATATAAACAATGAGTTTTATTACAATACTGATATGAAAGATTGGAAAAAGGATAAATAATTTTTTATAGAACTCACAAGCATAATATTAAGTTCCCATTCGTATAGCTTTGTTATTTCTTTTTATTCCCAGGACAGTTACTTCCTTTTTCTAGTCCTATCATCATATTCTTCATTACATTAGCCATGCAAATACAACAAGAAAATTATGGCAACAAAGCTTTGGTACTCTATTTATTCATAACCAAATTCTTTAGTGTCCTTACAGCATCCATCAACATCTGCTTAACTTGCATAAAACATTACGACCTTACTTATATAGATTCTCAATACCTACTCATTACAACCTACTTTTCCTGATGTCCTTCAAACAAAATTTTACTCACCTTAAGAAAATTAGAAAGTGGCTGCTATTTTACATGCAATTTTCCTAATATGATATAGTTTAGGTTAATCATCTTAAGACTGAGACACATTCACTGATGTTAAAAAAATATTAAAAACAATATAAAATAGTGGGGGTCAAAAGAAACTTTCAATATTCTGTTTGATAACGTAAATATGACCATACTATAGTTATATTGGTCAACTCAACTTCATGAAAGAAAGTGTAACTCAAAATACATTAACCTAAACATGAGTTTCATTTTGAAAGAAATTCTAAAACTGATACCGTACATTCTCTTTAATTTATATGATAAACTCTTGTATCCTCACCCTATATATTCTTAGTATCTGTGCATATCAAAATCCATCCTATCTTTTAAGCATAAAACAAATAAAAAGGACAAGGAAAAAAAAAGATTAACCAATAAGATGGGAAGCAAAGCTGTTGTCTCAGTCTACTTAATTATTTCACTGTGTGCTGCCATCTTTGTCACTCGTGGAGTAGCTCAAATGCAAAATCCTCAGGCGATTCCAGGACTTTTTCCACCTGGCTTAGTACCTATTGATCTCGTCAAATGTTGGTCGTCTCTCTTTACCGTCCAAGGATGTGTCCTGGCAATCTCCAACTCTTTTTTTTCTGGAAATTTTGAAAACGTTGAAGCGGCATGCTGCAAGGTGTTTTCAACTTTAGATGCAAACTGTTGGCCTCATATGTTTCCTTTGAATCCTTTCTTCCCTCCTCTCCTCAAGGACAATTGTGCGCGTATCACCCCTAACTCCCCTGCACACAACTGAAAGGAACAATGATTGTTCGTCTGCAGTTTTAGACTAGTATATTAGCTTCAATGTCTAAGTTTTTCATGTGTGAACTCAATTATTAGGAGAGCCCTATATTTACCTTTTCCTCAATAAAGTGAAATTTTAGCAATATCTACAACTCTTGTCAATGTGTTTTGGTCACATTATACTTCTATAATTACAAATACATCACTAAAAATGGGTTTGTTATCTATCTTCAGTTGGCTATGTAAAATATTATATCGGAAATTAAAACTCACAAAAACACGACTCGAACAAAGATTGAAACATCAAACAAAGTGCATTCAAATAAATTGACGCAAAATGGATTCAGAAGACTCAAAACGTCGAAAAATATGTCTTAATCGGCCTTTCTCGTCAGTTTATGCAAGGGCAAGAAAAGATAACACATAACTCTAAAATAGACCTATTAATTTTAAATGGTTTGAATTTCACCCTAAGATTTCTGGTCATAAAACCTTTAGATATTCAAAAAGAAAAATCTGCTAACTATAAAAAGAGAAAATCAAACATAAGGAGAAAAAGACAACTTTAGTTTGTTATCCTACAGGTACATATATAAACAATGAGTTTTATTACAATACTGATATGAAAGATTGGAAAAAGGATAAATATTTTTTTTATAGAATTCACAAGCATAATATTAAGTTCCCATTCGTATAGCTTTGTTATTTCTTTTTATTCCCAGGACAGTTACTTCCTTTTTCTAGTCCTATCATCATATTCTTCATTACATTAGCCATGCAAATACAACAAGAAAATTATGGCAACAAAGCTTTGGTACTCTATTTATTCATAACCAAATTCTTTAGTGTCCTTACAGCATCCATCAACATCTGCTTAACTTGCATAAAACATTACGACCTTACTTATATAGATTCTCAATACCTACTCATTACAATCTACTTTTCCTGATGTCCTTCAAACAAAATTTTACTCACCTTAAGAAAATTAGAAAGTGGCTGCTATTTTACATGCAATTTTCCTAATATGATATAGTTTAGGTTAATCATCTTAAGACTGAGACACATTCACTGATGTTAAAAAAATATTAAAAACAATATAAAATAGTGGGGGTCAAAAGAAACTTTCAATATTCTGTTTGATAACGTAAATATGACCATACTATAGTTATATTGGTCAACTCAACTTCATGAAAGAAAGTGTAACTCAAAATACATTAACCTAAACATGAGTTTCATTTTGAAAGAAATTCTAAAACTGATACCGTACATTCTCTTTAATTTATATGATAAACTCTTGTATCCTCACCCTATATATTCTTAGTATCTGTGCATATCAAAATCCATCCTATCTTTTAAGCATAAAACAAATAAAAAGGACAAGGAAAAAAAAAAGATTAACCAATAAGATGGGAAGCAAAGCTGTTGTCTCAGTCTACTTAATTATTTCACTGTGTGCTGCCATCTTTGTCACTCGTGGAGTAGCTCAAATGCAAAATCCTCAGGCGATTCCAGGACTTTTTCCACCTGGCTTAGTACCTATTGATCTCGTCAAATGTTGGTCGTCTCTCTTTACCGTCCAAGGATGTGTCCTGGCAATCTCCAACTCTTTTTTTTCTGGAAATTTTGAAAACGTTGAAGCGGCATGCTGCAAGGTGTTTTCAACTTTAGATGCAAACTGTTGGCCTCATATGTTTCCTTTGAATCCTTTCTTCCCTCCTCTCCTCAAGGACAATTGTGCGCGTATCACCCCTAACTCCCCTGCACACAACTGAAAGGAACAATGATTGTTCGTCTACAGTTTTAGACTAGTATATTAGCTTCAATGTCTAAGTTTTTCATGTGTGAACTCAATTATTAGGAGAGCCCTATATTTACCTTTTCCTCAATAAAGTGAAATTTAGCAATATCTACAACTCTTGTCAATGTGTTTTGGTCACATTATACTTCTATAATTACAAATACATCACTAAAAATGGGTTTGTTATCTATCTTCAGTTGGCTATGTAAAATATTATATCGGAAATTAAAACTCACAAAAACACGACTCGAACAAAGATTGAAACATCAAACAAAGTGCATTCAAATAAATTGACGCAAAATGGATTCAGAAGACTCAAAACGTCGAAAATATGTCTTAATCGGCCTTTCTCGTCAGTTTATGCAAGGGCAAGAAAAGATAACACATAACTCTAAAATAGACCTATTAATTTTAAATGGTTTGAATTTCACCCTAAGATTTCTGGTCATAAAACCTTTAAATATTCAAAAAGAAAAATCTGCTAACTATAAAAAGAGAAAATCAAACATAAGGAGAAAAAGACAACTTTAGTTTGTTATCCTACAGGTACATATATAAACAATGAGTTTTATTACAATACTGATATGAAAGATTGGAAAAAGGATAAATAATTTTTTTATAGAACTCACAAGCATAATATTAAGTTCCCATTCGTATAGCTTTGTTATTTCTTTTTATTCCCAGGACAGTTACTTCCTTTTTCTAGTCCTATCATCATATTCTTCATTACATTAGCCATGCAAATACAACAAGAAAATTATGGCAACAAAGCTTTGGTACTCTATTTATTCATAACCAAATTCTTTAGTGCCCTTACAGCATCCATCAACATCTGCTTAACTTGCATAAAACATTACGACCTTACTTATATAGATTCTCAATACCTACTCATTACAACCTACTTTTCCTGATGTCCTTCAAACAAAATTTTACTCACCTTAAGAAAATTAGAAAGTGGCTGCTATTTTACATGCAATTTTCCTAATATGATATAGTTTAGGTTAATCATCTTAAGACTGAGACACATTCACTGATGTTAAAAAAATATTAAAAACAATATAAAATAGTGGGGGTCAAAAGAAACTTTCAATATTCTGTTTGATAACGTAAATATGACCATACTATAGTTATATTGGTCAACTCAACTTCATGAAAGAAAGTGTAACTCAAAATACATTAACCTAAACATGAGTTTCATTTTGAAAGAAATTCTAAAACTGATACCGTACATTCTCTTTAATTTATATGATAAACTCTTGTATCTCACCCTATATATTCTTAGTATCTGTGCATATCAAAATCCATCCTATCTTTTAAGCATAAACAAAATAAAAAGCACAAGGAAAAAAAAAAGATTAACCAATAAGATGGGAAGCAAAGCTGTTGTCTCAGTCTACTTAATTATTTCACTGTGTGCTGCCATCTTTGTCACTCGTGGAGTAGCTCAAATGCAAAATCCTCAGGCGATTCCAGGACTTTTTCCACCTGGCTTAGTACCTATTGATCTCGTCAAATGTTGGTCGTCTCTCTTTACCGTCCAAGGATGTGTCCTGGCAATCTCCAACTCTTTTTTTTCTGGAAAATTTGAAAACGTTGAAGCGGCATGCTGCAAGGTGTTTTCAACTTTAGATGCAAACTGTTGGCCTCATATGTTTCCTTTGAATCCTTTCTTCCCTCCTCTCCTCAAGGACAATTGTGCGCGTATCACCCCTAACTCCCCTGCACACAACTGAAAGGAACAATGATTGTTCGTCTACAGTTTTAGACTAGTATATTAGCTTCAATGTCTAAGTTTTTCATGTGTGAACTCAATTATTAGGAGAGCCCTATATTTACCTTTTCCTCAATAAAGTGAAATTTAGCAATATCTACAACTCTTGTCAATGTGTTTTGGTCACATTATACTTCTATAATTACAAATACATCACTAAAAATGGGTTTGTTATCTATCTTCAGTTGGCTATGTAAAATATTATATCGGAAATTAAAACTCACAAAAACACGACTCGAACAAAGATTGAAACATCAAACAAAGTGCATTCAGATAAATTGACGCAAAAGGGATTCAGAAGACTCAAAACGTCGAAAAATATGTCTTAATCGGCCTTTCTCGTCAGTTTATGCAAGGGCAAGAAAAGATAACACATAACTCTAAAATAGACCTATTAATTTTAAATGGTTTGAATTTCACCCTAAGATTTCTGGTCATAAAACCTTTAGATATTCAAAAAGAAAAATCTGCTAACTATAAAAAGATAAAATCAAACATAAGGAGAAAAAGACAACTTTAGTTTGTTATCTTACAGGTACATATATAAACAATGAGTTTTATTACAATACTGATATGAAAGATTGGAAAAAGGATAAATAATTTTTTTATAGAACTCACAAGCATAATATTAAGTTCCCATTCGTATAGCTTTGTTATTTCTTTTTATTCCCAGGACAGTTACTTCCTTTTTCTAGTCCTATCATCATATTCTTCATTACATTAGCCATGCAAATACAACAAGAAAATTATGGCAACAAAGCTTTGGTACTCTATTTATTCATAACCAAATTCTTTAGTGCCCTTACAGCATCCATCAACATCTGCTTAACTTGCATAAAACATTACGACCTTACTTATATAGATTCTCAATACCTACTCATTACAACCTACTTTTCCTGATGTCCTTCAAACAAAATTTTACTCACCTTAAGAAAATTAGAAAGTGGCTGCTATTTTACATGCAATTTTCCTAATATGATATAGTTTAGGTTAATCATCTTAAGACTGAGACACATTCACTGATGTTAAAAAAATATTAAAAACAATATAAAATAGTGGGGGTCAAAAGAAACTTTCAATATTCTGTTTGATAACGTAAATATGACCATACTATAGTTATATTGGTCAACTCAACTTCATGAAAGAAAGTGTAACTCAAAATACATTAACCTAAACATGAGTTTCATTTTGAAAGAAATTCTAAAACTGATACCGTACATTCTCTTTAATTTATATGATAAACTCTTGTATCCTCACCCTATATATTCTTAGTATCTGTGCATATCAAAATCCATCCTATCTTTTAAGCATAAACAAATAAAAAGGACAAGGAAAAAAAAAGATTAACCAATAAGATGGGAAGCAAAGCTGTTGTCTCAGTCTACTTAATTATTTCACTGTGTGCTGCCATCTTTGTCACTCGTGGAGTAGCTCAAATGCAAAATCCTCAGGCGATTCCAGGACTTTTTCCACCTGGCTTAGTACCTATTGATCTCGTCAAATGTTGGTCGTCTCTCTTTACCGTCCAAGGATGTGTCCTGGCAATCTCCAACTCTTTTTTTTCTGGAAAATTTGAAAACGTTGAAGCGGCATGCTGCAAGGTGTTTTCAACTTTAGATGCAAACTGTTGGCCTCATATGTTTCCTTTGAATCCTTTCTTCCCTCCTCTCCTCAAGGACAATTGTGCGCGTATCACCCCTAACTCCCCTGCACACAACTGAAAGGAACAATGATTGTTCGTCTACAGTTTTAGACTAGTATATTAGCTTCAATGTCTAAGTTTTTCATGTGTGAACTCAATTATTAGGAGAGCCCTATATTTACCTTTTCCTCAATAAAGTGAAATTTTAGCAATATCTACAACTCTTGTCAATGTGTTTTGGTCACATTATACTTCTATAATTACAAATACATCACTAAAAATGGGTTTGTTATCTATCTTCAGTTGGCTATGTAAAATATTATATCGGAAATTAAAACTCACAAAAACACGACTCGAACAAAGATTGAAACATCAAACAAAGTGCATTCAAATAAATTGACGCAAAAGGGATTCAGAAGACTCAAAACGTCGAAAAATATGTCTTAATCGGCCTTTCTCGTCAGTTTATGCAAGGGCAAGAAAAGATAACACATAACTCTAAAATAGACCTATTAATTTTAAATGGTTTGAATTTCACCCTAAGATTTCTGGTCATAAA
Organism: Brassica napus; assembly: GCF_020379485.1. Taxonomy (NCBI): domain Eukaryota; kingdom Viridiplantae; phylum Streptophyta; class Magnoliopsida; order Brassicales; family Brassicaceae; genus Brassica; species Brassica napus. The sequence continues at coordinate 6,629,313 of NC_063435.1, read as the reverse complement.
ACCTTTAGATATTCAAAAAGAAAAATCTGCTAACTATAAAAAGATAAAATCAAACATAAGGAGAAAAAGACAACTTTAGTTTGTTATCTTACAGGTACATATATAAACAATGAGTTTTATTACAATACTGATATGAAAGATTGGAAAAAGGATAAATAATTTTTTTATAGAACTCACAAGCATAATATTAAGTTCCCATTCGTATAGCTTTGTTATTTCTTTTTATTCCCAGGACAGTTACTTCCTTTTTCTAGTCCTATCATCATATTCTTCATTACATTAGCCATGCAAATACAACAAGAAAATTATGGCAACAAAGCTTTGGTACTCTATTTATTCATAACCAAATTCTTTAGTGCCTTACAGCATCCATCAACATCTGCTTAACTTGCATAAAACATTACGACCTTACTTATATAGATTCTCAATACCTACTCATTACAACCTACTTTTCCTGATGTCCTTCAAACAAAATTTTACTCACCTTAAGAAAATTAGAAAGTGGCTGCTATTTTACATGCAATTTTCCTAATATGATATAGTTTAGGTTAATCATCTTAAGACTGAGACACATTCACTGATGTTAAAAAAATATTAAAAACAATATAAAATAGTGGGGGTCAAAAGAAACTTTCAATATTCTGTTTGATAACGTAAATATGACCATACTATAGTTATATTGGTCAACTCAACTTCATGAAAGAAAGTGTAACTCAAAATACATTAACCTAAACATGAGTTTCATTTTGAAAGAAATTCTAAAACTGATACCGTACATTCTCTTTAATTTATATGATAAACTCTTGTATCCTCACCCTATATATTCTTAGTATCTGTGCATATCAAAATCCATCCTATCTTTTAAGCATAAACAAAATAAAAAGCACAAGGAAAAAAAAAAGATTAACCAATAAGATGGGAAGCAAAGCTGTTGTCTCAGTCTACTTAATTATTTCACTGTGTGCTGCCATCTTTGTCACTCGTGGAGTAGCTCAAATGCAAAATCCTCAGGCGATTCCAGGACTTTTTCCACCTGGCTTAGTACCTATTGATCTCGTCAAATGTTGGTCGTCTCTCTTTACCGTCCAAGGATGTGTCCTGGCAATCTCCAACTCATTTTTTTCTGGAAAATTTGAAAACGTTGAAGCGGCATGCTGCAAGGTGTTTTCAACTTTAGATGCAAACTGTTGGCCTCATATGTTTCCTTTGAATCCTTTCTTCCCTCCTCTCCTCAAGGACAATTGTGCGCGTATCACCCCTAACTCCCCTGCACACAACTGAAAGGAACAATGATTGTTCGTCTACAGTTTTAGACTAGTATATTAGCTTCAATGTCTAAGTTTTTCATGTGTGAACTCAATTATTAGGAGAGCCCTATATTTACCTTTTCCTCAATAAAGTGAAATTTTAGCAATATCTACAACTCTTGTCAATGTGTTTTGGTCACATTATACTTCTATAATTACAAATACATCACTAAAAATGGGTTTGTTATCTATCTTCAGTTGGCTATGTAAAATATTATATCGGAAATTAAAACTCACAAAAACACGACTCGAACAAAGATTGAAACATCAAACAAAGTGCATTCAAATAAATTGACGCAAAATGGATTCAGAAGACTCAAAACGTCGAAAAATATGTCTTAATCGGCCTTTCTCGTCAGTTTATGCAAGGGCAAGAAAAGATAACACATAACTCTAAAATAGACCTATTAATTTTAAATGGTTTGAATTTCACCCTAAGATTTCTGGTCATAAAACCTTTAGATATTCAAAAAGAAAAATCTGCTAACTATAAAAAGAGAAAATCAAACATAAGGAGAAAAAGACAACTTTAGTTTGTTATCTTACAGGTACATATATAAACAATGAGTTTTATTACAATACTGATATGAAAGATTGGAAAAAGGATAAATAATTTTTTTATAGAACTCACAAGCATAATATTAAGTTCCCATTCGTATAGCTTTGTTATTTCTTTTTATTCCCAGGACAGTTACTTCCTTTTTCTAGTCCTATCATCATATTCTTCATTACATTAGCCATGCAAATACAACAAGAAAATTATGGCAACAAAGCTTTGGTACTCTATTTATTCATAACCAAATTCTTTAGTGCCTTACAGCATCCATCAACATCTGCTTAACTTGCATAAAACATTACGACCTTACTTATATAGATTCTCAATACCTACTCATTACAACCTACTTTTCCTGATGTCCTTCAAACAAAATTTTACTCACCTTAAGAAAATTAGAAAGTGGCTGCTATTTTACATGCAATTTTCCTAATATGATATAGTTTAGGTTAATCATCTTAAGACTGAGACACATTCACTGATGTTAAAAAAATATTAAAAACAATATAAAATAGTGGGGGTCAAAAGAAACTTTCAATATTCTGTTTGATAACGTAAATATGACCATACTATAGTTATATTGGTCAACTCAACTTCATGAAAGAAAGTGTAACTCAAAATACATTAACCTAAACATGAGTTTCATTTTGAAAGAAATTCTAAAACTGATACCGTACATTCTCTTTAATTTATATGATAAACTCTTGTATCCTCACCCTATATATTCTTAGTATCTGTGCATATCAAAATCCATCCTATCTTTTAAGCATAAAAGAAATAAAAAGGACAAGGAAAAAAAAAAGATTAACCAATAAGATGGGAAGCAAAGCTGTTGTCTCAGTCTACTTAATTATTTCACTGTGTGCTGCCATCTTTGTCACTCGTGGAGTAGCTCAAATGCAAAATCCTCAGGCGATTCCAGGACTTTTTCCACCTGGCTTAGTACCTATTGATCTCGTCAAATGTTGGTCGTCTCTCTTTACCGTCCAAGGATGTGTCCTGGCAATCTCCAACTCTTTTTTTTCTGGAAAATTTGAAAACGTTGAAGCGGCATGCTGCAAGGTGTTTTCAACTTTAGATGCAAACTGTTGGCCTCATATGTTTCCTTTGAATCCTTTCTTCCCTCCTCTCCTCAAGGACAATTGTGCGCGTATCACCCCTAACTCCCCTGCACACAACTGAAAGGAACAATGATTGTTCGTCTACAGTTTTAGACTAGTATATTAGCTTCAATGTCTAAGTTTTTCATGTGTGAACTCAATTATTAGGAGAGCCCTATATTTACCTTTTCCTCAATAAAGTGAAATTTTAGCAATATCTACAACTCTTGTCAATGTGTTTTGGTCACATTATACTTCTATAATTACAAATACATCACTAAAAATGGGTTTGTTATCTATCTTCAGTTGGCTATGTAAAATATTATATCGGAAATTAAAACTCACAAAAACACGACTCGAACAAAGATTGAAACATCAAACAAAGTGCATTCAGATAAATTGACGCAAAAGGGATTCAGAAGACTCAAAACGTCGAAAAATATGTCTTAATCGGCCTTTCTCGTCAGTTTATGCAAGGGCAAGAAAAGATAACACATAACTCTAAAATAGACCTATTAATTTTAAATGGTTTGAATTTCACCCTAAGATTTCTGGTCATAAAACCTTTAGATATTCAAAAAGAAAAATCTGCTAACTATAAAAAGATAAAATCAAACATAAGGAGAAAAAGACAACTTTAGTTTGTTATCTTACAGGTACATATATAAACAATGAGTTTTATTACAATACTGATATGAAAGATTGGAAAAAGGATAAATAATTTTTTTATAGAACTCACAAGCATAATATTAAGTTCCCATTCGTATAGCTTTGTTATTTCTTTTTATTCCCAGGACAGTTACTTCCTTTTTCTAGTCCTATCATCATATTCTTCATTACATTAGCCATGCAAATACAACAAGAAAATTATGGCAACAAAGCTTTGGTACTCTATTTATTCATAACCAAATTCTTTAGTGCCCTTACAGCATCCATCAACATCTGCTTAACTTGCATAAAACATTACGACCTTACTTATATAGATTCTCAATACCTACTCATTACAACCTACTTTTCCTGATGTCCTTCAAACAAAATTTTACTCACCTTAAGAAAATTAGAAAGTGGCTGCTATTTTACATGCAATTTTCCTAATATGATATAGTTTAGGTTAATCATCTTAAGACTGAGACACATTCACTGATGTTAAAAAAATATTAAAAACAATATAAAATAGTGGGGGTCAAAAGAAACTTTCAATATTCTGTTTGATAACGTAAATATGACCATACTATAGTTATATTGGTCAACTCAACTTCATGAAAGAAAGTGTAACTCAAAATACATTAACCTAAACATGAGTTTCATTTTGAAAGAAATTCTAAAACTGATACCGTACATTCTCTTTAATTTATATGATAAACTCTTGTATCCTCACCCTATATATTCTTAGTATCTGTGCATATCAAAATCCATCCTATCTTTTAAGCATAAACAAAATAAAAAGCACAAGGAAAAAAAAAGATTAACCAATAAGATGGGAAGCAAAGCTGTTGTCTCAGTCTACTTAATTATTTCACTGTGTGCTGCCATCTTTGTCACTCGTGGAGTAGCTCAAATGCAAAATCCTCAGGCGATTCCAGGACTTTTTCCACCTGGCTTAGTACCTATTGATCTCGTCAAATGTTGGTCGTCTCTCTTTACCGTCCAAGGATGTGTCCTGGCAATCTCCAACTCTTTTTTTCTGGAAAATTTGAAAACGTTGAAGCGGCATGCTGCAAGGTGTTTTCAACTTTAGATGCAAACTGTTGGCCTCATATGTTTCCTTTGAATCCTTTCTTCCCTCCTCTCCTCAAGGACAATTGTGCGCGTATCACCCCTAACTCCCCTGCACACAACTGAAAGGAACAATGATTGTTCGTCTACAGTTTTAGACTAGTATATTAGCTTCAATGTCTAAGTTTTTCATGTGTGAACTCAATTATTAGGAGAGCCCTATATTTACCTTTTCCTCAATAAAGTGAAATTTAGCAATATCTACAACTCTTGTCAATGTGTTTTGGTCACATTATACTTCTATAATTACAAATACATCACTAAAAATGGGTTTGTTATCTATCTTCAGTTGGCTATGTAAAATATTATATCGGAAATTAAAACTCACAAAAACACGACTCGAACAAAGATTGAAACATCAAACAAAGTGCATTCAGATAAATTGACGCAAAAGGGATTCAGAAGACTCAAAACGTCGAAAAATATGTCTTAATCGGCCTTTCTCGTCAGTTTATGCAAGGGCAAGAAAAGATAACACATAACTCTAAAATAGACCTATTAATTTTAAATGGTTTGAATTTCACCCTAAGATTTCTGGTCATAAAACCTTTAATATTCAAAAAGAAAAATCTGCTAACTATAAAAAGATAAAATCAAACATAAGGAGAAAAAGACAACTTTAGTTTGTTATCTTACAGGTACATATATAAACAATGAGTTTTATTACAATACTGATATGAAAGATTGGAAAAAGGATAAATAATTTTTTTATAGAACTCACAAGCATAATATTAAGTTCCCATTCGTATAGCTTTGTTATTTCTTTTTATTCCCAGGACAGTTACTTCCTTTTTCTAGTCCTATCATCATATTCTTCATTACATTAGCCATGCAAATACAACAAGAAAATTATGGCAACAAAGCTTTGGTACTCTATTTATTCATAACCAAATTCTTTAGTGCCCTTACAGCATCCATCAACATCTGCTTAACTTGCATAAAACATTACGACCTTACTTATATAGATTCTCAATACCTACTCATTACAACCTACTTTTCCTGATGTCCTTCAAACAAAATTTTACTCACCTTAAGAAAATTAGAAAGTGGCTGCTATTTTACATGCAATTTTCCTAATATGATATAGTTTAGGTTAATCATCTTAAGACTGAGACACATTCACTGATGTTAAAAAAATATTAAAAACAATATAAAATAGTGGGGGTCAAAAGAAACTTTCAATATTCTGTTTGATAACGTAAATATGACCATACTATAGTTATATTGGTCAACTCAACTTCATGAAAGAAAGTGTAACTCAAAATACATTAACCTAAACATGAGTTTCATTTTGAAAGAAATTCTAAAACTGATACCGTACATTCTCTTTAATTTATATGATAAACTCTTGTATCCTCACCCTATATATTCTTAGTATCTGTGCATATCAAAATCCATCCTATCTTTTAAGCATAAACAAAATAAAAAGGACAAGGAAAAAAAAAAGATTAACCAATAAGATGGGAAGCAAAGCTGTTGTCTCAGTCTACTTAATTATTTCACTGTGTGCTGCCATCTTTGTCACTCGTGGAGTAGCTCAAATGCAAAATCCTCAGGCGATTCCAGGACTTTTTCCACCTGGCTTAGTACCTATTGATCTCGTCAAATGTTGGTCGTCTCTCTTTACCGTCCAAGGATGTGTCCTGGCAATCTCCAACTCATTTTTTTCTGGAAAATTTGAAAACGTTGAAGCGGCATGCTGCAAGGTGTTTTCAACTTTAGATGCAAACTGTTGGCCTCATATGTTTCCTTTGAATCCTTTCTTCCCTCCTCTCCTCAAGGACAATTGTGCGCGTATCACCCCTAACTCCCCTGCACACAACTGAAAGGAACAATGATTGTTCGTCTGCAGTTTTAGACTAGTATATTAGCTTCAATGTCTAAGTTTTTCATGTGTGAACTTAATTATTAGGAGAGCCCTATATTTACCTTCCTCAATAAAGTGAAATTTTAGCAATATCTACAACTCTTGTCAATGTGTTTTGGTCACATTATACTTCTATAATTACAAATACATCACTAAAAATGGGTTTGTTATCTATCTTCAGTTGGCTATGTAAAATATTATATCGGAAATTAAAACTCACAAAAACACGACTCGAACAAAGATTGAAACATCAAACAAAGTGCATTCAAATAAATTGACGCAAAATGGATTCAGAAGACTCAAAACGTCGAAAAATATGTCTTAATCGGCCTTTCTCGTCAGTTTATGCAAGGGCAAGAAAAGATAACACATAACTCTAAAATAGACCTATTAATTTTAAATGGTTTGAATTTCACCCTAAGATTTTTGGTCATAAAACCTTTAGATATTCAAAAAGAAAAATCTGCTAACTATAAAAAGATAAAATCAAACATAAGGAGAAAAAGACAACTTTAGTTTGTTATCTTACAGGTACATATATAAACAATGAGTTTTATTACAATACTGATATGAAAGATTGGAAAAAGGATAAATAATTTTTTATAGAACTCACAAGCATAATATTAAGTTCCCATTCGTATAGCTTTGTTATTTCTTTTTATTCCCAGGACAGTTACTTCCTTTTTCTAGTCCTATCATCATATTCTTCATTACATTAGCCATGCAAATACAACAAGAAAATTATGGCAACAAAGCTTTGGTACTCTATTTATTCATAACCAAATTCTTTAGTGTCCTTACAGCATCCATCAACATCTGCTTAACTTGCATAAAACATTACGACCTTACTTATATAGATTCTCAATACCTACTCATTACAACCTACTTTTCCTGATGTCCTTCAAACAAAATTTTACTCACCTTAAGAAAATTAGAAAGTGGCTGCTATTTTACATGCAATTTTCCTAATATGATATAGTTTAGGTTAATCATCTTAAGACTGAGACACATTCACTGATGTTAAAAAAATATTAAAAACAATATAAAATAGTGGGGGTCAAAAGAAACTTTCAATATTCTGTTTGATAACGTAAATATGACCATACTATAGTTATATTGGTCAACTCAACTTCATGAAAGAAAGTGTAACTCAAAATACATTAACCTAAACATGAGTTTCATTTTGAAAGAAATTCTAAAACTGATACCGTACATTCTCTTTAATTTATATGATAAACTCTTGTATCCTCACCCTATATATTCTTAGTATCTGTGCATATCAAAATCCATCCTATCTTTTAAGCATAAACAAATAAAAAGGACAAGGAAAAAAAAAAGATTAACCAATAAGATGGGAAGCAAAGCTGTTGTCTCAGTCTACTTAATTATTTCACTGTGTGCTGCCATCTTTGTCACTCGTGGAGTAGCTCAAATGCAAAATCCTCAGGCGATTCCAGGACTTTTTCCACCTGGCTTAGTACCTATTGATCTCGTCAAATGTTGGTCGTCTCTCTTTACCGTCCAAGGATGTGTCCTGGCAATCTCCAACTCTTTTTTTTCTGGAAAATTTGAAAACGTTGAAGCGGCATGCTGCAAGGTGTTTTCAACTTTAGATGCAAACTGTTGGCCTCATATGTTTCCTTTGAATCCTTTCTTCCCTCCTCTCCTCAAGGACAATTGTGCGCGTATCACCCCTAACTCCCCTGCACACAACTGAAAGGAACAATGATTGTTCGTCTACAGTTTTAGACTAGTATATTAGCTTCAATGTCTAAGTTTTTCATGTGTGAACTCAATTATTAGGAGAGCCCTATATTTACCTTTTCCTCAATAAAGTGAAATTTTAGCAATATCTACAACTCTTGTCAATGTGTTTTGGTCACATTATACTTCTATAATTACAAATACATCACTAAAAATGGGTTTGTTATCTATCTTCAGTTGGCTATGTAAAATATTATATCGGAAATTAAAACTCACAAAAACACGACTCGAACAAAGATTGAAACATCAAACAAAGTGCATTCAGATAAATTGACGCAAAAGGGATTCAGAAGACTCAAAACGTCGAAAAATATGTCTTAATCGGCCTTTCTCGTCAGTTTATGCAAGGGCAAGAAAAGATAACACATAACTCTAAAATAGACCTATTAATTTTAAATGGTTTGAATTTCACCCTAAGATTTCTGGTCATAAAACCTTTAGATATTCAAAAAGAAAAATCTGCTAACTATAAAAAGATAAAATCAAACATAAGGAGAAAAAGACAACTTTAGTTTGTTATCTTACAGGTACATATATAAACAATGAGTTTTATTACAATACTGATATGAAAGATTGGAAAAAGGATAAATAATTTTTTTATAGAACTCACAAGCATAATATTAAGTTCCCATTCGTATAGCTTTGTTATTTCTTTTTATTCCCAGGACAGTTACTTCCTTTTTCTAGTCCTATCATCATATTCTTCATTACATTAGCCATGCAAATACAACAAGAAAATTATGGCAACAAAGCTTTGGTACTCTATTTATTCATAACCAAATTCTTTAGTGCCTTACAGCATCCATCAACATCTGCTTAACTTGCATAAAACATTACGACCTTACTTATATAGATTCTCAATACCTACTCATTACAACCTACTTTTCCTGATGTCCTTCAAACAAAATTTTACTCACCTTAAGAAAATTAGAAAGTGGCTGCTATTTTACATGCAATTTTCCTAATATGATATAGTTTAGGTTAATCATCTTAAGACTGAGACACATTCACTGATGTTAAAAAAATATTAAAAACAATATAAAATAGTGGGGGTCAAAAGAAACTTTCAATATTCTGTTTGATAACGTAAATATGACCATACTATAGTTATATTGGTCAACTCAACTTCATGAAAGAAAGTGTAACTCAAAATACATTAACCTAAACATGAGTTTCATTTTGAAAGAAATTCTAAAACTGATACCGTACATTCTCTTTAATTTATATGATAAACTCTTGTATCCTCACCCTATATATTCTTAGTATCTGTGCATATCAAAATCCATCCTATCTTTTAAGCATAAAAGAAATAAAAAGGACAAGGAAAAAAAAAAGATTAACCAATAAGATGGGAAGCAAAGCTGTTGTCTCAGTCTACTTAATTATTTCACTGTGTGCTGCCATCTTTGTCACTCGTGGAGTAGCTCAAATGCAAAATCCTCAGGCGATTCCAGGACTTTTTCCACCTGGCTTAGTACCTATTGATCTCGTCAAATGTTGGTCGTCTCTCTTTACCGTCCAAGGATGTGTCCTGGCAATCTCCAACTCTTTTTTTTCTGGAAAATTTGAAAACGTTGAAGCGGCATGCTGCAAGGTGTTTTCAACTTTAGATGCAAACTGTTGGCCTCATATGTTTCCTTTGAATCCTTTCTTCCCTCCTCTCCTCAAGGACAATTGTGCGCGTATCACCCCTAACTCCCCTGCACACAACTGAAAGGAACAATGATTGTTCGTCTACAGTTTTAGACTAGTATATTAGCTTCAATGTCTAAGTTTTTCATGTGTGAACTCAATTATTAGGAGAGCCCTATATTTACCTTTTCCTCAATAAAGTGAAATTTAGCAATATCTACAACTCTTGTCAATGTGTTTTGGTCACATTATACTTCTATAATTACAAATACATCACTAAAAATGGGTTTGTTATCTATCTTCAGTTGGCTATGTAAAATATTATATCGGAAATTAAAACTCACAAAAACACGACTCGAACAAAGATTGAAACATCAAACAAAGTGCATTCAGATAAATTGACGCAAAAGGGATTCAGAAGACTCAAAACGTCGAAAAATATGTCTTAATCGGCCTTTCTCGTCAGTTTATGCAAGGGCAAGAAAAGATAACACATAACTCTAAAATAGACCTATTAATTTTAAATGGTTTGAATTTCACCCTAAGATTTCTGGTCATAAAACCTTTAATATTCAAAAAGAAAAATCTGCTAACTATAAAAAGATAAAATCAAACATAAGGAGAAAAAGACAACTTTAGTTTGTTATCTTACAGGTACATATATAAACAATGAGTTTTATTACAATACTGATATGAAAGATTGGAAAAAGGATAAATAATTTTTTTATAGAACTCACAAGCATAATATTAAGTTCCCATTCGTATAGCTTTGTTATTTCTTTTTATTCCCAGGACAGTTACTTCCTTTTTCTAGTCCTATCATCATATTCTTCATTACATTAGCCATGCAAATACAACAAGAAAATTATGGCAACAAAGCTTTGGTACTCTATTTATTCATAACCAAATTCTTTAGTGCCCTTACAGCATCCATCAACATCTGCTTAACTTGCATAAAACATTACGACCTTACTTATATAGATTCTCAATACCTACTCATTACAACCTACTTTTCCTGATGTCCTTCAAACAAAATTTTACTCACCTTAAGAAAATTAGAAAGTGGCTGCTATTTTACATGCAATTTTCCTAATATGATATAGTTTAGGTTAATCATCTTAAGACTGAGACACATTCACTGATGTTAAAAAAATATTAAAAACAATATAAAATAGTGGGGGTCAAAAGAAACTTTCAATATTCTGTTTGATAACGTAAATATGACCATACTATAGTTATATTGGTCAACTCAACTTCATGAAAGAAAGTGTAACTCAAAATACATTAACCTAAACATGAGTTTCATTTTGAAAGAAATTCTAAAACTGATACCGTACATTCTCTTTAATTTATATGATAAACTCTTGTATCCTCACCCTATATATTCTTAGTATCTGTGCATATCAAAATCCATCCTATCTTTTAAGCATAAACAAATAAAAAGGACAAGGAAAAAAAAAGATTAACCAATAAGATGGGAAGCAAAGCTGTTGTCTCAGTCTACTTAATTATTTCACTGTGTGCTGCCATCTTTGTCACTCGTGGAGTAGCTCAAATGCAAAATCCTCAGGCGATTCCAGGACTTTTTCCACCTGGCTTAGTACCTATTGATCTCGTCAAATGTTGGTCGTCTCTCTTTACCGTCCAAGGATGTGTCCTGGCAATCTCCAACTCATTTTTTTCTGGAAAATTTGAAAACGTTGAAGCGGCATGCTGCAAGGTGTTTTCAACTTTAGATGCAAACTGTTGGCCTCATATGTTTCCTTTGAATCCTTTCTTCCCTCCTCTCCTCAAGGACAATTGTGCGCGTATCACCCCTAACTCCCCTGCACACAACTGAAAGGAACAATGATTGTTTGTCTACAGTTTTAGACTAGTATATTAGCTTCAATGTCTAAGTTTTTCATGTGTGAACTTAATTATTAGGAGAGCCCTATATTTACCTTCCTCAATAAAGTGAAATTTTAGCAATATCTACAACTCTTGTCAATGTGTTTTGGTCACATTATACTTCTATAATTACAAATACATCACTAAAAATGGGTTTGTTATCTATCTTCAGTTGGCTATGTAAAATATTATATCGGAAATTAAAACTCACAAAAACACGACTCGAACAAAGATTGAAACATCAAACAAAGTGCATTCAAATAAATTGACGCAAAAGGGATTCAGAAGACTCAAAACGTCGAAAAATATGTCTTAATCGGCCTTTCTCGTCAGTTTATGCAAGGGCAAGAAAAGATAACACATAACTCTAAAATAGACCTATTAATTTTAAATGGTTTGAATTTCACCCTAAGATTTTTGGTCATAAAACCTTTAGATATTCAAAAAGAAAAATCTGCTAACTATAAAAAGATAAAATCAAACATAAGGAGAAAAAGACAACTTTAGTTTGTTATCTTACAGGTACATATATAAACAATGAGTTTTATTACAATACTGATATGAAAGATTGGAAAAAGGATAAATAATTTTTTATAGAACTCACAAGCATAATATTAAGTTCCCATTCGTATAGCTTTGTTATTTCTTTTTATTCCCAGGACAGTTACTTCCTTTTTCTAGTCCTATCATCATATTCTTCATTACATTAGCCATGCAAATACAACAAGAAAATTATGGCAACAAAGCTTTGGTACTCTATTTATTCATAACCAAATTCTTTAGTGTCCTTACAGCATCCATCAACATCTGCTTAACTTGCATAAAACATTACGACCTTACTTATATAGATTCTCAATACCTACTCATTACAACCTACTTTTCCTGATGTCCTTCAAACAAAATTTTACTCACCTTAAGAAAATTAGAAAGTGGCTGCTATTTTACATGCAATTTTCCTAATATGATATAGTTTAGGTTAATCATCTTAAGACTGAGACACATTCACTGATGTTAAAAAAATATTAAAAACAATATAAAATAGTGGGGGTCAAAAGAAACTTTCAATATTCTGTTTGATAACGTAAATATGACCATACTATAGTTATATTGGTCAACTCAACTTCATGAAAGAAAGTGTAACTCAAAATACATTAACCTAAACATGAGTTTCATTTTGAAAGAAATTCTAAAACTGATACCGTACATTCTCTTTAATTTATATGATAAACTCTTGTATCCTCACCCTATATATTCTTAGTATCTGTGCATATCAAAATCCATCCTATCTTTTAAGCATAAAAGAAATAAAAAGGACAAGGAAAAAAAAAAGATTAACCAATAAGATGGGAAGCAAAGCTGTTGTCTCAGTCTACTTAATTATTTCACTGTGTGCTGCCATCTTTGTCACTCGTGGAGTAGCTCAAATGCAAAATCCTCAGGCGATTCCAGGACTTTTTCCACCTGGCTTAGTACCTATTGATCTCGTCAAATGTTGGTCGTCTCTCTTTACCGTCCAAGGATGTGTCCTGGCAATCTCCAACTCTTTTTTTCTGGAAAATTTGAAAACGTTGAAGCGGCATGCTGCAAGGTGTTTTCAACTTTAGATGCAAACTGTTGGCCTCATATGTTTCCTTTGAATCCTTTCTTCCCTCCTCTCCTCAAGGACAATTGTGCGCGTATCACCCCTAACTCCCCTGCACACAACTGAAAGGAACAATGATTGTTCGTCTACAGTTTTAGACTAGTATATTAGCTTCAATGTCTAAGTTTTTCATGTGTGAACTCAATTATTAGGAGAGCCCTATATTTACCTTTTCCTCAATAAAGTGAAATTTTAGCAATATCTACAACTCTTGTCAATGTGTTTTGGTCACATTATACTTCTATAATTACAAATACATCACTAAAAATGGGTTTGTTATCTATCTTCAGTTGGCTATGTAAAATATTATATCGGAAATTAAAACTCACAAAAACACGACTCGAACAAAGATTGAAACATCAAACAAAGTGCATTCAGATAAATTGACGCAAAAGGGATTCAGAAGACTCAAAACGTCGAAAAATATGTCTTAATCGGCCTTTCTCGTCAGTTTATGCAAGGGCAAGAAAAGATAACACATAACTCTAAAATAGACCTATTAATTTTAAATGGTTTGAATTTCACCCTAAGATTTCTGGTCATAAAACCTTTAAATATTCAAAAAGAAAAATCTGCTAACTATAAAAAGATAAAATCAAACATAAGGAGAAAAAGACAACTTTAGTTTGTTATCTTACAGGTACATATATAAACAATGAGTTTTATTACAATACTGATATGAAAGATTGGAAAAAGGATAAATAATTTTTTTATAGAACTCACAAGCATAATATTAAGTTCCCATTCGTATAGCTTTGTTATTTCTTTTTATTCCCAGGACAGTTACTTCCTTTTTCTAGTCCTATCATCATATTCTTCATTACATTAGCCATGCAAATACAACAAGAAAATTATGGCAACAAAGCTTTGGTACTCTATTTATTCATAACCAAATTCTTTAGTGTCCTTACAGCATCCATCAACATCTGCTTAACTTGCATAAAACATTACGACCTTACTTATATAGATTCTCAATACCTACTCATTACAACCTACTTTTCCTGATGTCCTTCAAACAAAATTTTACTCACCTTAAGAAAATTAGAAAGTGGCTGCTATTTTACATGCAATTTTCCTAATATGATATAGTTTAGGTTAATCATCTTAAGACTGAGACACATTCACTGATGTTAAAAAAATATTAAAAACAATATAAAATAGTGGGGGTCAAAAGAAACTTTCAATATTCTGTTTGATAACGTAAATATGACCATACTATAGTTATATTGGTCAACTCAACTTCATGAAAGAAAGTGTAACTCAAAATACATTAACCTAAACATGAGTTTCATTTTGAAAGAAATTCTAAAACTGATACCGTACATTCTCTTTAATTTATATGATAAACTCTTGTATCCTCACCCTATATATTCTTAGTATCTGTGCATATCAAAATCCATCCTATCTTTTAAGCATAAAAGAAATAAAAAGGACAAGGAAAAAAAAAAGATTAACCAATAAGATGGGAAGCAAAGCTGTTGTCTCAGTCTACTTAATTATTTCACTGTGTGCTGCCATCTTTGTCACTCGTGGAGTAGCTCAAATGCAAAATCCTCAGGCGATTCCAGGACTTTTTCCACCTGGCTTAGTACCTATTGATCTCGTCAAATGTTGGTCGTCTCTCTTTACCGTCCAAGGATGTGTCCTGGCAATCTCCAACTCTTTTTTTTCTGGAAAATTTGAAAACGTTGAAGCGGCATGCTGCAAGGTGTTTTCAACTTTAGATGCAAACTGTTGGCCTCATATGTTTCCTTTGAATCCTTTCTTCCCTCCTCTCCTCAAGGACAATTGTGCGCGTATCACCCCTAACTCCCCTGCACACAACTGAAAGGAACAATGATTGTTCGTCTGCAGTTTTAGACTAGTATATTAGCTTCAATGTCTAAGTTTTTCATGTGTGAACTCAATTATTAGGAGAGCCCTATATTTACCTTTTCCTCAATAAAGTGAAATTTTAGCAATATCTACAACTCTTGTCAATGTGTTTTGGTCACATTATACTTCTATAATTACAAATACATCACTAAAAATGGGTTTGTTATCTATCTTCAGTTGGCTATGTAAAATATTATATCGGAAATTAAAACTCACAAAAACACGACTCGAACAAAGATTGAAACATCAAAAAAAGTGCATTCAGATAAATTGACGCAAAATGGATTCAGAAGACTCAAAACGTCGAAAAATATGTCTTAATCGGTCTTTCTCGTCAGTTTATGCAAGGGCAAGAAAAGATAACACATAACTCTAAAATAGACCTATTAATTTTAAATGGTTTGAATTTCACCCTAAGATTTCTGGTCATAAAACCTTTAAATATTCAAAAAGAAAAATCTGCTAACTATAAAAAGATAAAATCAAACATAAGGAGAAAAAGACAACTTTAGTTTGTTATCTTACAGGTACATATATAAACAATGAGTTTTATTACAATACTGATATGAAAGATTGGAAAAAGGATAAATATTTTTTTATAGAACTCACAAGCATAATATTAAGTTCCCATTCGTATAGCTTTGTTATTTCTTTTTATTCCCAGGACAGTTACTTCCTTTTTCTAGTCCTATTATCATATTCTTCATTACATTAGCCATGCAAATACAACAAGAAAATTATGGCAACAAAGCTTTGGTACTCTATTTATTCATAACCAAATTCTTTAGTGCCCTTACAGCATCCATCAACATCTGCTTAACTTGCATAAAACATTACGACCTTACTTATATAGATTCTCAATACCTACTCATTACAACCTACTTTTCCTGATGTCCTTCAAACAAAATTTTACTCACCTTAAGAAAATTAGAAAGTGGCTGCTATTTTACATGCAATTTTCCTAATATGATATAGTTTAGGTTAATCATCTTAAGGCTGAGACACATTCACTGATGTTAAAACAAATATCAAAAACAATATAAAATAGTGGGGGTCAAAAGAAACTTTCAATATTCTGTTTGATAACGTAAATATGACCATACAATAGTTATATTGGTCAACTCAACTTCATGAAAGAAAGTGTAACTCAAAATACATTAACCTAAACATGAGTTTCATTTTGAAAGAAATTCTAAAACTGATACCGTACATTCTCTTTAATTTATATGATAAACTCTTGTATCCTCACCCTATATATTCTTAGTATCTGTGCATATCAAAATCCATCCTAGCTTTTAAGCATAAACGAAATAAAAAGGACGGAAAAAAAAGATTAACCAATAAGATGGGAAGCAAAGCTGTTGTCTCAGTCTACTTAATTATTTCACTGTGTGCTGCCATCTTTGTCACTCGTGGAGTAGCTCAAATGCAAAATCCTCAGGCGATTCCAGGACTTTTTCCACCTGGCTTAGTACCTATTGATCTCGTCAAATGTTGGTCGTCTCTCTTTACCGTCCAAGGATGTGTCCTGGCAATCTCCAACTCATTTTTTTCTGGAAAATTTGAAAATGTTGAAGCGGCATGCTGCAAGGTGTTTTCAACTTTAGATGCAAACTGTTGGCCTCATATGTTTCCTTTGAATCCTTTCTTCCCTCCTCTCCTCAAGGACAATTGTGCGCTTATCACCCCTAACTCCCCTGCACACAACTGAAAGGAACAATGATTGTTCATCTACAGTTTTAGACTAGTATATTAGCTTCAATGTCTAAGTTTTTCATGTGTGAACTCAATTATTAGGAGAGCCCTATATTTACCTTTTCCTCAATAAAGTGAAATTTTAGCAAAATCTACAACTCTTGTCAATGTGTTTTGGTCACATTATACTTCTATAATTACAAATACATCACTAAAAATGGGTTTGTTATCTATCTTCAGTTGGCTATGTAAAATATTATATCGGAAATTAAAACTCACAAAAGCACGACTCGAACAAAGATTGAAACATCAAACAAAGTGCATTCAGATAAATTGACGCAAAAGGGATTCAGAAGACTCAAAACGTCGAAAAATATGTCTTAATCGGCCTTTCTCGTCAGTTTATGCAAGGGCAAGAAAAGATAACACATAACTCTAATATAGACCTATTAATTTTAAATGGTTTGAATTTCACCCTAAGATTTCTGGTCATAAAACCTTTAGATATTCAAAAAGAAAAATCTTCTAACTATAAAAAGATAAAATCAAACATAAAGAGAAAAAGACAACTTTAGTTTGTTATCATACAGGTACATATATAAACAATGAGTTTTATTACAATACTGATATGAAAGATTGGAAAAAGGATAAAAAAAATTTTTATAGAACTCACAAGCATAAGATTAAGTTCCCATTCGTATAGCTTTGTTATTTCTTTTTATTCCCAGGACAGTTACTTCTTTTTTCTCGTCCTATCATCATATTATTTATTACATTAGCCATGCAAATACAACAAGAAAATTATGGCAACAAAGCTTTGGTACTCTATTTATTCATAACCAAATTCTTTAGTGCCCTTACAGCATCCATCAACATCTGCTTAACTTGCATAAAACATTACGACCTTACTTATATAGATTCTCAATACCTACTCATTACAACCTACTTTTCCTGATGTCCTTCAAACAAAATTTTACTCACCTTAAGAAAATTAGAAAGTGGTTGCTATTTTACATGCAATTTTCCTAACATGATATAGTTTAGGTTAATCATCTTAAGTCTGAGACACATTCACTGATGTTAAAACAAATATCAAAAACAATATAAAATAGTGGGGGTCAAAAGAAACTTTCAATATTCTGTTTGATAACGTAAATATGACCATACTATAGTTATATTGGTCAACTCAACTTCATGAAAGAAAGTGTAACTCAAAATACATTAACCTAAACATGAGTTTCATTTTGAAAGAAATTCTAAAACTGATACCGTATATTCTCTTTAATTTATATGATAAAATCATCACCCTATATATTCTTAGTATCTGTGCATATCAAAATCCATCCCAGCTTTTAAGCATAAACGAAATAAAAAGAAGAAGGAAAAAAAAAGATTAACCAAGAAGATGGGAAGCAAAGCTGTTGTCTCAGTCTACTTAATTATTTCACTGTGTGCTGCCATCTTTGTCACTCGTGGAGTAGCTCAAATGCAAAATCTGCAGGCGATTCCAGGACTTTTCCCACCTGGCTTAGTAGCTATTGATCTCGTCAAATGTTGGTCGTCTCTCTTTACCGTCCAAGGATGTGTCCTGGCAATCTCCAACTCATTTTTTTCTGGAAAATTTGAAAACGTTGAAGCGGCATGCTGCAAGGTGTTTTCAACTTAGATGTAAACTGTTGGCCTCATATGTTTCCTTTGAATCCTTTCTTCCCTCCTCTCCTCAAGGACAATTGTTCGCGCATCATCCCTAACTCCCCTGCACACAACTGAAAGCAATAATGATTGTTTATCTACAGCTTTAGACTAGTATATTAGCTTCAATCTCTAAGTTTTTCATGTGTGAACTCAAATATTAAGAGAGCCCTCTATGTAGCGTTTCTCAATAATTGAAATTTTAGCAATGATTATTTTTTAAAATTTATCTACAACTCTTTTGAATGTGTCTTGGTCACATTATAGCTGCATAATTACAAATACATCACTGAAAACAGATTTGTTATCTATCTTAAGTCAGCTAGTCATGTAAAATATTACAACAAAATTTAGAACCCACACAAACACGCTCTAACAAGATTGAAACACCAAACGAAGTGCCTTCATATAAATTGACAAATGGGATTTAGAGGTCTCAAAACCTCGAAACAATTATATCTATATATCCGCTTTTGCTGTCGGTTTATGCAAGAGAAAGAAAAGATATCACGTAACTCTAATTAAATATATTAATTTAAAATGGTTTGGACTTCACCCTAAGACTTCCGGGCCTAGAACCTGTAGATATGCAAAAACGAAAATCTGCTAACTATAAAAAGATAATACAACACATAAGGAAAAACACTTCTTTAGTTTGTTATCTTACACGAACATATATAGAATATGAGCTTTATTACAATACTGATATCAAAGAGTGTCATAAGCATACCTTTTTTTTTAACTTACAAGCATACTATTAAGTTTCCACTCGTATAACTTTGTCATTTCATTGTTTACCAGGACAGTTATTTCCTTTTCGTCGTCCTATCATCATATTCCTCATTATGTTAATACAACAAGAAAATGATGGTATACAAAGCTTTGGTATTTTGGTGACATATACGAGAAATCGGGATGTTACAAATCATCTCTATTCACAGAGCGTAATGCCTCCGTTACGCACCACAATAGGTTTCATGACGTCTCTCGAATCAGAACCGAGATGTCATACCAAGTTCTGATACCACTTGTAACACCCCGAGCGCTCATGGCTAATGGGCCATCCACATCTGCTTACTCGGACTGTGGGTCCCTTCCGTGCAACAACTGAAGGCCTGAAAGTCTTGTTTACTAACTCTGCAATCACCACATGACCTTTCCCCGTGTTTTGACCTCACTCACACGATATCGCGGATCTATTTCGGATAAGTCACCCATCCTTTCACTATTCCAGTTCAAACACGTTTAACTTTGGAATTCTAAACGGATATGTGCCCGAAAAAATATAAACACTTTGCATAGGTAACCAAATCATTGCTCTTAATCATTTATATATATCATAAATCGCGATGTTACAGGTATATTAGTCAACTCCACTTGATGTAAGAAAGTGTAACACGTAATACACTAAACCTAAACATGAGTTACATTGTGAAACAAAGTTAACTGATATGTTCTCTTTAATTTATCTGATAAAATTTTGCATCTTCATCCTATATATTCTAAATATCTGCGTATATCCAAATCCATCCAAGCTTTTAAGCATAAACAAAAGGAAAGGACAAGGAAAAAAAGATTAACCACGAAGATGGGAAGCAAAGTTGTTGTCTTAGTCTACTTAATCTTTTATCTGTGTGCTGCCATTTTTGTCACTTGATGAGTAGCTCAAATGAAAATCCGCAGGCGATCCCAGGAGTTTTCTTTCACCTGGTTTAGTACCTGTTGATCTCGTAAAATGTTGGTTGTCTCTCTTCAATGTCCAAGGATGTGTGTTCGCAATCTCCAACTCATTTTTTCTGGAAATTTTGAAAATGTTGAAGCCGCATGCTGCAAGGCGTTTCAACTTTACATGCAAAATGTTGGCCTAAAAAAAAACTAAACTATGGTTTGAGAGGCCTCAAAACGTCAAGACAGTTCTAATTTTTATCTGGTCTTTTGGTCTGTGCAAGTGAAGAAGGAAAAACAACATAATTCCAAATAAACTTGCTTAATAGAAAAAGATAGATTAATACAAATTTAACAACCATAAAAGAAAATATAGCTTAATACATAAGAATAAAAATTCAATTGTTTCAGATAACTTTCTGTTTTTTTTGTGTTAGATGAATGGTCTCGATCATATCAGATACATCCAAGCTAAATTTCTATCCTCAGTAGAACCAGAGAACGAGAAGGCAAAAACAAGTTCTATTGATTCTTTTTAGTAGTGGGAGTGAATGATGACGATGATTTAGAGCTCTGAATCTGATCATCTTTAGATGTTTTGATTATAAACAGAAGCGTCTCCACAAGCATCGCCAAAACTAGTCCAAGTATCCCACCAGCAGCACTCTGAAATCCGAAAACACAATGATTCAAAAAGCACACTTAATCCTGAAATCTTTCCAGAATTTGACAAAATGATTTGACAAACAAAACATACCAAAGCGGGGTTGCGGTTGAACAAAGCTCTGAAGGAAGCGTACCCAACCAAATATCCAGTGAACATGGTAAGACCAACGTGTAAACCTATAGAAACGAGTTTTCAAACAAAAAAAAAAAAAAATCTTCAGTGACCTATTTGTGTAATACATTTTGGCAAGAAAAGTTATCAAGAAGTGAGTAAAAATGATTTACCAAAACCGAGCTGGTCTTTGTAAGAAGAGAAAGGCTCTTCGACTTGTTTCCTAGGTGTAATATCTTTAACAAGCTCGGCATACTCCTTCCTCTCTGCTATGTCTCTCAGCTTAAGCAATCTCAGCTTCAGTTCTTCACTCTACCAAGAACAAAAATCAGATCAAATTAAACATATATCTCACAAAGAAACCAAAAGCATCCTCGAACGCATTCAAACATAGAAAGAGTAACGATCATTTCCTTAATTATGCTTCATTACTCCCATTAATCAAACAGAAATGCATACATATTTGGATTTCATTATGAATCAGACAAAACACAGCTGTGTTCATCCCTATCAAATTATGATTCCTTCATTGTCGGATTGTCCGAACAGAATCTAACTAGGCCAATTTTCGCCGGATTCTAGCCCAGCCCCAGAAAGATAAATCGAAATTGGATTAAAATGTAAAAATTCGAGCTTTCATATACTACCTTTTCTCTCGGTTTGGGACTGGTGAAGACGAAACCGGAGCCGGAGAAAAGTCCCAACAAGTCCGGTCGGGTCGAAGGATCGGATCCGGTCCATATAGCGCGGAGCAATTTGTACGGGACGGTGTTCCTTGAGCGCAGATCAGAAGCGATATCTCTGAGCTCCTCGGAGAGGCGATGATCATCGCAGGCCAACGTGAGAAACGACCGCATCGGTTCAGTGGCGGAGAGGATCAGGCCAGAGGCGTTTCTCGGGTCGGGTTGATCCATCTTTTGATCGGATTCAGACGGGTTTCAGTTTCTTCGCTAGTTATAAGGCCATGTTTCTCACGCGCTCTGGAACATCTCGTGGTGAGAGCAGTAACACGTGAGACGTGGGCTCCGTTTTGGGCTTTATTGAATTCGTTGGATCGGATATGAGTAGGGTCGGGTAATCCGGTCTAAAAGTAGTAAGCATCTCTTACGTGGAGTTACCCTATCACGTAAATGGATTACTCTTGGCAGTCCTTTGGAATACTCGTTTGGATTTGGATATTATTGTTCGTATTTAGAATTTTTGGCTTCATTCGAATTTGATAATAGGACAATTGTCAATAATAGCACTTTTAGAGTTTTTGTAAATATCCATAATATCCTTAATTTAAAATTAAATAAACAAACAAAAATAAAAAAAATTAGAAAAATGAAAAAAAAAAAAATTTCAGATTCGAAATTTTTTATAACTTTCTTTTTGCAATTTTTTTTCGAAATTTTTGTTTTTATTTTTTTTTTCAAATTTTCTTTTTATAATTCAAAAATACTTTTTGAAACTGTTTTTAAACTTTTATTTTTAATTTTTTAGTATTTATTTTTTATTTTATAAAATTTTAAACCCTAATTCCAAAACTTCACCCCTTAACTCTAAACCCTAAGATTTGGATTAATTAACTCAATGAGTATAAATGTATATTTACCTTTTTAATGAAACTTATCTTTGTGCCTTTGAGCCTAAAATACTAGTTTGAGAACAAAAACTTGGTTTGGTGATATTCTAGTATTTTTCTCAATGATATATGTTCAGGTTGACTTTAGTTAATAATACTTTTGAGTTTTGACTGAAGAATAAGAAAATCCATTTTAGATCAACTCATTTTTAGATTGGCTACTAATATATTAGGTACATAGTAAATTAAAATGAATGTACGTTAAATCTGTTCAAAAAATGAATATTAATTAAATATTTAAAATACTTATTTAAATTCTCATTTCACATATTAATTCAGATTTTTGATTATCTATACCGATTATTTTTAAAAGCTTTTCTGGTTTTTGGGGTTTCAAATTATTTTGGATACTTTTTTATGTCGAATAAGTGGTTTTGGTTCGGATTCAATTTGATTGGTGGGTGCATAATCACACGGCAGTAAAAGTTTGGGGACGATCTTGTAAATAAGAAACTTTACGATGGTGGTTTGACAAAAATGAGTCAGCACTATATTCTTCTTCTATTCTGCATCGTCACCTCTTCCACTTCTCTTCCTTCCCCTAGAAAATTCCGCAAACCCTAGAGGAAAAAAAAACATAGAGAGAGAGAAACACAGTTGATAAGATTTCTAGAGAGAGAAAAAAAATCCTCTGAATCTCTCTAATCTCATCGCAGCATTTTTTTTTCCATTGTTGCGATACGAGATCCCCGAATGAAAACCTAACGATCTATTAAAAGATGATTTCGAATCCAAGCCTATTGTCGTACACATGCATCGCGAAAGGAACCGTCGTCCTCGCCGAGTTCGCTTCCAAGGAAGAGCCAGGAATCGAAGACGTGGCTTTACGATGCATCGAGAACACGCCTCCTCACCATTCAATGTTCTCCCACACAGTTCGCAATAAGACCTACACGTTCGCGATCGATGACGACTCCTCCTTGGTCTACTTCGCTATCACGGACGAAGCCATGGAGAAGCCTGAATCATTCCGGATCCTGAACCGGCTGAGATCGGCCGTTGATGGATCCGACGCCTTGATGGATCCTTCTCCGCGTTGTCTCCAAGCGAAGATGGATCCGGTATTCGCGGAGATCGTCGGCGGTGGTGGTGTGGATGTGGATTTGGAACTGGACATGGACTTGGTCGTGGCGAGGGAGAGTCGGAATTTGAGTATTGATTCCACGAAAGGGAGGAGAGCGGCTTTGATGCCGCTTCTGGGGAAGCCGTTGAAGGCGTTGAAGAAGAAGAAGAGGTTGTTGCATGCGGATGATTCTGGTGACGTTGGTGTGGTCGATACGGCGTCGGAGAAGAAGGTTGATTTATGCGGGAACGGGAACGGTGGAGTGTTGCGCAAGGAACTGAGGAATGGGTTGTTGACGGATCATCATAAGGCGAAACAGATGTGGAAGAAACATGTCTGGGTGGTGCTGATGTTCGATTTCTGCATCTGTGCTGTTCTGTTCGGAATCTGGCTTTGGGTTTGTCAAGGTTTTCAATGTGTCAATGGGTGAAGTAATGTACATCTAATGTTTTCAATCTGCATCAACATTTTTTTTCACTTTCATTCTTTTGCGTCTTGGTTATTCGTTTTCTGGATCGAATCTGATCCCTTTTTTTTTTTTAATCTTCTTTATTTTTAAGATCACAGAATGTGTTGTTTACAGGAGGTTGACTCTCCTGGGTTTACATGTTAGTGATATGTTCATTGTACTGACAAGCAACATGTGTTTGTTGTATTGTATGTCTCTTTCTCGTTTTTCTTTTGTTTTGTATTCCCCCATAACTTGTCTGCTGTGTGATTGAACGTGGGTCGCACAATAATTGATGACAAATAATAGACAGTCACACATTAAATATTAGTACACTGCATCTATGGTCGGTGTATTTTAAAATTATTATTCCAAAAATGAGATTGGTTCCAGCAGTTAGATTTATGAATCTGTAACAGTCTATGGAAAACCTGAGCTATCATCCGCTCTCTCTCTGTAGAGAGACCTCCATTCACGATGCTTGCTGGACCGAATATCATAGGTTGGTGCTTGTGTTCATGACTCTGTGATACTGAAGCTCTACCTTCTAACACATCTTCTGCAAATGTGGCACAAGTGATTGGTTGCGCTGGTCTAGAGTACTGTACCCTCGCAGCAGCATCTCTGTGCCAGGTTTCAGCTTTCTTTATGCCATCATCAAGAGCATCCCGAGAAAACTCATCCTCTCCATTTTCTTAGTTTGCATATGCTTATCAAAGAGTCATTTGCCTTGTAAAGAAAGAAAGCAATACTTTCAACTGTTGTTCCTTGATTGGAGAGACTCTATTAAGCATTTCCATCATAGCAATAGCCTGAAATGAATCTTAACCATCAGATAAAGCCATACAACACATAAGATTTTAGCAAACAAAAATGATTTAGAAATAACACAGAGCGTAACAAAACAGAGGACGAACATCTCTCTCTCTCTCTTCTTCGC
The DNA here is from genome assembly GCF_020379485.1 of Brassica napus. Taxonomy (NCBI): domain Eukaryota; kingdom Viridiplantae; phylum Streptophyta; class Magnoliopsida; order Brassicales; family Brassicaceae; genus Brassica; species Brassica napus. The sequence goes on along the minus strand of NC_063435.1, from coordinate 6,603,999 downwards.
TGTCAACATCTGTAATATCTTCTTCTTCTTCACCAGAACCAACCGGAGTTGACAAGGTAGCAGCTTTAGTTAAAGCAATGTGCCAACTCAAAACACACACACAAATCTAATACAAACCCAGTTTCAGACTCCACATTAGTCTTATAATAATGGATGCTGTTTGACCTAAATTGAATACGTGAAGAAGTGATATCATTTTGATAGATTCCAATATACATATACTTACGTTTGGACATGCAAAATACATTATGTACATAAAGTAAATATACATAATACATCAGTTTATATGTGTGCATGAAAGATGAAAGCAGGGGAAGGCGAAGAGGCAGGAGATGCGCATGATTCTCCTAATTTTCGCACTCCTGTCTACACAAAAGTCGCTACAAACATAACTGTCACAACGACAAAAGAAAAAGAGAGAGAGAGTGATTAAACAATGAAAGAGCTAGCTTTGACTTCTTCACACCCTAAGCCAAATTGACCGTTTGTCCATCAACACGTCCTCATCAATACGTACTCGTCAACGTCCATTAGGATTTTACCCAAACAATACAAATCTCAAAACTCAAAAGACTAACTGCCTCAAAACAAACCATGTGTGGTATGATAACGCTGAAATGCCCACAAAATGTAACGTTTTGTAACCTAATCGTTAATCATACTCTTATCGTCAGATTTTCATATATTGAAGGGATTTGTATTATTCCAGAGTTGTTATCTCGTTTTCAATTATTAACAAACAAAAACGTCATACCTTCCCTCGTGAACAAGAAAGCACACAAAAGAGGAGAGTTACATTTATTTAATGGGCTTTTTTCAAAATCAACCTAAAATTTGGAGTCAATTCCAAAACCAACCTCTTTTTTTTTGTCATTACTATTCATCCTTGAAAGTTCCAAATCCTCCTTATGTTTTTCAATTATTTACCAAAGTGCCATTATTAAATAATTATTTAATAATTTTGAAAATGAGAAAAAACCTATTACACCCTAAACATTTCTTCTTATTTACAACAATACCATTATCATCAATTTTCCAACCACCATAAACCACCATTTTTGAGCTCTTAAAACCTCAAGAATTCAATTTGTAACCACTTTTTTCTCTTTCTAAACTAACAAATCTTCATTTTCTCTCATTTCCTCTTCATTTTCATCTGAAAATCTTTCATAACTTCCATTTTTGTAATCTAAACTTTCATATTTTCGAGTTTATTCAGTGGTTAGTCGAAAAAGGTGGTTCTTTTTGGTCATATTTGGAGCTTGGACGGTGGTAAATGGTGGAAACGAGCTTTACACAAAAAAAAAGATAACTATTTACTGGGTTTTTGTCATTTTTCATATCTGTGTCGCGATAGTAGACTGTTTTGTATGTCTACTCTTATGTGTAGACGTACGATGCGATCTATTGTTCAACGCACAGGTTACTTTTGCAATTGACCAAAATAATTTTTTTTGTATAGTAGACTTCCTTAGAAGTCTGCATCTTAACCTTTGAAAACAAAAACAAAAAAGTAGGTAGACTTACTAAGAAGTTTACGTAAAGAGGTTAGTTTTTGCATTTGGCCAAACTCTATGCAACTTTTGACTTTTCATAGTAGACTTCACGAGAAGTCTACATTATGTAGACTGCTATGAAAGTCTACAAAAAGTCAATTTTGCATTTGACCAAAACTTTAACTCCGTTGAATAGGTTAGTTTTGTATTTGACTAAAAGATTATATAGTTGACCGAATCAAAAAATAGTGTAGACTTCATATTCAGTCTACTATTCTCAGGAAAAAAAAACGTAGATTGCATATGAAGTCTACTTTTTTATTTTGGTCAAATGCAAAACTAACCTTTCGAATTTGGGGTAGACTTCAGTTGAAGTCTACACATGTGTAGACGTTCATATCAATCTATTTGTACAAAGTCAAATTTGGTCAATTGCAAAAACTAACCTGTTTTAAAAAATTAAAAAATGTAGACTGTAAATGAAGTCTCCTTTGGAAAATCAAATTCTGGTTGAATTCTGGTCAATTGCAAAAACTAACCTTTTCAAAATGTAGACTGAAAATAAAGTCTACTCATATAAAATCATAACTTTTTTTTTAAATACAAATGATAACCCATGGATTTTTCAATTGCAAAAACTAACCCTAATTATAGACTAACTTGACAGTCTACAAACGTAAACTGAAAAAACAGTCTATTATTATGTAGACGGATTATAAAGTCTACATAGAAAAATCTATAAAAGATGGATTTGTGTATTATTCGTAATGTATTTTCAAGATTTTTTAGTTTGACAGTGTGCGTTAGTTAATCCTAATGGTCTTGAGGTATTTTGAAAATATAATCTTTTATAATTATTAAATTACCAACATTTTGATTTTACTATCTAGTTAGCTAATAAGTGTAGATGTCTTTATAAGTCTACTTTATAATTTCAAAAGTGAAAAGAGAATACTTGTTGTGGTTGAAGAATGTTAGTTTATGGAAGAGTGATATGTAAGATCATTTCTACGTACCTTGAGAAAAAAATCAGAAATATTAGAATGGGACTCTCTTATGTTGATTATTAGTATTTATGTGTTTTTATTTACTCCTTACCGCACATAATTTTACAATAGAGATAGACAAGTGTGAAACTTATAAACTTATATTGAATTTGTGGTCTTGAGTCAGTATTATGTGCCATGTTTTATTGCTTTTAAGTTGTGTTACGTGATGACATTTTGTTGAACTGTGAGTCTTAACTTTGATGTATTCATTTGGAGTTGTATTAAACAAGTCTACTTTCGGTCGAGTACACTTCAGTACAGAATATCCAAGAAAATTACATAATACAGCAGTGATACAAAAGCACAATACAATATAGCTAGTACAAAGGCATATAATACAAACACCTATTACCAAAAACTTCATATCCTCCAATTCTAGCCAAAAAATGGTTGCACAATCAGGGCAGTTGAAGCGGCCACAAAGAGTGCAATCAACGATAGAACATAGACTTGGCCAATGAATGTGGCCATGGCTTAAAATACAAGAACTCCATAGACATACTGATGCTGCAAAATTAAACAGAGGAGAGTTGACTTTTAATACACACTCATGGATCTATAAAAGCTATGTCTATCTAGAAAACATAAGTTCGGTAATCTAAAAATCAATTTGCATTAATAAAAGACAAAAATTAGAAACCTGCAATGTCCGTAACAGTTGGTTGTGATACAGTATTGACAGTGGATACAAAGCTTCCGCCTTCTTGCAATTTTCTCGTCTCAGAGAGTTTCAAGATCGCTATTGAAGTCTACAACCGGTGGAGAATCTCTCTTAAACGCCTGTTAAACAAACAAATAAACAAAGTAAGACTCAAATCTTTTTTTGCTCTTATGATTAACAGAATTAAAAGTGGGACCAACCTAGACCGAGCCATGCCAGGACTGTAGGTCAGTCCTCTAAAGTGAAAGTCCCAGCCTGATAACCGATAGGCACCTCACTTGCCAGCAAGCTGTCAATGCCGGTTATGGCAGAAGAATCATCACTACTCTAGCTAGATTGCTTATAGCCTACTCATGATTTCTCTTGAAAAGAGTAGAGAAGTTGAACCTGCAAGGAAAAATCAGACTAGAAATGTCAAGGGAAAACTCCAAGGATTAACTATCAAGTTCAGTGAATATTACGAGCTGAAGTTACAATATTGTTGTGATTAGTTGTTTTGAGGTGGCCCTCTTCTTTCTCAAGCCCTTCAAAAGCTGCAAAAAAACAACCACTCGAACTTAAACCAGGCCCTTACGGGTAAAACAAAACTGAACTCTGAGATTTATCGAATCAGTTTGTACATTCACACAAGACATGAACCAGATAAAGAGAAAATTACCTCAACAGTTGGATAGAGAGACATACATACACAATGTTCCTTCGCCGGCTCAGATCTGAAAAAAAAAGCAAAAAGTTACTTAACAACGGCACGACTACGACACGACTCTGACAACGACGACGAGACACGACATCGACAAAGACTTCAACAAAGACCAAAATCTGTGAATCAACATGAAACAGAACAAATCGAAGACTACTACCTTACAGAGGGAAGATATAGCAGCAGCAGCGGGACGGCAACCAGTGTAAGCGGCAGAAACGGGTTGACTTCACCGGAAATCGCCCGAGAGAGAGAGAGAGAGAGAGAGTAACGGCCGCTAGGGTTTGTCTTTTTTTACCAAATGAAGACTAAAAATTGTATTTATATGTCGGGAAAGTTATCCGGTTAGGTTAAAACTTTTCTGGTTTAATACTTGTTAGATTATATTATTTTGGTTAAATTAAATTGTTTCCGGTTCCGTAGACACACAAGTAGGTCTACAATCGGTATGTCTATTACAATTTTTTATATATATATTTATATATTTATATAAATTATTTTTTGTTCTTTATTTATATATATAATTTATTTATTTTTTCTTTATTTTTATAATAAGTTTAATATATGATATCATTTCCGTTTCCATAAAAACAAAATTTAATCAATCTTTTTTGTAATTTCAGGTCTTATTAAACTAAAAAAGACGTCTACTATACCCTAAATTAATCAATTGTATCCTAGTAGACCAAAAAGACGTCTACTATACCCTAAATTTAATTTAAAATTTAAGATTTTTTGTAAATACCAATAAAATAGACTGAAAAGGACGTCTACAGATAAATAGACTTTATTGTAGGTCTACGAAACCCTAAACCCTAAACCACAAATCTCAAACGCTAAATGTTTTGCTTGATAATCAAAAAGTCTCAATTGTACAAAATATAAACTACTAAACATTACTATGCAGATTTAAGATAACAAAACAATAAAAAAAACAAAATCTAAAATCCAACCCTATGAAATCAACTACTAAAAGACATAACATGTAAGAACATTTTGTTTCTAAACTATGAACATTGTCTAACACATGATAACCAAATTAGTATATATTCTTCAAAATTGTTCAATTATATGAAATTTTAATTTATTTAGTTCATATTATCCATTATATTGATGATTAGTTAAAAATATCACAATAATTATTTTTATACATTTTCAAAATTAAATTATTAGATCAAATTAGAGTGTAGACTACAAAATAAGTCTATAAGGTAGATATCGTAGGAAATCTATATATATGTAGACTTCTTTTATTACGTGTAGACTTCCGAAGGATAGAAACGTAAAATACATTTCTGTTTTTTTGTTTGGTCATAAGGGTTAACTAGTATTTTCACTACCCTTTTAGGTTGGTTTTGCATTTGACTGAAAGTGGGGTACACTTTTAGATTTGACTTGAATATTGACCGTTTGTCCATCAACACGTCCTCATCAATACGTACTCGTCAACGTCCATTAGGATTTTACCCAAACAATACAAATCTCAAAACTCAAAAGACTAACTGCCTCAAAACAAACCATGTGTGGTATGATAACGCTGAAATGCCCACAAAATGTAACGTTTTGTAACCTAATCGTTAATCATACTCTTATCGTCAGATTTTCATATATTGAAGGGATTTGTATTATTCCAGAGTTGTTATCTCGTTTTCAATTATTAACAAACAAAAACGTCATACCTTCCCTCGTGAACAAGAAAGCACACAAAAGAGGAGAGTTACATTTATTTAATTCAGTTCATTTTAAAATATTTTCTTTTCTTCTGCTTCATGTCTTCTCTCCCATTATACTCCCTCCTTAACTTTTCCTTAGAACTATGTTCAAATGAATCCACTCCCTATTAAGGTTTTCTTTTTTTGTCTATTTAACCCCAACCCATTCCATATAACGTCAAAAACATTGTTGGGTTTCATTACAAGAACACAAAAGACATGGGTTTCACTAAAGATCAAGATCGGTTCTGTTCGACGCCTAAGCTTCCTCTGTTTTCATATCCAATGAACAGACCATACGAAACTCCGGGATTAGCTACACCGCCGGTTAACATCGCCGGTTCTGTTCCTTTTCTATGGGAAGAAGCTCCCGGAAAGCCTCGTTCTTCCGTTAGAAAACCGCCGAGAACGAACCAAACCAGAGAAAACAGAGGAGTTGCGAGATGCTTGGACCTTCCCCCTACGCTGATTTTGCCAGGAGAAGCTTGTAAATCGTCCACGGCAAACGAGCCTTCTCCGACAACTGTTCTCGATGGTCCATACGATTTGCGTCGCCGTTCACTGTCGCTTCCGAGATCGGCGGCTGTGATCAGGAAGTTGAGAGGTGTGCCGGCGCCGTTTGGGTCAAGTAGATGGGGAAGTTTAGGGAACTGCAAAGAGTTGTCTGAGGGTATATATGACTTTTCACGTTTTAGAGACGGCGGCTGTGATTGCCAGAAGGATTGGGCTGGAGGAGGATATGACTTCGCCGGCGACGGCGGTACAACAGTGAAGCTTTTCAGACGTCTTAAAAGGAAAGGAAACCTTTTTAATCTCTCTCATGCAACAAAGTCCGACTTCTTGGTAAGTTTAGTTTTTTCAGCTAAACAGAAAAATCAAAAGTTACATACTTTTCACAAATCCATAATTATTTATTTATTTACTTTATTGTCAAAATCTTAAAATAATGAAGACATAATAATACTTTTTTCGTTTTTTTGGTTATCCCCATTATTCGATATTTAAAAACGCAGGCAAGGGTTTACGAAGGGTTTAAGCAGGTGATTCCGTGGAGACGTAAGCAAGAGAATCTACAAAGGACGAATTCTTCCACTATTTAAATCGTATCTCCATTCAATTTCTTCTAACTTTAAGTATAGACTATAGTTTATATACTAATTAATTAGTCTTCTCGTGTGTATTATTTATTTATATATAATATGTCAATGAAACAACTTGTATTAAAGTTTAGAATTAATATCTAGGGAATTCGATTTTTATTACATGTATATAATACTTTTATTAAATAGAAATTGGGGCTCATATACACAAAGGAGACCATATTTAGCTATATTTTTTTTAAACTGGCTCCATATTTAGCTAGATAACCCCTTTACTGTGATTATTGTTTCATTTCCAGTAATCCGAACCTACCTCTATTAGTCTTCCTTCCCATAGATATCAACAAAAATGTCATCTAAGAATGGTGTCAAAATATATATTCTCATCTCTACGATGATTTCTTAAAAATAGTTTTATTTTCTTAGCATTTAAATAAATTTGGGCTAGTATCACCATTTTTTCTTAAACGACAGAGAAAACAAAAAGCTTGGGCGAAATAGTAGAGGAAATTTGTCTCATACATCTGCAACCTCGTGGAATCGGTGAGCATTAAGATATGAAGCTGAGAAGACCCCGTTCGCAGTAAGATAACATGGATCTCTTTGAAATATGTATATTACACGAATCTTAAGTTTCCATTGATCTGAACGATTTCCTTGCATGTCTAACTACATTGCCTTGTAAAACACTCTTTCATTTATTTGGATTAGGCCGTAAATAATTTGTAGAGGGTAATTTGCAATTTTTTTATCCTATTGTGTTAAAAGTGCGTTGTTAGTCTTTTAGATAAGCTTTGATTTTAACCTCTAACATTTACTAGTAGCTCTTAAGAAAATTAGTAGAGGCTAATTTATGGTATAATAGCCAATTACTGAATTTTTTGGTTCAGCTCCTCACTTATGCAATTTTATGTCATTCCAGGTCCACGTGAAATCCATATTAGATCCTAGACAAGTTTATTGATTGGAGGACAGGGTTTTCTGATCCCAGACAAGTCTATGTGTGGGAGAACGAGGTAGATGATGACTGTATTGAGGATATATGGTTGGACTTGTTCTTCGATGCCCTGTTTTTAAGAAATAAGTGTTTGTTGGTGGAGGGATGAAAGCGGCTGACCTTCTCAGTTTACGTAACGAGAAAAAAAAAACAGAAATAAAAAGGATAAAGAAAAGAAAGAGAGGGACAGCAATACATATTCAACTGATGCTCGTAGTTTTACATTATAGATCCCAACCAAGTTGGAGAGGCTTCCAAGTAGCTATCAGTCACGATTTTTCAAGAAGTTGAAACCTAGTAAACGATGAATCGGTGTTGTCTCAAAATAATGTTTGGCAGCAGCTAAGCTCAGAGAATGTAAACGTTTATGCCCCAATATTATCACCAGACCCTTTGCTTCTGGATTCACTATACAGAAGATTTGGCCTTAGAATTATCTACCCAAAAAGGAAAGAAATAAGAAACAAGATTACTCGGCACAAGTGCCTCAAGAGCAATGCATTACACCGCAAGATCAACTAATGCAAAGTTTAGTATAATGGCCATCATGATTAAAAAGCCTGATACGAGTGTCCTCTTGTTAAGTCCATTTTAAAATTTTGGCAATATCCAAACATTTTCCCTTTTTTTCCCCTTCTGATAAAAGGAAAAGTAACTGCACCTCCAAGGAATAAGTAACATTTTCCTTTTTTTGGGGGGGGGGGTTTATAAGGAAAAAGGAAAGTCTAAACCCTGAATAAAAAGAAGATTATTAGCTATGAAGGTTTCATCCAAGTTAAATCTCAAAAGTTTCAAGATGGGTGATGCAAAGATAGTTCAAGGAGAGAATTGCCCGATAGCGCGATGGATATATCGAGGGATATGCATGTTAGCATCTGTGAGCGGGTTAATTATGCTCGCTCTAGATCTCTTCTGGCCGGAGTTTTCTTCGTTGTCGCCACCGGAACAGAAAGATGGACCGGGCGTGTTGGTGCTCTGTTCAGCACCGTTCTTGATTTTTGCGGTTGTGGTGGTGAGGTCGTTGTACCTCCCGGTTCCGCAATCTTTTGATCTACAAAGAGGCGGGAGACAGCTATTGTCTAGTTTCCTTGCATGTATGACGTTATCTATGTGCGCTGTATCAACTAAGCGTTCTGTAGAAGGGCTTATCTTCTCGTTTTCGCTGCTTTCTGGCTTGTGTTCCGCAGTGCTACTCGAATGGCCAATCAAAGATGTATGCGTCCAACATGTTGTCTACACCTATTTTGTGTTGGCTTTGATTGGGTACTTAGGTTACCAGCGACCTGTTTGGCCGGCTTATCTTTTCGTAGTTGCCTTGGTCATTGTCAATGGCTTTATTTTCTATGGAGTACTTCGTCTTGATCTCCCAGAGCCACCAGAGCCGGAAGAGGAGGACTCCAAGGATTCTCCGGTCTGAAGCTTTTCAGTTCAGGGGTTTAATTTAACTGCTTTCCGTCTGTCGCATGTAATAAGACTCTTTGCTAATTCTTTGGTATAACTACTACTTTTCATTTAATTTTGGGTATCCATACAAAGAAACTCTCGACTAAAGAGTATCATAAGGTCCAAAATAAACAAAAGTAATTAAATAAAAGCAAAAGAATTACAACTTTCACCAAATAATTTTCCAAGAGATGCTTAAAGAGTTTGTCGATGTTGATCATATCTTGAAGCCATGACGAGCCAGAACTTGCGTAAGCCACCAGATGTGCTTGGCCTGAAATCATGTGAGTTATCAGCTGGTGGCTCCTCCACAACCTCAATTTTGGTTTATGTCCTCTGTTCACCATCACTTTGATATAGATCGATGTTTTGTATTTGCGAGATATGTTCTTTTTAAGAAAGCATAAATTCAAATGATTATACACGAGGGTACTTGCCATGCAAACCTCACCATCAAAATCTTAATGCTAGCAAATTTTAATTTTCGAAACAAGGAACACATGGTAATTAGATCTCTATTTTGCACACAACAGCAAGCAGTATGGTGAACAAGATTAAGATGACATTAAAGCACTTACTTTGATAGATAAGCTAGCAACTTAGGCTGGTTTTCAAGATAAACGTGCATTGGCACAACAACTCAATTAAGCATACTGAAAATAAGTTGAGTTTCTTACGTACTAGCTTTATATTTCACTCAGATTTGGGGTTCCTACTAATTAAAGGCAAAGAAGAAAGCTAGGCTCCCCAGTTTTGGGAAATATAGATACTAAAGCAGTTGATTATGCACGCAAAGCTAGGGCGCTAAGGCACTTTTCCACGCAACCTGAATTATCTTAATCCTTGAGGTCTTTGAAGTACTGTTCCAGTCATTTTGGTTTCTGTGCTAGATCTTGATGTGCGAGATCTGACCTAGTCATCTCCAAGTCCGTTCCTTTCCAGGTTTGATCTTACTTCTTGTTATTGTGGGAGTTCTCTGTGCATGCGTGTAATTAATTAAGTCTCTGATCTTTGATACAAGCTCCTCCACCTTTAATTTTGTCTGCTCGCCTCCTTTATTTCCCTCCTGGCTTCTCACCTTTCTACCCCTTTACCTCCTCAACACACTCAGAACAACTCACATTAACCTTCCTTGATTACTCCTCTGAGATCATACAAGTCTCCTAACAACGACGTGGAAAGGTTCAACTGTGAAGAGAAATTAAGATCCCTAAAAAGCGTAGCACACTTACTTGTGGTTCTTCGTCCTGATAATATGTAAACTTGGAGAATGGAGTGGGATCACCGCGGCTGAAAGAGAGTATGGGAACAGGAAGTTAGTGACGAGTGTTCTCATGCGCTACGAGGCCTTAAGAAGAAGGTTTTCTCAGCTGGAAGATGCGAGAGAAGCTGTAACAAACGTGCTGATTTGAAAGCAGGATCTAATATAACATTACTCGAGCTTAATCACACAAAAGAGTATGGTTTTGGTTTGTTTTATGCATGTTAGAATCTTTGAAAATACTTTATATGTTTTCTTATATCAACCATCCTTACCTATTTACTGCTTAAATGGGGTCCACGACAAAAGGAGCAAACATTTTTTTATATTTTGTTTCTAACAATCTAGACAAAAATTGACAATAAGCAAAACCTACTCTGATTTTCTTTCTCAATGACAATGGCAAACAACGAAAAAATAATCTCAAACATGGGAGGAGCAGGCCCGTCTCAGTTGGAAACGAGGCCTAATGCTGAAAAAAAAAATTTGGGAGCCTTTTCAAAGAGAATAAACAAAATTTAGAGCCATTTTTCTCAAAAAAAAAATAATTTCAAATCTAATTTGGGCTAAATTTTTTATAAATTGTAATGGGTCCAGCACATGCACAGAGCCGGGTCTGGGGAGGAGCTCCTCCTCGCATGCACCGTTCAACATCACGGTATTGATTCATGCATGGGACTCCGTTGCTGTCAAAATCAATCAACAAAGACTGATCTTCGAGAGAGAGAGAGAGAGAGAGAGAGAGAGAGAGAGAGAGAGAGAGAGAGAGAGAGAGAGAGAGAGAGAGAGAGAGAGAGAGAGAGAGAGAGAGAGAGAGAGCTTAAAGGAGGCGGAGAAAGAAATTGAGTCTCCAAACTCATGGAGAGACGAAAGAGAATTTTCGGTTATCGGTGGTTAGAGAGGAGGTGACTCGCCCGAGTCGGCAGGACTGGAAGAAACGAGTGACGTTCGGAGCTCGGCGGTAAATCTCTGGCCGTCAATAAGAAACTTATTGAATCTCAGCCGTTGATGGAATTCATTGAGATTCTTAAAGTCTCACCCTATTGGCTCCCACTTTTCGCGTCAGCTCGAGAAAGCCAGGTAACAAATTAATGTGTTTAACGAAAAAAGTTTGTTCCACAATATGTTTTTATTTATATCATAATAATAATAAAAATTAATAATTTTTCAAAAAAAAAATTTATTTCTTGTATTTAACGTTACGAACAACAATTAATAGTCACATAAAATAGTATTTTTTATGATTCTTATTAATAAATCGGATGGAAATTATAATTAATTCATTATAATGAAAGCACAAGCTCTATTTTTTATTTAATTACTCCTTAGTTAATTGGGTGGTTCAGAAGCTACAGGAAACACCCGAGTACTGGAGAGGGATAATAAGGCAGCATATAGACTTTGAGCCGACTCGAACTCCCGTCCACCACCACCAAGGACCAAAGCTCCAAGATCAAGTTTTATCGAGATTTACTGCTTCCGAGTATAAATTCCGCTTAACAAACTCATACAGAAACAGAAGACTCTCATCATGTCTAAAGCCAAAAAATGTCAGTGTCTTGTAGGAAAAGTGGTTCCTTGGCTGTTAGATGATTGTAGCCTTGAGCAGAAGAAAAGTGATCAAGGAAAGAGCACAAATGGTGTCTCAAAAAAGCAAGTTTTATTAAGAGAATGAAAGGGGGTTTCTTTGTCTGAAACTTTGCTAGAGATGGTGAAGGTTTTTGATTGAAAGAAAGGAGTTAAACAGAGTTGATGTAAACATTAAGCATGAAGAAATTGATACATGAAAGCCATCTTTGCAAAGAAAAACACTAGTGGCGCCTCTAAAAGAGAAGCTAGTGAGAAGGAGCGAAGGTTATTTTGCTCGCCCAAAGAAGCATATACAAAAAGGTTATGAATCTTCATTTACACAAACGAGATTGAATTTGCTAGCTCATACTAAAAGAGCAAAAGATCTGAAAGGAGTTTATAAGAATGTTTCAGCTATCAAAGAGTCAATGAAGGGTTGTCCTCTTCTTCTCGATCTTCTTTTTAAGGAGTAGGAATCTTCTCTTCTTCAGACCGGAAGTAGTTAGTGTATTGATCAAGATACCTCAGTTGTTGTTCAAGTGTTTGGGATGGTGCTTGCCTAGCTGTCTTAGCGGTTTCTTGTTGGATCCCTGCCTCACATTGAGGTTTTGAATCTTCAGTAATTGTCTTCATCTCGAGCTTCTCCTTCTTAGACCTAAACCTCTTTGCTTTAGCCAACATAGACATCCTCCATACGGTCTTGATTGGCTTCTTTAATGGTTTAAGCACACCTCTCTTGGGAACCTCATTGGCGTTAATAATCCAATCCGTTTCAGGAGTAGTGTCACCTTCTTCAGGAGTTGTGTCTTGTTGGATATTTGCAGGAGTTGGCAAAGCTGGATTAGTAGTGTTAGGCTGACTAACGTCCGGTTCCGTCCTCATGTCACCCTCCGCATGATGCAGCAGTGTTCCTTGTTCAAGATCAGATTGTCTCTCAGCTTCTTCAGGAGTTGTGTCTTGTTGGATGTTTGCATGAGTTGGCAAAGCTGGATCAGTAGTGTTAGGCTGACTAACATCCGGTTCCATCCTCATGCCACCCTCCGCATGATGCAGCAGTGTTCCTTGTTCAAGATCAGGTTGTCTCTCAGCTTCTTCAGGAGTTGTGTCTTGTTGGATGTTTGCATGAGTTGGCAAAGCTGGATCAGTAGTCTTAGGCTGACTAACGTCCGGTTCCGTCCTCATGTCACCCTCCGCATGATGCAGCAATGTTCCTTGTTCAAGATCAGGTTGTCTTTCAGCTTCTTCAGGAGTTGTGTCTTGTTGGATGTTTGCATGAGTTGGCAAAGCTGGATCACTAGTGTTAGGCTGACTAACGTCCGGTTCCGTCATCATGTCACTCTCCGCATGATGCAGCAGTGTTCTTTGTTCAAGATCAGGTTGTCTCTCAGCTTCTTCAGGAGTGTTGTCTTATTGGATATTTGCACTATGTTACATGGAAACGGAAGCGGGTACGTGGAAGCGGAAGCGTAAGGAAGCGCAGAAGCGAGATTTTTTAAAATATTAGGAAGCGGGTACGTGTTGGAAGCATATATCCATATATAAATATATATATATATATATATATATATATATATATGTATATGTAATTTTTTTAAAAAAATTAGGACTAAAATTATATGATTTAAATTTGAAATAAAACATTTATTCATTTATAATAATTTTGAAATGATTTTATATTAAAACTGTAAAAATACACATAAAATATGTTTACAAAAAATATTATATTAGTTATTTTTAATACTTCATAAATAATTGACACAATATGTTTCAATATGTGCTATAGCTTTAATAAAAAATCTCAATGCATAAAGATAATTTATAGTATTATTTTGATATTTATATATTTATAATTCAATATTCATTACTATTATTTTTTTTATTTTATATAGATTAAAACTATGGTTTTATAATTTATTGATATACATTGTATTTAAAAAAAAAAATAGAAGCGTGATGCCAAAACAGAATCATAAGCTTCCAACATGTTTTTAAAGAGATATTTTAGAAACGTTTGGGAAGCGAGATTCCGCAAGTTTCCACAAGGTTCCGATTCCGATTCCTGTTCCGAAGCGGGAAGCGGACGTCCGATGAAGCTTCCGTGCAACGTAATATTTGCATGAGTTGACAAAGCTGGATCAGTAGTGTTAGGCTGACTAACGTCCGGTTCCGTCCTCATGTCATCCTCTGCATGATGCAGCAGTGTTCCTTGTTCAAGATCAGGTTGTCTCTCAACTTCTTCAGGAGTGTTGTCTTGTTGGATGTTTTCATGAGTTGGCAAAGCTGGATCAGTAGTGTTAGGCTGACTAACGTCCGGTTCCGTCCTCATGTCACCCTCCGCATGATGCAACAAGTTCCTTGTTCAAGATCAGGTTGTTTCTCAGCTTCTTCAGGAGTGTTGTCTTGTTGGATGTTTGCATGAGTTGGCAAAGCTGGATCAATAGTGTTAGGCTGACTAACGTCCGGTTCCGTCCTCATGTCACCCTCCGCATGATGCAGCAGTGTTCCTTGTTCAAGATCAGATTGTCTCTCAGCTTCTTCAGGAGTGTTGTCTTGTTGGATGTTTTCATGAGTTGGCAAAGCTGGATCAGTAGTGTTAGGTTGACTAACGTCCGGTTCCATCCTCATGTCACCCTCCGCATGATGCAGCAGTGTTCCTTGTTCAAGATCAGGTTGTTTCTCAGCTTCTTCAGGAGTGTTGTCTTGTTGGATGTTTGCATGAGTTGGCAAAGCTGGATCAGTAGTGTTAGGCTGACTAACGTCCGGTTCCGTCCTCATGTCACCCTCCGCATGATGCAGCAGTGTTCCCTGTTCAAGATCAGGTTGTTTCTCAGCTTCTTCAGGAGTGTTGTCTTGTTGGATGTTTGCATGAGTTGGCAAAGCTGGATCAATAGTGTTAGGCTGACTAACGTCCGGTTCCGTCCTCATGTCACCCTCCGCATGATGCAGCAGTGTTCCTTGTTCAAGATCAGATTGTGTCTCAGCTTCTTCAGGAGTGTTGTCTTGTTGGATGTTTTCATGAGTTGGCAAAGCTGGATCAGTAGTGTTAGGTTGACTAACGTCCGGTTCCATCCTCATGTCACCCTCCGCATGATGCAGCAGTGTTCCTTGTTCAAGATCAGGTTGTTTCTCAGCTTCTTCAGGAGTGTTGTCTTGTTGGATGTTTGCATGAGTTGGCAAAGCTGGATCAGTAGTGTTAGGCTGACTAACGTCCGGTTCCGTCCTCATGTCACCCTCCGCATGATGCAGCAGTGTTCCCTGTTCAAGATCAGGTTGTTTCTCAGCTTCTTCAGGAGTGTTGTCTTGTTGGATGTTTGCATGAGTTGGCAAAGCTGGATCAGTAGTGTTAGGCTGACTAATGTCCGGTTCCGTCCTTATGTCACCCTCCGCACGATGCAGCAGTGTTCCTTGTTCAAGATCAGGTTGTCTCTCAGCTTCATCAGGAGTGTTGTTTTGTTGGATGTTTGCATGAGTTGACAAAGCTGGATCAGTAGTGTTAGGCTGACTAACGTATGGTTTCGTCCTCATGTCACCCTCCGCATGATGCAGCAGTGTTCCTTGTTCAAGATCAGGTTGTCTCTCAGGTTTTTCAGGAGTGTTGTCTTGTTGGATGTTTGCATGAGTTGGCAAAGCTGGATCAGTAGTGTTAGGCTGACTAACGTCCGGTTCCATCCTCATGTCACCCTCCGCATGATGCAGCAGTGTTCCTTGTTCAAGATCAGGTTGTTTCTCAGCTTCTTCAGGAGTGTTGTCTTGTTGGATGTTTGCATGAGTTGGCAAAGCTGGATCAATAGTGTTAGGCTGACTAACATTCGGTTCCGTCCTCATGTCACCCTCCGCATGATGCAGCAGTGTTCCGTGTTCAAGATCAGGTTGTCTCTCAGCTTCTTCAGGAGTGTTGTCTTGTTGGATGTTTTCATGAGTTGGCAAAGCTGGATCAATAGTGTTAGGCTGACTAACGTCCGGTTCCATCCTCATGTCACCCTCCGCATGATGCTGCAGTGTTCCTTGTTCAAGATCAGGTTGTTTCTCAGCTTCTTCAGGAGTGTTGTCTTGTTGGATGTTTGCATGAGTTGGCAAAGCTGGATCAGTAGTGTTAGGCTGACTAACGTCCGGTTCCGTCCTTATGTCACCCTCCGCATGATGCAGCAGTGTTCCTTGTTCAAGATCAGGTTGTTTCTCAGCTTCTTCAGGAATGTTGTTTTGTTGGATGTTTGCATGAGTTAGACAAAGCTGGATCAGTAGTGTTAGGCTGACTAACGTCTGGTTTCGTCATGTCACCCTCCGCATGATGCAGCAGTGTTCCTTGTTCAAGATCAGGTTGTCTCTCAGGTTCTTCAGGAGTGTTGTCTTGTTGGATGTTTGCATGAGTTGGCAAAGCTGGATCAGTAGTGTTAGACTGACTAACGTCCGGTTTCGTCCTCATGTCACCCTCCGCATGATGCAGCAGTGTTCCTTGTTCAAGATCAGGTTGTCTTTCAGCTTCTTCAGGAGTTGTGTCTTGTTGGATGTTTGCATGAGTTGGCAAAGCTGGATCAGTAGTGTTAGGCTGACTAACGTCCGGTTCCGTCCTCATGTCACCCTCCACATGATGCAGCAGTGTTCCTTGTTCAAGATCAGGTTGTCTCTCAGCTTCTTCAGGAGTTGTGTCTTGTTGGTTGTTTGCATGAGTTGGCAAAGCTGGATCAGTAGTCTTAGGCTGACTAACATCCGGTTCCGTCCTCATGTCACCCTCCGCATGATGCAGCAGTGTTCCTTGTTTAAGATCAGGTTGTCTCTCAGCTTCTTCAGGAGTTGTGTCTTGTTGGATTTTTGCATGAGTTGGCAAAGCTGGATCACTAGTGTTAGGCTGACTAACGTCCGGTTCCGTCATCATGTCACCCTCCGCATGATGCAGCAGTGTTCTTTGTTCAAGATCAGGTTGTCTCTCAGCTTCTTCAGGAGTGTTGTCTCATTGGATATTTGCATGAGTTGGCAAAGCTGGATTAGTAGTGTTAGGCTGACTTCCGTCCTCATGTCATCCTCCGCATGATGCAGCAGTGTTCCTTGTCCAAGATCAGGTTGTCTTTCAGCTTCTTCAGGAGTGTTGTCTTGTTGGATATTTTCATGAGTTGGCAAAGCTGGATCAGTAGTGTTAGGCTGACTAACGTCCGGTTCCGTCCTCATGTCACCCTCCGCA
Organism: Brassica napus; assembly: GCF_020379485.1. NCBI lineage: Eukaryota > Viridiplantae > Streptophyta > Magnoliopsida > Brassicales > Brassicaceae > Brassica > Brassica napus. The sequence goes on along the minus strand of NC_063435.1, from coordinate 6,586,835 downwards.
TGATGCAACAGTGTTCCTTGTTCAAGATCAGGTTGTCTCTCAGCTTCTTCAGGAGTGTTGTCTTGTTGGATGTTTGCATGAGTTGGCAAAGCTGGATCAATAGTGTTAGGCTGACTAACGTCCGGTTCCGTCCTCATGTCACCCTCCGCATGATGCAGCAGTGTTCCTTGTTCAAGATCAGGTTGTCTCTCAGCTTCTTCAGGAGTGTTGTCTCATTGGATGTTTTCATGAGTTGGCAAAGCTGGATCAGTAGTGTTAGGCTGACTAACGTCCGGTTCCATCCTCATGTCACCCTCCGCATGATGCAACAGTGTTCCTTGTTCAAGATCAGGTTGTTTCTCGGCTTCTTCAGGAGTGTTGTCTTGTTGGATGTTTGCATGAGTTGGCAAAGCTGGATCAGTAGTGTTAGGCTGACTAACGTCCGGTTCCGTCCTTATGTCACCCTCCGCATGATGCAGCAGTGTTCCTTGTTCAAGATCATGTTGTCTCTCAGCTTCTTCAGGAGTGTTGTTTTGTTGGATGTTTGCATGAGTTGACAAAGCTGGATCAGTAGTGTTAGGCTGACTAACGTCTGGTTTCGTCCTCATGTCACCCTCCGCATGATGCAGCAGTATTCCTTGTTCAAGATCAGGTTGTCTCTCAGGTTCTTCAGGAGTGTTGTCTTGTTGGATGTTTGCATGAGTTGGCAAAGCTGGATTAGTAGTGTTAGACTGACTAACGTCCGGTTTCGTCCTCATGTCACCCTCCGCATGATGCAGCAGTGTTCTTTGTTCAAGATTATGTTGTCTCTCAGCTTCATCTCTTTCTCTCCTAGTTGTTGCAAACTTGATGAATTGAGAGACTACGGCCAATAAGTATCCACCTCCAAACATTAATCCTAACTTGACAGCGGCACTTGATGTCATGTGGATAACAATCACTTAAGCCACAGTGAGGAAACCTATGGTTACCCCATAATCTCCATGAACGTTGAGTTTTAGTGCTGCCAAACCGAAATGAACAGCCCAAGCGCTCGAAGCAACAACAAATAGGGTTCGGGATGTTTTTTCCCTATCTCATCCGTGAACAACGCTAACGTACCATACACCAAACCTTGAACGAGAAATTTGATAAACCAGTGGAACCGTAGGTTTCTTTATGCAAAATGAAGCAGCACCAAGAAAAAAAAAAGAAAACCTTTTTAATTTCTCTCATGCAACAATGTCAGATTTTTTGGTAAGTGTACTTTTTCAACTGAACACAAAAATCAAAAGTTACATGCATTTTTCACATATCCAAAAATATTTACTTATTATTTACTTTATTGTTAAAATCTTAAAATAAGGAAGACAAAATAATACATTTTTGGTTATGAGGTACACCAATTATTCGATATTTAAAAACGCAGGCAAGGGTTTACGAAGGGTTTAAGCAAGTGATTTCATGGAGGCGTAAGCAAGAGAATCTACAAAGGCCAAATTCTCCCACTATTTAAATCGAATCTCTATTCAATTTCTTCTAACTCTGTATATAGTTGATATACTAATTAATTAGTCTTCACTTGTGTATACTTTATTTATATATATATATATAAATAATATGCAATGAAATAACTTGTATTTCATTTTTTTACTGCATATAATACTTTTATTGAATGCAGTGTATTATCCTATTTGTGATTTATTTTGGAGACGATAAAACAAATTGTAGCGATAATTATATAAAAGAGCTAAACTTTTTCACTAAAAATAATAAATTTCTCCCATTTTTATTTGATGCTTTTAGATTATTTTATTTTACATTAAATTCTTTCAGTGTAAAATTATTAATTTCATATTATAGAAATTTATATTTTGATTTGTTTTACTATTGATTCAATTGTTGTTAACTAGATAACTAAATATGTTTGTATTTAAAAAATTAAAAAATATAGTTTGTGTGTATATCAAAAAATAAAATGTTAACTTATAAGAAAGGGGAAAGAATATTATTTTTACTGTAAATTCATTCAATAAACCTTTTAATATTAAAATTTCCATTCTTATGTAAAAGGTGCGACGTTTGACCGCTGAAAAATTGGGTGAAATGGTGATTTTCATTATTGTATATAGGCCTGAAAAAAAAACAGAACCAAAGAATCTAACATGTGCCGAACTGAAATACTCGAAATTGAAACTGACTGAAACCTTCAAATTACCAACTAGTTTTTATATTTCTATATCAAAAATAATGAAATTGAACTGGAACCGAACCAAGAACCAAATATGTACCTGAATATATAGAAAAATACTAATTATATATACATATAACATAACTATATATTTATATATATTTACAATTTAAAAATCTGTTAACAGTATTATTTGAAATAAATAATACAGAGTATCCGAACTATTCGAACTACCCGAAAGTATTCAGATAAAATATCCAAAATATCTAAAGTAATCTAAAATATCCAAAATTTAACCTTAATTATCCGAAATAACCAAACCATAACCGATATTTCAGTATATTTTAGGCTAGTTTTACTATCCAAACCGAAAATGAGTCAGATGGTAAATGAATCATGTAACCCCCTATCCAAACTATATGATACCTGAAATACCTGAAATGAATCAAACCAGTTCCTGAAATGCCCATGCCTAATTGTATATAGTGGAATTTTGCTTGTTTGTGAATTTTCTCAAAACAATTTAGAAATGGCAGTTTAATTTGTGCAATTACGATTTTTTCAACTCACCAACCTTCCATCATACAAATTGCTTTAAATACCTAAAGAACCAACCCTAGATATTTTTATAACCCCAAGACAAAATGTCCCTAGACATTTTTGATTGACTAAGTGAAGTCTCTAGAAACGAAATTCTAAAATAAAATTGCAACTTAAAATAAAATTGTAGAAATTAAAACAATAAAAATATGGCATCTCCGTTTCATTCTAGTTATATTTTAGATTTGTATTCACAAATTAAGAAAACATTTAATTTTGTATATTTTCTAAGTAAAATCATCATTACCTTTACACCAAACAATATTTTAACCAATTGAAAAATAAGCTGGAGAATAAAGTTAATAAATGTTGCAGTCAAATTATAAAAAGATACTTATTTTATAATGAAAATTTTACTCTATAATGACAATTAAAATGAAACAAAGTAGTATTCAATACTCCTTATGTTTCAGTTTAGTTGTTGTTGTAAGGTAAAATTTTCGTTTCAAAATAAGTGTCGTTTTCAAATTTTAATGCAAAATTTATTAACAATATTCTGCAGTTTATTTTTCTATTGGTTGAAATAAGGTTAGTTGTATAGATAATGATGTTTTATTTTGTAAATATGTAAAATTAAATATATTTTAATCTGTGTGCATAAACCTAATATTTTTTTAGATTCAAGTTTTGTGAAAGCATCGTAGCCTATTGGTTAAGGTTTAAAGGCTTCTACACCGAGGTCTGGAGTTCGAATCCCAGACCATGCAATTTATTGTAGATTATAGGAAATTCAGGTTTCAAGTCTCGGAGAGAGCGGTTTATTAAACAAATATGCAGACTACAGAGGAAAAGCTTGCAAGGGATCTTCAACATGGTGCAAGTAAATCTGGTCAGACGTGGATCTTCATAGGACAGCTCAGGTGATGCAGTTAGGCGTAGATCTCCATAAGGCAAGTAGTATTGTCGGTTGTCGAATCGTCTATGTAATCTTTCCTATATCATAATTGTAATATGATAATAAATCAGCGTTAAAAATAAAATAAAATGGAGAGAGTAGTAATCAGTAATCACCTTTGGCAAGTGCCTTCTTTTTCTTGTAATTAGCTTTTAAACAAGCTTGCCTCAGCTTCTTGGTTCCATCAGTTAGCTCAGCATCAGGTTCTTGCTTTATAAGAATCCTATGTTCCTCCAAATTCTTCACTTCTTCCTCCATCCCAACACCCTGTCACCGAAAATATTAAACTTTCAAAATCAAGAAAGCAATAAGACCCTATAACAGAATTAAATAATAGCAGCAGAGGTTCGTACCTTTAGATTACCAATGAGAGAGTTAAGACTCTTGAGCTTCCGGTGAGGCCACCGATGAATCCCAAGTTCTCTGCAACGCTTCTTCAATACCGTAAGTCCAACGTTCAGTTCTTTAGCCGCATTTTTGATCGGTCGATCGAAGAACTTTTTGATCTCAGCCATCTCCAACTTGTCCTTTGTCACAGTGTTACTCTTCTTCAGTGTTCTCTTTTGGCATCTCTCGTTGGAACTGACACTATCGTTGTTTCGGGCAGCAACATGTGAAGAGGAGTAACTTGAGAAAAAAGAGTTCTTCTGTTAACATAGTATCAGATGAAATTGTGTTGTTCCCTTCGATGTTTTCCGAGAATTCTTCAAAGCTAGTGGGATCGAACTGAGAATTGAACCCTGCATTTGGTTTTGGGTCTTCAATGTATAGAAGTGAGTCTAGCGGAGGCAACCTGCAGAGCGAAATAGAGTAAACACAAACGAGAGATAACTTGTTTAGGAAGAAAGCGATTTGAGGATTTACAGCAAACTTTTTGAGCATGTCAAAACATGAATCTGAATCATCCTGGTTTTTGATACTCAGAGAATCGAGAGGAAGAACAGAGTTAGGATCCATTTGGTGACAAAGCAGTGATACAAACAGAGAAAAATAATTACAATAAGAAAAACAAAAGAATATATTGACGAGCGCACATACAGTGTCTATGTAATAATGTTCTTAGGGAACTGTGTGCAGTGTAATGGGAGATACGAGTCCCAAAGGATATAACCGTGTGATTTAATTAGTTGCATGATCATGGAGGCTGAATTGTTTATTACTCCCTCCAAAAAACACATTTTTTTATATTTTCAATGCATTATTTATGATGATAGATTGTAGACTTCAAAAATATATAATTGTGTTTATTAAAATTTTATTGGTTAAAAGTATTAAGAAATAATTAGCTATAAATATTAATGTATTATATGTTTTCTTAATATATATAAAAATTTTAAAACGTACTTCTTTTGAAACATAAGGAATAGTTGATTATTTAAAAGTAAACTAGGAAATTAGGCAAACTTTAAGTTTGCAATTAGTACATAGAGTCACACTAAATGTTTATTTGTAAATAGGGTCACTTTGCTCTTTAAAAAATCAAAACAGTTCTTCATACTTTCATAGACACTTATAATCATGATTTTGCCATTCATATTTAAATAAAACAAATCAAATAACACTCCTTCCGTTCCTCCCGAAATTAAGATTTTATAGAGTTTTCACGTTTATTAAAAATATAATAAATGTTTACAATTTAATTTACAATTTATTTTTTAATATACTTTCCAATAACTATTCACCAATAAAATTTAATCAATTCAAGTATTCATAATAAATGTTTTCAAAAATATACAAAAGTACCTGAAAATATAGAAAATCTTTTTTTGTGGAATAAAAATAAACTCTAGGAAATCTTAATTTTGAAAACTGAGGGAGTAATAAAAATGACCCACTTTATTTTAGTAACTACACATAGGTATCTCTCTTTCTTCACGAATCAAACTATCTTTTTACATTCTTCCTCGTAAGATTATCTCCTCAAAACTCCGCATAGGTATATTTTCTTCTTCACGGATCAAAGTGTCGTCTTTAGAAATTTGTCTTTCTCTATTCGAATCTCCTTCCATGTTTATATCAGGAAAATTCATTTTTGTGCTATGGCCGCTGCTAGTAACGAGGAAATACGACGTGAAGCAATCTGTGAGGAAACTGGAAGGTTGGGTAGGCTCACTGGAGAAGGAGAGATTGACAGTGGAGATCTGCTGGAAAGGACCTAAGGCGACAATAGGATCTCTGAGGAGGTCAGTGAATAGGGACGACATCAAGAAAGCTGTGGCGGAAAGCGAAGTCGTTTAAGGTAACACACACACAAAATAAAACACAAACGAAAGATAACTTGTTTAGGAAGAAAGCGATTTGAGGTTAACAGAATACTTTTGGAGCATGTCGTGGGTCATCCTGGTTTTCTATACTCATAGAATCGAGAGGAAGAACAGAGTTACGATCCATTTTGTTGACGATGCAGTAATAGAAAACAGAGAAGAATTACAACAAAAAGCAAAGGATTATATTGACGACCGCACATACAATGGATATAATGGGAGTTACGAGTCCCAGAGGATATAACCGTGTGATTTTGCTAATTGTATTGCAGTGTTGTGGTGATGAGTAAATCAATCCGGCTAAGGTTATTGCATTGCTTTAGTGATTTTACTAAAGGTTTGTTTGTTTCACTATTTGCCTATCTCCATCCAGATGATCCATTTATATAATTCATTCAAATGATCCATTCATATATTATTTGGGAATGTTCATTTGTCCATCCACATGAATCAGCTAGATGAATCCATCTAAATGAAGTCATGTTCGTTTCTTTATCTCTATTTCTATTCACATGAGTTTAATAAACAGATTACTAATATATCATTGTTTTGATTTAATCATATTTTATTTTTCTTTCACTATATTAATTATCTAAAATATAACTATTTTAAAATATGGTTTTGGAAAATAATATTATTTTGCAATTTTAGCGGAAAAATACATATTCACAATTTTGGCGGAAAATTTGATTTGTGATTTTAACGAGAAAAAATAATTTTGTGGTTTTGTTGGGCAGACAGGACGGTTCAGATGATACAATCAAACGTGAATCTTCATAAGGCAGATATAATTTTTGAATACCTCAGGAGCATCGACCGGAGGAAACACTTCTCGTCATTGGGGTGTAGTTGTCATGGGAATTTCAAAGAAATGTTCGTGTGGTGATGAAACTGTTCCTCTCATGTCCAAATCTGACAAATGTGAGTTACTTCTGCTGGCTTTCTCTTCCTCGTCATCACTCTCATAAATCTGGTCATGTCGAAAGGAAGGCTTGTCCATGAACTCCTCGATCAACTCCTCGATTTCATGATGATCTCTTTCTGGTCCTTCTTCGTCATAGGTTTCACCAGCTCCAGCATATGCATCAACGACTAAAGCCATCGAACTCTGCATCTTCTTCAATCTCCGTTCTCAAAATTTAATTCTCTCTTCTCAATTTGTGCCTCTATGATTTGGGAATTTAGGGTTTCTGATTTCGAAAGATGAGACATTCGGGTATTAGGGTCACGGTTTAATGGGTTAAGTGGTTCTGGATTTTTAATTAATGGTTTAGAAGAGGTAATCGGATCTTTATTGGGTCATCAATTGGTCTAGTGCTGGTTTTATTAAGTTTCTGGGATTAACTCGATACAGTAAACCGAGTAATTGAATTTTATGGGGTTATAGATTTTCATCTTTCATATTGTGGAGGTTTAAGCCTTTATCGTTACTTTGGTGGAGAAATAACTTTCGGACTTTATTTTCGAAGATATATAGCACGGAATCATAGTTTGGGAGATACTTGTCGTGCTATACGATACTTCTCATGGAAAAATAGCTTATTTTCCCATATCATTATGATTTGTATTATCTTGAAATTTGATTAGGTAAAATGTGGCCAAACAAAAGGCCAAGGGGTCCTGTTTTTTTTGTCACGATCCAAGGGGTGGTCAAATCTATTGTACTACATTTGAAGAAGAAAAACTAGGTAGGGGAATAGTGTCAAGCACCAAATTTGAATCTGGACACTTTCAAGGCTCAGTGCATTTGATCTAACGTGGCGCCATCATTTGATCCAAATTTGAATCTGGACCCACGCTTCACAACCATATTGGTTGAGAATCTGTTGGAGATCCCAAGTCAACCATTTTGTTTTATGTTGCCAAATCACATTTGTTTTCTAACCATAGAAATAAAGAGATGTCTAATGTTTTTGAGAAAATGAAATATATTTGCAACATATTTGTCGCTTTGCTAAAAAAATGTAAATTTGTCACTTTGCTAAAAAAAATGTAAATTTGTCGCAAGTTTTTAAATATGGACATTGTTTATGTATTACTCCCTCCCTCTGTTTCATATTAATATACATTTAATTTTTTTTTATTACATAAAAGTTTCATTCTACGATTTCAATGCAATTTGTACTTATTTTTAATTGAATATTAATTATAAAATATATTGATCTTATAAATAAATGTATTTATCTCAAATGCTATTAGTTAAATAGATGATATTAATGAAAACATATATGCATTTAATTCAGTTTTTTAATATGTTTGGAAAATGTGTAAGTGACACTTTGTAAAACGGAGAGAAAATCTAGTTAACGAAATGTTGAGGACCTTTTCAGTTTGAATGCTACTCCCTCCGTTTCATATTAAGTGTCGTTGTAGAGAAATTTTTCCGTTATAAAATATGTGTCATTTTCGATTTTCAATGCAAATTTTATTAATTTTTGCAGTGATTTATTTTTCTATTGGTTGAAATATGGTTAGGTGTATATGTAATTATGTTTTTATATAGAAAATATATATAATTAATTATTTTTTTAATTTGTGTGCACAAAGTTAAAATGACATTTAATATAAAACAGAAAGTATTATTTTAAACAAATTAAACTATTATGTCTACGCTAAAACACGGACATCAATATAAAACCACGGAAACTTTTAATTGTAGTTTAAATTTTAAATACTCCTAGCTGTTTGTGCTTTAACAAAAAAAATGATGTTAATTATAGTATGTTTCTAGGAACGACATAATGAACCTGGACAGCGTGCGAGAGTAACTAATCGATGACCACCACTCTCGTGTGTACATTTAATGGCATGACAGCAGTAGAAGACAAAACAGTTGTAATTGTACAACTATTGACTTTCGACATTCATGTACAAAGTATCTCCACATAACTTAGATTAGAAAAAAGAAAAACTGTTTTGAACAAAAAGGAAAAAACTATACACACTAAATAGCCCTCTTGTATTTTTTTTTTAAATGACGCCACATATTTGTTTCCACCAGAGTTTATAAAAACTAGATCCTTTCTCCGCGCGATGCGCGGAAAAGTGTGTTGATAGCCGATTTTTGATTATAAATTTCAATGTTTTTGTTTGGAATGGAAGCATTGTGTTTTTCAAAATGTTTGGAAAATTGGTGAATATCGAGTTTATGCAATTGTTTAAAAACAAAAAGAGTAGCTAAATAAGCATAAATAATGTAAGAAAGAGATTAAGTCTTTTGAAGATGTGGTTTATAAGAAAACAAATAGCCTGAAATTGGTTAAGAATAAGTTAGTTAGCTTAAATTTAAGTAAATACAAAACTATGGTTATTTATATTAAAAAGGTTCATACCTGGCATAGCTGGGTAAAAAACTCTGTGTAAGTCTTTCTTTATTTGATTGTATCATCGTTTGGTTGATATGTTGGGCATTATAAATCTGTAAATATAATATTTTATCAGAAAACTTCTGAAAAATGGTAGAAGTGAAAACTACTAATTTAATTAAAATACCTTTCTGGGAAGGAAGACCTCTGAATATTTCTTTATAGACTATGTTATTCATTTTCAGCTGGTGAAGTTTTCACTTTCAGCTGGTGAAAGTCTTCACTTTGTAGACTATGTTCTTCACTTCCTACGGGCATGATATACTTTACTTGTGATCTAGGCTATTAATTTTTGTATGATTTTGTGGTTTGTGTTTTGGTTTGCATTTGTAAGAGATGTGTGATAATGATTTTTGTCTTTTAGAAAATATTAGGTCATGAAAGATTATATGTGATAACATATATAAAGCTTGTTTGGAATAGTTTTTTCTGTTAACCATGTTTAAAAAAAAATTATAATAACCATGGTTGTGGCCTTACAATTTGTGCTGTTTTCAGAGATGAGTTCTCTATTGTTTAACCATATTATGCTTCGTATAATGGACTGTTTTTTTTTTGGGTTGCCCGATTGGGTGGTGAGTGGTTCGTATCGGGAACAAAAACTTTATAGTGATTGTAACGTACGATTAGTTATGAGATTTTTTAAAAGTTTAAGGTTCTTGTAATATTGTTAGGGTGTCTTTGAAGTTTTGGCAGAATATATTGGTGGACTCCTTGTTTTCTATAGTAAGAATATAACAATTATTGGGTTTATATTGATCTAACAGGTACTGTTTAGGTATTGTTGATTCGTGACTTTCCACTTCGGTACTACTCAATTTGGATTAAGAATTATCATACTATTAACAGTATATCAAATGTTCCATAATAATCTTCATAGCTAACAATACATCAAATAGTTATGGTTTTCTATTTTTTATGAGTTTAGCCTATATTTTGTTGGTAAAAAAAGGAAACAATTGTGGAATTTTTTTTTCAAACTTTTGTTGATATGAGTTATAAGTAACATAAAAACAACATAAATATATTTTTTCTCGAATACAATAATTCATAAATATATAATCTAAATATTTATTTATAAATATTAGAAAGCCACAATTGATATTATATTTTATGCTACTTGCTTATTTTTTTAGAAAAAGATAATAAATTGGCATTTTCTACTTATTAGAATTATAAAATTTAAGAAGAAATATATTAAAAACCTATTAAATTCAAGAAAAGTAAATAATGTAAAATAGTAAAATAGATATATGTGTGTTTAATATAGTAACAAATATATAATTTCTAAAAGAAAAATAAATAGTAAAATATGTCATAAAAATAGTAAACATAATAATTAAAACAAACTAAAAATTTATTAAAATTTTAAATAGGGCCGCCTAATAGCACATGCAAGTGGAGCGGTCGAACATGATCCGAATCAAAAAACAAAAAAAAAATAATTAAGATTTTTTTTAAAAAGAATATAAATTACAGTTTATAATTTTAGATATAAATCTACATTTAGAGCATATAATATTTTAAAAAATCATTAAATATTTACACAAATAGTTAAACTATTTTACTACATTATTAATTATATTTTTAATATTTTTGAACATGATCCAAAAATTAATTAAGACGACCTGATTTTAAATATATATATTTTTTCATTTGTTTACTCGTCCGTAGGGCGGATCCGACCCTAGTATATCATATACATGAGGTGTAGAATTATGCTTAAAAGGTGTGTAAGTTCTAATTCTATGTTGGGGAAATTACATGTTTACCACTTTCATGGTACCAGTTTTCATTTGTACCACCACTAATTAAGGAGACATTTTCAAAAATACATTCTTCATTAAGTGGTAAAAGACTCTTATGCTCTTGTTATTTATATATATAATAAATCATTATTTAAATAAAAAAATTAAGAAAAAAAGTAAAATTTTTTTTATGTTTTCGAATTATACTTTTTTATAAATTTTTTTTTTAAAATTTTCTTTTTCGAATTTTTTTTATTTTTTTCAAATTTATTTCTGAAAAACGAAAATTATGTTTGAAACTATTTTTTAAATTTTTTTTTATATTTATTAAGTATTTATTTATATATTTATTAGAATCCTAAATTTCACATTCCAAAAACCCTACCCCACCCCTCAACTCTAAACCCTAAATCTAGATTAGTTAACCCTAAATGTATAATTGTCTTTTACCCTTCATTAAAAGTGAGGGTAAAAGTGATTAGTGTAAACATGAAAATTGGTAGTATTTTTTAAATTTTACATCACATATATAGTATTTTAAAATTATCCTTTACAATTAGGTTATGAGAACTTCTTATAACATGTAACAATACCGTAGAATTATTATTTATTTAAATAAGTGGTTCTGGAAAAGATTTGAATTTTGTCAGAAATTACTATCCACCAATAAATGTTTAAATTTTTGAATGAAATAGAAAATACATGAAAGTACAACTAATAACTATATAAGTTGACACATATTAAAAACTTAACCTTTTATATACATATACAATGTTGAAGGATTTGCAAATTTGTATGCTGTTATTTTTTTAAATAAAATTTGGATACATATAAAATATTATTTTAAAATTTTGAGCTGATAATTAATGTATTGTTTGTTAGATCTTTGTACAGTAATTATGTCATGTATGTATATTTTAATACATTGTTGTGAAAATATAATTTGGACCACATGATACCAATAAATTACAGATGATAGCAAAGTTGTCAAAAATTCATTACTTCGGTAATCGGTCTTTTACCATAATAAATCAAATTTACTCAGGAAACATTTTTTTTTAATTGTAACTGCACAGAAAAAAAACTTATCAAAGCAAATATATTTTCAACTTTAAGTATCACTCTGCTCTAGCTCATTCCGATAGTCAACTTAAAGTATTAGAAAAATCTGACTACAACACCAAATCCCACTGGTATGCTCGTTTCAAGGGAAATATTTCCGGGCACATTGGGACTGAATTCTGTTAAGAAATTAGTCAGTGGAGCCCGCTAGAGACACCAAAAATTTGAAAAACAAAAAATCAAAACTATGAAATATCCATCGCCCAAAAGAGCTTATGACCTTGAGAAAGACTTTTCTCTAATCAGAACCTACAAAGATTGTAAAAGAAACATATAACATTATAAGTAAAAGTTGAATCAACTGATCAAACATAGAAACTACAACAGTCACATCGTCCAAGCAAATACCCTCTGGTGTACCTGAAAGAAGGGGTGTTACAGAGCCTCCGCAGATGGTGTCTGATAGTAAATGCACCTGATGGAGTACAAAAATTTGATACTAACCAACTTCTAATGTGCATAGATAGGACTGTAGAAGTACTTCAGGTGCTCTCTTTGGCTCTACCTATCAGAACAAAGCTTTTAGAGTCAGTAAGGCAGCAATGGTGTGGCCACTAATCCACATATTGGTCACTGAAGTACAATCTTTACCAGTGTATAACAACATACTCAATAAACGTGGACTTAAACGAAACATATGGGTCACTGAATTAACCTCCCCGCTGACAAAAAAAAGAAAAAAAAAGAATTAACCTCCCTGTGGTGAAACAAAAAAAAAGAAAAAAAAAACATCCCCTGCCTGTCCAAAATCAGCAATGTTAATATTGGGTTTAAAAGAAACAGATTATTTTTGCAGCAACCAACACAGCATAAACATATACTGTTCACAAACAAATTAACTATGATTGTTAGAGAGACCTAGTGGTTAGAATCAAAACTGTCAATTTTTATAGCAAATGTTTTAAGTCTTGTATCAATTGACCACACTGATGATTGTCAAAGTGACCTCAAGGCTATCAATCACCTGGCTTAAGATCACGTTTGATGCATGTAAGGATTGCTTTGAAAGGCTTGAAAGTTCCAATTTCTGATATCATCTACAACAAAAAATTTTTTTTGCCAACCCTTCATAAGCAGGTAAAATATTTTCATTCCTGATCAAATAGAATGAGATACACAGATAAGTTCCATGAATTAGTGTCAGGAAAAATCAAAATGCAAGCAAGAAGAAGTATAACATGTACTCAAAGAACAGCTCGCCAAACATTATCAAAAGTCCATCACAAACCTCTTTGATTAACTTGTACATCTAAGTTCAAAGGCAGCTCACAAACCAAAAATTAAGGGACCAGATGCTAAAGATATCAAAAATAATAATAAGAGTAATTTAAGCATGTCGGTCGTCTTTCTGGTGAAGCAAAGTGGCTTTATTTTATGTATGTTATAACTTTTGAAAATTTTATATAGCAACAATCTTTTAGTCGTTCGTAGCAAGGACTGGAAGCAAACTCAGTCCTCACTCCTCCACTACAAAACTCATTCCTGCATATACAGTGAAAAGGAATTTTAATGTGAAATCTTTTAGAAGCAAAGCTTAATTGAGAACATACATCAAGATCCATGGGGGCTTAATACAATTAACAGATGATAATTACATATATTTTGCTTAATCAATTTGGGAGGTATTTTAATCGGGGAAGAGAGTAAACAAAAGGAAATCGGATAAGTTCAAGTAACGCATTTGATTTGATTTGACCTAATCAATTTCTAACTGAAGACAATCATCCATTAGTTAATCATCAGCTAATACAAAAAGATCTGTAAGGAGTAGAAACCCCAGAGAAGCGAATTTGGGAGTTAGAGGTTGGAGCTTACAGATTCGAAGGTGTATGAAAGTCGCCAGAGAAGAAGGTAAAAGACGAGAGAGAGATCGGAGGAGAGTGGTTTTAATGCGAAGATGAGTTGACTAACGGCACCATCATTGAGGATTTTTGAAGCTATCGATGCGCTGAGATTTGTTTGGATGTGGGTGGAATAAGTGATCAGAGAAGCGGAGAGGAAGTTATATATTGAGAACCTGAGTGAATCTGAAGAGTTATATGCTAGGTGAAACGAATTCATTAAGAGGGGATTAAAGAAATTTATTGATTGTTGAAGAAAGGGGTCGTTACAGAACTTCATCGAATAAATGAAGGAGAAGGGTCGACTACGCTTTCATACGAAATAGATTTGGTGAATATGAACTGATATGGGCTTTTTAAAAAATATAAACAGCCCATTTGAAAGGTGATCACACAAAATATATTAACGTGGTATGACGTGTCAAAATGAAATCGTTTGATTGGATGATTTTTTTGGCAGACGTGGACACGCTGAGCACTCAGGATATCGGCCTTTTAATATTGTTAGATAAAATCTACTATAATAAATTTGAATTCAGTAAATTTACTGAGAACATGATTAAATGAAAATGTTCTAATTTGATTAGTTATAAAATGTGACATGATAAAGGTGACATATATTGATAAGTCAAATGCGATTCAATTCCACATAGGATTAGGCTCTTTATAGCTAATGCAAAATTAGATTAAGTAAGCCATTTTTAACTACCACACATTAAATTTCGGTTCATTCTAAATCATATCAAAACTCTCTAAATTATTAAGATGTCAATTATTTTGTTTAAAATCATATCATAAAATTTGATGTATAATCTAAATATATTCATATGATTTAGAACGGTTTAGTGGTTAAGTTACATATAAGGTTTATGTGACATATACGGTTTGGATATACAATTTTGTTCGATCGTCTAGTTGGTTTTCCAATTCCATATTATGATTTCAAAATCATACATTAGTTCCATATATGATTATTTATACTATGATTCACTATCATATTACCTATTTAGGGTTTGTTGTGTAGGGTTTAGGTTTGCAAAACATGTAAGATTTAGGTTTAGGGTATATGGGGTTTGAACACTAAAGTATAATACACAATACATTATGTTACAAAATTAAGAGATTTATAATAGTATGGTATTTGGTTGATTGATAACCACGTAAAATGTGATATTCAGTTTTGATATTACAGTAGAACCTCTATAAATTAATAATATTGGAATTTTAAAATTTTATTATTTTATGGAGATATTAATTTACAAAAGTTTTCTTATTTATTCTAAGATAAGAAAAATATTTGATTTAGTTTATAGATATTAAATGTTAGTTTTTAATTTTGACATTTCTATTAATTTTATTATATTATTTGGTGTATAAAATATATATTGTATATAATTTAAATGTGGTTTTAGATATAATATTACTAAACTCATCAAAAATATATTAAGTGTTAAGAAAATATAAAGATAATTTCATTATGAATATAAAATAAACAACATAATAATAGATTCTTACTTATATAAAATATGTATACATATAAATTATTAATTTATAATTTTAGTGGGACCATATATTTACATATAGTTTTATAAAAAATAATTATGTTATTATTTTATCGATTTGTGTCAAATTTTGAACCGGCTCAAGTTGGGACCAACGGAATATATTAATTTATAGAGATTATTAATTTATCGAGTATTAATTTATAGATATTATTAATTTATCGACGAAATGTATTTTCAAAAACTACATTTCATATATTTTCTCATCACTGAAATTATCTCATTCATACACGTATGTGTTTTTTAAAAGAGAAATATGCCAAATGTATACCATAAATTCCTTTAACTATTAATTTAAATATAACCTGTTATAGACTTATAGTATGTATGATGTTACATTTTTTAAAAATCTTTTAAACATGATAATACTGATATATTTGGGAATATTCTTATGATGCTTAGGTTCAACCGATTGACCAACTTTCCAAACTCACCTTCTATCAACCGTTTTTTTACCATGGAATTGGTTAGACGGCCGAGTTTTAGAACATGACTTTAATGTATAATTAGTGTGTATTTTCTTGAACCAGCATTTTAGTTTATAATATTTTGTATATTTTGAACCAGCATTTTATTTTATTGTATATTTAGTATGTTGGTGTCTATCTTCAGAGAGTATAAATTATCAAAGTCAACCTTCCGCTCATAAATTTCTCCCAGTGTCAAATTAAAGTATACAACTCAAATATTGTGAAACATTATGATCATATTTTTTAAAATATATGTTGGCTATAGTTGAATTTATCAAATGAAACATGTTTACTCTAACAAGTAAAATGAAAACCAAGCTGTGATGATCTTGAGAGTTGACCTTCGAATATTTCACAGCTATATAAAGGACATAGCAAAACTCTAATTCCTCCTCAAGCAAATCAACAATTTCTCCAAACTAATAATATCATCCTTCGTCTAAGGTAAAAAACTAAACTATAAACACATAACGAGCTTATAATTTATTTATTATTTGCGAGAAATTTCTTTTTTTGATAAATAATGTTTATTAATGGTAAAAAATGCAGGCAGCTAATTAAATTCAAATTTTCAACAATGGCCAAGACTAATCCGCCGGACGGAGGAGGGTCCGATGCAAATGAAAATACATCCGTTCGTCACAGAGTGGCACGTCCTCCGAAGGAGGGTTTGCTAAAGGAGTTCAAGTCGGTGGTTCAAGAAACGTTCTTCCACGATGCGCCTCTGAGGGATTTTAAGGACCAAACAGCATCTAAGAAGGTGTTGCTCGGGATCCAAGCTGTCTTCCCAATCATTGGATGGGCTAGAGAGTACAATCTTCGAAAACTTAGAGGAGATGTCATTTCTGGTCTCACCATTGCTAGTCTTTGTATCCCTCAGGTTTACTATTTAAGACACCATTTTTTTATAAAGTCTACGTACATTTTTGTGTGTTTCTTTCTTTATATATACATCATATGTATGTTTCATGGATGTTAGGATATTGGATATGCAAAGCTCGCGAATTTGGATCCAAAATATGGACTTTGTAAGTCTTGATATATTTAACCTAAGGAAAAAATATTCTCAGAAATAGTGTAGTTGATAATACCTATAGCTGATCCACAAAAAAAAAACATTTACCATGTATAAAAAATAGTGAATGCATGGTTTTGTGTACAGATTCAAGCTTCGTGCCACCACTGGTGTATGCGGGCATGGGGAGTTCTAGAGATATTGCGATCGGACCAGTGGCGGTGGTGTCTCTTCTACTTGGCACTCTTTGCCAGGCCGTGGTCGACCCGAATGAGCATCCCGAGGAATATCTCCGCCTTGCCTTCACCGCCACTTTCTTTGCTGGCGTTTTCGAAGCTGCCCTTGGTTTTCTCCGGTTGGGATTCCTGATAGACTTTCTGTCACATGCGGCTGTGGTTGGGTTCATGGGAGGAGCAGCCATTACAATTGCTCTCCAACAACTTAAGGGCTTTCTTGGCATCAAGAAGTTCACCAAGAAAACTGATATTGTTTCCGTCATGCACTCGGTATTCGGGGCTGCTCGTCACGGGGTACCTATTAATACTCTTCTTTCTTTTATAACCTTTCTCTATGCTTACTTTTATAACCAAACAAATTAATATCTCACTCGCTTTCGTTTCTTCGTGAATGTTCCAGTGGAATTGGCAGACTATTGTCATTGGTGCCAGTTTCTTGACATTCCTTCTTGTCGCAAAATACATTGTAACTTCTTTATTCCCGTTATATATAAGCGGGCATCTTTGAATGTTTTCTCTAATATGATATTTGATTACAGGGGAAGAAGAACAAAAAACTCTTTTGGGTTCCGGCAGTTGCTCCTCTTATTTCCGTCGTTGTCTCCACTTTCTTTGTCTTTATAACTCGTGCGGACAAACAAGGAGTCCAAATTGTAAGCTCACACAATATGAATCATGTGTAGTTTTTAATCATTGATGAATAATGATTTTTCATAGTCTTGCTAATGTTTTTCTTCTGAGTCACCACCCGAGTTGATAGATATATTGGTTACTAAAAATATTTTTTTTTATCATAACCCATGAAGGTGAGGCATATAGATCAAGGAATCAATCCGATTTCAGTTGGTAAGCTTTACTTTTCCGGAAAATATTTTACCGAAGGAATTCGAATTGGGGGCGTTGCTGGTATGGTAGCCCTAACGGTAAGTCACACATAAACAAGGGAGATATCATTTAGTCTTTTCTAATTATATCTGAATAATTTTTGTTTTTAAAAAAAAAAAATCAGGAAGCTGTAGCCATTGCAAGAACGTTTGCCGCAATGAAAGACTATCAAATCGATGGAAACAAAGAGATGATCGCATTGGGTACTATGAACGTTGTTGGTTCACTCACTTCTTGTTACATTGCCACAGGTACGCTGCCAAAAAAAATTAAGTTTCGATGCTTACTTTTTAAACTAACTAATCAAAAGAAGTTTTTAAGTTTAACAAAATTTTACTATTCCTTTTTTCAGTCAAAAAACAAAAACAAAAACAAAATTTACTTCATGATATATAGTATATTGTGAAAACATTTATGGTCTTCCATTTAAAACCCCGTCTCATACTCAAATAAATGGGATTCTAACATATATTTAAGAAATTTATAGGTTCATTCTCGCGATCTGCCGTAAACTACATGGCGGGATGCCACACAGCTGTTTCAAACATTGTGATGGCCATAGTGGTAGCTCTAACATTAGTGTTCATCACACCGCTCTTCAAGTACACGCCAAACGCCATCCTCGCAGCAATCATTATATCAGCCGTCCTTGGTCTTATTGATTTTGACGCAGCAGTCCTCATATGGAAGATCGATAAACTCGACTTCGCGGCTTGCATGGGAGCTTTCTTCGGAGTTGTTTTCGTTTCAGTCGAAATCGGTCTCT
Organism: Brassica napus; assembly: GCF_020379485.1. NCBI lineage: Eukaryota > Viridiplantae > Streptophyta > Magnoliopsida > Brassicales > Brassicaceae > Brassica > Brassica napus. The sequence goes on along the minus strand of NC_063435.1, from coordinate 6,567,917 downwards.
TGATTTCCGTAAGATTGCTCATATGGATGAATCGATAATATATGTACATATATTATAAAGCTTACGTGTATTTGGTTCTGGGGGAAACGTTTTACATAGGTGGTGATATCGTTTGCGAAGATTCTGCTGCAAGTGACGAGACCAAGAACAGCGGTTCTAGGGAAGCTTCCAAGGACGAATGTGTATCGGAACACTCTACAGTATCCAGATGCTGCCAAAATTCCCGGAATCTTGATCATTCGCGTTGATTCTGCCATCTACTTTTCCAACTCCAACTATGTCCGAGAAAGGTGAATTATATACACATTCTTCATTATACAAATTTATTATTTGTTTCAGTTCAAAACCGAATTGACAAAAAAATGAATAGAAACATATATATAATTTGAAAAGTAAATATGTAAGTTAATAACTCACTAACTAACTAACTAACCAACTAAATAACTAATGGTATTCTAGTGGTTAAGGATTCATTCTGCTAGTCAGCAGGGCCGGCTTAAAGGGGACAAGCGGTGCGACCGCCCCGGGTCCGAGTCCGTGTCCCCCCGTGTAGTGATAAATAAGGGGCTCAATTTTTTATAAATCTATATTTTTATATATAAAAAAAATTATAAATACAATAAATAAAATTGAAAAGGACCCAAAATTATTTGATATGTATATAGTTTTATTTTCATTACAAAATATACAAAATATTATTGATTAAATTTTAAAAATATTTTAAACATTATCTCTATATAAATTTTAGAGAGTAAAAAAATTTTTTTTGCCCTAGAGCCTCTAGCAGTGTTGAGCCGGCCCTGCTAGTCAGATATTAGGGGTTCTCTGAGTCCTCCTAGTATAGATGTCTTCAGTGGCAAGGAAACTCAGATCTTCAAGTCCCAGAGATTGGTTGATTTTTCAACATCAAAATTTATAAATTTATAACACATTAATATATATTTATGTGTGTGTGTGTGTGTTAGTGCCGGTTTGGATTTTAAATGGCTACACAACGATAACATGAACACGAATTATTATGTAGCATATCCTGGTCAGATGGATATAAATTTATTAAGCGGAAGAAAAATTAAATAAGTTTGACTAAATGTGGTGACAGGATTCTAAGATGGTTGCGAGAAGAAGAAGAAAAAGCTAAAGCAGCAGACATGCCGGCAATCAAGTTTCTAATTATTGAGATGTCACGTAAGAACGATATTTCTACGTACAACTATAATGATAATCTTCGTAACAGTTTTTTTTTAATAATTTATATCGTAACTATTCTTATGATCCCATAATGTAGGAATATTACATATATTTTACGATACAAGCTTACTGATGGTTTATATAAATGTATGCGCAGCGGTTACAGATATTGATACCAGTGGTATCCACTCCATTGAAGAGCTTCACAAGAGTCTTGAAAAGAGACAAATCCAGGTGAAGTGTTTTAATAACTCAATGTAACTTTTATTGGTTGCAAGCTTGCAATTAGCTTGGTTACTAAAATCGACAATTTTTAAATAGGTTATACAGAGCGGACATAAAAAATTATTTAAACCAGTTTTGGTTATATTTTGTTGTAGAATTTGATCTAAATTAAATTGAGACATTTGGATCATAACAACAAAACTTTGGACGGATTTAATAATTTATTTGTTAGCATGTTAACTGGAATAGATTAAGGTAAGGACACAAAATCTACTAAACAAAGGCATTGCTTAACAAACACTAATGGTATCAATTCTAGAGCTTTGTTGTAGTAGTTAATATGCTATCTGAGACTAAATTCTAGAGCTTTGTTGTAGTAGTTAATATGCTATCTGAGACAATGAGAATGATTAATCTGATCGATTAACTGACTTGACACTGAACAGTTGATTCTTGCAAATCCCGGACCAGTGGTGACTGAGAAGCTTCATGCTTCTAAGTTTGCTGATGAGATTGGGGAGGAGAACATCTTCCTTAGCGTTGGCGACGCGGTCGCAATTTGTTCTCCTAAATTGGCTGAGCAACAAGCATAATAAGGAGCTGAACTAAACCTTCACCAACCATTGTTTTGATTTGTGTGTGTGTGTGTGTGTTTTTTTTGAGAGATATATGATAATTTGTGCAACATATGGTTCTTAAGTTTGACTCCTTCCACTGTTATTTTCTCTCGTGTTTGTGTTTGATATGAGATGATAAATAAATTGTACTTCCAACTTATGTCGACGATTATGTGTTTAATCTATTTTATGTTGTTTTATACTCGCCGATAGTGTTTTGTTATTTAACTAATGAGTATCTATGAAAAGTTCAACTTCCCGATAATGAAATAATCTATGAGTCTATGAGTCTTTTCACTTTGAATACCAATAATGTATGTGTTGTATTTGGAATCCTTGGGTCCGGATACTCCAAAGCATGTTGTCTTAAAGAGAGACTGAACACTAACCAATTAATATTATTATTTGTAGTTATAGCAGAAAAGCTACCTATATTATAAGTAGTTTTTATATTTATATGTTATATTTTGTTATACTGGATTAGATATAAGAAACCAAGAGACGGTCAGCAGAAGTCTCAATCGTAAAGAAAACCCAAACAACCTAACTTATCAGATATTATAAGCATCAATCTCGTCCTAGTTCATCATCGTTTCAATTAACTAATTGGCACTTGTTTAATATGATGAAATTTATGTGAAAAACTGACAGCTAGGCACTGTTCACAAAGCCGCTTAAGAGGGCAAATACATCGCAGACTGTTTCACCTAAATAATACTACAGAACACAAAAAGAAACAATAATATCTGGATAGAAAGAAAACCTAGTCCATGTCCAATAAAAGAACCAAAATCTACATAATATTTGGGTGGACTTTCTCCACCTTCACCAAAAGGCAGAAATTAGGTGGTTTGATGGTCAGGCCAATTCTATAATAAAACAGTATTTATATGAACGTGCAAGTTAATAAAGATAACATTGTGAATTCGACAATAAGATTCTACAACAACCTTATTTTTAAAAACTTTTGTATACCTACCTAATATTGGTTCAGTTTATGCATATTCCACAAAATATAAATACTGTTTTATGATCCAATATTTAGGTATTGATCCAATACTTTTGTATTCAACATTTTTCGTTTATGGCATTTAAAATATAAATATTTTTGATGCTATGATCAATGATATTCATCGAGAAAGACAAATATTTAGGTCTTGGTCCAATACCAATACTTTAGGTATTGATCCAATACTTTTGTATGAAGAATAAGCCAGCGAGCACACACAGCCCCCGGAGACAACAGCTAAAGGAGAAAATAAACTTCCCTAGGGAAACTAACTTGCCTCGTTGTGTCTCCTTGTCTGAAGAGATCGTTCAGGTCTAAATATTCCACTCATCATGTTGTTTCCACTCATCATGTCTTATTGTTTGTTTTATATGCTCCACCAGGATTGTCTAACCCCGTAAAACCGAACCAGTTAAAACCAAACTAGACCGAAATAGAGAAAATGGTTTGGATTTGTTAATACCGAATATAACGAATATAAGTTATTTATAAAAAATCGCTGTATATAGATATGGTTTGATATATAAACCGATTTTAGTAATTTAATATTTTGTTTAAGTTAAATGTTATTCTTCATTTTTATCAAATTAAACAAAACATAATTTTTACTTTTCGTTAATAAATATGTGTACCAATATTTATTTATTTAATAATATTATGGATTAATAATTTTTATTATTTTCATTCTATAAAAATATTATTATTATCAGCCTAATATGTTACTAATTATTTTAAATAGTAAAAAACAGGGATGTATATTTAAATATATTTATAGTTTTTTGGTGTAAACCCAAATAAAACAAAAACAAATGGTATATAAACCAAAACAAATCAAAATAAATATAGTTTTAATATAGTAGCTATTTTTTATAAACTGAAAAACCGAAAAGAAAACAAATCGAAACTGAAACAAAATCAGGATTTGATACTGTTGTGATCCACTAACTAGAAAGAGGAAATATTAAAACACATGTATACATCTTTTTTAGTAGGTCAAATTTTATGTTTACCATTTTCATGTTATCACTTTTCATTTTTACCACCATAAAATGGACATTTTCAAAAATACTTTCTTCATTAAGTGGCAAAAGACTTTTATACATTTGTTATCTATATATATATGATAGATCATTATTTAAATAAATAATTTTTTTATGTTTTCGAATTATACTTTTTCAAATTCGAACTTTTTATAATTTTTTTTTTGAATTTGTGTGTTTTGAAATTTTTTTTTCAAAATTTCTTTTTGAAAATAAAAAATTATGTTTGAAACTATTTTTAATTTTTTTTTAAGTGTTTATTTATATATTTATTAGAATCCTAAATTTCACATTCCAAAAACCCTTCCCCACCCTTCAATTCTAAAGCCTAAGTCTAGATTAGTTAATCCTAGGAGTATAAGTGTCTTTTACTCTTCATTAAAAGTGATGGTAAAAGTGATTAGTGTAAACATGAAAATTGATACTATAAATGTGATATTTGTGGCAATTTTCCTTTTTAGTATATATCAATACTTTCTGCAAACTTGCAAAACACATTCTCCATCCGTTCCCGAAAGTAAGATTTTCTAGAGTATGCACGCTTATTAAGAATTTAATAAATATTTATAATTTAATTTATTTTTTACATTATTATACACTTTTCAATAATTTTCCACCGATAAAATTTAATCAATTCAAATATTCTCAATTAATGTTCCTCAAAAATTTTAAAAAGTACTTAAGAAAATCTATCTTTATGGAATAAGAAAAAAATTTAAAAAATCCTACTTGCAGAAACGGAAGGAGTATCATTAATCAATTTATTTTTGAGAACAACGTAATCATTTAAATGAGGCCTGCGATTTTGTTTTTCTGAAATTGAACCAAACCGAACCGAACCAAACCGAATTGTTGGTTTTCGATTAACCAAAATTTTGAAAACCAATTCCAAAATTATCCGGATTAAATTTCAGTTCGGTTAGGTTATCGGTTATTTTGGTTTTCACTATTATTTCCGAAAATAACTATTTATTTTTTATTTTCGGTTAATTTCGGTATAGTTTTCTAAAAATATTTGGATATTTTCTGTTAAACTCGATCGGTTAAGTTCGGTTATTTTCGGTTTTTTGATTAATTTCGGTTCGGTTTTTTGGTTATTTCAATTATTTTTGATTTTCTTAATTTTTTTTTTGAAAATCAAAAACCAAACGGAAACCGAAATATTTTTAAGAACTCAAAACCGTAACCGAACCAAAAACCAAAAATTTTGGTCGGTTTGGACAAAAATCCAAGGGCTAATTTAATTCAATGTTGAAACAAAAAAGTTAAGCTGATAAACTGACAAGACAACGATGCAACTCCACAGTTTCGTCTGCATCTACACTTTTACTGACTAGAAACATATCATGCTCACTTTATCTAACACCTGTTTTGAGAGGTGTTGGTCAAACTGTTGAAAGCTACAAACGTCACCGTTTTGCCAAAGAGTCATCATGACCCTTGCACGGGTCCCTCTAGTCTCTACTCTCTCAGCTTCAGAAAACTCCCTTCGTGATTCTCAACAGGGAAGAAGATAATCAGATAACTCTTTGCACTGCTCCTCTGACATCATATTCGGAGAAAGGAAAGTAATTGATTACTCTCTTGACTTCGAATTCGAATGTCTCCTAGTTGATTGATGGAGAGATCTAGATCGAAGAGGAACTATCACTACGTCCAAGACTACGACGGAGACTCCATCCCAAGGTCCAAACCTCGCTTCAACAATAACTATGGCGGCGGAGGAGGTAACAACAGATACCGCGGCGGCGTTGGCGGCGGAGGCGGAGGAGGAAACGGCCGTCCCTCTAAGTCCCACCCCGAGACGATGGCGACAACGACCTACCGCGTCCTCTGCCACGACGCCAAGGCGGGAGGCGTCATCGGCAAATCAGGATCCATCATCAAGTCCATCCGCCAGCACACCGGAGCCTGGATCAACGTCCACGAGCTTCTCCCCGGAGACGCCGAGCGCATCATCGAGATTTCCGACAACCGCCGCCGCGATCCCGACGGGAGGATGCCGTCGTTCTCCCCCGCTCAGGAGGCTCTGTTCAGCGTCCACGACAGGATTCTCGAGAGCGAGCCTCAGTTTGGGGCGGAAGACGAGGAGGATTACGGCGGAGTGAGAGGCGGAGGAGGGAGGGTTGTGACGAGGCTTGTGGTTTCGAAGCTTCATGTGGGTTGCTTGTTGGGTAAAGGTGGGAAGATCATCGAGCAGATGAGGATTGAGACCAAGACTCATATTAGGATTTTGCCTAGAGAGACTAACTTGCCTCGTTGTGTTTCCTTGTCTGAAGAGATTGTTCAGGTCTGAAAAGCTCTCCACTCATTGTTTTTTTTTTTTTTTTGCTTACGTATGAGTTGCCTATTTTAGATTGTGGGTGAAGCAGCTGCAGTGAGAAACGCTTTGGCTATTGTATCGTCGCGTCTACGAGAGAGTCAGCATCGTGATCGCAGTCATTTACAGGGGCGTGTGCATTCTTCACCGGACCGGTCTTTTTCACCTGCTGATGATTACATCCCACAGCAGAGAAGACAGACGTCAGATAGGTTTCATTATAGGAATAACAGTTTCAGCTCTCGCCAGTCCAACTATGCAGAAGAAGAAGAAGCTCCAGTTGGTGAGAATGTACAGCCTTTTTACACTGAAGAGCTTGTGTTCCGGATTCTATGTCCTGTTGAAAAGATTGTTAAGGTTGTTGGGGAAGCAGAAGGTATAGTAGATTTGCTTCAGAACGAGATTGGCGTTGACGTGAGGGTGTCTGAACCTGTTGCTGGTTCTGATGAACAGATAATTACCATTTCTTCAGAAGAGGTACTCTTTAACATCCTTAAGCGGTATCTGTTATGTATACAACTGTGAACTTGAAGCTCTGTTTACTTCCTTTGCGTAGGCACCTGATGATCAGTTTTTCCCTGCTCAAGAAGCTTTGCTGCACATTCAGACTCGGATTGTAGACCTTATTCCTGATGAAGATAACATTATAACAACGAGATTGCTTGTCTCATCTAGAGACTCAGTATGTTTGGAAGGGAAAGCAGGATCAGTGTCTGAGATATCACGAGTAACTGGAGCTAGCGTACAGATCCTACCAAGGGAAGAGATGCCGCGATGTGTTTCCACCAATGATGTTGTTGTACAGGTTTATTTTCTCTAATTTCGAGGAGTTGGGCATATTATCAAACTTATGGTGTAAAAAGAGAATCCTCATGTGTGTATGTAGATAACAGGGGAGATCAGAGCAGCTAGGGATGCACTTGTTGAATTAACGTTACGACTCAGGAGTCATATGTACAGGGAGCTCTCTCAGAAGGAGACACCACCAGCTTCAACATCCACAACTGGCCCTCTTGAAGGTGTTGCAGGAGTAATAGAGGTCGCTTCATCAAATAACACAACTCAACCCCGTGAAGGACTCTCAATAGCGCCACAATATAAGGTTTTTTGGTCTCATCATCAATCTTGTCAGTACATATGCATCCAATATCAGCTAGGTTCACACTTATTGACAGTTATTATGACATGGAAACAGCGAATAATTGCAATCTGGCTATGCATAATAACTTGAATACTCTGAAGGCAGCTTAAAGGTTCTTGCCAGTTCCTGTAATTTTTCTCTTGGGAGGTTTTGTAGGAAAGTGGTGGATCAGTTGCAAAGGCGGGTGAAAGTGAACAGCGGGAGGAGGTTCCTAACACGGCAAACAGGTAGAGAAGCTCCCAAATTTAGAATTATTCTTTCTGAAACCATAGACAAAATATGAATCTCTCCCTTTCTGTTGTTGTTGTTGTTGTTGTTTTTTTGTGATCTAGAATGTCGGTGCCACTTGTTACTAGGAGCACTCTTGAAGTTGTCTTACCGGACCAGGTTATTCCTAAGCTAGTTACGAAATCAAGAAACAAGCTTGCACAAATCAGTGAGGTGTGGAACTCTCTATTAACTTGAAAATCAAATCTTAGACATTTGTCTGACACTCTTTCTCATTTATTCACAGTGGTCTGGAGCTAGTGTAACCTTAGTTGACGACCGACCGGGAGAAACACAGAATGTGATTAGAATTTCGGGTACGCCAGAGCAGGCAGAGAGAGCACAGAGCTTGCTTCAAGGCTTCATCTTGAGCAGTAAGTTCTTCTCTCTTTTCAAACTAAATACTGTCCAGTATTGGTGATCGATATATAGATAGGACTGATCTTTGTTTCTTCTTGGTTCCAGTACAAGACGATGAATCGTGAACTTGGACATGAGCAACGCAAGGATTCAATCAAGAAATGTGGAGTTTTTATTGAGTAATAGGATCTGAGTGAAAGTGTGAGCAGTAAAGGGTAGAGGTATAGGTAAACATTTTGAACATCACGCTTTGGTTTGTATGTTATATCTATTAGCCTTCTCCATTGTTTTTGTAACTGATATAAGTCATCAAAGTTTAATCATCGGAAATACTCATTAATGACTGAAAGATCTTTTTCTTTTTTGCATATATCTTCATGTTCGTGCTCATTTTGTTCATTGATAGAAGAACAAGCGTTTCATCCACCAGATGGAGATGTATTTGGCAATTGGTTCCTGGATCGGACTTGTACTCCTGTGACCTTGGACTTGGATTACACTCCTGCACAATCTTGACCATCGATGCGTTAGTGTCCTTGACAAGCAGTTACATTTTAGTTCGTGGCCTCTATAATGAGAGGAACTGGTTGTATTATAGTACTACTTTTGTTGTATAGTTGTAAACGACGCTATATATATATAGTTGGCTTGAAAGCCTGTAAAATCACTTTCAGAAATAATGTTGCACTTGTTGTTGGAAAAATAAAACACAGGTTGCTTTAGCTGTTGGAGATTAGTATTTAGAAAGAACAAAAAAGTCAAGCTCATAGACTCTGATAGTAGTGGTCAAGTACCATATTATCATTCAAATCCCCTAAACAATTTTAAAATTTTCAGAATATCTAACCAAATCACCTATAACTTTTATTGTTGTTTTAAATTTTTTACTAAAATCACTCAAACAACTTCAAAACTCACCTAAATCCCACTAAAAATACAAAATCTCAACATCTCCTAAAATCTTTAATTCAATACATCTTTTTTAGTAAATTTGTGTTTTTTTTTGTTATTAGACCTGATTTTCCAAGATTATTTTCAAGTCAAAAATATATAGATATATACCTAAACAATAGAGAGTATTCTCTATTTTTGTTTTCCCTTTTATACGATAGTATAATTTTTTTAATTATTAACAAATCGCGATTGTAGAAATATTAATTCAGTGATTTGGTTGATTAATATTTCCACACCAAAAAATCTATATTTTAATTTTCAAAAAAGGTTTACAAGAGATTTTCAATATGGTGTAGGTAAATCCGGTAAGCATGGATTTTTTCTAATTGGCTATGCAATCTTTTTCATAATAAATCGGCTTCAAAGAAAAACAAACCGCAACAAGTGTTTGTTAATTAATCATCCTTATACAAAACGCTTAGCCACCGATAAGAAACGGCGAGGCGTTTCTTTGGTTTTGTTAGAAACATCGAAGCGTTCTATAACCCTGAATCCTTAAACGCCTTGTCGTTTCTCTTCACATGACTGCTAAAACCTCGCCTGTGGTTCCCGTGAAAAAAAGAGACGTCGAATCGTATCGTACCGCCGTCGCCGCTTCACCGGTGATTCTTCCCTATCTTCTCTTCCTCTCTCATATCTTTCCTATTGTACAGCTTTTCTTACTTCGATTAGTGTTGAACCTCTTCGCAGAGAATCTGGTTGAATCTTCAAATGGCTCATGTGGCGCAAAGCCGAAACGTGATCCGGCATGTAGTATCCAGAGGAACAGCTTTCCACAAATACGAAAATGCGATCCATCATCCTCTCCTTTTCGCCTGTCAAGGAGTTCGTTACAGAAAACTCGAAGTCATTCTCACCACGGTGGGGCTTTTACTTATTTTGATTATTCCATTTTCTGTCAATCAACAAAAAGTTCAAATCTTTCTTGTGGATTCCTTTGATTTGAATCGAATCAGATGGTGGGTTTGTTTTTTTTGATTTGTGCTTACTCTTCATCTGATTTGGTGACTTTGTAGGGCATAGAGAAGCTTGGGAAAGGTGGTGAGACGGTGAAGGTAGCTCCTGGTTACTTCAGGAATCACCTTATGCCCAAACTCCTTGCTGTCCCCAACATTGACAAGTATGCTCATCTCATCCGTGAGCAACGCAAGGTCATTTCTTTAACTGACCTTTGCTCTCATACGACTAAGTTTTAGCATTTTAGCTGTTTTCTGCTCTTTGTTGTTTGCTGTAGGATACAGCCTGTATCTAGGTTGTGTTCTTTAGGGCAAAGCCAGATAGTTTCGACATGCCCCTCATATGATATGACTAAGTTGTAGGATGCTAGCTGTTTTCTGCTCTTGTTGTTTGTTGTATCTTGGTTGTGTTTTTGATGTGAAGAGTAAAGCAGATACTTTTGACATGACTTGATAGTGTTATGGTAGTGAGATGTTTTTGTTAGTAAAGTTTTTGATGTGTTTCCTTTAGTTATTTGTATTTCTTGATGTGAATCTGTGTTCAGATGCGTAACTATGAAGAAAAGGAAGAGGTTAAGGTGGTTCATAAGTCTTCAGAAGTGCAGACTAAAGAGTTTGAAAAGGCAGCTAAGCGCCTCGCCAATGCCAACTTGGTACTTTTACTTAACTATCTAAATCTCAACATTCTTGTTTCCTGTGGAGTGCTCAGGAACTGGCTATCAGATTTAACTCTTATGAGATCCGTTTGTTTTGGTTAACAGGTGTTGAGGAAGTTAATTGACAAGGAGAAGTTCAAAAACCGCTCCTCAAAGGAGGACAAACCAGATGTGCAAACACCTGTGACAAAAGAAGAGATAGTCTCTGAGGTAAACGCTTGCTTCCTTCTAATATCTTTAAACTATTGTAACTAGATCATATCATCATCTCTAAGGTGTCGGTTTTATTGAAGGTGGCGAGGCAGCTGTGTGTGAAGATTGATCCGGACAATGTGGTTCTTACGGAGCCATTGGCAACTTTTGGGGAGTATGAGGTTCCTCTGAAGTTCCCCAAGACTATTCCTTTGCCACCAGGAACTGTTCAGTGGATTCTCAAAGTCAAAGTCCGTGGCCATTAAGATCTTCTACCATAGAAACTCTTCTATGATAGTTTTTCTACTCTAGTCTGTTTCATGTAGCCATGGAATTGCAGAAAAGCATTGTAGTTTGACGATATGAGATCAGTTTCGTTTTTACATGTAGTTGTGTAAATCGGGTATAACCCGGTTTAAGTTTAAACCATGATTCGAATTTTGTATGACTGCAAGAAGGAAATTAATAAGCTTTGATTTTTGTGAAATTAGTTAAAAAGCACACATGCGAAATAGGACGATTTAGTACAATTAGAAACTTCGGGCCTAATTTGTAAGATTCTATTATTTCGGGGTCATTTCCGTTATTATTGATAAATCTCACCGGCGTTATCTTCTTTCTCTACTCGGCGGAAGCGCGTCTACAGACTTCAATCTTTAAACGAATACGAAAAGCTTCACACTCCCTCGCTTGTTCTCTCTCATCAATGGTGTCTTCTATCAGTCTCCTCCCTTCAACCACTCTGCTCACCAACTGGTAAAATGATTCTTCAGCTTCGAAGTTGCAACTTATCTTTTTTTGTGAAAAGCTTGAGACTTTTAGTTTCTGGGATTCGTTTATTGTTAAAACTGAGCTTCTGTCTGTTGCTGAACTTCTGTTTTGGGTTTCAGGGCGATTCAGTTATCTTCTCAGTCCGGTCTTTCCCCTAGACATTCCACGTGGCAGTGTGTTTGTTTCCGTGATCAGAAACGCAAGCCTAAGCTCTACATCATTCCCGCCCGCCATTTCTTATCAACTTCCTCCTCGGACACTGCTTCCATGAAGCTCAAGATACATGCTACTTCCGGTGTTTCTCAAGTTCAAAGGTGAGAACTTGATTCATTGATGTTCTTTTGTTTTAACTCAGTCAAAAAAAAAAAGAAGAGTTTAGTTGAGTTTTGTCTGTGTATTATCCACCAGGTCTACTAGTAGCAATGGGATGAAAGAGTTTGAGATGGAGTTGCAAGAGTTGTTCAACGAAGTCAAAGCTATGGTTAAAATTGGCAAGGAAAGAGACGCGATGGACCTTCTTCGAGCTAATTATGTTACTGTGAAAGAAGAGATTGATGATGGTTTGAAAGGTATCCAACAAGCTGCCCTTCTCGACATCATTGCCTTAGGGTATATGGCTGTTGGAGACCTAAAGCCTGTTCCAGCTTTGCTTGACATGGTGAGTTTTGAGTCAGATATCAGAAATAATATATTATTTGGGCGGATTGTGTTGTTCTTAAACAGATGTTTTAACAAATGCAGATAAGCAAGATTGTTGATAAGTTAAATGACTCGGAACCTCTTTTGGATTCAGTCCTTATGCATGTTGGCAGTATGTATTCAGCACTAGGGATGTTTGAAAACGCTCTACTCGCGCATCAAAGGGCTGTTAGTATATTAGAGAACACATACGGTGATGACAATACTCTACTTGTCTCACCATTGCTTGGGTTAGCAAAGAGTTATGGTTCATATGGAAAAGCAAATAAAGCTATTGGCGTTTACGAGCGTACAGTGACTATCTTGGAACGGAGTAGAGGCTCTGAAAGTGAGGATCTAGTGGTGCCGTTGTTTTCACTCGGTAAACTTTTGCTCAAAGAAGGTAAAGCTGATGAAGCAGAAGCTCCTTTTACCAGGTACAGCACTGGAAAGGACTAGTCTAGTCAAGCTTCTTATTCACAGATTATGCGATCGATTTGGTCATTCTGTCTTTCTTTGTTTCTTGTAGGATTTTGAACATATACAAGAAGACATACGGAGAGAAAGATGGAAGAGTTGGTATGGCCATGTGTTCCCTTGCTAATGCAAAGTGCACTAAAGGTTGGTACATTCTTTAGTCTCTCCTGTTGTGGTAATGTAGAGATTTTGTTGAAATAGGGTGGATTTTCTCAACAGGCGATGCAGATGGAGCGGTAGATCTTTACAAGAGCGCTCTACGAATCATCAAAGAGTCAAATTATATGGACATAGACAACACTGTCTTAGAAAACATGAGGATAGATCTTGCTGAGCTGCTTCATTTTGTTGGAAGGTATAGTTTTTGTTTCTCTAATCTTCTTCCTGTGATTGAGGAACTTCATTCTTTTGGCTAATGTGCACAGGGGAAACGAAGGACGAGAGCTGCTAGAAGAATGCTTACTGATAAACGAGAAGTACAAAGGGAAAAACAATCCAAGCATGGCTACACATCTTATGAACCTTGCAGCATCTTATACACGCTCCAAGAACTATGTGGAGGCGGAGAGATTGCTGAGAACTTGTTTGGACATCATGGAGAAGTCGGCTGGTTCAGAGGATCAGTCCATAACCTTCCCAATGCTGAATCTTGCAGTAACTCTTTCGCAGCTAAACCGCTATGATGAAGCCGAGCAAGTAGCTTTAAAGGTTCTACGGATACGTGAGGAGGCATTTGGCAAAGAGTCTCTCCCTGTTGGTATATAGACTCACTTTCTTGTTGGATCTTTTTCATCTAATATGTAATTCAACAAAGTCTGACTTCTATGGACAAACCTTACGCAGGTGAGGCGCTGGACTGTTTGGTGTTGATCCAGGTGAGGTTAGGAAGAGACGATGGAGAAGTACTGAGTCTGCTGAAAAGGGTGTTGATGATACAAGAGAAAGAGTTTGGTTCATCAGCAGAAGAGCTCATTATCACTCTCCAGAGGATAGTGCATTTCTTGGAGAAAATGGAGATGAAAGATGAGAAATTTAAGTTTAGGAGAAGGCTAGCTTTGCTTAGAGAGAGATACAAGCAGAGTCTAAGCCTCTAGAACATATATATACAAGCAGATCTGGTTCGTTCTTAACCGGATCGGATAAAATCCCGGTTAACAAGTGAAATTAATTTGGTTTATTAATAAACGACGTCGCTTCGAAACAAACCGAGATAAAATTGCGGTTCTATTTGCAACCTGTCATTCAAAATACCTGATTAAATTAAGGAATAATGGAGTTTTTAATTAACTAATAAACGCAAATAGTGTTTTTGTCTTTCTCTGTAACAGATCTCTAGTCTCGTCTGGGATGAGCAGTGAAACGAGGAGGATGAAGACGAAGATTAAGAAGAAGGAAGGTTTGGGGTGGATGGAGTGGATCAGAGGATGGGCATGCGTGTTCCACGAGTTCCTCTTCCAGAGATTCATGTCTTCTCATCTACCCAATCCACTTTCTCTTCCTCCTCTCAGTCACTTGACCTGCATCGTCACCGGCTCCACCAGCGGCATTGGTCGCGAAACCGCTAGGTCAATCTCTTCCCTTAACCCAATTTTACGTTGACTTTTGACCAAATTCTCCAAACTGTAGTAAGAGTGAAAAAATGAAAAAATCTTTACTTGGTTGTTATTGAAATTAACAGGCAGCTAGCAGAAGCTGGTGCTCATGTTGTAATGGCGGTTAGGAACACAAAGGCAGCTCATGATCTGATTCAACAGTGGCAGAGAGATTGGTCTGCTAAAGGCCTCCCACTTAATATCGAGGTTATCTATTGATTACATATCAATTTGGACTACTATAGTATTGGTCGTAGTCAAAACATGTGTTTATTAACAAGATTTTAATTTGTAATTAGATATGAAGTGTGTACTGTGTAGTGTATGTTGTTTAAATGACATGGCTGATGATGATAGTGATATAATATGTATGCTATGTTTTTTATACTGAAGGCGATGGAACTTGATCTTCTCTCTTTAGACTCTGTTGTCAACTTTAGCAATGCCTGGAACGCTCGTTTAGCCCCTTTGCATGTTCTCATTAACAATGCCGGCATCTTTGCTATGGGAGGTTGGTTTTCTCACGCAATTTTACATGTAAAGCTTTGAGCTTTCTCTGCTCTATTAGAGATTTTGCATTTTAGTATTGAGGTCTCAAAGCCATACTGTTCCACCATTCACCTTCCGCTCATTCTTCAGTTTGATGGACCCAAGTGGCGAAATTTGCGTGTTCATTTAGCCATTCTTCTGCTAGTTTCCTTGTTCTTGGTTTTTTTTTTTTTTTTGCACTGTCAATGACCTTCAGATTGCTGCATAGATGTTGAGTAAAACAAGCTAAAGTTGCTTGGCACTTTGGTTTATGCAGAGGAACAGAAGTTCTCAAAGGATGGATATGAACAGCACATGCAAGTCAACCATTTAGCTCCCGCGTTGCTTTCCCTCCTCCTTTTGCCCTCCCTTAACCGTGGCTCCCCGAGCCGAATCATTAATGTCAACTCTGTTGTAAGTATCATCATCGTCACTTAAACGCCCAGCTGCAATATTTTGTCATCTAGTTTTGACTTTTTTGGGTATACCGAACCTAAATGCTTTAACCTCATTTGCTTATCTCTGTAAAAATTTGCAATATTACTGCTTTTATTGAATCTAAACATGAATGACAACGTTCTATATATCGTTTGCAGTTATTCCCATCTCATGCAAGATCATTGTTTTTTTTCGTTTACTTTCTTGTGTGGTAGATGCACTATGTGGGTTTTGTTGACCCGGATGACATTAATGTGGTATCTGGTAGACGAAAATTTACAAGCCTTGTAGGATATTCAGGCAGCAAGCTTGCACAGGTGAAACGTAACACAAGAAACAGTATTCAGTATTTTTTTATTTCTGTTCTTTGGTTCTTGATCTCAGAAACTAATGGATACACTTTCCATCTACCATCAATTTCATCTGGTCAGGTTATGTTTAGCAACGTTCTATTCAAAAGGCTGCCTCTGGAATCTCGCATAAGCGTTGTTTGTTTGTCCCCTGGGATTGTTCTAACAAATGTGGTGAGTCTTTACTTTTTGTCAATCAATTGTCTCTTTCCTCAGAACTTTGTTACCATTTTGACATCCAAATATGCAGGCGAGGGACCTGCCGAGATCTGTTCAAGTTCAATACGCGTTGATACCGTATTTCATCTTTTCGCCTCAAGAAGGTTGTAGAAGCTCACTTTTCTCAGCGACAGATGCTCAGATTCCAGATCACTGTGAAAAGCTAAAGACCGGTGATAAGCCCATATGTACATTCATATCTCAAGACTGCAAACACACAAAGCCTTCAGAAGAAGCTCAGAACGTAGAAACAGCAAATAGAGTGTGGGAAAAGACGGTAGAGCTGATTGGTCTTCCTCTTGATGCATTGGAGAGGCTTTTACAAGGACAAGAGGTGCAATGCCGTTATGGAACTCATCAAGAATAAGTTTTTCTTTTCTCACAAGTCTATTACAATGTCATAGCTTCTTTACGAGTCTCTCTCTTCTTTTCTTTATTTTATACTTGTTAGAAGCTTCTAGAACTTGAAGGATCAGCCTCAGGGAATAGCTTTTCGTTATTTATTACATTTTCATTATAATTCCTTAACTTGTGCCAACATAACAACATGTTTCCTCGTTAATTTAAGTCTTTATTTAAGACAACAATGCCTAAACTAGTAGAAGATGAGCTTTCATAAAGATGGGATTCACAAACTTACAAAATATTATGCTATCACTAATTAGACATGGTACATAACAACAACCAACAAAGTTACTAAGAGAACAATAATTATAGAAAAGCAGTTCCTTTTTAACACAAAACAGATATATAAATCTCTGACGTGATTCTGAGATTTATATAACATGGTACATAACAACAACCAACAAAGTTACTAAGAGAACAATAATTATAGAAAAGCAGTTCCTTTTTAACACAAAACTATAAATCTCTGACGTAGTCTGTGACCTGCTTAGAAAGGAACTGCTTTTCGTTAATCAATAAAAATTTCAATTTGTAACTGATTATTACAATGACTTAACTGAAAAGAACTGATTCCTTTTTAAACAGTTCCTTTTTAACACAAAAAGAACTGATTCTTAACTGATATCAGTTAGCTGATATTTTTTATCACAAAAAGAACTGATTCTTAACTGATATCAGTTAACACAAAAATGTTCAAACAGTTCCTTTTTAACACAAAAATGTTCAAACAGTTCCTTTCAAATACTAAGAATCACTTAACTGATATTTCAAAAATGTTTTAACTGATTCTTACTATGATATTGGGGTATTGTTTTGTGTTAACGTAAACAACAAGTTGACGTATGTTTACGTTAATCAATAAAAATTTCAATATGTAACTGATTCTTACAATGACTTAACTGAAACTAAAATGTTCAAACAGGCAATAGTTTAGAGATGTTGTAACGGTGTATTTGAAGAAGAAGAAGAAGGATATTGTTTAGTTTGGATGGCGTGGTTGAGAGGTTGGCTAATGTTTTGCAGAGAATCATGGCTTCTCCCACTTACACAATCCAATTCCTCTTCCTCTGTTAAACCACTTAAGATGCATTGTCATTAATAAATAAAAAGATGCATTGTCACTGGCTCCACTAGTGGCATTGGCTCAGAGACCGCTAGGTCCCCAAAAAAAAACAGAGGTTTCCTTTAGCTTTTGATGTTGTTTTTGACCTTTTTGTTGGTGGTAGAGGAAAAAAGTAATGTGAATCATTCAATGTATACTTATTGTTGTGTGAATTTGTATGCAGCTTGCGGAGGCTGGTGCTCATGTCGTTATGGCGGTAAGGAACATGAAAGCGGCTAATGAGCTTATTCAACAATGGCGAACCAAGTGGTCTGCTAGTGGTACAGGGCACCCACTTATATAATATCACAATCGATCAGCTTTATAGTACGTACACATGATCACATCCGTTTTAGGTTATTTGAAATACGCAGTGACATATATACATAGTGTTTAGTAGAGAGTTGAAACGTCTTTCTAGACCATTTCACTCTAATTTATTTTTCAAAAAATCAATAACTAGTGATGGGCCATAAAATTATTTTTGCATGGGGTCCCCAATATCAGAGAGTGATTTATAAGTCAATGTTCTTTTTATAGTGCAGTTGGAACAATGTATGACGATTTTGTTTTGCAATCAAATGGCATTTGGATTGCCATGTTTTCAGCATACTGCCACTAAGGTGGGGTTATTCAGAGACGGTCATCCAAATATTAATGTTCGCTTTGTCAAAGTAGATCGGATGTCGAATTGATTTTTTGGATAAAAAAAAATGTAGAAATTAATCACAATATGCTTATACAGATGCAATGAATTTTTTTTGCTCGAGCAGAACGTAAATGACATCACATAAGTTAATTGTCTTGTTTTCAAATGAGTCGGAAAACATGAAACATAAATGTTAAACAAAAATTAATGCATACACAGATCCTATTATAGAGTTTATTATACATTCTTCACGTATCTAAGATTTTAGTATTTGTTATAAAGAAAACAAGAGACATTATTTTCTACTCAAATCCACATGCTACCGTCGGGATCAGAAAGAAAAACAGCTAGGCTGGTTAGCATCCATGTCCATTTTGGTAGGTGCACTAAAATTCTCAAAAACCATTGGAAGGACTGGTCCTGGGCAAACCCTAATAAAACATTCGGCTATAACTCTAAACACATGGGTGAAGCCACCTTGTGAGGTGGGGTGGCAAGCGCACCCGTAATTATATTTATATTAACAATTTTACAGGCAAATACATTGAAATTTTGATTGGATTAGATGACAAAACTCAGCCTATGCACCCATAATATCCTAAGTTCAAATCTCTTTCATACATTTTTAATTTTATTACCCATAGTATCTCATTCATTATGTTCTCTAGATTCTCCCATGTCTAAACATTTAGAAAAAATTACATTGACATAAACCTTCAAATTCGTATAAAAATATTTATTAAAGTATTTATGAAATTACTTACGGCCCCTAAAATTTCAGGATCGGCAAGTGAACCATTTCACTACTCATTTCTTTCGCCTTGCTAACTCCATCAATATCATCATATATTTGTATGAAATTATGCTTTCTCGTGTATTTGTTTTGTAGATACATTGTGTTTTTTTGTTGATCCTAATGATCAGATTCTTTTCTTTGGTCTAAATGATCTGCATTTTGTTTATAGTAAATGAAAGTTCTCAAGATTGGTTGGATATTCGGGCAGCAAACTCGCTCAGGTTAATTTATAGATACAAAACAAAAAATTTAAATTTGAAGCGTTTCTATAATTGATATTACGTGTATATGCACACCAATTAACCTAATGTGTACATTACCACAATCGAATGGTATGTGGATGTATCACTTTAGAATCGAATCCACAAAGACCAACAATTACACTTTATTTCTATAGGATCAATATCAAGTTAAAACAATATGGAAGTTTTGAGATAAGGATATCGTGACCGAAAATAACAGACTAGTTTAAGGGTTTTCAGATGATTAAATGAGCTAGGTTCAGGATGATTCATCGCGATACTTAGGATCATGAGCTACACAACTATTCAGGAAGGCAATAAGAGCCAATCTAGAACTTGAACAACAAGAATAGATAAACCTGCTGTCGTGGTGTCTACCAATTTATCAAGTAATCCTAATGCCTAAATTGTCATTTGGATCAGAGAATGATGACAAACATTAAGTTCAGATTCAATTGGTTCACGATTTGCCTTAGCGTCAGCTTTTGTTGGCTAGGGACAAATCGCCTATCTATATATTTTCTAGCAACCTAATACACTTTTGATGATTAGATTAAACTTATGATCAGATGATAAATGGCCAGTTTAACACATGCATTAAGATTAGAGATATCAAAGAATAATAATCCTATTTGTGTCTAACTCATTGATCCATGATCCCTAAAACTCTAAACCTAACAAGCGACTACTCAACCATGAACAGAGAAATCACAGAGACAATAGATGAAGAAAACATGCTAAATCAATAAATAAATAAGATAGGGTTTAGGAATCTTCTCAAGGTGAGAGAGATGAAGCCTTTTCCCTTTCAAGATAGCAAATTTTCAAGTACAAAAGTCTCCAATATTTTTTTGTGTAAAAACTAACGTACAATAATAATAGAAAAAAATATATATTGCAGGTCTTTGGCGGCTGCAGGAGAGAAAATTGGGATGATTAGGGAAAATCTTGAAATATTAGAAGTTTCCTTAAAAATCTCTACCGCTAGAACATGCACTCGCACTCGAGTTGCTCCGCTCGATCAGGAACAGTCTAACGACTGTTCTGTATGAAAATCACCAAATTGCATTGTTTCTCTTCTCTTTTCCTCTAATTGGTCTATCTTCCATCCAATGCAACTCCATACCTTTAATGATTAGAAAGACTCAATAAAGACTTGAAAACCAATTGGAAAACATATATACAAGATGCCAAAAATACCATATATCAATAATCTATGCAATTTCTTGGTCTTTTCATACGTCAGGGGTCATGACTCATGTTTAACAATGTTATATTCAAAAGACCGCCATTGAAAACCGGCATTAGGGTCGTTTGTTTTGTTCGCTGGCGTTGTCCAAACCGATATTGTGAGTGCGAAACCTCATTTGTTTGCGTTTATATGAATTTATATTTGGCATACGTATATATATATATATATATATATATATGTTCATTTTATATAACGCATTTTAAATGAACTCATAGTCTTAGATATATCTGCTAACTGTAGAGTGAACGTGATAAAACTTTCCATTTAATATGCAAAAGCTGTTTATTTAAAAGACTATGGAAATGTTTTCATACATGTAAAAAATAGGTTGCGTCTACCTTAATTAGTCTTTTTGTTTTTGCGTCTACCCTAGTTATATGGCAATTGCAAAAGACTGCCCTAGATATATATATAGTACATATTTCCACATATCAAAAAATTTGTAGACTGGAGATCTTCCAAGATAATCCAAGATATTTACTTTGCATTGCCTTACTTCATCTATTCGCCACAGGAAAGTTGTAGAAACTCACTTTTCTCCGACGATAGATTCTCAAATGCATATATACAATGAAAAGTTAAAAACCGATACAAATTCTTTTAAGCATTTATATCTCAAAGTTGTCGTCAACCCATAAGTTCTTCAGAACAAGCTCAAAACATAGAACAAAATTTGGGGAAAGACAATAGAGCATATTGTTCTTCCTCTTGATTCATTAGAAAGACTTACTGATGGAGAAGAGGTCTATGGGATTCAATTCATTATCAATAATTCTATGATTGACTTTTCGTTAATTGTTGAAACTTTCTTAATGACTCAATTAATAACTATTTAAAAGTCCAATGTTGTAACATTATTTGCCAATTTGTTATGCGCTGCCGCCACTAGAAAGTCTTTAGAATTTTGGTCATAGTCACACACTCTTGCTTGTAAGGAAAAAGTTGACTTTTTAAAAAGAATTACTAAATTTATAGAAATTATAGTAACACTTGTCACTTGGGAAATCACTCAACTTTTCTTTAACACAATAAAAGTAATTAAACAACTAAATCATGTTAAAATAATAATTCTATTTTACTTCGAACTCCATTTGAGATAGTGGAACGATGGAGTTGATTTTAGTCACCAAAGTGTTAATCTTATTTTTATTATTTTCCTTTTTTTTTTGCTAACTTATTATTTTCCTTCTTTAAAACCCAATTCTTTTTGTCTTGTCATTAATATACTTGAAATCGTTTTTACGACTCAACGGGATTGTTTGTTAATTAGGGTGCGCTGGTTTAGCTAGGACCAAAGAAATCCTAAGAATTCTACCAATAAGATCTTAGACATTCTATGCATATTACAGAGGTAATAAATAAACGAAATATACGGTAGAATACAACTAAAAACTAAATATAATTATAGTATTAAGAAGGTTACGTGGAAGAAAATAGAAAATGATCACGTAGCATTATGGGTCCATTCTCAATTACAAAAAGGATTTGGCTACTGCTTTAAACTCCAACAAACAC
This sequence comes from Brassica napus, assembly GCF_020379485.1. Taxonomy (NCBI): domain Eukaryota; kingdom Viridiplantae; phylum Streptophyta; class Magnoliopsida; order Brassicales; family Brassicaceae; genus Brassica; species Brassica napus. Next base: position 6,545,978 of record NC_063435.1, on the reverse strand, counting down.
CAAACCAACTCCTCCTTCAGACAAAAAAACAAATGGATTTTACAAAAACAATATCATTCTCTCTCTTGTTCCTCTCTCTCCTAACCCCCACGACGGTCACCGCCGCATGCACTAACGCCGTTTGTCGCCATGGTGATCCGATTATCCGTTTTCCTTTCCGCTTAAAGCCCCACCAGTTAAACTCTTGCGGTTACGACAAAGGGTTCGACCTAACGTGTGGTAGTGACGGCGTTAACCGAACAACCATAACACTGCCTTTTTCCGGTGACTTCACCGTCGAGATGATCGACTACGCAGCTCAAGAGATTTGGATCAACGACCCACATAACTGTCTTCCTAAGCGGATCTTGACGCTAAACCTCTCCGCGACGCCATTTGCCGGCGTTTACGCACGTCGGTTCACGTTCTTTAACTGTCCGACGTCGGAGTATCTCCGTTTCAGGCCGCTAAATCCGATAACGTGTTTGAGCGATAAAAACAGCACGGTGTTTGCGACTGCTTCGCCGAGAGTGGTGAACTACCTGTTGTCTCAATCGTGCCGGGAAATGAAAACCGTTGAGGTCCCGGTTCGTTGGCCGTTTTATGAGCAGGCCGTGTCGTATTCTGAGTTGAGTGATAACCTCTGGCTCACATGGAGGGTTCCGAGATGTGGTCGGTGTGAGATCAGAGGTGGTAAGTGTGGGATTAAGAGTAATTCTTCTCGTGAAACCATTTGCTCCGATGCTCATAAACCAGGTAAATTAATTTCTTTTTTAAAACCCTCATTTTAATTCTTGAAATACTAAAGTGAGTATTACTTGCTGTTTTCGGTCTCGATTTTTAAAGTTTAGGATATAATTTAATCCATATAAAGTCAAAAAATACAACTACTACGACGATTGGATTATACAAAAAGTGACGTAGACCATGACGAATTTTGGTGTTGAATGAGTCATGTGCTTGTGTGTATAGAATTGTGAATATAAACAAATTTGAAAGATTGACAAGTGTACAACCAAATACGTTATCCGTTCTAATTGTTTAAATCCGAAAACCACATCAGACGATTCAACATATGCATATACAAAAAAAAAACATATGCATATACATTTTCTACAAAGAAACCTAGTATAAAAAGATACGATAAAAGAAAAGTAAACGCGAAAACATTTGACGGCGGAAAAGAAAATCGCCGAAACTTGTACTAGGAACAAAGATAATATAACGAATAGTTACTTACCAAAATGACCAGCTTGTCTTGTGAACGTGAAAGGCATATCAAAAGCGTTTTTGTTTCTCCTCAAAGTTTTAAGACTATTTAAACTTATAATAAACTTAAAAAATCTGTATACTATTTTAGATGGTATGGTGATTGTTATTTCTTTTCTTATAAATATAACAACAATAAAATAAAATAAAACAATAAAATATAATAACGAACTAGCATATAGAACATTAACTGCGAAGAATGAGAAGTTGGGAGAGTAAGTGGTCACAAGGTCGTTGCCATAATAATGAGAGCTCCGATGCGTTTGACTTCTTACCACTTTATGGCCTACTTATTTTAGTCAACGCATTCAATTGTTAGTTGTTACCCATTTACTAAGAGTCTTCTCTACTACCAATTACATTTTGTTCTTTTATGATTTTTTTAATACACATGATAATTTTATTTTGATGAAAAATAATCAATCATAGTCGGTCCAATCCTTCCATAACACCAGTAAAGTTGCTGGTTTAAGCCATAATTAAGTATCAAATGAATGATTACTAATCACGAACTAAACCCCAAACCAAACAAAACAAAAACAATATGAAGTCATCCAAAAATATTTTTTGGTAACTGCTTCCCTAAACAATACTCCACATAGTTTTACTATCAGTTTAATATATAAAAAAATTCTTATTTGTTGTCTTGTTTGTATAAATAAGGTTAACGCATATGCATCTTTTGTCCAAGAATATATATGCATATGCTTAATTTTATTTTATGAAATAAATTACAGATATAACAAAAAAAACTGAATTTCAAAAAAAAAATGTATAATCAGATCAGAATATTAGAAAATAGAAAATAGATAATGAGCCAGTATATAATAACTACTCTCTCCGTTCCTAAAAGATATATGTTCTGGAAAAAACATTTGTTTCAAAATTTACATTTTTTTACCTTTTCAATATATGATTTTATGAAAAATTGTAAGTTTCAAAAAAATTGATGGTGTTTATTGAATTTTTATTGACTAAAAGTTATGAAAAATTGTTATTCACAAAAAACAATGCATATTTAATGAGTTTTCTTAATATATGTAAAAAATCTAGAATATGCATCTTTTAAAAACAGAGGGAGTATAAACTATTTAATTATTTGTTTGATTTTTCTGATGATTGTTTTTTATAATTTTCAGCTATCCCGAGAAAAGCCCGTTACGCGATAGCCATCGGTGCCGGAATCCCAGGTACTTTGATCATCTTCGGCCTTTTCTGTTTCGTTTACAGCAAAATCAACTCATGCATCAAAAGACGTCGTCTCGTTCCACACTCAGAGATCAACAGCACGCAAGCCCATTCTTTACAATCCAGTATCATGATAACGGGCCTAGATGCGCCGACTATAGAGTCATACCCCAAAATAGTATTGGGAGAGAGCAAAAGGCTTCCCAAAATAGACGATGCCGCATGTTCCATTTGTCTATCAGAGTACGAGCCAAAGGAAATACTTAAGACAATACCACCATGCCAACATTGTTTTCATGCAGATTGTATTGATGAGTGGCTGAAACTAAATGGGACTTGCCCGGTGTGTCGGAACTCTCTAGAGCAGATTTTGTCATCTGAGAACAATAATCCTTAGCTAGTCATTCTTTTGTTTTCTTAACAATATGACATCTGGAGTTAGTTTAATACTTCTACTGTTCTACATATTAAATTCTACAGCCTTTTTTGGCTTCTCCGAATATTTTGAAATCATGTTGTGTTAAATTCAGTACTGTATAACAGAAAAAAATTGGTGCGGGATTTTTACATCCATGTTCAACTCTAAAAAAAATAGCCAGACTCGTATTTTATACCTTTATTAAATTTCATTAAACTTTTTAGTGCCTAATTTTTGGTTACCCTATTTAATATTCAAACTAATTATTTTTCTCCATTAAATACACTTACTAATTTTTGTTTTGTCAGTAACTTAATAAACGCCGGTCCGCCTTTGCAAATAAACTGGTAGCTTTGCATCCATAAGAACAACAAACGCTGGTCTGCCTTTGAATTATGCGTTCGTGGTATATGAATGAGCTCTGAGCCATTGAAAATACACTTACTAATTTAAATATTAAAAAGCTTAATTTTTAAAAATTTATCCAGAATTTAGTTACTTTATTCTTAAATCTTAAAATAAAATTTGAAATTATTAAGATTTTGGTTTGAATTTTAGAGTTAAAATTTTATTTGAAACTTATAAATATCTTGGTTTAATAAGTGTATTAAATTGAGCAAATATTTAGCTTGGGTACTAAATTGGATAGCGAAAATTTTTTAGGCAATTAAAAAGTTTAATGAAGTTTAGTTGAGATATTTTATGGAATTTCTGTTTTATTTAAGCATAAGTAAAAAAAAATCTGGTCATATGGGTATAATAAGGGTATTAGAGATAGAATTGAAAGTTACGAAGCCCACATAAAATTTTAAAGTCCAAAAGGTCCTATACCAAAATCATGCCCAAAACCAACTTAATTGCCGCAATGGCCAAAACTAAGTCGACAAACAAACACCACACATAAAAATCTTTAATCTTGTACTTCATCCTAGGCCTAGGCGTTCGGTTTTTTGGTTTGGTCCCAATTCGATTCTTTCGTTTTTCGGTTCCATAGATATAGGAACCGTTCTGATATCTATGAAATTTGGTTCGGTATGGTAGATTTTTTCCGTTTTCGGATCGGTTCGGGTAACAATTATAACAACTGCCTAGTATCAAATAAACTTTTGGTTTCAATATGGTAACAATTTGGTTCTGATTTTTTGGTTAATTTTGGATAATGCAGAGTAAAAATAGATTTTTGGGGTTTTCATATAAAAATCGGGTAATTCGGATAAATTTTAATATTTTGGATAAAAATTATTCGACTTATTCGGTTTTTAGAATCATTTGGATAATTTTAAATACTTCAGATGAAAAAAATATTTGGGTATTTCAATTTTTCAGGTAGTTCCATGTATAAGTAATATATTTGGAATATTTGGTATTTTCAATACTATATATTATTAATACATTAGTTATATATATTGTATTTCAGATATTTGGGTACCCTTTTGGTTCTCGATTCGGTTTCGGTTCGGTTTCAGTTCCGGTTATAGAAATATAGGAACCGTTCAATTATTTTTGAACTTCGGATTGGTTTCGAGTTTGGTTTGGTTTGGTTCTGATTAGGTTTTCAGTTCTCGATTTTTATGTCCATGCCTATTTCATCCGTTTTACTTTAGTTGTCCTTGTAAAGTAAATTTTTCGTTTCAAAATAATTGTCGTTTTACAGTTTAAAGAAAAATTATTGACTTTATATTCTAATTTATTTTATATTTGTTGAAATGTGGTTATGTGTATTGGTAATGATGTTTTTATTTAATGAATATATAAAATTAAATATTTTTTTAATTTGTGTGTCAAAGTCTAAAATGACAATTAAAATGAAACGGGGCGAGTAAATCATTAGGGAAGGCTTTGTACAATTTTAGAAACACTTCCAAAAATTAATCGTACATAACATATGCTAAAAAATTAAAAGATTTCTTATACGAAAACAGCTGAGGTCTCTTCTGTGTCTTGTTCCTTTTACTAATAAAGCATTTCATGGTCTCTTCTGAGGACTGCAACAAAGGGACCAATATGGCGATAGTGGTATTTGTTTAATGACGTATACAGAAATGCTATCAGGTTTGTGCAATCAAACACAAGTTCTCGGCACATTTCTAGGCGTAAAGGTGGAACATAGTTGTTCCTAGGCCTGAAACGTAGTCGTTCCTAGGCCTGGAACAGAGTTAGAATTTTTTTGATGTTAGTTTTATATTTTGAATTCTACTTTTGAAGACTAGAATGATAATATAAGAAAAATAAAAAAAAATATTTTGAAGATACATACGATAAGGATAAAAATAAGAGATTTTGAATATAATGTTTTGTAGAAAGAAATTTTATATTTGAAGTTTTGTCGTTTGAATTTTAAAATTTATATTTGAAGAAGTTGCTACTTTTTAAAAACTATATTCAGTCTTTGGCAGTAATGATGCCCATCAGCCCATATATAGTTTTTTCTTATAAAAAGGTCAAAAGCAAAATCTTGTCAGTTGACAATGAAAAAGAAAAGCTGATTCTGTATGCTCTGGAGTATTACTGAATAGAAAAACGTACTATACACTGAATACTGATACACTAATGAGAAGGTTGCTGCATTAATAAACATAATATTATTGTTGTCTCGTTATTATTCATCATTTGTAACATGGTCCGCAAATATATATGTTTTACACTGAATACTGATATATATATATATATATCAAATAAGAAAATATTGTATATAACTATATTTTACAAGTAGATATAAGTAACTGTATATAAATGTGTAGGCCTCCAAATTTACTGGGAAGGCACTGTGTGGAAGTTTGGTAAGGACCGAGTCGAAAGGAGGAGGAGATTGGGGAACTATGAAAACGTGTCAACGACCAAATTTTTTTTTTAAAGGAACAAAACTAAAAGACACCGACATCTTCTCATTCATTCTTCGTGGGACCTTGTTTCAGTTTTGTTTATGACTTTTTAGTTTTCTTATTTATTTAATTTAAAACATTTGTTGACATCGCATCCACTTAACGATACGTGTCTGTTTGTAGTTAGTGAACTTTTCTTCTACCAATTCCTATTTGCTAGAACATTTTCAAATTTTATCGATGTCCCCGAAGGGACAAATTTGTGCACAAAAAAAAGAGAGAACATTTTCAAATTTGCGAAGAAAATAACGCTAAATTTTTTTTTTTTTTTTAACTTACATAACGCTAAGGACATCTCCATCCCCACTCCATTTTTTCTTCTAAAATGGAGTAAAAGTAAATATGGAGTAAGGAATACTCCAACCCAACTCCATATCTCACTCCATAATGAAATTTATTCCATAAATGGAGTAATCTATTTTTTGTTTGTTCATCACTCTATTATGGAGTGAAAAATGGAGTAGGGTTGAAATAATTTTACTCTATTTTTACTTTTACTCCATTTTGGAGGAAAAAATGGAGTTTTACATTGGAGATGCTATAAGATTTTGGAATTGAAAAAGGGCAACATAACCACTAATCACCTAAATTATTTAAAGACTAAAAATTCAAAAAGTAAAGTCCCGTTCTTATAATATGTAACTAGATGATAATCCGAGTTTAACCCTTTTTAGTTCAAAAAAAAGAATTGGAGGAAAAAACAAATTTGGGAAAATAGGGAAAAAAAAGTGTTACTCTCACCAAACCTAAAAAATAATGAGTATGTATTTTTTTCTATATTTAAACAGTAGCTATAATAACTAAAAGAATATATAATTCCACTTGATTGTAAATTTTATAGAGTAAATGAAAGAAATAACTGTTTCGCCTACTTTGTTACTCTATTAATGCTACAGAATATTCTATTAATGCTATACAATCAAACCCTTAACTTCAGTCCACATTTTTAAGAAATATTGTCATAAATATCACATTTATAGTACTACTTTTTATGTTTATACTAATCATTTTTAGATTCACTTTAATTGAAGGGTAAAAAAATATTTATACTCCTATGGTTAACTATCTAAACTTATGATTTAAAGTTGAGGAGTGGGGTATAGATTTTGGAATGTGAAATTTATGATTATAATAAATATATAAATAAATACTTAAAAAATAAAAAAAAATAAAAAAAAGTTTCAAACATAATTTTTGATTTTCAAAAAGAAAATTTGAAAAAAAGAATTTCAAAAAAAAGATATTATAAAAATTTCGAATTTGAAAAGTAAAATTTGAAAACATAAATTTTTTATTTATTTATTTAAATAATTATTTGTTATATATGTAAAGTAAACAATGATATAAGAGTCTTTTGATACTTAATGAAAAATTATTTTTGAAAATGTCTTTTTTGTAGTGATAAAAATGAATGGGCTAATTGGCTTACTAGCCACATTTGGGTGAGAACTCAAGGAAATGGACATGATTTTGACATAATGCAGTCACTAGCTTTTTGCCTTGATTTCTGCCGGTTATAGCCTTTTATGTAATAGGTTACCGGTTCTTTCACATGGAGAAAACAACGTGGTGGTTTTCTGTCCCCTAATAACAATGAAACACTTTTGGAAGCACGTGCATAAACCATATTCAAAATCAAAAGAAGAAAAAAAATGCAGAGAGAGGAATTGATGATAAGTAAGTGTAAAAGACAACGTTAAACAAACGGAGAATCCAGAAACTGTAGTTCCATACTATATATTGTAGATAGAATAATATAAAGACAAATATAGTTCCAATTGAAAGAGCATTTACATTGGACAGTTGAAATATGCATGATAGACGCAAAGTATGTAATACTTTATCTAAAATGAAGTCATATATTGCCAAAATAAGTCAGATATTGCAAAAATATAAGTTACTATCTTATGTTCCATTCATAACACTGCAAATAAAGTTTAATTTCCATTTCAAAAGTAGTACTACACATAATAGAGAATACTATTTTTTATATCATAGAACTATTCCATATGGTAACATAACCATATCATTTATGAAGTTAGAAGCAGATCAAACACAACGTACTGGTGGCCAGTAAAATGCATTACCATTCTACATGAGGCATATAGAATAGAAATGGTAAAAATGTATTTGCAATCTAAAGATCATCTTAACATATTTTTCAAATGCTGATATGGTCATGCCTTCATGGAAGGTGGTAATGCATGCCCCAATGCCAACTCCAGTCGTACATAAACTAAACCCTATCAACTATCACTAAACCCTACATAAAAGTATAAACCCTAATCCAATGTCAACTCCAATCTTCCATAATACATGGACATATATTTACATTCTTCATGATTTCAAATTTTGAAGTGTCTATGATGGTAGGGGAAAATATTATGTACTATGTTATATCGGTAAACTAAATCCACGTGCAATAATACATGGACATATATTTACATTCTTCATTAGTCACATGAAATACAAAGCTAATGGGAATGGTAATATAACATTTGAGAGTAAACACTAAACCCAAGTTAAGAAAATATAAACCCCAATACATAGGTAACCCAAATCTTTGTGAAATTAAATCCACATGTCATACTATTGAGAACATGTATTTATATTCCTCATGACCAACATGAAATACAAAGCTAATGGGATTGGTAATAGAACACTTGATAGTAAACACTAAACCCAAGTTAAGAAAATATAAATCCCAATACATAGGGAACCCAAATCTGATGGAAATATAAACCTCATGAGCCACATGGAATTTGCAGTGGGAAACGTAGGTACAATTTCATGCGAATGTTATTCCATATAATTGTGCTATGTATTTATTATTTTAAATGTTCCATTCCATATACCGTATACTATGTTACTTGGATACAAATCTAATGGGGGAGTGGTAAAACTACACTTGACATTAAACACCTAACACAAGTTGATGACAGCTATTACATATGAAAGAGTAGGAGGATGCCACGTACACCTCCTGATTTACCAAGATATTTTCACCGTGTAAATTTAAACAATGGGTATAAGATAATGGTTACGAGAAGGGAAATGTGTGTTATAGGGTTACAAAAAGACTTTTATTCCATTGGAACAGTACTATTTCAAATGGTACTATGTGTATAGTAGATCAAGCATTGAGCACCATGATATACAAAGATAAAGGGGATGGTAACCAAACAATTGATAATAAACACTAAACCCAAGTTATAAAAATATAAACCCTAATCCCTAGACAACCCAAATTTTACTGAAATTAAATCATGGTAAATACTTCATATATGAACACCAAACGTACAAACTTACACAACCCAATTCCAAATTTAAACAGAGAGGAACTACAAATAAGATCATTTCCATTTCATATACACTGAATCAAATAGAAATAGAAGCAGTTACAAGTGCAAAGTCTTGAATATCATACCGAATTGGTTTCCCCACGAAAAGCCACCAAAATTCGAAGTCCTTCTCATTGATCAACTGTCGTGAAAAAAGGTAATGAAGAAACATAACCGAAAAGGTATGGGACCCCATCTTTAGTACTTGGTCAAACTGTGAAGCACTCAACATCGTCAGGTCCTCATCATCTAATGCACTCTTTATCACTTCAATCCAACGGAGATTGAAATAGTTGTTAACCCTTTTCTTGCCACTGGGTTTGCAGCCTGTCTCAAACAATCTACTTGGAAGCTCTAACTCGTCCATAACAAACCTGAAGAATGGAAAGTAAGAGAGTCAAAGAGTGAAGATGGTTCACAATGTCATATGCAATATATAAATGAATAATGAGCTAAGCAGGGTAAGAACCAGCAACCGAATGAAACAACATATCATGTGAAAGTACCATTTCATGTGAAATGGAATATTATGAATAACATACTATTCCAGTTAATATGACACTCATCAGGCTAAATATACAGATACGGACGTAACCTATATGTGGTTTGGGTTTAGTGTTCCACAAAATAATCGATATTTCTAGACCATGAACAATGGACCACAAAGACAGAAACCCCAAAACAAGCATAACTTAAATTAACGACATCAGGCTGAGAACCACATCCAAACACAAAGTGAGACAAATCAAACATTATCGCAAGTGCTACTATCCTACATGGAATGGTTTAATGGGATACGAATACTTACGCTGTTGTCAAAGCAGAGAAACATAGACGAATCAGAAAGCCAAAAAACTTACGATGTTGTCAAAGCTCTGAGAAAACGCTACTCTGTGAAGTTGGAGATGCCGGCGGTGTTACTCCCCTCCGCCGAAACCGTCGCGCAAAACCGAACCACCGACGCCCGGAAAGCCGAAGCCGATGAGAAGGGAAGATGACGGAGATGAAAAGTTGATTGCAGTGAGAGGCGAACCGTAGGAGCAGAGAAGCGGTAGGATCGTTTGGAATTTCAGAGAGAACCGACGAAGAAAGCGAGAAGGAGAAGATGTGTGGAATAAGAGAATACACGATTTACTTTGGACAGTAAAAGTTATAATTTTTTTTTTAATTGTAGCAGGTTAGCCGGTGAAAGAGAAAGGATAAAATAGTATTATTATGTATTATTGACGCCGTCTATACATCTGTTAGGTAAAAGTGTTATAACGTGAATTACCTTTTTTTCATGTCTATATCTCCTAATTTCCCAAAATGAATAATGGTACCATGAAGCGTAAATATGAAAGTCTTCCTTTTTTAACTAATAGCATTTAGGTTAATTTTTTACTCTTGTTTTCACTATTTTATTTTTTACTATTTTTCACTTATTATTTATACTCCGGTTTACTCTAATGAAATCAATCAGAAACTTCATGTTTATTAACAAACTTAAAATTATAGTTCTGTGTTTCCAGTGTAGAAATACCAACAAATCAGACACAACATGAATAGTCTCTTGAATTTTGGACTGTGTCACATCACCTTTATTAAGATCAAACATGGTAGTATGGTACATGTTGAAAATACGTTATATTAAATAATATTTTATATAAGAAACTGAAATATCAAAAAAAAAAAGAAGCAAAATTGTTTTAAAAAGTAAAGTCTGGCGTGGGGGTTCTTCTAGAGAACACAAATACGCAGAGAAAGGACCTGAGAGAAGTGAGAAGAAACGCAAGATTAAAAGAGAGAGAACGAGACTTCTCTCGCTGTTTCCTCTTCTCATATCACCTTTAGCTTCCGATTCCTCTCTCTTTCTCTCTTCTCTGCCGTTAACCACAAGGTATCATTCTCTCTCTCTCTCTCTCTCGTCAATCTGTTTTATTCGCATTTTCTTGGTTGATCTTGAATGATCTCGGAGGTTTTGATTGTTCCGATGAGAATGAAACTTGCTCACTGGGTCCTGATACGTCGATGCTGCCTGAAAAGTTCTGTTTTTTGAGACGATTCTTGGTTTCTCGAGAAAAGGGACATCTTATTTCGAAATCTTCTTATATTTGGTTAGATGAGTTTCATAAAGTGATATACTTCTATATTCGGACCAACCCTTGTCAGTAAAGTGATCAACTTTCCAGTTTGTAATATTCGTTAATTAATGCTAAATCTATCTCTCCTCTTCTTTAAATCTTTGTGTGTGTGTGCAGTATACAGAGGCTGGAGCTGGGGAAGAAAAGGATTGTCTATGGAGGGAGACGGCGCAAAAGGTTTGGCATGCCAGAAGACTATGGATGGGAAGGCGAGTAACGGCAAGGCTGTTCCTTCTTGTTGCCTCAAGGCTATGTCTTGCTTACCTGAGGAAGATGCTAAGTGCCACTCCACTGTTGTTTCTGGATGGTTCTCCGAGCCTCACTCTCGCTCTGGTACTGTTTTTCTCTTTTGTCAAGCTTCTCTATATTTTCTCAGAACATTTGTCTTATTTTTGCTTTTTTTCTTCCTCTTAACTGTGGATGCAGGGAAGAAAGGTGAAGCGGTCTATTTCAACAACCCTATGTGGCCAGGTAGGTCAGCTTCTTAATTGTTGCTTTACAGTATCTTGTACTACCTTATGATTTTTTAGGTTCTACTAGGTTGTTTTCTAAGCTTATATTTTAGGAATGCTTGTACATGTGACTTATGAAGCTATGCTGTTTTGATGTTTGGTTGTAGGTGAAGCGCACTCACTGAAAGTTGAGAAAGTTCTGTTCAAGGACAAGTCAGACTATCAGGAAGTCCTAGTGTTTGAGGTTATAAATATAAGCTTATTCCGTTAGACTTGTGTGTATTGTGATGTTTATGGTTTAGGAGGATGACCTCATTTTTTTGTTCTTGGTTTTGCAGTCAGCTACCTACGGGAAAGTGCTTGTTCTAGATGGTATTGTACAGCTGACTGAAAAAGATGAATTTGCTTATCAGGAGATGATAGCCCATCTTCCTCTTTGCTCTACACCTTCACCTAAAAATGTAATGTCTCATCTTTAAAGTTTAGACTCTCTGGTTGCCTATAGTTCGTGGCCTCTTGCAAGTGATTTAAGTAAAATTATGTATAGTTTTTGATGATTCGGCACAATGTGCTTGCCTGTTTTAGTTCGCGTGTTCCTATTAGATCTCATGAGATATATCTTTTCGCCAACTTTGGTCTTTTAACGCTGCATATTGGCTGTATAAATATATTTGCAGGTTCTGGTTGTTGGTGGAGGTGATGGCGGTGTTCTCAGGGAGATTTCTCGTCATAGCTCTGTTGAGGTTATTGACATTTGTGAGATAGACAAGATGGTTATTGATGTAAGTATAATGGTATTTCTATCCTATCATAAATATGAACACTTTTAGGTTTGTGCTCTATATCTCAGAAAACATGTGATTGCTTTAATCTTGTAGGTGTCTAAGAAGTTCTTCCCCGAGTTAGCGGTTGGATTTGAAGATCCTCGTGTTCAACTTCACATTGGTGATGGTAATTAAAGCATTCTTCAACTCATTCCCAGTTTCCAAATCTATCTGAAATTTTCCTTGTGTTGATAATTGGATATCACTTTCTTGTGGCAGCTGTTGAGTTCCTTCGTAAGTCCCCTGCAGGGAAGTATGATGCCATTATTGTCGATTCTTCAGATCCTGTTGGTATGATCCTGTTGAGTTTTACCTAAGCTTCCGAATAAGAACTTGTTGCTGATACAAAACTCTCACACTTTTTCGCTCTATATAATTGATCATAGGTCCTGCTCTGGCGCTTGTTGAGAAGCCTTTCTTTGAAACTCTAGCTAGAGCTTTGAAGCCTGGAGGAGTTCTTTGCAACATGGCTGAAAGTATGTGGCTCCACACTCATCTCATTGAAGACATGATCTCCATTTGCCGCCAGACATTCAAAAACGTTCAGTACGCGTGGAGCAGCGTCCCAACTTATCCAAGGTAAACTTTAACTCTACTTTTCTTCTTTCCTAGTCTCGTCTTACTCATGAAGTGATCCTTTATTGTAGCGGCGTGATTGGTTTTCTCTTGTGCTCTACCGAAGGACCTGATGTTGATTTCAAGAATCCTATCAACCCTATTGAGAAGCTAGACGGTGCCATGACCTACAAACGAGAAATGAAGTTTTATAACTCTGATGTAAGTTCTTTAACACAACTTTGACTTCTGTAGATTCTCACTTGAACAAGATCTTAATTTGTCTTCCTTTTCCAAAACAGATGCACAGAGCAGCTTTCGCATTGCCCACATTCCTGCGGAGAGAAGTGGCTTCACTTCTTGCTTCTTGACTTCTGTTTTGACTTTTAACGGCTTTCATATAAAAACTCTAAAAAGAGGAATGAATAATGAGTGTCATAGGAGGCTTTGTATCTCTCTTACTTACTAAGAGCTCACTCCTTTACATTAAAAAACTTCTATTTTTATATATTATCTTTCATGAATCGTTTTGGGTGTTTTCATAAGTCAAATCATATACAGTAATCATCACTATTGAAATCTGGTTCTGCTGGTTTCTGAAGCAGCATTCGTTCCGGCATCCTCGGCTTCCTTACCGACCCGCTCCTACGTATAGTCCTTAAGATATTAGCAGCAAACCGTGACGCATACATGGTGGCGCCGAGGCTCGGGGAGCTTCCACAAGCTTCCTTGGCCAAGGCGTCCTGCAACCGATTCTCTTCTTCTTTAAGAGACTCTTCCATCTTCTTCTTCACGTGTCTTCTCCACGCTGCTTGTATGAAGCAAGCCGCCCAAGTCCTCCACTGCTGCGAGTAGAATCTGAAAGTATGTCTCAGCTGTTTGCTGTGGAGACGTCTGAACTGAGAAGCAACGAACTTGAGGTCGTCAGCTTTAAGCGCGAAAGCTTCCACTTCAACGAGAGCTCGGACGGTTCTCGTTGAGATTGGGAGGTTAGAGGATGTGTGTGGGTCTAAGGCCCATGTTAGAAGCTCCTCGCCGCAGAAGTCGCCGGCTCCGAGGTGCTCTGAGTTGAAGAAGCCTGTTCTTCCACCGTTTGTTGTCATTGTCAGTAGCTTCCCACGCATTATGAAGAGCATTTCGTCTACGGGGTCTCCTTCTCTTACGATGTAGCTTTCCTCTGTGTACAGCACTGGTTGCAAACGGTCGCAGAGAGCATCGAGAAGCTGCTCGTCCATTTTCTCAAACATTGGGACCTAAAAAAACAATAAAGACATGAATTGACACTGAGAAAAAAGAGAGGAGATGAGTTGTGTTGTGTTGTGTGTTTTACCCTCATGAGAAGGGCGAGACAGAGATGGCGTTTGATGTCGCGTCTAAGGTCTTTAGGGAGATTACTGAGAAGATTCTCTTCGTCAACGCCTCTAGTCTCTTGCCACTTGTACTGCTCGTATCTTCTGATTCTTTTTCGCAGACTCTCAGGGAGCAAACGGTGAGCCATCCACTGCTCTGCGTCTCTTCTCTTGACTCTCATCTCCTCCAACCTTGTGGTTGTTGATTGCAGATACGTCTGCACGTTTTAGTTTACAAAAAAAATAAGATAATGATATTGCAAAACAATAAGATGAAAGGGATACTACTAACCTGCATGTTACCAATCAAGAAGGAGAACAGAACCAGCCCTGAGATAGAAATGAAGACAGCAAAACAGATCTCCCAAATGTATGTACTTGTTTTAAGGTTTTGGCCTAGCGAACTGGATCAAGAAACACACACAAACAAAGATTCAAGAACTTGTTGCTGTCTTCTCTGTGCATGATTTTAAGAAACAGGATCATTACCTGAGGTTTTGAAGACCCCACCAGAAGCAGTAAAAGAACTTCTGAGGGAAATCTTGAGATTCCACTACACCAGACTGAAGAGCGTTAAGGAATATCCCAAAGTCGAAAAGCGTTGCGTTTGGCGTCTGAACCGGACAAGACGCGTTGAGGAAAGCGTTGCCTCCTGCAGCTTTATGGTCACAATACAGCGAAGTGATGTCGCAGATGTTCCTGTTTCTGTTGCACGCTTGTTTCCAACACACGGTTTCGCGCTCGATAGAGAACAAGTACCAAAAAGCACCAAACACCTGCACATTCACCAGTTATATTGTCATGGTCTGATCCTAATAAAAAGGTTAGGAAGGAAGTGGGACTCACATGACTAGCAAGCATGTAGAGGAAGAGATTGAAAGCAGCTCCCGCCCAAGCTGTCTCGGTTAGTATCCCTGAGGTTCTAGTAACTTCCTTGTAGAGCGGATAGATTCTGATAAACCTCGGTATGTATTGGAAGAAGACTATAAACTTCAACAGATTCTTCGTGTTCAAAGACCTTGAGCCTCTCATATGCGGAATGATAATCAAAATCACCACCTGAGGGAAACAAACGATCATTAGTGGCTTGGAGATACAAGTAGAAAGAACCAAATCAATCTCAATCTCAATCTCAATCTCAATTCTCACCTGTGGAAGAGGAAGAACAGCGAGAATGTCAATAATGAAATGCGAAGACAAGTAACGTATAGCGATCTGCCTCGTGTCCTCAACAAGAACACCTCTCCCAAAGACACGAGAGGAAGGAGCGATGAAGCCAGTACGGAACTGAAAAATGATGTGAATCACGTAGAAGACATCAGTGAACGAGCGCAAGACGCTAGCGGTTATCTCCATCTTGTTATCAAGACCGAGACACTTCTTGGCGTCGTCGACCACGGGGACGTAGAAGAACAAAGGGTCTAGAGAAACGGCGATGATGCAAGCCAACACGAAGATCTTGTTCCATCTCTGAAGGAAAGGTCCCTGCGGGTCGAGGATCTTGTGAGATGAATCGATCCCTTTGGAGACGGCTTCTTTGAAAGAGTAGGACTTGTATGTTCTCCTGAACGTTTTGATCCTCGCCGAGCTTCTGTGGAACTTGTCGGAGATTGAGGTGATCGTTCTCCGGAAGATTCCGTTTGGCGGCTCGTTTCTCCCGGAGTATTCGACGTCGGAGGTTTTGTCGGACTTCCAGTCTTGAAACCTGATCCCAACAAGTGAAGAAACAAATCGATTTTTTTTTAAGGTTTCGAGAATTAGAAATTTTGAGGAGACAAGATGTGAAGAAGTGAAGTGGGGTTTGGTTTGGGAACACTTACCTCACAAACTTCTCTTGTCGGAAATTCATTTGTCGGAGAATAAATACTTCAAATCGTAGAGATTTCACCTTACAACATCGAGTACCTTCTTCTTCTTTGTCAAATTTCAAAACTTTTTTTGAGTAAATTTCGAAGTAGAAATCAGACAGAACACAGACAAGTGTTTTGTTTCCGAGAATCAAGTAGATTCGAGGACAACAAGAAGTACAAAAAAGGGAGAAAAAAATTCACTGTTTGAACCCAACAACCAAAAAAAAAAGGTCGAATCTTTGTTTTGTTTTTCCTCGGAAAGAGGGAGAAAGACAAAGATTGAAGAAGAGAAAAAACGAACCAAGAAACAAAAGGAGAGAGAGAAAGAGTGATGATAATGGAGATGGAAGAAGAAGAAGAAGATATTGAATGATGAAAGCGAAGCCTTTATCGGAAGACAGAGAGGACGGGAGAGGAGTTTCCACGAAAGTCTGTGACTTTCCTGTATTTTAATAATTTTTCTTTCTTTTTTTTTTGTGTGCTAATTTCTAATATTTTTCACTGTTTTTGTGAGTTTTAAAAGTCATCCTAAAAAGACAGTTATGCTCTCTGCAACTCCTTTGATATTTTAAAGATTTGGAACCAAACATGCACAACTAAGTTACATGAGTGACTGTGAATTTTAGTAAGAAATCCAATTTTGAACTTAGTTTTAATTGATAACTGTATTTTGAATTGTGTAATAATTAAAATTATAGTAGAAGAATATGTTGAAAGATTATCTCTAGATTCTCTACACCAATATACAGTATGTTTTCTTTGCTAACTAATATGTCATATATTTATGTATATTTTCTAGTTAATGCGTTTTGTTTGCTTACATTTTCCTATTTTCCATATATATAAATGTATATGTTGTTTAGTTATGGTATCAAAAAAACTTACGAATGTAATCTCCCATATAAATTAGGATCTAATGAATATTTGTTATTCTAATATTCTTTGTAAGGTGGACATTCCTAAAGATTTTTGTTATGTTCCAGTTATTTGGAACTACTTTCTTGTATTACTTTGGTTTGGTTTGATTTTAAATTGTTTGATGTGGTTTAGGTTTAGTTTTACACAAAATATAATAAAAGTATAAATAATTAATATTATATGTAGTGTATAATTCTATATAATATAAATTAAAATATATTTAATGAATTTTGGTTGATCTGGTTCATCTTTTATTCGTTGATTCAGTATAAAGGTTTATATTATATTCGAAATACATTATAATTCGGCTTGGATTTCAAAATTTGTTTTAGATTCGATTTGATTTTTTACCCAGTTCTACAATAATAATAGAATATAAACAAATTTTTTAGATTTTTTCTGTATGATCATCTACTATAGTCTATACTCTATAGACATGTACCTTTTGAACAAAAGAAGCAGTTATGTCTGAGTAAAATTCAGCTCACCATAGGAGGTCTTCAATTAAGAAATTGGCTTGCTGAAAATCTGGTTAAAAAAGATTAGACTTCAACACATACGAACCTGAGAAAGACAGCCACAGACCCCGTTCAACATCGACATAATTAACATTGCAGTTCCATACATCTAGCAAACATGGATTTGGAATAAAACAGCATTGAGATGAAACTGACATTTACGATCTTTACAAAATTTGTGTCTCTAATGGTTACTGTGGCATGAACATGTCACCGGTTACGATATGTAATTGTATTATAGAAGGTTGGAGTCGAAGAATACGCATGCATAGGCGTTGGATCACCCTCGGGAATTCCCCTGAGTTTTTGTTATGGGAGAACATAAGATGTATGTGTCTACACTGAGATGCAAAGACATGAATATTTCAGAGTTTTTTTTTGAAAAAATATATTTTAGAGTTTTTCTTGAGTCAAATCACACATAGGTTCAATATATTGCACATTAACCATATGTATATTAGTTTTTTATATTTGAAAATAGGTGCTAAAAATAGGTAAAAAGTCTGAAATAGGACTTTTACAGTAACAACAACATTCCTTCAAATAACCTCATAAAATGTGTCAAAGAAAACCTTATAAAATAGTTAGTAATCGGAAAATCAAAACATTAGTTCCAAAAAAGAAATTAAACATTTTGAATTTTTTTTCTGAAATTAACATTGTAATTTTCTTTTTCTCCTAAATTTCCATTTGTTATTTTTCTGGCAAAGTATTTCATTTTATTTAATCTGTAAATGCCAGGCTTTTCTTTGTTTATTGGCCATGAAAAAAAAACAAACAAAAGGATGATACAAGATATTGCCCGTGAGTATGTGTCGAACCCACGTGATCTCCTCCTCTTTTTCTTCTCCTTTTATAACATTTCGTGCTCCACAATTTCAGACCGTTAAGTGTTAAAATTAAATTTGTTTGACCACATCCAAAACTAAACACAGGAAAAAAGTTTAAGACAGCTAATTGATAGTATTTTAATTAAGTGCTAACAGAGACCGTTGAATGTGTCGTGTCCCTTCTCGTACGGTTGTCTTATAATTCCCATTTCTCAGCCGTTGGATCCAGAGAGCAGCTCAATGTTTTCTTTGTCATAGTTTATCAAATTATACAACAACGCATTTCATAATTCAAAATTCTGAAAACGAGGTCAACTCTTTTCTTAATTGATTATAAATTTATATTCCCTCCGTTTTTAATATAAGTCGTTTTAGAGAAACCTTTTTGTTTCAAATTATATGTCGTTTTCGGTTTTCTATGTAACATTTATTAATAATTAATGTTGTCTGACCAATGATAATATATCTTCTATTTTTCTATTGGTTGAATTGTGGTTAAGTAAATAATTAATGATGTTTTTGTTTCGAAAATATAAGAAATTAATGATTTTCTTAATCTATGTGCATATCTTTAAAACGACTTATATTAAAAAAACGGAGGGAATATATACTAGTTGAGTATTATCATCGAGTTCAAAATTAGTAAGACCTTTGAATATGGAGGACTATGTCCGTTGTCCAAAAAACAGGAGGACTATGTTCATATATATAACTAGCAAAAAATTTAAGGGTCAAAACCAATGTTTCACTACGCTTGGTCCAAATCTGGCCCTGCTGATAACTTATCATCAAATCATGGAATCAACTTGTTCTCTGAAGCGCCAGTCAACCAAACAGATGGGAGGAGAGTCAAGGACTACCATAAATAGCAATACCTGCAACATCCGACAAAAACAATTCACTCTCGGATTGAAAAACGGTTTGGAAAAGAAGAACCATCAAGCACTCGAACGTTACTCATTACTGCGTTTATACACACAACAATTAACTTAATGTGCATGCTACCACAATCGAATGATACATTGATACAACACTTTAAGATCGAATTCACACAGATATAGCGATCTATAACACTAAAATACACAAACTTCCTCAATCTACAAAAATAAGAAGATTGTTGATTGGTACCAAGTTAAGATCCAAGAAATGTAAGCGAACTTTGAAGAAGAGTACATGGGAATTTCTGGGTGACGAGTATCTCAATAATTGATCATAAAATAACATTAAAAATAAAATAAAATTAAAAACACACACACTTACAAAAAGATTTGTGTTACGTTTTGATATTTTTGTTTATAAATAAAATATTTTTTTTGTATTTCCCAAACCACAATAGAAATATCATATGCTTATTATTTTTTCGGAAATAATTTTAAAATATTATAAATCTTTACTTAATTTTGTGTTAATCCAAGATTTAATAGTTCTTGTCCCTATATTTAAATTATTAAAACTTTTAAGTTATCATTTTACATAATTTTATCAGTCGTAAATTTTGTTTGGATGAAAATTTATAAGTTCTTTTGTTATTATTTATTTTTAATTTAAGTATGTATATATATATATATATGTATATTAACATTGTGAAATTATTTAGTCAGAGTTTCATTATCTTTCTTTTTTACTTAACTTCTATATTTGTATAAGTTCCCAATTATGAAGCAAACAATACTATTATATATACTCTAATTCTAAATTTCCGTTGCCTAAAGGTAAGGTAAATTAACATAAGTTCTTCTAGGATCAATAAATTAAAGGCTAAAGTAGAAGAAAATAGTCAATTAGTTAAATGGTTTTGGAAGGCTTACAAGTCTTGGTTACCAACATATTTATAACCAAACCGAACTACACCAAAAACCAAACCGTAATAAAGTGAACCAAACTAAATATAAACCGAACTGAACTAAACCTTAAGTAAACCCAAACTAAACCCCCAAACCAAACCCAAACCGAAGCTACTTTGGTTTTGATTGGGTTGAGTTTACAAAACTCAAACTAACCAAACCAAACCGAACCCAAAACTAAACCGATATACCCACCCCTACCAAAAGCTTCAGAAAACAAGTTTGTTCTTAAGGAAGTGGTAATGATAAACCTGTCATATGGCCAATGGCCTGGGCCTCCCTTATTTAATTAATCAATGGATCATAGTATTATGTTATTAAGCCCTATTTAGCTTGTGTGTAATTCTTAAAAGAGTAAGCATATTCCACTGCAGATTAATAGGAACTTGTTCAGTTCACAGAGATACAATGTTAAAACACTGACATGAAACTAGTTCAAATTAAACCTTTGGAAACACATAAACAAAGTTACAAAAAGAGAAGTTAAAGGGATGACGAAGTCAGAGCAAATCCAAGTTGTTCTGAGGTGGCTCTACCCAAGCGACGCGGCAAGACAAATTGGTTCTTGGAGGGCGATGAGAGCTTGCGCCATAAATCAAATAAAAATCAGTAAAAGAAGGATATATTCTGTTCATCTCCTCCGCGGAGAGACAAGCTCTTATAAAAGAGCCAGGGACACTTGCAAATACTGTCAAGCCTCCAAGATCTCTCGTCTCCTCCCATACATTTTGTTTCATGTTTAGTTTAAACACCGTATGGTTGCTGTCGAGGCGCGAACACATAACAAAGATGTCTCCTTCATGCTCCATGAGGAACACTGGAGAATCCACCTCTGGGAAAAGAAAGGGTTTAACTGGAAGAAGATTCCAGGTTGCTTCACACGGGTCAAAAACACCAAGGCAGCCACAAGTACTGAGAAAGTAGAACACACCGTTGGAGAAGACACATTTGTCCCACCTGCGAAGAAGAGAGCTCTCAAAGCGATGGGTGATCCATCTGGCTTCACCAGGCCGCCAAGTTTCGATCAGAAAATCTGCAGTTTTAGGTATTCGAGAATAGGAGATGACCACACAGCTAGTGGAAGTAGGAGCTGCTGAGAAAGCTAGGCGAGACATTAAATGATAGATTGACCCCCGTGGTGATACGAAGAGCTTCTTGGTAAAGGGGTTAAAAAAGAATGCATACATGAGATGAGGTGATTTCGCAAGCACCCAACCATCCCTAGAACAAGACATTCCACCAGGCGTAAACCTCATGTGTGGGAAATCGAGCTTGTATTTTTGAGACTGGTCATGATGAGGCTTTAACGGATCAAGAAGGAGGTAAGGTGAGCCAGGAATGGTCCAGTCATCTATTGGATGAAGAAGCCATGGGCGACACGGTAACTTACGGACAGAAACAGCTGATTCACACCATGTCTTGCAGACAGCGGAAGCGTGTATGTTGTCTTTTAATCCGAGGCGGGACAGTATCCCCTCCAGGATCTCTGTGGGAATATGTAGATCCCACAGTCCTGTTGTTGTTATACACTTCTTCTTCTTACTCTTTTTTGATCCTTTACATTTTACATTGCATGATTGGGTTCTTTTTGTGCGGGACATTGGAACTATGGGCTTCACTGTGAGGGCTTCGGGTAACGAGGTCGACGGCTGAGTGGCTGCCGCCGTGTAGTTACGACGGCGTGTCCTCATTCTCTAGCCTGGAACTTTTGTCAAATGCGCTCCTTCGCCATTTTAAGCGCTGCTTGCCTCCTTCACCAACCACCCGATATTCCTCACTAACCAAAATAATTAACCTAATGGGAGCCTCCAAAATTATTGATTTCCTTCCTCTCTTTTTTTTTCCCCGCCTAATGGAAGGATAATTTGTTTTTTTTTAATGTATTTTTTTTTTTGCCGCAAATAATTTTTCTATTATTTTTTTTTAAATTATAAGGATAATATCAGGACTTTATAAAATAACAAACAAATTATTAGATAATCAATTTATTGGAGATGATCTTAGGAAAAAACATTGTTTGTTATATATAGAACG
This sequence comes from Brassica napus, assembly GCF_020379485.1. NCBI lineage: Eukaryota > Viridiplantae > Streptophyta > Magnoliopsida > Brassicales > Brassicaceae > Brassica > Brassica napus. The sequence goes on along the minus strand of NC_063435.1, from coordinate 6,523,604 downwards.
TAAAATTGACTGCCAAACAATACGTGACATTGTAATAAATTTATTACGCTAGTGGTATATTAATCAATTTTCATATGTTATTTTATATTTTGTAATTATTTGGTTAAATTACCAATCACACTCATAATATAACCAAATAGATTTTTCTATATAATTAGTATTATTATATGTTTTGACAAATACAACTAGATGTTGTGAAGTAACTGAGAGTAAATTAAATAGAGTAAATGAAAGTAAATCAAGTGGAGTAACTAGGTGAAAAATTGTAAAAAAAAAAAAAAGTTAAAGTCAGCGTAACTTGTTTTCACTGAGAGAATAAAGTAACCTATCTATCTTCAAATAAACAGTAGAAAAATGAAAAATAATTAAAGATATTTTCACCTGATTTGATATAGAATTTATGAATCATTAAATCAATAATACATGATTTTAATACAAATTTGAAAATTACAGAACCAATAACGCCAGATTTAATTCGGATTTTCAAATCCATTAAAATACAACAACCAATAACTCATATCTCACTTAAAAATCTCTCCAACCAGAATAGTGAAATTAGTCTTACCCAATCAATCGATTCTAATGTCTTTTTGTTACATTTTATTTTACTATTTATAATCTTCGAGGCCTATTTAATTAATTAAAATTTTAAAACAAGCTAGTGATGGAGAGAGAGAAGTTAGTTGGAAGCCAAGTCTTCTGTCTCTTCTGTTGTATCTCTCCCCTCTAAAAAGAAACGGGCGGCGAAGTGAAATCTATCTATCTATTTCCTTTCCTTCACATTAACGTTTTCATCGGAAGATCTAGCCTGAAAGTTTTCTCCGACATCAGATCTCTAACGAGTCAAATCTCGACCTTACCTTCTTTTTCAGTGAAGATGGAAGCTAGTGACGGGATGGAGATGAATAATCTGGAAAGAGAGTATATAAGGAGGCAGCACCATAAGCATGAGCTTGTGGAGAATCAGTGTAGCTCTACGCTTGTTAAACACATCCAAGCTCCTGTTCATATCGTAACCTCTCTTCTTATTAATCTCTTATCTTCCAGTCATCTTACTGGTTGATTCGTTTGGGGGGGTTGTATGTGATTTAGAAAGTTTTGAGGTTTGATTAAGAAAAAGAGAAAAAAATGATGGATTAGTTTTGGTATTATTTTAGGTGTGGTCACTTGTGAGAAGATTCGATCAGCCACAGAAGTACAAGCCATTTATAAGTAGATGTGTTGTGAAAGGAGACATGGAGATTGGTACTGTACGAGAAATTGATGTGAAGTCAGGGTTACCTGCAACTAGAAGCACCGAGAGGTTGGAGTTGCTTGATGACAATGAGCATATTCTCAGCATCAGGATCGTTGGTGGTGATCACAGGCTCAAGGTATATAACACACACAAAAAAAAGACATCATTTTTTAATTAATGGTTCATTTGTCTTTTGCTAATTAATGTTTCTTTGTTGGTTTGTGTGATTAGAACTATTCTTCGATTATCTCTCTTCACCCTGAGAGGATAGAAGGAGGAAGAATGGGGACACTTGTGATCGAGTCTTTTGCGGTGGATGTACCTGAAGGGAACACAAAGGATGAAACTTGTTACTTTGTGGAGGCTCTTATCAAATGCAATCTTAAATCTTTAGCTGATATCTCCCAACGTCTTGCCGTTCAAGACACAACAGGAGGTTCCCCATGAACAGAGAGATTTGGTTGCCGTTGGATGAAGCTTTCAAAGGGAAAAGAGAGAGAAAGTCTCTTTGAGGATGATGGACAAGGCAAATAATAATCTACTATCATTTATTGTTACATAATAAGTCCTTTATTTTTTGTCCAAAAAAAAATAAGTCCTTTATTTAACTTTTTTTTATTTTGTTAATTTGATGAATGTTTTTGGTTTCTTCTCTAAAGAAGTTTTTGGTTTCTTCTCTAAAGAACCAAATATGATTTTGGAGTTTTGCATTTTGCCACTTGAAGGAATCTTTAAATTTTTGCAGAGAGACATGTCGAAAGTGGTGAATGATCATGGGTTTCCACTCCACTCTTTTTTGCCTTTTTAACACTTTTATAGTTTGCACCCATAAAGGCCACACACTATTTTTGTTTTATAATACTATCTTTATTCAACCAATAGCATTTGTGGGATGTGAAAATAACCACAAAGACCTACCATTAAGGGAAGGTGATCTTTTATTGTGTAATAGTTTTATAGATTTTGTCTTTGACTTGTGATCCAGGAAAACAACATACATTAGCTCCATTAGCCGTAAGAAGGTACACTTTCAAAGTTTTTTCTACTATTTTATTTTAAACATTCGAACCACCCCTCACATGGACAGGTAACTCCATTAACAATGCTTCCATGTTCATTTATCATTACAAATCAATGTTTTCTTGATATATTTAATTTGCCAATTTCGCTTAAAACATAAAGAGAACTTATAATAACCTTGAAGAGAATCACAACATAGAATAAAAACTAGAAATACATTCCTTTGGAAATTTTAAGCTACAGGAGATATAATCTGTATTCTGTACAAAAGTTTTGAACCTCCCCTTTTCACCCAAAAAGGTGTGTTTATGATAATAAATAATGCGGACTAGGCCAATACCAAGTCTCCTTCTTCTTCTTGTTTCTCCTGTAACTTGTCTATTTCTTGTTTTGGAAGGAGGATACGCTTTATGTCCTCTGAGGTTAGTGTTTCATACTCTAGAAGTGCGTTTGCTAACGTGTGTAGCTGCTTCTCATGCTGGCAAAAAACACACACGATAAAGACTTTAGTATTAAAAGTTTTCCTTTATATTTTAGAAAACGTAGCACAAACATACCCGTTTCAAGAGAGATTTCACTCGCTCGTATGCCTCTCGAAGAAGTTTCACAACCTGATCATAAGTATCAACACCATCAGATGAATGATCAGACTTAGCAGCAAATGGGATTTGAACGAGGAAGAATATGAATAAAGAGAGTCCCTACCTCTGCATCGATGCGTGATTGCATTTCAGAACTTGGTCTTTCCTTTATATGAACTGGTCCTATTGCTTCACTCATCCCACAGCTCGATACCTTCCATGTTAAACCAAAAACCATTACTATAACTAACTCTTTTGGCAGACCAGGAAAAAAATAACCAATGTTCGTGTCATATGAAGGTTATAACAAGTGACTACCATATATTGAGCAAGTTCTGTGGCCTGGGAGAGATCGCTACTTGCTCCAGTGGTGATATGGTCCTGGCCAAAGATGAGCTCCTCTGCGACTCTTCCTCCCATACATACATCAAGACGAGCTAATAGCTGCCTTTTGCTCACTGATGTTTCATCGTTTGATGGTAGCTGCGTCACCATTCCCAACGCAGATCCACGTGGCATTATTGTTGCTTTGTGGATCGGGTGTGCACCTTTCGTGTTCAAAGCAACAATAGCATGACCACTTTCATGGTAGGCAGTGAGCTAAAAGAGGCAACGAAGCAGATAAGAGGTCAGGTCACATCCAAAAACTTCTAACACTCGGGTATTAGAGATACCTTTTTAGAGTCCTCTGATACGAACATCGTCTTCCTCTCTGTGCCCATAACTATTCGGTCCTTTGCAAACTCCAACTGCTCAGCGGATAGCTTCTCAGCCCCTTCAACAGCTGCCTTTATGGCAGCAATATTAACCAGGTTTGCAAGATCTGGAGATTTTTTTGGTGAGATTGAAAAAAACGTGGTGAGTCATTGAATTTTCATAACTAAATGACAAAATGTAGTTATAGGTTTCAGATACTCACCAGCACCATTGAATCCAGGAGTTCCGCGAGCAATAGCTTTAACATCCACATCATCTGACATAGGTTTGCCTTGGAGGTAGAGTTCCAAAATCTCTTGGCGTCCACGGACATCCGGACTTGGGACCACAATCTAATATAAACTATGTCAGTACTTTCTACTTTTTTGGCAAAAAAGGTATTACTTTTTCATTTTCCAGTAACAAGCATCAATTCTCATCTTCAGTACTAATATAAACAGAGAGAAGAGACATTAGAAGTTGAATACTTACATGCCTATCGAATCTACCCGGTCTTGTCAGTGCTGGATCAAGTATATCAGCCAAGTTTGTAGCAGCCATAACTATAATTCCCTGCAGAGCAAAACAAAAAAGAAGCGAAGTACTATTATAATGCAGGAAATTAGGAAAAGTAATCACAAGGTACATTATCCCTCATAAAAAAACTACCTCATTCTGCTCAAAACCATCCATTTCGACAAGTAGTTGATGCAATGTCTTCTTTGTATGCCCTTCCCATTGTTTCCTCGTGGACCCAACAGCATCAATTTCATCAATGAAAATGATACATGGCGCCTGTAACACATTATTGTCAGCAAATAGAGCTTCACTAAGGATGTGAGAGGCTTTCCACCCTAACAAACATAACTCTTCTGAAATAGATTAAGAGCAGTGACAGGTTGAGTTAGACCTTTTTCTTAGCTGCCTGGAACAAGGATCTCACACGCCGTGCTCCAACCCCAACAAACCTATCAATCAAAGAAAATATAATATTATACGCCATTATCCACTACTGAAGAAGCCCATCTGATAATGACAGTGTTGCTCAAGAAAACTAGAAGGAAACTCACATCTCTTCAAATTCAGATCCAGCTCTATAGAAGAAGGGTACTCCAGCTTCTCCAGCAATGGCCTTTAATTTTTTTTAACTATGTCAGCTAATTGCAATTATCAAAGTATGGTAGCTTAACAAAAGTTTTACGATTAAGTGGAATCTCGACTGCGAAGCACATATAAATGAAATATTGACTGTCTGGTAACTAACTAACTAACTATTCCATTCAACAAGAGACGAAAGTGTTAGTGCTTATATGAGAACTTACTTTAGCCAGCAATGTCTTTCCAGTACCAGGTGCCCCCGTAAGAAGAATTCCCTGGAAGCAAACATTTAAGATATGCCACAAGTCAAAGTTCTAACTTTAAATTAATTAGATGGGACAAAACCAAGTGCCAAGTAACATGCAACAGAGAAGATACAATAACCAAATATAAAGAGATTAAACCTTTGGCAACTTTCCTCCGAGGCGGGTAAACTTTGATGGATTTTTCAGATATTCTACCACCTCCTCTAGCTCTTGTTTTGCATCATCACAACCTTTTACATCCTTAAACGTTTTAACATTCTGCAGCAAGCAAACATGTCAGAATAAGATACAAAACTCATTCCGTTTAAATGCTACATGAACATAACTCTTACATGTTCTCTGTGTATACTAGCATTATTACAGAGAGAGGATACAAAAAGACAATAATTGTCTTAGATATGAAACACTGTATCATGCAACTACTTTGCAATATCTGCCTCTTTACGTAGTGGCTACTGTAACTAAAAGGTACGGTTTTCCTCACAGTTGTAACTCAGCTACTTTAGAATCCTAGGAAAGAACATTGTATTCTTAAACTTTAGTCAAAAGTCTACCTTTTCTGGCGTTATTTCTTTGTTCACTTCTTTTGTGGAATATGACGAACTTGAACCAACACCCGAAGTTCCAATCCCTCCCAGACTTCCAATATACTTTTGCAGAGCAGCTGCACCCATTAACCTAAACAACAAACATCCATTGTTGTAGGAACACAATAGTAAACTGGAGAAGCAATAACATGTTCAACTATGCATAAGAAGCACCATTTTACTTCCACCGGTGCTATCTAACTTAATCAACGTGATTCAACTAAAATATAGATGAGACACATACCACACAACTCCAACAGCAACTGTGAACAAGATAGTAGAGACAAGCTCTTGTGCAAATCTTGATTTGTTTGAGACTTTCGGATTAACCTAACAAAGCACAAACACGTGTTGTTAAGAACTCAATATCATTTATAAAACCTTTACCAAATGAAAATCCACGCTTAATATACTTCACCAGCGGAACATACCATGGTAACATGCAAGGGTTGCCTCTCAGATATACCAGGGTTCACAAATGATTCATCCATATCGCCTGATGCACGATGTTTCAGCTCTTGCAGCTATACATCAACCAATGATTCAAACATTAGTTTAGAAACAAAGACAACTAGAAAACATTATATAGCTTAAAAACAGAGACCAAACTACAAGCAGATAATGTACCAATGTGGGAAGAGTAGATGGCTTCCCGGTCTGTTCGTCAGGAAGATACTCAGCGATAGCATTAGTAACGACAAGAGCTCGAATGTACTCAGCAACTCCTCTACTATCCACTGCGTGTTCCCTTTGCTCAAACCGTTGAACAACAGCCTCAGGACTGAAAACAAAAGAAGATAATCAATTAATTGAGTTAGACTACAAATCTAAACTAGGCAGCCAAATCAAAGAGAAACTGAATTGAAATAGGCATACATATGCTTGTTAAGCTCAGCTAACAAAGCTCCCTGCAAAGCAGCGTCCTTGGGATTAGCGTCAGCTTCAGCGATGAGCTTCTCGAGACGCTTCTCTTGGCGAGAGAAAGGCCACCAGCTCAGCCACTCCCACTCCAACACCTTCTCCATAGCTCTCTTTACGGCTGCCCATACTCCCATCATCAACACCACTATCTTAAACTTGCTCATTTTCTTCGAGTCTTCCTCCGTTTCTTCTCCTCCGCTAATCGTTCCCTCGTATCCATCGCTTGTCGCTAACTCCGGAACCAATCTACTCTCTGCGGAATCGGTAACCTCACCGGAGTCGGAAGCGACATTGTCTTGGCGGAGTGAGCAAGGAAGGGGGTGGAATCGAGAGGTGAGGAGAGTCGAAGAAAGACGGTAGAAGCTGGAGAGAGATTGAGGATTGAAACGCAGGGAGGAAGATGAGAGAGGACGATGAGGAGGAGGAGGACGGAGGAGAAGAGAAGCTTGGAGAGTGGAGGATGACATTATTAGTGTTTAGGGTTTTTTCGAATATCCTTATCTTCTTCTTCTTCTTCTTCTTCTTTTTTATTCAGACAGAGAGAGATGAGAGTTTACTTGGAGACTTGGGAACCACAAGATCCCTTCTTTTTTTTTTATTCATTTTTTTTTGCAAAATCTAACTTGTAGAGTTAAACTGTTAAAAAAAAAAAAAAATCTTATCCAGATTCACAATTTTCCTAAGATGTTGGCCAATAATCAGAAGATTAGGTAATATTAGTGAGAGAGACAGAGATTAATTAATCTCATACATTTTTGAGATGGACATAATGATCATTGATAGATCATTGATATTGGAGAGAAGATCCCACATCCGATATATGAAAAGGACTTGAGTAATATATAAGGGACTTGCGCCAATCCACTAATTGCCCAATACCCTGACCCATTAATCCGGTCCGGACAGTGGTCCGATCATCCCATTAGCTGATGGCCCATAAAAGGCTCAGTTCCACCAAGATCGCTAGAAAAAAAAAGCATGATTTCGGACGGGGTATGATGGATTCTGCGAGATTAATGGTTATACGCACCATTATCTCGAGGGAGGGTATTGGAGAGAAGATCCTACATCGGATAATATTATATGAAAAGGACTTGAGTAATATATAAGAGACTTGGGCCAATCCACTAATTGTCAATTGGTTTTAAGTTGAAAGCCCAGAAAACTTATCAATTGATGATAATACCGAATTGGTTTGATAATATGATCTTTTGGACATGAGTACAAGTGTGTATAAACAAAACGAGACAAACACTAAACTAAACGAGAGGTAAGAAAGGGCTTCAAACAACTTTGTCTTCCAACTATTAAAAGGGACTCTTTCTAATGGATTGGAGGACCACCATAATGATGTGGAGGCATAAATATGACCTGCAGGACCTTGATTCATCGACGTTCTGCCATGTAATGATTGTGACCTTGCCCACATCCACCTTGTGGCTGCTGTATGTCGTCTAGGACTGTATCAAATTTCAGAGCCATCGAAGCCACATCCACCAGATAGATGACTAGTGATGCTTCTTCTTCCATCACAGCCACATAAACTTTGATACAGTCCTTCCTATATCACAAAAGATGTGGCAGATAGAGCTGCACCCTATCATATCGAAAAGAAACACTAACTACACCTATGTAATCTTACACATCTTATCAGAGTAAGGAAGAGAGAAAGAGAGCCAGTGTTAGGGAAAGGAGAAAGGAAACAAACACAAAATTATGTGCTCCTTCTACAAATGCATTAGGCTGCGACTGAAGATATCGCGTAAGTTTCCAAAAACAAGACAAAACCTACAACCTAATGTATCAGAATGTCTTCAAAACAATCATTAATCAGCAATATGTTTACTTTTCTTCTAACGAAAACCAAAAAAATAAAGGTGCTTGATCACTTACCAAATGCAAGACTTCAATTCTGACCATCCTCGCCTTCGGCTGTCACCAGGAGAACATTCCCCACAACATCTGCAGTCGTTTTGTTATTCACTATCTCTTTGATGAAATGAATCAAAAACCGCGTTTGTATGTCGCGGTTTCTTTAAACACAGTTGTGAGAGCGTCTTCGTTGTTGGGCCTGATAACAGAACCGATAGATAAGCAGAGTCTCGCCCAAAGCCCATTATATTTTTGCATTGGATAACAATTTTTACCAAATGAGAATCAAAACTCACTCGAAGATTAAAAAATATATTTTAAAAAAATCAAAGAAAATTTATTGAATGCTTTTACACTAAAAATCCTATAATTATATGAAATTCAATTTATTATGTTGGGCGAGGTCTTTGATTCAAATGCAGGATGGCCTAAGATAGCACAAAAATAGTTTTTTTTTTATTTTGTCATAAAATAGCATCCAAAGAAAAAATGACCAGATTAGCATCTATTTAAAAAAAAAAATAAAGACATATATCCATAATTGGATAAAAATTAGGGTTTTTTTTGGGTAGCAGTTTATGGTTTAACATTTAGGATCTAAGATTTAAGGTTTTTGGAAATGTTCTAGAATCGGACCGGTAATTGAAGCAAAAAAATTTTGAATCATGGATCAATATGGTTTGACCGGGTTCAATTGAGTTTAGTCACATAAAAAATAAAAGTAAACTTAGATGCTTTACTAATTATCTTCGGTAAATTTTACGAATATAATTAAGTTTAGTTATTAAAGATTTTAAAATAAATAATGATTAACTAAAATTTAAGTACAATCCTAATGAAAATTAAATATAAAAATAATATTTGTAACTTTAAATTTAAAACTAATAATTTCAACTTTAAATATATATCACTGTAAGCTATAAAATTTAAAGAATGAATGTAAGATTTTTCTTTAATTGTATGATTTAAAAGATAAAAAAAAAAGGTTTTTGATAGCAAATTATAAATAAAGCCAATTTTTATCCATGTAATATGGATTTATTTCCACTTCACGTTTTATCCTGGTTTGGGATTGAAAAGTCTGCTGTTAGATTAATCATTTTTGCTAACCTTATATATTCGTTATTTATTTCAAATGTTTCTACAATCTGACCAGTAACTGAACCAAAACATTTTGGGTCTTGGATCAATATGGTTCGACTGGGTTCAATTACGTTTAGCCGAATTTAATTGAGTTTAATCTGAGAATAATATTTTTACTTAAATATTTATCACCATAAGTTATGAAATTTTTCTTAATGAATACAATAAAAATTACTTGCATAGTTTTAAAGACAAAAATTAATAAAATTATTTTTAATAGAAAATTCCAATTAAACCTAGTTTTTATCCATCCAACCCGGATATGTTTCTGTTTCACGGTTTAACCCTGTTCAATTATCGGTTTGGTTTGTATTTTAAAAATACTGCTCAAACATTAGTAATTTTTGTCAACCTCATATATTCGTTATTTATTAACAATATTTTTAAAACCGGACCGGTAAATGAATCAAAAAGGTTTTAGGTCATGAATCAATATAGTTAGATCGCGTTCAATAAGATGTAGGTTAATTCATTTGAGTCAATCACATAATGAAAACATAAATAAATCTAAATATTTTGTTATTTATGTTCAGTAAATTTTACAAACATAATTAAATTTAGTTATTACAGTTTTCAATATAGTAGTAAAAAAATTAGTTGTATGATTTAAATAATTAAAATAATTAATAAAATTGAATTTTGATAGCAAATTACAAGTATACATGGGTTTTATCTATCTAACCCGAATATATTCCCAGCTCACGGTTTAATCCGGTTTGATAGCTCGTTTGGTCCGGGTTTAAAAACATTTATTTAGGGTATAAAATTTGAAATAATAATATTTTAAATAAACATTTTTCAAATTTTAGTTATATTAAATATATTATTAACTAATGGTATTTTAGTCTTTTTAGCTTTTAGTGAATGATATTTTAGTTTTTTTTTTAGTTCTACTTTATGATAAAAACTATATTTTGTGCATTTAGGAGAATTGTCTTATTCTCTGTATAATAAAGCATAAGTCGCTTCACTAATCAGAATTAGACATGTGGCAAAAAAAAAAATTTATTTCCTTTTTCGGCAGCGAAGATATTGCAAAAAAAATATTTGAAATTTTCTTTTCTTCTCCTTTTTTTTCGCCCATCAAAGTATTGCAAAAAAAAAAAAATTAATCTTTGCTTAATCTCCTTTTTGTTCGGCAGTTAAATATTCAAAAACTAACTTCCTAATTTTTCTCAACAAAAAAATTAATTATTGTGGTTTGATTATATTGTATTCACGTTGCACATTTTCTATGTGTATGTAATTATATTACATTTATTATTAATGTAATAAAGGATAGATAAAATACAAACACCATAAAATTAATTTAACAATGCAAAAAGATAAATATAGATAACTACCCAGAATTCTTTATCCCACAAACCATTTTTCTCATTATACTCAACTGAACACCACGATAGTTTCATCTTTCCTTTTCTCTTTATCACTACCGTTTCATATTTTTTGTTAACCATTGTTTCATCTCTTTCTTTTTCACCATTGTAGCCAAAACACTCTGCAAAAGTTTACGATTTCTATCAATATTCTTAGAATAATTCTTCTCTTCTTCTCTAATACATCATCCACTCTTTATTTCTGCAGCGTTTAGGTTGAAGATGCCACTAGAGTATACTCCTATTTTTCAGCTCAATTCATCTCAAAAACAATGGAAAATCTGAGTTTTGGTCTCACGGATATGAGAATACTACTCTAAACATAAACCTGAAGTTGTTCTCGGGATGGAAGAGATCCTCGTGGATGAAAAGGTGTACACATTTTGATATCTTAAAATATTTTGTAGATGAAATTGTTAAGTGTATACATAAATAGTCATCTGTTTTCTTACATTATTTTGTAAACTCATGTGATATTGATATGATCGAGTAATTTTCATACTTGACAGGAAGAAAGGATTCAAGCTTCTGTTTCACAGAAGTTGATAAAAAAAAATTCAAAAAAGACCTACAAGAAGGAGAGTATCTAGATGTCATGAATTTCAAAGTGTTGGGTAACAACGGTGATTACAGTGGAACCACACACCCCTACAAGATAAGTTTTATATTTACTACATATGAAGACCTCTGAGCAGATCCCAAATTTATCACACGCTTCAACTTAAGTTTTTTTCCAGATATTTTATCTCAGTCCAATGTTAATGTTGTCTTCGTAGGTTTGTTCTTTTTCTTAAGCTGTACATAGTTCAATATATAGTGAATTTTGTACATGTTAGTTTCATGTTTTTTTTTAATATTAATTCCAATAAATTTATTTTAAAGAAGAACTATTTACAAAATAAATACAAATGAAAATGAATATAGCAAATACAATATTTCTAGGTGTTACCTAGCTTCAGAAAATTCAAAATTTTGTCTAAAACAAGTTCAATTTTGATTTAAGACATTACGATTCTATTTTTTAAATAATTTAAAAGCAACCAAAAATTATACACGTGCTTAGCACGGGCAGTAATATTAGTGTTTTCCATAAATTAGACAAATAAGTAAAAAAAATATATAAAGTATCAGGTGTGTTTTCTGTGGATTAAACCGTGAGTCCACGTACTCTTTGGATACATTTTACAAAAACAAATAGCCAATAATTCTGATAGACTATCGATTGATCGTTGGGTTTTCCTTTTTTTCCCTTTGTTCCTTTTTATAGACAGAATGGATTGTTTTTTGGTGTAACATATTGGATTTTTTGTCGTCGAGAACAAAAACTCTTGTTTTATTCACATGATACACAATGGAGATGAAACATCATGTAATGAAAGCATAATCCCACGAGACCGTCAAGTTTACTTTAAATCTATGGATTCACATGGAGCTTTTTGGGAGGGAAAAACTAACTAACATGCGTAGTTGAACTTCTTCTCTTTGGCATGACCATCATGATCAACGTCAACTACAAGCTCAAGTTCTCTCTTGTTCTTTTCATCATCCCATTTGCTCATCACTGTTGTTATAATCGGCGTCTCCTTGTTCTTGTACTTACAGTAGAGGATAAGTTGGAGAATCCCCAATGGAGTCCCCACCATATTAGGTGACTATACATGTGTAAGAAATCAATCAACATATTCGAAACCATGCAGTCATGCAAAAGACAATCTCAACAATTTATTGTACTATATATAGTCATACAAACATTAATTTATAATGGACTCTCTTTGTATCTTTATAACCATCAAAGAAGCGTTCTTTATGTTCTAAGGGCCAGTTCAACTTTGTTAAATTAAGAAAACAAACCAAAGAAAGGGAGTGATAACTAGAGAAACGAACCGCAAGAAATAGATCATGGCTGAGTAAACCATAGGCCAACCAAAGGGAGCTAGCCAGAAATGAAAAGAATGACAAGTAAAATGGCATGTACTCCACACTTTTTGTCTCTATCACTTTTTTCTGCATACACATTCACATTATATTAGCTTGATCCATAATAACATTCCAGTATAAATAATATCTCTAGTTAATAGTATTAATATATATAGCTTAATTACCATAACGACGAGAGGAGAACCATACATGGAGATAGAAGCCACGAGGCCGACACTTCCGACGAATGATTTCCGGTGACGGGGCTCGTCAAACACTACGGCTGAGATTACAGCCGTTAACCCGAACAAAACGACGACCACCGGAACAAATATAACACCAACCTTAACCTAATTCAAATGTCTATATAGATCAATGTCACGAATACTATTTTACGAAACAAAAAGGATATGATATCATGTGATACTTAATAAATTATATACCTTTTCTTTGGGCGACGAGTAGTAGAAATATATGAAAATGAAGAGTGATTCGAGAAAGATGCCGACTCCATTGATGGTGACGAGAGGAAGATTCTCCCAAAGATGACTCACAATCGGTAAGCCATACCAAGTGTAAATCAAACAGTTTAAGAGTGTCATAACATAAGGAAAACATGAGAATTCCTCTGTGCTTTTCTTCTTAAACACCCTTGAAAAGGTTAATCTACATATCAATTCAAGTTTTTTAAAAAGTTATAGTTTACTTTGTTGGTTAATTCTATATGAAAATAGTTATTTGTTTTTTTGTTACGTACATTGGAGCGGTATAGAGCAGCATGGAAGCTCCATTTCCTGGCAGAGTTCATATTTAAGTTTTCCAACAACAACAACAAAAACTCACATAAATTTGCTTCTGGTAAAAAATAAAATTTCTGACAATGTTATATTTCTCAAAAAAAAAAAAGATAGATTAAGAAAATATAATATCCCAGAAAAAAATAAAGAAAAAAATTACCCAAGATTCCGATGAATAATCGAAGTTTATCACCCATATATTTAATTGGCCGGAAGAACAAGGATTATGGAATGATTTTTTTTTTTGAGAAAATGGATTATGGAATGGTTGGGAAGTAGGAGAGTTACACCTCTAATGTATGTGTTTATATAACATGTCTTTGGTGCTCATTTTAAAATATTAATCAAAGTTTGGGACATTTTTTAACATTTTAATTCTGAAAATATATTGATGCCATTAATACTATTAGCAATTGATTTTTCTATTAACAAATTGGCAGTGATGAAAATTGTTAGACGTTTTTATTCACAAAGAATCAAAGAATAAGCAATTAATTTATAAAAATTTGTTCAAAACACAATCAATTTTACCAAATTTTAGAAATGCACACAATCGTCGTTCATCACACACGGCTGGAATCTTATGAACCAAAAACGAGCCTGGAAAGATGGTGGATATGAGTCATATGGCATTATGCATATGACATTCTTAGAGAGTTTGACGTGTATGGGGATTTAATAGTTGTTCGTATATACAAAATCTTCCACACATTTTAGTTTTTATAAAAGAAGTGCACGCATAACATTAGATGATATATCACAAAAATTATGTGCTTCAACAACCATTCCATCACAAATTACAAACGCATATGCAAAGTATACCATATAAAAGCAAATTATTTTATCAGATAATAACCTAATACTAGATTCTAATCCACACTTCAAAACATATAAGTATTTTAAATAACAAAAGCTATCTTTATTTTTAATAATTGTATATATTTATAGACAGGTATATTTTTGTGTGATAGACATATTTACCTTTATTGAGATAAAATTGTAGGATTTAAAACTAAAATATTGGTGAAGATAATAATATTATATCATTTTATTATTTTTATATGTATACTAACTATAATATGATATTACAAGATTTTTCAAATTTTAATTTATTCTGTAATTATCATTATGAATGGTTAATGAAATATATGTATATTATATTATTGATATATAATTTATTTGCATTACAGTGAATATTTTTATTTGAACAACTATGTGATATCAATATTTTATAAACTTTAAGTTATAAAACTTATTTGGTGTCTTTCTATCCTAGCATATTATTTTACCGGTGTTTTATTTCATATGAAATTTTCTTTTAAGTTAAATAAATGTAATTCCATTTTAGAAAATACAAATAGATTGAAATGTAAATTTAACTAATTACTTTGTATTTTATGAAACTATTTTGAACTATACAACCTGGAAAAAATTTAGTTTTATTTATTTTCGAATTTGATTTTCATAAATTATCCGATTGTTTCTCTAATCAGTTATTTGATTTATTTAATAATTTGTTCTATGATTGCAACTAAAATTGTTAAAAGGTGGGATATAGTGTTTTACATCGTTTGGACCTATGTTTAATTAATGTATTGTTTGGAATGTTTAATAGTATAATGTTGTCTTTAAAGTATATAGGGATATATGTATGTAATAAAATGTTTTTTTTTGAACTGATGTAATAAAATGTTAGTCTTTTCATTTCTTTTCATTAGTTATCAATAACATTTTTATTGATATAACACATAACTAAATGTTATTTTTAAATAGTGATCATATTCTAATAAGGTATAAGCTTAATACCAAATGAACAAAGATGTTATTCGTTTGATAGATCGTGAAGATTCACGGGTATGTGCTCAGAAGTGTCGATCCAGTTCGTACACCTAAACTTTGATTATCTTTTTTTTTTCTTTCTTTGTAGCACACTAAATTCCAATCCTCAATAAAGAAGACAATCATGTTTAAGCGCCAATGGAAAATATAATAGAAAATGATAATAATGGATGTAGATTAACAAATCAACTTCAATTAAAAAGAGTTAAAGTTGTTTAGAGGTAGCTTTGAGGTAGGTTAGCAACACGTGGGATGTGAACACAAGTGTTCTCTATAACAGATAAGAATTGAACATTAGCTCTTGAATAGACATTTCAACCTTTTTTTAGATCCGTATAACAGATAAATCCATCTACTCTTTATAAATCTGCAGTTTATGAATATACAATGTTTTTTTAAGTGGTGTTATTCAATATTTCGTTTTGGATAATAACTGTTTTAATTATTATTTTTAACAACAACAAAAACTTAATCTTAAAACATAGCAGTGACTTTGAGGTGTATTTAACAACAACAACAAAAACTTAATGATTACCAAAAAAAACTTAATCTTAAAACACGCATTACCTGCATGCACATATACTTTTTTTATTCAGCTGTATACATTTTTGTCAACAGTAGTGAATGCACGCAAAAAAAAAAAAAAACAGTAATGCCATGGATTAATGCATATATAATATTAAAATTAAAGATCCAAATAAAGAAAGAGTGATAATGTTTTCTCAAGCAGGTGCCTCATGTCGTTGGAATCGTAGTGGAAATGGCACCAAAGACTTCCACTCTTCGTTTGTGACCATATCTTCTAATAATCTTTGATTTCAACAAAAGAAAACACTACTTTTCCTAAGCGATTAACTTTAGTTATAATATCTTTGATGCCCACTCTCTTAACCTATTCAATCATTTCATTAACTAATATATACCCCGATAAGTATAATATCAGATTTTTTTGTGCAGGATAAAAAAAAGATTTTCCAAAATTAGTTTTTAACTATATGCCTTTCATATGTAAAATAATATAAAATTATACTCATATTCTTTAATATAAGATGTTTTGCTTGAATGCATATATAAGAATTAAGAAACTTATTTTTAAAAAGATAATATCATTAAATAATATAAATTAAACATAAATTAACCAAACATAAATAATGCAGTAAAATGTAATTAGTTGACCAATTTTCAATAAAGTTAAAGTACTTTAAAAATATCAAAACAATTTATATTTTGAAATATCAAATTTTCTCCAAAACATGTTATACTATGGAAGGGAAGGAGTATAACTTAGTTAGATCCAGCCCAAAATACTAAAAGAGTTTTACACTAAAAGCAACCAAATCGAGATAGTCTCACATGAATTTCTCAAGTAGGTAATACTCATAATTTAATACAACTGAATTGTTAAACTACTTATTATTAAACATGTGGCAAAGGAGTTCTAGTGGATATCTAACAAGTTCTTGTTTAAAAACTTTTGTTTCTCTTTCATAATTTTTTTTAATTCTATTTCTTATTACTACGATATCATCCGATGGACATATTCTAAAAATCACTGAATAAAAATCTAAAGCTTGAGGAACATATTACCATTGAAAACATATTATCAGTTGATTATATTGACCTTTATGTATATTGTGTTGAGCAATGGTCGGAAGAGTTCCAAAAAAAATCAAGAAACCTTTAAAGAAACATTACTTATGATTTTTTGTTTTGAGAAACGGTCATAAAATCATATTTTATGATATTGGGCTGTTTTTATTTAGTAAATGCAAATCAATTGTTTACCCCACGAGGCCCATTTGTATAGAATATATTTTTGTATTTTCAGTACATTAAATAGCCCGGTTTCTTTTTAAATCTTATAGGTTTCATTTAATAAAAATTACTAATAACAGATAAATCCTCTATATATTATTTGAGAAGCATTACAACTTCTTTTTGTAGCCACATGTCATCACTAGGATGATTCTTAGAATCATTAGAGAAATATGTTGGTCCATCTAATTATATAATAAGTTTTTTATTAAACTAACAATAAATTCATTATTAATGTATTTCATTATTTCCTTAAATAAAATTACGGAATTACCTAATGTGGTTAAAGTATATATATGACAATTAATGATTTTGAATAATAAAGATTTGATAAAAATTAGTGTATATTCTATCATATTTGTTTAATTTTAAACTATTAAATAAATTAAACAACCACAATAACCATATAATAAAAAATTTAGATTTTTCTATATATGTTATATTTTGAATTTTGAAAAACGATTATAAATTACTAAAACTGTTAAAAGTTTCACATTGAAATGATTACAAAATTATATAAGTAAAAAGTATAATTTAATTAATTATTAATATTGATATATATATATATATTGTTTTAAATTAAACTATAAACCATATAAAATACATAAATATTTTAGTTTTAAAATTTACTTTGAACAATTTTTTGGTAAAAGTTTTGAACGAACATTGACAACTTATTTTTTTAAAATTATAAATTATTAAAACTATTAATCTCACAATGAAAATTTTGTTGTTAGTAATTTAAATCTTTTGCTATAAAAGATACAAATGATCAAAAACACTATATGAGTAGAAATCATCATTTAATAGACATTAATATTAAAAATATACTAAAATATACTATGTATGTTAGTATCATTTAAATTTAATTACATATCCTATCAAATATTAAAAAAAAATTGGATTAATAAAATTGATTTATATGTTCACACCAATTTAATTATATATTTAATAGTTACTGACTTTTAATTATTCAAAATATATTTATTATTTCAAAATATGTAAAAATATTTAATACATAAAATAATTTTTATATATAATGTTCATCCCGCGCAAGGCGCGGGTCTTAACCTAGTTACATTATAATTACTAAGAATAAAATTTTGTAATTTTTAAACTCATAAACAATTTCTATGACTATAAATACATATTTTTATTTGACAAAAAAATACATGTTTTCATATCATGTCCAAAATATAAGTATATTTTAAATACATATCAACAAAATTGTAAATAGATTAGATTATCTTAAATAAAAATACATCATCTTATAATTAACAAAATTTGACCAAATTTTTAAAAAGAAACAAATCTCGCGATTTCAAAGTGCATGTCAAAATCTAATGTATGATTAAAATTTAAATATTTATAGAATATATTTTTTACTTTAAAACAACTTTCTGAATTTAATCGGTAAAAAGTCTGCAAAATCATCAATCTACATAGAATTGAGGAAGCTGTGGAATGCTCTCTACACGTCCAACCCTAATTAATTCAACTACATAGTCTCCTCGTCAATCAACCTTCGGGCTCATAACTCTATTATCAATTTAATGAGAGCATCTAAGTCAAATCTAAATTAGCTCATGTGTTGTTGAAATGGATGAGGCTAAGCGGATGTACATCTTTGTCAAATGCATTGTAACCCCCCTCGGAAAAAAAAAGCAAGTAGTGAAAGACAGTATCTACTTATTCGTAAATACATTTCCGATCGAAATCGTCAGAACATTCAGTGGTCCTTACTCTATTGTCAACAATGTTGTTTAACCAATCAAACATCTACAGTTCAACAGATTCTTAAAAGAAAAAGAGCTTTGCCTCAATGATGTTCAAATGATATTATAATGACAAGATTTAACAAAATACTTTAGTACTAGGATAAGACCCGCGCCTTGCGCGGAATTAAGTTATTATTTTTATTATATTTTGAAGAATGAAACAATAGTTTGGCTTCATTTGGATTACGGGTGTTCAATCCGGATATCGGGTTGGTTTCGGTTCGGTTTTTTATTATATATTTAATGTGATTTTTAAATATCTTTTAATAATATAAAATTAAAAAAAGAACTAAGATACAAAAATTGTTATCAAATATTTATTATTCATAATAATTAATTTTCACATATACGTTAATCATATTAGGTAATTTCGTAGCTTTTATTTAAGGAAAGTGCAAACCATTTTGTGGTACATTATTTATCAATTCGATAGTTAGTTTAATAAAAAGTGTAATATAAGTTAAGATGGACCAACCTATTTTTCTAAGAATAGTATATTTTGTATAGTTATTTATTAAATAAGAATTTATAATCATACGGTTCTATGATCATTCATATCGTTTTATAGCAAAATATATAAATCATCGATAACAAAATTTTCAATCTGAAATCTTTAATAAGTTTATAATTTATAAATGTTCTTGAAAATTCATTGAAAGTTTTAATATTAAAATATTTATGTAATCTTATGGTATATAATGTTTAATCTATATATATATATTTATTTTATTATTAAATGATATTTTTTACTCATATGGTTTTAAAATCATGTGTATCTTCTTATAATAAAAATGTTAAACCATTGATCATTAATTTTTAACATAATAATTTTAATAGTTTTAGTCATTTATTGTCGTTTTTAAAAATTCAAAATATAACATATACGAAAAAATCTAAATTTTATTTTTATAGCTAATTTGATTGTTTAATTTATTTTAATAATATAAAATGAAACAAAAAATGATGGAGGAGATATAAATTGTTATCAAATCTTTATTATTACAATCATTAATTGTCATATATATATTAGTCATTTATGGTAATTTCGTACGTTTTATTTAAGGAAAGAAAATAACATATCATATTATTATATCATATAGTTTGACCAACTTATGTATCTAACAACATATAAAAATCGAATGTGGATCTACTTATTTTTCAATTGAATGTAATTGACTACCTAATTGAGTGTCACCTATGCATTGGGGTCTCTTTTAATTAATACAAAATTGAGCTTACATCTTTTCAAATGTTCCTCAATTAATATATAGGGGATATAGATAAATGGGGTACACATACCTGTAGGCTCATATCATACGTTGCGGACAAAGATATGTTCATTTAGGACTAAGAATGTTAGTTGAAGACTTGGAAGTGGCTTACCATCGGCTACAACTATGTTTCAATTTGGTTCGTTTTTTCTTTCTCTTTTAACTTTATCAGCTCCAAAACTATTGTTAGTAGCTGCTCTTTTCTATCTGTCTTTACTTTATTGTAGTGACAAATTTATTGTTACGACAGACCAAAAAAATCTGTAAAAGTGTTTTAATTATAAAGTGGAAAGAGAAATAGATAGAGACTGCTTTTGTGATTAATGACTACCCACACTTACCCAGGAGAAAACATAATGCTGCTTATCAATTGTACTAGGTTAAGATCCGCGGAATGAACATTATATATAAATTATTTTATATATTATGTGTTTATAACATATTATGAAATAATAAATATATATTGAATAAAAATATCATTATCTACTATTTATATAATTAAATTGGTTACTATATAAATAATTTTTTTAATTTTTATTATATGATTACTATGATTGTTTAATTTATTTTAATAACTTAAAATTAAACAAATATAATTATAATACACACTTATCTTTATCAAATCTTTATTATTTAAAATCATTAATTGTCATATATACTTTAGCCACATTAGGCAATTCTGTAATCTTATTTAAGGAAATAATGAAGTACATTAATAATATATTTATTGTGGTTTAATAAGAAGTTTATTATATATTTAGATAGACTAACCTATTTCTCTAAGGATTCTAAGAATCATTCTAGTGATGACACGTGACTACAAAAAAATGTTGCAATACTTCTCAAATAATATATAGGGGATTACAAAAAGAAATCACATATTTGTCCGTTTTGTGCTAGCCGGTTCAAGGTTTTCCGTAACTCAAAGTTGTATACCCTTTAATAGAAAAAACGTATATATAAAAATGTTTAAGAGTTTATATATGAAATTTATAAAAAATAGTTCGAAAAAAAATATATCTAAAACCTATTCTGCCAAAAACAATTTCAGCTTTTGACCCACGAAACACGTTTGTCTCTGGAAAAAAAATATTTATTCTAAAAACAATATTTAAAAATGGACCTCCTATCTTGAGAAACAAGGGAGTTACCCATGATTTTAGACACTGGATACTCTATGCGGATCATGTGGTTTTACTGTAGCTACACCAATCTCTTTTTAGTCCAAGCTGATTTTTTATATATTTAAAATAGTATATGTCATGTCCTAAAACCCTGTTAAAAAATGCGGCTGTCTACACGTTGTTCGGAGGTTGACTGCGGCGAATATGCCCAAATCGGTGTAGCCAGGCGTTGATCTGCGTAAGACCGCTTAGTTTCCGTTGACCGCCTAATTCCCGCATTGTCTGCTTAAGTTTTTTTCGTCCATGTAAAGTTAAAACACAGTTGATTATTTTTTACTCATTATTGACAGATTTTGTGTAATTATTCTTTACTAAATAACTACAATTAGCTATCAAACTTAAAACAAACACATACATACTGCATTTAGGGAATTTTTCGTACCAAACACACCATTTACGAATCAAAAAGAGATTGTTTAAAATTATATATAAAAAGTTATATGATTATGTCTAAGAACTTGTGTCATCATATTTAAAAATAGCTAAATATATTATAAATATATTAAATTGTATTTAAAACTAGGCTCCGGATAATTTTCAAGTACTCCATGATTTTTCGGTAACTCGCTAAGTCCAGAATTACCGACTGACTAGCGTCTAACATAGTTCCGAACATGGCTTAAAACTAAAAATAACATTAGACTTAGATAAATAAGCTTAGATGGACAGTATAATTTGTTGAATTTATTAACCAATATACCAAACGACCACAACTTAACTATGTAGAATGTAGATTGTGTAGTATTTTCACTGAAACTGAATAAACCCTATATGCTGGTAGTATTGTTATTTGGTGGTGATTAATTTGAGGAGGAAAAGCCCAATACGGTGAAGCTATTAGGGTTTGAGTTTCGGTCACTATAACATTTTGGCATCGTTAGAGACAGAGGACCGACACGTGGCAACACGTGATTAGTTTGGATCACTTCTCTCGGACCAATATACTCTTGTATAATTCAAAAAAAAAAAAACTTTATCGTCACAATATAGTAGTCATTAGAGAAAAACGAACGTCTCGCTAAATAATTCTAGAATAATGTCATATGCCGGGAGTAAGGAGCGTTGTCAAAATCCTATCACTGCTTTGGATATAAGTTTGCTGTTAGTGTGGAACACCTTCTTCTTTATAATCACTTTCGTCTTTTGGATGCACGTTGTGGTGAGTCGCCTGCTTTTTCATCGACTTCTCCTTCGCCTTGCACATCGAAAATCAAGAGCTACTACCACTAAAGTGTCAAAATCTTGGGTTCTGTGATTTTGGGGTTAATAGGTCAGGAATTTTATGCTTTCTAATTTAGTGTTTTTCTTGATTCATTCTGGTCGGGTCATGTAGGTGTAATCAGATAATAATTCAGTTTCATTCCAATTTACTATTGGTGTTATATTTTTAATGATTTACTAGATCTTGACATGCGCCTCCGCACGGGTGTTGGATTTAACTTGCGTTCAATGTAAATTTATAAACCATTGATTTTATAAAATGTACATTTATATTTTTATGTTTTGTAAAATATATTTAGAGTAAAATATATTATATTATAATATAGATGTTTGATAAAAAAATTTTATCTGTACATAATATTATATTTATAATTTTATAACTTGATGCAATTTGATGTAATTGTAATATTCATATATTAACCTATTGATTTTTTTGTTTATTTATTGAAAATGATTTAATTTTTTATAGTAGGTTTTTATGAATTATTATTAATTTTATGATATTTGGTTTTCTTGTAAATTGTATTGTAGCAAATTAATATATATTATATATTACAGTTTGTGTTTTTACTTTCAGTAAAAAGAAATAACAATTTATCGTAATTAATTAATTTAAATTTTTGATTTTAAGTGAAGTGGCAAATTTGTAAATAAAAAAGAAATGCAATGGCTAAATGTGTAAATAAAAAAATATTTAATCTGCTATCTTCATTTCCAAACAATTCACATTTAATCTACTATCCAAGTTTTCAAACAACAAAATCTGTAAATGAAAAAGAAATATGGTGACTAAATATGTAAAGAAAAAAAATATTTAATCTGTTATCCTTGTTTCCAAGCAACTTTCATTTAATCTACTATCTAAGTTTTCAAACAGTATCAAAAGGTATTTTAATTTTAATAATATAGATTTGTAAACGGTAAACCGATTAACGTTTAGGTTTAGAATTTTCATGTTTCGAACTATGATTTTGGAGTGTATATATATATATCTAAATTTGAAAAGCTTGACATTAATTTGTTTCTGGGAATATGTAATACGAAGTTTTTGTTTTGATCATTTCTAGTACTATAAAATAGTATTCTGGAAAAATATACTATTGTTTTTTCAAAAAAAAAAATATACTATTGTTTATCCCAAAATTAACAGTGGAAAAAACATAGAAAATCGTGGAATTTGCTCCACTATTTGAAAATTAAAGGTGTAGAAAATTTGTAGAGGAAATAGTAATTTTGTTACTATTTGACGAATGAGAACAAAATCAGCCTTCAAATACTTACAAATCCCAATAAAAAACTTCATCTCCATGTGTACATGAGAGTGTCAACGACAAGTCTACACCAAGGCTAAGATGTCAACAAAGACCACACAACACATCTTACTTTTAGTTTGTAAAGGCTGTTCGTTGGACATTTCATCCTCTCCATCTCTCTCCTCTTTTTTCTCTATAAACTCTCATCTCTCACATTTTTTTTGCATTCTCCAACAAGACCTCAAATTTCATTTACCTTATTCTGACTAGCTCATGGATAACACCAACCGTCGTCGCCGTCCTAAACAACACAAAGTCACTCTCGAAGACTCTGAAGGTCCCTCACTATTCCCTTATATTTAGTTCTTACCTCGAATTTACTTGTTTACGTAATTTTTCATGGATAGAAGCAATAAATATAGATGCTTTTGCACATCTTGAAAGCATTTTCTGGCTTCGATTTTGAATTTAGTTCATAGAATCTGATTTGGCCTAGTGATTGACTGTAGAGTGGAAAACGAAGCAAATGTTCACTTCTAAATTAGTTAAACGAGGGAAGTCCTAAGTAACTAAAAGTATCAAGATTAGTATTAAAATTTAACCCAAAAATCATTTATACTAATTTAAGAGTCATTCTTGGGTTCACCCCCTAGGATGAACCTCTAGGTTTACCAACCAATAGGATTTCATTATTTCAAATTCGATATCTTTTAAAAAAGGAAACAAAATATTCTCAAATTATATTATGTTTTTAAAATAAAAAAAGATAATAGTTACAGAAAAAAAAAATTAAAAAAAAATATATTTTTAATGTTCTCAACAAAACACTAAACCCTAAATCCTAATCCCTAAACCCTAAATCCTAAACCCTAAACCCTTGGATAAACCCTAAACCCTTGGATAAACCCTAAACCCTTGGGTAAACCCTAAACCCTTGGATAAATCCTAAACTCTAAGTAAAAAACACTAAAACCCTAAACCCTAAATGCTTGAATGTTTTAGTGTATAGTGATTTTGATTTAGAGTTTAGGATTTATCCTAGAGCTTAGGATTTATCCTAGAGTTTAGGGTTTATCCAAGGGTTTAGGGTTTAAGATTAAGGGTTTAGGGATTAAAATTTAGGGTTTAGGGTTTAATGTTATGCTGACGACGTAAATTTTTTTTTTTTGTAATTATTACTATTTTCTTTTTACATTTTAATTTTAAAAACATAATATAATTTGATAATATTTTGTTTCCTTTTTTAAAAGATATCGAATATAAAATAAAACAATCCTATTAGTTGGTGAACCTAGAGGTTCACCTTAGGGGGTGGTCCTAAGAATAAGTCCTAATTTAATATCTGTTTGAGTTAAATGGTTGAAAATATATGTGCAGAAGTGAGCAGTATCGAATAGAAGTTTATAAATATGACAGAACAAGAAGATATCATCCTATTTAATATTTGTCTGAGTTTAATTGGTTGAAAATATATGTGCAGAAGTGAGCAGTATCGAATGGAAGTTTATCAATATGACAGAACAAGAAGAAGATATTATCCTTCGAATGTATAGACTTGTCGGTGATAGGTAACAATTTCTTTCTTCATCATCTTCTTAATTGTTTTTCTGTCAATTATCTCGACCGAAAGAAAAATGATCCTGTATACATTGATAGGTAAATAAATTTAATATGCTTGTGTATTTCTAAGCAAACATACGCTAATTTAGGCATGCACTTACGTTTGTAGTTGTACAGTGTACAATGTTGTAGTGGAAGCACATGGTGTCCACTAATTTTCTTAAAAAACATTTAAGTAAAGCTTTCACGTTCATTAAATTATATACGTACACATACATTGATATATGAAGCAAGAAACCTAATTTGCTTTCTTTATCGATAAGTATTTATGAATAAATGATTGCTTGCTCTACAATTGACAAAATAAAATTTTAATGCCTACAAACTAAATAGAAAAGGGTGTAATTTGTGTAATTTTTTTTATGTTAGGTGGGATTTAATAGCAGGACGAGTGCCAGGAAGACAGCCAGAAGAGATTGAAAGATACTGGATTATGAGAAACAGTGATAGCTTTGCTGAAAAACGACTCCAACTTCACCACTCTTCCTCTCATAAAAATAACAAACTTCATCGTCCACGTCCCTCTATTTACCCTTCTTAGTTTTTAGTGCCATTTATATTTTCTGCCTCACAACAAAAAATGGTGTAATAGTTGCAGTTTTATTTAGCATAACGAAAATTGTATGTTTATTTTGTCGTTTTTTATTTTAATGTTCTAATTAGTAATCAACTATTAATGATCGGTGTGGTTAATAATAATATTATATAAACAATTTTTTTGAACACTTAATATAAACAAATTGCAATCAGGTTAAATAATACTCCCTCCGGATTTGAATATATGATGTTTAAAGTTGTGCACACATATTAAGAGAAATTAAATACTTACTTTTATCAAATATTTTTTTGTTTTACTTTTAGTTAGTTTAAAGATTTATTTGAATCCCAATAAAATTCAACCACTTATATTTTTTACATTTTGATTTATATTTTATTTTAAAAACAAATGCATTAATGAAAAATAGAACATCATACATTTGTATACAAGGAAAAAAACTAAAACATCATATATTCAAATCCGGAGGGAGTACATAAACTATATGGGTTACTCAATCTTAAATTTGGAATGATTCAAGTTTGATGACATTTTAGATGAACTGTGATGAATTTAAAGTTGTTATGAAGATATATAAATAAAATCAAAAATAAAGTTTTCCAAAGAACACAGTAAAACCAAATTTGAAATATTTTACAGAAATCACCATAAACTCTTGAAATCAGACGAAAAATCTCTTATAAAGTTTACAAACATTTAAGGTGTTTTTCAAATCATAGGTTGAATAATGGAAGAGTTTGAAATTAATATGGAAGAAAACTTGTCCTATACCATGAATTCAGAAACATTGAAAATTTCCAGATCCAACAGATAGATTTTGATTTAAAAAGCATATACAAGAATATAAGTCTTCCTAAAAATTAGAATCTAATAAAACCCCCAAAAAGTTGACCACAAAGCAAAAGTAGACAACTATCAAAATTGGGAAAATTGTTTTTTTTTTTGCCAAAAAATGCATATTAGGTTAATTTTTTTATGTACCATTTTTTCTTCTAATACCCTTTAGTATTTTCCAAAATAAATCAAATAAATAGTTTTACAAACAAACAAAAAATTCAAAAAATAGTAACTATTGACAAAATAACTATATCAACTTATTGGTATTTTTTCGGTTCTAAAAATTTTTAAATCATAATTCCATATTTTGTTCTAGAAAAAGTAGAATTGACATTCTACACAGTAGTAAATGTAATCCACTTTTTCCATTGAATCTAATATGTTTAGAAAACGCAATTTACGCAAATAATAGTAGTATAAAAAATATTTGGAAAACACTTTATGCTCTTAACATATCGTTCTAAAATCTGTAGAATCCGGAATCTACACATTACTATAAATCTAAAACCTGTAGAAATTGGAATTTCACACATTACTATAAATCTAAAACTAGTAGAAATCAATTTCAAACATGTTTACTGTGTTCTATATATAGTAGAATACAAATTCTACATATAAGGATAATCAATTCCAAAAATATGGGAAGAGAATATTTGGAAATATTCAATTTTCTTGTATTTATTAAATAGATTTTTTTAAAAAAAAATCGTGAATTAGAAAATCAGTTTTTAAATTAAAAAAAAAATCAAAACATTGATTTGGAAACTTTTTCTCACACCATATTTTTTTCCCTTTGTTCTTCAAGGAGAAGAGAAAAATGGATTTGATTGATTAGAAATCGAGTTTTAAGAGTTCAGCTCGTGTTTGTTCGGTTCAAATCAAGTGGGAATCAAACAAGATTTAACCGACGAAAACCAAGAAATCGATTTGGAAGACTTACATGGGCACGGGATCGATCGATTCCGAAGACGCGACCGATAGATCAAAGTAGGATCGAGCTTATGCAATCGACTGACCTGGCCTAGGTCGATCAGTATATACTCTGCATATTTTCGTTGTTCTGGATATATTTATCAGGATCAGACAGTTCTAATCAAACGGTTGCTTACGGGATCGATCGATCCCTTTGAGTAAAAAAAACTTTGAACTTTAGTTTTTTTTGGGGATTTTTAATATTTTTTAACCCATGTTTTATTAATTGTAATTTCGAATTTTTAATTGAAATTAAAGGTAGTGTTGCCATTTTGAAAATATTTAGACTAATAGAACATAAAGTATATGAGATTAGCCTAATAGGACATAGTTATCATTTTTGTGGCCTAAAAAAACAATTTTCTCATTAAAATTTTAGTTACAGTTGAGTAATATAACATATGCTGAACAGACTTAAAGAGTATTTTAAAAATTCTTGACAAGTATAACAGGAAAACTAATGAAAAGTATATATATACACTTTGATAACTTAAGAAAACACATTCTGACATTCGTTATCAGCAATTAGGGATTCTAAATTTTAAATTTATTTTTTTTATCAATGATATGCGTCAGGTATAATACTTCATATGTTTGAATATATAAGCAGTATTGAATATTTCTTACAATATAAGTAGTTTTCGAAGCTTAATGCAAAAGGTAAAGGGATAAAAAAATATTTAAACAAAATTTTAAAATCAAATATGGAAACGTTATTTATCATGGGTCCCTTTTCTCTTCAATTAAATGCTAACCATAACTGACAAAAAAAAATGCTAACCATAAAAAAAATATTCCATCGGTTCTGAAATGTAAAATGTTTAGAATAACTTTTATGTTTCAATATATAAGATGTTCTCATCTTTCTAGATAACTTTAAGTTTATCAAAAATTGTATAATCAATCAAATTTAATAGTTTATTTTGTAATTGGTTGAGTAGTTTTTAGTTTATAATTTTAATGATACTTTTTAGGTAAAAAGTAATTTTTTAATAAGTGTGCACTATCCAAAACATCTTACATTTCAGAACAGAGAGAGTATTTTTCTTAATTTTAACTTAAATTAATTATAATGTTAAACAGAGAGTATTATAAATTAACTAAAATTTATACTTTGTTTAGCTACTAACTACTTTAAATGGATTGAATCTCCTCATCATAGTCGTGGCGTGTTCCTAATTACGAAGAGTTATCGAGGAGACTAAGATGATTTTTATGTTCCATTTATTACTTTTCTTGAACGTGAGAGCATTTATTAATTAAAAGATACCCTTCCGTTTCATTTTAAGAGTCGTTTCAGATTTGTGCACACAAGTTAAGAAAACAATTAATTTTATATATTTTCTATATAAAAACATCATTACTTTTACACCTAAACATATTTCAACTAATAAAAATAAATTAATAATTTTGCATTAAAAATCAAAAACGATATTTATTTTATAACGAAAAAATTATCTACAACATACTTATTATAAAACATAGGGAGTACTTGATACTCCCTCTGTTGCTAAATTATATTCTCTTTGGTCTCTTTTAAATGACTCTTTAGAATATTTCACACAAATTTAGGCTATTTACACAATACCTATTTTAACTTTTTATATATACTTGATTTTCTCCGGCCATTATTACGACAAATAGGGTTAAAATAAGTCAACTTTGGTCCTTTTTTGCCTAGAATTTTGGAAACGTCAACTATAGTGGAATAAAATAAAAATACTAAAATGTCATTTAAAAAATTCGGAGGGTGTATAAGTTTATATATTTTTACACATATTAAAAAGATATATTAATTTTTGATTATAAATTTATTATCTTTTGTGTTTAACAATTTTTATTTATTTTAAACCAATAAGAATTTAAGAAGTACAATTATTTTTCGAAGTATAATTTATCATTATTAGCTAATAAAACATACCTAAAACATAAAACTTATATTTTTGATTTTTTAAAAAAGAATATTTACCTTTCAGGAACAAAGGGAGTATTACACAAGTTCATAACACAACAATATGAAACAAAATGTTTTAAAAGAATAACAATATGAAACAATACAGTCTCATAGTGTGTGTGTGTGTGTGTTGCTCGTTGATAAAAAAATAATAGTTGACATGCTGATGAATTGACCTTCGCTAAAAAGAACACTCCATCAACTACTACTAACTTTTTCCTTGGCTTTCGTTGTTTAATAGTTGGCATGCTGATTTGAAAATCGCTAAATTTTGTTATATACAGGCGTGTTGTGGTCTTTCGAAAGATGTGCTTTCGCAAGCTGTGTATTCATATGTTGTATTTTTGAATATGAATGATGTTTCATAATTTAAAAAGGACACCCAAGGGCACATGATGTCGTTTCACATATACTAGTCTTAATCCCAGTTAAAATATGCTTCATAAGTAGTAGAACCCATTTCGGATAATAAAGGTACGGGGAATATAAATAAATAGTAAAGGAAAATTGCATTTTGAACCACGAAGGTATAAAAAGGTGGCACTTTAAATTTCGGTGTTAAAAAACTCATACTTCAAACAATCAAACCATTTATATTAACACACAAAATCTTGAAATTAATTTACTTCTTTAGCATGTAAAAATGTGCATGTTACTGTTTATCCATGTGTAAAAAGATATGATTTGTCTATTACTTTTTATATTTTTGAATAGTAATTAATAAATAAGAAATACAGTTAAGATAATAAAAATTTCAAAATTTAATTCAAAAATAAGAAATAAATGCAAAAATAAATAAAAACTCATAATAATAATAATAATAATAATAATAATAATAATAATAATAATAATTGAGTAAAATTTTAAATCATCCCTTATATACTAAAGCGCAAGTCGCACGATGAATCAGAAATTGCCATGTGTAATAACTTTAAAAGAACAAAAAAAATAATTGCCACATGGAAAATTTTCTAAAAGCAATAAAAAACAATTCCGTTTAAAGAAAATATTAAATGCAAAAAAATAAAAAAATAAAGCTGTTTTGTTTCTTAAACTGTTTCTATTTGTTTTTAATATAGAATAAAAATCTACATCAAATAAAATCCCTTTTATTTCTCACATTACACCATCACGATCTTTGGAACTGTTAATCTTTCTGAGATTTTACTCACTATGGTATAAATTCAAATTTATCTTTACGTACATTCATTGCAGTTTCCTAAATTCTCATGATTCCACTTACTCTCTCTCTAAGTCTGAAGAAATTGCAATTTTAACTAGATAGATGGATTGGTTTCCGACGAGAGTACAATTCTGAATGGATATAATCTCTGGCTAAGCTAAGCAGTTGAACAGCAATAGTTTTCGAGATAAGTTCTTTTCAAAGAATACAAAAAACCCAGAATTTCTTTGGCGAAGGTTGCAGAAAAGTTGACGATGAAAGTTGAAACCCAGGTTAGTAAGACTTCGTCACTCATATCATAATTTGTGTAATGTTTTTTTTTTGCTAAACTGGTAATTTGTGTAATGTTAATTTGTTCATGAACCTTTTTTCTTCTATGCTCTCACCTACTTATAGTTTTATTTTTTTTTTATCAAACACCTACTTATAGTTTCTATTTCATTTCTTTTGTTGTTCTAGATATTGGGAAATCTACGTATTTTGATGCAGTATCGTGATACAAAAGGTAAACCTAACCAATCAGGTTAATAACATTTGAAAAGTGGAATAAATTAATTCACAATTTACTGAAATATGTTTTTTTTTTGGTGGTGACAATTCAAATAATGAAAGTACAAAGCTCATCTTAATGCACACTTAGTTAGGAGTAACAAGACCCCTGATAAATTTGAGAAGCACCAGAAGAAAAATTTAATGTGGTTCTTATTAAAAAAAAAAAGTAATCTGGTGTAAAATATGTGACTTAAAAACTTAGGTGGAGAAGAAACAAAAGAAGGGCCTATATCTGCTATTCAGATCAAGACCTTAGCCTCAAGTTCGTCTTCCATATTCATAATCTTATAAAACGTGGCTCCATTAGTTTGGTATACTTTTGAATCAATATACCCGTTTGCGTTTTTATCTCATTATGTAATGTTAGCAATTTTTTATAGCAAAAATAAAAACTTCTTAGTAAATATATCACTGAAAATGAAGAAAGACAAAAAAACATAAGAGATGAACAGAAAGACTACAAGAAGTAATGACATCAATAGTCTGAACAAATTATTAACTTTCAAAATAACATTTTTTACATCAATAACATATTTATTGTAAATTATATATATTATATAATTTTAAAATTAGTAAATAATAATGCCCGGTGCGTAGCACGGGAGACATACTAGTTTATATACTAAATCACAATCCCTTATATACTAAAGCGCAAGTCGCACGATGAATCAGAAATTGCCATGTGTAATAACTTTAAAAGAACAAAAAAAATAATTGCCACATGGAAAATTTTCTAAAAGCAATAAAAAACAATTCCGTTTAAAGAAAATATTAAATGCAAAAAAATAAAAAAATAAAGCTGTTTTGTTTCTTAAACTGTTTCTATTTGTTTTTAATATAGAATAAAAATCTACATCAAATAAAATCCCTTTTATTTCTCACATTACACCATCACGATCTTTGGAACTGTTAATCTTTCTGAGATTTTACTCACTATGGTATAAATTCAAATTTATCTTTACGTACATTCATTGCAGTTTCCTAAATTCTCATGATTCCACTTACTCTCTCTCTAAGTCTGAAGAAATTGCAATTTTAACTAGATAGATGGATTGGTTTCCGACGAGAGTACAATTCTGAATGGATATAATCTCTGGCTAAGCTAAGCAGTTGAACAGCAATAGTTTTCGAGATAAGTTCTTTTCAAAGAATACAAAAAACCCAGAATTTCTTTGGCGAAGGTTGCAGAAAAGTTGACGATGAAAGTTGAAACCCAGGTTAGTAAGACTTCGTCACTCATATCATAATTTGTGTAATGTTTTTTTTTTGCTAAACTGGTAATTTGTGTAATGTTAATTTGTTCATGAACCTTTTTTCTTCTATGCTCTCACCTACTTATAGTTTTATTTTTTTTATCAAACACCTACTTATAGTTTCTATTTCATTTCTTTTGTTGTTCTAGATATTGGCAAATCTACGTATTTTGATGCAGTATCGTGATACAAAAGGTAAACCTAACCAATCAGGTTAATAACATTTGAAAAGTGGAATAAATTAATTCACAATTTACTGAAATATGTTTTTTTTTTGGTGGTGACAATTCAAATAATGAAAGTACAAAGCTCATCTTAATGCACACTTAGTTAGGAGTAACAAGGCCCCTGATAAATTTGAGAAGCACCAGAAGAAAAATTTAATGTGGTTCTTATTAAAAAAAAAAGTAATCTGGTGTAAAATATGTGACTTAAAAACTTAGGTGGAGAAGAAACAAAAGAAGGGCCTATATCTGCTATTCAGATCAAGACCTTAGCCTCAAGTTCGTCTTCCATATTCATAATCTTATAAAACGTGGCTACATTAGTTTGGTATACTTTTGAATCAATATACCCGTTTGCGTTTTTATCTCATTATGTAATGTTAGCAATTTTTTATAGCAAAAATAAAAACTTCTTAGTAAATATATCACTGAAAATGAAGAAAGACAAAAAAACATAAGAGATGAACAGAAAAACTACAAGAAGTAATGACATCAATAGTCTGAACAAATTATTAACTTTCAAAATAACATTTTTTACATCAATAACATATTTATTGTAAATTCTATATATTATATAATTTTAAAATTAGTAAATAATAATGCCCGGTGCGTAGCACGGGAGACATACTAGTTTATATACTAAATCACAAGTCACCTATCAAATAAAATTCTGACACATGGAATTTGGTTTACAAATTTAAGAAAAAAAACAAAAACAAAAGAATTTAAATGGCAACAATCAGTTTCGTGAGTTTTGCTTATTTATCTTTTAACTGCTTTTATTTTTTTTATAAATTAAAAATCCCTAATATTTCTCATACCTACACCCATGATCTCATTCTCACGATTTTGGAACGGTTAATATTTCTTTTTAGTTAAGATTTAACTCACAATACCAGTAACTTAATTCAACTCTACTCGCTTTCAGAAACTTTGATTCCTAAATTCTTTGTAACAGCCCCTAATTCTATCTAAAGAGCGTATTCACACTATTGACTCTACAATACTTGATCCATATTGACATGGAGAAACGGTGGCAACAATAGTTTTACAAGAAAACATAAATCTGTAGTGGACAGGTGGTTGTGCGTACTCCAAAGTTTGTTGATGAATGTCAGGTTGGTAACTTTAAAAATGCCGAAACTCTTTATGTTCAATCATAAATTTCTCTTTTTCTTTTTTTTTTTTTTCCGTCAAGATTTTTATATAGATTAATGATACCGGGCCAAGCCCAAATTACAAAATCCGAAGCCCAAACACTTAAACAAAAGGCACGAAGCCCAAAAGCCAAACCAGCTACAGTCTAACCGCTATAAACGGACCGCGGCCCAAACCAATCAAGCCCAAACCGACGTCGGCTGGATCAAACGCGTCAAGGAGACTGGCTGCTGAACACGTGGAAGCATCTGTGCCATCGGATCGACACGCGTCGCACACCGTCTCTACCTGACCGTCTCCGCCTCGGGACGCCGTCGGAGCTATCTAACCGTGCTTCGTTTCGCCGGATCTCATACCCCGCAACAAAACACCTTCCTTCCCGGTGGTCCTCCACCGAAAGCGTCATCGGACAAACCGCGCTCTCATCCGGACCACCCACTCTTCTCACACCACACCCACAGCTAACTTCTCTTGTCGGCGGTCTCATAGACGGAGAGCTTCATCTTCTCCTAAGATCTCATCCGCACTATCTCGATTCCACCCGAGCCGACAAGAACAAAACCCTAACCGAACTTTCACCGCTAACACCCAAATTTTCTACGGGTACCAAACCGGCAGCATGGAGCTACTGTAGCCTCCACCCTCCGGAGACAAGACGGCGACGACGGAGCTAGGTAAGCCTCCCCCTCCCGAAAACAGAACCGACGGCGGCGGAGCAAAAAGAGCCTCCACCTCCCGGAATCTAACCTTGATCTAAACGAGCCGCCTCTCCTCCATCGAGAACCTTCCCACTACCGCGTCCTAACTCCACACAAACGACCACCATGCACCATGGATTAGGCCGGAGCCAGAGGTCGGACAAGGCGAAAATGGGGGGGATACGAAGGAGATGCCTTAACAAAGCTTTTATACGACAGAAACCGCGGTTCCGGCGACGGCACGCGCGCAGACGCGCCGGCCGCTCACCGGAACCACAAGGAGATCTACTTTTCTTCTCTCTCTTCTCTCTTGCTATTAAGAGGTGCTATATTTTTTACCAAATTTCTCTTTTTCTAAACTTCAATCATAAATTTCTTTTTTCGTTTTTACAGAAATAGGCAAAAGCTACATCTGGCATGGTGAAATAAATAAACGTTAACAAAACAAGTCCATCAACTTTTCAAAATTGATTAAAAAGTTCTCAATTTGCTTGAATATGCTTATTTTGAATGGTGATGATAAAAAGTTCTGGCTTTTTAGTTTATATGGCTTACACAATCGCAATAACTCAGTATGTTTGTGGTTAATCAAATAATAGATGTGTGTTAATGGTTTGTTTATGTATATTCATCTCCTTCAGATAAATCAAGTTATATTATACAATTTATATAAAACTGAAATTTGGTATTTCTGTAACAAAACAATATTCCCATGCGTAGCATGGGGCCAAAACTAGTTTATTAATAAATTAAAATCATTCAAAAATAAAATAAATCTAAAAAGAAAAGTTCATAATTTTCTAAATAAGTAAATAAGTTCAACATATGCGAGTGAAAGTTTCTGACATATTTGCTGTATATATTGTTTTTAAATTACTCGGATACAAGAGATGCGGATATGCACAGACCAAAAGATTACACTACCAATATTTCCTTATCTCAAATGGATTTATAATCTGCCATTACTTCTGCTCCAGATTTAACTTTTTATAATTATATATATTGATATTGGTTCGGTCACAGCAAAACAGATTTGCTGGTTTCGTTGCTTGTCCAGCTGAGAAACCTTTTGTAGGTCAGTTTATAGACATGAAGATCGCTGGAAATATTAGTGCAAACCTCGAAGCTTGCAAAGGAGATATGTCAAATAGAGGAGCTCTCCCAGACAATGTGCAGAATGATAACTGAGTAAACAGAGATTGACTCTGAAGAAGAATGGAGGATAAAGCTAACTAATAATTTATTGATTTTCTATGCAGCATTGAAGACTGTACTCTAACCTTCATCTCCTGTAATAAACATTCTACAGTCAACTGATAATTCCACTCAATGGTTGCTTAATATCTAAACTCATTTTCATCATCAAATATTTGATTTTTCTTTGACAGCTATGCATATACTCTGTGAGGATATAGATCAGGTAGACCGCAAGGTCTCAAAGATATACTCTAGCTTCTGTGAGTATTGCGTATTGAAGGCAACGTTTTTCTCATATAAAGAAAGCTGATTCTCGGGTACTTTATTTGTGTTTTGTTTCATTCGGTTTTAGCTACAAGCTGTGATGGCGCAATAGTAAGCATAAACATTGAACTCTGTTTGCATGCTCAGTCATCAAGTTTTTTGCTCCAGTTTTGTAGAGACAGATGGTGAATGCTATGGTCGGGTCAGGTGGATAGAGATTGGTAAGATAACATGCATTTTTAAGCTCACACATTTCAAACATGTAAGATTTACTTCCCTTCCACAACTCGGTGGTGCACATCTCTAACATGTAAGCGACGGAGAGAGCGAGATGGAGCACGCGACGGAGAGTGTGATGAGAGATGGCAAAGGATATTGCTGCAGTGAAAACTGTCACGAGAGAGGTTGATAGTCTCTCGGACATACTGAGTTTATAAGAGTTGTAATTTTTTTGGTTTGTTTTTATAGAAACAGAGGAATGAAAGATTGTGTTCAAGTTGATTAGTTTCAAAAATAAGTTGTGTTTAAGAGCTGCAATCTTTCGAAGTTTCTAAAAACTGAGGAATGAAAGTTACGGTGGATGAGTCTGACATGACTGCAAAGCTTCTCACGAGTCAGTTGCTCAAATTTGATGGCATCGAGTACAAAAAGTTTCAAACTTGTTTGCAACAAGAACAGAGTTATTGCTTACATACAAGAACAATATTGACCAAAGTGTAATCTAAAGAAGATAGTAAACTTTGAGCATTCTGATTCAAAAAAATGTCTGATTTATTTTAGATATACATTGCATATCATGAATACAAAGAATCAGAAAAGTTTAGAGAAAGACTCATAACTGGTAGTGGACACATCATACCAACAAATATGATGACCAAACAACATATATATAACTCAAGTTTAATTTATACAATATAGAAAATTACAATCAAAAGACTATGAAATATATTAAATTTGTTGACTAAAAACCTTAAGTTATGTCGGGATATATATATATATATATATATATTGTATATTTGTGATAAAATTTCCAATCACATAAATGGTTATAAATTTAACTAAATTACGATATATAACGTGATATATATCTTCAAACAGTTATATAATTTTATATAACATTTAATGTTGAGAATTAAGCTACAAACGTTTTAGTTAATTTTTTTCTCTTCATATAAATATAGTAAAATTAATAGTTCAAGCTATACTAATACAAAAATCTATTCCAAACCACAACATTTTAGTTTACCATGAAAAAAGATTATTTCAAACAATAAAACAATAATAGAGTAGAAAAAACAATTAGATTATTTCAAACAATAAAACAATAATAGAGTAGAAAAAACAATCTTAATCAAATAAATACACATCAAAAATAAAACTAAATAAAATATAGAAGAACAGTATCACATCATGTAGTTACTCTGAAAACTTTAAATCAACAACATAAAAATATTTAATAACAGCCGTGAAAAACAAAATTGGTAGGGAACCAAGATATAAATAATACCATAGTAAATATGATACATATAATGTAATAGTGAACTTACCACTGATAATAAAATAACCATATCAAAAACCTATCAAAACAAATAAATTGAGGAATGCAAAAGTAAAAACAACAAGATGACAAACAACATATCAATATACTCAATAAAAAGTATATAAATAAAAAAAGGTCCAAACTTAACTAACTCTCACATACACTAAAAAGTAAAAACTTTTCCTTCCACCAGTTTAGTCATTTTTCATATTCGAGCTTTCGATTTTAGTTGAACCATACTAGTTTAACATTTAAACTTACTGATTCGGTTGAAAAAACATTGCGTTTCTCCTAATATCTCATTCTGTTTAACATCGCTGGATTGGTTTATATTAACCAAATAAACACATCACTACATGACCAGTGGCGGATCCAGAACTATTATCAATCGGGGGCACTTTAATAACTTAACTCTTTTAAATAAAAAAAATTTCATAACAAAAAGTATCTTACAAATTTATTCTACGAGAATAAAAATCATCCTCAGAATTGTCAGATGTAGATACAAATTTTCTTTTAGGCTTGAAATATTTTTTCATTGAAATTTTGTCTCTGAAAAAAAAAAAATTAGCACAATACTATAATTTTTATGTTCTCACGATTTCCTATTACTTAAGTCACATAAATCAAAATATTCATTGAGTTTTACCTTTTAGCTTCTCTGTTGAATACTCTTTTTGTTTGCCTGCGTTATACTTTTGTGATTAGGAAAAATCTAGTCGGTAAAAATGACGAAAAGTCGAAAACGTTAGTGTCGTTTACTAGGTTAAAATTAAAAACTTCCATTATTAACTTTTTTTAGTTTTAGATTGGGCTTTGTAAAACTAAACTTATCTTTCTTTTTATATGGGCTAGATTAGATTTAGTGACATATAATAAGTGTGTTCTAGATTTCTTACTTCTCCTGCAAGTTTATATATGCATAACTATATATTATAATACAAATTTTTTTTTTAAAGTAGTAGGGGGCACGTGCCCCCGTAGTCAACAACGTCCGTCCGCCCCTGTACATGACTGGAATAACCAAAATAGATATATTGTGAGACTAAATATTTTATAGTAAGTTTATTATAATCATCAGATATAAAAGTAAATATTAATCGTTATATTTTACCAAAACAAACATCTAATTATATGAATGAAACTAAGTCAAACAATACAGCTGATTCATTATTATATTATCAAAGCAATGAATATCTATGCATGTTTGTTACAAAAAATATATCTATGCATGTTTAGATTGATCGGCATAGTATTCTAACGGAAATTAATAAAAAAAAATGAATGCTCGATTATTGGAATCATAAGCAGTGAGACTACTAACCATGTTGAACGACCAAGAGTATAGGAGAATGAAACGACACTGCGACCGAAATAAACTATTGTGATGATAAATGTTGTGAATGGAAGATATTTTTTGTGTGTTTATTACATGAGTAATAATACTTATATAGATATACAATTGAAAATTTTAATTTAATCTAAAGATCTAGAATATCTAAAATATTCTAGAAGATAAATATTATAATGGCCATCCACATATGTAAATTATCCATAACAAAATTCTATAAAATAGTTAGATAAGTAGTATATATACAGTATAAGAGCATCTCTAATAATGCTTCATTTTCTACCTTTTGCTTTATTTTTTATTCTAATGTTACTTCATTTTTTTATTCATTTCTTTGAATTTTGAATAATTGAACAATATTTCTTCAAATTTGAAGAAATATTGTTATGCTCTTCATTTTTTGAAAATAATTTTTTTTATTTACAAACTAATTCTTAACTTTTATTTATTGTTATATTGCACTTAACAAATTAGAAGGGTTAATGACATCCAATTAATTTTTATATGATTACTTTTATCTAATTGAATGTTAATAACGAAAAACATGAAGTTATTAATAATTAATTATCTTATGTTTGATTTAGAAGAATTTAGAATAAAATAAACTCAATTTTGTTTTTTAAATACTTTTGTTAAATACTTAAGAGATATATGTATTTAGTGTTTCTTTATAAATTCTAAATTTTTTTGTTTGTTTATTTATGTTAAATGTGTAATAATTGTATCATATAATAATTATTAACTTATAATAAATAGTAATTGGGTCGAATTAATGTTAAAACAAAATAGATGAGTAAAATTAGTAAATTTGAAAAAGTATAAGATGTTACTAATAAATAAACTATAAAGTGGTGATAGAATATACTTAGAATATATTTTTTTGAAGAAAAATATGAAGCAACCCGTTGGAGGACATGTTGCTTTATTTTTTGAAAAACTTCAAAAAAAAAAATTTAAATGAAGTTTACCATTAAAGATGTTCTAGCAAAATAGGTTTCATTATTTAATTCTTTTACTATCAGAAAAAAAAATACTTTCTGAATAAGAGCCCTTGGTGTAAGTGTCATTTTCTTTGAATAAATTTTACATTGATTTAAAAAATAAATTATAACAAAAAACCAATTATAAAATATACGTTCTTAAAAGATCTATGTTTTAGAATTTTCGCACTTTTTAATGAAACATATTAAAATTTAGTTATAAGTGCATAGTTTTTTTGTAATTTTATATTTCTTGTATCTTTAAGCCAATAATATTTTAAGAAAATATTTTTGAACTTCACAATTTTTCATTATTAGTTGACAAAAAATAAATTAGAAATATAAAATATGTATTTTTGTAAAACAAAAGTTTTCTCGAGGATACTAACTATTGCATTCAAGTTAAAAAAAATAAATCCACGTGAAAGCCAGACACATGTTCATTCATGAACTTACAAGCTACAATTCTCGATGTAATTAAAAAAGATTAAGTTACATGGTAGGAGTACTGTTACAACTTAAATAAAATAACATGTGACGAAGGCTGTTATATATGAAGCTGATAACTTGTAAAACCTCATTTATATTTGTTATATATCTGATTACTGTGTTTAAAATCTTAAATAACAATATTATTCAAAACAACGACATATGTTTGTAGGAATGTTTGAAAATAATTAAAAGGATAATGAGGAGAGAAAGTGAGTAAGTACTGATCTCTCGTTAGGGTTTATGTGGAAGACTTATTTAATCCTTCTTTTATTAGCAGAATGTTTGCTGAACTTGTTGAGCCAATTCTTCTGCACTTAGTTGGCACTCAATTCCAATCTGTCAAAACAACAATGGAGATATATATATATATATATATATATAATCATTTTCAATATATATCATAACATTTTCTTTAAATCACAATAGACTATATTATTTATTGAAGAATGTATGCATTCGCCTATCGGACGTAGAATCTAGTCTGACCAATAAACAAAACCAGCAAACCACATCAGCTTGACTTATTTGAATAAATGTCATTTATATAGAATTTTAAGATTTACAATACTTTGTTTAAAAAAAAACAATACTCTTCAATTTTCACATAGATAGAAAACGCATGAATTTGCAAATAAGATATTGGAACACGTGTAAATTCACGCCTTGGTTCAAATAAAAAGTCAACTGCATTATTAAAATTTTGAGTAATATAAAACAACAAGAGGCTTGTTTTGTATGCTTGTGAGCAATCTGACATACCTTTGTGTGCACTTATGTATATATACAATGTAGATAATAAGACTTGTGTATCTACACTAATTTCTTATATTTCTACATGTTATAGTACTCTGCCATATCTTCCCTCCCCATATATGACATTCATTTAAAACAGATTCAACAGTTAATGAGGATGATTATTCTTACGTACCTTGATGGTGAAAGAATTAAGCATGGTTTCGTCGACCGAGTTAATATTAACCTGAAGAATCTCGAGAGCCAAATCCTCAAGAGCAGCGATTATCTTCATAACCTGTCCAGGGATCTTATGCGACACCGTTTTAAGCAGCACATTAGCTCCTGAGAACTTAACTTCCACGTCAGCCAAAGCCGACTTTGAGTTAGCAACGAGTTCATTTATCATACTACTCTCATGGTTACTACTAACTGAAGGAGAGGAAGAAGATGAAGCTGGAGAGTATGGAGGTGGATCCCCTAAGGTGCTACAACTTGCCAATGAGCTGTAAGAACGAAGAGGAGGCTGTGGGATGAGTGGTAGTTGCGGCGGATGGGCTCGGTATGGGCTTGTGGGCTGAGGGGTTCGAGGGCTTATGGGAGGGAGGAGGTGGTGGTGGATCTGAAGGTGGTTGATGCGAGGACTAAGAGGCGGTTTTCGCGGGCTTAGGACAGGCGGTGAAGGACGAGGGCTCGAGACTAGTCTCGGGCTTAGGACTTCCGCGTAGGTCTTACGTTGTTTCTTGGCTTCTAAAGATTGACGAACTTGTTGTAGCTCGCTTATGTATTCCACAACTCCTCCTATAATCGATGCTTGGTCCCCCTTTTATCATGATCAAAAGAAAAAACAATATAAGTTAATAATAAGGACACTCTATCTATCACATTGTGACATGAAAGAAAAGAAATAGAGATTATTAGTGGGACCAAATGTCTTTATAATTGTCATTATTCCTCTTTTGTGTTCAACAATTGTCATTATTCATAAAAACATAGATATGCTGCTTTTGTTGTAACTGATGTTTCTAAGAAATGATATATGCTAGTTAGGTATACCAAAAAGATTAATTGAACAAATATTTTAGAAGACTAATTAGTCAGGCGCAACAACAACTCATATACCAAAGTACTGGCTAAGAAAAGGTATAGATGCATTGAACATGTACCCGTTTGACGTAGAAACAAGGCATAAGAGAGCGTAGAACCGTCAAGTGCTCATTCATTTGCTTTCTCCTGTTACGTTCCACGGTTACATGAGACATCTTTTGTTCCCCATCTTGCTTATTATCTTCCTCCCCTTCCCCTTCTCCTTCTCCGTCTTCTTCTTCGTCCTCTTCTTTGTCGGTTTCTAGTCTTTTCCTCTTATTCCTCTTAGGAGATGAAGTTTCATGGATTTGATCCTTTACTAACTCGTTTGAACTTGCGATTCCATCTCTAGGTGTAGATGCAGGCGTGGAGGATATCTCTCCGGCGCCTTCAAGACTCTCTAAGATAGCAAATAGATCATCACCGGCTAGTGAAGTGTCAACGAATTCACACTCTTCAAGAAAATCCGATATTATCTCTTGCATTGTGACTACAAATCTCTTACTCACTCTCTCTCTTCCTAGTTCGTTGTTTTGTCTTACGGTTGGATACAAGAAAATAGTAAAATAAGAGAGAGAGAGAGAGAGAGAGAGAGAGAGAGAGAGAGAGAGAGAGAGAGAGAGAGAGAGAGAGAGAGAGAGAGAGAGAGAGAGAGAGAGAGAGAGAGAGAGAGAGAGAGAGAGAGAGAGAGGATGCCAAAAGGAGTAAATATGAGGGACTAGCATTCATCGAGGACTAAACTATCGCTATCAAATTTCAATATATTATAAAATTTTGATGGGGTTATTTATTATGCAGTTTGTGCCGTTGGATGAAATTTGGGGAGTATCTAGGTTTTTTGGGTGTGTGTCATTTATGTTTTAGATATAAATATAGGGAACGTTTTATTGTAAAATAGAGAGATAAAGGTTGAATATATATGCAGTAAAATATTCATAAGTTCCTCTTGAAAAGATTTTTATGGATATGTTTTTGCGTAAAGTTTTCAATAGTAACAAGCTCGGTATAATTGTTTTTTTGTACACACAAACACGGACATGCACGTTCATATGTATTTAATCTACGTTTATACTACTGTATATGGGTTGCGAATGGTCCGACCAATCCCGGTTTTCAAGTAAACATATACAAGAAAGAAAGAAAAAGGTATTTGAAATTAACTGCATTCACATTTATTTTAGCGCCTTCTTTCGTGAGACAATCAATTGAATGATATGTTGTACAGTCGCATATTTTCTGTTAAGTATGTTGTACAGTCGCATTATTAACAAAAATAACCTATAAATTTTAGACAGTTTTTGCAATTTCAAGCATATCGGCATATTAGCAAAGCCTTCGCTAGTTTTAGCCATCATATTATAAATCATGTAGTCGAGTTGAGTTTTGGAAACTTCTTTTTCTTTTATACTTTTGGTGATTTGCGTATGCCCTTATAAATTATCTTCTTAAAACCCTTTTTCGTACTGAATTTTCTAATTCGTATATTGTATACTTCAAAATCTTAAGACTTTTTAATCCGAATTAATTTTTGTATGCTCTACCTTTCACACTTTCGTATATGTTTATTTTACATATCTCCAATCTTATAAAAATCATTCTTTTAGTTCCTATCTATTTCTTATGTACAAGTTCCTATCCATTTCATTACTTTCAGTTCAATTTAGGCGTTGTTTCTTTTTATCTCACTCGGATTTAGTTTGATTTAATTTCACTATTTTTTAATTTAAAATTTTGAAAAACCTATCGGCTTAGACAACAGTTAGTTCGGTTCAAATGGATCCCAATCATGTTTTATGTCATACCAAGTCAATTTATTTTGAAAAAAAAAACCAAAATAAAATATGGGTTTAAGAATAAATTTTGTGTTAAGCAAAATGAAACACAATATAGATTCATCATCTGTAAGTTGATCTTTAAACTGATACAAGGAGAAAACCATTTCGTTTCAAGAAAATAAAAGACAAGCGATAGATCTAAGGCAATAAATACTTGATGTCATACTAGTCGTGCCTCAATTTGTCTCTTCAAAATCAAATTGATTCTTGAGGAGCCACCCTTCACTTGAACTTTCCTTTTCAATTTTCTTTAGAAATGTTTTCTACATTAATATCTATGTAGGTTTTCTGTATATACGATATATTAATGACAATAATCCAATAAATTGTTTTAGAAAATAAACAAGAATTTAAGAAGTTGGAGCCAAGACAAAACCAGGTAGACGTTAGGTTTGAAGTTAATGTGTTGGCTGTCAGATATTTTTTACCTGACAATGTCTTTGTAGTAACGGGTCTCTTCTCCTTTAGTTATGTTTTGTTTCTAGCCCAAATTAATTGAGATCAATTAAGGAA
This sequence comes from Brassica napus, assembly GCF_020379485.1. Lineage (NCBI taxonomy): Eukaryota > Viridiplantae > Streptophyta > Magnoliopsida > Brassicales > Brassicaceae > Brassica > Brassica napus. The sequence continues at coordinate 6,478,735 of NC_063435.1, read as the reverse complement.
AATCATGTATGTTTCTTTTCAATGCAACACGCATGCAGATAAGTATATCCCATGAAATATATATGTATCAATTTCGAATTAATCTCAAATGTGTAGTTGTCATGAGTTCCACACTTGTTAAAGGTGTACATGCATGAAGGTTTGTACAATGTAGAATTAAGGTTTTCGACTTTAAGCAACTGAAACGAACACAATGTAGACAAACAAAATTTTGAATAAGTGATCGACGGTTCGTATCGTTAATGAATAATTTTATATATCAAACATAGAAATGTAATTAAAGTTTTATCATGCTTGCATGATATTAATTTGAGATATGAATCCGATCCAAGACGTTATTAAATTTCATAAATGTACCCTTTTGTGGAGACTATGACATGATTTTAATTACTACATTCGTACCGTTTTGTCTTTCGCTATTTATTTCTTAAATCCAAATCAATAATTCTATAACACCGTTGCTCTTGACGATTGAGGTAAATTTATTTCAGTTCAAATGATATAACGAAACTTCATTATATTCTTCCTGTAGTCTCAATTAAGAAGTCATGAGTTGGTGTCGATAATTACTAATCACAAACAAATAAAACTCGAAAGACTAAAAGAATATATGGTGAAATTTATTGCCCTTTTAAAAATAATACTAATTGACTTTTGCAGCAATTAATCAGAAATCGAATGTGAGAAAGAGAGTTAGTTCATGAAACAAAGTATCTGCAAGTTGAGCAGAAATCAGTACTTGGGAATCAAATATATATAATAAAGATGGTGGGCGGCTTTCAAAGATCAGACACGCCATCTCCGTGCCTAAGATTCTACTCCTTCATGCACATTTATCATTATCATCATACATGCTTCATATTTTGCATACATTTTTTCTTGAGAAACAATATTTACATATTTGCAAATACAGCATAAAATATATAAATTAAAAATTAAAAATAAACTCATATTCTAAAAATTAAAAAGATAATACAATAATAAAAAATAAGTAAACATGTTTTAGAAAACATAGTTAATAAGTAATAAGTATAAATTTAATAAGTAATAAGTATAAATTTTAGAAAACATAGTTAATATATAGTTTATCTAAACTATAAAGTATAAATTAATAAATACTATATATAGAACTTATATAAACATGTTTTTCTTCAATATAAAGTTTATTTTGTCTTAATACTTAACACATTTCAGTGTTATTTGTGGAGTTAGCTAGATTTGAAAACACATACTCTAAGGAATATTTGGTCAAATCTTTTTTCGGGATCCAACAAGTTTTCTTGTAATTTAATATTACACATTAAAACATGAGAAATGTGTGATGTGTTTTAGACTAATGCTCTGAAAGTTTTATAATGAATACACGATGGATTGATGGATATGGATTAATGATGTAAAAGAACTTACTAATAATTTAGGACTAAATAGATAATTTGTAGTTCCATCTTTTGTATAGCCGTGCATCGTGGAATTATGAGGCTTTAATATATATATCACGTCTCCAGTTATGAGAACACAACCGACTCACAATTCGCTCCAAATGTTTAAAATAAAATTCTAGGTTAAAGTCTTTGGCATGTAGTCTTCTAGATATATCCAAGACTACAAATTTAAAATATTTTATTTGTAAATATAGCACCAGACTCGAATTAAGATCTCGCACCACTCAAAAATACTCTTCTTGTTGAAGTAATCACGTTTAGGTTAAACTAACAAACGCATCAGATAACACACACTGCATTATAAGTATATATATTATAAAAAAAAAAAAAAAGTATATATATTATATATGATCACGCATGTAAAATTACGTAGTCGTTATAGAAAAGTGCGTATATACGAGTGCGAGATTGTATGTGTAGCTGACGACTCAGTACTCACGTAGTAGTGAATTTGACTGTTAGAGTCGCAATTGGGACCAAAACACAGTATGCCCTAACTGGCTAAATGCCTACACCTACATCCTGCAACCGATGCAGAAAAGGAAAAAAAACATACCCTAAATTCGTAACTTTGAACTAAAATCAGCTCTAAACCCTAACTCCGGTCGCCATTATATTGTTTATTCTTTGAGATACATCAAGGGGTACGAATATACGATTCTTAAGAGAAGTAAATACAAACAATGATGAACCTAACGATAAGCAAGTGAATAATAACAGCAATCCTCCAAATTTAAATACTAATTACTCACGAGAATCAATGAACAAATATATTATATGCAAAAATTGCAAAATTTCTTCAGAAAAGAACAGAAAATATGAAGCCAGCCATGACACAAATATATTATATGCAAATTTTATAAGCTTGAATTTAGGAGCCAGCCATTTTCGTTTCTCCATTTAAAATTTAAAATTCAAACTTCAACAGTAATAATACTACTCTCTCCGTTTTTCAATATAAGTCGTTTTAGAGAAACTTTTTTGTTTCAAACTATATGTCGTTTTCAGTTTTCTATGTAACATTTATTAATAATTAATGTTGTCTGACCAATGATAATATATTTTATATTTTTCTATTGGTTGAATTGTGGTTATGTAAATAATTAATGATGTTTTTGTTTAGAAAATATAAGAAATTAATGAAAATCTTAATCTATGTACATAGCTGTAAAACGACTTATATTAAAAAACGGAGGGAATATAACATATTTGTCTCTTTCTATGTGCTTTTATTACATTTGCATGACAAAAATTTAATTTCCTTCATTTCCGCTTGCAACCTACCTACGCATTACATGCCTACACGTCTCTCGTCTCTGTAATTCGGTAGTCAGTATAACAGTGTATATCTCTTTCTGTTACATATCAATGGTAAAAGGTGAATATACATAAACTGGCAAAGGTTTGTACTAGAAGAATCTAAGCTCTTGAAGGATAACACTTTATTTTTATTTGTTTATTTGGGTAAAAATTAAAATCGATTCTAGTAGAAACAAAAATGTAGAAGTAGCTGAAGAGGTGAATGAGATGGGTCCTACTCAAACTTTAATCACTACGAAGATCTGAAATATCATTTACTCTTACCACGAAATACATGAGCGACGCTTTATTGCTCTTCCTCTCTCTCTCTCTCTCTCATCCCAATGTGCCATATTATGATTACATATTATGAGTTTCATCATCTATGAAAGACAAAAATTGTAGGTTATGATTATGTTTCTAATACGAATAGGTTTCCTAAAAAACAACCTAGTTCACATTTGTTTTCCTTTTTCGATTTAGGTAAACGACAGTAGTAGAACAAGCTGTTTTCGTTAGTGTTAAAATTTTATTTAGAAAACAGTGAGTTTTGTTACAAAAGAATTAAAAGAAAGAAGAAAAGAAAACAGTACGAGTTAAACAAACATTCGACCAGAAAAACTAGTGAAGTTTCACAAAAGTAGTAGGGAGACGTTTATTGAGTAGCATTTTTTACTCAATAGCAAACAACATACAAACATATAGTGGAAGTCAAGGTAAAAACCCGCTTGAATGATTAATTAAAGTGTAAAACCTCAATTCTAGAAAGTTAGATATGAACACAAGAATACAAGATCAATAGCACAATCCTCTTCGAATAATTTTCTAATTGTTATAATTAATTCTCTGTGTTTACCATGTTTGCATAAAAGAATCTTTTGGATATCAGTCAATCATTTTTTTGTCAACTTCAGCCAGTCATTTATTATGTATCTGAATATCGGCTAACCAGATAATGTGTAATTAGAAATCTTTTGATATCTAAGATTCACTGAACGTTGCAACGAACGGAGCTAAGACTCATAATCATATTGACTAGTGCATGATACTCATGACATGCATAGTTTATATCAAACAAGAGATCCTCCTTGGAGTCTCGTCACAGTTAATTCTCAACTACTATTATCTTACATTAAATCAACCATTGTTTAATTTTGTAAGACACATTAATGACTTGAGACAGTCCATAAAATTTGTTTCATAAAGGCTACGTACTATTTTGTGTGACCACGAATTAAAGAGCAAGAATTAGTACACTACTATCATTCATCAAGGGATGATTTGTTAAATCAGTACCGATCATTACTCCTAGAGTGTTTTATTTACTACTAATAATTTGGGCGGCTAGATTTGGAGAAGAAGCTGGCTAGTGGCTTCCCCCAAATACGCGGGGACCCATAATACTTTTGATTGCAAATTAGATTTGAAGAGCCCACAAGTGAATGCCATGTCCCCATCTTCTACTAGAACCATAATGAGTGGTGATGGTTATGCACCTTTTTGTGATGTGGTGCATGCATCTTTTCAACTTGTTTCTTTCTTCTACTCTACTAGATGAATCAAATTTAAGCAAAAATAAACACGAATGATTTAACTGATAACTTTGAAATACTCATTGGAAGTATTAAATAAACTAGATATAATTAGTTGTTTGTAATAATATCTTTTACTTATATGCTACTAGTATCAGACACCAAATTTTATTATATAACCTGAACACATTGACGTAAACATGGTCGATATGATAATAATAATTCACCAAATGTTGATATATGTTATTGTTAAAAAAATTTGATATATGTTACTATTAATTATGACGGTTAGGAATATTTAATTTAGGAAGCAATTTTTTTCTGTTTAGAGTAGGACAATGGCTTTCTTTTCGTAATGGTTTTCTGGTTTCCAAGTCATGTTTTCCTCATGCATCCGGATAAAACAGAAAACTTCTACTAAGTGTCCGAATAGAGGAGCGGGACAAGTGCAGTTCTCCTGCACATGCAATTCTCTCGCACTGCATTCACCATTCACCATTTTCTGTTTGTAAAAGAAGTTCAAGCGGAAGATCTGCATGCAGTTCAATATTTTTTGTTTTTTTCTGGAAAAAGCAGGAGATCTGCATGCAGATCTCACCCGCCAACATTTGGTGGTGTTGATCTGTTTTTTTTGTTTGGTCAATAAATAACTTTGTTACAACACATAATTTTTAAAATATATTTATCTAGTTTTATGAATACAATATTTTCTATTTTATTTACAACTTTAACAATACAAAATTATCATTTTCTACTTATTATTTTTTGTCATATAATTTTTAATTTTTATAAATAAGAAAATAAAAGAAGTATAAGTATCTTATAAAATATTTTTAAACTATATCCGTGATTCCTCTCGATTTTTAATCCAATACACAAATTTATTGGTTCCGTTAAGGTAGCTATATGCTGTGTATTATCAACATTTACATGCATTTCGGCCTATCCTATAAAATCTAAGATATTTGTTTAGATATCTAAGTGTCATTTTTATAGTTTTAATATATGATATACAGTTTTGAACTGATTTTGTCATTCATAAGTTATAATAAATTATTTGATCTGGTTCTCTCATGCATGATCCGCTTGATCTGCACTTGTCCTGCTTGATCTGCACTTGTCCTGCTTGATCTGCACTTGTCCTGCTTGATCTGTCCCGCTTGAACTGCTTTTACCATTCGAAGCCTAAATGATCTTTCCATATTTCAAGATATGGAGGATGTAACCTAGAGTTAGACAACAATGACCTATAAAGGGACTCCTAAACCCTAGAATATTTTTTTTGCCAAAATGTGAATTTCATATTAATATGAGAAGAGTTTGTAACTATACAAAAGGGGTTTTAAACTAGGTCAAATTAGCCAAGGCAAAAAATAAACAAGGCTAAGTTGACAATAAAGAGATCAAGTGTTCTACTCATATCGTAACCAAAGCTGCATCAGAGGCTGAAAGCGTTTGAGCTTCCTTTTTCCTAGGAGGGTATCTCTGATGAAGCGATCAATCACCTTGAAAATAGCTGCTGGAGTTCGGGATTCTGAGTCATGAAGGCGCTTATTCCTCTCAGTCCAGATGCTTGAGATTGTAGCTTGTGAGACCAGCCTCTTAAGGGTTCTACTGGTGACAGGGTCGTTCAGTGCTATCCATTTTGCAAAAGCTATCCAAGTGTGGAATGCGCGATGAGAATACCCAAGTCTTCTCAGAACCAAGCCCCAAATTTCCTCACTGATTTCACATTGCAGGAATAAATGTGTTCTGGTTTCATCCACCCTGTTACAGAGACAGCAAGAAGGCGATATATTCAAATCCCACCTTATCAATCTTGCCTTGGTAGGGAGGCGATCTTGGTGAGCTACCCACGCCGTGAAAGCCTGACGGGGAACATGACCTTTGAACCAGATATTTCGAGTCCAATCTTTCTCCTCTTCCCTATTTCGAACCACGTTCCAAGTCTTACGAGTAGAGAAAGAGTTCAGCTCGGTTCCTTCAATTTCCCAGGCATAGGAGTCCTCTGTTGGGGAGAGAGCAGGAAGCAAGATAGTTGTGAGATGAGTCTGTAGCTCCTCTGCTGCTGGGGATCGAGCACCACGAAGAAGCCAGCCAGATTGAGTACAAGTTTCAGAGACGGTAGCGGAGATAGAGGTAGATAGTTCCCTTGGCCCCAAGTCACCAAATCTATGGATGAGAGGACCTAAAGGAGTCCAGTGATCAAACCAAAAGCTTATCCTATGACCATTCCCAATTTTAGCTCTTATGAATTGAGCTGCTAGGCCCCTCAACGATAGTAACGCTTTCCAAGTCGAGGATGTGGTTTTCTCTGCAACAAGGGACCAGAGGTTCTCTCCCTTCATCCGGTATTCTTTCACCCAGCTAGCCCAAAGGGAGTCATTTTTAGAGAATAGTTTCCAGATCAGCTTTAAACACAGAGTTTTATTCCAAAGACTGATGTCTCTTAAGCCCATGCCACCTTCACGCTTAGGGAGACAAACTGTTTGCCACGAAACTTTAGCAATGCATTTCTTCGTTTCAGTTCCACCCCATAAGAATTTAGAGCACATACTTTCAATTTTCTTTATGCATCCTTTAGGTAGAATGAAAGCAGACGTCCAAAAGTTTATTGATCCATAGATGACAGAGGATAGGAGCTGTCTCCTGCCAGCAAAGGAAAGCGCCTTAGCAGACCAGCAGTTGAAGTTTGAAGAGATCTTTTCCACCAGAGATCTGTAATCTGTTATCCTCAGCTTCCTATACATCAATGGCAGCCCAAGATACCGGATTGGCATTGAACCCATGTTGAATCCAAGCCTAGAGATGTCAAGAGTCTCTGCATCGTTCAGACCAGCGGTGAAGAGTTCAGTCTTTGCCCTATTCATTCTCAGCCCCGACCATAAAGCAAATTCCTCCATGGTGTCAGCGATACATTGTACAGAGCGGGATGTTCCATCAGTGAAAATCATTAGATCATCAGCAAAGGAGAGATGTGTGATCTGGAGAACAGCCGTGTTTGGATGGTATCCAATGGAACCATCTAAGTACTTCTGTTTTAGTTGCTGAGAGAATACTTCCAAAGCAAGGACAAATAGGTAAGGAGAGAGTGGATCACCTTGGCGGAGACCCCTTGTTCCTTTGAAGTAGCCACAAGACTCGCCGTTTATAGCCACTGAGAATTGAGTAGTTGTCAGGCATTTCTTGATAAGGTTTCTGAAAACTGGAGGGAAATCAAGTGCTTCCAGGGTATGGAGAATGAAGTCCCAATCAAGGGTATCAAATGCTTTTTGGAGATCAACCTTTAGCATGCAACGCTTTGAGATTTTTTTCCAGTTGTAACCCGAGACAAGTTCTGTGGCTAGAAGAACATTCTCAACTAGCAGACGACCTGGAACAAAAGCCGACTGGGAGCTCGAGATTAGGGCCGGCAAGTGCACCTTCAGTCTGTTGGCAAGGAGCTTTGAGGCCACTTTGTAGACTGTATTGCAGCAAGAGATAGGTCTGAACTCAGTAATCTTATTTGCATTGACCTTCTTAGGGACCAAAGTGATAAGGGTCGCATTCCATTGCTGTAAAAGCTCCCCTGTGTTCAAGAATTCTCTGACTGCACCTATCATGTCTCGGCCAACAGCTTTCCAATGTCCGATGAAGAACTCAGCAGGGTAACCATCCGGGCCAGGGGATTTATTCCTTGGAAGAGACATGAAAGCATCTTGGATGTCCATGTCGGTGAAGGGAGTCGATAGAGCAGTGATAGCATTCTGAGAGCATTTAACTTGCATGAGAGAAGCAATGTCCTCTGGCGTGGAGGTTGTTGGCGCGTTAGAACCACCAAGCAGCCGTTGGAAATACGCTACAGCATGCTGCTTAACTCCATCAAGAGTATCAATCACCGTGTCATCGTCATCAATGAGGAAGTGGATGTGGTTTTGATTCTGTCTGACCCTTATAACTCGGTGATAGAAGGTTGTGTTTGCGTCTCCATCCACTGTCCATTGGATCCGAGAACGTTGTCTGAGGAATTTGTCTTCAGCTCGAGCTAACTCAAACCATTTTGAATGGGCTTCCCGCTCTGCTTCATAGGTCGTAGAGCTTGGGTGAGTTAGAGACAGGTGATGGCATCGGGTGAGGTGATCAAAAGCTTCTTGGACTCGCTTCTCCAAATCCGAGTAGTTTTCTTTATGGAATGAACGAATAAGAGGCTTCAGGTGCTTTAGCTTCTTAGACACACAAAGCTGCTTTGAACCATGAAACGACAAAGAGTTCCACGTTGTTTTGATAAGCTCTGCAAAATCAGGGTGCAGGTTCAAGTGGGCAAAGAATCTGAAGGATCGCTTCTGTAGGGGTTTCAATTGATCAAAGAAAACACAACAAGGACTGTGATCAGACATTCCTGGTTCCCCAAAGACTGCAATAGATTCAGGAGACCGTTCCAACCACTCTTCATTACAAAGGACACGATCAAGCTTCTTGGAGACTGATGAGTTGGACCAGGTAAAAGTAGTACCACTGAACTAGAGATCAGAAAGAGAGCACCTTTGAAGGCATTCCCTGAAGTCTCGCATACCCTTGATGAGGTTGATTGATCAGCGCGGGAGTGTTCTGAGGGTGAGATGATCTCGTTGAAATCACCCGTAACAATCCAAGGAAGACCGCAAAGCTGAGGTAAGCAAGAAGTGGTTTCAAGCTCGCCCCATAATAGTCTTCGTTCTTTTCTGCAATTTGAACCGTAGACAAAAGACACTCCGAACTCACACGACTGAAATGGCAGCTTGACAAGACAGGTGATCATTTGGAGGGACTTAGATATTATTTTCATCTGCACTGAAGGTTTCCAGACGACCCAGAGCTTTCCAAGATCAGAAAACTCATAGTTCTCCTCAGAAACCCAACCAGGCAAGATGTTATTTATCGTAGAGACCGCATTAATCTGCTGTACATGAGTCTCAACGAGGCAACCAAAAGAAGGATTATATTTGCGAATCCATTTCCGAAAGCTACGCTGCTTTACAGAATTATTTATTCCTCTAACATTCCAAGAAAAAAAATCCATAAAAAGAGGGGGGGGGGGGGTTTGGAGGGTTTAAGAGCCTCCAGCCCTAGCTTTCAACTTCGCCCGCTTCTGATAGCGTTTGGAGAAGAACTCAATGAACTCATCACTGTCATCATCTGGATCATCTTCATCCGCTGAGAGAGACGAATCGGACGAGGAAGTAGAGCTAGGAAGCTGTTCAGGTAGCTTTCCATCAGCAGATAAGTCCACATATAGACTCCCGTTGCTCAAATCATGGTGGGTAGAGACCGTGTGATCACTTTGCTCACTAGAGGAGCGGACAACAGCTGAGTTCTTTTGAGTTCCTGTGCCCCTATAGTTTGAAGCCACAGTTTCGAAAGTCTCCACAGGTGTAGTTCCTTTCGTTTTCCGAACCGTCTTTGGCTGTCCCACAATTGGAAGCAAACTTTTTATAGGTGCCTTGCCCTTCTGTTTCCTGAGGTCAGGAGGGAGGTGGTTTGTTCTCGGGCAGGCAGCGGTAGCATGCTTCACCGAGTTGCAAGTTTCACAGGTTCGAGGAGCAGTTTTACACCGTGAAATGGTGTGCCCAAACTTCTTACAAAACTCACAGCGAGAGGGAAGCCATGGGCAAGAAACAGCTATTCTCCTTGTGTCACCTCCTTCGAACCGTGCGTTGACGAATTCCGGTAGAGGCTCACGAGGATCAATTACAGTATAAACTTTTGCAACCTCAATGTTAGTGAGGTTTTCTGTTGCAGGGTGTAAGCACACAGGATGCCCAACGAGCCCTGCAATCTCCTGAAGGGCGTCTTTGTTGAAGAACTGTAAAGGAACACCAGTTAGCTCAAGCCAGACCGGAACCATTTTCAACTCAGGTTTAATTTGTTGGATTCCCGGGGACCATTTGGCAACAAACATGGTTTGGCCATCGATTTGCCACAGGTTTTGGCTGAGGATGCGGCGCCGAGCATTGGGGCAGGGTACACGGAAAAGGTAAACGTTTCCGTCCATCTTGTTGACTGTTATGTCCCGTCTTTGACGACTCCAGATTCCATTCACGATAGCATGAACGGCTCCTCGAGCGGGGGCTTCTTCGTAGAACTGGCCCAGGATGAAACACTCCCAAGCTTTCTTGTTTTTCTCAACCACTGCATTCGGAATCGTTACACATTTCTCGCCAGACTCTAGTATGTAAGGAGTCTCCTTTGGAGAGAGTTTCACAGAGGCTTCTTTTACAAAGCCTTTCCAAAGGTCCGCCGGTGACTGTTGAGTCGCGATAGGAGGCGGAGCTTTATCTGTTGCGGTGGCTTTTCCAGTCTCCGTAGGAACCGAAGAATTGGTTGCGGAGCTAGGTACAGTAGGGTTTTCTGTAGCTAGGGTTTTAGATTTGGGGGTTTCGGTGTCCATGGCCAGAGAGGGGATAGCGACTTCCTGGGCAGGGATGGGGGTCTGAGTCGTCTGGGTAGGGGATTCTACCAGAGAGGAGACAGAGGTTTTCTTTGATTTAGCGGCTGAGGATGAATCAGGCGCCGATGAAGGTTTCTTTCTTGAGGAGGTGTTGGTCGCTCCAGTGGGGATACGACCCTCTTTTTGGGGTTTTCTTTTTTGCCATGAGGGCGGGTGGGAGCCGCCGCCGAGATCGGCGACGGTGAAGGAGAAACGAAAGGCTTCGCGTCTTGGGAGAGAAAAGAGTCAAGCGCGTGAGGCGCGTATCATTTCTTAAATTTTTTTAGGAAACTTCTCTACTCGCTCTCAGCAATAGAAGCATGCATCTAGAATAAGGGTTCACAAACGAATAGGTTGTACTCATGCATCATTCAATAAAATACTACTTTTATCTATTTTCTTTTTGTTTCCTGCTAAATTTTACATTAGAAGGAGGAGGAAGACTACGTGACGACCAAACGTGAATATATGTGAGCAATCCTTGGCCACCGCGGCTGACACTGAATTACGAGCCCAGATCGAAGCCTTACATAGGTAAGTCATCGAGATGAATTATGCTAGAGAAAACAACAAAACCCACTTCGCAAGTGACCCTGGAATCATCTCGAAAACCCTTATTGAGAAAGAGAAGATGGAAAGATACTCCAAGCAGTTCGAGTATAATATTTAGTTTTTTTCTATTGTCTATCTTTTTGTAAAAAATAATATTCCAAAATAATAATAATGGTAAATAAAAAAATTAAAATGGAAAAATAGATAAATTTAAAACTATAAAATAAGAAAACAAAGTCTATATAAAGTTATAGAACTTACTAGAAAAAAAACTTATATCATCACTTTCAAAAGTACTTTTAGGCCTAGACATTCATGTACCCGTTCAGGTTTGGATTGGGTATTTTGGTATAGAGGTCTAGAACCCGTTCGGTATTCTTACATATCGGGTTGGGTTCAGATATTTTTAGTTCGGGTTGAGTTATTTCAGGTCGGGTTCGGATATTTTTAGATTTTGACAAAACAAATCAAATTCTTTATTGCTAAAGTTTCTTGTACCTAAAATTTTACAATTAATTTCACTAGTTTAAAAAAATATAATAGGTCAGGCGATCAATCATGTGGAGAATCAACAGAAGATAACTGGTGCAGATGTCACGTGCTAGCCCCCCCCCCCCCCCGGTGTCCCACCCTTTTTTGTTGATGATAGCATTTTCTTCTACAAGGCGGAACCCCATAAATTTGATGAAGTAATGAAAGATGTTAGGATTTATGGAAAGATATCGGGCTAGTATATTACTTTTGAAAAGTCTGCTCTACTCTTTGGTAAGAGAGAGTCTGCGGGTATAAAACAAAAAAATCAAAACCTCTTTGGGAATTGATAATGAAGGAGGGATGGGATCCTACTTGGGAATTATGGAGGATATCAGTGGATCTAAATGTAAAATCTTTGCATTTTTAATAGATAGATTACAACATAGAGTTAATGGATGGTCTGCATAATGGTTATCGAGAGGAGTGAAGGAAATCCTGATAAAATCCATTGCATAGCCCTTTTGACCTATGTTATGTCCATCTTTATGGTTCATTGGATATTTGAAAAAAAAAATTGTGATTGCCATTGCTAGATTCTGGTGGAGCTCAAATCCATCTAAGAGAGGATGCATTGGGCAAAATGGGAGAAACTTTGTAATTAAAAATAGGAAGGTGGTTTTGGTTTCCGTATGATCCATGACTTTAATTTGGCTTTGCTAGCAAAACAGTTATGGCGTCTGAAACCATTTCAAAATTCTCTTCTTGCAAGGGTACTATAAGAGAAGTACTTCAGACTTAGTTCGCCTTTGCTATCAGGTGCTATTGATAGCCCATCTTATGTCTGGAAACGTTTATTGGCAGCAAGACCATTACTGGCGTTAGGGATCATACAGAGAATATCCATGGGTTCTAACTGTTTCGGCGAGGCCTGATAGACCGTGTGTTCCGGTAGTTCATCCCTGGATGATGGTGAGTTGTTTTATTAACGGAGAGCCTAAAGAGTGGGATGTGGAAATGTTGGAGAACCTTGAAGCCCCCAAATATATAACACTAGTTTGGAGTCTGACCGTAAGCCAATCCACTCGAGGTGATAAGTTATGTTGGAGCTATACAAAGAGTGAGAAATATATCGTAAAATCAGGATACTGGATGGCTAGGAATATCCTAAATGCTGAATTTTAGGTAATCATAACCGAGCCTAGCATTAAGATGTTTCAAGCATTTTCTTGGAAGATTAATGCTCCTCAGAAGATATGACATTTTATGGCAGATCATAATAGGTCATCTAGCGGTAAAATGGCATGTCGTCGCCAGGCCCGGCCCAGTGTAAATTGTTGCCTAAAGCAAAATTATAATTTGGCGCCCACTTTAGTCGAACCTTGCACCTTTAATCAAAGAAGAGGAGCACGACCGCTAGACTACAAGCAACTTCTGTTAAAAAATGATGCCCTTAAATACTTATTATAATTTGGCGCCTAAAACCCTAGCTTTACCAGCTTTAGGTCAGGGCCGACACTGGTCGTCGCATGTGATGTGATAATTACTGTCTCCAATGTGAGGAGTTACATGAATGGATAAACCATGCAATTTTTGAGTGTCCACTATATTTACAAACTTGAAAATTGTTATATGCACCATCTTGCTCATCGTTTTTTCCGATTTATATTGCTTACACTAATTTGGATTATCTTTTCTGACATAAAATGATATTGAAAATCCATTGTTGGATAAAGTTCCTTATCTATGGATAATATGGTATTTATGGAAAGCCAGAAACAATAAATGATTTAGGGGGATCACAAGAGATCCCCTAGGATTAGTAAGACATACATAGGGTGAATGTCATATATGGTTTGAAGCAAATGCACAAGCAATAGTGGATGTCAAATCCTTACATCATCCAATGACTGTTCAAGTCGTATGGTTGCAGAATATTTTCTTGATTGATGGATCATGGACTTTGAATCACATTTGAGTGGAAATTGATGGGTTTGGAAAGATTTTTCTCGACATGATCAACTTTGGGGGATAAAGAATCAAAGAATGTTTGTCTCATCACTTTATACAGAACTTGAAGCACTCTCGTGGGCTATAGCATGTATGTTACAATATTCAATATGTCAACATTTTGGAATAGATTACAACGACCTGATTTCGGTAATTCAATATCCGACATTATTGTTAAGCTTTTCAACATAATTGAAGGATTTAGTTGTTTTAAAGAAAGATTTCAAGATTGTCTATTATCCTCGAGATAAAAACAAGATGGTGGTTTCACTAGCTAAGATCACGTAATTTTTATAGAAAATTGATTTTTGTTGGTTGTTCTATTTCAGTGTAGTTTTTTTATACGAGTTTAAATAATGTAATAAATTTTTGATGTAAGAAACTACTAAAAATATATGAAAGCACTCCAAAATATAAAAAAAATAACCAAAAAAAATCCTAAGACAAAAATGTCTCCAATGCAGAATCTCAAATGTCAACAAATCCAGAAATTAAATTGCGTTTACTTCTCCCAGCAGTTTACAAACAATAATTACCTATCTTGCTCTCCGCGGCTGCAAAGGAAGTAAAGTTTGTCAGAGTATATGAACGTTTTCTTGGAACTAACTAACGGGTAAAAAAGCAATCAAAATTTTTAGCGTCGACGAGACAACTTCGAGAAAAATGAATTCAAAGAACAGATCTTACAAGAATGTCTGCTCATTGAACTTAAAATTGAGAACCTGTACAGTAACTCGTTTGTCTTGTTTCAGTTTAAACTCTAGAACGGTACACATGTTTGAATACAGTGAAAAAAGACTGATCATTTTTATGGGCTTCAAGTGAGTCCACTTAATACTTATACGATCCCGTGAATATTGAATAGAGTCAATCCTTAGTTTAGAAGAGAGATATGTCATATGTGTGACATGATGATCATCTTACGAAACCGCGTGTAGTTCGTATTCACAGTTGTCACACGTGACAAATCTAAACACCCGTGGACAATCTTCAGTCTGGGCCCTAGGAGAAAGTTAGCTAGTCTGGTGCCGTTTTTTTGTAACTTAGAGCATGAGCATCAACAGTTTCTCAAAACATTTCTGAACAATAAAAAAAATAAAAAGAATACAAAACAGGAAGGAAAGAGAGAGGGACGTCTCTTCTTCAAGGGACTATATGTGCGTGGGAAGAAACTTATTTTCTTGCTGTCAATTTATTAATGGCCATCATTTTTGTTATTGTCCAAAAATTATATGAGAAACTTTTTATGGTACCTCACCACTAATGATGCTCTTATCTCTAGGGGAAACAATAAGCTGATAGCTTAATCACAAATCTTGGTACAAAGATTGTTGCTCATTTTGGAAGAAAATCAGCAATGCCTACTAAACAGATAAACAAACAAGTGAGTTTTAAAGTAGATTGAGGGATATAAAAAAGGATACTAATATTGTGTTAATCTGAAACTGAGTACTAACTGTATTTTTTGTTCAATAAGTAACTTTACAAAATTTGAGATCTGAGAACGCAGAGAATTATTAAACCTCATTTAATAAACGTTATTTTTTTCTTGAGTTATTTTTGGTTGAATGGATTTCTTGTGTTCTTTTCTACACAAGTACAACTGTTAAAAATATATATTTTCAGAATAGTAATGAAATATCAGAAATTCTAGCTACCACAAAGTGACACCTCGCCTTCTTGAATAACACTATCTATATATTGAAGAAAACCAATGAATGATATCACATAATTTGAGTTCACTTTAGCACTTTTATGTATTTTAGCTCCAAACATATTGAAGACCATCAACTAAATAAACCAATACAAAATTGTGGCTTGACGAGTTTTTCCTTCGATTCACTAATTATGGATTTAGTTTTTAAAAGATTTCACTCTCTATTATTTCCCTCTCTTCTACTGTTTTATCTGCTTCTTTATTCTTTTTCTACGAATCCAACGTAGGTTTCAGAGGCCAAATTGGTCAGCGGGATCAGTAATTAATTTCGGGTTGCAAAATCCAACACAAAACCAAACCGAATCGATCAATACGGTGCGCTTTGCGCCGGCGCTTATAAAAAAAAGGCCACTTGATAACCTAAAAGATGGAGTGTGAGGCACGCTAAACTGCGGTGGTCGTCGTCATGGATACTAAGAGAGCGTTAACGGGGACGCGTTTCGCCGACCTCAAACCTCCCATATCTGACGATATCATCAAGGCTGCACCGACGGTTCAGGCTGAACTCTGTGCTGCTTGTTGGAGGGCGAGAGGTCAAAGCTGACATGAAGACTATCGAAGAAGGAGGAGGCAATCTCTTGATCGGCACCCCTGGAAGGCTTTCAGATATAATGCAACGGATGGATATTCTTGACTTCCGACATGTTGAGATTCTTATTTTAGACGAGGCAGATAGACTTTTGGATATGGGGTTCCAGAAGCAGGTGAATTACATTTATATCTCGCTAGCCAAAGCAACGTAGGACTGGCCTCTTTTCAGCATTCAGCTACATAGACAGAAGCTGTTGAAGAGCTGGCCAAGGCTGGGCTTAGGAACCCTGTCAGAGTTGAAGTTCGAGCGTCCGAATCATCTTCCTAGCAATTCACCCACTCGAAAACGCCTTCTGGTCTGCATCTTGAGGTATTGTAAGGTCAAATATATAAATTCGCAAATTATTGTTTTGTCATTTTACTCTTTATTTGGTTCTTTTGGTGAAGAAAAAAAAATTTTAGGTTCCAATATTCTAGTTTACCAGCTTATTTCTTTTTGTCTATTATGCAGTATTTGGTATGCGAAGCAGATAAAAAATCATCACAACTAGTGGATCTCCTGATTGAGAACAAAAACAAAAAGCTTATTAAACATTTCTCATAAAATTAAACATCTTTACAGATAGTATTAAGTACGTATATCTCTGCAGATACTTCATAACTTGTGCTTCGGTTAATTACTGGGGACTCGTACTTTCAAAAATTCCTACCCTGGATGTTAATATAATTTTAATCTTCCATATCTTCTCATTGCATGTTGTTCTGATGAAATTATTATACTTTACACATCAGAATGCTAGAGACAAGGCATTGGCTTTGTTTACAGAGGCAACAAGCGGTGTTCTTTTGTGCACAGATGTCGCTGCACGTGGACTTGATATTCCAGGCAGAGATTACGTAGTTCAGTATGATCCCCCACAAGACCCAAAAGTATTCATCCATAGGTTTGGCAGAACTGCAAGATTTGGAAGACAAGGGAGGTCTATTGTCTTTTTACTGCCCAAGGTTTAGCTTTATACTCTCTTGTGCCTTGTATTCTCCATACTTACACATTCAGGGCAAGAAAAGCTGATAATCTCACTTTTGTTAATGTCTAGGAGAAAGACTATGTAGAGTTTATGCGCTTAAGAAAGGTCCCTCTTCAAAAGAGAAAATGCTCTGAGAATTCTTCTGATGTCATCCCGATTGTAAGGAAAACCTCCATACCTCTCTCTCTCTCTCTCTCTCTCTGTGTCACAGGGTGGTTAGTATTTGCTATAATGTATTCAGATACGTTCAGTTGCCATGGAGGACCGGGGAGTGTGGGAGAAGGGAAAAACGGCATTTGTCTCCTTTATCCGTGCTTATAAGAAGCATGAGTGCTCTCACGTTTTCATATGGAGAGAGCTTGAAGTCGGAAAGTTAGCCATGGGATATGGCCTCTTGCATCTTCCTTCAATCTCTGAAGTTAAACAACATAGACTTTACAGTGATGGTTTTACACCTGTTGAAGGCATCAAGTTTCAGGACATAAAATTTAAGTAAGTCTTTCGCCATTTGGAACTTGTTATTCTATTGTTTTGTCAATGTTCATGAGTAAGCATTTCTCTAAAACATATTTTGTTTTTTGAATAAACGCAGGGACAAATCTCGGGAGAAACAAAGACAGCAAAACTTACAAGAAAGGAAAGAGAAACGGGAAGAAGAAGAAAAGAGAGGGAAAGGCAAGAAAAGCTCGAAAAATGCTTCTTCTACTAATGATTCCAACAAAGTCTCGAAAAGGAGAAAGTTAACAGGAAAGCAGAGACAAACCGTCCAAACAGCTGAGGATGAAGATTGAAGAAGAGATGGCTCTAGAGTATCTGTTACTGAGAAAACAGAAGAAATGGATTATTATAGAAGATGAATATTTAAAACGTACTGATTTGATCTTATAAGAAGCAAGAAACCTTTCAGGTTTTGATTAGTGCAGAGATGGGGACTATGCTTTAGTGTTTTTTAATAAGAGGAAAAGAAAAAAAGAGAGAATATTACTCTCGTGTTTTTGTTGTGGCTTTTTGAGTCTGAGTTGAGAGAATTAACTGAGATATTTTTCGTATTTGGCTTTAATATATTGTAAGCAAATTGGTCAAAAAGTTATGGAGAAATTAGCAAAAGGATTCGATTTCCTCTTTTCAATATTTTTTTTACACATCCCTGAGTAACTAAATAAATTTTGAATGACAAAATAATATTCGTTATTAGGAACTTAATCTCAACAAAGGCTTGTTTGCATACAAATTTCATGATCAGAGATCATTTCAGTGGGATTTGACCCAAAAAAAAAGATCATTTCAGTGGGTATAATTAACAAGTTGAGTTGATTGAGGCCAATAACGATTTTTCTTTTTCATTATTAAAATGAAAATAGAACAAATGCAGCAAATAACATCTCAAAAGAAATACTCTCTTCTCTTCTAAATCTTAAGCCAAGAACAATCTTTTAAAAACTTGTAACTGTGAATGATGAATTAGACTCAAATCCAACTAGTCTACTATATTTTGAGGTGGAATAAAGTAAGGAGCGTCGAATGGAGAAGTTGTGGCGACTAAGGGGTAACCATCCACCAGATGGACACCAGGAAATGAAGTAGAAGGGACACAGAAAGGTTAAGCCATTGAGAGGAACATGTCTTGAGTGTAGACTGCGTTTAATTCCTTCTTCGTCTAGCTTGTACACCATTAAAAATTCTGTTTTCATTTTAGCAACACCTTCCACGATCTCGGCTGTCTTCCTATACTGCTTAACCAAGAAAGTCTCACCGGTGGATGGTGACTCCACCAAGTGTTGGCTCATGCAGCACGACTGCACGAATCCATAAGCTCGTGTATGGGAGTGGGTAGCTTGGGAGGAAGGTTTTCAAATTGCACGCTCTGAAGCTTGAGCTTATCGTTAGGTTCGCGGAGATCCAATGAGCCGATGAGGTGGCCTCCAGATCCGGGAATACGAAACTTGTTGTCTTTCTTGGAAAACATGACACGGGAGGAGTCGAAGCAGGGGTTTTCGATCTTGATGTCGGTCCACTCTGGTTTACTCTTACCGGCTGGCTTGCAAAAGCTGAGCTGAGGTCCTAAGAACTTGACAGCCACAACACAGTCTTCATCATCCTCTGGAGAAGATGATGACATTGACATAGACACGTTGGTGACGATTTGGGTTTGGCAATGAGGCAGTGTCACAAGAGGAGGCAGAGGGATGCAAATGGGATCTTTATACAATGCATACGGGTTTAGATCTTCATCCGTCCTCCTTCAAACTGGCTACTCACCCATGAGATGCCCTGATCGTTACAATAGTATCAAAACAATCGTTATATACCAACTCCGCAGACACTTCTTTTGCAAATAAATGACGCCTAATTTTTCTGGATTGACATTGATAGTGCTGAGTGCTCCAAGGCGATCACCATGGGAAAACTCGTGTGGTTGACAAATTTAGCGCCAATGATGAAACAAGGAGGGGTTTGACGCAAGGAAGTTGAGAAGCCCTTAGGTCATCTCCAAACCAACTCCAAAACACTATTCTAGTGTAATTTTCACACTATTTTAGTGTAACCTCTCCAATTCAACACTAAAAATTACACCATTTTAGTGCAATACTATAGTGTTACACTAAAATAGTGTAACTTTTAGAGTTGGGTTGGAAAGGTTTAGTGTAAAAATCACACTAAAATAGTGTTTTGGAGTTGGGTTGGAGATGAAAAAAGTTTTAGTGTTGAAATCACACTAAAATGGTGTAATCTTGACAGTATAATAGTGTTTTGGGTTGGAGATGCTTAGCCAACTCATGTTTCCTCGAGAACCGGCTAAGAAACAGAGACAT
The DNA here is from genome assembly GCF_020379485.1 of Brassica napus. Classification (NCBI taxonomy): domain Eukaryota; kingdom Viridiplantae; phylum Streptophyta; class Magnoliopsida; order Brassicales; family Brassicaceae; genus Brassica; species Brassica napus. The sequence continues at coordinate 6,458,895 of NC_063435.1, read as the reverse complement.
GAGTGTTCTATAATTCATGCTCCCTCAGTTCCTTAAAATTACATATTCTAGAGAAAAAAAATTGTTTCAAAAAGATCTATTTTTTATTTTTTCAATGTATGTTTTATTAATTAGTTGCTTATACTAATTTATTTTTTATTCGTTTAAAGTTATTAAAAAAAATAAACACAAAAAATTATGCAAATTTAATGTATTTTATTAAAATGTGTGAAAAATATAAAATATGGATCTTTTAGAAACGGATGAAGTTTTAATTTGTTATTATAAGGATATTATGGTATTCACGGGAATTAAAATCTTATTTTTCTAAAAATCTGCTAAAAATCTTATTGTGACAAATCTAAATTCAAAATGTCTCATTTTTCCAATTTTCCCCTTTTAATACAGTAAAAATATTCTTGAAACCGAAAATTGCAAAACGAGAAAGTATTGAGAGAAAGAAGCAGGCTGGAGAATATTCGTTTTATATGATCCTTCTCTAACACAGCTTAGAAACAGAGCATGATTAACCGTTTTTCCCGTTAATCTACAATTAATTAAAATAAATAAAAAAGACAACGCACCAACAACCAACGAGTGATTAGAGTTTAAGACAGAGAAGATGTGTGTCAGATAAGACCCAAGCTGTCCGGGCCCTACATTCCTTTAGGCATGTCTTTTTACTATTTAACCGAATCTTATTAGCTCTCTTGTTCTTTCACCAGTCGGCATTTTCTTGATTTTGGTGAGAGATTTCATTAAAAAAGAAAAAGACATTCCCTCGCCGGAATAATCACCGGAGATAAAGAAAAAGAATGGCGTCCCTGAAATTTCCTTTGGAGATTCTCGCCGTCTTCGTCATCATCTCCGTGATTCTCTTGCCGATTGCTCATGCACAATCACCTTCGCCAGCTCCAGCACCCACTAGCGATGGTATTATAATCTTCGATTAACATTTAGAATTTAAATAATCTTTAAGAAGAATTGGATTATTAATGTTTGTTTTTGATATTGGGATATGGCAGGAACATCGATAGATCAGGGGGTAGCGTATGTTCTAATGATGGTGGCTTTGGCGTTGACTTATTTCATTCATTGAACTTGATGGATCCTCCAGTTTTTTCTTCCTCCACAATGGTTTTGTTTCCTAGTGTTTGTGTTCTTAATCATTTTGGCCTTTCTTTATGTTGTTGGATTGACGTGAGATGCGTAGAAAGTCGAATGATAGTTAGGTTTTGGACATCATGCTTTGTTCTGTTTTTGTTGGTTGGATGATTCGTGTAACTTCTTATTCTTGTTTAATGGGAAAAACGTAATTTTAATATTTTTCAATCATGAGGTAATTATATAGTTACTGTTACCGAAAAGAAGAATAATGATGCAAGTCCATCAATTATTATTGACTCACTTCTTCCCCTCTAATTTAACAATGTACCATCTACCATCCTTCTCACTAGTTTACACAAGTCGTCTCAAACTCTCTTCGGGGGATCCCGTTTGTAAGTTTTTGTGACTATTCAAAGCCAGGGACCAAATGGAAAGAAAATAAATTGGAGACAAACATGGTTATTCTATCAATCACCATGCAACCGTTTAATAGAAAAAGAGTTGCACACCTACCTCTCTAAGATTCAGAACTGCAAATATCTTTACACTGGCAGATAGTTGCAATATCTTCACCCTAAAAATAGTTGTGAATATGCTTAAGTTTTGATGTCGCAGTTAGTTCATATGCTTAAGTTTTGATGTCTCAGTTCGTTGTTTATGGTAAAGATAGTTGTTGTGCGCTTTCCTATAGTTCATTTTGTGCAACAGAAGAGAGGCAATAAAAGTCATTAGACCATATATAATATGTAACCGTTATATAGATATTGCAAATTAATATCATAGAGAGGGACTGCGATTTAATCTATAAGCTGCAGTGACAGACTCAGCGACGCCTCCAGGAATAACATGGTTATAGGGAGGATGAGTGAGCTCAGCCTGAACCACTGCTTCCGCGTCTTCACTTGTTACTGATCTATCTCTTGTTATCTTCACATCAATCTCCGCGATAATATCGCGCAGATGAATCTTATTCTCATCTTCTTTACCTATCTTTTTGTTACGAGCAACCGCCTCATTTGCCACGGCTGTTATACTACCGCCGCTCTCTCCGGTAGCTCTAGCTTCCACCTCTTTTATGGCAGCTAAGTCTCTGGTTTCCACAGGCTTGTGGCCGACGTTAATGGATGCTGCTTTGAGAGCCTCCGTCAATCTCGCCGACCTCCCGATAAGGGCATTAGCCGCCGTGGAAATTTCTTCCGTGGGACCTACAAACTGTATCAATAGGTTTAGATCACATTTGATGTTACTAATGGAGTTTCTTAGGATGTGAATATAAGAAACCGTCTGTTAACTTTTAACTAAAAAGTTAAAAATCGGTTCTTATATCTTATTTAAGAATCGGTTCTTAACTTTTTTAGTTAAAAATTAAAAGACGGTTTTTTATATTCCGTTAAGAACTTCACCCTAAGAATTCCATTAATCATGCTCTAAGGTCGCAATTGTTTCACAAACCTATGTCTATATTCCACATCGGAATCGAACTAGCTAGGGGCTCAACACACAATAAGTACAAAGAACCCACCACTAGCCTATGACACATTGTTACAAGACCTATGTCTTGTTGGTCATAAGTTAGCTACCTTGGTTTCCTAATGGTTGTATCATTTGCTTCTTGTAAGTTCTAACACAAACGCGTTTATTCTTTTGGTTCGTTAGTAGAGCATACCCAATAACAAAAACCAATATCTATATTACCTGTCCACCGTGATTTGATTGAGAGACCCTAAAGTGCTCCTCTACAGAGATGTTGGTGAAATCAGCACCATCCTTTGATGCAGTCATGTTTTAAGTATTTGAACTCTGTTCTTGTTTTTTTCTTCCTCGTTTAAATAAGCCTCAACCTCACCAGATACACGTCAGTGTTAACAGTACACGTGTTCACATTTGGTGCGACAGTGACCTTCCATGCATCGGTGAGACCAACGCGGATGATGCTTTCGGCCATTTGGGCCTCACTGAACGACATTAAGCATTTACGTTTAACACATCGATGAAAAAAACTAACACGTGCATTTCCGGGCCTGGTGAGTCCCAACCCGTTTTCGAAAACTATTCATCCCTAGTTGAGAGGCATAGTGAAGATTGATGTAAGTATTGGCTCACTAATGGCCCATATATATTCCAAAACTATCCAGCCTAGTTTATTCAACTGAAGCAATATATAAAAAAGCTAAGAATCCAGAAGTTTATACTTTATAGTCCTGACTATCTTGTTTGAATGGGAAAAATATATGATTTCTTATGTGTATGACTTGCGTTCATAGCAAATTTTCTACAAGTTCCAAATATCCATTGTATATAACGCTTTAACGTATAGTCCTAAAACAAAGAACTGTTTTTGGCTACTTTTTGTGAAGTTTTTGGTTTTTGGTTTTTGGTTGTATTGATGTGAATTGTTTGTGATGTGAACAAAGGAGAGATCATGGGAGGATAAGAAGTCAAAGAGGGATGCATATAATGTGGCCTACGGTATAGCAAAAGTCATTTTCTTAACATCTCTTTTGTCTCTCTCTTTTGTTAAAAAAATATTTTTGTTCGCATCACTTTTCTCTACACGCTTAACGTTATAAATGGCTTCTTGTTTTTCTTTCTATATCTGCGTCCTCCCTTTTTTTCAATGTTGTAAACATGTTTTTCAACGTGATTGGACAAATAAACAATACCTATGGATTATGAAAGTATTGGTTTGACACTTTGTTTGTCCTGGTTCGCATTATGGGAAATATCACCCCGGGTTTCCTGTCAAAATATATCAACCCAATTTTTTTTTGTCTGGAAAGGTTTTTTTTGGGCAAATATTTTTCATATTTAGACTATACAATATTGTATAGTAAGATACTAAGATACTGAAATATAGTATATGAAATTATAAATTTATATGATATACCATCGAAATTTGAACAGCTAAACACTTAGGCTAGTTGACAAAACTCAAAAAGACATTTTTGTTATTAGAAATGATAATAGAATGAAGAACCATAACTTACAGTGTACAAGACTATGTAATTGATTGGGGGGGGGGGGGGGGGGGGGGGGGGGGTTGAATATAAGCACGTTGTCATTTTGTCAATCTGTCACTTCGCAAATAGAGAGTAATATCTGAATTTGGTGACTTCCATTCTCCCCCTATTCTACGATTGGAAACTGAAAAAAAATAAATACATATATATACAAGTGAAACTACGTTTAGGCAGACACCAAACAGTAATGAAAACTCGTTCAAGAAGATAAGAAATGATCGCTCGTGGATAGTTTATAAGGGGATAACCGAAATAATATAATTAGATATTCATTTTCAGATGTCGATTATAGATTAAAACGAAGAAGGGTTGGACCAAGTAATAATTATGAAATAGCCAAGTTGCTTCATAGTGATACGACAAAAGCTGATGAAACCGGTAGAAAGTGTTTTGCCACTTCTAAATAATTATTAGCAGATGGGTCACAATATATTCTTTCATATCTTTCTTCTTTTGTATTTTTTTGGGTAAAACAGTGTAAAGCTTGACGCAGACAGATAATTATTGTCATAACGGTTACAGGTCATCAAATAGCTTCTCTTAATCCAAAGTCTCTTAGGACATGAATTGCATGTTCGGTTGCATGTTCGGGTAGGGATAATACCTGATTTGTTTCCATCGCTAACATATAAATGCAACTACAAACAATATTTAGATTTAGATACATATCAAATTGATTATGCTCGAGCTCGACCATATATTTATAAGCTAGTTTCTGTAGAAGTAACTTTATGTATCTGCTTCAGTTATATGACCCAAAACATAATTATTGAACCATAGAACTGATACATATATAGTTTTAAAAAAAATGTATCGGATAATCCAGAGAGCAATTTGCATTTTTATGTATCTGCTTCAATTATGACTAAAAACATAATTATTAAACCATATAACAGATGCATATATATCGGATAATCCAGAGAGCAAATTGCAAATATTAACTATCAAAGCCTGTCAAAACAAAGTATTTTTTGGTATTTTAATAAGTCTAAAGCCCAGCCATATTAAAATCATAGTAGAAAACTCAAATCCTTATTATTGGTTTATATATTTTGATTGATTTAAAAATCTATATAGTATTTATAAATCCAAGTAAAATATGCAAATCCGAAGGTTTTTTTTCGGATTTGAGTCTTTGTATTTTTAAGTAAAAAATCCAAACAAATCCATTCAAATCCATTATAAAATCAAATATATTAGTAAATCCGTACGATTGAATAACACTTGATTTGATATAGAATTTATGAATCATTAAACCAATAACACATGATTTTAATAAAGATTTAAAAATTACAGAACCAATAACACTAGATTTAGTTCGGATTTTCAAATCCATTAAAATACAATAACCAATAACCTCTACTTAGTTTCCCAACTCATTAAATGAAAATTTGAACCATTTGATTATATAAAGATTGGTAAAGCATTACAATACGAAAACTAGTCACTATTTCGTTTTTTTCTTCCTTGAGCAAGATCAGTTTCATTCCATAGCTATCAAATATATTATGTAACATTGTAAGCTATTATGTTTCTGCTGTCCTACTATCACACCCTACATGTTGCTTCCACGTTTTTTCTTTATTTCACTATTCATTTGATAACCACAAATTGATAATTTCTCAACTGTACATATACACAGCGAGAACTAAAATCGTCTACGGTGTTTAGTGCCGGATAAAATGATTCAACAAAGGCAGAAAATTAATCATATATGACTATATGAGTTTACAAAACTGAAGAGAAAATGTGAGTAGAAATCATAAGGCATATAGTTGTTTCAAAAATGTGTACTTATACGTAAACTTTAAAATAAGTATCTCTGTGAATCGTCAGATAGCTTTAAGTGGACAGCTATAGTTTGATCCCATACTTCCACCAACAAAAACCATACAAACTTTAAAAAGTTTCTATTTTAGACAAAAACAAAAAGCTTCACGCTACGTTTCGCTATATTAACGAACCTAAGTACTAACGCGGACGGTAAAATTTGGACACGTCGTTCTGAACAGACGGGCTTTTTATTTTACTTACAATCATGTGCTTGTGCGCTACAAATTGCAGGTCCCATAATCACATCACGTGACCTTGTACGCTCTCTGTCTCTCAACATTCCTTTTTAACCTAGAGTTAAAATAAATACTTGCTTAGTTTAAACTTGTCTAGTTTAGTGATTTGTATTAACAATGTTGATGTTCTACAATCTGTGTTCAAGCCCACATACCACACATATATTGTTGACATAAATACATAACGCAGCCAGAAATGTTTAGAATTTTTCTGATATTTTTCTAAAGACAATTCGATGCTCGTCCAGAACACGCCTACAGGTAAGATTGGAAGATCGAGAAAAGAGAGGAACGAAAAGAGAATTGTTCTGAACTATGCCATAAAGCATTTGGAATCTGCAATTTGGTAATACGCTAGGTAAAGCTATTAGAATTAGGCATATAACTCCTGCGCCAACAAAGCCAAACGAGAGAGTGTGTTGGCTATTTTGATCAATCCCACAGCTTCAGAGCATGCAACGTGTCACTACAACATTAGCACTAGCTGCCTTGATTAGTCAACGTTCTCTTCCTGTAAAAGTGTGTAATGCCATATATTACCGACAATAAAAACTAGAGGTAAAAGAGTGAATATAGCACTACTTTACAAAGATATTCAGATCTCAATAAGGTAAATAAATCTCAGAAGAAAGATCTTGCAATACAGAAAAAATAGATACGAAGTTATGATAAAAGAAAAGAACAATAGCTAGGGGACCAAAACAGCTTCAACTTCCCAAATTTTTTTTTTGTAAAATGAATTATGAATTGCGGCTACAGATTACCCACTTGTGAAAAAAATTTACTAAAATCTTATAATATTATTGTGATTTGTCTTTTTTCTTTTGCAATATTTTCCAAAAGAAACAAACAAACAAGCACAGTCTACTGCATTGTATATGTACGTACCTTATAGTCATTATAGAGCCTGTCAGTTCGTTATAACCTATTAAATCGTTGGGCTTTATTTGACCGTTGAGAAAAATGGAAAAATTGACATGCAAATTCATTAGGAAAGCTGCAACTTTTTCTTGTGAGAGCAAACTATGTGATTTCCCATGCACATGAAGACTAATTTGCGGCTCAGCTCGATTAGGACAGACGCAAAACAACATTTTACTAGATATGTATAAACAACATGGTTAGTTCGGCTAATAAAAAAAGCTTCTTTATGTTCCAAAGAAAAGCTTCTTTAAGTTCAGGCGAAACTAATTTATCGGTTTTTATATTTTGGTTTACACTTACACGGTGATTGGATTTCCTTTACTATAATAGAAAGTTAGAAATTGTACTTTTCTCTTTAGCTATTGATGTAATTTATACTTTTCTTTATATCATTTGGAAGAGCCCTTTTATTTAAAAAAAAACTTAGAAGTTTGGCGAAAAAATATACCTGAGCATACATGAAAACGCGTGACTTCAGTTTTCATGATTATCATTTTTATGTTTATGTAAAATAGCAGATTAGCTGAATATATAAAAATGATTAAAACGAAAAAAATTGGGGAATTTTAAAAAATTTAATTTACAGCCTCAGGCCGCTTCTGTAACAACAAGCAAGACGGCACTGTGGCCTCCAGCTGAGACATAAAAACTACGTGGAAGCTTCATCGGACGTCCGATTCTCGCTTCGGAACTGGAATTGGAATCGGAACCTTGTGGAAGCTTACGGAATCTCACTTTCAAAACACTTTTAAATTATTCTTTTTAAAAACACGTTGGAAGCTTATGATTCCGTTTTGGAATCACGTTTCCATTCTAAAAAAAACACAATATCTTATATCAATAAAAATAAAAAATATAGTTTTTAATTTATATAAAATCCAAATATAATATGTTAACTAATTATAAAGTATTAAAAATAATTAATATAATAATTTATTTTAAATTTAAGTTATGTGTGTTTTCACAGATTTAATATGAAATCATTTAAAATTATTATAAATGAATAAATGCTTTATTTTAAATTTAAACCATATAATTTTAGTTCTTGATTTGTTTCAAAAATTCTTATATATGTATATATGTGTATATATATATATGGATACGCTTCTAACACGTACCCGCTTCCTAATTTTTTTAAACAATTCACTTATGCGCGTTTCTATAAATAAAAAGTGCAGAGAAATAAAGGTATACTCCATTTAATTTGTTATTATCCCGCCCAAGGAAACTTTTAGTACAAAACTTAACTGTAACTGTTTGATAGTAAAATCATATTCTATGCCCTTAGTCAAAAAAATCATATTCTAATTTCATATCTACAAGTGCTTTTTAATGTCTTAGCAGATGCGCATATGTATATACTTATATATGGTTTTTGTTAAATATATTTGTTTATGTTATCATGCGTGAGCGGTGCTTATAATAAAAAGTTAGATGGTCGATGTGTTTATTGTCTATTTCTGGTGGAACTATGCTGTCAGAACATATATTTATTATAAACATATATAATTTTCGAAACGAAAACATTAAAATAAATGTATTTGGATTTTGTATGGAAATTTAGTGTGAAAAATGACAAAATGTGAGCTTCTTGTGCATGGTTAATATTAGCCTATACCTAAAGGCCAGCTCATTGGGGGAGGGGGGGGGGGGGGGGGGGGGGGGGGGGGGGTTCACGTTTGGCATGTATAAATGCGTCCTGATTTTTAAATATATCAAGATTTTTTCCAAATAAAGAAACTTAAAATAATTTTATTAAAAACCTGGTGTACATATCAGCTAGAGTGTCCAGCGAAAAAATGGTTTTCAAATCAATTTGATTGTTTACGTTTGTTTGAATTTGAATTCCCGTTCTGGAAACTTCAGAAAAACTACGTACATACACGATCGATTCTTAGTAAAAAAAAAACGACATACACGATTGATGTTCTACTTAGTAGTCAAATCAAATACTAAATTACTGAAGAATGTTTATGTTTGACGTCAAGCTACGTACTACCATGATCATAATGATGGAGATATATTTGCATAATGTTAACTGTTTACCATACTTCTTTAAATATATAATACCGTATTCAATTTCGTATACATCAAAACAAACATAGTTCCCTTCAAACCAGTTGAGTTACCTACGCTTTTTAAAAATGCATTTCAGAATATGAAGCGATTATACGAAAGTTAAATTTACTGTTTTCCTTATTAATCTCATATAGTATGTTATATATATATAGTTGGTCAGGTTGAAATGTCAATTGGTTACTATATATATTACTGTTGCTTCCTCTGTTCCGCATATATATCATGCTACAAAAGCTTACAAAGTGGGTCAATGAGGTAGGGGTCTAGGTGTTGCTACTCAGCAAGCCAACAAATAAGTTCGTTTTAAAGTCTTTGACCAATCTGTGTCCATTAGCAAGTTTTGGTAGTGTGTTTTCTTCTTTTTGTTTGTGATTTGTACATTTGTGTGTGATGAAGTAAAATATGTTTATGATTAATTTCAGTCTTTGAAGTATTCAATATGTATTTTCCAGTATTTCGTATTTTGATTTGAAGTTAGAATCTTCTCAAAATTGACTGAATTATTTTATTTACACCTAATCGGTCCTAATTTTGAGTCTATCGACTGTGGATGAGAAGCCACACAGTTATAAGCAATAACTAGATTTTGACTCGCGCTTGGAAAGCGCGAGTTTATTAGATTATATTATTATACAAAGTCTTATTATATCGAAAAATATAATTTTTAACAGTTATATAATCTATAAATTAGTTTATTTGAGATTTTATATGTACACTTTTACGTAAAAAAAAATTTTAGGTATGAGAATTATATTTGGATCAAAATAAAAACGAACCGACCCGAAAATAAATGTTTAGTTCAGGTCCAGAGAAGATAACCTATTGGTTTTTTTTTGGACCCGCAGGTCTTTGTTTGAGTCTGGATCCTACCCTAGACCCAATCATAAATACGGTGTGATTATTAGGTATATTTAGATATTTCGAATATGTTTCCGGTATTATGGATATTTTTCTAAGTTTTTGGTTTACGATTATAGATTTTGATTTCAGGTAAATTTTAAAATTAAAAAAAAATTGGTTATTTGAATAAAATTTTGGGTATTTTTCAGTTCATCATGTCACATTTTGGATAAGATTTTGAATTTTAAGGTATTTGAATTTTTTGGGTATTTGTTTGGAGTTTCAAGTACATTATTGTACAAAAATATGGTTGATGAAATATTTTTCTTAGAAAATGTATCATACGAAATAATATAATGATCTGTTAAAAATATTTAAAATATTGTATGGTTAGAATGATTAATGGTATCACCAAAAAAATAATAAATAGTTATACATGACTCCAAAAACTTTATATATTAGATTTTTAAAAACTTCTTCCCTTTTAATAGTTTTGATTCATTTTTAAGTGAAAAGTATATAAAAGTATAATATCTAAACCAATAATTTTCAAAATCGTGAATAATCAATATTGATATCGTGAAGTCGGGTTAGCTTTAACAGAACCAATGAATTTCTATATTTTTGAAGGTAACATGAATATTCAGAAAACTAATTTTTAAATATGAGAATATCTATCAAACTATAGATGGTTGAAAGTTTAGTATATGATATGAGATTTTAGTGGAAAAGTTTATATATGATATGATTACTTTATCATAAAGAAAAGAGGAAGTTAGAATGTACACATATATGTCGTGTAAATTCTCTTGCTTTAAATCATATATTATATGATAAAAGTGATAATATAAAACATTAGTTTCAATGCTTTTACGATTAAAAATCAAAATGGTAAATATAGTAATAGTTTTAATTAGGATTGAGGAGTGAGATTTAAATAAATAAAGGAATTGAATAAATTATTGTTAGAGAAATATATGGTAACATATTGTTAGTCTAAATTTAAGGTAAGACCACAAAAATAATGAGTTAAATAAAAGGGTGCAAACAACTTTCATAGGTAGATTTTTTAACACTCCTTCTCTTTTAATAGTATTGATAATTTGCATAAAGAGGGGTGAATCTTAAAGCTTAAAAATGCCTCAAAAGTAGTTTGAAAGGTAAAATTATAGAAAAGTTACCTCAAAGTGTAGGAAATTTTGTTTAGAGAATTTTAACTAAACCAACTTGCATATGGTGACTTTTTCGATATTCCAAAAAGGGGAACTTATATGTTTATACATATGGAAAATGGTACGAACAGGAAAAAACAAAAAAAAAATTGAATGTAACTCACGTGAGTAGAGACATAATGATCCTTAGCTTCACATGTTATATAATATGCTTGAATTATCACTAATTTAAGATATCCTTATCAAGCATGCAGCATACATATAAATATATTATGTGTGCATGTATGGTTTGATTTACAAACACAAGCGTACAGCCATAATCACTCGTTATGGATATGTTAGTTTTAACTCAAGACCAATGGAAATAATCATGACTGTTACACGGCATAAATTCAAAACATTGTTTCATTTGGTAAATATGGAAACTGCTGGTTAAATCCAAAATTTTAAAATACACCTTTTTCTTCGTCAGAGTCCAACAGTTAGAATATTTAATCTATATTACGTACATGTTAGTGAAATCTAAATTAGTTATAGACTTATAGTGTTGACAAGTTTTCTATAAGAAACGAATAGTCCATAGACTAGGAACGAAAATATAGAATTCACATACGTCCGAGGGGATCAGTGAAGATGTTAGAAAGTTTATCGACAATACATGTAAGATATAAATAAATTGGACAATAAAAAATCCATACTTGAACAAGTTCTTCCCAATCCCAAACCGTTGACTGTTACAAAATCAACAAGAGCTTTGATCCGCGGTGTTTATTTTTATTTTTTATAAGTAAATATTATTTTCATAATTGATGATATATTTTTAAGATTTGCCATATAATTAATTGTATAGTATTATATTTTCAAAAGTATAGTGTGAATGTAATTATTTAACATTTAACATATAATTAATTGTCATTTGTATTGCATTTTTCTTATTTTATAGATCCGTTTTATATCATTCAAATATTTATCTATGATATAATATTTAATACGTTAAATGTTAATAGAAAGTTATAGAAAATATTGATAAATCGTTCTAGGTAACTTTGATCTCCATCATTGTAAGACAAACTTTGTTGACATGGTCTATAAGTTGCTTGAACGATTTTTGTTATGATTTCGGTGTGTTTTCATATAATGTTTTGAATATACTTGATATATATTTTTGGTTTAGAAAAAGTTGCCGAGTTATTTTTAGATCCGTTTTATAACATTTAAATATTTTTCTATATTATAATCTTTAATAAAATTAATTTTGATAGATAGTTTTAGGAAATATTGATAGATAGTTTTTGGTTTTTAGGTAACCCTGATCTCCACAATTGTAAGACACAACTTCGTCGACATAGTCCATAAGTAGCTTGAACAATTTTTGCTATGATTTCTGAGTGTTTATATACTATTTTGAATATACCTGATATATATTATTCAATTTAGAAAAATATGCCGAGTTTTTTTAGATCTGTTTTATATCATTCAAATATTTATCTATAATATAATCTTTAATAGGTTAAGTTTTGATAGATAATTTTAGGAAATATTGTTGAGACTATCAAAATTACTATTTTAAAATGTTTATAGACAGTTGGTATTTATGTATTCTGGTATTAAGCTTGATAATATTTTATCTAAGAAGATGAAGAATAAGTTTATAAAATTAAAAATTCAGGTTTTATTTCCCAATATGCTAGAAAATATTTTTAGCATTAATTTGTAAGAAAAGAATAAGGTATGTTATATGCTTACTTTAAATTATGAAGAAACAATTAATGCTAAAATCTAGGAATAGTTATAATTGTAGTAGCAAAATCTGTAATTTTTAATTTGATTGAAGGGTTATTTTCTTTTTGTACTTTAGTTTTAATAGATTAGATACATTTTTTTTGTTACATAGATTTTAAATACAACCTAATAGGGAGATTTACGATCACCATGTTAATTTGATAGAATCAGTTTTCATTTTTGACCAACTGAGGAAAACAATTTAATTATACAACTATTTTGATATATTTTATAATAAACGATCAGATAATATTTATTTCATGTGGGTAATGAAAGTGTGATCATTCGAAATAAAAGGCTTAGGGGTGGAGTGGGAGCTCCCAATATATACTTGGGTAATATACGCATAAAGTAAGAGACTAAAAGCTTGAATAAGTTGACAAAAAAAAGGCTGAATAAAATAATAGACGCAGCTAAAATATACTAGTTGTATGTGTAAATCTCATGGATACACATGATATTTTTAAAGTTATATCTTGTGAGTAAAAATAGACAAAAATCATCTTTCAATAACACTAGATTTATTTAGAATTAGAAAATCATTAATAGTTTTGTTTAATAACAAGAAATTTTAATGAATTTTAAAAATTCTGAAATCAATAACAAGTAATTTTAGTAAAACTGTTAAAATCAACGAACCAATAACAATGGAATCTAAAAATTTCCAAAATGGATGAGAATTCATTTGCCAATAACCCCTTCTAAAAATATAAGAAAATATTAACATAATATCGTTATTAAATATATATGTTGGATACAAACGTTTGTTTTCCATTGACAAACAAATTATTAATTTATGTTTAAAATTTATAGTTAATTAAACTCAGTTTCATAATAATTTTAATACCAAAACTTACAAATGTGAAGTTAGAATAATCATTACAAAACCTATAAATTCAAATGCACAACATAAATACAATGAATTTGCCATATATAACAAATCAAATAGTTTATTAAGTTTTATATACTATTATAAAGTATATGAAAGAGTTAAATCAAAAATTTATAAATATTATCAAATTTTCTGGGTTTTTCGGGTCAAACGGTCTCGGTTCACAGGTTAATGGCGATTTTAAATTTATTGGTTTTCATTAAAATTGATACGGTTATTAGAAATTAAGTATAAATAAATTTTTTATGATCTTTGGCTATTTAGAAATTAAATATAATTAGTATTTATAGGTATATGATTTGTATTTTAAAATTTTAGGTACCCATTTGGTTATCGGTTCGGTTTTAGTTTTTCGATTCAGTTTTTCGGTTCTCAAAGATATAAGATTCACTCGGTTATTTATGATATTCAATTCAATTTTGATTTGTATTTTTCAGTATGGTACGGCTTGGTTCGGTTTCGGATAAATGTGCCACACTTATACACTATTTTACATATAAACTCATTTCAAAAATAAATCTGTGCTTTTCAAACGTGGATCAAAATCTAGTATAGACCGGTCGATGCAAAAAAATTAGAAATTGACATTTTAAGGGTTGTCTACAAATTTAAATTCAATCTAACAAAAAAATGTGATCATTAAAATATTTCTTTAATATTCCTCCCTGAAAAAGTTTTTTTTTTCATTATTATTCCCTCTTCTTTTCATGTTAAAGTGTTTTTATATTTGTTTATCTAGTTGTTAGCTAGAACTCATTTTTGTTACGTTTCATAGGGCTATTATCTCAAACTTTCAAGACCATTAGGATATGATTAACTCCGGTTTCTTAGTGGGAGTTCTTAATTCATGATTTAACATTTCTTTTGTTTTTATATTTTTCAGCTAAGAGATGGCTCTTATATTTTTTATTTAAGAGATGATTTTTAACTTTTCTTAGTTAAAATCTAAAAAAAAAAAAACTGTCTCTTAACCAAAAATAAAAACTCCAACTAAGAGACCGGAGTTAATCATGGTTTTAGTTTCTTGTGTCAGTCAGCAATAAAACAAGGAGAACTCTTTAATTACGATTTGTGACAAGGAATTGGAGTTTTGTTTCATCTTGATTCAATGGTTGATAAATCTGATTTCCATAAAATCAACCATCCGCTGTATTTGAAAAAATCCAAAACAAAAACTGCCACCAAAATCTTAAAATTCTTATTTATAGGCAAATTATGTTTAGTAGAAAATTTTCAAAACTTTAGAAATGCTCTTAAAATATTATGTTAGAAAGGTTATGAAAAACGTTAATTTTTTCAAAAAAAAAGAAAAGAATCACAAGTTTATAGGTGATGTTAGGATTATAGGATTCTGATAATTTTTTTTTATAAAAAGAAAATAGTATTTTTTTTTAACTCTTGCGTAACATTAATAGAGAAAATGTGAACAAAACACCACCAAGAACAAGATAAAGAAAATAGTATCTTTAGAGCCACAATTATATTATATATTAAATAATATGTATATACATATATGCTTTTTGTTGAGTTTTTATTCCATATGATTTTTACGAGACAAATATTTTACATGATGTAAGATCACTCTACCCTTCTTTCCTTTTTAACTATTAAAGCAAACAATCTTCTATTTTTTGCTAAAACAATCTTCTATTATTTTGTGTCTAAAATTTTGTTTAAATACATCAGTTTTTTTTTTTTGCTAAATTTAAATACATCAGTTTGACTTCATGATATATATATATATTTTACTTACATCACTTTCACAAACGTAAAATGATTAGAGGCGCCAAACACTAAACCCTCGATATGATTACGATACACAACACAATAAAATCACCGTTAATACTTAATAGGGAAACACACCCTGGTCGCATGTGATCCATACATTTAATCTCTAAGTTTGAGACTAACTTTTCTGAATGTTTACCAAATTATCAAAAACTAAACTGGTACATTTGAGAAATCTTCATCAAAACCATGTAAATATTAAAAACCATATAATTACTATAGTATTGTTCGTTTTGTTGCCGCAACTGGCTGCATCTGAGTCTGAATTTGTGTCTGCCTTTGTTTATTTGGTAACTAGTGAATTAGATTAAGGACAAAACAGTAAATAAATTAAGTAAACGCAGAATTAAAGTCGTGACCGCTGGTTTTTTCGGCGTCTAACGCTGGATGCTGTATTCGGACACAGACTCAGATATCCGCGTTGCTAAAACGAACAAATTTTAATTGAAAACACATCCGCAGACGCCGTACCTGCGTTGATGAAACGAACAGGAGAATTCTGTGTAACCACATATGTATATTTCTGTGAAATAAAATTCTTACCGCTAACATAGAAAGGTAAAAATAAAAACTCAACATTCTTCTGTTATAGTTTGAAAGAGAACTTAAATCAGACCAAACACAAAGCCCTTCAGTTCACTGGACACGACCGTAGTTGGGGCCTCGCAGTTAGACATTGACAAAGAGAATGCCACTTTGGCTTTTCTAAATTGAATAATTAACAAACTAAATAAATGCAAATGCTATAAATATTAGAGTCTACAAATTAAACACGTTCGTGCAACTAATAACACATTTAATTAATAAATAAGAACAAAATGCATTAACAATTTGCCACTATTTCTCCAAAACTGTTTTACAATCTCCTGACAAAACTAAATTATTAAATTTATAAAAGCTGACTAAATAATTAAAAAACATCAAAATTTCTCAGTAGCCTCATAGATATTTGCTAATGGTTTTCCTCTTAGCTTCTCCTCACTCATGATATTAAACGACTAATAGTTCTGATATCAACGAATCATCAAAATCACTGAACATTGAGCCGATGTCTTTGATACTCGAAGATGTAAACTCATCGTCAATGTTCATACTACTTTGACCACCCAAGAACATATCACCAAAGATATCATCATTTCCTGAAAATACTTGACCCATTGGTTGATCAAATATCGAAATCTCCGGTGGAGATTCGTTGAAATAGTTGTCCAGAAATGAGGTATCCAATGGAAAAGAATCATCGGATTCACTTGAACCGGTACTAAACCGGGTATGCCTCCATGGTGCATCTGAACTCTCCGGTTCCGGTTTAGCTGATTTACACGGCTGCTGTATTTGTTGCATCTCTTCCGATGATTGGAGATTGAGAACAGATGTAGGAGACGAAATATGTTGAAAATCTTCGGTTGATTCAGAACTTGATGTTGTTGTTGTTGTTGTAATGATGCTTTCCGGTTTATCAATAACCGGTTGTTCCGGTTCTGATTCATCTTCTTGAGATTGAGGCGGTACGGAGAAATTGGTTAAAGCGTCCGGTCCACGGAGTCTAATAGCAGCGTTATCATAAACCACAGCAGCTTCCTCCGCCGTCTCAAAAGTACCAAGCCAAATCCTCCGGCGCTGCTCCGGATCTCGAATCTCCGCCGCCCATTTCCCCCACGGCCGTTGTCTAACGCCGCGGAACTTCCTCCCATTTTGGCCGGAGGAGACGGAGACTTTGAGAGAACGGTGACGGTTCGAAGCCGCCGGAGATTGAGTTTCGTCGGAGAGTCTCTTCCTTTCCTTCATGGAAACTCCGGTGATGTTGATGTTGTTGCAGCCTGGCTCGACTTTGATCTCGTTGACGAACCTCTTGACTCGTCGACGAGGGAAGAGGAAGTCTTCTTCTTCGTCACTTGATGAATCGGTTGCGTAAGGATCGGTCATAGAGACACGAACGGTTCTGACAGAGTCAGGTCGAGTTTCGCCGGAGAGATATTTAGTGACTGATGTTTTGTGCTCTGTGTACTTCAGTGGTCGAAGATCCATGTATTCCTCCATCAATACTCTTTTTTTTTAATTCTCTATATTCGCATCAAAATGAAAAAAATAGCGAAAAGAAAGGGATTAAAACTTGAAAAGTTTGAGAAGAGATTACTGGAGAATCAAAAATAAAATAAAATCTTATGAGAGATTTTATCACGAGAATTTAATTAAAAATGGTTTTAAAAGTGAGGAGAGATTGAAGATTTTTCGTTTGATATTTTGGTAGGTGAGAGAGAAACTCGTTTTGAAACACACTGATTTTGCTGAGGGTGTGCAGAAGGCTTCTCAAGCTCACTCCTCAGAATCCTCATTTATAGGATCAGGAGGAGAGATATTATTCATTTTTAATAATAAAAGTTATGGTATCTCTTGTATTAAATTTTTTTTATTTTCTATTCCTTTTCCGCTCCTCCACCGATGGCAGTTCTGATATTATTCGTCAACATCCAAGGGTAGTTGCGGAATAAGAAAACTGTTTAAAATTACTGGACGCCGCATTCATGAGAGCAAGTTAAATGGTGACACGTGTCAATATATGATATTTGGCCTCTTCTTGTTGCCTATGTTATGTGCTGAGTCAGCGCGTGCTATCAATCTCGAGCCTTACCTATTCATGTCACGTGACCCCCAAGATACCCGGTCCTGGTGTTTTTTCCTTCTCATTTCAATATTTCATCACTAATTTTATTATAATAATAATAAATTATCTCTTCTCTACAAATTTTTAGAATCTGTTTTACTAGTTGTTATCATTCCACTAGCTTTGACCGACATGTATGACAGTATGACTAATTAATGATGATTTGTAGAGAGTGCACGTACTAATGTTTTTTACTTAAATGAGTTCACCAACTGTTAGCAAATTTAAAGAAACTTCCTTAAACTGATATATTCAAATTTTTGAATACACTGTATTGTACAGTTCATTATATTGTTTTCTAAAGTAGAAAACAAATAAACTTATTTATAGAAGTATATATATTTATTTAGGAAACTTTTTATTTAAAATATATTTGTTAAAACAATTTAGAGAAAAAATCTGTTGAAAATAAGTACACACTGTATATACTAGTTAAAAAATCTTACCATTTTACAGCTAGAAGTAACGTGGGAAACAACCTAGAATTTGCCGCCTTTTATAATTTGGTATGGCACATCTCTAGGCTTTTTCTGTATTCTTTGTTTTTTCACGCGCTATTTCACCACTATTTGATCTTCGTGATTTTCACACGCTTCTCAAGTAGCATTTAAATGCAACTTTTTCTTTTTAACAAAAGAATTTAAATAAAATATATTTTCTGATCTCTTATTAAATATACTGCGTTTGTTTTTCTGGGGATTTATTTGAGTTAAAAAAATTATTTTCCTAATTTTTAGGAAATAAAACTCATAAAACAATAGTGTATTTGTTTATTTTTCGGTTTGATGCATTAAGATTTGGTATTGTGCCTTTTCCCTTTGAGTCTTTAATGGATATAAAATCATATAGTGTATACTGTGACTTATTTTTGGGTTCACTCCTTATAGTGAACTTCTAGGTTCATCAACCAATAGGATTTTGTTATTTCATATTTGATATTTTAAAAAAAAAGAAACAAAATATTGTCAAACTATATTATGATTTTAAAATTAAAAGGTAAAATAAATAAATAAATAGTAGTAATTACAAAAAAAAAAAATTTTAACATCGTCAGCAAAACACGAAACTCTAAATCATAATTCATAAACCTTAAATCCTACCCTAAACCCTTGGATATAGGCTAAACTCTAAATCAAAATCACTAAACACTAAAACACTTAAGGGTTTAGGATTTAGGGTTTATGGTTTTAGTGTTTAGTGTTTTTTATTTAGAGTTTAGGATTTATCTAAGGGATTAGAATTTATCCAAGGGATTAGGATTTATCCAAGGATTTAGGATTTAAGATTTAGAGGATGACATAGAAGATGCCCATTTTTGTTCGTTAGTCATCAGGTTATTGGGTCTGTAGTAGTTGATGTGAAGGTATCTGATGCCGTTGGTTATTTCTTAGGGGAAGATGTTTCCTTGGGTTGTGTTTCCTTTCTGCTGTGGCTTCATCTCACATATGGGATGATTGTGAAGAGGTGTGTGGTTTTCAGACTTGTGAGATGGTTACGTTTTCGGAAATCAGATTACGATGTATGTAGTGTATCTAAAGGCGAGTGTCGACAGATCTACTGACTAGTTTAGACACTCAGTTTCTATGAAGTCGCAAATGTATGTTGGGTTGCTTGTTGGTGGTTACTAGAGCAGGAAGCTCCTGTCTTCTTTCCATACTATTTCTTCTAACTTTTGGGTTGTTTATTTTATGTCTTTATCTTCGGATTCATGTAATCCATAGACATTGTTTTTACGTTGACCAGAACTAACTTTTTGATTCTTATTATGAATAAATATGTTTTAGTTTACAAAAAAAAAAAAATATATGTTTTAATTTTAAAAAATAGATAAGTGTGTTTTAAAGTCTATAAAAATGTAGTACTCACATGAACTCCCTCCCCCCTCCCCACGAAAATTCTTACATGAACCATGGTCTACCAATCCCTCGAAATGGCCCAAGAGATAGCATTACTATGGTTAAAATTATTTCAAACGTGTAGTAATATTTTAAACTAATTTTTATTAATTAAAATCGGCATGATTAGTTTATGAAAGTAAGTATTTGTGTTAGTCAAATGCAATGAGTTTTGTGTGCATAGGGTATCGGATTGAAAACCCTTTAACTTTGATGAATACTAGTACAGGTCTATAACCTTAAATAATAATAAAAATAAAGTCAAATGTTAAAGTGAAATGCAAATCATTTATAAATTTGATGTCTCTAGCTTTTTATTAGTGGAATTTTAGAATAATATTTTAATTATATATAAAGTAGTGCCGCTTATCGGGAAAACTCAGTTGTTCTGTATATTAATTAAAATGTCAAAATTAAAATAAATAATAAAAAAAAAACAGAACATCACCAAGTTAGTCCTTTTTTCAAAAAAAAAAAAAAAAAAATCAGCAAGTTCGAACGAGGCGAAAGCCAAAAACAATCTACTAAAAGTCAATCCCAAATTACTGAAGACCGGACGGTCAACCGGCTTTCTGTTGTCGCGAAGTAGTAGAAAAAAACAAAAAAACATCGTTAACTAATAAAAAATGAAAACAATTAAATCTTTTTATAAAGAATTAATTTTTTGATAAAGAAAAAGTTAGTAATTTAAAACACTTTGAATTTTAATAAAATATGTGTTGGAATTTTTTTTAGCGAAAATACAAAAGCTGTTTTCTATAATTCTATTACAAATCAGTAGAAATTTTATAATATATCCGATAATGGTAATGTTTTCGTTTGACAAAGTTCAAATTATAAATTTTCAAATATCTTGAGGCAGACCCGTATAATAGGAAAACTGTTACAACATCATAGTAATACTTAATATATATACATATATATATACATTCTAAGAAAATAGATTAAATTAGCAAAAAATAGATTAATAATCTTTTTCTCTTTATTAATTAAGAATATATTAAATTAGCAAAAAAATAGATTAATAATCCTTTTCTCTTTATTAATTTCAGTTTTGTTCCTGAAAATATAATTCTTATTATCAGAACTTTATATAGCATATTTTAGCCCCCGCAAAACTGTAAATAGTTATTTTGTTTTGCAGTAAAAACTTTTTATAACAACCTTACAAGCAAACTGTAAAAGAAAAAAATGGGACGTAGGCAATATGAAGCATGGACGTGGGCCATAAAATCTAAAGAGTGAGATAGCTTTGACCACATATCATGAGTAGATGCATCCAGTGGCGGAACTACGTTAGTGGAGAGGGGGGGGGGGGGGGGGGGGCAGCTGCCCCAGATACAACAAAATATTTATCAAAATCGTTAAGTAATTAACCAAAGCGTCACTAGATCAGCTTCACTAGCTCAAAATCGTTAAGTAATTAACCAAAATCGTTAAGTATTCGGACCGTGACTCGGCCATCTATTTGGTTCTGGATTATATTAAAAACCGGATTTGAGTTAAATTGGCAAATCCAGTTAAAAATCAGTAAAACTCGCTAAAACCAATGATCAAGTTGATATTAAAATCCTATTTTTTTCAAATTCAAGTATTTTTTTAAGCTGCAAATTTTAAAAATTATTTTCATTATTTTATATTATTTTTAAAAAATTTATTTTTGTTTTCATATCATTTTTAGATTCTAATAATTATATAAAATTTTATAAAAATTATTTTATGTTATACCTATAATAGTTACTTAACATAAAATTTAATTAAAATTTAAAACTCAGTTAAACCAGTTGGACCGGTCCGACCATTGATCGAGTTACAATGCCGAATCAACGTCTAGTACAGTTTTCAAAACACTACCTGAAACAAATAGAAAAAAAATATCTCAAAACTATTGGTGAATGTACATATTTTTTCTTGTGTTGTATTGTAATAAATAAATTAGGTTTACTTAATTATGATTTTTTTTTTATAATTTAACAGATTGAAATAGACCTTTAAAACAACACAACAAAATTTTGGACCCATAGACCCATGGCAAATGTCCATGTTGCCATGAGGTAAGAGCTGGGGCTGCCCCCACCAAACCTTCGCTCAAGCCTCATATCTCACCATTTCAGTATTTTTTTTAATCTCATATTTATCAGTTGTAATAAATTATTGATACTTTCCTATTTTGCATGGACACTAATATTCATAACAAAATATTCAATGCATTTTTGTATTTTATTTAAAGAGGCTTGTTCAGTAACTTTCGTGTTCAATAACTCTTTTATATATTTTTATTGGTTAACTATTTTGATGAGATAATTAGGTTTTTATTATTTCCCCATAAGCCATGATTAGGTTATTTTCTTTACAAATACTATATACATTTTTGATTAAAAATATTTAAGTTATATGTTGAATCATATAAATAATAAAAATATTTATTTAAAAATATCAGCTGTTTATCACTTTATTTAATAATAAATATTTATTTATTTATATAAAATAATTTATTTAATATTAAATATTATTTGAAAAAAATTATGCCCCCCATAAAAAAAGTTTATGGCTCCGCCACTGGATGCATCCTCTTCAGTCGCCTCCTTCTGCTTTTATTATTATCTTTTAAAAAAACTTCCCTTTAGAATTTAAATATTTTTAATCGATATTTTTTTTTTGCATTTAAACCGTGATCCATATATAAAAGCCATTAATTTCAGATTGTAAGAATCTGTACAACAGCTATAATAGTGTATAGTCTTACAACAGCTAAAAGTGTTAGTAATAAATATTTATCTTGTAAAAGCTTATAGTAATGTGTCAATATATATTACCAACACTTTTACATTCTTACATTCCTCTTAGTGTGAAATAAAAAAGAAAAACAATTACTGAAAGTTTCATATTTTGTTATCAACAATTACTGAAATTTTCTGTATGTTCTAAATTTGTATGATTTCAAAAGTTTATATGTCCGTCCACATGTAATGAAAAGGAACATGCTTGAATTTTTTTTTGTTTCTAGACTATTAATAATGTAGTTGTGTGAGTTGTGTCTTCGTGTTTATTTTTTTTGTAAGAATTGATTTTTAGGGAGTGTTAGTGGGATATGGATTTGTAGTGATTGTTAAAATTCTCAAATTCTATTGTTGTTGGTTGGTGGATTCTAAGATTCTTACTAAAATCTAGTGTTATTGGATTTCGCTACACTAAAATTCTAAGACTATTAATTTCGCTACACTTTAACCGGTGTCGAATGTGAGACCAAAATCCACCACTTTCGATAGAAAGATCTTGAACTATCGAGGATTTATACAGATTATACTCCTTCCGTTTCATAAAAACATATATTTTTTTTAAAAAAAAAATTGTTTCAAAAAGATATATGTTTTATATTTTCAATGCATAAATTAATTGTAAATTGTAATTTAAAAAAAAAACACAATGATGTTTATAAAGATTTTATTGGTTAAAAGTTATAAAAAATAGTTGATAATGGAAAATAATGCATTGATAACTAAAATCTGATATGTTTTTTTAATAAGTGCAAAAAATATAAAACATACATCTTTCTGAAACGGAAGGAGTATGTTCCTGACCTTTGTTCACTGATACTTGCATGTTTTGTTAACAAAACAAAATTTGTATTTTTTTTTTGTTTTTGGACTTTAAATTTTGTAGCCACCGAAAAAAACCTTCTTTAGAATATTTTATAAAATTAAAACGTAGCATTCAAATAACTGATTTTTGATGTTTAAGTTGAATAAAAAACTAAAAGAATTGGTAATTAAGATGGAGTGGACAGGATCTTTTTTTTTGTCACAATGGAGTTGACAGGATCAAAACTACGGCGAAAGTGGACAATAACAATAACAAATGCTAAGGCCGTGAACTGAATCACGCTTCACGGACGTGACGGTGTGATCTCTAAAAGAACCGCTTGCATGTTGGCATGTTGCCAGTTAAGTGAATGCTTATTTTTTGGTGCGGTTCTTACTTTAAAGGTAAAAAATAACACTTAAAAGTCTGACATATCTGGTACCAGTTAAAATTTCACGGGTGCATACAAATCTTTATAAAAAAGTTGTCAAAACACTTTAAAACAGTCAAAATTCAATAACTATTAGTCATTATAAAAATTGTATTTACTATTTAACTTTTCTTGAATTTCATTTATATTTTTAGTATTAGTTCTCATTAATTTTCCACTTATTTCTAGGTCCATCTATACTGAAATAGTTTTTTTTTTTCATGTATTCATTTTATTCCTCACCTGATTGTTTATATAAACTCAGTCATGTTATTGGATAGTATCTATAATATCTGAATTGTTTTATTGATAATTTAATTTACAAAATATTAAAATGATTAAAATTAAACAAAATTTTCAAAAGCTCTCAATTTTTTTTGAATTAGATGAACCTTTCAATTTTAGACTGACCTCTTGTCTAAAATAATGGGAGTTTGAGTTGTGATTTTAGATATCAAAATTACAAAACAAATATGTATTTAGTCATGGAACAGAATGCATAATTCAATAATTATATTAATATATTTATAAATAAATTTTATATTTATAAATGACAATATATGTATATATTAGATATGTTATATGCTTTTAGAAGATAATTAGTTATGTTATATTACTTATTTACATTTTATGTTAGTATCTTCTACATAAAACATTGTATAATGGTATTTAAATAGCTTCGTAAATATTTTGTTTAAATATTTATTCCAGCTTGCTTCTTATATTAATACGTTTAAAATTTAATTTTTAGATCGCCTAATCTACTTGATTACATACTATTTTAGAGAATATGATGTAAATCGAACACTCGTTTGTCACCTCCTTGATGTTTAAGTCAGTCATGTACTTAGCTCTCATTATCATAATGCCACTCGTTGGTTCGGGTGCGTCCAATTGTCACATTTATTTTCATACTTTCCATCATAATAATCAGGTTGAACTCACTTATTTTTGGTTAATCAAACACGAAGAAAAACTATAATAATAATAAACAGAAGTCGCGTGGGAACGCGTGAGGAGAAGAGTAAGAAGAAAAATGTCTGAAGATCCAATGTGAGAAGAGATAGACATGGAGAATCCTTTGGATTGGCAAAGACAAACCCCAAGGTTTAGTGCAGTGTTCTCCTCCATTGAGCCAAGTGACCAATACTAACATTTATTAACATATATACTATATTCTATTTTTGAAAAAAAAATATACTATATTCTATATTACACTATGTGTGTCGATTAAAACGACAATTAAGTAAATACAAGGAAACTTAGACAAACTGAATCTCGCTTGGCATTCATCGATAGACACAAACAGTACGTACTTAAGATTAATTTTCTTGTTATCACGTTTTCCAACCATATGATTCATAATATCAACGAACTAATAATATCACATTAAAAAATCTATTAAACTCTCACATCTATCTATTAATTCTCTTTTCCTTTCTAACAAACAATCCAATCTTTTTTACGTTGAGATATTTCCGTACACGGTAAAATAGAAAGAACAAAAGTGACGAAGGATTAATTTTATGAATATAAATTTCAGTGGTGGTTGATTAATAAGTTATAGCTCCTCCAGTCATAATTAGTGTACGTAAACATCCACTTGGTGTTTGGTAAAAGTTAGTCATGACCGGGGAATATAATTCATTGCTCATCAAGTCCAAGACCCTCAAAGATTCTTCCGGATTATATGCATGTAAGCATTTTCTACACGCACACACACGGACGTAAACGTACGTACATCCATTATTGATGATGCGTGTATATATTATGGCTATTGTTTTTCTCAATAATTACTGATTAGTGTATAAGCGAAAAAAAGTAATGAGAACACCTTCATATTCTTGCCATTAACTGAGTTGATTATATAGCCCAGTATCATTCATGCGAACAAAATTTTAAGGTCTCTTTTTACCCAAATTTTTTTTGTAAGGTCTCAGCGAATAGTGTAGTGTGAAGTAGTAAATATTAGCTGGAAACAAAAACTCAGCTTCTTTTTTTTTTGAAATCATTTTTTACTCACTCCTTCGAGATGATAATGATCATTGAATTCAGCACCGAGATTGTTTTGTCTAAAAAACGGTGGTTAGAAAATAAATCATGTTTAACCGTGAATTATGTCGTGTGCGACGTTGACAGGATCATGAAGTAAATTAAATTATTACTGTCAGTGCCAAGTGTTTACATTTACCATAATATAGATTAGTTTTGACGATCATGTGGTAAGACCATCTCGAATGCAACTCTATTTTTTCTACCTGGTCGAGATAATTCTTGGGAAACATTTTTCTACCATTGTATTTACTATACCATTTTTACGACTTGATAAGAAATATACCATCACACTGCTATAACTATGATCACTAATCAAGTTAATATCAAACAAAATATATTAAAATATATGATTTCATCCATAAATGTATTATTTTAAACTTTTTGTCACATTACTCTATAATAATGATCATAAATCAAAATGAATATCACCAAAACAGTATATCTCAATGCATTCTATTCATACGAGCATTGTTTCCTTACAAAAAACTCCAATTTCTTCTAAACTTTCTTGCAAATTGGTTTTCCGATTAAAAGGGACAGTTAATTTCTTTTCCCCTTTTTAATAAGCAGAAACGATTAAAGACGTACCATCAAATAAGATTTGGACACACCAAAGACCACGAGTACCAATATCTATAGAGTCCAGATGCAAAATCTGTATATAAATATGGTTGTCTGAAATCGTGCTTCTCACGATCGGTCTATCTTGCCTCAGTTGAAGCCGGTAAGAAATGTAGGACATATTTGAGTAATATCTCATCAGATTATAGAATACTATTATAAGAACACAAAATTAATTTGCAACTTTCATGCTATTGGAGTATTAAATAGGTATCAACAAATTATAGTGATTCAAAAAACCGAACCAATTCAAATTGTCAGAAATCATACGAATCAAACTAAATAGTTATTTCAAACTAGATGACTTTCTGCGATATCGCGGGATAGTATCATTTAAATATTACTTGCAATAAGTAAATTTTGCATATATTAGAAATTTATACTAATTTTGATAAATTAAATTTGTTGATAAAAATCGATAGAGAATTTTTGATTGGTTATGAAAACATTAAATTTTACTACATTATGTAATCATCTTAATGCATGTATCTGATATTTATGAAAAAAGTAAAAATTTAAAAGATAAACTATCTTATGGTATTTACATATGATATAGTTTCCACTAATTAAAATCTCTTACAAATTGATTTATGTATATTACATTACATATCTTATAAAAATATTATTTTAAAGATGGAGTCGAGCAAACTATTTATATTTCTATCCTAATTCTTATTTCTATTTATTTAGTTAATTTTAAATAATATGATAAATTAAATTGATGACTTTTTAGTAAAAAGCATAAGAACATGAAAAATAAGCAAAATTACTTCTCAAATAATAATATAGATTTATATTAATAATTAAAATATTCTAATACTCTTAGCGATATTTTTAAAATAACCATATATACGTTTACATAATTTATGTGTTAGTTTTTTTAAAATAATTAAAACGGTGCTTAGTTTTTTTCCACCCCTATTGCTGATCACAATAACCATATATACGTTTACATAATTTATGTGTTATTTAACAACAACAAATACGCATTGCTTTCACACAAAAAAACAACGACACTTATTATGTGTTAAACAAAGATAGGTATTCAAATATATATGTAATGGAGATATTTATAAGGAAAAATATACAATTAGGGACAAAGATCCATTCTAGAAAGAAGGGCCACGTTTCAAAACACAGAAGCTTTATCACCATTAGTTATGTGATTAAAATCATGTGAAATGGATACATATATGTTGGTATTTGTGTAAAACTGTAATCAAAAGCACAAGCTCGAATTTTTATGGGCAAATAAAAAGACTAGAGAAAGACGCACATTGTTATTTGTCATCACTCATCACTAGATTTAAATATTCGTAAGATTGTCAAATATCTTCCTATCTACATTCCAATGTAGTATTTGTTATTTACCGTTTTAGGTTTTCTTCAACGAGTATGTGACAGTGTGATATAAACAAAAAAAACTTTGCCATAACTTTTAGGGGAAATCAGGCCAAATAACTAATAAAAAAACTATAATTCATTAATTAACCAAAATTCCACCCTACTCTTTCTTTCTCTTCCTGTCTTTCTTTACTTTTTTACTACAAATTTAATTTCTTTTTTCTTTTGGTTATTTCACAAATAAATCATAATTTTCAGGGGTGGTAAAAAAAAACAAGGAGAAATTGTTTTTTTAGGCAAAAAAATGATAAATATGTCCTATTAGGCCAATTCCTATTTTGTACAACTTTTGCCTATAACACCCTTTATTATTTTCTAAAATAAATCAAATAAATTGTTTTACAAACTAAAAAAAATTGGAAAAATAGTAACTACTCATGAAATATCCATAAATATGAACTTAGTGGCATTTTTTTCCAATTCTAAAAATGTTTAAATCATAATTTCATATTATGTTCTACATAAAGTAGAATTGACATTCTACTAAGTAGAAAATGAAATCCAATTTTTTCATTGAATATATTATGTTTAGAATATGTGATCTACATAAATAATAGTACTCATAGAATACACATTTCACGCTTAACCTATCGCTCTAAAATCTGTATAAATCGGAACCTACATATTACTATAAATCTAAAACCTGCAGAAAACAAAATCTACACATTACTATAAATCTAAAAACTTGTAGAAAACGAGTTCTACAGATTTACTGTAAATCTAAAACATGTAAAAATCAAAATCTACACATTACTATAAATCTAAAAATCTGTAAATACCAAATTCTACAGATTTACTATATCCAACAGATAAAAATAATCAGTTCCAAAAACTATAGAAATAAATTATTGAAAATATTCAGTTTCCATATATGAAAAAATCGATTTTTCAAAAAAAAAAAAATCGTGGACATAAAGTGTAGGTTTAGTTTTTTCTTTATTTGAGGATTTTTAATGTTTTCTTTTATTTTAGTTACTTTAATTATTTATCATATTTTAATATTTACAATTGTTTTGTTAAATTTAATTTTGAATTTATAATTAAAAGAGGGCATTATTGCCATTTTGAAAGTAATAGCCTAATGAAACATAAAGTATGTGAGATTAGTCTAATGAGACATAGTTACCATATTTTTGGCCTAAAAACATTTTTTCCCAAAAAAACAACTCATAACCAAATCAATCCAAAATACGATAATGAAAATCCTATCATTTTTTCTTGAGTTATTTTTGGGTTCAGCAACCAATAGAAAATTGTTATTTTATATTCAGTATCTTTAAAAAAAAAGAAACAAAATATTGTCAGTTTATATCATAATTTAAAAAAAATTAAAAGTAAAAATAAATAAAAATAGTACTCGATACAAAAAAATATTTTTAACGCCATGAGCAAAACACTAAACCCTTGGATAAACCATAAACCATTGGATAAATCCTAACTCTTAAACCCTTGGGTTTGGTGTTTTTAAGATTTAGTGTTTTGTGTTTTTGATTTAGGGTTTATGATTTATCCAAGGATTTACGGTTTACCCAAGGGTTAGGATTTACCCAAGGGTTTAAGGTTTATCTAAAGATTTAGGGTTTAGGATTTAGAATTTAGAGTTTAAAGTTTAGAGTTTA
Source organism: Brassica napus (assembly GCF_020379485.1). NCBI lineage: Eukaryota > Viridiplantae > Streptophyta > Magnoliopsida > Brassicales > Brassicaceae > Brassica > Brassica napus. The sequence goes on along the minus strand of NC_063435.1, from coordinate 6,428,972 downwards.
GTGTTTTGCCGACGGCGTTAAAAATAATATTTTTTTTAATGCATCTAGCACTATTTTTAAAATCATGATATAAATTGACAATATTATGATTCCTTTTTAAAAGATATTAAATTACAATAACGACTTCTTATTGGTTGGTGAACCTACATGTTAACCCTTGAGTGAACATAAGAATAACTCTTTTTTGTTTCATTATTTAAAATTCACAAAACTGAAACCGTACCAAAATATTGTTTTGTGCGTAGAAAAATCAAACTGAATAAATTAAAAAATTATATTTTAACTATACATGTATTGAAGAGATATAATCATATATATTGAATAGTTATGATACCAAATAAATCACCAATTGTTTCTATGTTTCAACTATTTTGCTTAAAAACCAACCGGTCACCGAACTGAAATTACATCAAACCAAATTGAATTACAAAAATTGTATATGGTTCACTTCTATATAAAAATAAAGAAACAAATGAAACTAGCTAGTCCATAAATCAGCTTGTCCATCTCTGATAGTAATTATGTTTAGAGATAAATCCACAGTTTATCCCAAATTTAAGACCATAATATGCTATATAATCCTTATTCTACACATGCTAACGACATTTAATCAATCATTGTAATTCTTCCGGAGTATGTTCACCAATGTCAATAAGCTTGTTTAATGGTAGAAACGGAACTACTTAAATATACAATTAACAACTAGATTAACCGTCTCAGAGTTATCTAATAGCATGTGTAAATAAAGTGGTCGAACTGGATCCGAGTGCGAAAATAAATAAAAAAGTTGATAATTTTTCAAAACCATATACACATATTATGGTGTAATATTTAAAATACTTAGATATAATGTTTGGATTAGAGTTTATAATTCAAAAAATGTCAAAACATATATAAATAGAGATACTAACTTTTAAACTACTTAAACACCATTAAATATATTGTTACTATTTTTTTAATAGAACCTAGATATAATTTGAGACATTGGACCGTCTAACACCTCAAAATAGTATAAAACGAAAACAAACAATAATTACGATAATATTGCAATACATATTTATAACTCTTTTGTTGATCATATAATTATACATAACAACTATTCAGATGTGTAAAAAACTAAAAAAGAAAAGAAACTACTCAGATGTGGATATATATATATTTTTTAAAGAGAAATATCGCAAGATATCTCTAAAATTTTTTTATCACAAATATAACACATAAAGTTAAAATGACCACTTTTTGTTTTTTAACGATGTAAAAGATATTTATATTTCTATAGTTAATTAATTTAGAGTTAGTGTTTAGATTTGAGAGATGAGATTTACGGGGTAGGTTTCATATTTTTAAAATAGTAATAATAAAGATTTAAAATTCAAAATAATAATTGTAAAAAGAATTTCAAAAATAATTTATGGATTCCAAATTATTATTTTTTCAAATCAATTTTTCTTTGAAAAAAATAGAGAATAGTTTCCAATTGAAAAAAATCAAAATAAAAAGAGTTTATATATTTTCTTATTTATTTATATTTATATATATAGGGTAAAATTATTAGTATGTTTTTACCTTTTTAATGAAACTTTTTGTGGTAATTTTGTTTGTGTATTTTTTAGTTTTTAAAGATATTTTGGGAGATTTGGACTATTCTAAAATATGTGGCGGGTATTTAACAATATTGTTTGTAATATCAGTAAGACTCACTGGTTTAAAGGATATTATGATGCTAACACTTTACTAAGTTAGTAAAGTCTACTGTACTGGCACTTTATGTGAATGAGTACAAATCCTTTTCAGTAGTATTGAATAAAAATATGGATAATGAAGTATGACAAAAAACAATTGTATACACTACAAGAATTAACTTAAATATATTTTTTATAAAAACATTGGGGGTGTTGAGGTGATATTATCAAATGACATTAGAAACACTACAAACTAATACTCGATAAATTAATAAACACTAATATAAGTTAACAAAAAAAATTGTTTTCAAGTTGGGTCAATGTAAAATATGACACAATTCAATAAGATAACAAGGTAATAATATTTAGAAAATTCTTAGCTAAATATATGGTCCCATTAAATCATAAATTAATAATTACTACATATAAAAATTTTATATAAATATAATCAAGTGATTTTGTTGTTCATTTTTAATAAAACTGAATTTCATTTCCAATTTTATTTTTCATTTTCAATATTATAGTGTTACTATGTCAAATTATATATAAAATGCATCTTATTCTATCATACATAAAAATATATCAAATAATCTAATTAAAATAGATAGAATTCAAATTTATAAAGTTTAACTACAATTTAATATCATGAAATGAAAAAAATATTTTCGTATTAAAAAATATTATTTTAACAAATATAAATCTGGAAATGAAATTTCTTTTAATTTAATAACTCTATAAATCAATAAATTATCATAGTGCCAATATTATTCATTTATAGAGTTTTGACTGTACAACAGTTTAAAACAGTGTTTTTCAATTTTTGAAATATAAAGAACCCAACCATTACGAGTGAATAATTTTTTTTATTAAGCATTATGTATGTGCTATGCAATTCTATAATACAAATAATCCATATTTGCATAAACCAATTGCATAGAGAACCTACCTAGATTTGTAAGAGTTCTTGAAGAGCCAAACTTCAATAGCCAGTAGACATTAACAAAAATATATAATTAATCGATTCTTCTTCTGCATCGCATCTTTCAATATTTGATTATTCTTATAATTACACCTTTAAAAAAATTATACTTATATTTACACTTCTTCTCTTTCCAACATTTTTTCTAAGTTAATAATTCTATAAATTAATAAATTATCATAGTCTCGATATTATTAATTTATAAATATTTTACTGCACAATATTCTTTAAAAAAAAATTTCGTTTTTTTTGTAATATAAATAACCGAAGCATGAATACATCATTGGTTTAGAAAAAATTTAAAACTAAAATATGTCAGACTTTCGAGTTTTTCAATCTTATGTAAATATATTTTTGGAGGAGAAGTAAGATGATGGACAGTAAAGAAATACACAAGTAATTTTTAATGCCAGTCTTGGTTTGTAAGCAAGCGATGTTGGTCTTATTATTACTGTTTACTTACATATTATCACAAGTACCGTAATAAAGCATTATCACATGTACAAGGTAAATATATAATTTGATTGCTTAATCTAACTTGATAGTTATACAATAATTTTATTTAAATTTCAGGTGACTCTATGAAAAATTATGATATGAAAGTGCGATTAGATAAAGTTATGAAAACTGAAAATAGACGTTATACAAATTATGTAGTATAGCAAATATAATCTTATATATTTGAATTACTCTTTTAAATATTATTATGGTCTGAAAGTTATAATATCAACCATCAAAATCAGCAGTTTCATGTCTATATTTTAATTAGTTTTAATTATATTGAATTCAATATTTGATTATTCTTATGATTACACCTTTTTTAAAACTATACTTATGTTTACACTTCTTCTCCTTCAAACTATTATAGACTTTCAGTTTATTCACATATATTTTAACCTAATTTTCCGTTAATAAATATTCTTGTTTGTATTAATCGTGACTATTTTTTCTTTTAATAAAAAAGATAATGTGGGTAAACTCAGAAAATAAAATGATGATTACACACCAAAAATGTACCATCAAATTTTGTAAAAAATGTAAAGACATAAGTCAGTTTGAGAACATGGTTAATATTTGATTAAACTATGTGAATTTGAATAGAAAAAGATAGCTATCATAAGTGGAAACTTTTTTTTTGAGCAACTCATAAGTGGAAACTAAACAGAATTATTCTATATGTCTGTTATCTTAATTATATTTTTACAAATTGAAAATATACCAATGATAATACTTGGAAAGTCTAAAAGGGCATTAAGCAACAAAAATAGATAGAACAAATCGAATATGAGACAATATTAATTAGAGTAGTTGTACTTGACAGACTCACCTAGTCCTCTCCATACAGTACCATACTCCATAATAGTCAGCCAACGTGCGACCAATTGGCAAACTCTTTCGTCCTCCGGTTCTGATTCTGCCACGTGTGACCTCTGACATAGCAGAGAGACGTGTGATCGTAATCTATGCATTGGTCATTCACTCATACCAGGAGTCGTATCGGAAAAATCCTATATGCATAAATTAGAATTTACTGTTTCTACTTCAAATTAAACACTTGGTCAAAAAAATCATCTGTTTGATTTGTTTATTTAATTACTTCGCATAATTGTTTTCCCTGTGAATCAAACTTCATAACCAGACTTCGTTAACTGAAGCGGAAAAAAATTTTGGTCATTTTTCCAGAGATCCACGGTTCCGTAGAATAAAATTACATTACGTGATTTTGGATCTGAGAAAATTACGTATTTCGCCTCCAAACCTTCTAATATTCAATTTTTTTTGATACATGGTGTAAAACCATTCAAATTTTTGGTAAAGCAATCAAAATTAAAACTTTCTTTTATCCGTATAATTCATTACTTTCTTATTAAAAACTGATAGTAGTTTTTTAGTTGATAGTAATTCTTTTTAGGAATTAAAAAATAATTTGAGCTAAATTATAAAATTTTATGATCAGTTAAACAAAAATCATAAAAAAGTTAAGCCGAAAATCATAAAATATAGCTAGAAACATTTGAATCTAAAAATAATTCAATCTATGTACAAAAAAAAGCACCAGTTATCTCTTTTTGAAACATGATACTTGTAAGAATGAAAAAAACACGATATTTGTGAAAAACATAAGATTTTCATGCTATTTTATGTTTGTTCTTCTAACATTTTTTACACGTTTTACTATATCAGTTTTGAATATAAAACAAAAGTTACCCACACGAGAAAAAAAATTATATTTTTTTCCAAAAACAAGATTTTTATTTATGTGGAAAGTTGTTAGATCATTCTGGAATCAGTTTATTGAATCTGTACTCTCTCTGATTTGAAAAGCCCTAATAATGGCTGAATTTAGTTTTCAAAAAAAATAAATAATAGTGGTTGAATTATTGTAAACCATCATCTTTTGTTTGCCATTTAACATGCAAGCCAACATAATAAAGTAAGCTAAATAATATTTGAAGATTAATTTCTTCCGGTTTAACGCAAAAATAGGCTATAAAGTTGTGCTTTTTCTCGCTTTATACATTGTAAAATTACATAATGAAAATACTAGTTGATATTTAGAACCTTTGATGAAAATTATAATTAGAGAAGCATTGGTATTCATTTATCAATTTACGAAATTATCATCACAGAATCAGTATACATAACACATGTTCTTTCTGTTACAAAAAAAAAACATAAGAAATGTTCTTTCAAAAGATACAAAATATTAATCCCAGTTTGTACGCTAACATGCTTTACAGAACATCTTCGACGTTTTCAGCTAAGAACAAACAATGAGCTATTAATGAATAAAATTATGGGTAAATATTAAATTTTAAAAACAGCTTCTTTAGAAACAACATAACGGTCTTTTGTTTCGACATTAAACCTTCGAATAACTTAACTATTAGCAGTAATTAATTAATTAACCGTCATTAATGACATTAATTAGTGGAGGCCACCAAGCTTACGATTCTGTGCTTCACTAGAAACAAAAAGGGAGATTAGTGTTAGAAGACTGTCTAAATCTCAGGCTGTATGTTCTTTCTTTTAGATGTATTTATTTTAATAAACCTGGTTTTCAGGACCATGCTCTTCTAGGCACGACCCCTCTCTCTCTCTCTCTAACATAAGAAAATAGTTTATCATCTAAGTTATGGAGACTCTGGACACAGATTTATCATTAGTCCAATCTCTGACACGTGTAGTTGGAATTACTTAAGGTTTTCAACTTTAAAACAATTAAGTAATTATTACAAAATTCGATTGTCATATAGAGAAGTAATAAACTTATAGTTAGATTCTTTAGATTACGTATTTTTATTTTAAAGCGATTCATCTTCGAAGTGGCCGTGTAAGGGACTCGATGTTTCATTTTTGCCTTTTTCTTAAAAGCTGAATGTTTGGTTAATTTTAAAATTGTTTTTCCGCATTTTGCAACAAGAAAGCAAATTTACGTTGTGGGTTGAAAATTAATATTAAATCTATTATCACAAAACAAAATTTCATTTCAGTATAAAACTAATCACTAGTGGGAATACCAGTTTAAAAGGTTTTGCTTCTTCTGTAGGAACCATATAAGATATTTTTTTTATGAAATTACAAATTTATTGATCTAAGTAAAAGAATGTTATTTACATAAGAGGAGCCTATTTAGAAGCAATCTATTTGCTATATCTCTAAGCTGTATTGTAAAAATAATCGGTATCAAAGCGTGATTTCAAACCATATAAGATATTGAAAAATCTTCTTTTTGATTAATGACATTGCGAACGTGTTCAAAAATTGCAATGGAGAGTATTATGTTATAATAATGCAATGCAACATAGCTGTTACTAGTACAAATGAAGAACTATCAAGTAAAGACAAACTTATTCAATGCAAACTCTAATGAAACCATCAGGGAACGAAAGACCTTATGTGCTGCTGCTATTTCCATGTGGTTAGTGGTCCATCATACGTCAATACAAATCAGTTTACAGAAATTATTAGTTTAAGTAGTCTCCAAAATTTTATTTAAATGTTTTGAGATAGTGCTTGTGTAGTGGAAAATATTAAACCATTCGAAATAGACCTCGAACGAAGCCTCGGTAAGCCCAAACCAGTATAGTATATATGATTAAATGATATGTATCAAAGAAATAAAAGTAAATGTGTTAGTTTTCACAAAAAAAATAAATAAATAAGAGTTAGAAAATGATGGGCAAAAAGCTTACTAAACAAAATCATTATTTGGTTCCAAAAGGAAATTATGAATACGATGTGTTATCAAATATGTATATTGATTAATAACACATGATTGTATATGATAGTATAAGTATTAAAACTTAACTGATTGATCATTATTTGGTTTTGTTGAAGGAAATTAAATGAATTACAGCTTACTAGTTTTAGGAAAGAAGAAACCAAGTAGCGAAGTTAATGCAGCCGATTTTTTTGACGACGATTGGTTAAATTTTGTATTGTCTCTTTAATCGTGCACTACTGTTTATTACGATTATTTAACAATTTTGGAACACCTATACATATCAATAAACCAAAAATGGAACGCCGATTTTTGTTCTTTTTATTTCAGTCGACATCAACTTTTCAAAATTGGGGTTTGAATTTCTCTCGTGTCAGTCCACGATTTTAAATTTAGCGTTAAAATTACATCAAATTTGATATTTTGCCGTTGAATTTTAATTATCATCTCTAACTATAACACGGAATTTTACATCGAAAACAAAATCACATATTATTAATATTTTAATTTAATAATTTAATGCATTGATTATTTGTAATTGAATAATTATATTTTATGATATTTAAGTTTTATGTTTGTTTATCAAATGTCTAATTTTATGTTTCATTTTTAATTTGACTATTTTTAATTTTATTTTTTACTTAATTTATAGATTAATTAATTTATTTTATGTAAGAAATTAGTTGAAATTAAAAACTTATATATTTTAAAATGAAAAGTACATAACAAATGGTTTTTTTTTCTTACAATTTGATGTATTTGATAATATTCATTTAGTTATATGATTAAGTATAAATAAAATAATATTTTAATGTGTAGTAATGTAAAAATAAACATAGTATGATAATCTATTTTAAATTTAAATTAAAAATATCAACAGTATTAATCTTGTTATAATTAAATAAAAATAATAAATATATTATTTTAATTTGGTGTAACACTGTTTACAAAACACCAAAACTGATGAAATAATGTCATTTATATTATTTTTTTGAGATGAAGTTACACTAAATTTAGTGTTTTGGTGTTTCAGTAGTTATCTAATAATGTTATTGAATGTGTTTTTTCTCTTAGCTATTGATTTGCAAGAAAATGGCAAGGTAAGCGATACATTTAAAGCTTGGGATCAATCCACGAACATCATTTACACTCCCTCCCTACCAAATAAACTGAAAGAAAACCTTAAGCTTCAAATGAAGCATAGAACATGATAATTAGGGTATTCTCACATGGACTCTCAGAATATATAAATTTACACATCTCAAAGAAGTATTGCATTGGGGATCTCAGGGCACCCACATTGAGAGTTTTTCAAAGGATTTCTATCCAATATAAAAAGAAAAAAATTGAAAAAAAAAATATAGAAATGTGAGAAGAATAACTCATTTGAGACACTCAAACAATTTTGAGAAGCCCATTTGCACATATCACAATATAATTGCTTGAACTTCTTTTTTATTTTGCTTGAAATTTAATTAGGCGCCAACTAAGTTTGATAAAAATATTAAGATAGTATTTGGTTAGAGACTCTGGAGAGTAATATATAATTATTGAGAAACTTTGAGAAGGTTTTTTCATGGTTTTGAATCTCTATTACTTAAATGTGAATATATATATATATATATATATATATAAATATACTTGAGAAAATGGGATGCTTTGAAAATGGTTTTCCATGGTTTGGAATTTCTCTTATTAAAATGTGATATATATACTTTAGAAAAATTGTTTGAGAATCCCAATTAGGGTTGCTAAAGTTTACTAGCTCTTAAAATATTTTTTCCAATCACAAACTTTATGTTTTATATACTAATTGAGGAAGATACAAGAGAGTTATATCTTGGAAAAATATTACTCCTAAAATTTGTAGGTTCGGAGAGTCACCTTGAACTGAGCTTTTGCTCAAGTAAATTGGTGAGAACGGTTACAATCCAAAAAAAAACGCTGGTAAGACGTTGGAGCGTGGGTGATGGTTTAAATTTTCTGGCTGAGAGGAAAATGAACGCGAAACAGTTTATCGACAGTTTATCAGGCTTAAACCGCCCAGTTGTTTCACTAGACTATCTTCTTGCTTCCCTTCTTCATTTCAGTCAAGGAAAACTCTAAGTAAAACCAAAGAGAAACTCAGAGAAATAAACCATTTGATCAAAGAGAGAAAATCAAAAACTGTTGGGTGATTTCGCCTGTTGGAACATTCAAGTGATATGAGAAAAAGTGCGCAAGAAATGTCAAAAAGACTTGAACCAAACCGACTCTAAGACATAGGTTAGTGTGTGACTGTAGTCTAATTATAAAATCATAGTATGAATGCTAGGAGATTGTTTTGAACTATTTTCTCATCTACTTCAAATCATCTGCACTGCTTTAACTTGGATCACATAATCGGTACTTTCCATTGATTCGTCTGGATCAGTCTATGCATTTAGAGTCTTACGACCTGATAAGGCATGACGGGATCGTCATATGGCACTTTGGCTTGGCAAGAAAGTCCGTTAGATGGAAACTGGGTTGGATCCCTTCAAAAACCCTCCCCTTTTATCAAATCAAGTTTGACCAAAAAATATACATAAGAGAAGAATTGGGATCAATAGAGAACTAACAGTGAAGAAACTTAACTCCCAAGCAACTTAAACTAAACCATAATGCAACTGCAGATACCTTAAATGTCAAATTTAGTTAAAGTGTTAAACAAACAAATTATACATAATAGAAGAATGTGGTTCAATAGAGAGCCAAAAGTGAAGAAACTTAACTCCCAAGCAACTTAAGCTAAACCATAAGGCAACTGCAGCACATCATAAATGTAAAACTGAGTTAAAATCATAAATGTAAAACTGAATTAAACCAACAAATTATACAGAGGAGAAGAATGAGGTTCAACAGAGAGCAAAAGTGAAGAAGTTTAACTCGCAAGCAATTTAAAGTAAACCGTAAGGCAACTACATCCACACCTCAAATGACTATTGTGTGCCCATTGCAAAAATTGAAGTGTATTAGTCAGATAATAAGTTGAACTATTGGTAGACTCATCTTATCAGTTATCACACAGTAAAACACCAAACCATAATTGCAAGACAAGACCAAACAAAACCAGAAAGATTTCCAGTTTCTAGTTTCACAAAGATGTTTTGTTTTTGTTTTTTTGTTTCAAACAAACAAGACCCACTTCATTTGGTCCTGTCTTCAGAAATTTTTAAAAGAGGACAGAAACAGATGTCTACTGAATCATACATAGAAATTACGGCAGATTTTTTTTCCATAAAAAGAGATAGTTTAGGATCCGTCCTTTCAGCCCATGGCATACTTCTGAGTCCAGCTCCGTGCAGTGGACTCATACTTGTTCTTGTCAGTCTTGTACATATGAGCTATCTCAGGCACCAAAGGATCATCCGGGTTTGGATCGGTTAACAGAGAACAGATCGATAACAGCACCTGTCCATTGCAACGTTTTAAGTTAGAAACTGAAACAACACATATTTCATCCTCAGTTTGGCCAAAGCTCAACGAGTTAGTAAGAGACAGACAGCTCAACTATATCGCTTCTAATGAGAAAAGACGAGCAATATAAATTGTATAGACCCATTTTTATCCAAACAGAGTCAAAGCTTAATGATTTAATAGACACTCAGTGTTAACACTTCAAATGGGAATCGGACAGTCTGATGATACGGTAGGGTTCTATAAGGTTTAGGTAAAAAGAAGAACAAGCGAACCTTGGAAATGGTGAGGGCAGGACTCCATTGCTCCTTCAAGATGTCGAGGCAAATGCTTCCATTGCTGTTAATGTTGGGATGGAACACCTTCGTCCTAAAAGCAACCTAGATTTTTTTCATAACACACCATGTAAAGAAACAATGAGACAACCACAGAACAAGAACCATACAAGCTTAGCATAGCAGGAGATTAATCAAAGTTTAGGAATCACCTTAGGAGGCTTGAAAGGGTAATCTGGAGGGAAGTGAATGGTAACAAGGAAAACACCTCCAGCATAAGGACTGTCGGTAGGACCCATTATCGTTGCCTGCCAATGAAACATGTCTTCAGCAACAGGTCCTGTAATAAAACACCAAAGAGGTCAGCTTTTTTTCTCTGGCACAAGCATCAATCAACCAGATCCGAGAAGCTAACAAGATCTTTCAAACAGACAAGCTACGTACTCAGCTACAGATCGAAACCAAACACAAGTTCCGAGATTCAAATATAAAAGAGATAAACACCTGCGCTACATGAGGTGGGTGGATCCTTCTGCAGATCCTTCAGCTCCTTCAAGATCCGCTTCGACGCCATATCCAAAACCTACGATCTCTAAACCAGACAAACAAAAGATTCCTTTATACACAGTTAGATCCAAAGGTTAACTCAGAAGATAAGAACATTACCTTTGGTTTCGCGGACTCCCGATCGGCGAGCTTTTCGCCTTTTTTTTTCCTTCTCGCAGTTTAGGAGAAGAAGAAGAACGAAGAGAGAAAGGGTGGTGGACGAAAGAGGAAGAAGAATTTGATTCTCTGTGGTCGCGTCCACGATTAATAGGGTGCGCTTCACTAGTGGGACTCTTCTTAGGGGGGGTTATTGGGAGAGTAATTTGTGTAGAGTTTGTGGATTCTTAAAGTTGATAGATTTTAAAAGTAATGTAGACTATAAAAATCAAAATACATTGACTTATAAAATTTGATAATCATTACTACAGATTTTCATAAACTTTGTTACCTTATTTATATCTTTCCTTTTATAAAGTAATATGATATTTTCTATTTTTTTTCCAAAAAAAATCTCTTTTAATATGACATGATTATTTGTTTTTCTTGTTGCAAAACATGTTTTAAAAAAAAACAATAAGGATACAGTATAAAATTATGTTAATATGATAAGATGAACATTATGTTAAGAAATTTAACTTTATTATTTTTACAAAAAAAACTTTCTATATTGTGTTTGCTTAATTGATATGTTATTTTAGTTTCTATTTAATAACAAAACAACAAAAATGAAATATAATTGTGGACATATAATTTGGATGGAATGTGCAATAGATATTTGGAAGGAATAACTATGTTGTTTTCCGAAGAAAAATATAACATGGATTTTGAAAATCTCATGGATACATATGATATTTTGAAAGTTTTGTCTTGTGAGTAAAAATGTAGAGAATTCATCTCCCAATAACACTAGATTTAGTTAGAATTAGAGAATCAATAAAAACCAAACTTTTTGAATAACAAAAGATTTGAAAGGAATTTGTGAATCCTTAAACCAATAACAAGGGATTTGTTAAGATTTTTAAAATTCATGAACCAATAACAATAGACTCTCAGAATTTCCAAAATTGATGAGAATTTGCTCCCCAATAACCCCCCCTTATATTCGGTGGAGCACGGCGGTTTTTATAATTAAACCACCATCAAGTGGCGCTTAACCGACGTCGTTTTACAAAAGTCATTTAATCTAACGGCTGAGATCTTTTATTTTCGAATCATTAGAGGCTAACCGAGGTCGATTAGAGGTAAACCGACGGTCTTTGAAAACTAACGGCTGAGATATTTTATTTTTCGATTAAACGACGTCGATTAGTAAGTCATTTAATCCAACGGCTAAGATCTTCATAATTGGGATTAAACGAATCATTAGAAGCCACGTCTTCTCTCTCTCTATCTCTCCCACTTGCGAGATTAGACGAATCTGAGAAAATCAAATCAAACCGGTTCCGAGTCATCGAGAAATGGACCGGCTCAAGGATCAAAGACGGCCGAGGTACGACGGCGAAGAGCCTCCGCCACCTGAATTTGACGACGGAGATGAAGAAGGAGGGACGCCGGGGCCTTTCGCGGGAGGCAAAATCAGGAGGAAAGCGTCTCGTTACAGAGAGCACCGTGGCGACTACCTTCACGTCTCCACTCGTCCTGGGCTGATGAGGATCCTCGAGAAACAAGGTTCGATTTCTCCATCATGTGTTTGATCGATCTTTCTCATTATCGGATCTTTGATCAATCGATGACATTGCAAAATGTAGGTGACACGTCGATACGATTCGCTGATAAGGTGTTGAAGTTCACAGGGACGGGGAAGATGAAGAGGCGAATCTTCATCCTGACGGACTTTGCGATCTACCTGATTGATCCCGAGAGTGAAGCTATGACGCGGAGGATAGGTTTGGCAGCGGTGGAGAAAGTGTGTTTGAGCAAGTTGAGCGATAACTTCTTCGCTGTGATTATCCCCACCGAGTATGATCTGCTCATGGCAAGCACTCGCAAGACTGAGCTTGTTCAGGTCATGGTCGATGTGACTAAGAGTGCTTCTGACTATGAGCTTGAAGTCCTTCTCTCCAACAGGTAGAGCATAATACACAAAGGGTTGTTTATATTGTTGGATGACTGATTCTAGCTTTGATGGAAACTTTTGTGAAATGTCAACATGTTGTGATGGTTTCCTCTTGTGTTCATTCCAGGTTTGAGTACAATGCTTCTGCTTCATTAGTGAAGGAAGTTTCATTTGAGGAAGCTGAAGGTTTGAGTTAATAAAGTTCTGAAACGAAACACATTTTGGATGTTTCTAAGTTTGTGCTTGTTTTCTCTTGGCTCATCAAGCATTACTGTTGCTTTTCAGGGGGTATCAAGACCAGTTTTAAGTGGAAGTGAGTGCACCTCATCTTTCCTCGCTGTTCATAAACTTTGGAGGGAAATGTGAATGGATTCTTTCGTTTTCGCTACTATAAGCTCAAGTCTGGGCGGTGATGTTGTTTATTATATTCTCTGTTTCGTCTTGTTTTTCCTCAGACACGAATTGTGCAACTTGTTCTATATTGACAAGTGTATTTTCTACAAAATTTATGTATGATTGAGTTCCTTATCTGGTCTTGGTAGAAAGTGACAGATCATTGACATCACTGAACTGAAATATTATTAAAACTTTTTTCTGAATGGTCTAATGCAAAACCGGAAAGATGAGTAATCTTTCTCACTGTGTATACGGCGATCCTGATACTCTTCCGACTGGAGTTGAGATCTGTATCCGCTGGCTAGCTTCTCCCGTCTTATCTCTTCCACCATTCTCACTACCCCTGTATCATGTTTAGTCTCTGTTCTGGTAATCTGGCCGTGCAAACCATACCAACCTGCAGTATCTCTACCTGAATACATAATACAAACATCAAACACCTCTCCAGTCTCCAACCACTGAGTTCACCCACCTAATCCTGTTAGCCGCCTCTAATTATCTTGCGTCTCTTATCTCTGGTGCATGAAAGCCAAATGCATGTCGGGTGGGTAGCGAATGCATCAGTGTGGCCATTCCTTCTCCAGATGACTTTGTGAGTGGGTATGAGCTACTCCTCTTGCTGCACCATATTCAATCTAGAGATTCCGAGTCATGAGACATCTCCGACCTGAATGGTAACAGTGTAACCACGCATACAGATACAGAGGAACTTAGTTATGTTGGAAGTATTGTGTAAGGGTCGCATATTATAAAATTTGTATAGATGTGATATGAAACGAACTAGGCAAACTTTTGATAAGAAAAAAACTGTTCACATCCAAAACCCTACACTTTATAGCATAATGCAATGACTTATGCCACAACCCACAAAAGGGCAAGGATGTAGTTATAAGATGGTAAAGTTTAAAGTTACAAAAGAACTAAATGGTGTAACTAGCCTTTTATCAGACAAATATGTTGTGAGCTTCTCTGTAAGCAGCAAAGCCTCACACTTGAATTCTTTCTCTGTAAACTTGGTCCTACTACACTCCTGCACATATAGCTTCTGAAAAGTATGGAATAAAATTAGATATATGTCAAACAATATGTATACATGTAAATGTTCAGTAGAGGATTATGATATGTCAGAATACCTGAGGACCAAGCGGAACAGCAAAACTTTCCTTCATCTACATGTTTCAAATCAAGTCCCACGAACCATGACCCCGTGCTCACGTCATCATGAGCATACGCATGAAGTATGTCTCTGTCACCCATCCCATCATCATCATCATACAAAAACAAACTCGTTTCAGTTTATATTTCTCTGTTTGTGAAATATATTCAAAGATTATGCGTGTAGTTGAGAGTGGAAACTGACCTATTGATCGATACAAATCTAGCCAATGCATTAGTTATAACGTACATCTCCCCGTAAGCATGCCGGAAGTATCTGTGGAGATACATAAAAACAAGAACATGTGATTATTTGCCACATAGAAGAAAATTAATCTAATGGATTGGAACTAAGAGGGTTAACATTATGTGATCTCGCATTGTTTAACTTACGCTTTCTTGTCACCGAATTTCCACCATTCTGGTTCATACCATTTTTGGTTCCTGCCAGCAAAAGCCAAGTTTTAACAATATTCCAAACATCTTTTTGGTTCTAGCAGTGTATTGATTTTAAGCTCAAACTCACGGTTCTGAGAAAACTTCGCCTGATTTCATGCAACCGATGTAAGCCTGCGGCTTCCCTAGATGTGCTGCAAGTGTACTCCCGAGTGCATCTGCACCAGATCAAATTACATCGAAACTCTCTGACCTTAAAACTTTCACAAAAGGATGGATTAAAGACCTTAAAGTGGCAGCAGAAACATTAAGCTCTGTATTTCGCAGCCTAAAAATGATTCTAACTGAAGTTGGAAACCCAATATGAATGACATTCACAGTCAACCCAAGAAACACAAACAACCATAGGTGCAGCTATAAAACAATCTCTTTTCTCTTACTAAAACTTACCTATATTAACGTAGATATTATCGTTGGCCTTTGCATAAAACTGTGCATCCCACCTATCCGCAGCATAGGCAAAGAACAGTTTTACCTTTTTAGAAGCTTCTTCGGGTGCCTCAACTACATCGTCCTGAAAAAGATTAAATGGGCAAGCTTCTCAGACTAACAAATGCGAGCAAATAAATGAATCCTAGAGGTAACAATCTTGAACGAGGCCGAGCTAACATACAAGAACAATGAAGTCATCGGTTAGACTGTTTTCAGCGTCAATGCTCTTGTCCATGCTGTCCCCTTTGTTTGCGCTACACAACACCAAAAAATAACATTCTTAAAAAAAGATTCCAGTACCGAGTAATCAATCATCATTACAGGCATAGAGTGATAAACCGAATCCACACCTTCTTCCAATAACAAACCGTGCAATCACACCTTTTTCAGTTTCAATTTTCTTAAATGAGGCACCTGCAGTAAGTAAAAAAGGGGGTCCTATTAAGCTGAGTGTCTTCTTCAAAAAGAAGAAGAAAGTACAAACTGAAGCACATACTCTAATAATGCAAATAAGAGACAGTGAGAAAGCTTACCAGTCCCCATCCATGCTTGCCGCACTGCATCCCTTTTCTTCCTATTACCCAAAGATGTCATGATACCGATAACCACCAAAGGTCTTTTCTTAGTTTCGGCTACATCAGCATGTTTGGGAACAAAGCCTTGTTGCCTAGCTGCACTTAGCTCCATCTCAAGAGCTGCTAGTGTCTTCTTCTGTTCCCTAGAAAGAAAGTGTCTATGTTCAACAACAAACAGTCCATGGAGACTAAATCAAAAATCGTATAAAATCACCTGCAAGCTATGATCTTCAAAGTATCATCCACTGATATGGCAGATTTTCCCTGCAAACACCTCAAGGACAAAGATCACAAACTGAAATAATCACATTGACAAAGCATGAGAGTGAGAATCAAACCGGAAACTACAAACCTGCCCGGTTACTCTGTGGAGCTCGCTGATAAAATGAACCCTAGTTTGCGATTCTTGCCATAAACTGTCTCAAACACAGAGACGAGATCATCGCAAAGTTAACGAATGAGAGGAATGGAGAAGAAGAAGTAAACGAACCGGCCTGCGACGTAGAAGGAAGCGAAAGTAGCGAACATTGAGAGCAGAAGGGAAGAGACTCTCGAGCTCGTTAGTCTCATACTCGTCCCTTTCCTCGCCATTTTCAACTCCGAAAGTCAGATCGCAAATCACATTCACCACAAGGAAGATGCCTTGGTGCTCTTTTGTATAAGTTCCTCCTCCCTCTTCGAAGTTCTCGAAAACGGAGATTGGATCTGATAACACGATTCGGCGAGGTTAATAGCTTGGCCGGCCGTCTATGAATTGAAGAAATCCGGAGAGGTAATATATAGAGTCCCGTTGGGCAGTGATCTCGTAACTATTTCTTCTATTCAATCGCCAAACCTATCCTATCTACCTAGTGTAGTGATCATCATCATAGGCAGAGGATATTTATTTATGTTAATTTTCCTGCATATGCATGAATCAGCAAAAAAAAAAAAAAAAAACCATTAATCTCCATATCTTTTTTCATTAATAAAAGTTACTTTATAGTTTTCCATTATTCAAGTTTGATAATTGTTGCCCCAAAAAAATAATAATTCAAGTTTGATAATTTCCTAGACAAAAAAAAGAGAAAAAGACCAAAATAGCAGTAAATCAAGTTTTTGTTCCCAAACTAGCATTCAAGGCTAAAAGTCACAAAATAGCACTCAAGGGATGGGGTTTAGGGTTTATAATTTAGGGTTTAGGGTTTAGAGTTCATGTTTTAGGGTTTAGAGTTGAGAAGTGAGGTTTCGGGATAAGATTCCAAATTTTGAAAAATAAAAAAATTTAAAATTTTCAAAAGATAAAATGCTATTTTGGTCATTTTAGTTTTTGAGTGTTATTTTTGTAATATAAACTTAGAAATGTGATATTTTGGAGATTTGCTCCAAAAAAAAAGTAAATTTTTGAACTAAATATGCTTTTATAGAGATATACTTTAATCTTGGATGTACAACAACATCTCCAAAGGCCTGTTTAGCTAGGACATCTGCTAGCCCCTTAGAAGCCCCAAATTTTGAAAATCATAACACTTTTATTATGATCTTGGCATACCAATATCGATCAATTAACATGGTTTATTCTCTAAAATTGCATGTTGTTTTCCAAAAAGTTACTCTATCTATTTTTAAAAGAAAAATATTTTAAAATACTTTTTTTTCAAAAGTATGTATGTTTTATTTTTATGCAATTTTTATTAATTAATAATGGTATATTATAAACTTCAGAAAAAAATTGTAATTTTTGAGATACTATTGGTTTAAAATTATGAAAAATAGCTATCTGAAAAATAATGTGTTTATTATTAAAATTAATTTTAATATGTCTTCTTAAATTGTATGAAACACAATAATATAAATCTTTTAGAAACAATGGAGTAATTTTTTTTCAAAATGTTTCAAAAATATGAATGTTTTTTTTGTTTTCTTGGTATGTTTTATTAGTTAATAATATGATAAATACTTCTTAAAATTCTATTGGTCAAAAATTATTAAAATTGGTAAACACAAAAAATAATACATTTATTAGTAAAATTTAATATGTTTTTTTAATATGTATAAGAACATATAAACTTACGTCATTTAGGAACATATGAGAGATACAAGAAAGATTTTTCAAGACCTAGAACGAAGCAGAGTAAAGTTAGCGAATCAACCTATCCTACAAGTGCGTTAGGAAGCATCGTGTTACTATTGTCTCTACTACATGTTTTTCTTAACAACATGCTTGTTATAATTTATAATTCATGTAATATGTTTATAATGATTTGAAATCAATAAAGTTATTAAAAAAATATCCTTTTGAATTCTAGTGATCTATAGGCATAGCTGAGAAATGATCCATGAAGTCATCCACAGAATGCCACCATAAGACTTTTTTTGGGGGTGCAAATGCTAAGAGAATCGAGGTAGCCTGAATCCTTTCATAAAGAGATTAATACACCATTATGTGTTTGTGGCTCCTTTACATTGAACCAAAACCTTTTTTTCCTTCAGATTACGGACGAGAGTTCAGGCAACGATATTATAGAAGCGGTTGTGGTGGATGAGGAAGCAGTTGTAGGAGAAAGGGCGTAGAGGCTCAGGAGCTAAGATTCTCCGTGGTAAAGGAGCATTGGTTCAGTATCTCTCTGAAGCCAAATCCACGGATTCTACTCAGGTAATTTGCATTGCTTAGTGCTTACCACGGGAAAAGTGCCAATTTCGACACAAACTATTTTAGTCGTGTCAAATACGACCCGAACAATTGATCAGTGCCAAATACGACCTCAACTCAATTATAATTCAAAAAAACTACCCGAACTTCTTAAAACGTGTCTAAATCTACATTGACTCTAACAAAAGTTAGTCAACCGTTAACAAGATAAAACGACGTCGTTTGATATACGAGAAAAAGTGTCAATTTCGACCCCAACACTCTCAATTGTGCCAAATAAGACCCGAACAAATGGTCAGTGCCAAAAACTACCTCAACTCAATTATAATTTAAAAAAAAATTATCCAATTTTTTCTAAAACGTGTCTAAATCTACATTAACTCTAACAGAAGTTAATCAACTTTTAACAAAGATAAGACGATGTTGTTTTGATATATGTATTTTTTAAAATACTATTACAAATTTGAAATTATATAAACTATTATTATTCTTCATCTTATCCAATTTAAAATTTTGGTGACAATTTTTTCTGATTTATATAAATACATTAACGTGTTTTTCTTATTTATCATATCTTTAATAAAATTATATCTTACTAAAATATAAATAATAAAATATTTATTATTATACGATCTTAAATATGCTTACAACTTTGAATTTATTTATACAATTTTCTTATATAAATTATTTTTAATTTTTAAAATTAAGTGGGAATTTTTTTAGTTTTCAAAGTTGATATTATATATTTTGATATTTGTTCAAAAATGTTAAGAGGCCTTTTACCTTTCTTTCACTAAGATATGTTGTATAAAATATTAGACAAATTAAACAATAACTAAAATATATAAAGCAATCACCAAAGTTTTAAATTGGATAAGATGAACAAGAATAGTAGTTTATATAATGGAGAATTTCAATTTGTAATAATATTTCAAAAAATTATTTTAGTCTAGTTGTTAGTGTGCCCCTTTAAAAGGATATCCCAGCACGGATTTGAATCCCGAAATGAACATATTTTTTTAAAAAATACATATATCAAAACAACATCGTCTTATCTTTGTTAAAAGTTGATTAACTTCTGTTAGAGTTAATGTAGATTTAGACACGTTTTAGAAAAAATTGGATAATTTTTTTTTAAATTATAATTGAGTTGAGGTCGTTTTTGGCACTGACCATTTGTTCGGGTCTTATTTGGCACGATTGAGAGTGTTGGGGTCGAAATTGGCACTTTTCCTCGTATATCAAACGACGTCGTTTTATCTTGTTAACGGTTGACTAACTTCTGTTAGAGTCAATGTAGATTTAGGCACGTTTTAAGAAGTTCGGGTAATTTTTTTGAATTATAATTGAGTTGAGGTCGTATTTGGCACTGATCAATTGTTCGGGTCGTATTTGGCACGACTGAAATAGTTTGGGTCGAAATTGGCACTTTTCCCTGCTTACCACAGTAATCAAATAGAGTAATTCCGGTTTTAGTTAACCAACAATCGCATGGTTTGGTTTGATAACCGGATTATCTGAACTGCTTGTTCTATATTGTTTCAGACAACCAAGGAGGGATCGGAAGGTGAAACGGAGGTGGAACAGGAGATTCCATCCGTTGTAGCCAGCATGTAATGTATCATCCATCATCATCATCCATAACATCTGGTAAATGTATCTCTGTATGCATAATCTTATCCTTCTTTGTACATAAAAGAAAGAAAGAAAGAAACAACAACGTTGGATCAGAAGTTTAAAAGAACAGATGGATGTACAGTTTCCACATTGATCAATGATGACGTAACTCTTATGCAATGACCCATCTTTCTGTTACTCTATCTTAATCCAAGGTCATCTGTAAATTTATGTTTCATTAACTTTGAGCAAAGAGTTGCAATAATATTCAAAGTCATAATCTTTTATTCCATTCAAGAAGATGTCCCATCATATAATTACACTTGCGTTTCGTATATAAAATCTTTCATGTAATTTTGGTACATACAAGGCTGAGAGTGAGACATCCTACTCTGACAACCCTGAGAAGAAGGCCACGCCGGTCGAAGGCAACCACGTCGAACCGGAAATGAACTGAGCCACCGTGAACTTGCTTGCCTCAACCGTCGAAGTAATAACATGATAGCCCGGCCACTTGACTCGCTGACCTATACCTGCTCCCACCCCTCGGTTCATATACTCACCATAGTACAACGTGTCCAACGCAAACGGACCGTTCCACTCCAACCATCCTCTCGGGTTAATGTGGTCGCCCATATCCGACATCATGTACACAACTCTAGCGTATAACTTCCACGGACGGCCGAGATACGTCGGAAAACTACCTTTGGAGGCTTCAAGATCCGCCGTGGCTAGTAACTTACAAGCGTGGATCGATATCCCCGTGTTCTGGTTCGGGTCTTTCCGGTTCTGAGCCGTGATGGTGATTTTCTGCTGAGGCATTGGCTTACGCGCATAGATGTTACAGCTTTGTAAGATCACAGCTGCGTTCCCGAATATAAAGTCAACCGTTCCATAGATGTCGCATTCGCGGAAAAACTGTCGGTTAGAATGTACGTACAGAGTGTCTTGGTAACCGATAATGTTGCAACGGTAAACCACAGCGTGGTCTCCGCCGACACGAAGTGCCACGGCCTGGTGCTTAGATGGTCCGGCGTAGTTCTCAAACGTTATGTCTTTCACTATAAACCCAGCTCCCGTCGCGGCTACATCAATCAAATAATGACATAAATCACTAATCACTACCAAAAAAAAATGAGCTAAAGTTTTGTTCTTTTATTACCGAAAGTGGCGGTGTGAAAAGTTGTGAGGTCATCGGCGATGCTTTTTCCACCGGTTATGACCGTTTTACCCTTGCCGTCTCCGATGAACATTAAGTTTGTTTTTTTCCGACCAACCTTGAGATTATCTTCTTCGTAGCTTCCTGACTTGACGTAGATGACGAATCGTCGGCTGCTTTGCTCCGGCGCTTTCTTGATCGCCTCTGCGATTGTCTTAACCGTGCCGTTACCGTCTTTCGACACCGTGATATCCGCTTGGATCGCCGTCGCCGGAGTACCGAGAAGCTCTCTGTCTCCTCTCTTCAACCAACTCGGAAACTCCTCTGTTTCTTCTACGCCAAGTAACTTCCTGTTCGCCACCGGAACTCCGTTTACATCGTTAACGTTGCCGGAGAATAACGCCAAGCAGTTGCTCACCATCTCCGACAAACCCTTCACCGCTCCGACCACTTGATCCTTCACTTCTCCGTTGCCGACACCTTCGAACCCGTCCGTACAAGTGTCGTGGTTAGTCATCGCTGAGCTGAGCCACGTCATCACATCGGAGTGAGACTCATCGTTACCGGAAGAGGAGATGACGACGGAGGAGAGGGCACGTGAGAGCGCGTCGACTGAGTCGTCGAGCAGCTCGAGGCAAGAGTCGTAAGCAGAACGTACACGTGGAGGCATCTGAGTGTACGAGATTTTCGACGATGAATAAAGCGCTTTGCTGAAACTCAGAAGCGTCGCGTTGAAAGAGATGTGGAGGAGCTGTTGCTCGTCGGCGGTTGAAGATCCCGGAAAATCAAGAAGCGTGTCGATGCAGAGGCTCGTGTATTGTGCTTTGCTACAGGTTCGGGAGATTTCCTGGGTCGGTTTACGGTTTAGTTTAGGCTCATGTCGATCCGAACCTATTGATCGGATGCCGGCAAAGATACCAAAGCAGACCACTGCAACGACCAGAACTGCTAAAGTGAAGAGAATGAGCTTCGTCTTAGTTTTCTTTTGTACCTCCGGGAGTGACGTGGCAGGGTCTTTTTGGCTCGGGTGTGCCGAACCTGACTGTCCGAGCCTACCGTAACCCATTGTGCTAGTTTTT
This sequence comes from Brassica napus, assembly GCF_020379485.1. Taxonomy (NCBI): domain Eukaryota; kingdom Viridiplantae; phylum Streptophyta; class Magnoliopsida; order Brassicales; family Brassicaceae; genus Brassica; species Brassica napus. The sequence goes on along the minus strand of NC_063435.1, from coordinate 6,406,270 downwards.
TTGGTTTTGGTTTAGATCAAAGTTAAGGTTTGTTAAGGGGACAAAGATGATGAGGAAGGCTCTATAAATATTATAATAGCATAAGATGACATGCGTTATATTATATCATATGAATTATATATTATATATAAATATGTATTGTGTAAATAGAGATATGAGTTATGCTTTATAGCTGTAATATTTTAGTGGTGTTAATTGAAATGTAGTATTCAAAAGGACCACTAACCAACACTTCTTTTGTCGATTGCTCTAAGTATAAGTATGTTTAGTGATTTGTATTAGTAATAAATATGATAAATATGTACATTGTACAACTGTTATTTGAGTGTGATACTTTATAAATTATCCGGCAGCATCCCTAACGACCGCATCGCTAAAATTTTCTATTTTTTTGTTTGTTTCATAAAAAACCATTACAACAAATTATACTCTTGGTTTCATATTATTATAAGTAATATTTTAATAATTGTTTGATACCTATGCTCTAGATTGTTTCAGTCCATATAGCCTTCTTCAACCTTAGAACATTCTCTGACTTCACCAGACTTTTAAAACCAGGAGAAGGATACATATATATTTCATCTTCAAACTTTCTTTGTAGAAAAACATTCTTCACATTCATTTGTCATAAGTCCCATCCAAAATTGTTGCAATTGACAATATAATCCGAATGGTGTGAAGCTTAGCAACTGGTGCAAATGTATCAATGTAATCATTTCCATAAGTTTGAGTAAACCCGCTAGCCACAAGTCTGGTCTTCTTCCTATCAATCTTCTTATCAATATTCATTTACAAGACACTGCCTTATTTCCCTTAGACAACTCACTTTCATACCATGTTGCATTCTTGATCATAGCATCAGCCTCATCCGCAACTGAGTTCTTCCATTCTTCATCTTCCATGCTTCCTCATACGTCATTGGTATGTAGCTTTCATCCAATCTGATCATGAATGAATGCACAATGATCACTTGGAAATTCGGCAAAGGAACAAACATCTTGACTAGAATGAGCTACAGCTTGAACATTATAGTAGACTCTGGTATTTGCCCAATTAAATAGATCTTTCTTTACTCTTGTATTAATTTAAATTTTTTTGATCTAGTTATATTATACATACCATTTTTCATCTGGTTAACCTGTATTTAGATAAATAAAAAATGACGTCAATAAAAAATAAATGATTTCTCAATATATATACAAAACTTATACATGCATCATATATTATGAACAATTTGGTGATTTTCGAATGCTATTTAGACATAATTCCCGGAGAGAGTGAACATTTTTCGTAAAATCAAAAATTAATATAGTCTGTTTTCTTTATCATGTTTTGCTTAACAAAATTACAGAACTTGACAACAAAGATTAAGGGTATGACTGGTTTTCCCGCTACCACCCGCAAACGCAGCTTTTGCAGTTAGTAGCGGTTGCTGGCGTTTTGCAACAATCGCTCAAAGCGCTCTAAACCGCTCCAAATCGCTCCAAATCACTCTGAACCTCATAAATTCAAAAGCTGGTTCCAGCTAGCGTTTGCGGTTGCGGGCGTTTGCGGGAGGATAAATTTTTTTTTTTTCCAAAACAATATAAATACAAAAATAAAAAAATTCAATAAAAAAATTAAAGTGAAATTATAAAAATGCTAAAATATATCAATTAAATTTTAATTAATATTATAAAACTTTAAAATAAAAATATTTTCTATATTTTTAAAAAATTTAAACTATAACTTTCTAAATATAAATTTTATATTTATTATAATATTATTATTTTTGATATTTTTATAATTGTATAAAATATAAATATTATTAATTTATTATTTAACAGCTGCTGCATTTGGTAGTTAACCAGTCATAAGTATCCCGCAAACGCACAAATTTCTAACCGCATAACCAGTCGTACAAATCTCTTAAAACCGCTAGAAACCGCAACCATCCGCATCCGCAAACTTCCGCAACCGCAACCGCAACCGCTGCGGTTAAACCACTCAGGCCCTAAGTAAACAGTCTATATTATATATACTTAATTTAACTGTTTGCATTATTAGGTTTAGCGTTTTGTTTTTATACTTTTGCCTATAGCATATTTAGTCTCAATTAAATATAATAATATAACTAAATTTTGATCCGCGTGCCCGCGCGAGTGTATTTTTTTTAAAAAATATGATGCTATTTGTTTTTTTATGTCACTATTTAGGGTTAGGCAAAAAACCCGAATTCGAAGAACCGAACCGATCCCAATCCGAATAAGCAGTACCAAATCCGAACCGAAATTGAATAAATATTCCTAATTATTCAAAACTTTGGTATTTGAAGAACTGAAACCTAATCCGTTCCCAACCGAAGTATTTTGGATATCCAAAATAGATTTATATACTTATATATATTAATTATTTTTAGATTATATAAAAACATCCAGAATATATATGATACTTTTAAGTTCGTTTAAGTACTTAAAAATATATACAAATAATCAAACGTAAATATCTAAAATAGTTAAAATATACTCAAAAATACTTAAATAATTATTAATTCTCTATCCAAATGTTTAAACCAAGCCAATTTATATGTTAAGTTAGGTACTCTGACATATGTTATTCAAATTTATATGTAATATATTCTATTGTTTATAGATTTTTTAAAAACTAAAGCATATAATAAATTTTAAATTTTTTTAAATTTAAATTGGTTATCCAAATCTGAACCGAATCCTCAAAGATCTGAACCGAATACGAATTCCCAAACAGACCCGAAAACGAACCTGAACGCCCATCCCTAATCACTATTATATATCCTATAAGTGTCATCATAGGTTACAAAAATATGTATTATCATATAACTAATTGTATTTTATACGTACCATCAAATAAGTAATCTTATAATTAATAATATTCTACACGTACAATCATATAAATTATCACATATATCCATTATATATTTCAATGTGAAATATAAAAACCATAATTTAAGTTGGTGTTTAAAATTTGGCTTTGTATTGTATTTTTCTTATATATATTGAAAACATTTTTATAATGGTTATTGGAAAATATGTTAGTAAAAAATCAATTTTTGAATATATGTATATTTTTGAATGAATTTTTGATATAAATCAATTTTAAATTATTATTTTGATTTGAATATGTATATCAAGTAAAATAAGTCCATTACTTTTTAATATAATGTAATGGACTTCCAATTTTTTTAATAGCATAAACCCATTACTTTTTTTTTAATTTATTACTAACCATGTTTCCAAGAAGCATTATATTTATTTTTTATTACTATCCATGTTTTCAAACAAAAGCTTAAGACACTTCTACTTTAATAATATAGATATTAAACTGTGTCACATAGATTACAAAGTGTCAAAATCCGTTGAAGATAAACGGATTGATATGACTCATTTTGATATTAAAATATTGAAAATATAAAGTAGTGGTAATAAATTTGAAAATAAAACATAAGAGTGTATTATTTTAGAAAATTTCATTTATATGTAATATTAGTTTAGGTACCATTATATCTATACCTATTAAAAATAATATTTTTAAAAAATTTCATTCTATTTAGATTATTTTTAACCATTTTATTTATTGTCTTTTCTAAATATACAACATTAATTATAAAATAAAATTTACCTATTTTAAGTGTTTTATTATATTTTTTCACGCTTCATAAATACTTCAGTAATTGTCATTATCATAATAATTCAATATCATTTATTTACGTGCGGACATAAAAATTCCACAAGTTAGAATGTAGTTATTCTATTTCTGAAAAGAACTCAAACTGATTAACAGTTTTTATCATTCTGTTCGAGTACGAATCAGTTCATTCATGTATAAAGATTTTTGGGTTTTAAAATTTGGCTATGTTTGGATATTATATATTTTTGGACGGAGTTCAAATAAGGTCATCCTCGATTCAGGTGAGACTTTAGTTATGATGGGTAAAATTTTTAAAAAAATACTCAAATAACCTATGTATTTAAAATTATATTAATCAATTTATAAAAATGTAAAACACAACACATGTGCGGACGCAAATATCAAGCTCTAGCTTTATTTATAATAAGAGAGTTCTAACATGTTAGAATCTTCTTCTCTCTGTTTTAAAATATTATTTTAAAATATTTTAAATTTTAGATTTTCTAAATTTGTATTAATGCACCATATTAAAATATAACATAATATAAAAATATGAATGATGAAATATTTATTAAGAAACAAATGTATTACACTTAATTAAAAATAAAAAAAACAATAATTAATGAAAATAAAAATATTATTTTTAATAGGTATAATGTTTTTAAGAAAATAATATTTAAAAACATAAAAGTACTAATTATGTGATTGAATTCACATAATATGCCTTGGTCATCTATTTATATTCATAAAAATCTATATACTTTCATACAGTGAAACCTCTATAAATTAATAATGTTGGGACTACACCAAAACTATAATTTTTTTTATTAATTTATAGAGATATTAATTTATCGATATACTAATTGAACCAAAAACTCAATTTGAGACTATAAAATTATATTATTTTATTAAGATTTTTAGTGTATGTTAATTTGTAGAGTATTAATTTAAAGAGGTTATATTGTGTATATATATATATATATATATGTGTGTGTGTGTGTGTATGTAAATATATTTTTATGAGTTTGAGGTTTAGGCGCTAATCTTTTCAATGGTTTGGAGCTAGCTTTTACTGATATCATTTATGGTGTAAAGTGCTTTTTCCTGCGAAATTTGAACTAGATGCACAACAACACTAACAAAGAAGCTTAAATTAGCTGGCCTATCAAGTATATTTAGCTAGACACATATGATCAAATACATATGTTCTTGAAAGTGGATTAAAGCCAAACTGAACAAGTTTTTCTTTCTTTCTAAGAACGTTAATATTATTTAGAATGATAATTAGAATGTGACATAGTAGTGACCCTTAGGAAAACAAACTTCAATGGTAAAAAAGTGAAAAACATAATAGAAAGACAAAGCCGATGAGTGAGCCTGGTGGCCTATCTTATCCAATGAAGACAAGTAGTTTCACATTATGATTTTAATCAATGTACAAGATGCCTATCTAAAGAAACCTAAAAACAAGTTGTAACGAAATCCTGTTATAAGTGAAACAATGACTTTAAATCTCTAAATATTTAAGAGTTAATATATATAAACCCTTAACTCCTAAATTGTTATGGAAAAGTTTTGTTAGTTTTAAAAAAATAAATTGTGTAAGGTCTCCAAATTCTTCCCTGTTGTAATTCAAGTAAACCAGAGTTGACTGATGCGTTAGCGATATTTTATGGAGCCAAAACTCAATAATCTATCACATTCACTGATAATACTGTAAAAATCCATCCGGTACAAATCATTTGATGACATCTTATCATATGTTAGAGTTGTTATAGGTTGAAGTATTGGGTTCGAGGAATGCCAAGCACACCAACAACTAATTGGAGAGAATTTAGGATTCACAGGTGAAAGATTATGGTCGGTATTCTGTAGAGCCAGTTTGGGTCCACCGAGCGGATTATTACAATAAAAGTCAACTTTTATAGATCACTTTTATGTGATCCATCCTTCATCAGTGGCGGAGCCATGTGGTCAAAGGGTGGGGCAGATGCCTCCGATTGGTTCCTTAAACAATTTTGATAATGCCCCCCCCCCCCCCCCCATAACATTCATTTCTAGATCCGCCATTGTCCCTCATGTGGATCCTACCCCTCCCATGGACGAATACACACAAGTTTTTTTTTGTAATATACACACAAGTGTATGAATATAAAATATAATGAGTATTGGTAGAGTAAAAAGGTCACGCGCTCATACAAGGTCGAAAAGTGAAGCTTTCTTTTTTACGAAAAGCGAAGGTTTGATAGGACAAATCTACATCCCCCACCAACTCAAGTCACCAAAGAATTAAAATGGAATAGTCAATGAAATAAAGTTCTACGTACCAAAAATATCCACACTACACAATAATAAAAGATAAGAAAAAACGCTACACCTACATCCATTAATATTTTTACGTAGATTATATATGCAAAACTGAAGAAATGGCTAAGAACTACTTTTTGGCCGTGGTTCGGTCATTTTAAGAACTCCGGTTCAATTTTCCGGTTAAGGGATGAGACTATAATATATTATCGGTTAGTACCGACAGCGCAAACTAGCCATGGGCATTCGGTTCTAGATTCAGTTCCGGTTCGGTTCTTTTGGTTTTTAGGTTTTAGAAGTTTAGGATCTGTTCGGATATTTAGAAAATTTGGTTTGGTTTCGATTTTGTTTTTTCAGTTTTCGATTTAGTTTGGGTATAAAGTTAGGCACGACTTATATCCATATTAATTTTGAATCCCATTCGGTTCCGATTAATTAGGGTTAAAATATTTAAGATTCAAGTTTTTGGATTAAATATCAGATTTATTAGGTTTTCAATTAAAAGTTTTTGGATAATTCAGATAATTTTATATATTTTGGATAAAAAGTATTCTCGTAATTCATTTTTTGAGTATTTTAAGTTATAAATATTATTTTTAAACTATTTGACTATTTTAAAATTAAAATATAGTTAATTTTTATAAGAATATAAACTATATTATAGAAATTTGGGTTACCATTCGGTTCTCGGTTCGGTTTTGATTTTTTGCTTCTAAAGATATAGGATCCACTAGTATATCCGATACGACTCAAAACCTTAAATTGTTAGCTGTAGGGAATCCGACGGATTGTGGTTTCATGTCAAGAAAAATGAAAAACGTTATCGAGAATATCCGATTACGTTATACCATTGGTATGGAAACATTTATTATACTCACACACTAGCAAAAACACTTAATTTTTTTTTTGATTTTTTAGATGAATTTCGTTAATAATTTTTATAAGAATACATAATACTACCTTGGAGTTTATGATCCAATTTAGTTACATGTAACTGATGTTATTTAAAAACATATTTAGTGTTTACAATGCCCAAACTTTTTTTACACTTAGCATGTGGCCATGTAATCTTTGTGAGACTGTTAATCCCTACAATTTTATATTTCAAAACCCTAAATTAGTATATGCCAGTAATTACTGAAGGATTGTAATTTCGAGTCAAAAAATGAAAAAAAACTATCGAGAATATCCAATTATGTTATAACATTGGTATTGGCCCAAATCCCAACAAGACAACCCGCTTAGATAAGACCTGGCCCATTATCAACAACGCGAAGTTCATATACGATAGTCGAGAAACCATCATAAGGTCGCAGGAAGGATGCAAGGTCGGTAGCCCGTGCACAGAAGAAGAAATCGATCTCAGAGGAATATTCTCCCAAACAATAAGACCAAAGATCTCGGAGTTGCTAACAACATGAAAAGATCGCGTTAACAAACAAGGAGAATAGAGGGACTATAAAGGAAAAGATATATATTTGAAACCCTAGACACTATACACACACACACGACCTCAACCTCAGCTCTCACTTTCAAGATTTGTTCTTATTTCTTAGCCATTGTGATTCTATCTCATTGTAACCATTGTATTCGATCAATCTCTATTAATAAAGTCTATTTTTGTCAACCGGAATTTGGTTACATTGTTATGTTCTGAGAATATCGTTGTCCACGTTATTTTCTTTTCCAATCTTTTACAAACAATCACTATCAAATTCCTAGTGTGGGTTTTAAGATCCACAATTGGTATACAAAAGTTTATTTCCTCACAAACTATCAAATATATATAGATATTTTTAGAGTATTGAAGAATTCTTTTAATCGTTTGTATAAGTATACATGATATTATCTTGAAGTTTATGATTCAAACGAATGACATTAAGTGATATTATTTTCAAAAAATTGAGTGTTTACTATGCCCACTGTTTTTTCACTTATCATATGATCCAATAATCTCTTTGAGACCGTTAACCCCTAAAATATTGTATTTTCAAGATCCTAAATTGGTATTCGACGGATGTACGATGTAAACCAAAAAGAATTCCGTCGAAAATCCCGACAACTTTCTACATATGCTATTCTGTCAGAGGTTTGTCAGAATTTCTTCGGAAATTTCCGATGACTTTTTCATCAGGAATTCCGTTGGGAAATATCATGTTTTTTGTAGTGATATGATTTTTTATGGTTTGATGTGATAAAATAACAACGCACTAAAAACCAAAAATTGGATGTCAGCCACAAACATAAACACATAGGCGTGCTGCATCTAAAGGATTCCGGATTCTTAGAAAAGTTGAAAATTGAAAACGACTCGACTTTGGATTCAAGGATCCTAATAAGGTAGTTTTAACCTTCTATAAACAAAAATCTTTGTGTTATGGATTTAGATATTAGATTTTTAGTAAATCTTGTTTTACATATGGATGGTTTAATTATCTGATGGCTCCCTGGCCTGGCCTGACAATTTCGGATCCTTGACCAGTTAGGGATATTAAATATTTAGTAAATCTTGTTTTACATAACTGGTATGTCCCTTAACCTCTCTTTTTTTTTCTATTTTCTTTTCTTAGCCTTTTGTGTTTTGTCTGTTTCACAATTTTCTATTTCATGAAACCACTCACATTTGGATCACTGAATGATTTTTGTTGGCTCAACTAGTTTGAACGAAAAGGTCTCATGTGGTTTATGCTTATCGGCTGTATTTCTCACATTACGGTATCTAGGTATTATATAAACTTTTGAAGCCTGTACGATAAACATTTCGATACTTAAGTAGTGAAATATATATATCATGATGATCAATTGGTTGAGGATCCAATATTTATAATCCTTTATATATTAATTATTTGAGAAACAATACATCATTTGAGCTACACCATGTGGCATGTGTTATGAATAAAAGGATTAATTTTTTTTTTGGTTCAACAAATAAAAGGATTCTTAGAATTCTTATAATATATGTTGGTTTATCTAAATATATACTATATTTTTCATTAAACTAATTATAGAATTAAATATTGATGTATAAAAAATATTTTTTTGTACTGTTTTAAGTAAAAATTACGGAATTGTCTAGTTTGATTAAAATATAGATGACAACTAATGGTTTCGAATAATCAATATTTGATAACAATTTGTGTATCCTCTATAATTTTTGTTTAATTTTATATTACTTTCTTTTTAAACAATCACATTAAACATAAAATAAATATTAATATTTTCTGTATATCTTATATTTGAATTTTAAAAACGACTATAAATTAATATAACTGTTAAAAATCGCACATTTGACATTTTTTGATCAATGATTATAGCAAGATACAATTTATCATAAAACCATATTAGTAAGATGTCTCATTTAATAGATATGAAGTAAGATGTCTTATTTAATAGATAAACATATCTAAATATATATATATACATATATATATATTTTAATGTCCTTTAAAATAAACTATATAATATATAAATACATAAATACTTAAATTTAAATTTAAATTTTACATTGAACAAGAATTGTGAATTTAATACCTTAATTTCAAAAACTTTATTGAATTTTAAATTTTTTTATAAGTTACTATAACTAATAAAAGTCTCATATTGAATATTTTATCATCAATGATTTAATTTCTTTTTATAAATAAATATAAAAATGATCATAAAACCACATGAGTATCAAATTTCATTAATAAATAGTCATACTTCGACCAAAAAAAAATAGTCACACAAAAAATATACTATATGTTTATGTTAACTGTAGCCAAAGTGTAGTTTTCATTTCTATAGATTGAGATATTAGTTGTTGAACAAAAAAGGATTTAGATATTAATATATTAATAACGAATTAACGATATATGAACCACCATCTTAATTATAGAAGACTACTTTTCTGACATATGACGTCATTTAAACATATTGCTTGATAAGGGTGAGATCAATCTAGATATCTGAAAAATTGAAGATATCCGGATTCGAATTAGTTGGATCCGTGATTTAAGCATTTGTATTCAGATTCATGCCTCTTAGATATCTGAATTTCGGATATCCGTCTAGATATTGTAATGTCGGTGAGTATTTCGATTTGTATCCGAATCAGTAAACAATAAATTTTTCTTTTTAAATACTAAAATTCTAAAATTAATTAGTACCTAAATTAAATATTTATACAATATATATATATATAATATTTAAAATTTTAATATAATATTAAAACTATTTTAATGTATAAATATTAATATATAGAATATAAGTATTAATAAAATTAAAAAAAAATTAATATATTTAAAAATCTGGATCTTGATATTTAAAAATCAAGATATCCGGATTCGATTTTGACGAATCTGTCATTTTATTATCTAGATCTGAATTAAGATATTCCGAATATTTATTTTCGAAGCGAATATGGATGCCATATAATAATTCAGTCCTAATGCTTGATGAATTCGGCATCAGTGTTAATAGTTAATACTATTAATTGTTGGTAATGCGCTGTGAAAATCTCATTGAATAACTTATATTCAACCACTGGAGAGAAGAAACTAAAGTCAAAAGATGTATTGATTAGAGATAACTAACTAGCATGAAAGAACGTTACGTTTCAAATTATTATTAGTTTGATTTTACTAAATACATCAAAGTGCTGCTTTATGTATCTCCACCTCTAATTTTCTTTTTATGGATTACATATTGTCGGCTTAAAGGTTTGGTAAAAAAAATAGAGAGGAGTAAAAAAAAGGTAATAATCTTGTCCTTCTCTTCTCTCTCTCTTTTCTTCCCTCTCGTTTTCTTTCATCTTCTCCAGTTTAGTGCGTTGTACCCGACCGACGTCGGTTGGCTTCCTCATTCCTCAGCCACGGCGTCGGTTAGAATTTTTATATTGTTTTCTCAATTGTTTCCTTTCTAGGTTGTATATTGGTTTTGAGTTTACTCTAGTTTTGATCATCTCGGTCTGCTTGCATGCAAGTATATTCGGCTTGTCTCGAAGGATTTTGGAGCTTCGGCTCTCTTCTCATCAAGCCGTAAGAAGCGTATGGCAAACCGTTCTCTTCCCTCTCGTATTCTAGGATGGTATCAAGTTGTCTTACTCTGGCTCCTAAATGGTATGAAGTGGTGTGTGTTGGAGCATCTAATAAAAAGTGTGGCTTGGTCGTCCTTAACAAAGATCGATCTCTGATGGTTCTGTTCTTCTTCTCCATCTATGCTCGAGCTAGCTTCGTTGTTCAGTGTTTGTTCTGGTATGACCTTGATTAGATATTTGTAAAATCTTAGCTTCTCGCTAGTGTTTGTTTTGTTTCCGGGGATGGGCTGTTATCCTCCGGCTTAAATCTTCAGGGATTGCTTTCTCATTCCGACGGCTCTATTTGCGGGAGATTTTATTCTCGCCGGCTTTGTGTATCAAATCAGTTGTAATGTTCCTGTTAATCTACCTAATGTTTTTAGACAAAAAAAAATCTACCTAATCTTTCAGAAGATAAAAAGGGCAATTCTATTTGTGGCTTCGAGTTTTGGATCAAGTTATATTACGTTTGAGCTCCGGGACATATATAGCATGTGGACATGTTTCTTTGCTCAGAACTATGTTTACGTCCACAGACAGATATGTACTAGCAGGGCCGATCTGTTACTATATGACGCCTAAAGCCCAAATACTTTAACTATTTAATGTAGCATCTTTAAAATTGGAGAATTGTCAAAAAGTGTATCGAACCTTTGCTCTACATGATATTAAGTAGTTTCTACCACTACTATTACTACTACCATAGATATTTTATTATTATATGTTTCCCTTTAAATATTTACCTTTGGTGCATAAAGTTTGAGCTTTACCAAACTAGTATATCTATTATCTAGCTATGTTTGATGAAGCTTTTGCTTTTATTGATAATAAGGTAATGCAAAGTCTTTTTCTTACATCGCTCTAAGCGCTTTCAAAAAATGAACTCTCACAAGTACGTTTTATTTTTGTGGTGGAAATTTTGAAATGAGAAGTTTATAATAGCAATCATGAACAGATCCTCTCGACCGTTTCTTCTCATATGTTATATATATACATATATTATTTTTTTAGTTTTTTGGTAGGCATTGTTGATACATTTCATAAGTTATGCGGCCAAGATGACTATATCGATGGCCGTTGATCCATCGGTCATACAAGATCCTCAGATTATTTTTGATGAAATCGAAGACTCTTTGAAAGATCTAAAGGACGCTCTTCTGATATAAATTATCAATTTCTAAAGCCATGAGGATAAGATGGTAATCTAGATAGCGGTTGACCCAACAATCATAATCCTCACAAGCTATGTGATGAAATGGACCGGAATCTTTGATTAAAATGAAAATCGATCATTTAGATAGTGTGTTACTGATTAACAAACAAGTATCCTTACGGTTGAATTAAGTAGTCTTTGTTTGGCGGAAAGAAATGTTTTCTTTACAAGCCTGTGACAAATATTCTATATTCTTTTCACATCTTATTTTTATACTGAATGAGATGAAAGTAACTTAAAAAGGGAGGATTATGATATGATTTAGCTTCTATTAGATTGATAACCTCCTAAGCAAACTAAAAGTAACTAAAATTTCATTTTTAACCAAAATCGACATTTTGGTTAATATAAACTTGATCGATATCTTAGAGGTTCTTACATCGACATTTATAGTTTGCTATAGCTTAGTAAGGTAAACAACAGAGGAACCGTAGTACATATAAGAAACGGATGTTATGATATTGTAACACAATCAATAGAAGAGCTTTAATTAAACCTCCATCTCATATAACCCTCTTTCTAGGACAGAAGATTTAATCAACTTGAGAGACTCCACCAAATCGTCACACATCTTGTGAGGGTCTGGAATGACTGTTGGATCGGCCGTTACTGATATTATCACCTTGTTCTCATAACTCTGGAAATGTAGAGTAAGAGCCTCCACACACATAAGAATATATATATAATTAGGAAAGCAAGATAATTAAACAAAAAAATGTCTATAAATGTATATAATGAATTGTCTATATATATGCATACACTTACATGTGGGTGGCCAAAAACACTAGGCGCGATATAAGATAACGGGTGGCCATGAAAAGTTATTTCTTCTTTTGGACCGACGACGTTTGAGAATGACAATGTTGTACTATGGATCACTTTCCTAACAAGGACCACACTTGCCTGTATTTTCAATTTGGTTCACCATTAGATAGTATTAACTTACTTAGACAAACAAAATTAAATGTATAAATGATCGAAGATATATATTAGCAACTTAAACTTCACCTTGAGCCCCATAACTTTAAGTATCAATTTAAAGAACGCCATGGAGAATACAGCCTCAAGAGATTGTTTCTTGCGGTCGACCGTAACTTTTGCTCGGCGCAGGTATTCTAGAGGATCAGTCTCTAGCCCGAGGGAGAATGGTAGGAGGATGTAACCGAAGAGATTTCCCCATTTGCATTTCGATTTCTTGGCCATCATATCCGCCAGAGCCTATATTGCATCATTACACAATCAGCTTTTATGTATTTAATTTTAAAGATTCCAAGATCAAATATTTATGTACCTCTATTCCTGTGTTTGGTCTCAAGTTAATCATAATGGCTGAACGAAGTCGGATTCTCCTCATCAAATCTTTGGACTTCGGTGTCGCTTCTTGATCTATTTCATTAACATATATGACAAGAGCTTCTTTAGATGAGTGTGAAAACCAAACTACTATGTATGACATAATAATGTAACAAAATCGAACTTTTACCATATCTCCTACTAAGATACCGTGAAAGTCCGGCCTGGGTTACTCCAAGAAGAACATCATTTACCGTCTAACAAAATAGATTAAAAGCTAATATGTCAGTGATTATTCATAATTCATCAAGAGATTCTTTAGATTAGAAAAAAACAACAAATCTACCATGTTCATTGCATTTTTCACCAGCTTCACATCGTCAAAACTGATAATCCGATAGACAAACTTCTTTGGTTTAAGTTCGCTACCGGGTTTTGCCAAGAGAGGAGTCTCCGTATCCCTCAAGAAACAAATTGTTAGAGCAAACATTAAGACATCAATAAAAGTGTTGAAGACCAGTCTTAGGATAAACCAAAGCCCTACAAATAACCACCAAATCTTGTTGAAAAAACCAGTGTAGCAGCTCGGTCCAAACTGTTTTTTCTGAACCGCCACAGTAGGCAAAGCCTCGGGGTCTGATGTTTTACGGGTGCAAGCGAGGAAAAGAGACATGAGTGACATTCCATCACCCAAAGAATGATGGATTTTGAGAATGCCAATGGATTCAGCGTTTGATGTCTTGAGGCAGAGCACGTGAATTTCCCATAATGGTTTAGACAAATCTAGAGGAACGGTCGTTAACTTAGAGATATAGTCTTCAAGATACTGATCAGGATTTTCAGTGTTGGGTTCTATATCAGGAACAATCACATGCTCTTCTACTCTAACTTTTGTCCTAACCCATCTTGGTTTCCCTTTCTTCCCATTCTTCATATCCTGAATTATTACCCAAAAAAATCATATATAAATAAAACTATGATTTTCATATATAAATAAATCCATGATTGTTCCTTTTCTGATATATATATTAAAAATATATAGAGGCTTGTTTTTGACCAAAAAAGGCTTGTTTGACCATTTCGGTTTGATTACGGTAACTAATGACTCTTAATTAAGATAATGTACTTTAGGGCATCTCCAACTCAATTTCATTTTTTACTCTAAAATGAAGTGAAAGTGGATATGGAGTAAGAAATGCTCTAACCCAACTCCATATCTCACTCCATAATAAAATTTACTCCATTGATGTAGTAATTTTTTTTTTTTGTTCATTGCTCCATTATGGAGGGAGAAATGAAGTAGGGTTAGATCATATTTATTCCATATCCATTTTTATTCTATTTTAAAAGAAAAAAAAGAAATTTTACATTGTAAATGCTCTTAATGATACAAACATGGTAAGAGAAATGGTGTTTAATGTTGCAATATTATTAACCATGTAGCTATGTATGAATTTTCGTTGTTTTTTCTCTTTTTTGTCCGAATTAAACTAATGATCTTATATCAGTTTTACTATGTTGTAAAATAGTAAACCCTTTTTCACAAAAAAACAGTAACGAAATATATTGGTGCTCATATAAATAATATACATGTGTTGTTACTTACTAAAATGCTGGAGAAGCGAGGGTGATTAGCGAGTGTGTGTTTAAGGCCCTCGATGATTGCAGGTGGATTTCCTTTGACTTTACATCCCATTGTGACGATTATAGCACAGTTGAAATCCGGTGAATTGAACAGCCGTGAGCATGGGCTGAGCGGCTCCTCCTCCTCCTCCACCATATCCCTTGTCTTGTTCTTTTCTCCACCCATTTATTTGACTTATTTGTCACTCTATCTAAGTTTTGTGGATTTTTTTCTTTTCTCACTGAAAGTCACTTTATCCTCTATATATATAAGCGAGTTGCAAGACTTTAGATGTGGACTCATGGTCCCTTTGGCTTTAGTTAACCTAGGCTACCTAACCTAGCTGTGAAATCATGTCCGTATATTTTATGAGTTTTAATTTTATGACAACATCAGGTGGATACATAATATACTTCATTTTGTTATGTATACAACCTGTTTTCACTAAATAAGATTTTCAGACAAAAACAAATTCTCAAAACTTGTTATATGTTGTTATGCAAAAACTGTAGTGCTCGGATCAGATGATTAAAATGAAACCCTAGGAATACGAGAACTTTAATGAATACTCTTCCCCCCCACTATACTAGCTTCGTTCACCATTTATTTCCTTAATTGTTATTACTTTCCTTGAATATTTCCTCGTTGGTTTTATTTCCTTAATTGTATGATTCACCATTTTTGTATCCGTGCATGAACGTATATTAATCATTGATCTCTATTTATCAATCAAAGCCAAGATAATACTTACTAATAAAATTCACAGTTTCCAAAAAGAAAAAAACCATTGATCTCTTGAATGCCACGAATGCATGAGTAGGTAGTGATTAATTTATTTGGGCCAACCATATCGACCAGAGATCCATAACTGATTTCATATGCAGATCAAATTTTATTTGAAACTTTTCTTTGTAATAGTTCATTTAATGTTCCCTTTTTTACGTAAAATCCTATTAAATTATTAGATTACTAAACATAGAAACTGATCTGACCATCGTCTTGGTCATTGATTCAAATAATAAGCCTCTTTTATGTTACAAAAATACGGAAAGTGGAGTTAAAGTCAATCAATATTATATAGAACAATATATTGCTCGTAGATATATGCATAAACGGACAAAAAAAAATTTTTTTGAACTGAACAAAACATTTTCTTCTACTTCTTCTAAAAAGATCAATGCTTTGTTTAATTTAAGTTAGTTATGTTTTCATTAAAAAAATATTATTTGCAACTATAAAATACTATTACACATTTAACTTTGAAATTTCAGACAACTACTTTAGTTGAATTAATGCATGGTGTGCGCTTTTACTTGCCTGTTTTATGGGAACCACAAAGCTGCCTTCATCGTTCAATGAATAAGTTATTGGCAACGACCAACCACTACGGACGGTTGGAGATTGACCACTTTAATGACATGATATGGAAAATATGTTATATTGTCACAATATCATCTTTTTCATGTTAAAACCATGTTTCAAATCTATGGTTCATAACCTTTTTATGCTTAAAAACTCAAATCACTGAGCAATTTGACCGACGATAATCTTTGCATGGCGGAAACAAAATCTATACGGTTAGTTACGCAACTAATTACAGAATCTGTTCTATGGGTAAAGAATCTCCGTTGGATAGAATAAACATTGATGGCTCTCAATGCCATTCTCATCTTTGGTCACCGTGTAAGATCGTACGAAAGATTGATTTGGTAGTTGCGTCTTGATTATTAGTCATTCTTATTCCAAAGCATTGAATATCAATTGCACTTGTTTTTTTTCTGTATATGGTCTTGGTGGGCCTATTGCCTCGTTTTTTTTTTATTTATTTACCTCCAAATTCTAACTTCTAACTAATGTATGACTTTTTGTAAAATATCTTTTTGTATCAAAGTTTCTCATTTTATATTATTTTTTTGTTTCAAAAACAAAATTCTCATTTTATATATTTCTAAAAAAAATTACAAACGTAGTGCTTAATAGATGAGATATGTAACTTTTATGTTACCGGGTGATATTTACGTACAAAGAAGGCCTAATCTTATCGTTTCAAAGAGTTGTAACCATCTTCGATCACCTCTGTAATCATTTTTGTATTTTCTTTTAAAATAAAGAAATTTTATTATAGAAGTGTGTTTGTTCTAACTTCTTATGGATATATAACTTCATAACATAATTCTTCTGTTTCTAAGAGTATTTCTAACTACTAGTTTTTTTCTTTTAGAATAATATCATTTAAAAGTACATTGACTCTAACAATTACTATTTATTCTCTTTATTAGAGTAATTCTATTATAGAAAAATATACTAGAGAAAACTCCATCTCTACTATAGAGACACTATATTTTAGAAACAAATAGCAATATAAATTGGAAATGATCTAAGGATAGAGATAAAGTAAGATTCTATATTGTGAAAAACCATTATATAATAGAATTATCTATTTTGCAGAAAAATATAAAGATGTATATTGTAAATGCTCTTAGTCACAATTTTTAGGTAGTGAACAATGACAGACACATCCGTTGTTTTAAAGCATTTTTACTGTATGATTTCATTTTTTTTCATTTTAGTATAGAATAACTACACAATGGAGTCGAGATATATTTCAATTCTAAATTTATCTTCATTTTTAACTGGACTAGTAAGTAAAAATGAAGTAATGAATTTATATAAGTATTCTATTTTGGACTAATCTCATTATAAAGTTGAGAATGAAATTGGATTGAAGAATTTTTTTAATTAACGTTGAATTTTGAGTAGAAAATGAAATAGGATTAGAGATGTTTTAAACCTTTTATACCATGATAGACTTTTTTTGAAAATGACTTTTTTTTTGTTATTCCACTCACGGAAGTAGAGTTAGTATCTGGATGGATATCGATTGTTGACTTTGACAATATACGAAAAAATAAAGGAAAAAAGTTTCTCAGCTACACCATGTTTAGTATAATATGGTGCAAACCATCCAGAGTTTAGAAATGTGTCGAAACCTACACGATGTATATGATAATACATGCCACATATACGACGTTAATAAAAACATGGTGCCAACATCATAACGAGGTTTAATTGATTTTAGCTTAAATAATTGGGGTCAGAGCGTAATTTCTTAAAGTTAAACTCCAATTAACAAAACCCGACCCGACCCGTTCGATAAACCCGACCCACACTTAACCATTTCCCCCAAATCGATTTCATTAGGGTTCTAAACAAGAAAAAATTCGGAATTTCGAAAAGAGAGTGAGAGATTCGTCAGAGACAAAGAGAGATTGCAGAGACATAGAGAGAGATCGATTCAGTTTCGGCGACGAATCCGGATGTGGTAATTGAAGGTCTCACCAGGTGAGAAGATAATGGCGGGCGAAGATTTTGCCTTCTATCAACAGAAAATACCTGGTTACTATCTAGGAATCGGTATCAGAAACGAACAAGTCGGTTCTGTGCATTCGGTTCATTCACCTTATTTCTTCCTTGATGAAAATGTTCTTCCCATTGGATCTGCAGTGTTTGCTGCCTTAGCCGAGATGTATATACAAGACCATCAAAATCAAACCAAGTCTGGACAATGAAGAAGTCTTACGACCCATGGAAACTGAATCGATCTCTCTCTCTGTCTCTGCAATCTCTCTTTGTCTCTGACGAATCTCTCACTCTCTTTTCAAAATTCCCAATTTTTTTCTTGTTTAGAACCCTAATGAAATCGATTTGGGGGAAATGGTTAAGTGTGGGTCGGGTTTATCGAACGGGTCGGGTCGGGTTTTGTTAATTGGAGTTTAACTTTAAGAAATTACGCTCTGACCCCAATTATTTAAGCTAAAATCAATTAAACCTCGTTATGATGTTGGCACCATATTTTTATTAACGTCGTATATGTGACATGTATTATCATATATTTCGTGTAGGTTTCGACACATTTCTAAACTCTGGATGGTTTGCACCATATTATACTAAACATGGTGTAGCTGAGAAACTTTTTTCCAAAAATAAATTTAAGTTAATTGGGTCTTATTGGGCCTTTCTAGTTTGGTTGTTGTATAAATATTTGACCCATGCCAAACTGTAGCCCAAACTTGGCATATGCTAGTAGATTATATTTACAAATTAAAAATATGAGAAATTGTAAATTGATATATTTTCTGAAACTGATTTTTGTAGCTGAAGGGGTAAAACTTAGTAATAATTTTTAAAAACTATAATATGCCAAAACATGACTTAAGAAACATAAGATTTCCTATATTACAATTTTATATATTAAAAAAACAATACTTTTAACTTCTTTTTGTCAACTTTCATTTCATTAGATTTAGCATCAGTGACACGTTTACATAATAATATTAGATTAAAACAAAAAAAATCCAAAATTTACAATAAAGTCCAAATCGAAGCGGTTCCTACTACATCATCCTCCACACATCAATTGAAGAAGCTTCATGACATGTGTCCTTCACGTAGAAACGACAATCTTTTTTTTTGGATAAGTATGTGAATTTCATTAAGCAAATAATGATACATGAGATACAAATGGCTTTGAATAACCAAAACCTATGTATCTAAGATAGCTAACAAGCAAGGGTCTGTGGAAGCCCCAAAAAAAGATAAAAAAGACATCCAGAGACATGAAGGTTCGATATTCCCTAAAGATAATCGAAGCTTAGCTAAAATGATATCAGAACAACAGTAATGTTCTAGTAGTACGATGCTGAATCTTGGAGCCGGAACCTGCAGCAAGAGCATCACACATAAGAGTAAATCAACCGGAGAACAAGCCTAGGATCCGAGGCTTGTCCCGAAGGCGACTTCGAAAGGGCATTTAGGCGAAGCAGGGTTGACTAGGTCCTGGTCCGGCCAACATCCAATGAAGTCTACTCCAGACGTCGAAACAACTCCAGAGGCCAACACTGAGGTTCCCTGAGAACCCTTTTCTCATAGTGAGGGGCCAGTAGATGAAGCGCGGAGGGTCGCAGGCGGAAGCAAGCGGAGGTTGTTTTGGCTCTTGACTCCGGTCCCTTCGCACGAGCAAACCACTCAAAGATAACCAGCTTCAAACACGGAAAAGGCAGGGTACAACGACTGTCAAAACCTCCTTCTAGAACTTAAAGAGCAGAGGAGCCGAGGGCTCCCAAATCAGACGACATAGGAGAGCCGCCAATGCTTTGTTGATGAGAAAATCTGACTGGAAAGAAGTCCCCAACGAGAGCCTCAACTCGTCTTTGCATCTCAGATCGACAGATCTGGATGGGGAAGTTCTGACTGAGCACCAGACTGAAAGAAAATCCAGAGACAATAGAAGGCATCGACAAGCTAGAAAAACAGAGGCAGCGACGCTCTGCGAATCCAGCGATACCTCGTAGGTGGAACTGACCCAGAACCGACCAGATCTTGAACCAGATCGAGCTTCAGAGCGGAGCTTTCTGCAAGCAAACGACCTACCTCAGCCTCGCCAACACTCCAGAGAAGGTGAGCACACACGCAACTTCCGATTAGAATCGTTAGATCCGGCCGCTATCTAACGAGAATCCAGAGACGTTGAAGCAAAGAGGACGGGGGAGAGACGCCTGGCTACAGAGGAGGAGGCGAGCAGAAAGTAGACAGAAGAGGGGGTGGCGACCGACGACTGAGCAGGCGTCGTCGGCCACCGAATCTAGAAGCAGATGAGGCGGCGGCTAGGAAAGTAGGGTTTGGAGGAAGAGAGATTAGAGAGAATACTCTCTCTCCTCTCTCTTAAATTTTTATTTTTCACAAGAAGCTAGAAACGACAATCTTGGCTGCCGGAAACGACAATCTTGGCTGCCGGAAATCTTCTCCACCATGAAAACTTCATCTTCACTATTTCCGATCTTCCTTTGTTCGCCACTCCATTGTAGCGTCTAAAGCCTCATCGCAAACCCGATACCAATTTTTCACGCTTTTCACTTTAACTGCAAACACTCAAGCAAAGAGGTATCGAATCCACCATAATTAAATTCCAAAGAAACTGAAATCAAATCAAAGTAAGACCATTTATCGGACTGTTGAGACAACACATACTCTCTTGAATCCACTTCATAAGTGATTCAAGTTAACCATCAAACTCTTCATTTTTCATGTTAAAATGCTCCACGTGAACGCCATGAAGAACTAAAATAAACAACGTAGATAGACTGGTTCTCATATAAAAAATTAGAGTAACGAATGAAAAAGGTGTTTAGTAGTGTATTCAACATGATGAATTTAAGCACAAAGTAAAAAGCGAGTATAACATAATCCAATCATCAGGACCGTCTCAATTATTTTTTGGACCCTGTTCAAAAATATTAACGATATATTTAAAACATAATGAAATAGCTTTAAAAATTAGTAGTTTTATTTATATATGTTTAACGTTTTTTATAAATTATAAACTCTAAATTACTCAGTATTGTATTTCAATTTTGAAGTTTTAGACTATAATTTATGTATATATTGTTGAAAATTTCTTTAAAAATTTTATTTTTATATTCGGACCCTGTTCGACCGCTCCACATGCACGTGCTATTAGACGGCCCTGCCAATCATGAAGAACAGATGGTTATTAATCAATCCAAAGCAGGGACAAAAAAATATCATGATGACCAATCCTGTTTGAAACTGATAAACACAGCAAAAGAGTAAAATTCGTCTAGGGAAAGAAAATTCCAATAACAAGAAAGGAGAATCGGTCATGAGACCATAATATATTACATCCAAAAAGATTTAAAAAAAGTCGGTGGTGACGACGATGGAGAACCGAATACGAAACTTGGGAGAAGTTGTTTCATCGAGAGGTTAAAGGAAAAAAATTTAACGATACATTTAGCTAAAATGCAAACTAAACTAGTAACCTTTATTCATTTCTACTATATTATAAACAATGTTTTTAAAACTGAACAAGATAATTATTGAACTATGATTCAATATGATTCTACCAGATCAAACTTGGTTCAATAATATGGTTCAATAAATTTTTTAATAATAAAATTTAAAAGTAATGTTAGCAAATATACATAATCAAAATATAAAGAGAAAAAGAATAGGATAGCACTAAACCAAGTTTTTGTTCTCAAAGTAGCACTCAAGGCCCAAAGTCACAAAAATAGGTTTCATTAAAGAGGTAAATATACACTTATACTTCCTGGAGTAATTAATTCAAACCTTAGGGTTTAGAGTTAAAGGGTGGGGTTTTGGAATTAGGGTTTAAAATTTTATAAAAAACAAATACTAAAATAAAAAATAAAAATTTTAAAAACAGTTTCAAAAAGTATTTTTAAATTATAAAAAGAAAATTTTGAAAAAAAAAAATTTCAAAAAAAGTTATAAAAATTTCGAATCTGAAAACATATAGTCTGAAACTATATAAAAAAATTCTTTTTATTTTATTTTATTTATTTATTTTTGTTTGTTTATTTAATTTTAAATCAAAGGTATTAGGGATATTTTAATCTTTAATGAATGTCATTTTTGTGACTTTCTCCCTCTACTGCTATTTTTCAGACATAAACTTTAAAATGTGTTATTATTGACAATTGCCCAAATATAAATAGATATCAAATATAAAACATTATACATATAAATTATTCTTTGTTCATCTGGTTAGTTTATATATTTTTGATATTTTTAATGATTTTCATAAATTTAATAACGAAAATCAAATACAATCATGCATATTGTAAAAGAATAAAAAAATCATCTCAGATTAAATTTTATAGCTAAATATAAAATGATTTTCTTACTGTACATTTCTCCCTTTAGCTACTTCTCGAGTCCTCTCGAAACCTTGTTCTTCTCTCCGACAAGTAAAGCTAAACCCTTATGGCGATCATCTCCGAGGTTGAAGAGGAAACCAGCAGCAGCCAACCCTCGACCTTGCCCTTTAGGGCTACCTTTGATTCTTCGAACCCATTAGGTTTCTTGGAGAAAGTGTTCGACTTTCTCTCCCAACAGAGCGATTTTCTCAGTAAACCCTCCGCGGAGGCTGAGATCGCCGCCGCGGTTAGGGCGGCGAAGGAGAAGTTGAGGAAAGCCGAGAAGAAGAGTGTTGAGAAGAAGCCTGTGGAGAAGGAGAGTGTGGCTGCTTCAAGCTCAGAGCCCATGGAAGTGGAGGAAGCTGCTCCCATTGGTAAAATTTCAAATCTTTTGATTGGTCTAGGCTCTCTTAGGATTGGTTATGATCTTGAGTTAGTCTGTTTTTATTTGTAGCTCCTAACAAAGGAAATGGTTATGATCTTGAGAACTACTCATGGGTCCAGACTCTACAGGAGGTCACTGTCAATGTTCCTGTGCCTAGTGGCACTAAAGCACGGTCTGTTGTATGCGAGATCAAGAAGAACCGTCTTAAGCTTGGTCTCAAAGGCCAGGATCCTATCATTGATGTAAGCTCCCTCTTCTGTTGTGTAGCTTATAAACTATTCATATGCTAAGTTTGCAAACTTTTAAATGGTTATAGGGAGAGCTGTACCGATCTGTGAAGCCTGATGACTGTTACTGGAACATCGGTAAATGCCTAAATCTCTAGTGAACAAATGCGCAAGAGATTTTTTTTTAACTTCTTGGTTGGTTTATTCTTTTCTTGCAGAGGACCAAAAGATGATTTCGATTCTGTTGACTAAGCAAGATCAGATGGAGTGGTGGAAATGCTGTGTGAAAGGCGAACCTGAGATCGATACGCAGAAGGTTGAGCCAGAGAACAGTAAATTAGCTGACCTTGACCCTGAGACTCGCTCCACTGTTGAGAAGATGATGGTACTTGTCGTTTTATGTTTCTCCAATGAGCTTTTTTTCATTTTGTGACATTGAAGTGTTTTCTTTTGTTTGTTCTTTGTTATCTATATAGTTTGATCAAAGGCAAAAGCAGATGGGACTTCCAACAAGCGACGAGCTACAGAAGCAAGACATCCTCAAGAAATTCATGTCTCAGGTAAAAAAATCTGTATCTTTGATTCTTATTACATTGTTTTTTTTTCTGTTACATTTAAACGGCTTTCTTCTTTTGGATTGTTTACTCGCAGCATCCAGAGATGGACTTCTCAAACGCAAAGATTAACTGATGCTCGTGTTGTCTGTCTGCCAGCTTTGCATCTTCACCAGCTTGTTTTTGTAGTTGCATCCTTACAAACTTTGTTGTTCTTGCTTTTGTTTTGTCTACTTGAAGGAATAGTTTGATAATCCGGTTTATGGTTGGTTTTTGTTGAATAAACTTTGACAATCTGTTTTTTTTTTAATTCATATATGAGCTCTCTCTTAAACCGGGCATAATTTGGTATCATTGTACTTATCTATCTTGTGACACATGGCAGCTTCTACGATTTGTCATGAAGCTGCCCTTTTCGGTAAAATGATAAAACCGGGAGCATGTGACACTTTTGTGGTCCAGTCCGGTTTAAGTTGGGAATGTGGTCCACTGTCCACTCTTGTGTTGTTGCTGCTCTACAACTTTCTTTCTTCAACTTCACATAAGGAATCATAAATTACATATATTTTACTTACGTGAATGCAAGCTCATTTGTGTAAATACATTCACTTTGGAAGCAAATGATTTTCTCCTCTCATTGTCTGGAGCGGTACAGTCGTAGCAACCTCACTTAGACCGTTATTCGCAAGAGTATGTGTTTGTGGTCCTCGTGGGCGATGTAACCATCTTTTTTAGATTAAACAAAAAAAAAATGATTGAAGAAACATAAAATGATTGATAAGTTATTATTCGGTATTTTTAACCTTGTGTTTATTATGTATTGTATCCTATTTGTTTCGTACTAATCACATTTGTTAGTATGGTACGTTTATTATGTACAATTTGTTTCCGCAAACCATTCATAAGTTTAACCGTGGATATAACTTTTCTACTGGTTCAAATGGGAGACATTTCATATCATTTTAGTGTAGGCATGAATTTAGTGGGCTGGAGGCTGATTGGCTACATATTGTTTTGTCGATATTCATCAATTATTTGAAAGAGACAAACGCAGTATACACTAAATGAATCTTGTTGTTAATTATCAATTTCACCATCAGATATGTTATAACTCTCCCATTAGTTAGATCCATCAATCTTCATCTCCTTTAACTCTTTTGTTGGAGATATAACCAAAGGGGTGCATAGAGACAAAGTCGATGTGCCATGTGAATTTTAGCAATCACCAATATTGATGATGACACAGTTGACACTAATGTACAATGAGACCAAACGAAGTAAAACATATTTCATATATTTACAAGTTGGTTACGATCTGTAATCACATCATACTTATACCGAAAACATTAATAAATTTTCTTTTTATATAGAAAATTTCATTTATTTGCGTCAAACTCTATTCTCTTTGAACAGAAAGGATTGAGTGTAAACGCATGTAATGGTTTTATACTTTCATATAACGTAAATAATTTTTTCCCATGTCTTGAGCTATATTCGAATTTGAATCTGACATAAGTGATCCAACTCATCTAACTAGTAGGCTTAACTTCATTACAGATCATTTTTAATTTTAATTTTTTATTTATTTCTGTGACATTTAGATGACCACGAAAGACTAAGTCTCTATAAGAACTATATGGTAAAAAATCTTTAAATTAATATTCGATAAAATTATAAACATAATAAATTTATAAATTTATATAGTTCTAAAGTTGGGCTGATTCAAGATATAAAATAAATCGATAAAATAATTTTTATAAATCCTCTGTAAATATATAATCCCATAAAAATATTAAATTAATAATATATATATACATATATATATATAAGTATAAACATAACATTGTATTATTATTTTTTTATTTATTATCTCTATATTTTTTTAATACTTCAATATATATAGTATTTAGTAAAGTTATATCTAAAACTACACCTAAATTTATGAAAAATATTTAATATGCATAAAATATAAATTTTTAAAAAAATAAGAAAGTCGAATTTCTAAATCTAATTAATATATATATACATTAAATCAACTAGCTTTTTTTTTGTCAGCTCTAGCTTTTTTTTTAAGAAATATATTTAGAAATAGGAAAATCCAGAAAATGATTTTTTTTTTTGAGTAAACTAATAAAATACCATAAACCCAGAAAAGAGTATTATCAGGCTCATAAGTTCACTACCATAGATCTACGCTTTATGTAGAAGATGTGATTTCTCATATAATTGACTTGAATTTAGAATGATTATGGTGATTGATTTATTTACTGAAAATCGTTTTAAAATTTAGATGAGAAAAAAATTGTTAAGAAAATAAGAGGAGATTGTTCAAAAAGAAAAATGAGAGGAAAACAAATAGTGAATGAAAAAAAAACATGAGAGATCAAAGATGAGCGGTGAGTAATGAAAGATGAAAATAGAGGTAATTTAGGAAATATAAGCTACAAAAACTATAATTATATGCCTTTAAATCAACTCATGGGTAATTTTCTAATATCGACTCCATTTATGGGTATTCGCCTAAATCTTTCTTTATTTTTTTCGTCAATTAGTAGCTATCTAATCGCTCTCGAATAGGTCAACAAAACTAAAATGTATTCTTGAGTCGTCTTTTTTCATAACTTATTACCATTATGGCATTGGAGACATTACGATTATATATATATATCTGTAAAACATTTACCATATATACTCCACATAAGTATATGTGTATTATATATACCCGTCTATGGTATGCCACTATCTGCCTAACATAATTTAGAACACAATTTTTCCTTAATATATTTGTTCTATCAATATAAAGATCGCGTCTTCATATAAACTTATGTAACATGCACAACTAGACATGTCAAAATTTCGTAATAACCAATCTCAATGCATATTTAGGAAATTAACATTTTCAATTTTTAAGTACATAGGTCAATCTCGTTCCTTTTTTTTTGTCGATCAGCATTATTCTATAATATTTATCTTTAACAGATAGTTTTTAATTTTAAAGTTCTTGTTACAATATGTTTTCGCAATTTTCATCAATCTAGTAAATACGATTGCGGACGAGGACATTGGTCAATGTGGTTTGACATAATGACAACATCTTTATCGCATTCTTGTTTTGGTGACATTTGTGGTGGTCGAATAGAAAATAAAATAAACGTAAAAGAAAACAAATATGTTGTTCATTGTAAATATACATATTTTCTAAAAATATATATTAATATAACTGAATAAGAATAAAAGTTAATGAATTAGTTCAAAATATTTCATAGTTAAAAATTATACGTAAAATATAATCGGTTCAACCATCCAACCATTCTCGATTGGTTATATTTTAAATTGCTCTTTACTATGTAATTTTGTATATATACAATACTGTTTTGTCGCTAGACAGAAGTGACACAAATTCTAGATTCTACCGTTGCAGAGACTTTCATTTTTCTTACCAAAAATATCAACTTATGTAACCGATGCAAAACCTAAGTTGCATGGAAACAGAAACAGATATGCAAAAACAAAATATTTTGAAACATAGAAACATGGTTTTTGACTATTTTTTTTGCTTCGGAAACGTTTTAAAAACATCTATATATATAACTGATTAATATTTTCATTTTTATTATGTTTAGTATATCTTACAATACAAATAAACAAATAACAATTTTATTTAATCATACAAAAATAAAATAAGTCATCATTAAACATCAAACTCATATAAAAAGTTTAAAATAACGCAAGTTTTCCAAATAGAAACACAAGTTTCCATTAAGTTTCCAAACTGAGATTAAAAAACGAGTTTTTAATTTGTTTTCACGAGTTTCCGAGAGATTTCGATTCCAAAACGTTTTCGAAAATAAACTTTCAACTGAGTTTCCAAGAAACACAGTGCAAAACACTATTCAAGTACCGAGTGGTTTGATTAGTCTCACAGGAGGTAGTGGAATAAACAACCATTGGTTGGTTGTATATGAAAAGCCAAATGTAACAATCTTCACTTTCATGAGATGAAGAAAAGACAAGATATCGATAAATATATAATAAATAAATAAAAAGAAGCAGGAAAATGATGAAAGTGTCGATGTTAAGAAGAAGCTAAAAGACCCCAACATGATGGGGGCTCAAATTCAAAATATGAGGCAAAATATGTAAACCAAAAAGCAAAGAAACAAAAAAGCACCCACTTGCAACTTAACTAAAAGAAATAAAATGCACTTTACAAATACACTCGAGAAATTTGGACCATCAATATTCTATAGATCAGTTTGATACTTACAATATGAACACGGAAAAGGTTGGAAACTGGAAAAGTGGGTGGCTAGGCATGAAGGAAGTAGTTTGATACTTGTTTATTTTCTATTCTTTATAGTTTTATTTCCTGAATAGGGAATGTTAAGGTTATAGTGTTGCGCACTTTACCTTTCTTAACCCAAATTTCAGCTTTTTATGATTTGTTTTTTCTTTTTTCCAAGGGAAGCAGTAAAACTAGGACATCTCTTGATTGCGAAGAACAGAAAAAAGTTGTTTTTTTTTTGTTTATATTCAAATGTTTAAATAAGTTAAATATTTGTGAAATTGCATCCCATATACACAACTTTTCCCATAATTAACTCAATACCCTAAACCCCACACTATGGTATCTTTGTTCATAGACACATAACTTATCACATCATGTGCATTTACTTAATTTCTAACTTCTTTGTGGTTTTTTAGCTAATTGACTCTAAATATTTTTGCGTTTAAAAGAACAATTTGTTGAGCTGGCAAAAAGGGGTAGATAACTTTATCTTTGCAGCTGCAAATTTTGATTGTTAAATATTTCAGTCAATCAACTTTAGCGTTGAGATTCTCCCCATACCTTGACCGAAAGCTATTGGATCTCTCTTCCATTACCTCGTAATTGCATTGGTTAGAAGCCCTTTGTCAAAAAAAAATGCATTGGTTAGAGACAAATATTGAACAGAAATGATTCCATAAAGCTGTTAGTACTAATATAGCCTATGGTAAAATTTGTTATATAGTAGTACTGATTCCCATATAAATTGCATTCTTTTTAATT
Source organism: Brassica napus (assembly GCF_020379485.1). Taxonomy (NCBI): domain Eukaryota; kingdom Viridiplantae; phylum Streptophyta; class Magnoliopsida; order Brassicales; family Brassicaceae; genus Brassica; species Brassica napus. Next base: position 6,377,177 of record NC_063435.1, on the reverse strand, counting down.
TAGTACCAACTATTTTATTGAAAATTGCTAATCCAACCAATAATGAATTTATAATCAAATCTTATTTTTTCTTTTTAAAATATGTACACAATCAAATATATTTATTAACTTGAAACAAAGAGAGTATATGCCGAGCTGGCCTTGAGTAGAAACACATCCAACATATGTTTCTAGTTTTAACTGAGTTTATATATAAAGGGGTCATAATTCTCATGCCCGTCTCTGAATATATGCTTAGTTAGATTTTTTAATCCATCACTTACCTAAACAAAATATCCTTGACTAACTGTATACTAGTATTTTGTAAAGTACATGTAAAGGCCATTTCGAACGAATCTATTATAGGAACTACTTTTGGGCGAACGTGTATGCGCGTGGATACCTACAAATGCGCACACACAAGCACACATCAAAATTGTGTAAAATTCTTTGAGCATACATATATGATTATCTATCTTATATATTAAAACAGAAGTCACAACCTTGATTCATGTGTGATTTTTAAAAAAATAGACTTAATGGACCTATTCCTAGAAAATTATATTACTTAATCTCTAATCTTATCATTATTATTATGCCTAACTAATCGATACACATTTGAACTTCCCTTTAATCTTTCACAATATTTACACCCAAATGCCATTGTGAATAATATTTTCTATTTTTAAATAAATTTAAAGACATTAATTAATTTACTAAACTCAGTACCACTTCTATCGATTTTTCACACCACATTTAATTTATTAACGTTATTTGGTCATCTTCCTCATCTGACTCAAGTCAGAGCTTCGTACCAAAGCATCCTAAAAAATAAAACCTTTTCTTGATTTTCTTTTTGAGCACTAAAGTTCAACAATAAAATACAGAACTTGATCATTTTTTTTAATCATACCGATTATCATCACAATGCATCAGCAAATTTATTGATTATAACAAAGTTTCATAACACATTAATGAAATTTTGGTATTTCTCTTTATGGCAAAATTTCTCTATAGATGAAGAAGACAATAGATTGGTTTGCTCCCCTCTAAATTAATTGTTTTTCCAATAACCAAAATCAATAAACCAGAGTCATCTTCTCAAAATCGAAATCTAATAAATAAATATCTATCTATCTTATTAAAACTCAAGTACAAAATTGGAGTGTTTGGAGACTTGAATAGGACTTTTAAAAATTTGGAGTGTTTGGTAACATGGATTGCAGTCTTTTAAAAAAAAATATTTTTGTTTGAAAACAAGGATAGTAGTATTAAGAAAAAAAAGTAATGGACTTATGTTTTTTTAAAAAATTGAAAGTTATCTAGGCCACTTTTAAAATATACCAAAATGGGTCATTCTAATTCCCTAAAAAAAATTTTTCTAAACTAACCATAAAACAAAATTTAAACTTTATATACATATTTCAAATCAAAATAATAATTCAAATTTGATTTATATCAAAAATTGATTCAAAAATATACATATATTCAAAAATGGATTTTTACTAAACTATTTTTCAATAACCATTATAAAAAAATATTGTCAATATATATAAGAAAAATATAATACAAAGCCCAATTTGAAATACCAACTCAAATTATGGTTTTCATATTTCATATTAAGTTTTAAAAATATAATATATGTAATTATTTATATGATGGTATGTATAAAATACTATTAATTATATGATTACTTATATGATGGTACATATAAAATACGATTAATTATATGATGATAAAATACGATATATAATAATGACTAGGGATGGGCTTTTGGATACCCATACGGGTTTAGTTCTGATCGGTTTGTATTTTGAGTTTTCGGGGTCAAAGATTTCAGCCTTATTAAAATGTTTCTAAATTTTGTTTGAGTTCGATTTGGATCTTTGCGGGTTTGGTTTGGGTTTGGATAACTAATTTAAATTATTTTTAAAGTCTTAAATCATTATATATTTTAAATTTCTCAAAATGTATAAATAAAATAATATATTACGTATAAATTTGAATAACATATGTCATAATACTTAAGCTTAACATATCAATTGGCTTGATTTAAAATTTTGGATACGAAATCAATAATTATTTTAAGTATTTTTGGAGATTTGAGTATACTTTAACTATTTCAGATATTTACTTTTGACTATCTATATATATTTTCAAGTATTTAAACCAATTTAAAAGTATCATTTTTGATGTTTTATATACGTTAAATCTAAAAATAATTAATATATATAAGTATATAAATCTATTTTTAGATAAATTCGGATACCCAAATACTTCGGTTCGGATCAGATTCGGTTCTCTAAATAACAAAATTTTGAATAATTAGAATATTTAATCAATTTATGTTTGAGTTTGGTACTATATCTTTGGATCGGTATCGGTTATGTTCCTCGGATTCATTTTTCCAAATCCTAATAATTACATGAAAAACAAATATCAACATATTTTTCAAAATATACACCCGCGCGCCTGCGCGGGTCAAAATCTAGTATTTTATTAAATCAAGATATATTACTTGACAAAATCTAAGGTTAACAAAACCGAAATCTACTCACATTAATTCCAACTGATATAGGCATCCTAATAAACTCATGTATCTTCCAAAAAACTTAATTACGTGATTCACTCACATTAGTACTTTCCTTATCCAATAAATTCTAACAATATAAGGATATCAAGGAAGTTTAAAAAGGCGATATTAAAGAAGAGTGATAAAAGTACATTTTTGACATCCCATTGATTTTCTTTTAATATTACAAGTAGGTCATTACCATTTAATTAAAATTGTGATATAATTTATTTAGGTTAAGCAAAAAAATATTTTCATATTAAACGTTTTTGAAAACTATTTTTGGACCTATTCATGTTGCCTAACAACTATTGTTGAATAATTAATGATGCAGAATTTTCGTAACTATAAATCTCTTTCATTATTCTTATTAACTTTTCATTTTGTGTATTAAAATATCCACTCAAAATAGATAGTCAATGTATTTATTTGTATGTATATTGTTAGTGACACTTTTACTAACAACCTAAGCCGGACTAAGTTATCATACGAAATTGAAGTTTAAGATTCCGAACTTGAACTTGACTCTATAAATCAAGAATTAAATAAATTATACACCGTCATGATATTTTTTGTACTAGATTCTAGCATATATATTTTATGAGGATGGGTTCATTCTTAAACTTTTTTTTTATTTTCTAGCTTACATAGAAAATATACAATAGCAAAAGCTGCAAAACTATATATGCTAGACGCAAATTATTTCATATTTAACAACTCTTTAACTAAAAATTAAAAAAAACATATAATAAACCAAAAATTCATGATTGTACGTCTATATAAAGCATATTTAAGATTTCATTTCAAACTATATCTTTAGTCAAAAAAATTGTTATCAGCAGGATCTTATTCTAGACAAAAATGTTCATATCTAAACAACCTTTGATGATGTTTGCTTATTTTAATATCTGAAAACCTTTTTTCTGTTTTACAAAAGAAAAAGATTTTTTTTTAATAATACCCGTTGAGAATTTTTTATGATCATGAATTATTTATTCTAAATATTTGTAAATCAATGTATTTTCTAGATTCTGATCTTAACAAATGGTACAAAACTATTTTTTAGAATCTATATTTATTAAAACCATAGGTACTAATTTAAATTATTCAAAATTATCCTAAAAATAAAAACCGAACCAGAACGAAATTGAACTTAAAAATTTATCAGGTTCCTAACATTTTTATTTGAACCAAGCCAAAAACCAAAATTGCCAATTTAAAACCAACCCAAATAAAACCAAACTCTTTTTATATCTTTTGAACTGAAAGACTGAAAAACCAAAACCACAACTGAACGGAAGCCAAAAAAAAAACAAATTTGGTACTGAACCGAAAATCAAATGTCCATACCTAAAAATAAAATGTGAATTAATAAATTATCAATAAAAATACTCTCGCGCTTTCTAAGCGCTGGTCAAAAATACTACCAATCTAGAATTGAAAACAAAATATTTATATAAAAATAAATGAAAACAAACACCCGTGCAGTTGCGCGGGTCGAGATCTAGTTATATATTATTTTAAAAACATTACAACATTTAACTTATACCATATGTCATCATTACAATGATTCTTAAAATGTTTAGAAAATATGTTAGTCCATCTAGATATATACTATATTTTTCATTAAACTAAACATAAATTAATTATTAATGTAAAAAAATATATCAATTCAAATTTTACAATTCTAGGGTGACTAATACATAATGAATGCAACGAGAAAGGACTACCTTCAATTTTTTTTTTAATATTTATATCAATTAGTTATATGAATATTTATTCTTATTAGTTAATTGATATTTTGTTTTAAAGAGTTTTAGCTTTGTTGTAAGTTATAACTAATAGTCTTAGAAATTGAAATATCTATTTTTGTTAATGATTTTGAGATAGATTTAGAAAGTGGAAAATATCGGATGATTAATGGATAAAGTATTTCGTTTTGTTATTTCAAAGAATTAATGGACTATCAGTTTTCCATCGTCTCTTAATGTTACATCATTGGTAAAACTCATGTTAATAGATAGAAATGATGCTCATAACCCAAGTTAATTTAGTGGTTAAGTTAATTAATCACCGAAAACATAAGATCTTTTCAAGTCATATGAATGCATATTAGAAAAGGTCGTCTTTTCTTACAGAAGTATCAAATTATATAGTTAATTTGGATTTCACTTTAGTTATGTATATAAATTCATAATCATTAAAATGATAGCTCATAAGTTAAACAGATTTTCAGTTTTCAATCCTTGAAACCTGATAGCATTAAGCGTAGGCTCCAAAACTACAATCATATGGATTACTACGACTTTCTTAACGAACGAAACAATACATAATTAGCATTATTGTTATACATCATGTACGTACTCGCACATGCCTTAAAGTTATCTTTTATTGTTTAAATTTTACAAAAATAATATTTAAGTGACTGATTGTGAATTATCATCACATTTGGCTGTGATGAATAAGATCATGACGAAAGAACAACAAAACAATTTGGCCTTCATCGGGAAATTAGAAAACAACGACGAAAATATCTCTGCCATCTTTTATTTATATTCAGTGATTTATGTCTTATAAATAGTAGAAAAATTATATAGGATAGCTCTTATTGTCACAAAAAATAGTTTTTAATGAATAAAATAATTAAAATAAGTTTTATTAAAAAGTAAAAATATATTTTTATCCTAAAATTAAATAACCTGTAGGATAAGGTTTCAAATTTTAAAAAATAAAAAATCAAAATTAAAAATTTCAAAATAAAAATGGGTTATTGGCAGTGACGGATCTAGAACCATTTATAGTTGGGAGCACAATACTAAAAGCAAAGCAAAAACATTATGAATTGCGGGCACAATTTTGTTTATTCACTAAACTAAGATATTTAAATCAAATTAGCTTAAATTGTTTAGAAGAAAATAAAAAAAGAGTTGGAGGCACGTGCTTCCGTACCCATAAACCTACGTCCGTTCCTGGTTATTGGTATTTTTTTTTTTGAATATTATTTTTGTGATAAAAACTTAAAAAGACTATTTAACAAAATTACTCTATAAAGTATCTCTATTCGAAGATACACTGATAGTCTGATACAGTGGCTGCCTATCCAATTAAATAATTGCAAATTTATTTTTACTCCTATAGATAGTCCTAGTCTGCTTTATTTTATATTAGTGACTTTTAACATCATTTGACAAATTGTTTGCGTTGAACAACATATTCCGTTTTAAAGTGAGGGTACGTGCGTGTTTTAAATTACGGTTGTTTTGATATGTGATTAATTGTGCATTTAGTGTATAAACTCATTTTCAATTGTTTAAAAATGGTCATTTTTTATCATCATGTTTTTTTTTTAATTGGTTAGAAGTTATCAAAGTTGAAATGATTTTAAAGGGACAAAGTTCTTAGTTGTTCTATTCTGTTTCTTTTTTGGGAAATCTGTTTTTTTAGAGCAAAAAAAAGGTAACTATGTCCCTTTAGACTAATCTGTACTACTTTATGTCCTATTAGACTAATTTTTTCGAAAATGGCAGTAATGCCCTTAAAATTGTAATTTTTTGAAAAAGATAAATAATGAGTTCGACAAGCGGGATCGATCGATCCAGATTTACAAGTTACAGTGGATCGCTCGATCCCGATAATTATTCAGAACAAAAAAAAACGCGAAATATATACTGATCGACCTGGTCCATTTCACTCGATCGGCGAAGGTCGATTCCTTACAGATCGACCGATCCACTAAGAATAGATCGATCGATCCCGTGCCCAGGAAAGAATCCCAAATCGATTTTTTTGGTTTTGTATGATTATATCCGGGTTGATTCCCACTTGATTTGAACCGACCAAGCATGATTTCAACTTTTTAAGCTCGATTTCTCTGGGACAAAACCCTTAATTTCCCATTCACGAACAAAGGGAGAGAAAATCAAATTCTCACCCAAAGTTCATTAACCCTAACTCACTCAATTCTCTGATTTGGACGATTATTTGGCCTAACTCATACAATTTCGTGAGCTTTTTACGAATCTATCACTCTTTAGTTCGTTCTGCAAAGGTATGAAACTCTATCTCCACTTCTTTTTAGAGTTTGAAATTAGAAAGGTAAAAGGTAGATTTTTGAGTTAGTTAAGATATTTAGACTTCAATCATGTGTTAAGGTGATGATTAGAGAAGATTTTGTACACAATCATGGTTTAAATCATATTTTCGGGATAGATTTAGGGATTTTAGGTTTTTGTTATTAATAGATATATGTTGTATTGTTTTCAAATTTCAGGTATGGAGTTGGAGTTGCCTAATCGTTTATACGGTGAGGGATTGGAACCTCAGGTTAAGAAGATTAATAACAGCTGCCGACTAAAACTTCTCGAGTTGCTAAAAGAAAAAATGGAACCAGAATTCGATGAAGTTATGAAAGATCCCATTTTTTCACAGATTATGGTTATCCAGAAGAATGATCTGAAGTTTTCGGCGAGGTTGGTACACTCTTTTTTGTGTAAGGAGTTGATGACAAGCAAGAGACATGAGAAGTGGTTCACTTTCGCTAGGAGACCTCTGCGTTTTGGATTGCAAGAGTATCATGCTGTCACTGGTCTGAAAGTGAAGCGAGAGAATAACAGTGGGCTAGTGACATGGAAAGACGATAATGGTTTTTGGAGCAAGCAGATAAAGACAAATGGAAAAATAAATTTGCAGATCATAAAAAAGAAGCATTTGGAAGAGAGCAATACCTGGACTTGGGTTGATAGGGTGAGACTGATATATCTTTGCGTTATTATGGGTGTGGTGATGGGAAAGGATGAGAAGGTGAATATCCCGCATCTGTACATGAAGTTGGCGATGGATTTGGAGAAGCTTCGGAATTATCCATGGGGTCTGTATTCGTTTGATTTCCTTCTGAAGCAAATTGATAAAACAAGGCATAAATTAGAGCAGAAAGAGGGGTATCTGATGGAAGGATTCTTGTTTGGTTTCCAAATTTGGATAATGGAAGCTGTTCCTGCTTTAGGAGAGATTTGTGGCACAAAAGTCAGTAAAGATTTTACAGGTCCACTGTGTGGTAATTGGAGAGGATGTGCAAAATGTTCTTATGAAGATATCATTGGCGTTGAGAACTTATTCCCAGAAAACGTATGCAAATTTATTTTCAAATTAAAATATTTATTGTTTTGTTCACTTTACTAATGATTTGATTGATGTAGGGAATTTTGCATTCATTCATGGAATCCCACATAGATGGAGTGGTCCTTTTGGCAACTGATTTTGTACAGAAGGATGAGAAGAAAGATGAAAGAGTAGATCGTATTTTAGATATGATCAATAGTAAACATGATTGGAACAATCATGTTTGGGGAGTAAAAGAAGGTACGAACTCTGAATTTGAGGAATCTGGCGAAGAGAAAGGAGAGGATCAAACAGCTGATACTGAGAGAGGTGAAAATAGTCATGTTGCAGGGAATGTGGATGGCACAGCTGATGTTTCGGGAAGAAACAAGAGAAAGCATGCAGACCGAGGAGCAGAGTCAAGGAAAAAGAATGTTTTGTGCCACCTAGCTGCTTCATCAAAAGGAAATATTGACACAGATATGAAAAATTTCTTGGAGGATCTGGTACAAGCTTCTTTTACTGCTTTTGGGGAGAAATTCTGTCAGCAGTTCTCGGACAGGTTGGGTAAGATTGAGACTGAGGTTACACAACTCAGGACAGCTTCAGAGAGAACTGAGCAATTTGAGACCGTTGTAACCGACAGATTGGGGAAAATTGAGGCTGAGGTTACACAGCTCAGGACAAGTTTAGTGGTGACTGAATTGGTGGGAAAGAGTGATCAAGCAAGCGGTCCTAGCTTGACCAAAATCAACAGTGGTCCTAGCACCAGCAAAAAAGGAACTGCTCCAACAAAGAAAAAGGTAACTACTAAGAGAAAGAGTTAAAAGATGTTGAAAGCTTGGAACTAGGCGATGGAATGTAGGTCTTTGAAGCTAGGTTTGATGTAATATGTATTTGGAAGTTTGTATGTTTATTATGGATTTCGAACTTGGCGTTTATGTCTATTCTCTATTTTGAACATGAAACTTGTATGTGTAATTTGTAATTGTACGTGTTTGTCAACAGGCTGTAAAAAACCAAGAGTTAAAGACTGCTGATTCGTGTGTCAATTTACCTCGTGCAAAAGTTACTCAATCATCAGCTAGTGATCTTCGTATGGGTACACAAGAGTTTTTGGAAAGTTGCATGAAGAACCTTCCATTAGACACATTTGTGAAAGGTTTGAATCCTTCTCAAGCTAAAGTCGAAGATTCATTGGATTGGTTGGAACTTCCTAAATCATTGAAGAAGCCAACAGATTCATTGGAACTTCAAAAATCATTGAAGAAGCCAGCGGTCCGATTAGATGACCGAGATATAGAGCTAGACGGCGAAAATTTCCCTGATCGCTGCTTGGTGTTTGTGCATCCTACAGATTTTAAGAAGATGCAGGACTGGCAAGATACACGAACGTATGTTATTCCTTTGTATATATCATTCGGTTGATTTTCTTAATAATTGACATCTCTACCATTGTATTTTGTTTACAGAGCTATACAGATTGGTCCTTCTATGTTAGACGGTGATCTAGCCGGACGTATTATGTCTGCCAGCAGTTGGCTTAAAAACTACGTAAGCATTCGACTGGTTATTTCTATAAAATGTTACCTATTATATTACTGTATACATTACAGATTTGTCTTCGTTTTTGCAGGAAATTGATGCTATAATGTATGTTTTCCGGGAAAGAACAACATTGAAACGATGGAACGTAGATCGTGTTGCTTTCATGACATGCGTCTTCAGCGACCTCATTGCTAAGGATTACCAGAATTTCTGTAAGGGAATTAAAAAATACACTATGGATCCATTACTACTGCAATACGGTAAAGGTGAACTGCCTTCCCATGGAAGAACACAAATGTTGTGGAATGTCGATGTGGATCGGATGTACGTTCCTGTCTGGGTCAATTGCAACCATTGGATTGCTTTATGCATCAGTTTTGTGACTAGGAATATCCAGGTGTTTGACTGCGGGGGTAAAAAAAAAATCAAGGAAGTGGAAGCTTTCGCGCAGCTTATTCCTCGGATTGTCAAGGCCGTGCAGTCATTGACAATACAGAAGCATCTCCACATCACTCCGTACAATGTTTCCTATGTACCTATGAGTGGTCTTAACCGACTTCAATGTCATTGTGGTGTGTACACTATAAAACACATCGAATGCCACGTGCTTGGGTTGGACATATTTATGGTGAATGATGAGAACATCTGGGGAGCTCGGATAAAGATTATGTGGGATCTATGGGAAGCAGCTAATGATCTAGAACTGATTGAGAGAATGTCAAAGTATGAACCTATTAAGTGTAGTAAGCCTGCCGAGTATGTTGAGATTGATGATTTATGATTTATTGTTGGTTATGCTTTTTTAAACTTATTTTGTAATGATTTTAGGAGTTTGTGTTTTAATGGTTTTTTTCTATATACAGTACTTGATCTTACAAAATAAAAGACAACATTAACAATTGCGAATCCGGTAAATCTAAGTATATCGATCGATCTGTTCCATTACGCTCGTTTGGCAAAGCTTGATCAGGGTTCGGGATCGATCGATCTGTCTTTCGGATCGATCGATCCCGAACCCTGAGCATTATGCAGAACAAACACAAAACGCGCAGCATCTTTTGATCGACCTGTTCCAGTACGGTCGTTCGGCAAAGCTCGATCGCTTTCAGATCGATCGATCTGTCTTTCGGATCGATCGATCCCGTACCCTGAGCATTATGCAGAACAAACAGAAAACGCGCAGCATCTTTTGATCGACCTGTTCCAGTACGCTCGTTCGGCAAAGCTCGATCGCTTTCAGATCGATCGATCTGTATTTCGGATCGATCGATCCCGGACCCTGATAAGTCTATTTTATGGTTTTCATCGGTTAAATCCGGTTTAATACCCACTTAAATTGAACCGGAATAACACGATTTTACTCATAAAATCGTGATTGTGAGATCAAAACCTCACTTTTATCTTCTTCCCCAATTTTTCTTGAGAGAATGGAATCAAAACCCCCTTCACAAATCCTACTACCGAAAAACACGATTTTACTCATAAAATCGTGACTACCGAAAAAGACCAAGGAAACAGCTGCTTCGACCTCGGCGCAGCCCGAAAGTGATGAGCCTCGGGAAGCAGCCCCTTGGCCTCGTGACCCATTGACTCCATTCTCTAAACTCCCTACAATTCGTAACCGACAAATCTCACATCCATAATCATTGCGCATAATCTGAACAATATCTTTCGCTTTAGGCCCTTCCTTGATACCTTCATATTTATGCATTATCAGATTGCCTATCGTTTTCGCTGAAGCTGTCCTTCCGGCACTGGTTTTGTTTGAAGGTGCGCAGGAATGTACACCGACATACTTCTTAATAATAAAATATGTGGAGCCCTTCAAACACTCAGCTCGAGCACCCCAAAAGCACACCTTATCAGCGCATCTAATACACCAAACTGATTTATTGGAGTTGGTAACTGTGTAGTGAAAGTTATGCTTCATTGCACATAACTCAAACCTCGCTTTCAAAACTGTTTTGTTGAGGAAAAGATCTCCCGTCTTAACCAATTCGACCACCTGACTCTTTGCCAATTTTTCTCTGTTTTCTTTTTCAGCATTGATCTTCTCAGCATCATCATCATCTCTTTCAACCTCGTCTTGCTTCATTTTTCCTTTCTTCTTCTCGTTATGCTTGTCAGCATCATAATCATCTCCATCAACTTCACTTTGCTTCATCTTCCCTTTCTTCTTCTCGTTATGCTTAGCCCCCTTAACAGTATTTGAAGCGGTCCCAATGTCACAAGGATTTCGCTTGTTCTCTTCACTAGTGCTTGCATCAGTTGGCATCTTATTAAGATCAATGTCGATCTTATTTGGATTTCCTTGCTTTGCTTTATAGCTGACACACAATTGAGTTGACTGATGCTTCTTACAAAACCCTAGAAAATTTTGAACTTGCCTTGAGTTTCCAATGATCACTGGTGGACAATTTGATGAATTGATCAATCCAATAGGAAGGTAACTCAACTCCAAATCAGCATCTGTTTCTTCAAAACCAAAATCCTCTATAACAATTTTCTGTAACTCTTCCAGAGAAGACTTCAATTCCAAAGCAAGTAACCTTCCCCCTTTCTTTTTATCAACATTAAAACTCCAACCTGAAGATACAACCAATTCCCAAACACCACATGAAGCATAGACATGAATCATGGTAGAAATAATGTGAAAATTTTGTGAAAATTTTGTGAACAATCAATGGAATATAGAAGACGGCTAAGAAGGTTGCCAAGGTATTTTTTGTCGTTTTTTTTTTGTTCTTTTTCGTTTTTTTTTTTTTTTTTTAAAAATCGATTTTTTTTAAAAAAATAAAAGTGAATATTCTCAAATATTTTGTTTCCATATTTTTAGGAACTGATTTCTTATCCGTAGAATACAACTAATATGTAGAAATCAATTTCTACAGTTTTTTAGAATTATAGTAATGTTTAGAATTTGATTTCTACATGTTTTAGATTTATAGTAAATCTGTAGAAGTCGGTTTCTACATGTTTTAGAATTAGATTAATGTGTAGATTTTGATTTCTAAGAATTGTAGAATGCTAGGTTAAGCGCGGAATGTGTATTCTACATATTTGTAGAATACTCCTATTTACGTAGATCACGTATTCTAAATATTGTAGATTCAATGAAAAAAGTAGATTTCGTTTTCTACTTCGTAGAATGTCATTTCTACTTTTTTTAGAACATAATCTGAAATTTATAATTATAACTTTTTTATAACTGGAAAATATACCATTAAGTTCATATATGTATTTTAACAAATGTTACTATTTTTCCAAATTTTTTTTGTTTGTAAAACTATTTATTAAAATTATTTTCATAAATATTAAAGGGTATTATAGGAAAATATGACACAAAATATAGATTAGTCTAAAGGGACATAGTTACTATTTTTTTGCTCTAAAAAAACAGTTTTCCCATCTTTTTTTTGTATCACCTTCTTCTACCATTCTCTTCTATATTTTTCTATTACTCTGTAAATACTTTTTATTCTCTTTTACAGCTAATTTTGTTTACAGTATAAAATAATCAATGGAACTCCAAAGCAGTGAACTCTTTATCGCTTCAAAAAACCAGTATTATCCTAAAATAATTTATCAATGAAAATGTTACTATAAAAATTCAATTATTAAACCATTATTTAATAATATGTTTTCGGCGAGAAGCTAATCGTTCGTAACAAACTCAACTAAAATAATTTGTCACTGAAAATGTTACTATTTTTTTTTTTTCCCTTCAAGTGATTATATTATCAAACGATGAAACATACATGACCAACGGACTAAGATATGCCGTGGTTAGCTAATCCGACAGACAACACAATGTCTCCGGAACCTAGAACCCATAAAGGACAACAGAAGCCCAAACAATAACAAACCAGGGCACTTACAGACCAACATTTTAAGCTGAGTAACAAGACTCATGGACCACTGATAGCACACTCAACAAAACAGAGAAATCTAAATGATAGAGAGTCTATGAAAATTGTTAAACGGGAATGCCCCTGGCCAAACCACCGTAAAACCACTCCCTCCTAGTACAACGAGGATACACCTCAAGAACCAAGTAACACAAGCTTCACAAACCGGTAAGGGAGAACCTTCAGATTCAATCAACCTCCGGAAACAGATGAGTCGTACAAGACTGAGAAACGCCAAGTAATGAAGCCACACCAAAATCAAATCTCCACAAGATCTGAACCAGCAACTAGGAGCCAAGCCCACCTAATCCGGAGCACCAAGAGCACAGGCCACGAACGGCATAAAGACGGATCAGAGGAATCCACGACAAACTCCACCCACTTAGATTAAAACTGAAAAGGAGAGAGCCACACAAGAAATCCAGAGATATGCAACACAACAAAATTCACCAAATCCAAGCACAGATTTCTAAACAAAAGCCTTGTGGCTAAACCACACCGTGAATCATCAGATCCGGAGCTTTTATCAAAAATCTACAACAGATCTAGGGTTTCATTGATTTGATCGAAGCACATCTCTCAAAATTGAGTCACAGTCACAAACCAAACTAGAACCACACACAGAGGAAGAAATACCGAGGTTGTGACCGGCGGCGGTGCTGAACGAGCCACCACGCGCCGGTCGACGGAACTCACGCGTTAAGTCTCTCTCGCTCGCCTTTTTCTCTCTCGGGACCGTTTGTCTTTTGGTTGATTGATGTATGTTTTGTTACTATAAAAACTCAATTAGTAAACCATTATTTAATAAGTAAAGAAAAAATATTTTTTTCGGCGAGAAACTAATTATTCTTCACGTGTAACAATCTCAAGGGTGGAAAAGTAAATGAGGAAGTGGCTGAAGAACATAGCTAAGTAGGGCTCACAAAAGCATGTGCTATGTGTAAACTACTAAACTGTATATTGTGTAACAGTCAGGTTATGGAAGTCGCAGCCGTCCCACCGACACCGTAATAATAATATAGGCTACACTAATTTTTAATCATACTCTTATTACTTTTCTTTGGGGTCTAATTTACTCTTATTACTTAGTTTACAAAACAAACAATTTAAAGTCTAATAATCCCAAAGTAAAAATTAATAAAATTTTGATTATTTTTAATTCTGTGAGTAACCAATGGATTTTATTTTTATAATTGTATTATTCAATAAGAATATCGTATATCCATTTTTCAAAATTTCTGATTCTTAAAAAATGAAAAGCAAGTAAATGTATATTAGACACTAATTCATGTGAAGGCCTTTTATAGAAAAAAAGACACTAATTCATGTGTGTTTTTGCATGCGGTTTTCTTTCTATTTCTAATGCATATGATTTTATTTTATTTTTCTTGTCAAAATTTTATTTTATTTTTCTGAATGGTAACTTCAAGTATGATTGCGGAACATGGAAATTATGTCTCCATTTACGACCATAATCTTAATTTAACGTATTATTTCCATATCAGTTAATTAAACTTTCTTTGTTGCATGGATCACTTTTTCTGAGTGAAAATTTCCCTGAATTTTTAGTTTTTTATAATCAGTTCTACAGTTTTAACTATTTTCATGGTTTTAAAGAAAACAAAAAAACTTTGGTCAATTTTGAATTCTGAGTTACCAATATACCAGTAACCACAATGACTTACTCTTTTACCAAAATTCTTAACTCAAAAAGCTGATGTTGTTGGCATGTAAATATGTAAGCGCGTTTGAAAGTATAATTATATACTTCCATACCTCATCTGTTTCATTGTTTGGTGTTCTAATAATTATTATTTATATGAATATATATATATATATATAAATTTTAATTACAAATACATCATCTTATATGATTATTTTCACAATTTTAAACTAATGTTAATTTATTAAAAAGAATTTTTAAATTTTATAATATATTATTATTACTAATAAAAACTGCATAGAAAATATATAAATAATATTTTAAAAAAATTTCAAAAAATATTTTTTTTCTTGCAACATAACAAATTTATATATTTTCTATGCAGTTTTTGAATCCTAAGTTACCAATATACCGGATATATTAGTAATTTAGGATTCATAATATTTAGTGTTCCAAATCCTTCTCATTACCACTTGAGCACAAAGTTTCAGACACAGATTTAACTGTTGTAATTGTTTATATATATTTTACTCCTTATAAAACATCTATGTTATTCAAATTCAAATCAGATTAAAATTCTTTCGACTAAAAAGGAAGAAAATATGCAAGTAAGATCAACATATAGCAAATTTGATTAATTGTAAACACATTTTATTCTTACTCATGTCTTGCATTTTTATTATACAAGTATGTTTTTTTTCTTAATTAATCAAAAGTAGGAGTATAGTCGATATTATGCAACTTTATAATTTGTATGCATTATTTTGAAGAACATAAATATCTAAGAAGATGAAGATGAAGATAAAGACAAAACATGTAAAACAAATATTCGTGGTAATCTGCGAATTTTTCGAAACAGTAAACATCAGACACAAGATAAAAATGAACCAAAAATTTTGTTATATTGATGAAAGCAATAAAAACGTTACATAAACCATTGTTTACTACTGACCAAGTCATTGCTTATTCTCTATAATAAAAAAACTTAAAACTTAAAAGTAATTGAGATACAACACTAAAATACAAAAGGTTCTGATCATTATATGTATATATGAATATACAACTATTAAATACCCTTTTTTATATTATACTGAAAAATTAAATATTTTGTATAAAATTTTTAGTAATGGCTTTTTTCTCTCTATAGTGTCCACAATAGCACCAATAAATAAATAAACATAACAAAGCGTCTTTCTGTCATAAAAAGGGCAAGAGCAGGAGCAAAGTACCAAACTTTTTCCTCTCAAATTCACAACTTGGCCTCTGTATTATTGTTTGCTTTCTTCTATGTCCACTTTCTCCTCCATTTCTTCATTTCGTACTTCTAAACTTTTCTCTCACAAAGAGGACGAACAAAAAATGTATGCAGATTCAGGGTTAATGCTCCGTTACATGCAAACTTGTTCTCCAGATATTCACCAATTTGAAGACCTCTTCAAATCATACAAGCTCTCAGATGATGAAATGGTTTGAATTTCTCTTCTTCTTTTCATTTTGACTCTTTTTCTTACTGCATTTGAATATTTGAAGATCATCTTTTCCTTTTTTCTAATTACTTGTGATGATTCTTCTTCCTTTTTTGGTCACTGATTTTCTAAGTTATAGGTTTCCCTTGGAAGATTCTGATAGGGTTTTTTGTCTTTTGATGAAACTAATATTCTTCCTTCCTCTATTTTGGTTTATGGAGTTAAAGGTTGGGAGTGTTTAGATGAGAAAAGCCAAATTGTTTACTGGTGAAGTTGATTAACTAGTGGTGTGAACTGTTTTAAGTGGCCACTTGATGAGATATTTTTGTTCCACTGACCTGACCACAAGTGTTTTTTGGTTGCTGAGAAAGTTGAGTAGGAAAAAAATATAGTTCTTTTTTCTTTTATAAGAAAAACATAATCTTTTTGATAAAACAGAATCTTCTACTTCAGAAAAAAAAGCCAAACGTTTCTTTTCACATGAGATTCCATGTTCTTCAAGACTTGTTTTTTTCCATTTATTCACTACTAGTGGATTGTCTTGTTTTATTGGTTCTTTCATCTCACAAAGTAATCCTTCACTAAAGATTCTTGAACGTATCTACCCGACTACTCGTAACAAGATTTTTAAAGATCTGTAGTCTGTACTTTTATTGTCTCAAATGTCTCGAACTATGTTCTGTTTTGTTTGTGGTCTCTGATTCTCATGTGATATTTATTTTTTTTGCAGAGAAACGCTTTTGCTGGGCCATCAAACATCCCTGAGTATGATACTGGAGAAGAAGGAGATCTATTCAAAGCTCCTGATTCAATTCTTGAAGAGTCAATCTTAACCGTTGATCCACTCTCAGCTGCCTTAACGATGATCTCTTGCGGGGAAGACTCTTCCCAAGGGCTTTGTGATCTTCCTGATCTCGATCTTGGGTTGTTTCAGAGTGGTCAGCAGCTTCTTGACAAAGCCTTTTATGAATGCGAGCAAGGTCTCACGATGAAATCAGCTATGATGGAGTCTCCACTCGCTGATGTTTTAGACGTAAAGAACATCTCTCTCGTGACAACGGGGATCGATGAGAGCCACGATACGCAGAAGACCGTAAGCTCGGGGAACTTGAGCTCTATGGATCGGTCACATGCACATCAAGAGGCTGTTGTGGTTCAGAATTTTCCTGATTTTTCTCACTTGGATTTTAGTTCTGATTATGGGATGCGACGAGCCTTTAGTGAAGGCGACATACAGGTTTGAGTATTTGTGAAACATTTGTTTGTTGAATCATCAATAATATGAAAAAAACAGTGCTGACTAGAGTTTTCTGTTTTTTTGATGAGTAGAAACTAGGGACTGGTCATTTTCAATCTCCACTGGATAGGATTATTGTGAGCTGTACTTCGGAGGATCGACGTGAGAAGCTTTCTAGATACAGGAACAAGAAGAGCAGGCGAAATTTCGGGCGTAAAATCAAGGTATACAACGCAATACCCTATAACAGATGACTTGAGAAGTAATCTTTTTGGTTCAAAGTTAGTCAAAGACTGTTTTGGTTTGGTTTCAGTATGCTTGTAGGAAAGCTCTTGCAGATAACCAACCGAGGATCCGAGGAAGGTTTGCGAAAACAGAGGAGAGGAAGTAAAATGGTTTCAAATGAATGGGGCTGAGGCAAAAGGAAGAACTTGAAAACATAAGGAGATAAAGCCTCTCCTGCATTAGAAACTAGTTTTGTTTAATATCTAATATATGTTTAGAATTAAAATGTTATAAGCCTTTAGTTAGTTTTTTTTGTATATACATGGTTTCTCTGAATAAGCTTTTTATGGAAAGAAATGTAGCTACAGAAGTGTCATGTAATGGAGGTGAAATATGTAAAAATGTATGTATGTGTAAAATTCTAAATATATTTATTATATATATATGTGAAATGAAAAAGTGATTGATGTTTTTTTTGCTAATAATAACAACTTGTTGTTGTTATTCTTCTTCTTCTTCTCTCTAAAGGATTCTCAGCTTCTTTGTTGCAAACCCCTCCTTGTGAAATCGTCCTAGCTGGGGTTGTGGTGCGGATCTCCGAAAAACATGTGGTTTTGTATATTAATGAACTTAAGTGCACTGATTTGGAGAATCTTTTGGATTCGTGCATCAGGTGCGAGCACTAGGTGGAGTCACGACCCACCGGTGAAACTTTCTTGGTCAAGCAGTACAAGAAGACAACCAAGATCGCCAAGGGTGGTATTTGCTAGAATGAGAACCAAAGCTTTAATGGTGTTCAAATTAGACGATGAAGGGAACACTGTTTACACTCAAGACATGGGGAACCTCGTCGTGTTCCTCTCAAACTCTGAACCTTTCTGTGTCCCTGCTACTTCGTTTCCTGGAATGGACCCTAACTATGTCCATTTCAGAGATTTCGAAGAAACAGGTTTTGTCGAACTGAGTTCCTCTGATGTCTGGAGTTTAGCCTCTACATCCTTGCGCCTTACTACATTCTGATGAGACTACGCTAAACCAAAGGTTCAATTAAGGACATAGTATAATGACTTAGTCTTCAAGTTATTTCTTATGTTTATGCAAATAAAGAGATCACGACTTCCCTTCATGTTATGTAGGAGAAGAGTGATCCACTTTCCCTTTCATGTCTTGTGGGAGTTTGCTTCATGTATCTTTTCTACTTAAATCAATGAAAACAACAAAAAGAGGTAGTCTTAACTACCCAAAGAAACATGTGTTCTTAGTTTGTTCTTGGCAAATTCTCTTTGATTTGAAGAGTGACCTTAATTGGTATCAAATCACATGTTTCTAGATCAATAATAGATACTCTTATAACTGGGGCCAGGGGCGGATCCACGTAGGAAGTGAGTGTGGCACCTGCCACATACTACTATACATATATTTCTTATGAAACTGAGTACAAAGGGCATTGTGTAGCTAATATGGTCCTGAAGTTTAGAACGTGCCACATCCACTCTAGGTTTGAATCCATGTGGTGCATGTCTTCTTTTAAATTTTTCTACATTTTTAATTACTATATTTCATAAAATATATTCTGTTGATTTTACTACCTAAAACTATTCTTTTTATCACTCGTTTATTTACTTTTTTAAAGAGAAAAATGTAATTTTACCACACACTTGAAATCACTTTCTAAATTTATTTTTAAGAGATGAATAATTTCATAAACCTTAAATATGTGATGAAAAATGACTAAACTAACTCTACTAAATCATTTATAAAAATAAACTCAACCCCACCCTTCTTTACATACTAAACTTTAAACAATAATACATAAATTCAAATGTTAAAGTATTTTTATTGAAAGTATATTTTTTTAAATTATAGCAATCTTATTATATTTCAATCAATTTTAAATATTATTTTTTTCAAAATAAAATTCATAATTTATTAAAAATTTAAATTTAACAATTATTTTATTAAGTTTATTTTTCAATACTTAAAGAAAAAATAAAAACTAAAAGAAATAAAATTTATAATGAAATTACTATATGTATATACAATTTTATGATATGGTTGAAAATGAATATTTAAAATTGCAAAAAAAAATTATGTTATTTATTTTGTGAAAAATTAATGAATAATGTCTTGTAAAAACTATAATTTAATTTATTAAATTATATTTAACAAAAATAAATTTATATATTATGCCCCACGTTAATTTATTTTCTGGATCCGTCCGTGATTGGGACCTATCACATTCCACCTCAAAATATTGTCGAGTCTTAGTTTTGGATTCTGTGTCTGTCCATCAGTACTCTCTGTATGATTGATATGGATATTCTCTTGAAGAAAAAATTGCTACCATTTATCTCTCTTTCCCCTGATTATTTATAAACTATATCAAGAGATCAGTGTAAGATGTCAAATATCATCACTAGTGAATCTTGTACACACCGGGATTAGTCTATTCCATAAAACCCAATTAAGAGTTGAAGAGACACAAAGAGAAAACAGAGATAAAGCAAGCAGATGCAACGTTGCTATGCATCATGCAGTTCAATGAAGGTAGCAAATGGATCATTTACCCTTTTTCTCCTCTTCATATTTTTTTATTTTCTTAATATTCGATTCTTCATAATTTTAATTATTTACAAGAATTTCATTTTCTTCACATTATTTGGCTATTTGCTAGCTACCATCTCTCTTTCTGCTAATTATTTTATAAAGTATTATCAAGAGAGCAGTTGCAACAATGAAGATACACAAAGTGAAAACAGAGGTATACACAGATCAAAATAATGTGCTTGAAGCTGTAGAGTTAGCTTCATTATTTTACTAGAAAGCTTATTTGTCTTGTTGTTACTGGTTTATATAATTACGAATATGCTTTGCCTACCGTTGACAACAATCCATAATTCTCTAAGCACACAACATCACCAGGGGCAATATCATTTGTAGCAATATCAATATCTTGACAAAGGGGTAATTTGATTGTACAGTACTTTGCCAAAACGCCTCTCTCTCGCTCACAATGCATTAGTCATGATTGCACAGTATTTTTTAACAGCTACTCCCTCTCGATTTTTTCTTTTCTTTTTCTGAGTTACAAACTAACAAACTACGGTTCTCTTCTCCTATTTTGTCATGATTGCACAGTATTTATTATAGTATTTATAAATACTAGAAAATGCATATTCATATCCTCAAAAAATACAAAAAAGGATTTTGTCATTTAAGAGTAGTCAAGAATAAATATTTATTATAGAGTTTTAGAAGATAAGTTATTAGTATGTTTAATGAAGAAGTTATTATAGAGTTTTAGAAGAAGCAACCAAGTAGTCATAAAATCCTCACACAAATATAAAGTTTAAGCATAAGTATTCAAACATTAAACCAAATATTAAAATAAACCATGCAAATAAACACACTTAATTAAGAAAGAGAGATAATAAGTTAAAAAGGGAAATGCTGAAATCACCTGACACAGTCTCTGATGAGACGCGGCATATTGTACGATCACTTATTAATAATTACTAATAAAAAGACCTTCGTCACCGTCAAAGTCTAAGGACTATCTGTCCGCCGCCGGAATCACCGCCTAACTCACTCACCGTCGAAGTCGCTGTCGGAGCCTCTTCCTCCTTCGTCACCACCGCCGGAGCCTCCTCTTCCACCTCCTTCTTCTTCGTCACCACCGCTGGAGCCTCCTCTTCCACCTCCTTCTTCTTCATCGCCACCGGAGCCTCTTCCTCGGATGTTTAAGGTTATTTAAGAAAAAACTTAAAACTGACAACCATAATAATTTTGGATGTTATAAACATCAAGAGTTTTTTTGTTGATGACAAACAATGAGAGAAAGATGGAGATGTTAAAGAGAAAAAGGAAAAAATATTCGAACAATACTTGTGCATAAGGTTTAGCTACATTTGCTAGCTAAACAAAGAGTGTAGATTTGACTAAACAATTCCACACAAGGATTCCTTCATGCTTGAGTTGTACATATATATCTATACTATTGGTTCACTTAATAAAAATTATTTAATAAAAGGACTTTCTTGTATGTTCTCTACACCAACACCAACAAGGACATTCTTAGGTTTGGAGAGAAGATTTTTTACGAAAGAAATCATTTTTTCCTAAGAGATGGAAACGAGAAATAACGACATTAAAAAGAAGAAGATGCAAGGAAGAAAGTACTTGTTAAATTACTAAGATACCTTTAAACCTTACTAAAATTCAGTCTAACTCGTATTGAAAAGAATATATTTGTTAAAAGAGAAGAAGTTGTTTGTTAAAATTACTAATATACTTAACCAATACTAAAATTTAGCTCAATCCAGCCCAATAACAAAGTAACATTGCAAAAGATCAACTTTTGTATTTTCTAATCGCTTCTTGATAATTTAAATCTGAAAAATACTTGGTTAGAATTTATGGTTGATCTAGAAAAAAGTTATTAACTTATGACTGAGGAATGTTTAGATTAGACAAATTAATCAAGTCATAAGTTAAATAAAATAAAACATAAATTAATATCCGGAAGTTAGATCCTCATGTATGACACCAGAAATTGTTCTCAAGGAATGTTGATAAATTCAATATTTTTGCGGTCAAGGATATGAAAACTAGAACATGTTACCGTGCGGATCACTTACTTGCTCAAAGTTTTAAGCTGGAGAAAGATCTCACCATCTCTGCTGAGAACGCGGATGAATTTAGGATGTTCTTACAGGTCTTGAAAGGTTAAAAGGCTAGGAACAGAGAGAGTATATTATATCTAAGACATTTTTCGTTTTACAATTATTATTTGAATCCGGATATGATATCTAGCTTGATTCAATAGTATCCAAATGAACAATATTTTGAATATTAATTTGCATCTAGATTCAATGTATGAATACAAAAGCGAACATGATCTAAATCTAGCATAATATCTAAATAGACCTAATTTTTTTTATTATCGATCGGATCCAAAAATTATTAATATTCAAAATAAAAATATATAGTTAAAATATTAGTTAATTATTATAGTAATTTAAATACTCCAAATTAAAATATTTGAATTCGATTATACTGATTAGTTTCAAATATTGTTTGGGTGGTTCTGATATATGTCTAGACATAAAGAAAATTGGATCTAAACCGGATTTGAACAAAACCACGTTGAAAAAGTGTTGGTTTTGTTGGTCTATTTTCTAATATCCCTCTGTCTTGTCTTGAGTGAAGCGGCGAAAACAAGAAAAAAGATGGTTCCTTTTTGTTTCTGGAGATTCGTTCTTGTGACCCTTCACTGAAAAGTTTAGGTCTTTCTTCTTCACTCTGAATCTCTCGCCGATTTGAGAGAAATGGGTGTTGATTGGTTTCAGCTCGCTCAGTCTCTAATCTTCGGTTTGATCTTCGCTTACCTTCTCGCCAAGCTGATCTCCATCCTCGTCGCGTTTAAAGACGACAACCTCTCCCTCACTCGCAGCCACGACGCCGCCCAATCGGAGAATGAATACTACCGGAAGGTCGATTCTTCAGCCGGCGAGACGGATTCTCTTGTGGCGGAGCAAGGAAGCTTGAGAGGCGATGAAGACGATGATGAAGACGATTGGGAAGGTGTGGAAAGCACGGAGCTTGATGAAGCATTCAGTGCCGCGACGGCTTTTGTGGCGGCTGCTGCTTCGGACAGGCTTTCGCAGAAAGTGTCGAGCGAGTTGCAGCTTCAGCTTTATGGGTTGTATAAGATTGCTACCGAAGGAGCTTGTACTGCTCCTCAGCCTTCAGCTCTCAAAATGACTGCTCGTGCTAAGTGGTTTGTGCCTCTCTCTCTCTCTTTCTTGATTCTTTACTCTGTTTCTGTGCCATGATTGATAATCTGATTCCGATGTTTTTGACTGTGAATCTGTGATGATGATTGCTTGTTAATGTTTAGTTGAGATAGTTGAGGTATCTTCATGTGGGTATCACAAAGTTAGCAGCTTGCATTGAGTATCGAAACTTGATTGCTTAATCATATGTTTAGTTGAGGTATCTTCACGTTGTCTGTAGCACCAAGTTCACATCTTGCATTGTGAAAATATCGAATGTTGATTGCTTTGGTTGCGTTCTCTGTCAGTATGTTATGGTTGATGCTGTAGACTTGATTGTTTAGTTGATTGACTTGACTGAGACTTGTCATGATGTTTTTTCTTGGTTTAGGCAAGCATGGCAGAAGATGGGTGCAATGCCAGCTGAGGAAGCGATGGAGAAGTACATCGACCTTGTGACTCACTTGTACCCAGCTTGGGTTGAAGGTGGCTCGGTAGTTATTTTCCTTTTACCGCTTCTCTTAATTTCTCGTTTCTCTGGATTGTTTTAAGGATGATTCGTTTCTTTTCTTAGAATCTCTACTAACTTGATTGTTTGTTTTGTTCTGATGTTTAGAAAGGAAGGAATCGTAGTGGTGATGCTGCAGGATCCAGCTCTAGAGCACCCATGGGACCAGTGTTTAGCTCATTGGTTTACGAAGAAGAATCCGAAAATGAGTTGTAAGGTTCTAAGCAATTTTATCTTACGCATTCTGATATCATACCAGTCACATGAATGTATCCATTTGTAGTTGAAGAGTCATTTAGTTAGCCATCAATGTCATTTAGTTTTAGAGGAATCTCTGTTCATTCTTGTGTTTCTTTGTCAATGTTACAGGAAGATTGATGCAGTCCACGCCTTTGCTAGAGAAGGAGAAGTGGAGAATCTATTGAAATGCATAGAAAGTGGCATACCAGTAAATGCAAGAGGTTACTTAGTCTCTCTTTATATACCATTCTCGCAAACGTTTTCGATTTGCTTTGAAGTTTAAATGTCTTTAAATGTCTGTGAAATTTCAGATAGTGAAGGTCGGACACCGCTGCATTGGGCTATAGACCGTGGCCACTTGAATGTTGCTAAAGCTCTAGTTGATAACAAGGCCGATGTTAATGCTAAGGTAAATTCAAAACCCTTAACTATAAGATTTGTGTGTTTCTTTGGATGACTTTAACTTTTGTTTTTGTGTAGGACAATGAAGGCCAAACCGCTCTGCACTACGCTGTTGTGTGCGAAAGAGAGGCTCTTGCAGAGTTTCTAGTGAAGCAGAAAGCTGATACAAGCATTAAAGATGAAGATGGGAACTCGCCTCTTGATCTCTGTGAATCAGAGTGGTCTTGGATGCGAGAGAAGAAGGATTCTGATTGAGATTTTGTACTCTTTGAACTGTGTGTTCAATGTCTTAAAACAGAGATGTTTCGTATACCTTTCTTGCTACTTTGCTTCTGTAACGGTTTTAGGCTACCTCAAAGCATTTTGCGTAGAAGTAACGGTTTTGTTTGTTACTATATCGAACCAGAGAGAGAGATCATCATCCCAATAAAGCTCAAAAATGCTGTTAAAACCAGCTAGAGACTAGTTTGCCTTGTAGTATACTAAACCATGAATTCACTATTATCATCTTTTTTGATTGACATATATAATTGGGTTAATTTCTGTTATATCTTCTCTATTAATTAAAGAACTATGATACCACCACACCAGATGCGCGTTTAATTACGTTTTCTTTGCAATGATCATTGTTAGTTTTATTAACTTACCCTTTGTTTACAGGAATATTATATGGTGATAATGTCTTTAGGGTCAAAAAAAGAGGTTCATGTCGGTTTAATAAGGGAACTGTATTACTCGTTTAGATTACATAATTATTTTGATTGGCTCAAACTATAAGAGCATCCGCATTAGAGGTTCAGAGAAGGGGATCACACGCTTTACGAAAAAAAAAATATATTAAAAAAAGCAAAATCGATGAGCTCAGCTCCTGTCGCCTCTTCTCCATGATACCATCTCTCCTAAAGTTCATCACTGTAGCGCGGGCTCCACGACACGTGGCGGCCCGCGATTGGTCTAAATTTTTTTTTTTTTTTTTTAAATCGAAAAAAAAAGAAAAAAATTAGTAATAAAAAAATTGAAAAGTTGAATCCCAAAGAGGGGTTCACTAATGCTCTTGCTCTAAGGTAACCACATGGGTGGTCGGATAGCGCATGGCGTACGGTGTCCCTAAGGGCATCTCCATTCCAACTCCATTTTTTCCTCTAAAATGGAGTAAAAGTGAAAATATAGTAAAATTGCTTCAACCCTACTTCATTTCCCACTCCATTATAGAGTGATGAACAAACAAAAAATAAACTACTCCATTTATGGAGTAAATTTCATTATAGAGTGAGATATGGAGTTGGGTTGGAGTATTCCTTACTTCATATCCACTTTTACTCCATTTTAGAGGAAAAAATGGAGTTGGGATGGAAATACCCTAAGGGACTTGGGTTCGAATCCTTGCCAACTCAGATTTACTATCCATGTGACCACGACATGAATATCTAATTTCTCTTGCGAGCAACTGGGTTTGACTAGTACCGGTGGTCAGATCCCAGAGAACTAGTTATTGGGTTTCGGCCCGTCAGATGTAAAGATCACATGCCTTACTCTTTTACCAAAGAGCCAAGTTAAGGGGAAGAACGTCTCAACTCACTCTCCTTTGAAACGTAAACGATACACAGATTTTGATTTTTTTGTTTGCATTTGTATTCTTATCAGAAATGATACGTTTTCAAACAAACACCAAGTTCAACTGATACAGCGAGATTGAACCCATTATCATACATTTTTAATATGTTTAAGTTCTATATTTTACAGAACTACTAGTATTATTGGTAGAATCCTCTACCGAGTTTCTGTAAGTATATGTCCTAAACCATTCTCTGACATCATACATTATCAGATGACATACTTTCAATTTCTTATACATACTAAACAAAAATTATTTTTGGTGATGAGATCTAGTATCAATTTGACAACTTAAGTTTTTTAATTTGTAATTTATCATTATTAACTGATAAAATATATAAACTTTAAATTTTTATTTTTAAAACATTTTTCTTAAAACAATTAGAAACATAATTATAATAATTAATAAGTAATGTCAGTCATTGAACAAATCTGTTGTTACCGTTAATAGCTATTGTGATGGCATACTCATGTCTTTCCTTCCATTACCAAAAACAAAAGAGGAAGTTTGAATAAAAATCATAGAAAATAAGCTAAAACATGGGAGAGGAATAGGACAAGCCACTCTGAGGATAGAAGTGGAGTTGAAAAATATCACTGTCCAGCACACTCAAAGTCTATAACACATTTAATGTGGTCCGCGACGATTTTTTTCGTACTCAATTAATTTTAAATGTCTGCGTCTGTACTTTATGTTAAGAGACTAACTTACCGAAATTCCAAAGGGAAATACTTTGAAAGTATATAAATACTGACACTATTCGTCGTGAATATGTATGAAAATATTAATTTTGGGTGTGTTCGTTTACGTTATGGTTAGTGTGTATGCATGCAGCATACTGAATCGTGGCAAGTTATTGTTCCCACCAACTCCACTATTGCTGCAACTTCTGTTCTCTCTCTGCAACCAAAAATGTATTGCTGAGAGAATTTAATCAGCGATTAGACATATTATAACACCATTGAGGCATTGAGTGATTGAGAAAATTTTAGATACGGTGTTACAAAAAATGTTAAAGTCAGCCTGTAATAATCAATCAGAAAGGCAATAAAACGGTGATAAATGGTTTATTTATGTTTGTGATTTTGTACTCGACCTTTTCGTCAGATTTCCAACGAAGTCTAAACCAACTTTATCACTAAACCATGATAACATATGTAGTGGACATTGGACACAGCAGATGGTAAGATTTAACTCTTAAGACACTTACGTTGATGCTGTAGCTCAATAAGAACATTGTTTTCTCTTTTTCGTATGACAATATTCGTCACTACATTTAAACACAACATTTTTGCCGACATATCACTACGTACCGCGCGGCTATACACTGATTTTATTTCCTACTCATGTTTTCCCTTATTTCAATTTCATTTTTTCATTTGTAAAGTCATACATAACCTTTGAATTGTTGCATAATCTGTGTGGATGTGGACATAAGAGCTATAACTAGTCAAGAGAATTATTAAGTATTACAAACATTGACCAGGCGGTTAAAAAGAAAACATTGGTTGTAAGTTTAACCAATTAGATTCACCACCGCATGTCAAGACGCTCATGGCATTCTTAGCTCGGATTTTGGCTAACCGCGTGCGGTAACACATGGGAGACCAGCTTCCGTCCCATATCCTCGAGCAAGTTTAACCAATTAGTCATAGCAAGTCAAGCATTAAGCGTATATGGTTATGTGTTTGTTTTTCTTATGGCAATCAAAAGTTTTAAGATATGTTTAGATCTTAAAACTTTCAAGCATAAAGAGTAGAAATGTGTGGAAATCAGTGCGCGCTGGCCCAATGATGATTACTTGAGGAAGTTTCGGCCCTAATACGGAAGTCACCTGGATTCGATTCATGCTGGTGACCGGAGCATTCACATTCTCTCTCAGGGGAAATGGGCAACCCACTATTTTTTTTAGAACTGTGTGGATATTAGGTCAAAATACATAGTATTATGGAGACAAGATCTTAAATTAAAAATAAGATTTTGGGGATAGTGGTCTCTCACTATAATGGGTCACTTAAAAAGATGCACTTCTCTTATACATTTGTAGGCCACTCGCTATGTCTGTCTCAATCTTAGTTGACTTCTTATAAAGCTGTAAAGGCCGAAATGGATGGATTAATTCCACTATTCTCTTTATTTATATGTAACTATCAATTGTTTGGTACCACGGATTAATCTGCCCCTAAACATTTTATGAATCCATAATTACTTACCTAAATTCAATTTTAAAACAATTTATTTTTCTGCCTAGCAATTGCCTACCATGTTTATATGTTTTCGGTTTTACTTTTTGACTAAATAATTTTTATACATATTCATTATAAAATTTACATTCGCTGCTATACAGATTTAATAAGTAGTTTGAATTTTCGCATTATCATTTAATTTGCGAATATTTTCAGTTATATATTGATAAAGGAACATGTAAATCAAATTATTTTATTAATAGTGTGTTCAGATTTTAGTACTTGTAGGGTCTTTACTTGAAAAGTAGTGTACCTCTCGGTATATAATTTCACGTTCGTTATGAATCATCAACTGCAATAAAACTAAGAATAATCACGTACGAGTTTGGTATGATCCCATATTCCCCATCTTACTTTTTGATAATGGACCCAATTATCTAATTAGCAGCAGAATGCAATTGCGTTGGTAAGTGAACTTGACTTATGAGCACAACCTAAAATACAATACAGCTGTATGGAAGAAAGTGGTGAAAGCAGTGGGCATAAGAGTTAAAAACATAGGTAATAATCGATGATACCAAATGATTAACTCGTTTCCTTTAGAGAAAGATATTGTTTCTGACTAAAATAGTTTATATCCTGTAGAACAAATATCACTTTGATATACGGAAGAAACTTATTTGATTAGTCAAAATCAATTTCAAAAGGTAAAATAAATTAAAAAAGAAGAAGAGAAAACTAATATTTGTCAAAACTGAGGAGGACGTTGACAAAAAGAAGAGAGTAAAAACTGAGGAGGTAAATACTAAATAGCTTGAAATTTGATATAACACAATCAAAATAAGGAGATACTCAAACTTTTTTAAATAAAAGTTTTCTGAAAGAGATCCAACTTGCGAACGGCTTAAGATTAACATCTGTTTTGACGGAAGGAATCTACGAGGAAGTAGGAACAAAAACGTCGAAAGTTGCTTTCAAAAATTTATTATATTAATTTATTTTCAAATGAAAGTTGCGCATCCAAGATCTCAAACCCTGGTCTGTACCGTGGGAGGGTACTATGATAACATTACACTATGCGCATTTATAGCGGTTTCTAAAATTATTTGGAATATAAATGCTTATTAATAGTTTTTTATCACTTTTTTTTATCACTAAACGTTTAGTGACCACAAAACAAACTCATTACGATTCTGTTTGATTTACAAATTTTCATTTTTGTAGACAGAGATGTTGAGTTAATGTTTTCAATATGCATATGAAAAAATCTGTCTTTTTTCACGAGATTCACATGAAAAGACGTACTAATGTGTATATATATATTTCTTATACTGAAGTGAATATATGTATTTTCGAGTGAATATTTGTATTTGTATTTGTATTTTCGAATGTAGACCACTTTAAACTGATGAATTATGTTACGTTTCTTGCGTCAATCATAGCATTTTCTCATTACGAATTCGAGCCACAATAAATAACCTTTTATCGTTTGGCTTTGCACAGCTTACATTCAAATAATCGATGTTCGCATTTCACTTGGTTGCAACTTGCGATCAGAATTAACAAGGAAAGAGAGAGAATTTAAAGGAAAGGAGAGAAGAAGAAGTGAAAGAAATTTCTGTTTTATGTCGCTGAGGAGAGAATGAAAAGAAAAATAGCAACGCTGGTTTTTATGGCGTCACCGGAAGCACCGTAGAGCTTTGATAATTTATGTCGCTGCGTCTCCTTTTCTCGGTCAAGTGATTAGCGAAGCATTAAATCATGAACAATTTCTGGTCGCTGAATTCAGTCGCAGCGTTCCACTAACGAACAGGGCCCATATTCATATGCATTGTATTTCAAACGTTATTGATGGAGTTGTTGGCCATAGTCCATAGATGTTCTGTATCAAAAATAAAACAAGCCATGTTGATAACCGGTATACCTCGAAGTATTTCTATACGGTACATTTAGTATTGTCTAATTCATACAATTAGAAGATAATTAAATGTTAAACATCGAAATTGTGAGCAATGTCATGCAAAAACGTGGGGCTTGTTTGTCCACAAGCATATAAATAGGCAAGCGTTAAGTGTCCTTTTTAGGAGACGTAACACAATCAACAGCTGAGTTGACTTTCTTTAGCTTTTCTAGGGTTTGTGGGTTCATTGCATTATCCCAATATCATCTGATTTCATGTCATTGTTCTCTTCTTTAAAAAATAAAAGTTCTTGCTACTATATCGTCATCATCATCTTGATGTTAGTGTGCCGCTGTTTTCAACTTTTTGTGTGGTTGTTTCACAATAAACAATGTCGATGTTTACGTGATATTCTTTTATTTTATAAACTTATTAATTTTGATAAGGGCTTTACATGTTTTCATTATCATACACAGAAGCAACCATCTTAGTCATGGTCATCATCATCACTAGCACGACCATATTCTATATGGACCAAAACAGTTTCCACCACATAAAACTGACAGTTTATAAAATGGAAACTAGGCTTCTCCACTCTTCTCCATACCAAAACCCATTTCTCCTCATTTTCATTTAATTAATTACATTCTCCCCTAAACGAACAAAGAGTAATTAACCATATAATATGCCTCTTAGGATCAGACCCTTATCTTTCCTCTTCCTCATGCTCATTGTTTGCTCTTCATCATTAGGTAAATGTATCCCTATTTCATATTTTCTTCCATTTTTAGTCTTTTTACTTTGTGTAAAGGTATGCTTATCGGCCTTGCGGCTCAATTTAATCCATCGCCTAGTCTGAGATCAGCATTTGATATTATCTTGTCGTACATTTCCTCCCTTCTTCATTGTGGAATCGGAAGCCTAACTACTGTAGAATACTAGCCTTAATACTATCGTTACCAAATTACTATATTGGATTGGTGGTGAATATGTAGAATAGTAAAACACATCTTACTTAACTTGTTTGTGTTGCAATATCTCAATCTGTTTTGATTATTGAATAAGAATGGAGTCCGCTGATACAAAGTTTTCTTTTCGCAATAGTGAAAGGCTCTCTCCAGCTTGAAGGCGCAAAGATGCATGAGAGTTTCATGCTTTACAAGGTGCTGTATTTTTATATGCAAATATTTATTAATACTGTTTTGTGTCCAGAGATTGATAATAACACACACACATATATATATCTCATATTTTATATTTTTATAAAGAGTGAGGAGATGGAAGTGAAGAAGATCTCGAGCCACAGGAAGTTAATGTTCCACTCGACTACGGACTACGACGACGCAGGAGCCAACCCTAAGCACGACCCAAGAAGGAGGCCCGGAGGCAAGCCTTGAATTATTCAACACATGATTCTCTCTCGCTCTCTATATATAAATTAGCCTATATACACATGCACTAGTATCTATATATATGAGTGTGTGTATCCTATTCTGACATTTTGTTTGGATGAGATCGTTGTACAATACCCTTCGGAAACGCTTCGTGAAAGGGGGACTAGTTTTCATTACATAGATAAACCATGAATGAACTATTATGATTATCATCTTATTTTATTGACATATATGGTTCTTATTTTCTGTTATATCGGATATTAATTAAACATTGGTGCGGCTTTGTTAAAAACACAAAGGAATTTTATTGAAGTGATCCATGAGATGACCAGTAAAACCAAAAGTTCACTAAATTACAATGTTTAAAAGTGAGTTAGTTTAATGTTATGTACACTCAGATATCTAGCCGATTAGTAGGATTTCTAACAAATTAATTGAACGCTTTACTAAATTACAGACACTAATTTACTTAACTTCTTAATTAATTATTCTGATGCATTAGGATTTCGGAATAATAATAATATTCACAGTACTATAATAGCTATTAGCGAGGTAATCCGGAATTGTAATATAAGACTTTCGTATTTTACATATTTTGTTTATCATGTTATTTCTTCGCATTGACATATATATATATATGTACTAACAGTAAAATGGAGAAAGATTGTAATAGCTGTGAGTACTGTCTATGTCACAAAACCAAACATAAAACTAAAAGAACAGATCAATAACAAAATAAAATAAATATGCGCATCCAGGGAATCGAACCCTGGTCAGTACCGTGGGAGGGTACTATGATACCACTACACCAGATGCGCGTTTGATTGATTCATTTCCTTGCTAAATATTCTTTTTCTTACTTAGAATCTTTCTTGTAAAGCCTATGATGGATGATGATGATACACAACCAATCTTGTTGATTTGTGAACTCTCTTCACTAGCTCCGCTGCATCCCTCTCAAAGACTGCTCCATAAGACAAAATATTAATACATGTCATAGCCTATGTCAAAGCAGTAGCTTCTACATAAATTTGTTACATAAGTCATTACTAATTACAAATCTTTCGTAGTAAGCCTTAGCTCCATATACACTTCATTATCCTCTGACAGTCTTTCAGAATCCAACCACAAATACCGAAAGCATTAGAATCTACTCTCGGAATAGCATATGTGTTATACTTACAGTTTGAAGGGTCCATAAGATGGTGATTTTCCAACTGACTTGGAGTTGTGGACTCCTCTTCCAAACTTTCACATTGTTTACATACTATTCAAGCCTTTACTGTTATGTAACTATACAACATCACAATTTTTAATGCAAATAAATCAACTGAGCTTTGATTATCAAAATTACAGTAGACGTATAATTCTGTAAATTATTTTAGTTTGTATACTTATATAATTCTTCAATTATTTATATTACTAAGACCATATATCTAGGTAGTGAACATTTTGGAAAATATCTGAATCGGTAAAAGTTGAAATCATATTAACTTTTTAAAGAAGTTGTGATGTATACAATCATTTACAAATATAAAAACCTGAGCCTCTCGAGGTGGAGGGAACTAACAATCAATTAATTCTTCTCTAATCAAATCTGTATGAAGCTAAAATAAACTCAACTACTCACTAGAATTAAATACACTGAATCAACAAATGGGTAACAAACAAAACCTTAACTACCGTTAGAAGTTTCATATCAAAAGGGATATCAAGGAGATATCTCTTCCATGGAGGAGGATTTTTTCTGTGGAAGTAACATCAACATCTTTCACCTTCAACCACTCCTTTACCATGATTACTTTGGACCCCACAATCGTGTGACAGAACCGTACTCTTTGAAACCATCTCCAACCGCCACTTACTGCCAAAGAAAAAGAAACATATGTTCCTTGTCATCTCATGTGTCTATATCAACCGATGGAAAAATCTCCCACTGACCCCTTCTTGAAAGATCTTCTACAGGATCATAATCTGGATGCACTTGCTTTTGAATCTCTTTCTTTACTATTGAGCAACAGCATAAGTCTGAGAAAGTGGATCTAGGTTTCTTTCGGACCTACCATAGCCCCCAAAAACCTGCCAGAACCATGTGCATAAGGAACAATGGCATCTGGTTTTGTTTTCTCAAGCTGTATTCACAGGCAAGCCGTAGTTCTGAAATGTTCTGATCCGTCCGTCCCAACCACCTGTGACAATGACCATACCCCAAGCTAGAGAGCTATTCGTTGCTCTCTGGTACGAGGACTTGAGAAACTTGTAGTGAGATGCACTCATTGTGGACGAGGAAAGAGGATTTGCAGGTAAGTTTTCCTCTGGCCACGTCGCGCTTCCTTTGGGGATTGATCCAGGGACAAATCCTTCATTGATAGATAAGCAAGAGGGTGAAGAAAACGGGAGAGTTGCGTTGTGGTCTGAGAATCCACACCAGGTTGCTGCAACTGATGCATTGGTGGAGAAACGTTCAAAGGATCGAATCTTTTTGGTTTGAGAAGAAGAAGAAGAATCTGATTCATCTCCATTGCTCCATATATATACATTGGAGTCCTCACAAGCTGACACAATGTGCTTTCCATCAGACGTAAGAGACGCTGATGTGAGGCTTCTCGTCTTGCAAACACCTAAACAGAGATTAATTTAGTATCAATCACAGAGATATTCAAAAGAACATGAACGTTGTAAGGTACACAACATACCTTTGTATTTTCTGACAACATCGTTGCCTTGGAGAATTCTGACTTTGGAATCTGCAGAAACAACCAGGACTTTGCTCTGATCTTGTGGTAAAAACTGGAGAAACAAACATGCATATAGATTTGTTAAGACCACACAACCATCAAGAGAAGTAAACAAATCATCAAGACAAATAAAGAGAGAACATTACCTGAAAACCAGTTATACGTTTATTAGAAGACTTCTTTTTGCTAAGCAAATGTATCTGAGAGTCCAATTCTAAATAGTCTCCAGACATGTTAAAGAATCTGCAGCTTCCACTCAGAGAACCAATGATTCCTCCCTTTCCATCCGGACGATAACACACTGCGGATATAATGTCTTTGAGATCAACCCAATCAACAACACTGCAACCAGAAATGTCCCATATTCGAACTTTCCCATCAACTGAACCACTCATGAAGTAGTTCTCATTAACCGGGTTGAACTGAACAGACGTCACTGCAAAAGAAGAAGAAGAAGATAATGTCAGATCAATGTAGTAATTAACTGAGATTCTGTATTCACCAAGAAGAAGAAGCATACCATAACTATTGTGAGTGAAAACTCCAAGACAATCGTTGCTACCAACTTGCCATAGACGAACAGTTTTATCCATTGACGCTGAGAGAAGACACTACAGTAACAAAATGCCTCAGTTTCTTTAATAATAAAAGATAAATGCAAAGTGTTTTTGAAAGCTTACGTTATCCATTGACCATGAGATGTCCAAGACTTCACCAGTGTGGCCGCGGAACTCATGTAAAGGCTTCTCCATTATCCGGAAAGCTTTAGGAGGGAAGACGACACAGGCTGAATCTGATGTTTTCTTGAAGCTTTCTGTCGTCTTGTTTGGTTTCTCTTCATCTAACAAAACAGGTTTCAACTGGGAATGATCGTTTACCTCGAAGTAGATACAAGAAGGGTTAAGGCAATCCCTTGGTGGTCTAGATCTCTTATCCTCAATGACTTTCCAAACGCGCACAATCCCATCTTCACCAGAGCTTGCGAGATACTTCCCATCGCTGCTAAATTTCATAGCCGAGATGTAACCGTTGTGAGCTTTAATGTCTTGGCTCTGATAAAGAGCTGAAAGCTCTTTGGTCTGTTTCTTACAATGCTTGACCTTAACTCTTGAGATCACATCGCCATAGTTAGATGAAGAAGAAGCTCTGATCTTTGTATAATCCGCGGAACATCCAAAAGAGCGCAGCCTGGTGAACCATCCCTTCTTGATATTCCGCTGCTTCTCTGTTTCCTTCAATGGGCAACACCTGGAACCAGAAGATGATGCCATTGAAGAGCTTTCCCTTCTCGTTACATCGCATCCACCAAAACTTTTGTCCACTCTCAGAGATAATTCCTCAGAGGAAGAGACCTGACTAGAAGAAGAGCTGAATCCTCCAGAACTCTGCTCAGCTTCAACACAATTCTCTGAAGCTCCATCAGACT
Organism: Brassica napus; assembly: GCF_020379485.1. Classification (NCBI taxonomy): domain Eukaryota; kingdom Viridiplantae; phylum Streptophyta; class Magnoliopsida; order Brassicales; family Brassicaceae; genus Brassica; species Brassica napus. The sequence goes on along the minus strand of NC_063435.1, from coordinate 6,341,299 downwards.
CAAACTTGATAGGTTGAGAAAGATCTTCTTGGACTCCCATCCACTGCAAGAACTTCCTCCGCCGCTCCACAACACTTCCAGGTGAATCACTCCATACATCAAAACCACTTGGATTCGATGCCATCATCATCTCTTCTTCCTTGGCATCAAAGAACTGCAAATCTTCCTCTTCAGACAAGTAATCCATCAAGTTTTCTCCTTGAACGTTTGTTCAATCCTCACCTGCCAGTTTTGCTTCCAACCAATCAAACCTGCAATGGCTTTTATATACACACAACACAAATTTAGAAATAAAATAATAAAGAAAAGAATTTTATAAAATAGGCAATCACAGAGTTCCAGAAAATGAGTTTAGAAATAAATCAAAAGAGCTAAAAAACAAACTCAATCCAAAACCCATTGAATCTAGTCCTCTCCTCTCTTTCTCTCTCTTAGGCATTTCAACAAACAGCTTACGTAGTCAAACCACAAAACCATCAAAAGAACAAGTTTTTAAAAGCACACAGAGAAGTTGAATAAGCAGTGGAAAGTGAAAGATCTCATTTTTAGATCCTAAGAAACAAATCCACAACGAGAAAAATGCGTCAGCACGAGCTTCATCGATCGAAGCAACTAAAAATGATTTAAAAAAATTGCGTACGTGGGTTGGTTCGTCTTGACTAGGTTACTTCGAAACTGGAACAAACACACTCCGAAGAAGCAGCAGCGATGGTAGACATAAAGACTATGTGAAGTATTTCTATGGTGATTGGTGAAGAGACCAGAACAGAGAGAAAAGAGAAAAAGTACAATTATATTTATTTATTTAATTATTTATGTGAAGGAAGGATCAAAGGTTTTTTTATTGAACTATGCGAAGAAAGAGACAGTAAGCCTAAGTTACAAAAAAGAAAGAGACAGTAAGGAAGAAGATGGATTTGTCCGAAGAAGGGAAAGGAGTTTTCGAGAGAGAGACACGAATCTTTGTGTGTGACCGTTTGATTTTGATTTTGCCTTTATTTAACTTCTCTGTCTTTTTCGTACCGTTAATTATTCGTTAATTAATCTGTTAACCCACACGGGCATATTTTGTAGTAATATATTTGACAGCACGTTTATTTTACGTGTTTGGGGTAATAAATTAGTTACCGAATCATTCAGATTCGAAAACAGATTACAATCGGACACGCTGGTGGTTTAAGCATAAGCATTGGTTGAAACTCGATTAGAGGAGAGTTTATACAATGTCTCAGCATAAAAAAAACCATATTTTCCATCTAAAAGTTATTTGAACCGAAAACTTAAACACCTCATAATTAACAGAAACATAAATTACTAGCTATAAGGGAGGAAGTACTTCCTCATAGCAACTTCATTGAAAATTTTTCTAATGTAAGTACCTTGCACAAAAAAAAAGTAATAATATAAAGATAAATAAGTACTCAAATGTTCATAAATATACTTCAATAAAATATTTTTGGTTAGAATTCTCAATATTTGAGGTACTCATTCATTTTCTTATAATTATTTCTTTCAAATTTTGGTGAGATACCTATAAAAGAGTATTTGAAAACACATATATTTTGTTATATTAAAAATATATTAATATATTATAATTTAATATATGATTAATTAAAATAATAAATTAAGTAAAATTATTGATTATTTAAAAGGATAAAATAAAGATTATATATGTAAAATCACACTGAAAATATAAAATTATATTCTTTTGAACTAAAAATAATATCACTTATTCACATTAAAACAACACGTTTATTTTATTACTTATGTACTGTAGTTAGTTTTGTTTTAATGTTTTACACTAATGTTTCAATTATATAGTTTTAACTAGGATTTTTGAAAGATCACTGTTACAAATTTAAAAATATTTTTTTCACATTTCTATTCATTTCTTATCGATTAATTAAACTTATATATATATGTGTGTATATATATATATTATAAATAATTAAATATAAAATAATATATTTCGAATCATTTTAATATATTTTAACCTGAAACTATATATAAAGAATCTGTTTTTGAATTGGTTTTTCAAGAAAGAAAGTTTTATATTGACTGAAATTTGAAGTTGTTGTAATATATGTAAAGATTATCTATAACCAAATACAACAAAGTTGTATGCGATACAAAAAAAAAAAAGGATAATGATGATATATGTATTGTTCTTAACTATTTTTGTTGTCAACATATTGTTCTTAACTTTAGTCGTATTCATCTGCACTCGACTTTTTTTTGGTTGAAATCGACTTTTTTTTCTTATTTCTTTACACCAGCAAGGATTACTGAGGGGTAGATACAAATCATCAAATAATTACATTTGTCTTCTGATTGTTTATTTTCTATCAGCCTCGTCTTCTGATTTTACTTTCAATCAAATAATAATCAGTTGCGTTCAAAATAATAATAACTAGATGATAGTCTGTACCTTGTGTGAATTAATATATATCCAAACAATTCTAATTTTAACATATTTTTATTTCATTTTAAGTTATTTAATTAATTTAAAAAATTAATCAGAAAATATAATTTGTCTTTTTATTACAATGAAACTTAGGTAATAATTATCATGAATATAAATACAATATTTATTAAATAATCACTAAAATTATTTAAAAACTAAAAATTAAAATTTTATTTATTAAAACTAATGATTTAACCTAAAATCATGGAATGTGACAAATAAGTTTCTAAAAATTAATAAAATATGACAAATATGTAAATAACATGGCAAATAAAAAAATAACATAAAATTTTGGAGAATATAAAAACTAACAATTCAAAGTTTTATTTATTAAAACTCAATCTAACATCATGGAATATATGACAAATAAACTTCTAAATATAATAAACATGAAAAATAAGTAAAATAACATGATAAATAAGTAAAATAACCAAAAATTATGAAGAACAGTAAACAAAAACAAAATCATAATAATATAGATATATGTTAATAATAATAATAATAATCATATTTTTTATGCGTAGATGTCTCTTTAATTTTGTAGTTTAAAAACATTTGTGGTACATGCTTTGTTGGAGCCCACATACCTGCATGATGACTACGCGGCATGTTCCCTGTTCGCTTTCCCTTTGATCAGATTCGAACTGTAGTCCTTTGATCTTAATTATCTGTCACATTAACTACTTAATCTCCAGTTGTTTGATCCCTTAATAATTCGCTTTATAGTATGTATTCTTTTTCACATCTTTTTATTTTTATCTGGCTTTAATACTCTCTGATTGCTTGGCAGCGCACATGGAATATTTGTTACTCTTCAGGCCGTAATCATAGAAATCTAAGATTAAAATAAATGGTATACAAGAGAGTTTTGGTCACGGTTTAATTATAAATCTTATTTTATTATTAAATTTTACAACTCTGGTCGCTGTAATTTTAGGTGATCTTAACTTAACTTAAACCAGCAATGATCATAATAGTCTTTTCAGAACCAAAAGCCGACAAGTTGAAATTCTTCCAAATCCATAAACCGGTAAAGAACATATTTCTCCCAAAACCAAACAGAGAAAAAAAAAACAAATGAACACTAAACAACGCATTACGGACAAAGCCTAAAAACACAGAGAATATGGAAGAGAATACTTAGAGCATGTCCATTGGTTAGAACTTTTGATGGGTTCTAACCATTAGTTTAATTGTTAAATGTGTACTTTATGAAGTTAAGAACCCTTATGGATATAATTAGTTTTGAGAAGGTCCAATGGGAGAACCCCATTGAAGTTCTTCATTTTTTTTTAACTTCTCTTCTTCAATGCTTATGAGAAAAATGAAACATGTTCTCATAAAAAACAAACCTTTGAATCACAATGATAGATCAACTAGCAATTTTGACCAATTGTAGATAAACCCTATTCATATACCAAGTCAACAACAACAACAAAGCTATGATCAGGAGGTAGACTATGTTCCCTGAGATTATTCAAATGTGAATCATAATGATACCTTGTAACCAATGATCCTGTGGTGATCATGTTGTTGGTTTATAGTAGTTGAATTGCCTCCTTTGTTATTGTAATGCGAAGGTAACACCGGAGAAAGATTCGAAGAAGCAGCAGAAAACCAATGCAGTAGTGTCGCCACTAGAGTTCTGGCGCAACCAAGCCAACCGTGTATTCTCCAACTTTCTCCAAATCATCAACACGCGACTCCAAGCCAACCGTGTATTCTCCAACTTGCTCTGGTGTATTGTTGGCTTCAGCTAAAACTATCTTCACCACAAGCCCTATCATCTCATCGTCATCTTCTCCTTCTCTGCCAAGTTCCAAAATTTCAAGAATCTAACTTCAGTTCTTCTTCTATATTTAATTACATGATTCATAAAATACAGAGGCTGTGCTATATATATGTGGAGATATGGAGTCTTGTACCTGTAAACATATCCAGGGAGGTTTCCAACTTTCTTCATAGCTCCTCTCCATGGCTGTATCTCCTTGTCCTAAAATCTTTTGGCGTGTGTTTCAAAGTCCACAACGAGATGACCGTTCTGTTTGAGTACGTGAGAGGGATCCACCTTGTAAAAGATTGGTATCATGGAACGATCAAGCAATGAGCTCAGATCACAGAGCTTAGCTAACTCCTCAAGGCACCAGTGAGAGTCAGCGTGACGAGGTGAGAAGACGACTAAGGAGGCCGCAGAGTCTTCTATCCGTGTGACGAGGCTTGGATTGATCTCTTCCCCTCGTTCCATGCCTTCGTTGTCGTGGAAGACACAGACTTTCTCCTTCTCGTGGAGAACGTCGTAGAGACGCTTTCAATAGAACGGCAGCCTCCATCTCCCGAGCTTCTTCCTCCATCTCCAACTGTTAATTAATTTCGTGAGAAACATCAACGACGAGATCCCCGAAGAGAGAGAGACAGGAAAATTTATTACCCAATATTAAAGTGACACGTAGGGGTTCTAATCAGTTCTACAAATGCCATATTTAACACCGGTTCTATGTGTTTAACTCATTTTTTATTTATTTTTATTTTGTTTTTTTTTTAGAACCCTTTCCTAAAACCTCCGATGGAGGTGGTCTTAGACTTCAATTTCGTGAATCCGGCACCGATATTCAGTGGCGGAGCTGCCGCTTGGTGGGAATTGTCATATAATCCATATGAATATCAAAATAATAACTTTATTGTATTTTACAGAACAGTTACTGAAAAATTAATTTATTGACTTGTATAACATATGTTTATTATGCATTTAACCCCTGTAAAAAGTTGAGCAGGCTCCGCTACTGCCGATAATCGCAATTTCAAGAGAAGAACTAAACAAACTCCAACTTACATGTTGATCCATCCTATAGGATACCTTTTTACTAGGATAACATCCTATAGGCCGACAAGATTGAAACGAATTGTACTACAGATTAACCAAAATATATTTAAGTTTTCAATTAAGGTTTTCTTTTTATTAAATAAAAAGATCATAGTAATATCATCAACATGATTGGCTACTGAAGGCCGTCATGGCTGAGCAAAGCATGCATGTCTTCATGTTTAAGCAAAAGCAAACAAGTAGAAATGAGTATTAATGCAATAATTAATAGTAGTACTGTGATAAAATACTACCTATAAAGTTTTTCTTTTTATTTGGAAACGTACTACCTATATAGTTGCAAAGGCAGGTTACCTGGGTTCAAGCAGGTCTGTTGTCCCGTTTACATATTTTGTAATTATTTATTTCAACTCTTATTACTATTATTATTGTTTTTTTTGGTAAACTATTATTATTATTATTATTATTGTTATTATTTTTATTATTGTTGTTGTTGTTGTTATTGTTACTTATCTTGGTTAAACAAGAGATCTTCAAGATTTTTTGATAATAATGATGTTATTATACATGCATCAATATATTATAATACACATAGGGCCATATGGGCAACTTGGTTTTCTCCTTCATCGTCCTCCAAGCAGAGCTCTTCCGGGATTACTGTATTAAATATAATAAAAATTTCTGACCTAAAACATATATATTGATTTTTCCTTGCAAGTACCTTTTTGTTAAAGGGTTTAGAAAAATTGAACTATTTTTCAATTTGTGCGTGTCATCTTTGAGCAAAGGCTTTGCTATAGGTCCCGAAGGGACAAGTTGCAAGTACCTTATTATATAGTATATGTTTTGTAGTTTGAATAGTTTTGTTTTCCTAGTAGTTCTTTTTCATGTTGAGTCAATGCACTTGATATCTGGCAGTTGGCACGATGATTGAACCAATGAGAAAACAAAGAAGCATCAAATATGGAGGATAAGTAAGATATATTGATCGGTTATCTGAACCAATTAGTGATCCAAGATCAAGAATTTAACCTGGCCAGAACAAATGAGCTGTGGAGCAGATCGATCACCATTAACAAATCAGCATGATCGGTCATGTTGGCGTATCATCTTAAATAGTTGACATGTTAGTTTTCATCATTTCAATTGTTGACGCGGTTTGGTTCGTCAACCCGGCCCAAACCAAATATATATTTCGAGATACTCTAAACCATTGTTTTTACTTCTTAAGATATCCGTAGTGGAAGTTTTTCAACATAACTATTTCATCAAAAGTAATAATTAACAAGATGTAGCATCTATAATGTGCAGAGGTGGCTTGACAGATAGGTATACTATAAATAATTAATTCAATTGCAAATAAGGAGTCATGTTTTTTTTTCTTTTTGCAAAAAAAACAACAGGTTAAATTATATGTTAATAACGCACGACCAGTGATCGTATATTTATATTTATAATCATAGGACTTTTTGTCATCTATAATCATAGGAATTATATACTCATGATACTACCTTTTTATATAGGTATATCGAGTTAAGAATCTTTTTTTTTGGTTAAGAATCTTCTTCTTCTTTTTGGTCCAAAAGCTTTCATAGAGTGGACGCACTTCATTGCTTTGGTTGTTGAAACGTTGATATTTTTCGAACATGTTCGTCAAACCCAACCAGATTCTCCTAATCTTACCAGCTTCATTATTACCTCATCATAGTTCTGTCTAATCTAATTAGTTTCACTTCCAATTTAAAATTTTATTTATTTCGCTAGAACGACTAAAATATTTTTAGTTAAGATCATGGCATATGATTTATCAACGTGAGTAATTTATAAAACAATATCGGATAATTCTAATTATACCACAAATTTGATATCATTTTTTCAGATTTACCTTAAAAACAATCATTTTCATAAATACAATAAATTTGTGATGAAAGCAAATTCAAGTAACATTTTAAATCATTTATAAATATTTAATAATCATTTATAAAAGTCTATAATCCAACCCACCCTTTAAATATTAAACCCTAAACGATAATCACTAAACTCTAAATCTAAATTATATTTTTTGATTGAATATTTTTAAAAAGCGATAGCTAACTTATGGTATTTCAAATAAATTTTTAAACAATATATAGTTTCCAATTTGTCTTCTATTTCTAAGAAAGATCATGTCTAAGTATTTTTTGTTGGTGACAAATTTAGTTTTTATAGACAAGAAAAAATAGCATTGTGGTTTAACTGTAGCTAGTAACTACTCCCTCTGTTTTATTTTAGTTGTCGTTTTAGACTTGTACACACATACTAAAAAATATATATATTTAATTTTATATATTTCTAAATAGAAACATTATTACCTATATATATAACCACATTTCAACCAATATTAAAATAAGTTCAAATATTAAGTTAATAAATTTGCATCAAAAATAGAGAACGACACTTATTTTGAAGGAAAAACATAATTTACAATGACAATTAAATTGAAACGAATTAAGTAATAACTTAATGCTTTTTATTTTCTTTTGGTACAATGAGTAACAATTTAATACTTGTCGGAAGTGTGGCATTTAATGGTCAGTGATTTTAAGTGGCATTTTGATAGTTCAGATGAACCTTCATTGCAGCGTTTAATAGAGATACAAGAATCATAGTGTACTAGATTAATATCTGCGTCTTCCGCGGGATTAACATTATATATAAAAAAATTTGTATGTATTATATATTTTTACATATTATGAAATAATAAATATATATCAATAACTAAAAGTCAGTAACTATTACAGATAATTAAATTGATGCAAACATATAAATTAATTTTATTAATCCAAACAATAATTATTTTTATTTGATAGGATATATAATTAAATTTAAATGATATTAGCATACATAGTATATTTTTAATATTAATGTTTATTAAATAATTTTTTCTATTCAATGATTTTTTGATCATTTGTATCTTTTATAACAAAAATTTTAAATTACTGATAACAAAAAGTTTATTGTGGGATTAACAGTTTTAGTAATTTATATTTTTTTTTACAAATTAAGTTGTCAATGTTTGTTCAAAGCTTTTATCAAAAACAAAATAAAAAGTAAATTTTGGAATTTAAATATTTATGTATTTTATATGGTATATAGTTTAATTTAAAATTATATATATATATATTACTCTTAATAATTAATTAAATTAGACTTTTAACTTATATGATTTTGTAATCATTTTTATTTTATCATAACACAAATTTTAAACCATGGATCACAAAATTTGAATGTGAGACTTTTAACAGTTTTAGTAATTTATTGTGATTTAAAAAAATTTAAAATATAACATATATAGAAAAATCTAATTTTTATTATATGGTTAATGTGGTTGTTTAATTTATTTTAATAGTATAAAATTAAACAAATATGATAGAAGATAAACTAATTTTTATTAAATTATTTATTATTCAAAATTATTAATTGCAATATATATACTTTAACTATATTAGGTAATTTCATAACTTTTATTTAAAAAAATAAGAAAGAACATTAATAATGAATTTATGGTTAGTTTAATAAAAAGTTTATTATATAAGTTTATTATATAATTAGATGTACCAATGTATTTCTCTAGTGATTTAAGAATTAACCTAATGATGACACGTGACAAAAAAAAAAGTTGTAATGTTTTTCAATTAATATGTACGAGATGCATGATCTAATAGTCAAGCAGATATAGATATAGAGATCTATATATATGTTTATCATAGCAAATATATATAGAAGGAAGCGTAATGTTGCGATCAAAGATGTAATGAAACTGTAGTTCGGAGTTTCTGTCTTTAAAATCTTATAAACGAAATGAGTCTAGGGGTGATTAACCGTAATTCACTCTGCCGACATTTTAATAAAACTAATAAAATATTAAGTGATATGCTTAATTATCTGGCCACCGCTTTATATTAATGTTTTTATACTTGTTTATAAACAAGATGTATATTCTTTCAAACTAGAAAATAATATTTTAAATTATCTAGAGATAGTTAGGCAAATTATGTTATTAGTACGTAATTATAAATTAATTAATATATTCTCTTGTTGTGTGAACATAATTAATTATAAAACTAGATTTTGACCCGTGCAACCGCACGGGTGTTTGTTTTCACTTTTCTATACATAAATTATTGTTTTAGAACATAAGTGGTATATATTTTAATGTTAATCATATACTTAAATATTTATATAACTATTTCAAATACAATAATTTTATAATTTATATGTTATAATTAATTAATTGTTTAAACCTTATGTATTTGCCACTTCTTATTATATATTTATCTTATTGTATTTGCATTTAGTTATTAAGCAAATTAATATATTCATGAGAAAATATATTTAAAAAATATTTTGTATTTAATTTATGCTAAATTCTGACCCGTATTTCAAAACTGGATTTCTTTTTACCAATATTTTTATGCTTATTCATTTTAGATAATTATTATTGTATATATAAAAGTGTAAGATATGTTAATTTTAGACATGTATTATATAGTTTGTTAATTTTAAGCCGTTCTATCATCATATTATATTTTAAATAAATAGTTTATATTTATGAAAATAAAATTTATAAATTTATCAATTGAATATAATTTTTTCATATTTATTTTAGTATATTAATTATATTTTAACATGATAATGACTATAAAAGTAGATAAAATATGATATAATTTATTTATTTTCAGTTCTAAACGATAACTTAAAATACATTAAGTTATTGTTTAAATATTACATAGATTTATTAGAATTTTTAAAATATAATATATAAATACATATTATATTTAAAATGAAAATATATTATGATTAAAGTAGTTACAAAGATTTTATATTATTAACTTTAAAGAAATACATGTTAATTTTTATACATGTATTATATAGTTTGATAATGTTAACCCATCTTACCAACATATTAGATTTTATTTTGGAACATAAATATTTTATAATTACGAAAATAAAATATATAAATATATAAATTTAATACAATTTTATTATATTCAGCTCAATATAGTAATTTTATTTTAATATGATTGATTATGATTATATAATAACTAAAATATTATAGTTTTTTTTATTTTTCATTTTATATAACTGAATATATTAATGTATAATAATATTTTAAACTAATTTCGAAATTAGTGAAAATATTTAAATATAATTTCGAAAATGAAGATCTTGTAAAAATCTTTTTAAACAGATTTGTTAGAATTTTAAAATAAATATATTTATATTTAAAATGAAAAGATATCAAAAGATACTATGATTAAAATATTTTAAAAATTATATTTATTATTAGTCTGAATTAAAATATAGTATGAATTTTTATGAATAGGTCCATTAGGTCCATTTTTTTAAAAAATCACACATGAATCAAGGTTGTGACTTCTGTTTTAATATATAAGATAATATGCGACCCTTACCCGGAAAATTGGGTCAAAAATTTACGTATGATTGTATATGTCCATCATGGACCATCGATAATCTTATTCTGGTGAAAGCGGCATATAGCCATATACCAAGAAAAGAACAGATGAAACTAAAGATTCTTTTAAGAGAAAGATCATTCACTTGGTAGAAATTCAGACGGAATCATTGAAGATGATTTATTCAGCTTCCAACAGCTTGATCCAAGAACGAATTAACAATCTTGTCTTTGGGATAAATTTAAATTTATTAATTTTATTAACATTTTGATTAACTTTTGTGGGGCGGTATCAAAAAAACAAATGTCTTTTTTTTGTGTTGCCACGTGTCGGTCCTCTGTCCCTGGCGATGCCGAAATGTTAATTCCCCAGTGACCGGGATTCGAACCCAGGTGACGGTACTCACAGCTGTAAACCCTTTACCACTAGAGCTAGAAGCCCCAGTTAAAAAAAAAATGTCATTTGGTCGGGTTAGCCCATCCATCCAACTCTTCTTCTTCACAGCTTCGTATGTTGATCTCAAGATTGTGAAGTAATTGAGGAACAAGGATGAGAGGATTGCAGATTTGGAGACCCTAAATGGGAAGCCCAAGTTCAAATGGCGGCAAATCAGGTTCAAGTGGCAAAAATTAAGAAGATGAACCAGATTATGATGGGCAAGATGAAGCAATTGTTTCCAAATAACTTTAGGTTTTTCTAACTTTTAAAACTTTTAAATATTTTTTTTCTTTTATAAAACTTTATGTAGTATTTTAAATTTATAATATTAATTTCAAGTTTAGATTTTTTTAAAAAAAAATTATTTTAGGTTTCTATTTTTTTTTAAACATACATTGGAAAATTCCTGGCAAATTTTACCTGTCGGAACATTTTTTACCAATGAAAACTGTTTGTTAGGAATTTTTTTGACATACACTAGGCATGGGCATTCGGGGTCCCAATCGGGTTTCGGTTTTATCCATTCGGGTTTCGGTTTTTTGGGTTTATCAAAATCAACCCCATTCGGGTTATATAAAAGTTCGGTTCGGGACCGGTTCGGGTTCTATCGGGTTCGGGTCGGGGTTAGTAAATCTTCAAAGAACCGGTATAACCCATTGTACTTTCGGGTTCGGGTCCCAATCGGTTCTTCGGTTTAAAAATACCTGATTTGTACCTATTTTGTAACTAAAACATAAATAAAATCGGTTTTTCGAATTTAAAATACATGATTTGTACATATTTTAATAGCCAAAACATAAGTAAAATTGATTCAAAAATAAGAAAAAACATCAAACGTGATCATTCAAAATCAAGCGAAAGATAAACATAGTTAGTGATATAAAGAAAACCATATAAATGAAATCATAAAACAAAAAATAAGTTCTCATGAAATGAGAAACATTATTCAATAAAAACAAAACCAAAATCTAAAAACTTCAGGCATCAACCGCCACATTCCACCATCAACCTTCATTTGATGTAACAGATAATTATTTTAGAAGTTCAATAATATCTTAAAGTATTTTGGATACATATTAAGAATTAAGATCATATTTGGTAGAAGTTTTTTTGTGATTTTAAATGTTTCGGGTTCTATCGGATATCCATTTAGGTCCGGGTTCGGTTCGGATAATACCCATAACCCAAAATACCAAAAAACAGGATCCATTCGGTATTTATGTCGGGTTCGGATCGGTTCGGATTCATTTTTATCGGATCGGGTTCGGTTCGGATTTTCGGGTTCGGTTTATTTGCCCAGCCCTAACATACACTTCATTTGTAGAAATAATATCCCAAAATTTCATTGAAATATATTTTTGACAACTGTTTTCGTCGGTATTTCACGAGGATGTGTCAGTTGAAGTTCGTATAATGGTCCGACGAAATCTTGACAAAAAAATTCCCAACTTGTTAAAATTGACAAATATTTTTGTCAGAAATTCGCCGTGAATTATTTTTTCTGAAGAAATTGTCCATAGAAAACAACGTGAAAAATATAATTTTAAGAACTAATCAGTCCATCTGAACATGTCATTGGTAAATTTCACTGTTAACTGACACCATTTCGGTTCAAAGCATGTTAAAAATATTTAAATATCTCTTTTCTTTAATACTAGGTAACACATTACATTATTATATAATCTTTAATTACGCGTTCACGTTGATGATCAATTACCTGCAACATATGCGATATTGATGAACAACTCCACAAATAAAGATTCTACGATAAAGCTCTACCTGAAACACTTGTATGTACGACATCCTCGATGAACATGCTCTCTTTGCAGCAAATGACCACAACGAACGGCCTCTGCAACCTACGATAAGCTTCGCATTATATCATCTGCAAAAAATTGTATAATCTAGAATTCAAACTCCAAACATGGGTGTAAAAACATTTAAACTTTAACAGTAGATTACAGCTCTTCCACATTTAAAATATATCTGGTTATGCAATTTAGATTATTTATTAAAATATATCTGGTTGTTCGAAAAAAGATTACTTATTAGTGTATAAATGTTTTAGTAGGTACTAGGTATTAGGTTGATATAGTTTGTGCATTCATTTTCTCAGTGACCTATAATGCGGAAACGAATAAGCCATACTCCCGGATGCATCAGCATGACTCGGGGCCTCAGGCTCTCACATTCGTCCAAGACCTCATCTCCTAGAAACATGTACTTGTCCTAAAGAGTCACTGGATCAAAATTTTAAGATTCTCTTACAAAGAATCAAACATTTATGATTCTATACAAAGAATTAAATATTTAATATGATAAAAATTCAAATATTTAGTTCAATAAAATGAATCAATATTTAAGATTCGATGAAAGCTACATGTAAATCAATATTTGGATCATCACAAATTTTCGAACTAAAACTAAGCTTTTATACGTCTATCTCTGCAGCTTATTTAATAATTTGGCACATATGAAACATATAATTTAAGACTTTTTAACCAAAACTAAACATTTTCCCTCAGCAAATTCAGGGATATATTTCCTTATATTTTATGTTATAGTCAATGATAATCAAAGGCCAAATTGGAATGTAATCCTAATTCCGAATCATACTTCCTTTAGTGGAAATATCACTAAAGATATAATACCAAAGTTAATGCAAAACATTAATTTCAAACAAATCTCTAACTCAATCAGGATCCCAAATCAGACACAACTTGAGGAAGACAGCTCTTCTGTATGTGAATATGTTTCATTAACTAATTTATAGGTATCTCCTCTATGTATATGATGATATTCATGAATGTGAGCGTGTGTGTACGTATTTGCATATTTAAAAGAGAACCTCAAGAACAGTTACATAAATAAACACAATCACACAACCACTTAACTTCCGCTTTATCTTATCTTATGCATAGCAGATAGACAAACCAGCATACTAGTTTTTCTGTTCTTGAAGACCAATGAGAGACAACATCACAGAGATGAGATCTGATTCTGAATCGGACTATGATCCTTACGGCGACGATGAGATGAGTATAGTTCCACAAGTGGAACTAACGGTGCCTAAAACAGACGATCCAACTTCACCGACGGTTACATTCAGGATGTGGGTTTTGGGCATAACCGCTTGTGTCCTCTTGTCATTTCTCAACCAGTTCTTTTGGTACAGAACCAATCCTTTGACCATCTCATCTGTGTCGGCTCAGATTGCTGTTGTTCCCATTGGTCATCTCATGGCTAGGGTTCTTCCGACAAGGATATTCTTCGAAGGGACGCGGTGGTCTTTCACTATGAATCCTGGCCCGTTTAGTACAAAAGAACATGTTCTTATAACCGTGTTCGCAAACTCAGGCTCAGGAGCTGTTTACGCCAGTCACATTCTTAGTGCTGTTAAGCTTTATTACAAGAGACGGCTTGATTTCATTCCTGCTTTACTCGTTATGATCACAACTCAGGTAAAAAAAATTAATAATTAATTTCTATGTTTTAAAATTTAATGATCTGAAGAAAAAACAACTAAGTGTTTATTATGTTTCTTGACGTGCAAGGTATTGGGATTTGGTTGGGCTGGTTTGTATAGGAAGCATCTAGTTGAACCTGGTGAGATGTGGTGGCCAAGCAATCTCGTTCAAGTGTCTCTCTTCAGGTAGCGATAATGATTCCTTGTCAATCACGCTATCTTTTATATATAAGCATCAGAATTTAACTTTGATCATATGCAGAGCCTTGCATGAGAAGGAGAAGAGATCAGAATGGGGAGTTACTAGAAACCAGTTCTTCGTTATCACACTAATCGCCAGCTTCTCCTACTATCTTCTCCCAGGCTATCTCTTCACTCTCTTGACCACCATCTCTTGGTTATGTTGGATTAGCCCTAAATCTATTTTAGTAAACCAGCTCGGTTCAGGGTCAGCTGGTCTTGGTATCGGTTCCTTTGGTTTAGACTGGTCAACCATCGCTTCTTACCTTGGAAGTCCACTCGCTAGCCCGTTCTTTGCCACAGCAAACATCGCGGTCGGATACTTTATTGTGATGTACGTAATCACACCTCTATGCTACTATCTGGACTTCTTCGACGCCAAGACCTTCCCAATCTACTCAGGTAAACTCTTTGTAGCAAACGGGCAAGAATACAACGTGACGAGCATCATCAATGACGAGTTCCGCCTTGATCACAAGGCTTACGCGGAGACAGGACCAGTCCACATGAGCACTTTCTTTGCTGTTACCTACGGGTTAGGTTTCGCTACCTTGACTGCTAGTGTTGTCCATGTTTTTCTTTTCTACGGAAAAGATCTTTGGAACCAAACCAAAGGAGCTCTACGTAAGGACAAGAAAATGGATATACATACAAAGATCATGAAGAGAAACTACAAGGAGGTTCCGCTATGGTGGTTTCTGTCGATTTTCGTAGTGAATATTGCTGTGATTGTCTTCATATGTGTTTTCTATGAGAAACAGATTCAGCTTCCCTGGTGGGGAGCTTTCTTGGCTTGTTTGATAGCTTTATTCTTCACTCCTCTTGTTGGTGTGATCATGGCCACTACTAACCAGGTAAGGTTTTTATCTTTATTTTTAACAACCGGTTATGGTGATATTAAACCGGAGTTTTTCTTTTGTTGTAGGCTCCAGGTTTGAATATTATTACTGAATACATCATTGGGTATGCATATCCAGAGAGACCTGTTGCTAACATATGCTTCAAGACTTACGGATACATCAGCATGTCCCAGTCTTTGACGTTCCTCGCTGATTTGAAGCTTGGTTCTTACATGAAGATCCCACCAAGAACCATGTTTATGGCACAGGTTAGTTTTAATATTCCAACATACAATATGTTGTAATCTTACTAGAACTGTCACTTTTGATCTTTAGGGTTTAAGCCTTGTCCATAAACGAACCTGTGGTATAAATATAATCTAACCAAATAAAAGTGGCGAGGCCTGACGAGTTCGAACGGTCTGTACAGTGGTGGGTTTAGTTTAGCCCACGGCAGGGGCCGTAGTCATAGCGAGATAAAACATTCGCCTATGACCTCTAAAATATTAGTAATTAATATGTATATATCTTTAGATCTCGGAATGATTAAGAAAAGCATATATATATTTTATTTTATTTTGGTCAAATGAAAAACATTTATTAGTATTGTTTCTAGCCCCCATTAATTTCAGGGCCAAACGGTCCAGGCCATGGATTGGTTTTCTCAAAAGCATAACATTTTGACAAATTTATTGCTGTTGTGTTTCACAGGTTGTAGGAACTTTAGTAGCAGTGTTCGTCTACGCATTGACAGCATGGTGGCTAATGGCCGAGATCCCAAACCTCTGCGACACATCTCTCCTTCCACCAGAAAGTCAATGGACGTGCCCAACGGATAGAGTCTTCTTCGACGCATCAGTAATATGGGGACTTGTAGGACCAAGAAGAATGTTTGGTGATCTTGGAGAATATTCAAGCATAAACTGGTTCTTCCTAGGAGGTGCAATAGCTCCAACACTGGTCTACCTAGCCACTAGAGTCTTCCCAAACAAGAAATGGATCTCAAGCATTCACATGCCAGTTCTGATTGGAGCTACTGCTATTATGCCACCAGCTACTGCGGTTAACTTCACTAGCTGGCTCGTTATGGCGTTTGTGTTTGGACACTTTTTGTTCAAGTACAAAACAGAATGGTGGCAGAGGTACAACTATGTTCTGTCTGGAGGGATGGATGCAGGGACTGGGTTCATGTCTGTGCTTTTGTTTCTTGCGTTGCAGCGTAGTGACATAATGCTTGATTGGTGGGGAAACACTGGTGAAGGCTGTCCTGTTGCTAAATGCCCAACTGCTAAAGGTGTGGTTGTTCATGGGTGTCCTGTTTTCTAGACCATTTAGGTTTGTACTTAAGTGCAGTCTTAAGTTTAATTTGGTTATGTTTTGTTAAAGTATTCTTTTTAATACATTTTCCATTACAGTGTTGGTTATATGTTTTTTTATATTTCTGTATTGTTTCTATAAATAAAATTGCTTATTTGTGGATGATAGATTGGAAAAGAGTTGCTAGTTTTCTTACATGGAATCCAAACAACATTAATGGGTCAATGAACAAACTTACATGACTTAACTTCATAACTCCACCAAGTCCCCAACCAATTGCATACAGAAAGTGTTAGAAAAAGGCTTTACAAAGTTCTGAAAAAAAATCTCATTGCTCTCTTTTCTTTCCTTTTGTAAACATCAAGATGACTCATCCTTGAGCCTGTACAAGGTGATTTCTTGCTGCTTGAAGTAACGGCGATCCTCTTCGTCAACCAGCACAAGATTCAGATAATACTTGACACTGAATTTGTTGTTTATGTTCTTATGCGTTGGCGTCAGATCGTAAGGTGTCAAGAACAGTCTTACAGGTATCGACTCGCCTGCACAATGACTCAACACTTTCTTGGTTATGAAACTAGCAATGAATTTGAGAACATGTGAGGAAATTATTTAGGCATATACCTCTAACGGGAGCACCATCCATTAACTCAAACTTGGCTAATGTTTCTGTCTCGACGTGAGTATTAGCTCCTGCTCCTGTTGATTCTCGCCGTCTGATCTCAAGATCCATATTCTTTATCTTGATTCTCACCAGAAGAAAGTATACTTTCCCGAGGATAACATCTTTCAGGTGATACCTGCATCCATAGCATAGGAATTAAATATTGTTTTTAAGTTTTTTCCTTATAAGTAGAGCTTGAAATAAATGAATATGAGACTGTCTTACTTGCTTTTATTGTACTCAAACTCGATATGCAGGCAGTCCTCGATTCCAACTTCCATCTGTACATCGAGTAAGGGTCCAAAGGAATTAAGCATATCTGATGCTAATAAGGGTTTAAGAGCAAATGGATTCAGTATGAACAGCGATAAAGAACCAGGAAACTGAGAGAGTTTGGACCTCACCTTGATGCTGTTATTGATTGGTGGTAATGGGGAATAGTTACGCACCTGTTTCACATTCATACGAGAGAACAAGCTATAAGTTTTATCTTAAATACTATGCGTCACAAGTCAAAGACATAGCAGAAATTTTGAAGAAGCATACCACAAAGTCCTGGTACTCCACGATGCTTCCAGCATAACCACGAGTAACTGTTACTTTCAGGACATACCTGAAGATAACAAAAACAAATGATGCAAAATTTAAAATTGTTTCTGATATGATGCCAAATACGAACATGATTAAATACCTTAGCCGCACATTCACGCCATTGTATGTCTCATATGGCATCTCAACGGTAGGAAATTCAAAAGGGTACGCCTTGTTTTCATATATTTCTCCAGGTACATCAAGCTCACGCACTGATACGAGAAGGAGTCAGCTACTAATAGTTAATAGACTATTTCACATAATAACATAACCATATCATAATAGAACCCTAAGAGTAACTCACCCAGGGAAGTGAAGTCATAGAAGTTCCCTCTGTCAAAGTACATTTCTGTCAAAAACAATATGAATGTCGTCAGTACAGACTAAGTTAGAAACATATAACAGAACCGAGATAACTGACAGAATAATTGCAGACCTATTTGACCAAGAAGCTCGACTTTAACACCATTGTGCTCCACTTTCTTCCCTTGATATGGTTCAATACAAACCTAAAGGAAAAAAAAAACTAAATTAAACCAATTCCATAAACCCTGAATAACTAAACATCCTGATGATGACTAGAGATGACAAGATAATAAATTACATTGCCAGCAATAGTTTCTTGACTATGGAAAAGTGGGTTCATAACCATTTGTCCATTATCTTTCTTAACCGGAACCTATAATAGCACAAGATAGATCAAGTAAGACAAAAAAAAAGAGAAGCAAAATAGATAAACTTAAAAAGAGGGAAGTGTGTACCTGTTTACGATTTTTGCCATCAGTAAACGTGATTGAGATATTACAAGCAGGCTTGAAAGCTCCACGAAGATAATTCTGTGATTTTAATCACAAAAACAAAGTGCTAAACTTGAGTTGATTTTACTAAGGCGGCTAGAGAAATCAAACAAGGGTCGAGAAAACTATTAACGAGCACTAACCATGATTCAGAAGATTCGATTCCAATCACAATGACCCTGTTCAGGAGCATAAGAATCCAATCACACAAGAGTAAACTCGAAAGAGCTTAGCTTTTTGAAGCTCGAGCTTTAGGGTCACGATTAAGTTAAGATCAATGGAGGATAGAGATAAACCCTAATCTCAATTCGTACGAAAGCAATCAAATGGGAAGGCAGACCAGATCACATGTGATGCTACAATGATGAGAGCGAGACTTGATTCAAGAAATTAGATTCGATTGAAAGCTTAGGAATCACGTACCTTAAGAATCGATCAAGCCGGCGAAGATTCTGACAGTTGTTTGGGGGTTGAAGACGACTGACAGACAGACAGAGTCACGGAACAAAACGAACCAAAAAAAAAATTCTATTAAAAAAAAGGCTTTTATCTCACGTTGGGCCAGAAAGCCCAGTGGTATTATTACTCATCAAAGGCCAGATGTGACATTGATATGAACAATACAACCTGGTTAACATTATGAGACTAACATTATTCTTTTTTTTTTTGTGCGACGAGACTAACATTATTCTAAATATGCCATTTTTATACGAAAAGAAGAAGAAACCCTTCAATAGGTCGAGGCCAAAGAACCGGAACAGAAGAACCGAATCAGAACCAAACTGAAGTAACCAAAATTTTTAAATATCTAAATGGTTTCTATATTTCTATATCTGAAATAACCAAATCGAGCCAAAACCGAACTGAGAATCAATCGGATACTCGAATACATAAAAATATTAATTATATATACATATAGCTTAACTAAATATATATTTTCATTTAAAATTTTATTAAAATTTCATATATACGACTATACGAGTATGTTGGCAAATTATGATCTGTTTCGCCATTTCCTCAAATTCGCAAAACTTTTATTTCTTTTTTGTCGTCAAAATTTTGGAAACAGCGCACTGAAACCACACGTCATAAACGGGAAATCGGCTAATTCCTACATCAACACAGTCCAGCGGTCCCGATCAGTACATAAACACATAAGCTGTGCAAATACATACATGAACACGTAGTTAATTCAAATATCATACACGAACTAACAAAATTCGGTTTTTGCATACATTGACCAATTATCCGTTAGTCAAACGTAACGGAATCTGAGCTGTCCGTTATATACCATTACGTGGCTTTTTACGTTTTTAAATAATGAATAAATTAATAAAAATAAAATAAAAGATGGTTACAAGGGGGAGTCGAACCCTGGTTTGAGATATACCCATCACAAGAAGAAACCATTGTGCCCTAGTGCCAGACCCAACCTACTGTTTATAGTCCCACTTGTTTCGTATTTATACAAATATTTCATTCACATATTTCTTTTTTTTTTCTTTCCATGTTTGACTTATCATCCAAATTGTTCCAAAACAAATTCAAATACTTTTTTGTTCTCTTTTTCCTTTTCTTGTGGAAAAAATCATTTTTTGTATATTCAAAACAATAAAATAAAATAATATATATTATTAAAAAGGATTACGTATGTTGGAATTGTCTTCTACCTTTATTATCTCTTTGTGAATTTCTATTTTTAAAAGATAATATTTACTTTTAATAATCAACCCGATAAACAAAATTTCAAATGTCCATTACAAGCTTAACTTGAACAAAACAAAACTAATTCAAATATTGCACGTCTAATTTCGTTCAACTACCACACCGGCGCGTTCCGCTAAACCGATCTATAATCCTTAGTAAAATCAATTCCCTTTTTGAACTAGTTCATTCTCTTGTTGAAATCTTTAATTTGCTTTTGTTTAAATTTTGAGTAAATTTTTTTTCAGTTTCCAGTAATTGTAAGAGAACGTTAGAAACATAAGGGTTTGCAAATAAACTCAAATTCAAACAAGAGGAAATAAAAAAATTTCAGCAAGAGAACGATCTTTCGATCTCTTTCTCACAAAAATATAGTAAAGCTAGAAATAACTTCAATGTATGTGACCCCTTTTTAATAATATATATTATTATTTTATTTTTTTGAATATATAAAAAGGTTATTTCTTCCACACAAAAAACAAAAAAATATTTGAATATTTTTTCATTTTGTTTGGATGATAAGTCTATTTTCTGAACAATTTGGATGATAAGGTCTACCACAAAAATATATATATATATATATATATGTGAATGAAATATTCATTAGGTATAAATAGGAAATCATTGGGAGTACAAATAATAAGTCTGCCTTGGCACAGTAGTTTAGCATGTGTTGGATATTGCTTAGACCCAGGTTCGATTCCCCCCTCTAACCATCTTTTAATTTTTTTATTAATTTATTCATTATTTAAAACTGTAAAAAGCCACGTAAGCAATATATAACGGACAACTCAGATTCCGTTACGTTTGACTAACGGATAATTGGTCAACGTATACAAAAACCAAATTTTGTTAATTCGTGTATGAAATTTGAATTAACTACGTGTTCATGTATGTATTTGTACAGCTTATGTGTTTATGTACTGATCGGGACCGCTGGACTGTGTTGATGTATGAATTAGCCGTTTTCCCCGTCATAAACTGTACCGTAAAACAAGATCTCGCCAAAGAAGTAAAATCAAATTCCAAATTGGTTTGCTTAAAAAGTCAAAGCCCAAATTGACCAATACTACCCCTGGTCAAATCTAAAACAAGCCAAACCCTTAAGCAAAAATCAAGGGTAGTTTAGTAACTACGCTCAGAAGTAGAACACAATTAAGTAGGTGAGGAACACCTGTTTCTTCCGTCTTTTGCTGATTACAGAGCCCCTCGAAGCTATCGAAACTGAATCTAAAAGTAAACTATTACGATCATCATCGTCTGTTTCCTTTTCTTCGATTTGAATCTATCATATTCATTTTGTATCTACTAATCTTGCTTATCGTAGATTTTGATTCGCTCTGATATGTTCTTGTTTGTAGATTTAAGGAGAGATGGCTTCAGACAAGAAGGTTCTAGGTTTCGAAGAAGTTTCACAACACAACAAAACCAAAGACTGTTGGCTTATTATCTCCGGCAAGGTTAGCTAGATCTCTTGTGTCTTTTTGTGACTTTGTCTGAGAAATCTCGGTCTAAACTCTAAATGGATTATCCACAAATTGAAGAGTTAGATGAACATAGGGTCTTTACAGCTTAGAAGCTTTTATGACATCACTCTGGATTTAGAATCTCAATCTTCAGTGTTTTTAGGTTTGTTATAAGCGAAACAGATATTGGTTTAGTGATTTTTACAATTACTTGAGCATATCGTTAGGTGTATGATGTGACCCCGTTCATGGATGATCATCCTGGAGGCGATGAAGTCTTGTTGTCCTCAACAGGTTTTTCAACAAAATTAATCTTAATGAGTTTCTCTCTGATCCAGTTGAATCCCTCCAGTGATATGTTTCTGTTGTTGTAACAGGGAAAGATGCTACGAATGACTTTGAAGACGTTGGACACAGCGACACCGCAAGGGACATGATGGAGAAGTACTACATCGGCGAGATCGATTCGTCTAGCGTTCCAAAAACAAGGACATACGTTGCACCTGCTCAACCCGCTTACAACCAAGACAAGACACCAGAGTTCATCATCAAGATTCTGCAGTTCCTTGTCCCGATCTTGATCTTGGGTCTCGCTCTTGTTGTCCGTCAATATACCAAGAAAGAGTAGAAAACAGAGGCTTTTGCATTTTTTGCTTGCCACTGGATAACTCTTTCTGATTTCTCTCTGTATTTGCAAAAAAAAAAAAACAGTTACTGTTGGTTGGTCCTAAGACTTCATCTATGTCCTTTTTAATGATTCTTGTTGAAACTACTACGAACCAATAATCAATTTGTTTGCTAGTCTCTTTGTGATCGTATGTTTGGTTTCTTTCTTTGTGTTGATTGAGATGTTTTCAACTCTGATGATCAAATAAAAAGGGTGCTTCTGTTTTTCAGCTACTCTAAAGTCTAAACTTAGAATAAGCATGTGGAAATTAGGTTCAGGTTCGGTTTAGTTTGGTAGAAAAATTGTAAATAAATCATACCAATTTATACCAAACCAAAACCATATCCAAATTTCGCATCAAACTAATCGAATTTAACCAAAATTACCCGAATGCTTAACCAAATTACACTAGAATCAAATCAAAAATTTAGAATTTCAATTCATTTTGGTAGAAATTTTAAATCAAACCAAACCGAATTAACCAAACTAAATGTATAAACCAAACTCGCAGGTGTCTACTTAGAAATAAGAAACTGAATTGATATAATCGAACATATATGATTCATACAACTGTGGAAAAAAGACAGTAGACTCATCCCTTACATGTTTCTTCAACAGGGTAATAATGTCTTGTTCTTTCATTAGTACTATAATAAACATGATATATAGATAGTATAGTGTTGTTGTTTGTGTGATATGAGCAAAACAAAAAAGGAAAGAAAAACCTGAGGGACAAAGTAAAACGGTAAGAACCAAACCTTTTGACAAAACGCAGCCAAACGAGTGCAAGGGCTTTTTGTGTAGTAAAGAACACTTCGTTTCTGGCTTATCACTTTCATCAAACACTGAGAGACCGAGAAGAAAGAGTTTCAATCTTATCATGAAGCGTCACCACAAGGTGATGCGCATCATCCAGAAGCTTCCACACATCAAGCTGACCCGCCATGCTATTACACTCCTCCACAATCTCATCCATACTACTGTACCTCTGTATGATCAGCTTCCTCCTCAGCACTAGCGCCGCGATCGCGTACAGCAACAGATCATCCGTCGGAGGAGCTTGCTGCCTGATCCTACTCCACGGCGACTTCCCAACGCCAGCTCTAATAGCAGCCTGATCAGCCCACATGACTTCCCACAGACAAAGCGTCTGCTCAAAGCTCAACTCCCTCCTAAACATCACAAGCACCATCCTGTAGACGAAGCTACAATCCTCCGCCTGGAGATTCTCCAAGTGTTTGTAGAGCTGAGAGTCTTTGGATTTGATGATCTTGGACACGATGCGGAGCTGTCTCTGGATCCCTGCCTCGTCGAGCCTGAAGTTGTGGCGAGCTTTCTTCATGAAACCGACGAAGGACCAGAAGGCCTCGTGGTCTTCGGAGATGACGGCGAGGATGGGGGATAAGAGGTCGCTCATTCCTTGGCAGTAGCCTATCTCGGGGTCGTAGAGAGCGTAGGCTTCGAGAATGGATACGAGGCGCGCGGCGTGGTGGAGCCGGCAGGTTTCTAAGTGGTCGTAGTCTTTTAAGGCGACGGACTCGGCTAGACCGCGAGCTTTGGTTTCTGTGATTGTGGTCGAGGATGAGGAGTAAGTGGCCCAGTCTGAATCAGCACGTAAAGCATCGAGACGGATGATACGTTGCCATGTAGAGAAGTCTTCGTGTACAGTGTCTTCGACTTGAATCTCACCAAAAAGAGAAGTAGTATTCTCTTCAGAGTTATTACTGTATACATCAGAAGGAAGCAGCTGGACATCTTCATCGTCGTCTTCGCAAGAGTCAGTATCAGAAGAATCAGTGTTCACAGCAGAGACCACTTGTTGGTTTATTATTTGTTTGGTAGTCTTGTAATCATCCATAAATCTAACACACTGATCGTCTGCCTCCTCGGAAGTTACTTCCTCCTCAAGATCATCGCTACGCTTGAGAAGCAACTTGCACCGTCTCTGTAGTTTCTCATACGCGTTTCTATATTCAGATATATACTTGTCAGTATCTACATACAAATACGACTATATATGTACATCAAAACTATAACCATCTTTGCTAACCTTTTTTGAGTTTTAACAGCTTCCCTTTCTTCACTAGTACTATTCAAATCATAGCTGCAATATAAGAGGAAAAAAAGTTGAGAAAGAAGAAGAAACAAAGACGAAACAATAACAAAAAAAGAAAACTCACACTCCGAGCAAGAAGAGCCACACTTCTCCACGAATACTTGGATCAACACCCTACAAGAACACAATTAAAAGCATGTCAGAACCATAAAAGGGTCAAGTAAGAATCAAAGACATAGTTGCTTGCTCGTTCTAAAAGACTCACTCGGCTTCTAACTCTCTTCAGAAACCTAACCCCGCCATCACGAAGTTTCCCTTCCGTAGTAAATAAACTCCTCCACTGATGCGGCGTCAAGGGCCGTTTTCTTTTCCGGCGAGACCACGGTGACTTCCGTCGGCTGCTTCTACAATTTAAACTCAAAATCAAAAGATTTTACAAGGTAATAGCGAACAGATTAAGAAACATTTTTTGATCTGAAGAAGAGAATCTAAAGATCCCATTGGCATATTCCAAATCTAAGAGCTTTAGGACACTCACCGATCGGAAGAAGTTACAGAAGATGGAGATGAAGGATTAGCCACAAAGAGAACCGATCGGAGATGGATCCACGAGGACGAAGACGAAGGAGGTGAAGTAGAAGTCGTAGAAGAAGATGAAGAAGATGGTAACGAAGTGGAAGACGAATTTGCCGACGAAGTTGAAGTATGGCTTCGCCGTAACGACTTCATCTGATTCTCCGACAAAAGCTTAAAATCTAAATCCCGTAAACACCAATCAAATAGACAAAAATCGAATAGTCTCCTCCGTCTTTCATAAGAGATCTACGAACGTCATTCTTCGATACAAAGCATCAGCGACGGCGAATCGTAACTCCGCCGGTGGTTAACGGAAAGAAGGATTCCGCCGTGTGAGAAACGGCAGTGGGAATCCGGCATGAGAGTTTAACGGTTTTCCCCCAAACGATCTCTATCTATCTATCACTCGAGCGTTTTCTTCACCACGCCGAAACTGAAGAAGAGCAGAAGAACAAAAGCTAAAGCATAAAACAACTGAAGCCCATCTTAACCACTTTGATCTTTCTTTTTCTTTTCAGTTCTTGTCTTTTTTTTTTTTTTTTACTTTCGGCGCGTGGACTAGCGCGTTCGCTTTAAATTTCACGCGATATCATGGTTGGTGCTTGTAAGTGATATAACGGCGTCGTTTTCGTTTTAGTCTTCGTTCGTGGATTTTTTACGCGATAACAATAAATATATCAAAATCAAGAGTGACCAATGAAAACCGAACACGTCTCGACTGTTGTAAAACAAAGTCAAAAGCTAAAGATTTCATTGCGTCTCTCAGCTTTACCGCGGCTTTGAATGGAACATAATCATGATTAGTAATTTGTAGATCTTCAAAGTAAACATCTATCTATCTCTTGCTGAAAACAAATGTAATCATAGAATGTTTGACCTGATGGACCTACGTTTACTAAATCGTAATCTTCAGATTAGCACCATGACTATGTATGGTGGTGTGTTATACAAAATATTCTATTTCTAAATAGTTTTTGTTTGGTGGATGTTGAAAATATGTCGCAACTTTATAATAGCAATTAGCAAGTTAGCTCTAACTTAATAATATGCCTTGTTACATGCTGATGCTTCAGACTTGTCTAACATCAAATTTGAGCTAAAATACAGTCTCAAATAAATCATTTGACGATTAAAGAAGACAAAATTTTCATATGATATATATATTTCTCATATAATATGGATCAAGTTAAAATTGGTTAGTAAATATATCTATGGACCAAGTCAAATCAAACCTTTGATCTAAGCTAATATGATGTTTATTGTGTATTTTGCTGTGACTTGTGAGTCGCTAAAGTGAACGGAATAAAGAGAAAATAGCTATACTTTTTTGACTGGCATAAAGGGCGCGGAAGATATGTTAATGTTGATTAAAGTTATTGTAGCCGCGTATGTCATTAAGCAGATATGGAATATATAGTTGGTATTAAATTACAAAGCATATGCAAAGGAATTATTCTCACAGTATACTAGTAGTATTTTATTTAAATGATTATGAAATATACTTGCATGTTCTTGGAATAATTCGGATTAAACAAAGAAGAGAAGTTAATGAGATTTAAAAGAGGTGTTTAAGTTCGTTGAATAGAGAAGACTGCAAGACTAGTGGATAGGCAAGTTGCAGGTGTAAAATAACATTATTATTAGGGACAAACAAACATTTGATTGCTTGAAAGACAAGCTATGTCTACGTAAATACATATTTTAATTGCAATAATAGAGACAAACAACAGATTTTGTAGTTCAAAAAAAAAAGTATGGTCACTATACGGATAGGGAGATTAAAAGAGCAGAAAACACAACTACCGATAACCTTGTTCATGTTTCCCTCAAAACAATATCGATGATGTCCATATCCATCGACGTAGATAGGAATATTATAGTTTCAAATTTAATTGCTGCATTGCAAAAGATCATTATAGAAAGCCAAAAAAAAAATCCTAAGTAGAAGAAGACCATTATATAGTAAGAGAGTGGAGAAGAAAGGCTCTGAACCCTCATTTCTCAGTGCGTGGCCCAAAAAAAATCACTCATGAGAAACACAATGATTTTAGATCTTTATGCTAAGTTCCATGACATGTACAGTTTATGATAAGCATTTCGTACATTTTTGTCATTTTAAAACTTGATCTTCATTGAGAGGAAAAAAAAAAAACTTGATCTTCAATGAACAACAAAGTAGTCCGTAAAATAAGGTTTAACAACACATTAACCAAAAAGGGAAACAATAAACATCTTTTTATTGAGCAACTTAACCAAAAAGGAAAAATAAGGTACTAAAAAAAATAAACATCTTAAAATCACAAAATAATATATCAAGCATTTGGGTTATGTGACTGTTGTGCGTTGTCATAAAGGTCGGGCTATAATCCCAACTTAGAAGTCAGTCCACTTCTATGTTTGATCGTCAAAACACAAAATCAAACAAATTTGGTAAAATTCGAATATGCTACTGCACAATATTAACTCATTTGGCTAGTGGTCGCCGACGAAGAGTAGAATGCCTTTAAGAAACTACAAATCGTTATGGTACGAGTTTATTTTTAACTATTTTTGTCGGCCCAAAAAGGCCCAAATTACATAACATTAAGCCGTTAACTATAAATACCGACGAGTGGAAAATAAAAAAAATGTGGTTCCATACGCCTCGCGTCGTATCGTAGCAGAACCCTAAACCTGTGATCAATCTCCGATGGCGAATAACCCAAGAGTTTTCCTCGATATTGCCGTTAGCTCTATAGCGGTTGGTCAGATCGTGATAGAACACTTCGCCTACACGAACCCTTTGACGGTGGAGAACTTCCGAGCTCTTTGTACCGGCGAGAAAGGCATAGGGGAGTCTGATATACCACTCCACTATAAAGGATCTGTTGAGGATTCTATCAGTTTCCTGCAAGCTTCAATGTACCTCAAATCGCAATCTAATCGCAAACAATCAATTTCAGTGTGGAATCGAATCAAGTGAGAGAGTAAACGACACAAGCAGAGGCGTCCCTGTAATACGTGAGACCATAGGCAAGAAAAAAAAAAAGGGGGCCTACACATTATTGTAGAACATAAAAATGCTTAGGAGATTTAAAAAAAAAAGCTTAAGAATTGTGACCAGGGAACGGCTAGGAATAATGCATTCCCTAACGTTCCTTAAAAAAAAATCACCATTTACAAGGAATAATAGTTCTTCTCATTTCTCATTCCCTTTCATTCCTCTTTTTGTAGAGGATTAAAGAATAAGATTATTTCTTTTTAAATTTGATAAGGAACAACAATTTTTTTTCATTCCTGCTATTTTATTTCCGTATATTTTTTTTTATTCGTTTTTCTTGTTTACCGAATGGTCACCAGTCAGACCCTAAGAGTAATGGAAAAAGAAAAAGAGAGCCAGAGTCAATGAAAAAAATTAAAAGAATAAATTTTGTTTTTAATATTAATTGTAGGTCCCATTTTAATTTTGTGTTGTTGTTATCTTTTTTGGTTCTTCATTTGCACATTTCCCTTATATGTAAGTATGTAACTGTAAATTGTGATAAAAAAAACATTAACTGCTTAGTTTTTTTTTAAAATGGGGGCCCAAGGCCTAGGTTTCATGTGTTTTGTCCAAGAACGCTCTTAGACACAAGAATTTTGGTAACCCGGTATTCACCGCACGATGTGGAGAAGCGGAGAGATTTAGGTCTCTCAACCTTTCCAATAGATGAACTGAGAAGACTACAATGACCGGAGGTTATACTTGCATTCTTCCTCTCTTGGTTACAATCAACTCAAGATACAAATGGAATAGAGGAAGAAACTACAAGAGACTGAGCCTAGATACACAGAGAATCTCCTTCTCTTACTAGCTCTCTCACTCTCTGCTTTGAGATCTCAGTCTCGAGCTCTCTCTCTTCGTCTCAAGCTAGGTCACTCTCTCTCTCAGATTCTGTTACAGACCTTACGTCTTGTTAGTTGTTACGTTGAAGAAGATGACGAATGTTGATAAAATATCTTCAGCTCCTCTAGTTAATTACTCTTCTGACATCACTTCCTTATTTCCAAAGAATCCAGCTCAGGTGAAAGTCGTATGAGCTTGAGTGAAACCTTCCCTTTGAATGAGAGTCTTCATTTACTTGAGCATTCTCAGTAGATTGGATGACATACATCTACAGGATCCATCATCCACGGCATTGATCCAGATCACGTTTGGTTTGGCGGGTATATGACTCAGGGAAACGGTTTTGGAGGCGAATGGATCTACGGCGATGAGTTCCCGGACGAGGAATGCATGAGGAAGCACGACCGGATCCAGGTATCCTCTCAATGGGCAATCATGTTGAACAACCAAACAGATCTCAGTTCCTCCCCCACACGAAGGAGGCCCCGGATTACGACGAAGAACCGCCGCACTTTGCGTTCGGACAAGTTGTGAGTGGGTTTGATGTGATCAGGCTCGTTGAGCGGATGGTCGGAAATGAATTTGTTCCCTTCTTTGCCAGTGTCAATCGTTGTCTGCGGTCAGATTCTTTTCCCGAGTATGTGTGTGTCGACAATGGTAGGTTAGTCCGGGTTCATTTCAGACTCTATCCGGGTAATCTATGAGAAGTTTGTTGAATCAGTTGCGAGCTGCGCAACTGAAGATGGGGGAGACGGAGATAGCATAGGCAAAGCAAAAGATTGCATATGAAAGTGAAGATGACAGAGCCGAGGCACTGAGGCGCTGGCCATGGCTACGTAGCAGAGTACTCGGTGGCACATATAAATTAAAGTACAAAGCCCTCGTCACGTTAACTAGCTTTTAATATTTGTTGTGTCGTTTCTTCGTTTTTTTTCCTTGTTGGATCGTAGTTTTGTATGTTTGCGTTCTAGTTTTAAAGTGATACCATTAAATAATGCTAAGCATAGATCGTGGGTCAAAACCGATAACAGTCGTATTTCCATCGACGTCGCTTATTTTTTGCATTAGTTTAGCTACGTGCTGGTCGTTTTCACCACAGTGTATTACTTTTCCATAAGACTTTAGACCATGCGCATCAGGAAATCATAAGAGGAGTTCACACGCGTCCCGAAAAAAAAAATTATAATATGCTACAGTAATGACCCTGTCTCGCCACGTTCCTTCTGGATGAACCCGAATCGTTACTGTTCAGCGGGCTCCATGGCACGTGGCGGCCCGCTATTGATCAATTTTTTTTTTTTAGAAAAAAAAATCAAACGAAAAATAATAAAAGAAATAATAAAAAATTCAAATTATGAACCCCAACCGGGGATTCATTAATGCTGGTGCTCTTAACGCATAGTCAAAAGGATGTTATCATAAAACAAAACGCATAGTATGAACAAAATAAAAAAAAAAGTTCAGAAATTTAACATGACGAGCTCATGCGTTATATTGTGAACTTTAATAAACGACATCTACATTCAATTTAGATTTAGGTTTCACTTTCAGGTCATAAAAAAGGAGTTTCCATATTGTGAACTTTCTTTTTTTGTGTATATATTGTAATTAAATTAGTTTTTATTATTATAACCATTGTGATCTCAAATATTTTCTTGCCCCAAATACTAATCATCAGAAGTCATGCATGATCCGCGTTATCTTTCCACTTAAAGTGTCCGGTGTGACCAAAAGAAATTGAACCCATGACGATAATCAAAGTTGTATACCTTTTACAACTAGACAAATACCACTTGGTTTAACATACTGTAAACTTGTAATATATAGAAGATATTCCTATTCAAAAAATAATATATATAATTTTATTGGCGACTCGAGGATGCACAGAAATATAAAATGTTGGTCGCTTACTATTTTCATAGTAGTTGAAAACTTGAAACTAGAGAGCTTTGGAGTGTACGAGTGGAAAACCTCTCTTTGTAGAAACATACACATGCCATTTAGTTAACTATTTGACATAGATTTTTGAGTCAGATAACTTTAAGAATATATATGTTTGGATGAGAGTTTGACACTTTGAGCCACTCGAAGGACAAATTTTAAAAACTTGTGGGATGCTGTGGCCCATAAACCTTGAGGACGCTTTGATCATATTCTATTAACTACAGTACGAATATGATTCGACCTTTGTAATTTTCTCTTGTTTTCTAATTCATATGGATTTGTTATGATAACCAAAAACACCCTCCTTTTTATTATAAAAGTAGGGATAGCTAATCTGTTATTCGGTTTTGATTAGAGATATTAATCCAGTTTTATCAAGTACAGTTTGATGTATTTTTTTGTTCGTTTTCATTACAATCCAAGACAAGTTAGGTTTATTACATTTTACCAAAAAAAAGGTTTGGTTTATTGTGAACATTGCTGCGGTTTTATTTAAATTTGATTCTATTCAAAGGTCAATCCGTATTTAACAAGTAAACTAGTCTTTATATAATCTTAAATCTAACGATACTTGGATTTTTAAATTGCATTTAGCGATGTCCTCTCTGGCGTATATGGTCTCTTTGAAAAAAAGTCGTTCGCTTTTGTATTAAGAAAAACAGACTAGAAGAGCACATGATTCCAACTTTCTTGGTAATCCAACGGCTCTTAGTCATCCGTAAGGTCCACTATGATGTCGTGCCAACATGATATTGATGGTTGGTCCGCAAAACTTTCGAACCTTCTTATACAATTACAATGCAACACAACCAAACTAAACCGAGCAAACGTAAACATACCAAACCCGGTCTCAGATTTTGGCTTATTGAATTAAAATTCATCACTTCAACTGTATGAAGAAACTCAAACCGTGATAAAATTGAACAAATCTTGTTTAAATTTATTAAACCTAATTATAATAGTATAAAAACCAAATGAACCGGGATAAGAGGCAAACCAAAGTGATCCCAAATAAACCAAGTAATCAACACGTGTCATCTAGTAACTGGACATATGATTGATCGGCGCCCTTTCATCCGCCGCTTACTCGGGCAAAAGGACATTTTTATCATTTGCGCGTCATCCTGTGGGTTTTGCTGACGTGTAATGACAGCCAGTTCATGAATAGTCTTGGGCCCATGTTTGCTGATGTGGCATTGTCCTTATAACCACTAAGCTTCAAACATCTCCCACTAAGATGGAATTTGAAATTTTCACGAGGGGCATGTTCCAATGAATATTGCCCTTCCACCTCGCATTCTCATCTCAAACCTCCAGGCCACATGTTTCTTGCTTGTGGTTAAAAGCAAGCCAGGATTTTCCAGGGCCATAGAAACTTGGAATCAATTTTTCTTTTCTTTTAACATAATTCCATTTTTTTGTTTAATTAATTAGGATTCTATAAAATAATACCATAACACTTATATACAAAATAGTATATAATCAGAACCCATACTTTTGTTTATAAATCCTAGATATGAATTTATTTTTTGAAATGTATATATATATATATATATATATATGATTTATACTGTTTTATATATATAATTCTTATATATGGCACATAAATATATATATATACATATTTTTTTTCTTTTTGAATTACATGAGGAGGTTCTGACCGAAGTCACCGAACCCCTAATCCCCGGGCCCGAAAGCACTTTAGTCCCATTGGTCACTCAAACATGACCCTTTTCTTTTTTTTTTTGAAAAAGAAAAAGAACATGACCCTTTTCAAATATATATATTTATATAACTGCCTATCGAATGAATTTTGGGTGAATGTGAATGATCTGAGTAAAAAAAAAGAATGTGAATGATCTATAAAGCATATTCTCGAACAGAATAACGGATCGTATATATATCTAACACGTTAGGTATACGGGTTTGTGTTGTTTGATCCCGTACGACTTCTTAAATTTTTAAAAGTCAAATATATTATACAAAAAGGAACGAAGATGATTACGTATACATAAAAAATGACGAGGGATGTAATTTCCCATCCATGCACCTCTTGGAATGACGGAAGCGAATTTAGATAGATCGTAGTTATCCTTTTTTGTGTCGTCAGAGCGTGTAGTCATCGGAGACGAAAAGGTTGTTTTATCACTACTAATATCGGATTAGTTTGACATGTAATCATGTTTATCCATTTACCTTCAATCACGGTGAGAGCAATGAACTAGTAAAATAAACATTAGTTAATTTTTTTTTTGCAACTAATAAACATTAGTTAATTTCGATCTCAATTCCGATTTTCCTTAACGTTCGAGAAAACCCCGAAATATTTTCGTATTGAAGTATATGCTACTTTATCAATTGAAATTACCGGGTCGTTGGCTTTTTGATGTGTCAAAAGGGCATTGTTGAGCCAACTGAACAGATTAGAGTAGCGACCAATATTTGATTAATTATTACGATTTGAACTTAGCTTAGAAGGTAATAATGTTAAAATCGTTATCCCCAATCCTTAGATAACAATGATTTTATTTAGAAAGTTGAGGGCAATGAATATGTGACACATTAAATTATATTTACAATATTTTTTTTGAACAATTATATTTACAATATTTTTGGAGATATATTCCAAGTTATAGCTTTACTATATAAAGTAACGTTATGCATCCGCCAAACGTAAATGATTGATTGTTTTCTTTTGATGACTGGTTGAAAATAAATATTTACAAATAATATTATATTTATCTAATAAGTTAATTATGTTATTTGACAAAACAATTTAACTTTGTATGTAAATCTAATATTTATTACAAATCTCACCACATCGTAAAATAAATGAACCTAATCATTTTTATAAAAAGTAAATTAAGAACCTTAATTTCAAAAATAAGTTATAAGTATATAATTTATCATCAAAGTGTTTCAAAAAATATAATTTTATACTGTTTATTTTATAACATCATTCAGTTTAAATCTAGTTGATCAAAAAAGCACCATTCAATTCTAATGTTAAATTTCTCACTAAAATGAATATTATGTTTCCACCCAAGATAATCTTTTACTAGATAAAAAAATAAAAGGAAAAACGTTTTTGACCATTAAAACAATTAACAAGCCTGCTTAGTCGGTAAACCCTAATCCTTCCTAACTACGCTGCAACTTTTACCACGTCAATTTCCAGCTCATTAATCAATTAAAAACACACACAAAAAAGAAAAAACAAAATAGGAGAAAAAGCCTTAGCGGTGTGCGCGTGAAAGCAAAGCCCTAAACCGATGGGTAATATGTATATATATACAAGCTTACATCTCCATTATCCTCGCAACTTCCTCACAAAAAAAAAACATTTTATCAAACCTATACATGTATGCTTAGCCTATCATGAGTAACATCCCTAGATCTCTCACCGACTCATCTCTCTCTATATTTCTTCTCACTATCTCTTCTGCCGTCGATCCTTGGCCCTTTTCTATCACCGTCTTTTAACACCAGCTGCTCTTCTCCGTCGTTAATCGTTTTTCAATCAATCTTCGTGTTTCTCGATAAGTGTTTTGGTAAGAGAGACTCTATCTCTTTGATGGGTTTTGAAGAACACGTGCATAAACAGATGGTGTTCAAGTTTCACTTTCCTCATCTCCACATACTCCATCATCATAACCATCATCATGTTCCTAAAGGCTGTGTTGCGATCATGGTGGGCCACGAAGGAGATACAGAAGGTCTACACAGATTCATTGTTCCGTTGATGTTCTTGAACCATCCTCTGTTCTTGAGGCTCTTGAAAGAAGCTGAAGAAGAGTACGGTTTCAAACACGCTGGTCCGATTACGATTCCTTGCCGTGTCGATAAGTTTAAGCATGTTCAGGAGATTATCGATGAGGAGATTCATCGCCGTCATAGTCACGGTAACGGACACAACAACCATAGCCACCACCACCACAACAACCATCTGCGATGTTTCTGAAGATCTCTGTGTTTGGCATTGGTTTGGTTTGGTTTGGTTTGGTTTGACATGTAATTGATTGGTTTGGTTTGGTTTGACTTCTCTTTTGAGATTGGTTTAGTTTGCTTAGTGATGATGATGAAAAATACAGAGTGCAATTGAATGTGAATGCTTCTCTCATCTTTTACTAATGTAATCGTGAGGAATAAGGAATTTCAATGTGTTATTGCCTGATTGGAATAACGTTCCATTTGTATTTATTATTTGGAATATTTTTTAATTATGTAATTGATTCTAACGCGTTTGGCCATGGACCATGTTGCTTTTGTTGTTCTTTTTCTTATAGAAATTGCTTTGTTCGTTAGGATTACATCCACCACGCCAAGTGTCCCGAATATATTCTACTTTTTTATTATTTCAAAAGTGACAAATTCAACAAAATCCTAGAATTAGAAGAAAAAAAAGCATTGTATGGTAACTTTGATTGGGATCCTCATAAATTATATTTACATTTAATTTAGTCAACTAATTAGTGCGCTTACCACGGCTAATCATTGTGATACTTACATAATTGCGTATCTATATTGATTTTGCATTTATTGACCCCAAAATAATAACTGACGAAAATCAAAATATAATAAATAGCAGACACTATTTTGGAAACATCTGAAACAATTTTTTTCTCTTAAAACATCATTAAAGTGATAAAGAGGGAGTAATTTTAAACACTCAAAAGCTAGTTTAACAGCCGAAGATTTTATACATACACTTATATATATTTATTGCTATTTGCGTTTAACTTTCGAAGTCAAAATTTAATACACCCTTCATTTTCATGATTAGACATATAAACTGGACTGAACATCCAAAGATAGACTACAACCGAGAAATTCAAATATTTAAACTACCATGTAATAAACAATCTCAAAACTTATAAACCATGAAGTTTGTGGGACTGAGCATCCAAAGATTTACTACAATCTGAGAAACTATTTTTTTTTTACTCTAACTGCAGGTACATCAGGGTTTCATCGGAGTTTCACAGTATCTTGTTGTATTCGTCCAAAGCCATGGACCAGCTTAGAACAGGTGCTCGTGATACATTTGCATTGTATCTTTTTTCCTTTTTGATAACTTTCTTTAAGAAAATATGGTCTTGAATTGCTAAAAATATACGCTTTCAAATTTACACTAATATAACTACAATATACAAAAAAGTTTTTTTTCTATCTCAGTACAAGGCTCATAAAATACTTGGATTGGGTCTGTCATGGATGGGAGGACGCAGAATGGTTATTCTTCGGGGCTGGGTTTTTATACATTGTTTGCAGAAAAATGTTAATCTATAATCCCGAGATGAGACAAAGCATAACCCTACCCGCCCTCAAATCCAACGTTTTTTTTTGTTCAAGAAGACTACCTTGTTTTGATCAAGAACAAGATCATGTCTCAAAAAGTAAATGCAAAAGTTTCATGCCCGTTTACTGAGGAGATGCCAACCATCACATCTTCTGGAAGGGATGTATAAAGATGGCAATATCTCGCAAAAACAAATGTTCTACTTGTAGGAAAAAGGTGACTGCAAAAGAGCTGATTAGAGTATTCCTTCCATCCATCAGATGATCGATACATCAACATTACCAGCCCCCTTGTAAGGCTTACTAATGATAGTTCTTTTCATTTACAATTATACAAATGACTAGATACGATTTAGTAAACATGACAATGGTGTAGTCGACACAGTCTAATGGTTTGTCTGGCTCTATCCTCAAATTCGCGTTGGAACATTGAAGGGACTTCGAGGAATTGGCGTTTTAGTTTGAATATTTCATTTTATTGGAAGAAAAAAACTTCATTGTTCAAGAAGGTCTTATCATTGGTAATGTCAAATTTCGAAGTAACGCTTGGTTTACTTGTTGTTGTCTATGTAATTTAGGTCTCTGCAAACCTCAGTTGATGCCTCTCTCTATATATTACAGATGAAATATATACATATATGGAAACAAGAATTTAGTTACTGAATCTCATCTAAAATGGTGCATCCTGATCTTATTATGTGTATAGCCAATTCTCATCTGCATGCTGATATATGCGTTAGGTATGTGTGTGGTGTCCGTATGAGCAAATAGTGGGAACTAGACATGGAGTTTGTTAGAATATTGTGATCTGGAACTAGAGTGTAATGGTATCAGAAGATAGATTACAGAAGCTAATAGACAGGGGCTTCAAGCAAATTGTTGCCTAGGACCTTTGGTGGGCTTCTCAGGTACATACCTCCTTCCTTCAGAGCTGGATAGTAGAATTGCCATTAAACAGTGCAAGAAGGAGCTGCATTTTATAGGCCAACAGTTTTTAAAATTTAGTGTGATGAGAATGTTTTAATCGTAGGTAGGTATT
Source organism: Brassica napus (assembly GCF_020379485.1). Taxonomy (NCBI): domain Eukaryota; kingdom Viridiplantae; phylum Streptophyta; class Magnoliopsida; order Brassicales; family Brassicaceae; genus Brassica; species Brassica napus. The sequence goes on along the minus strand of NC_063435.1, from coordinate 6,303,591 downwards.
GTTTACAAACATTTCAAAAGCACCACTTACTCATGAGTCCTGTTGATGGTTAGCTTACTTCATTTCCATTGTACCATGTGTTAATTAGAAGAACCGCCTATCTTGCTTTATGTTTTGATTACGATGCAAAATAGCCAACAGATTATATAATGTAATACAAGAAAACGACTTAAATCATGGCAAACGATTTCTCAATATCACTTAGGAAAAGGGTTTACACTACATTTAATTTTTTCAAGTCCAGATAAAGCTCAAAAGTTATGGAATATAATATAGTTTTAAAACATTGGAATATAATATAGTTATACGGACTTAGGTGGTGGATAAAGGCTTTGCGGTTGAGTTGATCATCACGATGCCGCTTATGGAGGAATCACATCTTTAAACTTGATCGGAGCTGAGCTCAGCTACGGTGTGTCAGGTGCAAAAACATTACAGCGTATATATATATGAGCAAGGCAACAATCCACATAACTACTGCTAATTAATTGATATATAAGACGCACAATATTAGAGAGATGATAACATGAATGTATATATATATACCTTGATGGCGACCGAGGCATGGTGGTGGTAGTAGTAGTGACATCGTGAGGTGATGACATTTTCTGTAATTAAGAGTCAAATCCATGAATAACAACAAAGGCCTTTAAGATGCCATATAAATTTTCTGAATACTAAAGTAAATAAACTTTACCAAAGGAGCATCAAGACAGGCATGGTGGAAGTAGTAGTAAGTGATGACATTTTCTGTAATTAAGAATCAAATCAATGAATAACAATAATTTAAGAATCAAAATCAGTGAATAACAAAAGCCGTAGATGACATATAAATTTCTCAAATACTAAAGTAAATAACCTTCACCAAAGGAGCATCCAGACAGGGCATGGTGGAATTGGTAGTAGCAAGTGATGACTTTTTCTGTAATTGAGAATCAAAATCAAAAGCCGAAATTTTCTCAATCGCGTTTTACAGAGATATACTATATGAAAATATATTAAAAGTATATAATAATAACCTTCCTCCAACTTCTGTTAAATCGGGCTTGTCGGGCACGCGCTCCATATCACGCAGCTTCTTATACTTTTCAGGCCGAGTAGTACTGGGACGACGTCGACTCCATATATTCCTCTCGTTAAACATCGCTCTGCCTCCTCCCAAAAACTTTTCACGGTGTTGCAATGTTGAAACCTTAGCTGCGTGTGTATATACAAGTGATTTGGGCCTAAAGCGATGTTTATAATCTTCAACTCCTGTTTTTTTTTAATGAACTTTAAATTGAAATTGGCTAATATTTTAATATTTCATTTATATCCCGATCTCAATCGGCGTCGAGATATCATAGCCGGCTAGTTCTGTGCTCTACTCCAGAACTTTTGTGTCGTCTCTAAGCTCAGTTGTTTCAACCATGGAGACGACCATTGAAGCTTCGACGACAAGAGTTGATGCAAACATACCACCTAGCTCTCGCAACGTAGTTGACTGATGAAAAACAAGCTACGACTCAAGATCCTACTTGGCCTTGCCTCAATTATCTCTGGACGATGGGTGAGGCTATCGTAAATGGTCCCAAGACCAAGAAAGGACAAATGTTGTTTCCTGAGCAAGCAAAGCCTTAAATACCGGTAAAAACAATTCCGCCTCCAGCTCTTAAGGAAGATGGTAGTCTTCGTTTCTCATGGGCTGCATGCATGAACCAGTTTTCTAGAAACCTTTTCCGTGCTACTGAACCAACTTATCGTCTGGACGGTACACCTCAAGTGACACAATTCCCGCAAAGGTACTTAGTTTAGGACCGGAGAACAAAGAAGAATATGTAGTTGGACAGTTTCATATGTGTTCAAATCCGCATGGAGGTCTTATCCATGCAGTTTTGAATAGGTTATGGGGTCGTAAATGTAAATTTCCTGCCGAAAGTTGGGAAATTCGTCATATTTATTCCATATCCCCATGAAAATACTCGTAAAGGGGTTATTCAAAGAAGCGTGTGGCATGTTGATGATTGTTTACTCTTTGTGACTCCTTAGAATCCTGCCGGTGTGGGTAATTCTAAAGAATAATCGAAATTGCTCCTAAACAAAGTGGAGGAAGAAATTGAAAAAAGTCGAGGTAATAGAGTTGATGATGAGGATGTTTCGCTATGGCTAAATGGTAAGGGGGTGTGCAAGAGAAGTTTCTCCTCTACAGAAACTTGGGAGTTTATTAGAGAAAGGAAGATCCTTATTGACTGGGCAGATATTGTGTGGTTTAAGTACTCAACCCCTAAATACTCATTTATCTTATGGTTGGCTATGAGGGGGAGACTTGCAACTGGGGACAGGATGAGAGCTTGGCAGTGTAGTGCAAGGGAGGATTGTATCTTGTGTAATGCGCCATTGGAAACTCTTGAACATTTATTCTTTGAGTGCAGTTACTCTACTCGGGTATGGGAAGCTCTAATGAAGGGTATCTTGAGGGGGCAATTTACGGTGAGATGGGAGGAAATAAAAAGACTCATGAGAGGCTCAATGGGATGTAAGATGCAGAGTTTCCTCGTAAAATATATGTTTCAAGCTACAGTCTATATGTTATGGCGAGAGCGTAATAGACAAAGGCATCGGGAGGCTACTGCGCCAGCAGAATTGTTGATCAAATTGCTTGATAAAAATATGAGGAACAAACTCACATTGATACAGAGGAAGGGAGATAAAGTAATTGGAAATGGGATGTAATTTTGGTTTTCTACAAGATAGGACTGCAGTAAGAGTTAGCTATCCAGTAGGAGTGAGAGCTGACTATCCAGTAGGAGTGAGAGCTGGCTGCCTAGTAGGAGTGAGAGCTAGGTAGAATTGAGAAGGTTGACAATGGTGGAGGAGGTAGAATGAGTTGAAGAAAGAGTTTCTTTTTGTTTAAATTCCCAAATGTGTATATAAAATTAGGAAAGGACACACATAGTTGTAATAAGGTTTTTTCTTTTGAATTAAATTTAACATTCAATTCAAAAAAAAAAAAATTCTAAAGAATATTCAAGATTCTTGCTTCTTGCTTCTTTAGATTAGGAATCAGCCACATAGCATCGGGTTTGGAAGAGCCTATGCTTACACACAAGCCCCGTTTAGATCCAACAAACATGAGAGAAGCAAAAAATACTAGTTCAGGTGGAATTGGATATACCATTTTCGAAGTTCATTGCACTTGATGACAAGCAAGTTAATATCTATTTGGTAGAAGTTGAGTACTCTTAGATTCCTAGTGCATGTGAAAGGTACGGTGCACTTGGTCACAAGGAGAAGAGGTGCTTATTACCACCTCAGGCACAAGATTCTGTTCCTATTACAAAAGAGCCTCATGTCACAAACGAGAGATCCCAATGGTGGACATTATTAAGCTGCTGCAAAATTCGTCCACATCTCGTGTAGAATCTACACTGTAGATCATCCAGAGCCAACTTCCAAAAAGCCATTGGTCACTCTTCCTTCTAAGGATGCATTTACTAGTCCGGTTACACATTTGCATGAAGTATACTTGGACCCTTGCTCGCATATTGGTAACATTTTACCTTTGTTAGAAATGTGACACGCTTTTGGTCAGAGTCTCAGAGATGAGATTATAAATCAAAGAGAGACTGGTGGACATATTATACTATACCCCCCCTGCCCCTCTCCACTTTTGTTAAAGTGACGATTTTACCTCTGAAGCAGATAAGTAGATAATTATGTTTCCCGGGGAAACGGGGGGTTAAGAGACTATAATTTTACTGCTCTGTTCTTGATCTTAATGATCTTAATGCTTTCGCATTTACGTAAAACAGAGTAAGGAACTTGCTTCTACTTCTTCTTCTTCTTCAGTCTTGATGTTTGATATCTTCTTCAGTCTTCTTCAGTCTTGACTATAATTTTACTCTGTTTCAGCATAACTGCTTAAAGGCAAATCATGCACAACATGAATCATCATTATTCTATTTATATTTTCTAATGAGAGTTTATACATAACTGTGAAGAAGGAAGTAGTAACCAGGCCATGTTTAGTGTCTTCCTAGAGATCCTGAAATCTATTTATCAAAGGCCTTACATTACCCAACTCGTATAAGCAAAACTACTCTGTTTCATATATGTAATTGTTGTCTTAACGTGTTTAAAAAAAAACAGAATCGAAATCATTACCTCATTTCTTGAGTTTTGGTTTCTTAGGAGCAGAACTGCCAGCTTTCTTTGCTGGTTGCTGCTTCTCTTTAGATGGTCTTCCTCTTTTTTTTTCCTACAACCTACAAAGTATTCCACATATACAACCTACAAAGTATTCCTCTCTATGTAATCAAGCAATCTCAAAACCAGAATAAATTAGAACTCATGCGTCTAGTGAAATAGAAATTACAAATACAAAAGAAAAGAACTCATAAAGCTTTGTCATACAAAAGAAATTTGTTTGGCAAATGTTCTTTAGGTGTCTTATTGATGGTTGAATAACCATGTAGCATGTTTCAAAAAAATTAAAAAATAACCATGTCAGAGACAAACCTCACGATACTCTCACTACAAATCAGAGGATGACGACTTTACATTTGGTAGAGACTCTTGGTATTTTGAGTAGTTTCTTCAACATATAGTCTCTTCTTGAATTATAAGAAGCCAAACGTAGAATGAGTTTCTCGAGGACAGCCGAATTCTTTAACAAGTACTTCACCAGCTTCAATTCAACATCATACTGGACTGGTGCTATCAACTCAACAAACTCGAGAGACGATAGCAAACACTCAGGCACAGATGAGAAACTCACTTGATCAATGTCCTCACTAAAACCACCCTTTCTGTCATCGCATACCTAGAGAGAGAAAAAAAAAGAGAGGGTTAAAACTTAAGAAATATGCGCAAGTTTTATAGAGATTTTCCTCCAAAAAAAATAACATAGGGTTTAGCAAACCATCACCAAGGCGAGGTACTTCAAGTTTGGGAAGCTCTCAAGAAAGGCTGGTAACCATTTAAATTCGCGTGGATAAAGAGTGATATCCAGGTAGGACATGTTACTAAACTGAGGAAACGGTTCGAGTTTCGAGTAGTGACACATAATCTGGAACCAAAATGAATAAAAATAACGTGGGTGAGAAGATTTCATGATAGAAAATGCACATGTCCTATACCAACATTTAACATATGTGTATCAGTGTATACCTCAGTAACAAAAAAAAAATTGTGTATACCTTTAAGGTGCCTCTACATATTTTCATACTCCTAGCCATCGAGATCCCATGAAGAAACTTGTGGATGTTACTTATCTTCGATGAAACGATTACTTCATAAATATCGTCGAAAAACTCATCATCAAATTCTTCCAAACGGACGATACCGAGGAGAGATATTTGTAAGACGGCGTTTGACTCCAATTTGTGTATTATGACACTTTTTGATATGTTATCGTTGATGTTCAAAAAGCATAGACGAGGAGCATCAATAACAACTCCTGCTGAATCAAACAGGAAAGGAGAAACTCGTTCGAAAGTGAGCCTCTTCAATGACCGAGAGTGCACCCGAAATACTTTTTCATCGTCACTAGCCACGACAATCTTTAAACATTCCAGCACGGGGGAGCATAAGACAAGCGTCTCAAAAGTTGCCTCATTAGGAAACTCGATATATTCTAAATGCATAGTCTTCAGGCTAGGTAAGGAAACAAACTCAGCATCAGACAAGGTCACTTGAAAAAGCTTTAAGCATACCAGTGTTTCACAGTTATAAACTCTCTGCGGCATCTTGTTAAACCGACGGTCTGCGTAAGAGTAAGAACCAACATGTAGATGTTGGATCTTACGCTTAACCGCAGCATCAAACCATGACGTGAGAAAATAACCATCACTAACGTCTTTTTTATGAATCGTTAACTTGACTTCCTGTATGCATGAAACCCTAGTGGAATCGAAGAATCTGTCGCCGAAACTCGTAAAGTTTTTGAGATCTAAAAACTCCCTGGATTTTAACTCCAAACAAGGAAGCGAAAGCCAAAGATGTCTCCATCTAGTAGACAAAACACTAGTCTTAACAGCTTCCTTTGTGGAGAGAAGAGAAAGTATCTGGCATGTCAAATCATTAGGTAATTGGCTTATCGCATCTTTTGTCAACGTGGGACGAGCCTGACTCGCTTTCAGTTTACGAACCATGTTTTTTCGATCTAAACAAAACTATTCTGCATAACAAAATATTGAAAATACAAGTTTCAGAGAGAGTATTAGTTTGACTTAACTAACCTAACGTAATAAAAAAAATCTCTAACAAGTGAAGAGAGGTTTTTAAAGCTCCATCGAACCAGATCAAACTTATAACATACATCAAATATTCGGTTGAATACATAATAATAAGGAGCTAGGGTTTTCGATGTTTTATGTTTTCTGATGTGGTTATTTAGAACGAAACCAACGGTAAAAGAAGACGGCAAAGAAGAAGAACACGAACTAACCGTGATTTTCCCGAAGGGGTGGAATCTGACTACCACGAACGAATCGACTTCGTCGTGTGCGATTGATTGTCTTTTTGCTACTAGAGCTAATCAAAGTAATCGAGGCTGTATTTATAAGATAAATTAATTCCAATGGTAAAATTGTGAAGATATCTCAAAAAGTAAATAAAATGAAAAAGAATGAAAGAGAATATTTTTTTGTTTGTAGAATATATCCAATGAGAACTTTTGAGATATTCTCTGAACAAAAATTGAACTATGAGTCAACATATAATTGATTGCATCGTTTTATATAAAATAAAAACTAATTATGTTAGAAAAAAACTTAACTTTTTTGACAACTAAAAAAGCTAATTATGTTTTACAAATGTATTAGAGAAATTCCTTTTGATAGCCTTTTTTTTTTAACAATTTGTCACAAAAATATATAGAAGAAATTGACAAAAATAAATTTTATTAAAATGTAAAAATATATTTTTAGTAGGTTAACTAACCTATACAAAAAGTTTAGAGTTAAGAAATGAAATTTTGAGGATAGAGTTTTAAATTTTAAAAAATAAAAAATAAAAAATGGTTATTTTGGTCATTTTTAAAAACTATTTTTGTGATAAAATTTAAAAAGAATTACTTGAGAGAATTGCCTGATGTATTAAAATAATATTATTTTGTATTTGAAATATCTATTCGAAGATACTATTCATTAGAGTATGTTTAATGGAGGTTCTTAGGATGTTTAAGAACCGATTCTTATTTTTTTTTGTTAAAAGTTAAAACACGGATTCTTATATTCTACTAAGAACCTCACCCTAAAAACTCCATTAAACATTGATCTAAGAGCAACATTATCAATGGCAACTCTTAGCAAACATCTTAGAATATTTAATGACTATTTTTAGTCTAAGAAATTTTGTAAGATACTTAACTAAAATACTACATTATCAATAGAATTTTTCGAAGGTTCTTAGGTTAAAAAGGCGAGATGGACGAGAATAGACGACGGCGGCGGAAGTACCCGTCGACAGCGAGAAAAGGAAGAGACGATGAAACCCTAAACCCAAACTCTGCGGACCTTGATCAAACCCAAAGCATGCAAAATATTAGAAACACATAATCGATAATCCCAGAATTATATCCACAAAATCGATACGAGAGAGAGAGACAGAGAAGAGGGAGACGGAGAGAGAGTATAATATGAACCTGGTGCAGATTCGATGCCGAAATTAAACGATCGATCGATGTGGACCGATGATTCTTCACTTCCAGCGAATCGCCGTCTACGGATCGAGAGAGAGAGAGAGAGAGAGAAGATGGAGACGGAGAGAATAGATCTAGAGCAAAACGACGAGACCCTCTACCGCTTCACAAAACGTATCATTGAATGACACGTGACAGAAGAACGAAGTTAAAAAACTTCTTACCTAAAAATCGTCTCCTTCATTTAACTGGACTTTATATTTAATTTTGGACCAATATTGGGTAAGGATCACTCATAAGAAGTGTTCAAATGTCTTGATAATGTTGCTCTAAGGTTGCTCTAAAATACTACTAATCGGTGCGTAAAAATAGGATATCAACGACAGCGTTTTATATGCTAGTTTTTTGGTTCGATACCGTTTCTCTTAAGCCGGTTGTGGAATGGAGGCTATTTTGGACCCACCAATCCGTTTGGTAAAATTTCAGATATTTAGTTTACTACTTGAAGATTTGTCTTTGTCATGTCTGGATACGATAAACTAAAATCAAATGAGTTTTTATACCATAGAAAATTTTCATAAATGTTTTGGTTTGACCTGGTAAGAGACGGCCATGGAAGTTCATAACCGTCCGTTTTTACATTGTTTTTTTATGAAGCCTACGCCAATGGCTTTAACCATTCGAAGAGAGTTGTAATACTTGCTTCATCGTACGGACCAAATAGAAGAGATCTAACTTGGCACTGGACTCCAAACTGTGTTACACTCTGATGCGTGAAGCGTGATCATAATACACACTCGTAAGTCTGGCGATGAAGTAGAAAGATTATAACGACTCAACGACGCCGTTTTAGTAGTAGCTGAGGGATCATTACTTCTGCATAGAACGATGTCGTTTCGGGTCTGTGCTGGTCGCTTATTAAAATTGTAGAATCGGAGAGATTTGAGAAAGGAAGAGGAAGAAGAAGAAGAAGGAGATGGGGTACGTGTTGAGGGTGAGAATGGCATCTTTCTTCGCCGGAGCTGCGACCGCGTCTTTGATCGGCTTCTCTGTTCTGTACAAGGATTACAAAGTCGCTCACGAATCGATTTCTCACCAGGTTTGCAATCGAATTCGATTTATGTTTCACTCATTTCGGATCCATTTCTTTCGTAGAAGTTATTCCTCCCTAGATTTTATCTGCGAATAGCTTCCAGGTTTCATATATATATATATATATATATATTTATTCTTTTTTGTTTTAGTAAATCACTTAATTTTGATATTCATATATGAATTAGGAATTAGGGTTTTTGGTTGTATACATGAACATGCTTGAGTATTTCATAATATGATCTCTGTTTCTCACAGGCAAAGGCTTTTCATGACTCTCTGGATACAAGGATCTCTACTCTTGAGAGCTTGAGACAAAGTGAAGCTCCTCAGCTTCCTCAGACAACAACTGATTAGTATATGTTTCGTACTCTCTGTCGTGCTGATGATGTTGTTTACTTGAGTTGCTCTTTTTCGCGTTTATCTTTTTCGCGTTTATGAATAAACTTGAAAGTTCCTGTATGACTACTGTTATCAAACAATGAAGTTAATGTAGTCTACAATGGATTGAAACTTGCTGTAATACTTTTGCCATTATAAAAAATTATGTTTCAGTTTATTGTTTTCGATCTTAAGTCGGTGGAATCCTGATCTTTGGTCAGATCAAATTTGATCGAGGCCACCCTTTAAGCTTGGATCTACAGGTAGTACCGTAGTACCTTAATAAGCAAGACCATAAGAATACTGATCTGGTATCTCGTGAAAAATCAAGTATGGGCCGAACCAAGGAGCCTAGTATCTTGGTGGGTTAAGACCCAATTAACCTGAGCAGAAGTTCCGCAATCTCAGACTCATGGCGTTTGGAGTAGGCTTGCGCATTTTAACCTGGATCTGAAAACCCGAAAATAACTGATCGAAATCGAACCGACAATTTACAAGTATTTTTTAGATCTAAATTTTTTTACCCGAAAGAACTAGAACCCGAAGAAACCGGTCCGAATAGACCTAAACCCGAAAAACCGATCCGGATAGACCTAGCCTAATAAGAACTGATTTGTACCCGACTTAAAAACATGTATATCCAAAACTATAATTATTTGTGTTCTATTTTATATATATAATTTTATGATTTAATTGAAATATCTTTTTTTTACAATATTTGTTATTATTTTGTAATATTTTTAAATAATATGAAGATTTAAAATGTGAAGTTTAAAGTTTAAAAATATTGTATTTTAATTATTAATAGTTTAATATAAGTTATTTTGTTGTGTTCAAAAAAAAAATTGTAAAATTTTAATATATGACAAATATCGACTAAATTTTTATGGAGTTTAGGTATGCCATGTTCTCTTTAGATCAGAGCATCTCCAACCCCACTCTATTTTTTACTCTAAAATAGAGTTTAGAGTAAAAAATGCTCCAATGGTATTCTATTTCTCACTCTATAATAGAGTGAAAAATAGGTTTACTCCAAATATAGAGTAATTTGTTTTTTCTTTGTTCATCACTCTATTTTCTACTCTAAAATAAAGTACATTTGGAGCAAAATCAAATTCTATTATAGAGTTACTCTATTTTAGAGTAAAAAATAGAATAAGCCATTGGAGATGGTCTAAATACCCGAATCCGATTTGATATGGACCCGAAATTATGGGTATTTTATAAGTATTTTAATTATATAGCTGAACCGACCTGGCCCCAAGAGGAACTAACCAAACCCGAACCGAAAATTTACAAGTACCTATTGGATCCAAATGTTTAGGATCCAAAGGATCCAGACCCGAAAAAAACATGTCCAAATCCGACCAGAAGATCCAAATACCCATACTTAGTTTGAAGTTTCTGGTTTTGCACCAAACAAAAAATTTGAAAAGTCTTGATAAATTAATTAGTCTTTTTTGGATCAAAATAAGTAAATTTAATAGTTAAAAACACTTAAATATTACCAAGACTCTTCGTACCGCAATCACATATCTGAAACCTTGTTACATATATACTTATGCATTTATACATAAGGAACAAGATGACTTTCAAAGTATTGTTTGCAAAATGCAAAGTTCCTAAAATGTTTGAACAAAAATTTTTTTTCCTAAAATGTTTAATTTGTGGTTTGTTTATTTTTTTTTCAACATTTGAGGCTGTAGCTTTATTTAGAAAAATATGTAAATACTAATATGTGTACAACGCAATTGTAAAACCAAGCTGTAGGCTCTGTCTTCCTTGGATTTGTTGTTGTTTTTTGGCTTTGGTTATGTATCTTTATTTCCTTAGTCCAAATTAGTTAATGGGGATAAGCGTTTGCTCCAGTCCTTGAATCCGGGTGGTAACTTATCTCGTCTGCTTATGGTTTCGGTAAGGTTGTTCATCCTTTTCGATTCTGTGTAAGGTAACATTCAAAATAATATCAATTTAATAGATGATTTAAAAAAACTGAGCTTAAGGCAAATATAACAACAATTATATTTCAATTCAATGCCATTTCTACATTACAAAGATCTTTTGGTTCATTACCAATTCAGCTTAGAAACTAAAAGTAGTTTCACTCACATGATTAAAGAAACACAATGAATAAAGAAAATAACGAATAAATCATAATGGAAGGACATGTCGAGAGCACATGGTGTTTCGCTTAGTGACAAATTCCAAGAAAAGTAGAAATAATGATATGGGAGAGAGAGCAATATGCCTTTGTCTCCTTGGCGGTGGTAAGGTGGCTTCGTTATCACCCGACACCTCCTCTTCATAACTATATACACATCTCGTCATGCAGATATATACGACACTTCAAGATGGATGGTTTTGTTGTTCCATCATTTTCCTGAAATAAAACATTATCGAAAACGTAAATGTTTGATGAGACTTTGGGATCGCACCCATCTATTTGATTCGAATTAAAAATTCGAACACTTCATATTGTTTTGATACTAATTAATTGTACTATTATAAATTACAAAATATTGTGTAAACCATTTTAAAAACAAAACCTTTTATTCTGTTTTACGAAATTTATGTTTATATGTACCATTTTGAATCGCTCTACTAACTGTATTCTTTACGTCAATTTTTTATGTAAACAATTTATCCATTAATCTTATATCATTCGCTTTATCTAAAATTCAAACTCGATTTTTGTGTACAATTATTAATAGTTAAATCACTGAACTAAAGAAATTTCACTATAGGAAAAAGTTAGAGTCACAACTAAGTAGCAATAGCAATTGGTTTGAACGGAATATTTATAATTTTATATAAAATTCAAGCTACATTTTAAATAAATTCCAATGTAGCTTAAAATGAATGACGGATTGTCCAACTGATTTTCCAGAAAATCAAAATATAGCAAAAGAAAAATGTTTTATCAGAAATAAAAAATATAGAATGTTATATCAAAAATAAAATTTTCTACAAAATATATCAAAAATAAAATAAAATTTTTTTATAAAAAAATAATTAAATGGTTGTTTGAAAAATTTTAAATAATACTTACGATATATTATATTACTACTTTTTCAATAATATTATTAATATGTTCTATTTTACAAAGGACCGTTTTTGTTTATTATTATATTTAATCCCTTTTAAAATAGATGGTGGAATATTTAAAAGTTGATTTCAAATACTATGAGAAATTATGAATTTGAAGACCTTAAATATATGGTAAGAACTATTTTGATGGAGCAATAGTTGCTATATAAGTTCTTAGTATATGTTACCAAAACTGCTACCAATTTCATATTGTTCTAGCATACATCAGTTTTTCAAGATTTAAAACGTGTTATATGACATCCCATTTCACTAATAGGTTCGCCTCTGATGGGAATGGTCTAGTTTTGGAGAGAATTAGGTTTGAAAGTTTTTTACGACACTAAATTTGTGTGGCTGCCCGGATATAAGACCATATTTTGAACTTCATTTGAAAATCCAGATAAAAATTCATTCGAGAGCTGCATCTCTTTTAAAGAATTAGTCTGAACCTTTTCATAAAACGGAATACCCCATGTTAACAAAAAAAAAAATTATTTAAAAAAGTCTGCTTTCACAGAGCCAACAACATATGCATTTAAAATAAAAGATCAACTTTTAATTGGATGTGAAAGGACAGAACATCAATATTGAAATGGGAAAAGACTGAGAAGTCAGAATAAAAAGACAATAAATGGGGACATGGGTCCTGAAGAAGAGAGTGTACACATCAACTTTTACCATCTTATTTTGTCTGGTGGCTTTGTGCTTCTTTGGATTCAAAGCTTGAGACAAACGGAAATACATTACTTGGCTACCCAACAACTTCACTTTCTGTGCTCTTGTCACAATCTCAAGCCCATTTTTCTTATCATCCAACGTATCATGATTCCTTTTGAGAAACTACAACAAAGAGAAAAGATAGTTCAGCAATTTGATACAGACGGGTAGTGTATATTAGAATTAATATTGTATACGCTATTAAGCTCAGGATGTTGACAAATTCATCTTCTCTTTATATTGAACATGATTATGAGCTCCCCTAGCTAGTACACTAATCAACTTTGTCGACCATGGGATCTACAGGTTGGTTTGCGTTTAGTAGCCAAATGCAAACACAAAAAATGAGAAATATGATGTTTTTTTTGGCCTGGCTTGATGGGTCATTTATTTACCGATTTTTTTCAGACTAGACCGGACCAGTCCGCAGGGTTTTGGTCCACCACAACATCTCAGAATTTAGCATATGCAATGAGTTAAAAGTCCACCATATCCATTAGAGACCAAACGTTCCTAATAACCAACCATTTATTATTTTTATATGATCTTAATTATCTTTTTTAATCTTTAAACTTTTTATCCATCTACATACTAGAGATTCAAGAGAAAACTTCTCCACCGTAAGATCGTTACATCCCCCTAATTGATAATGGTCTCAAGATGGGTCTGTCTTTTAAGGATCGATCCAAATGTCGGAAGCATGGAGGCATACTATAGGACAATCTTGGCGGCAACCCATCACTACTCATCCATTGCATCCAACCCATTCCCTCTCTCCCTCTCTCTTCAATGTATATATATGTTACATTACTATGATAAGGAGTAAAGGCAAGGAACATTTAATCATCATCTCCATTTCTCACCAATTTTTATATCCCACACATCCTGCAAGTCTGCAATCTTCACTTTCTTTCTTTTGAAAAAAGCCACATGTTGAAATAAACTGATCTTCACAACCTTCAGATCCTTCAGTCTATTCCCAACAAGATAGAAAAGTGAAAATATTCCCATACTCTTTACATTAGCTTTTAAACTTCAAATCCTCATGGACTTTCTCAAAGTTTCTGACAAGACAACAACTCCATATAGAAATAACTCTCTATTTGGTTTGAGTCAACAACACATGGAGATTCATCCTCATCCTCATCCTCATCCTCATGTCATTACTCCTCGTAACAACCTCTCTTCTATGTTCTCTTCATTTGATTTGATTCTCAAAACATAGACTAACGAATGTTCCTCTCATGATTTGTAACAGATGCAGGAAATGGAGTTATGGGATGTTACTATTATTACCCTTTCACAAACGCGCAACTAAAGGAGCTCGAGAGACAAGCTATGATCTACAAGTACATGATCGCATCCATTCCCGTTCCTTTCGATCTCCTTGTCTCATCATCATCCTATGCACCTCCCTGTAATAATAAAAACGCTGTCGGAGACTTAGAGCCGGGGAGATGTCGGAGAACAGACGGGAAGAAATGGAGATGCTCGAAAGAAGTAGTCTCTAATCACAAATACTGTGAGAGACACTTGCACAGAGGCCGTCCTCGTTCAAGAAAGCATGTGGAACTTCCTTACTCTCGCCCTATCAACATCGGTGGTGGTTCCGAGAAAAACAGAGTTCTTAGTTCTATAAAAGACACAACAGTCGTCGAGCCAAAGGAGGTTTCATCAGCCCTCTCAAACTACAGAGGACTCGAGATCTTTCCTGCATCGGCGTCAAACGAGCAAGAAAACAAGTATCTGAACTTCATAGATGTCTGGTCCGATGGAGTAAGATCATCTGAGAAACAGAGCACCCCTGCTTCTTCTTCTCCCAATGGCAATCCTTCTCTTTACTCGCTTGATCTTTCCATGGGAGGAAACAGCTTAATGGGCCACGATGAAATGGGCTTAAGGGTAATTGGGCCGGGCCGTGATGAACCTCACGGGTATGGTCCATATGGCGGTGTCGTGTCTTCTTCACTTGATGAGATGTCGAGATGGCTTGCTTCCACTTCCGCCACGCCCGGGGGACCATTAGCGGAGATACTGAGGCCGAACCCGAGTTCAGCGTTTTCTGGCGAAATGGAAGGGAATAGCTTGACGGCGACTCCTACTCCGAGCTCGTCGCCGTCTAGAGTGGTGAAGAAAGTGACTGGTTCAGTGTCTGATGATAGCAGCAAGATTTAGGAGTTTGGTGATGACGACTTTGTTTTGTCTTCGTTTGCCTCTTTCTTACTATTTAAATCTTGTACTTGTAAACTGTAACAAGCAGTTACTTTTAATTAATTATGGGCTTTCTTTGACCTTTAATCCCAAAATAAAGATGGACTTTAATCGGTCAATGCTATTTTTAATTAGAATTTACCATATTATTGAATAAAGAGTAAAAGAATAAAATTAAGAATTTAATATCGACAATTCTATGATTATTATATTATCAAATTAAGTTTTATTTGTCTAACTGTCAAATTAAGATATAATCATGATATATCTTTATTTTATCTATATAAATAAATCCCAAAAGTCTATTATATTATTCTGAAATTCAGACTTTTGGTTAACTAACAAGGTTATATATTTTAGTAACAAAAAACTTTTAAAACTTATTCAGTTTAGTTTTTCAATATTTATATATTTTATAGTATGGTATACATGTAATTTAACAATATGTTGCTATCTCTTCATACATGCTTATCCGCATCATTATTTTTGCCTATTTCTTTTTATAAAGAGATTTGTGTTACAAAAACTTGTCACATTCTCTAATCTCTTCTACGACTCTCCACTATTTTTTCTAGCCATGTCTCTACCAAACGATATAGAGACAAAGATATATGTTGCAGGTTTGCCTTGGATCACAAAAACTGAAAGCCTTCGGAATTACTTTGAACAATTTGGAGAAATTGTTTATGCTAATGTTGTTTGTGATAGAGCAACCAAACGATCAAAGGGTTTCGGGTTTGTAAGTATCAAACATTATGTAACATGTAGAGTAATTTAACTGTTAGAAATTATTGTTTAATCATGAGTTTGAGTTGATATTCTCAGATCACATTTAAAGAAGCTGAATCTGCAAATAGAGCTTGCGAGGATCCGAATCCAACTATAGACGGACGAAAGACCAGTTGCAAACTTGCTTATCTTGGTGCTAGGGTTCACAATAACCAATCAAACGAAAACGGTTTAGTCTCAATTTTCCCCTATTTGATTAATTGTTTACGGTGATACTTTCACGTTATAATTGTTGTTCTCGTAACCGCAGGTCTAGCTATTTGCGTAGAACCCTACTGGTATTTGCTCATTCTTCTTCATCTGTCAAAATTGTTCTTTTAACAACCAAAATTGATCATTATTTCAGGAATTTGTGTGTATTTTTTGCATGATATTGTGTGGTATTAACATGAAACTAATATAAGTTTATGGTTTTTCCATATTCAGGAACCAGTATCATTGCCACTGGCAGTATTATCAGCAGTATTACGAATATTACCCTTGGTTTAGCATCTATCCGTATTAAACGCAATCTCAACCATGAGATACATAGAGCTTCTTGTTCTGTTACATTATCATAGTCAATTTGGTTTAATTTTTCTGACTTTATATTGGTAAATTTATTTATTATGCATCTGCAGAATTGTTTCTCCTCTTTTTCAGCTGAAACATAATATAATTTATGCCATAAAAAGACTCTTTTAAGAGCATAAAAGAATTTATTCTTGCAAGAACGCCTTCCTTAAGTTGCAAAAAAAAAAAAAAGAACGCCTTCCTTAAACTGCAATATGCTTTTATTCGAGTCTCGATGAATCCATGAATCTATTGCGTGGCTTCCTCGTATCTGTTAAAAAAATATAGACTAGAAGAGGGAAAAGCGCTTTATTAGATTCTTCGGGAAAGTAGAGTCGATATATTTAAAACTATGCGTCAAGCTCGAAAAAGATTCAACCACCATGCATTATTGAAGAAAAGTGGGAAATTAATCAGGTGAATTGCTTGGTCAATTGGGCAATTACATTTCAACCAAAGATGTGCTCTGTTTTTGTTAGTACGCATCAAAAGAGTATAGTTTATATAATTATAGATAAACAGTTTAATATATCTTTACAAGTAGTACTAATGACCAGCACAAAAATATCATCAAAATACAGTGAAAGAAACTATAGTGTATATCTATGGTTGATTATTCAATATAGATCTCATATATCTGTAGAGCAACGAGTCCCCTGTATTGAACCTAATGGAGAAGTGGTCATGTTCGGTCCAAAAGCCACTAGTGCAACACAATTCACATTAAACCGGTATGCGCCAGAGACAAATGTCCCAATCTTCCACCTTAGCTTCCCGTCCATCTTCATACCGATGATTACTCTACCGGCTGACCGATCACGAACCATTTGATAACCAAAGGACTGAGCAACCGGAAGCTCAGTCCCTTGGAGAAACGCTGTTAAAAGATTGATTTCCTCATGAGATTGATAGAAAGGCGGTAGAGAAGCCTCCGATGTTATTTGTTGTCCTCTATATGCTGCGTATACGAGTAGCTTGTCGTAGTATATTCCTACTTTTTTGTTAGGGTTTTTGGAGAAGATAGTGAGCTGGATTGAGGAGTTAAGGGGATGAGTGGTGGAGGAGGAGACATTGAGGGTGTAGATATCGGCTTCCGTGAGGGAGAACTCGGGTTTCGCGGGATGGAGGATGAGCCAGATGAGGAAGATGATGAGGAGAAGGCCGCTGAAGAAAGTAGAGAACGTGAAGAATAGTTTCTTGCGACGGTTGTTGATGTTAATCCCTCCTTTCTTGGCGCAATGTTTTGGAGAAGTTTCAGATATTTTAGACATTTTATGAGGGAGAGAGGGATAGAATAAAGAAAGAGAGGAGGTGAAGGTGTTAAATAAAGAGAGAAGTAATGGAATAGAAAGCTATAGCACTTAAGCCGCAATTATCTTTGTCTTTAAAATGCTTTTTTGACTTGAGAGGTTACTTGTGACCTGTGATGGTGTGAAAATATTAACCTTTGGAGTAACAGATGAATGGACTGTGTTTTCTTTTTCCTTTTTAATATATTTGCGTGAACGTTTTAGTTACTTATATTATTAAACATGCTGGACTAGTTAAGGCAAACAAGCAAATTATCAATGAAGGTAACACACTAACACATTGTGACTTTAAAACGTTTTCTTTTTCTTGCACACTTGGGTGAGTGCATGGTAACTTTTTTCTTCTTTTTGGGATATATGAATGGTAAAATTTGTGAGATCATGCAAAGTTAAAAGAAAAAGCCTCGTGAAAAAATAAGAAACATATATAATAAATCCAAAAGACCTAGCTAAGCTGTACATAAAGTATAAAATCTATTTTTATTTGACTTATTATCTTTAAAATGTCTTTGTTTTAGTCTTTCTTTAGAGAAAAGAAAAATTACAGTACACTACAATAATAATGTGATTTAGACTTTAGCTCCACAACCGGTAAAAAGCGCCTTGAAATCTTATAGAAATCTGGTCCAAACTTCCATGGCAATATTGTAAACAATAGTAACGTTTTTTAATTTAATAAAACAAGAACTCTTTATTAAATATTCTTATTCACATGAATATACACATAAGAAGAGCGTGCCTTATGTTACTTATTTATAGTATGTGAATGACCGCGTCGAAGATCCTTTCCTTGGAATAAACCGTTATATACTTATCCTGCTCGGTTTGCAGTGTTTTTTTGTTTGCCCAATCGGTTTGTAGTATTTGCATGAAACAGGCGCCACGTATTATTTTCTTATTTTAAATTTATATACTATAAAACTAGTACGAGTACAAGAATCAACACCTCCAAATTGCTTTATAAACTTTAATCCTTTGAAAAGCTTAGTTGTTTTCCTTCCACAAAAGCAGCTTTTCCACATTTATTTTATAATAGTTGGACATCTTTTATTATATAAATAAAAAGAGCATCAAACTAGAGGAATGTATTGAACAATATCCCTTACTTATTTCTTAGTTTAAGTTTCATAGAGTGTTATAAATATATATTTTTGGTTATTATGTGAAAGATTGGAGACTAACCAAAGTTTTAGTGGTATAAATCTGTATCATCATTCAAATTAAAAACTAGGAGAATGTGGTCTGTGAGTTGTAATAAAAGACTACTACTGGATAAGCAGAGTAGAAAAACTGTCTACATGTGTTAATGTCATAGACGACATGAAGAATCAAATATATAATTGGCCTTTTAAGAGAAGAAAGTTTTAATTTGTAGAGAGAAAAGGAAGGAAATAAAAGCCGTGGGAGCATCTCAATCATTTAATTTTTTTTTTTTTGTAAACAGTCTCAATCATTTCATGGAGGCTTTCTGTGTCTTTATGTAGTCGTGCCTTTTACGTTAAGGAAAGATAGAGCAACTCGTGTATGCATCCAAATTTCTTTAGATGTCATGTCACAGTTACCTTTTAGTTTTTAAATAAAGGTTTCTATTACTCTCTTAGACATATACTTATGAAAACATTGTTCACCAAGTTATTACAATTCTATGTAGAACTAAGACCACGATCGATGCATGTTTTTAGAACGAGGTTTTTAATGTAATATAAAATATGTTTTTTACTTTTTAACTAAGAATTTTATAAAACATATAAGAAATGTATCTTAGCAGAAAAGTATCAAATTATGCTCTAAAAACTTTAAATAGGGTTTTCCCGATTAATCATGCTCTAAATTGAAGAGACGTATATTTCAAAGTAATGGAACTTCGAGGAACCATATAGGATTCTCTCATGCATACTAGCCCTAAGTGGCTAAATATAATCAGTATTAAATTTTAGCATCTTCTGTTATCTATATTGACAATTCTCAGCTCAGATTACTGTGTGAATTGATCTACGGGTTATATTTTTTTTTTTTGATCAATCTACGGGTTATATTATACTATGCTTTTTGGTGCAAAAATTAAATAAACTTATAAGAAATGACCCCATATGACTTTGGTGGTGTGCGATTTGTAATTTTCTCCACTTCTTTTGAAATACTTTCTCAAAATTGCTCATTGTTATCATCATGATATTCTTGCTTTGGACCTAGCTTTTGGTGTATTACGATTTAATTAATCAAACAATGAAGTTGGAAAAAGAGACTATGTTTTTTCTTCGTTTGGTATTTAAAAGTCACTTTTTGTTGATTTTTCCCACACAGATTCAACCTTTTGTATTTTAAATAACTGAAAAAATATATGAGAGTAATGTTATTTCCTGTATGGTTGTTTAGAAGACTTAAATGCAACCTAAACACCGGGACAAGTTGAACTGAACATTTTCAAAAGTACAAAAGTAAGTCTTGCGCGCATTCAAAAATCAGTATAACCAGCCCGTTTCCACATTGTTTATTCGTCAGGTTTCAGTTTACGAAAAAGAACACTTTTTTAACTGAAGTTAACGAAAAAAGAACACTAAAGAAAGAAAACAAATAAACTTGGCTCGATCGGTGTTTGCCAATATGTAATATTCGACATGCTTAATTGCGATTAGTATGTGTTTCTAATATTATTATTTTTTGATAAATATTCAAATATAGTTTTCCATAAAAAAGGTTGAAGGAGTTGTCACCATAAATTCCTTATATGTTTTGAAGATTAGACACTAAATTCCCTAGTCATATATTTGAGGTATTGAACTTAGCTAAAATATTTCGATAATTGTTTTAAAATCTTAAGATATTTGTTTCGTTTGTCCATATTTAAATAATTTGTGGATGCGCCCTTTTGGCAGCCAACTGAATGGGGCAGCATGATGTGAACGGCGTGAATATGTTGCGAAGCTAAATGAACGTTTGTGCGATTTAGAATCTTCATTGCATCGCTCTACTTAAACCATTCCTCATGGAAGAAGGAAAAAGTACAGATATTTTTAGGATAATAAAACAAACAGTAGTACTCATCGAATGATATAAATACAAACAGTACATCTCGTATGAGATTTTAAAGAGAAATACCATATACTAGCATAAAATAGTTTTTATCATAAAACTAGCACATAAAGTAAAAAATTAGAGTTTAGATTTTTGGGGGTGAAGATTTAGTAAGGTGTTTAATCCAGTAAAACTGAACGCATTTTTTTACAACAATAACTACAACTAAGTAGACATATTCGCCGATTCAGATAACCAAATCGGAGGTAATAAATCAGCATATAGCATAACAGAAAGATAACTCTTAAAACCGCGTGCAAGATTGTCTGTCATTGTATTATTTGCTCTTGATATATGCTTGATCGAGAAATTAAAGAAAAAATTTCTTACATCGCCAAAATTCGTCCATATGAGTAGCAAAAGCTGGTCATTCTTCTGGTGTCGACACCATCTCCATCAATTGAGAATAATTTATTACAAAAATACCTATGTGATTTGTATGGTCTTCATGTACTTCATAGCCCAAATCAAATCTTTACATGCAAATGATAAGCTTCATAGGATGTATATAGCCTTCATTATATGATCGTCTAAGCCTATGGTACAAATTAAAAGAGAAAACCAAACATAATTGAAAAGTGGTTTGGATTTGGTAACTGAATAAATAGAATAAATGTTGTTTTTAAAATCTGGCGGTATATGCTTAGTATATAACTCGATCAAACTGAGTAAACCAAAATCAATTAAATAATATAATAGTATAGTTATATGTAAATTACAGAATAAAATAAGCATATATATATGATTTATTTTATAGAAATAATTTAATATTTAAAATGCTAATTTTAATAATTTATTATCTTTCCTTAAATAAAAGTATTTTTCTTTCATTTTTATTAATTCAATTATATATATTGGTGACACATATTTAAGCTAAATTTTAGTTATTTAATAATATTATGATATTACTAACTTTTTATTATTTGAATTTTATGAAATGACTAAATAATAGTTAAATAATTAGAAAAAAATATTTTTATAATAGATAGAATACTGAAAAAATATATATGTTTTAATAAATTCAATTTCTATTTATATAAACTCAATTTCTATTTATATAAACTCAATTTCTATTATTTATGATTTTCAGTATATAATTGAATAAACCAAAAACTAAAAGTATGTAAACCAAATCAAACTAAAATAGATATGATTTTAATATGTACTTACTAGAGCAAACCCGCCCTACGGGCGGGCGTGTGAATAAACTAATAAAAAAATTATGTATTAATTTTTAATTTATTTTAACTAAAAATAGCATTAAGATTCATAATTATTTTACAACAATTTTATCTATTTATTTTATTATTCATTTTAGAAATTTTAATAATACATTCAACATAGCATCAATAGAATCCTACAGTTATATGTTTTTTTTTTTTTCATACATTTTAACAAAACAGTTATTACTATTATCCTATTTATTTTGTACACTACATATTAATCTCAGATCTCAAAGTTTATAAGAAAAAATCGAATAATCATTCATGATACATCTTGTACTTGAGTTATCGATTTGGTTTACAGAGTTAATATGAGTTTGTGAATGTCTTGTTGTCAAAAAAAAAAGATACATCTTGTACTTTATCATGAATTTATTAGCAGAAAGTGGTTTATAAATTGAAGCTTTTTAAATTATTTACATTTTTGTATAAATACAAATCTTGAGTTAAGTGTTTTGTATTCAAGTTTACAAATCTTGGGTTAAGTGTTTTCTATTCAAGTTGGATGTTTGTAAACTTGATAGTATTTGGCCATATATAGATTGGTTACGTTCTGTAACTTAATGCGTATAGATGTAGGTTACATACTATGTTGTTACATAAAAATGCTGTCACGATATCAAATGTGAATAAGAGGACTCTCCTTTACAATTGCTAAGTGTTCTTGACAGATGTGCAGAGCTATCAACATTTATTGGAAAACAGAGAAAAAGACATGATAAAAATTTTGAAATTGATAAAATAAAATCTGGTCTGAGAGTTGGATTAATTATAAAGACATTGTGTAGCCATATACCACTTCAGAGACCATCCCCGATTATCCATCGTTTACAAAAAAATATCAAGCTCCTCTCCTGTTCATTTTGTGATTGCAGCTGATCCATTGATACATTTTTCTGCATTGAATCTTCCCTCTTACAGTTAATACATGTCTCAAGGTTGTAATCAAAATTCATATAACATGTAGTTATAAAGTAACCTCAGGTACGTCTGATGCACTCTTTGTTGAGTTCAATAGCATCTATTTCTTCTTGGTCTTCCTCTTCCTCGTCTTCTTCTTGTTCCGCAGCAGAAGCTTCACACTTTGCAAAACTAACCCACACCGCCACACCATGTAATGCTTTGTGCGGTCCAATAGTCGATCATATAAAGCTCGTGTCCTCTCTGATTCTCCTTCTGATATCTCAAAATCTATGTACGCCTTCCACACCAAAAAAAAATTAAAATTTCAATGATCCAAGCGATTCAAGTCCGAGGAATATTTTACTTTTTTGAATCTATTGGACTGAATATTTTACCATCCATAGCAGTTAAGGCATGTCAAGTGCTGGCTGAGATATTGCAAGCTCAAAGGTAGTTCTAGCTAGTTCAGTCTCATCAAGAGACCTCTCTAGCTCAGCGTATTTGCTCCAAGCATAGCAATTCTCTGGAGACCACTCAAGATAAAGCTCATAAAGCTTTCTACATCTATCTATGTTTCCCAGCTGGAGCTCAATCTCAATGTAGTTCTTGAATATCTGTTTACGGAAGAAAAATATAACCAAAAATAAGTACATTAAATGAAAGCAATGAAACATATAACGTTCAAACACATTTCATGCTTACTTTATCTTTTGGAGCTTTCCCAATAGCGTTTGTTTCCTCATATATGCCGAGCACTGGCGAGATTCAATAGCCAGATTTCAAACTGAGCAGCAAGCAACCATATTTTGGCAAAGGAAAATTTGGAGTGTGGGATAAGCTTAAGACATTCTATGTAATGTTTGGTAAGATGAATACAGACAGCCAGACTAAACTGCTAGGGTGAAACACAAATGAAAGTAACTTCACAAGTTTCAGAATAGGTAGGCTTTGGCGTACCTGTATACATCTCGTGTACGCTCCACATCTTCCGTCTTAATCTCTTTATACAATGCATAGTTAATCCTACACCAATTAGTTATATCAGTGTCACTGTTTCAGTAAATCGCAGATCAAAATATGCTAATAAAAGACAAACAACCAACAATAGCTTTCCACATAGTGCAACAATCTATTTCAAAAGATTAATTGTGACATGAATGTGCAGCTTAAAACTCAATAAGAGCTAATACTGACTAAGTCAACCAAACCCAAACCCCATATTAACCTTCTTATGCGTAGCATGGTCGACATCTTACGCAAACCATGAACCCAACATTCTAAAATAATTCTGCATTATTGTCAAAATCGCAGAACCAAATATGCTAATAAAAGACAAATAATAATAGCTTTCACTGTTAAAGAAACTAATTATGCAAACCATGATCAAACTCTAACAACTCAGTTTAAAGAATTAACCTTCTTATTCAACGCATGATTCACATAACTACGTAATAAGTAAACATTCTAATTCTAGCTAAATCAATTATGCATTATTTCCAAAACCAAACTGAAAAAGAATAAACTCACCAGAGATAGATGTGTGTTTGCCAGTATCGTTTCTCTTCAGGAGATGGAATATTAGCAATAGCCATCTCATAGATCTCTCTTATCCTATATTTGTTCCCCACAGTTTCTTCAAGCATAGCGTAATCAAACCAAGAATCATAGTTCAAAGGGTTCTTCCTCACTTCATCTTCATACTGAAACCTCCTATTCCCAGCAATGGCGTCCTCAATCCCTTCCTTATCACCATACTGTTTCTCAAACGCCACAAAATTTTTATAAAAATCCTAAACTCTCCCTGTAGGAATATGATCAAAAGCAAACTTGTAGATAAACCTAGCACGTTCCGGCTCCTTGCATCGCTCTTCAAACTCAGCTAACGCCACAAAGAGTGTCTCGGCTTCTTCATCGTCCGCAAGCTTCTCAGTGGCGCGGCGTTCGTACACGTACTGCTCGCTCCAAGAGGGCTGATTACTAACCGAAAGTAATCAGTATCTATATATATAAAGAACAGTTAATGTATACATCTTACCCTAATCATCCATCTAGAACCAAAATATCTGATGTTCTGAACCCAACTAAAAACCTGCACAAACAGTCACAAAGGCTCTCAAAGTTCAGATTTTTAAGTGAAAGAAACGGCAAAGAGAGTAATGTTAACCCAATTAATGATAGATTACACAAACTCAACAAAGGCAATCTACCAGTGAAATAAATATTAATTAAGCTCTATGAATCGTAAACCTAAAAGGTTAAATCACATGATTGAGAAGAAATAACATTGATATGCCCAGCACAGACACATTTCGGGATAATAATTTTGAAATTAATCAAACTGAGAACCTCTTAAGGCGACGAAGGGAGGCGAAAGAGAAATTTTCTGAAACTGTAGAGGGAAGAGAAGAGAAAACAAAAGAAGAAGATGAGATTTCGATTCGATTAGTCGGACCGTTTTAGATAGCGTAAGGAAGTTCAGACATCGTCTTTCCGTCGCACGAAGAAGAGAGACGGTCGTCATTTACCAGGGCCGGCTACAGGATCCAAATTAACAGCCCAACACGCAATAAACAATGAAAGCCCATCCCGAATTGGATTAAATGAAACGATGTGTTTCATTGGTCGGACACGTGTCGTCCTCTCGTGCAACGAATTTCCTAGCTGGATGCTGACGTGGCACGCCCAGGAGAGAGTAAACTCTCTTTTATATAATTAGATGTTATAACATTTAATACTAAATAATCATGTTATCCGAATAACCCATTAAAGATTTTAAATAGTAGGGATTGTTAATATATATATTTAACATTAGTTTTCTTATATTTGATTAATTAATTATATATTTAACAAAGCGTATCATAGTTTTCATTGACCTTGTTTTTTTCGTTGACTTTGTTATACGTTAAAAAATCATAGCAGATATCACTATTTTTCTGCTTATTATTTTTTAACTATTTATAGAAAAAATATATATATATATATATATATTATGAGTTATATTATTCCATGAATTTCATTTTTTCTTGAGTCAAAAAGTCAGCTCACATTATCTTTCTTTTCATCAGACAAAATGTTCTTCTCCTTATTTACATTTACAGATTTCAGTCTTGAACTCAAATTCCAATCGGGATGACTCATGACTCGGTAGAACAACTCACACCACCCCACCTTTTAACCGCCATCTCCTTCTCCTTCGTAGCCTCGTGTCTAGTTCGTCTCAGTGCGTTATCTCAACAGCTGATTCAAGCCCACCAATATATTTTAATATTATAGATAATTAGCACCACTCAAATTGATATAAAATTTGTCTTATTCCTTCATATAGAGATCAAACTCGTTCCGAGTCAAACCTGGGCAGAAATCATCCAAGCCAAAACTCTTCACCGTCGATCATATAAATATCACCAGACAACTTTCTTGATACACCCTGAAGCAACGACTGTAGGTCTTTCCACGCTTTAAGTGATCTTCGTAACGGGCTACACGGTTTGAAGAAATGAAACGCTGGACAACACAACCTGTAGTAGAATAGTTTAAGCGAAATTGAATATTAACGAACACAATTCTCGTTACAGAGAAAATCGAATATTTGTTCATCTATAAGAAGCAGATCCAGTTCTATTAGGAAGCCACCTTTTGTTGTTTTCCTTGCTTCCCAGAACATATTTCAATCAAAAGCGTAGCTCAGACGGTCCCAAACCAGCATAACATCACTGAAGAACAGAGGTTTAAGTACATTTCCGGGAGATTTTGCCGATCTGGTTTCCATCGTTTCCTCTGATAATTTGCTTAGCGTGATTCGGTAAGGTGAGAAGCAACAATGAATGATATATATAGGGTGGAGGTGATGTCATTGAAATAAATTCATGTCGTTGGATTGTTGCAGTAAATAGATAAACTTTATGACTCTTTAGAGGTGGGAAGTAGTTGACGCATAAGAGAATCGGAATCGGTAGCAACACCGAGAAGTTAGAGGTAGACGAAGGCCGTAGGTAGTTGGCGAAAAGATAGGGTTTACAACTATAGATTGATGGTTAGTGAAGGAGGCCACCTCAAACAAAATAAACGAATGAAGCAATGTTTATTACGGACCATTAACCCTTTTGAAGTTCGTAACGGGTTAGAGAAGAAGAAACTCATACTAAACGTCACAAAATCTGCTCGATCCAGAGAGTCGCCATAAAGATTCATTTCGCAGAAATCTCCTGGGTACTCCAATGGCGGTTTAGATAACGAAGAAGAAAGAATACAGTGAACCCCTAAAATTTGATGCGACCCGGATTGAGAGGCTTAGGTTTCTCGCGATCGGCTAAGTTGATTAAGCAACAAATGAAGCCCACAAACCAAATTAAGCCCAGTCATATCATGCAACAATTAATGAAACGCAGCGTATTTAGGAGAGAGACACATGGCAGCTCCAGGATGCACGAATTAGTGAGGTGGAATCCTAGGTGGACACCCTAGGAGGGATTCAAACCCTTTTATATATATAAAGATGTATAATAAATAGCGAAATGAAACCGAAATCCAGATTGAATAGCCCTATAATTAAATGTTTAGAGTATATAATTTTAATAATCATATTTTTAATAAATATTGTAAAATATTTATGTACATTAAATATATTATGTATTAAAAGTAAATTAGTCTTTTGACTCTTTAATATATGTTATTTTGATCTTTTTTTTTGTCTGGTATTTTTGTGATAAAAACTTTTTGTGTATGTTTTCAGGAGAATTGACCTTGTTTAGTAGGAACTGACAATTACATGTTTTTTTCATGTTGATCTCACAATATTTTGGTCACTGCATATCGTTTATGTGAAAACAAAGTGATGGCCATAAATGTTCCCATTTGAATCCATTGTTCCCTCTTTTTACAAGCGTGATTGCTCTAGCATCACTGCAGCTCTTCCCTCACATAACTGAAACTAGTATCTATTAAAAATATTCAGAAAATTTAAGTCAAAAGTGTAACTCTCGGAAGATATTGGTAGTAGTCTTTGATCGGGAACGTAAACCAACACTCGAGGACTGTTGGTAAGTACATTAATAAATGAACTATTCTCGCTGGGATATTCCGTCGAACAGGCTATGTTCAATTCATTTTTGTTCGTTCAGCACAAAAAGGAAATCTATCAGGCCGCTGTGCGACCACCCCGGGAAGGATAGAACTGAGCCGAGTAACGATCCTCTACAGAACCAGACACATCTAGAAATGATCGTGGCCGTTAACCACTCTCTAATCGCACGGACATGAATCATCATCCACCAGGATTTAGGGTCTGAGCCTATAGAACAGATCCTTTCAAGTAAGGTCGTGATTCTCGTTGCCTTCTCTGAATTATATACAAAAGGTTCTTAACTAAACCAGTGATGTACTGATGTGGGAGTTATCCACGAGATTTTTTACCAGATATAGGTTATGGACGAAAGCCCGTTCATTTGTATAAAGCTCATCTATATAACTTTATTTCTCCATTACGTTGTAACAAAAATTGGTTAGAAAATCATTTATTTAAGCCGAACGGTCCATCTACGTTTGAAGTGAATTAGATGGTAAATTCTCTGGCTTTCCCGGTTTCTCCAACTGTCTCCTCTAGGAATGCAAGGTCACAATCACAATTAAGAGTTCCATGTATTATGTTTGCTTTAGGTTTTATAATCTACACTAATATTTTGAAATCTTGAGTTTCTGGCAAATCTTACAACTTTCATATATTTAAAAACCATTTAAAAAGAAAACAAAATTTACAACTCCAGTAAGAGATACTCTGGTGTTATAAAAGTAACAAAGTTTTGACTCGAACAAGTAATAAATACCAATTTGTTCTACAAAATTCATCTGGGAGATCTTAAGATTGTGCCACTGATCATTATCTTTTCAACAAATAGCTGTCCAAAGAATTATAAAGT
The DNA here is from genome assembly GCF_020379485.1 of Brassica napus. Taxonomy (NCBI): domain Eukaryota; kingdom Viridiplantae; phylum Streptophyta; class Magnoliopsida; order Brassicales; family Brassicaceae; genus Brassica; species Brassica napus. Next base: position 6,274,715 of record NC_063435.1, on the reverse strand, counting down.
AATCATGATTGTGCCACAATTTAGATTTACCTAAAAGAATTATAAAGTAATCATGACTTAGTTAGTTCCATAAACTCAATATAAAATTGGAGAAATACAAATTTTATAGTTATGAAAAGTTTATTAATAGAGAAAATACAGGACACTATATTTCGAGTGTCCATACACCTATACTCTTTGGTTACAGGTGATAGGCACTCTGCTGCAGCCTGCTCCTTCCCCAGATTGGGAGGAGAATGTTCATGCTATTATGACAGGCACTCATGGTCTGTTACCCTCAATTCTTCTGAGACTATCTTTTCAAGTTTCAGTATACTACATATGTCATGGCGTGAGAGAAATGATGGAAGGCATTCTCAAACTGCTCAGAGAAATGATAGAAGGCATTCTCAAACTGCTCGTCCGGTTGGTCAACTAGCAAGGATCATAGACAAAACAATAAGGCAGATAATTTTATCTACTGGTTATGTGAGATATCAAACTAAATCACACATTGGAAAATTAGACAAGGAATATCTAATATATAAAAAGATGTCCAACTCTAATTAGTACGAGGCCTTTTGGGAAGGAAACCAAAAGTAAATCCATGTGGGCTTGCCTAAGGCCCAAAGTGGACGATATCCTATTAATCAAACAATATAGAGTTGGACATGAATTTAATAAATCTCAACAATTGGTATCAAAGCGGTTGACAAGAAATCTGCAAGAAAACCAAAATACCCTTCAAGTAGGAACGAGATCCATCGAGTTAGGATTGTGAGGTATGTAGTAGAGAACAAGTCAGAAGATCCTGAAAGTCAGTTGTGGGACACGAGATGAATATGGTCCTTAATTTGAGGGGAAGAATGTGAGATATAAAACTAAGTCCCACATTGGAGAATTAGACAAAGAATGTCTAATATATAAAAAAATGTCTAACTCTAATTAGTACGAGGCCTTTTGGGAAGGAAACCAAAAGTAAATCCATGCGGACTTGTCTAAGGCCCAAAGTGGACAATATCATACTAATCAAACAATAAAAGATGGACATGAATTTAATAAATCCCAACAGGTTATACTGAGAAACTGAAGCTGAAGAGGTTGCTGCAATGTTGGTTTGGAGGTCATATTGGTCAGGCCTAGTTCGGGCAAGCTATTTCATTTCATTAAGCATTTTTATGTATATAAACATTCTTTTCTAAATTATCTATAAATTAAACATTTCATCAAAAAAAAATATAGAGGACACTATAAGTCTATATGCAGTATAATAGATAATAGATAATTACATAGACAACACACAATCATAAGTAATTGGTTGGATTTTATCTTTTGTTCTTTAGCTTTATTTATTTTTAAATCATTAATTTTATCAAATTAGGAGCATAAGGTAGAAATCGAGATACTCTTCTTAAGTGAGGTTCTGATGGTGAAAATCGGATCTTGAACATTTCGATCTTTTACCTTTGATCCAGCGTTCGATGCCATGGAATCTTGAAGAGTCTTCGAACAGAGGGGGAACCGGAGAATCTAGTCTCAGTGAGCTGAGAGCCTCGAGCGCCACTAAAAACAAAGGAGAATTTGAGTTTCTTTTGTTTTTATTGTTATGGAATTGGATTGAAGTGTTTCTGAAGAAAATAACGAGATAGTGTAAACATAGAGTAGGTGGAGAGGAATTTCCGTGACAAGTGGTAGGAAAGTGTGAAGATGCTCTGGTCCTTTCTATTTGTAATGTTACGGTAAATCTGGATGATTCAAGTTGTAGCTCTAGGTGATGTAGTTCATGTTTGTTCTCGTGCACGTGTAATCTGTTATTTTATGAAATTTGAAGATAATAAACCAATAATACAAATCCAATAAAAATAACAAGATTCACCTTTATATTAAACAAATTCTTGCAATTGAATAACACTTGATTTCAAAATCCATTTTAAAGTAAAAAAACAATAACATTAGATTTGAATATGGATTTTAAAATCATAAAACAAGTAACACTAGATGTGAATAAAGATTTTCAAATCATAAAACCAATAACACTAGATTTGGTTTGAATGTAAAATTTCATTAAAATATACAAACCATTAACACTCTATAAAACAAAACCGGTTTTTTGGTTAAGTTCGGTTTGGGAGTAGGTTAGTTCAGTTTTCTATAAACAATTTTACCAAACAATACCAGTTTTAACCAAAATTTCAAACCAAAGTCAAATTATAAACCAAACTAACTAAACAAACCGAAATAACTGAACGAAAGAAATATTTTGAATGTTTTCAATTTAAACCTAAAATTTAATTAAAACAAAAGAAATTTGTATAGAAAATTTTGAAACCGAACTAATAAAAAAACGAACCGTACCAAACTGAATTTCTTTTCGGTTAACTTGTGTGAGATTTTGACCGAGTGAACTAACTAAATTCCGAACCAACCAAAAAAACGACCCACATACTTATCTTTGATAGTCCTAAGATTTTTAAATTACACCACAAGCAAGTACATGAATCTTATTAGTTATTTTATTAATTGCTTTTGAATGCATAAATATTTGTTTCTCATTTTGTTTTCTCTTGGATGTATATTCTATGGTATATTCAAGTTCCTTATGTAATATATATGTTTTATTTTATTTTAGTATTTATGTGTATGTCACAGTACATTTAAACAAGCATATAGTATTTCGTACATTTGTACTCCTACGATTTTAAAATTACGTTATATCGATTATTTTTTATGTAACATATATAATATATATGATGAGGCGTGTAAAAAAAGCGTTAAGAGTAAGAAATGTCTCTGCTTTTCAAACTAGTTGCCAAACCCTTTGTAAGTTTTGTTATCAAATCTCATTTTGTTAAGTTTTGGATATACTACATAATATTTGTTTCTCATTTAGTTTTCTCTTTGGATGTGTAGTCTACTGTATATTTAAATTCCTTATGTAGTATATATATTTTGTAAATATTTATATATGTCACAATACAATTAAACAAGCACATAGTATTTCATAGTCCATGGTAAGTTTTGTTATCAAATCTCATTTTGTTAAGTTTTGGATATACTACATAATATTTGTTTCTCATTTAGTTTTCTCTTTGGATGTGTAGTCTACTGTATATTTAAATTCCTTATGTAGTATATATATTTTGTAAATATTTCTGTATATATGTCACGATACAATTAAACAAGCACATAGTATTTCATAGTCCATGGTTTTGAAAATTACGTTACAAGCAATTATATGAATTTCACATAACAAAATATACAGTGGGGATTGTAAACAAAGCGTTAGAGTAAAACATGTCTCTGCTTTTCAACATAGTTGAAAAACTCTTCGTAAGTTCAAGTGTTTTTTTAACCTTTCTAATCTGTAAGTTTGGCTATCAACCTAATTGAAATGTCTATGTTTTTCGTTGTCACAATCATTCATAGGTTCAAGAAGGGGACAAGGACCGTTTCTTCACATGTCCACGAAAAACCCCCTACATGCTGGTTGATGTTACTGTTGGAGAAGACGAATCGTCAACCGATGAAGAAAACAAAATTACAGATTATTGGGTATACAATCCAAGGAGTGAAAAAATTATCAATATTACTGGAAAGAAATTCCCAAAAGTGTTGTCGGGAGGAGGCTTACTCCTGGGAGGATCACGTGGCTGGGCAATTTTCATGAGCTACCCTGATTACACCATACATCTCAGCCAAGTGTTTAATCCTTGGTGCACAGAGTCGTCTCCCAAAACTATTACTCTGCCTCCATTAACTGATCACCTTGTTCCTCATGTCGAAATGAATGGAAATGTTTCGCTGTCCACTTATTTTCCCAACCAGGACGATGATTATATAGTGTGTTTCACCATCTTTGGATCTAAACTTTGTTATTGTATGCCTAATCGAGATTCGGACTGGGCCACCATCGACATTCCTTTCTCCTACGACATTGACTCCAATGTCATTTATTCTCAGAAAGATCAGATGTTCTACCTCCTCGCTACAGGATGTGCCTACATGGCTGCCTTGGATCTCAAAAACAATAAGAAGAAGCCCAAATTTATGAGGCTTCAGTTTGAGAACTTCCCTTTGATACCACAGTACGAGTGGGAGATATTGGCTTCATGTTTACAGAGTGGTTATATTGCAGAGTCGTCTTCTGGTGAACGTTTCATTGTTCAATGGTAACACCCAAAAATGATCCATGTAATAACTAGATATGTTTTTTAGCTAAGTAACAAAAAAAATATGTTTATAGTACTATGCTTTGCAGGTATGTTGTGACAGTTAAACTCTCGAACAGAGAAAAATTAAAAGAAAGTACCAAGCGATTCATGGTGTTTAGGATAGAAGATGACGGTGGTCAATTATACCAAGGAACAAGAATCATTGCTAACTACACAGAAAACATTGGGGATCTTTGCATTTTCATTGGAGAAAATGAGACATTCTGTTTAGAGGCAAGCAAGTTTCCTGGACTCAGGCCGAACTCTATATATTATGTTCGCTATGGCTTTGGTGTTTACGATATTGGTAAGAAAAGCAGCCGTGAATATGATCTAAATGGTTTTCCTTGTATTCAAGGAAGAACTTTATTTCTGTCCCCTCTCCATTAGCTAAAATAAAATGGTGATCTCCCAACACTAGTTATGTCACTATATTATTATCATAATAAAATTGTGTTTGATGTTTAGTATGATTTTTCTTTTCAAGCCTTTACCAATGTTTTAAATGCTCATATACTACATTGAACTAAAGATCATAGGAGATGAGAGTTTCATTGCAATTATAAATTTAGGATCATGACTTGAAAAGGCAAAGATTGAACAATCTGAGTGTATGCGGAGAGGAAATGGCAACACAATGAGAGATTTACAGGAAAACTTTTATTCTTTTTTTGTTTTTTGAAAACTTTTATTCTTTGCTTGAGGATGAGTAATTTCTCTAGGTAATAATTCCGACGACCAAAAGAAACTTAGAAGTCCACACTCTTTTGACCAAAAAGAAAAAGAAGTCCACACTCTATGATCATCAGCTCTTCCATAATCTCTAGACAAGTACCCAAGGCTATGAAGTTTTCTCATGAATATTGTTGAAGGTGGAAATCGGTTCCAACATAATAACAAGATATTATAACTGAAAGAGGGGGACCAGAGATTTCTTTTATGATGAAGTGTATGTACAATGACGAATTTTGTAACGAAAATGAAGATAAAAAATAAATAAAAGGAACATGTCGTCGTGTAGCTTAGAATTGTTTGTAATTTTATCCTTCAAGGACCGAATAGCAAATTGCAGGCCATCAGCATATCCAGTTCCTATACTCATTGGTGGTAGAGTGACAGCTACGTTCGGTGACGCTGTGTCTATACTTTCTGTGTAACTGTGTTTCTGCCCAGATCGATCCGTCCCATTTTCGTGTTGTCAGAGGCATGTGTTTGGAAGTGAATGGAAAGCATCTTTTCTTCGAAGATGGATCGAGAGATTTTTTCCCAATAGGCATGCGATTGTCTCTGGCCAGGCCAACTCGAGGGGCTTCTCAAGCCCACCTCCAATTATAGCCACCTTTCCTAGTTTGTCATGGTAATGTCTCCCAAGCAGTTTTTATGTGTCACTGCTGAATTAGCGGTTTCGCTTCGTCTACCATGAGAGAGAGAGAGAAAGAGAGAGAGTAAGTGAAGAGTTGTGGGACACTTAATGATAATGTTTATTTTGACATTAGTAAAAACATATTTTATGATTTATTTAATAGTTAAATAAATTCAAATTAACCACAAAATTGATTTGCATTTGACCCAAAAATTAATAGTGTATTAGACATATAATCTGCTACCAAATTACAATCTCAATTCCAATTCCACTACCAAACCCAAATTCCGGTTTCAGTTCAGTGTACACATACATTTAATTGGCATATTTTTCACCACTATCCCATATATATTATGTGTTTGTTTTTTTATAATGTATTTTTATGTGTATAGTAGTACTTATTAATGGTGAAATGAGTCTCTAATGTAAAGTATCATGTATTTCAATAACTTTGCATTTAGGCATTTATTGGTTCTAAGGTTTACGATTTCATCGCCAAAATTATATTTTATATTTTAATTTTTTTGAACATTATTCTTTTAAGATGTTTTTTGTCCTCTCCACATATTTTGACTTTAAGCGGTCATCATCTATGTATTTTGTTACCTTTCCTGTATGTGGTACATCTCACCATCACCAAAAAAAGATTCACGTATGTGCTCTTGTTCTTCCTCACCTTCTTCTCCTGTGAAATTATTTGATATTTGTTGTAAATAGTGTTTATTAGTTCCCAGTTGTGTGATTGTTTCTCACGGCGTTGTAGGCTGTTCTGTTCAATATTGGTTGCTCTTCTTCTTTCTTGGATTTTGGTTGATGTTAGGACTGCATCTCCTTGGGTTGGGTCAGAGTTAGTAATCTTTGATATTGTCTTTTTTGTCGTTGGCTTGTCATTGATAGTTCATGCTCGTCTTGGTTTTCAAGATCTGGTTTTTGGTGATTTAACTTCTATGCTTTCTTTCATAGCTTAAGCACGGTTCCACGGTTTGCTGATTTTGTTTTGTCTTCATTCTCTCTATTCTCTCATCTCATTACAGCTTTCATCGTTGTTTCGGGTCTCAAGCTTGGGATCTGTTTTTTTTGGTGATTGGCTTCCATTATCTCTTTCTCAGGTTGTTTCTCTTTTTACCATGTTTCACTTTGCACATGTGAGCGGTGTTAGTCTTTTAGAGCTTTGGTCTCTTCTATCTAGAGCTTTGTGGTTCTTCATTGACTCGGACGCCTTGTATGTGCTTCTTTAGTTTTTGAGGTGCTTCTTACCTCTTAACATGTGGTTGTGCTTCTAGTGTTTTATGCATGTGTCTTTCTGTTTCGTGGTCTTTTGGTGATTATTGTTCTTATGATCCATTTTTTTGGTTCTTTATGTTGGTGCTTGATCGCGTTCCTTTGGATTCAACATCTGAAACTTCTGCTTCTGAGTTAAAACTGAAAAACGTTTTACTCGTCTCTCTTGCTCTGTCATTCCGATTCATTTTCGTCATCCTTGTTCTCCGTAAACTGGTGGAGTGTTGTGCGCCATTGTTTTCTGATGCCTCAATTCATTCAATCCGTAATCATCGAGTACAGACTTTGCGAATTCTTCATGTTTTGTTTTTTTCATCTAAATGCAAAACTCTACACCTTCTATTGTCGGCGTTGAATACATATATGTTTTTCTTAATCCAGTTACCAGAAACAATAATTACTGGATCCATAAGATCTCTGAGAAAGATGAAGAATAAGATGAAGAAGATAGATAGATAGATAAAGAAGATGAACAGACAGACAAACCTAGTTGTAAAGTAGTTTGTTAGCAGTGACATGGCAATTCCGAGTTGATGACATGGCGGATGACATGAAAAATCGGTTAATCAGCCAACAAACGAATATATAACTCAGCCTACGTAAATCAGCCCTCATGTACAATGTAAGTTAGCCGAACAGTGGATATTATTTCAGTAATTAATCTTTTGATCCAAAAGCAGCCGTAATTAGGATGAAAAACCATAAATCAGCCGTATCGTCACATAAATCAGCCGTCAAACAAATGCTTTCTAGTAATTAATTTTTCGCTAATAAGTCAACTGTAAATAAGCTGAGTTACCGTTAATCCATCATATTACAGTTTATTAAATATAAACTCAGCTGTAACAACGTCTCATTAGTCAGCTGTAAATTAAATAACTCAGCCAGTTGATATTCATTAACTCAGCCGGGCAAACATAACTCAGCCGTGTCTTAACTACAACTCAGCCGAATTTTATAGAAATCAAACCGCCGATGTATAAGTCAGCCGCAACTTGTGTTTGTAAGTCAGCCGTTTTCCCATAAATCAGCCACATTTCTCCAAAATCAGCTGCGTTTATTAATTCAGCCGATACGTAGCAATAAATCAACCGTAACGATGTATGTAGTGATTTACGGCTGACTTATTGAAAACACGAAACCGAATTCCTACGTAGCAGCGAAAAGTAATGGCATTCTTTTAACTATATTTTTTCTGATAATGTAAAAAAAATGGCATGCTTGATATTTAAAAAATGTCAGTAATAAAAAAAGATTTATATAGTTCTAGTCAATTGTCCTAAAATCAATTATGTTTAAGTAAACTTCCCTTGTTTATGTTTGTGTGTATCAAACAAACAGTTGGTCGTAACTTGTGTTTGGCCCCACTGTATATCTTATATATATATATATATATATATATATATATATATATATATATATATATTATAAGTAAACTTCCCTTGTTTATATATATATATATATATTTAAGTCAGCCGTAACTTGTGTCTGGCCTCACTGTATATCTTATATATATATATATATATATTTATTTTATTTTTTTGGTGTGTATCAAACAAAATATTAACTGAAACTAATTGGTCGAGGAATCATATATGTATGTAAGTCCTTTTGAATGAACATGAACTATTTAAACTAGGACACGTACTTTTGATAACCTTGGACTATGAATTGAAATACTATGTGCTTGTTTCATGGTATTGTGACATATATACAAAAATAAAATGTATATATACTACCTAAGGAATTTAAATATACTGTAGAATATACAAAATGAGAAACAGATAATTATATCTCCAAAAGCAATTAACAAAATAACCAATAAATCTTTGTACAACTAGTAATATTGAAAAAATAAACTAGAAACATATCTTTTATTTTCTAAAATAGGATATTTATTTCCAATATATAGATATATGTACTTACATGCTTATATTCTAGATTGCATAGAAGCTTCATCAGACGTTCGCTTCCCGCTTCGGAACCATAATCGGAATCAGAACTTTGTGGAAGCTTACGGAATCTCGCTTCCAAAACGTTTCCAAAATATTTTCAGTAAAAGCATGTTGGAAGTTTACGATTTCGTTTTGGAATCATGCTTCTATTTCTTTAAGACACAAATGCCATAAATAAATAAATATAGAAAATTATATATAGTTTTTGATTTACATAAAATCCAAATTTTAATAGTAAAGAAATAGAAATATTCAAATATTAAAACTAATACTATAAATTGTCGTTATTCATTGACATTTTTATTAAAGATATAACATATATTCAAATATACTGTGTCAATTATTTATGAAGTACTAAAAATAATTAATATAATAATTTCTTTTAAACTTAGTTTATGTGTATTTTCACATTTTTAATATGAACTCATTTCAAAATTGTTATAAATAAATAAATATTTTATTTTAAATTTAAATCATATAATTATTTTTCCTAATTTTTTTTTAATTTTTTTCTTATATTTTAGTATGTATATGTATATATATATACGTATATATAGATATACGTTTCGAACACATACATGCTTCCTAATTTTTTAGAAAATTTCACTTGTGCGCTTCCATACGTTTCTGATTCCACGTACCCGGTTCCTTTTCAACATACCGCTGCTTATATTACTGTAAAAGAATTGTTATATTTGTTAACTAATCATCTCTAATATAGTAAAATAGAAATGTTGGAAACTACAAATGTTGGAAATGTTGGAAACCACAAACAAAAGCTTTCGCAATTCATCTGATTAGCCAGATGATTTTTTTGTTCCAAAAAAAAAAAGCCAGATCATTTTTTCATTGATTGAGAAAAAAATCATTCATTTTTTCATTGATTCAGAAAAAAATCATTCTTAATTCATGAGACAGCACATATAACTTGTACACTTGTCTTCTTATGTGTGACATTTTCATTTATATATAAAACATTCTCGATGTTTTTCCATCGCTGATCTTATTAATATAGAAAAATCACATATGTACTACTCTTAATGTTTAGTATTAAAACTTATCAGATATCATATCTAACTATTTTCAATTGTTATACTTTATTTTATAGCTTCTTTCTCGGTACATACTTGTTTTTAAAGATTTTTTTCACTATTTAAGTTTTCTGTAGATTTTTTGCTATTATTTGATATATATATATATATATATATATGTATATATGTGAAGATCACAATGAGTTGGAACCTGGAAGAGTTTGGAGTTGCTTCTTGGACAACAATGTCTCTTCTTTTCAATCAATTCGTAGAACTCTTTGTAAGCTTTTTACTAGTCACTATCAACAGAATCCAAAGTGTTTTGCTATGTTTCCTTGTGATAATTCTCTAATTTCAGGTTGATGAAGAAGGAGAAGAAGATCACAAGGCTCGCTTCGTCTTCGCTTCATCTCCACAGAAGCAAACCCCTTATATGATACTTGAAGGTGACAAAGTAGGAGAGTCTTCTTCAGAAGCGGAAAAAATTGTTATGAACTTCAAGTTACTTGATCTGAGAAAGGAAGAGATCATCGAAGTTACACACAAGACATTTCCAAAGTTGTTGTATGAAGGGTCACGAGTAATTGGAAGCTCACGTGGCTGGACAGCTTTTATGAGCAAACATGATGGAACTGTCTATCTAAGCAACGTGTTCAATCTAGCGTTTTCTAGAGTCATTGCTCTGCCTTCACTTTCTGATCCTTTGCGTCTTCGATCCACTGCAATCGTAAATGTCTCTATATCTTCTCCTCCTGACCAAGATGATGGTTATGTAGTGTTCGTCAAGTTCTTAGGCAGTAACCTCTATTACTGTAGGCCTGATCGGGTCTCACAATGGACACAAATGGATATTGAAGGATCCCATGTAAACTTATGTGACGTCATTTATTCCCCAAGAAACCAAATGTTGTTCCTTGTTATAATAGGAGCAAGTTACTTGCTTTCTTTTGATGTCAACATGGAGAGAAGGTATACGATTTTGAACTTGAGAAATTTGCCAAAGATGCCACAATCCGAGTGGGAGTTGTTGGCTTTGTGTTGCAAGAGTGAGCACATGGTTGAGGCGCCTTGTGGCAAATGTTTCATAGTGAGACGGTACTACTTATAACTTGAATAACTAAATTAACTAATTAAAGACAATAACTAACAACATTTCGTGCAGGTATGTGGAGACATATGACAACAACGGGATTATATTCAAGAAAACCAAGCGATTCATGGTGTTTCTGCTAGATAAAAAAGTGAAAGATGGAGAAATTACTGCTAGATACACTAAAGACATTGGAGATCTCTGCATATTTTTTGGTACTAATGAAACGTTTTGTGTGGAGGCAAGCAAGTATCATGGACTTAACCCTAACTCAATATATTACATAGGATATGGCCTTGGTGTTTACGATATCGGTTCGGGAATATTCTATCATTTTCCTTCATATATGCCTCTCAATTCGCCTCTTTGTCTCTTACCCATCTTATCTAATCCTCATGTTTGATAAGATTGTGATAGTTTTTTCTCTTCATATATTCTATCATTTTCCTTCATATATTCTATCATTTTCCTTCATTTTTTTTGTACACCCTTTTTCGATGTTTGATAAGATTGTGATAGTTTAATGGTAACCTTTTGGACTTGGCGTATACTACGTCAAGTGGTTAACAAAGTAGACTGTAACAAATGATCGATCCACATTCTGGTATTAATCGGAAGATTTTTAAATTAGGTTAGGTAAAGTGATACATTTTTAGAATATCCACTCTGAGATATTATTTATATTTTTCTTGTAACCGACGAGATAGTATATATAGTTTATAATAAAAATATGTTTTCAAAAATAAAAATAAAACTTGGCCAATGCCGTACCGGTTCTTTAAGGTTTTATAAACAAGAAAACATGTTTTGTTCATTTACCTCAAAGTTCAAACGACATGAAAAGACAAAAGTTGGAGGAGTTACAAACTCATATTACGAGTACCACGCCATCTTTTATATTTAACATGTTTTTTGCTTACATAAAAAATCTAAGTGGAACTAATAAATTTTTACTGTTCACCAACTTTTTTTTAACATACGTTTATCAGGTTCTTCAGAAATAACAAATTTAGGAGATAAACAATTTAATCTCTAAAATGCTCAAATTAGAAGAAATAAAAAAAAACAATTTTTTTTTGCTGCAACTGATCATCCAAAAAGGAATATGCTGAATAAACAAAATATGCTGAATAAGGAATATTTATTATGGAATAATAAATAGAATATTGAATGAAATATGATACAATTTTTGAAAATAGTAATGGGATAGTGAATTTCATTCATTTTATTCATTCGTTTATAATGTGGAACAGGGGGGGGGGGATTTTACAAAAGACTTTTCGAATATGTATGATTGTTTTAATTTTTTATAGGAAATGAACAACTAAACTATACTGTCTCCTTAGAACAAAATCAAATTTTGTCATTTTAGATCTTTACTACCCTTCTTGTATATAAAAAATCATATCAATATTTTTACAATGCAAAAAAATAAAGGAAAAAAAATAAAAAGTGATGTAAACACGTATGTGCATGTAAAAAAATTATTTTTGGATTCAAAAGATGTTTGGAATAATAAGTTTAAAAATGGTCTAAACGTAATTTATCATCTATGGTGATTTAGAATTTGCAATCAGCAGAAAACACAATCATCTAATGGACATAGAATACGAAATATACCAGTCCAACTAGTACTCCAGCTTTAAGCTTATCAATCTACAACAACACCCACCACAAGTAATGTGTTAAATCCATCAGAGAGAAATCAAGTTCATGTTTAAAGATTAAAGGTGTTTAAAGATTAAACCTGTATACTCAATAATCTTCAAATAAATCATAAGGTTTTGAACTTCATCAATCTGATATAGAACCGTTTTAAGCTTATCACCACCAAGATTAGCACTTACGTTCATTCTTATCATTGATGTAACCTTCGGAGCTAAACCCATGGATCTGGCCACCGAATCAAGTGGGAAATTTGGACGCATCGAATCGATTCCACTCTAACCGTAAAGCAGTTTCTCGCAATAAGCATCAACTTGGTATCAAAGAAAGATCAACTTGGTGATTACGACATGTTTCTTTGGATCTGTTTCACGTTGAGGGGCGGAAACGGTGGCTGATGCAGAGACGAATGATCGTCTCCTCGTGGGTTTCGCATTGGTGATCTGATGAGACTGTCGATTCGAAGGTTGATGAGTAGGTTTGGTGGAGAAGCACGGAGAGAGATGATGATTGAAGCGCTCTTTTAGTAATAAAAATTAATAATAAAATCTGTTTCTAATTAGTTTATTTAAAATATAAATATTGTATAATTAGAGAGTTAAAATGGAATTAACATTAATATTAATTCTAAGTAGACAATAATCCATAAAATGATTCTAAAGGGATAATAGATAAGTTCTTTTGTTCTTTTTTGACAAAATTCTTTTTGTTATTGTAACTAGTAAAATTTAATGGAATTCTATGGAATCAGAGCCGGACCTACATTGAAGATAGGGGTGTCATTCGACACATGTAAAATTATAAAAATTAAATCTGTAAGTCTAAGACAAGGAGTTACTCTAGTTGTTTTGGTTAAAGTTTCTAGGTTTGACATACATTAAACTAGATTCAAGACTCCAATATGTTCATTTATATATTTTATTACTATTTTCTCATAAGTGAGTAATTATAATTTTGATAACTTTACATATATTTTGACACCCATAAAATAAAACTGGATGGAATGATGCACTTCACACAAATTTATCACATTCCAGTTGTAGAATTTTGTTTTATTAAAACCTTTTAATCGTCAATTTTTGTTGATTAGCAAATGAATCAATTCAATGAGAAAATGCACCCTAAAATTATATAAAATATGATTTTGAAAGAAACTCAAACCATTGAGAGGCGATCGGTAATCATCTTCCTCTACATGTACAATCCCATCAATTCTATCAAGATTGGTGATTGGGTTTGCTGGGAAAACTTTTGGACCAGCAAGATCCCGGTGTTGCAGGAAGTGCATGGTTTAGCAGACTTACATCCAAGATATCACTTTCTAATTCCAGCTTCATAACTCTTGTGTTACATTCCACCTGATGTTCAATATCTTTGCAGGGAAAGAGTTATTAGAGTATCATATTGAAGTTTTCGGATTTTTCTCAACCAGATTTCACGATTTTGGAGTCAGCTTTGATTTGTGGACTTTCTATATTTTTATGTTTTATAATAGTTGTACCATTATAGTAACATAGAGCATCTGCATTGTTGCGTTTCTTCAAGAACGTCTCTGATCGTTATTATACTTTACATTTTAAGATAATTTGATTATGCATTAAAATTAAATGATGTATAAAAAGTTATGCCAATAAAACAAAGACAAGTGTAGACAAAATCTCTCAGCTCCCTTTGGTAATCTCTAATGATCGATTCTGACTTTTTTCAATGCCTCTCTCCTACCTTTCAGTTTTTAATTAATATTTTCTATGAGAGATTTTTGCATGTACCCACCAATGCGGATGGACGCATAACGGAACTAAAGAGACCTTAATGCTAACCACACATGGATTCATTTTACCATAGTCAATAGAAAGTTGGGACTAAAACGTTAGTGAAGACATCCACGTGAGGTCAGCATTAAAATCTTTCCTAATAATTTAAAGATTGTATATACAGTATACGTAGCGGCCGAGAATGTGTCACAAACGAGCAAGAAAAACGTGAACTGCATAAGACAAGATGGTCTTATCGGTGGCAGTATTATATAGAAAACACGTTTAAATTTTAATACTGCCACTAAAAGCGACAAGAGTTGACCCCTTTTGCAATTTTAACCAAAATATCAGTCACACAAATATTCATATATACTTTAAGACGTTGATCATATCGTGACTTTTGAGTTTCGACCAATATTATGGATCATGAGAACGTATGTAATATCATATAAATATTTCAGTAATGTACCTTTTATAAAATTAATTCATGACCCAATAGTATAAACATATGATGGCCTTTGGCTTGTTGATAGGTGTGATCCAACAACTAGTTGATAGGTGGACCTTTTTATCTGTTTTTATAAGTTAGATCACACCTATCAATAATTAAACATTGGGGACGTTTGTCCTCATATATGCTCAATGAACTAGTTTGGAAAACATACGAGAGTTCTTCTTATTGATCTTTAAATGTCTCGCATATTTAAGTTATCTAAAACTGAACCTAAGGGAAAATGTAACATTCAAAATAACTTGATAATGTAAGCTTTGTTAAGTTGATGAGTGGCCTGAGGACTAATCAATCCTCTCATGTCGGTTCGAATATACATATTTAGGAATTTCGAACTCCGACGAGACGGTTTCTTTTCCCCACATAGATAAAGGCTAGGTTGTCGATGTAGAATGGTTTATTTCATCAAATTCCATGAAAAATATAAATTTTTGTTGATTTTTAATGGTCATTCTATTTCTTAAAACTATCACTGATATGGACACATATATGGCAGAGCCTACCGTGGCTAAAGCTGGTAAAGCTAAAACTTTAGGCACCAGAAAATATTACATATTCTTAGAGCATCTCCATTGGGTTTTCTACCCATTAGAGTTCTAAACATTTATATGTGTGTATGTATATATTATATAAGTGTATGTAAATATGGGAACTATTTTTTGGGGAAGAACCTCATGCAAAAGTTCTAAGAATCAGATTTTTAAAACCTTTGCATGAGGTTCTTCCCCAAAAAATGGTCCCCACATTTACATACACTTATATAATATATACATATACACATATAAATGTTTAGAACTCCAATGGATGGAATCCTCCAATGAAAATGCCCTTAGGGAATCAGTGACGCAATGTGTATTTGGTGCGGGGGTAAAAGTGCTCTTAAAAGCTTTATTTTGCTTTAGGTGCCATCACACATTGGTCCGAGCCATTGGCATGGTCGTGGTTTCTTCTTGGAAAGACAAGACTGTTTCCCCAAATGAATGGTAGTGATGCGTCCGGTTGAATTCACGTTGTTTCTTTTATCAAAAAATTGTAGACGTGTGCTATATAACTTAACTAGATGATACTCCGCAATGAACGGTAATATGAAAAGAAACATATTAAGGAAAAGCATGGAATAGGGTGTACATATATAATTTTTGTTGAAATTTATCAAATAAAGTTAATATGATCAATTTAAATATTAAATAATTACTTTACATGATTCGTGGTTCAGGTGGATATAATGTTTTAAATCGATTTTTGTGTACATTACGTGAAAACCGGAATCCAAATAATTGCAAACCAACTTTGCGATTTGAATAGTGCTTTGACGTCTATGCTAACGATGTATTATCGGTACAGCTTTGACACTAAAAACATATATATTAAAGTTGGTGATGTAGCGGAAGCTTTTAGAAACAAAACTATAATTTGAGAATACTTTTTCATTGCTTAATCAAAAGCTCTTTAGAGTTTTAGAATACTTTTCTCAATAGTTTATTGAAACATTTTTTTAAAAACTCGTTTTATTAATAATCAATCAACTGATATAGCAAAAACTTTTAGGGATAAAATTAAATCTGTTGATTCTAAGAGTATTTGGAAACTAGGGTTTGAGAATACTCTTCTCAATGCTTAATGAAAAGTTTTTTAAGATTTGAGAATACATTTTTTAGTGGTTTTTATACAAATATCTTTATGAAAACTTCTTTTATTAATCAAATTAAAATTTGTCTACAACTCTAGGCATACGAAGCTATTTATATGAAAATCAGATAACCTTACAACTATTTAAAAATCCTTAAGATAATTTTAACTAATTAAGATAAATACCAAAATAAATTATAAACTATATAATTAATATATTTGGAATATATTTAAATATATTTCTGCATCAGATGGCACAAATATGTTACTTGAAACGGTCCAATTAATTTACCTAGCAAGTTATCTGTATTATTAAAGAGAAGTACCAATTAAAAAATACCCCTAAGTTTTCTAACTTATTTACACTTCGATGCCACTGAGAATTAAATTAAACTATATATTTTAATGCTTGTCTTTTCCAGTTAAATTAATGAGTTTTCCTTAATCAAATTTAAATTTAATGTCATTAAATGAACCTACCTATTTTAATGCTTGTCTTTTTCAGTTAAATTAATGATTTTTCCTTAATCAAATTTAAATTTAATGTCATTAAATGAACTTAAAAATATATCATATTTAATGTAACTTATTACGGACGAGTACAGCTCAATAATGAACTAAAATTTTATTTTTACGAAAATGTGAATCACTTGACGTATATAATATTTAAAATATATTAACTACAATATAAAAAAATGCATATAACCTACCTATAGTTTAGTTTGAAATGATCATGCTCAAATTTTATATAGTCAACTTACATCATGCACCGATCGATGTACAATATTCAAACCACCTATTGATTTTTTAAGCTTTATAAAAAACAAATCAATAAATACAAACTCAAAATCTAATATCGTCTATTAATCAAAACATAATATCTTTAGTGTCTATCTTTAATGTATTTATTAAATATAGAAATTGTAACCATAATTACACTTATTATAAGAATAGATTTGATTTCAATCAATTGATTTATTAATTCGGTAATTGATTTGCTTGCAGAAGAGGAAACAATAAATTTAAAATTTGTAAGAATATAAAGATATAGAGATTCCAACCAATTGTCTATATTTGCGTATGATTTTCGCATAATAAGCTTCAAATTGAACATTGAAAAAGATAGAGATATTTTTTATCTTTTACCGACACAGAGCTTAAACAAAACAAAGAGTTAAATACAATTTGTTTGTTACACTTCCCGGAAAAAAACGGTTATAACATGGATTTTCATAATATGGTCTTTTAACATATCATTTAATAATTATCTTGACATAAAACAAAGACTATAAATAATTTAATATTAATAAAATTATGAAATTATTTACAATTTGATGACTAATTCATCGCCCTTTTTATATGTTAAATTTTTCATAGAAATTTTAAAATCATTGTATTTTCTTTAAACATGTATAACTAATTTATAATCTTTTATGCCATACTAAGTCATAATATAATATTTTTTTCATATTTTACATTAATAACCATTATTTTTGTATATCGTCTACAATTCTCTAATTACGTCTATTTGTTCAATTTTTATATGATATTGAATATTCGTCACAAATAGATGATTTAAGACGCCAAAAAAAATATTTACTTGGTGAATATAATACATCAAATATTTCAAATATATCATTTAGTTAAATAAATAACCGAAAACCAAAAATTTATACACGACCAGGTCAGGATCTAGTTGTATTTATTACATTGTCTGTAAGGTGAGTTGTCGTGATGACACGTCCCCATAAAAAACAATGTTACAACTTAAATAATGATCTTCGATTGATTAATATATAGATGATATATGTCTAACCGCATTGAATATGAAAGATATTGTTTTACTAATTGTAAATGATTTAATTGAAATGAACAACTATATATACAAGTACTAGGGTCGGCCCGCCCTACGGGCGGGATTTACTTTACTTATGATATATGTAACTATGTAATTGTATATTTTCATTGTGTGTGTTTTTGATAAGTTTTTGCAAGAGAATTGTATAATAACGTATGTAGTTTTTAATAATATTAAGGTGTGCAAGGATTAGAGATTATGTATGTTAAGATTAATTATGTTTGATTTCGATGTTTGTGTTTATATTAATAAATTGCTGCCTATAACTTATCATATTGGGTGGATTAGGTGTAGGTGTTCTTGTTTTTTTTTTATAATAATTATGAATTCATAGTTTGTTGGATAATTGTGAATTGCTATATTTTTGGTTTTCAAGAATAGGTTAGTGGTTCTCATAATTATCAATTTGTACGAATGCATTCGTTACGTTTTATATTAGGCTGAATATGATATTTAAAACTGTATAAAATATTAAAAATATAAATATATTGTTTATATTATAAATCAACACTTAAATGTATAGTTATAATATCATTTCAAATATTTTAATTCGTCTAAGGTCATTACCTAGTTGTAAAGAAGATAAGAAAGTTACAAATTTTGAAGTTGAGATATAGTATTTGTTTACTATTTTGTAAATAGTTTGATTTTTTGTTAGTTTCTTATATTTTACAGTTTTAATTTAATATTTTGTAGTTTTCTATAAATGAATACTATAATTTTTAATGTGTTTTTGATGTAGTTAATTTTTATATTTAACTATTTAAAATAAGGTTATATTTTATGGAACCAAAGATAGCGAGTAATAGTAAAGAAGATGAAGATAGATATAAATTATTTTTTTTACGTTGTTGAACTCTGTTTATTTTAGGTTGGGATGATGTAATTTTTTGTTTTTCTAATACTTTCTTTAATTTATTTTTTAAAACTTTTGATAATCTTTATAAATTTTGTTTTTTGCATGTATGAAAATATTAAAAATTACAATAAGTATATGTATTTTGTATTTTATTATATGAATTTTGAATAAGATTATATGTTGGGATGATGTAATTTTTTGTTTATTCTAATACTTTTTTAATTTTTTTTTACTTTTGATAATTTCTGTAAATTTAGATTTTGTATGTAAATATGATGTCACGATAATATTAAAAATTGCAATAAATTTATGTATTTTATATTTTATTATATGAATTTTGAAAAAGATTATATGTTAACATATTTATGCCAATAAATTAATTTAATTGAAAATGAACCCATTCTTAAAAATATTTAAAAAACATTCACTTCCTGCAACATTGATACTGAGAATTAGGTTATTTTCCCGTGAAAACTTAGAAACAAAATAACTTATCTAAAATATATATAAAAAGTGAAATAGATTAATTGTTTTTCTGTTCATTCGATAATGAGAATATATTTTTAATATGATAAACAATACAATCTGTGTTATTTACAGAATCATAACACACCGTACACAATGAAGCCACTTTTATATTACTAATTCTTTATTTTGTCCTTGACGACAATGACAATTCTTAGTGTTAAAAATAATCATTAATTTTGGTCATTCTTTTCTTTTTTTTTGAACAAATAATTTTGGTCATTCTTCTTCACTTATTTGTAGGGTAGAACGTGAAGCTTTTATCTACCATCTACACAGTTCAGCTTCGTCTTGAGCATAGTACTAAGAGAATATAGCTGAAGTGTTAAAACTCATCACACAGAAAATGATACAAATATGCGTAAATCGCTAGAACATATTGCTTTTCTGAGCTTCACTTAGCGATCTTTTAAGAAGCCGTAGGAAAATCAAAAACTCCATACCAGTTTTCTTAAGTAGCTTTTCCGGCACCTCTTTCTTCTCCTTGATTATATCCGTAGGGCCTAAAAACTGAGCTGATTCGTCTAAAACATTAGCCTTGTCCACATCCTATCCGTAACCACCATATTGTTCTGTTTCTATGTTATACTCTGCAACCACAACAAAAAAAACAGGTCAGGGCGATTCCAAGACCACAGCTCTGTTATGTCGAACCAGATTATCCCATTGAAACATCCATAATCACAACTCGGCTTCTTCCTGGATTGAAAGCGAAAAACCCATTTGATATGTGTCAGTAACTTACGCTTTAAAGAATGTATGTTTGTCTTCCATTTGATAAGACTACTGATGTAGCTAGTGTAACCTGCCATTGCACCATGAACAACGCTATGGGCAAGAAGTATACAGTCAACATTGTTTGATGCATTTCTTGAACAGTTCGAATCATGTATGTACGATCTAAAAGCAAGAAACGAATAAATGAGTTTGAAAGGAGTACCTTCGGAGGGAGTAATACGATCTTCTCGGTTTCGACATAAAGCTCTAACTATCGGATCCACGCTAGTTAAAATATAATAATACGATCTTCTTGGTTTCGTCTTGGTTTGTAATAGCCTTAGTTAGAGCTTTTTTCTTCGTCAGCTTGATTTGAACCTCACAACTTCCACCTCCCATTCAACAGTTTTCAAACCCTCTCTTTCTTCCAGAGACTTCTCTTTTGGTTCCTGCTCATGATCATCAAGATCGAACCTCACCGGCACTTTTGCTCAGGCATCTTATTATTCTTTAACTGAAACCTCACAACCCTGAGTGGGTTTGACCTTCTTTCTAAGCCGGAGGGATTTGTCAATCTTCTTGGCATTGTGCAAGCAATGGGAACCACAGCCATGTAACTTCAAAGCTTAGCATCTCAACCAATGTAGCTACTATGCCGGCTATCATCTCTATGCCTTTGTTTCCCTGATCAATGCAGAGATTGAACAATGCTGACACAGCTGCTCTCGGGTCCCGTTCAAGAGAAGATTCAATAAAGCAGGCATTGTACTGCCTATTATGATCTTGTTCTCACTCACGGAACTCTAAACAGTGTCGCTGCTATGTCTACGCGATTAGTTCTCATATGATCGATTGCTCTTCCGCTGATGGATCATAAGCATTTCAAAAACAGAGCAGCCATCATCTCTCCATAATCAAGTAGAATTTTAACGTAAGGTTGAAGAGAAATGGTACCGTTAAGAAGACGTGTGAAAATGCGGTTAGATTCAGTTCGACTCCAGGTTTCAGAGACAGAAGCAGAACCTGATACATCATATAATCATAAATATATTTAGCTTTATGCTCGATTCAAAAAAAGTTTTTATCAGAAACTTATCCATTTACTTACTGTTTTGTGATGGTTTCATTGAATCCTTCAGCACCTTCTCTTCGGACTTCTGACCCAATTTCCCATCGAACCAAAAGAACTCTATTCCTCTTCTTCTCAAAGGAATCTCCAGATGATGCAAAAACAAAGTATATTTGGGATTGCTGTGAAACCGTGAAAACTCTTCCTATTTCTTTACAATATCAACACTGAATAACCACTCCGTTGGGCATGGATAAGATTTTTTTTCTTCAGTAATATCCTGCAAATTGTTTAAAACTATCATACAATAATCTACTTTTTAAAACAAAAACATTGTTGAAAACTAAAATCTACTGAAGCAAAAATCTTACATATGAGATTTAACTCAAATGATAAGATTTGTAAATCTTAAAGGAAAAAGTTGGGTTTGTTCTTTTAAATCCCCGGAGCTACCTTGGCATCAAGGAGAGCATATCGACGCCCATAAAGATCTAAGAAGAAATCCAAAAGAATCGGTTGAATGTAGCCCGTAACAGTTCCGGTTTCCCTTTGTCAGCGAGAAGAAATCCCCACCGCGCCTGACGTCTCTCGCCTCCCATAACCGCAGCAACTACCAGATTTCAAATCAGAAAGAAGAACTTTCGAGTTAGCCATTTCCCCATGAATCAACAGATCAAGAATATGATTTTGAGAGGGGAAAGGCTTACCTTTTTATACGCTCAGTGACACCGCCTTGCCGAAGGGAAATTCGCATTCAAGGCTAGATATGGTTGATGGAGTTAAGAAGATGTTTAATGCGACGAATCTGTAACTGAGAGCGTTTCGGTTGATGAGAAATAAGATCAGACGACGTGATCGAAACGCTACGAACAGATTCATCAACTCGAACTCAGCAACTTGATGTCTTCAATGGCGGAGATGAACCCTAATTTTCCTTTGGACATGTTAGAAGATAATTAGGGATGAGTTTATTCAGCCATGCCAAAAACCCACAAAATTAACAGTAGCCCAAAAGAAACGTTGATTCCTTTTAATGAAACGCAGCGTTGGACACGTGGAAGACTGTGGGAGCTTGACTTAGTGACGTGGCTCTCTCAGGAGAGAGGCACATTTTTATATATATATATATAGATCTTCTATAATATTCTTCATCTACAAAATATAAAACAGTAGCATTTAACTATATATAAGTCATTTTAAGCCAAAAAAAAAACTATATATGTCACTATTCGACGTCTACGATAATATACTCTCTCATCCACGGTAGTGGTACAAAGTAGTCACCTACTCACCTGCTAGCTAAAAAGGTCGACGTCAATTTAATCCTGGTTCTGAACTGTCACGTTGATGTGTTTACTTATCCCCATATAATCTTGAATTTTGTTTTCATAAATTATTATGTTATCAGTAAATAAACACTCTTTAACCTTTTGGTCATCAACTTAAATTTCGAAATAAAAATATATACTACAAACCTCAATTTTTTCAACCCCTTTTTTTTCTTTTTAGTTTTGTAACTTTTCTGTTTCTTTTGTAAATAAGGGTACAAGTAACTGTTTCTTAGTAGTATTTTTTTTTTACCTAGAGTTGTTTCTTAGTATTATATTTCATTATTTCATTATATTTCATTTGACTTTATACAATGTAGAAGAATGAATAGAAATATAAAGACTATTGGATATATAATGCCTATTTATCATTTATTTCCATATATTTTGTATTTGTTTATTTCTCACCATTTATAAGATCTGAATTTCTATTCAAAACCTAAGTTTGGAATAAAATTCTATTCAATTTTTCATTTTATAATATAAAATAAAAATGATTTACTCTAAAAATAGAGTAAATAATTGTTTTTATTCCTCACTCTGCAAAACGAAGTATGGTTGAAGTAAAACTCAACTTCAAAATAGAATTATTCAGTTTTGAAATTAAAGAAAAAAATGGAGTAATGGTCGAATCTAGTGAATTTTGTAATTCTTTTACGTAAAACAAGACATAAAAATATAGCAACTGTCGTTGAGTAAGAGATTGATATAAATTTTACCAATTAGCCTTTACACAGAGTTGTTCTGCATGTTACTTACATCGTACCCATGTTCCTGTTTCTTATAAATACAAACTCTTTTCTCTCTTTCTCCTTCGCACTTGCAAAACCAAGTTTTCATTCTTTCTCGTAATTCTTCTTGCATGGCAATAACCCTTTTGTCTCACGAGGTATCGGACCTCTGTATCGGCAAACCGCCACTACGTTGTCTCTCAGCTGTCACAGCCACCGTCGCTGACGCCATCGCTGCTCTCAAATCCTCCGACGATCCTTTCCTCAGCCTCTGGAGCTGTAATCACGACGAAACCAATGATGATGACGACAACAAGAAGTGCGACTGCGAGTGTTTGGGTAAGATCTGCATGGCGGATGTGATCTGTTACCTGTCTAAATTCGACAACAAGGTTTTGTCTCTTTACTCCGCTTTCAATGCATCTGTCTCTGTTCTTCTCCCTAAATGTCGTTCCATCGTCGTCCATGTCCAATCTTCATGCAAGTATGTGTGACAATACATCAAGATCCAGGCATTGCAATGGGTTTCTTGTTTCTGTTTTTTTTTCTCTAGTTCACGAAATTCAAAATTTGATTTTGGTTTTGATGTTTCAGGTTAGCTAAAGCCATTGATCTGATAACCGGAGGAGCACAAAATCTGATTGTTCCGATTCAGACAAAGAGAGGACAGCACAAGGTTCCGACCCGAAACGCTGTCGTTTCGCTCACCACCACAACAACAACACACAAGAACAGCCGCCAGTTCTGCTGGATCACCCAAGAAGACATCATTAGATTCTTTCTTGGTTCCATCAGCGTCTTCTCTCCTTTAACGTCGATGTCTATCTCCGAACTCGGCGTGATAAACAGTACACGCGCTTTCCTCGCCGTGGATTACTACTCCTCAGCCGCCTCTGCCATCACCGCCATTTCTCTCGCCATTGCCAATAATATATCCGTCTTGGTTGTTGATGGTGGATGCGATGTAGTAGAATATCCACGTATAGCTCTAATCGGCGAGATTCTGCCGATGACACTCGCGTGCTGCGATGAAACCGCCGCGGCAGCGGTTGCTACACTCTCCGCCGGCGAACTGGTGACGTACATTGAGGGTAGTGGTCCGCTGGAGAGTCACGTAAGGGTCGTCAGGAATCGTCTTGAAGAGAAAGGGATGGTGGGTTTGATCTCACTCGTCGATTCCTTGTCGGGGTCTTCTTTGTCGGATGAAGAATCTCCCACGGGGAGAACGAAGTCATATGGTCGGTCAGTGAGTAGAGCGGCGAGGATGGCTAGGAAGTCGGTGGCCATAGTGTGTAATCGGGAAAGCTCGTTAATGGCGGTGATGATACAAGCGATTGCTCACAGGGTAAGCTATGTGTGGGTGGTTGATGAAGATGGTTGTTTTATTGGTATGGTTACTTTTGTTGATATTTTGAAACTTTTCAGAGTATTTTTGGATGATTAAAACTAATCACCATCATCATCAGTTTTACTACTTTTTTTTGTTAGGTTTTGCATAAACAAATCCATAACAAAACGTTGTATGATTTTTTTTTTGTGTGAAAGATATGTCAAAAGTTCTTGAAGAATATTTCGGTTTGTGTGTTCTTAAATCTGGTTTTCAGATCTCCGTGACAGTCCTAAATCTTGATTTTCAGTTCATAGTCTCTCTTACCACATGGACCATCGTTTGATTATAGAATTAGAGAACAAAATAAATATAGCTAACCAAGTGATCTTTAACATGATCATATGTGTTTTGATTATGTGTACATATTTGTTTTGAATCAGTAATAATGTTTGTAGACCACGTGCATCAGCTGCAATTTGTGTCTCACGCTAATCCTAAACCTAAAGAATGCAAAAGTTGATGAGTCTCTGTCTAAAAGCTTTGTGAGAGTGACATTATTGAATCTAAATGAAAAAAATAGAAACAGAAAAAGCCATCAAGTATGCGTGAATCGTGATGTTGATTTTTAGTAAATGAAAGATTGATTCTCTTTAGTTAATTAGTACACACTTGACTTTACATTTGTTTTTTTATGAACACACACTTAACTATTAAGATCCAGCTACATATGTCCAAAATTTTGGTATTTGATTTGTACGGCTTGGTGCTAAGTGATACATGTTTGGTCAAATGCCACATGATATTAAAATCATCCATTGCGTTTGGTACTATGTTTTAATATGTGATCTCGTGCGTTTTTGTCTCGTTTAGTCGTTTTGATTGTGAAAGTTGACGGTTTAAAAAAAGTTGAAAGTTGGTTGAGTAATGAAACACTACTATTAGGCGGAAAACATATTTTTAAGATTTGGTGAAAAATGCAATTTTACGATTTCGGTGGATAAAACACAATTTTGTGGGTTTTAAAGGAAACCATTTTTATTTTGACGAGAAAATGAGATTTTCTGTTCTCGTTGTAAAAATGTTTTTTTTTTCCGATTGAGAATAGCATATAATAATTATAATAACTAATTTGATTAATTTTATATTTTTATTAAAGGTATGTAAGTTCTTTTTAGATTTTGAAATTTAAATATTGCATTTAAACTCTAAATTTCTTTTGCATTTCATATATCTAAATATTATAGATGTCGTATCTAGATGCTAATGCAATAGTGTTCAAACTAGCAACATTTTAATACTAGTATCCAAATGTAGCTTTTGGATACGTAAACGAAAATGGACTTAATCTATACATGCACACGTATGGATTCAAATTTGTACTTGTTAAAGTTGTGACTGCGAAGTAAGCCTTATGTGGATCCCTCCTCAAATCCATTCGGCTTTTGCTTTTTTACTTTCCTTTTTCTGTCAGCGGCTTTTTAATTTCTATTTTTAATGGATTTGCAACGTTCCCCCAATATAACTACAAAAATCATAATTGTATAACGAATTAGCAGATTAAATAAAATAAAGGGAAATTTCAAGACCTCATATTTCAATGCAGTTGATGCCTTTAGGTAGCTTCAGTGTTTTGAAACCGATATGGACCCGCGGTTGAACCGGAAAATCTAGTGTTCCATAAAAAAATCAATTTGAATTTTGTGAAAAGCCCAATATTTAGAAACCCGCAAAAACCACTAAAATCCAGAATCCGAGACCGATTGAATCAATAAATAACTTTTACTTTTTGTTTTAGTTTTAGTTTTTATTTAGATTATGTTTTATATTATATTCCAATTAAAAAGTTAGGTGCTGACAAAAAAAAAGGTTAGGTTTTCCTATCATCCTAAAAATTCAAAATTTAAGATTTCAAAATTATAATTTTATTAAAATTACTTTTTGGTCAATAACAATTTGAAATCTTTCTAAGTTATGGGTGCTTGGAGAATGAAACACATACTCTCTCCAAAAATCTAAAGTACCAAATAGACTTCTAGAGAAATTTTCTAGTCAACGCATATGTTAATTTTGTAATGACTAATTGTAAGTTTTTCATAGAAGATTTCTAAAGACGTTTGCTAACTTTTCTTTGAGAGAAAACTTTCCGAAAATTTTTCATAGAAATGAGGTTAGTTTTACAATTGATCAAAACTGTGCAGAAATTCAACTTTCTTATAGAAAATTTCTGGATAAGTCTATTGTGAATAGGCTTCTAGAGAAGTCTACTTCGCCCAAAAGTCTACTTTCAGAAAATTTGAGTAAACTGGTGGAGATATCGTTTTATTGTTACGGTAAGTCTTTGAAATGTCGCAAGGAGTTTACTAAAGTCAATATTGCAATTTTCAATGAGATTATAGAGGGTTAGAGAGTTATGAAGAGAAATACATATTACATTTATTTTGTAGCCATCCAGAAAAAATAAACAATGTGTAAATTTTTCAAATTTTCAATTAGGTTAAAAAATTGGTGTAGAAAACTTCTAACAAAATCTGCTACTGTATTACAATTTAATAGAATTCTCCACAAATCTACTAATGTATTATTTACATTTAGTATACTTCTGAAGAATCCTCACAATCCTAAAGTTATAATACGTTTAAAAAAAAGATAGTATTTTAGTGCATAACTTCTTAGCAGATTTCTTAAGAAATCTCTTACCCTAAAAAATAATATTAAATAATTTAATTAGATAACAAAAACACTGCAATAAACATCAAATAAACATCTAAAGTGTTTAATATATGCAAACTAAACACTTATATGTCATATTTTAATTTAAAAAAAATGATTCAAAATTCTAAAGCCTAAACCTAAAAATATACATTCTTGAACATATTTTACCAAACTCTAACTAATGGACAATCATGACTTAAAATCTATATTCATTAATCCACATGAAACACAATTTTAAATTGACATGATTAAAATTGTTTATATTTACATGATTTCAATTTATTTTTCATCAAAATATTTCTCAATCTTTTATAAATTAATATTAAAATTAAATACATGAGTAGATTTTCTGAGAATTCATTGTCTCGAAAAGAATTCCCAAAACTAAAAATGTTTATATTTTTTTGTTTGATCATAAGAAATAAAAAGTAGTTATAATTTCATTATCATTTTAGGTTATTTTTCCATATGATTGAATATGAAGTAAATATTTACCATATAAATTTAAGTTTTAGGTTATTTTGACAAATTGCCAAATAATTATATTCCCTTCCTTTACTTTCTAATTACATTTATTAGTTTTTCACACACATTTAAATAAAGTAATACTGTTTTAAGATACATATAATAAAATAAAATTTTATAAAAAGATAATATAATTGTGTAATTTCACTAAATATTATGAATTGATAATTAGTTTCTCTAAAATTTGTATAAAATAAATATAATATTATGTTATTAATTTTCAAATTTAAATTCATATATTAATTTTATTATAACTGTGTTTTGTAGAATTAAGTTTTAAAATACATTTACATTAAATAATACTCCCTCCGTTTTTTAATATAAGTCGTTTTACAGCTATGCACGTAGATTAAGAAAACCATTAATTTCTTATATTTTCTAAACAAAAAAATCATTAATTATTTACTTAACCACAATTCAACCAATTGAAAAATAGAAGATATATTACCATTGGTCATACAACATTAATTATTAATAAATTTTACATAAAAAACCGAAAACGACATATAATTTGGAACAAAATTTTTTTTCTAAAACGACATATATATTAAAAACGGAGGGAGTATATATCTAATACCTTAAAAAACTAAATAATTTATGGGAAACAGTTACATTAACAATGTTTAAATTAAAAAAATATTTTAAACTAATGAAATATCGTATTTATATTATTATTAAGATATAGAGGCTTTATTGTAAATAATAAGAACCGAACAAATGACCAGAAAAAGAGTAGTCAAAAGCGGGACCCATAGGAGTGAAAAGTGGAGAGTATCATGTGGGGAGAAGCTTGTCTTCGGGTATCTGTCTGAATCTTCCCTCTCCCTTTCCTTTGCTGTTTCTTTTTCTATTGTCAACATTTATTCATTATTTCCATCTGGTCGGTTTATGTTTGTTCTGCTTTCTACACTGAACAAATTAATAATTTTAGCTATTCAAATTCATACTCACCTTAGCAAAACACTCTCTCTCAGTCTAAGCGACCTGTATCGGCGTTTCACTGTGTTCCTCTACCGCTGATTAATTGGGACTCACCACTAACTTTTCAGTTGCTCCGGTGATCGCTTTAGAGACACTTACACCGGAGGCGTTACGGGACTGCGGGTTCCGACTTTATTGGAGTCCACAAAAGGAATGTGAAGAAGTTGCAAAAATCAATCCTGAGTGTGAGAAATCAGATTTAAGAAAATGGGAGAAGGAGACGACAATGAAGCAGAGTCAAATGAGAGATCGTTGGCCTTATCACCTACTTGGTCTGTTGCTATAGTCTTGTCTGTCTTCGTTCTTGTTTCTTTGATCGTTGAGCGCTCCATTCACCGCCTCAGCACTGTGAGTAGTACTACCCTTCTCCATTTCAAATCACTTCCTCATGATCTTGAACCTTATTTCTTGACTTTTTGTTACTGTTCATAGTGGTTAAGGAAGACAAAGAGGAAACCTATGTTTGCTTCTTTGGAGAAGATGAAACAAGGTTCTCTTCTGATTCACCAAAAATGAAACCTTTATGTGTTTGGTTTTCTGAATAAATTTTTTTTTTCTTTTTTTTCAGAGTTGATGCTGCTTGGCTTCATCTCACTTCTTCTGACAGCTACCTCTAGCACAATAGCCAACATCTGTCTCCCTTCAAGTTTCTACAACGACAGATTTGTTCCTTGTACACGTTCTGAGATTAAAGAGGAAGAGCTTGGAAACGAATCATCTGTCAAGAGGAATCTCTTAACCAAATCCTTCTTCTTCAGCATCTTTAAGAGAAGAAGGTTGGAAGGCATTCACCATCCTACTTGCAGCGAGGTTGTTCCATTAATCAATACTTAAATGACTCTAATCTTTAGACATTTTAGAGTCTGCTGTTCATTTCTTAGAGATTTTGTATATTCAAAATCTGGCAGGGGCATGAGCCGTTTGTTTCATACGAAGGACTTGAGCAGTTGCATCGCTTCATCTTTATAATGGCGGTTACACATGTTACTTACAGCTGCTTGACCATGCTCCTTGCTATCGTTAAGGTAGTATCTCTTTCTTCAGCTCAAGTTCTAGCTCATTTGCTATTAATAATTGTTGATTGGCCTGCTTTTCTTATCCAGATTCATAGTTGGAGGATCTGGGAGGATGTAGCTCGCATGGATCGTCATGATTGCTTAACTGGTGAGACCAAATTTTCTGTCTTCATGATCACAGTATTTTTTTAGCATTGATGCTGAGTTTGTTCAGTGATGTGGTTCAAGGACTTTATTGTTCATGTCTCAAGTGAGATAAGATCTTTTTTTTTTTTTGGGTGGCAGCGGTGACAAGGGAAAAAGTATTAAGAAGGCAAACAACGTTTGTTCAGTATCATACATCTGCTCCTCTGGCCAAGAATAGATTGCTTATATGGGTGGTTCGTTTTTGGATCTCATGGAGATATTGTTGGTTCAGACAGACTGAGATGTCTTTGTTCTTGTGCTTGCAGACATGTTTCTTCAGGCAATTCGGACATTCTGTTGTTCGTTCTGACTACCTTACTCTCCGGAAGGGATTCATTGTGGTGGGTGATAACTCTGTTCCATATGAATGTTTCAGTCTCAGTTTCAACAGTATATGAACTTTTTGTCTCTTTAATGAGCAGAATCACCACCTCACATTGAAGTACGATTTTCACAGCTACATGATTCGTTCTATGGAGGAAGAGTTCCAAAGGATCGTTGGTGTAAGGTCAGCTCTCCTACTATTTTAGCAAAATCATATCAAATAAAATGACTGAATAATATTTGCTTCAATGATCCTCTTCAGTGGGCCGCTTTGGGGGTTTGTAGTTGCTTTCATGCTCTTTAACATAAAAGGTATGACTAAACAAATGTGAGCAATCTTCATATTGTATTAGATTTAGTTTTAAATATTTGCCTCTTGATACTGCAGGATCAAATCTCTATTTCTGGATAGCAATCATACCTGTTACTGTAAGAACTACATTTTCATATCAAGCATTGCCTCTTTCTGTTTCTGAAACATCATAGCTTCCCACTTTTTTTTGTCAGCTTGTTCTTCTGGTTGGTACCAAGCTGCAACATGTAATAGCAACTTTGGCATTAGAGAATGCTGGTTTAACAGAATATCCTTCTGGAGTTAAGCTGAGACCTAGGGATGAACTTTTCTGGTTCAATAAACCAGAACTACTCTTGTCCCTTATCCACTTCATCCTATTCCAGGTTTGACATAACTCATCATCAAACCACTTTTGTATTTGTAAAACTTGCAGCTTATTTGCTTTCCATCTTCCACAGAACTCTTTTGAACTGGCTTCATTCTTCTGGTTCTGGGTATGACAAATGAACCATACATTGAATTGATTTGAGCTTATAAGTTTGTTTCTTCAACTTAACAATACATTTTTTTTTTCATTCAGTGGCAGTTTGGTTACAACTCTTGCTTCCTGAAGAATCATCTCCTTGTTTACTTCCGACTTATTTTAGGGTAATAAAACCCTTTTTTTTCCTTCACAAAGTAGTCTCAAGACTGTTTACCAATTGATTTTCTCTTTGTAGGTTTGCTGGACAGTTTCTATGCAGCTACAGCACACTCCCACTATATGCATTGGTTGCTCAGGTAATTGAGAAAGCTTCTTGACTATAGATAATATCTGAAAACTCCCTAGAGGATATAATGGATAGTTTAATCTGTTTGATTCCTAGATGGGAACGAACTATAAAGCGGCTCTGATACCTCAGAGGATAAGAGATACGATTCAAGGTTGGGGGAAAGCGACCAGAAAGAAAAGAAGACATGGTTATTACGGCGATGATTCGACTGTTAGGACAGAAACAAGCACGGTTGCATCTATTGAAGAATATGACCATCAAGTGCTTGATGTTGCTGAATCTTTTACACAACAATAGAAAAAAGGAATTGAGCTTGAGTTGCAGCCAATCCAACCTCGTAATACTTCTGCTTCTGCAGCTAATGAATCTTCAAGTAGAGCTGGAACACCTCTTCTTCGACCTTGTGTCTCGATTTCTTCAGCAACGACCCCAGAGCTAATAGTAGAACCTATGGAACCACTCTCGAGATCATCTTCATTGCCAGTGAGAAGAGAATGATAAGATGAGTCACGGTTCTGAAGATTGGTTTAGAGGAGTACAAGTTTGTAGGAGTAATTTCAGTAGCAAAACATAAGGTCCTTCCTAGCTCCGAGCTGTCTGAATGAAAACATGTAGATTATAATTGAAAAGGTTCACATTCGCATTTGAACAAAAGAGAGTACTTTCAATTATTATGTATGTATTTAATGTACATGCAATCATTGTTCACGAAATTGTTGTCTCAATAAATTTAAAATTATTATGAAAGAAAAAGATACATAGAAGCTAGTTAAGCAATACATGTTTACTGCATAATCCTAGAGCTGAACATGTTTACTCGTGACTCGGCTTATACTCGTTTGCTCCGTACTGTCTTGAAAAATCAAGTATTTGGTAATTCAAATCGGATAACAAGTCAAAAAATCTTACTACTTGCAAAAAAAAAAGGCAAATAACAAGCGTGTTATATTTATGAATATTTGTCCCGTAACTTATTTTATTACTTGTTCAGTGTTCTGTTACATATTATTTGTTGCTCATTCTAAACAATATTTATTAACTGTTTAAAAGTACTTGTACCTACTAACATAGTACCTATTAATCCTTGAAAATACTTGTTACCAGTATAAAAAATATTTGTTACATATATTTTGATTTCAAGTACTTACATGTAATCAAATAATCTTGACAAATACTACATTTTGGCAAGTAACAAATCAAATCAAGTAATTTGGAATTACTAATTTTGGAATTTTATGTATAATAAATATTTATTTCAAGCAAGAAAATACAAGTATCAAATCAAATTTTTTGAATCTCTTTTCAAAATAACATGTTGTGCTTTGATATTTCCAATATAATAATAAAATTCCTCTATATGTAATGATCATAAATATTCCTTATAAGCTGATGTTAGAAATTTAAATTATATATTATTTACATTATTTCAAATCTAAAAATCAAACAAATAAGTGTAATACGTGTGTAATTGTTTTTCATATACTTTTAATTAAGAATAAACTACTAATCTTCGTGAAGTAAAATGTTTTTAGTTCAACAATGCAAAAAATAGTATGATGTATAAGCTTCAAACTGAAGGAACAAATTTGAGGAAACTAATTAGGTTATAAACAGAGAACAATAAAATTAATCTACAAAGAGAAAGAAAAACAGATAAAAACAACAAAAACACACAGAAATTCACTAAGATGAAGAGAACTTTTGAAAGTGGATGGAAATTTGCTAAAGACTAGGTTGTTAACAAAGCTGCAGTCAAAAAGTTGTTGGCCAAGGAAGTACTTACAAGTAATCAAATACTCTTAACTATTTGTGAAAGTTGTTACTTATATTGCTATTTTTTTTCTCAAGTTTATCTTTGATTTTGCTATAAATTTTCTTTAATTTTAACTAGAGTTTTTAACCGCGCTACGCGCGGATAAGATATTATATGTATTTTTCAATTCTAAAAAAATAATGTATAATATTGTATTATATTATTTAAAGAATATAAAATAAGACTACATAACATAAATTTTTTTTTTAATTTTCTTTGTGAAAATCATTATGTTGTTTGATTGTTGTACTTGATTCGCATATTTGCATAGATATATGTGATAGATGAATAATTATATTTTTATTATCAGTAAATAATATATATTTAATATATAATATAAAAAATAAAATTATTTACTTTTTAAACAAATTTGTCTCATGTTGGGGATTCGGTTATAGACATATCATATTCGAAGGAGACATTTTTACAGTTATCAATCTTCTTAACAATCAAGAAACAAATCTGAATATCAAAACAATATCTCATACGAACTATTTGTGGAATAACTGCTCTGAAGAAATTAAATTTAGACATCAAAAAGGACTGGAAATGGATGTGCAGATGTGTTATATAAGTGAGATTTACAAAGTACTATTCATAGTTCATATATCATTTATGTCCATCTTATTTTTTTGTCCATACTTTCTTAAACATCTTGAAATAACTAATGCTAATTAATAATAAACTTTTGGCAGACAAAAAAAAAATCAAATTTGTCTAATTATCACTTAATTTGTCTAACTGATTTATGTATTTCTCAATTCTAAAAAATAATATATAATATTGTATCATATTATTTAAAGAATAGAAAGTAAGACTACATAACATAAATATATTTTTAAATTTTCTTTGTGGAAATCATTAAGTTGTTTGATTGTTGTAATTGATTCACATATTTGCATAGATATTTGTGATAGATGAATAACTATATTTTTACTATCATTAAATAATATATATTTATTATATAATATAAGAAAAATAAAATTATTTTATTTTTAAACAACTTTGTCTCATGTTGGGGACTCGGTTATTGACATATCATATTCGTAGAAGACATTTTACAGTTATCAATCTTCTTAAAAGTCAAGAAACAAATATGGATATCACAACAATATCTCATACGATCTCTTTGTGAATAACTGCTCTAAGGTAATTGAATTTAGGCATCAAAAATGACTGGAAATAGATGTGCAGATGTGTTATCGAAGTCAGCTTTACAAAGTACTATTCATAGTTCATATATCATTTATGTCCATCATATTTTTTTGTTCATCATTTCTTAAACATTTTGAAATAATTGATGCTAATTAATAATAAACTTTTGACTGGCAAAAAAAATCAAATTTGTCTAATTATCGTTAAAATATTTTATTAATATTGTCTAAGAAGCTTTCAAGTGATATCATAGTTTAATTTTTGTTAGTTTTTTTTGTTAATTTTTAGAGTTTTTTGTATTTAAGATTTTTTCCATATTAAGCTTCTATTTCTTTCACTGAATTGATATATATATATATATATTATTTTGTTATTAATGAAAATACACTTTTAAGTAATTTAATTTAAAATAAAATTATATATTAATTTGTTGTATTCTAACAATTTGATTGATTTAATTAATTTTCTTTGGTGGATAACTTAAAAAGTTTTCATATGAATCAGGAAAATCAATCTTATGTTATTATATTATATTTATTTGTGTATATAGACTCTATATATAATGCTAGTGTAATAAAGAAATAACATTATTTTTTGTAACTTCAAAAAGATACATTATTACAATTTGAAATTAATCAAAATTGAATAAAATGGTAATTAAATATTTGTAAATCTAATTGTTTTTTTTATCTTGTTTAGTTGGATTCTCATGAAAAGAAATCGATAGGTTAAACAAATGTTTCAAAATTTGTTGTGTTATTTTTTTGTCTATAAATTACAAAATTTATTGAATTGATATATTTAATTATTGCACCCTTAAATAATATTTTAATAAGACATTAGAGAACTATGTTTTGAGTTGTTTTGTCAAAATTGTACAAAAATCTATGCTTTTTCATATTTGTCACGAAAATTTATATGTTAAATTTACTTTTACAAAATTCTTAACTTTGTCACGAAAACAAAAATGTTTGATTTTTCATATTTGTCAATGTTCTCACACTTTTAAAGAATATATTAGCTTAGTCACTTACTTATTTTTTTTTTACAAAACAAAGTATCGGAGTCTTGAAAGTTAAATTCATATTATTGTAATTGTATATAAGAGTTTGTGATTACATACTTAGTGATTCTTGTATATGTGTTCAAGAAAATTTCAATAGCTTAGTTGTAACTGCCCTATATTAAAGTCATAATAACCCGGGTTCGATCATTTCCTTCGTATTTTTTTTCATTTTTTACGAAAAAATAAATGAGATGACGTGGCAATTTCGGGCTCTCTGATTGGTTGATTTTTCTATCCTATGTGGACACCCTCTCCATGGCTTATATTTGCCTTTTAGTATAGTATAGATATTTCATTAAGACAGAAAGAAAAAAAGACAGCAATTAATCACACTTACTTAATACGCATTATATTATTTCTTTAACTTAATTCTTGAAAGTAGTTTTTACTGAAGTTGAAGCTTCAACTTCATCCCTTCTTCTTTCCACCATCTTCTTTATTTCCTCTACTACCATTTATTCCTTCATATTTCTATACGCATGTTGACTCTCCACACAGATAGCTTCTTTGTTAGCACAAAAAACTTTTCTAACAGGCTCCCACAAGTTCATTCTCATGTTGACCTTTTTTTTATTTTTCTCTTTGCAGTTTATTTTTCTTTGAGTTATTTTCTATCTATTTATAACCTAAGAAATTTCCATTAATGTACTGCTTCAATTTAAAGTAATATACTTTTCATTTCGTATGTTTACACTAACCAAGTTAATTAGTCTCTTTTAACCTGTTTGAATTATAGTTGCTAAATTATAGTTGTTAACTAAAGAGTTTGAACCTGTTTTTTTTTATAACTGCATTTTTCCATTGTTAAATTTACAACAACAAAATTTAATGTTAGTTTTAATAAACCTATATATAAATTTTTTTAGCCAATCTATAAAACTCAGATTTTTTCTATGATAATATAAGTCAATAATTCTTATTTATTTAATATATATATATATATATCATAGACTTATCTATCTATTTATAACATAAGTAATTTCCATTAATGTATTGCTTCATTTTCAAGTAATAGACTTCATTTTTGTCTGGTTAATTATGTTAATACAAATTATGAGAAATATTACATAAATATATTACAGCCGACAATTCTATCTGCCTTATTAGGATTACACAGTGTTGTCTATATTTGTATTTGCTTTTAAATATAAATATAAATATATATATATATATATATGTTTTTGCTTTTAATTTTCTTAAGTTTTTTAAATTTTATATTTAACTCTTTTATTGATTTTATAGTAAATGGTAATGTAAAGATAGACGAACGGAAAATATTTTGAATCAAAATTCAAACAAAACACATGTAAGACATGTGTAATTGTATTCATATATTTTAAATTAAGAAACTAGTACGTAATTTATCATAAAGTAAACATTGTTAATTAAACCAAACAAAAGATGGTATGATGTATAACTTCAAAAATAAGCAATACATTTTGAGGAAACTAATTAGATTATAAATAGAGACAACATTGTGTAATTACAAGAAGAAAAAAATCACGAAAACACATAGATAATTGAAAAAAAAAATATCAATATAACAAAGAAGGAATGTTGAGATTTTGTTAGAGACATTTGCTAACAAAGCAATATTTATAGAGTCGGGCAAAGAAATCTACAGCGAGATAGCGACATATTATTTCAACAAAGGTAAGTAACTTAGAGTTATATTAAACTTAGAGTTAACTTTTTAAAAAGTTTTTAATAAATGACTACACCATGAATTGATCGTATTCTAATTTATTTGCTTTTGGTATAATTTTGATCCATGGTATTTTGCTTTCTTGGAAGCTCTATCGAGGGTTAAATCCAGGGACTTTGCCTGGTACTTCTTCTCCGACAGAGGCAATCAGTACCGCAACACTAATAAGCAGAGCCGGACAACTAGTTCTGGTTACTGGAAGATAACTAGTAAATCATCGTGAAGTAAAGTGTTTTAAGTTCAACAATGCAAAAATAGTTATGCATAAGCTTCAAAGTGAAGCAACGCATTTGGAGAAACCAAGAAGGTTATAAATAGAGACATAACACAGTGAAATTAATCTGTACGGAGAATTTAAAAAAAAAAAGAGAAAACAACACAAAATCACTCAAAGATGAAGAAAATTTTGGAAAATGGATGGAAAATTGATAAAGATCAGATTGTTAACAAAGGTGCAATTAGGCAAAGATGGCTACAGTAAAGCCTGTAAATCAGTCATAGGTGAAAGTAAAAGTAAGTAAATTTATTATAATACGATATATAGTTAGATTATCAATTAATCATATATAACTAACAGTACATACAAGCTAGGCATTGCATGTTTACTACATAATGCTATTATACATCTCTTAAAAATAACCATAGTTGTGCTTTGATATTCTCAATGTTATCATTGAAATATTTTACTATGATTTCAGATCAACCCACAATTCTTTGTTATTATTTTATTTGGAGTGCAGTTCTTCTTCTACAACTATCTAATTTTGTTTATAATATTTTTTTGTTTTACATTTTTTTTATTTTCTCAAGTTTATCTTTGAATCTGTTTATATTTTGCTTATATTTTGATTTTTGCACTTACCGGTTTCATTGATTTCGTGTTTAATAGTGATGCTAGGCATAGACTAATTGATGTTTTGTTTTTATTTAATAATTAACTCAGAAAGATGGACAAGAAACTGAAGGAAAGCATGCAGTAAAGTTGGATATACTCCCTATGTATCATTTTAAGAGGTGTTTAAGGTTTTTGCACATATATTAAGAAAATACAAACTTTTATGTATTTGGTTTTGGTTAAATAAAATAACATTAAATAAAACTAATTCAACCAATAAGAAAAAGATATAGTATTTTTATAATTGGTCAAAATTTTTAAATGACATTAAATTTCACCTAGAATTGTGAAAACATCACTTATTTTGAAACAAAATCAAAATCCTTAAACACTAGTTAAACTGATACAGAGGGAGTATGTAGTATTCTTTAAATATTGTTTCATAAGTTAAATTGTTAAGAATACAACTCCCAATAACACTAATTT
Organism: Brassica napus; assembly: GCF_020379485.1. Classification (NCBI taxonomy): domain Eukaryota; kingdom Viridiplantae; phylum Streptophyta; class Magnoliopsida; order Brassicales; family Brassicaceae; genus Brassica; species Brassica napus. The sequence goes on along the minus strand of NC_063435.1, from coordinate 6,235,954 downwards.
TAATAGATTTGTAGAATCTTTAAAATATAAACTTTTTAAATAACAAAAGATTTGTATAGGATTATAGAATCATCATACCAATAGCAATAAATTTTAGAAAGAATATGAAAATATTTAAGCCAATAACACTATATTATTTATATATATATATATATATATATTCTTAAAATCATTAAAAATCTATTTTTTACTAATACTTTCTAAATAACAAGTTTTTCACAAGGGGGGCGGATCCACAAAGAAAAGAAAAGTGTCAAATGGCACCTAAAAATTTAATAAAATGTGTTTTGTGCTTATATTGCTTATAGAAGTAGTAGCTCAGATGGTAACTTCTACCAAACAAACCCCAAAAATTCTAGGTTCCAATCCATCTTGACCATTTTTACATGTATTTTTCACTTAAACAGTATATTGACCGCATTTAGAATTAAGGCTAGGTCCGCCACTGCTTTCCACCATCATGCTTCGAGAGGACCTCTTCATGTGCTTCCTCCATTGAAGAACATGCAAACAAACTTCACCATTCTACCTACTCAAGAGATAACATGCAGAAGTCCAAACTGAAAAACCATGGTGACTGATTCTGAATTGGAATGAATAAAAGATCCACCGAACGAAGCCGACTGAAAATTAATTTATTTTGTGCGGACAATCTGCGGACCCGTCATGGACTCTATCCACCCACCCGCAAGCAGCATAGGTTTCACCCGCGAGACCCGCAAATTTATGGACATGAATTTGCTTGTTCATACCTGCCCGTCGTGGGTCTTCAATAACTGTCATTCCTCAGATGTAACACGAACATCATCAGCACTCCTTCTACTCCATGTTATGTCAAGCACGAACAAGCTCTTTTTTCATGAGCTTATATTCAGAACGTGAAAACCTGATGCATACTAAACTTTCAATCTCTGATGCATACTAAACCTGAAATCAAAGAATTTGAAAACAATAATTCTTCTAAAAAGATAAGAGTGAGTTTTTTTTTTTGCAAATGAAGAGCAAGTTATTTTGAGCTTTTTTCATTCCAGTGATAACTGATTCTAGAGTTTTGTTGATATTCTTTATGTATGGTCTAGGTTGCACGGGTACGTCACTTAGCGGCCGTCTCACGTACTTTTTTTTAGCAAAACCAGTATCTAAACAAATAATTTTGTTTTAAAGTTTTGAAGTAGCGTTCCCACCGTATCTATACTACATACAGTAGAACTTTTATAAACTAAAACTCGATAAATTAATAATTTCAATTTCGCTGGTCCCAACTTAGATCTGTTCAAAATTTGACACAAATTGATAAAATAATATTTTTTTTAGAAAATTTTATTTAAATATATGATCCTACTAAAATTATAAATTAATAATTTATATGTATACATATTTTATATATGTAAGAACCTATTATTATATTATTTGATGAGATTTAGTAATATTATATCTTAAACCACATTTAAGTTCTATGCAATATATATTATATACACCAAATAATACAATTAAATTAATATAAGTGTCAAATTTTTAAAAATAACAGTTAATGTCTATATAGTAAAATCAAATATTTTTCTTTTCTTAAAATAAAAAATCTACAGAATTTTTTTGTAAATTAATATCTTTATAAATTAATAAAATTTCAAAGTCCTAACATTATTAATTTATAGAATTTTTACTGCTTGTGTTCAAAAAAAAAAATAGAGGTTTTACATTATTTACTATTGGTTTACTATATTTAAAAATTGGATTAACAGACTGTGTATGAACTTAGTCAAGTAGTTTAAATAAACTTTTCATATATATACATATGTACATATTGATCGGATTCACAAATATAAACCACCACTAATAATAAAATGGTTCCATAGTTATAACAATGTTGAATATGATCTATTATATTCATGATTGAATAGGGTTTATAAGGTTTCATAATCATAACAAGTTAAATTTTATATAATATATATTCATATATAATAAAGTAAACTGAAATTAATATGGTTTTAAAAATATAAGCCAAAAATTTGCATATGGGGAAGATTATAAAGATTGGATTTTTGGTTGTTGATTATTTCAACGAAATTTTTTTTTGGTAGAATGTAGTAGATGGTAATTAGTGAAGCTCTAAATTTTAATTATTATGATAACTAATGATAAACCCATTTAAAATCATGACTTTCTAAAGATGATCCAAAAAATCATATATGAAATAAATCACGAATTTTGTTTCAATAAGATATATTTCCTAAATATGAATTTTGAAGTTTTTAATTTCTAAAAATTATTAATATAATGATTAAAGTCTAACCGAAATAATATTCTAACGCTTTTACTATATTTTATAGTTATCAACATTTTAATCCACAATTCTTGGTTATTTTACCATTATACAAGTTTTTATTTTCCTATTATCCAAATTCGTTTTAACATATCTATTTTATTTTACTTTTGTTTTGTTTTACTACCTCTTCAATTTTTTTTCTTTTATTTTTTTAATATTTAATTATTTTATTGATTTTATATTTAATCTATACTATTATTTACGAAGTAAATTTTTGGAATCGAGCTCTCACGTTAAAAGCTAGAGCGGTTAATATCGTTTATACCCTTAATGAATCAATTATATAAATTAGTCAAAAATAAAAACAAATTTTAATCCTATCTGATTAAATAAATGATTAAAATTAATAATAATCAAAATTATCTAAAATATAAATAATTAAAAATGAATTTCAATAAAACATAAGATAATTCTTAAATATATATCTAAAATAATATTCTTTTATTATAAAGTATAAATTTTAATGATTGATCTATTTTTTAAAACATAATTAATAATTTATTATACTGGTTTTTGATTTAATAATTATAAACTAATAAATATCTTTAAAAACACTATGCCCGCATGTGCGGACATAATACCTAGTAGTAATGATAAACATAGATGAACTGAAAATACTTTAAACGTAAAATTCAAACAAACACATGTAAGATATGTGTAATTCTATTCATCTATTTTATTTGCACAAATAATAGTGAAACCAAAATTTGTCCCATCCCTCATTATGCACCCACTAAACCACCGATCAAATCCCCGTCAAAACGTTTTACCCGATTTTATTATTTTTTCTAATTTTCCTTTTTGATTACTTATTACTAGGTGTTTTACCCGTACATGCGGGCATAATCATCTTACGAATATTTATTATTTTATTTCTTTGTTTCTCAAAATTTATACCAGTTATGTTGAAATTTTAGTCAAATTATTGAAAAGTAGATCCCACTTTTTTCTTTTAAATTCTCCATGGAGGAAAAATTTATAAGAAAAAATTTCTCTAAGCAATTTTGATAAGGAAAAAGTTGAACAAAAATTCATATTTTTTTATTGTTTCAATTCCTCAAATGAAATTTTATTTTTTATTTTATTCATTCTCTAGTGGACACCAACTAAAGCTATATTATTTTACGGATTAAACTTAAACTGGTTTAAAGTAAAAGCAAGAAAATTTGTTTTGAACTCAGTCACAAGTTAAATTATTATTTATAATTTTAAATAGTTAAATCAAACATGAAATTATTTATATATATCAAAAAAACATTCATCAAACTATGTACTTATCATTGTGTTAAAAGTTTTAAACACTCATATATTAGAAATAGTTTATAAAATATATTTATATAAATATTTTTGTTTGACTAATATTTAATTATAAATTATTTTATATCTTAATTTTTTAAATTTATAATAAAAATATTGTTTTCAAATAGCAACACAATATATATAAGAATTCTCTTAACTTTTAAATATATTTTCACAATTTTATTATATTAGTTTATAGTTAATTATTTAATATAACATATAAATTTAATATTATTAAAATAAAATACTTGTTTTATTATATATAAAATTAATTACGGGTTTTGTGAAAATTAATAAATACTCTGTTAAAAAGTAATAATAATTTAGTGATCTATATAAAGGCTTAAAATCTAATAAAATATGACAAATAAGAAAATAAGAATTTTAATATAACATATAGATTTAAATATTATTAAATCAAAATTTATTTTTTAATTATATATAAAATTCATTACGGATATTGTTTTAATTAATAAATTAGTGATTAAGCTAAAAATTATTGATAAATCAATGACTAAGCTAAAACCTAATAAAAACATGAAAAATAACAAAATTGACTAAAATCATGGAAAACATGACAAATAAGCAAAATCAAAATAATTATATATTTAATTACATATTTTATAGTTATATTATTTAAATTAATAAATTATGGACTCAATTAAAACTATTAATAAATTAATGACTCAGCTTAAACATAATTAAAACATGACAAATAAGCAAAATTACTTAAAATCATGGAAATAATGACAAATAAGTTAAATCACTTCATAAATAATAATATAGATAGATTAATAAATTAATTAGAAATTTCGAAATAGTTATATTATTTCAGTTAATCAATTAAATATTTAATTTTAAAATAATAAGAATATGACAAATAAGCAAAAATTATCTAAATCATGGATAATGTGACAAATCAGGAAAATCACTTCATAAAGCTTAAGAATAATAAGAAACTTTTGAAAGTTAAAATTTTATAATTACAGTTCCAGTTAGAAATTTTGAAATAGTTATATTATTTAAATTAATAAATTAATTAGAAATTTTGAAAATAGTTATATTATTTAAATTAATAAATTAATTAATTAAACTAAAACTAATAAGAATATGACAAATAAACAAAATTAGATAAAATCATGGAGAATGTGACAAATCAGAAAAATCATAGTTATATTATTTAAATTAATAAATTAATTAGAAATTTCGAAATAGTTATATTATTTCAGTTAATAAATTAAATATTTAAGTTAAAAATAATAAGAATATGACAAATAAGCAAAAATTATCTAAAATCATGAAGAATGTGACAAATCAGCAAAATCACTTCATAAATAATAGTATATATATTCTCTTTTTCCTCACCTTGCTTTCTTTTAGTTTTTTTGTTCATCGGTTTTACTGTTTTTAATTTATTTTTTTGATTCTTTGGGCCAGCTATCATATTATTATTAATTTTTCTTACGTTGCATTCTTATAGTTTTTTTTTAATTCATTGGTTCTTTGGTTCTTTTCAATTCAAAATCAATTTTGTATTTAGTAATTTTTTTACCAAATAGTTTTGGTAGCTTGATAAATCATTTCTCTTCCTTTAATATATTTTTTTGGTATCATTTTATTAGTTTCTTTTCTTCTTTTGAAATATATAAAATTTATATAACATTATCAAATATAAAAAATATATACATATATATTTTATTAAAAATATATTAATTAATTTATTATTTTTTGTCTCCACTCAAAATATTTTCTAGATCCGCCACTGAATTGCTAGGTAACCTTAGTTTTCAAGAACACGAATCTTTACAGATTATTGGGTATTTAATCCAAGAAGTGAAAAATTCATCAATATTACTGGCAAGAAATTCCCAAAAGTATTGTTGGACGGATGCAAACTGCTTGGAACCTCACGTTGCTGGGCAGTTTTCATGAGACACCCTGATTTCACCATACATCTCACCCAAGTCCTTAATCCTTGGTCTTCAGAGTCATCTCCCAAAACCATTACCCTGCCTCCATTTACTGGTCACCTTGTTCTGCATGCCGAAATAGTCGGAAATGTTTCCTTGTCCACTTATCTTCCCAACCAAGACGATGATTATATAGTGAGTTTCACCTTTTTTGGATCCAAACTTTGTTACTGTATGCCTAATCGAGATTCAAACTGGACGATTATCAACATTTATTTCTCCTGCGAAATCAACTCTAGCATCATTTATCCTCGGAAAGACCAGTTTTCTACCTCCTCACTACAGGATGTGCCTACATACATGGCTGCCTTGGATCTCAAAAAGAATAAGAAGAATCCCAAATTTATGAGGTTTCAGTTTGGGGACTTCCCTTTGATACCACAATATATTTCTAAAATTTCAATCTTACCAACACAATATCAATTGATTCTACCTTTTGTGAAGATTTTTTAAGACAAATTATATATCAAAAAGAAAAAAATTGTTCGAAGTTTTGAAGTTATGATGTAGAGTTCCAACCATATCTATACTACATATTTACTATATTTTAAAAATTGGATTAGTAGACTGTGTATAAACTTAGTCAAGTAGTTTAAATAAATTTGTCGTATATATATATATTGATCGGATTCACAAATATAAAACGCCACTGAAAATAAACTGGTTCCATTGTTATATCAATGTTGAATATGATCTATATTATTCGTGATTGAATAGGGTTTATAATGGTTTCATAATCATAAACAGGTTGAATTTGATATAATATAGATTCATGTATAATAAATTAAACTGAAAGTTATATGGTTTTAAAAATATAAGCCGGAAAATCAGAAAGATTGATTTTTTGGTCGTGGATTAGAGCAACGAAAAATATTTTGGTCGAATGTAATAGATGTTTAGTTAATGAAGCTCTTAAGTTTAATTATTATGAAAATTAATGATAACCCCATTTAAAATCATGACTTTCAAAAATATGGTCTAAAAATCATACATTGAATAAATCACGACTTTTGTTTTAATAAGAAATATTTTCCTTAAACTCCAGATAAATGAATTTTGGAGTTTCTAATTTCTAAAAATCGTTTTTAATATAATGGTTAAAAGTATAATTGTAATAACATTCTGATGCTTCGATGATATTTTATAGTTATCAACATTTTGACTCATAATTCTTTGTTATTTTACCATTATATTAGTTTTTATATTCAAGTTATCCAAATTCATTTTAACATATCTATTTTATTTTCCTTTTGTTTTGTTTTATTTTTCAAGATTATATATATTTTTTGCTTTTAGTTTTCTTATAGTTTTAAAATTTTTATATTTAACTCTTTTATTGATTTTATATTAAATAGGAATGATGAACATAGAAGAAGTGAAAAAAATTCAAACCTAAAATTCAAACAAACACATCAAAGACATGTGTAATTATATTCATCTATTTTAAATTAAAAAAATAGTACGTAATTTATCATAAAGTAAACATTGTTAATTCAAGTATTCAACCATGCAAAAGATGGTATGATATATAACTTCAAAAAGAAGCAATACAATTTGAGGAGAGTAATTAATCAGATTATAAATAAAGCGATGCTCTGTTTTCTTGCCCTTTTAGAATCGGGCAGTCATTGTCAAATCGGTCTTAAGAAGACTTTGGTTTTCTTGACAGGGAAGAGTCCACATGGGGAGTGAACCGAGTGGATCATGCATAAGTTCTCCGACCTCTCCTTTCCGGAAGAAATGGTGCGCTCCTCTCTTTTCTTGTCCGTTAAAAAAAAATTAAAAATCATATTTTTGTAACTTTGTTTTGTCATTTGTGGATTGATTTTGCAGAGGAGTTACGTCGTTTGCAAGGTTGAATACACTAGCCCGGCGGACTCATTCTGTAATCTGCAAAGTGCTAGCGATGGGGGAGCAAGTACTAGTATGGGCCTGGTGGACTCATATGACTCCTCCGATTCATTTTGGGAAAGTCTTACAAAAAAAGACTGGGTGAGGAGGTAGTTGTAGACCAGATTTTCTACCTCCTCATAAACAAAATTAGATAGTTGTAGAGGAAAAACTGCATTCCTCAACGTTATCATTAGAATATTTTACTATGATTTCAGATCAACCCACAATTCTTAGTTATTTTATCAGGAATGCAGTTTTTCCTCTACAACTATTTAATTTTGTTTATAATATTTTTTTGTTTTATATTTTGTTTTATTTTCTCAAGTTTATCTCTGAATTTGGTTAAATTTTGCTTATATTTTGAATTTTGCGCTTGATTTCGTGTTTAATAGTGATGATAGGCATATACTAATTGATGTTTTGTTTTTATTTAATAATTAACTTAGAAAGATGGACAAGGAACTGTGAAGGAAAGCATGCGGTAAAGTTGGATATATGTAGTATTCTTCAAATATTGTTACATAAGTTAAATGGTTAAGAATAAAAACTTTCAATAACACTAACTTTAATAGATTTATAAATTATTAAAATCTAAACTTTTTAAATAACAAAATTTTGTATAGAATTATAGAATCTATCATAATAACAATAGATTTTAGCGAGAATGTGAAAATCTATAAACCAATAACACAAGACTGCATAAAATTAAATCATTAAAAATCTATTTTCCACTAACACCTTCCAAACAAACCCAAAAAATCCAGGTTTGAATCCATCTTGACCCCTTTTACATTTTTTTTTTACTTAAACAGTATATTGACCGCATTTAAAATTAGGGCTGGGTACGCTTCAACAGGGCCTTCGGTCGTGGCAGCCTCACTGCAACCAGCGATGAGAGCGAGAAGAGGCAATAATCTCTGCGGAAGCAATGACCTCTACATCTGCATCCTCCATTGAAGAACATGCAAACACTTCACCCTTCTACCTACTCAAGAGATAACATGCAGAAGTTCAAATTGAAAAAAAAACATGGTGACTGGTTCCGAATTGAAATAAATAAGATCCGCTGAATGAAGCCGACTGAAAATTGATTTATTTTATGCGGACAATCGGCTGACCTGCGGACCGATCACGGACTCTATCCACCCACCCGCAAGCCGCATGGTCTCACCCGCGAGACCCGCAAATTTATGGACATGAATTTGCTTGTTCACACCCGTCGTGGGTCTTCAATACTGTCATTCCTCAGATATAACACGAACATCTTCAGCACTCCTTCTACTCCATGTTATGTCAAGCACGAACAAGCTTCTTTTTCATGAGCTTACATTCAGAACGTGAAAACCTGATGCTTTTCCAATCTTTGGATGAGATAATATTTACCATCTACTGGTATAAGTAGACTATCTCAAAGGTACTTAGCATCTTTTGTTGTTGTATACATGAGTTCTTAGCTTTAACGAATAAATGAAGGATAATATCTATTTTGGTATTATTTTCTCAAAGTTTTGAATCTTCTTTAGTGTTGAGGCAGACCATTGATGGAGTATTGGTTATATCTATTATACAATCGTTTATGTGTCCCTTTAATATGTAACTAGATTTTGACCCGCACAACCGTGCGGGTGATTATTTTATTTTTACACACATAATTATTTGTTTTACATGATTAATTGTAATATTTACCATATTATTAATTGTTTAATATAATATTTTAAAACACGATAATTTTATAGTTCACATACAATAATTAAATTTATTTGTTTTAAATTTTCATATTTTAAATCATTTGATACAAAATTCCAAATTGAAATCAAAGATTTATTGAAAAATATTATATTAAATTACTATCGCAGATTAATACAAAACTATACATCTTATATATTAAAACAGAAGTCATGACTTCTTTTCATGTGTAATTTTTTTAGTTTGGACGATTCCTAGAAAATATCATATTTTACATAAGTTCATTATTATATATTTTTAATATCTTTATCATTTTATTTGAAATACAAATGAATATATTTAAAATGTTCTAACAAAATCTTTTTAAAATCTTCTTAGAATCTTTTTAAATTTACTTTCAAAAATTAGTTAGTTTTAATTTAAATTATCATAAAATATAACTAGAAATTAAAATTGAATATAGTTTTGGTTTATAAAAGAAAATTTAAATAAAATGAAATTAATTAATTTCAAAAATACATTTACTAATAATTTTTAAAGATTTTGTTAGAAATAAATATTTATTTTAATTTTAATTTTTTAAATTTGTTTTTTCTAATAAAATAAAAATCATGATTTTTTGATGAGTGATATTTTTATTTGAACCATCATTTAAATCAATACTATTAAAAGGGAATGAGTCTAAAAAATCTACCTATAAAAATTGTTTGGATCCTTTTTTTTTTTTTTTTTGACAACTGGATCCTTTCATTTAACTCATTATTTTTTGGTATTACCTTAAATTTATAATAACAATATGTTACCATATATTTCTCTAACAATAATTTAGTCAATTCTTTTATTTATTTAAATCTCACTCCTAAATCCTAATCATTACTATTACTATATTTATCATTTTGATTTTTAATCATAAAAGCATTGAAACTAATGTTTTATATTATCACTTTTATCATATAATATATGATTTAAAGCAAGATAAATTACAAGACATTTATGTGTACATTCTAACTTCCTCTTTCGTTTATAATAAAGTAATCATATCATATATAAACTTTCTCACTAAAATCTTATATCATATACTAAACTTTCAACTGTCTATAGTTTGATAATATTTTCATATTTAAAAATAATTTTTCTGAATATTCATGTTACCTTCACAAAAATGAAGAAATTCATTGGTTCTATTAAAGCTAACCTGACTTCGCGATATCAATATTGATTATTCAAGATTTTGAAAATTATTTGTTTAGATATTATACTTTTATATACTTTTCACTTAAAACGAATCAATACTATTAAAAAGGAAAGAGTTTTAAAAAAAAATCTAATATAAAAAAGTTGTTGGCGTTTTGTATAACTATTTATTATTTTTCTGATAATACATTAATCATTCTAAACATTCAATATTTTAAATATTTTTAACAGATCATAATATTATTTCTTATGATACATTTACTCAGAAAAATATTTCATCAACCATGTTTTTATACAATAACGTTAAAAATCTATATCAAAAGGTTGTTGGACCTGATATGGACGTAATGGGTCCACATCTGTTCGGGTATTTAAGATCCTAAAAGAATTTGAAATATATGAAAAATCTGAAAAATATCCGAAACACGAAAAGTATTTGAAACTTCAAACAAATACCAAAAAAATTCAAATACCTAAAAATTTAAAATCTTATTCAAAATCTGACACAATGAACTGAAAAATACCCAATATTTTATCCAAATACCCAATTTTTTTTAATTTGAAAAATTTACCTGAAATCAAAACTCTAATCGTAAACCAAAAACTTAAAAACAATATCCATAATACCAGAAACATACTCGGAATATCCAAATATACCTAATAAACACATATTTATGATCTGGTCTAGGGTAGGACCCGGACTCAAACAAAGACATGCGGGTCAAAAAAACCCAATAGGTTATCTTCTCTGGACCTGAACTAAACTTATAATTTTGGGTCGGTTCGGTTTTTTTTTTTATCCGGATATAATTCTCATGTCGAAAAGAAACTTACGTAAAAGTGTAATATAAAATCTCAAATAAACTAATTTGTAGATTATATAGCTGTTAAAAATTATGTTTTTCGATATAATAAAACTTTGTATTATAATATAATCCAACAATCCTGCGCTTTCCAAGCGCAGGTCAAAATCTAGTTTTATATTAAATGTATATCACTAATGCTAACATACATAATATTTTAACTACTTTAATCATAATATCTTTTATATCTTTTAATTTTTTTAAAAAAAAATTAAAATTCTAACAAATCTCTTGAAAAATATTATATTAAGATCTTAATTTTCATAAATTGAATATAAATATTTTCAACTAATTTTGTAATTAGTAATGAAATGTTACTTACAGAATAAAATTATATCCTATTTTATCAATTTTGTAATAATATCTATCATTTTAAAATAAAAATGTTATATTGAAGAAAATATGATAAAATTATTTGAAATTGATAAGTTAACATATTTTATTTTCATAAATATAAAATATTTATGCTAAAAATATAATATGTTGGTAGAACGGGTTAATATTAGTAAACTATATAATACATGTATAAAAATGTAACTTATCTTAAACTTTTTAATATACAGTAAGTTATTATATAAAATTAATAAACATTAAAAAATTACTAAAAAAATCTAGCGATTTGAATTACGGATCATGATTATAATAAATTAAATACAAAATTGTTTTCATATATGTTGTTTCATGCATTAAAAATATAGTTTAGTAATCAAACGCAAATTCAATAAGACAAATATATAATAAGCAACATATATATATGATGATTTTAATTTACAGCATGAAAACTATAAAATTATTATATTTGGCATAATTATACAAATATTTATATATGTGAGTAACATTAAAAATATATAATAATTACGTAAAACAAATATCTATATATATAAATGTGAAAATATATACCCGCACGGTTGTGCGGGTGGAAATCTAGTGTGTTTAGTTATAATTGAAAAATTAGTTAGATATTTTAAAAATTCGTTTTAGTTAAAATGAAATATAAATTTAATTTTAAAATAAACACGACATTAACTAAATATTTAAAATTTTTGTTTAAGTGAAAAATGAATATACATTTATGTTAAATAAACACGAAATTATTTAATTCTTTAAAAAGTTTATTTTAATAAAAAATAAAATATATATACATATATTGTAAATAAAAAGATATGAAAAGATTTTATTAAAATATTTTAGAGTAAATATAGGAATATCTATTTGATTTGTTTGTCTTAGAATAATTGAAATAATTTAAATATTTATACAAAAGTTAATTTTAATAACTTTCTAAGGAGTGGTCCAAATTAAAAAATCACACATGAACTAAGTCATGACTTCTCTTTTAATAGAATAGATACAAAAATAAAATGATAATGCACTACACAAAAAGGGTTATAAACAGAACTATATTAGACTATATTAAGTACACTGGAATTTGGAACAAGTCTATAACAGATTTGCTTGTCTCGTGGTCAACACCTCCCTCCCCCCAATCCGACCGGAGAGTACTAAGCTTAAAAGCCACGTGTTAAAGACTACACAGACTTCCAATAACAAAAATCCACGTGGAGGTAACGACAGGAGGACCCCACATGTATATAAACCTCTATGCGTAATGCTCTTTCTCAGAAGTCACAAGTTTCCCTAGCAAATTATAATTTCGTTTTTTAAGCGGAGATAAGAAAATGTCTAACAACAGTCAGAACCTGAGCTTCAACGCTGGCCAAGCTAAAGGCCAAACCCAGGTTTTGTCTATACAACACCGTTTATCTAGCTTAAACAAATATTGCTTTTAGATTTTTAATTAATATTAATTAGAAGTAACTAAAAATTGTTGTAGGAGAAGGCAAGCAACCTGATGGACAAGGCCTCCAATGCTGCCCAATCCGCCAAGGAATCTTTGTCAGAGGTCCATTTTCTTTTCTTATGCTTAAATATATTTTTATGAAACGATCACGTATTTATGAGAATTCGAGCACAGGGTGGACAGCAGCTGAAGCAGAAAGCACAGGGTGCCACTGAGGCCATTAAGGAAAAGACGGGATTGAACAAATGAGAAAGCACGTTCCTAATAATAATTTACTTTTTTATTCCTACCATACTACTACTACTACTACTACTAATAATTAGATAGGTTTATCTATCTAAAGCCTAAGGATTTCAAACGAAGCCATTTAGGCAAAATCTTTTCTGGATTTTCTAAGTATATACAATATCTATCCAAGGGTTGTTGACTCTTATCTTTTGATTAATATGTAGCCTTGCAGTTATTTGATATTTATATATGTAATAAAAATATGTGATGAACGTATATTGAACACATGGAGTTTAGCTTATTTATTTTTTATTTAAACTTCTAAGTATTGCGACTCAGTTTTATTTTCTTTGTGGTGGAATTCATCATCTTAAATTTTCAGTGAAAAAAAAACAGAAGAAGAAATTAGCTTTGTTATATTCCGTTATACATACACACTACACCTGTATGTACATTACATATAAGTAATTAGGGTCAAAAATTATATCTTCTAATCAGTGCTAGCAATAGCATAAAGTAAACGACTGATTAGAACGTATAAAATTATGTTAAAATGTCCATTATATGTTTTCATTGGTTATATATTTTGCTACATTGATTTAGAGCCATAAAGAAATTTCGGAATGTTTGGGCCGACCCTAGTTTTTGTGCACTCTGATCATTGATTCATTGTGGTATTTATCTACCAACAATAGAGTTCAAGAAGACTTCGAATTCCTTTTGACCGAAAAAAAAAGAAAACTTCGAATTCCTTGATGTTTTAAATAATAAGATCGATATATGCTTCGCTTTGCCCATTTGTGTGCAATTAAGGAAATCTTTAATCACTGGATTCTGGAGAACACTAATGATTTGAAGTTTGAAAGAATTTGATTCTTCATGGAGGGACAACAATTTTCACCAATGGAAATTCGAGTCCCCACAATTCTTACTCTTATCTCTTTTTTTCCTCTATTTTCTGTCTTCTTAATATTTGTTGACAACAAAGTAATCAAAAATAAAAAGAATTTGATACGATCACCGTTTTTAACTTGTTTCCTCATGTGTTCACACTAATTTGTGTAAATGTTGTTGGAATTCATAAAACGAGAACATATTCAAGCTCATAAAGGTTATATTTCAATTTAATTCCTTTTGTAAAATATCTATTTACATGTTGTTAGAGAATATAATACAAGCGGAAATATAAAAAAACATTAATCCTCAATATAATAGAAACTACAAAACGTAAATTAAAAAGCTTGCAATCTAATACGTAATGTAATTACATCCGGGCCAGTAACTTTATCCGGGTACATCATAAACAAAGCGTGTTTTATTTCTTCATCCGTCGCCAATTTAATTTTCATTTGCTGAATAATAGAAGATGGGATCTTTTTCAAAAAACTTTCAAAATCTGAAAGTGAAGTAGTACCAAATAAGTCCTTAAAATAATCAATTGTTACTTTTTAATTATCCACTAATTTATTATTAATTATAACTTATAAAATGTTAAAACTCTACTTTTATTTTTTTGTAACATAAGATACTACTATCATAATATCATTAAAAGACAACACCATTTGAAGATGCAAAATAAATATTATACATTGAAAGAGTTCAACGAATAAAATCCAACTAGATTTTGACCCGCGCTTAGAAAGCGCGGGTTTATTTTTGAAATTAAATAAATTCTTCTTATATAAGAGATAATGTATAGGTTTGAGTACATTTATCCGAGTACACTGAACCGTACCAAACTGAGAAAAAAAACTCAAAATTAAGCTGAATTTCATAAATAATCGAGCATAGAAAAAATATAAACCAAAGTAAAGACCAAATGAGTACTTAAAAATTAAAATTTTAAAATACAAATTATATACCTATTAAACATAACTAAACCATTAAAAGTTTATACTATTAATAGAATTATATGTGGTAATGATCACATTTGAATAATCTATCATATATTCATATGGATTTATTGTTAGAGCAATTATATAATAGATTATGAGAAAATAATAAATGAATTCATTTAAATTATGTAAAGTATTTATATAGTTAGAGAAATATAAGTTAAGACCAAATAAATAGTTAAGTCTAATGAAATGGTCCAACAACCTTGTTTAAGTAGATATTTTAGGAGTGATTCCCTTTTAATAGTATAGATGTTACTTCAAAACCTAAATTTCATAGAAAACCAAACACCAAACATCTGAACATTTAAGAGAAACAAATTCAAATCTTTAAGAAAATAATGAATCAAGAAGTTCTTTTTCATATAATTCATTTGGATAATATTTTAATAATTTTGATGAATCTGGAAACAATCTATCAGAATATGAGATCATAATTATGTGTTATAATAAGTTTTTTAGTTACAAGATTATTATTTTGAATTTGACTATGTATTTTTAGTTTATATAAAATTATCTTGTTTTTGTATTTTTAGTTTATATAAGTTATTACTATTAATATATAACACTAATTTTTATTTTTTGTTTAGGTAAACACACACAAAAATAACAATGCCAATTGAACTAAAATCAGGTCCACTTGTAATATTTTACCGAAAAACAAAAGGAAACCCCCCCCCCCCATTATATAGAATGCCATGCTCTAAAAGAAATTTTTTTTTTGATCAAAAAAGAAAATTTAATTTCACAGAAAGAAATACGGAAAGTTTTAAGAGAGAGAGAGAGAGAGAGAGAGAGAGAGAGAGAGAGAGAGAGAGAGAGAGAGAGAGAGAGAGAGAGAGAGAGATGGGTCCATGACACCTCACCTTAAAGTCTTTTTAATTGTCGTCGCACGACAAAACCAAACAACATTACACATTATTCACATCGGCAACTTCCACTCTTCTTCTTATTGTCTTTCAATCAATCAATCTTCTCTCCTCTCCCCACCCCCTCATATACACACAAAGGGTTAACATTAAGGGTGAATTGGTTTAAAACCCTAAAAAAATGAAAATACCAATGATGTGACTAGTTTGTGTCTATGAAAAAAGGTATAACATTGTGGGATTTAGGGTATTTGGTTAATTAGGGTAAAAGTTTAGTGTATGGGGTGCAATTTCTCTAACATTAATGGAGGTCTCATCAACATCATCCATCTGTTCAAAACCAGAACAAATCATGCAAAACTACCCTCCCATAATCACATCTCCTAGGTTTCAGCCTCAGACAAGATCTCCTCCTCATCATCATCATGACCAACATCAACATCTCTCAAACCCTTACCCAACAACATTTGTTCAAGCAGACACTTCCACTTTCAAACAAGTTGTGCAGATGCTGACCGGCTCCTCCACCGATACCAAAACTGAAAACCACCACAAAGCTCCTTCTCCGGTGAACAACAACAAAGTAGGTTTCTCAATCCCACCCATCAAGAAAAGCAACACTTTTAAACTCTACGAAAGAAGACAAAACAATAACAACATGTTTGGTAAGAATAATTTAATGATCAATACTTTAAGGCTTCAAAACTCCCAGAGGTTGATGTTCTCAAGCGGACACAATGGTCAAAGCCCAAGATTCTCTCCAAGGAACAGCTCATCAGAGAATGTTCTTCTGTCTCCAAGCATGCTAGATTTCCCAAAGCTAGGGCTAAACAGTCCCGTTACGCCACTGAGAAGCAACGATGACCCCTTCAACAAGTCATCGCCTTTGTCTTTAGGGAGTTCATCTGAAGAAGACAAAGCCATTGCTGAAAAAGGATTTTATCTTCACCCTTCTCCAGTTTCAACTCCTAGAGACTCTCAGCCACTGCTTCTTCCTCTTTTTCCGGTTACTTCTCCCAGGAATCCATAAATCTTGACGATGACCAACGTGTGTTCACATTCTATAATAAATTAATATATTATCGGATTTTGTTTACCTATATATAACTAAGATGTAAGTTATTAGTAATGGAGCGACTGTAAAGTTTTATGCGGTTATATGCTCACTATTAATCTCAGTAACTCGGTGCAATTTGTGATTGGAAGGTAAGATATATTCATGAATCATGATACTGATTTAAGACTTGTTCTTTTTTTAAAACAAAAGATCCTTTATATATTGTGATCATACTGATATATGATAGTGTAATTCAACGTGTGTCACTCAGTATCGAGATCGAATATAGAGAATAGATTCATGTTTATGCTCAACTTTATGATATAGACAATAATATTCTTACAAAACTGTTTTGTCAAAATTTCAGCAACAAAAAAAAAAACAATATCAAAGTTTAGATGGTTACGATTAGAAAACATGAGTAGAATGAATGGTCTTTGTCTATATAAGTAAATATCCATCGGAAGTTTGGCGAGTAATATGAAAATATTGTAATATCTAATAATATATAGTAGAAAGTTTCGGAGAGACAATATGAAATAAAGACTTCTATGATCAGGTTAGTATAGAAGACCATTTTGGTGGTGATGACTTTGAATTTGATGGAGTAATCATGGAGGCACGTTTGGTCTTTTACTACATATTCTTTGGACTTTCTCCTCTTCTGTCTATAGTTTTTTCAATTTTTTCTTGAATAAAAAAATAGCTATATGTTAATACTGTTCTTCTATTGCTTTGTCTTTTGTCTTGGAAGGAAAATAATTTTTTGAATGTAAATAAATTTAAATTAAATAAAAGGTGGAGAAAAAGAGTAAAAGAAAGTAAAAGACAAAATAAGTAGTCCGTTATGATTAGAGTTGAAAACCAAGCAAAAGGCGAATGAATCATCTTTGCTTCACGTTACAAGCAACTCCACTTTGAATGTGCTACCCTTTTCAACTTACATTATCTGAAAATTACGATATTTGGATATACAACTTTAGATATGCGACCAAACAACTTAAATCTTAATTTTAATATTATCACCGCAAATTAAAACCAAGTTGTTATCAAAGTTCTACATAACTAATCCCTCATATAACAGTTTATCTCTTCTTTTAATGTATAACCAAACAACGCTAATATATACTTTTTGGCTTATAGTTTCTTTATCCAGTTTTATATATCCACTAGAATAAGACCCGCGCCTTGCGCGGGATTAAATTATTATTTTTATTATATTTTAGAGAATGAAACAATAGTTTGGCTTCATTTGGATTACGGGTGTTCAACCCGGATATCGGGTTGGTTTCGGTTCAGTTCAGTTTTTTCGGTATTTGGTTAGTAAAATATAACTACTATTATAAATCCATATTTACTTTGACTTTAGTCTTTCACATACTTTTGAAAGATTTCAACTGGATGACTAAATTGATCAGCCAATCTTGTTGCTTTAAATCATTAGTGTATATATATATATATATATTATTATTTTTAAATGATATTTTTTACTCATATGGTTTTAAAATAATGTGTATCTTCTTATAATATTAAATAAAAGTTCATATTAATATAATTTTATGATCATTTGTAACTTATTATGACAAAAAAAATAATCTATTGATCACAAAATTTTCAGAGTGGGGATCTTCAAATTTCTAATAATTTATAGAAAATTCAAAATATAACATATAAGAAAAATTATAAATGTTTTTATTATATATTTAATGTGATTTTTAAATATATTTTAATAATATAAAATTAAAAAAAGAACTAAGATACAAAAATTGTTATCAAATATTTATTATTCATTATAATTAATTTTCACATATACGTTAATCTTTTTTTTTTTTTTTTTTGACAGCACATATACGTTAATCATATTAGGTAATTTCGTAGCTTTTATTTAAGGAAAGTGCAAAACATTTTTTGGTACGTTATTTATCAATTCGATAGTTAGTTTAATAAAAAGTGTAATATAAGTTAAGATGGACCAACCTATTTTTCTAGGAATAGTATATTTTGTATAGTTATTTATTAAATCAGAATTTATAATCATACGGTTCTATGATCGTTCATATCGTTTTATAACAAAATATTTAAATCATCGATAACAAAATTTTCAATGTGAAATCTTTAATAAGTTTATAATTTATAAATGTTCTTGAAAATTCATTGAAAGTTTTAATATTAAAATATTTATGTAATCTTATGGTATATAGTGTTTAATATATATATATATATATATATATATATATATTTATTTATTTATTTTATTATTAAATGATATTTTTTACTCATATGGTTTTAAAATCATGTGTATCTTCTTATAATAAAAATGTTAAACCATTGATCATTAATTTTTAACATAATAATTTTAATAGTTTTAGTCATTTATTATCGTTTTTAAAAATTCAAAATATAACATATACGAAAAAAAACTAAATTTTATTTTTATAGCTAATTTGATTGTTTAATTTATTTTAATAATATAAAATTAAACAAAAAATGATGGAGGAGATATTCATTGTTATCAAATCGTTATTATTAAACTCATTAATTGTCATATATATATTAGTCATTTATGGTAATTCCGTAGGTTTTATTTAAGGCAAGAAAATATCATATCATTATATCATATAGTTTGACCAACTTATGTATCTAACAACATATAAAAATCGAATGTGGACCTACTTATTTTTCAATTGAATGTAATTGACTACCTAATTGAGTGACACCTATGCATTGGGGCCTCTTTTAATTAATACAAAATTGAGGTTACATCTTTTCAAATGTTCCTCAATTAATATATAAGGGATATAAAAATACTAGTCAACTATTACTCATTACATTTGTTTTTCTTTTGTCAAAGTCTTTATTAACAACAAAAAAATGTTAGACAAAGGAAAGACATTGCAAAAGACCGTTATGAAGTTAGTGTCCCTTTTGATTTTAAAAACTATCTACTTAAACAAATTGGCAAGATATAGTTCCACCTCAAGAATGTGGCACTTGCCCCCATGAAATTTTTATTTCTTTTTGGCATCTCCCCTACTAAAGCTTGTGTTCTGGCCTTTTTTCATATTTATCTATAAATTTCCACCTCTCAAATTTCTTTCTACATCCGCCCATGTATAGTCCACCAGTTTTGTAATGAGTCTTGTTATATGTTCTCTGTGAGATTATAATGTGTATGCCCTTTGGAGAAATTTTTGCTATAGCCTATACTTCCTCATAAGTCTCAAGAGCTATATTTTTTTTGAACTATATCTAATTGTTACCCGCGACAATTTTGAACTTTGTTTTAACTTATGAATCTTGTGATAACGGTTGCATTAGCTAAAGCATCTCTGCAGAATCTGTGAGTTTTGTCACTCAGTTCCTCGCGTGTGATGTGTGGGGTAGTGATTGATTCCCAAATAATCAAATGGCCGTTTAATGGTTTTATGGTTTTAGAGATCTCTTATACTTTTTTCTAGTCTCTCTCTCTGATTAGCTTCTTTCACTGAAGTTGGATAGTGGCAACCAGTTGCAGCAGGTATACTAAGGTATTTCACTCAAATCATCTCCGCTAAACATAAACTGACACACTCAGTTTTTGAAAACATAAATTTTAAGAGTATAACTTGTAATTAGGATAAGACTTGCGCTTTGTACAGAATGAGTTTATTTGTATATATTATTGACAATTTAATTTATATATTTGATCATTTTATTTATACATATACAATGTTTTTGTTGTTATTATATATATTTTTCGATGGACCGGATCAATTTTTATTAAAAATTATAGAACTAAGCTATAATTAATATATCATGGATTGATCGGATTGGACATTAAACAAATTATGACACAAAAACCTTATTTTTTCCACCAAACACATTTTTGAAAAAGTGAATAGTATTGTTTCCATAGTTGAATTATTTTGAAATTTATCTTTCATTTGGTTTTGAAAAGTTTCAGATCAATCATCGAATTGATACATGTCATTTTAATGCTTTTAGTCGTATGCTTAAAGAAAACTTACATTTTTTGTAATTTGAAGTCGTTTTAAAAAATTCAAAATATAACATATAAAAAAATATAACATATAAGGTTTTCTCATTTTTGTAATTTAAAGTCATTTTAAAAAATTCAAAATAAAACATATAAAAAACATCTAATTTTTTATTATATGGTTAATGTGATTGTTCAATTTTTTTTAATAGTATAAAATTAAACAAAAATGAAGAAAGATGCAAAAATTGTTATCAAATATGTATTATTCATAGTTATTCATTGTCATATATATGTTAATCATATTAGGTAATTTTGCAGCTTTTATTTAAGAAAAGAATATACGCTTCTTATATTTTAGGTTAATATAATGTTCCATAGTAATTAGATTTGGACCAACATTTTTTTTAATTGATTCTTAAGATGCCACGTAAGCTAAATTGTCATTCTAATTAAGCGACACCTAAACATGATCTCTTTTTAATTGGTACAAATTTAAGGTTACAACTTTTAATGATCCTCAATTAATGTATTCTATTTGGATATGCTAGTAATGTTCTAATGTACTAACACATAAAATATAGCCATTTTTTGAAAATGATATGTATTATATACCTAATAATATGCACATTCTATCATAATTTAAAATGTAAATTAATAGTTTTGTTTATCCTAAATGGACCTTCCAGAATTATATTCTTGTTATCCCAAATGTTATGTATAGATTTGTTCTATCTTTTCTATTATTTGAAAATATATAATATATTTTAGTAATAGATTTGGCCCCAGTAGTTACGTTTTGCCCACTTCATAACTCACATGCAAGAACCAAACTTTACTGAATTCACTGATAAATCAGAGTCGAGCTTTGTCAAGCTCTCTACATATAGATTTATTATCAAGTCCATTTATTTGGTAAGTGTGATCATATCAAGTACAACACCAATAGGAAACAACACATAGAGGAATCTCTAAATTTGTGAGAATGATGTGACAGTCTTGAACCCGTGATTCTCTGGTAGGGAAGCGTTTCCAGGTCGAATAGATATAATCGCCTCCAGACCTTTTCACAACCGCAAAAGGTCATCAGAATCTCTATAACCTTTCACAGGTAAAATAGTATCTAGAGATAAGAGTTTTGTGCATGTGTTTATTACCTGCGGCTTTTGCAGCAGTAGCTTCTTGATAAACATCTGTCACAAAAAGAATCTCTGAAGGATCATCCACTCCAAGAGTTTCTGTAATTTCCTTGTAACTCCTGCTCTCTTTCTTGTTTCTGCAGCCAAGAAACGTATGAGACTTTGGATCATCATCTTCTATTGAAAATGGAAGTGATGGACTCTTTTTATATACCCGATTGTAGTGTCGAAAAAGCCAGATAAATACTTCCTCAGATCTCCATAGGCTGTGTTCCCAAAGAGAAGCCTTTGCGCTAATCTACTACCACTAGAATATATGTAAACCTATTCACAACACCACGTTAGACCTGTGAACAAAAATAAATAAAAACGACATTTCTCCTAAAAGCTTTACATGAACATACCTTAGTTCCTGAAGAATGCCATTTCTCTAAAGCGTCTGCTATATCTTCGAAAACGACAGACTTCAGTTCATTACATTTGAAACCTGTTCGCCATATGTGACCCTTCAATACAGAAACTCCATATCAGACATTACAAAAATCAACAGAACAGAACATAAAAAGTTGGAATCTTGTTTTTGTTTCCTCACTTGTAATTCCTTTAAAGCAGTGATCTTTCTATCGGCTTTAATCATTGCCTCCACATTAGAGACGATAGCTGCAATGACCTCGTCTTTTCCTTCATCAGCATGAGGTACAGGAACAGCGCCGGTTACACCTTGTCTCAAGTCTTCCTCAACCTGCAACATATACCAGAGATGAACTTTGGTCACTTGTTTATTACAAGAGATGATGATAAGACAAAGAAATTCCGTTATCACCTGAGCCCGCAACAACTTAATATCCTCTTGAGTTTCTGCTGAGTCGTACGTCAAACTCAAATGCTTCCCAACGTTTTCACGAGCATAGGGAAAGAGAACATCCGTGACGAATGTTATGGGTGTTGTTGTCCCTTCAATGTCTAGGACAATGCATCTCTGTGCAACCAAAAAAAAGAATATAACTATGCAACCAAAAAAAGAATATAACTAAAACTAGATTTTTGTGAATCCTTGACTATTGGATGTAACATGTAAGACGATAGAAACCATAGGCTTTATACCCGAGTTGATTCTGTTTGGTTTTGTGAGTGTATGGGTCTTTGGATAGGCCCGTGTTCTGGAGTAGCAGCATCCAGACCCAGCTGATGAAGCTTGATGGCAGCATCAAACAAATAATGGTAACATTCAGCCTGGAAACAAGCAAGCATACAAGTTTTTATATAGCACATGGTATGTGAGTGTAACATAAGTTTTTCAACGAAAATAACAGAAGTGAATTGCAGAAACCTGAGTCTTAGCATGGATCCAGGAATCACCCCAAATGTAAACTCCATGATTGCGTACCAACACTGCTGTTGCTTTAGGATAGGCTATTATCTGAAAATGTGAAAAAATCATTCTTGTGTTTCATATTAAAGCTTCCTCAGTATATATAGACGTACAGCTTTGGTGAGGGAATCTGTTAGCTCATTCTCATAAGCTGTGTTCTCTATGATTGGGACAACGAGCTCGTCATAGTATCCGTGACCTTGAATCCCTTTGATCATCTCCATGTGAGTTATCTGCGTATGGTATGAAGAAACATTAAGATCCAAAGTTTTAAATGATGTTTAGGAACTTTTTGATCAGGCTTACGCGAAATTCTTTGGCTTGTGGATTAAGCATTGTCACAAGACAAGATTCCATGCCATGGCTGTGAATAACAGCTCCAGCATTTCGCATCTCATATGCCTGCACGCAACAGTACCTCATAAGAGCTGTTCACCAGGCGTTAGAAACTATAACAAAGTCAATGCTATGCACCTTTTTAATAGAGTCAAACTATCTCACTATTCCTAGAGATTAGACATAAAAAAATGAAATGTAAAATCATAAAACAGAACAAACAAAAAACATTTGGTAGGGGCAAAAGAATGGAATTTTCACTTGCTTGAAAACTGCAAATAGCTTTAAAACAAACCAAATACACCTTGTTGAAACATACATACAAATCATAGGTAAGTTTACACTACAAGAAGTAAACTCAAAAAAATTTACAAAAATGCACATTCAACAAAGAGACTACCTCAAGATTAAGTACCATTACCATTCTCCAACATACCAAGCTAATTACACAGAAAAAAAAAGAAATACCTTCATGAAAAGAGGAGCACAATCAGTACACTTGGGAAGCTTATTAGGGTAAGGCTTAGGAGAGGGTGCAGATATAACAGATCCATTAGGAGATAAGATGTACATATCCTCAGGCTCCATCCTCTCCTTTTGAACACCTTCACCACATCACAAACTCGAATCAGCACCCGCCACAACAAGTTTAAACCTTTTTTTTTTCATTTCAATCAAATGTACAAAACAAAGAACACTACTAAACACAGACACGGGGAGAGAGAGAAACCTGAAGGAGACATGACGATGAGCTGGTCGGGTTTAGGGATAGAAGCATCGTGGACCTTGATGGTGATGCTGCCTCCTGTTCCGGACACCCAACCCTGTGTGTAAAAGTGACGGCAGAGTTCAGTTACTAGCGAGCTTGTCTCCTTCACCTCTCTACTCTCCAGATACGCCTGCGGAAAGCCGATCATCGCCTCCGCCGCAGCCATTTGATTCTCGGAGAGATTGAAAACCGATTCTCTTGGCTGCTTTCCCAACAGTGTGATTGATTCCTTTTTTCTCTCTTCTTCGTTTCTTTTAGATTTTTAAAATGTTTTTTTTTTTAAAGCACAGCGTTTTTCTTGCTTTTTTTTTGTGTGGGCTATTTCATTAAAAGCCCATAGTTTTTGAACTTCTGTATTGACTTTGTTCATATATTGTGAATACACTGGTATATGGAATGTTTCAATAGTTTTAAAAAAGTTATCGAGGTACATGTCCCCTAGTTTGGTTTTGGTTCGGTTTAGTTTTTAGGTTCGGTTTATTTGGGTTTAAAAAACTATAACCAAAGTCAACACAAATTAGTTTGGTTCAGTTTGATTTTAGTTCGGTTTAGTTTGTGTTTAATTCAGTTTAATATGGTTTTGTTTGTGTTTGTTTAGTTGCGAGTTCATTTTTAAATTTTGTTTTCGTTCAGTTACAAAATATAACTATTCTTGTTACTGAAAATTAATTTCTTCAAATAAAATGAAATAAAAAGTAAAAAAAGAAGGGGGGGGGGGTTTCACATTATCATAACGAAAAAAAATATTTTCTACAATTATGCATATGCAACAAAAATGAAATTGATGGGTTTTGCATATGAAGAAAATAGTGATTTAGTGTCCAAATTTATTTATGTAATCCAATAATTTTATATTATTATTTTCAAACCTAATATACATGGTAATTTTTCAATTTTGATGTTAATCTATACAATTTATATTCTTTATTTTATTTGTAGTTGTATTTATCTTATTCATTTAAAAGTAAAATGGATAAAATTATGTTTACTAGTTTAAATTAAATGTTAAATATATTAAATTTCAGTATTATTAATATATTTAACTAATCTACTTAGAAAAAAAAAACAATTCGGTTTGGTTTGGTTTAAAGCCAAACCATACTGAACCATTTAGTTTATAAAATCTCAAACCAAATGATGTAGATGTATATTTTGGTTTGGATTTAGTAGGGTCGGTTTGGTTTAGTTTGGTTCATTTTTTTTTTGCCCACTCCTACATCTAAATGTCGAATGAAATGCTTTTAGAACAAACACGGCGATATTAATAACAGAAGTAATAATTCATAATGCAAACACAAGGACACACTCAGAACAAATAATAAAAACCCAGCAACAACAGAATAAAGAAATGTAAATCAAACACACATAACCATTCTTAAAAGAAAAAACTTAAGCAAACATCGAAACGGTAAAAGCCACAGTGAAGAGGGTAGACATAACCGAAGTAACGGTCACAATAGTTGCTGCACTGGGACTTGGCGCCGGCGCCATGTTGTCGTCAGAAGGAGTTGGGGACGAAGGTGGAGTCTTCTCAGGCGCTGGAGAAGCTGGAGTAGACTTGGGAGGTTTCTCTGGGGTAGATGGTGAGGCCTTTGGAGGAGTAGCAGGGGATGATCTTGGAGAGTTCGTGGGGGACGGCGAAGGAGAATGTTTAGCTGGGGACGTTGCTGGAGCCTTGGACGGAGACACAGCCGGTGAGTGAGCAACAGGGTGCGGGGATGGGGAAACAGAGGACTTAGGCGAATGAGCCATTGTTGGAGCTTTCGCCGGTGCAGTTGGAGAAACTGGGGAATGTGCTTTTGGAGGTTGAACAGTCCATGGAGTCTTCGCCGGAGAAATATGAGAAGCAGGGGAGTGAGCTGTCGGAGATTTGGCCGGTGCAACCGGAGAGATCGGGGAATGAGATTTAGGCGAATGAGCGGTTGAGGGAGCCTTCGCCGGAGCAACTACCGGGGAATGAGACTTCGGGGGTTGAGCAGTCGACGGAGCTTTGGCCGGGGAAATGGGTACCTTCGGTTGATTTCTGATGGCGAGGACAAAGACTATCAACTTCTGTCCCTTAGCACAGTGCTCTTTATTACCACTGATGAAATAAAAAGGACCAGATCGGTTTAGAGCAATCTCGGTTTCTCCATTATCAAACTTCTCTATCGGATTGTTAACGTTGCATGCGTCGTAATCTGCTTTCGCGACTACTTGCACCGAGTCTGATCCCTTGGCATACTTAAAGTCTACAAAATATTTTAATATTTTTTTGTCACAAACAATCACACATATATAAATAAAACTCGTAATATAAACTCGTAGCAATAGAAAGGATCTTACGGATTGTGTCATGGACTTTGAAACGTTTACTTTCAGCCCAAGAATTGTAACCCTCATGTGGTTTTTCGACCCAATCGCCTTTACCACCGACCTGAAACTTATGTGCATCCGCAACTGAGAAGAGGGTCACAATAGAAGCTAAGACGACGAAAGAAAAACAGAGACTTTTCATGAGGGCCACCATGGTTAAAGAGAAGCGGCGAGATCTGAGATTAGGTTTTAGTGCGTCTTTGGTTCCTGGGGAATGAGTATTGATATATAGTGCTAGAAGTTTAGAAGACTTGGAGGCGAATCTTACGAAAATGGGAAATGAAAATGTGACAGATTACTTCTTGCTTTAATAGTAAGGAATATTTTTGTTTAAGGTAATAAATAATAATTGGATTTGAACGTTGACAGAATGGATTGAAATGCATTTATGTGTGAGAATTGACTAACGTATATAAACTCATTTACCATAATTTTTATTATTTACTTCTGATTAAAGACATCCATTAGCGTGTGACTAGATAAGTTGAACTTGAATTCCGAAGTGGGTTTCGACTTTTAAATCTGAAGAATCCGAACTGGAGGCTACTTTTAACATTTGATTATCTTGGAAAGCCCAAGTTAACTTTCGAACAAAAAAAACCCAATAGCGTTTTTTTTCTTTTGTGCGCGTAGCAACAATAACAAAACAGTTAGGCAAAATATTTATGAAGAAATTGTAAACAATTATATAGCTATAAATTATATGAAGATGCAATCAATGGAAAGATGCAATTAGTAAAGAAAAGAATGAAGACCAACTAAGAGCAATTGTGAGCAGGCCCAAGCCTACAATTCAAACGGAGGGGCCTCATGAAGCTTCTTACTACTGTCTGGTGACGCGTCATGGAAATCATCGAGAGATCTCATAGGGATTGGTTGGTCCTTCTTTAGTAAAGAAGGAAACCGTCTCCTCCAAGGGTCTTCCTCTCTGAAGACAGTAAACACAGTGGGAGAAGCAGAGGCTGCAGCTTTACTGAATTACTGTCAGCAGTGCAACAGTTACGAAGACTCAGTTATAAGCAAGTTGCATTTTATGGCTGATTGCAAGAATATGATTGAAGAGTTAAATCAGTTGAGGACTGAACAAAGTACAAACTCTCAAAATGAACCGCATCAAGGAATGCGCATATACTTTTCATTATGTATCCAGAGAATCTCCAAGTCATGTGGATGCCTTAGCAAAACAGGCTAGAGTTACTCATAAAAACTATGTATAATAACCTTGGATCTTTTAATGCAATGCAATTTGGTTGACAAAAAAAAAAATATAGCTATCTATTGGTTTTGATTTAGCTCTTGCTAAATTGGACTATTTTTCTATTTTCTTTTTTTTTCAGATTTAATGAAAAAAACTCTGTTTGCAATATTTTGATCAGCTATATCTCATCACTGGTTTGATTTATCTTTAATAAAAAACTAGGTTAAGATATGCGCTTTGCGCGGAATGAACATTTTATATATATATTATTTTATATATTATATATTTCTAACATATTATGAAATAATAAATATATATTAAATAATTAAAAAATCAGTAACTATTACTTACATAATTAAATTGGTGCAGACATATAAATAAATTTTATTAATCTAAAAAATATTTTTTCTATTTGATATGGTATATAATTAAATTTAAATGATAGTAATATATATGTAGTATATTTTAATATTAATATTTATTAAATGATGCTTTTTGCTCATATTTTTTTATCATTTGTATATGTTATAGCAAAAAATTTAAATTAGTGATAACAAAATTTTCACCGTGGGATTAATATATATATATATATATATATATATATATATATTCATATATCTTTTATTTTACTACTTATTAAATGAGACTTTCAACTTATATGATTTTTTAATTATTTGTATCATGACATAACAAAAATTTTAAACCATGGATCACAAAATTTGAATGTGAAACTTTTAACAGTTTTAGTAATTTATACTCGTTTTTAAAAATTCAAAATATAACATATAAAGAAAATTTTAATTTTTATTATATGGTTACTATGGTTGTTTAATTTATTTTAATAGTTTAAAATTAAAAAAATATAATATAAGACATACTTATTTTTATCAAATCTTAATTATTCAAAATAATTAATTGTCATATATATACTTTAGCCACATTAAACAATTCTGTAATTTTATTTAAGGAAGTAATGCATCACATTAATAATGTATTTATGGTTAATTTAATAAAAATCTTATTATATATTTAGATAGACCAACCTATTTTTCGAAGGATTCTAAGAATCATTCTAGTGATGATATGTGTTTACAAAAAAAAATGTTGTAATGTTTCTCAAATAATATATACTAGGTAATAACCCGCGCCTTGCGCGGAATGTGATTATTAGTTTCGTTATTTTTAATAAAAAAGACAATAAATCTGTTTAATCTGGATATTGGTTAGGTTTTACGTTTTTTTTGTTTTTAATCTTCTAAAATATAACTATTATTTTAAATTAATATTCATTTTAGTTTATTCGGTTAAAACATTTGATTTTTTGGTTTTTTTGGATAAAAACCTAAAATTAATATTATATGTTTATTTTCATATTATGAAGTTTAGATAGTTGTCATGTCGAACCAATAGTTTCATATTATAGTTTTTAAACAGATAATAGTTTAAGAAAAAGAAAAGAAAATTATTAAGACAAATCATTTCACTACAATTTGGTCGGTAGTGAAAGAAACATTAAGAAAAAATATTTCAACTTTCAAAAAAATTAGATACTTCAGCTGTGGTGAATACTTAGTTATAAGATGCTCACATCAAGGTGCACATGTATGTTTATGTAAAAAGTATATAAAAATAGTTGAAAAATATATAAAGATATTGTTAATTAATATTAAATGACATTTTTGTTCAGAATAATACATGAAAGATAAAATTAAAATTTATTTAAAATAAAAAAGACCTTGACATTAGTCATTTTTTCATCAAAAGAAAATAAAATTATATTCGTAAATAGGGGTGGACACATATCAAGTATCTGGATATTTGGAAGCATTCTTGTCAATTCGATCTTTAGCCACCTAGATATTTGGTGACTCCGATATCCGAAATATTTTAGAATTTTAAAGAATATCCGATTTGATTCGTAAATAAAATAAAATTTTAAAAATAATTTAATAATAACATTTTATTACAAAAATAAAACATTATATAACCTTTTAATTCTAGTACCTAATATAATAAATTTATATTGTAAAACTGATATAAAGTATAATATATATAATTCTTTTCATATATGTATATATATGCATATAACATATCGAATTAGATATATGTTCCTAAAAATATTGGTATTAGTGTTTTGCTTCTTTTTTGGATATTGTATTTTAGTATTTGATTTGTTTCGTAAAGTTTCAAATATCAAGATTTTTTTGTTCAAATCAAAACGGATAACAAATCGAATCAAAATTTATGAATATTTTGCTCAATTTTATCTGTAAACAATAAAAATAATATATATAGTTTAGCTTTTGATTCGTTATCTATTTTTATTCGAACCGAAAAATCCTGAGTTTTATTGGAACTATGTATGTGAGTTTTATATTAAAAAAATCACAAAGTACATAGTGTGAACACATTTATGACTATAGTGTGAACGCGTTAGCATATTTATTATCAAATTATTGTGAAGCTGCCACATGTCTATTATAATGTGAATGCATTTATTACAATGCTTCTCTTTTAATATATAAGGGATGAGATTACATATGCAATATATATGCTAAGTCTTATTATGATTACATGCTTATATCTCTTTGCACGATTATTTTTAGTGCATAGAGTCAAATCAACATATTTTGAGTCAGTACTCACGATCCAAATATGGAGTGATTAAATGATGAGAGATATGAGAGCAACTCTAATATGATATACTTGCATGAAACGAAAATTATGATGGTTTCGAGCTTTGATGAATTGGGAGGTAAACATCAATGAGGCCAAAGGAATCTGGTTAGAAAATTCACTTTGATAATGAAAAATACAAAAACATTTGTCTTTTAAGAAAGACCATCATTTTCGGTGATAAGGTAATTGATAAAATATATAACTTGGAATTTTCTGTATAAGGAGTAGGGAAACAAATACATGGATCGCTTTCCAACACCATATTAGTTATGAATCGAAACACATATGTAGATAAGAAGTGAATTATGTAAGCAAGTCGTTAGCAAGATTGATTGAACTTATAACAGCTTTATTAGTTCACCAAGCTTTATTTAAATGCAAAGAAAAAAAAACAAGAAAGAAAGAAGCTCTGGATGTCCTTTCCTTTGAGAACTAAACATTTTTATATTCCATGCTATTTTGCTAAGGAAATTAGTTTACATGAGCTTGAGTTTGATTTCATTGAAATGGGCTTCTGTTCTAATCAATTATTGCATGCACCTATACGAGTTAGACTCAGATTTGATTTGGTTAATAGTTTTCATTCATATACTTGTTACAACAAAAAGAATCAAATCCGAAACTGGGAATAAGAAATCCAATATGAATCATCAATCGTATAAACTCAAACCGTCAATATCTAATCATAAGTGGGGTTTTATAAAACTAAAGGACAATCACGTCGAAACAATAATCATAGTTTTCTTTCACAAATTCAGAATAGTACATATTAAACAAGCAGCATTGATAAAATAGAGACAAACCATATTGGCAAAATAGAAAATTTTATTAATCAAGAAATGTTACAAGTTACTTAAGCATCCATAACACAGCATAGAAATAGAAACAGAAATAAAATGGGATAATTAATTGCGTTTTCTTGAAATAGAGCTCTCACTCGGCCTTCTCAGCTTTGGTTTCTTTCTTCTCTTCTTTCTTTTCTTCTTTCTTTTCTTCTTTCTTCTCAGGTTTCTTCTCCTCTTTTTTCTTCTCTTCCTTTGGTTTTGAATCTACAGCTTTTGGTTTGCCCTGCTTTGGTTTCATGAAGCAGAAGCAAGAGCAGCATGGACACTGGAACAAGAACTTCATTTCTCTCTCTCTCTCTCACTTATCACTTTCTCTCTACCTTACAATCTCACACACACATTCTACATTCCTTACCTAAAAACTAAAGCTTTAATGAAAGTAGAGCATTGATTGGGCCTTTTTTTGTTGTTTGTTACTGTACTTTTTTGACATTTCTCTAACAATTCTGTCTTTTTCTTCTCGTCTAATAATGATACTTCTTTCATTGGTCCCACTCCAACCAATTCTCTTTATATTTTCAATCATGTTTCCTAAGCTCAGCTGGAGTGATAGTGTCCTGAGTCATAACGGTGGCCAATTTCTTTTAGAAGTTAGTGACTACTAAATCAAATAACTCTTTAATAGCTTTCTCACTCATTCACATGCACGATCACTGATATTTACAATTTGAACTTTGGTTTTGGTGGAGATGAGCAAATCATATTTAGGACCAAGTGACCAACCATTAGATAACAAGTTGTTTTCTCAATAAACTCGATCTTTGTATAACACAGAATCGTTCATTTCGATTATAGTTTGTTGAAGGAAATAATAAAAGGAAGGGAATGACAATGTACCGTATAAATGTCTTGCGGAGTAAATTGTCGGTTCTTTTTCGTATAATCATGCACATGCATAAATAACTACTCTTAAGAATGATAATGAAGTGTTGAAGAAAATAGTATTGATCATTATCATAATTTGAAAAATAGTTCATATATTATCTTGGATCTTTGTGACATATGGTTGGATTCCACTACAGTCTCTTTCAAATCAAGTGGATGGCCGCCCTATTCTATATCTTTTTGTGGGACCTTGCAAAGGATTTCTCAGTAAAATCTAGTAATTAATTAATCAGTTGCATTACCTTATACTATGATACTCAAAATCGCATTTTATACTGGTAGGCTGGCGGTCGTTACTTGTTATTCGCCTTAAATCCGCCTTAAAAATTGAAGTATTCAATGTTTTCAAGGTAAGTAACAAGTCCTCAATTTTTATTACTTACCAAACTAAGTCAAATATCAAGTATCATTATTATTTTAATTACTTGACTCATTATGCCATGTTACTTGCCCTACTACTTACTATTTATATGATTTATTAAATATTTGTTTATATTTGTTTTTTCTTTTACTTGCATTTAGGATTGGACACAAATATTCATTACTCTTTTTATACTTACTACTTATTTTATTTTTTTTGATGAAATTTCAAATTTATTGATCAAGGCAAAATATATATATGTACAATCTAGTTATAAATATACTTATTTCGTATATGTCTTGATTTATAAATATTCGTCGTCATCTAGTTAAGTATTATATAGTAACAAGTATTAAAAATTTAACTATATGACTTGTTACTACTTGTTACTTGTTTAGAGAAAACATTTTTGTCATCATAAAAATTATACAATGTTTATATATCGATATATTCATATTTTTTGTGTGTTTTTTATAATATGAACAAATATTTCGCTTAAAGTAATTAAGATGTTATGTTAAGTAGAATAAATAAAACAAATTTTCAAGTCTATTCCTAATAATTATTATTTAGTAAGTAGTTTTTAAAAATTCTAAAAAACTCGTAAATAGTTTACAAGTACTCATAAATAGTAAGTAATAGCGGGTCAAGTAACTTGCAAATAATTCATTTTTGATCAAGTACTCGAAATAGCAAGTACTCGTTTTTAATAAGTTAAATGCAAATCGAAAATTTTATTACTCATACAAAGTAAGTCAAGTCGCAAGTACACACAAAATAACGAGTACTCGCTTCGTGCCAAGCCCTATACACCGTTTAGGTGTTTCGTGGATAGTTGAATTCTAATGGTATTGTACAGCAATATGGGCTGGGCTTAGCGCTGCAAGCATCATGGTATCGTTACGGTTTCATATGACAATCTTGGATTAACCCATCAGGCTACTCTCTTTATCCAAATTGTTATGATAAGAGAGATGTCAGACAGGACTATCATCTCATGATCTCAGTGGTTCACATCGTTAACTGTAATGGCGAGGTTGAATTCTATAGTATTATGTTTGTCAGGTTTATGGATTTACAATTCAAAGTTAATTAACAAAGACTGAAATAACAACACATGTTTTTTAGTCTTTATATATGATATTAATTTACAACTTCGATGTGAGAAGATTTCTAATAGAAACATCTAAACATGTCTTATTGTGGAGTCATCTTGGTTTCATATTCTGCACATGTCTTACTGTGGAGTCATCTTGGTTTCATATACTGCGGTTTATCTTATTACATGCTTATTGGTAGATTTATTTGTTGTAAACAGTGTAACATACTTCACATAAAAAAATATAGCATTAGTAGCTCTGCTGAGGTACTAGGAAACCTTTCAAGGGAACTACGTCTCAAGATCTCATATTCGAATCTCGCTGATGAGGAAGGGAGCACATTACTAACATGTTACCTCGAGGTTGTGAAGGGATTACAGACCTAAAATTCTATTTACTAACAAATAAATAAACGATATTGTAATAGAAACCCAATATTTATATTTGGCGATGAGAGGAAATAAGAAAAATTGTATTTACTTTTCCAAAAAAATGTTTGTGTAATGTTGGTTTCTCAGTAGTTGTTCAATTTGGAACTCCGTCAATTTAGACACAAGACGGGATCTAATTGAAACGTTGAAAAGACGGACAAGTTTGGTCATCTTTTTCTGCTTTCTTATTAATATGGGTCTGTTGTTCACTTGTTCTTGGTTGTTCCCCCCAAAAAAAAGGTCTGTTGTTCTTCTACGACACCAAATAGAAATCTCACAAGCAGTACCGTCTCAAATTATTAATGGGCTCTGTTCAAAAAAATTTAACAGTATTTAGTGATGCAATAGAGTAAGTTTAAAAGTTTATAGCTCTATTTATATATATTTGACCTCTCTTTTAAATTTATAAATTCTAAATTAATATTATATATAAAATTTTGAAGTTTTAAACCATAGTTTATATATTTATTTTTAAAAAAATTTAAATTTTGAACTTTGTTTAGATTCTACCTCTATTCTACTGCTCCACTTGCACATGCTATTATACGTTATGCTCACAAGCAGGTTCGGTTTAGGAGAGTGGGCAAAAGGACACTGGTCTAGGGCCCAAAAGATTTTTCGCATAAATAGTATTGAAAAGGGACTCAATATTTAAAAAAAAATTGAAGATAAGAGCCCGAAAATTTTAAGTTACCATATAATTACATAAAAAAAAATGTTTTTTAACTATTTTGCCAAGGATCTAAAATTCTTTTGAGCAGGGCCTGCTCACAAGATTATTTAGTTACACGAGTTTTATGGATACATCGTACATGTATGATGTACAGGTTGACTAGTTAAGTGCACCAGACAAATAGATGACAAAGAAGGGTGACTAAAACTAATTAAACATACACTAATTAAAAAAAAAATAGTGACTGAGGTGAGGTCCGATAGATTCGAGGTTCGATCGTAGAGATTAGAGAAGACTTGAAAAACAAACAAAGTAGGAGGCCGATAGGTGTACGATTCGAGGACTTCACGTGATTTGCGGTGTGTGAGCAGTTGACTATACAATCCATTATCAAAAGACACCACTCACTCTCGATTCTCCCAAACTTAACTCACATAATATTATATGAATATAAATTGAACGCTAAATAAAT
Organism: Brassica napus; assembly: GCF_020379485.1. Classification (NCBI taxonomy): domain Eukaryota; kingdom Viridiplantae; phylum Streptophyta; class Magnoliopsida; order Brassicales; family Brassicaceae; genus Brassica; species Brassica napus. The sequence continues at coordinate 6,200,282 of NC_063435.1, read as the reverse complement.
CTCTAAAATAATAATACATTTTTAGAATGTATATTCTACTTTCCCTTTATACAAATATAGAGTAAAACTCACTCCAATAATATGCTATATATTGCACTAAATATAGAGAGATGAACAGTAATACGCTAGATATAGAGTAATACTATTCTTTTACTCTATTTTTAGAGTGAAACTTTTCATTTACAAAATGATCATTTATGTTTATATGATTAATTTTTTACTAAAATAAAATTATATAGTATTTAAATACTATATTTAGTATATCATTTGTTTATAATGATGTGTTGTAATAAAATTTTAATTTTAAAAGAATCATTTAGTTATATAAATAGTGTAGTATATTTTATAAAATAAAATAAATGAGTGAAATTTTAATATTTTAAAAGTTAAAGATAGTATAATAAACTAATAAATAAATAGAAAATAATATACTTGGAATATTTTATTTTAGTATAAAATAGAAATAACCATTGGAGCAAAACCGTCTTCAATATTTAGAGTATTTTATTTTTGGAATAACAAATAGAAGTAACCCTTGTAGATGGTCTTAAAAGTAGCATTCAAAAAAAATTATAATAAAAATAGCTTTCAAAAAACAATCTTCAAAACAATACCTTTTTTAAAGAAAAATAACATAATTTATTTTATCAAAACTGAGTTACAAAATAATTTGTCCTTCAAATTATATATTAAAACTTCTGTCACTAACATAATAAATCATTTCAAAATCCATTATTTTTTTTTCATTTAAGCAAATATATAATATATCCATTTCATCATTCTAACACATTAATACCCATGTTCTAAAACTAGGCCGCTTGACCGATTCGGCGTCCAAAAATCGCTCGTCCCATACTAACAATCTCAAAGCCCATAATCAAATAGTGCCCAATCGTAATGTGCCCAATCTTGACGCGTTGAAGTGATTCAGTTGTGTTATGCGGCAACATGTAAACCCCTTAGTTTTGTGGGTTTTAAAGACTAAATCAAGTATTTCTTTTTAGATTTGTCAAAAGTCGTGAAAATAAATAAAAATTAACAATCGTGAAAAAGATAAAACAACAAAATTTGGATTTGAAGATCGACTATGGTTATGCAGAAGAAGACATGATTTTAGGTAATTTTGTGTCACTATTGATAGAGTGCAAAAACAAACAAAAATGTTCTCCTTCAAACCCTCAACCGATACGAGATTCAGCTTGCTAACAAATGACTAGACTAAGTAACAATTGATTCTTAGTTCTACATGTACAAATGTATATAAGAGATTTTAAAAAAAAATTTAAAACTAATTTCTGATTACTCTTCGATTAATTTCCGATTTTGTCATTTGGCGCTAGGCCTGGATGCAATTTCTAACATGGATTAATCCTAAGTGGTCCAGTTATAATAGTAACCTACGCATCAAATCAAAAGAGAACCTTATTGAAACCAAAACAAATTTAAATCACTTCATTACCAATTGCAATTTAAGCTAACGAATTCTCAACCCAAGAAGTTTAAGGAGCTCAAAACCAACCAGAGCACTCTCAAGGCAACCAACATCAAAAACAAAACTGCAGTAAAAAAATGAAAAAATCTAACAAGTATACTCTGATACCATGTCTGCAACATATGTTCACCACCATATCTACAACCAATCATTAAATATATATAAAAAAACTGAATCAACTATTTAAGAATGAAGTACAAGATTTTTATATTCATATCAGAGTATAAATTTCTAATAAGCATTTAAAGTATTAAAAAGTTATATGAAAAATATTGGAAATATATAAACCGAATATAAAGAATACTATAGTCCAAATCTAAATTTTTAAAATCTAATAATACATTCAAAACAAAACAAAAAAAAAATCTTAAAAATCATAAAAAAAATATTAACAAAAAATGTCTATAATTTGGTTATGTTTCCGAATAATACATTTTAATGTGTATGCAGTTTCCTAATATTCCATTTACTGAATGCAAAAACAAATAATCCATATGTTATTAGTTATACAAATATTTTCAAAACACTGATATTTTCATAATATTCTCATATAAAATACTGGAGAATCCTACAAATATTAATATTAAATAACCAAACATAAATTGTTTATGCAAAAACAAATAATCCATATGTTATTAGTTATAAAAATCTTTTCAAATCACTAATATTTTCATAATATTCTCATATAAAATATTGGAGAATCCTAAAAATATTGATATTAACTAACCAAACATAAATTGTTTGCTTCTATGTTTTAAATTCTGAAAGTCTTTTGTATATATATATATATCTATATAAATTCATCGCAATCTAATATATTCCTACAATCTAATCTCTAAAATGTTTTTAAATATATTTTTCCTTAAAAACTTAAAATCTTTTAAAACTGAATGGTGTATACATTTAAGTTGCTTCATTCATGGAAGCAACATGCAAATTATGGAAGGGATTTTCTAAAGTTGATTTTAATCGATGAAACTGTAAATAAATTTTCAGTATTATTTTATGTTCTGAAACTTTACAATAATATCAAATTTTCTGAAAAAGAAAGAAAAAAAACAGTAACCATTGCCATGTTGATTACAGTTGTTTTAAGTCATCCGCTATGATAGTTAGATTTCGGGTCCGGCGCAATTGATCTATTAAAAAATGGCGAATGATTGAAAACAACGACAATATATATAACCAACATTATATTGAAACATTTCAAAACAATAACCGATTTTATATTTTCATATATAAAAATTATATATAACCAACATTACATATGCACTTTAGTGAAGTCTAGTTAGAACTTGATTGTTTTTAGTTTTTGAAATGGTTTTTGGCTTTTATTTTTGAAAAACCACTTTTTTTTTGCCAATCAAGATTTTAGAAAAAATGATTCCATAAAAAGTAGGGAAACTAGTTTTTCAAATAATTACTTAATTCTTTCTACACAAAAACCAAAAACTATATTTTCTTAGAGTTTGGCCAACGATAGTTTTTTAATTTATTATTTCTTTTAAAATTTTATATTTTATATTTGTTCTATGTTTATCTTCTTTCTTCAACTCCTACATGTTTGTTTAACTACGCTACCAATTAAACTCTGAAATAAAGTATTAGAACTAAAAATAAACTATAAATAAAATTATAAATTATTCAGAATGACAAATGGTGGATGATTACATTCATATAGTTTTGATTTCCACAATAACAATCATTTTTTAAAATTTAAGTTATTGGAGTTTTGTTTAGCTAAATTAGTTTTATAATTATTTAATTAATACTTTATACTATAAAATCTATAATAAAATTTACTAAAACTATTGGTTTTATCTACTATGCATTTATTAAATGGTCATTTTACTTTTTATTTAAATTCTAGTTTTTTTGTCGAAAACCTTCTTTAAAAAAACTTACCATTTTGAAAAATATAATTTTTTTATAAAATATAATAATGTTTTTAAAGAATTAAATTTACTTTTTAGATTTTAGATATTGTGATATTTGAGTTGCATAAATTTTATTTAATTTACCATATTTAAAAAATATAACTAATTTCAGTTTGTTTTAAAATATCAGCTATTAATTGTGTATTGTTCTAGAGAGACAAAATTATTTTTTTAAAAAAATTAGCTATTATTTTTTATTTTATAATATTTATTTTTAAAAACTTTAAATATAAATTTATGTAAATTAGTGATAAAATAAAACATTATTATTTTTAATTGTTTCGAAAAAAATAATTTTATATTTATAAAATATTTTTGATTAGAAAGCAAAAACCAAAATTTAATGCCCCTATTCAAACTTTTTGAAAAACTAAAATCTACAGAAAAACTAAAAACTAAAACCAAATTCTAAGAACTAAAAACCAAAATCCAAAAACCAAAAACTAAAATCTAAAAACTATGTAAACAATCATCACCTTAATCTTATTCCTAAATGTTAATCCCACCTATTCTCCTAAATATTAAACTTTAATCATTAAATCCAAATTTAAATATTTTATAGTTTTAAAAAAACTTATAGTAAATGCTATTTTGATATATATATAGTGTTGTAGTAGAAAATTCGGTTGTACCACTAGAAGCACAGTGACAAAACTGTTAACCATAAATAATTATTAGTACTAAGTTCATAATTTACATGTAACTATTGGATTAATTACTTCGACATCTAATTACAATCAAGAGTCTCTTTCCAATTTTCTCATTATATATTATTCATATATTATTCTTACTGTTAGCACTTTGCATTGCATGGTTGTATCAATATCACTTTTTTCATCTTTTAAAATATCGAATTAAACACAGAAAGCATAACAGGGTTAGTGGGCACATCATCAATCAAGGACCTTTTGTATATAAATTACCCCCATTATGTATTCAGAAGGTACTTTTTCGAGACCAGAACGATTTGTTTATAGTTTTTATAACAATTGTTTGTAGGTTAAGCCTTTTGCAAAAAAAAAAAACATTGTTTGTAGGTTGTCAATAAAGAAAGATTTTAAAGAACAAAACAAAAAGAGAGTTCTTTTAAAATAAAAAGCCCAAAATGAAAAAACTATCATTAAGTCACATGGGACTCGTGATCTGGCCTTTTCTAAGAATCTCAACGGTTCCACCTCTTTCACGGCATCGAACCCGTGACGTCGGGACTGAAAGTCCAAACTGAACCCACAAGGTTCAAAGGAAGGTCACTCTCTTCGGGCCACGTGCACCGTAAATAGCCATGATGCGTCACGACTTTCACGGGAGGTTCGATTACTATTTATGTCAATGAAACATTTCTTATTTTTTTTTCCTGATTAAAAATTTGTGTAAATATTTTTATGACTAAGAGGTTCTACACTTGTGAATGTTTATATCTCCCAAAGAGAAACTCAAATCATGTCATTTAATTATTTTGAAAAAAAAAACTACATCTAACGTGAATCAAATCTTTGAGAGTTCTTTTTAGGCAAAAAGAGAGAGAAGAGAGAGAAGCGAGATCTACTTTGGAGTCCGGTGCTCGGCCGGCGCGTGAGCGTCCGTGTCGGCGCCGGAGTTTTTTCTTGTTCGTCGTAGTGGTTCCCCTCCGCCTTTTTTTCGCCGTCCTGTCAACAAGCGCCTTGTCCGACCTCTGTCACCGCCCTCATCTCTTACGGTGGTTCGGTTATGGAGTTACGACGCGCTCGTCGGGAGGTCCACGGTGGAGAAAATGGCCTGCATGTACAGTGGTGGTATTTTCCGGGAGGTGGAGGCTTCTGCAGATCCACCGCCGCCGGTTCGAGCTTCCGGGAAGAGAGTCTTCTTCAGATTCGTCTTCGCCGGCTTTCAACTATGGAGAGCGGAGGCTACCAAAGATCCGCGCTTCCATTTGGGATCCCGATGTTCTTTGGGAAAAAGGTTTACGAGGTTAGTTTTGGTTCATGGTCGGTGTGGTTGTCGTCATGGTGGGTTTGGGTCACGGCGGATGAGATCTCTGTGGAAGATGATGCTCTACGGCGAGGTGACGGTGGTCAAGAAAAGAAAAGAGATGGGTCTTGATCCGCGTGTCTAGGGTTTGAAGCACTCTAAAGTTGGAGGAGATCTCGAGTTTCGATGGATCTCTCAGGTGTGATGACAGTGGGGAAAAGAATGGTTTGCGTTCGTTGGAGGCTTGTCGGGTCTTGAGCTCCGACGAACGAGGTTCTTTGTCGGTGTTTGTTCCGGTGGCGTCAAGATGGAGGCGGTTAAGTCGAGACGGTGACGACGCGTTAAGCGCTAAGGGAGCAGATCTCCCCACGTGTCGAGCCAGCCTCCTTGACGCGCTTTCCATGTGGGGCGAGTGATGTTGAGATTGGGCTGAAGGCCCGTTTAGATTTTTTTGAGCCCGTTGTTGTTTTTTTGGGCTTCTAATCAGTCTTTATGTAATCGGGCTTCGGATCTTGTCTGGGCTTGGCCCAGTTATATAATATCAAAAAACTTTGACGGAAAAAAAAAAAACGTGAATCAAATCTTGTGAAAAGAAAGAAAAAAATTTAGTGACCACCGAAAATTTTACAAGAGCAATTCATCGTTATCAGATACTCTTTCCATTTTATTTTAATTATTTTAGATTTATGCATTCAGATTTTAAAAATATTTAGTTCTATATATTTTATAAATAAAAATATTATTACATAAAACTAATTACATTTTAACCAGTTTTACCATTTTTTTTACATTTTAACCTGTAAAATAAATTCGAAAATGTAAAAAAAAAATTATATAATATAAAATTAATAAATTTGATTAAAATTCTAAAACGATATTTATCTGTCAACGAAAATTACTTTACAAAGGAATACTCCCTCTGTTCCTAAATAATTTATGTTTTAGAATTTTCACACTTATTAAGAAAACACTTAAAATTTTGATAATAAATGTATGATTTTCTGTGTTTAGTTATTTCCTATGATTTTTAACCAATCAAAATTCAGTAAACACAATTAATGTTTTTGAAATTTACAATTTTCCATTATTACATACATTGAAAATGTAAAATATAGATCTTTTAGAAACAAAATATTTTTCTAAAACATGGATCATTTAAGAACGGAGGGAGTATGTTATTATGGATATCAATGCTTAATTTCTACTTTTAGAGAAATTCATGTTGGTATTGATTTTGGGGGCAACGCATTGACAAAATGAGTTATTACTACTTATTAGCTTCATCATTAGATAATCGGATTAACTCGGAACGATCCCTTAATCTTTTGTCAATTATTTTCCTTAATGCGACAAACTATAGAAGAAAACGAAAGCCTCTAAGAAAAGTTTTTGACCTAACTACATACTTTTGTTGACTTTGTTCCAACTAGAAATTTAGTTTGTTTCCCACTAAAATTTGTCATAAAAATATAGATTTGAAGCAAACGACAACATTTTGTCTGCATATGCCGATGATAATTTCGAGAAACTTAATGTTTTTAGTTTTTACTCAACGGAGGTAAGTTAAAATAACATTATCTCTGAACCATTTTAATAAGTAAAATATTAAAAGGAAAAAAAACAAATTACAGTCAAACTGTGTGAGCGATTATTATTTCTAAAATATAGTATAAACTTGTGAGCTGTAATAAATAGTTGTGCAGGATTTTGTCCACAGAAATTAAATAGTAAATTTAATTGACGTCCCATTATAATTTGTAAAATTAAAAAAAAAAAAAAAAGTTAAGGAGAAGTGCACACAAGACATTTGAGACAAGACCTGTCACGGACAAAAGCTAATAGCAACTCTCACTGTTCTTGAGAAAACGAAACAACTCTCCCTTTTCTTCTCAAAAATCTTTTTTCTATCGTCTTCTCCAATCAATTTCGAAATTAAAACATTGACAAAATTTGAAACCCCAACTACTCTCTGTTTCGCTTTTTAGACTGTTCCTGTCTCGCCTCGAAAAAGACCTGCACTTTTACTTCCACACACTATAAACCCTCCGAACAGAAGTCTTCGGCATCAATAGTTTCCCTGAAGAAGAAAAAGATCATTCACTATCTCAGTTGCGGTTGTGAACTCGAAAGCTCTAAGCTTTATCTTGGAAAGCTTTGCAATTTAGGGTTTTTGGTTAGCCAAATTGCTTAAACAGGTATTTACTTTACTCTTTTGACTTATTTAAAGTTTAAAAGTTTGTATCTTTGCTTAAGTTACAAGTCTTGGATAACACTTGGGATGTGAGCAGTCTTAGTTACTACAAGTCTTGTCTGTTTAGTTTCTTCTCATACTCTCTTTTCTTGGGATTCGGTTTCAGGAAGATAAGTTTTGCTGTTCTCAATTCGCTTTCACAATGTTGCTTCAATCCCAAGTTGTGGAAGCTCTACTCTTTTTGGGACATGAGCATGTGACTCTCTGAGTCTTCCTCTTCTTCAAGAGCCCTTAACTCTAGAGAAGACTCTTGTCTCTGTTGGTTTAAGTCATGTTGATCATTCTTCTATCGCTAGTCTTGTTTCTTGGTTCATCTCTGAGCCAACCAACGCTCACATGTCACCCCAGCGACTTATCTGCCCTCAGGGAGTTCGCAGGAGCGTTGAAGAACAGGTCCGTTACTGAATCTTGGTTAAACGATTCAAGCTGTTGTGAGTGGGGTGGTGTTGTTTGTGATGATGTTTCTAGTCGAGTTACAAAGCTGGTTCTGTCTGAAAAGGGGTTAGAAGGTGAAGTTTCAAGTTCTTTAAGCGAGCTGAGTGAGCTTCAGTTACTTGATCTCTCTCGTAACCACCTCAAAGGCGAATTGCCTTCAGAGATCTCCATGTTGCAGCAGCTTCAAGTTCTTGACTTGAGCCATAACTTCTTGACAGGGAATCTATCGAATCTTGGAGTGTTTACAAGTCTTGTGATGCTTAATGTAAGCAACAACTACTTATCCGGAGAGTTAAGCGAGAAGCTGAGTAACCTCACTGCTCTCAAGTCTTTCTTGTTATCCGGGAACAGGTTCTCCGGTGAGATACCAGATGTCTTTGGTAACCTCACTCACCTTGAACACCTCGACCTAAGCTCCAACAAGTTTTCTGGACATTTTCCTTCAAGCTTATCTCAATGCTCCAAACTCAAGGTTCTTGATCTTAGGAACAACTCGTTAACCGGCTCTATAGATCTCAACTTCACCGAGTTTCAAGATCTCTGCGTTCTTGATCTCGCTAGTAACCACTTCTCCGGACCTCTTCCTGATTCTCTCGGCCGTTGCTCCAAGATAAAGATCTTAAGCTTGGCGAAAAACGAGTTCACCGGGAAAATCCCCAACACGTTCAAGAATTTGAAGTCTCTTTTGTTCCTCTCCTTATCCAACAACAGCTTTATGAACTTGTCAGAAGCATTGAGAGTCCTGCAGCATTGCGGAAACCTCTCAACTCTCATCCTCTCAAAGAACTTTATCCGAGAGGAAGTGCCTAGAGATGTCACGGGATTCAACAACCTCACCATCTTAGCCCTCGGAAACTGCGGTCTCAGAGGTCACATTCCGAGGTGGCTGTTGAGCTGCAAGAAGCTCCAGGTTCTTGATCTATCCTGGAACCACTTCTACGGTGCCATCCCTCAGTGGATCGGTCAGATGGAGAGTCTCTTCTACATAGACTTCTCCAACAACACATTAACCGGAACAATCCCTGTGGCCTTAAAAAATCTCAAGAGCTTGATCCATCTAAACTGCACTGACTCTCAGATGATAGACTCTTCAGGGATCCCTCTCTACGTGAAGAGAAACAAAAGCTCTCACGGTCTTCCTTACAACCAAGTCTCGAGATTCCCTCCATCTCTCTACTTAAACAATAACAGACTCAACGGGACGATCTTACCCGAGATAGGTCGGTTGAAAGAGCTTCACATGCTGGATCTGAGCAGGAACAACTTCACCGGGGAGATACCTAACTCCATCTCACGTCTCGACAACCTGGAGCTTCTTGACTTCTCTTACAATCATCTCAACGGCTCCATTCCTCTCTCCTTTCAAAGCCTCACTTTCTTGTCTAGGTTCAGCGTTGCTTATAACCGTCTCACGGGAGCTATTCCTTCCGGTGGTCAGTTCTACAGTTTCCCTCACTCGAGCTTCGAAGGAAACTTGGGACTCTGCCGCGCCATTGACTCTCCTTGCGATGTTCTCATGAGTAATGTGTTGAAACCCAAAGGTGCTTCTTCGCGTGGTAATGGAAAGTTCGGTAGAAGTAGCATTGTTGTATTGACTATAAGCCTTGCCGTGGGGATCACTCTTCTTCTCGCTGCTATTCTCCTAAGACTCTCAAGAAAAGAGGCTGTTGATAATGATAGAGTCAACGACGTTGACGAGGAAGCTCCTAAAGCTCCCACGTCGTCGAAGATAGTTCTCTTCCATAGCTGTGGATGCAAAGACCTGACCGTAGCGGATCTTCTCAAGTCTACGAACAGTTTCAGCCAAGCAAACATCATCGGATGCGGTGGGTTTGGTCTTGTCTACAAGGCCAATCTACCCGACGGCTCGAAAGCAGCTGTCAAGAGGCTTTCAGGTGACTGTGGACAGATGGAACGTGAGTTCCAAGCGGAAGTCGAAGCGTTGTCGCGTGCGGAACACGAGAATCTGGTCTCTCTTCAAGGCTACTGCAAGCACGGGAGCGATAGGCTGCTTATCTACTCGTTTATGGAGAACGGGAGCTTGGACTATTGGCTGCACGAGCGTGTCGATGCAAACGCGTCTCTCAAGTGGGACGTGAGGTTGAAGATTGCTAGAGGAGCGGCGCGTGGGCTTGCTTACTTGCATAAAGACTGTGAACCTAACGTTATCCACAGGGACGTGAAGTCGTCTAATATTTTATTAGACGAGAGCTTCGAAGCTCATCTTGCTGATTTCGGGTTAGCCAGGCTGCTTAGGCCTTACGATACTCACGTGACGACTGATCTGGTGGGGACGTTGGGGTACATTCCTCCGGAGTATAGCCAGTCTTTGATTGCCACGTGTAGAGGAGATGTTTACAGTTTCGGTGTGGTGCTTTTGGAGCTTGTTACGGGGAGGAGGCCGGTGGAGGTGTGTAAAGGGAAGAGCTGTAGAGATTTGGTGTCTAGGGTGTTTCAGATGAAGGCTGAGAAGCGTGAAGCTGAGCTTATCGATGCGACGATGCGCGATGATGTGGAGGAGAATGAGGTTTTGGAGATGTTGGAGATTGCGTGCAGATGCATTGATCGTGACCCTAGAAGGAGACCGTTGATTGAAGAGGTTGTTGCTTGGCTTGAAGATGTTACAGTAGAGTCTGTTAAACAACAGTGTTAAATCCTTTTTAAGGATCTTTGTTAGTTCTTTAAATGTAGATCACTGGTTTTGGTTAGAGAAACTTGGGGTATACATGTAAAGCTATGAACTTTTGTTGATCCAACTAGACCTACACACATTTATGCAGAACCAAAAAACCGAACCGAAAAATGAGGTTCGGTTCGGGTTAGGATCCTATTAGCTATCCGAGTGAATTTTATATAACCGAAAAACTGAAATAGAACTAGAGTTGAATGGGTACCCTAAATTTCTATAATATAAAGTTATATGCGTATAAATATTAAATATATTTAATTTTAAAATAATCAATTTTTAAAAATATTAATTATAAATCGAAATACACAAATAACCTAATTACTATAATAACTTTTATTCGAAATATTTCAAATTATCCAATTATCCAATTTTTTATCCGAAAACCTAAAAGATTTTTTGATATTTAATTCATAAAATCGAAGTTTCTGACTTTTTATCTTAAACTAATCCAAAAACCAGAACCGAATGAAATTTAAAATTACCTCTAATATTAACCGATTCACAACTTTATTACCTAAACTGAACCAAAAACTGAAAAAAGAAAAACTAAAATCGGATCAAATTTTCTAAAAAATATCCGAACAGATCCTTAAACCGCTATAGCCTCTAGAACCAAACTGAGGACCGGATGCTCATGGGTAGATCCAACATACAAAGCATAAACACACCAAGAGAATCAGATTTTTCTCAAGTGACAATCCTTATGATACGTAACAAAGTATCTTAAAACGTTAAAAAGAGTTTTGACATAAAAGCAGATACAATCAGACATATATGTTACAACAGCAACAACAACAACGAGGGAGATGTAAGAAAGAAACAAAGGGACAGTCTTAAACAGATTAAGCTAAAAGCTTTTCGTTATCTTTTTTTAATCTGTCTTTAAACATGATTCTTGAACTTGTCAAATCACCTCAAGAACGTCTCCATAACATCAGAGTACATTCCTGCATTGCTTCCGGAGTTGTTCCTAAACTCTAGTGGCTGCTGATCGAGCGAGGTTGATGATGAGGAAGAGTCCATTCTTGCTGGTAATGTATAGCTTCTTCTAAACTTGTTAGGATGACTTTCAAGGCTCAAGAACTCGTTCTGGTTTTCGATATTCATCGGGTTCTGCTCCTGGTTAAACAGAAGTCTACTAGCTTCGTCTGCACGACCAGTCAATGCATTGAACAAAGATAAACCGTTGGGCCATTTGATGTCTTCTTCATGTTCTTCCATTGGAGGAAGCATCTGAGGATGAGGAGCATTGGTTTCTTGAAGGAAACCATATCTTGTTGATGCAGGTAGTGTTTGGTTCTGATAACCAGGGGAAGGTAACAATGGAGCGTGTGATCCCCAAGCTAAAGGCTGAGACTGAGGTTGCTGGTTTGGAACCAAGGATGAGGATGGACTAGCACCGGTTCGGTTTGAAGAGAAGAGCTGGGAAAGGTAAAAACCGGATCGATAACCGATTGATTCAAACATTTGCCTCATCCTCAGCACAAAATGAAGATCTTCTGGAATCTGGAGTGAGTAAAACAATGATTGATCACACCGTATAGCCAAATCAAACAGCTAATACGAAAATGTAAAATAAAAAGGAAAAAAAACTCACAATCTTGCAAGAACCTAGCTGTAACAAACCATGTCCAGCTTGAATCACAGCAATTGTCTGTTCATTTAAACAAGTGTTACGGTAAGTTCAAGAGCAGTAAATCAAAGTTTGAAAAAAAAACAAAAAAAAAACATGTAAAAAGGATGTTTGACTGTTGACCTGTATGCCTGATTCAAATTGATCTGTCCATTCTGGAGGAAGCTGCAATAAATTTTTGAACAACCAAAAGGTGTTAACCATCTTAACCATAAGCTTCTCATCTAACCAAAATAACAAATATTTAAAGATCTGTGGAAGACTAAGAAAACATACAGCATCAAAAGAACTCTGCCAGTAATTAGCAAGATTGGGTTCAGATTCAGATGGTTCTTTGAATACCCACTTGTGACATTTATCAGAAGCAACTTTACCCATCAATCTGCATATATCATGTTAAAGATTCACAATATAATATATATCTTAATGAAAGGTTTGCTAATTATGAAGTGATTAAGGGTGTGTTTATATAATCTAATTATCTTCTCCATAATTATTTTATATAACCACCTACCCAGCACCCACCCTTCTCCATAATTATATAACTGAATGGACATCTTGCTGAAAGCTTTTCTGACAAGATCTTCACTTTCAATGTCTGGTTCCAGACAAAGATCTTCATTTCTCCCTCCTCCACAAAACCCATCTTCCCACATCAACATCCTTGAAAATTAAAATCACAAACTGTTTCAGAAAGAGATCTTGAGTTGAAACAGAGCAGCCTCTGTTTCTACCAAAAGCAGAGGAAAGATAGAAAGAGACAAAACTCACAAGCTGCCACTTTCATCACCAATCTTGCATCCATTACCACCACGGACCCTCCTGTAACCAGAAAGAGGAACAACAAAAGATAAAGAAACATACATAGAGAAAGATTAATGAACAGAGAGACAGAGAGAGATGAGTGTACGGTCGGGGACGAATGGTCCAGAAAACAGAGTAAATCCAGTCTGAGTTAAGACATACGCTCCTAAGTGCTTCGTGAAGTGCCATCATCCCTACAGCATCTTTGCTTCTATCTCCTCCTGAGCCCACCATGTCTCTAACCTCTCTCTTCTCTTTTTTTTCTTTTCTTTCTATTTATCTCTCTCTCACTTCATAACCCTTCAGGATTCTCCAAAGACATAAACCATTACAACTCTTTAAGGTCTTTAAACTCTTTAGCTTTCTTCAGACAAACTCCCTTTTGTCCAAATATTATAAAACTACCCACTGAAAAGTAAAGAAAAAAAAAAGAAAAGAAAAGAAAATAAGTTATCTTTCTATGTGAGAGCAAAAGAGTTTGTCAACCACAGAGTCTCATCTCTCTCATACTTTCTCTCACTACTGTTCTTTTGCTTCAAGTCTTTTAGTGAACATAATTATATTAAACGAAATCCCGGCGACAAGTTAGGGTTTAGCTGTTTAAGGGAATATATGATAAGAAAATTATTTATTTTTTTTGAATATCCGTAAATATTATTTCTTTTAAGGTTATCACGATGGTCATCCATAATTATGTCATCTCCACTTATTGAGTTGCATTCATAAATATTTGGTCCACCTATATTTATTGAAGTTTTAGTTTTAAGAATTTCTAACACGTTTTTCAGTTTTTATAATCTTTATTTTATGACAACTAATCATTTTTGAAAGTTTTATGTATGAGAATTCCAATTTTTTCAATAACTTTTATTTAATAAAACCCATAGTGGTCCATTGTCTTAGACTAAAAATTAGTCTACTACCTTCACCAAGAAAAAAATATGGTTTTCCTATAATTCCATTATAGTTGATCGTTAAAAACGTTATTACTTTATCTTTGTATGAAAACCCAGAATAGTATACATACCTTAGGCTACATATTACACACATAATCTTTTGGAAGATGTAAAAGATTTCACCTTTTAACAAATTCTAAAGATTAGTTTGGACTTGGCTCTGAAATTTTACTTTTATTTAAATTTTTCTTATATTTTGACTTAAAAATATTCTTATTTTCTTATTTAAGACATGAATTAAAATTTTCAAAATTGCATATTTGTCAATGGAAATAATTAGAAAATAGAAAATAGAAAGATTGAGAGGGTGGGGACAAGTATTATCTTCTTTCTGGCTAGCAAGACAAATGTAGGTGTTGAGGGATGACAAAAGTGGTTCTGTTTTTGTTTTCCCCTCTCATCACTCACTACCATCTCTTTTTAAAGTTTCGTTTTACCCTTCTTCCTCCACATAAATTACGACCCAGGACAGATTTGATGTTTTATCGTATTGAAAACGAAGCTGGACCATTTCACCTCCAACTCACATTCTAGCTCTAGTGGTAAAGGATTTACAGCTGTGAGTAACGCCACCTGAGTTCGAATCCTGGCTACTGGGAAATTAACATTTTGGCATTACCAGGGATAGAAAACCGACACGTGGCAACACGTGACTAGTTTGGATCACTTTTGTGAGACCATGATACCTCTGTATAATTCAAGAAAAAAAAACATAATATTTTAAAAAACTAGATTTGTGTCATGTTATACTTCAGAGTTCAGTCAAGTAGCAGACTGGACCGCAAGTTGTGTTCATTCCTGGCCAAACCTAGCATCATCTCTTTATCTCGTTAATATTCTAACCAATAATGTGGTCTTACTCGTAGTTTTTTTTTTTGTTTGAACATTTCTTAACTTAAACGTCAAAAGAAAATTTTAAGATGACATTTTCATATTTTTCTGTTCACGTCAAATCCTATATATTGATGATTAAAAATGCGAACGGATTTTTTCAAAGAAGAAGTTTGTTTGGTACAAACATGAAAAATAACAATCTCGTGTTATAGCACTATATATAAGAAAATCGTCAGACATTACAATGAAAAATCTATAAATATGTTCTATATCCGCTATTAACCCTAGAATATATGAAATACATACGATATTTATTCCACAAGCATATCTAATATTGTGTGCCTAAGCATACATTATCTATCCATGTCGACAGAAGAAGAAGACTTCCCCACATTAGTTTTGGCTGTCAACAAGAGATATCGAGGGTTATTGTTGTACATCCAATAGGCTAAAGATGATCATGGAATTGACCATATCCCAATTTCTCCATCTTCAAGCTTGTTAATCGAAAGCTGTAGGGTTCCATCAATAAAACGTGGCTTTTGTTTAGCGAGCAAATTCAGCATTAATTTCACCTACTGTTCATAGTTTGTTCTATTCCAGAAATGGATGTATGCACTTATCCAATATTACCAGAAGGATGAAGATAATATAAAGATATAATTAATGCGTTCTTATCAGCACCACTTGATTTAACCATGGCTATCGTTTGTTTACCAATCATATTGCTAACAGAAAAAGCATTGCGAAAAAGATATAAAAGTATACTATGCTTTCTATATCGACTATCAACCCTAGAATATATATGATGCTTATTCTCTGAGCATATATAATATTTCGTCCCAAGTATATCTTAAGTACATCATTACTCCTAGTCCTAATGGAATCAACAAAATAGAAAATAGAAAGAAAGAAATTAAAGAAGTTCTAAAGCATGAAAACTCCTCCAGTATATATGAAAACGTTGACCAATATTCTTAATCATATAGCATTTGCAATAAATCAGAACAAACAGTCTCAAGCACCACCAATCTACAATTAATTACTCTCAAAGTCTCAAGTATGCACTTCATATACCACAATAAAACCTTACCTTAACTTCCAAGTTTCAGAGTGTAAAAGAGAGATACACCGGGATACACCTCAAAAATATGAGTTATAAAAAAAACACTTACCTTTTCATCATACATAGCCCATCAATATCTTCTTAAACGTCTGTTATAATTCGCGTTTACATCGTAATTTTGGGAACAACACTATTATGTTTCCTTAACACAGCATTGTTAGTTTTCACAGTCTTTTAATTTTTTAGATATTAACTTCAGAAATTTCCGTATATTAAAAGGTTAGCACTTGCACAACTGTCTATATTAATATAACAAACTAGTAATCTATTATGTATAGTAATTTTAGGGATATGCATGTTTGTTAATTTCATTTTTATGGTTTCTTACACGTCATTATTTGGTTATCATGGATCAAAACATAGGATCCGATTCTTACACGAGAAAAAGTCCAAAAAAAAAAATCAGAAGTTTCCAAAACACAAATGCAGTATTTACATGGTTATTTTTTTGACTAAAAGTATTTTACATGGTTATTGACAAAAAAAAGTTAAGGATACAATATTAGCAAATGAAATGATGGAAAATTCTTGGTTTAAAGATCAAAGGTGTAAAGGTTTTTACATTAAGTAAATAATAGAGAAAAAAGAGAGTAAATAATAGAGAAGTAGATAGATCATAATATAATCATGGCAAAAAATTAAAACGAAAGACTGTTTTATAATCATTAAAATTTTCTTTCAGGACTACCGTACCAATATTGTTTGAATAGTTAAAGTCCTAAATCCATTAGAGAAACATCCCTTACTTATTAATTAAGAAGCATTTTTAAAATCTAACCTTTACTTTGTAAATTATTTACAAACATGCCATTTTGCTTAGGTGTCACCACCATAGACTCTCTCACAATACTTAACTATCAAACCATCAATCACTAGACTAATTACAAGAAATACCTTTAGTCATACCAATTATTAACAATAACTATATGAATCATTTATTTTCATAAAAAGACCATATAACTATACGTATCATTCATTTTTGTTTATAGTCATATGCTTGATATTTAACAATACGATATATATGAATAACAAACATGTTTCATCGATTATTTGTATCCTAAATATACTATTATAATCCATATTAACATTTCTAAAAAACAATATTTTTAATGTTACTATAACGTATTTATTCATAAACTTCATTTAGAAAAAAATTATGTGCAGTATATGAAATGATTATATAGATTAAGTTTTAGAGATCAAATGAAGCGCGTATGAGGAGACCCACATGATTCTATGAATATGTCATGTAAATTGACAGATTTACATGAAAAAAAATTCAAAATGCCTACGGTTCATCTTATTTACTTAACTGATCAAAAAAATAATTGTGTGGTAAGAACATTTAGTTGACCGTAATCAATATCCATTAGCGAGAGTGTACATTACAAACATGATTTGGAAAGCCAAATTATAATCATTCGTAGATATGGAAATTTCTAATAAATTACAATTATTAGTAATTGGGATGTTAGTAACGTTCCTAAATGGAAATGATACATTACTTTCATTTACATCTATAAGATTATACAAGACCTTAATTATTGGTCAAAATTTGTTTGTTTATATAGTTTTACCCATATTTGGTAATAATAATATAATAATTATCATGCTTCAAAGGATACGTGAATTTAGGATGAAAAAATCATATGGAGAACTGATTTACAAAATATTCATAGTGGTGATATCTAAACTCTTAGTCACTCACACTATATATTAGCCTTTATAATAATTTGTAAATACCAACCTAATAACACTAGATGAGATTATAAATGCAGGTGTGAGTGCATGTTTGGTTTATTGATAAACTAATGATAATGAACTATTTTTTTTAAGATAATATGAGTTTTATTTATATTTTTTTAATCATGCGCAAGGCGCAGGTCTCCACCTAATACATTAAATATAAACAAAACAAGAAAAAAACACAAATGCAAATTTAACATAAAATTTTTATATGATTTACTACAAAATTTGAGACTGATCTTGATTCCAAACTAAAGAGAGAAGAATGAAAATTTAATATTATAAGATCGACCTAAAAACAAAATTATTAGTGTCCTAGGCTGTACGAAAATATAAACGTGTTCCATAAAGGAAAAAAACAAAGCAAATACCATATGCAAATAACTAATGTTGTTACAAAAAGAAATAAATATAAATTTTAATTTTTAACCAAACAAAGAGGTAGGTGCATTATTTGACTATGTACACAAGAAACGAATGTTATAAACTTATAATTAATGTAAGGACCATCACATGGCTAGCCATGCAAACTAAAAAAAATGACCATCACATGGCTAGCCATGCAAACTAAATTAATGTATACTAGACTACACGAAGTATATGTTATGCATGGCAACATCCCTCAACTTAATGATGTTATGTGGTTAACATCACGATTTTAATTTCATTAATCCAAAAAGTGATATAGATGTCAAAGACCGTTTAAGTGTCCCATTTTTTCAATTAAAATATGGCGTACCTGATGGTAATTAAACAAAAATTAGATTTTGATCCGCTTTTTAAAAGCGTGAGAATATTTTTAACAAAATATAATTTATTAAATCAGTATGTTTTATAAAATTTTGATAAGTAGTGTTTTGAAATTTTTATTTTTTAGTGTATTTGAAAACTATATAATTGTATTAGTTTATTTATATTAGATATAAAATTTATACATGATATTATTTAATTTTTATTTTTATTACTTAATCTGTTTTGTTATTAATTTTTAACAAAATATGTGTAATTCTTTTGAATAATTGTGTGATATATATTTATTTGATCAATTTTTATTATAAAAGTTGTTTGATATCAATTTACTTACTCCAACATCTTATTTGTTTGATATACAATTAATTAAATTCATCCATAATTAAATTAATGCATTATTTTGTTTATATTAAATTGCATTCATTTAAACTTAGTAAAACTTTCATATTATATACTTATTCTTAGATTATTTTATTATTAAAAGTACATATATAATAATCATATATGTGAGATTATATTTGATTTAAATTGACATCAAATAAGTTTTGAGAAAATAAAATGTTAGAGTCAATAAATTGACGTCAAATATATTTTATAATTAAAATTTAAAAAATAAATATATATCACACAATTTATCAAACGAATTACATAAATTTTATGAAAAGTTCATAAGAAAACATATTAAAATAATTAAAAAAAAACAAAATTACATAATATCTTATATAACTTACATATTTAATATAAATAAAAATAATATAATTATATAGTTTTCAAATACACCAGAATAAAAATGTTAAAACACTACATATCAAAAAATGTTAAAAGATATTGATTTTGTACATTAGATATTTATAAAAAAATTGTTACGCTCTTAAAACGTGGGTTAAAATATAATTTCAGTTAAATTACAGTCGGATCGGTCATATTTTAATTGATGAAACGAGGTATTTAACGGTCTCTGACATCTATATCACTTTTTGGATGAATGAAATTAAACTTGTGATGTTAATTACATAACATCATTAAGTTGAGGAATGTTATCATGCATAACATATACTTCGTGTAGTTAAGTATACATTAGTATACTTTGTATGGTTAGCCATGTGATGATCAATACTTCATGTAGTTAGCAATCATTTTTCCTTAATGTAACTAAAGTTTACGGTCATGTGACATAAAAAAAGTATACACAGCACACCTAATCAACTGAGAATATTAGTTATAAAATTTAGAGATAAAGTTATCAAAATAAAAAAAATAGTACCTAATCACTGAGATCTGTCTAGATGAAGAAGATAATTAATATCAGAATGTACTAATCTAATCTGATTAATTCAGCAAAGAAAATATCAAAAAGCAGGGGTCACGTGCGCACGTGCCGTCAGCAGTGAGTCGGTGCGTCACTTATCGTGAGGAAAGCGAACCGCACGAATCGCGGGACCGTGCTTTCTCTGCTTGCAACACCTCTTCACGTCCTCTTTCAGAGACCACGCGCCATCTCACGCACATCCAGTAGATTTTAGGATTGAAAGCACACGGATCTTAAAATGGTTATACCAATTGGCTAGAAAATACGCAAATAAGACTATGCCCATGTTCGTTTACATGCCACGTCGATGTACGGCTGCGATTTGTAACTAAACTGTTGTTTTTTTCGTTGTGGTTTTGTGATCTACAACTTACAACCAATGTTGTTCGTTTTGTTTTCATAAGTATCTGAAATTTTACTTTTAATTTATTAAATTTTCAGCGATTTTCAAAATCATATTTACGATTAGTCGCGCAATACGTGTCATAATTGCGCAATCAGTCATGTGATACCAAAACAAACAACAGCATATGACCTACGATTTGCGACTGATCACAAGTCATGTGCAAACAACAAAATCTATTTCTTTAAGTGATAATTGTATTTAAGTTTTTCAACGCTATTTTTATGCACGTCTATTACTATGAAAACTCTAATCTAGAATATATCAAATAATTTTGTAGTATGTATAACTTATCTATTCTAAACAGATTGTTATGAGCTAATTAAAGTTACAAATTGTTTCTAATCAAATTTAGTAATTTTATGTCAAGTACTGCATGTTCTACAATTATAAAATAGGTCAACGTACTACCTATTATAATTCTTTCTCACGCTATTTAACTTGTAAGACGAATAACTAAGTTGTCTAGTTAAGTTGAATTTGTTGAATTTTGTATCAATTTTGTTTAGTCACATAACATCAATGAAAAATCAACGTTTTCAGAAAAAAAAAGTTATTGAATTTTCCTAATGTAGTTTTCCCTTCGATTGTAGTTTTAGTCAAAAACATTTTATTAAAATTTGACTGTGAATTTTGACAAAAAACTATCTTGTACATTTAGTATGATCCAAAACGGCAAAATTATACATCTAAATCATCTATTTGCCAACAACATATTTTATATTCTAGTGCTCGTATATCGAATAATTTTCTTTACGGATTCCAATAACAAAATTGTTTAGGACATAAAATATTAGGGGAGACATAAACAATGAAAAGAAATCTGAAAATAAGTTTTTTCTGATTCAGACAGGCAAACACATTGCGCGTGGAGAACTTAGAGCGCGTCATGTGAGGAAGAACGAAAAACAACAGATGTGTGAGCATTCAACTAGGCTCCGCATTGACCGGCACGGGCCGATCTAACTCCTCCCACGACCGTATCTATGGTGGGTCCTTCATCGTATCTTATTGTGTTTTATGAACATAGTATATATAGTATTCGTTTATGTAGTTTAGTTTCACAATTAAGAAAAGAAAAGCAAGACTCATTCTCAGACGGTCAGAGACGTCCTCACTCGTAAAAAAAAAGAATTCTTAGGACCTAAATATATATTAGTAGTGAGATGACCCATTGTGAACTAATCCATTGTATCTTATCGTCGAACACCTATTATTGTTTTTATTTAAAAAGCCGCAATAATCGTACATATCACTTTTGAATTTAATAATTGTCCTTAGATTTTATGAATCATGCTTTTTCTTGATTACATGTACACTTTAATTTGTTCTGATTTTAATTATATAAAGGGATAAAACAAGAAATAAGTAATAGTTAACTAGAGAGGTAAATGTTGACCCAAAAAAAACTAGAGAGGTAAATTAATGGACAAAAATGAAAATAACTGACGTCAAAAAAAAAAACTAAATGGGCTGCATTTCCCCTTTGAAAATGAATCTGAATCTTTTATAGATTTGGGATATTCTAAGTTAATAAAAAAACTAAAACTAAAGAGGTAATTAAATAGAAACCAAGTCACTTTTTAACTACCTATTAATAAACGCAAAACAGTATATATTATAGGCTTTGTGAAGTTTTTTTTGTAAATATCAGATGAATATTTATGCTGTAAGAGCATTCAGAGAGTTATTAGAGATTTCAATATTTATTTTCTTCTTCTTAGGTTAGGGTCTTGTCGAAAGGAATCAGCTGTTCTCTCTGTTATAATACGAGCTAAATAATATAGTCACTTTTGTAAAAGCGAGGAAAGATTCAATATTGGAAATTTGGAAGTTCGAACAAAATGGGGTGACGTGTAAAATTTAATACGTAAACAGTAAGAAGTGTCATGCTCAGATGCTCTTATGAGATGCTTTGTTTTATAACCAACAATGCAACAATGCAACTTTCTTACGTGTGAGTGTGTGATGTGAGTTCTTTTAGCTATTTTTGCAACAATTTATAAAGCAACCAATCTGTTAGTTTCTTTCCAAATTGAAAAAAAAACAGTTTTTCATTTTTTTCCATAGAAAAACAAGATCTTTAACTCCTCTCAGCCTATAATCTCTCATGCTTTTCGATAAGATTCTAAATAAGATTTTCATTTACTAATCTTTTAGATTATCATGAATGTTCTCTCTCAATCGTTACACATTGCGTTGATATGTATATGTACATATGCACGCACGTACACATATATACAAAATTAGTGGTAGCTGGCCAAAAAATGGGGGTAGAGTCACTGTCACGTGCGGTCTTTGCGGTGGTTAAGAGTAGAGCGTGCATATTATCTCTGGTGGGAACCAAAAACTTACAAAAAGTACATGCAAAGACCACTTCCAACCAAGTTCCACCACATTCTAATTTGTTCTCCAGACCAAAAAGAAACAAGGGATATAAAGAACAAATTTCCCGAGTTTTTTTCATTTTTGTAACAATATATATATATATATATATTCTCCCCCCGTTTTATAAAATAAGTAGTTTTGGCTAAAAACAACGATTAAGAAAATTATTATGTTTTAAAAAGTATTGTATAATAAATAGGTTAGATATAATTTAACCAATAAAAAAATAAGTTTATTTAATTTGATTGGTCACACTGTATTCAATAAATGTAAAAGTTACCTAGATATATGAAAATTATTTACATTTTGAAACAAAATTTTTTTCCTAAAACTACAAGCGGAGGTATATATATATATATATTTGTAGTTATTTTATTTTCGTAATTTAGTTTTGTATTTCAAAATGTAGACTACTAATTTCAAAGTTGATATTTCAGGCCTGTTTATTGATAAAAAAAATAGTCATGTGTTTTCTTTGTTATTGTTTTCACTATTCATCTGAGATTTCAGATATCACTAGTCTTTGATATTGACGTGGCTGAGAGGAAATGTAGAGTAAGAAATTAAGGGATGGGCTTTTAGCCCATATACGTTTTCTTACTTGACGCGGATCACTATTTCCTAACATCGCTAGTTTGGTGAAAAACCTTGTAGTATTTATAAAAAAATAGCCATTAGGAAGCTTAGAAACATACCTCTTCTCGGTCTTTCAACTAGATCAAATGTAGTATCTTGATGTTATCTTTATAATGGTGATACGTGGGACATTGTCTCGCAATGGTATTAACTCTATTTCGCCGGGAGCTTCTAGGACAGGTGGTCTGCGTACCACGTCAATCTCCCAGGCATCTCCGGTTCGACCCACGCCTCCTGCGGTGAGGCTGATGGACCAACTGGCCGGCCTGTTGTGGTCTAGTAATAAGTTAACAAAAAAAAAACTCTATTTCCCTAGGGGAAAAACCATTCCCGTCAGTTGGTACCCACCCCGCTACCACTCGTAAACATAGTTTTGAGATCGATAGCGGTTATCGCTATTTTGCAATAATCATTAAAAAAACTTCGTAAATCGTTTTAAACTGTTCCAAAATTTTTTAAATTAAATGTTTGTTCCCGCAACTGTTTACGGTTGCAGACGTAAATAAATATATAAATATTTTCTATAAATATTTTAAATTTTAAATTATTATTTTTAGAATTGAAATGTTATAAATAAAGATAAATATACACTTTCTATTTTTATTTAAATTCACTAACAATATCATATTTTTTTCTTATAAAATTTTAAACCAAAAATATTCGCTATAGTTTAAACATTAATATATATATATATATACATATATAAAGATATATACATATATAAACGAAACAAAATATTCTTGTAAGAATTCTAATATAAATCTCCAAAATAAATTTTATTGAAATTATAACTTTCATCTAAATAAAATAAATGTAATATTGTTATTAATTATATTATTATTAATTATTATATTTTATTGCGTAATATATTTTTGATGTGGAGCTACCAGTATAGTTTAAAGAGTAGTTAAGTCTGTCTGTTTCAGTTGCCGATAAAAAAAGGTATAATGTGTTAATATTGATATTTTATTATTAAACCGTTGTAATATCTTATAATCAACTAGTCATAAATATTTTCCAAACGCACCAATTTCTAACCAATATACCAGTCATATAAATCACTTAATAACGCTAGAAACCGCAACTATATCCACGTCCCCTAACTCCGTCAACCGCACCAGACAACATAGTTCACTTTCACCGCACATACAAAGATATGTCTCCTCACTCGTACAAGCATTATATCAAGAGCTGATAAGATTACAAAACAAGCTACATAAATTTCCAAGATTGTGGAGGTTACTGAACCAGACAATATGTCCAAAGTTAGCGACCAGCTTTACAACTTGAGAACGTTACTGAACCCCTACTTGAGCTGACTGAGAGAGAAGTAGGGGAGATGTGATACGTAGGAACTGGCATCTTGTGGGGAAGGTTTGGCAATGGCGACTCCAAGTTCAGGACTTGGATCGCTTGTCTTACAGAGGGCCTCGAGTTTCTATCAGGATGACCACACCATAACCCCACAATAATAAGACACTCAGCTTGTTCCATATTAAACTCTTCACCGAGTTTCTCGTCCATAGCTGACATAAGTTGTTGTCTTCCATATAAATCCCACACTCTTTCAACAAGACTCTTGGCCTCAATGTTTTCTTCTGAATGATCAACGGACTTTCTTCCAGCGACAATTTCTAGTATACTAACGCCAAAGCTATATATGTCAGACTCCTTGCTGGCCCTTCCAGTCATTACATACTCGGGAGCCATGTAGCCAAAAGTTCCGGCTAATCCTGTTGTATGGGAACGTAGGTCATGGTCCATTAATCGAGCCAGCCCAAAGTCACCTAGCTTAACGTTGAAATTAGTGTCCAGCATTATATTGCTTGCCTTGATGTCCCTGTGCAATACGCATTGATCCCATTCTTCGTGAAGATAAAGTAGCGCATAGGCTAGACCGAGAGCTATTTTGTACCTTACGTCCCAACAGAGATGGGGTCTTTTCCCAAAGAGGTGAGTGTCCAAGCTACCATTTGGCATGAACTCATATATCAGCAAATACTCTTCTTTTTCATTACACCAACCGATGAGTTGCACCAGGTTTCGATGTCTTAATTTGCTGATGATCTTTACTTCGGTCAAAAACTCTCTCTTTCCTTGCCTGGAACGACCAGATAATTTCTTAACGGCAACCAACGAATCTATTTCGTTCAAGAATCCTCTATAAACTGCTCCAAACCCTCCTTCACCCAGCTTCCTCTGAGCTGAGAATCTGTTGGTTGCTAACACAAGATCTTTATAAGCGAACCTCCGTGGTCCTGCTTCCTTGTCGAGATCTTCGTTTATAGATATCAAGTCAGTGATCTCTTTTGCCTTCCTTTTTCTTTTCTTGTGCAACCAAACCAACACAAATATGGCCAAAGAGATCAGAAAAACAAACCCAGAGATCGAGAAGCCAACTATTAGTCCTGTCCTGATAGAGGCTTTCTCACTATCCAAGCTTGAGCTGAACTCCCATGATAAAAGTCTATGTCCCTCTGTAACCGCTCCAGTAGTAGCTGAGAATCCGATCGTAACTTGTGGTGGCAGAACCGTTGCCAGATCAATGATGTAAGAAAGGCTTGAATTCTCTCGAGGATCAGAGGTTAGCTTATAAGCCCAATACACGCTCAAGTTTTTAGTAACGGAATCATAGGAGATATGTGCATTACATATAGCTTGGTTGTGTTTGGTTGCATTCCAAGAAGTGTAGTTAGAAGAAACAAGCGAGTTATTATTGATTCCCACATGAGATTCAGTTTCCAGAGGATCCCATTCTACGTTTTGGAATGTGTCAAATTCGACATGAACCAGTGGAAACGAAGATGTAATATTTTCGACTTGGTTAAAAAGACCCAAGAAACCACCAGCTGAGTTCGCAAGAAGTTGGATTCCCACAGGAGCAAGGAAGAAGCATAACCCATGTCCGAAATTTCCAGAACTTGCGTTCCGGGTATTGATGATGAAAGAAAAACTGGTATTAAAATTTGTAAGCTTACCAGTTCTAGAATTCCAAATAGGCACTTTCTCAGCATAAGTGACCCAGCCGACGCGGCTTGTATAGCCAGTGTTACCAAGCACCACCGCTCCATCGAGGCTTGCATCACCGTGGTATATAACATTCCCAGGATCACCTCGTTGGAAGCTAGTAAAGTTAAAGGAAACAGAATCAACAAAGCAAGGGAGAACGAGCAACAAGTAAAATAACAAGATAGAAGTGGCCATTGATAAGGATGAATACACAAACATTTCAAGAAGGCAATTCATGATAAACTCACAAATCATTCAAAGGCTGCTATGGAATCAACAACTGAAAATAAGAGAGGTCCATTCAACGGAATATTGTTAAAATATATATCAGTCTTCTTACAAGAGATTTTTTTAAAACTTACTTTAATCTGCGAGTCAGCTGAATCCTATAAAACAATCTTTAAACAAAGTGACCTGGCGTTTAATAAAATGAAACGTGCAAGACACTTCAGCGCTCATATGTAAACTTTGCTTTCATGAACCACACAAAAAAAACTAGAGAAAAGGTCATCATACAACACGACCAAATTAGCTTACATTTTGTATACCGGTCGATGTACTGGCACTTTTTATAGCCTAGCTAGATTTTTCCTTGTAAAAGGATAAAGATGAGTAAAGAGAAAAAAAGATTAGCTGATTAGGAGATTACTTCTTTTGCACAAAATAAAGAAAAATGGAACTGGAACTACATTTAGAAGCTCATGGATCAAAATATTTTTTACTTTTTCTAACAATTTTAAAAGATGTTTTTTGGTTGGTTTATTAAGTTATTACAGAAATTTACCTTTTTAATAAAACTTTCTTAAATAAAATGGATGATTAGTTAGAGTATTTGCTCAGGTTTGGTTCTGGTATTTCAAAATTTCGGGTGTTCTAGTTAGGAGTATGCAATCTATTTGAGTATTTTACATATTTGTATCCTCTTGGGTTTGGATACCTTTTCAATTTATTTTGAATATTATATTTTTGGGTTTCAAAATTTTTCATATAATTCTATTCTAAATATGATCCAAAATTTATCTAAATGTTATAAAAGAAGATGATGATGAATTTTTCGTTCCTCTAGTTTTATGTCAATCATAAATTTTATATCAATACTATTAAAAGGGAAGGAGTCCCAAAAAATCTACATATGAAAGTTGTTTGGACCCTTTCTTTTTATTATATTTTGGTATTTCCCTATATATTATAACAACATGTGACCATCATTAAAATTTTAAAATAAAAAACAAACACATCTCGATAAAGAATATATGGAGAATATGCTAATGACTATTATCTTACCAAATACAGGAGAAGTTAGATGTTTAAGATTTTAATGCTCTTCCGTCATATAGCCAAAGGGAATAAAAAGCCCATTAAATTTTATTGATAATTGTATTTGTACCTCTCAAACCAATTAAACCAATAAAACATGTTTCATCATTTGGCAACATTACCAATCTCTGCATAATTGGGTTCATATAAAAATGTCAACCAAGAATGTAAAATCAAGGAAATTCAATTTTGTGGAATATCAGGAAATTCAATTTGTTCGAATAAAAACATTAAATGATTTGGATAATTTTAAATAAAAAATATCTGATATTTTGGGTATTTCAGTTTTGGGTAATATCGAATAAAAATATCTGATATTTTGAATAAAAAATATTAGGGTATTTCAATTTTGGGTAATTTGGTTTATAAATAGTAGTTTTTAGATATTTTGTTATTTAGAAATCAAATATAATTATTATTTATTGGTTTATAATTTGTATTTTAAAACTCAGGTACCTATTTGGTTCTATGTTCGGTTTCAATTTTCGGCTGCAGAGATATCATATCTGTTGGGTTATTTATGAAATTAATTTTAATTTTGGTTTTGTGTTTTTCTGTTTGATATGGTTCGGTTCATGGTTCTATGTAAATGTACGTAGAACTATAGACTATTTTTTTTATTAAAATTCATTTTTTAAAAAATATTTAATTTCGAAAACAAACCCGCGCTTAAAAAGCACGGGTCAAAATCTAGTTACTTTTATTACATATGGATTCCATTCAATTCTTCTTTATTCCTCATATTTAGATGAATTAATGAAGAACTTTTTTATTAGAAATTTTGATGAGGAACTAATGGATTTTGTACAAAAATAATATTCAGCGCCATTTATATTTATTCATTTTCAAATGGATATTTTTCCATTTATTTTTATCGAGTGTCACCAATTGGAGCTTTAATATACAACATATGAACTTGAACAATGAATGCCAAAACCAAAAATAAAATTGATTACTTGAATTATAATTTAAGTTTTAAATACTTTTACTTGATATATGCCTTTTGAGAATTTCTGGAAGAGTTCCCTTTGGACCACAAATGCTAGATTCTACTCTATAAACTTTCAATAGAGATTCAGAAGACGTTTTCAAATTTTTGTTCTAATTGTTTCAACCAAACATTAGTTGTTGTCTCAACGGTAGCTCTGTTTTTTTAATGATGATTTAAATAAAGCTAAGAATGCCACAGAATTTCTAAATCGACAATTTCAAAGTAATTAAAATCGAAAAGTAATAATATAATTTCTCCAGCCATCGCAATGTGTTGTTGTTAGTCTTCCTACTTATGTATGGTTCTATGACTTCTATCTTGCCTCAAGATTGCTTCTCGGAAAGGGAGAGATTCCTGAACCCGCCGTGCAATATTACAACTACAAAGAAGAGTGCAAACAATCATATCATCAATTCGTTAGAGGTTTGTTAAAAAGATAACCGAGATACCAATATACGATTAGTTACCTGCATAACTTATCGCAAGAGCATAGAAAACAGCAATTTGAACATTCAGAAACGCCAAAAAGCTCACGGTTGCCGCAAAACGAAAGCGAGGAACTTTGTTAAACGATCCAGAATTACATCAAATTAAGAGAATATCTCAACTAAGTAAAAATATCATCTTAGGGTCCATATCAACAAGGTTAACTATGCAAAACCAAAGAACCAAGAAAGAAACATCTACTGGATACTTACCACATAGTGCTACACGGATTAAGATTTTTCTGATCAAGGGATGCCGATTGGATTCCCATCTGTCGACGCAGAATTTGAACAGCTCCCAAAAGGCATAGCTTGTTACAAATCCTAGCAACGCTAGTGGCATCTCAAACCTACAAAAACTCAATGTCAGGACAATCAACACAATAGTGTTTCAAATCCAGTTTGGCTAAAAAAAGGCTTAAACTTAAAAAGATTTTAAAGTAAATTCTAAATACAATTTAGCTAAAAAAGGCTGAAACTTTATAGATAGATAGATGCATACAGTTCGTAAGTGAAGAAGAGGATGAAGAGTGTTGCGTAGTTCCTAGCGAATCTCTTGACATTCTCATGGACTCTGTTTCTAGCTTCATGAGAAGTCGACGGGAACGAATAAGAGTCAGAGTCGCAGAAGAAACTGGTTGTCCATGTCCGCGTATCTCCGGAGAAATCATCGGCTGCGAGGTCCGAGAAAGGGTTGATTGTTAGAAGAGAGAAGACAGCGACGAGCTGAGCCGACAGAGCCGTAGGACGTTTAGCTTCAGTGGTTAGCGAGAGAGGATTAGCAGAGAAACTCATTCTTCTTGTCGCTTCCATTACCATTTTTTTTTCTTCCTCTGTTCTTTACTATTTATAGAGGAAACTTTCTATTTTTGTCGTTTATAAAGCGTTTAAATTCCACAATTAGGAAAAGGGAAAGATAAAAAAAAATGTCAGCTTGGCAATTCATCAAACACTTTCCGTGCACGAATCTCTCCCGCCATATCCTCAGAGTCAAACCTCGCCGCTGCTTCACTTCCTCTACTCCTCCTCCCTCCTCCTTTTCAGTCACCGCGTGTCTCTCTACATCTTCCTCATCTGAGTCCTTCGCTGATGCACCTTACCTCTCAGTTCGTATCCACTGTCCTAAACATGTCGTCGTATGTAGTAACCCTCCCACTCTCTCTTTCTCTCATACGCACCTTAATTGGATAAGGAGATCGAAAGTTTCAATTTTTTCATCTGGGTTTCGTTAGGATCCTTTCTCGGAGGCGTTGTTGTGTTTTGGAGCGAGCTCAGTAGCTGTAGATGAAGACGACGAAGAAGATGAAGATGTGACTTCTGGGTCTTCTCTTGCTTCCAAAGAGGTGAAAAAAGCACCAATCTTTTGTATCATTGAACAATGTTTCAATAGATAGGAACGTAAAGCTTTGTTCTTTGGTCTTTAATCTTTGAGGTTTATTTGCAGATATGTATAGAATCAATATTTCCTGTGAACGAGGAAGTGAAAATGTGCATTTCACAGGCTGCAAACTCCATTGGCTTGAAGGAGATACCGAAATTCAAAGTTGAACTGGGGGATGAACAGGACTGGGTTACCAAGAACCAGGTGAGCCTTTGAATTTTAACAGAGGAGGGAGAGGGTTTACACTAAATGCTTTACGTTCTGTTTCGTTTAAGAGAGCTTGCATAACTCTTTTGGTTCATGTGTTGCAGGAATCGTTTCAGCCTGTTGAAATCGCCGAGAGGCTTTGGATCGTACCTGAGTGGATATCCCCTCCTGTATGTATAAAACCGCTTCAACACTCTTTTAAAAGTTTCATTGTACTGAGAGAACCGTTTCATCCAGTTGGATTCTCCTTATTGTCTTGCCTTAGCTGATATGACAACGAGCGGTCCTAGCTACTGAATGTTGCAGAATATGAATCAGAGAGATATATATAAAGTTATGTGTGTGTAAAAGTAGTCTTTCACTGTTCTTTGCAAGGTCGCTGAAGGAGTAAACATAATTCTGAATCCTGGACTTGCGTTTGGGACTGGAGAACATCCCACGACTAAGCTGTGTCTATTGCTTCTACAAAGTTTGATAAAAGGCGGAGAGGCTTTCCTAGACTATGGTACTGGTTCAGGAATACTTGCAATCGCAGCCCTCAAGGTCAAAACTCTCACCCTTTATCTCAGTCTTTCACAAGCCAATCATTACAACATAATCATCTTATTTCAAAAAAATCTTTATGTTTCCTACTTTTTTGTGTATGGCTCTCGTTTGAAATTTGCAGTTTGGTGCTGCATCATCTGCTGGTGTTGATATTGATCCACTGGCAATTAAATCTGCTAGTCACAATGCAGCTCTGAACAACATTCCACCGGAGAAACTGGAGCTGCACCTTGCACCAAGTGATAATAGAGAGATGCAATTGGGAAAAGAACAGTTTGATGTGATCATTGCAAACATACTCCTGAACCCGGTTATGGAACTGGCGGATCATATCCTTTCATTTGCGAAACCCGGGGCAGCCATTGGCATTTCTGGTATCCTCTCTGAACAGGTACATAAACAGTCATCTCTCTTTACAATAGTTATGCATTATTACAGCAAGCAAGTTACCTGCAATTTATTGGAACCGGGACTTATTCAATACTAAATTTGCAGCTTCCAAATGTAAAAGAACGGTACTCTCCGTTATTGGAGGACATATCTGTGGCCACAATAGGTGATTGGGTTTGCATGAGCGGTACCAAGAAAAGGAGTTGATTGATAACTAAATCATTTCTTCAGTGTTATATCAGAAAAGAGGCTATAACATAAAGCATTAGCAAAGAAATTGTGATAACAAAAGAAATGCCTAATGATCAGAGAGCCTTGTGGAGTTGTGTAAGAGGCTACAGCTACATTTGACATTGAGACTTAATGTACTCTTCATTGTTGGATTCAAAAGATTCAAGTCTATGATAATTTAAAATTGGTGTTGTCACAAGTCTATTAGAAGAAAAAAAATAGAAATATGTCGATATAGAGTAGTATCTTCTTGTCATCGCTTCACCTCCTCAGTTGTCTCTTCTTAGGAATGTAGACCTTGTAACTCACCTAAACAAAAAAATAATTCAAAAGAAGAAAATAGTTTTGTATCAACATACATTTGAGGGCATATATAGACTTACCTAACAAATACAATGAAATCAATATTCTAAGCATGGCAGGAACTTTACCTGAACCATTTCTCCACCCCTCATCACAGTCATTGTTTTCTTTTCGTACTGTGACTCATCATTTGTCCTCTGTTCAGACTGAGACTCTCCTTTGTTTTCATCTAATGCCTCAGTATCATCATGAGGAGGAGACGTAGAGGTAACTTTTGTTGGTTCTATGCTTTCCCCTACATTCTTTGTTGCCAGAGCTAAAGAACTTTCTAGACAACTCTTGCCACTGATGCTCTCTGCTTCAGCATCTTGACATGCAGCGGCTTCTTTCCTGCTAGCCAGGTTCACACTTTCTTGTCCCAATACGGGTCTAATCAACTTCCGTTTGGTTGCTGTACAAGAGCTAATTCCAGGACCAGCTTTAACCTTGACAGTATCACCAGACTGTTGAGAGGGAAGATCAGCCAACCCTGTTCCAGATTCCTTCACATTAACAACTTGTGAAGCCACAAGATCTTTGTCTCCCTCAAGGCGCTCTTGTGACTCTTCAAATTTTTCAGATTCGGTTTGCAGAGTTTCTCCTTCGGAAACAGAAGACACCTCTTTACTAACTGTTCCATTCCTCTGGGTCTCTCCACGGAACCTTTTTAAATTCTCCAAGGCTCTTTCCTTTAGAATAGCTTCCAAGTCATCACCTTTCAAGCAATTGTCTGGATAAGAAGCTTTGCTAGTTTCAGAATTAGTAAACTCCTCGAAATCATCATACCCAATACGTCTGTTGTCATGAGCAGGAGAAGAGAGAGCAGTAGCTTCACCGTCTCTCTGGTCATCCACAATCACATTCTCATCAGATTCCACCATGTCCTCCTTTCTCTCATCACCATCATCGTGATTATACGTCACCACAACAATCGATTTAAGCTTTTTGGAGTTCTTCTTCTCATCCTCCACTTGCCAGCATTCATCAGGTTCCTCTGAAGCATCCTTAACTCTTCTTCCTTTTTCTCTAGTGATTCTCATTCCATCACTCTCACTACCGTCATCACTACTAGTGGAGCTTGAACTAGAATCTCTCCTACTTCTCTTCTTCTTCTTCTTGGTCACTATACGTTGGTCCTTCCTCTTAGACCTTTTCTTTTTCTTTATATCATCATCCTCTTCATCATCACTCTCGCTACCACTAGAATACCTCTTACGTGACCTCTTCTTCCTTTTGCTGACTTTAGACCTACGCTTCTTCTCTCTCCTGTAATCATCTTCAGAGCTCGAAGAGTAGAAAGAAGAATCTGAATCACTCTCATCAGAAGAAGAGTCTTTAATCCGACGAATCTTCTTCGATTTGCTTCTCTTCGTCTTCGTCTTCTTCTTCACCGATCGCAACTGCACAATACAATTCATCAACCAACAAAACCCTAATTCGAAAGTAACTAAAGGTCGACACTTTACATAAACTCAAATCGAAAGTTTCGATCTTTGCAGTATACATGGGAGATATAATCAATGAATCGAGAGTACCTTAGAGGGATCTTCTTTAGAGGAGCGTTTAAGTTTCTTAGAGGAAGATGAAGATTTGCCCATCGTGCTCTCTCCCTCAATGAATCGCTGTCTCTTGTTCAAAAGGGGATCGAAATCAAAATATGGTTTAGGTTTTATCTCTTTTATTGCGAATGCTAATGGGCTTTCCACTTGTTTATCGATTCAATTTAAGGAGAGTGGAAAGCGGATGAGGATGTTTCCTTTTTTTGCAAATTTTTTTAACTTTAAAAATTCTTTTTTTTTATCATCAACTTTTAAAAATTCACAAGAGGAAAAATTAAATTAAATCATTTGTATGAGTCATTTTCAACAAGAATAACGTTTCAATCAGATTCAATATACGGTAAAAATTCTATCAATTAATAATGGGCAAATCTCCAAAATAGCACATTTCTAAGTTTATATCACAAAATTAGCACTCAAAAACTAAAATGACCAAAATAGCATTTTATCTTTTGAAAAATTTAAATTTTTTATTTTCTAAAATTTGAAATCTTATCCCCAAAACCTCACTTCTCAACTCTAAACCCTAAAACCTAAACTCTAAACCCTAAACCCTAAATTCTAAACTCTAAACCCCACCCCTTGAGTGCTATTTTTGTGACTTTTAGCATTGAGTGCTAGTTTGGGAACAAAAACTTGATTTAGTGCTATTTTGGTCTTTTTCTCATTAATAATGTTGGAACTTTAATAATTTATTAATTTATTAATTTATATAGTTATTAATTTAGAGAAATTTTTTATTTTTTTGTATATTTATATATTTTAAAGTATATTTATATGCAAAAACAAGAAAATACTTGATTTTACAATATATGTATTGATTAAATTTTATATATATGTGTAAAATGACAAAATAACTCAATGCATTTAGAAAAATTAAAGAGACTTCATAAATGCATTGTTTATATTTATACAAACTGTATATACATTAATTATTAATTTATGTTTATATTAAGATCATATATTTACATAAGATTTTTGAAAAAAATAGTGTTTTATTATCTTATCAAATTGTGTCATATTTTACACATGTCCGATTCGGGACTGCTAATAAATATCGTGTTTATTAATTTATCGATTGTTAATCTATAGAGTTTATATATAGAGTTTCTATTATATAAATTTTTTTTTGTCAACAGTTTAATATATGATCATTGTAGTTGCAAGAGAAGGCTTTTGTACAGTTTTATCTTTTATGTTGACAAAAATATAGGAAAGTGTTTGATATTTGATGTTTCTGTACCTCTCGAGATTGATTTGGTTTAAATTTGGATACTACTAGAAAAACAACTACAATTTAATTGAACTGATGAAAACACTTATACAAGATGTTGGATATGTTTTCTCTACGCAAGTAAAAACCAAGAGACCATGAAGTTGAGATATTACACAATACAGAAAGCTCCATGACATGTATCTTCTACAAAACTCATGTTACAGATATCTACACAAGTAACAAGCTCTGATCTTAACAAACACACTATTCCACACAACAAAAAAAAAGGAGGGCGAGGGAAGAATCTAAAGCTGACATTTTAAGAATCTTCTGTGTCGCTTCGAGTATCGATGCAAACCTCTGTTGATGTTTCATCCATGATCCTTCCTCTGAAAAGGATTGCAACAAAACCCCAAGTTTATGACTGAAACTATGGACAGTTGGACAAAGAGAAACTTTTCAGAGGAGAAGCTGGTTACCTTTCCAGAACAAATTTGCCTTCTTTATATTTCTGATCTTTCTCATGCGCTGATTCCTACCAAACAAAGAAAGAAACAATGTGAGAAACAAGAAACCGCTCCCAAAAAAAAAACGGGGAAATGAGACTTACATATTTCCAGCCAACATTCTGTCCGCAGCAACAGCAGAAAATATCAGCAACGGTATGCATACCCGAAAGCATCATCCTTTCCTCTAAAGGACCCATACTTATGTTCACTCTAGAAAAATTAAAACTTAGCATTAGAGAAATATGAAAAGGGTAACGATGCATTAGATGAAACAGTAATTTAAGTAATCAGAAAGATTCAGAAAATGTAAAAGCTCAAAGTCAGTTTATCTTTAAGTTTGATGCCTTGATGGCAACAAGATAGCATTGCCACGTAGACAATCAGAAATCTACACTGCTTGACATTGAAGAAACAGGGCAAGTCTTATAAACACATGGAGGAAGTTTATACGTACGAACGATTGAAGAGGTAAGCCTTTTCTCTCCGGCAATGGAAAGACTGCCAAAAATAAAATTAGTCAAATACTCAATGGTTAGATTCAAAGCAAGACAAAAACTATACCATAATATTAGAGCTTGAGCTCAAGAAGATGATACAGAGTTTGTTACGATCCAAAAGAGTAAAAATGTATATTATCTTGTACCGTATACATTGTATCTACGTGTATTTATACTACCCGGTTTATATCACATAACCACCGGTTCAATCTAATTGACTCTTAACCAACTTTATACTCTAATACCCTCCCCTCAAGATGGAAGGCACAAGCTGTGGATGCCAATCTTGCTGACCAAACTTCGAAACAGAGCAGGCTGAACAGCCTTTGTGAATATATCTGCCAGTTGAAGTTCAGACTTGACATGAAGAGTCTTCATAAACCCACTTTGCAATCTCTCGCGCACTACGTGACAGTCGATCTCGACGTGCTTGGTCCTTTCGTGATACACCGGATTCGAAGCTATATAGAGAGCCGACTGATTGTCACAAAAGAGTGTAGCAGGAGCAATGACATCACAATGCATCTCGTGAAGTATAGTGGTAAGCCAGATAAGCTCACAAGTGGCGTCAGCCATAGAACGATATTCCGCTTCAGAGCTGCTGCGAGAGATTGTGGGCTGTTTCTTGGAACGCCAGGAGATCAAAGAGTTTCCGAGAAAGACGCAATAGCCTGTGACTGATTGTCTGGAATCAGGACAAGCCGCCCAATCAGCATCAGAATAAGCAGTCAACCTCAACGAGGCAGAAGCAGAATAGAATAAGCCATGACCGGGATCGTTCTTCAGATAACGAAGAACTCTATGAGCTGCTTGAAGGTGAACATCAGTAGGTGCCGACATGTATTGACTCAACTTATGAACCGCATAAGTGATGTCAGGGCGCGTATGAGTTAGATAAAGCATACGGCCAACAAGCCGACGATATACTGATGCATCAGGAAGTGCTGTACCTGAAGAAGCAGACATCTTGAGATTGGGCTCCATAGGAACAGACAATGGTTTGCATCCCAAGTAACCAGCTTCCTCCAGAAGTTCTAAAGTGTACTTCCGCTGGTTCAAGGAGATACCAGTGTGATTACGCGCAATCTCAAAGCCAAGGAAATATTTTGCAGGGCCAAGATCACGAAGCTTAAAAGCAGACTTCAGCACATCCTTAAAAGCAGTAATCGCACTCTCACTGTTACCAACAATCAATATGTCATCAACATATACAAGAACCGCCAAGTAGACATTCCCAATGTGACGGATGAATAATGAATGATCTGAGTGAGTTTGTGAGAACCCATCACCGAGAATTACTTGAGAAAGCTTTAGATTCCACTGCCGTGATGCCTGTTTAAGTCCATAAATGGACTTGTGGAGCTTGCAGACAGAATTAGGAGCTACTTTCTTGCCAGTAATAACCTCATAGCCCTCAGGTAAACGCATGTATATCTCTTCATCGAGATCTCCATTGAGGAAAGCGTTACTCACATCAAGTTGCGAGATGGTCCAGTTCTTGGCAGCAGCAACACTCAGCAACAAACGGAGAGTACCAATCTTTGCAACCGGAGAAAATGTGTCCAAGTAGTCCAATCCCTCCAACTGCGTATAACCTTTGGCTACAACACGCGATTTACTTCTCTCAATGGTGCCATCTGGATTGTATTTGTAAGTGTGAATCAATTTACAACCAACTGGATGTTTATCAGGAGGAAGTTGACATACAGACCAAGTCCCAGCTTCTTCAAGAGAACACATCTCAGACGTCATGGATCTCTTAAAATCCTCAGATTGAACAGCCTCAGAAAAGGTTTTGGGAAGTTTGTGAGAGGATATGGAAAGGATGAATTTCTTGTGACCAGGGTCAAACTTATCATATGACAAGAATGCAGAAATAGGATAAGAGGTAGTGTGTTTAGGGTGAAGGGGAGGTTCAGATGAATGGTTCAAGAGGTAACAATGATACTTGTCAAGATACGATGGAGCCTTTGTCTGTCGTTTTGACCTTGTCTCAGAAATATTTGGTCCTATAGTTGTATCTGTTACAGACGTTTCTGATGGTACTAGAGGAACAGATTGATTAGGAGAACTAGACAAAGAAACACCATCATCAGAAGAATCAGTATTATCAACAAAAACCGAAGAAGGAACGTCAGATCCTAAGTCAAAGAAAGCAAGAAAAGAAGAGTCTGGAACAGGAAGTGGAAGAACATCTTGATCAAAGAAAGATTGCTCACGAGATAAAGAACTTGCGTCTGTAACAAAAGGAAACTTATTTTCATGAAAAACAACGTTTCGAGAAATAGAAATGGTATTAGTCTCCAAATCTAAAACCTTGTAACCTTTATGACCGTGAGGATAACCCAAAAACACGCATGGAACAGCTCGTGGAGAAAACTTATTTCTATCTTTCTGGAGAGTAGAAGTGTAACATAAACACCCAAAAACACGAAGATGTTCATAGGAAGGTTGTTGTTTAACTAGAAGCTCATAAGGTGACTTGTTATCAAGCAGCGGAGAAGGAGTCCTATTAATCAGATAAATGGCAGTTTGAATACACTCACCCCAATATAACAAAGGAACCTTAGATTGAAAAAGAAGAGCTCTAGCTACATTTAAAATGTGTTGATGTTTCCTTTCTACTACAGAATTTTGTTGAGGTGTGTAAGGACATGAAAAGTAATGCGCAATGCCATGTTCTTTAAGTATAGATGTAAAAGCCAATTCTGGAGCATTATCAGATCTGATTGCCTTAACACGAAAATTGTATTGAGTATGAACAAATTGCAAGAACTCAGGAAACAATGTAGAAACAGAACTTTTATTTTTAAAGAGATATATCCATGTCACTCTTGTACAATCATCTACTATTGTAAAGAAATATTTGTATCCATCATGAGTAGGAATCTGAAAAGGACCCCAAACATCAAGATGAATCAAATCAAAAGGTAACTTTGACATATGTGGATTTGAAGGAAAGGAAATACGTTTTTGTTTAGCTAAAGGACAAACATGACACACACGAGAGTGATCTACATTGCCTTGAGAAATGCGAAGAATCTTTGAAAGAACTTGAAGTTTATGAAAAGAAGGATGACCGAGCCTTTTATGCCAGACTTCAGATGAAATTTGCAAAACAGGAGTATCTTCAGGCACAGAACGAGTTGTAGACGAAGCAATGAAATCAGCAGCAGAAGCAGACGGACCCTCCAGGACATACAGATTGCTCAGGAGATTACCCTTCCCAATCATGAAGCCCGGAGTAAGCCCCTGAAGTTTAAAAGGATTATCAGGAAATATGTAGCAAGAATTAGATGAAAACAGAACCGAGATTGTACTATTCCTAGTCAATGCACTTATACTAAGAAGGTTAAACTTGAATTGAGGAATGTACATAACATCAGTGAGAGTTAGTCTACTAGAGATTACTATCGTGCCAGAGGTTGTCACAGGAATTCTAGTACCATCAGGAAGCGTAACAAATGTATCACTAATGGACTGAGTCGCAAGAAACAAGGTCAAATCAGCACAGACATGGCAACTCGCACCAGTATCAATAATCCAAGCCGGGTTTAGTAAAGTAAGGCCATTCTTCATTCCCGCAGAAATAAAATGAGAAGAAGAATCAGTACCTGGAAAAGGAATGTCAGATGGGGTATGTGGGAGTAGATGAGGTTGAGGTTTGAAAGATGAAGCTGTTCCATCTGAGAGACGAATATTACTTCCAGATATCTGAGAAAGGCCATCCTGATATGAAGGTTGATGCACATTCAGGACGCTTAGAAGCTGAGAAACTTGTTCCGACGTAACTGATCCAAGACAAACCCCTTGCTGATTATGCATGGAGATACCACCATTATCTTGTACAACCATATTGGCAACGTTCTCTTTGCGAGGAGGCCACTGTTGAGTAGACTTGTTAGAGTCTGTAGAAGGAGTAGCTGACAGTGACTTCGAGTTGTTCTGATTCTTGAATCCTTGAGGATAGCCATGCAACTTATAACACTTCTGAATAGTGTGACCCGCAACACCACAATGAGAGCAAATGGGACGGTTCTTCTGACGATTATACCCATTCGCATAAGCAGCAACATACGCTGTTTCAGCATCTGAATCTTTTGTAACCTGAAAAGCAACAGTACTCGTGCTCTTTAGTGATCGCTGTCGTTCTTCCTGTGATATCAAGTTGAAGACTTTGGATATATTTGGCTTTGGTTCCATCATAAGAATATGTCCTCGTGTTGTAGTGAAAGAATCATTCAACCCTGTGAGAAACTTGAGCACTCTATCTTGTTCCTCTCTCTGAATGATCCGCTTCATGCTTGAACAATCTGGACGACTACAACATGTATAAGGACTCTCATGATTCTTTAGCTCCTCCCACAGCTGCTTCAATCTTGTATAATAATCACTCACGCTCTGAGAGCCTTGAACTTCAGCAAAGATCTGTTGCTTTATCTCAGCATTACGCGGGCCATCACTCTGTTTAAACTGATCATGTATGTCAAGCCACATCTGCCGAGCCGTATCTAGATACATTATACTCTTAGCAATCGACTTCTCCACAGCATTGACAATCCAGGTGCAAACAATATTGTTGCATCTTGACCAAGAAGCGAAATCTGGATGAGTCGGAGGTAATTCCGAATACGTTCCGTCAACAAACACAGCCTTATTACGAGCACCTAAGGCCATAAGCATGGATCTACGCCAAGTGTTGAAGTTACCTAAACCAGCAAGTTTCTCAGAGACAAGAGATATACCAGCATGATCGGCACTATGAACGTAGAGTGGATTTGAGTTCGGATCTTGAAGTGAAGCCGTTGCATCCGTACGAGCCGGCGATGGATTTTGAGGTAACGGCGACGAGTTGTTGACAGCATTCACATACGAGATCGGCATCATGAAGGATCAAGAATGATGAACTGGTTCGAACAAAGAAAGCGATCGCAATATAGAAATCACGAATCGAAGGTCAATGAAATGAAGAAAAAAAAAGAAGAATGGCAATCACCACTGAAACAAAGTGATAGATCGCGAAAAGCTCAAGAGCTAACGATTCACAGAAACTGATGAAGGAAATCGAAAGACTCATGAAGAAGATGAAGTCGAGCTCGATCAAAACGGAATCGCAACAGAATCACGGAAAGAAACGAAGATTTTCCGAGAAAGAGACGCAGGAAACGCGAGTTTCATGGCTCTGATACCATATTAGAGCTTGAGCTCAAGAAGATGATACAGAGTTTGTTACGATCCAAAAGAGTAAAAATGTATATTATCTT
This sequence comes from Brassica napus, assembly GCF_020379485.1. Classification (NCBI taxonomy): domain Eukaryota; kingdom Viridiplantae; phylum Streptophyta; class Magnoliopsida; order Brassicales; family Brassicaceae; genus Brassica; species Brassica napus. Next base: position 6,159,002 of record NC_063435.1, on the reverse strand, counting down.
GTACCGTATACATTGTATCTACGTGTATTTATACTACCCGGTTTATATCACATAACCACCGGTTCAATCTAATTGACTCTTAACCAACTTTATACTCTAATACATAAGCTAAAATACTCTCTTTTCCAATACTCCAATGATAACCTTTCATCTAATTATTATTACACAATAGTTTTAACTAGAAGTAACTCTAAGTGCTTCAAATATAAACTTCTCAGTTCTCTCAAACCGTTTCTTCAGCTACTTTATATCAGTAATTAAACTATCCTATCTCTTCACAAAATAATTTTAAGGAGCTACGCTGCAAATAGATGGTTTATAACTATCCGGAAGGTGAGAACTTGTAAATATCATATCTATTACTTAAGCTTTGAATAAGGAGAGATGTACCTTGGAAATAAGATCATTGGGAAGAGCAAGATGGGTTCTGCAAAACCTGCATCTGTAAGATCTTCCCTCAAGTTCCACCGTAAATATCCTTCCCATTCTCCTCTTCTTCTTCACGTCTCTTTTTTCTCTGTCACTTACAAAATAAATGGCCCTATAAGTGAAATTTGGGTCTTAATTGGGCCCATTAAATTTTTGGCCGCCTAAAAAAAGTTTTAAGGTGCTTTTATTGTCATGTACCGGATAAGGAAGACCCTCGACATCTTTGATAAACTTTTTTGTTTGGGGTGTAAATCTTTGATAAACTTTGCATGTGACTAATCTGCAAAGTTCCTTCTATACAAAGCGTTTATTTACTTTACATGTGTACATAAATACAACTTTATATATATATATATACCTTTTTTGTTGTCGCTAAATTATAAATTTCATTATTTGGTCATGTGGATCTATACTATTATTTGCGAAGTAAATTTTTAGAATCGAGCTCTCACATTAAAAATTAGAGCGGTTAATATCGTTTATACCCTTAATGAATGAAATCTATAACTAACTAAAAAATAAAAACGAAATTTAATTTAATTTATTTGATTAGATAATTGATTAAAATTAATAATAGTAAGAATTATCCAAAATCTGAAAATATAATTTTAAAAAGTCTTTTAGTAAAAATTAAAAAACATGAATTATATAAGCAAATACTAATCAAATAAAATTCTTAATTATATAATTAAAAATAGAATATTAAATTATCCAAAATCTAAAAATATAATTAAAAAAAGATAATTTATATATATATATATATATATTGTATTGTTATCTGAAAAAATATTTTAGTAAAACGTTAAAACATAAATTATATAATTAAATATTAATCAAATAATATTTTTAATTATATAATTAAAAATATAATATTAAGTTATTTTAAGATTTATTTTAGTATAATAAATATAGTGTACAAAGTACTTTTCAAAAATTATGAAAATGTTTAAACCTGCATCGCGGGCAAAATACATAGTTTGGTACAGGAAAACTTGGTTCTCATTTTTCTGAAAAGCTTTTCTTATCCTAAGAACCCTAAAATGAACCTAAACTTCAAGGCTAACTTTTAGGCTTTCCAACAATGGACAAAGTTTGAGTTCAGTGAATCAAAGAACAACTGACAACAAAAATTAAACGTCAAAGATAAAACACTTCTACTTCAAAAACAAAACACTTTCACATGTTTGGCAAAGTCTCTTCCAAAAGTGGTTCCAACATAGGGGTTGGTAATTCTGCCCCCGAATACTAATTGAAGAGAGTTCTGACAAACAATCAAATAGCTAAACACTGGAGAGTGCTTAAGTGCAACCACCGCTAATGGTGAACAACATGAGATACTCCACCAACGTCGAGTTGGTCCCGTGGTAAAGAGGTTGCGGTTGTAACTTTCGTAACTCGAGTTCGATTAGTGCTGGAAAAAACTATTTACAATGTTTGGGTTTCCGGCAAAGAGGTGAAAACACATTTTTTAGACCCAAAAAAACATGAGATACTCCAATAAAGAGTAGATGAAAAAAATAAAACTCTCCAGATCCGACTACGCAACACGAATGTGATCTCAGAGGATACAACAAAGACATCAAAAGAACACACAAGCTTTTGCCGGATCTTTGTACTGGAGCGATGAAATGCATGGGAAGGCTGACAACTCCACAAAAATAGGTGACACATCTGATGAGCAAAAGGTCCATCAGAGGAGGAAGCGACGCTTCAACGTTCCAGCGAAGTCTTGTATCTCAAACTGATCCAGATATATGAGTTCAATCAGTACTATCAAATGGCAGATTCAAAGACCCTTTAGTCTAACTAGCTTATCTTTCGTCACTGTACTTCCACATAAACCAAAGACGTCTTTGGATTTAGGAAGACACTAAAAGGGAGAGTTGACTGGAAAAGGTGACTGAGATGAATAGCTCGCTACAAAAAAAAATAGGTTGAGAAAAAATAGGAGAGAGAAATGATTTATCATAGAAACTAGATTGTTTCATTTGCAAAATGGGACACAGCCTTTAATTTAGTTTCCTTTTATGAAAATTATATGGCTTCCTTGAACTTAATTCCCCGTTACTATAGGTTGTTAGTTCAACATGAAAAAATATTGGCCATTGTGGCAGAGATTCTCGGTTCCAATGACCGATGAGAGGAGACGAAACTAATATTACATGATATGTTCTTGGGTCTAGAGAAATTACAAATTTCAGCCTCAAACTTCGTGGTATTAAAAAAAGGGATACAATCTTAACAACGCAGAACATGAAGGACTCCAGCGATCAGTACTATTTTGGCTCTCTTGGTCTTAATCATCTCTCTCATAGAATAGACGCCTAATACAACTTTTATTTTGGCAAGGGTCAACTATAGTCTCATGGCTGGTTAACCTCATGCATTTTTGAAATCCATTCAAACTCTCTCCTTTCTTTTAATGAAATCAACATACATATAAAATGGTATAAAATATAAAATGGTTTATAATATGACCATAATTTTATTGATAAACCTAGTTCTAAAAGCAATAACCTAATTCTAAAAGCAGTAAAACTTAAAAATTAGTGATACAGTATTTACTTTTTTGAGAAAATTGCACCAGTATTACTGCAATCATCCAAGTACTACATGAAACAAGTATATGCATAAATATACATGATCAGGCCGCATTCATCAAGACCCATATCCCTATGCCCATACACAGCTGTCTTTCTTCCCGAAAGCGTCCAAACCCTAGCTTTTTTTAACTATAACAATGTCGATTTGTTTTCTTTGTTAAAATAATTTGATTTATTTCTCTTCCAACTTTAAATTTCTCTCGATTCATTTTCTTTCTTTTCTCATTTTTACCCTGAAACTTTAAATACGTGAATGCTATATCGTCCAAGACCAAGTTCCGATCGCGTAGAAGCGTGGATTGCCATTTCCATGCACCACGTTCACTCTCTCCACTCATTAGTACGTATACACACACTGCATGAATGCTCGTATCACGTGACCCCGTTACTTCGCCGGCCAAATCAATCAGCGGGTATGCATCCGCCACTTGGCACATGGAGCATCCGATTTTTTGGGACCACGACCACATAAGGACCCATCATCACCGTCGGAGTTTGATGTTGTTTTTTGATATTTGTCCCCTCACAGGTTTTGTCATTTGCTGCAAAACATGCATATTGGCATGTACTTATATTTGATAACTAGGGTTCTTGTAATTATTTCTCGATATAAATAGAAATTTGGAGAATATTCTTGGTGGGAAGATTACAAATACTTAAAACTAGTTTTAGTCCGACAAAATAACCCTTATATTTACCTCTTTATCTAGCTAAAGCAGTATTTCTGTATATGTATGCAGATACCATATATATCATTGCACTAAAACAAACATGATCATATTGATAATATTAAAAAAAACATGACTTTGATACATATCTATGAGAGATTCGTTGTTTATCGGTGCAAAATGGCAATTCAATATACTTATATATTTATTGGCTTTTTGTAGTCACTTCAAAGCGTATATTACATAACACCAAGGCTTTAAATACATTAAGATTATAAGTATCTGATGGGTTTTTCCAAATTATTGAGTTAGAATGTGAACGATTGCATCGAATGGGATCAACTAATTAACTTGCAGAGAATACCATTTTCACTAGTTATAATTTTGGTTTGTAATCGTACGTACAAAAAACAAGAAGAAGCAACTGGTTTGTCCGCTGCAAACTCTTTTAATATTGTTATCCGTCCTTCAAATACAACGGTATGGTTCAAAATTGGATTAGTTGGCTTCCACTGCAACGACTAAAATTCCCAGAGACTGAAATATTATGTTGACATGTATTAAATCGTACGGATTGATTTATTTTACAAATTTTGGTGAAAATTTTGGGATTATAAGTCAATTGCCATAAAGGCTTGTGTGTGTGTGTGTGTTTTTTTTGTTCTTCTCGAAAAAAACTCAGCATTTGATCTCATAGTAACTACTCAATTGTAATTGGTGTGGGCGATATGAGAACAAAGTCAGATGTCTTTTAAAAAAAGCAAAGTTAAAATTAAAATTAATAGCCATGTTCAGAATAAAAAGATTAACTGTATCGTTTAACAGTGAAAATAGTCGGGCAGTTGAATTTCTGGACTCTTTAAAATTATAGTACATTATGTAGTTACGAGATAAAATTAGTAAACTAGCTGATTTTCATCTTACATTATTTTGGTCAATTTTATCCAGCCAAGATCAGTTTCCTTTATTCTTTTATTTTTATGGAGACGTATTGACAAATATTCTGCCAGAAATTATTTTTTCTATCAAACAACTTTTTTTTTACAAATGTAACCAAAGGAAGCTCAAAATAATAAGCATGCGTATGTATACCTATTGGCATCATGAAAATTTGCCATTTAGCGAGACGTAAATGTGAGTATGTGACCACGAATTTGTCTTAGGACTAGGTAGCATAGGTTGGTGATGCAACAAGAGCAATAATTGACGATGGTAATCATGATGGTGGTGGTGCTACGGTGTTAAACACATACATATACAATATATGTTTATACGACACACACGTGAAATGGAAACGCATAATGGTAATAAACAGAGAGAGGTTATTAATTATGTCTCTTTCTAAAAATAGAAACATGAAAGCCATCCTTCTGAAAGTGAGGTGGACTGTTGTACAAGACCTGAACTTGAGAGTGGTCCGTTCGTCAGCATGCGCATCAAAGTCATCATCTCCGTTTCAAAATTCTTGATAGCAAATTAACAACTTGTTCTTCTCTGTGATTATTTAATAAACTAATGGCTAAACAATGCATGGGAGTGTTCCAACTTAAGTTTTACATTATTGAAAGAAGTTAACATGTGCATGCATGTTATATTAAACAAGTCGATCCCCAAATTGTTGTCCTCAGTCCTTAGAGCATCTCCAACCTAACTTCAAATCTTTAAATTTCAAGGTTTTGCTCAGTTTCAACGCAACCTCAAAACTATTTTTATTTCATTTTTGTCCTTGTATTTTTTTCTTTTCACAAATATATATACTAAGCTTAATTTATAATAACTTAAGTACATCAAAATAAAAAATAATATGATAAATATTACATAACATTAAAATAAAGTTCACACAATAGAAAATACATTAAATAAAACTCACATAAAATAAAATACATTCTATATGTAAATAAAATACAAAATAAAAATAAAAATACGGAAATATGCTTGAGTAGTAGGTATTTTATATGCATATAACTTTCTAAAAAAAATATGCATGTGTGTTGTTTTATTATATATGTAATTTATATTATATTTTATTATATAATATTTTAATAGTGTGTGTTGTATAAAATATGAAATGTATATTTTATATGTATTTGTGAAATTTATCATTATTAACAAATTTTGTTAATATCCTTAAAGACTATAACGTAAAGAACTAAAATTTTAAGAATTTTTTTTTGAGGATTCGTGGTTGAAGTAATCAATCCTTAAATCTTTATTTTGAGGGTTTGTTCTTCTTAAAACAAGTATTGAGTTGGAAATACTCTTAGAAAGAAAGAAAAAAGCCAATTGAAACTGATTTCAGTTTTGATTGATAGACTGATTGAACCACTGGATTTACAAGTACATAAGTACTTATGCACTTAGTTTAAAAATTTGAAACATTGTTTAAGAGAGATCATCAACCGACACAAAGTCATATTTATATGTTTAGCAGCGCGCCTTCCTTATAACGTTTTTTTTCCTTCCTTATATAAGTTAACATTAGCTAGAACGAACAAGTCTACGTGCACGTGTCACATTCGAGCATCTTTAATTGCACAAATTACTAGCCACATACGTTAGCTAATTATAGCAATCATCTAATTTGGCGACTATTATTCTTCGTATTAAGATTCGGAAATTTTTATCTGAAAACCTATGCATAACCGCCCATAACAAATCTGCCATAGCACTTCATGACGAAAACTAATGTACAGAAAGGGGACTGATAAAATAAATCCATTATGTCGGGTTATATACGAGTGACACAACGCATTCACTGTCAAATTTCAACGGAAATAGCAAATTTGTGAAAACTCAAAATTAATCAACATAACCATAAACATTAATACATAACGACGATAAACACACGTTAAATAGTCCACAAAACACTTTCTTGAGCACCTTAAACTAACACGGTCGGATACACAAAACTACATAATTAAACAAACACAACAAGCTAGGGGAGTTATTAAGCTCCTCGACACACTTAGAAATATCATAACCATCCTAGAAATTTAAACATAAGAAACCCTAACGGGAACACAATTATTAGTGAACGCCTCTTTCCGTGACTAGTAATTCCATACGCAATCAAGTCCACCGTTAAGCAGACCGGCCTTTGTCTCGTTCTCTTCCGCCGTCGTCTGTAGCCAGTAGTTCATCCCGGTGCCACCGTGGGAAGAAGGCAGGTTAACGGGTGTGGTCATGGTGGATGCAGAAGACGACCCATAGTAAGGAAAGTGATTGAAGTTCTCTTGGAACGACCTAAAGTTAGATAGAGACGAGACGTTTCTCGAGACAAAGCGAGGAAAAGGGTCAAACCCCGGCGGCACAGGCGGTAGAAGATGGTTGAATGAGTCGACGTCAACATCTAAGCCCAAGGCAGTTGTAGTAGTGGCAGTGGAGAAACAGGACACGTGCTCGGTTATTGCGGTGGTTATGACGGGTGTGTTGGTGCTACGGCTGTCGTAGGACCAGCTGCTGTCGGTGTAGCCGAGGGTTGTGGTGGGGTCAAGGAGAGGAGGAAGTGAGACGGAGGAAGGAGAGCTTGGTTGTTCACGGTAGTTTGTGGAGATGTTCGAGGGTATTTTTGTCTTTTTAGATGTACCAGTACCATTGCTAACGCTAATACTTGCTTCTGCTGAGCCTCCGGTATTAGCTAACCCGGGTTTCTTGAAAACCCTAGAGATCACCCATTCGTCCTGAGGGAATAAAAAAGAATTTGTAAGAAAGTTAATTAGATATTTATATAATGGTGAGAAAGTCAATGTTAGATCTTGGAAATATAAGGAGTGGATATCAAAAATAACCATCGTGTAAACGCTTGCATAGAGGGAATGTTCATCGGTTATTGCAAATAGATATGGAAAATTAATTAAATTTACAGAAACTCCATTTAATATATCTATATATATGTCAGAAGATCCTGAAGATGGGTTTACATTGGATATGGGTTTTGCATTGATTTTTTCCAAAAGTAGGAAATATTAATAATTTCTGTCAAAAATATTCAAAATTTCTTGCTTTAGGAGATCACCATTATGATTGAACAATAAAAACATGATGCTCTCACTTTAACCCTAAAAAATAGCCGTGCTTTTTCAGCCATCAATATCAAATGCAGGAAAAAAGCAGAACAAAAACTCAACGTCACCGACTATGTCATACTCTTGAGAAAAGAAGCAAAAGATTATAACTAATTAAATAAAAGATAATAAAAGGTTCAAATTAATTGATACCTTCGAGCTTCTGGAGATGAAATGGTAAGAGAATTTGCCTTCAAGACGATATTCATGCATAACCCAACTGCTCTTCTCTCCTTTAGGAGCTCGTCCTTTGTAGAAGACAAGAGTCTTCTTCATCCCAACAAGTGCACAAGTCTTTGAACTATAAATCTCTCTATCTTTTCCGGTAGCTTTCCAGTAACCAGCCTCCGTTGCTCTATTCGTTCTCAGTCCCGTCGGATATTTCCGGTCACGGAGGCTAAAAAAATACCATTCTTTCTCTCCCATCTTAGCTTTCCCTAAAGAAAATGCGAGTGATTTAGTTAATTAAAAGATTTAAGAGAATACAAGATTTAACCCAGAAAGTTACAAGAACTATATAACTGAAGTAAAGAATTGGTTTGTTTTCTCTTACCGGGAAGTTGCCAAGGCTCGCTCTTGTTAAGATCAACCTCTGCGATGGCACGGCTTGAGAAACAGCCCTCGATGACCTTACGGAGGAGGTAATGAGTGATGAGCTCTTCATCTGTCGGATGAAACCTGAAACCCGGAGGAAGATATTGGCTGTCTCCTCCGTGGTCATAGTGGTAGTACGGAATGTCCATGAAGGAAAGATCTTACACTTTTAATGAAACCCTAAGGAGACTCCAAATGTTTCTGAAGAGATACACACATATAAATAGAATGGAGGGTTCTTGAGTAAGGGACTTTTGATATGGTAACGTGGATGGATATTTTATTTTCCTTTTATTTTGTATTATTATATTTATTTTGTATACATAGGGATTTGATAAATCAAAAACGGCGATATAGATGGAGTTTTTTTGTATTGAAAGTAAATAAAAGTCGTAGAGATAATAATTATAATAAACAGACAGGTACGTCTACTCTTTCATAGGAATCTGTGGTTTTTCCCTGCCTTGTCTTGTAGTACAGAGATTAAAGCCAAAGCAGATTATTACATCATATTTTTTAGTTTGCCGATATATTTTCTTTTATACACTCGAGATTTTTCTATCGACCGAATTAAAATACAAATTAATCATGCAGCATCCGTATTTCTGTCATTAAATTATTAAAGAAACAATGAATGGGCTCTTGTTGTTGTCTGAGTATGCGTGCGTGCATGAGAAAAAGTGCAGTGGTATTCTCTGTCAGTGATAAAAATATAAGAGAGGATGCAGATTGTATCTTTTTATTTAGCAGTCGTTTATTTTTGTCTACGATCTTGTTTATTCTGTTTAGTATATTACGCGTTTGGGTTACAATATTATTTATTGTACAACTAATCTAAACAATAGTATTATAGTAAGTGATACATTATTAGTACGTATACAGTACTTATTTGGAAAACGAAGAGTCCCCATTTTATCTTTTTAGAAAAAGTATCGATAAGGCTGTTTCAAATCTTGGAGTGTCAGCAGAGTATATGATTAATTTATCAAAAAAATTGACAGAGACTTTGTTACTACACGCCACCACCTTCTCTACCTTTCACCTCTCTCTCTATCTCTTTTCTTTTTCATCTTGGTTTTGTTTCATTTTCATTTTCTTTCGTCTTATTTTCTTTTTTTGTAACTGAAATTCATTTTCTTTTTTTTCTTCTGATGGGGTTTTTGTTATTTTATTGGCTTCAACTTTCAAGTTTTATGTTTGCAGCATAAATGTAATTTCCAAATAATTATTTTTCTATGAATTTTGTCATTGCTATTGATTTATGATTTAAGATTGAACAATAATTGAATCAAACAGTTACAGACTTATATACAAGGTTATACAAAATCAAATATTGCTGCGACCTGTTCTTTAAAAAAAAATATAATTCTTTTAAAATTTTGGTAGTAATCAATACATCACAATTTCAGTTGATTGTCATAACTAATACTCATATAGTTGTTTTTTCTTATATGCGAAACCTGTAATGACAGAAGTTTTGATCATTAAGAAAAAAAGAAGGGAAATTCCCAACACAAGATAAGGTTCTAAGAAAGTGGCAATGGTTTGTACATTTCCACGTTAAAGACAAGATTTGATAAAGAGAGTTGGGCTCAAACCAAATAGTGAGCCTATTCAAGCTTCACCATCGACCGGTACAAACGCGTGGATGCAAGACAAATGTTGAAACCTGGGACTGTATGAGATGTCGTGGCACTAAAGTAGATTGGGAATCTACTATCTGGTTCAGTGGACACATTCCCAAGCATGCCTTCAATATGTGGGTGGCGAACCATGATAGATTACCAACCCGATGTTGATTAGCTGCTTGGGATATAAACATTGTCAAAACTTGTTTGCTTTGTAATCTTTATGATGAAAACAGAGACCACCTCCTCCTTAGGTGCTCATTTAGCGAGTAGTACATCATCACTAGGCGCCTCGGATATAGACCCTTCTACTTCCATACCTGGTCCGATTTTATTGCTTGGCTCCACGCTAGAGACACAACGAGCCTTCTCACACTTAGACGCCTTGCAGCTCAGGCCACCATATACAGTATTTAGATCGAGCGCAACAACCGTCTTCATCAAGGCATCTCTTCCACTCCGGCCAGGCTCTGCAATGATATTGACAGACTCCTCAGGAATACAATTAATCCTAGCAAGGAAGAATCGCAGCAACTTCGGTGGGCTAATGCAAATATGGTTCAAGCATACTGTCTAGTGTGATGTAGATCTTAATCTACGACTGTTTCATTTTAATGATAATTAACATACTTATCAAAAAAAAAGACAAATGTTGAACAAACATTTTTATCAGACGTAAAAAAGTCAGCTAAACATGATAAAATTTCGTTTCTTTGACTATATTTATTTATTTTTTTACTACCATCTATTCGTGGTTTCGAGTTTGTGTAATAAAAGTAATAAGTATACTTCTTCTTTTTGAACTTTTATATTGTTTAATTTTGCTTCAAAAAATTGGTAAGATAGCATTTTAATATATTCTTAATAACTTTTCGTCGTATAAGTACATAGACCAACTCCTATAAAACACCAAAACACCAAATAAAGTGTGTAATAAGTATACTTTAAAATGATTATCAGAGACATGTTAATGTTAAGGCAGTGATTGTAATGAACCGTAGCTTTATGTTTTTGGATGTAGAATTTAAGCCATATATTTATTTGATGTAGATTATTTTATTGTAGTTTTGTAAAGCACTATCTTTTTGCTCTGGAAATAAAACTCTCTACAGCTATATTTTAATTTTGTAGAGATATTTTTGCTGTGAAATTTTTAAAGAAATAAAAACTTGATTAGTCGACATATATGGCTTTAGTGTCTAGAGCATCTACAGCCGTGACTAATCACTCCGTAAGACTGTTACAACTGCTACTACTGTTTCCCTAATATTTATTACTGTAGTAATGTAGGTCTATCTATCTGTTTAGACATATCAGCAAATGACAGTAAGTAAATCTAATTAACAAGATCATCTCATCCCTTAAATACTAGGAGAAAATAAACCAAATTAAACAGCATTACAATTGTAAGTATATATAAATTGTAAGTATATATAAAATAAAAGACTGGTTAAAAAAAAAGACAAAGTGCTAGCTAATTGTCTAAAATAAAAGACAAAGGTCGTAAAATGAAATGCTCAGCCGAGTTCTATAGTACTATTATTTTTCGTATATTTTGAAACATCTATTTAGCGTAATTCAAGTTGATTGTTCGCACAAGTTTTTTTTATTGTTTAATTTTGCTTCTAAAGATTGATAAGATAACATTTTAATATATTCAGAACAACTTTTCGTCATACAAGTACATAGACCAAGTTCTATGAAACACCAAATTTATTATAATTTTAATATCAAATAAAATATTAAAAAGTAAAACTATCTCACTAAATTTTATGTTTTGTGATATTATAATAGTGTACATCACAATTAATATTAAAATAATATATTTTTTGTGTCTGTCAATGGTAGCTTTGAAAGTTTCTTCACCAGCGTCCGAAATATTATACATGGATGCTCTATGTCGCTGTATCTGTACGTTATACTCATCAAGTGCTTTGTGCTTTGATACAATAGAGAAAATGCGTAGTGTGTTTTTTTTACCAGGATCACCAACACAAACTCACAAACCAAAAATAACTTTGAAAGATTTGTGTTATCCTAAAGAAGAAGAGGGCTTAGATCATCTCCAACCTACCTCTATTTTTATCTCTATATTTTTCTCTACAATAGAAAAACTCTATTATAGAGGTGGATTTGCTCCAATGTATGCCTCTATAATAGAGTTTCTCTATTTATAGGGGAAAATATAGAGATTTACTATTTTCATCTCTAAATATAAAGGTAAAAAGTATGATTCCTCTATATTTTCCTATAAAATAAAGGAACTATATTATAGAGGCATACATTGGAGCAAATCCACCTCTATAATAGATATCTCTATTTTAGAGGAAAATATAAAGATATACATTGGAGATACTCTTAGGAGATTGTCCGGGGGCTGCTGGGACAACCTATCTCAGTCTCCTTCGCAAGGCTTTAGTTATTGTAGTTGTTACTCCGGATAGAAGGTATTTGAGAGGTATACGCACTAGGCGTTTTCAAACTTTTTGTAACCAAATTCTTGTAGAACCGGTTCCAAATGCAAAACTTGGTTCTGTGCTGCAACCACATGGAAGTAAATTATGCCTCGAAGGGATAAAGTTCAGTGGTGTAATGTAGTTTGGTTCTCGGAAGGAGTGCCAAATTATGCATTCATCACATGGTTAGAAGTATTGAATAGACTTTTCACATGAGATAAGAAGAAGAATGAGGGATTTACTAACATACATGGTTGTGGGCTGTGTGGAGAGAGGGATGAGACAGGAGATCACCTTATTTTTGCTTTTTCATAATCATTTACGGTCTGGGAAGAATTGTTGAGGGGTTCTTTGGAGGGAGAACGAACCCTGACTGGATTCAAACGCTTAATATGGTTAACGGGAACATACTTCAACGGCTTGACTACTGATTAGGATGATTTTTCAAACGACCATTTATCATGTTTGGAGAAAAAGAAATGCAAGAAGGCCTGAGATGAGTTAGACGTCTACGACTCAGCTTCAAAAAATTATAGATAAGAAAATGCAGAATATAATTGTGTCTCTCGGATACAGTCATCGACACCATAATGCAGGATTGCTCCAAAGGTGGTTTGAGCTTATAGGATAGAAGGATTGGTATCCGTTTTTTCACGACTTTCTACTTTCACATTTAAATCTATTCTTTCTACCGTCATGATTTTTTTTGTAAATGTAATTCTGTTCATATTGATAGAGCAATAAATTTGAAAAATTATAAATAAAAAAAATATTATTTTTTAATTATAGATAAATTAGTATTATCAAAGTTTTAATTTATATTTGACAAAAAAAATTATATTTAAAATAAACATACCATATTGTTTTGTATTTTTCAATTATATTTTTTTCATTAATAAACATTAAAATATTATTCTATCTATACTTATCATTGATAATATAAAATTGTAACAAAATAAATTAATATTCATTTTAAATGTATAAGATTTTAATTCAACTAATATTTTATATAAAATAATAAATTAATATATAAATAATAAACATAAAAAAGATTTAAATAAACAGTGAAAACATAAAATTATTAAATTCTAATTTATCGATATAATCTTAAATGTGATGAATTAACGAGATAATTTTTCAAGTTTAGGCTTTTCTTATATCTCCTGAATCAAGAATTTACAGACAGCGAAAAAATAAATAAACAGTGATGTTTTTTTCCATGTCGTTAAGATCGGTTGAATCAAGCGTCTTTTCGAAACTACTCAAATTCGACCACTACTAGATCTACTACTGCGGGCGTTGGGTCGACAAGAAAATGTAATAAATATAATTAGTCAATTATAAATTCTTAATGTATTAAATTATTAAAATGTTATCAATATATAATATTGTTTTGATGTAGGATTTAGTATGATGGTTAGAGATGAAAAATAAATTTTAACACCAAAACAAAAAAATTAGTGTTATATAGAATTGCCCTTAATGCTTAACCCCTATCGTCGATCAACTATTTTTTTTTTTTTTCGATCAACTATTTAATTTTCTTTTATTCACAACAAAAACCCTCAAAACCCTCAATTTGTATTAACGTTAAAAAATACTTGCTATCAGATTTTACACACTGCCCAGTTTATCGTTTTCATCAACTAGGAACGCAATACCTACCGTTTTTGATATTTATTTTGCCAACTTTTCAGAGTTTTCTTCATATATTTGTTTATGATTTGATCATTTTTGGCTTTATATGCTATGTTGTTCATTTTTTTTTTTTGCAAATACTATGTTGCTCATTTTTTGTTGTTGCAAATACTATGTTGCTCATCTTTTGTTGTTGCAAATACTATGTTGCTTATTGTTTCACACGTATACAACCATTACAGCTAACGGTAATTTATAAGAATCTTACCTTAGTATATAGTCTCTATTACGCTATTAACGTATTCCATAAGAATTTTTTTTATTTATTTCTTTTTTCCATAAGAAATTATACTGTTTACTAGTTTATTGACATCATAAAAACAAAAAAAAAATATTAAGACGATTTAGTCGGATGTTATAGATGTTCAGTTAGAAGATAGTTTACAGCCAACCCGATTTGTTAATTTTCACAGAAAAATCAGCCCGCCATAAGATTTTTTTTGTTATTATTTTCTCTATCATTTATTACCCAACTTCAACTGATTTTAAAGAGGTGTGGCTAAAGGGCATGGGACTATTTAATGTCTGGAAAAGCAAATGCACAAGGCAATAAAAAAATATTTGGCGTAAAAGGCCAAAATATAAATAATAAATGCAGAAGAGGGGGGGGGAGGTGGTGGAGATGAGGTTAACACAGTATTAGGCCATTGTGCAAATACCCTGGTGATCTACTCAAATGAGTAAACTATCCTTATCGACGTGCTGCTTTTCGTAAATGGTCATATTTTCTTATGAACAGAACATATACTCTTTAACAGTTATGGTTCAGAGAGAATCTTACTTCAAAGTTTCAGATAGTCTTGTTTCCGGAAAAACAAAAGCGGTTATTTGTGAAATAGCCAGGAAAACAAAATTAGTTTTGTAGAGAAAAGATAGAAAGAAATAGAAAAAGAAAAGATGGGAGAGGGTGTGATCTCAGTTAGTTAGTGAATTATTGTTTTCTTTTATAGTTATCTCACCCAATTTCCCGAAACAAAAACCAAATTATTGTTTTCTTGATGGTCAAGCTCAAGCAATCGAAGAGTAGGTGTGGAAAGTAGCAGGTGAGATAGCATTCTATCATCACACGAACTCGTTTTTTTCTGTAATCTATAAATGTATCATACTGACTAGTGTGTAACTTCAATTTATTTATATTATATCATTTCAGATAGATTTAAGCAATTATACCATCTAGAGAATTTTTTTGAACATAATTATACCATTTAAAGGTATCTTTATTAAATAATCAAATGGCACAGTACTAACTAAATGATGTTTACATAAAAGAAGAATAAATTGCCAACTTTTTATATACTTGTTGCTATTTAACTTAATATTACCATTTACCAGGTCGTGTTTATTTTGAAATTACATATTTAAACATATTATTATTTATATGTATATTTCTTTTGTAAGTACTATATCTGGATATACTCGTTGTTTTCACCTCTTTTTACCCTTTAGTTTTTTACTATACGCTTATTTGGTGACTTTTCCTGGTTCCCTTTGATAGCCTTACACCTAAAACCTCATAGCTCTGTTGATGCAACGTCTCTCTTATTATTTTTCTTTTGCAAGTTGATAAAAGCATCTCCAATGGTGCATCAAAACGAGGGAAAACATAAAAAAATAAGAGAAATTTATCTCTAATGATACATCATTTTGAAGGAAAAAATGAGGATATTAACAGTATTCTCTCTTGAGAAAACACTATTCACAACCTCATTTTGATGTCAAGCTTTTTTTATTTACATAATGATCTTTTACTTTTTAACAATTTTTATTTTATGCATAAACAAAACATTAACAATAAACATAACTTTTATAATTTTATATCCAAAATGTATATACTGATTAAACTTCTTGAAATATAATTACCAATAATTAGTTATTAAAATATAATTCGTAATTTATAATTTTATAAATTATAATATATAATTAAAAAAAATAAAATAGAAAACAATATCATTAACCAATACAAAGTTAAGTAATAGTATTGTTTACGTAAAATTCTACTATTACTTTGTATGTTGTTATGTACCTTTATTAATGTAATAAATATTTGCTTTTTATAAGTTAAAATTTGGTTAAATTATAAAATTTAAAAATAAGTGAATATAATCTAAAATCTTATGAAATAAAAAGTGTTATTTGCAATAACTAAAAAGTTAAAGAATAAATATAATAATAATTGAGAGAGAAAATGAGGGGAACCATTGGAACAAATCACAATCTCATTTTGAGTTTACTTCATTTTGAGGAAAAAAATGAAAAAAACCATTAGGGATGGTCTAACATGTCTTTAATTACAACCCCTTTTTTTTGAGCAACAAGTACAACTCCCTTATATACATTTTAGACGAATTAAAGGTAACATGTTATACGTAAGAAATTCTAATGGTATACGTACACAGACAGTAAACTACGTCATTTCATATTTTTCTTTCTGTCTTGGAATGCACGTCGCTTTCTCCAGAGAAAAAAAATATGCAGCAGGGTCGAAGTTACTTGGATTATTGCATGTCGAGTTCGTGCTCCTTTCTGTTGTCTGCTTATTTGATTTAAGATTACATTCAAATATCATATTTTCCTCAAATTTATTAGCGACTTGAAATATTGAGCTTTTTTTTTTGAACAACCATTTAATATTGAGCTATAACCAATTAATTTCATTGCTGTTCAAAAGAAAAAACCCAATTAATTTCATTATTTGAAAGTTTGATAGTATAACAAGTACTCTCTCAGATGGCGACTGCGACTGCGACTTTAGGGTTTTCGCTTAGGGCGGCGGAATCCAAAATCTTCTCCCATGGCGCTGTTTCTTTGGCGAATCCTTGTGGAGCTTATCTACAGAGGGAGAAGATCCCTGCTGCGGTTTGGATAACTTTGGAAAATTTCCAAATAATCATTGAAGATATTCGTAAATCTTCGGAAAATCTTCCTTTTCCCAAAAATCTCTCCAAGGAAATTTTGGAATATATAGGGTTTGGGTTTCGGAGTATTGCGACACGAAATCAAAACTTTTGCTTTTCAAAGTCTGGGCGATTGAGAACATTATTCTTGTTGCTAATGGACGTGAATCTAGCCGAAGTATTGCAAGGAATGTCTTTAGGAGAAGATAAATCGATCATTATACCGGATGACAATGACTTCTGTGCAATGGAGATAGAAGGAAGGAGTATTTTGGGTCGGCTTCTAAACCCAGAATGTCAAAATATGGGGAGGATGCTTAGGACAATGCCAAAGATTTGGAAAGTATACGATCGGGTGAGAGGCATTGCTTTAACAAAGGAGAAGTTTCAATTCATATTTGACTTGGAGACAGACATTCAGATGGTCCTCAAACAAGGGTTTTGGACTTTCGATGATTGGGGAATGGCTTTGGAACGTTGGGTTGAAAATCCGCCTCCGAATTATCTTCAAACTGCAGCGATTTGGGTGCGGTTACACAATCTACCGGTTAACTATTTTACCTTGAAGACTATTGATGCTGTAGCTGATGGAATTGGACATGTCAAAGTTATTGAGTTTGATCCAGAAAAGCCGCTCCTACATGACTATGTCAGGGTCCAAGTAGTACTTGATCTCAATCAACCTATAAGAGATAAGAAATCAGTGACATTACCAAAGGGCAGAGTTGAGTATGTTGATGTGGAGTATGAGAGAGTCAGGAAGAAGTGCTATCACTGCCTACGGTTGTCGCATGAAAAGCAAAAATGCCCTTTGCTTCAAATAGCACGGAACAAAGGAAAATGGGTGGTGGTGCGTAATAATGCGTCAGTGCAGCAAGTCTCAGAAATGCGACAACATCACGTTAACCTCGCTGATACTCTTATGCCTTTGCTTGCTCCATCAGTACCACCGGGGTTTGAGCCGTCTGCTTCATTGGTGGCGCCAGAAGTTTTTGAGCAGATGAAGATTTATATGTATTGTGCTGATCCAGAAGAGAGAAGAATAAGAGAAGTAAGAATGAGAAAGACGCTTAATGAGTTATCCAATGATCCTATCGGACAAAGGTCATGTTTGAGACTTGAGGCGGCACCGGTATTGGCTAAGGATGTAAACAATGTTAGAGGCCGCGTCTTTGACTTTAGTAGGGTGCAATCTGAGAGGGTTCCCGATATGCTTGAATCGTCTTCACAAGGAATGACTAGACAGCGAGAGGTGACTGGAAAAGAAAGAGCTAGTGGAGTAAGTGAGAAGGTGTGCTCAAGTCTGTTAGGGGAAGAAGATAATGAAGGACATCTGGTATCAAAGCGGGATCATCAAAGGCTCAGAAGAGATGATGGGTATAAGGCTGATCAAGAGGATGGATCACGACCTGTGGATACAAATTTTGGAGGTTTTGTTATGAGAAGTGGCGTTAATATCTCTACAGAGAGAATTACTAAGAGTAAGGCCTCGCAAAACAGTAGATCATCATGGGTCCGAAGAAACCAAAATAAGAGGAAGTATGGGGATTCTGCATCTGAGATAAGGCAAAGCGAACGAAGTGAGGCTACTATGAAACGCAAGGCGTCGGAGGAGGATGAGGTGTCTTCTAGAGGGGCAAAACAAGTGAAAGGGTTGGTGGTTTCCCAGAAACCATCCACGTCTCAACATGACGACGCTCATTTGGAACTGTCGGGGTTTGAGGAACAACCTGACAGTTCGACGCCTAGAGGAGATGTGTCGTGAGCATCTCCCGGATTTCTTGTTTCTCCTAGAGACTAAAAACTCTAGTAGTCACGTTCTGAAGCTCCGTAGTACCTTGGGTTATGACCATGCTTATTTGGTGGATCCTGTGGGACTAAGTGGAGGGTTGGCGCTGTTTTGGAAAAGCAAGTATGAAGTAAAGGTTTTATCAGCATCAGCAAGAATCATTGATACAGAAGTGAAGCTGGGGGCGGTGATTTTCTATATGTCTTTCGTGTATGGTGATCCTGTTCAAACCCGAAGAGTAGAAGTTTGGAATATGCTTAGAGATATCAGTTTGAACAGGTCTGGAGGTTGGTTTTTAGCAGGGGATTTTAATGAGCTGATGAACAATTCTGAGAAGGTTGGTGGACCGAGGAGGCAGGAGAGTTCTTTCTTTGAGTTTAGAGCTATGGCACGGGACTGTTTGTTGAAAGAAATTCCGAGTTCGGGTAACAGGTTATCGTGGGGTGGTGTGCGAGAGATCACCACTAATGGACTGAAGGAAAAGGTTTGGATTCAGTGCCGTTTAGACAGAGCTTTTGGCAATTCAGAATGGTTTAGGATTTTCCCAAAATCCCACTCGGTCTATTTGGAGAAGACTGGCTCTGATCATAGACCTATTTTTACGAACATAGCTGAATCTGGACAACGTCGAACGGGGCGCTTTATGTTTGACAAACGGTGGTGTAAGAAACCTGAGTTAGCAGAAGTGGTAAGAAGAGGTTGGTGTAGTTCTTTTTCTCCTGGGCAAGGTACAGTTTCAGAGCGTATTCAATCAGTTCGTCAGGAGATTTCGAAATGGAAACGATGTGCAAATGTGAACTCAGGTGTTAATATAAAGCGCTTGCGGCAAGAGTTAGAGTTGGAAGAGAGCAAAGTTTTACCTGATCTAGCAAGGCTTCCTGTCTTGCGGCTGGAGCTTGAAAAAGCTTTTTCAGAGGAAGAAGCTTATTGGAAGGAAAAAAGTAAAAATACATGGCTCCAAGGGGGAGATAAGAATACCAGAATTTTCCATGGTTGGGTGGAGTCAAGGAAGATGAAGAATAAAATCCATTCTTTGATAGACTCTGCGGGTATGGAACACTTTTCTGAGGATAAGATGGGAGAGATTGCCGTTAAGTATTTTGAAGATCTGTTTCACTCCTCTGGATCTGCGGCTCCCTCTGAACTGCTGGAAGGAATGCAGCCAAGAGTTACGGAAAGAATGAATAGTGGGTTGACTAAGCCTATTTCGGATGCTGAGATCAAGAAAGCTGTTAAGGCGATCAAGAGTGATAGTACCCCTGGAGTTGGCGGGTTGACAAGCCAATTTTTTCAAAAATATTGGGGCATTGTTGGTCCCCAAGTTACTATAGAGGTTCGGAAGTTTTTTGAATTAGGCCAGCTTCCCGCGGATTGGAACTTCACTGAGATATGTCTTCTTCCGAAAGTGCAGAACCCCAATGAGATGAAAAACCTACGACCCATAAGTCTGTGTTCTGTGGTTTATAAGATTGTCTCAAAAATCTTATGTGATCGCTTGAAGTTAGTACTACCGCTCATCGTCTCTCCTACACAAGGGGCCTTTGTAGCAGGCAGATTGATCTCAGATAATGTACTAATAGCGCATGAGATGGTACATGGCCTGAGAACAAACACTGCATGTAAGTCGGACTTCATTGCGATTAAAACGAACATGTCAAAAGCATATGATCGTGTGGAGTGGGATTTTCTAGAAGCGTTATTTCACAGATTAGGATTTCATCACCAATGGATCGCGTGGATTATGTGTTGTGTGCGTTCGGTATCCTTCTCGGTTCTACTTAATGGACAATCTTATGGACATATCATTCCGAAACGTGAGATCAGACAGGGGGATCCTCTCTCACCTTTCATATTCATCTTATGTGCTGAAGCCTTGGTGCATACTATGAATCAGGCTGAGCAGCAGGGGTTGATCTCAGGTATGAAGCTTGCTCCAAATTGCCCTACGGTTCAGCACCTGTTGTTTGCAGACGACAGTTTCTTCTTGTGTCGGGCGTCTCTTCCGGAATGTGCAGAATTTCTACGGAGGCTGAAACTTTATGGTGAATCTTCAGGGCAGGTTATTAACTTTCAGAAATCTGCAATTACATTTGGAGTTGGAATTGATCCGGTGTTGAAGAGATTACTGGCTGAGTTCTTGGATATAGAAAATGAAGGTGGAGATGGGAAGTACCTTGGTTTACCGGAATGCTTCAGTGGCTCCAAGAAAAAGTTACTTGCGTATATAGGTGAGAAGATGAGTAAGCGACTCAGAGGATGGTTTGCCAAAAAGCTTTCCCTTGGTGGAAAGGAGGTACTACTCAAGTCAATTGCTCTGGCCCTGCCTGTTTACGCTATGTCATGTTTTCGATTAACAAAGCACCACTGTCAGAAAATAATGAGTGCTATGGCGAGTTTTTGGTGGGATGAATGTGATGAGAAGAGGAAGATTCATTGGATTTCTTGGGAGAAACTCTGCATTTCTAAAGAGAATGGTGGAATGGGATTTAGAGATATTGAAGATTTCAACCAAGCCCTTCTAGCCAAACAAGCGTGGAGACTGTTGAATGATCCAAGCAGTTTACTAGCAAGAATATATAAGGGGAGGTACTATGCTAATAAGGGCTTCATGGAGTGTGGAAAAGGGTATAGGCCCTCATATGCTTGGAGAAGCATACTCTTTGGCAGAGAGTTACTGAGTAAAGGGTTGATTAGATCCATTGGAGATGGACAAACAACGCTTGTCTGGAGCCAGAAGTGGATAATGGATGATATTCCTCGCAGACCTATTAACAAGGAAGTCTGCTTTGATGTCAATTTGAAGGTCTCCACGCTCAAACTAAACGAGAAGCAATGGGACAAAGACAAGCTTCAAACTCTCTTCCCCATCAATGAGGTGGAGCGAATCTTGCATATGGATATTGGAGAGGTGGCAGACAGAGATATTTGGGCTTACTCTTCTCATGGTTCATATACGGTGAAGAGCGGGTACAAGGTGGCTGTGAAAGAAAAAGAGAATAGGGCTGTACAAGCTAGCTTAAATTCTCAAGGTTCATTGGAGTTAAAGAGATACATTTGGAATATTCCTACGCTTCCAAAGATCAGAAGTTTTTTGTGGCGGGCAGCTTCTGGTGCTCTCGCAGTGACGGAACGATTGAACACAAGAGGAATGAATTTGGATACGCTGTGTAAGCTCTGCAGAAATAGTACAGAATCGATCAAACATGTGTTATTTGGGTGTGTTACCGCTACGGATATTTGGTCTATTGCTGGATTTCAACAAGGGATGGTGAACCTAGATGGTAGTCTGATTGACTGTTTATCGAACTTCTTAAAGTTAATGGAGGTGGAGTCAATTCCGTTGATACAAAGGAGAGCTATTCCCTGGTTTCTGTGGACCATTTGGAAAAATAGGAATCAGATTCTCTATGCAGACTCGCAGACCTCGCTTTCTACTCAAGTAATGCAGGCGTCTGAAGAAGCAAGAATTTGGCATGAGTTCAACTTCGACAACAGGAACGGCGAGCAAATGAATGGAGTGTTGCTGGAATGCAAACAGTGGGAACCTCCTATACCAGGATCGGTGAAGTGTAACATTCATTCGAATTGGAGGAATGCAAAGTTACATAGCGGGGGAGCTTTTATTATAAGAGATCACAGTGGTAATGTACTTCACCATGCAAGAGATGCTTTCACGTTTTCGCCAAATAGATTAACAGCGGAGTTGCGTTGCTTGGAATGGGCGTTACAGAGTATGAAAGATCTTGGTTACCAGGAGATAGTTCTTGGGTCTGATCTTCATGATCTCACTGATGCGGTTACATGTCAATTGAACTGGCCAAGGTTCCGAGCTATCTTGTCTCGACTAAGAATACTGTGTATGTCTTTTTCTTCCATTGCCTTTGAAACAGAAACGGTAGTATCAAATGGGGATGCTCGAGAGATTGCCAAGAGTGTGTTACGTGATGGACGCTTTCAATCATACTTAGCATTGGGTGGGCCTGCGTGGCTTCATCAACAGATTCTCAGAGATGCTTCTTTTATTCACTCATAGATCTTTTCTTTAAGGTTGAGTGTGTATCGTTGTTTTCTCTGTTCCCCTTTGTTTACATTCTCCCTTTGTCAATCGGTGGCCTGTCTGTCGTGGATCCTTCTTCTCCGACGTGGTTTCTTATTCTCGAGATTCGATCGGTTCTCTTTGGTACTCTTGTTTTCGATCCCAGTTCAAAGCCATGTTGCTTGCGCCAATGGTTCCTCTTCTAGATCTGATTGTATGTTTGTTGTTTCCTCTTGTGGTGGTTTTGCCGAGGGTGGGTGGTGTGCTTTTCCTTGTTTTAGTCTGCCACAGGATAGAGCCTGGTTTGTGGTTTATCTTCTATTTCATGCAAAGGTTCTCGGGCTGGGCTTCGGCTCTCTGCATCATGTCGTGGGAGGTTGAAAATTAAAAGGTGTCTTTCATCTCCTTGGGTTTGCTTGTTTGCGTTTGTTCCTCTTGGCTCGTTGAAGTGAGATATTCAAAGAAATATGATGAGGTGTGTTTGCTTCATAAATAAAGTTTGACTGGTTGATGTGCATTTATTGGTAGGAAGGTTGTTTCCTTCTAGTTTAGTTTTCGGAGGAAGGTTGTTTCATGCCGGCTTAGCTTCTAAGAGTCATCATGACTCGTTAGCTTTGTATCCTACATTGTGTACTACTTTAATAAAAAATCAATAACTTTTTAAGTGAAAAATACACAAACCAAGTAATACGTGAGCATATCTAATAAATACCATTTTTGATTTTTATCACAAAAATAACACTAATATTTTTTTCAGAATGGTATTTGTTAAAAAATAAAAACACTAAATTAGAAGTGGTACTTTTTTTTATTTAGTGCTATTAAACTATATATTCTTAACATTTCTCTTTCATTCTCTCTATCTATGAAATTTTTTAAAAAATCCATTAGCATGTTTAACTTCGAATAAGTTGTTCTTTCCTTGTCATAGAAAATTTATATAATTCGAGCCAATACTAAAATTTGAAACAGTTTCGGATGATATTATTGTAGAAATTATAATTTCTGTGTTAAATTTTATACACATTTTTCCTTTTCTATAAAGAATATTTAATTAATTATCAATTTCTAAAACACCAATATTTGCAAAAATAATAATTTTCTTTTTAATAAAAACCTATATTTATGAATTTTGGTTTTTGTTAATAAAATGATAATTTTTTGGAAAACTAGATCCCTGAACTTTAGGGAATTTATTTGTTGAAAACTTGAATGGCTAATAAAGTATCTTTTATAGAAACCAAAACTAAAATCTATAAGTCTTGATTGAATAAAAATAATTTTTGGAAAAACAGAAACCAAAAACTATTTTTAAAAACTACAAACAATGAACTCCTTAGTATTTCAAATATTGTAGGTTTAGGGGGGGTTAATTTTTGTGTTTGTGTAAACAAAATTGTGTTACAGAGAAACACTTTAGAATCGCCGGATCAATCCTCTATTGCGGACCGAAATATCTGTGGGAGAATTATTAAAATAGGCCAAACTTTATCTTAAAATTAAACATATAGGCCAAGACATATATGCACATAAACTTTTCATCTGTGGCTACGTCAGAGAATCCATAATCGACTGAGTCAGGATTTGGTGATGGAAATCAAACAAGATTGACTAACTTAAACCAAGACAATGACATCAGGAAAAGGAAATGTCACTTTTATGGAGATATAGAAGTCAGAAAAATCCTGGAAATATTACTTTCATGGAATTATGGAAGTTACAAGTATTTTAGAATATTTCCTAATAGGTTTATGGAAATGAGTGAATGACTTAATCTGATTAGGTTAACCTAATAGACTCCCACTATATAAGAGGAGCTCGTGTGTACTATTTCTCTTGATGTCAATAAAATACCTATTTTGGTTTGTGAGCTTTGGTTGTGAGAGAAAGAGAGGTTCTATATTCTTGTACTCGAGATTATTGAGATTATAGTGGATTACCTTTTGTCAGACCTCAGTGGACGTAACCATTCTAGGTGAACCACTGGGTAAACAATTTCTTGTGTCCATTTCCGCATTTTTCCATTATTCTACAAATTCAACTTTCGGACTTACATCGTCGAGTTCGTTAGAGAGTGTATCAACGAGTTTGTGTGTTTGATTCTAGTTCTTGAGTCAAACAGTTTCGTCGTTGTGGTTTCAACATAGACTAAATTTTGATTCGTATGTGTGTCTTTCAAACCATAATTTACTATGTAGAAATAGCGTAATCCTATTACTCACATATAGCTTGCATAGTGGAGAAGATAATCTGCAATAGGATTGTTTCGCTCTGGTATCAAAGTGCACATAAACTCAATAGGATTGTCTCGCTAATGCAGGCCCATGATCGTTATGCTCTATTTTATTTGTCAAGAGTAATTTTGCTCTGTTTTCTAGTTTTCAGCCCATTGTTTCTTCAATTATATTCGTTTATTACTTGCGATTAGAATTCTTTGAATATGGAGTTTCAGCAAATACTAATGAATAACAATAGATAAAAAAAGGGTGGACGATGGTCGATGGGTTGGAAAACCAGCATTGTTACTTAGTGAGGTACGTGTTTCAAAATGCCATTCATTCTGATTCTATATGGAAGGAAAGAAACCTTAGGCATGGAGATCCAAATTCGACACCTTTGACACTTAAAAAGTATTGATAAATCATAAATAAACGTTTGAAAGTAAGCTTGGGATACAAGAAATATGCACGGTTTCTAAGCCTCTGATTCGGCATAAGAACATTGGATCGTTTGCAAAATCTTTGATAGCCTAACTACCGTTGTATTTGATGTAAAACTGAATTTTCTACTGAATACAATTTTATATTCACTCAAAAAAACAATGATAGATAGAACCAGTACACTGGTTCGATGAGTTGTGGTCTTTTCATCGATGAGTTGTGGTCTTGACGATACGGACAACGATTGATAGACGAATACGAATGGCGAA
This sequence comes from Brassica napus, assembly GCF_020379485.1. Classification (NCBI taxonomy): domain Eukaryota; kingdom Viridiplantae; phylum Streptophyta; class Magnoliopsida; order Brassicales; family Brassicaceae; genus Brassica; species Brassica napus. The sequence goes on along the minus strand of NC_063435.1, from coordinate 6,133,214 downwards.
AAATATTTATGTTTTCACATGAAAAGCGAGTGAAATGGAAATTAGGAGAGGGTGACGACAAGTGGAAGCCTATGTTCCAAAAGTGAGACACGTAAAGACTAAAGAGTTGTAAGAAGACGTGTGGTGAAAGTACTCTCATCTTCACAAATATGTTTTGGTTTTATCTTCACATGCTTTGTCCTATCCTACGTGTCCATCTAATCAGTTCGGTTCGTCCAAATCATTTTAAAATAAAATAATCGTATCAGATCTTATCAACCATACCATAAAGGAGGTGAGGTCCATTTCCGTTTTAAGGATTTTTTTATTTGAATTATTACCAACGGTCAAAAGTACTTCTTTGATAATGTATGGTTAGGTTTAAAGACATTTGACAAAAAAAAAAGGTTTAAAGACATCACTGGTCGGTAGGGCTGAATATTTTATTCGTTAAATTTGATTCGATTCGATCAGAAAATTCTGGATATCCGTAAACTTTCGAAGCAAAGCAAATACTAAAAATCAAAATATGTTAAAATCAAAGCAAATCACAAATATTAAAATTTTGGAACGCGGATATCCGATTCGATCCGGCAATATATAAATACATGTATATCTTGATTATATTTATAATGTATAACATTATATAATTATTATTCTAACATATGATTTGATAAATTCTATTCACATTATTACTTATATAAAAGTACTACATAAAAGGAAGAGCACATATTTATGACAGTAATATTTTTTTCTTAAATTTTTTGTTATTATAATTGTAAACTAAGTTAAAAAATTTACAAACTACGTAGATTCACTATTTCTTTTAATTTTTATCATGTATATCCTGCAAAAAAAATATTTTACAAAATAAATTTGCATCAAATTTGTAAGATTATTTATATTAATCAAAACATGAGATATCCGTAAGTATTCGTAAATATCCGCAAATATCTATTTATTTTTCGGATATCCGTTTTCTGAATATCCGTATTTTTCCGAAGCAAAGTAAATCGAAAAATTAGATATCTGTGACATACGAAGCAAATCACAAATACCTGCAAAAACTCGGATGTCTGATCCGTGCCTATGCCTACTAGTCGGTGACCAGTGACCATTACATGTCTAGTTTCTATATCTTACCTGTCCAACCGAGTTGATGGATCCGACGTTCAACTGTGATCTATTCTATTAAAATATAATTATTATTTTTAGCTATTACTTTTAACAAGTGATAGTAAAACTATTTGTGCTAAAAAAAGAAGTAAAACAATTTAACTAATTAACCTTTTTTAAATCCTTTTATTTAGTTAAGTATTTATCATTCATTGTTTAAATAGGTTAAAATTTATAAATATGTAATATTTTTATACAAAATTTTTTTACATAAATAATTTTTTATATCTACAACTATATATTATTCTTTTATTTATTTATTTTGAGTCTTACAATAATATATTATCTAAATATAATCATATATAAATTATGCTATTGGAAAATTTTGAAATTTTAATAATTTATTAAATATATTAATGAAAAAATAAATTTTAATTATAAATTTAATGTGTATTGTCATTATAACAAAATCTGTTGAAAATATTTTTTTTTTACCAAATATTCGAATGTGTTTTTATAGTTAATGAATTAGTTTAGTAACAAAAAATACAAATGTCATGTAATCTACTCAAAACTAGTTGTAATTTATTAAATTTTTTTGACAAAATAGAATTTTCTTTTTGAAAATAATTATTTCAAATGCAAAATAATAATACTCTATATTTTAAGAAACATAAAATCATAGATGCTAAAGTATAATTTTTTGAAATGCAATACAGAAAAAAATTATGTTGTGAAAATAAAAAAAGTAATATAATATTTTAAAATCTTAATTTAGTAACAAAAAATAAGAAAACTTAATACCTTAACATCCAAAAAATCTTTTATCGATAAAATATACTAAAATAATATAATAGATGCTACTATGTACCAATTTTTAAAAATAATAGACTACACTATTTAAACAGAACAACCAATTTACTTAAAAAATCCTACAAAATAGTAAAATAACAGATGTTAAAGTATTGTTTTAACCACAAAATGAAAATATAAGTTATCCTAAAGAATCATCGTTTATATAGTATAACTAAATAAATTTGAAAATGTATTATATGCAATAAAAAGTAAAATGTATAAAACAAAGTACTATACATTAATAATATCGAATAAGAAATATAAATAATATATAAGATTATAGAGTTAAACAATAATAATACTAAAATGTAAATCATATATTTAAAATATTTATGATAATATCAAGGTTATACATTTATAATATAAAAAATAACGTACAAATTAAATTCTAGTACAGTTTTGAATTAGTGTGTGTAATTGGTTCAATTATGTTATATGATTCATATTTGAGTTGAAAGAATTTAAACAATACAATATATCTTCTTTAAAAAATCTTCTACTAATCAATATAAACATGTGACGATTAATGTTTCTACACCAGCAGATCCAAGTTTCAATTTCAGGATAAAGTGATTTATTAAACAATTATACATGTTACATAGAAAATACTTACAAGAGATCTTTAACATGATGCAAGTAAATCTGGTAAAGCGTGGTTTTCATAGGGCGGCTCTGGTGATGCAGTTAGACATAGATACTTATAAAGCAAGTCATATAGTATTGTTGGTTGTCGAATCGTCTATGTAATATTTTTCATAATTGTAATATCCTAATAAATTAGCTTTAAAAATATATGTGACGATAAGCTGTAACAAGTTGCGTTTATCTCTAAGACCGCGACTTTATGCAATTATTTTCATAATCTAAATGTTTAAAGTTTAAACACACCTTAAAATTTTATTTTGAAATTTTGTAAATGTTTTCTGAAACTATTTAAAAAAATATTTTAAATTTTCAATATTTTTATTTTATTTTTGTAAATCTTAAATTTCACGCTCCAAAACTCTAACCCTTATACCCTAGAGATATAAATGTTTATTTATCTCTTAAAACCAAAAGTAAACATGAAAAGTGGTATTAAGAATGTAGATTAAACAATTTCACTATAGTAACAGAAATATAACAATATTTTGAAAATTTGAAAATATTATTTAATTTATTTTTATAATTATACTTTTTATTACTTAAATAGTTCTTCAAGTTTTATGTTATTTTTTAAAAATATAAATTATAAATCCTATAGTTTATTTTTGATATCTACAAATTCTGGAAATACTATTTAACTTTTTTTTGACATCACATATAAAAATTTTATATTATTTTTTTCTTAGTTTTATACAATTTGATTCATTATATTTTAACCAAAAGAAATCTATCTAAGATTATAGTTTTAAAAAATATAAATATCTATTCTTAAATAAAATTTTAAAATAAGTAAAATTATTTATTGTATCTTATTTTAAATTTAAATAATTAAAAGTTTATAATAAAATATTGTTAAAACATAATAAATTTAACATATTAATAAATATTTATTTTTAAATATATTTTAAATTGTATATTGCCCCATGGTGTATGTAAAAGGAAGATATTTATAAAAATTATGATTTATTGATCGTCGCTTTAACCAATTTGGATACCGTTTTTAGAAAATAATGCATTGGCTATGTAAGACTATTAATTATATATGTAAATTGTTGAGGGTAAACGGTTCCAATCTGCTCTGCTTCATATTTTCCATCATCTTGTTTTTAAAATGATAATTAGTGGATTCGAAATAGATGTGTAATAATATTTCGCAACTATCTATTTTCTTTCTATATGTATGAATTAATTATGATAAATTTTATAAATGTAATTCTTAAAAAAAAATGCTTACAAAATATTTAATCCGACTATGAGGTTTTTTGGTGCCCGCGGTTTTTTGGTTGTTCTGTGCTATGAGGTTTTTTTGATTATCATGTTATTGGTTTCAACATTTCTTTCTATTTCTAATAATAAAGCTACGCAAGAGTTAAAAAAAAAAAATATTTAATCCGACTAATGAACGGTTTAGAAAGGAGGTAGGTAATCTAGAAAATTCTCGTGCTATTCGGATTATGGAAACCAATATTTTGGGGTTATTTATTTCAACAAAACTTTTTTTGGGCTATTTCTTATTTCTTTACAATCTCAAACATCACCGAATACTATTATGAAATATATTTGTTTTTTGACCAAAAAAACTATTATGAAATATTATATCCTTGGTACAAACGAGTGGCTGTAAAAACAATAATATGATAAAAGGTTGGAAAGTTAAACACCACTTATTGTTGAGTTGTTTCCCTATATGTCCTTCTCCAATCAGGCAAATCTCACTCTCAAACACATATCAAACACAAATCCCCCTTCTTTTCGAGTTGCACCGAAAGACTTCAACCAAACCATCAAAGTGAAAGATTCAAGAAACAGTTAAATAGACACCCACAAGAAAGAAGAAGGAGAAATCGAATTGAATAAAGATGGAGAATGGAGGATCGACAATCACAATTAAAGGGATTCTGAGTTTGCTGATGGAAAGCATCTCAGAGTTGGAAGATGAAGAAGGAAGATGCGTGAAGAGAGTTATATCACTTGGAATGGGAGACCCAACACTCTACTCGTGTTTCCGTACAACACAAGTTTCACTTCAAGCTGTCTCAGATTCTCTTCTCTCCAACAAGTTCCATGGTTATGCTCCCACCGTTGGTCTTCCTCAAACTCGAAGGTTATTTTCGTCATTTACCTGTTTTCTTTTCCTTTTACAGTTTAACGCCGCCGTTTACCACCGTCAATCTTTTATAACGCTCCGGTGTATTTTAATATTTTTTCTTTGGAAGCAAATCTTTGGTAATTATTGTAGAACGACCTGGACGGTTGACAAAAATAAAAAGATCTGAGCAACATCATTTATAAAAAAAAGAAACATTATTTTCGACGTCATAAAAAGCAAGGCAGAGGTATACGCTAGAGTGTAGACGTGGTGCTGTTAGAGCCTAGGGGATGCCAAACTCGGTTGGTTTAGCACAACCGAGTAAACATAAACAAAATAACCGATTCAAATTTTAACCAAACCTAGGTTCGAACGTTGGCTAATTAAAAAAAAAACTTATTTTCTTTTCTTTTATGTAAAATAAATCAAATTAAGGATGAATTTTGGTCGATAATTGTCCTTATAGTAAATCCGAAAATGCAAACATTAATAGGACCAAATATAAGCACCTAACTTGCGAAACACGTTTCACACTTTTTGTGTAATGAAACAGGGCAATCGCAGAGTATCTATCGCGTGATCTTCCATACAAACTATCTCAAGACGATGTGTTCATCACATCTGGTTGCACACAAGCAATCGACGTAGCATTGGCAATGTTGGCTCGTCCCAGGGCCAATATACTTCTTCCAAGGCCCGGCTTCCCGATATATGAACTCTGCGCTAAGTTTAGAAACCTCGAGGTTCGCTACTTCGACCTTCTTCCAGAAAACGGATGGGAGATCGATCTTGACGCTGTCGAGTCTCTTGCAGACGAAAACACAGTTGCTTTGGTTGTTATAAACCCTGGTAATCCTTGTGGGAATGTCTATAGTTACCTGCATTTGATGAAGGTTAGCTCTAAACTTTGACACGAGGAAACATAACTATGTTTTTTTTGGTTAATACAAGCTTTTTTTTTGTGTGTTTTAGATTGCGGAAACGGCGAAAAAACTAGGGATTCTTGTGATTGCTGACGAAGTTTATGGTCATCTTGCTTTTGGGAGCAAACCATTTGTGCCAATGGGTGTGTTTGGATCTATCGTCCCGGTGCTTACTCTTGGATCTTTATCAAAGAGATGGATAGTTCCTGGTTGGCGGCTTGGTTGGTTTGTGACCACTGACCCTTCTGGCTCGTTTAAAGACCCAAAGGTTAGTAATAGCTTCAATATCTTTAAAACTGATTATTTAGAGAGAGCGTGACAGTTAACCATTTACGGGGTGAACTTGTTCATTTGGATCAGATCATCGAGCGGTTCAAGAAGTACTTTGATATTCTTGGTGGACCAGCCACATTTATCCAGGTATATATATATATATATATATATATATATATATATATATATATATATATAATAACATAGATTCAGAATCAACTTCTATGGTTTCTCATCAAAAGACACAAATATTGTTATTTGATTGTGTTGCATTAGGCTGCAGTTCCCACGATTCTTGAACAGACGGACGAATCATTCTTCAAGAAAACGTTGAACTCGTTGAAGAACTCTTCGGATATATGCTATGACTGGATCAACGAGATTCCTTGCATTGATTCCTCGCATCGACCAGAAGGATCCATGGCTATGATGGTTAGTAAATATATAAGTTGTGAATAGTGTACACATTTTAAAATGTTCTTGATTTAATTTATGCGGTTGGTTCAGGTTAAGCTGAATCTCTCGTTACTAGAAGATATAAGCGACGATATCGACTTTTGTTTCAAGCTAGCTAGAGAAGAATCAGTCATCCTTCTTCCTGGTAAGGATATTACTTCAGTCTCTCTGATTATGGATATAACTTTTAAGAGTAATCTCTTTTAATATATTATGGATGCGGCTGAGCAGGGACTGCGGTGGGGCTTAAGAACTGGCTGAGGATAACGTTTGCGGCTGATGCATCTTCGATTGAAGAAGCTTTTAAAAGGATCAAATGTTTTTATCTCAGACATGCCAAGACTCAGTCTCAAACCATAGTTGATTTGTGATTTTTGTATGGTCAAAATGTGCTTAGAAAAAGAAAAAAAAAGTGTTTAGAAAGCACATACAGTATAGTGTTTTCTATTTCTCTCTATTTAAAATATGTGATATACAAGTAGCTTTATTGTAATAAAATAAACTCAATCAAAGGAAAAATACATGTTTAGGAAATATTTATAAAAAGAATCAGATACAGTTTTGAGCATATGTTTGTGTAAACTATAGGATCACTGGCAGAAATGTATTCACACTTGTACTAAATCAGTGATTTCCAAGTTTGTATCTTATTTCACCCATATTTAGATAACATGCATGAACGAAGTCTGAGAGAAGTCTTCTCCTTAACGTATTTAAGTAAAAAAAAAACAAAACAGAAGCGCTTTGTGCTAGTCCTTGACTAAAAGAATGGCGAAGGATTTACTTAATTAGATAAAAAAGTTGCATTAACATGGAATATCATACATATATCAGTATAATAGAATAGATAAGTGGGTGCATGTATGTTAATCTAAAAACAGAGTTAAGTTTTCTTAATGTAAGCTTCTTAATATTAGAATGTCCCATGTCTGAGACTATGATAATCTAAAAACAGAGTTAAGTTTTCTTAAAATAAAGATCTTATATATGTCTGGGACTCCGAGGAACAACTCCATCAAACTGCAGTGAGTGAAAGATTACCAAGTAACTAGTCTTAATATTAGAATGTCACACATTCAGAATTGAGTGATTGGGAGGAAGCCATTTATACGTGAATCTCGACCTACATGCATTTCATTCCTGGCTAGGTCCCAGGCGAGTAGATATAAGGAAATGAAGATTCTCGTAAAGTTGAAGCAAGCAAGTGTATTCATAAGGGAATCCCTAACTCCCCAAAGCCTTTGAGATCCCAAATCAAAACGAAAGATATATATATTAAAAGAAGTCTTTTCATCTTAATCTTAGTTTGGTGATGCAAAGTAAATATAGGTATAAACGAGTAGTAAGAGGCAGAGAAAAAAAATGAGGAGCAGAGGAAGTGATGTGGGATTTTAAATCACCGGTTGCAAAACCCTAAACTCTTCCAGTCTGGTAGAATATCATACCTAATCCTCTAAGGTGAACGCTTCTAAAGCATTTATGGTTTGATGAGATGACTTCTTAGTTTGACATTTAGACAGGTGTTATTCCCCTAACATTGATAGTGTCTAACATTAGTCTTAAATTTTTTGTTTGAAAAATTCAATGGATCTCTCACCAAATGCTGATGCTCTCACTCTCTAGTCTTAGTCTTTAACATGCGAAGGTGCTGGAGAGAGTTAGCCCTCTTTTATATATAGTAAATAAATAGATTAGCATTGATGCATTAAACTTTGTACACATACTAGTCCCCTAAGACCATCTCCAACAATAGATATGGTCTTAGAGTTCTAAATCAATTTTTTAATTGAAAATAATCAAATTAAAAAATTTAGATACTTGTTTAGTTTTAACCCTTCCAATGATAGAACTAATTAAATGTTTTAAGTTTTACTTGCCAGCGGAGCCATATTCGCAAAAGAGAAGAGATACTTTTCCGAATCAAAGCTGTTAACTTTCTTGCTTAGAACCACAATCCACATATCATCAATCACTCAATCAATAAAGGAGGGAGAAGGGGGGGGGGAATCGAACCTAGGAGCAGTGGGCTGACTATGATCTTCACCCGATCCAGACGAGCTAACGCTTAAAACAGAACCCGATCCAGAAACCGATCCGTTCACCTGATCGTTTGAGAGCGACAGGAGGGGAAGAGGATGACATTTCTTCTCGTCGGAGAAACCAGAGGCTCCTGCTATCATTTTTTCGAAACCAAAGGCTCTTTTTGTTGAATCCGCCAAGAAGAGAGAGAGAGAGAGAGAGAGAGAGAGAGAGAGAGAGAGAGAGAGAGAGAGAGAGAGAGAGAGAGAGAGAGAGAGAGAGAGAGAGAGAGAGAGAGAGAGAGAGAGAGAGAGAGAGAGAGAGAGAGAAGAGAGAGAGAGAGAGGTGTAATTTGAAAATATTAACCAATCAGAAAATAACACGTATTAACTTAGAATTAGTTCCGAAAGTTCTATTTTTGGAACTTTATCTATCTATTTTTTCTATTTTTGATTTATTTTTGAGCATATAATTAGATAGAACTATGACATAGAACCTTCTTAGATATCTATCGGAGATGGTCTAACATGCTATTAGAATAGTTTTAAGATTATAGTGGTGGATAAACACAAGCCCACTCTCTTGGACGCATCAGATTCTTTTAAGGCCCAATATTGGTACTATTCTTAAAAAATTGCTGTATATTTCATTCAACAGACCGTATTTGAAAAGGATATAAAGTACTAAACGATTCTACTGAAAAATCCTAATGAAAATGAAAGAACTCATAAAACAAGATGCATTGTCCCAAAAGAACAAAAGAGAAGTTTAAATATTTATTAATTTAGTAGTATTGTGTTAGATGATAATGTTATTAAATTTTAGTGGTTACGATACGACCAGCCCACGTGACCACATGCATGTATTTGAGAAAAATACTTGTGATCAACTAATTATTAAATTTATTAATCAAAACATTTAATTTAACTAGTCCTAGTTCATTCTTTTGAATAGTAAAGTGGGTCCATAAAGAACAGTTAGTTGGGCTTTGGGCCCCAAAGCTTTGATTCTTGAATGACCCCTTCCAAATATACACCTCCTATCTTGTGTTCTATCCATTTTTTTTCTCTAAATATGTAAATATTAACTTAGAATGAGTAATATAACTAAAATGATCTTTTCAAAGTATCTTTAGTTTTCCATTTTGTACAATCAACATAAATTTACGTTTTTGCACTATTTCTCCCATAATATAATATTTTTAAAACACGAAACTTCAGTTGTAAAAAGTTATTAAAAACAAAATATTGCTAGCTTAAGTGAACGTGAATTTTTTTTTAATGGTTGGTTTAAACCATCTTTCATACGAATTGTTAATTTTTATATCAGAATTTCTAAAGATTGATTTCAAGTATATGAGAGATTATGAATTAAAGTCCGAAAATATTAATTGAAAAATCATTTAAAGTGAAGTTTCGTGTATTTTACAAAGAGTTTAATGTTACTTTCTAAGTTTCTAGACAGCTAGCTTTGTTGTGCATGCGTCGTAGTCTTTTACATAGATATTAATTACGCGATAATTTATTAGTGAATTCCTTTGTTCCATCGATGCATTAAAACTAATTTACGTATTTGTATAGTCCGTTACACCAGATTAATGACTTCAATTTTTACCAAGTTGGAATTTATTTTGTTTTCTCGTGGTTTACATAAAAGACATTCGTTGTTTTTTTTTGAACATACACATAAATGTGAGTGTGTGTATATATATTTCTGTAAGCACAACGTTGTACATACACACAAGAAGAAGAAAAAGAGAGAAAATGGAGAATCCTCAGGGTCAGAGTAGAAACAAGAAAAAGAGGCTAACACAAGATCAAGTTAGACAACTGGAGAAATGCTTTACGTTGAACAATAAGCTCGATCCAGATCTCAAGCTTCAACTTTCCAACACGTTAGGTCTACCTCAGAGACAAGTCGCAGTCTGGTTCCAGAACAAGCGAGCCAGGTCCAAGACTCAGTCTCTCGAGCTCCAATACTGCAATCTCCAGTCCAAGCTTGAAGCAGTTCTCTCCGATAAGGCAAAGTTAGAACACAAAGTGCAGTTTCTGCAAGATGAGCTGAAGAGGTCTAGAAATCAGCTTGCTCTGTTCACGCATCAAGATTCTCCTGTGGATGATTCTAATCTTGGTTCTTGTGAAGAAGGTCATGATAATCAAGTGGTGGTCTTTGACGAGCTTTATGATTGTTTCGTTACCAGTGGACATGGATCTTCATCAACCTCATGGGTCTGACTCTGTTTCAACACATACAAGATTCCAATATTCAGTATTATCTCTATTGTAATTATAGTCATTTACTAATACAGTGTGTGTGAAAAATGAAAAGAAAGATGATTTTTTTTTCTTATTTCAACTCTAAATATAGTTATAAGAATATATAAAGAACTACAACTAAGAACTGCCATATTCGACAACCCAAGAAACCAACAAATACTTCATGGATCTAGTTTCATATTTTACCTTATTGATCACACCATGTGTTTTCATTCAAGATTTTCAACATGTACCAATTCTGCAATGATTTTAAAACCTTATAGGTGTAACTGGTCAATAATCCAGGGGTAACCATAATCTCTTCAATTTGGTATGATTCTTCCTCAACACATTCCTTAACTCACTATCACACGATCGCAATCCTCAAGCTTTCTTTTAAAAAATCTCTCTCTTGTCCTTATCTTTTCACTTTCCACCGAAACCTACCTAGTGTAAATCTAGTGTTGAGTATCATCATTCAAGTATGTAAGCAAGAGAATTGGTCTATCACTCACCAGAGACTCCCACATTGATTCGAACCCGCAGTGGTTCACAAAGCACCCAACTGATGGCATACATCTCCTAGCAGCACTCTAGATCCTACATCTGCCGGCTCCCTGAAACCTTGAGGTAAAGCTTCTTGAATAGTTGATTCTCTTGGTGGATTTACAATAAACAAATGGTAAATTTGTATGCTCCATTCCTTAGCAGAGTTCTTGATATTAATCCTTCTCTAGAGTGATTTGGCTTCTTAAACACTATATTAAAACCCGGATCAGCCACGGATAATATTGATGTTGTTGCCATTTACTGGAACACAAGAAGCAAATTTGAAAAAGATCAAGTCTGGTTTCAAAGAGCAAACTGAATATTCGACTTCTATGGCTTCAAGTAGGAGAGTCTCCACCGTCTATGGGATGTTGGAACTTGGCTCTGTGCCTTTTGGAATGCCATTAATAGGATCGATGGTAAAAAATTATGTGGTTTGAAAATAGATTAACCTTTCTTGGGGAACAAGAAAGTTATCCTGTGACCTTCCTCGGCTAACTTGTTGGTTAGAGTATGGAGTGACATGACCAAAATGAAGTATGGAAACATGAAAGGATGAAACTTTAGTTTTGACCCATTTTCATTTCCTAAAATTTTCCAACTCAAATGTTTTTTCAGGATTAACTAAAATAAGAAGCTTTTGTTTTTGTTTTTCAAATTAGAAAAAGCGTTTGGCTTTTTTCGGTTGCTGTAATGTGTTTTTCGTGATCTTCTTCTCTCTGTTTAAAATATTCAGCATCTCCTCCACCACACCCCCCCCCCCCCCCCCCCCATGACATCCTTTTATGTTTATTGGAGACTGTGTGTGTGAAAGAAAACTGTATGAAGTTAGCGTGATTATTAGTAAGGATTAGTACTAACTTAGTAAATTACTTTGGAGTTTATGGGGAATCATCGCATGCGGCATGCCCCACGTGATTGCTCATATTACATGTGACTGTCGTTTACATCTTCGGTTAAGGCGTCAATATCTCCCGAAAATTAATTAAAAAAATTACTATATGTGGAAACATATAGTAATGAACTAAACAAGGAAAGCATAATGAACCAAGAAAAGGAGAAGTTGAACAAAGACAACTACTTTTATTGCGTAATTTGAAACAGCTGCAAACTAATTCATGGAAGTTTTGTCTCCTTAAGTAGGTTCTCCAAAGTGACAACAAAATTATCAGTGTAACCGGTTAACAATCCAGGACTAACCACAACCTCCTTCAACTTGGAGTGGTTCCTACGCACCAGATTCCCAATCTCGCTATCTTTGTCCATCACAGAAGTGACCGCAACACTCAAATTCTCCTTAGAGAACCATCCTGTTTTCTCTCTTGGCACTTCAACAGAAACCTCGAGTTCATCAGTCAACAATCTCGTGTTAAGAACTTGATCCGCCAAGTATGGAAGCAAGACTATTTGACAATCACTCATTAGAGACTCCCACATTGACCCAAACCCACAATGGCTCACAAAGCAACCTACTGATGGATGAGCCAATATCAATGGTTGCTGCACCCATTCTCCCCAAACTACTCCACGACCCTTCACCCTCTCCTCAAACCCTTCTGGTAACGCTTCTTGAATCGTCTTGGCGCCTTTTGGTGGCGTAACAGCTACAAAAAATGGTAAACCAGTGAGCTCAAGTCCCAAGCAGAGTTCTTGGAATTGGTCCTTTTCCAAGGTGATTTGGCTGCCTAGTGCACAGTACACTACAGAGCCTGGTTCAAACCCGCTCAGCCAATTATTCCATTTATCTTCAAGTGGTTTACTCTTGTCGGGTTCAGGAAGCATTGGACCCGTCAAGAGAACCTTCTTCTGGTATTGACGCCCTATATAGTCGCAGAACTTACCTTCGATTTCTTCACACGTCCTAATGGAAATGAAATCACAATTCGTAAGACCTGTTGTGACACGATAATAAAACCTCTTGTAGTAGACGGCGAAGGACAGCAAGGCGTGAGCATCATGTCGGCGGAACAGTAAAGTTGATGAAGGATAACCAGGTGGAGGAACTCCTAACTCACCACCAGGGACAAGGTCATGAGCTATAGAGGTAGCTGATATCACGTTGTACAACATACTCTTGATTCCATGCTCTTTCGCCACTTCCGTGATCCAGTAAGCAAGGTCAAACAAGATAATGTCAGGTCTCAAGGCACGAACCGCAGCTTCAACTTGATCACGTGTCAGATCCATGGCTGTGGACAAGAACCTCCATAGCGTGACTGGGATATCGGAGGGGGTCTCGGCGCCAGCAGGGAGACCATCAACATGAGGAATAGTGATGGGGTGGAAGACGATGCTGTCTGGGAACAAGTTAAGATGTTCTAACTGTTTCTTGGCTTTCTTGGGCAGCAAGAAAGTAACCCTATGGCCTTTTTCAGCTAACTTGTTAGCTAGATGCACGTATGGAGTCATGTGACCAAAAGCGAACCACGGGAACATGAATGCATGGAACTTTTGGCCCATTTCCCTTCCCATAATTGTCAACACAAGCAAAATAGAAAAGTTGTTCAAAAAAAAAAAAACAGTTTTTTTTGGCTGTGAAGTTTTTGCAACTGATGAGATGCTATTCCCCTCTCACGGGCAGCCCTATATTTATCATGCGAGTGTGTGTCGACTGTCGAGAGTGCTTTAAGTAAAGTATTAGTAAGTGGTTAGTATCTTAAATTAATTATTCGTAGTTGATGGGTGTTTAAGGTTTATTTAGTAGTGAACTTCATGTGCCATGTGCCACTATATTCTGGACAAAATATATGGAACCCGAAATGAGGGTTGGTTTAGTTCCATCTAAGTTTTCCCGTTTTTCGGATCTCAAAATTTTTGTTTAATAGAATAGAGTAATTTAATATTTTCTTGTTATGTTCTGGTCATTGTTATCTAATTTTTATGTTTTGGTCATTGTATATTATTATTCACTATCTTAAACGAATCTCGAGACTACTAGATTTTAACGAATCTTGATCTAAAAATTTGGATATCCAATTTGTGCTCACTCCCGTGCATATCTTTTATTGTTCAAAGTTCAAACTCTTTAATTTTGTATTTTCTAAAATTCAGCAAGTAACGCTGGTACCAAACGTATGAAAATAAAAACTAGTATTTTCATACATTGATACGTACGTTTATCCGAAATTACCGAGATGTTTTACCTTATAAGACTATCAGTAAGTAAATAGACTAAAAGTGAAAATGAGTTAATGTAAATCGTCTGATCCATTTTCTTGAGAATGAGTTATATTGTTTATTCAACACCTTGATTCAGATACTAATATATCCTTGTCAATTATCTTGCTTACTCATGATCCAAGCTCTCAATCTCTGTTAATCAGTTTGATTATCTTTGTTAATGGTTCTTTGATTGTTTTGGTGTCTACTATGTTTTCCCTTACTCTCAGTATCACTTATTTTATTTCATCCCTTTTCCACCTTTTTACTTCTGTAAATACCAATTAGAGTCATGTGTACACTGTAATAGACAAAGGGCTGTACTAAAAAAAAGAAGAACTTGTCATATTTTAAAAACAATATAAAACTATTAGATTACATTAAGTCAGGTGACAACATTGCGAATCCATTTATCAAAAGGTATCACACAAGATTAAGTTTTTGAAATTATCAAAGACATTGAGATTAGTTCATATGACTATTTTTTCTAATAGAAATCCCACCAACATGATTTTTTTTTTTTGACAAAATGATTGTATATTTTATATCCAATAATTTTTGAAGTAGGATTTCAAAGAGATCAAGGATTAGCATATTGCTAAAGAGCTGATGAAATGAAAAAAATAAATAAAAATAGTAACAACATAAACAAGTTCGTCACGGTCTGGTCACTTATTGCCTTACTTGAAACAGCTGCTTCACAAGCAGAGTACTTCATTCAAGATTTGTATCGTTGACTAGATCCTGCAATGCTTCCACAAACTTATCGGTGTAACCGGTTAATAATCCAGGACTAACCAAAACCTCTTTCAATTTGGAGTGGTTCCTCCTCACCAGATTCCCTAACTCGCTATCTTCATCCATCACAGAAATGATGACAGCACTCAAGCTCTCCTTGGAGAACCATCCAGTTTCTTCTCTTTGGCACTTCAACCGAAACCTCGAGTTCCTCAGTCATCAATCTAGTGTTGAGGATCTGATCACTCAAAAATGGAAGCAAGACTATTTGGCAATCACTCATTAGAGACTCCCACATTGACCCAAACCCACAATGGCTCACAAAGCAGCCTACTGATGGATGAGCCAATATCAATGGTTGCTGCACCAATTCTCCCCAAACTACTCCACGACCCTTCACTCTCTCCTCAAACCCTTCTGGTAACGCTTCTTGAATCGTCTTTGTTTTGGTGGTGTTACCGCTATAAAAAACGGTAAACCAGTAAGCTCCATTCCTAAACATAGTTCTTGGAATTGATCCATTTCAAGAGTGAATTGGCTTCCCCGTGCACAGAACACGACAGAGCCCTGTCTAAATCCGGTCAACCAACTACTCCATCGATCTTCAAGTGGTTCTGGCTCAGGAAGCATTGGACCGGTCAAAAGAACCTTCCTCTGGTATTGACGTGCTATATAGTCGCAGAACTTACCTTCCACTTCTTCGCAAGTCCTCATTGAAATGATATCGCAACTCATAAGACCTGTGGTCATGCGATGGTACAGCCTCTTGTAGAAGATGGAGAGAGACGACAACGCGTGACCATCGTGTACGCGGTACGCTACCTTTGACGAAGGATAACCAGGTGGAGGAACTCCTAGTTCGCTACTAGGAACATAGTTATGAGCCATAGTGGTAGCTGCTATCACGCTATACAAAATACTCTTGACTTTATACTCCTTAGACATTTCCGGAACCCAATAAGCAAAATCGAATAAGATCAGATCCGGTCTCAAAGCACGAACCGCTGCTTCCACCTGGTCGCGTGTCAGATCCATGGCTGCGGACAGGAACTTTCCCAGTGAGATGGGGATATCCGAGGCGGTCTCAGCGCCAGCAGGGAGGCCATCAACAGGAGGAATAGTTAGTGGATGAAAGACGATGTTGTCTGGGAACAGGTTGTGATGTTCCAACTGTTTCTGAGCTTTCTTGGGCAGCAAGAAAGTCACCCTATGACCTTTCTCAGCTAACTTGTTGGCTAGATGCAAGTACGGAATCATATGACCAAAAGCGAACCACGGGAACATAAATGCGTGGTACTTTTGGACCATTTTGTATACGAATTATCGAAACAAGAACGGAAAACAAATCGTCAAAGAGAGCTGAAATGAGAAAATTTTGTTGTATTTCAAATCATCGCATCTTTGCTTTTCTTCTTTTTATGCTTTTTGCGACTGAGATACAGATACATACCTCTTCCCTTCCTAGGACATCGCCTTATTTAGCATTGACAATGCGCTTGTGAAAGAGTAATGGATGGTTTAGTTCAATTATTAGTGGGCTGCACGAGATTAATATTTTAACTTTATTATTAGTGGTTGATTGGTGCTTTTAATTAATTATTAGCGATTGATTGGTGCTTTAGGTTAATTAGTCGTGGTTGGTTACTACTTTTATTTAATGACTAGTATTATCTCTCCGTTCAATTCAGTTGTTTTTAGGTTTCTAAAAAATAGCTATGGTATTAAAACTATATTTATTTTGGTTTTATACCAAAATACCATATATATCTTTTATAATATTTTATGAATCTTACTTTATATAATTAGATATCGGCTTTAACGTAACATGAGATATTTTGGTTTTAAAAAGACTATTTTTACTATTTAAATAATTAGTAAACATATTAAGTTAATAAATAATAGTTTTTATAGAATAAAAATATGAAAAATTAGTAACTCATAATATTATAAATAAAAAAAATTAGCCATTTGTCAACAAAAGAGTAAAGTTATATTTTATTTAATCTGATAAAAATGAAAAAATTTTAGACCCCAAAATTTATAAAAAAAAAATTTACTCAGGGCCAGCCCTGGGTATGGTGCAGTCATCCTGACGGAAACTCGAGGCCTTCTATAAGAGAAGCCACCCAAGTCCTGAACTTGGAGTCGCCATTGCCTTATCTTCCACGGAAGATGCCAGTTCCTATGTGTTACTTACATCTCTCGCCTACTTGTTTCAGAGTTAGCTCAAGTAGGGGGTTGGGTTCAAGTTACGTTCTCAAGTTGGTCACTAACTCTCAATATGCTGCAACTAATATCTAGGAAATTCTGTATGTTTTGTCATCTTATCTTATCTCACATAATGCTAATACGGGGAGAGGTCTTTGCATGTGTGGAACAAAGTGAACTATGTTCGTCTGGTTTTTGTTCTCTTCAAAATGGTATCGACCAAGCAAATAATTTAATTTTGTGCTGCTTATGAGGTCTATTATATATCTCTAGTTATCTCTTATTAATAACAAGAAATGCAAAATGAAATTGATAAAAAGTTTTGCTGTTGTTGAATAAAATGATTACAGCTTTATGTTCCTCCGGTTTTATGAAATATAAGATGTTAATTGAAAAAAAAAGGAGTCTAGAGCATGATTATTAAGAGGTTTTTAAGTTGGGATTCTTAGTGAAATATAAGAACCCGTCTCTTAACTTTTAACTAAAAAAATTAAAAACCGTCTCTTAAAACTCTTATTTAAGAGTTGATTCTTAGTTTTTAGTTAAAAATTAAGACACAAATTTATATATTCCGCTAAGAATTTCACTTTTAGAACCCTCTAATAATCATGCTCTATGCTTCTTAAGTCCTTAAATGCATTTTTAACTAGTAGTAGACGTTAAAAGTCAACATGGTAACTTATAGTCCGTAAAGTCTATAAACACATTCATTCAGGTTCTGTTTCAATGGTTGAGACTTGAGATACCGAATCTTAAAATGTAAAATTAGATTTACAAACAAGCACTAATACATGTGAAACAGGCAAACACGTTAATTCAAAATTTCGGACATAAAAATTTAACCAACGAATTTTAGGGTTTTACCCAAGCGCGAAGATGACATAATCAGTAGTAAAGAGAGCCCTCTCAATTTATATCTAATCAAGACTTGTGAACTTCTCTCTACTTGTTCCAATGTAGGAGAAATAAAACTTAGCTTAACAAAAACCATTCATGGGTTTGATTTTAAATAGACCTGAACCTAATTTCCAAAAGCCCATTAATGGATAAGCCTAAAAACTAAATAGACAAGTTAACGTAAATGCTCTGTCTCTGCCACGCTGGAGAATCCATCCACAGAAAAGGAGTTTTAAAACCAGACGTCGTCTCTTTACCTCTTTGATCGAAATGTCAACGTCACCCAAACTAAACTCCCCACGTTTATAAACTTAACTAAAAGCTAAAGTGTATCGTCTTCGTCGCTGAAGAAGCCATGGGAGAGAAGCTCGCAGATTTACAGTACCAACCAGGCTTCGGCAACCACTTCTCCTCCGAAGCCATCCCCGGAGCTCTGCCGCGAGATCAGAACAGTCCACTTGTTTGTCCTCTCGGTCTCTACGCCGAGCAGATCTCCGGAACCTCTTTCACTTCCCCTCGCAAGCTTAATCAGCGAAGGTCCTTTCCTTTACTCTCTCTTATCTCTTTTTTGTAGCACTTTTTTAACAGAAGACTTAAGAGGCCCTACCGGGGATTCGAACATGAGACCTATTGATCTGCAGTCAATTACTCTACCACTGAGCTATGGAACAAAGTTTCTCACTTCTCACTTCTCACTTCTCTAACTCATTCATGACTTTTATCAATTTTTCTATTTTTTTTTTTTTTAATTTTCAGTTGGTTGTATCGGATCAAACCATCAGTGACGCACGAGCCCTTCAAGCCTCGAGTTCCTGCTCATACGAGGCTGGTGAGCGAGTTCGATGCGTCGAACAGCCGCACGAACCCGACTCAGCTTCGGTGGAGGCCTGAGGATGTTCCTGACTCGCCTACTGATTTCGTTGATGGGCTGTACACTGTTTGTGGAGCTGGGAGCTCTTTTCTCCGACATGGGTTTGCTATTCACATGTATAGAGAGAGAGATGTACACCTTCTTCTCTTTTGGTTTAGATGAGTAATAAAGGGATCTTGTTTTTCTTTCTATTTGAAGGTACACTGCTAATAAAGGGATGAAAGACTCTGCCTTTTGTAACGCTGATGGTGACTTCTTGTTTGTTCCCCAAGCTGGAAGTAAGTTATCAAGATTGGGTTAGATTCATTTGTTATAAAGGTTTAGTCTTGTTCTGATGTTTTGAGTGGGTTGTTTAGGGGTGTGGATTGAAACCGAGTGTGGGAGGCTTTTGGTGTCTCCTGGTGAAATTGCTGTTATACCACAAGGATTCAGATTTTCAATAGATTTGCCAGATGGGAAGTCTCATGGTTATGTTGCTGAGATCTATGGTGCTCATTTTCAGCTTCCTGATCTTGGACCTATAGGTATGGTTCTTCTTTTTGATTCAACTTTGATTGTATTATAAAAGGCCTTATGTCTTTATCGTTGGACGTGTGAAGGTGCCAATGGTCTTGCTGCACCAAGAGATTTTCTTGCACCAACGGCATGGTTTGAGGAAGGGCTACGGCCTGACTACACTATTGTTCAGAAGTTTGGCGGTGAACTCTTTACTGCTAAACAAGATTTCTCTCCGTTCAATGTCGTCGCCTGGCATGGCAATTACGTGCCTTATAAGGTTATTACAGTGTTTGTTCAGCCTAAGCTCTTGGAAAGATTGAAGTTATCTTTTCTGACCATATCATGTATTTACATCTGCAGTATGACCTGCACAAGTTCTGTCCATACAACACTGTCCTTGTAGACCATGGAGATCCATCTGTAAATACAGGTAAGGGGACTAAATCTATACCTAACTGTTGTTCTTCATCTATAACTGATTTTCAATATAAATGGCTCTCTCAGTTCTGACAGCACCAACGGATAAACCTGGTGTGGCCTTGCTTGATTTTGTCATATTCCCTCCTCGTTGGTTGGTTGCTGAGCATACCTTTCGACCTCCTTACTACCATCGTAACTGCATGAGTGAATTTATGGGCCTAATCTATGGTGCTTACGAGGTATAATACTTTACTGGCTTGTGCTCTTCCTACCGAATCTAGAAGCTGACTCCACCTTTTCACAGGCCAAAGCTGATGGATTTCTACCTGGTGGCGCAAGTCTTCACAGTTGTATGACACCTCATGGTCCAGATACAACCACATACGAGGTATCAATCCCATCTTAATGCTGCAGCAATCACAAGTTTGAAAATACATCTCAAGTCTGAAGCCATTCTCATAATGATTTTGTAGGCGACGATTGCTCGTGTAAATGCAATGGCTCCTTATAAGCTCACAGGTACAATGGCTTTCATGTTCGAATCAGCTTTGATTCCTAGAGTCTGCCACTGGGCTCTGGAGTCCCCTTTCCTCGACCACGATTACTACCAATGTTGGATTGGTCTCAAGTCCCATTTCTCACGCATAGCCTTGGACGAGACAAACGTTGAGTCAACAGATAAATAAAGACAGGAGCTTCAGAGTAATTAAAACATTAACTAATGTGTAATGTTAATACCCATTATGTACAGACCTTTACCATATGTAAAATGTATATGCAATAAGCAGGAAATGTTTCCTAATATCACATTAGTTACATTAAGAGATTCAGGCCACAACTTCAGTCAGCTTCACTTTCATCTTCATGATGCCTACTTGAACTAAGATCTCTTTCTTCGACTGTTCTACCTTCAATACAGTCACTTTTTTGCCTAGAGAAGAAACAAACACCGAGTCACCGACTTGAGGAAGCTTTGTATTTCCCTTTTGTGCAGCATCTTCTGTTAGAGCAGAAACATGGTTCAGTTTCAATGATCAAAACCAGACAATAGATATCTTTCAAATGGCTTAAGTTTTAGTTCAATACCAGAAACTGGTCGTCTGGCTACCATGGATGGTGAACGAGTTGCGTTGTCTCCACCCTTGGTCGTTTTGAGTTGTGTAGCTACCTTTGTCCGAGAAGATTGTGCAGCAGATGCACGAAACTGTTGCAATGTTCTGCGAAGTGTAGAACGAGCCATTGATCCCGCCTGAATCAGTTCTTGTCTCATCTTTAGTCTTTCTCGAGTAGCATGGCTGTTAATGTTCTTCTCTGCTGTAAGTAGATTCTCATGAAGCTCTCTTGAGATCCTAGAACCAAAAAGAGAAGCTCATAAGAGTGTACAAGCTCCTTAATCTTGTTTAATCTAAGACACAACAATAGCTTCTCTCACCTTATATAACGACGTGACTCGTTTAAAAGCCTCTGGTAGTCTTGCTTGTAGCGTTCCATGTCAAGTATGACCTCATTGATCTCAGCACTTGCAGAGCCATATAGCTCACGAGCGCTGTTGATGATATCACATGGCAGCCCCAATCTTTCGGCTATGTTTATTGCATTCGAACGACCTGACAATCATTTTCAGACATGGCCACTATAAAGCCAATGTTCAGGGGTAAGAAAACAGTCTATAGATGATTATGTAGCTAAACCTGGTACTCCCCATAAGATTTTGAAAGTGGGTTTTAAGTTGAGGTCATCAAACTCCATGCAAGCATTCTCAAACGCAGAATTGCTACAAAAGAAGTTAATACTCTCTAAAACATAGGATGATCCAAGATATAAACGGCATGTGCAGATTATAAAACCTGTATTTAAGCATCTTAAGCTCTCCGTGATGTGTGGTCGCCATGGTGAGTAGAGAGCCGCTTTCTGCAAATGATTCGAGTATTGCCATCCCTAACGCAGCTCCTTCAAGGGGATTTGTACCTGCTCCAACCTGTTAATAGCACCAACGGTTTAAAGTGGGTTCCTTCAAGCAGATGATCACTACAAATGTGTCCAATCTTTTTTAACTTACTTCATCCAACAACACAAGTGATCTGCTTGTTGAATGCGAGATAATCTCCTGCAAGTTAACCAGTAAGAAAAAACACTGAGATGAGGAGAGGAGACATGTTGAACTGTGAAAGAGCGTGACAGGGACAGAGAAACAGACTTACACTTATTTGCTTCAAATGACCGGAGAAGGTAGAAAGTGACTGCAGCAAGGACTGTTCATCACCAATATCAGCATAGATGTTGTCAAACCAAGGTAAGCGAGCAGATTCAGATGCTAGCACATAAAGACCTACAAAACGCATTGCAAATCATTTGGTGTAGTATTGAATACACAGACAAAAACTATAAGTAACATATGGCTTTACCTGATTTTGCCATCATAGCAGCGAGTCCAACTGATTTCAAGCAAATGGTTTTACCTCCTGTGTTTGGACCTGTAATGACCAAAACTCTAGTTCCCTTAGAGATCTGGAAATCAGCTGGAACTGGTGGAACTCCTGATACCGTGCCTGCCTGAAACAAAAATTACTTATCAACTTCAGCTAAAAAGGATCACCAAATCTGAGCAATGATCATTGGGGAACATACTGTTTTATGATATTTTACAGCCTCCTGCGTCTTTCTTATGCGTTTCTTGTGTTGGTGAAGCAGTAGAGGATGGTAACATCTAGGTAGATACAGCAACCATTCTTTTCTAGGAAGCGCTTCCTCACCAGAGAAGTTATTCGCAGGTGAGTCTTCTCCAGCAGATAAAGATTCAGAGTCCACCCCATCTTCAGGTGGTAAGTATATATCAGGATGTGAAGCGCCATATGCCCGACTATAAGTTGCTCGAGCATTTATCTATAAGCAAAACAAGAAAACACACTGTAAGATCAATTTGTTTTCATGCAAGGGAGAAAAAGCATAAGCTTACCACATCCAGCTGAATTGAGTACTTCATCACATCATCGATTTGATCAAGATCCATTTGCATCTGTATTGATTTGCATCAAAATGAGTAAAAAAGTCATATAGAATATCAACTTTTGAAATCAAATATTCAATTACCTTTGCAGTTAGCATTGAGAGAATCTCTGCCTCAGCCTTTGCAACTGATGCTCTTGCGCTTTGGAGTTCATCGTTCATAGACACCGCAGCTAATGGCTCCGAAGCAGTCCCTCCACCTGAACCACTGTAACACATATTATCTTCAAAAGGATTGAACTGAAAGATAAAATCACAATCTGAAAACTGCAAATTTAAGTTTACCTGGAAAGAAGAAGACCATCAACAGAAGTAAGCTGGCTTGAGCTCGTTTGTATACACCATCTTCCGTCAATTTCAGCTACTACCTGGAGACATGTTAAGATATGAAGATTTGCTCTTTCTTCTTATGCCATGCTAAGGGAGTGCTTACCATGACAGATTCATTAGCCTTTTGGCTCCTTACAATAGCTTCCAACAGTTGTTGCAGCTGAAAGGAGACAATAAGAGGGTTTCAGACAATCTTACTTTAAAAAGATATATCTTAAGAACAAATGTATCAGTGAAAACTCAAAATCAACAGTCTTGTAAGATACTGTTTGGACAATATTTCAGCTTATTTTAGACAGTCTAAGCTGACCTTTCTTTCAACTGTCTGGACTCGTTCACGCGACAGTCTCAGGTCACTACTCTGAAACAATAAATATAACTTAACATAAGGATCATTCCTCTTGAGGCTGTAGTCAAAGAGTGAGAGAAAGAACAAACCGCAGAATCTTTGATTTTTCCATCAACGTCTATAATTTGTTCAACCAACTTGATGAATGATCTATTGATAACAGGTAGCATTATCTGCAACAGAGAGGTATGAAACAATGTATATAAGACCAACACAGTGTTGAAGTAGCAAGATTTGGAGCTCAAACTGTAAGATACCATTTCAGATAGAGGCATGAACCGTTTGTACCAATCTCCATCTTGCTTAATGGCAGCTTTGAGATCAAGCTGCAAGTTTTCGAAGAAACTAAGAAGAGAAGCCACCTCAAGCGCTTGGTCTGCTCTCAAAGACATCTTCCTCTTAGCATTACGTATGCCCAACTCAACCTTTTTTACACAAAACAGTATTTACATTAAAAAAACACACACACAAAAATGATTATTAATTTATGGGATTGAGGGTGAAGCTGTTACCAGGGAGATTTGAATGCTGGAGAGGTCGAGACAGAAGGAACCATGTTCAAGCATTTTAATGGCGGCCTCTGTTTCTTCCAAAAGCTTCAAGCTTTCATCGAAACTCTGGTCAAGAGACCAAAGCTTTTTCTGAAAAAACCATCAAAATGTCAATGTGAGTTTAATGCTGAGAAGCTACAAATTTTGAAAAGAACAAACCTTTGTGGCTTGGCGACCTAAAGAAGTACGAGCAAAAGAAGCGACGACGTCGCAGAGCTTGTCCCATTCCAACACTCTTAAGCTGTCGGTTTGGGATTTGGATTTTGATCGGCAAATAAGAGTCGGAGCAGAAGAGGAAGAGGAAGAAGAAGAAGAGATGAAACTCAGATTAAGTCTGTTTCTGTTTCCGACAGAGTTTCTTCTAACGAGCAGGGCACAGTTGCAGAATGTTATCGATAAAGTCTGCATTCTTTTTAGCCCTTTTGATTTCAGGGAAGGATCGATTAATAAATGGGGGATATAATTTCTTTATTTATATTTTTAAAATTAAATAATATATTCGTAAATTTTACTATTTTTTTTTTTTTGGTATTTTGATTTTTTAATATTTCATATATTATTTTGGTAATTCGAGTTGAATTTTTTTTGGTAATTTCGATAATTTAAATATTTTTATATAGTTTGAAAACTTTGAACACAAAAGTAATAAATACTGAAAAGTGAAACCGATAAATTTTCGGACACTTACTGATTCTCGATAGAATTATCCACCCCAAACCGAATTGAAAGGTAACTGAACCTGTCCGAACAAAAGGTTACAAGAAGTGGAAAAAAAACCAAAAAAAACCAAAAAAAAACACACAAATTACCTACATAAATCGAAGAAGCCGAACGCTGAGGATTATTAGTAACATAAGCACATTTATATCACATAAAGACTAATCACAATGTGATAGATAATTGTAAGGAGAGATTACAAATCACAACAAGTTGGTCGTTTCATAAGGTGCATGTTACAACAAATAGCAATACAACAACAGTGGTGACGAACATACAAATATGAATTGAGATTTGAGAGAAATGACTTTGAGAATTAAAGAGTTACAAGAGGCTCTTCCATGGTTTTGGTGTCACTGGCTGGTGCAGCCTCCTCTTGCTTTGGTGGCTCAGTCTCATCAACAGCTTTGACAGTTGCTTCGGTCTTCACAGCCTCTGGAGCTGCCTCAGCCTCTGCAGGCTTGGCTGGTTCAGCCTCGACAGGCTTGGCTACCTCAGCCTCAGCCGGTTTGGCTGGTTCAGCTTCCTTCTGTGTCTCTGCTCCATCTACAGCAGACTCTTCCTTCTTCTCTGCAACAACTTCATCTGCCTTCTCCTGTAAATCGCCACGAAAGTAGAAAAAGAATCACACATCTTTCACCCGAAACATTACCACAAAACCAAAATGATATATTTGATCCACAAAACCTGAGAAACGGCTTCGGACTCCACATTCTTGGACTCCACGACGGCGTTTTCAGTCACGGCAGAGGTTTCAAGGATATCAGACTCCTTAGGTTTGCTCGCACAGCCTCCCATGTTGTTTAGCGAAAGGTTCGGTTTGAAACAAAGACAAGTTACAATGGGAAGAGCTGTGGAGCTAACAATGAAACTCCTTTTCTGATCCTTTTTTAAAAAAAAAAAAGCCAAAACTGTTTTTACTTATTAGAGGCTGAGCAAATGTAGGAGAAGGCAACAAAGAGATATATATAGTGGTTGTAAGGACACCCAAGACAAACGCTATTTCAGGAAAAGACTATATTTTCTTCATGTCACCTTAGATTCTCTGAGGCTCTTCTCTGTTAACGACCTATTAAACAGGAGAAACAAACCTCAACCTTTATTCTACTTTTTAGCCACAGTTTCTTTTACAGCCTCACAAACTTGCCACAGGCTTTCCTTCTGCCATTAGCAACCCTATAGAAACAAAGAAAGAACAAACAAGAAAAACAAAACAAGAGTCGGACAGCTTATTGTTATAAAGATACGGATTTACTATGGCAAGCAATGCGGTTGAAATGATATGATGTATAAGAAGAAAAAACCAATGTTATCAAACCAAAACCTATGCAAAATCTCCTTTCGGAAATTAGAGTTTCTCATATCATCATACTAAAAAGCTGTTCTCAGGTCAAAACAATTATTATTATTGTTCCTAGTTCTCTTCTACCACACGTCTCCTATTCCTCTTTAGGAGAGGTTCCACTGCTGAAGTTTCTTGGAGACCACCCTTGGGGACGAGACTTTTGTACATTGTCAAAGCTTGAGCGATCATGTTTGCAGGATTTTCAGCAGAACTCGGAAGCAACATCGTTGTACCCTATCAAGAAGAAGAACAATAGTTACTCTTATTGGATTCATATCCCCAAGGTAGGACGATATAAGAAAGTATATGAAATCTGGTACAGTATGCTTCGTAAATGTTTACCTCCTTCGCAATGTTGCCAAAAGCATGAATGTATTGCTCCGCAACTCTCAAACCCGCAGCCTGCACTTTCCACCACGATTAAGCATGAGTAAAGCAAAACAAGTTTACTTACACGTCAACTTTTGCAAGTCCAATAAGCCACATAAACATCTATTTAGAAGCTAGAGAGAATCATTTATGGAGAAAGTAGGTTATATGACTAAATGCATTGGCTGCTCCCGGTGTGAAACCAAACTACATTTGAAGGATCGCATTAAGACAACTAACAATTTTTGCAAATCGTATTACACCCTAAGTAATCAGGTTAATTCATTAAGCTCAAAACTTTGTAAATCTTGTAAAGATACAGCTGTTTGATCTCATGTACTAACCTCCACTCCACCAGTTTCCTTGAGGGATTGAGATAACATGGCCAGTCCTCTCGCTGTTGCTTTTGCTCTAGCTATTATTGCTTCTGCCTCACCTGGAAAGCCATACAAAAAAATGTTGTGATGAAACAAATTGAAGAATGGCTTGACATTAGTATGATGCGTTCATGGCTTACTAAATAGTTAATAATAATAATAACCTGATGCTCGATTGACTTGGTCCATCTTGGCAGCTTCTGATTCCAAGATTACAGAACTTTTCTTACCATCAGCTATGTTGATATGGGCTTGGCGTTCTCCTAAACAAGTTAGTAAAAACAGATTATGAGAAACAAATTGAGCAGGCTTTGTTCTGTATTTCTGAGCAGTAGCAAGGACACAGTTCAATCACAGGACATAAGTTTGCAAAGATAGGCAACACAAATATTACCTTCAGACTCAAGAATCTGAGCTCTCTTTTTACGTTCAGCTTCAGCTTGCATTTCCATAGCAACCCTAACTCCATTAGGAGGCATGATATCCCCTGGATATCCAACAACACATATATTTAATAACAAGCAAACAAGGGAATCCATCAAAAGAGAGTCAAAACAGAAAAAAATGACTCACTTATCTCATAACGAAGGCACTCAAGACCCCAATGTTTTGCAGCCACATTGATAGCTTCCTGCAAGAATGAT
The DNA here is from genome assembly GCF_020379485.1 of Brassica napus. Classification (NCBI taxonomy): domain Eukaryota; kingdom Viridiplantae; phylum Streptophyta; class Magnoliopsida; order Brassicales; family Brassicaceae; genus Brassica; species Brassica napus. The sequence goes on along the minus strand of NC_063435.1, from coordinate 6,105,576 downwards.
TCCATCTCAAAATCATCATTCATAAACAACAAACGCATAATCCATTCCCCTATAAACTTTTATCTAACAAAAAACTAAACTCAACACCGAGCAATGACTACAAGAACAAGAAAGCTAAACAATCTAAGCTGCAATCTTAGGTACTAACTAGAATTTCACATTAACATCACTAACCATGACATCCAAGAATCAATAGTTACATAAAGGCAAAAGACGACAAACCACAATTTTTTCGTTGAGCGTATCACGTTCCTCAAACGTCTTGTCAAGAGTCATCTTCCCCAATTCACTACGCATTGTAGTCTGAGCCAATTGAACAACAGCGTAGATTGGATTCTCAACGCCGTAAGACGCCAGATGTGGATTCACAATCTGCAAAACAAAATCCTTCGTGATCTCAACATAAGATCCAAAAAACAGAGATAGAAGAATCTCTCAAACCTTGACGTAAAGAACACCATCGATCTGGATGCTGACGTTATCCTTCGTGATCGCAGTCTGATTCCCAATCGGAATCGCTTCCTCCTTGAGCGAATGAACGTAAGCGATGCGATCCACGCCGGGAACGAGGAAGTGGATCCCCGACTCCAGAGTCTTGGCGTATTTGCCGAACCGCTCGATCACGCACGCCTTCTTCTCCGGCACGATCCGGATCCCCCAGTTCGCCGGCGGATTGATTCTAACGAACGCATATAATCAACCCTAAGATTATTCCTCCTAGTTAAAACTCGAAATCGAATGATTCTTACCTGTTGAAAGCATGACCCGGGGAGGAGCTGAAGTGGCGGACTGGGGTAGTGGTGGCTGTGGCGCCGGAGACTAGTGGAGATTGACGGAGGGACCTAACGGCATTGCTAGCGACGGATCTTGATCGGATTATTTGGTTCATTGTGTCAAATTCGAGGAGGAGTAACTAAAACCCTCTTTAAATCTTTTTGCTTTTTTTTTTGGTTGACGAGCATTCATATATATATACTGTGAAAAATACTTGGGGATGTGGCAAGACATTTGACAGATCATTTCAGATAAACACCTATTTATTTTATTTTAGATTATTACTTATTTAACAAAATTTATTTTCTTTTTAGACACGTTTGTTAAATTATACTTATTAGATTTGTTTAATCTGAGATATTTCTGCAACGAATTCATTTCTTTATAGACACGTTTGTTAGTTTGTATTAATTTTGTTTATTTTGTCCAGATTTATTTTTTCAACAGATATATTATATAGAAAAATTGACTATTTCGAACTCATTTTATATTTATTTATATATATTTCTCTAAAATATATTTTTATTGTAAAGGTAAATTTACTTTAGTATATGTCTGTAAAATAAAGTTTTTTTTTTATTTTTAAGAAAAAATATAGTGAAATACTATTTTCATTTGTCTATTATTTTATCTAAAATAAAAAAATTATATTATAGAAGAATATATTGAAGAAAAATTACTTATATAATAAAAAATGTTGTTTGGCAAATTATTTAGAAGACATCACGATCCCGAAGGAGAGCTTCATAAGAGCAGACATTATCTATGTACCACGGACGCAAAATTCAAAGGCGGATAGTCTGGCACGCAGTGCTAGGAAGCAATCGTCTTTTGTCGTTCACATGGATTCAGCTCACCCGGTTTGCTTCACAGAGTCAACATGAGTCTGTAATGCTGATGACAAAAAAAATTAATAAAAAATGTTGTTTTAAAGAAAATTATAGAGATATACACTAAAAATGTTTTTAGCTAGGAGATTCACAAGATAATGGATATATCAGCTTCCACTACCCTTCTTACACAACAGCAAAGTACAAAAAATTGGAGGAAATAGAGCAAATAGGTGAGTCTAATATCTCTATGTCTTTCTCATGAAAATCATATATAGTCAAACTTAAATTAGTTTTAGAGAAAATCCAAGGGTGAATTTCATGTTTACCATTATTTATATTTACCACCACTAAGAATATTTTCAAAAATACATTCTTTATTAAATGACAAAAAAACTTTTATACTTTTGTTCTTTATATATATAATAAATAATTATTTAAATAAAATAATAATAATATAATGAACCCTAATGCTCAATACTAACAACAAGTTTTATAAACCATTGTTTTTTTTTTTGAAAAAATATAAACCATTGTTAATCTCTTTATTTCTCATCAACCCTAATATCTCATGAATATTTTATCCTTTTTGCTCTTTGTTTTTGTCTTATTTTATATAGTGATTCTCGATAAGTCTACTTTTTGACTGGTATGTTTTTTTTGCGTCAAGGACTGGATCTTTTACAGTTGGAAATTATGAGTATTTTCTTGGGAAATATGTTTGGCTTGACAGGTAATCGTGTTGTGCTCCGGTAGTGTCTCTTTCAAGCGCGCTAGCTGTGGTTTCTTATAGAAGAATTAACTGATAACGTTTTCAACTTTAGGCCGATTTAGATTGTCTTAAAATTCACCTCAAAAGGTATTTTGTAACCTTACGACTCAATGATAGGTTTACGTTGTAATGTATTGAACATTTCATCGCTCTATATTACCGTTATTTTGAAGGAGGCTCTTTGCGCTCATACAACTAGTATTTGATGGCTCCCACAACTTCATAACTTATAAATATCACTATAAGGTGAGTTGAAATTGTTGTAATTTTCTCTATTAATAATAAAACATCTGATGTATGTTTTGATGTAAGCAAATTGGCCGAACTCCATTAATAAACTGGGTGTCCTACCGTTCTTATAAAATATAATTTATCACAAGTTTAACTTATTTTCAAACAATATCGACAATTGAGATTGTTACGGTCGCTTAGTTCCTGGATTGCCATATTACTAAATAAAAATTAATCTTAAGAAAGAAACTTGAGGATTTGTAATAACGTTCTTATAAACACTCGTTAACGTATGTGCTCTGTTTTCATTGCGTGACTGTTCCGATTTGAGCTTTAGAGTGTTCAAGGGAAATTGATTGCCGATCACTGACCGTCAGAATCCGAGTGCGGCCAAGAAGGTGCCTGTTCTCGCTGAGGACAAAGAGTTTCATTTCTCTAAACTTAATTGATTTGGTTCTGATTGTTTTTATAATTAGAGATCGTCCTTGAAACTTAAAGGACGATAGCAACCAAAAAAAAACAGAAGAAGAGTTTGATACTAAAATAAAAATTAAAGACAACAAGAAAAAAGCCAACTAAATCTGGTGAAAACCCCTTAGGAGGTTAGGGTTTATATATGTTTTCTTGTTTGCGAAAAAAATGACACTAAGGTATAGATAAGTTGATAACTGTCTCTCACAGGTCAAAAAATAATTATAGTTCCTAGTTCAGCTACCATGGCTTCTAGTGAAATGTGTAGCTCAGGTAACCACGTCAGAGGATTCCACTGCTAAAGTTTCTTGGAGAGCACTCTTGGGGACGAGACTTTTGTACATTGTCAAAGCTTGAGCGATCATGTTTGCAGGATTTTCAGCAGAACTCGGAAGCAACATTGTTGTACCCTATCAAGAAGAAGAATATTAATTACACCATATTAGATCAATACCCTCAAGTGAAATCTGAGATTTAAAAGTAGTAAGTTATGTTTCATAATTGTTTACCTCCTTAGCGATGTTGCCAAAAGCTTCAATGTATTTCTCCGCAACTCTCAAACTCGCAGCCTGCATATTAGCACCACGAAGTCCCAATTTGAAAATCAAAACAAGTTAACCTAACTCAACAAGACAGAAAAAAAACTATGTAGAATCTAAAAGAGAATTTGTATGGGATAACGGTTCAAAAAACAATTAAGTAGCAATGAATGACTAAACCTTTGTTCAAATCATGCATATTTACTAACCTCCACTCCACCAGTTTCTTTGATGGACTGAGATAACATGGTCAGACCCCTGGCTGTGGCTTGTGCTCTAGCTAATATTGCTTCTGCTTCACCTGGGGAGACGCAGCACAATTTATTGAAAAAAATATTTTTAGCATAAATATATTGAAAAATGACTTGAAATTTTATAATTTATGTGTTCATCATGCTTTTGAAGTGCTTGGTTACTAGATATGTAGTTAATACTAACCTGATGCTCGATTGACTTGGTCCATCTTTGCAGCTTCTGATTCCAAGATTACAGAACTTTTCTTACCATCAGCTATGTTGATATGGGCTTGACGTGTTCCTATATTCAAGTTTGTATAACAGATTATGAGAAAACAAATCAACAAGTAAAGTGGGTAGCTTTGAGCCAATAATTTAAAACAAATGAGCAGTAGCAAGCATTCAATGACATAAGTAGGCAAAGTTAAGTACCTTCAGACTCAAGAATCTGGGCTCTCTTTCTACGTTCAGCTTCAGCTTGCATTTCCATAGCAACCTTCACTCCATTAGGAGGCATAATATCCTCTAGATACACACACCACATGTATTTAGTAACATGCAAACACGGGAATCCATTAAAAAAAGATTCAAAAACAGAAAAAAATACTCACTTATCTCATAACGAAGGCACTCAAGACCCCAATGTTTTGCAGCAACATTGATAGCTTCCTGCAAGAAATAATTCCTTCTCAAACCATCATATCCAAAACATAACTAAATACAAATGCATGAGTTTTTACTTTTATCTTCATTACAAAAGCAAACTCAAACTAATAGGAAGCAGTGACAAAAAAAAAAAAGCTCAACTGCAAGCTTAGGTAGTAATACCAAAGTAACATCACTGACCATAACATAACAAAAAATTGAACAAGAAACATTAAGAAAGTGTGTGGAGAACGAACCACAATTTTCTCATTGAGAGTATCTCGTTCCTCAAAGGTCTTGTCAAGTGTAATCTTACCGAGCTCACTACGCATTGTAGTCTGAGCCAACTGGACAACAGCGTAAACTGGATTCTCAACACCATAAGAAGCTAGTTTAGGGTCCACTATCTGCAAAAAAAACAATGCAACAACTCTCAGCATAGACACAAAGACATAAGTATCCCTTTTAAACTAAGAAGAATGTCTCAAACCTTGACGTATAGAACACCATCGATGTTGATGCTGACGTTATCCTTTGTGATGGCAGACTGATTACCAATCGGAATGGCTTCCTCCTTGAGAGAATGAACATAAGCGATGCGATCCACACCGGGGACAAGGAAGTGAATCCCCGACCCCAGAGTCTTGACGTATTTGCCGAACCGCTCGACCACGCACGCCTTCCTCTCCGGCACGATTCGGACTCCCCAGTTAGTCTGGGGCGTGATTTGGAATCTACAAGTAAACAATCAACACAAAGATTATTACCGTTCAGTTCTCACACATATTATAGCGTAATACCAAGATTCTAAGCTTAGAAACCTGTCGAGAACAGCACTAGCAGATGAGTTGCTGCTGAAGTTACGGACGAAGGCGCTCGCGGCGGAGGATAGTTGCGTCATAGGAGCAGCGGGAGGCTTAAGCCTGTTGATATTAGGCACGGGAGAGCTGCTGAACTTGCGGACGGTGGTGGTGGCGGGCTTGGAGGCGGCGTTGAGTCCTGCTGATATTAGAGGTAGAGCTGCGCAGAGTGGACGGATGTAGTTGAGGGACCTAACGGCGGCTTGGCCGAAGGATGGTGAAGATACGAGTTGGTTCATGATCCTTGTAGCTTGTAACTGGGAAGGAACTAGGTAAAACTCTCTTCTTCTCTTTTCTCATGATAACTTTTATACTTAGATATCAAGTAACGTGGAGAAGAGGCAAAAAGAAAATTGGAAATATTTCAAACTTTTTGCCAAAGAAAAGAGAAGACTTAATGATCTGGTTGGCGGTTAGCTCAGAAATATACTTTAAAAAATTAATTTTGTGATAATTTAATTTAATAGAATAATAATTATAGAGTTTTGTTAATGTAAGTTTAACTTTTCTACATTGCTATAAGATATTTAATTTTTTTATGATATTTTATACATTGATAATATATGTTATTTTATCTTTTTATAATCTAATATTATATTTACATAAATATAATTATGAATTAATGAGAGTCAAAATGGAATAATCAGTTTATTTAATCTGTTCAGTAGTAGACTAAGTTTGTTTATAATATTTATTTAATTTGTTTCATAATAAAAATGGGTTGATTGCGAATTAAAGTGAGTTTGAAAAAGTGAAGATATTAAATACTCCATGTACTTAATATCTTCATTTTTTCAAGTTGAGTTATTAGTTATAACGCTTTTATCGGTTTATGTATGGATTTTAGTTAAAAACTTTATTAAGCTAATAAAAAATTGGCATTTTCCGGTTTTCCAACATTTATAATAGTTATATAAAAAATTGAACAATAATATATCTACAAATTTTTATCCGAAGAAATACAGAATAAAAATATTTTAAGTGTTTCCTGTATCTCTGCGTAATGTAGGAAACACTTGCATTCAGAAACTGAAGAAGATTGTGAAGAGGTGATGGGTTTTCGAAAGGGTTGGTTTGTATTGGGCTTTTGATTTCACCATGTGGTTGCTTTGTGCCTTAATTAACGGAACAAAAAGTTGAAAAAAGAAGTGTTACCAACAACAATGTACGATCTTAGAAACATACAAGTAGTTAGCACTCAGATTATATTCTAACTAGTATTACCACCTGTGCTACGCACAGGTCAATTCACTTTTAAAAAAATTATTTGATAGTCATAATTTTCAATAAGAGTGAATATTGTTTTAAATACTATATGAATAGTAGCACATAATATTAGAGATACATGCATTGAAACAAAACGGTTAAGGGGATGAAACAATAACTTTTATATCATTATAAAATGGATACATGTTTTGTAAAAAAAATCAAAAATAAATAAAATATATACCAAAATATAAAATATACTTGAAATACAATATTTGATAATTTTGTACAGAATAACAAATACTTAATTTAGTTTAGTGTAAATTTAGATATGATGAATCTTATAAATTTACTATTTAATTTTTATAGTTTTCTGAAAGGTCTTAGTTTTTATAGTTTTTTGAAAGGTCTAATTTTTTTATATTTTAAAATTGACACTTTATGTTAATTTACCTAATTTGATCAAAAATGTTAATTTACCTATCATCTTTTTTTAAAAGCATACATCTAAACAAAATTAACCCATATTACTTATTTTGACAGTGTTATGAATTTATAAAATTAAAATTTACAACTTTAGTTTACCTTTTATAAATTAAAAGAATTGTCTAGCAACAATTAAGTAAAGTAAATTCACCTTTGGATTCATAACTGCAAGCTTCGTGATATTTCAGCAATAGCTTTAGCTTCGAACTCAATTGCAGTAGTGAATACTGAAAACAAAAATTGATAAATGAAACATTAGTTGTTTCAAAAAAAAAATGAAACATCAAAAGTGCTACAAAAAAGTCAACAAATCAAAGAAAAATAGTAAAGAATGAACAACATGCAAAACCTTCTTTGTCATGCCAAAACCTTATGCTCTTTGATTCAACCAAAAGATCACTGGCCTTGAATGTAGTTATAGGTTTTTCACAAGAATAATATTTCGTATGCTCCATTCTTTCTCTCCAAACCGTGACTTCCAGAGGCTGTGAATCAATAGATAGAACAAACTAAGTTAGCTATGCCATATGGATCTAAAATCAGTTCTCTTAAAAATTACCGTACCAGTATCAATTGCTTCCCAAAATTCTACTGTATCTATCTAAAATCTTGTCGTTAATAGACTTTTAAGTATTAATCTAGATGAAGAATAAAAATAAAAATAAAAAATTGTGCAGGAAAAAGAAAGAAAAAAAGCAGAAGAAAAGAAAGAAGATATGAAGACCCGATATTGAAATTGAACTTTTAAGAGAGATGAAAAGATCTCTTGTTTTGCTGGAGAAGATAGAAAAAGAAGTAAAAGAAATTGAGATTAAATTATATAAAAGAGGAAAACAGTTTGAAATCGTGTCAAGTGAGTTTGAACGTGGAAGAAATATTGTGATACACAATTGCTAAAAATTAGGGATCAAAGTCAATTTATTTTCAATCAATTACTTTTTCTTTTAAAAAACTATTTTCTATTTGTCAAAATTTGATTTGTCATGTGACTTGTGCTTTAGTATATAAGAGATGTTTATCCATTAAATGTAGGTAACAAAACTAGTCACATCAAAACATGCGTACTAGTTTTATATACCACAAGAAAATACGCAAGATATTAAGCAAATAAAAAAGTGGTTAGCAACCAAATACTACAAGTACAAGGCAAGGAATGAAAATGAAATCACAACAAGAAGAACCACTCACTGATTTTCAAATCCCTTTCGTTATAAATGCGAAACACACAACCCTTTTGGTGGACTTTTCATTTTGTCAAACTCGTTTTCACACGGACTTTGATTTGAAAACTTTATTATAAACTTTACAAATAAATAAAATCAACTTGTAAACTCGTTTCTCTCTCTCTCTCTCTCTCTCTCTCTCTTTCTTCTTTCAAATTGAAAAATTCACTTTTCCTAGAGAGAGATTGTCACTGTTCTCCGGTCACCGGAAACTGACTTAAGGTTCCGATGGCAATCACTGACCGTCAGAATCCGAGTGCGGAGAAAAAGAAGAGTCTCTTCAGGCTATTCCCTTTCTGGCAGAGTAGAACCACAATCTCCTCTTCTCCTCCGTCGTCAACTCAGAATCAACCTGGCCGCAATCGAAATCGGAATACGGATGTCTCCAAGCCGTCCTCCGCCTTGTCTATCTCTTCCGTCGCGAGATCAATTCTCCCCGCGCGCCGTCGTCTCCGGCTAGATCCTTCCAGCTACCTCTATTTCCCTTGTACGTCTCCCTCGATTCCTTTCGATTGATTGTTTGCGTTAGTTAGAGATTGAAGTTTAGGATCCTTAGTTAGAGATGGAGGTTTGTGTGTGTTCGCAGATGAGCCTGGGAAGCAAGTGCGAAGCGCGATCAAGCTTAAGAACACTAGCAAATCTCATACTGCTTTCAAGGTAACCGAGACTTGTTCGACTTTGCTCATTGATTCTCACGTACCAGAGAATGTTGACTTTTTGTTGACTTTGTTTGTTCCAGTTCCAAACAACTGCACCGAAGAGTTGTTACATGCGTCCTCCTGGTGGTGTTTTGGCCCCAGGAGAGAGCGTCTTTGCTACTGGTAATGAGTTTTTTTTTGTGGAAATCAAAACGTCGTCTTTGTTCTAACTAGTTTATACAGCCTCTGATTCCGATTGTGTCTTGAAAATGTTCAGTGTTTAAGTTCGTGGAACACCCAGAGAACAATGAGAAACAGCAGTTGAACCAGAAGAGCAAGGCTAAGTTTAAGATCATGAGCCTCAAAGTCAAACCCGGAGTTGAGTTTGTCCCTGAGTTGGTATGTTATCTTGCTCCTTTCTAATTCTATCAGGTTATTATATACAACTCTGAAAGCATTGTTCAATCTTAGAATATATTCGTAAGTTACATAACTCTTGTTGGATAGTGCAAATGCAATTTGTAAAAATAAGGCCTTTCCGTCTCATAGAGAGTTTTGGGCGTAAAATGTTCTATCTTGTTCTTAACATGTTTTAGATGATGCATCTCTCTTGTGTTTATCAATGCAGTTTGATGAGCAAAAAGATCAAGTCACGGTGGAGAGGGTTCTCCGGGTCATTTTTCTTGATGCAGAACGCCCAACTGCTGTAAGCTTTAAGTAGATACTATAAAAAAAAAAATTCTGAGTATGAATCTTTCAATAAGGAGGATTGTTGATATAATTATCAGGCACTGGAGAAACTGAAACGTCAACTGGATGAAGCTGAAGCTGCAGTTGAAGAAAGAAAGAAGCCTCTACCGGAGACAGGGCCTCGTGTGGTTGGAGAAGGTCTTGTGATAGACGAATGGGTAATATATAGATTAAGATCTTTGGCTTGCTCTTTCTTTTTTTCTTGTTTTCTTTCTTCCATGGTTTATTTTACTAACCAAAGTTTGTGTCATATATCAGAAGGAGAGAAGAGAGAAGTACCTTGCTCGACAGCAAGTCGAAGCCATAGATTCTTCTTCCTAAAACGCAGAGAGGAACTTGCATTTGTCATTTGCGGGAGGTAAGAGATTCTCTTCTCCATCATCTTTTGCAGCTGTACATAATTGTATCCGTCTATTTTTATGTGTGTTATAATGTCTAGAGTGGCTACTTTGTGGTTTCTTGTATGTCTCTGTTTCTTGTGTGATTCACGCCGTTTTCATCAAATTTTGTTTCGGTTTAAAACGAATTCATTAATCGATCTAGAATCGAACCATAGCTTAGTTCAGTTATCTGATTTGTGCTTTCTGACTTCTGTGGTATCACTACTGGTTCTTTTGTATATTTTATCCGTTTACAAATGTAGATTTGTTATTCCGTTTTGATAGAGTATCTGATACCTCTAGTTTTAGTTGATCTTGAATTGATTCCTTTGAAAATGAAAAATCATATTGTTGGTATTGAATCTTTTACAATGCTTACTATATATTCCTGCTCAAAATGTAGACAAGTAGCTTGTAATTGAGGCTTTATTTTATTTCCACAATCAAAAGCTTTATATCATCAAGAGTAAATTTACCTCTTACCGGGCGTGTAACAAAACATAGCTAATTTTACCTACCGGTTGTGTAACAAAACATAGCTAACTTTACCTACAGTGCTGCTTGTTATTGTTTCAAGTTTTTGAATTATTTAAGAGCTCTCTCTACATCTTACAACACTCTCAATACTAGAAAAAAAAAGCTAAACAATTATGACAATTCATTATATACAACTGGTTTCTTAGAACAAGATAAAATATTCGTTAATTTTGAATAATAGTTTTTTTTGTCAACTTTTGGAATAATAGTGAACGTGTGAAATATGAATGATGGTTTTGTAGACGATAAGTTTACCAAAGAACCGTGATCCAGTTCGCTTGGAACCTTTCTCAAACTAAAGTACATGTTTGTATTTTGATGACAGTCTTTTACCAAGTTTGGTCCTTGCTATAGTCAGAATTGTGAAGTCTTTCCATCTTTTCTTTTACATTCCTAGTTTGTTATAGTTTTGAAAAATGATGTTTACTTTCTATAAGACTCTATGGTCCGCAAGAGTGACCTCTAAAAGACTGATACCAAACCACATCCAACCGCACGCACGAGTGCCCTAGTACCAAAAAGACGTTTACCCAAAGGGTGCGTTTGATGCGTTGCTATTTTGCTCCTTGCATTTAAAAACTGTGATATTCAGATTCCTCTCTGTCCAAATGATAACCATGAAATGGGATTAGTAGAATAAATACGGATAGTATAAGATGAATTGGTGCTTCAGAAAGGAAAAAAAAAGAGAGAAAGAGATTAACGGAATACTTTTTTAAAAATGAAATATATTCATTCAATTCATTTTTTATCAAAATTGTAGAATAATGTTTTGGAAGGATTTTTTGTTTTTGAATGGTGGTAAAATCTATAGAATGTGTGTTTTATTTTATTTCATTCAAGTTAAATGATAAAAAACAAATTAATGGAATAAACTACTCTATACAATTTTATTTCAAAAATTGACAATCCAGTCTAAGATTAATGAACTAGTTGAATGTTTTGAAGATACAATTATAAAACGTTATTGCATTTTCAGAGTTCAGTTAGGCGGTTATGATTTTGATGGGCTCTTCTGGCCATTGTATTCCATTCTTCTAATATTATCAAATTCTAGTATCATCAATTTGGATAAATGATATCATAATAATGTACAAACAAAGTAATAATAAAATAATAGTATGATTTTATATTAAGAATGAGAGTTTGTTCTTAAACCTTTGACAACACGGAACTCTAACCTTGTTCGTTTTTGTACGCTGAACCAACCTCACTCCCTTATGTAGCTTTATTTCTATTTGGAACGAAGAAATTTTCTTTTTATACAGGCATTTGGTAACATAAAGATAATAGATTAAACTGGATAAGTAAAAAATGTAACTGAAAATAGAAAAAGTAAATATTACAGTTGTGCTGAGGTAAATTTCACCGTAACAGATGTCCTACATTTAATAAAAAGTGATTTATTATTTTGTCTATTCGGTTTCGGTTCTTTTCGAAATAATTTTTTAAAAACTTAATTAAGTATTTGTATATTTTTAGTTTAGGTTCCGATTAACGTATTCAAATCTATGCATAAACTCGACTGATTCAACTACAAAACAAGAACACGGTTCTCTACTATTTATATATCCTTGTTAAAAAATGCAGGAACCTAGCCGCGTAGTCGGTAACCAGAGCTAGGCCGTGGTGTGGATGTGCGATTCGGTAACCCAACGCGGTGGTTATATATTTGTCCGCCTATTTCAAATCGTTAATATACAGAAACCCAAAAGTTTGATATTTGCCCATTAGTAAAAATTATAATTGCCCACTAAACCTAAAATACGCTGAAACCAGCAAAGCCTATTAACTCAGTTTAGGTTGTGGCACATGTAGGATGAAGATTTGGAATCTTTTTTATAAACAAATTTCTTAAGATCAAAACTTGTTTATCCCATAAACACTCATTTGACATTTAAGCAATTCTTTAGACATTTGATAAGAATTGTTTAAATGTCATTTGATAAGACTTAAAGAATCAGCGTATATATTATATATCATACCAAGAACATATCTAATGTAATATTTACTTCATGCATATCTTGAGTACAAAAAATATAGAAAATACTGTTTACTATAGTGCTCATAAATGTTGGGATTTATTAAATGTATGTTCAACTCTACATTGTTTGTCCACTTTAGACATTAGACAAGCTCACAGATTTTTTTCCGGTTTTTTTATCTAAAAGGTATTATATTAATTAGAGTTTGACATATTTTTATATATTAGATTATCATTTGTCTAATTTCTATGATCTTGACTTGTTTCTGCCACAAATTTTCTCTTTCGTATTTAGGTTATTTTGCGGATCTTCGTCAACCTAGTGCTATGATAACAATGTAGAAATTTATTAAATTCATGTCCTAACTTTGTATTGTTTGATTAGTACGATATTGTTAACTTTGAGCCTTTGGCAAACCCGCATAGTTTTACTATTAGTTTTCTTCTTAAAAAGTTTCATATTAATTAGAGTTTGACATCTCTTTTTTATGTTAGACTATCTTTTATCTAATTTTCAATATAAAATTTTGTTCTATATCTCACACTAAATTCATTGGGTTTTATGGCAAACGAACACTTAAACTATTTCCATGCTTATTAATAAAACACAGTTTAGAAACAAATAACAAATGTCCATAGAACATGGATTATTAATCTTTTCTCAAAAAAAAAACATGGATTTACTCATCTATCAATGTTACCACTCAAAAATTAAAAAACCATTCAACATATTTTCTCGCACAAATAAATGTAAGGCAAGCATATAGACAAACAATTCACTATCAAAGATCTTCAAGATACCCCGCTAATTAATAAGTAATTAATTTAACGCTCAAAAAGTAATTAATATTACGGTATTTCTCATCAACAAAAAATCAGTAAGAGACTAGATACCCCGCTCATCAACCGAACTTTTTTGTTGTTGTCAACTTCTCTTATCCTATAACCGAAACTTATTCTTATACACTTTTTATAAAACAATACTTCAACTGCTGTATAAAGTATAAACCGGCACAAAACCGTCATCAATTTAAAAATCCTTAAGCGAAAGATTTCGACAAGAACTGCTACAACCTATCATTATGTTTAATTGTCCATTCATTAAGATAAGAATAAAATAAAAGTGCAGAATTTACAATTAGTAAAAAATAAATAAAAACAAAACGTATCTCAAATGGAGGGCCGAAAGGAATAAATATGGGCGGCGCCCATTGATTATGCGCTCGGTCGAAAGCATAATATTCATCGTGTAAAGAAAATAAACAAAATAAGACTTACGCGACAAAAATATTAATTTTTATTCTGACCAACGAGCAAATAGATTACAATTCGGCCACACATCGGAGTGCTACGCCACTATAAATACACACATGCACACGGACCATATATCATACGCTCGTAAGGTTTTAACAGAGCAAGAAAAATAAAACTAAAATAGGTTCGTTAAAGTTTCTAATTTTGGGGGAGATTTTACTTTTAATTATTGGTTTAAATCTATAATTAAGAGAATCAGAGGGGAAGTTCAGGCCGCCCGCAACGATTTCGAGATTCGTCATCATCATCTTCATCGTAAGAGAAAAATGAAGGGGAGAATATCGAAGATAGGAAGCTACGCAATATCATCATCCACAAGAGATTGCATCTCCTGCACTACCTTCAACATCCTCGCTCCCATCTACAAACGCCTCTCCCGAAACGATCAAAGCATCCGCGAAAGCGATAACCGAGCCTATTGGATGGGTAGGAATCACCGAATCCTCGATTGGTTACTCTACGAAAGATCTTCAATCATATGTCTCCAGGTTACTTCTCCTTCTCCCCCTCCTTTTGTTTTCGATCCCGTCTTCTAATGTCGATGATTGTGATTTTCAGGAGTTTTGGGTAGGCAACGAAGAGCTTGTTCGCTTGTACGAGAAGAGACTCGGCGACGCGGGTTACCTCTGTTACAAACTAGGCCGTACCAACAACCGTGGTGACGGTAAACATATTCTGTTAGATTCGGGTTTATTATATGGTTCCAACTTAAAACTAATTGATGATAAATAGTATTTTATATTATTTTTGTTAGGTTTGCTTACGGCTGTTCATAAGGACTATTTCAGAGTTGTCCGCTCTAGAGATTTGCTTTTCAATGATTGTGGTGACCGAGTCGCGCAATTGTTACATGTGGAGCTAGTTCCTCCTTACTCTCAGTACGATGCGCATCAGCAAGTTTTGATTGTCAACACTCATTTGTTGTTTCCTCATGATTCTACACTCTCTATTGTAAGGTTGCAGCAGGTATAATAATACTTTCAGTCTTGAATCTTTGTTTTTGATGATTTGCATCTTTCTTTTGATCATGATTTTTTTGGTTTTTGATAGGTTTATAAGATTCTTCAGTATGTTGAATCTTATCAGCAAGAAGTTAATCTCAGTCCAATGCCTATTATACTCTGCGGGTAACTACCAAGTCATGATTTTTTTTTTACATTTTCAGGAGTTACATCTAATTTTCTAAAGAACAAAAAAAGCTGAAAATTTTCTATGTTCGGTTCTGTTTGTGTCTTTGTGGGCAGAGATTGGAACGGAAGCAAGCGAGGACACGTGTACAAGTTTCTCAGGTCACAGGGGTTTGTGTCGTCTTACGACAGTGCTCATCGGTACACAGATTCAGAATCTCAAAAGGTCACTGTCTTTCTTCATTTGGAGAATATTTTTGGGTATGCTGTAGAATTTTGGTGATCAAGGTTTTTGAAACTCTCTTGTCGTCCTGTTTTTTTGGCTTTTACAGTGGATAAGCCATAGGAATCACCGGGGTAACATATGCGCTGTAGATTTCATATGGCTTCTAAATCCAAATCGGTATAGAAAGCTTCTAAAGACAAGTTGGAGTGAGGCAGTGTTTGGCATGTTCAGGGTGAGACGCTCCTCAAGTTTCCTTAATTTTGTCCAAAATGGTAGTTTAATTGTTGATACTGAAATGCTTCTAAACTTATGTCAGAGGGTATTGACGAAGAAGAAAGTCTTTTATTTCGCTATTCTTGTGTAAATGATTTCCTGGAACAGAGTTGTTTTCTAGATTCTCCATGTAACAGCTGAGCCTTTTGATTTTGCAGTATCTACTGAGAAGAGCTTCACTAACATCTGAAGATGCTTTTGCCTTTCTGAAAACCGACAATGATGGTGACTACATTACATTCTTGGGCTTCTGCGAGACTCTTCGACAGGTACATTGAATCTGTAACGCAATTGAATCCTATCCAGCTGACTGTTCACAGAGTTTTCTCTTTCTTAATTTGCTTCTCCTCCACTATACAGCTCAACCTAACGGGTCATTGCAATGGACTTACGAAGAAAGAGATTAAAGATCTGTGGATTCAAGCTGACATTGATGGAAACGGTCTTCTCGATTACAAGGAGTTTCAGGTAACGTTTCTGCATGAGACTTTCTCTCTCTAAATCCTGTTCATGATAGATCACTCATAAGCTATAGTTCCCGATAGTAGTTTTGAGTTAGAATACCTGAATGTGATCACTGGTGAACTTCTAGACTAAGAACATAGAGATTAGATAATGCTAATGGCAGCAATAACACTTGCTCTTCGAACGCACACATGTTACTCATTTGTTTATGTAAATCATTGCAGCAAAGAATTTGGAATCAAACATGGTCTGAACAGAGAGATGCAGAGGACGGAGAAGCAAAAGGCAACCAAGAACAAACAGTTGGTTTCAGCGTCAAGAACGCAGTATTGTTTCCTCCTGAAGTGGAGAAAGGAGTGTGGCCTGAAAATTACTCTCTGTCAGATCACGCGAGACTAACCGTTGTATTCTCTCCCATAAGAATGCCTTGCTCCCAATTGGTTTCATGACAAAACACTCTACAGCAAACCTTTATCGTCTTCCATTTAAGAAACCTCTAAGATTGTGTGTCCTTAGAGATCAGAATCAACACTTTGCTCGATTTCCATTGGCCGGGAAGCTTAAAGACTTGCACCGCCCTGAGCGCTCTCACCCTGAGGTTTCTGCGTCTGGGGGGAAGAAGAGAGAAAGGACACAGCAAGAGTCTTATACCTTTATACTATCATGTACAAAACATGTAAACGAAGTATAGAATATTTCATGTAAAAAAAAAAAGAAATCTTGTAGTAGAGATTGAAGAAGCAGCTTTGCAACTTTGTCTTCATTATTTTGCCCCTTTTTGTTTTTATTTTAGCAAAGAACTTTATAAAGCATACCTCTGTGTAAAGTTTGTTAGATAGATATGAAACCAATAAAAGTTATTCACTGCTCCAATGTTCAAAGATAGAAAAACAAATTATTTGCGGAACTAACCATACATGAAAATAATTATAATACTTTAATCAATTCCAATCCAATTTTGAAATCCTGATTTGTTTCTATTTTAAATATCTTCAGAAGTTTGTTTCAATGTTTGATTCGAACGCATCCAGATATACAATTTAACTTTAATTATGTGTATCAAAATACGCATGGTCGTATGGTTGCAGATTTCACAATTCCTAGTGGATATCAATATATGCATGTCATATGCATCTGACAATCACATCTTAAGATATACTTCACACTGAGCTTACAGTTATAGTGACTAGACAGGATATGGAAAACAAGAAGATCAACTAGTGACCTTTAACATTCTTGGGCTTAAATCATATCCTTTGGTGTGCTAGAAAGCAGCCAACAACGTCACGATTCTGTACGGAAGCAGAGCACTTATCAGTTATCACTATCTAATACTGCTTTGTTGGATTGGTTCACTTATGCGAGACACTGGTCTTCCTCTACACTCAATCCCAAAACTCTCTTGTGATAACACCTATGCCATCTAGTTATCTACCACGCCTGCTCTACATAATAGATTGAATCATTTTAATATAGATTTCCACAAATAATGCTTTGCCTTGGAAATTTCATTTCTCTATTATAAGTAATTGGATGATCTCTTCACCAAGTCTTACCCAATTGTTTCTTTCAGCAACTTATGTTCTAAGCAAATCTGAAGTTGAACTACAAAACATATTTAGTGTCTTGATTTCTGTTCCCGGTGAGAACTAAATTGTTTTTTTGGCCAGTCTCGGTATGAGTTTGACCCAAATAGTTTATATGGTAACCTAGTAATGGATGATTTGACTGACATTAATGGGAAGGTATTCAAATTCAGACAAGACAATGTAATAGTCATTTTTGGTAAATTTATACTGTAGCAATAAGTGCGTTCCTCCTAGGTCCGATCATATAGTCGATATGGTTTATCAAAGAAAAAAAAAGAATAAGACATTGGTCATATCAAGAAACTCAATCTTTTTCAAACTAATGAATAATACAGTACCATCGAACACGGCTTCACTCAAGTCAAAGACAATTCCTAGAGTCACAGGATCAAGTTTCACATGTCCTCAATAACTCGAAGTGTAACAGTTCAGTGCTCTTGAAATCACCGATCTTCGAGCAACCTATGGAACTCTCTTTCTTCCATCTCTTTAACAACATAATCTAAACCTTTTCGACTCACAAGATGGGCATGACACAGAAGCATGAGACACCAAGCCAGATCGGTCCTACGAATGCCACAACCCAAATCATCCAGCTTCGAGAACATGAGGTTATCACTGTGAACATTAGCTAACTTTTTAACTAAACCCTCATCAACACAAATACTAAACCTTAGAGCATTTTCTTTGAGTCTTTCAATGTATTTCTCAAAAGTAAAAGGGTATTAAAATAATGTAAGATAATTAAAAATATGAAAGCGAGTGAAATGGGTCTCTAAAAAAGAATTTTTACAAAACAAAATAAAAAAAGAAAGACTCTCATTACATGTGTCTACATTTCACTGGTTCAAACATTTTATAAATGTGATTCTAAATTTAATTATTTAAACATAATAAACATTCTGTTATTCTATTGGTAAGAGACTCATATGAGTTTCCTCCATTTTTCCTAATACAATAAAGTATGCATAAGCTTAAGGCATGAGTACCAATGTACAAGGTCAATGTACAAGGTTCCAGAGTCATCTTCCTAGACATCAAGATCTGATGCATTTACTCTATTCTCTTAAGCAACACTCGAGCAAACTCGCGTAAGAGTAGATACGTAACATAGTCACGCACACAACCATCAGACTCCAAACTCTTTGTTTTTGGGCAGACTCTTATGAACAGTTTCTTACTAACGAATCAATTCGAGTATCCCCTATATATTATTTGAGAAGCATTGCAATATTTTTTGTAGCCACATGTCATCACTAGAATGATTCTTAGAATCATTAGAAAATATGTTGGTCCATCTAAATATATAATAAGCTTTTTATTAAACCACAATAAATACATTATTAATGTGTTTCAATATTTCCTTAAATAAGATTACGGAATTGCCTAATGTGGCTAAAGTATATATGACAATTGATGATTTTGAATAATAAAGATTTGATAAAAATAAGTGTGTATTATAATTATATTTGTTTAATTTTAAACTATTAAAATAAATTAAACAATCATAGTAACCATATAATAAAAATTTAAAAAATTATTTATATATTATATTTTGAATTTTTAAAAACGAGTATAAATTACTAAAACTGTTAAAAGTTTCACATTCAAATTTTGTGATCTATGATTTAAAACTTTTGTTATGACATGATACAAATAATTAAACTATATGCCATATAAAAATATATAAATATCTTAATTTTGAAATTTACTTTGAACATTTTTTTGATAAAAAAATTGAAAAAATATTGACAACTAAATTTTTTGAAATAATATAAATTACTTAAACCACTAATCCCACAGTAAAAATTTTGTTATCAAGACTTTTTGCTATAACAGATACAAACGATAAAAAAAAATATGAGCAAAAAGCATCATCTAATAAATATTAATATTTAAATATATCTTATATATGTTACTATCATTTAAATTTAATTATATATCATATCAAATAGAAAAAAAATATTTTTTTTTATTTATAAAATTTATTTATATGTTCGCACCAATTTAATTATATAAGTAGTAGATAATAACATTTTAATTATTCAATATATGTTTATAATGTTCATCCCGCGCAAGGCGCGGGTCTTAACTTAGTTGTGTTAGTAATAATGTGTCTTATATAGTAGTTGCAACTTGTCCGAGTGTCATAAATTAAAACAATGTCATTTAATTTTGTTATACCGACAAATTAAAAACCATGTAAAGTTTTCCGATAATAATAAGCAAGCAATATAAATATACAACAAAACAGAAAATTGTGTATTTTTAATATTTAATTTGACTATTTAGATTGAGAAAACAATGACCAAAAGAGTCTGTGGAAAAAAAAAACAGCATCTAGCTTCTAGCTAGTATATAAATCTATGCAAAGAAAAGTTTTCTTTTGTATTGTTTATAAAATTTAATTTGTCTTTTTCCTAGACAAAAAGTTAGGATAATATAAACATTGACTGTGTCACATGACTCTCACATGAGATACAAAGCTTGTCGAATTTGAAGAAAGAAAATGCAGCTAGGAGATAAAGAAAGAGAGTGAGATTAGGTTTAAGGGCTTAATCTCACCTAAAGGCTATAAAGCAAAGACAAAAGTTGCGACACATGTAATCCCTAACTAAAGACATTAAATGATCTTAAAGAATAATCTCCTTGTGCCACTCGCGAGGAATAAAAAAAGAAGCATAATACGACGATCGAACTCAACAACCTGCAGTTCATCTATATTATCACAGGAAATTACGTTTAGCTTAAAGGTAGTTCCAATTTCTATTATTTTTTTAGAATTACAATTTTCTAATTTAATCCAATTTTATGGTAACTACTACATCTCTCTTCCTCACGAATATATCCCAAGTGTGTTGATAAATCATGCTCATCCAACAACACCATCTTTACTAATTACTTTAGTCTATATACTTCTTTTTAAACGACTTCTAATTAGTCTATATACATAACCTTAAATCTAATTACAAATAAGTAAATAATAAACAACACACAAGTGATTCACAGTTACATATCTCCAAATACACCTAGGTATGAGGTAAGCAAGTTGATTATATATGGTTTCAAAAGGAAATCCAATTGAGATTGTTTTTTTTCTAGCTAAGCAAAAGTTATATTGGCTTCTTGATTCCTGAAGAAACTCAAAATTTTAAAACCAGATTTATCACTCGTTATAACCTCTTCCATCACTTGGAAAGCCATGAAGATGATCATTTCAAGATCCAGTTCGTTCTAATCAAGTTTAACCACGTAGTTTGATAGTCCCTCCGACCACGTGACTGTCATTGGATCTGTCAATTTACTAACATTAAATCTTCGAATTGAAACTTTAAGTTGGCCTAATCAAGAAAGTCCACATCTTCTTTAGGGGTTGAGAAAAATCTTCACCATATATTCTATATAGAACATGTACCAAATAATAAGTTCTCCATTATTGATTATAGTGAGAGATATCGAAAGCCACCTATAATCTAAACATATCATAAATAGTAGTATAATTTTTGATATTTTCCTTTGCGTATAATTTGTATGGAATTTTGTTTTGTATATCAATCATAGTTACTAATTGTTTTTTGTATATATATGGTACTGGTTGCTTAGCCAATGAAAAGTCCTTACTGGAATACTTATATGTCTATTGATTATTGTTAATTAGTCAATTAATCACTGTAACTATCAGATGAGCCGATTTATTAGAGGAACTCTTGGTAGTATTAAACTATTACAGAGGGCCGTATATGTATATGATTAGCAATTTTCGACTTTGGACGTTGAATATATGGAACTGACCTAAATATTTTGTTTAAGGTAGGATGGTTCTCTAAAATGAATTATTTTTAAGCTTTTCTGCTAAGCATAGCGCTATCGATTTAATTACTTAGTAATAGCTAAATTTACTATACACATAACATTTAATTTAATTTTAATTTGTTTAATATTAAACAATAATTGTACACATTAACAAATAGTATTTTGGAACTTTCTTGTTAAGTTTGGAAGAAATTTAACTAGTTCTGTTACTGTATTAGTTTAGAGTGTTTTTCTTTAAAATATGCAAGTTGAAGATGACACAAAGTTCCAAAAATAAAATAATATTAAACCATCGTAATATTGATCTTTATTTGTCCCAGTGTTGAACGATGGTTTGTCAGACTGAACATTTATAGTATAATAATCGATTATATAAGTTTTAAATTTCAAATAAATCACGCATACCTACGAGTTGACCCCAATAAATTCTAAGTCAAAAGCTTTTTGGATTAATTTTATCAAAAGCATATATAAATGCCTTTTCTTTAAACATACAATATTGTATGAAAGTTTGAATTTGAGAAACATTATAATAAATAAAATTACCAGTTTATATATTTTGGTATGAGATACGTAATTCATTGTGTTTACGGCGGTATAAATATTAATAAAATTATAGTAAATTTTAAATATTATTATTATTACCATAATTTTGATTTAATTTATTATCTATAGTATAAAATAGGAAGATTATAAAATGGGAAGATTAGTTTCTTCTCCACTAATTAGAGAAATCTGATATTGCTTAAGATAACAAAATAACTGCTGATAAAAGAAAGAGAATTTTTTTTTTTGTAATTAATATTACTCCTTCCGTTTTTTAATATAATTTATTTTAAAATTGTGCAAATAGATTAAGAAATCATTATTTTTTTTATATTTTCTAAACAAAAACATCATTAGCTATTTACCTAACCATAAATCAACCAATAATAAAATAAAATATATATTATTATTGGTTATATATAACATTAAATGTTAATAAATTTTACATAAAAAATCGAAAACGTCTTATAATTTGGAACATAATTTTTTTTTTAAAACGACATATATTAAAAAAACGGGAGTACTACATAGGCAGCAGAAAAAGCGAGGCAATTAAGTATCCAATTTTATAAAGGGTAAGGTAGGGAAGAATGATCCATGCATATCTAATTGATAATGGCCCCCCTTACGCAGGGGATTCTAAAGATCTCTAATATCTTATTTTAGCAATTTTGTAATTTCAAAGTCTACTCTTTGCTTTTCTGCACAAGACCAACTCAAAATAAACTCACATTCTGTAGAAGTTACTACTTACAAACCTTAGATATTTATATAGCTTCAATTTCAATTTTCAACCATGTCCTAAGTTTAACATATTTAACAATTTTATACTCTTTCTGTTTTAAAAAATTCTATGTCTAAAAAAAAAATCATTTCAAAAAAAAAAAAAAAAAAATATATATATAATACATAAGTTAAATGTAAATTGTAAACTTCGAAAAACACAATCATGTTTACTAAAATTTATTGGTTAAAAATTATGAAAAATAGTTTATTGCATACAATTAAAATCTGATATGTTGTGTGAAAATCATAACACATACAATTTTCTGATTGAGAGAAACTATTACGTAATAGTGGTATTCTAATTGATTTTCTTTTGCTATTAACAAGAATTAATGATTCATCTCTATAGATTTTCACGTTTTTAGATATGACAGCACGAAGTTGATTAGGTACCATATTACTATGGTCAACCGGAAGAAACATTTTTAACGGTTCTACCTTTTTTGACAAACAGTTCTAGGTAACATATCTATTCTCTAGGGATCCACTAAACGAAAAATGAATTAGCCATTTTGGAGTAGTTTTTTTTCTTTCTGAAATTTGGACACGTTTTCAGATTTGATAAGAGAAAATTAAGGTTCACACTTGAGAAGCCTCGATTCTGAAATAAATTCTTAAACTTTTTTTTGTGCAGACCGAATATTTCATTCAAATTAAACTGGAATCAAAAACCAGAACATTATCTAGCCTAGGAATAAACTTAAACCTAATACTTAAATGAAGAAGCAAGAAAGTAGATATCTCGTAAAATTCTAAATTATTTATTTACAAAAGTCTGCGAATATTAAGTTATTTCATTCACACTTCCAAATTTCGGTTCACTGAATATCTATTTAGTAAACATGATAAATCGGATGATGTAACATTATATCAACATGTGAAAGTGGAAAGTTATATACACACACCATTAAGTAAGCCACTAACTATTCATTGAATCCCCGGAGATTAGTCGGTTAGATATCGGTCCGTCGGATATTCCGGATCAACAGAAAAAACTACTCTTCGATATCATCTCCAATAAGATATTGACACAAAGTATTTAATGTTCATATACAACTACAAAAGGACACATCGTCAATTTTAATCATACCGATCATTGATCTTGAATTCCAATGTAGTTTCTAAGTTAAAATATCACACATGTAAATATATATACACCACTTCTTTGCCCCTCCAAATTATATTTATATACTAACTCTTCTCCCCAATTATGGTGTTATATACTTGGTTTGTTGTCAATCTATTGATACGCATATGTAGCCATTATAAATACATGAATGTTTTGCTATAATTTAAGAAATTTTTTTTTTCAGCACAATATATTTGCATCAAATGCAAGAGTGGCGGTCTTAAATTTCAATTTGGTGAACCAAGTAGAGATAGTCTAATAGTAAGAAATTTGGCACACAGTGTAAACAATGTGGTAACCAAGGCCGGTTTAGGTCACAAGTCACTCAAGCCGTCGATTAGGACATCCAATATGAAAATAACTTTTATTAGAATTTTCATACTCAATCCATTATTTCTTATATCTAATCATAATTTATATAAAAATAAGAGTAATATTCATAGTTCTTAGTATTTTTATGATTTATATATAAAAATTATTAATTAAAAATATTATTGAATTATTATTATTTTAAAGCCTGTAAACTTTATAATAATTGAGAATCTTAGTAAAAATATATTTTAAAAATGCTAAACAACGAGAAAATATATAAATTCATTTTTTATTTTTTAATATATTATATATTTATTCTTGTAATATTCTTTATCATTATTATTTTAATATTATGACTTACTATTTTAATATTTATGTAAAATAAAATAAAATCAACCAAAGATTTTCAATTTGTAATGAAAAAAAAAATACTCTTCTTTATATATTTAACTTGATAGTATATATTTTTTTAAAACCTGTGTTTTATATTTATATGAAATTATATAAAAATTATGAGGAAAATGCATATTTAAAAAAAAAAATAGAGTAGATCCGCATTGGTGATAATCAGGCTTTTCTATAACACTACGTATGTTCCTAACCGGTAATGATAAGCTGTTAAGAATTTGTTTAAGAAAAAAAACATAAGTTGTGAAGGTTTATTTACAAACGTAGAACAAGAAAGGTATTTATATTTTTCAGAGCGCTGCTGTTAAATTTTCTTTGTGGTGACACATTTAATAATAAGAATAAATTCTCCTTTTGTTTCAAAATAAATTAATCTATTTTTTTTTTCAGAGATCACAACAAAGAGCGTACCCGGTTATATGAATATAAAGTGATTCATGCTAGTCCCAGATAAGACAATATGAATTATTGGTATGCATGTACTATGTGCAGTACTATGGAAATATTAATAGATAATGTTTTATATAGATCCACATAATTGAAAAACAACAAATTCTGATGAATCCAGCTATTCGCGTCTGGCAAACCAAGGAAAAGAAAGTAAGAAAGAAAGAAAGAAAAATCCAGAAATGTACGTATAGAATAGGATTCTTTTATAGGCCTGGCCGGGGTGTCTCAAGTCAGAAGCATATACTAATTTTAAGGAGGTCGACCAATTGATTGAGAGATAAGCTCGGTTGCTTAATGTAAGTTGTTAAATATTCACGTCGTCTAACTACATATATCGATAATCTGAGAATATATTTCAAATTTGGAATATTTATCCTCTTTCCGAGCATGCCGTACCATCCAACCATACCCGCGTAATTTATAGAATAGGATTTTACTTTTCATTTGCTCTTTGAATTTTGTTTAGGTTTGTAACTTCTGTGATCGATTCTTACGATAATGTCTATCTTTTAAAGTTTGTTTCCTAATAATGTAATGTGATGGATAGTTTTAGTTTTGACAAATCTCTTAAATAACCATTTTTAAGTTTTTTCACAAAAATAACATTCAATGAAAAAAATGACCAAAATATTTTTTTTTTTTGAAAATTTTCATATATATATAAAACTTATTTTGGTCACTTTTTTTTAGAGAACTGTTTTTGTGAAAATAAATTAAAAATGGATATTCAAAAGAATTTCTCTTTTAGTTTCTATTTCATTTTTTACAACAATTTGTATTTCAATTTAAGAAACAGAAAATGGCATTTATAATGCATTAGCAGCTAGTATATGTCTATATTTAATATTTAATATATTGCATAAAGAATAAGATGAAATACTAATTTTATATATTAATTGTTAATATATATTAAAATTTAATAATTTACAGTAATATTAGTATAAATTTAATATTTATATCTAGTTTAATAATTTAAATAAAGTTAATATTTAGGTACATATATTAATCCGTATAAAGTACATACTCTTACTTGGTATATATATACAGGGGCGAAGCTAGGAGTTAATTATAGGGGGTGCATAATTCATAAAGGAAAAAAATAAATGGTTGAGTAGATGTCGAACCTTGGATGTTTGGGGGTGCACATAAAGACTTTAACCATTTAGATAACTGGAACTTACAACTTTTTCATACAAAACTTGTTAATATTGATAAAATTATGGGTGCACTTGCACCCACAACTGTCTTACTAGCTTCGCCCCTGTATATATATATATATATTAAGAGAAAAAAGTATATTTATTAAGCAAAAATTGAATTTCGATGATAAAAGAATCAAATCAATTATAGGACCAATAATTTTTTTGGTACAGGTATAACTTTAAAATGATTAATTTCCTCCTCTGTATGGTGCCAAACAAAACCTGTGTTAAACAACTAGTCCCATTTGACAAAAAAAAATAGCCCCATTATAAAATTCCAACTTGATTTGGTTTTAGAGTCAATTTGCTCATAATACAAAAATAACATGGATATTAACAATCTGCCTATAACAGTAAACTTTGGTGTCTACCAATCAATGTACCATCATGTGGGATTTAGGGTATTCACCTAATTAGCAAAGAAGTTTTGTATATAGAGTGCAATTTCTCTTGGTTTTACATGTAAAGTTCAGTGTGCGTGAGAAGCGGGTGATTTAAAAAGAGAGAAAAAAAACAAAACTAAAAAACTAAATTAATAATAATATTATTATTATTAATAATATCTCTCTCTCTCTCTCTCTCTGACTGTACTGAAAGTGAAAAAATCGTCGCCTATAAAATCACAAACAAGTTCTCTCATCTTCTTCACTACTCAAATCTTTCTTCTCATATCAAGAAAGAAAAAAAAAAGAACAAAACAACTCGAAGAGTCTCCAGATCCAAAGAAAAGATGATCTCAGTGGTGATTATTACTGAGCTACTAGTGGAGTACACGACGGCTCTCGCTAAACTCACCGCCGGTATTCTCCCACGGCGTACCGGCGATAGAAACGCCTTAAGGATCGGCGGTTTCCTCATTCCTGCTCCTTCCTCAACATCTTCGACCATTCCTGACTTCTCTTCTCATCTCGTCGACTTCTGATGATTTCTACTCGATGAGAAGTGGCTGAGGATTTTTACAGAGTGTTCTCCTAGTCTTCTCTCTCTCTCCCTCTCTTGGTTTTGAATCGTATAGAGCTTTTGTGGATCCGTATCTAATTTTATATATAGAGATGACTTTTGTTACTCGTGATCTGTGATAATACTAACTATGTTTATGGTAACGAAGAAGATCTTCCATTCATTTTTTCTTTGTTCAATACTAGTTCTCACTAACTTCGATGTTATTAACTCATTGCGCACATTTCCTCAGTAAATTGTTTAAAATATGAAACATTTCTCAACTTATTATTCCCTCAGTTTCACATCAAATGTCGTTTTTGAGAATTTTTTTCGTTACAAAATAAGTGTTGTTTTCGATTTTCAATACAAAATTTATTAATTTTATGTAAAATTTATTTTTTTATTGGTTGAAATATGGTTAGGTGTATAGATAATAGTATTTTTTATAGAAAAAATATTAAATTAATTATTTCTTTAATCCGTATGCCGAAATCTAAAACGACACTTATAATGAAACAAGAATCCCATGAAACAAAGGGAGTATTAAACATAGCCTGGTATCAATGAAGTATACAAGTTGATAAATTACGGAGTAAATAAAAAGTGTATTGGTTGAAAAAGAAAATTCTGACGTTCAACGACTTGAAAATTATAATCGACAGATGTGTAATATACGCCATCTTCTATACAGACAGAGCCATGTGTTAGTAAGATAATAATAATAATAATAATATCTACACTAATTCCAAAGCTATAAAACAAAATAATACAATTGTGAAGAAATATATGTTCACTGAATCAAATGTTCAGATGAAGAAGCGGTTGAACATAAAAAAAGTTAACTGAATCAAATGAGACTAAGCTACCGTAATGCAAATGTTGATTCACGTTAGTATATGACATGATTCGCAATTCATTTATAAAATCCCGTTACAGTTCTACATTCATTTTAACACGTACTCAAGCAAAGCCGATCTGTTGAAGAGCATTGATTTTTTGCTTTTCTTCGCTATATACTGTTGTGCTTGTGTCTTAATACTTCTCTCAAAGCCGTCTATGGACCGAATAAGGTTACAGCTCGTTTGTGTTCGAGAGGGTTAGTTGGGCCGAGACAGGAGGTTATTGGGCCATCGTCTTCTTCCCCTTTAAGATTATTTTATTGGTTTCTCGTTCTATCTTAACGTCGTTGTTAATTGTGTGTACTCATTACTTATTCCCCTTTCTGATCGTTTATTGCAATATTGCATCACCATACAAGTTTATTTTTTCGAATAACATTCTCTCCTCAAATGTATAAGGATAATAATTATAACAATTTCAATTTTAAAATATAACTTTATGTACATTCTTATCTAGTTAATTATAAAGGAGAAGAATAAACTGAAAATCATATTGATTTGACCCAAAAAAAAAGAGATGAGAAAAACTGGAAGATAAGTGGCTGAAGTTTTTCAGCTATATTTAGCTTTCTTAATTCATAAGCTAATCCGTTTACATCTATCTACACATAGTCGAACCGTATTTGGTATTAATTCGCTATAAACCTGGTAACTGATTTTACTAGTAATATACACTTTGTAAGTCTCGGAATTTATTTTCGTTCATAAAACCAATGAACAAATTTAAACGAGCTTTGGGAAAACCATACAAGTATGTATGTTCTGTTCGTATATGCGAATAGCAAATGTACCGAATCATAAGTTGTGATTTTCATGTCTAGCAACCCACAGAATGGATGTACAACTCATTTCTAGTTTCCATTTATTTTACGTTGTGGGTGCCAAATGTAATAGATTACATCTATATAATGATATATCCTTTATTGATATAATATAATGAATGGTTCGTGAATCTTTTGATAGTGACATATCACTGAACACGGTAGTGGGTAGGACTTCATAGTCTCATCAGTCACTTGTCTACCAGTCTGCATCCCAAGATTCACCAGCACAACATTCTCTCCTTAACTCCACCATTCACACTTCCCCTGTCTCCTATAAATAAACCTCTTAACGTTCTACTTCTCATCCATCAAACAAATCCTCTCAAACCAGAGAAAAGAAAAATTAAAGCATTCTAAGAATCTTCAAGAAAAATGGCGGATACACAGATAACTCCACAACAAGTAACCAACGACGACGAACAACTGGCTCTCTTCGCCATGCAGCTAGCCAGCGCCTCCGTTCTTCCGATGGTTTTAAAAACGGCGTTAGACCTTGATCTTCTCGAGATCATGGCCAAGAAGTCTTCTCCGATGTCTCCGATTGAGATTGCTTCTCAACTTCGTATCGAAAACCCCAACGCTCCGGTCATGCTCGACCGTATTCTCCGTCTTCTTTCGTCTTACTCCATCCTCATCTGCTCCGGCGGATACGGTGTCGAGAGAACTTACGAGCTTGGTCCGGTTTGCAAGTATTTGACCAAGAACGATGACGGTGTCTCGATTGCTGCTCTTTGTCACATGAATCAAGATGAGGTTCTTATGAAAAGCTGGTAAGTATTTTGATATTATCAAAATTATTATCATATGATTTCAAAACAGCTTGTGCCAAACCAAGTTAGAAAATCTATTCTTTATTATCGATAATGTTGTTTCATAAGCTATGCTTCCTGGTTACCATATGCAATTAATTGTTGAAAGGAAAGCCGTAAAGGTTAGAGAGTTAGCCACGAAGCTAGTGATCAAAAAGACAATCAAGTAATCAACCATAAACAGACACATTGATGATGTAGTTTTGACACTTATTCTATACCTTCTGTCCACTAAATAAATTATATTTATATACCTTTTTTTTTTTCTAAAGTGGTTTGGTTATACGAGTTCCATAGTTGATTTTTCTTTTGTTTGTTACTGTGCCAAAATCATACAATCTAAAGAATAATATTCAAAAAGAAATATTTTAGTTGAGGTAGAGAAAATTAAACAATATTTTCTGGATGTTACCAGAAAAAAACTATTATATGATTTCATTAGATCTTGTGCTAAGCTAGCTAAACCTAGTTAGAAAAAAAAACTATTCTTTATAATTGATAATGTTGTTTACTTGTTTCAGGTACCATTTGAAAGATGCAATTCGTAATGATGGGATTCCATTTAACAAGGCTCATGAAGAAATGACCTCTTTCGATTACCACGAGACGGACCATAAGTTCAACATGGTCTTCAACAATGGAATGTCTAATCATTCAACCATCACCATGAAAAAGATTCTCGAGACCTATAAGGGTTTTGAGGGATTGACGTCTTTGGTTGATGTTGGTGGTGGCATTGGTGCTACTCTCAAAGTGATTCTCTCTAAATACCCTAACCTTAAGGGCATCAACTTTGATCTCCTTCATGTCATCAAAAATGCTACTCCCCATGATGGTATAGTACATTTTCCTACACTTTACACACAAAAATCTGTTTTTCATTTACATATGTTTTAGAGGTTGCATTAACTGTTAAATTTACCACAGGTATCCAACACGTTGAAGGAGATATGTTTAAAAGTGTTCCTGAAGGTGATGCAATTTTCATGAAGGTATGTAATTAGTAGTTACCAAAACTCCTATACCGAAAACTCACTCTTTGATATTGTAAATAATTCATCAATAGGAAATGGATCTCAAAACATTTTCCTTCGATTTGTCTCATTGCTGTAACAGTGGATATGCCACGATTGGAGCGACAACAAATGCGTGCAACTCTTGCAGAACTGCTACAAGGCGCTTCCAGAGAATGGAATAGTGATATTAGCAGAGTGTCTACTTCCAGAGACAATAGACACAACAAGCCTCTTGACCAAACAAGTTTTCCATGTCGATTGCATTATGCTGGCTCACAATCCTGGAGGTAAAGAACGGACCGAGAAAGAGTTCGAGGAATTAGCTAATGCATCAGGCTTCAAAGGCATCAAAGTAGTTTGCAACGCTTTCGGGGTTTACATTATCGAGTTGCTCAAGAAGATCGACTAAAGTGTTTAATTATGGTTTACTAGCTAAGAGACTCATGTAGAGTTTCATTTATCTGACTAATTAATATAACTATCTTATTTGTGTGGAAACTAATTATGTGTTTGAAGAAAAATAAAATAAAGTTTGAATCGAAGTCAATAATCTTATCTAGATACACTGATAAAATCAATCAACATTCAAACTCCATCGACGTGGACTATGTTAGTTCATCGACCAAACTAGTTTCACTGAATCTTGAACTCAAACTTCTGTTACTACTAGACTCTTCTAGCTTTCCTTCTCGTGTCAGGTTATATATATATATATACTTAAATTCACCATTTCTTCTCGTCAAGAAAAAAAACATCTCTAGTTTCACAAAAGATTATAAGTGATTTGATCAAAGCAGCAAAAACAATTCAAGGATGATGATGTCGAGATTTAGCTCTGCGAGAACTCCGATGAAAAGAATAAGAAGAAGATGACCCAACTAATAATGATAGATCCAGACCTCCACGGTGTTCGAAACTATTCTTCCTTGTTGATTGATCATTAACAAAATAAACATTACTACTATTTATTATTGATAACTTGTGAAAAAATGTTTCTTTTGTCTCAAGATTAACGAAGCAGTTTATACTAATTCTACAAACTTATCTCTGGAATGATCTAATATTGAAAATTGTGGCAAATAAATTTGAAGGCAAAATATATTTATTTTTCTAAAAGTGGCCAGAATTAGGCCATGTTAATTGTTTTCAGTAATGTTGAAATCCCTTTTTATAAGCTACACTTTTTGCGCTGTCTGTGTTATTTTCCTTTGTAGTCAAATGTTCGTTTTCTGACGTTTTATGATGCACTTAAACATTTATAAAACAAAGTCTAACCAAGTAAAAGATTGATTGTTTAAACTAAAAACTAGATCAAGTTACAGTTCAATCCCAACTAAAAGATCGATTGTGTTCAGCCACCAAACCAACCAATAACAATATAACCAAGTAAAAGATTGTGTTTACTATTCTGGCCATTTGACTTCATGAAGTATTTCCTTGTGCCAAACTCATTCCAATGCCTTATCCATATTCATCTTATCCATTAGAACTTAGACCGCTTACCAAAATCGTCTTGGCTCTAATGTTCTTTATCGGCCATCCTGCGACCATTTTCGTGGCAATACATCAAACATTATCTCTTCAGTCATTCTTTAGCCTCGTCCATGTCCTTATTTTTATTGAGGATTATTACATTCTCCCTCTCTTAATAGTATTAATCCTTGAATTCGAAAAGGAGACATTTATCCTTACCATCATAATATGTCACATCTTCAACTTTACAACTTCATTTTCTTCTTCTTGCTCCAATAATACTATCATTTTCTTTGCATTTCGCCTTACGGTTTCCTTGCCATAGGCTATTATGCGAGTTCATGTTTATCTTTCTCATATTCCCATTATTTCATCAAATGAGCACATTTTGGTTGATCTATGAACGTTTTTTATCCTTCTTGAGTCAATGTTTTCTTCAAAATCCCAGCCGGAAAATTTTAGCGCTACTCTAATTCACCCAGTGAATCATATTCGACTTTTGTTTTTTCGCCATCCACATAATACCTTGGCATTACTTATTGTCTCCCCGTCTCAATATTTGCACTGTGTTTCAATAATAATCTCTTGTAATTAGGTCTTCATTTGTCCATCATACTTCTTTGCATCGACACAAGTGACTCCTCGGATTAAGGTTTCCATCTTTAATCTATATAACAGTTTTTTTTAAAGCCATCTTCCTCAGAATTTCTTGTAACTTATGAAGATCACATCCTCTTGGCTTACTTAAAATCCGTTGTATTCCAGCTGTCCTCATCCACTACTAATCTTATCCTGACATGGATAGATGAAACATATTTCTATCTCTCTTTGGCCAAGTCTCAGTTTTTCTCCTCCTTAAACTATGTCTCCAACGTTTTCAGCTGGTTCTCAGCCGTCTTGAAACATTCATCTTCTTCATCTCTTATTTTCCTTCACTTTTCTTCTAACCTTTGACATTTTTTACTTCCTTTTTCCTTTCTGTTTAACGTTACTCTTTGTTGTTTCCTCCAATGTTGCTAACGTCTCCGGTGCTGCATTTTTCATCCTGCTGCCCCTTAGGTCAAGAGGTGGCATCATCGCCCTTGGCCTTAGGGACAGCAACGATAAAATAATTTTATTTATAAAAGATTGTCACTTTTTATAATATTTTTATTTACTAAATTCATGATTTAGTAAATTATGTTTTTAAAATGTGACAATCTTTTATAATAAAATAATTTTGCTTTCACAAAATTTTAGTTTTTTATTAATTTTTATTTCTTATATTCTTTTAATCTGGTTAAAATACATACTTTATCGGATATTTATACATCAAATTTGTTGACAGTGTTAGAAAAAATTGAATTATACCAGACGGAACGAAGCAGATCAAGAAAAATCTTTTTTAAAGAAAACTTGGAAATCCAATCATTGTCCAGTCCTAAAACTAAATGTTAGCTCGATTATCCTGGTTTAATAAAAATCGTCATAATATATTGTATCCATGTACAAGCTACAAGTCAACGAGTGAAATTGTTTTATTACAACCACAATATTTTTTCGGAAAATAAATATTATCTAGTAGTACAATTTTGTTTCGCCCACCGGTTAAAATCGGTTTGTTCAGTTACATTTTATTTTTATTTTTACTTCCTACACTTACTTTTATGGGCCTTTGCCAGTAGATCGTTCAACATGATTTTCGACAAAATTAAGTCTCTGGTAGTCAGAGTAAAAAGGGAAATAGATGCAAATAGAAGAGCGAGCAAACCAACTTGGAAGATTATTTATCTCGAAACGCTCAGATTTTACGCTATGAGTCTTTATGTCATAAAGTCTGACCCAATCAAAACCACCCAACATTACGATGTCATTATCACGGAGGAACCATACAGGTGTAACGAATTTATCTTCTTCCACTATAGTCTTCTCTTCTTTCATTCTCACCCATGATTTTCCAAAAGTGCTATCCAGGACCCAAGTCCCTTTTACATAACCTTTCGGTTTCCAAACAACTATGCCTAGCTTACCTCCTTGATTTGCTAAAAGTTGAAGACTATAGTAGTTTGGTAAATCACTTGGAAGTGGGTGGAGAGACCATGTTTCGGTTTTCATGCAAAATCGAATCACATTCTTTCCTGACGACGCTAACCAATTCAAGAACTGATTATTCCTTACCGGTACGCTTGAAAGTATAAATTTTCCCCCTTGTGGTTGTTTAAAATCGTCTAATCGTTTCCACACAAAGGAATCAGAATCAAAAACCTCGCAAATGACTGTGAATATTTTTGATTGCTTTGAGATCTTGACGATTTTATACCTTAAGGGGTTTGTCCTAATCACCATCAATCCGGATACAATTGTTTTAAAATCACATTCAATGGTAGAGTATCCAGTTTCTGGGGTTGGTATAGTCTGGTACTCTCTTGTGGTTAGTTTACAAACAACGTACGGAGTTTTTTTTAAGTATCCAGAAGCAACACAAAGAAAAATCCCGTGGCTTGCGTCACAAGCTTCAATCTTAACCCTCTCTATGGGGAGAAAATCAAGCGAGACTTCTCCATCTCCGGTGAGGACGAAACTGGAATTAAAAGTTGAATAGTAACCTTCGTATTGGAGAAAAACTCCGAAGATAGAATTGGTTCTGGAGTGATTAAGGTTGATAAACCAAGATTCAGACATGCGTTTGTAGTAATCCGTGTTTAAGAATTTGAATTTTTCTATTGATGAAGCTGGACAGTAAGAAAGAATTTCTAATACCATGTCTTGGGTCAAAGCTGGATAACTCATCTTGATGTTGGAGTAGTAAGGGAGAGGAGAACCATCGACCTTTTATATATTGAAACTGTTTTACTTGCATGTTTAGGATTTTAAACAAAAAAGGAATCTGCTTAGGATTCCATAACAAATACGTCTTTAAAATTTACTACTGGTTGACACATCATCTTTTTCTAAGGAAAAAAAACATGTTCTTGCAAAAACAATTATGTCATAAATCTTCATATGTACTTTCTCTAGATTTGCTTTCCTTGTGCCATAAAGAAATCTCTGTTTACACTAATATGCTTTAAAAAAGGTTTACACTACATGCAATTTTGTAGTGAGACAAAATATTTTGAAGACAAATTAAGCAATAGACATAATAACAAGCGGATTTATTTCATACATTTTACAGTTTTAATAAATCTAACCAAGATAAAATAGGAGTGAAAAAGATATATAACCATCTGAAAACATTTATTAATATATTTTACAATATATTTTACAATAAAATAAATTTTTACTTAGCTAACCATTTTTCTTTTGTTTTGTGTTTGATTTTTTACACTACAATAATTCACTAAAATAATTAAGGATTATTTTGTAGCTAGTAGAATCAATCTGTAATTTTAAGTAGGCAACCAATGGCGACGGATTAATTTCATTATCTCAGCTCCCACGCTACAGATTGGTTATGATACTTTTTTTCTAGATTCGCTTTTCTTTTTATACCATACAGAAATTTCTATTTACATTAAATGCAACTTTTTCGAAAGACTTAATATTTTAGAGAAAAATTAAGAAGTTATACTATATATTAAAGATAATTCACTTAATTATTTTTCTTAGAATAAAATTCACAATATTTTCTTCATTTAACTGGTTGTTAGGAGTTTAATTTTAAATTATTTAGTTAAGGTTTATAAAAGAAAATTAATCCTACAACCATGTAACCTTTAATGCCAAACAAACTAGCACATCTATTAAACAAATTTTATTAATAGATAATTTGGCATACCTTAAATATGGAAACACATAAATTATCAAAAAATAAATTATTAAAAATTACCATATATAAACATAAGTTTAGAATATCTCCATTAATAATTAAAACACAAAATTTTAGAATAGTTCTAACTAGTTATAATAATTACATAATAATATGCCATACTTTCACCACAATATATACTTTTTTTTACAACCACTATATATACTTCTAAAGTAGCAGTAATTGGATATGTCACAATTAAATATACAATTTCAAAATTTATAAATGGGAATATATTGATTTTCTGACAGATTTATTTTCTCGCAATAATAATTGAAGGTTAACGTATGAATACTATTCACAAAAATGTATCTAAATATAATAATACAAAGTAAATTTCAAGTTAATAATTTGGAATAAATTTTATGAAATTTATAAATATTATATATGAACTAAAATCTAAACTTTTGCTAAATTTATTTTCAACTTTTATATCACCTATACTTCAAGGCTTTATTAATTATGTTTTTGTAAGTATTGTAAGTGTTGAGTTTATTTGGCATACAAAGCAAATTTGGAGACATTTAAATTTGAGAAAATATATAATCTGGCTACGAATATTTGTTTTGAAAAAACGTATTAATATAAATAATCATACTAAATTGTTAAATTTATACACAAATACATTAGAAAATGGTCTATGTAGTAAAACATGATCTAATGACATATATATTAGGTAATAGATCACTTTGATTAGTTTAACATCTAACCACAAAGTGGACAATTAACACATATACAAACACTAAAAAATTGTCTATCGATTATAAAGTTATCCATTACAAAATGAAAAAAAAAAAAACATTCATGCCAACTTGAGGACCGAGGTCTACTTTTAGTTAAAACTGAAATTAGCATAGTATAAAGGTTAAGTTATGAAACGCATGACGAAAATTATATATATTGATTACACCAAAAAAATATTTATATTGAAAATAACCCTTCTGCTTGTTGATTCTACTGCTGCTATATACAAGTTGATGTATATAAATTTAAATGAGATATAAGTTTTTTTTTGTCAGCAAATGAGATATAAGTATAAAATGAAACTAATATTTTGCTTTTTAGAGAATAAAACATATTAACATTTTGCATTTATTGAGAAACCTGTACCCGTTTATACATTATCATGGTTAATGATGCTCAAGTATTCATGGTTTGAGTTTATCATGGTTAAAGTAGTAGGTTTAAAATTTCATGGTCATATGTAATATAATTGACTTTAGCATTTAACGTTAAAAATAAGTTTTCGTTAGCATCGAACTCAGAAATATCGACATTGATGATCCTATATATGGTTTAAGATCCTAAAGGACCTAAACATCGAGGTGGATAGCATACTCATGAGGGGGAGAAACAAATCGAAAAAGTATACAGACAAAAAATCCAATAACCAATTATGATAAACGAACATAAAAAGGGCAAATTAATTTATCTTTTATATAATTATAGATTTTGAAGTTTGTTTGTTTGTTTCTTTTGTCAAATCTCATCAGGCATTTGAAAACTCTGCGTACCGAAAATTTGAAGAGAAGTGTTCTGTAGAAATACAGCGACACCACATTTAGCACTGTTGAACCCATCCCAAACCGTGAAATGAGCCGTTCCCGACACCGTCTTCTTCGCCGTTAAATCTTTAACAGTGCATAACTTTTCTAGCTTTCTTACAACGTAATCATTGGACAAGACTCTCCCTGAGTTCTCTCCTCGAGGGCAATCAGTCACTATCCCGTTCTCGTATAGCGCGACCATTATATCGATCCCGCTCGAGTCCACTTTCATCCTCAATGCTCCTGTGAGAGATACTTGCAGAGTTTCGGAGGTTGGTCTTTGAAATGTGGCCTGGTATCAAAAATCAATTGAAAATTTACTGATCTTGATCACAATTTAGTTAAGCACACGTAAAAGGTTAGTTACTAGTGTGCCTATAAGATATATTGTCTGATTGGTAATTACTGGACTAAATCAGAGTAAACGTTAAAGGTGAAAAATAAAATGTTGGAAAAGAAGGAAAAGAAAGAAAAAAATGACAAGTGATGTTTTCACAAAATTGAAAGTAAAAGTGAGTGTGCGTTTTCCTCAATTTGAATAGTAAATAGAGTAAAAATGAAAAAGTGACATTCCACTTGATTGGTTAAATTTTGGTGAAACTGAGAGTAACATAGAATCTAGAGTAATAAATCTACTCTAAAATGACCACACAGTCGTAACGATAGTTGGACACAGTCAAATTCATGTTTTATGAGATTAAGACAAAGCCGATTGTCAATAAGGACACATAACACAAGCAAAGAGTTCCTTTTGACATATAGTGTTTGTGTTCTGTTATTTTTTTGACAAAAGTGTTTGTGTTCTGTTATGCGACAAGCAAGCACACAAACACACTGATCCCAAACCAGTTACGCTCTTGTATGATATATATATAATTAATTTATCCATGGATGTTTTTGACTCCATAGTAAATTATTCTAAACTATATAATATAGTCTATAGTGTGAGATTTATGCCATCACATTTATAATAATAAAAATATGGCAATGTAATGAAGCTACTCACCCGAAACGCCGGAGAAGGAAACCTAGGCGCTTCAACGATGGACTTGAGAAGAGCATCTTCCTCGTTGCCAAGAAACTGGACGCGACCTTGAACCACAAACTGTGGAGTGAACATGGTATCTTGGTTCAACGCCTCGATGTAAGCCTTTTGCCTCACCGTCCATTGGCTCGATCCGTACGGATCCTTCCACCCCAAGTAATCCCAATAATCAACGTGAAACACGAGAACCATCGCCGGAGAACCAGCCCCACCTTCACGACGGATCTGACCGTCGAAATCTCCACGGCCGAGGCGCGACACGAGCATCTCCGCCTCCGGAGAAGTCTTGCACCCCTGAGAAGAGAAGAGTTGAACGAGAACAGGTCCGTCGCCGGCGGGAACATCAGCAGCTACAACGGCAGCGTTATGACCGGTGATTCCTTTTCCGGTGGGGGAAGTTGATGATCCTTTGACGCGAAAACAGGCGAAAAGACGCGGCGTCATCGGAGAAAAAAAAAACAAAGAAAATTGCCGGTCGTCTCTTCGCCTTCCGATGAAAAGCGGAAGAGGTTTTCTTTGAGGGTCCAAAAACAACGGAGGAGGGAGAAACAAATCAGAAGATTAGAAATGTTTCCCCAAGAAAATGCAAAAATGTTCAGAGAGGCATTGAAATATTGGAGGGGGAGGGAGAAACAATTATTACAGGCTAGAGGTGAAGAGAGAAAGGCGGCAACAAGTATCTTTGCCTCATTTTTCTATAATTTGTTTTTTCAATATATAAATCTTTTAGTTTTTTTTTTATGGTGGCAAAAGCTGTATAGTTTTGAAGTTTATGTGTCCTTGCGGATTAGTCTATTGCTTTGAAAGGAAGCACATGTTGGTGACACGTCGCACATGAGTCCTCCTGATAGGTCAGCGAATCTTTCAGCTAACTCCTTTTTATCCGAGAACCGAACCGGTTTATATGATTTTCGGTACAGTATATAATTGAACCAGCGATTCAAAAAAAGCAGTTAGTCTCACGTCCTACATTCTTGAGATCTAAGCTATTAAGGTTTTTGCAATAGCCTTCTTGATTGGATTCAGCCCATATATCAGCAAAATTCCTATATTGAAATCTTAGAAAGAGGTTGAAAAAATCAAATGAAATTCCACATTACTAATAAAGTAATAAATCAGAACATATGGATTACATATGTAATATATTCCCTCTTCATCAATAGGAAGAGACTATCCTTCAACTTCATCATCTTCTTGGAAACAAGAATTGGTCTTTCTTCCGATTTCTTTGTTTATTTTAGGTTATGATATGCAATGCATCTTTAAACTACAGAAAGTAACCTAGTTTCCACTACTAAACCTACTTCGTTGGACTCCCATGCACTTACATTGTCGCTAAGAACAATGTTTACATTTATAAAAAAAAGAAGAAAGATTTACATTATGGGACACTTTTCAGTTTTTTATTACATTGTAAGACACTTTAGGCTACTGAAGTAGTTTTCTCTTGGTTTGAGGAGATAAAAAACCGAACATACCCTCATTGCAGTATTTCATTTAGTTAAGATAAAAATCCATGTGACAGTCACGTGTATTTCTTCAATCCTCTTACCTTAATTCTTTTCAATACTTTTTCAGCCTTTTTTTTCTTGCAACTCATTCTACTCTCAACATCGGTGACCAGAAAAAAGTTAAAAAAAAATCCTCATCTTGACTGGGTCGAATCCGTAATCTAGTCTTGCAATTCTTCCAAGAATCTCGTCGAATCGCTAGATTCTTAAAACCCATTATCATTCTCGAATTTAATTCGAAATTTTTCTCCTCTGCTTTTCAAATCTACAGTTTCTTCCAGTGACTGAATCAAGAGTCTCCTTCTTCTGTACTAAAAGGTGTTTCCTTTATCTTTATTGTACATACTCATTTTGAAATTAACTAACGCTAAGTTTGCAAATGGTAGATTTAATTGCGGACTGTGCATTTAATTCGGAAAGGAGGACGCTTTAGATTCGCTGCTGAGAGAATCAGAGAGTCATGTCATGTGAGGGTTTGGTGAAGAGGAAGAAGGAGAACATGTGACTTACGTTTTGCTTAGGAAAATGATATGATTGCTTTGACGAGGTGAGCCATTTGAATTCTTCTTAGTATCATAAAAATCTTATCCTTCTTCTGAAATGAAAAGCAATGTACATGTGGATAATACATTGCGTACACTGGGTAGTTCTATGTACACATGTACACTTATGGATGTTCACGCTATAGGTCAATGTACACACGTACAATATCAAATTCTATATCCACATGGACAATATATAAAGATCATCTTGTTTCTTTATCCTTCACTTCTTGATATAAAACCAGATTTGAGATGAATTTCTTGCCCCAGCTGGTTGAACCAAACAAAGCTTCGACGCTTAAGCAGGTTTAGAGTCTAAATGCTCGACTATCAAGTGTTTGTGTAGTTCAATACCTTGCATCAGATCATCTGCTTGTATATGTCAATCAACTGTGTTTCTAGTTACTGTAAAAATATGATGTCTCAAAAGACAATGCGTCTTTATTAGGTTTTTGGAAACTATTTACGGGATATTTTTGAGAAATTAAGAATACATAAGTTAATCATGTAAACGTCTGCGTTCTCCTCAACACCAGTTGAGTTCGGATGATATTTGATATACTACTATTGAGTTTTTGAAAGACTGATTGGCACAAATAAGTGGTTGAATTGATGTCCAATGAAACGCTAGCCAAATATTTATATGTTTCCAATACATCTGTTAGCATCCACGTGTACACCGGTTAACATGTACCGGCTCATAAATATCCAGATGTACACCGGTTAACATGTACACCGGCTCATGAAACATTTCACCAACATGTATCACATACAATGACTAACTCCTGAAGCTGTGTAAAGTGATTCCTACTTCTCAGCAAATAAGTCCATAGTTTCCTGCAGTTTACTCTACGGGCCTTTGTAAACATCAATTAGTCAATACACCGATGTCTACGCCAAATCCTTATACAAAATCAGAAGAGGTGTGCTTTCTCACATGTTTCTTTGGAGGTAATCATAAAAAATCTGAAAGGCAATTTTCTCCTTAGAATTTCAATCCTAACATCTCAACAATTATCTCATAGAAATAGAACACTGACTCATGGTCAACAATCTACACAAAGTTTTTCACTTGATCAACAACAAGATGAGAAAGGTCTATTAACAACAACAATTCATGCCCCCAAACTGCTAAAAGGTAAGATCTAGGTCTAAGACATCAATTGCAACTTGTCCATCTCTCTCTTATGGAACAACAATACTTGTTCTCGGCTAAAAACTTTTGGTTTTTCTTACACAAATTACCTTTTTAGAGGAACTGAATATTACAGACTTAATTTGAACTAATTTCACATGTTTATGAGCTTGCTTTTGGGAAAATCAATCACACAAAAATCAATTTACCAGTCAGAGCTTTGTTTCCGTTTCCATCCGAGTCCGTTTACTTTTGTACGGCATATGAGATTCACCGGAGTGCGTCAGCGCTTCACCGGAGTGCCACAGAGAGGGTCTAAGCTTCAACGGAGTGCGTTAGAGATGGTCATACTTTCACCGGAATGCGTTAGCGCTTCACCAGAGTGTGTAAGAGAGGGTAATAGCTTCACCTGAGTGCGTTTGTGTGGTCATCGGAGTGTTGTTGACTACGTCGAACTTTAGATCTAGATCTCGTGTTTCCAAAATAAAAAAGGGTAAAATGGGGTAATCAGCTTTGTACAGTACTCAAACTCTCCTAAAAACTACTCTAGTAGCAAGAAGTGACTTACACTGTAATTAAAACTTAAAAAGTGACCCTAAATGAAAAATACTCAAAAAAGAAATGGTAAACCATTTCCCCGAAATAGAACGTGGTTTACATATTTATAATATTCAACTAAAGCCTAAAGGATAAAAAGGTAGTATAAGTATTTTTAATTTAATTAGTAGTTAATCAAAGAGTTAACCAGTGCTTCGGAAATAAGAAATATAAATTTGATTTTTTATAATATGTGATTTCTATAAATTATTGGAGGCAATTTAAGTGAAAACTCAAATTTCATTTTGGTAGTGCTTATATGATAGAACTTTCTGGATTATCGTTGCCCAATTCTAAGCTTCATATAGAGAATCATCGTTTCCACAAACAAACATGAATCTGCAAGACCTATTTTCTCACTTC
Source organism: Brassica napus (assembly GCF_020379485.1). Taxonomy (NCBI): domain Eukaryota; kingdom Viridiplantae; phylum Streptophyta; class Magnoliopsida; order Brassicales; family Brassicaceae; genus Brassica; species Brassica napus. The sequence continues at coordinate 6,062,884 of NC_063435.1, read as the reverse complement.
TTTATACCTATCACAATTTGAGTTTTCCTTTTCGATGTCTAATGTATGTTAGGCAGCCGAGTAAAATATTGTGGATTATATACACTGCTTAACTATTGGTATGATTCATTATGAAAGTTATTTTCGTGTAAGTCAAGACTCAAGATTGCATTTTTGGAGTTCTTTTTTCACTTCTTCATGCAGATTATTATCTAGTTTCCTTTTCCATGTCATATCTCGTATGCATGATAATATAATAGGATTAATTATTGAAGGAGAACATAATATATAGTAGATCGATAGAGCAAAATAGTATCAATTAATAATCATCAAAATCGTCAGGATTGGGTTTAGGAGAGGTTAAGATGGCTGTATAGAGCCTCAATTTATCTTCTCCTAGTGACGCACATCTCGACAATGGTCTCCTCGGCCTTATGAACGACAGTGACGTCAAAGTCAACCTATGCTTGTACCTATCACATTAACAAGAACCATTTAGTTATTATCTATGTAAATCTATTCACACATAATTCCGATCAAAACAACAACAGAAAAAACAGTTTTTTTTTTTATTTTGTAATATTTTCTTAAGTAATATATTTCTTAAACCACCATTTCTTTTTCTTTTTTTTTTGCTTCACAAAATACTTAAATTCCAAAAATCAATAAATGTGGTTGTCGTATTGTTTGGACTTTTTATCAAGTTGCTGTGTCTTTGCAAAACAATATTAAAATGATAATAATCGAAAGCTCATTTCTTTCCCACATAAATTGTACTTTTGATTGGAAAAAAAAATTGGCAATAGATTTAAACCTTTTTAAAAGGGAGATGTATATATTCAAGAAATGAGACGTACCTCCTCCAAGCGAGCTGAACCGCAACTGCGGCCCAAGTTCGCCAGCCAGGAGAATAATAGCGGGCACTGCGTTTGACTTTCTCGTTAACAAAAGTGTAACGGAAATGTTGAGTCACGTACTTAACGTCTTGAGCGTCGAGTCCAAATGCTTCGGTGGTCTCGAGCGTTACAAGCGTTGAGGAAGACGGCGGTAGCCTCTCCACGAATGGTCGTCGGAGACACCATGAGAGAAGCTCGTCACCGCTAAAATTACCTGGACCTAACATGCAACAGCTTTTGACTCCGTCTCTTAGTAACTGACTACTCTGAAGATGGCCTCTTACTACAAACAACATTCTCTGCACTGCATCTCCTTCTTTTTGGATCTGTATGCATTTTAACATTTTTACTTTGTGTTCAAAGTTGAGAGATTTTCTGGAAGCCACGCTAATAGACAACTAAACTAGATGGCTTCACGAATTGAAATAAATAATCGTTAAATTGGTTAAAGATACTTACGGTTTCTCCTTTTGTGAAAATGAGAGACTTCACGCGGTCGCATATATTCTCAAGCACCAAATCATCCATATGCTGAAACAACGGAACCTAAAAAATGCATATAGTCATGACATCAGTGATAATTAATTCTAATGTCGTCTCTTCAGTAATGAATATTAATCGTGATGACTAATCTAACCTGCCGGACCAAGTCCAAACAAAGATGGTACTTGATGTCTCTCCTAAGACCTTCTGGAAGGTTTTGAACCATCTCACACTCGTCTACACCGCGCATAGCGGCCCATCTCTGCCGCTCGTAGTTGCGAACTCGTTGCCTAAACCCTAATGGTAAATGTCTCTTCTTCATCCACCACTCTATGTTCCTCATTTTCAGGTGCATTGCTTGCTTCTTTGAAGTTGTTGCGTGAAGAAACACCTACATTTGTAAATTAGAGACAAATTATAATTCCTTGAGTTATGATAAGTAAATTACAAGAAAATAAGCTAGTGCAATTACCTTTATGTTACCGATCAACATTGTAACAAGAAGAAGACCACTTGTTAGAACTATTATATTGAAGACAACCTCAGACCATTCTGTTGTGCTCTCCAAATTCCCAAATGTGCTGATTAAGTATATAGATCAAACAAATCAATTTAATGTTTTTATTTGATTTTCTTTGTATAAGTTAAACTAAATTCACACAAACAAAACTAAAATCTGAACAATACCTGAGAGTCATGAGACCCCAAAAAATAGGGAAAAGGACTTTCTCCAACCGGCTTTCATTGCTCACAAGTTGAATGGTCCATTGATAAGCACCATATGTGTAGTCGGTGTCGATATCTAAGCAAACGGATCGTGCTTGGTGGTTTCGTGCCCAAGCCAGTCTAGCCCTGTCAAGGACCATCTCGGTCGTGCCATAGTACACTGGTTCCTTACATGACAACATCCTTAGGTCGCAACCCGTTGTGTTTTCACATTGTTCTTTAAGACATTTCGCTGATCTTTGGACCCCTAACAAGTACCAACAGGCTCCTGCTGCCTGTAGTTCATATAAAAAGTAAATGGTAACGAACAAAATTGGAAAACTAATAGATTTTTGATAATTGGTCACAATATTATACGGTTATGATTGAGTTGGAAGATCTAATAAATTCTCATACGATGTTGATTAAAATCTGATGAATCATTGAGGGAGAAATAAAAGTGAAATCGTAAAATATGTATTTGGAAAGGAAGCTAATGATTGTATAACTTTTTATTCTAACCTAGTCTTTCTTGTTTAATCATACCTAAAAACCAATGCAAGTTGTGCTTATTTTTATTAAATAATTTGATTGCTACTTATGTGCTTCAGAGAATCACACCTCCCCCCTAACAAGTCTTTTCTTATTTTGGCATTTTCTGATATATTTCTCTTTCAGAAAGACTCCCATAGCAAAGGAAAAGGTCCATGTGAAACTATTTTAGGTAACAAATAAATAAACTCCAACAAAAAAATACTAAAATATAATTACCTGGCACCTGAAAACCAATACTTTTCCAAAATTTAGCAGTCTATAAAATAAATTACCCACTCACACTCGCACAAAAAAAAACTGAAATTTATAAAAGAAAAATCGTAGATATGCATTTACTATTTTACTAAAATTTGTAATCTATTGATGAACATATAGAATACAGAGCATATAACGACACTTGTTAATAACTACTCAAAACGTTTAGACTTTAGACACAACAATAAAAGCTTGCATTGAGATTCATTTAGGCCTAAACTTGTTCTTTTTTTTGGTCCAGGCTTAAACTAGTTCAATTATGTTATCTCAATCGTTAAAATGGTAATCAGAAATGAAATCATATTTCTAAGCAAGAAATTTGTTTTTATCAAAACACTTACATGAGCGGCGACGAAATAAGCGACCATGTTGAGTGCGATTCCCCACCAGACGGTACCGAAAATGTAACCTGACAGAGTGGCATTTTGACGGAGATGGCGAATGGAGTGGTAGATCTTCGGTAGATATTGGAAGAGGAATGTTAAAAGCAGGATTGAGACCACCAAAGTCACAGATCCTCTCTTTAGAAGAAAAGGTATCACCACCCACAACACCACCTGCTCTCATTTTAAAAATAATAATTTGTTGTTAAATTATTTAAACAAAAGAACAATAATGTACCATACGAAAAGAAGACTGAAAACGAATATGTATTCTCATTTGGTCCACACACGAACATGATTAGGTCAGTCTAAGTGAGTCTTATTTCAGACCATATAACTATCTGGATTTAAGATTTTTTTTCCCTAGATTAGTCTATTAATTTTAGTTCAGTACAAGATTTAATTACTATGTTTGTGCTCATTAACCAATGTTAGTAATTGTCACAAGAAAAGCAAAGAAATCATAAAAAAAAAAACTGAAAAACAAAAAAAAATCATCATTACCTAATTGTATAAAGTATTATTACTCGCTAATAATCGCTCTGTATAGTAACCTCTGCGCATTTGCATTGACTAAAACTGTATAGCATTAAACATTGGTCTTGAGTCCTCGACGACTAACATAATAATATAACCCAAATTTTAGCAAAAAAGAAATAGTAAAATAACGAAGGTACTATCACATTATAACTATGTTATAAGTATAAATTTAGTAACTGGCTAAGAAAAAATACGGTATATATAAATGATCTTCCAACTAAAGCTTAACATATACTTTAATTTGCGCGATTTCTTTGTTTCTCAAGTAATAGCTCAGAAGAAGTTCATCACCACGTTTACATCTAAGAGTTAATCTCTCTAGCGCATTTAATTTCTTGTATATACCAAAGTAAAAATAATATAATTTGCTTAATAAATAAGAAGAATTAAAATATTGGTAATATTTGTTTCTTTCTGTAAATAGGAAGAATTAAAATATTGGTCTAGTAACCTGAGGTAATGGTAAGATGACGAAGAGATCGAAGAAGAACCCATTCTTCTTAACGTAAGGTGGAGCACCTCTCGTACGTACACGTGTCCCATCTCCTTTGTTAATATCGCCGTCGCTATCTCCGCCGGGATAAGGCCACCGGCGAGCAATCTTGAACTGAATCAAAATGTTCCATAAGTGCAAAAGATCGGTCATGGAGCGTAACGCAGTGACGGTGAGAGCGAGCCAACCGTCGACGAGCAGACACATACACGCGTCGTTAACCGAGAGGGTGTATAGAAAAAGTGGGTCCACGAAAAGGCCCGTCGCGCAGACGAGGAGAAAGACTCTGTTCCATTCTTGAACTAGTTTGGATCTCGGGTCAAGTATTCGACCCAACATCATCCATTTATTATAGGAACCCCATAACCCGTTTCTTCTTCCTCCGCACGTAACCCGCACACGTGGTTCTTCTTCCTCTTTTTCCTCTTTCTCAGTTTCTTCCATCTCTTCTGCTTCTTCTTCCTCCTCTTCCTCGTCCGTGTAATCTTCGTCTGAGTAATATCCTACGCTGCTTGAAGCACGTGAGACGCGTGATGCGCGTGTGAATTCTTGCTCGGTGGCCATGGTAAGTAATACCGCATGCAACAGAGAGAGAGAGATTAATAGCTTAATGTGATTGGGAAGCTGGAAATAAGTTGTGGAGAGACATACGTTGCCTTAATTGGAGAAGAAATGACAGAGTGCTGCTCAATTTACTATTATACCCTCGTGTTTTTGTTTCTTGTAATTTAATCACGTTATTTATGGGTTATATACGTACTTAGTATGATGCGGAAACAAAGATTATACGTTTTCTACGTAGCTACTTTATGGACACAAACCTGTAATATTCATATATCAATATCAAACATGAAAAACGATTTATAGAGTAAGTTTTGTTATTTCATTCTCCATCAAAGTTTTATTTCCCTTAAAGATTTTGAACTCTATTTTCTCAGAGGTCTCTGTAGTTTGTACTGTACTAGAAGCAAACAAAGATTTAGATGGGACTATATATATCCTTGTCGATTCAATAATTTATGATAGCATTATTGACCCTGTTATATTTGTAATAAATGGAAATACAATGGAAGCAAGATAGACTTGCACCATAAGATGATAAGAAATGCATGTGAATTGGAGAAAAGCTATATATAAATGCATGTCAGTATGTGTGCATATAAATAAAATGGGTAAGCTAATTTGAATGGAATAATAACACAATACGTTACTCTCTTGCCCCCTCTCTCTTAATGTTATTGAATTTTCTACTAGAAGACGAAAAAGGTAAACCAATTATATAGTTTCAATGCATAAGCGCTTCGTAGTCATTATTGTATTTTTGTGTGATCCTCTCTTTAGGTTTATTGTATTTTTGTGTAATCCTCTCTTTAAGTTTATAAAAGAAGATAGATTATTAAACATGATTTTTTTTTTTTTTTGAAACTAACATGGAGTTTATTTCAGCATAGAAAATCAATAAACAATAGAAAAAAGTGGAAGATAGAAGTTATGTGTTTGGCTAGAGTCACATGAAAATGTTCATATATTTTGTTTGGTGTTTAGTGTTTTTTGAATTGAGCTTTCTTTGTTCACTAGATTCCAACATATGAATTTGTCATTTCTTATAATATGTACATCTCTTGCATATGGCAATTCTAACTATCACACTCTCTAAGGTATCCCCACCTCAAATTCTCTTCTCACCCGTATCTTTCTTTCATTATATAAAAATATTTTGGGAACGTTGATCTATATATATTAGCTGTATTTTAAAAAAAATTAGTATTTTTATTTGTAAATAAACAGTTGACGTATATTCTCTTGGGCATATCCTTGTTTCCTAAATTATTGTAAATGTCCATCAGTTATTAATTATTTTGGTGGCACTGGCACAATTAATACATATATATATATATATATATAATAAAATTATGATTTATAAGAATAAAGTAAACTACTGCATGTAACTTATTCAATTTTTATGTTTAAAAGGTATACAAACATTTAAATATATGGTAAATGTTAAAAAATATTAACCACTGAATCTTTAAAATAATATTAAAGTATATAAATGTTAAATCACCATCAAGCTCTAGTTAACAAGTCAAAGTACATGTTTTGTATTTGATGACTTGCTTACCATGTTTGAACCAGCATAACAAAATAAGGTACACAAATATATACATATATGGGGCAAAAAATCCTTTACCAATATTTATTTCCATGAATCTACTCCAACAAATATAGAAAATATGATAACTTGGTGTGCAAGGCCGCCTCATACATGTATTAATGGAGGGTTTTACTCTTTTTTTTTTCTCTCTCTTTAATCTCTTTTGCTACTCGCTTTACTAATATACATGTCTCTATTTCTGAGTCGGCTCCGCCTTGGGAAACAAGGGTTGTTGAGAAGATCATCTCTTCTTATTTTCTCCAATGGCTTTTCATCATCTTCCTTGCATCAAACCCCTCCTTGTAATATCCTCGGCGCTAAACCTTGTGGAGAGGGTCTCGGGAAACTCATCATCAAGAATGCTAATGAACGTGACGCTACTGAACTGGAAAAGAAAGTGCCAATGGATTTGGTGTATAATAATCATGGTAACGATACCATCGTTGGGGCATCTCATGGCTGGATAGCTACTCTCAAGGACGACGGAATCCTTCGTCTCCAAGACGATCTCAACCCATATGCATCTTATACAGAACCGAAACACATCCCTCTGCCTCCCCTTGTAACCATGAGACACTGCCAAACCAAAATCGTCACCAACGTCTCAATGTCCTCATCTTGTCCGGATGATGATGAGAATTGTGTTGTGGCTGCTAAGTTCTTGGGAGCTCAGCTCAGCTTTTGCAAACCAGCCTCTCAGAGTAGTAAACCAGAGTGGACCAACATCAGGATCAAAAACCCTTGTTTCTACTCCTCACGTGTCGTGTTCTCCAAGAAAGAGGAGATGTTTCGTATTCTCGGATATGGAGGCCACCTCATGGGGTCATGGGATCCCTGCAAACCCAGCGAGGACCCCAAGTTGCAGATCTTGCATTTCCAAAAGATTCCTAAGCTGCCGAAGGCCACACGCGAGCTTATGGATTCGTGTTGCAAGAGCGAGCACTTGGTGGAGTCACCAGCTGGTGAGACTTTCTTGGTTAAGATGTACAGGAAGACATCCGAGATCAGCAAGGGTGGTATTGCAAAAATGAAGACGAGAGCTTTAATGGTGTTCAAGATAGATGAAGAAGGAAACGCTGTCCACACTCAAGACATAGGAGATCTAGTCATTTTCCTCTCGGATTCTGAACCATTCTGTGCCTCTGCTGCTTCCTTTCCTGGCTTGCACTCAAACCACGTTGAGTTCTTGGAAGCTTTCAACGAAGTCGCATATATCGATCTGTCTGGTCACGCCTTCATTAGCTATATTGATTCTCACTTCCCTGCTTACTATATTCCACCTCAAAAAATCTAGAAAACTAGTTTGGAATTGATGGCTGAGTCTTACCTCTTGGTGTTTGCTAAGTGCAGTCTGTTTTTAATATTTCTGGAGTTTTTGCATTTGTTCCTTTGTTATGATTAGAGAACTGATTGGCTCAATTCTTCAACAACAAAACCTCTTAATTAAAAGACCAGTTAACACAACAAAATTCTCTGTACACATCTCACAACTCTTTTTTAGTAAATTTTTTCAGGGTTATTTCGCTTCAGAAGGTAACTCGAAAAGAAGAAAATTAACAAAGCTTTAGTTGTGAGATGTACGTAACGTCAGAGCTCCTCACGCCTCAGGGATGATATGGATTTTTATCTCCATAGTTCCTTGTAACCTGCGTTTACAAACCACACTATTGAGTGAGCAAATGTCATCCGACAAATTAATCAGGTACATAACATTAGCTAGCTGCTGATGCCAATCAATGCCTTCCATGTCCCTGATACAAAACATGTACTTGTCTCAAAAACCTCTTTCATTTTTCATTTTTTTGTAGTAAGATTTGTTTTGATCTTTACTACACAGTTAAACCAACTTGGCGAGAAGGCATCCTTTTGTATTAACGGAGGGTTTTCCCTGGACATCAGTCCATCACCATTCTTTAATTGTTTTTTTTTTCTTTCAGTCAACAAGAAGATACGATCATTAGATATTTGAGGTTCGTGCATAATAAGATACGAGATGCACCACCCTAGTGAAGGCATCGGCCTTATTGGGTCTGAACTTTTACTCTCTTGACCCAAACAGCCCACATTTCAACAATGACTACAAAATCAAGTCATGGAAAATATCATACATCAACGGATTTGGTGATCGCATTTGAGTAGTCTGAGGTTGTGTGGAATTATATAAATATGACAAGTGGTCTTATTCTCGGTATTATGTTAAAACTTTTTTTTTCTCATAACTTAATTAATGATATCATGATTTCATGCGAATTGTTATTTTATCTTTTGGCATCCATAAACGTTTTTAGAAGATATTTTCATTATATTCACTCTTTCTCCCATTCAAAAATAAATAAATAAATAATATATATATATATATATATATATATATATATATATATATGTATAAAATTTAGGCTAATGTCATATTTTCAATTTATAAAAGCAGATTTAAATACCAAATACTCAAAAAAAAGTTTTAATCAAAATATGTTAATTCAGAACATGATCATTTTGGATAATATTTACTAAAGTATGGTGTTTGCTAGAGTCTATTGAAACTTCTCACACTTTTGTCTCTTTAGCTACGATCTGCCCCCCTCTTTTCCCTACATATCTCTCTCTCTCTCTCTCTCTCTCTCTCTCTCTCTCTCTCTCTCTCTCTCTCTCTCTCTCTCTCTCTCTCTCTCTCTCTCTCTCTCTCTCTCTCTCTCTCTCTCTCTCTCTCTCTCTCTCTCTCTCTCTCTCTCTCTCTCTCTCTCTCTTTCTTATAATGGAATAAGAATCAATTATTGTTTTATATGGAAACAAACGTAGGCATTTATCATTTGTTCATATGCATATAAGCACCTGAGAGAGAGATGTAATGTAACAAAAGGATTTTTTTTTTAAATGAGGTGGTCCCATAAATAAGCAAAAACTCATGGTTGTATATTCATTGAAGCTGGTGTGTCACAAACATGTGATTTTTTAAGCATTTGCGACATACTTACAAATGCCAACATAATTATTTTCCTGATTTGTTTAACTTTGTGAGTTAAGTTCATGTAATACCAATTTATCCACTAGAATGCAAATTTTCCATTTAAAGTGACAATGACATGTCCAAATTGTTGGTTTTATGCCTTTCATTTATATAAATCGTAATCGGCATCAAACAACAAAACCTTGGGCAAGTACGCTTAGTACACTACAAACGGCTTATAATGAATAAATAATCAAAGAGAAAGAGAAGTGATTGGGTCTTCATCAAAAACAAAACCGGTTAAAGAGGCAAGTAGACTACAAAATCCGCTCCACAACAGTTTAGTATTTTGGTTGCTATTTAGCTTGAGAGGAAAAATGATAATAAATAAGGAAATATTCCTTTTTACATTATAATAATATTATTATATTGTATTTATAATTAAAATTCTTTTAAAAAACTTCATTACTTAATTGTAAAAACCAACTAAATTAATCACTTTTCAAACACATCCAACGTCATTAACCATTCATAATACCATCAGTGTCTTAAGAAAACATAAAACAAGAACCAATAAGAAGAAAATTTAACCATAACTTCATTTCTAAAACCAACAAAATTAACATGACGTTGGTTTAATAAGAAGAGAACTTAACCCATAACTCAGAGCATATGCAATGGTGTGCTCCACCAATGAGTCCTTAGCATTATTTTATTTATATATTTTTTTTTTTTTTTGAATAGTTAAGGATTAGAATTAAAAATGTTCGTCCAATGGTGTGTCTGAAGATGGAGTCCTTAGCAAAAAAAAAAAAATTAAATTGAAATTTTATTAATTGCATAACTAAAAATAAAGATACAATGAAAGTAAAAGATACACAAATTATTAATCTTCATCACCAAATTTGTTCCAAATATTTTCGATTAAATCATTCTTCAATCGTTCATGCATATGCCTATCACGAAGATCATTCCGATTGGGAAACAAATTATTCATATTTGTAGGCCTCTCGGTTTCGACCTCTGAACTTCTGGTGACGTCTCCTTCTTCAAATTCTTCTGCATCGTACCGGATGTAACCATCTCGTTCATTTTCAACTATCATATTGTGTAGTATGATACATGCTCTCATTTTCAACTTCTGGTTGTTTGACCTGAAAAAAATAGATAATTTGTAAGCAAAGAAGAAGGATTATTAAAGAGCAATAAGACTACAGAGCAACGAAACAGAATAACGAGAACGAGAACTAATAAAACAAGATAGGCAACACTACAGAGGGCATCCAAGATTGAGTTTTCGAGTTCAACAGACAACAAGATTTGAATAATCAAACCATACAGATACGCAAACTAAAAACCAAACACATATAAACCGTAATAAGAAAACAAATAGACGTTCAAATCGATTGAAAACAAATTGGTCTTTCGAAACCGAAATCGAAACATGTTTAAGACCAACCGCAACGATCCCTTAGATTGAAACCGAGAACGTTTTGAATAAGTTGAACCCAAAAGAACCGGAAATCAATTGAAAACCCAAAATTTTTTTGAAACCCTAAATCGAAAGTATCCCCAAATCGATTGAAACGAAAACGAACCCTAAATTGAGACGATAACATCATAAAACCTACTTTAATCATTAAATCGACCACAGAAGACATCGGTTTACCTTGGATCTTCGTGGAAGAACACGATCGAGGATATCGCCTTTTCGTCGAGAGCTTTGTTTTTTTTTTCTCCGGCTTCGGTTGAATGAATTTTTTTTTTCCAAAACGAAACACATATGCGACCCAGCCCTATCACCCTCCGCCACGTGCACAAGGATCAAGTCCTTCGACTCCTTATCTACGGACTCATCCTTAGTTATTTTAACCAAAATATTATTATAAAATTGCATAATCCATCGGTTTAGCTGCTAAGGACTCCCAACGTGCCTCCGTTGCGGTTGGTCTCAGATGCCACCACCTCCCACCTCTCCATCTCCGACCACATCTCCACCACATGTCCCTTCTCCACCACCTCCGGTCCCGTCAACACCACCGGCACCACCGGTCACATCGCAGCCACCACCACTCACATCGCCGCCACCACCACTCACATCGGCAAGACCTCCGATCACCTCTCCAAGAGACACAAGCTCCCACTCCACCTTGTTTAGCGTCTTCGTATTCTCGTCGACTTTCTCTGCAACCGATCGGATTTTGCCATGGAGTATACCCCTCTGTACATCACATCTACAATCAGCCAACAAAGAGACAAGATTTTCATACCCTTTCATCCAGTGATTGTTACGGTCTTCAAGTCGTGCCTTGTCCAAACGCAAAACGCCGATCCTCTTGTCTCTCTTGGACAGCACCACCGGTTCTTTCTTTGGTTCTTCGGGCATGGGCTTGTCCCTGGTGGCAAACGGTCCCTTTTTACCACGACGGTTACCGTGATCTCCGGCTGAGTGACGACGTTGATCGGCGGCGGCTGAACGACGGATGAGACGGGAGGTGACAAAGGCGATTCTCATCATCTTTTTGTTTCTTTTTTTTTGTCTTCTTCTCTCAGTAAAGATTGAGGAGTGAGGAGAGATGGTGTGTGTTAATAGATATTTATACTGGAGCTTCGAGCTGTATTGTGTAAAGAGGCGTAGTGATGCGATCAGGTTACTTTATGTATTGTGTAGAGAGGTTATTTCTTCTTCTTTTTTTGAAAAAGTTCACCACAAATACATGTTGATATATACAACTCTAAAATCATTTATAATATTCCTTTTATAAAATGAAACACGTACGTTAAAATTAAGCTGACTCTACTAATTAACCCAAACAAAAAATTTGTTTGTTTAAAAGTATATATTTGCACTTTAATAATTGAGAACAAATGATTTTAGTAAGCCTATAAAAGAAACCGAATTTTCAAATTTTAGTATTACTAATATTTTGTCAACTAACAACCGAATTGGAAAAAAAAAATTATCAATGACTAAGTTAAAAAGAAAATGATATAAATTATAAACAAAACAAAAAAAAAACTCAAAGATATGAAGTTAAAAAATTCCTTCCTTTTTTCTTGAAGATCAAGCTACTATTGGCTGCTTTTCTGCATGCATATTGACCAATTAACTAAGGACACGTGCTCCTCTTCTCCCTTGCTAATTGCGTGAGTGACTGAGAAGAGACAGTTATAGGTCTATATATACTAGACTAATTAATGCCTTTACGAGCCTTTGTACGAGTCGGAGCTGCGCACAAAATATATTCTTTTGTCGGGAGGTAAATAAAAGATAATGATTTGTTTTTTTTTTGTATGGAAAAACAAAAAACATTATCATAAACTGAGACGTACCGTTATAACATATCAGTCTATTCTTATAAACTAATAAAACAGTGGTTGAGAGTCGGGATAAACGTAAAATAATTAGCACAAAATTCTTTCTAACGTAGTGATAAAAGTTAAAAAAATCATTTTAAGAGAATAATCTATTTCTCAAATGAAACCGTTAAAATTAAGCAAATGAACCATCCACTCTACTCTTGGTTCTCAAAAAAAAAGATATCCACTCTACTCTTTTGTGTGTTTAGACCCCAAGCAAAATGCGTATAATGTATAAAGAAATGGAATCTAACAAATTTTTATAATAATTATATATATATATATATATATATATGTACAGAATTGGAAAACAATAATTTAAATAGAGAAACTAATATAATAAAAACAAAAAAATTCAAAAGATATGAGTGCTTTAGAAAAGAAAGGAAGTTAACACTCTAATGTTAACTAATTTATATAATAATATTTGAGTAAAACTCCTTTCTTTCCCTTGAAGAACAAACTACCGTTGCTTGCATGATGACCACTTAGCGTACGACACGTGTTCCTATACACTCTCGCCGCGTCAAGTTACGGACGATTCTCTGTAGACTAGATATGTTGGCCACGAGAACGTCTCTTTCCAAGTCCAACATTTTTCTTTATTTATGCAGGCTGCAATGCACTAAAGTACAAACAGCAATTTAAAATTCGCAAAATATTCTAATAAATTGAGTCAATCTCTCTTTCTATAGTCAGAAATTGACTTCATGGTTAAGTTTTGTGCGCAGCTCCGATTCGTGGTTAAGTTAGTAGTCAATCTCTCTTATACCCATATCTTCTAATGAATTGGTGGTGGAAAACTTCAAAGGTATAATTCATATCGTTTATGAATTCAAATCTTTATGATAGTTGTAATTTTATTTTCCTTTTAAACCATATATATGGCATAGTATTTATGCAAACAAAAATGTATATGACATATTGTCATATTTTATCTTGTAACAGTAATTTTAATTAAAAAGAATATATCATTTAAAATCATTTTTATATGCGAAATTAGTAAAATATCCAACAATTTTTTTTTTGAAATGTATAAATATAACTGAAAATAAGCTGACAAAAAAATATAATTGAAAAAAAAACCGATGGAAATGCCCTATGACAGAAAGGCATCAAACCGAACCCAATATAACTAACTTTTTTTCTTTAACAAGTGTGAGTTACAAATGTGCATGATCAGACAAACATGTGAGCGTGTATAAAATTAAGAAGTTGATTACCCTTGTCAAAATAAATTCATAGTGAGTTCAACGCAAAGAAAAACGATTATTTTTTTATGTAATACTGAAGGGACAAATGCAATAAAGAAACACAAATTTTATCTTGGTTGCAACTTCAAAACTGGAACAACAAAAACAAGCTATCTATACTATTATTTGCGAAGTAAATTTTTGCAATCGAGCTCTCACGTTAAAAGTTAGAGCGGTTAATGTCGTTGTTACCCTTAATGAATTTTTATATAATAATTTAATTAAAAACGAATTTTATATTAATAATATTAAATTTCTAAAAAGATAATTCTCATATATTTTGTTGTTATCTTGAAATAATATTTTATATTTCTAAAAAATAAGATAATACTTATATATTGTGTTGTTATCTTTAAATAATATTTTTATTTTAAAAATTAAGATATAAAATAATATATAATTAAATATTAAGAGCGGTTAATATCGTTGTTACCCGTAATAAATTTTTATATATAATAATTTAATTAAAAACGAATTTTATATTAATAATATTAATTCTAAAAAGATAATTCTCATATATTTTGTTGTTATCTTGAAATAATATTTTGTATTTCTAAAAAATAAGATAATACTTATATATTGTCTTGTTATCTTTAAATAATATTTTTATTATAAAAATTAAGATATAAAATAATATATAATTAAATATTAATGAAGAAAAAACATTTGTATAAAAATATATTCTAAAACATTTCTAATATATGAGTGTTTTGAAAAATTCAACACAATAATTAGTATATATATTTAAATGAAATTTTTGGTGGTATAGAAATTATTTTATCTTTTGTATAAACTTGTTAAGAATATAAATAATAACTAAACATATTGTTTTTGAATTAACAAAATATAAAATAATATATATCTATAAGAAGATTATGCCCGCATGTGCGGACAAGACATCTAGACTATTATTGGCGAAGTAAATTTTTGCAATGGAGCTCTCACGTTAAAAATTAGAGCGGTTAATATCGTGTATACCTTTAATAAATAATTATATAAATTAGTCGAAATATAAAAACGAATTTCAAATCTATCTGATTAAAAAATAATTAAAATTAATAATAAATCGTTTATACCCTTAATGAGTTTATACCCTTAATGAATAATTATATAAATTAGTCGAAATATAAAAACGAATTTCAAATCTATCTGATTAAAAAATGAATAAATTAATAATAAATCGTTTATACCCTTAATGAAAAAATTATATAAATAGTCAAAAATAATAATGAATTTAAAATATATCTGATTAAATAAGTGATTAAAATTAATAATAATAAGAATTATCTAAAATATAAATAATTAAAAACGAATTTCTATTAATACTATTATATTTATATATTATATTAGATAATTGACTATAAATAAAAATAATAAAATTTTCAAAAATAAAAACATGTTTTAAAACATAAGATAATTGCTAGATATATTCTATTGTTATCTGAAAATAATATTTTATTAAAACATGTTTTAAAACATAAGATAATTCTACATATATTCTGTTGTTATCTGAAAATAATATTTTATTATAAAATTTATAGTTAGATATAAAAAAAAATTTATAATGAAATGCTAATCAAACAAATAAATATATTTTCTAAAATATATGTGAATGTCTTTAAAATTTAACACAACAATAAATATATATATATTGATAAAAAGTAATGAATATATATATTAATAATATTTTATTTATATGTTATATCTGATAATTGACTATAAGTAAATTTAATAAAATTCTCAAAAATAAAATATATTTTTAAAACATAAGATAATTCTTAAATATGTTGTGTTTTTATCTGAAATAATATTTTTTATTATAAAATATAAAATATAAAGTTTAAGTTTTGATTTATCTTTTTTTAAATATAAGAATATTATGCCCGCATGTGCGGGCAAGACACCTAGTGATTTATAATGACACCAAGAGGTCATAGCGGAATCTGCTAGTGAATATTAATATATCAAAGCTTTTAACTGTGGATGCATGTCTTTGACTATTACTTGTAAGACTTACTAGTCTATATTCTGTGGTGGAATAAAATAAGGGGCCGCCGTTGGAGAAATAGTTGTAACAACGTAGTAGTCAGCTAGATCGAAAAATCCATTTTCGCATGCATCCAAGCTTTCGACGCTGTTAGGGAACAGGTCAGGAAAAGAGCTAGCCGGGACACAAAAAGGTTCAGACATTGAGAGGAAAATGACAAGACCTCCAATGTCTCGAGTGTGAACCGCGTGTCCTTCACCGTCTAGCTTGAACACCATTAAATTTTCTGTTTTCATTTTGGCAACACCTTTGTCTATCTCGCTACTCTTCTTGTATTGTTTGACAATGAAAGTTTCACCGGTGGTTACTGACTCCACTAAGTGCTCGTACGTGCAGCACGAATCCATAAGCTCGTTGGTGGTCTTGGTTAACTCGGGAATGTTTTCAAAGCGCAACCTCTGAATCTTGTGTTTGTGATTCTGGAGATCCCATGATCCCATGATGTGGCCTCCAGCTCCGAGAATGCGAAACACGTTGTCTTTCTTGGAAAACATAACACGAGAAGAGAAGAAGCAAGGGTTATCGATCCTGATGTTGACCCACTCGTTTCTACTATGAGCTGGTCTGCAAAAACTGAGCTGAGGTCCCAAGAACTTGACAGCCACAACACAGTCTTCATCATCATCTGGAGAAGATGAGGACATTGAGACGTTGGTGACGATCTGGGTTTGGCAACGTGGAAGAGTCACAAGAGGAGGCAGAGGGATGCGTCTAGGATCTGTATACGATGCATACGGGTTTAGATCATCTTGGAGACGCAGGATTCCGTCTTTGCCATTCAAAGTAGCTACCCATCCATTAGATGCCCCGATCGTTACCACTGTACCAAATATATCATTATACACCAACTCCGCACGCACCTTCTTTTCCAACTTAGTCATGGTTCTATCATTAACGTTGTATCTGACGAGTTTTCCTAGAAAGGCTTCATAAGGTTCACAAGGTTCAGCTAAGATTATACAAGGAGGGGTTTGCTTTTTCCTCAAGGAAGAAGATAATCCATTAGAGAGAAGTAGAGGAAGAGTTGATCTTCGAGATTTCCCAAGACGGAGCTTCGACAGCCGGCTGAGAATTAGAGACATGAATTATGAATAGAGAAACACTAACGTTCTTAATGGATAACTAAGAAACCCTATTCACCCTAATCAATTAATATAAGAGGAGTAGCCTTGCCAGCCAAGTTTTTATAAAACGCAGTCGTTTCGAGATTTTTTCGTATTTATTTGTGCTCTTTACAAATATGTACTCAATGTTACATTCGCATATGAGTCTTTCTCTACTTAAAAAATGATTTCCTTTGCTTTTTGTAATAACAAAAAAATGATACTTTCGTATGATAAATATGACTTTGCATTCTTGTTAACAAATAAAAACAATAATTGGATAAACACAATGTTATGGGATAAAGGACCTAATAGTAAAATACTAACAACTGGCACAACAATGAATGCAGTTTTTTGCTAAATCCATTTTTCTGGATATGAAACTACCACAGTTTATCATAAAGTATTTATGTCTTTATTATACTTATTACTTCATGTTATTTCCCTTTTATTGATGTTTATTTGTCTGACTTTGACATCACCTTAAAACGATTTTTTTTCACACATTTGAAAAGTTTGATGTCTTTACCTGAAGAAAAATACGCTGTTTTCTATATTTTCTTTACTTTTATGTATTAAAGGGATATGATGTCCGCATGAATATAAGTGGTAAGATATAAAAACAAAACATACAGCAAAAATAAGTTAAGATCTAGCTATGACACCAACTGATAAGATATAAAAAGTTTTTAGTTGTGGATGCATGACTCTCTGACTATTACAAAAACACTTACTAGTCTATATTTTGTGGTGGAATAAAGAAAGGGCGTGAATATAAGTGGTAAGATATAAAAACAAAAACATACAGCAAAAATAAGCTAAGAACTATAACACCAATTAACTGGTAAGATATAAAAAAGTTTTAGTGGTGGATGCATGACTCTCTGACTATTACAAAACAGTTACTAGTCTATATTTTGTGGTGGAATAAAGAAAGGGGCCGGGTTGGGACAACCAATATTTGTATAAGCGTAGCGATCATCCAGATCGACAAATCCATGTTCGCATGAATCCAAGGTTTCGACGCTGTTAGGGAGCAACCGGAATGAGCTAGCCGGGACACAAAAAGGTTCAGACATTGAGAGGAAAATGACGAGACCTCCAATGTCTTGAGTGTAAACTGCATTTCCTTCATCGTCTAGCTTGAACACCATTAAATTTCTTGTTTTCATGCTGGCAACGCCTTCGACTATCTCGCTAGTCTTCTTGTACTGCTTAAGCATGAAAGTTTCGCTGGTGGTTACTGACTCCACCAAGTGCTCGTACGTGCAGCACGAATCCATAAACTCGTTAGTGGGCTTGGTTAACACGGGAATGTTTTCAAAGCGCAACCTCTGAATCTTGTGTTTGTGATTCTGGAGATCCCATGATCCCATGAGATGGCCTCCAGCTCCGAGAATGCGAAACACGTTGTCTTTCTTGGAAAACATAACACGTGAGGAGTAGAAGCATGGGTTATCGATCCTGATGTTGACCCACTCGGGTTTAGTATGAGCTGGTCTACAAAAACTTAGCTGAGGTCCCAAGAACTTGACAGCCACAACACAGTCTTCATCCTCTGGAGAAGATGAGGACATTGACACGTTGGTGACGATTTGGGTTTGGCAACGTGGGAGAGTCACAAGAGGAGGCAGGGGGATGCGTTTAGGATCCGTATACGATGCGTACGGGTTTAGATCATCTTGGAGACGCAGGATTCCGTCTTTGCCATTCAAAGTAGCTACCCATCCATTAGATGCCCCGATCGTTACCACTGTACCAAATATATCATTATACACCAACTCTCCATGCACCACCTTCCTTTCCCGATCAATCATATCATTATGAACCTTGGAAATGTAGAGTTTTCCGAGACCGGCTTTATAAGGTTCACAGAGTTCAGCTAAGACGATGTAACATGGAGGGGTTTGCTCTTTCCTAGAGGATGATGAAAATCCATTTGAGAGAAGAGGTGATCTTCGAGATTTCCCAAGACGGAGCTTCGACAGCCGGCTGATAAGCAGAGACATGAATACCTTCCTAAGTAAGAAGAAACCCTAATCGTGCTGCCCTCCGTATTAATAATATAAGAGGAGTAGCCTTGCTCGTCAAGTTATTATCAAACACAGTCAGTTTCCAGATTTTCCGAATTTATTTGTCGAGTAAATATGGAAACAAAAGATTTTTTTCTTTTTTTTTGGTATTGTCTCACAAAAATGTCATCTAGTTTCTCTTTACAAAGATATACTCAATGTTACTTTACTAAGAAGAATAATATACTCAATGCTACTTTACTAAAAAATTGTGTTTATTATGTACTAGGTAGTTGCCCGTAAATTTTTGGGTACAAATAATTTTTAAATTTTAATACAAATAATATTTTTGTCTTCGACTTGCAATTATATATTTTAATATTTTAAAATTGAATGTGAATTTTTGGTAGATAAGTTTTTAGTAAAAATATTTATTTATATAGTATTTAGTTAGATTTTTTTTACATCTTTTACAAAACAATATTTTATTAAATTGTTTTATAACATTACCGTTAGAACATGTATAAATAATTTAATTGGTTTGTATATCAAAAATTTTGTCTATAAAAATTATTAAAATAAAAAAAATGAACTCATATGACAAATAGATCTATACTTACAACTAACGTATAAAACACAAAAGTTATTAAGAAAAAACATAACTATATATACGTGGATTTTTTTAATCTAATAAAAAAGTAAGAATATAAAAAAATCTCATAAATTTATGAATATACTTTTGTTCATAATACTGAATCAAAATGTTCCAAAAGTGCAAAAGATCCGTCGACGAGCAAACACATACACGCGTCGTTCACAGAGAGGTTGTATAAAAAAAGTGGGTCCACGAAAAGGCCCGTCGCGCAGACGAGGAGAAAGACTCTGTTCCATTCTTGAACCAGTTTGGTTCTCGGGTCAAGTATTCGACCCAACATCATCCATTTATTATAGGAACCCCATGAGCCGTTTCTTCTTACTCCGCACGTGACCCCCACACGTGTCTCTTCTTCTTCCTCGTCCGTGTAATCTTCGTCTGCTTGAAGCACGTGAGACGCGTGATGCGCGTGTGAATTCTTGCTCGGTGGCCATGGTAAGTACTACCGCATGCAACGGAGAGAAAGAGAGAGAGAGAGAGGTTAAAGCATGAACAGTTATGAACCCGAATTTGTAGTTTTCTGCATTAGTGAATCCGAAAAAGGAGTTCATAGAAATAAAATAATAATATTTTTTTTTATTTTTTTTAAAATTTAAAATTATTCAGAATACATGAATAAAATATTAAAATATATTATAAAATTTATGAAAACATTTTATTCAACCTATGTTTTAGTTTTGAAGTTTAAGTTTTGGTTTGTGTTTTCAAATGTATAAAAGCTATGTTTTAAAATTTTATGTTGTTTCTTAACTTAAATTCAATTCATAGAAACATTTTGTTCGATGATCAGTCTACGCATTCAACAAAGGAATTAAGTTCGAGAATGTTTAACTTAGGATAAAAGTTCACATAGAAAAACCATTCAAGTTTTACAAACCGAAATACATAAGTTGATAAGTTGCTAATGAAACAAAAAGAAACAAGTTAAGATGATAGAGAGGAAAGACCGCAAAAGAGCCATCTAATTTCGTGAGGTAGAAGCAATGCTACCTGTAGAAGAAGAGAACACAAGTTAAAGCAGAAGCAAAGTAGTAACACTGAAGATATAGACAACACAAACAAGTCAAATGAGAAGACTTACCATCGATTCTGCTGAAGTGCTTGATCAGTAGTTCAGTACACTCCTTCCTTTCCGGACATACACACAGTAATGGAGTTGTCGTCCCGTCTCCAACCACGTTGAACACAAACAAATCTCCGTTGGTGCATCTGTTATCACGACAGAACTTTCTCCACCCTCTGCTGATGTAATATGCGCCGTCTGATTCGCTAAATCCGAAGCGCGCAGTCCATGACTTTCCCTCCTTGTTGACAAGTTTGACCTCTTTGCATTGTTGGTTCAAAGCACCACACCTCATAGCTTCCACAGGAAGAAACTACAAACACATACATAACATCAGCCAAGAAGCAGTACTAGAATCACACAATAAATAACTAAATTTTACTCACCATTTTGTCGTCCTTTTGATTTGTAGGAGTAACCTCAGCCAAGAAGCAGTAGTCGTATGAGAAAGTAGGAGCATCATCCGCGTCGGACCACAGAATCTCACAACAGCTAGGACCAAAAGGAGTCACATGAAAGACCATGTCTCCTTCGTGTTTGAAGATGACAATGTCACCGATTCGAAGATCATGTGCTTCGGTGAACTCTTTCCAACCTTTGGTGAGTGTCCTGCCTTCTCGGATCACCTCCCAAATTTGATCCGAAGCGTCCGATCTTAGCTTCCATGGTTTATTGATCTCAGCCCCTTGTATGTGTTTTGAGTAGAAGTCAAGTGGTATTGCGACGCCACTTTGAAAACCAGGAAGAAGAGGCTTGAAGAAATGAGGTTCTCGGGGAGTTTCCATCTGCAACAATCGAGTTCCAATTACATGTATTAATCGAGTTCCAATTTAAAAAAATCGCATCAAACTACTATAGACCACACAAGACCACAGAACAATTCTAAAAGAGCCAAGTCCGGTTATATTCATGTCCTAAATTAAAACCCCCTTTTACATTTCGAACCCTTACACGAAACCCCCAAATCGAAATGAAATCCATGATAAACGAACCCTAAAAAGAAACCGTATGTCGATTTTGACCAAGAAATCGAAACCCCCTTCTCGATTTCCCACCCTAAGACGAAACCCCCAAATCGACTTCCTTAACCTAGAAACCTCTCGAGATCAAATCGAAGCTATCTCGTCCTCGGAGTGATTGAGACTCACCTGAGAGCGTTTACTAGGGGTGGGCACTTTACCCGATATCCGAAGTGGCATCCGAACCCGATCCAAAAAAACCGAACCGAAATCCGAACCGAAGTAGCAAAATACCCGAACGGGTATTGAATAAGGAGAGATTGGATATCCGAACCCGAACGGATAATACCCGAACCCGAATGGATATCCGAAGATAACCGAACATATGTATAATTAACCTTATGTTTCTAGTTTATATCTCTCATTTTATATAAAATATTTATATTGATATTACACATAATTTAAGTTCATATGATATACATACAATTCCGGAAAAAATGATTTGCTACTCACTTAAAATGCATGTCAAGTTTTTTATTTCAAAAATTAACAAAAAGTTATATCCAAAATTAAAAAAAAATAACTAAATTAGTGCCTTTTTAGTTTTAAAATGTTATGTCCAAATCTATTAACCATTCAATCTATTAAAAATAAAAAATTAGTTAACTAAAAGTTATATTTTTAAATACAATAAACTTGAGAAATGAAAATTTTAATATTTTTTTTCAAAATCTAAATATCCGAACCCGATCCGAAATAACCGAATCCGAACTAAAAATACCCGAACCCGACCCGAAGTACAGAAATACCCGAACGGGTTATAGACCTCTATACCGAAATACCCGAAAATCCGAAATACCCGACCCGAATCCGAACGGGTACCCGAACGCCCACCCCTAGCGTTTACGAGTGACTCCGACGACGAATTGATCGAGAAAATCTCCGGCTCTGGACCCCGACACGAAATCGCCTCACAGACGGAGAAACCCTAGATTTCGAAGAGAGAAGGGAAAATGGGATCTTTCACGCGAAACCCATTTTTTCGCAGTCAACCCGCGCGATCGCGTAGCCACTCCCTCTGCGCCGCGTGGCATGACCCCGTATCATATGGGCTCACTTGGAAGACCCGGTTCACGGGTTGAAACCCATTTATTCATTTCTTTTAATCGATAAGGCCTATGATACCGAGCCCATGACTCTCTCATAAACCCCCGATGCGGGTGGTCTTAATAGCTTAATGTGATTGTGAAGCTCTTCAATGGAAATAAGTTGTGGAGAGACATACGTTGCCTTAACTGGAGAAGAAATGACAGAGTTGTTAGTGGAGAGAAAGCTTCACGAGGAAGAAGATCCCAAAGGGATTTGTTTCTGTTATTAATCTCTCTCAAACGTACAAAGTGTAGAAGATAAAGCTCTGTTGTCTCGTGCATACGTAGAGCTTAGCTACAGCTTTCAATTGGGTGTACAAATTAAAAGGAAACGATATATATTAAATTTTGACATAAATTATAGAAGTTAATGTTGATTGATATATCATAGTTAATGTTTTACCAAAAAAAAAAATAATAATATATATATATATATATATCATAGTTAATAAATATTGAAATGCCTTTCAGATTTTTTTTTTCAATTAGTAGAATTAGTAAGGCTTCATGGGTTTCCGTCAAAGAATTGGATTTTTATACTTCCTTCCCCTTTGGTCGATTCAAGTGGACTTTATCATTAACATTAGATTAGATGAAATATGTATTGAGATATCTTTTTTCAGATTTTGTTTTTGTAAAAAGGCTTTAAAACTTTAAAATGACTCTTACCTCTGGACTAAGCTATTTTTATTCAGATCTTTTCAGTTATAATTTTAAACAATCATATGTTTCTATTATATGTTTGTTGTTAAGTAGTACATGAGTGAGCAAACCTGATGAGGTACAAAAAACTGTACCAAATACAAATTTTTTTACAAATGTATGAGTAACTAGATCACATCAATATCTTTTGTCTTTTTGGTCCAACATAACTTATGAGCAATATACAGAGCCGGTCCTGAATATTCTAAGGCTGCAAGCAAAAAAATTTTTTTTGGCTGGTTTGCATATCCTCAAAAAATTAAGTTTGTAGAGTACATGTTGGAGGGTCGAACTTAAGACATGGAAAGAGTAACATGTGGTAACTTTTCACCAGGCTAGAAGAAAATTATTAATTTTGTGGCCGAAATAACTTGATAAAATTGGCGGCTGGAAGCGACTGCTTGGTTGGCGTGGTGTCAAGGCCGGCTCTGGCAATATATTTTCTTGGAGAATACTGGAAGAGAAAAAAAGCTTAACTAGCTTTTAACAACCCTTAACGAGATAAATAAGTTCTAATAAGAATATTAAAAAAAAAAAAAAAACACAAACACAAGCGTTCCTTAAAAACATACAATCATTCCTTAACACAAAAATTACTTAAAACTAGATAATCAAAATCATTCGTTAACAACAATACTAAAATAAGACACAAGCTGATATACCATGGACTTTATCAGTTTTCAACCATGGTATATGATTGTGTTAGAATCTATTATATGTATTTTAGGATTTTTAGAGTATTTTCATATTGAGGTATGTTTTAGGAGCAATGTGGAGATTATGGAACATTCTGGAGCTAAAGATAGAAGAAATTCGTAGTTGTTCATAAACCAACCATAATCGACATTCAGATAGATTGTCGTTGCTCGACAGTGACGTGAGAAGACGGGTTGACTTGTTCGAGGCCGACTTGAACCCAGATGATCCACATAATTACAAGACTGCATCTGGCGGACTTTTACCTAATATTTATAGTGTTTGCCATTGTTTGGGCAAAATACAACGATTTTACTTTCTATTATTCATAGCAAACAATAAGATTTTCAGTAGATTTGGAGAGAAGATCCAAGACTCTTTCAAAGATTTATATTGGAACTCCATTTATTTCTTAACTATATTATATGCATTCTATTCAGTTTATTATCATGCTTTGCTTGATCATGTCTGGGTAGTTTCTTTTGTTAGATTTAGGGTTAATTAGGGTTTTGATGGATTAGCTAAAACTATAGAATTCCTAGGGTGAATTATAAGACATCCTTCATTAAAAATGTTCTTACTGCTTGTGTTCTAAAGTAGCTAACTAGAACCATGATCTGAGGATTGTACACAACTACGATGGTAGGTTCTTCACCTGAATTAATTCTCTTGAGCTAGGTTGCTAGAAACATGCGACAGCTGATCTAGGAAGATTAGTGAACTTATCGAATAGGATCATAAAACCGGCCTAAGGTAGTATCAATCGACACTAGAAAGGTAGCGTCGATCGACATTCGATCCGTGTTCACAAGTGAAAGCTAGAGCACTAGACTTAGACAATTTATTAGACTCGCAGCGACAACTAGATATCATTACATTAGAATTCGAGTTCTAGGATTGTAATTTTGCACACCCTTAGCTTCTATATCATTATAATCATGATTTCCTGAAACCTAGATTTAGCTATTTGTTCTCATATTTATAAACCAATCAAACATCCAACTACTTTACTTATTTACTGTTTTAATAATCTTTTGCCTAGTTTAATCGTGATTGCATTAAGTTTATTATATGTCCATGTTTCCTATAGATTCGATCCATATGTACTATAACTGAACCTCTAATTTAAGAGAGTAAAATTGCTCATAAGATAATTTGATTGATATCACAAGCATTCCTTAAAACCAAGCCAATACGACAAAGAACTTATGCAATGTCGTCTCCACCTCCTTCCGTCACAGCCACCATCATCATCACTACCACCACTTCCATCCTCTGAAGTCATCCACAATTATCCACCGAGTCTATGTCACTCTTCATATCCTTTTGTTTCCTCAAGACCTCTTTAATTTTCTCATAGAGAACACCTTTCTCCTCCAAGCACTTTCCTTTGCCAACTCGAGTCCAACTTCACTAACTTTGATTAGAGTTTTCTTTTAACTTTTGATTAGAGTTCTTCAAAATTAACTCAAGTTTGCTCTCTTTTAAGCCAACTCACGAGCCCAAACATCTTTCTTGGAAATCGGCACGTTAACATCGCCAGGCGGTGCCGTGGGTCTTGAGTTGCAAAAGGTCCACAGTCTTTTCCTATTATTATTTGCTCAAAAACTGCTAAAAATCTTGTTACTATGTTTAGTAAACAACCAACATGTTTTCTGTAATGATGTATAAAACACTAGCTAAACTCATTTTTCTCTTTCTTAAAATCATAAAGAGAAATTTACAATCAGTGATCAAAATAAACATAATTTCATGCTGTCGCAATTATAATAAAATATATGTTTTTGCTTAATTGATAATATATGTCGAACAAATATTCAAGTTTCAGCATAAAATTCAATCTAATTATCAAATGGAGTTTAACATCTTGTTTCAATTAAAACTATATATATATCTAATGTGATGGAGAATCAACATGGAATTGATGAAACAAATCAAAATGTCACTTGATAAAATATGCTGGCCATAAATAGTGTTTTGATATGATCTAAGAGCATAGTTGACTTTATTTTTCTTCAAAAATGAATAACAAATGAAACAAAATTTTATTATAACCATTATATAATGTAGATGTTTTATTATAAATCGTTAATCAAGACATATTTAACAAACCTAATAAAAAGAAGTTGGAAAAATTGAATTAAGCATTATTCAAAAATAGATGTAAACATAAACACATTTTTTGTTTGTTTGGTGTTTGATTGCACACTACAAAGAGAAAACATTGTACTGATTCACTAAATGTAATTATTGTTTGTTTCTTTGGTGTTTGAATGCACAGTACAAAGAGAAAATATTGTACTGATTCACTAAATATAATTTTCTTTCAAGTGTCAACAATGATATATTTGATGTTAAATTACTAAAATGTTATTTTCTTCTATTATCAATTGCCAATAACAATTCAAAAACCGTAACTTCAAACAAAGAAGAATATTTATAATATAAATATTTATTATAAATCTTCACTCAAAATATATTAAAAAAGGCTAACAAAAATAATTTCTTGCAATTTATATAATAACAAGATTCTTAGCAGTTTTTGAGCAGTTTTTGAGCAAATAATAATAGAAATAATACAAATGAATTCAACACACATTATCAATGACATTCAAAGCATATAGTGATAGATTTTTTATTCTTTTTCATAGAAGAAATGAGGAATGAAAATAATCATGACACTAAAAGTTCATAATTTAAATCGTCACCAAAAACTATTTAATAAAACTGCTAAAAATAGAAGTTGTCAAATTTTAATTTAACATTATTTAAAACAGATAAATTAAAAATAAACTTGATAAATGAAAGTACATATTTGAAAGTTTATCACTGTAATACATAATACAAAATTGATTTTTATCAGTTGTGAAATATGTTTTGATGTTTACCACTGAAATACATAATTTAAAGGTTTTATTATAAATCATCAACAAAAAGCATATTTAACATAACTGATAAAAGAGTTATTAAATTTTAAATTAAACTTTATTCAAAACAGGTAAATTAAGCATAGTTAAACCTTATCAATGAAATAGATGTAGACGTAACATAGTTTTGTTTGTTTGGTATTTGATTGCACATAAAAAATGAAATAATTATTCTCACAAAAATTATATTTTTCTGTAAAATGCTTCTAATGTTATATTTGATGTTAAATTATTAAAATATAATTTTTCTTTAGTATGTATAAATAAAAATATTTCACATTTGAGTCATTCTATAATTCAAAAAATTTAATAGGCAATGATAAAAAATATGGATTAAAAAAGATGGATTAGAGATACTCAAAATCTAAAGTCGTTTCTTATTGGCTAATCTCGATATATCACTCATATCAATATCCCCTCTGATCCTCCCTCCCTTCTTCTCATCCACAAAAAAATTACTTATACATCATATATTTTTTTTATTCAAACTTACTAGTAGTATACATCGTATATACAAAAGTGTGTTAAAAATAAAATAAAATTAAAAAAAACAGTTTTATTTACCCTTTTCTTCTAGTGAAGCTTTGAGAAAAATGGTACTATAGCACATTCCAAAACTAAATATTTAACCAACTGTAATGTCCATCTCAGAACATCTCACTCCTGTCTATATCCCCTCCAGATTCTTCTCCTTCTCTTCTCATCCACAAAACATTAACATAAAAGTCAACCTACTTTAGTTCAACACTTCACCAAATAGCAAAGAATAATAACAAAACCACAGAGAAACAAACCCCTCAATCCGAGAGAGAAAAATGGCTTCAACATTCACAAACTCAAGCAGTGTGTTCTGCCCAACAACATTCCTTGGCCAGACTAAAAGCTCCAGCTTTAACCCTCTTCGTGATGTTGTCTCTCTCGGCTCTCCCAAATACATTATGGTCTATTCCTTTATGTTCTAAACGTCTCATATTTAAAGGTTTCATCTTACTTCTTGGATTCGTGTCTAATGTTTATTTAATTTGACATGTGAAGGGAAATGATCTTTGGTATGGACCAGACAGAGTGAAGTACTTAGGACCCTTTTCAGTCCAAACTCCGTCTTACCTCACCGGAGAGTTTCCCGGAGACTATGGTTGGGACACTGCCGGTTTATCCGCAGACCCTGAAGCCTTTGCCAAAAACAGAGCTCTTGAGGTTAGTCTCTAACTCTCACTCACTTACTTTTGCTGAGCTCAAGGTGAAAGAAATCAAGAATGGAAGGTTGGCTATGTTCTCAATGTTCGGCTTCTTTGTTCAGGCTATTGTAACCGGGAAAGGTCCTTTGGAGAATCTCCTTGACCATCTTGATAATCTTGTTGCTAACATTAATGCATGGGCTTTTACAACAAAGTTTGTACCTGGAGCTTGATTTGATGTGATCCTTTGAAATGATATAAACATAATCTTTCTTGTGCCTCTCAAGTTACAAAACTCTATTTGCTTCTATGCACAAAAAGAACAAAAGACATCTTTCTCACTCTCAGTTGAATCTACAATGCTCCCAATCTAACTAATACAACAAACCTAAGCGAGTGCTTTATCCTCATTTGCCCCACCATTTCCGGTGACGGCGTTTATCACTATGGAGTCTTGCTTTAGTCTCTCTTAATCTAGCTTTGTAATCCTTCTTCCATGTCTCAAATCTTAGCTTCAGTCTCCTAAATTCATCTTCTGGATGTTGCTGTTGCTGCCCAGTTGCCTCCGGTTCAACTTTCACCTCCACAATGGCTCTAGCATCTTCGTCAAAATTGAGTCTCCTTTGATCAAACTCTCTCGCGAGATGATTAACAGCGTTCAAACTTCCGTTGAGCTCTCTGCTTCTGAGTTCTGGAGTGTTTCCGTTTGTGAAGTTAGTAGTGGGAGTTCTTAACCCTGGAGTTGCAGTAGTAGACGTTGTGTCCTCCGATTCATAACCGAAAGGTGATGTCGATGTGTCTTGTCTCCCTCCTCCTGCTTGACCTGTAACGTTCTCTGTCGCTAGACTCTTTCTAGCAGCGGCTAGACTCATCTGAAGAAAGGCAAAAAAATCCGAAGTTAGAACATTTCATAATCTTTGTGTCAAGAATCAGTTTTAAGTATGAGGAACTCACCTGCAAGGATGACATTTGCTTTTGCCATGTTTCCTCCATTGACTTCATTTTTATTTCATACTCTGACCATTTCTCCTCAAACTGTCTCAACTGCTCTCTCAATGCTGTGTTTTCTTCTTCCTTCTGCAATAAAGCTGTTTCAGATTCCAATACCCGCTTCTGGAGATCAGACATAGCTGATGGTTGAACTTTGAACTCCTCCTACATCACAAAGGAGAAAGAGAGTTATAGTGTAATAATGTTTCTTTCAGAAAGTGGACAATCTTTCTTTTGATAGTAAGTACCTTGTCTTCTGATATCCTCAGACCAGCTCTCTTCTTTGATAATGTCGTCACATTGAGTAACTCTTTCTGTCTTTGCATGCTGTTGAATCGTTTTCGAGCTAACCATCCTCTAACAGCTGCAAAAAGAGAAAAAAAGAATGATGAGCCTTAAATCCTTATTAGCAAATTTGAGAACCAATATTTTCCGCAGTCTTACCAGACTGCAAGTGTATGACTGCAGTCAACTCTCCTGTGCTTGCTTCAGAAACAGAATCTGCATGGAGCTTTGCTTCAATATCAAACATCCTTCGGCCAATCTCACCTCGTACATATGACTGAAGTACCAATGCTCCGTTTCTCACACTTTGAAAGTATTCACGAGACAAGTGACCACGGAGACGCTTTTGTAATCCCACTATCCCTTGAAGAATTTTCTTTCTCCTATCTTCAAAGATACCAATCTATAAAAAAATTGTGTCGTTAAGCACAGGATTCGGATTAAGCAAACAGCCACTACATCTCTGCGTAAAGAGGTACTTACTTGTCCAGCTCTTAGGTACAGTTTTGTATAACCAACTTGATACATTTCAGGATGAACATCATACTGTTTCAGAACAGCGATTGATACGCTCAGAGGATCCTGAGAGACCTTTTTGTCTGACAATAAGAACCCATATCTTCCTGCAAACTCTTGATGTGTCAAACGAGTAGGATATCCAGATCTTGATATTCTAACAACCTCCAACACGCCGCAACATCTAAGCTGTTGTAGGACGAGGTCCTCTTCATAAACCCTGGGAAGCTGCTTCGAATTCGGCTTTATGCATCTGATGAAGTGCGGGGTTGTGTTCTCTAACGTGTTCATCAACTTGAATAGTTGACCCTGTAAGAGAGACAACAATGTGAGTAAAGGAAGATTGCAACT
Organism: Brassica napus; assembly: GCF_020379485.1. Taxonomy (NCBI): domain Eukaryota; kingdom Viridiplantae; phylum Streptophyta; class Magnoliopsida; order Brassicales; family Brassicaceae; genus Brassica; species Brassica napus. The sequence goes on along the minus strand of NC_063435.1, from coordinate 6,032,251 downwards.
GAAATCAAAGCTGCATAATTCAAGCATCTTTTACCTTAAACTTTGTCCCAACAGTTTGGTTTGTTGAGTCAGACAGCAGAAGCGGCTTCTGAGATTTGTTACGCATTTTAGTAGAAAACAGTTTCAGCAACTGACAGTCGCATGATGCTAATAGATGGATAAGATCAGCAGGCAACGGATCCCTGTTCTTTTCCAAGAACCCATTTGTATCATAGAGAACCTGTGAACAAATAAAAAATAATCATTCACAGAAAGTCCCATAATACAAGAAAAGCTACATATAAATTATCAACTAACCTCTCCGGCATAATGATTAACTCTGAAGGCTCGACCTCTCTCTCCTTTGAAGCAAGAGTTGGTCTTCAAGTGTTGCTTGAGCTTGTTGGCAAAGGTCAGATCCGTTGCTTTGGGAAAATTTGATTCCTCGTCTAGTACAGACAACAAACCAATGGGTTTCTGCACAACCAAAACATATGCAAGAGATTACTTTCAAAACATGCAAAAATGTCTTTATAGAAGTAGAGTAAAGCCATATATATATCTAGCTCTTCCTTGGCAGGCCATTAATTAATTACCTTCTCGATGAGATCTAAGCACTCTTGATTATCTTCAAACTCGACCTTGGTCCAATCAATTCCATCCTCTTCATATTCCTGAACAGAGAAGACGATAATGAATAGAACAGTAAAGCATAAATCATATCATTTTAGACCAAAAGAAAACTTACCTCTTGTTCAAGTTTAAATAAATGACGGTTGAAGTGCTGCTGCAGCCTCTCATTTGCATAGTTTATACAGAACTGTTCAAAGCTATTATTCTGAAACCAAGAAGAAACAACATCATCATCGCAATATTTCAAAAAGAACTAGAGTAATACAAAATCTAGAGCATATATGGGTACTACTACTAACCTTAAATGATTCAAACCCATATATATCAAGGATGCTTATAGATCTCCCAGAGATCGATTTACCGACTTCCAATGCAATGTTTATTTGCTCAACAAGCCAGTCAAAAAGGCTTGCATAAATAAACTTTGCTATTCCATCCCTCATGTCGGTTGCCTGCAGTTAAAACGGGACAGAAACTCATAAAAAATCACCTTATGATCAAATACTATATGAAAATAAATATCAAGACTGATGACACCATTAAACGTTACCTGGCGCAATGTAAGTTTTTTGGCAATACAATCCGCACCAGCTTGAAGTTTACGGGTAGACAAAACCACCATAAGCTCTTCTAAGTTGCAGCCCATTAACATAGCGGCATTGGTGACAGCTGTAAGAAATTAGCAGCCAAGTGATAAGCGAGCATCACCAAGTTACAGGTTTTGATGAGTTAAGAGACAGTAGATGATTCTACCTTCATCTGCTACCACCTCCACATGATTTTCATTGTCTGTAACTCGGAAAGATACATTCCCTAGCCACAACACCGCTGCAAGCAGTGCAAATACGCGCTCTTGGTGCTCTTTAGGGATTTGAACAATGTCAAAAGCTTCCTACAAAAGTAGAGAAATGACTGAGAAAAAGAATGGCATCTTAACCATGGAAAAAGAAACAGAAGCAATTACCAGTAGTTTGCGAAATTTCTGAGCATCATCAACACCGTCGATGGTCAAGCAATCACTCTGGTTCAGGTAGGTATACTCACTTGCTGTTTTAAGCTTCAATCTCTCTACAAATTAAACCATTTAAAATGATAGTTTGCCCAAAGAAAAACTAAGCAATATTTAATCTTGGAGATTTCAGTTTGTCATGTTACCTTTCAGAATTGGGGAAGCACCTGCACACAACTCATAGAATATATGGTAGGATCTTTCGCCATTGAACAGCTGAGCCACTCTTGACTGGTCAAAGGATACATAACCATTAGTGACCAGTTGCTAAGTAGTGAAAGTCAAATGAAAAAGATTCTCAATGAAAACAAAGTTACCTTCTCTAACAAAACTATACGCAAGTAGTTACCAAAGACATGGAGAAGAAGACAAAAGAAACAAGTGAGCTCCAAATCCAAACAATATAACAAAAACAATGGTATGGATGCTCAGACTATACTCACAAGTTTCAAGTTTGGCTCCACATATCTTTCCCATTGCACTAAAATGAATCTCTATGAGTTTACCCTGCGCCAGTTAAGATACACTGTTTAGAGTGGCAGTGAAGCTGATGGCTAACTTGACGGAGCAAGGAACTTACAAATCTGCTAGAGTTAGCATTTCTTGATGTTTTAGCATTCCCAAAAGCTTCGAGTATGGAAGTTGTCTTGAGGATCTCATACTCTACGCCACAGCTCCCTCCACCAAGAGCTGCCAAATACTGCATTGCATACTTGGCCGTCTCAGTTTTCCCAGCTCCACTTTCTCCACTGCACAACAATAAATAATCAATTAACCAATACAAAAAAAAGCATTCAGAGTGTAAAGACTCGTACCTTATAATTATAGACTGGTTCTTCTCTTCTGCATGTACAATGGTTCAAAAATGTAAGTGCCAGATACTCACTGGAAGACAAATCAGGATGTAAAATACAATGAATGTGTTTCCTCACCTCTCATCATCTCGTCATAAGCTGCATCCGCCACAGCATAAACATGAGGAGCATCCACAGCCTTTTTCTGATAAGCTGAGATGATATCATTTCCATAAATTTGGACACTCTTGAACGGATTGACCGCAATCAATACCGGCCCTGCCTTACTCTGTAAAAAGAATGAGAAACGCTAAAAGTTAGGTAAGAACTAAAAGTGAGAAACTGATCAGAAGAGTTTGCAGTAAACTCACATAGATCACGTCTTGCGAGTATCTAACACGAAGGTTATAAAGAACGGATGGTTCGTTTAAATAGCTAAGCTGTATAAGGTCTTCAACACCTTCCAAGATATCTGGGTTTGCTGGGAAAAGATCTTCAGTAGACACTTTCACAACCTTTGATAGCAACAAAAACTCAATAGTCAGAACGCAGAAACCAAAACTGTAACAATATTACAAAAAAAGGCTTACATTTGCAGTGGACAACATAACAAGCGATGTATCAGCAGAAGTGGACTGTATCTTCCCCAGTTGCCACTCCCCATTTGCAACCCGACACCAAACTCGAAGTTTCTGAAATACAATACAAACACAGTAACCACAAGTTCCCAAAAACCAAAGTTCTATATCTCAATTTTACATAGGTGGAAAAAAAACTAAACACAAGTATGATACCTCTAAGCAAGCTATCTACCAAGCCAAAACTTATTCATATCTTACCAAGAGAAATACTTTTCTAATCACAAAATTTCAAAATCTCACTGTTTAAATCACACCAGTAAAAGACTCATTACTGAGATGATCTCCCTTGTAGATGATTCATTCAACTTCACAAGAATAAAAAAAAAAGGAACGAAAGAGTTAACAAGAGACAGCATCATCAGCTTACCTTGTTAATGAAATACTCAAGATTATTGTTCCACTCAGGTTTCTGCTCCTCCTTGTTCTCCACTGAACTAACCTTAGTAGCAGCACTAACCTTAACACCTTCCCCCTCCTCCTCTTTCTCCTCCAATACATACGGAGACTCTGAGCCATAACCAGTCCTCATCTTCTTGCTCCCGAAACTCTTCCTCTTAACTCCTAAATCCTTCTCTTTCCTCTTCCCTTCCTCTTTCTTCTCCGCCTCAGTTTCTTCCTTCCCGTTCTGATTCTGATCTTCCATGACACTGCTAACATTAAACTTCGCCGGAAGCGACCTCCGAGCCGAGGGAAGACGAGCTCTGGAGTTAGGCCGAGAAGGAAGCGCAGGAGGCACATCTCTAGGCCGATCACACTCATCCTTCTGCCGGAGAGACTCAAGCATCTCCTCGAGAGAGCTTTTCGCTAACGTGTTCGGCGACGCCGATAACATCATCCCCCTTTTAATCCAAATCAGACCCAACAATGTATCAACGGAACTGGACAAACCCAACACCTCAAAATCAGAACTTTTGGATCCTTTCGAGCTTCATCATAAACCCTAATTTCTCAAATCCGTCATGCACACTTCCTCGAAACAGGAGAGAGAGCTTCTCGGGAATAAGAACCTGTACTGAAAAAAAAACAAAACAAAATTACAGAAATTTAGAGAAGAATCTCTAAGCATTTGTAAACGCAATCTCCATTTCTGGTAAGAGATTTGGAAAAGAAAAATAATTAAGTTGACAAAAACAAGAAAAACATCGATTCTGTCCAAACGAGAAATCAACAAACAACAAAAAAAAACTGATCTTTGGACAAACGAAGAAGACAGAAACAAGAAACAGAAAAGAGAGAGAGAGAGAGAGAGAAGAGCGAAACTTACGAGGTCAATGGAGACAACAAGACAGAGAGAGATACTCTCTCTCTCTCTGGTTTAGTTTGTTAATGGAACGAATTGCTTTCCTGAGAATAATTTTAAACCCTAAGATTCACTCCTTCTGAGAAATTGATCCAAAAGATGACACTTTTTGCCTCTGTTGTGAAGATAAAAAAAAAGAGTAATCAACAAATCGCTCTGCTCTTCTTCCTCTTCGACCAACAAACAAATTCAAATTTTTTGTCTTTTTTTTTTCCTTCGCTCAGACAAATAAATGGTCCGAATTTGAGTTGTTATAAAAAAAAATGGTCCGAATTCGAATTATTAGTGAGAAAATATATTTTCGTAAAACGTGAGTCGTAAAAATAAAGTTCCTATCATAAAACGGTCGCTTGAATGTACCCCTGTTTTTTTAGAAAATTACAGTTAAGGTACTGAATTTTTAACTTTAATCATATCAATCCTTCTGGTAATTAACCCCAACTGTCATCAAATCGTGAAATGACTAACTAGGAAGTGAATACACATTTCAATTTGTCTTTTCTTCTTTGGCATACTTCAAATTTATCTTTAAAAGTGATCAAATTATCCACTTGATTACCTTAGATATGGATCATTTATCAATCTTTTGGTTTTGTAACCAAAGCTAGATTAGATAAATATAAAAAAATGGCGAGTAAATATTATATGTGATCATATTTAGGTATAAATAAACTAAAAATTCCTGATATTTATTAATTGGGTTTTATATAAAAATGATTTTAAATTTAAATTAATTTTATTAGTTGCTTAATTTTTTTATAGATTTTGTGTATTAGTAAAGATAATTCATTTCACATACTTTTTTATTATTAGTCTATAGATTGATCATCTAATTTTCAATATAAACCACAAGCCACTTAATAATGACCAAAGCTAGCTAGCTTATTAAAAATCAATAATATTGTTTTAAAAGACTTATCCTCAAATTATGTAGTGATTGTAGAAGAGTTTTATAGTTGTTCTTGTGTCTACTTAATCTATTTATTTTCTAGCAATGATCTCTTAACTTTCTATATATAAAAAGGCATTACCAATATGTTAAATATGTGTCTTTAAGTTCAAACTTATATGTTAAATTCTTGTGTCCACTCACTTGGTTTTGTTACATTTGATTTATTTGTTTTTACGTTCAAACTTATGGGTAAGGTTATTTAGAACTGAAAAAAAAAAGAAGCAAATGTACTAGTATATTTTAGTTGTGAACATGAATAGAAAATTTTGAACATTAAAATAGATCCAAAAATGTTAAAAATCATTATTCAAAAAATAAATGTTAAAAGTCAAAGTTGTTGTAGATAGAACGTGAGGAGGGTTTGATTCAGGGCTTTTCATCGATCAAGTATGACGATAATACCCATCAGTCAAGGCGCTCACGTTAGCAACTCTTCAAATCTCTCAACTCCAACTACCATTTCCATTCTTCTTCACAAACTTGGCCCTCCCTTAGTCCCTTTGGTAATCTCAAGATTAATGGCAATTTTTTTTGTCACAAAAAATGCTATAGTAATCTATGTTTAGGTTTGAACTTTTCATTCTCTATTACTTTCACTGTATCTTCCAAAAAACCCCTAATATTCTTGGACGAGACTACTCTCAAATTCAGTACTACATAATTCAGGTGACTTATACAGAGATTTTAAATTTTGAATCTTATGAAGAAGATTGTAAATAACAATTTCAATATGAAAAAGGCAGTAGACGTGGCTCCCGCTAATCTATATTATAAAAAAGCACTTTAGACCAAAAGCATAGGAGAGCGAGTCACTAATCCGGCTTAACATATAAAGGTGTGACAAGTCGTCAAGACCCATCAACAACTCCAATAATACAAACTAATGTTCCAGATAAATATTTTTCATTAACTGGTCACCCTTATAACTTGGATCATGCAACTATTTGTTTTGTTTATTGTGTGCTTAACATGTAAAACCAGCTAGGCTTTCAATAGGGGAGTCCAAACAAGCCAAATGGGAGACTATAAGCTTGTTACTTTGGGGAAAACGAGATGAAACTTGCCACCATTCGCCTGGTCTTTTATTTACATATGGTATGAACATCTCTTAGGGTAAATGCACGTAATAATTTTATTATTCTTTCTTTTCATAGTTTTTAATATGCTTGGGACGGAATTGCTATTAGCTCTTCACTATTAAGAATTTAGATTAATCTTAACCATCACAATAAATTCATTTAGGTGCAATCGACTAACAAAACTTGACTCAGTACTTATTAAAACGGTATTTTCAAATATAATTAATCTGATATGAACAAAAATATAATTAATCTTTTAAAACTTGACTCAGTACTTATTGCATACAAGATCCTCAAAAAGCTACATAACCGGATATTTAATAATTATCAACTACATTTTATTTCTTGTGGTGTTAGTACTCAGTGCTGGAATCGTGGGTCAATCCGACCGACTCGCCCCTGTCGTGAATCAAATCATTTTTTTATTCAAAAACTCGATCTTCATAACTAGCAAATAAAATAAATTATATCCGCATCCACCTCGCCAAAACATGCAGATAATATTAATTATATTAAAAATAATTATTTTCTTTAAAAATAATTATTGTAAATTATATAATAATTGTTTTAAAAATAATATTAAAAGTACATATTTATAATAAAAATTATATAAATATTTATTATATTTTATATATTTTTACGAAAAATGTTTCTAAAAAAAAAAATTTGTGGGTTGGTAGATATCTAAGACTCAAATTTCGACTGACTCACATTCGTCCTGCTTAAAATAATCTCGATCTGTACCTGCATCTATAGTTTAGATTTTTTAAATTGTTCGACCCACACCCATTCTACGGCGGGTCAAATAGGGGGGGGGGAGGGGTGGGCGCCTGCAGGCAATGGTTAAAATTCGCGGCTCTAGTTACTACTCACCGGATGTACATTTATTTCAAGCGCTACAAAAAAAATTGTGCTAATTTAGATTTGAGGTGAAGTATATCGAACTACATAAAGGTTATAAGATGATATCATCATTATTTCTTTTAACCAAAGAACTTCAGAGCAAAATACAGACTAAATCTAAAAGTCTGCAGTCGCGGTAGGAATTTCATAGCAACCAAAAAAACGTTTGGTCAAATCAATTTGTGACCTAAATCCACGAACGTAAAGGATGATAACTACTAGACATATGATAATTCTTTTTTTATACAGTATATATAATTCGGTTGTTTAAAATTTCTTGTAAATGATTGCTTATCGAAAAAGTTCATCATCCACAGAAACTTTGGTTCCGTTGGTGAGTCTAATCACTCTAATCAAACACAGTGCTTAGAGATTCTAGCTCCAATTAGTTCACGTCAATACTCACAAATATCTATTTTAGAGTATCTCCAATCCAACATCAAATCTTCAAATTTTGAAGTTTTGAATAATGACATCTCAAATTTGAAGTTTCATTATTTAAAACTACTATTTATTTTCTTTTTAGTCCTTATAATTATTTTCTTTAACAAATATATCTAATAACTTTATTTAGCATAACTTAAGTACACCAAAATAAAATAAAATAATAAATATTACATAACATGAAAATAAAGTTCACACAATAGAAAGAGTTGACACAATAGAAAGATACATTAAATAAAGTTCACACAAAATAAAAAATACATTTAACACAAATTAAAAAAAAATTATACAAACACTTAAATATTACATATCTTACGGAAATAATGTTTGAGTAATTTGACATGTTATATGAAACTTTCTAAAAATTATGTGTATGTGTGTTGTTTTATTATATATGTAATTTATATTATATAATATAATATTGCGTGTTGTATAATATATACATAGTATCTTTTATATATATTTTTGAAGTTTTATCATTAATAGTAATTTTTGTTAATGTCAAGGACTATAATATAAATAAATATATTTTTAAGGATTTTTTTGAGGATTATATGGTTGGAATAATCAACCCTCAAATCCTCATTTTGAAGTTTTATTCTCTTTAAAATAAGGTATTGGATTGGAGATGATCTTATAAAGATTCTAGCTCCTCTAATATAAACCTATCTCTACTGTAAAAAGTATATACGTTCGTTAACATTTTAATCGAATCCTTCCATACCAGAAAGTTATACTAGTTAAAGTAGACTGCAACATTTTGAATTTTGATGTATCCGAATCTTTAAAAAGACAATGATGGGATGTGTTTGCTTAGGGTACGTGAATTATAGGGCACATAATAGTCGTTATTTTGAATGGGGGGGAATGTACTTATATTTACATTTATTATCAGGCTTCTTACGTCGAAGCATATTAAATATCAGCGGTCTATGCATTCAAATAGTTGTTACTCATTTGTACTAGCATTACCAACAGCCCTCACATAGTCGGCAACTGAAGTTACCACCATTTTGCTTAACTTACGTTGTTCATGGATCATGGTAACGTTTTCATTTCAATTTGCGATCTATTTTCTTGTCTTTTTTTTAAATAACAAAAATATAAGTTGCTTTCATTGTTTTTTTGTCTTCTTACTCAAAAAATTAATAAACTACAAGTTTTTTCTTACCAACTCTCTATGTCAACAAGTCAAATATGCATCCTTTGATAGGCGAATTTTAGATATTTTACGTAAAGACAAGTTAAGATTTTAAATCTTTTAACTGACTTGCTTATTTATTTCATCCCGCGTTTTGTTAATCATGCTGAATGGAGAGGTTGTTTAGACCTTATAGTGGCTTAAATAATAAAACACTATTACATCAATTTTGTTTATTTCTTTAGTAATACGAATTTTGTAATTATCTACTTCTATCTAATACAATTTTATACATTCTATTTTCTTAAGAAAAAGTTGTAGACATTTGGTTTACCAAAAATAAAAACTGTAGACATTTGATGCGATGAGTTAAATGCCAGCATCATTGAGCATGATAATAAAGGTCCAGAGACAATATTATTTTATTTATGTCTGACATATCCGAAAGGGAATGTCCTCATTTATACTCATGTCTCTCCATGTTTATCCCAATCCCTTTGTCCTAAAGTCTCTGACATTCTTCTTCTTTTTCCTTCTTTTGTTGTTCTCGTGCTCTTATTCGGAGTATGAGAGAACCGTATAACTCGCCTAATTATTGAATTTACTGCAAATAGTTCCCAGTAAATATAAATATATTAAATTGGAGTGTTTTTAGTGGTTCTTATGTTTTATTATTTAATTTGATTTAAGATAATATATTTCATTTCTTTAAAAAAAATTGGTTATGTAAAAGCTTTATAAAAAGTAAATTTATACAAAATCATAATTATAATTTTTGGATATTAAAATTATTCAAACAATATATCAAATTTTATTTCATATTTTCAAATATATACATAGGTAATGTTTATAATATTAGAACCATTTATGTATTAAATATTTTAAAATATCTAAACACTACATACACCTATTAAAACATTTAGCTTTTTAAAATTTTAGGTTAATATTATAATTTACAATATACTACTTATTCACATTTAACTCATATATAATTTTTAGTTTATTAAATCGTATAGTATTAAATAAATAGTCTGTACATATTTTTTTTTGTCAAAAGTCTGTAATTTATTTAAAATTAATTAATTAATAAAAAGTTAATAATACAAAAATAAATATTAGTTTAGTGTTAAATGTTACGAGTTTGTGGTGGTTTAGTGTTAATTTGTAGCCGTACGCTATATGCATATATAGTCAATGCCGCATACAGGACAGATTCAACACTATGATGGACCCAACTTTATATTAATATTAAAAAAAGAAAAATTAAAGAAATTTTGTTTAAATGTTGTAAGAAGTTAAATTATTTTACATTATTATATTTTATTGTATCATATTTATTTGAATGTAATATTTTACATGTAATTTAGTTATAAAATTTTCGAAAAGAAAAATTTGGTATAGGCTTCGGGCGTTCGCACTGACCGTCCCATGTACTCAGTCGGTCTTGACTTTATACCTCGATGTATATGTTATTTGTGTGAGTGATGTATAAACGTCGATTGGATTATGTGGAATGTCAAATACTAATACAATGTCGTTGAAGTCATGGTTAACTAATGTATTTAGTTTTTTTTTTTAATTATTGTTGTTACTGATTTAGATTAGGATACATGTAACATCGTCAACTAACTGGCGACTAGACTATATATAGTATATATATAATCTTGTTGAAAAATGGAAAATGGTGGTCCAACAATTTTAGTATTTCGCTCTAAAAAAATTTGAGTTTACTCTAATAATACTCTATTTTAGCGTAGAAAATAGAGTGATAAACAAAAATAAAAATAAATTACTTTATATTTAGAGTAAATATATTTTTACTCTATTATAGAATGAGAAATAAAGTATCATTAAAGTATTTTTACTTTAAATTCTATTTTATAGTGAAAAATATAATGGAGTTGGAGATGCAATCCATTACGCAGTTATTTCTAAACACATTTAACTACTACAAAACTCGTGTGGTAATAATCCATTACCCAGTTTAGACTACTCGTTTGACGATTGAGGTTTTTACCATATAGTATCCTATATATATAATCAAAGTAATAAACTATAGTTTTTATATACTGTTAATTATGTTTATGTGCGAACAAAAAGTTTGTTGAGATAAGATAGTGGAAGTGAGTACAATAGACATCTGTGTTTTTACTTATACAGATTCAAGTTCGTCAGCTTATATATGTAGTCACCTAGCTTGTCAAGTAGGAAATAAAATACGAAAAAATCATTTGTCTGAATCGCTCACTATCGAATGATTTATTTCATTTCTTATAACGTCAATCGTTTATTGCTATAATAAAAGTTGCCAAACGAAAAACTCCAAATTGCCCACTAATTTTTGTTCCTTACCCTAATTTTATTTACCCATACAAAAATAACAGTTACTGGATAATTGAATTATTTTTGTGTGGTTGTAATGAGCACATGTTAGATATGCTTAACTGGGCTAATTTCAACTTTCAAGTATGTACGAACTACGAACATGTAAGTATCAATTAACATCTAAACAGTTGGTATACTACGCCAAACACTAACGACCATCAATGTCTAAAAGTTTATCTAAATCAGACAATTAAATCTTATTCTAAATGCAAGCCATGGATTATCGTATATTCATCATATGCTAATTAAAGAATGGTATAGCGATAAGCCATCACATGCTACATTTGTGCAGACCTGCATGTGTCTGTGTGACTGTTCAATCTGCTTGATCTTTATGTATTTGTTTTGGTAAATGTTGCTTGATCTTTTTTTTTGAACTGGAAATTCGCTTGATGTTTATATCAAATATATATCACAATTACGTAGCTTTTAAGATCAAAGCGACGTCTGATTAAGGAAGAAACATGTAATTGTTATTAAGTAAAAAAACCCCATGTAATTGTAGTTTGTCCTTACGTAAGAAGACACTATCCAGAATCCATGCATATCTTCAAACGTCTCTACGAATCGGTGTTGACCACAACTTTTATTTTTTAATACGTACGGTGCGAGGGATGTTTGCTATAAAGTGTACAACCTAAAGTGGACCAATGTGTCTTTTGAAAATTTTGGTATTGTGGCTAAGTCTGGTAGAATCAGCTGAATAGAAAATGACAATTGAGTTCATGCTTTTAGAATTACTTACAACCCCCACTTTGTGGGTGATATATGATTATTCATTACAATAATATATTTTTGTCAACTACAGTGATAAAGTGGCACCAGTAAAGTAAAAATAAAGTGAGAACATAAGAGGTATGCATGAGGTGCTCTCTTCTCTGGTAGTGATCTGTCCCTTCTTTGTTGTAGCTTAAGTTATGTTCTTCATTGTTGTTTCTATCTTTGGCTCCGAAGGGTATTGTTTTACCTCGTCGGCTGATGACTCCGGAAAGGCTTTGTTCCTTTGCTGGTTTTGTGTAAAGCAAGGTTATTTCAATATTAATCCAACAGATGACAAAAAAAAAAAAAAGAGGTATGCATGATTTGTAAAGACCCGAAGAACTGAGAGCAAATTAAATGAAGGGAGCGAGGGTGAATTTGTAACCGAGATAAAAAGTTTGTTTTCCGTGTATTTCCATTGAGACAACAAAGTTGTACGTTTACCTTTGTTCAAACCGTACATAGAGTAAAAGTGATGAACTATGTTCTCAGGTGAATTTTGAACTGAACTGAGAGTAAACAACTTTTTCACCAAAAAATTATCTCTATTAGTTTTTTTACAATTCCACCCAAGAAGAAACACATCTAGGTCTTCTCAAGTAATCAAATCATCTGGTATTCTATGTTTTTCACTAAACATTATTTACAGAATAAAACTATTTTAATGGTGTGTTATATATTTCACCAAAATAATTCCTCATTTTTATATATGTTCATTTACAAAATGGTCTCTCATTTTTAATGTAATTTTTTTTCTCACAAGATGATCCCTAACTTTTATATATGTTCATTTTCTATTTAGAATAAATTATATATTATAGTTTTTACATTTAAATATGATGTTTAGTAAATCTTTATTTTTTATGTGTTGTGACAAAATTTTAATTTTACAATAATTATTTACCTTTGATAATCTCGTAATTTTTTTAGTTTATTATTACAAAATAAAACAAAGTGTTAGAATTTCAAAATTTTGAAAATTATGGATTATAAAATAAATTATAAATAAATGAAGAATAAATATATTTAATTATAATATTTCTTTTATAGTAAAAATAGAGGTAAAATGTTCTCCTCTATTTTTATATTATTATATTTTTTGAGTAAAAATAGAAGCAACCATTAGAAATGATTTTAAGTAGTTAACTAGAATTTAAACCATAAGTTAGTGCTTGTTAAAGATAATCCTAGAACCAATCTCTTGGTTGAGAATCATGAGTTTAAATGCTCAAGAGGCCAAACCATTGATGGATATATCAAGATATATAAGTTTTTAATGATTCCAGTAGTAAGAATTATATATAATGCTTCTTCCTTGTTTTTTAATGACTCAACCTAATTTCTGTAATTGGAATGAAAACATTTCTTTTAAAGTAGATGATGATGAATAACAGAAAATTAGTAATGAATATATTTTTATAGGGATTTAAAGACTACAACATGCATCACAAAATCAGCATCTTAATCTCCAAAAGATTTAAAATAGATTCGACAATGTTCCAGCTTTTTAGCCTAAAAGAGCCTCATGATTCTAATTCTACATAAGCAATGTCTTTCACTGCCACAAATTATTGTTATGCACCACTGAATACACTAGACTTCCAGTTTATAGAATACTAGGGAAAACATGTGGATCTAATGAAGAAATCTAACCAAAGTATATGATTTGTATGTTCTCAATATATCCTACTCATGCAACAAGTGTAAAATTTTGAGGCTGGACCCATCATTTAAATTTCATCTTATATCAATATGGCTAATGCCACTAATGCCAGCCTTTTCTACCACAAGCATTATGGTGAGATGGTAAATGTGGTGGAGTATCCGACAACTTCTTACTTCTTACTCATTGTGAGAGATGATACACACATAAGATATATCATGATCATAAATGATTATATGCCCATTTATTTGAGTTTGTTCACTATTTGTTCAAAGTATCCATGATACTCGTTTAAGAAGATGTATGTTTATTTGATCAAGTCATACATAAATTGTCCTGATAATCAAATCATTGTTGGCATTTTTATATAGATTTTAATAAAGCAATACCAGATACAATACTTTACGTTGATGATATTACTTAAACTTAGACACCTTAGATATTTGTTTCAGATTTAGTTTCATGTTCTTTGACATGTTCATGTAATGTATACTCTAACACAATAAGACGTATTCTGAGAGTTTGAGGATCAATTATTGATTGATAGATAAAAGATAGACAATTAGTATTATGACTTCTCGGGAATTCCACATGTCATCTACATCCGCCACAAAGGAATCACTAGTGTTTCGATTGATTTTGTTCAGAGTGATCTACTTGTGGCCAATCAATCTTTTCGGGAAACTAGTGAAGAGATTCACAAGATATTTATAATTGATATCCATAGAAATCACTACTACCACGATTATAACACACTCATGAAAGGAGAAGAAGAAAGTAGTGAAGCCAAACTTGTCTCAATTGATCATGAGTTTTGTTTTAACCAAAAGGTAAATATTTTATGTTTGTTTTATGTCTTTGATATTGTTGTTGACAACTTTCAATTTTTCTTGTTTTTGCATATGTAGCTAATGATCAAAAATGTTGTGAGGTTAATGCTTTTTTCTCTCCACGTGTTATCAACTACATGAAAGAACTTTACTCTGAATATCACTTCCAATTTCTAAGAAGATGTGGCTGGGAGACTCGACCACAATTTTCAGCTCCATTCACCATGTTACAACTCTTCGAAAGAAGACAATTTTGCTAAGTCTAAAGGCTCTCAATATCGGGAGAATTGCATCACGGCATTGCAAACCTGATGAGTTCAACCTTCAAAATATGGTTGATAGTGTCTTCCGTGATGTCATAGATAATCGTCTCCATGATTATTGTGTGAGAACAAAAGCTGGTGGTGGTCAAACCAAAAAACATAACAAGACAAAAAAAAAGAAATAGGAGAACATAGCCTTCATGGGATTCCATGAGTAGTATTAGCACTTTAACTTGGTTTTATTCTCTAACTAAGTAATTTTTGCATAATTTGGATATTGTTAGGCCTTTAGTTATCTCTCAGTTTGATTCTCGCTTTCGCATGTTTTAGAGAAGATTGTGGTACTTGCATCATATTAATGAATTCTTGTTTTTAAAATATATGGTGACAATTAAAACACTAAAAACAAAGAGGAAATGAATGAATTGAAAAAAGGAATGAGAACGAATATTTTCTTTCTAATTTTGATAAAAAATCTTTTGTTCTATAACTTTTTGTTAATGAAACAAGGAATTATGTACATTAAATATTTTATAAATGGTGAAAAACTAAGGAATGATTATCACCTTTCTGTCCCCATTTAGAACCCTAGGGGGTTTATTGGATCAAGGATTTGAGAGGGTTTTATTTTTTCTTTCTCCAAATCTCTTCTTATTGTATCTAGCATTTATAAATTCTATATGAAATCAATCCTTATTGGATTAGTCATTTGTATAAGTTCTCTCAACTTCCAGTTTACTGGAAAATATGGATTATGTCAATAAAATCTACCAAATGAGATATGGTGGGGGTATGGATGATATTTTATAGTGGAAAAACAATGAATCAAAATACCATCTCTTATGATAGTATTTGAAACTTAAAAAAAAAACAAAAAAAACTGACTTCACATTTTTATGAAGAAAATCAAACTATTTGAAATGAATTTAAAAATTTGATTTTTAAATTCTTTTATATATTTCATATCAAATTATAGAAATATAAAAAAAAATTATTTAAAGAATATATAAAATTTTAAAGTTTTTTTCAGAAACTTTAAAATTTCTTTAAAAAACCTTAAAACTTGTAAATAATCTTTCTACGATTTATTCAAATCTCAAATTATCTTGGATTTATTAAAATCTTGAATTCTCTCAAATCCTAGATTCAATAATTAGCCTCACTTAGATTATAAATATCTTTTTTGGGGTAAAATGTTAAGCTTGCGATTATACAAGATATAGAGGAAATTGCAATGGGATTAATCAGTTTCTTCTTCTTTTTATTTGGGTTACTATATTTCTGTACAAACTTTCCAGGGGAAATGGACATTTAAATCCTCAACTATTTGAAATCACCAAGTTTAATACTGAAGTATTGCTTGCACGATTTTATTCCTCAACTAATAGTTGACTTGGTAAATTGGTGACTAAAAAAATCAGCCGTTAAGTCATAAATGATTCTCGTTAGTTTTATATCAATTATCCTCGCCATTGAACCTGGAAAACTCGAAATTCTCAAATTCAAATCTTAACTTTTAGCAAGACGATTTCCGACAATGAAAGAAGCGATGGTGATATTTGTTTATGTGATTGGGCCGGATTTGCTTTCTTATCATCGGAAATCGCTTTTGTTGTCACCAAGTAATCGTCATCACTCAAATTTAGGATTTGAATTTGGGAATTTCGAGTTTTTCAGGTTTAGTGACGAAGATAATTGATATAAAACTAAAGAGAATTGTTTATGACTTAACGGCAGAATTTTTTAATTAACAATTTGCTAAATTAACTATTTGGGAAATAAAATAGTGCGAGAAATATTTTGATAATAAACTTGCTGATTTCAAATAGTTGAGGATTTAAATGCCTATTTTCCCGAACTTTCCGATATAGCAACTCATATTTGATTTTAAGACCTTTATAAATTTCAGCCCACTAGATAATTTATTTTTGAAAAAGCCCATTAGAGAATATATAAAAAGTATTTAACGAAATTAAAATTAAGGAAAAGGAAAATATCTAAAAGCGTGAAGACCGTTTATCTCTCTCTCTCTCGCTAGCTAGAGTGCGATGATGAATTTGAGCGTGAACAGATGCATCGCCGGTGGAGGCATCATCGGTGGACTTTCGAGTTGCAGAATCAATCATGGTGCTGGTGGTGAGTTTCCTCTCTTGATTTAGCTTTAAGAACAAACTATGGAGAAACTCACAAAGCTGTAAACCCCGTACAAAATAGAGTAATCTGGATTTTAGATTATGATCAATCGCACGCATGATTATTAGTCTTATGTTTTAAACTCAAGATATTAATAGTAATCTCTCTGGGGGGAATCGAAACTGGGTCGTGTTGTCCTTACAAGTACCACACGTTAGTTATCTTCTTATTCTTGTACTCAGAACATGCTCTGGCTTGAAATTGACTAGCGTTTAGGGATTTGCGACTGCTGAAATGAAAGGTATTGAGTTTTTTTTTCTTTCTCACAAACTACAGAGAAAAGGTTGGTCCGTGTTGCCAAGCATTGTGAGCTACAGAGAGGGAGAAGTTTAGGGTCTTCTGATGCTGTCTCTTTAGAGAAGAAAGAGAGCAAAAGTGTTAAACTTGCCATGTTTGGTAGTGGTTTAGTAGGAGGTAATGTGTTACCCTCTTCTCCATTTCACCTGTTTATTCTGCAAATTTTGACTCTTGAGATGAGGTTGTAGTCAGAAATAAGAATCTATGTGTGTTTAAAAGCAAAGTATACCTGATTATGTCGTCTAATGACTGATTTTTTTTTTCATATGATTATGAACACCTCTATTTTTTCTTGGTTTCTCAGTGGCAAACTTGGTAACTCTTAGCTCAGCAAAGGCCGCAGACTTGAAAATGGTTGTCTTGGTAAGCTTTAAATCACAGACTATCATCTTTTTTTAGATGTTTTTTCCGTAGTTCTGTGATCTCTTCACTGGTGTCTGTTAGTTCAGTTATTTTGTTCACATCTTAAGCTGAATAGTTTATTGAGAATGTTTAAGGTTGTCTTTTTTTTTTTCCTTGGTGCAAAGCCAAAGGTAGAAATGTTTATTGAGAATGTCTAAGATTGTGTGATTCTTCCTTGGTGCAAAGCCAAAGGTAAAAACTTGGCGTCTTGGGAGGTTTTATCTGAATATGTTTTTGATTTGCGCTTCTGCTTTTTATACCATTATCTATTTGCAGTTTGCTTGTAAAATCAGAAACTAATGTCCTCTTATGACAGGATCAAGCCACTTCCGTCTACATCTTGGCTGAAGGAACGCTGGGAGATTCGCTTGGAAACTTCTTGTATTCAGCTAACCAACAAGCTAATGAAGCTGTTCAGGATCAGCTCTCAGCTCTCAGTGTAACAAGGTTTATTTCTCTGTTTTTTTTCTCAATGTACGCGTGTCTAAGAGTTTGACAATCGAGTTCTCTGACTCTCCTGCTGATTTATCCCTCTTGTAGTTTGGCAGTAATATTCGGGGCAGGACTCGTGACAAGTCTTTCTCCATGTACACTTAGTGTTCTGCCTTTGACACTTGGTTATATAGGTATGATAATTTATCTCAATTTTAAAAAAAAATTCTCACAAGTTATGGATAGAATATAAGTTTGATGTTCTAATTTCTTTGGCACCGGTCTTTACTATGGCTGTAACATATAGGCGCATTCGGATCTGGCAAAAGCAGAGGTCAGGTTAGTGTTTCTCAGATTAGATTTATATAATAGCTCTCACGAGATGAGTTAGCAAGATCGTTGTCATTTTAGTAAAATCAAAACGTTAAAGAAGCTAAGCCCAAGTTCTCTTTAATCACTTCCTAGCCACATTTATAGCTCTCGGTAACATTTTCAGCTCTCCATGCACTTAGGTTATTGGAGATGCAATTGCTTTCTCACTGGGATTAGCAACTACCTTAGCACTTCTTGGGATAGTAGCCTCTTTTGCCGGAAAAGCATATGGACAGATAGGACAAGGACTACCAGTAGCTGCATCAGGTCTGGCTATTGTAATGGGTCTCAATCTCCTTGAGGTACTTTTGTTACACGTTGGCACTTTTCATTTAGCATCAGTAGCATTGCCATGTCCAACGATTATATATATCTTTTATTTTCCTCTTGCAGGTAATCCAACTTCAGCTTCCATCTTTCTTTGACAACTTTGATCCTCGTGCTGCTGCAGCAAACTTCCCATCAGGTAATCCTCCTAAGACAAAATCTATTTTGGGGGGTTTTGGACATTAAACCGTCCACTAAAATTTTGGTTGTTGTTTGTAACACACTGGTGACAAAATGTTTTGTTAGGTGTCCAAGCGTATCTAGCAGGTCTCACATTCGCACTTGCTGCTTCACCTTGTAGTACTCCAGTTCTAGCCACCCTTCTTGGCTATGTGGCTACTTCCAGGGTAATTTTGTTTTTAAAATGAGAGCTAGTATAATTTTCTACTTGGTTATATAGTTATAACGGATAATGTAATGGTTATGACATACAGGATCCAGTAGTAGGTGGAAGCTTACTATTAACGTATACAACAGGTTACGTTGCTCCACTCATCCTCGCTGCTTCTTTCGCTGGAGCTTTACAGGTACCATGTGTTTCTCTTACTCTTTAACAAATAGTCAAACTGCAAATCTAGTAGTATAGGTATGAAATTTTGTGACACCGTCTCTTGAATTTCTGCAGAGCTTGCTCTCGTTTCGAAAAGTCTCTGTGTGGATCAACCCCATAAGGTATGTCCGAGTTTGAGGCATTCCAAAACCATAAATGGTTTCATATATTGTTAAATCTGTGTGTTCAATTTTCAATGTTCTTGTGCAGTGGTGCTCTTCTACTAGGAGGAGGTTTATATACTTTCTTGGATAGGCTTTTCCCTGCTGCTACTATGGTCATGTAAATATTTGTTACCAAGAATCACATTCTCATTTCTACCAAAAAAAAAGTAGTGTGTATAGTATTATAAATATATTTGATTATAATGTAAAATCTTAAATAAACAAACAAACAATGTATTCGATTACTACTACTCACTAGTCTAGTCTTTGTTCACATGTTATCCTTTCATCTTAAACCACACGATAACTGTGATTTTAGACGGCCTAGAAAGTACAAATATGACGAATCATACACACACGCAAAAGTCATTTACAGCTAAAGTAGTTATACAAAAGAGTCAACATTTGCGACTGTGCCGGTGCCGGTGCCGGTGCCGTCCCTTTCTCCAGTGTTCATCAACAGCTAATTTTTTTTTTTTAAAAACACGAATATTTACAAATGAGTCCCTCCATTTACCATTTCTTTACTCTTAGCCAAGGACTCTAATCTTTGCAATCTCATCTCTTCATTAAACTTCTTGATAAACGCTTCCACACGGCGGTTCAGCTCTTCCTGACCCGGTGACGGCTCGCGTTTCAGCTCCGTGGGGGCGTTTATGTCATTCAAGTTCTCAGACTTGGTCATCTTCTCCTTTGAGCTATGCACGTGCGACCTCTCTTGCCACGTGTCGGATTTAGTCAAGTGCTTCGTTAACGGCGTCGAGTGTCCTTCCGTTATCTTCTTCCACGTCGTCTCCAGCGTGTCCTGCCTCCTCGGTGGCTTTTTACCTGCAGAAAATTTGGAAAACGTTCATTTACTATTTTACCCCTCTCAAGACACTCGAATATTCCGACGGAATCTATACATACCTTCTGCACTCGTGTTGAACGACTTTTGTTTACTGTATCTCGGCGGCTTCCTCGATAGCTTCACCCTCGAAATCTCCAACAAGTCACTCTGCTGTTTTGGCTTCTCCGTCTCCGGTTCCGACCAACCACTGCTCGGTTTTGGCTTCTCCGGTTCCGACCAATCACTCTTTGGTTTTAGCTTCTCTGTCTCTATCACCTTATCATCACCGATGACTTGAGAGACATCTTCCACCTTCGGTTCATTGTCCTCACCTTCGGTATAATCAGAAGCTACGGCGTGATGAGACACGTTTAAGTAACCAGCGTCGATATCAGAAGGTACCGGTACCACCGTCACTGCTTCGGAGAAGTCGGAGACGTCGATGCCGGAAGAAGATTTGTGAGTGAGCTTAGACGTAGCGACGATAGAGACGATGATGCAGTTGATGACTAAGTAAAGATACGGTGGCTTTAGGAGGAAGACTGTGTTGTTGTAGATCATGGGATAGCTAGAGGCCACGAAATGTGAGACTGAAGGAACGGTGAAACTCACGGCCGCCGCGAGAGATAAGACGCCGGTGATGACGACGGTGGCTGCTGTTTTGAAGGAAGAGGTGGGGAGAAGAGGCATGGTGGTGAATGATCTCATGTAAGTGTGCGGTGGTTCTTATCTACAAAATAGAAGCTGAGGTGTGTGTATTTATATATATGTTTTTAAAAAAATTAAAATTGGTGAAATTGAATTTAAAAATGTGGTCCTTTTATGGTGTGGGCTTTTCACAGAATCACAAGTGGGCCATGTACATACGGTATGGTGATGGAGGCTTATCTGAGTTACACGTGGCCGTTTGTACTTTGGTGTGAAGTTAAACGTTACCTAACATTACAACAAGATTTTGACAATAAAATGTGAATAATTTCATGTCATTAAGATTATAGAATTGTTAGATACAAGAAAATATATTTTAGTGTTTTAGGCCATTTTCATTGACAATTGTAGAATTAAAAGCACGATTAATGAGATTTCTTAAGGTGGATTTTTTAGAGGAATATAAAAAACCATTTCTTAATTTTTAATTAAAAAAAAATTAAGAATCAGTTTTTAAATAGATTCTTAAATATTTTATTTAAGAGTCGGTTCTTAATTTTTTAGTTGAAAATTTAAGAGACAGTTTTTATATTCCGTTAAGAATCCTACCTTAAGAATATCCAATAATCATGCTCTTATAGTTGAAATGCATAGTGAAAATGATAGTTATTATAAATGTGAATAATGCTTTAGATAAGGACATGCAGATCTAAAAATAAAATAATTGAGAATGGATGCATACGTTACGCCCATCCTCAATTCTAACGTTCAATTTTGTTTGCATTGCATATATTAATAGAAGATTTGATTTGACCATTCAAGTCCGTGAAAGATGTATATCGCATTACGGGTCAACAAGTTCAACAAAATTCTACCGACCATTCTTGTATTTATTTGTGCTTGACACTGATTGAACTGTAATTAATTTATTATAAACACCTAGAAAGAACTCAAAACTTATGTCCAAAAGCTCGGTCCATGACCGACATTGTATTTTTGCTTTTACTAACCAGATGTCGAACCTGGTCTCATGTGTTGGATTATCATATTATGTTTGCATTATGTATAGGTCGATAGACGTAAGGAGACAAGAATGTAGTAAACATGACATTAACAAATCCAACATACAACTTGCACAGTTGCACGTAGAAGATCTTACTTGTGTTACACATGATTAATTGATTATATTGCAGTTATTTCTCTAGATATTCTAATTTACGAGTATATCAAACAGTTTACAGAATTTACTCTCATCACAAGTATGTAATGTAATACTTGCTGAGTTGCTGTTAATGTATGGATGGAACACAACTATTGCGTAAAATTCATTTGAACTGTTATTACTATATAAGAAAAATGATTAAGATTAGTTTTTTTTTAATGATTAAAAATCTACTATTAATGTATCAAATCTTATGTACAATTGAAGTGGTTCACGACATCTTAAAAGAGAAAAAGGTAAACGAAGGTTGGCGAGAGTGAGCTACAAACAAATTGTGGTGGAGAGGAGACTGAGCTTTAAGCCATTTGACCGAAAGCCCAAACAATGTCAAACTCAAACCTTTTAAACACTAAATAAACAGCCGTGCATAACATGTTCAAATTCAACATCAACACGTCGCCTTTACTGATACTAACCAATAAAGGTAGATAGCTTTTTTTCTTGTTTGAAAGGAGTTTCCAACCGTTTTTTGTTTGCTTAAACAAGTCTCAAACTTAATATACAATTTGGTATAACTAACTAAAAAACTTTACGTGTTTGTTGGATTTTTTTGTTTACATGTTAGATTTGGGTATTAGCATTAACACTAATGTTTACTTTGGTATAGTATCTTAGATATAAATTATAAAACATATATATGATATATTACAGAACATCATCTGTTAAGAAGAGACAATTGCTTTCATTACTGAGGAGAAAGACACTAAATTCTCTTTTAGATATTTCAACTGCGGCATCAAAAAATTCTCCCCGGCAGGGGAGTCCTAAAACGATTCCTCAAGCAAGACAGTCCATAAGTCATCCAAGGGTTTGTGTGAATAAAGGATGATGGTAAACAGCATAATTTGATTTCTTTTTTTTATACACATTTAAACTAATATAACAACGATATTATACAATATTGATAAAATAATTTTTCTTTCTTCTCAAGAATCAAATTCCAAACTACAACAAAGTTTTAAAGAGAAAACTGTTTAACAGAAAAAAACTGTCCAGATATGATTGTATATATCTTTTAATTCCTCAAATTTTAAAACATATAAGCAAACTCCGAAAAATTCCCTCTCTTGATCAATGTGATCAATGTTTAGTGAACATTCCATCCATCAAGGAAGAGAAATCAAAGTCTTTGCCTGTTTGAGAAGATGGTGTAGTGCTCGTCGCCGAGGATGATGATGACTGAGGTTTAACTGTTGTGTTTGGGGTCATACCATTAGCCGCGGGATTAGCTTGACCCGTAGTGTAGAAACTGTAACAAACAAAGCAACCAAAGTTGGCGCAGATTGATAAACCGTGGGAGCTCATGAAAATTGAATGAGAGGGGTACTGTTTACTTCTTTGTTTTTCTTACATCTTTATAGATGATACAACCAGAAAGCAATATTGTTTACATACCTGGATACTGGATATTGAGGAGTGCTTGCTTGCGGTTGTGCGGGTCTCACGTTCATGTTTGCGTTCATGTTCATATTCTAAATTTACGGCAATATAACATAGAGTGAGAATACTGCAAGGAACTTGGGCAACGAGTAATTTAGATCTATCTTGATGAAACAAAAGCAAAAAGGAGATACTTACTTGCATAAGTTTCTGGAGATGATCAGCTTGACCACCTCCTGGGTTAGTCATTCCAGGGATCTGGTAGCCAGTGTTTGACCAATTTGCGGACGCTAAGAGAGCGTTAGCAACAGCTTGCTGATTCGAACCGTTCGGAGTCCCGCCTGCAGCTTTTGCTGCAGCCATGTAAAGGGCTTGCTGCTGAGCAAGCATCGCAACCTGTTGCTGATGCATGGCAAAAGGCGACACTATATTCGTCTGTAACAAATGAAAGACACAAGAGTTATATCACTTGACTTTGTTGTAGAAATTTTCAAGTTTCCAGTTTTGAAAAAATCAGAGTAAGTGACAACAAGATACGCTATATAGGTTCTGTGTTGGGAGGTATAGAAAAGTAAACCTAACAAGCAGTAAACATGAGAAGAGATATAATTAACTTCAGAATTTACCTTCTCAAATAGGCTCATGATATCGCCTTTCACATCTTTCTGTGGTGTTTGTTGGGCTACTAAAGTAGGTGTGTCTTTAAATAAATCCTCGATGCCAGTAGCTGGAGGAGAACTGATCTCATCAGGCTTTGCTGTAACACTTTTCTCTGCCGTTTGACCATTTCCAGCCGCTGCCATTTTTTAGGATTCATATAATAACATAAAGTTAAAAAAGGATATGAATTGAATAATATGCCACAATGATCATCATATGATTAAACTCATGCACATGCTAGAATAGATACATACACTGAAAGCCAGCCCAATTATCATCAGCCGGAACTGCCTCAGATGTATTTGCAGTCGGCTCATCCATTGATAGCATGTCAAAGAGGTCAGTAGCAAAATCCACCTTTGGAGGTTCTGGTGCGGGTGCAACATTTACTGCTGCTTTTGTTGTCTCCACAGATTCTACTTTCTGCTGTGGCTTTATAACCTATCATTTTTAAGCATCATCTATCAGAAAAAACAGGCTTTGAAAAATTATGATACCCTGTCTGCTAGATGTAAGAATACAATGTCTGGCATCTAAATCATCATATGCATTACTTCTGATATCCTAAGGTTATTTAATAAGAACATGGCATGGAGGTTCTTGATAATTATAGGTAACTAAAGGCAATAATTTGGAAAACATATCGTCCGGGTAAGTATGTTTGATACCTGAGCAGGTCCCTGGGGAGGCACGGGAAGACTAATCCTCGTTGCAGAGACACTATATCTTGTTCTAGGTGCTTGGACAGCTTTCTTTTCCTCAAACAAATTTACAGGAGGACTACTAGTGTGCCCATGCTCATATCCAGGCACAGTCCTCTCCACAGATCTCCGCGCCTGCTCGACTCTTGGGGGTGATCTAGCCTTTTCACCTTTAGAAACCCATCTCTTTTCTTCATACCTAGACACAATTCATGTCACAAGAATCAGTTCAATGTCAAATGAACTGAGGCTGAGGGTTATGAAAATTGAAAAGAGAGAGAGAGAGACATTACTTTGCACGTATGAAATTCTCAATTCCAACTCTATCATAGTTTGGGGGTAGCTCAGCTTCCCAGTAACTATTTGCTCTCTCGTTTCCCATTGCTGCATGCAAATAAAAGTTTATATACCTTTACATGACGAAACTAATCAATGTCTAAATGTGGACCATCTACAGAGAATTAATTTTAAGGACACTTACACTGAATAAATGCAACTTGCTCCGGGAGCCATGTGTCCAGAGTGGCAGATCGAACCTACATTCATCACCCATCGCTAGAAAAGATAAGTCTCTTATGCTGCTAAGGTAAAAATCGACTTGACAAGGACTCAGCTCATATAAGAAATCAGAAGGCACAACTTAATCATGTACTTTTCCGAAGAATTGCTTGAGGTACGTGTATAAAATGCATAAATGAGATTTCCTCTAGTTAGAGAAGGGGAATAAAAGAAAAGCAGTGAGATTTGATGCACTCAAGTCAGAGTTCTCAGCTACAGAACTACAGAAGTAACTATTTAAGATGAAAATTCTCGATGAAACCGAAAAATATGAAAAAAAATAGCTGAAAAGCAAATCCGAGCCTGAGGGAATGAGTCTAATAATAACAAGAGCTTTTGAGGTGTGGAAAGGAAAGTGAGAGAGGACCTTTGAAATGTGTACACCGAGACTCCTGTGGATCCCAGAACATTGCATGCAGATAAAGATGCCTAAATTAACACTAGCCCATCTTGGACCTCTGCAAAGAAAATGGAATATAGTATTAGCCAAATATAAATAAATGTGAATCCCATAAGGCTCACATCAGCGACAAAAACAATACTTTGTTTTGCAGTCAGCACATTCTCTGTTCTCTGGATGTTTAAGAAGCCCCTCAAGAATCTGCAACAGCAAAACTAAGGGAATGTTCAAGCGATAAACTAAACCAAAAAGAAAAAACCCCCGTAAAAAGAGGCAACAACAAGAAACTATAGACTATATATCAAATAATAAAATCTAATGCACACGAAACTGACATGTTAAATAAACCAACATGAATCAAAGTTCTCAACACAAATCATCATGGCTTAAGCCCACATGTAAAATGAAAATCCCTAATTTTAATGGATGGATGCAATAAGATAGTTTTTGAAAACAGCTGAATAAACGAGAAAGTGAAAACAGATATAAAGTGGTTCACCAAACCCGACTACATCCACAGACAAAAGAACATAAAAGAATTTGTTTGATTCTTACAAAACCAAGCAACAGAACCACGAATTTCTATAGAAACAGACAAAACATAAACGAGATCGTCTCTCCTGTATGTTGTGTGATCAGGAGATTAGCTTTTTCTGTTAGTACAATTCATTACCACCAAACGATCGGAAGACATCACCTAACTAGAGAAAATCGAATAAAAATGAAGAAGTCTAGCTGCTAAAAATCACAGATCCAAGCGAATTAAGATCGATCAGAATATAGCTTGGAGAGAAAAACAAAACAAAAACAATCTGAGATTTCGATCGAGAGAGAGAGAGAGAGAGACCTTTCTGTGGCGGGCATTAAGCTCCTTGGAGACGTTGGCCTTCTCGTTCATGGTTGGTTGGATAATTGAGAGACTAGGAGGAGAATCGCCAAAGACGCGGAAGAGCTGAAGAAAACAAAACAAAATCTGCTACGGAGACGATGACAAGGTCTAAACGGTCTTTCCTCCTTCTGCGCTCTCTTATTAATCTCTCTCTCTCTCTTATTGGTGGAGTCAATGCTTTTCGACCGTTCAGATTATAGGTTTGGTTTCACCATTCGGTTTTCTCTGGTTTTGTTTTTTTTTATCGAATGTTTTATTAATTAGGTTGATGAAAAATACGGTAATCTCATTTCTTCTTCTTGTATAAATTAACTTTTACTGTTTATCTGAATCATATTAAACTCATCTAGTTTAAAATAAAATACACTTTAAATAATTGGATTTATTTGTAATTTTAATATGTTATTTATGTACATAAAACTTGTATTTAACAATTTAGTGTGTTTTTTTTAATTAATGCTTTTTTAAAAAATTTCTCTTTTTGTGCTGGAATAAAAATATATTTTGTTCAACTGTTAATTGATTATTATCTTATTTACGAAATATTTCGGAATTTAACTTACTATTTACCCGTGTAAAAATGTGTGTATATTTTGACTTACAAGCATATCTCGCTCTATTTGACCTTTTCCGGTTAAGTGGTTGACTCTTTAGTCATATGAGACAGAGATTAGAAAGTGGGAAATGATCACATGGCCATCTCATCTCTTATGTCTGTTTCCACTTTGGAGTTGTTGTATTTGATTCCAGTTTCTTTGTTTATTTTCTGATGCTTTTGGGACATATTCTATTTTCCAAGATTTCATCTGATGTAGTGTTCCTGAGAAAACTAAAACAAAAAAATCATTTTAAACAATTATTAATATCTCAAGGGTTCCTTTCAACATGACTTTGGTTGTCATGCGAACCAATCCAAGCATTCGACACAGGCTCGAATCAAGACCGTTTTCGAACTAATTCATTGTTCGGACTGGCCCCTGAAAATAGTTTTCATAATGCTAGCCACTACTCTAGCCTGTTAACAAAAAAGTACGCTATAAATATATACTTCTAGATATAGCTCAAATTATATTTTATAAACTGCTATTATTTGAAGTTCATGCACTTAATATTGTTTTCGGCATAGGTGGTTAACATTTAACATGGTAAACCGTAACAGATGATAGGTCCATCCAAACTCGAATCAGTGTGATATATTTTTAGGCTAATCCACTATATAACACTAGATACGTTCTTCCGAACTGATCGGATGGACATATCAAAAAAAATCTACAAAACAACTAATTAAGAAAAATATTTAGACATGATTAAAAGAGGAAATGTAGGAAAGCTTACTAAGACACAGCTGGAGAGTGTCACTACAATGTATGTGAAGATTATATTACCATCTTTCCATAACAATAGAAAATATAATATACAGTATTAATTACTTGGCCTATTAATTGTTATAATATCTTAACATATCAGTTAATAAATATACATGTATATAGTGAGTTTTATAAATTAAATAGTTACTTATCCACACATAAAATAACATGTCAGAAAAACAAAAAATAAAGAGTAAACTCAAATAGTTAGTTAAAGAAACATATCTTTAGAAGAAAAACTATTAATGCATAGTAGTTTGTATGGTTTCATTTTATCCTCGGAGATTGTATACCTTTAAGAGTTAAACAAACAATAATGAATCTTCTGCATAAATAGGGTCTCCTCATGAGGTTGTCTTTGAGAGGAAGATCACTGAGAGGTCTAGTGTCGGATTAGGTGTTGTCCAAACGAAAAAAAGTATGATGAACAATAATAATATTGTCCATATTTGCGACACCTGCAGGCGACAGTTCCCAACCCTTAAGGCCCTATACGGTCACCAAAGAGTCCACACGCGTGAAAGAGAGTTGGAGAGGCAGCTGAAGAGGACGAAGCCAAGCTATCCTCCTGGACAAGGCACTAGTTATGGATTTTCTCCAGGGACACCCTTAGTCACTCACAACCATAACCACCCTACTTTCTCAAATTTTAATCGCCCGGGGATCTCTTTTGGTCCTTTTAAGTCTGGAGGAGGCGGTAACAGCCGTGGCTACCCATTGTTCAATCATGGAAACACCATGGCTCCTCCTGCGAATCCATACCGTTCTCTCACACAGAACACTAGCTATGGTTCTTCTTCAAGAGTTCCCTTACCATCTTTCAGGTATAATAACTCTCTTGGTTCAGCCAATTCCATAGGAAGATTCAGCAACAACAATAGCTCACAAGGTGAATTATCACTTGAGCTCTCTCTTGGTCCATCTAAGTCCATGGGTGACAGCAACAGCAACAGTAGCTCACAAGGTTCATTATCACTTGAACTCTCTCTTGGTCCATCTAAGTCCATGAGTGGCAACAACAATAACAGCAGCGCTTACGCATCTCTTAATTGCGGAGTCACTGGAGGAGGAAACATGTACACGAACATGCCAGTGCGTCCTCGTGTGCCTGGGTACCATTTTTACAGAAATAACCCGATTGATTCAATCACTAGAAACGTTCCTCTCTCTCATCCTCCTCCAACCACGAACACGATGAACAGGCTAGTGCGTCCTCGTGCGTCTCGGTTCCATTTTCACGGTCATAACCCGCTTGACTCAATCATTAGAAACGTTCCTCTCTCTCAGCCTCCTCCAACCATCAATATTCCTGATGATAATAATGTTTCGGGCACTAGCCTCATTGTAAAGGAGAAAGACAAAACCGTGGTGCTTGACGATGATGAGAAAGATGACGTGGTGATTGTAGATCATGATGAGGATCAGCAGGAAGAGGTTGAAGCTAAGAGTTGTGGTCGTGATTCAATCATTAGAAACGTTCCTCTCTCTCAGCCTCCTCCAACCACGAACATGAACAAGCTAGTGCGTCCCCGTGCGTCTCGGTTCCATTTTCACGGCCATAACCCGCTTGATTCAATCATTCAAAACGTTCCTCTCTCTCAACCTCATCCAACCACCAATATTCCTGATGATAATAATGTTTCGGGCACTAGTCTCATTGTAAAGGAGAAAGACACAACCGTGGTGCTTGACGATGATGAGAAAGATAACGTGGTGATTGTAGATCATGATGAGGGTCAGCAGGAAGAGGTTGAAGCTAAGAGTTGTGGTCGTGGCTCAATCATTAGCAACGTTCCTCTCTCTCAGCCTCCTTCAACCACCAATCCTCCTGATGATAATAATGTTTCGGGTTCTAGTCTCATTGCAAATGAGAAAGACAAAACCGTGGTGCTTGAAGATGATGAGAAAGATAACGTGGTGATTGTAGATCATGGTGAGGATCAGCAGGAAGAGGTTGAAGCTAAGAGTTGTGGTCGTGATTCATTTATTAGCAACGTTCCTCTCTCTCAGCCTCCTTCAACCACCAATCTTCCTGATGATAATAATGTTTCGGGCTCTAGTCTCATTACAAAGGAGAAAGACAAAACCGTGGTGCTTGACGATGATGAGACAGATAACGTGGGGATTCTAGATCATGATGAGGATCAGCAGGAAGAGGTTGAAGCTAAGAGTTGTGGTCGTGATTGATTATTTATCATCTTCCCTTTGTGTTTTTTTTTTTAGTTTTCTATGCATTGTTTAGTATTTGGTATCTCATAACTATTTGAGGCCTTTTTTTTTCTTCACCTCATTCTTCTCACTGAAATTGTTTTCTCGTTTTTTTATCCTCCTTATTGTCACCTTTAGCATTTAATTAATATTTGAATAATTCCTGAATCCAGTTTTTTTCTATGCCTATATCTTATGATTGTTCTAAATTTTCTGCAAATCTATGAAGTCATATTCTAAATATTCAAAGCAAACTTCATCATTTAAATGTTAAAGAGATCCAGCATTTTGCTTGAAATCCTTTCCTCAAGAATACATCAAATATTTGTATTGGTTGTTTACGTTTGCAATGAAAAATTGACAAACAAAGCTATACAAAAAGTAGGAGAAATATTAGGGTCTTCCAACACTGGATGTAAACCACCCTATCCAATGTTTTACACGTTTCATCATCTTTCATGATATTTTGACAGAATGATATAGTAGTTATCTTATTTATCACATTGTGGAAATAAAACATGTGATTAGTCCTATTCACAATTTACATGGAACGCACAATGTGTAGTGAAAGTTAATATCATTTTTTCAGCCACGTTCAAGATTACAAAAGAGAATTGGATCAAAGCAAAATCATACAAGACACCACCGTCAAAAACATACAAGTGGTTTAACCACCTTCATTGACAAAATAGATTGTTGAGCCAAGTAGGGAAGCTTGAATCAACATATGATTGCATATGATCCTCTCGAGTCACACTTTTCGGCCACAAATAAATGCTAGTAGTCGATAACATTATTTACACGACCACCATAATCAAAACAAAATTATACTAGATTTTGACCCGCACAACCGTGCGGGTGTTTCTTTTCATATTATTTACATAAATATTTATTTTTACATCATTTATAGTATATATATTTTAACATAATCATCTCTTTTATGTTTATATGACTCTTTTAGATACAAATTTTTTATAGTTTACATATTAGTCCATCAATTAATTGTTTTAAACCATTACATGTATATGTGGCTTTTATTATATATTTATTTTATTAGATTTGTGAACTAATATATGCAAAATTAAAAAAAAACATTTGTATTTATCTCATATATTATTGAAATCAATTATTTACCAGTAATTTTTTAATTAAAAATATAAGTAACAAAAATAAATAACTTATTATTTAGTAATTTTATTTGTATTTATAAATTTTAAAATATTCATCTACACTAATACTTAAACATTATCACTATTGAATATTTAACAAAAAACACTGATATATGTTTCTAATATGTTAAATGGAAAGCTTTTCATGTATAATCTACATACAATTCATGGTGAGATGAAAGTATTTTCTAGTAACTACCGATGGACTCCATCAACTTAATCGTTTGTTTGTATTTAAGTCATGAAAGTAATAATATGCAAGGTGTTCAAAAAATCAACAATATGCAAAACTTCTTTTGGTTGTGCCTAAAATATACAAAACTTCTTGAAGATTTGTTTTTTTAATATTTAAATCTAAAACTGATGCTCTCTCTCCAACATGATCAGTCTTTGGAAGAGGCAAAGATAACACAACTGTAGTCACTTGTAGGAGAAAACTCTTTCAGACTCTGATGATGATGAGATTAATACAACATTATTTTCTTTTGGCAAGGACTCCCTGTAAAAAGAAAAAGAATCACAATAATATAATCATTAATCAACAAAAACAATGGAAACAAAAAGCAAACAAAATCTCTCTCAAAGAAAAAAGTAAAAAAATGAACTGAACTTGCCCACCGTCCGAGTATCTTCCATCATAGCTATTGAAACGTTAAGACCTATCTTCTTACATTACATGAATCTAGCACAATCTTTTCTCCTCAGGTTTGATCATGGCAATTTGTCACTAATGTTCTACACGAAACACAAAAGTTAAAACAATCACTAAGATAACACCTAAAATCCAGACAAACTCGTTGAATGAAAATAGTTCATGAGCAATCATAAAATGAATACTCACCCAGAAATCAAACCGACATTCAACTAATATGATGTGAAATATATATTATCTCGAGATAAAAAGTGGACATGAGTTTGGTTCACTTAATTTTGTTTGAATCTTGGATTAAGATCTATGGTAAAGAGAAGAGTTTACCCTTAAAGGGAACACATAAATCCATTTACCCACAGCCATCAACAAAGCAAATCCAGCTTCGTTCTGTGTTCCCAAGCTGCTTCTCATGTTTCATGTAAACCTCGAGCGTTGACCCTTCACTAATCATCAACCTCTCTCGCTTACATTTCCTATGTTTCACACTGACACCTTTGTTTTAGATAACATGAGCCATGTTCTCTAATCTGAATGCCAAGAATGAAAAATCATAAACCCTTAACCCTCTTCTATAAAGAACTCGTGAACCTTAATTTCAACTCATAATTACTCATATTCCAAAGGAGAAATCATAAACGCTAATTTCAAGTGAATTTCAAACCCTATCTTTCAATCAGTGAAAGGAGAATCATAGAAGGAGAAGCGATGATTACCTGGAAGATTGCCGTGAAGGAGGAAGCTGAAGAGTGGATTTATGAGCCGGCTTAGAGTTATGGAACGGGTTTTTGATGATCGGATGTCGGGAGACATTCATGATGCTAAGATTTTGCATCCTTTGAAGAATCTCTTTGATCCTCACTTCAATTTATGGATTAGGGTTTGGTTTGGGCATAATAGCTCATGTTGATTTTCTCATAGAAACCATGGTGATGATAAAGATTTCCACTGATTCTTAGATTCTATAGATCTCTCTCGTCGACGTCTGTGCTCACGATATAATGTTTGGATTGATGGTAAGGTAAAGAAAATCAAATGTTTAATCTATACTAAGGTTTAAATTTGATATATTTTTAGATGAAACAAAAATACGTTTATTTAAATTCCTAGATGGTCCAACTAAAAAAAAATCACACGTGAATCAATGTTGTGACTTCTGTTTTAATATATAAGACTAGATTTCCATCCGCACAACCGTGCAGGTATATATTTTCACATTTATATATATATATATATGTTTTACATAATTATTATATATTTTTAATGTTACTCACATATTTAAATGTTTGTATTATTATACCAAATATAATAATTTTATAGTTTTCATGCTGTAAATTAAAATCATCACATATACATGTTGCTTATTATATATTTGTCCTATTGAATTTGCGTTTGATTACTAAAATAAATTTTTAATGCATGAAACAACATATATTAAAACAATTGTGTATTTAATTTATTATAATCAGGATCCGTAATTCAAATCGCTAGATTTTTTTAGTAATTTTTTAATGTTTATTAATTTTATATAATAAATTACCGTATATTAAAAAGTTTAAGATAAGTTAAATTTTTATACATGTATTATATAGTTTACTAATATTAACCCGTTCTACCAACATATTATACTTTTAGCATAAATATTTTATATTTATAAAAATTAAATATGTTAACTTATCAATTTAAAATAATTTTATCATATTTTGTTCAATATAAAGTTTTTATTTTAAAATGATAGATATTATTATAAAATTGATAAAATATGATATAGTTTTATTCTTTTAGTAACTTTTCATTGCTAATTACAAAATTAGTTGAAAATATTTATATTCAATTTATGACAATTAAGATCTTATTATAATCTTTTTCAAGAGATTTGTTAACAGCATCTAGGATTCAAATAATTAAAAGATATATAAGATATTATGATTAAAGTAGTTAAAAATAGTATATATATTAGCATTAGTGATATATATTTAATAGAAAATTTAAATGATGGTCCAAATAAAATATCACTCATCAAAAAATCATGATTTTTATTTTATTAGAAAACAAATTTGAAAAAAATAAAATAGAAATAAATATTTATTTCTAACAAAATCTTTAAAAATTATTAGTAAATGTATTTTTGAAATTAATTAATTTCATTTTATTTAAATTTTCGTTTATAAACCAAAACTGTATTCAATTTTAATTTCTAATTATATTTTATGATAATTTAAATTAAAACTAACTAATTTTCGAAAGTAAATTTAAAAAGATTCTAAGAAGATTTTAAAAAGATTTTGTTAGAACATTTTAAATATATTCATTTGTATTTCAAGTAAAAAGATAAAGATATTAAAAGATATAATAATGGACTTAAGTAAAATATGATATTTTCTAAGAATGGTCCAATCTAAAAAATCATACATGAAAATAAGTCATGACTTCTGTTTTAATATATTAGATATAGAAACTCTTGTATAACAGACCAAATTATCAATCTTATGCTTCACAACACAATTTGGGTCCATTTTTCAACTAAACTGTATTTTTTATTGAGAATTCGGCTAAAAAAAACACGAACTTTTCACGAATTGCCAAAAAAAACCTGTACTCGAGTCTGGCCAAAAAAATCATTTACTTTTATTGACTTTTTTAGTTTATTAATAAACTTAAGATTGACTTGCCAATTTAGCACGCCGTAAACTCACAGTTAACACAGTGTTAACTAGAAGTTAAATGTTGGCGTTAAGTGAAACGACGTCGTTTCATCTCATTTGAAAACGACGTCGTTTTACATGATTTGAATTTAAAAATATGTAAACCCCTGGATTCGAACCCAGGTTGATTGGTAAAAAGGCAAGGTATTTTACCACTAGGCTACTGGCACTTTCAATGTACTTACTAACATGTTTACTTTTATTTGGTACATATTAAATATAAAATATTCTCTAAAAACTTAAAAAGATCTTTAAAATTCCAAAAAATTGAAAAATAAGAAATTTTTTATAAAATTAACTTTAAAATTTAAATTGAAAATAAAATTTATTTTTCTTTTTAAAAAATAAAAACTCTTCCAAAATTTTCTAAAAAATTAAAACGATCTTTAAATTCCAAAAAATTGAAAAAAATAAAGAAATTTTTTATAAAATTAATTTTGAAATTAAAATTGAAAATAAAATTTTATTTTTCTTTCAAAAAAATAAAATTTTATTTTTCTTAAAAAAAAATAAAAAATCTTCCAAAATTTTCATAAAATTAATTTTGAATTAAAAAAATTGAAACTTTTGGAAGATTTTTTATTTTTTGAAAAGAAAAAATAAAATTTTATTTTCTATTTTAATTTCAAAATTAATTTTATAAAATATTTCTTTGTTTTTTCAATTTTTTGGAATTTAAAGATCTTTTTAAGTTTTTAGAAAATTTTGGAAGAGTTTTTATTTTTATAAAAGAAAAATAAAATTTTCTTTTTAATTTTAATTTCTAAATTAATTTTATAAAAATCTTTTTTTTTTAATTTTTTGGAATTTTAAAGATCTTATTAAGTTTTTAGAGAATTTTTTATATTTAATATGTACCAAATAAAAGTAAACATGTTAGTAAGTACATTGAAAATATCAGTAGCCCAGTGGTAAAATACCTTGCCATTTGACCAACCAACCTGGGTTTGAATCCAGGGGTCTACATATTTTTAATTTCAAATCATGTAAAACGACGTCGTTTTCAAATGAGTTAAAAACGACGTCGTTTCACTTAACGCCAACAATAAACGACGTCAAATATTTCTGTGAAATTTGTTGACGGCGTGCTAAATTGGCAAGTCAGCGAAAACATCTAAATTAATTATAAAGTCAATGAAAATTTGGTGTTTTTTTGGTCAGTCCATAAGTTCATGTTTCTTTTGGCAATTCGTGCAAAGTTGAGGGTTTTTTTGGCCGAATTCTCATTTCGTGCAAACAATAGTTTGTTAAATATTTCACCTAAAATGTCATGGAGCATGCATAAATTTTACGAAATGAGTCTTGTGATACTTAGCATAAGACCAAATCGAAAAGTCTGAATAACACTCTATTGTTTAAAGAAATTGATGAGTATAACAAACTCTCTATTCTGAATTAAATTACCTATCAAAAACTTTTGATACTTAGAATAGATGAGTCTTTTTATCTTTACGAAATGAGTCTTATTCTAATATAAAGTGTAGGTTAACTACAAATTTTCCTTAAACAATGGTCAATGCGATGTTTTGATGAATAATTTGTCTATTTGTGTTGATAAAGCATTTGGTTAAAAATTCACAAAAGATATGTAAATTGTTTTCTCATGTATGTAATGTTTGTGTTTTGGTCAATTATGTAGTTGTGCTTTGGTTGATTGAATTATATTATTGTGTTTGAAATTATTTGTCATTGCGGGGATAGCTCAGTTGGGAGAGCGTCAGACTGAAGATCTTAAGGTCGTGTGTTCGATCACGCTCCCCGCATTGTTGTTTATTTGTTTTCTTGGAGCAAAATCATGACATGCTCTGGAAGTTACCGTCTCCACTTCCTTGTAAATATGTGCTAACATCAAGTCTCATGTGTTCTGTGGTTATAACTCTGAATCATCAACTACAACTGCTTTTAGGTTTGTCGTATTTATTAGCAAAACCTCCAAATATAAAACATTAATACTTTGGTTAATAATTTAGTTAAACGCTCTTCGAGGGAGATATTTATCAAGTGTGTGAGTTGCAAGTACATCCTAGAAAACACTATTTGTTTGAAGAAGGCGGCACTCTGCTCAGAATCTACAGCGAAACATGGGATTTGAAGGAGCTAAAATGTGTAGCCAAAGGTTCTATGACATGTCAGCTTATACTCGCACTGAACAAAGTAAAAATGCAGGTGCAGTAGCTAACATATATTTGATTTGAAAGTTTTGTAACCAGACAGACAATGCATCATAGTTCATGAATTGTATATCCGCAACTAGGTCTAAGTCAAAGTGTCCACTATAAGTTTGCAAGCTATCTCTTTAGTTGAATCTGTAACGATTACAACCATGATACAATCAGGGGAGAATATACATGGACAAAGGGCGGGGGAGTTGCCCACCATGACTTTTAAAATTTCAACGTATTTTCTTTAAATTTTAGTGAATGCCCCTATGTATATACAATACTTTGTTAATAAATTTTATGTTTGCTCCGGAACAAAATAATTTCTAGATTCGTCACTGATTTTAATTTAGAATCTCTCAAAACGGAGTCTCTACAATCCCATGTAAATTTGCAGAACTAATTCCTCACAATTCACAAACTCTTGGCGTTTTTATTCTCAACGATACAATTCACAGCATCCCTCTCCCCTATAAGGCTATAACCTATCAGTCCAACAAGGATGTCCCTTTCATGGTGTTATATAATAACCAAACATTTATTTGATTCATTCCCAACTGATTCGTATTTTCCATTCGCATATGATTGCTGGCTTCAGGTAACACACAGATTATGGGTATGAATGGTGACTAAGGAACGACGAGGAACAAATGCATTCCCTAACATTCCTTAAAAAAATCATCATTCATAAGGAATAATTTTTTCTTCTCATTCCCTACCATTCCTTTTTTTGTAGAGAAATAAAGAGTAAATTAATTCCTTGTTAAATATGGGATGGAACAACCATTCACTTTCATTCCTTCAATTATATTCCTCTCCATTCCTTTTCTATTCGTTCCTCTTGTTTCCAGAATGGTCACCAGTCGGACCCATATAATACATACTCAACAAAATGCATTTGTCCCTTTTATTAATACCGAGAAATGATCATTCTACTCTCTTTTCTAACATGTATATAACTTATATTGCTTGGGCTTCCACGATCCCAACACTTTTGTTTATTTTTAACAAATATTACTTCTTTTTCTTACCTTTAAGAATAGAAATATTCAGATTATTATGCACTTCTGTCTTCATTACAAAATTAATCTTAATTAAACGATGCTTAAATTGGAAAAATAGTCACACTTTTACTTTGAAACGAAGTAAAAAGAAAACACGTTAAGTGCAATTGTTGATGGTGTCACCGCCAAGTTCGTCCAAAGGCACACCCCTTCCCCAACATGGACCTCAATAATCAATTAACATCATAGCCCCTTTATTAAGCAAGCATTTGACTTTTTACTCCTATAAATCCCCAATCAAAATTCAATTCTCATCATCACAAACACAATCAACTCTCTCTCCTTCTCTACTCAAAAACCAAAAGGATACAAACATGGAAATCTCAAAAACCCTTTTGCTAGTGGTTTCTCTTGTGGCTGCAACTTGTTTCTTGCAAGCCAGGGCAGCTGGAGTTTACTGTAGCAACCCTTACTCTAAATGTTACCGCAAGTACATTGAATGTCCAGAGGAATGTCCAAGCACAACTGCTATGAACTCCAAGTACAAAGTTTGCTATGCCGATTGTGATAAACGCCCTTGCACATCCCAATGCCGCAGTAAGTTTTTTTGATTGCTTGTAATACAAGTTTCCACATTCTCCATGTTCTTGTGCACTCTATATTGCATTTTTCAAGTGATAATGAATCATATTCATATGACTTTTGTTGTATAGTGCGGAAACCGAACTGCAACAGACCTGGATCAGCTTGTTATGACCCTAGGTTCATTGGAGGAGACGGCATTGTGTTCTACTTCCATGGAAAGAGCAATGAAGAATTCAGCCTCGTCTCTGACTCTGACCTTCAGATCAATGGTAGGTTCATTGGCCACAGACCCGCTGGTCGTGCCAGAGACTTCACATGGATCCAAGCTCTCGGGTTCCTCTTCAACTCCCACAAATTCTCTCTTGAAGCCGCCAAAACCGCTACATGGGACAACGAAGTCGACCATCTCAAGTTCACTTTCGATGGCCAAGACTTATCTGTCCCGGAAGAAACTCTCTCCACCTGGTTAGTACTCAAAACAAAAAGTCAGTTTGAATATATTTTTTCAAAATTCTTGAAATCAATATTGCAATCTTTAAAAACAGGTACTCACCAAACAAGGACATCAAGATCGAGAGAGTGACTTCGAGAAACAGCGTGATCGTGACAATCAAAGACAAAGCCGAGATCATGGTCAACGTGGTTCCAGTGACGAAAGAAGACGACAGGATCCACAGCTACAAAGTACCATCAGATGACTGCTTTGCACATCTCGAGGTTCAGTTCAAGTTCTTCAACCTTTCACCAAAGGTCGATGGAATCTTGGGACGAACCTACAAACCTGATTTCCAGAACCCTGCTAAGCCTGGGGTTGCAATGCCAGTGGTTGGTGGTGAAGACAGCTTCAAGACCTCATCTCTCCTCTCCAATGACTGTAAAACTTGCATTTTCTCTGAATCACAGACGGAGATTGAGTCCGTTAAGTCAGAGATTGAATATGCAGCGTTGGATTGCACCCGTGGAGCGTCTTCTGGATACGGAATCGTGTGCAGGAAGTAAGGAAGTCGTATAAAAACTTTGCTTACAAGAAGAATAAGGCCAGAGAGCAGTAGCTTCTGCTGGATATCTTACAAAGTAAAATAATTGTCATGAAAAGATGTTATATGTACTTGATATTTACTACTTTGAAATGCGTTTTCTATTGTATCATCCACCATGTATTCTATTTTGTATAATTGTATTAACTTAATCATTATTAATAATATATATTACTATTAGAAATTGCTTAATTATCAACAAGTTCAGGTAGAAGAAAGAGACAAATATTGTTGAAGAGTTGCAGACGAACGCATGATTCATTATAACTAATTCAACAATAATCAATAGCGGGGATAGCTCAGTTGGGAGAGCGTCAGACTGAAGATCTGAAGGTCGCGTGTTCGATCCACGCTCACCGCATTATTTATATTTTTATTTGTCGCTTTAACGTGTCATGCGTGCGGTGCTAGGTGTTCTTCTTCTGTTCTATATCGATTATGTGCCTCCGATTTAGTTTTCTGGCAGAACATGTATCATAGCTTAGTTTTATTGTTGTCATATAAAAAAAGATTTCTAATCTGTTGGGAGAGCGTGAAGATTTGAAAGTCGTGTGTTGTTCGATCCATGCTCACCGCATTATTTTCCTTTTTATTTATCACCTAAACGTGTCACCGGTGTGTACTCAAAGTCTAAAACGAAGTAGTTGTCGCCCTGCAGTGATAAATAAATCCAAAGAATTTACACAATTAAACAAGCTTGCACGCGGTGCTAATTGTTCCTCTTCTGTTCTATATCGATTATGTATCTCCGATTTGGTTTTCTGAACCGGCATAACATGTATCATAGCTTAGTTTTATTGTTGTCATATATATAAAAAAAGATTTCTAATCTGTTTAGAAAAAATAATACTCCCCCTATATTACATAATAAATCACATCCATTTTAAAATGTGAAACTAAGTCACGTGAATGAACTAGTCTTTAACTATGTGTTTTACTCCAAAGTCTATTAAAAGCTAATAAGAAATACAAAATTAAAATCATGAAACTATATAGACATTATCATAAGAAAAATTTAAAATTAAAATAATAATTTAGTACTGTAATCATTTCAGTGCAATAAATATTTGATATCGAAAACAAATGCGATCAAAATAATTTTGGAGATACTCATCTTCGTAGGTTATTATCTAAATTGTTTTGAGTGTTGTATTAAATTGATATATATATATATATATATATATATATATATATATATATATATATATATATATATATATATATATTTTGATGGCATTAAATTGATATATATATAAATATATAATAGCATAGACTTACGTTAAGGACTTTGGTATAAAATCTTTAAACTAATTTTCATACATTTTAGACAAAATAATGAAAAATGATTTCTTACCTATTTATGTATGAACATATGTTTGCATTTGTTTTTTTCTTTCAAATTACCCTATCAAGATATAAATTTTTTTTTTGAAACTGATGTTGCAGACAGTAAGGATATTATTTTTTCATTATTTCTTTGGGCTAACTAATTTTGTTAACATTAATCGATATGACGAAGAAAATAATATTTACAATATTTTCTAATTAAATTATTTTATATAAATTTATATATTGAAAATAATGTTTCCATTGTCAATGTAACAATTACTCACGAGTTTAATTTGTGATTTTTGTAAGAAACATATTTCATTCAAAATTTTAAATTGGAAGAATAGTTTTATTTTTATCGTATCTTGATACATTATGAATTATTATAGAGGATGATATATTCCTATCTTTGATCCAATCTTTTAACCAACTATATTGTTATTTTCCCTTATAATAGCAACACACACATGTGACAAATTGCATAATTTTACATGGAACGTGAAAACTTGTACATCACTTCTATCAGTTTTTTATAGTAAAATCATTGATAAGTATTTATATTATACAAAAAATCAGGTAACATATATATAATTAGTGGCATAACCTAAAATAAATAACTAAAGAGTATTGTAATATTTAATCTTATATTAGACTAAAAAAACGTCTACACTTTTGGTTCTACTTATATATACAATTAATTTCATACCTAAGATCTTTTATACATAATAATCAGGATACTATTTTTTAATATTCGTTATGATAATTATATATGTGTGTATAACTAATTTTATTTCTTATGTAACCAGTAAATAGAAAGCAAATATAAGTTTTAGAATAAAATAACCGGGTAGTTGAGAATTTTGGTAAATAAGGAGATAAATATGAAACAACTCTTTGATTGATTAATGTATCAAATGCAAAGTACAAGAAAGAAGAAATTAGCCATAATCAATTAATATATGCTAAATATCTAGTTCTTGTTCTTAATCTTTTCTCTCTTTCTCTTTTTCTTTTGTAGTTGTGTTTCCCCTTCCTCTCTTGTATAATTGAATTTAATGTATACTATATTAGATAATATTGATCTGATAAAAACTAAAAGGTGTTCAACTGCAAGATAAAGTTAACAACAATTCTTGAAAATGATATCCTAAGTATTCTATTATTTAATAGAAAATTATCTCGACAACCAACTGAAAACAACATAATCATAGCCTTTTCGCTAGCAGCAAACAAATTCGTACACGATAAAATTCTTTTTTTTTTACACGATAAAATTTTAGATGTACAAAACATACCAACCTTATTATTACGTGTATATGAAAACTTGCTTGACCTACAATATACTTATTTTAATTTTCTATTTCTCTTATTGTGTATTACATTATATAATTTTTCTAATTTGACCAATATTTTTTTTGAGTTTACACAAATTAACTTCAGTTCGATGATGCTTTCATATACCACTGGTAACATAGTCTTACATCATAAAATAAATATAACATCTAATAATATTATTTTATTACTTAATTTTGTTTTTTGAAATACAACAACAGATGTCAGAAAAACATTTTCCAATTAACTGAAAGCTCATAGCTCCACAAAACCTCTCGCATTTGTCTTCGTCGTGATTACATGCTTTGTAACATTTTTTATACTCATGCTTAACTCCAAAATCTATTCAAAATAATAAAAAATACAATATTAAAATCATGAAATTATATAGAAATTACCACAAGAAAAATTAAAATTTTAAATAATAATTTAGTACCTGTAATTATATCGGCGCAAAGAACATTTGATAACACGAATAAGATAGCAAAAACAAATGCGATCAATATATTTTTGGAGATACCCATCTTTTTTTATTATTGTTTTGAGTTTTTCATTTTACTTTCAATCGTTATATATAATAGCAGAAAACTTAATTAAATGATTTTTTTGGTATAAATCTTTAAATTAATTTTCGTAGATTTTAGTCAAAATAATGTAAAAATGATTTCTTACCTATTCATGTATGAACATATGTTTGCATTTGATTTTTTTTTCTTCAAATTACCCTATCAAGATATAATTAATAACTTTTCATTATTTCTTCGGGCTAAACTTTTTTGTTAACATTAATTGATATAACTAAGAAAATAATAATTACAATATTT
Organism: Brassica napus; assembly: GCF_020379485.1. NCBI lineage: Eukaryota > Viridiplantae > Streptophyta > Magnoliopsida > Brassicales > Brassicaceae > Brassica > Brassica napus. The sequence continues at coordinate 5,989,084 of NC_063435.1, read as the reverse complement.
TCTCATTAAAGTATTTTATATAAATTTATATATTCAAAATTTATTTTTGATGTAACAATTACTTACGAGTTTAATTTGTAAATTTTAATAAGAAAAATATTTCATTCAAAAATTTGAATTCGAAGTAAATCATTTTATTTTTATCGTATTATGAATTACTTTTAGAGAATGAGATATTCCTATCGTTGATCCAATCTCTTAACCAACTATATTATCATTTTCCCTTATAATATCAACACACATGTGACAAACTGCATAATGTAACATGGAATGTGAACACTTGTACATCACTTAGTAAAATCATTGATAAGTATTATATTATACAGAAAAAATCAGGTAACATATATAAAATTAGTGGCATAACCTATAATTATATAACTAATGAGTATTGTAATCTTTAATCTTATATTAGACTAAAATAGCAAAAGAAAAAGTCTACACCTTTGGTTTTACTTTAATATATATATAATTAATTAATTAATTCCATACCTAATATCATTTATAATAATAATCAGAATACTATTTTGTAATATTCATTTATTATAATTATATGTGTGAATTTTTCGAAAAAAATAACCAGGTAGTTGAGAATTTTAGAAAACAAGGAAATACAATAATAGCATAAACTTATGTAAAGGACTTTTTGGTATAAAATCTTTAAATTAATTTTCTTAGATTTTAGTCCAAATAATGTTAAAATAATTTATTGCCCTGTTATGTATGAACATATGTTTGCATTTTACTCTATTACAAATTACACTATCAAGATATAATTTCATCTAAACAGATTTTTCCAACTGTAATGATAATAATTTGTCATTATTTCTCCGGGCTAATTAATTTCGTTAACATTAATCGATATAACTTAGAAAATAATATTTACAATATTTATTAATAAGTTATTTTATATAATATTTTAATAAATATTTTCATTGGCTATGTAACAACCAATTTCTCTTTAATTGCGGTTGGTAGGATAGTAGTATGGATTGAAGTATTTTAAGATTTTTAGCATCGATAATAAAGATATTATTGGGAAATGTATCTTACATGTTTCCGTTGTAATGTCAGTGTGTTAGTCTGCTAAAAATATGTGTTAGTCTGCTAAGTATCCCTGTAACAGTTACATACTTCGTTGTAGCTGGTGTCATATTTTGTAATGGGCTATGAAAACGTTTAGCTACATATTTCTAAGTTTGGCATGTAAGCTTATCTTGTTTAGAATCGAGGTTGGTAGGATAATTGTATGTATTGAAGAATTTTAAAATTGTTAGCGTCTTTAATAAAGATATTAGTGGGTATTATATCTTCTAACCTGATTCTGTTATAGTGTCAATGTATTATACTGCTAAATAACGGTTTTAGCATTCTAGAGTTTCTTGTATCTGTTCTCGTTTAACGTTGTCGGCTAAGTAGGCGTTTATCTATATATTTCAAAGTTTGTCATGTCATATGATGTTGTGCAGAAATGTGTTTGGCAGGATAAAATGTACGAAATGAAGTATTTTGCAGTTGTTTGCATCTATGATTGAGCTATTAGTATGTATTTGTTCAATAATTAGCGATGTACACAAGACTTTAGTTGGTCAAGTGTGGCTGTTAGCGGGTCTAACGAGAAGGCCTCCAGGAAAGCCCAAGAAACAGAGATTCTTCTCCAGGGGCGAGAAACTTGTAAGTTCAACATATTTGGGAACGTGTGTTCTGCTGTAGACAATATAATGCGTGGACACATATATTTTGTTGTTGTGTGAGACTAAAGATACAGAAAAATTTGAAATTTTTTCTTTCAGATGAAACGCATTCAAAGGAGGACTCTGTGCAGCAGATGCAAGGGCTTTGGTCATAACAAAGACACTTGCAAGGAACAGATGAGGGCAAAGATATTAACGTCGCGTGCAACTTGTTGCTTACCATGTAATTATTGGTATAGTATATTGGTAAATGTCGAGAAGTATGTTTATTTTGACGCTCCAAAACAAGCATTGAGACGTGGTTAAGTTACTGTAAACGTGTATATCTATTGTAAAATTTTATATCAAATTAATTGGATGGATAAACGTGTCATTGACAAGCTATAAACATATTTATCACAATAATATGTGAGGTGTGTACTGCCAAAAATTTTGCAAGCTACTAACTACCTAAATGGACTACCGCTATTGGGATGAATTATAGATGTAGAAGATTAAAGAAAAAGGTCCAATGGAAACTGCTAACTGCCAAGACATAAACATAGCATTTATATTACACATTGCAAAAAGAAAAGAGAAAGACGGGTTGGAATACGTAATGATAGATAAGCAACAACTTAACAGCAAAAGTCGGATATGTTTTTGCTGCTCCTCTTCTTTGAATGCGGTGGGAATCTACGGCAATTAAGCCCCGTAACGAACGCGAATTCTCTTAAAGAGAATCTAACCGGTTTACCAGCAAAAAGAAACCAGATCTCGTGCTTCTTCAAAACCTTCAATTGCCTCGAAATAAGGAAACGCCCAAACCGGCCTGAGAATAAGGTTTTTCTGTAATATTTAGCAATTTCCCAAATGGAGACGCTTTGATAACTGCGATTTCATAATCTTCTAGGGCGTTGATGATTTTGGAGATACAAGAAGGTTTGTGGTAAGGAGTAACCCTAATGCCCACTGGTTCTTCACCCACCGCGAACACTCTTCTGGGAAAATCATGACGCGGCGTTTTGCGACTGGTTGAACCCATTAGGAAGATGAATAAAAGGCAATAGATTTCTATTAGGATTTGTGTCGTATGGGTTTCAATTCAGAGAGGAACTGTTGAGAATATATAGAGGAAGAAGACAAAGGCTTTCAGTGTCGACGATTTTATGATATGGGGGAACTTTACGAAAAAACATTATAAAATTACAAGTTGTCTGACACAATCTATTGCGTGTATATTTTCAGAAATATGTGGGCATCCTCGAAGATAATACATTTGAAGGTAATAGGGGTATGACGGACATTACATATGACGACAATTCCTAAGCATAAGCCTAAAGTGCATTTAGCTAATTACGTGGTTTTGCTAATGTGTAGAGTGCAATTTCTCTTTAATTTATGACATTTTGTAAGAAACGTATTTCATTCAATACAGTGCAAGCATACTCAGAAAAGATCACGCTAATTGATATCAATTTGCAGTTAACAATCCAAGATGACAACATCATATCAAATCTTTAGGCAAGGTTCTGCCGATGAATATAAGCTGTCATTACAATACTTGTAATTATATAGGTGGTTAACAAGCTCACCATTTAATAGTTAATACTAATCCTAACTGAATATATCTAATAAAGAGATCTCTCCTCTTTCATGTGTGTTATTGGGCAATCTCCGGCCACGCACAAAGCTACTGAATAAATGCAGAGCTCGTGAGGGCTGCGCATAGGGCACCATATGAGCCGCTCCTCTCACCGTTGCAAACGTCAATAGCTTTCCATACTCGGTGACCCAGCCACCAACCTTAGTCACATCACAATCCAAACAACCACAAGTTTACAATCAGCTTGAGAAAGTTGCAGGGGCAAGAGGAAAACCTGGCTTCTGCTGATTTTACCATAGTTACAATGGATAAGAGAAATTACCTGGTCTTTGTGGAACCAAGGTCCATAGGGAAGTGTGGTACTGAAGTTGAGATCATGAGCAAGTTCCCGTACGAGAGTTCTAGAACCAAGAAGTGGAACTACAGAATCTTGATCTCCGCTGCAATGTCGACAAGCCTGGGTGTTTAGCTGAAAAATACATTACAAGAAGTCATAAAAGGGATCTTTAATAGAATTCTTACCTGAAGATCCAAACAGAAGTTTTGTTCTGTATAATTCTCTTAAGAATCGGAAGCATGTTAATATTCCCGTCGATGCCACTGTAATTTACCAGTCTATGACATAGTCAAAGTGAAAAGGCAATATCAATCGTTATAAGAAAGTTCACTTACTATTGTGATCATTCAAAATATAACGAAAGATGATAAAAATGGTTTACGTGCTGCACATAGACCATTGGTAAGGTAGATGAGTCCGGTTCGCGTGAAGAGCGTGTTGCACCTCTGGGAGATTAAAATAAAACTGTCTTTCGTGCATCATACAAACATCCACTCCCATGCTTATCTGTGTAGCCTGAAACCATTTTCTAATGTTAACAAACAGATCAAAAAAAATATTCTGTTGGTAAGGAGGAAAAAAGGGACTTAAACCATTTTCTTGAGCCTCAACTCCTGCTCAATAATAGATGGGAAGCAGAGGTCAAGGATAACGTCATAGACGTTGACATACTTAGTAACGAAGCTGACTTCAGTGAGAGCCTCGATGCACGCCTTGCTTATGTTTGGGAGACTAGTAAAGTCACATTGCCTGATGATTGCGTGTTTATGTTCATCAGAAATAAGCCCATGTGACCATAAGAATTCGTAAGCAGCTGAAGTGTCTGTGTCGAGCTTTAGGAGCGGATTCCCAATCTGATAAAATGTTTAAAAAAAAAACAAGAAAAAGGAATCAGAAAAGAGTTGGCTAGAAAACCAAGAAGAAGATTATATTTGCTTACTGCAATTCCTTTAACATTGATCTTGAACCCACTTGACTGTCTATTATAGCTGTGTATAGCATCAGCCAGTTGAGGTATGTAATGTCCTGCAAGAGAGTGTTGTCAACAGAAGACACTAATAAAGTCATTTCTGAATGATGACATCAAAAATCAGCAGCAACAACATGATCAAACACACCTACCTGCATAGCTTTCCCCAGTGAGAAAGAAGTGGCGAGCTTTCAGCTCTGGGAACTTACTGAACCATCTTAACAAAACATGTCAATCAATACACAAAAGAGTCTTCAAATTTTTTTAATATAAACTGAAAATGGGATCTTGAATTTCACCAGTAGTTTCGTCCCCGGTGTTGTAATCAGAGCTTGTGTTGGAGTAGGACCATCCTACTCCCGCCGGAGACTCCACAAAGAGGAGGTTCGAGGCTACACATAGCATCAGAATCAAATAGTTCTCTTCTAATTACATAAATATTATAAAAGAAGGAAAAAGAAAAACAACCTTTGTTCCAAGACATGGAGTTAATACGGAGGCCACGACCATCTCCTGTTGGGTAAAATGGACCCAACTCAGTGAAAGCTCCTCCACCAACTGATGAACAACCAGGACCTGCAAGATAAAGTTTAATTAATATCTTAACCATTATACAAATGAGTTCAGTAGATAGCGAAAAGCTACGCAAATGACACATCCAAAGCTAAAAGAAACATACAAAACTCCATTAAGCCAAAGGGTTAAGGGTTTGGTCTCCGGGTGTGTGTCTGCTTCCACAAAGTAGTAGAAGAGACTGCGGCCTGTTTCAAAGTCAACATCCACATAACCTGCATACTGTCTAAATAAGACTTTTGGTTGACCAGGAAGCCTCGCCACCAGGTCTTCTTCCGGATATCCTTCTGCGAAGTTGCAACCAAACCAATGCACTGTAACCACGACCACCACCATTGTCACCGCCAAGGCACCGTATGATGCCATGATCTGAAACATGTCAAACAACAAGTTTAAGTCCAATCTCACAGCGTAATTCTTTTTTTACACATAAAGGATCAGGAAAATAAGCCACAATGAGAAAAAGACAATTCTGCTAATTTAAATTATAGTTTCTGCTGATTATAAGAACTACAGCGAAACAGACCATTTACAAGCAATGGAAATATAATGCAGAAACATAGAAGTAGAAGACGACCTTTAACTTGATCTCTCGTCTCTTTATCTGCTTGTAATAGTTCTGCAAGAAACCACAAATTGATAGTGAAAAGGAAGCTCAAGGAGTCGAGAAGTTGAAGGATTTAACAGCTAAAGTCTGTGATTGGAGAAGAAGATGAAATCTTTTCTTTTGCTTACAGCTTTCGTCTTCCTTTAAGCACTCCAAACTCTTTTAAACTCCAATAAGCACTTTCCTTTTTGAAAAGAACTGTTCTTTCCTTTTCTTTTTCCGTCAACATCATTTCCACACATAATGTTTTCTTATTTATTTAAATGAAAGCATTTTTAAAATTAAATAGATTAATATACCAATTTAATACTTTCTCTATTCCGAAAAGAACCACGTATTAGAAATAAATATTTTAAAAAGATACATTTTTACATTTTTAATGCATTAATAATTAATGATAAATTTTGAATTTCAAAAAATATACTGTGTTTTGAAATTTTATTGGTCAAAATCTATGGTGAATAATTAGTTACAAAAAATAATGAATTGTTAAAATATACATTTTTAAAATAGAGGGAGTATAAAATTGATTTATTATTAATAGTTATATGAATTATTAAATATTCAAAGATTTCTAATGATATAGTTTGTAAATAACACATGAATTGAATGTAAGTTCTATACTATAATTATGTTTTAATAAGATAGATAAAGATAAAAGTAAATTTATATTTTATTAACAAATGCATTATTACTGTTTTCGAAAATATTATGTCTACTTTAAAAAAAAATAGACATATATGTAATAAATGTATGTAAATAATCAAATAAATCATATTAAGTAATTAATGAATTGGTCTTATAAAGAATTTTGTATAGAATGCTTTTTTCTGAAAAATAGAATATATGTAATCCACATCACTCAGTAAATTAAAACACAGCAAACATCAAAATGTTGACTGAATCAAATCAAAGGTAACAATCTAGCAATTTTCACTAATTACTAATAAAAATTTGTTTTTAAAAAAACAATACTGTAAAGACTAGTTTCTAGTTACCAATGTAAATTGCTCGTTACATAAAGGAAAAGTTGGAAACAAATAGTAAAACATTACATTTGGATTCATTCATTGGACGCAAGAACCACCAAGCTCCATGCATCTGTATAATCATTCTATGAAATACATCTTCTTGAATGCCTCCTTAGGGTTGCCAGAAGCCTCTTTTATCTCGCAACTAAGCTCGACCTCCATTAGTCTGTGGTTTTCCTTGGACCGGCTCATCACCAAACCGAGATTCAGATTATCACCTTCCTCAACATTTATAGGATTGGACATAATGAAAACCTGCCACATTCAGATCACAACATGTCTTTCAGTTTGAAGCCTTAATCATATCATAGGGCAGAAACTGAGGGAGAACGTACCTGTTGTCCCCAGTGTGTGCAGTGTCGTTCACTTGGAGCTGTGGTTAACTCGATATCTTGCTGCGCAGGATCTTCTTTTCTACCCTATTTACAGAAGAAAAAAAAACAAAGTATAAGAGTCTATTTAACATTACACACAAACATAATGCAACACAGAGAATCTGTATATGAACTAACCCGGAACTGAACATCAAACCAACCACCAAAACCACATAGAGTAGTGTGCCCATTGATGACTGAGGTTACATTCGACCTGACTTCCTCTATCTCACTGACAGTGGCTGTCAAACAATCCATCTCTTTGACAAGTGTAGGTGTGCCTATCACTTGAAGTGGATTCAAGTCATTCCACACAGCAGTCTGCCCCCAAAAAAGACAAACTTTTTATGAGTTTTCCATTTAAATAACAGAGCAAATTGTTCATTAGTCACCCAGGGACCTTTAATGTCACGTACCTGTATGTAATGCTTTTCTTGCTCTTGAGCAAAAGGTTTAGTCAAAACGCTCATATCAACGCCGTAGTAGCTTTTGATCTCATCTGAGAAGTTATCCCAATCAGCCATTGCACCATCCAAATCATTCTTCTTCCGTTCTGACAAAGTGGATTTGATGGGTGCAAGCCACATGCGAGCATGACTTGGGTACCTATTCGATTCAAAGTCACATACACAAACATCAAACCAAATCTTTTGACCAAATTGTTAATTAATGTTAAGCAACTTATTCAAGAAATTTAAATCAAATCATCTGATACAATCTTAAGAGAATATCAAGTAAGCTAATAGGTAACAATCCATTATGCATATTTCAAAATAACAGAAACAACTTACATGACACCGGTCGGCTTTAGCCAACGGTCACGAGCAGATATGACAGAATCAAACATGGACTCACGCAGAAGAAAGTATCCCATCCACTCGGAGATAATCACATCAACTGCACATTTAAAATTGAAATACATGCATATATTAGCTTTACTAATGTAATATCGTAACAGGTCACAACAAAACTGCTAAGTACATCTCAAAATCATAATACCTTTCTCTGGCAAAGATATATCTTCGACAGAGCCTTGAATCACTTCAACAATATCCTCAAGACCGTTAGCTTTGACAAGAGCACGAGCGTGATCAGCCATAGTAGTAGCTTCCACCGCATAAACTTTCCTCGCACCAGCTTGAGCTGACCAAATCGCTAGAATCCCACTTCCCGTTCCAACATCCAACACCGTCTTTCAAAAACAAAACACAAACAATTAGGCAAGTTTTATTACAAATACATATACAGAGAGGACCAATGACATCAAGAGAAGTGTTACCTTGCCAGCGAAGTGGTGTTTGTTCTCGAAGACGGAGTTGTAGTAAGCGTCCATACGGACACGGTCAGAGAGCATGTCTTTCTGGTGGTAGAGGAAAGAGTATGTGCAGAAGTAGTTAGCGTAGTCTACTTCTTTGTCTACTGGAGGAGGCGACGATTTAACGCCACCGAAGGTTCCGGGAGCACGTCCGGACATTGCGCCGCCGTTTGATGAGCTCCCCATTGCTGCTGCTGCTGTTTTGTTTTGTGAAGAAAGTGATTTTTGAGGGTTTTAATTGTTAGGGCAAACTGATTTAAATTAGGCAAGGTCTGCTGGTGTCTTTAGGGGTTTTGGTTACCAGTCTTTTATAATGCCACGTCAGTGTTGTCTAATTTAGCAACAAAAAAAAAATAATAGCATCTTTTGAAGTTTATGTCTTAAAAATAACACTAGAAGGAGAAAGTTACAAAAGTGACATTTATTAAAGAGTAAAATATTCCTAATATCCTTGAATTAAAATTAAATACACAAACAAAAATAAATAAAAATAAATAAAATAAAAATTAAAAAAATGAATTTTTTTATAGTTTCAGATTATATGTTTTCAGATTCGAAATTTTTATAACTTTTTTTTTGAATTTTTTTTTGAAATTTTTTTTATTTTTATTTTTTGAAATTTTCTTTTTATAATTTAAAAATACTTTTTGTTTTTAAAATTTTTATTTTTTATTTTAATATTTATTTTTTATAAAATTTTAAACCCTAATTCCAAAACTCCACCCCTTAACTCTAAACCCTAAGATTTGGATTAATTAACTCAATGGGTATAAATATATATTTACCTCTTTAATGAAACTTATTTTTGTGACTTTGAACCTTGAATGCTACTTTGGAAACAAAAACTTTGTTTAGTGCTCTTTTTCTCTCTCAGCATTTAATTGGGCGATACTACTAAATCCCACCAATGAGATAAGCACCTTGAAATTGGTAATGGGCCTTCGGAATTTTTCGGCTTGTTATATATTTTAATCTAAGTATCATACGAAAGCCCAAAACTCTGTTACGGTATATACTAAATGTCTAAATGGCTGGTTCATTAGTGGAGAGATTAGCTAAAAACATTAAAATTAACTGAATATCAGATATCGTGATTTGATTGTAAGCTTTTAGATACAGTAAAATCTTTTTTTAGCAACAGATACAGTAAAATCTATAGAGTTGAAATCCAGTAGAATCAGGGGCGGTCCTGAATTATCAAAAAGTTATTGTATGAGGGTCCATATGTTATTGTATAAAGTTATATAATACAAACAAAAAAAATGCTAAATCAAAAAAAAATTAAGTTAGGGTAGAGATAGGAAGGAAAAAAAAAGTTTATATAAAATTAAATTTATCTATGTTAAGTACAATTCTAATGATATAAATGAATTTTTATTATTATGTTTTTCTGTTTTTAGATATATAATTTTTTTTTTAAAACATTTGGGGCCTTAAAAAAATGGAGGCCCTAGGCCCAGGTTTCATCCAGGTGTGTTCAGAAACGCCCCTGAGTAGAATCTATAGAATTGAAGTTTTACCGCTTGGGAACTTTAGCTATCCTCAATCATTCTTGTCAATTTTCTTAAATTCTAAAGCATTTTGGGGGTTTCTCTTATTTTTGTCCACTATTTATAAACGATCACATTTGTCAACTTTGCTATTTTGAAAAGGGAAAACAATAAGGTAGTGAAGGTCCTTTTATTTATATATAAGTCATTCCTTTCCCAGCCACACAACGATCGAGAACTCAACGTAACGATTACTTGGAAGGATCACAAGCTAACACCAACATATTTAAATCCCAGGCTGGTTAATTAAATGAATTGTTTGATTAATACTATAATTATACATCACACCACATGAGCTCCCTGTTTGTCTTCATGCATGAAGCATGCACAGTTCCACATAAACGGTCTATATACATTTGACCTCTTCAATTATAGTTTTGTTTTATTCTTCTTGTTCACTAAATTATTAAGCGATTGTGAAGGGAAGAAAAAAAAAGCCGTCTATGCGTTTGTTTATCTCCCACTTGTTTACTTTATTATCACGTTATAAATCATCATGCAGTTGTGTTACAAAAAAAAAAAACATCATGCAGTTAAAACAAACAAAAAACAAAACCTGGAAAATACGAAAAAGGTAAAATTATATGAATATGTTTTTCATTTATGAAGTACTAGTATTGTCGTCCCGTGCTAAGCACGGGTAAATTTTTGCATGCATTTAAATTATTTTTTTCAAAATCAAATTGTAACAGTCTTACTTATCTTTTAATCAAAACTGAACTTAATTAGACATAGTTTTTTGGAGCTGGATAACACCAAGAAATATCATGTTTGTCCAATCAGTTTTATTTGCATTTGTTTTGTAACTAAGTCTTCTTTAAATTAATTTTACTTATAATTAATATATTAAAAATCATGAAACTAACACATGTGTAAAATAGTCACTTTTATATAATACACTTACAAAAAATTGCAAGATAGTCTAATATAATAGGCATTGTTTTAAGAAAAATACAGTTTTGTGAAATAGTCAAACCATAACAAACAAATTTGTAAATACCAGTTTGCTTCGTCATAGTTGTTGATACTTTCTTCCCTGGACAGAATAACATCACACCATTATTTGTTAGCAATGAGATATGACTTTTGAAAAGCTACAAAAATAAAATGGAGATCCTAAAAGAGTAACATTGTGTTAAAAAAAATTCTAAAAGAGTAACATATATAGGAAAGAAAATCAGAGAATAACTAAGGATACCACTTGTTTTCATTTTTGTTTCCTTGTACTATGTTTGTTGCAGAGAAGGCTGATCTCCCTTTTGTTTTGTTTGTCTAGTTTCTTCTTCCTTCTCCGTTTCTGATTTTAATTTTAATGCAAAACCAAGGCAAGTAGTGTCATAAATATAGAAAATATAAAGAACGTATTTGTAAATACTCATTTTGTAGACAATAGAGTTGAGATGCTTGTCGTTTCTTTTGGAAAAAATTGTCGTTACCTTAGCTGCTGCAAACCTTTTATTTTTATTGAAATTTTAAGCTTTCTAACATAGACACACTCAAATGTCATCTTTAACCTGAAATGAACAATTAAAAGATTATCAACTGAGAATAAGACGAAACCGAGTCTAAATCAAAAGTAATTATTTAGAAAATATGAAAAAAGAGTAATTATAAACTTGTATGGAATTTTTTTTTGATCAGAGGAAGAACTCAACAGAAGAAGAATCAAGCCATGAAGAAGAGAGTAAAATAAATAAGAAGATAAATAGAAGATAAAACAGTTTTTGATCGTGATTTTTATCCTTAACGTAGAGGTGGTTTTTTTGAACGTAGTGGTGATAATTGAGAAAATATAGGGATTTAGTTTTTGGAGTTTTACAATATCGATACCAGAATCTTTTAATAAACTTTTTTATTGTTGTAAAAATTATCTACGTGTCAGATTTTGATTCGTCAAGCGACTTGCGCTTTAGTATATAAGTTTGTAAATACCAGTTTGCTTCGTCATAGTTGTTGATACTTTCTTCCCTGGACAGAATAACATCACACCATTATTTGTTAGCAATGAGATATGACTTTTGAAAAGCTACAAAAATAAAATGGAGATCCTAAAAGAGTAACATTGTGTTAAAAAAAATTCTAAAAGAGTAACATATATAGGAAAGAAAATCAGAGAATAACTAAGGATACCACTTGTTTTCATTTTTGTTTCATTGTACTATGTTTGTTGCAGAGAAGGCTGATCTCCCTTTTGTTTTGTTTGTCTAGTTTCTTCTTCCTTCTCCGTTTCTGATTTTAATTTTAATGCAAAACCAAGGCAAGTAGTGTCATAAATATAGAAAATATAAAGAACGTATTTGTAAATACTCATTTTGTAGACAATAGAGTTGAGATGCTTGTCGTTTCTTTTGGAAAAAATTGTCGTTACCTTAGCTGCTGCAAACCTTTTATTTTTATTGAAATTTTAAGCTTTCTAACATAGACACACTCAAATGTCATCTTTAACCTGAAATGAACAATTAAAAGATTATCAACTGAGAATAAGACGAAACCGAGTCTAAATCAAAAGTAATTATTTAGAAAATATGAAAAAAGAGTAATTATAAACTTGTATGGAATTTTTTTTTGATCAGAGGAAGAACTCAACAGAAGAAGAATCAAGCCATGAAGAAGAGAGTAAAATAAATAAGAAGATAAATAGAAGATAAAACAGTTTTTGATCGTGATTTTTATCCTTAACGTAGAGGTGGTTTTTTTGAACGTAGTGGTGATAATTGAGAAAATATAGGGATCTAGTTTTTGGAGTTTTACAATATCGATACCAGAATCTTTTAATAAACTTTTTTATTGTTGTAAAAATTATCTACGTGTCAGATTTTGATTCGTCAAGCGACTTGCGCTTTAGTATATAAGGGATGTAAATGTATTTTCGTCAAAAAAACTACAAGAGTATGTAAATGTATTATAAGCAGTATGTATTTTCAAAATTGGTATTTCGACCCTTTTTATTCCCACGTGTTTCTTGTTCACCTAACTACAACTACAAGTCCGTAAAGTATAAACCCCACCCGAAATACGACATGTTAAGATTTTTTTGTCACCATAAGAAGCTTATTATTGTGTTTTGTTTTTATGTACAATACAGCTTGGCTAAAATTATTTATTTTCTTTGGCATTATGAGACATGAAAATATTAATCGTATTAATGTCCTTTAAAAAAAAAGTTAATTGTGTTAATTGGCTGTTTTGAAAACATAGTATGTTTTTTTTCTTGGAGTCTTGATTTGTTGGATATTCAATGAAAATGCTCATCAAAGATGCCAAAAGATATCCACTAAGATTCCTTTTTGAATATAATTATAGTTTTATTAGAAAAGTGTAAGGAAAAAATATAGGAAAATTTGAAAGTCTGAGATTTTATCATTTTTATGTCATCAAAAGATATCTTAAAAATAGTAGCAGGGCATTGCCAAGAAAAAACATATATACAAACTACAAAGTTTTACATAGTTGGAGAAATGAAAACTATTATATTCAGAAATATTGTATGGTAATAATGTCACAACAAACTCTTTATGAATAAATACTTATATAAAAGTGTATTGGTGATGCCAGTTACGATTTCCTTAGAATTTTTAGACCATTTCTAATCCACCCCTTTTTATATTTCTATATTTCCCTTTAAATAGAGAAATTATATTATAAATATAGATTTGCTCTAATATGTACATCTATAATAGAATTTCTCTGTTTATAAGAGAAAATATAGAAAATTGTTATTTTTATCTCCAAATATATAAACAAAAAAGATGTCTCGATATATTTCTTTAAAATTGAGAAACTCTATTATAGAGTTATACAGTGAAGCAAATCCACGTATACGATAAAAACCTCTATTTTAGAAAAAATATAAAGATGTATGCTATATTTTTCTCTATTATCTTTTACTGTTTAACATATGAAATTTTCTTTTCAAAAAAAGAGTGTATTGATGTTTTTAATCCTGGAAGAGGTAAAATAGTATTATTTTTATTTAAAACGTGCCGAAGAGAAGATTTTCTTTAAAAAGTAATTTTATTAAGAGCCAGAAAAAGTATAAAATTGAAAAACAAAAAAATCATTTTAAGCGAAAAAGGTAGAGAAGAGTCAGTGGAGAGAAAAAGTGTGGAGCTTTTCATATCTCCTCCTCCTCCTCTCCTTCTCTGTCCCTTTGTCCACTTTTCCTCCATCAAAAAGATTTCGCCGGCGATGGCAGAGGAATTCTTGGCGACGGAGATGGACACGGCGGTGCGTGTAGTGCACCTCGCTTCTTCTCTGTGTGTTAAAGTTCAGGACAAGCTCCGTCTTCCTTCCTCGACCAACGGTCACGTTAAGTCCAAGGATGATGATTCCCCTGTCACCGTCGCAGGTTCATTTTTTTCTCTCCCTCATCCTGATGGGGGTTTTTCGGGATTAGACGTTCGATCTAATTGTGGTTTATTGCAATTCGAGATCCCTTTTGGGTTCTTCTGGGTTTATTCTGTCAAATGTTTACAAATCCTTGTCACTGAATTGAACTAAATACATAACTATAGTTACCTGTTGTGTGACTTGTGTCCTTTGTTGATTAAACACAAAACAATAACAATAGTTACTTGTTGTGTCCTTTGTTCATTAAACACAAAACAATAACCATTGTTACTTGTTGTGTCCTTTGTAACATGAAACATAATGTTCAAAAAAAATCCACACTTTATGTTGTGTACTAATGCTAGTTTATTTTACTTTTGTACAGTTTTCTTTTTAAAATGTAATTAGATTGAAGAAAAGATTGTTTGTATATTGTATTAGTAGTTTAATAGTGTTGTAATAGTGAAAATGTATATATTTTTGTTGCAAGAATCTAAGTATTAATTGTGTAGTACTTGAGAAAGTGTGTGTTAACCAGATTGTATGTTTTTTAATGTGTAAGTTTTGTGGAGGAGTCTGCATTGATGAAACTGATACTAGAGAGAGACATCACAGACTGTGATTGTACTAAATATTGTTCTTTTTAGTTTCTTTTTTGAACTAAATGAGTTTGGCTGTGTTTGGTTAACAGATTGGGGTGTTCAAGCGATTGTGAGCTGGGTTTTAGCCCAAGTTTTTGGGGGTCAAAACCTTTCGATTGTTGCTGAAGAGGACACTGAGTCTCTCTCCAAGGCCGAGTCATTAGGTCTCTTGGGAGCCGTCTCGAGCGCTGTCAATGAAGCTTTGTCTGAAGCTTCCACGTACGGGCTTCCAAAGCCAGACAAGCCCTTGGGAACTACAGAGATTCTAGAGGCTATTGGTCGATGCAGTTCCGTTGGAGGTCCTAAGGGGAGGCACTGGGTTCTTGATCCTGTCGATGGGACGTTAGGATTCGTTCGTGGTGATCAGTACGCTGTCGCTTTGGCTCTGATAGAGAACGGTAAAGTTCTGTTGGGAGTGCTTGGATGTCCTAACTATCCTGTCAAGAAAGAATGTTTAAGTAACGGTTGTAACAACCAATCTGGAGCCGCTGGATCAGTGTCCAAAGGGTGTGTCATGTATGCAAAGCGAGGTAGTGGTCAAGCTTGGATGCAACCGTTGATCCCCGGTGGATATCCAGAATCTGCAACGCTTCTTAAGGTCTCATCAGTGGATGATCCGGTTCTAGCTACGGTTTGTGAGCCGGTGGAGAGAGCAAACTCAAATCACTTGTTCACTGCAGGACTTACCAACAGCATGGGAGTTAGGTAGTTACCATCTAAAAACTGATGTTTTGTATCAAACGTCTCTTAACTACAATCTTTCTTCAGGAAACAGCCTATGAGAGTGTACAGCATGGTGAAGTACGCAGCGATTGCGTGTGGAGACGCTGAGGTGTTTATGAAGTTTGCGCAGTCGAGTTACAAGGAGAAGATATGGGACCACGCAGCCGGAGTGGTGATTGTTGAAGAAGCTGGTGGTGTGGTGACTGATGCTGGAGGGAGGAACTTGGACTTCTCAAAAGGAGTTTACTTGGAAGGTCTTGACCGAGGAATCATAGCGTGTTCTGGTCAAGTTCTGCATGAGAAGATTATAGGTGCTGTCTATGCTAGTTGGGAGTCTTCCAGCCTCTGAAAAGGCTTTTAGCCACAAGCCTCCTTTGCTTGCAGTATCATCGAGCTAACGTTTTTAAAGCAAAGGTAAAGAATAAACTAATTGTCTCTTATAATCCGGTTTATGGGAATTGGAAAACCATTTGGTTCGGTTTAGTAGAAAAGCTAATCTTTATTTGACTCGGTTTATTATATACGGTTCTGATGTAGGTCGAGGCAATTGGTAAGCTACGATTTGCAAAGTGGGTGGAATGTGAATCGTGAAGAAAGTAAATAGTAAAAGAAGCAGCCAAAATTTTTTTTTACTATCTACTATAGTAATAAAGCTGCTGGCTGCGTTCACGTACCCTTAATGGATGATGATATTTAATTTTGTACCTTCAAAACGTGGATTTGCATAAACGTTTTTTTTAAAGATAAATTAAATACTACTCAAATGCATATATGATTGGTTTTTAGGAACCGTTATTAATGGAATGGAATTAGATCATTTCAATATATCTCTTGTATATTAAAAGAAAAACATTACATTTTTTTATTTATGATACATGTCATAGAATCATTAAAGAATTATGTTGGTCTATCTAAACATATAATATATTTTTATTAACTTAACTTAAATTAATTATTAATATACATAATGGTATTTTTGTTTTTTTAAATAAAAACTACGAAGTTATCTAGTATAATTAAAATATATATTGCAATTAGTTATTTTGAATAATAAATATTTGGGAACAATTTTTATATCTTTCATCATTTTTAAATTTTATATTATTAAAATAAATTAAACAATCATATTAATCATATAATAAAAGTTTAGTTTTTCATACATGTTATATTTAAAATTTTTAAAAACGGCATTAAATTAGTAAATTTTTTAAGAGTCTCACATTTATAAATTTTTAGTCAATGGTTTAAGTTTTTGTTATCACAAAATACAAATGACCATAAAACTATATGAATAGATATTCTCATTGAATAGATATTCATATTAAAATATATATATATATATATATATATATATATATATATATATTTTAATACTGTTTAAATTAAATTATATACCATATAAAAATATTTTAATTCTTAAATTTGCATTGAGAACTTAATATTTTAACTTTTCAATTTGCATTAAATTTTAAATATATTTTTATAAATTATTTAATATTTGTTTTCAGTAGTTTAGATTTTTTGTTATAAAAAATAGAAATTATCATAAAATCATATGAATATGAAACCTTATTAAATAGATAACCATATTAAAAATTATAATATATATATGTATTTTAATATCATTTAAATTTAACTATATACCATACAAAATAGGTAAATATGATTGTTTTGATTTATTTATCATCAAAAAATTGTAGATAAAAAGAGTGATTATTTTGATTCATGCGTTTGTGCCAATTTAATATATTTATTTTGATTCATGTGTTTATTTATTTTTTCATTAGAATAAAAATATCAAATCAGACCAAACTAAATTACTAAAACGCTTGAAGATGGTTAAGCCGACATGTTTGGCGCCCTAAGAGAAGAAGCTTTTAGTTGATAAATTGTATATGTACTAGTCTAAAGGTCAAAAGTAAAAATGGATTCTGCCGACAATTGCTTGGATTTGATTCTATTTAGAAGTTTTTACTCTTTAAAATCCATCAAAATCCAACCTTGGACAAGCTTTTCTCAAACATCACTAGTCACAGTTGTGTCTTCATCTTTACTTTTGCATATACATAATTATTCTGGTAATTCAATTCTATTACTAATAGAGGGGGGCGAAGTGTCAGTAATGATGCATGGATTAATTCAATTCTTTCTTTATGAATCTTTAACTTAATTTGCTAAATGATATCAATACATAGCTACAACTATAAAATGTTACAAAATATTGGTAAGATAATATCATACGGAACTGACAGAAGTAGATGATATATACATAATAGTTTCAATTACAGTTTACCTGTAGGTTGATTTTTAAATATTATAATTTGTGTATGAGTATTTGTCTGCCAAATTATTCTCTTTCGCTATTGTAGTAAACATAACAAAAAAAATTAAAAGTTACCAGCTACAGACACGGTACATCCCACAAAATACAAAAGATACCGTTTGTAAAACTAAAAAGACAACTACAAACTGGTCTCAATCTATCATTATTTAAGATCTTGGAAACTTGTCGACTGTAGAAATGTAATTTGCTGGTCAGAGAAACCATGATAACATAAGTTGCAGCATGTGATTACGTACATATCTATGGATATACATTTACTTACTAAAAAATAGTTGGACGTATCTCACCATGTACATGTTCATATTCATATTCAAACTGATGATATAGACAATTGAGTTTATATTCGAAGGATACCCTTTGTAAGGTTTGATTAATTGAGAAATGAGAAGTAAGCATGCATGAGAAATTTGATAATCCTTGTTTTAATTTCGGATATTGGATAATAACCGGTTTGGTTCGGATGGATAATAACCGATCTGATTTGGTTCAGAAATCCAATTTTGTAAACAAGTTAAAATCTGTTCAGATAGGCAAACCTAAACCGAACCGACCTGAATACTTGGGCCGGGTTCGGGTTTCGGGTCGGTTATTACGCCAATAGTTAAGGATTCGCAGCCAGTGATTCTTCGAGTCCGTCGGAGTTAGAGGACGACGCGAGAACGAAGAAGAAAACCCCTAATCTACACGAAGCCTTCTTCTACAAGATTCACTATCTGCAGATAAGATTCGAGCTGTAGAAGAGATTACATAGCTCTTCACCGTAAGTTTCCTTCTCTCTCTGGCGGTTATTAGGGTTTAATATTCGATTCGTGGTTTTTAACATTGTTTGATTTTGGAATCTAGGGTTCCAGTGATGGCGAACTTGGGAGGCGGTGCGGAAGCTCATGCTAGATTCAAGCAGTACGAGTACAGAGCCAACTCTAGCTTGGTGCTAACCAGCGAGAATCGTCCTCGCGATACGCACGAGCCTACCGGAGAGCCTGAGACTCTGTGGGGGAAGATTGATCCCAAGTCGTTTGGAGATAGAGTTGCTAAGGGAAGACCTCAGGAGCTGGATGATAAGCTTAAGAAGTCGAAGAAGAAGGAGCGTGATGCTGTTGCGGATGATACTGTTTCTGCTCGCCAGAGCAAGAGGCGTCGGCTCAGGGAAGAGAGTGTGCTCACGGATACTGACGATGTTGTTTATCAGCCCAAGACTAAGGAGACGAGGGCTGCTTATGAGGCTATGCTTAGTCTGATTCAGCAGCAGCTCGGTGGTTTGCCTTTGAACGTTGTTAGTGGTGCTGCGGATGAGATCTTGGCTGTTCTCAAGAATGACGCTGTGAAGAACTCTGACAAGAAGGCGGAGATTCAGAAGCTGCTGAACCCTGCACCTGATCAGATTCATCAGGTTTTTGATCAGCTTGTTTCCATTGGGAAGTTGATCACCGACTTTCAAGAAGGTGGTGATTCTGGTGGTGGTAAAGCCAATGTAGATGAGGGGCTTGATGATGATGATGTTGGCGTGGCTGTTGAGTTTGAGGACAATGAAGAAGATGGCGAGGAGAGTGATCCTGATATGGTACAGGAGGAAGACGATGAAGAGGATGATGAACCTCAGAAAACGGGAGGGATGCAAGTGGATGCAGGGATAAATGAGGAGGATGCAGGAGATGCGAATGAGGGCACCAGTCTGAACGTTCTGGATATTGATGCTTACTGGCTCCAGAGAAAGATATCTCAGGCTTATGAACAGCAGATTGATCCGCAACAGTGCCAAGTACTAGCTGAAGAGCTGCTTAAGATACTCGCTGAAGGGGATGATAGAGATGTTGAGACCAAGCTGCTTATGCATCTTCAGTTTGAAAAGTTCAGCCTCGTTAAGTTTCTGCTGCGGAACCGTTTTAAAATTGTCTGGTGTACGCGTTTGGGTAGGGCAGAGGACCAGGAAGAGAGGAATAGAATTGAAGAGGAGATGAGAGGGTTGGGTCTGGAACTGGCAGCAATTGTGGATCAGTTGCATTCAACAAGAGCAACAGCGAAAGAGAGGGAGGAGAACGTGCAGAAAAGTATTAATGAAGAGGCCCGACGTATGAAGGAAGAAACTGTTGGAGATGGAGGTCGAGGCAGGAGAGATGTTACTGATAGAGATTCAGAGAGTGGTTGGTTGAAGGGTCAGCGTCAGATGCTGGACTTGGAGAGCTTGGCTTTTGACCAAGGTGGTCTCCTGATGGCGAATAAGAAGTGTGACCTTCCAGCTGGCTCCTACAGAACACATGGAAAGGGATATGAAGAAGTTCATGTGCCATGGGTTTCTAAAAAGGTGGATATCAGTGAGAAGCTTGTGAAGATCACCGAGATGCCAGATTGGGCTCAGCCGGCTTTTAAGGGAATGCAACAGCTGAACAGGGTTCAGAGCAAAGTGTATGATACAGCGCTATTTAAAGCAGATAACATACTTCTTTGTGCTCCTACTGGTGCTGGGAAAACCAATGTTGCCATGCTCACCATACTGCAGCAAATTGAGTCGAGTAGGAACGAAGATGGAACACTCAACCATGGAAAGTACAAAATTGTGTATGTTGCACCCATGAAAGCCCTTGTTGCTGAGGTTGTAAGTAACCTGTCTAATCGTCTGAAGGATTATGGAGTCACTGTGAGGGAACTCAGTGGGGATCAGTCCCTCAGTGGGAAGGAAATTGAAGAGACCCAGATCATTGTCACCACACCAGAGAAGTGGGATATCATCACAAGGAAGTCTGGTGATCGCACTTACACCCAGCTTGTGAGACTTCTTATAATCGATGAGATTCATCTTCTTCATGATAATCGAGGGCCTGTGCTTGAAAGCATTGTCGCTAGGACTCTGAGGCAGATTGAAACCACGAAGGAGAATATTCGCTTGGTGGGGTTGTCAGCTACACTGCCAAATTACGAAGATGTGGCCTTATTTTTGCGGGTTGATCTTAAGAAAGGGTTGTTTAAATTCGACCGCAGCTACAGACCGGTGCCTCTTGGTCAGCAGTATATTGGAATCAGTGTGAGAAAACCATTGCAGAGGTTCCAGCTGATGAATGATCTTTGTTATGAGAAAGTATTGGCTGGTGCTGGAAAGCAACAGGTTCTTATTTTTGTTCACTCGAGGAAGGAAACAGCAAAAACTGCAAATGCAATAAAGGACACCGCAATGGCGAACGATACACTCAGCAGATTCTTGAAAGAAGACAGTGCAAGTCGTGAAGTTCTTCAGAGTCAGATTGATCTTATAAAGAATGTTGATCTGAAAAATCTTCTGCCTTACGGTTTTGCTATTCATCATGCTGGGCTAACAAGGGGTGATCGTGAGATAGTTGAGGCTCTTTTTGGTGAAGGGCATGTGCAAGTCTTGGTTTCCACAGCAACTCTTGCATGGGGTGTGAATCTCCCTGCTCATACTGTCATAATCAAAGGAACACAGGTCTATAATCCTGAGAAAGGGGCGTGGATGGAACTCAGTCCCCTGGATGTTATGCAGATGCTTGGTCGTGCTGGAAGACCTCAGTATGATGAATATGGGGAGGGTATAATTATCACTGGCTACAGCGAGCTGCAGTATTACCTGTCTTTGATGAATGAGCAACTACCTATTGAAAGCCAGTTCATTTCCAAACTTGCTGATCAGCTTAATGCCGAAATTGTTCTTGGAACTGTTCAGAATGCTAAAGAGGCTTGCCACTGGCTTGGGTATACGTATCTCTATATCCGTATGGTTCGTAATCCGACGCTGTATGGTTTAGCGCCTGATGCCCTTGTAAAAGACGTAGTCTTGGAGGAAAGGAGAGCTGACCTGGTACGTACTTTCATCTGCTTTAACCTGTTGTTATCTACTGTTAATAGTTTACTTGCTATCGTAATGCCTTAATTTAAGCTTTCCCACTGTTCAAAAATTATTGCTATCGTAATGCTTTAACTTAAGCTTTCCCACTGTCTAATATGTGCCCTCCATGATGAGCTGTTGCTATCAACTTTGCTTGCTTTTTATCCTTCAAGTTGATTACAAATTTAGTATTCATTTCATATTCTCTGAGAGTTTGACTAAGAAGTTTGCATCTGATGATTTGTGTCATTTCCCTGAATTTGCTTTTCATATGTTTAATATTCTTGATGAACTCTTGAGCCTAACATGGGTAGCTTTGCCTCTGTCCACTATATGCCCTTGAGGAACTGTTTGGATATCTTGTGCTTATCATATTGATTGTGAAATTGGTATTGTAGATTTATCTGTGAGTCTCTGTGAGAATTTTGAATGGGAAGTGTATCTGATGATATAATGACGTTGCCATTTGTTAACTATCTTTTCCCGTAAATGTTGTTCCTGGTATCAGTAGCTTTCTCTTTGTATGTTACAAGCACTCCATGAACTGTTGGATGCCTTGTTTCTTTAAAGTTGATCACAGATTTAATATGTTATTGCTCCAAAGTTTAATTCAAAAAAATATCATTTATGGCCATCTGTGTCTAACGTTTACTTGAATCATTGTTCTTTGCAGATACACTCAGCTGCTACTATCTTGGACAAAAACAACTTGGTCAAGTATGACAGGAAGAGTGGATATTTCCAAGTTACTGATTTGGGAAGGATTGCTAGCTACTACTATATAAGTCATGGGACCATAGCTACGTACAATGAGCATTTGAAGCCAACGATGGGTGATATAGATCTTTATCGTCTGTTCTCACTGAGTGAGGAGTTCAAGTATGTTACTGTTCGGCAAGATGAGAAGATGGAACTGGCCAAACTTCTGGATCGTGTCCCAATTCCGATCAAGGAAACTCTGGAAGAGCCCAGTGCAAAGATTAATGTTTTGCTACAGGCATACATTTCACAGCTAAAGCTTGAGGGTCTTTCTTTGACATCAGACATGGTTTATATAACTCAGGTTTGTTCCTTGTTCTCTCTGCTTTCTTCTCTCGTCTCTACATTATTAAATTGCTGTGTCTGTTCTCTGGTTTGTTTCGTGTTCTCTCTGCTTTCGTCTCTCATCTATCCTAGTTACCTTACTAAACTGATGTATCTGTTCTCTGGTCTGTTCCTTGTTCTCTCTGCTTTCTTATCTCATCTCTCCTAGTTACGTTATTAAAATGCAGTATCTGTTCTCTCTGCTTTCGTTTCTCATCTCTTAGTTACTTATTCAAATTATTGAATCTGCTCTATGGTTTGTTCCTTGTTCTCTCTGCTTTCATCTCTCCTAGTTACATTATTATATTGCTGTATCTCGTCTCTGGTGTGTTCCTTGTTCTCTGTGCTTTCTTCTCTCATCTCTCCTAGTTACATTGTTAAATTCCTGTGTTCTCTGGTTTGTTTCTTGTTCTCTCTGCTTTGGTCTCTCATCTCTCCTAGTTACATTATTAAATTGCTGTATTCTCTGGTTTGTTCCTTGTTCTCTCTCCTGTATCTGTTCTCTGGTGCTTATGACTCATTTTTTTTAATCATTTTCAGAGCGCTGGACGTCTTGTACGAGCTCTCTATGAAATTGTATTGAAGCGCGGATGGGCTCAACTGGCTGAGAAAGCTCTGAACTTGTCTAAAATGGTTGGGAAGAGGATGTGGAGTGTCCAGACACCTCTTCGTCAGTTTCATGGAATTCCAAATGAGATTTTGATGAAGTTGGAGAAGAAGGATTTGGTGTGGGAGAGGTACTATGACCTGTCGTCACAAGAGCTAGGAGAGCTTATTCGTAGTCCTAAGATGGGCAGACCGCTTCACAAGTTCATCCACCAGTTCCCTAAATTGGTTCTTGCAGCACAAGTTCAGCCAATTACTCGAACTGTTCTGCGGGTGGAGCTCACGATTACACCCGACTTCCAGTGGGACGAAAAAATTCATAAATATGTGGAGCCGTTTTGGATCATTGTGGAAGACAGTGATTGTGAGAAGATCCTTCATCATGAGTATTTTCTATTGAAGAAGCAGTATATCAGTGAGGATCACACTTTAAACTTCACTGTCCCAATCTTTGAACCGCTGCCACCTCAGTATTTTGTCCGAGTGGTTTCAGACAAGTGGCTTGGCTCGCAGACTGTGTTGCCTGTATCCTTTAGACACCTTATACTTCCAGAAAAGTACCCACCACCTACAGAGCTACTGGACTTGCAGCCCCTCCCTGTCACAGCGCTTAGGAATCCGAGTTATGTGAGACTCTATCAGGATTTCAAGCATTTCAATCCGGTGCAGACTCAGGTCTTTAATGTTTTGTATAACACTAATGATAATGTGTTGGTTGCTGCTCCAACTGGAAGTGGGAAGACTATATGTGCTGAGTTTGCTATATTGAAGAATCATCAAGAAGTACTCCTAAGGCAGCAAGATGATACTAAAAGACAAAGCGGACCTGATACTACGACGATGCGTGTTGTCTATATTGCACCGTTAGAGGCTATTGCTAAGGAGCAGTTTCGCATCTGGGAGAGGAAGTTTGGGAAGGATCTTGGTTTACGGGTTGTTGAGCTGACCGGGGAGACAGCGTTGGATCTTAAGCTACTGGAGAAGAGTCAGATAGTCATAAGTACTCCTGAGAAATGGGATGCTCTTTCTCGCAGGTGGAAACAGAGAAAATACGTACAACAGGTTAGTCTTTTCATTGTGGACGAGCTTCATCTAATTGGTGAAGGTCAAGGCGGTACAGTGCTGGAGGTGATAGTCTCTAGAATGAGATATATTTCTAGCCAGGGTGAGAATAAAATCAGGATTGTTGCGCTTTCCACTTCCCTTGCAAATGCGAAAGATCTTGGCGAATGGATTGGGGCCAGTTCTCACGGCCTATTCAATTTCCCTCCTGGAGTCCGTCCTGTTCCACTGGAGATCCACATTCAAGGAGTGGATATATCCAGTTTTGAAGCCAGGATGCAGGCAATGACCAAGCCAACCTACACCGCCATAGTCCAGCATGCCAAGAACAAGAAGCCGGCTATAGTTTTTGTCCCAACCCGTACACATGTCCGCTTGACTGCTGTGGATCTGATGGCTTACTCTCACATTGACAACCCACAGAGCCCTGATTTCCTGTTAGGGAAACTAGAAGAACTTGAGGATTTTGTTGACAAACTCCGCGAGGAAACTTTGAAGGAGACACTGCGCCATGGTATTGGCTACTTGCACGAGGGTTTATGCAGTCAGGATCAGGAGATTGTGACACAGCTCTTTGAAGCTGGACGGATTCAGGTTTGTGTGATGAGCAGTTCATTGTGTTGGGGCACTCCATTAACTGCACATCTGGTGGTGGTGATGGGGACGCAGTACTACGATGGAAGGGAGAATTCACACTCAGATTATGCAGTCTCTGATTTGCTTCAGATGATGGGGCGTGCTAGCCGACCTCTACTTGACAATGCTGGGAAGTGTGTGATATTCTGTCATTCTCCTCGTAAAGAGTATTACAAGAAGTTTCTTTATGAAGCCTTCCCTGTGGAAAGTCATCTCCAGCATTTTTTGCATAATAATTTCAACGCAGAAGTGGTTGCTGGGGTTATAGAGAACAAGCAAGATGCAGTGGATTATCTTACATGGACTTTGATGTACAGGAGGCTTCCCCAGAATCCTAACTACTACAATCTTCAAGGAGTGAGCCACAGACATTTGTCTGATCACCTATCAGAGCTGGTTGAGAACACCTTGTCTGATCTTGAAGCCAGTAAGTGCATTGAAATAGAGGATGAGATGGACCTCTCTGCTCTCAACCTTGGTATGATTTCATCCTACTATTACATCAGTTACACCACCATCGAGCGCTTCAGTTCTCTTCTGTCTTCTAAAACCAAGATGAAGGGACTTCTTGAGATCTTAACATCGGCTTCAGAGTATGACATGATCCCAATAAGGCCTGGCGAAGAGGACAGAGTTAGGAGGCTCATCAATCACCAGAGGTTCTCGTTTGAAAACCCAAAGTGCACAGATCCTCATGTGAAAGCAAACGCTCTTCTTCAGGCTCATTTCTCGAGGCAAAGCATTACCACTAACTTGGAAATGGATCAGCGTGAGGTCCTTCTATCAGCAACCAGACTTCTACAGGCGATGGTGGATGTGATATCAAGCAATGGCTGGCTGAATCTTGCTCTGTTAGCAATGGAAGCAAGCCAGATGGTGACTCAAGGCATGTGGGAGCGTGACTCGATGCTTTTGCAGCTCCCCCACTTCACAAAGGACTTGGCAAAAAGATGCCAGGAGAATAACATTGAAACCGTATTTGATCTTGTGGAGATGGAGGATGAAGAACGCCAAGAGCTTCTCAAGATGAAGGACACTGAGCTTTTAGACATTGCCAGATTCTGCAACCGCTTCCCAAACATTGACCTGACTTACGAGGTTGTGGGCAGTGAAGATGTGACCGCAGGGAAAGAGGTGACGTTGCAGGTGATGCTTGAGAGAGACATGGAGGGGAGGACAGAAGTGGGAGCTGTGGATGCACCCAGGTATCCCAAGACCAAAGAAGAAGGGTGGTGGCTGGTTGTGGGGGACACCAAGACGAACCAGTTGGTGGCCATCAAGCGTGTATCCTTGCAGAAGAAAGCGAAGGTGAAGCTGGATTTCCAAGTACCGAGTGAAGCAGGAGAGAAGTCGTACACACTCTACTTCATGTGCGACTCTTACTTGGGTTGTGACCAAGAGTACGCTTTCTCTGTTGATGTCAAGGAATCTGGCGCCGAAAACCACATGGAAGAATGATCATCTGTTTCAGGTTAGTGTTTTTAGTGCGCATTTGTCAGATAAAACTTGGATTTTGGTAATTTGAGAGTCAGAAAATGAGACATGCTTTCTCTTCTTTGCAGGCGTTGCTGGATTCTGGAGAAGAGCATTCTCACTTTTATGTAATATGCGTCTTTAGTTTTAGACCAAAATCTATGGTTTTGTTCCTTGTTTTTTTGTCTGGACCAAAATCTAAACAGTAGACGTGTCAAAAACTTGTTTTGAGTTCTGTTACTCTGAAAGCTGAGATTTGACAAACGAATAATAATGAAATGCAGCAAGTTTTATTAAGGACAGTAGTAAGGACAGGTTGTTCTCAAGACGTATTGAAAGCAGCACCGAGCTGTGACCGAAGTTCTCACTACCATTGCTTAATCATAAAATGGTGGTACACAGTTTGGTTAAAACGCAAAGTAGTAAACTCTTTATAAACTTGTAGTATGAATCTTTCTTTGCATAATAAGCACGTTAAACATCCCACACACTTGTGGTGTTTCGTTTCGCAGAAAATAAATACAAGTTTTGGATTATAGAATGAGTGGCTTCAGATGTCTATTATGGACATAGACTTGACTTTAGAGTCGTATCACACAAAAGCTGAACGAACTCCTAGTCTTACCCATTATAAAGTAAAAAATGCTTTGACTTTTTCTTCCACAGGAAAATTTACACATATCCTTCCAATAATTTGACAGCCTTTTCCTACAAATGCCGAAAGCTGTAGAAAGAAAGTTGATGCGAGAAATAAGAACATAGTGTTGCACTGTTGCTATTCGATAAGAGCGAAGAGCAAACTATTGCTATTCGATAAGAGCGAAGAGCAAACCAAACGTAAAACCTACATTAAACTAGATCTACCGATACTTTTAATACTTGTTAAAAATAAACTTTGTGAGCTTTGAAAAACTTAGCACACCTCGTGGTTGCTTTTCTGTTAAAGACAGAAACTAGTATCAATAAGTTTGAATTTTGAAATTATGTAAGAAAGAAAATAGTCTGTAGTGCAAGCCTAAAACAAAGCAACTAACTTAACTTTCCTACCAATGATAATGGTAAATTGGACCAGAACTCTCGACTTACATTACAGGA
Source organism: Brassica napus (assembly GCF_020379485.1). NCBI lineage: Eukaryota > Viridiplantae > Streptophyta > Magnoliopsida > Brassicales > Brassicaceae > Brassica > Brassica napus. The sequence continues at coordinate 5,961,224 of NC_063435.1, read as the reverse complement.
CAGAGTATTTGAGTCCTTATTCGCATGACAATTTTGGTTATCTGTTTGGGCCAAATCCATAGGTTCAATAATTTTCCACTGTTTTACAAAATATTTTACAGCAAAAACTCTATAGATTAATATTATTGTGACTTTAATATTTTATTAACTTATAAATATTAATTTATAAAAAATATCTTGTTTATACTTTTATACTTTTTAATTATATTTTAAAATAAAATAATAGTTTATTCACCGTTTTTATACTTCATTGTATCATACAAGTTACATGTGTTTTAGATTCTATTAAACATCATCAAAATATTATAAAATCTTAAAAAAATAGAAATAACTCTATTGTAAATATAAAACAAATAATACAATGTATTATTTATAATTATATAATATATATAAATTATAAATTTATGATTTTAATAGCACTATATATTTATATAGAATGTTTTACAAAATATTACTTTATTATTTTATCGATTGTGTTTAGAGATGGTAATATTGGACCTGCACCACCGCGGACCTGGCCCGTTAGGAATTGCTGCGGGGCTGGTTTGGGCCGACATAAAGTCCAAAAAAGTGGGTCCTATTAATATATATATTTATTATTTATTATTTTATAATATGTAAAATCAAAATAAATAATAGTGTACATCAAAAGATTTGTATACCGAATATTACCGAAAAATTGCATGAAAAGGAAATTGGATTTCATTTTGTTTCTGATTTTAAAACTATATTAGAGATGGCAAAGTTGGAACTGGACTGCAGGTCTAGTCCATAAAGCTTGCTCTAAGGCGGGTATGGACCGGCATTTGGTAGGTCTAAAAATTTGCAGGCCTTGCGGGATGGTACTGTGCGGAAATGGGCTGAATGCGGGATGGGCCCCAAGTTGACTTACGGGATTTTAAAGACCCGCAAAATTTTAATTTTCATTTGTGTCTTCACCTAAAAACGAGAGAGATAACAAAGAAGGCGATTCGGCGTTAGATCTTCACTGATAACCTTTGGAGCTCCGGTGACGGTGGTTTGAGGGTCGATGATGCTTCTGGTACTTGCGTCTTCGGTCTGCACCAGTGGAGCTTTTTCTAGCCACCAGAAGAAGTTTACGAACTCACTTTCTACCGAAAAAGAAGATCCAGCTCCGGCGACGGATTCATCAAACTAAAGAATGGTTTTTAATTTATGAGTTATAATTTTTGGATTCAGCAAATTATATAAATTTGTTATGTTAATATGTTTGGAGTGCGACAAAGTAAGTTAAATAACTAAACAAGTTTTTTGAATAACAAATAAGTAAAACACTGATTGATGAATTTTGTCCAGTTCAATCCACGACTTGACTCATATCCTAGAGCGTCTTGAAACATCCTGAAGCGTTCTGAAGCGACTTGGATTACGTCATGAAGCAGTATAATCGCAGATCCCGCATGCCCATCTGTGAAGGCCTACATACATTGTGGAACGGGTTTGGACAGCCATTTCTGATACCGTGGTCCGTGCCGACATAACCCGCTCGAAAACGTATCCTTCCCTGCCGTACGGGACGGATAAATCTGTTTCTCATCTCTAAACTATATATCAATATCCAACGAGAATTGCGGTTGTTTCGTTTATTATCAACTAGCAAATCAAATTTCGTTGGCCCAAAAATATAGGGTAGTGGTCTGTTTTGGGCTAATAGATTGTATTTATTAGGCCGCCTCAACCGTTTTTGTGTTTATTGGGTCCCCATTTTTCTATTGTCTGATCGTCAATTTTTTTGTTGGAACTATATCTCTGTTTTATTTACTTTTTTTCATTGGAATAAAAATATCAAATCAGACCAAACTAAAACGCTTAAAGATGGTTAAGCCGACATGTTTGGCACCCTAAGAGAAGTAGCTTCTAATTGATAAATTGTATATGTACAAGTCTAAAGGTCAAAAGTAAAAATGGATTCTGCCGACAATTGCTTGGATTTGATTCTATTTAGAAGATTTTACTCTTTAAAATCCATCAAAATCCAACCTTGGACAAGCTTTTCTCACACATTATTAGTCACAGTTGTGTCTTCATCTTTACTTTTGCAAGTACATAATTATTCTGATAATTCAATTCTATTACTAATAGAGGAGGGCCAAAGTGTCAGTAATGATATGGATGGTGAGTTGATAAACATCTCTTTCTGATTAGTTCAATTCTTTCTTTATAGTTCTTTAACTTTTAATTTGCTGAATGATATCAATACATTAGCCACAAAATTATAAAAAAATGTTCCAAAATATTGGTAAGACACTATCATACGGAACTGACAGAAGTACTTCGTATACAGTCTACCTGTAGGTTGAATTTTAAATAGTATAATTTGTGTGTGATTTGTCTGCCAAATTATTCTCTTTTGCTCTTGTAGTAAACATACAAAATATTAAAAGTTACTAGCTACAGACACGGTACATCCCACGAAATGCAAAAGATACCGTTTGTAAAACTAAAAAGACAACTACAAACTGGTCTCAATCTATCATTATTTTAGATCTTGGAAACTTGTCGACTGTAGAAATGTAATTTGCTGGTAGAGAAACCAAACCAATCAACCATGATAATATAAGTTGCAGCATGTGATTTCGAACATATCTATGGATATACATTTAGTTACTAAAAAATAGTTGGACGTATCTCACCATATACATGTTCATATTCATATTCAAACTGATAATATAGACAATTGTGACATGTGTCCCCCAGATTTTAGAACATCCAACTAATTACACATGTAGAACCCTTCACCACATGAAAGCATAATATTTAAATTCAGAAATTGATAGATGTTTTCTAACTGAACTAGCCATACTTCATTAAATTATTAGACAAACTTTTCTCATCTATAAATTTGATATTTCTTCCAGGAATATATTACAGAAATTTTAAGTTCACGCCTTATCAAAAGAAAAAAGTATTTTAAGTTAATTTTCTGATGAAACTAAAGAAGTGATAATAAATTCCACGTGCCTAATCAAGGGTCGAAGTCAGATTAATTTCGACACATGAGAGACCTTAGTATGAGAGACCTTAGCATGTGCCTACTCCGTTCACTGGCACCACAAATTCAACTCTCCCTTTTTTCATTTCTAGTGAAGGATATTGGTTTCTAATATTACATTTTAATCACATAGGTAAAACTTGTGTGATATTTGGAGGTTTTATAGTGTGATAGTTTGGGTGGTTGGCTGGTTGCCCCCCCCCAAAAAATAGTGATAGTTGGGTGAAAACTCTATGTTATAAAATTGTATTCGTATTGCACCGTAGCTAGATGCATGTGACATTTCCTCTTTTTAATAATTTTTCATTTGAACTAATATTCAATTAGTTTTCTTACAATAAAATAGAAGGAAAAAAGTCAAAAACGATCAGGCTTCATGTCTGCCAATGTTAAAATTAAAATTCTTTTCTTGACTCTCAAATCAATTTTTAAGGAGTTTAAGATAAAACTAATTTAATTCAGTTCAGGTATGGACAGAGATTATAAGTTTGTCACAGAATAGAAATAAACATTAGAGAAAGAGGATAACACAGGTAAAGATTAAACGAAATATTAATGATTATATGCAAAATCTATACTATTAAAACTGAATTACAAATATAAATTTAACCTCAAAATAATATTTAATTACATTCTAATGCCACTGAAAAACTACATAATCACATCCTTTAGTATTTATTAAAATTTTGTCAATTATAAAAACATACCTAAATTGATTTCTAAACCATTTAATGTTGAAACTTTCTAAATATTTCTCATTTTTAATAACTTTCCAAAATTTGATATTTAATTGTTATACAAACAAAATATTCTGTAAAAAGATATCACTCAAAACCTAAATAGACAAATTAGTATATGCTAAACGGTAATAATTCGAATCTGATCTAAACCTTAACTCCATTAATAATAGATCTTTATCCAGAATAACAATAAACTAAATCATATATTATGTAAAAGATTTTTTGGCATTTAATAGATTCACTTTCAGTAATTTTCCTTATTTCTTTATTTGATAAAAAATCAAAAGTTCAATTCAAAATTTTAAAATACTATAAGAGTTTTTTATTATTTTTTTACCAGATTAACCATATCACGGACTGACAACAATTTTTTTAGATCTTAACAGAAATTTAATTAACCGTTATATCTAAACCGGTTTTATATTCGAGTCACCAAAATTTATTGTTGAAACCGCATGTCCAAAATAAATATGAAAATATTGATTTCATCTAATTTAAATAATTTAGCTAAAAATAATGAGCAAGTGCTGATTGAAAGATAAAATAATATTATAATATAAATCAAAAAAATTAAAATAATTACATCGATATATGATTTCTATTTATTTGTTGGCAAAAATATAAAATGCATATTGAAAAGTAAAAATATATAACATGTATACCTTCTCCTGTAAATAGTTAATATATTTTTGACAAGCAGATCCAAATATAGTATTGTTTAAAAGGCATGAATAAACAAAAATAGAAATAAAACAAAGAGTTTTAAAAGCTAGGCATGAAATAATCATGCATGATGCATGATTAAGGGAAATGAAACAAGTTTGAATATTTTCTAAACGACAAAACAAGAAAAGAAAAAAAAGAAAGTGAACTTTAGTTAAGGGACTTCATATATCAATTTCACATATATGAAAAAAAAATTACTACACTCTTCACTCTTCAGAGTGACAAGTCACCGAACAAACAAGTTTAAATTCAAATTTAAAACTTGTAGGAAAGAAATAAAAACACGAACGAGTGGTCACTCACCGAACAAACAGCCTAAATTCAGATAAAATGCCATTAATGATTTAAATGATAAATACAAATAAATCATAAAGGGACGGTTTACACATTAAAAAAAAAAAATACTACTAAACAGTTGTTCATCTCACGTTTGTGTTTGAATGTTGAACACAAAAACAAATATATACACATAAAAGTATACGTCACGTTATATACGTATATGGCGATGGATGTTTTTCATGTGGAGCTTCTATATATATATAACTGTCATAAAAAATAACTGACGGTCTGAATTGTGTCAGAGAAGGGTTCCTCTCTTTCTCGTGTTATCATCCATCTTTGAAACATACTTTTGTAACCGTCTCTGTTTCTTCTTCTTCTTCTTCTTTCTCCAAGATTTGATCTATAATGGGGAAGACGAGCGGGACGAGAGATTGGGCTCAGATCTACGCCATCTACGGCATCGAGCAGAAACACACTCTCTTCTTCCTCCTCCTCAACGCCATTGCTTTCTCTCTACTCTCCACCTTCTTCTTCCTCTACTTCCACCCCATCTGCCTCTTCCTCGACTCCTTCCTCTTCTCCAGCTCCTCCGCGGCCGCGGCTAGATTCTCCGCAGGTTTCTTCGGAGCCGTAACCGCGCTCTCCGCCGTGTGTTTGTTCTTCGCGGCGGCGAACTTTTTCTACTCAGCCGTGCCTCTACGGTACGAGATGGCGCAGAGGATGGTCGGATCGGTGGGAGATTGGTCGAGCGTGAAGACGGCGCTTGATCTCGGCTGCGGTCGAGGGGTCTTGCTGAATGCGGTGGCGACGCAGCTTAAGAAAACCGGTAGTTCGGGTCGGGTCGTCGGGTTAGACCGATCCATGTCGACAACTCTCTCTACTCTCCGCACGGCTCACATGGAAGGTGCGTGCGTCTTGACTCTTGAGTTATTAATTCCGTTGACTTTTTGACTAATTTTACGTTTCGTATTCTTTTCTCGTTGACCAACCACTACTATTAGTTTTCATTACATATACTGTTTTTTTTTGTTCAAACATATATTGTTTTTTCGGGTCAGAAAACATATATTATTTTCATACAAATTTTTATATTATTATCCACTATGTTTTTTAAATTAAAACGCGTTTATTATTTTGATTAGTAAATCGATAAACCTTATGTTGTGGAGACTGTAACATATAGGAGTGCAAGAGTACGTGACTTGCCGAGAAGGCGACGTAAGACGGCTTCCGTTCGGGGACAACTATTTCGACGTGGTGGTCTCGGCCGTGTTTCTCCACACAGTCGGGAAAGAATACGGTCAGAAAACGGTGGAGGCGGCGGCAGAGAGGACGAGAGTGCTAGGAGAAGCGGTGAGAGTGTTGAAACCCGGCGGCGTAGGAGTGCTGTGGGATCTTGTACACGTGCCGGAGTACGTGAGGCGGTTACAAGAGCTGAGGATGGAGGAGATTAGGGTTTCGAAGCGAGTCACTGCGTTTATGGTTAAGAGCCATATGGTCTCGTTTAAGAAGCCTAGTCAGCATTTTGTGGGTCCTGGAGAAGTACGTTTGGATTGGAGATGTTAAATGACGTGGAAATATAAAAATGTTTTGTTTCATACTTTTTTCTTCTAATTAGGGAATCTATATGGCCAAAATATAAGTGAATTTCGTCGATTTGCAGTGCATGGGTATGGATAGAGTTGTGTATTTGTGGAGAGCTTTAAAAACACTAAATTGATCTTAATTTTGTATCATATTGACATAAACCCATGTTCCAAAAGGTCGATTATGTTTCAAAACCATTTTTTTGGGTGTTTAGGAGTCGGACAAAAAATTTATTTCGAGAATAATAATCAAAACCTGATTGAATAACACCAACCCTTCGAAAGAGATTAAACTTCTTTCATTTCTAACTAATAATAATCAAAACTTTTTTTTTTCCTAATTCTCTCTCTCGTGTGGCGATTTCCGGCCATTTAAGTCCGGTCTGGGACTTTCCTTTTTTGGTTTATTCCTTTTTCTTTCCGGTTGGGAGAATCTAATTACCGGCCAGTTGCTACGGTGTTTATTTAGGGTACTTATTGCCCCTTTCCTATTTTTAAAATTCTCATAGCTCCAATTAATTCCTAGTTTCCTTTCTCCTTTGGAAGTTTCCATACTCTTTTCAGCGTGATTGCCAATCTTTCCTTTTCATCATGATTTCACAAAAAATCGTATCAGAATTTTGCCTTATTACTGGTAATTTCACGATTATCACGCTTGATTTGCTTCCCAAAGTCCTAACCTTGCTTCCAAGCTCCGCCGCAGTCCTTGATTGCTCTGCCGCCGTAATGGCTGATTTCTTACAAAAAGCTATTGGTGCTATGTCGATTGAAGATGAGGAACCGCTGGTGCTCCCGGACAGTCCTCAGTTTACGGTCGTGGATGCGAATGAGACCAGTCTGCTTGGTCGCCTTCTCAACCCAGAGTGCCAATCCATGGCTCGCATGATCGACTATATGCCCACTGCGTGGAGGGTTTATGGAAGGGTCCGAGGTATAGCGTTATCTCGTGATCGTTTTCAGTTTGTGTTCCAAAGAGAGGAAGATCTGGTGACTGTTCTGAATGATCGTCCGTGGTCATACAATCACTGGGCGATGGTGCTTGAAAGATGGACCGCTTCTCCTCCTGTGGACTTTCTGAACACAATGGAGATTTGGATCCGTATTCGGAATATTCCGCAGATTCACTTCACATCGGAAACTATGTATAAGCTTGCCTCGGAGATAGGTAAAGTAGAGGTGATTGCCTATGATCCAAAAGTCTCCCATACTAAAGAGTATATCAGGGCAAAGATTACTTTCCATGTGGATAATCCAGTTAAAGCGGCGAGGAAGTTGGCGCTGAAATCAGGTGGAACTGTCACCATTGAATATGATTATGAAAAGATTCATAAGCGTTGCTTTCACTGTCTGAGGCTAACACATGAGAAGATCCGATGTCCTTTCCTCAGAAAGGGGCAGATAAAGTCTAATGGTGGGAGCTCGAGTTCTGCGATTACTCCTAATAAAATTCCTAGTATGCCTGCGGTGATCAACCAAGCGAGAGATGAAGCTTTGGTGGCTCCACCGGGTTTCGCACCACTGTTCCCTGAACTATCCCCTACTGACCAGAAGATGGCTATGCTCTATATATCTCATTCTGATGAGACTGAGCGTAATGCAAGGATCCTGAGGGTGCGACAGGGCATTGAGGACAATGCAAAAGAGTCGTCCTTGCGACTAATAAGGATTACGAATGAGATTGATAAAGGCAAGGGTCATGTTTTCCATTACCCTGAAAACATCAACTATCAGGGAGATAGTTGTAAGCTTTTTCGTGCTGGTGCTCAGCTGCTGCTTGGAAGTATTGAAGATGAAGCTGAATCATCTGCGAAAGCTCCTGATACCATGTCAGCCCCTATCCTTGTTTCGTCGGGTTTTCAGCTTGGCCCCTCTTCGGAGGGGCGTGCTTCCGGAAACTTAAGCTTTGGCAAAGCTCCAAGGATCCGTCCTCCATCTTGGAAGAGGAAAGCAAACCCCATGAAAAGGAACTCTGTCGCTGGACCTGCCTTGAAAGATCAAGATCAGACGGCTGCAAATGGTTCGAAGAGGAAGCAGGGTGTGTCAGCTTCAGCCGTGGACAACAAATCTCCAAAGTACACAGAATCTTCGGTGGCTTCCGTATTGAAGCCGCTGCAGCCGCAATGAGTATTTTTTGTTGGAACTGTCAAGGAGCAGGTAGCTCTGAGACAGAACAACAACTCCGAGTGTTTCGGAGAAAATTTTACCCGGATTTTTTATTTCTTATGGAGACGAAACAGAAACGTGTATTTATGGAAGGTTTGCAGCAAAAGTTGGGTTACAGTCAGTTAGTTACGGTGGAGCCGGTGGGTTTGAGTGGTGGGCTTGCTGTATTGTGGAAAGATAGCTATTCGGTATCGATTCTCTCAGCGGATAAGAGGATCATTGATATGGAGGTTACATTTGGGTCAATCAAGTTTTTTCTTACATGTGTGTATGGGGATCCTGTCAAAGCGAACAGGCAGGAGGTTTGGGAACGCTTGACTCGCATTGGGTTAGTCAGAAATGAGGCGTGGTTACTAGCTGGTGACTTTAATGAGCTAATGACTAAGGAGGAGAAAGTTGGTGGGGCTGAAAGGCATGAATCTTCTTTTTGGGATTTTCGCAATATGGCGGAAAATTGTAAAATACGTGAGCTAAGATACACAGGTAACTGCTTATCGTGGGGTGGTTGGAGAGAAAGAGTCTGGGTGCAGTGTAGACTTGATCGCAGTTTTGGGAATAATGAGTGGTTCTCCTTGTTTCCAAGATCAAGTATGGAATACCTCGAGTTATGGGCTTCAGATCACCGTCCTATCAGGATATGTTTTGCCTTGGAAAGAGATGATCCGAAGCGCAGTCGTTTTTTCTTTGACAAAAGATACTTGAATAAAGCTGGTATTGAAGAACTGATTAAAGAGAGCTGGGGGACAGAAGGTTTGGATCAGAGCAATACTATGGAACGCATAGGACGATGCAGGAAGAGCATTATGAAGTGGAAGCGTTATTCTGACACCAATTCCAGAAATAAGATCTCGAGACTAAAGGAGGCGTTGGAGAAAGAAGTGGCTAAAAGGTTTCCTTCTTATAATCTGATGAGGAAGCTGAAAATGGACTTGGCTGAAGCTTTAAGAGAGGAAGAGGTGTTTTGGAGGCAGAAGTGTAGAGAAGAATGGTTACGGTCCGGTGATAGAAACACTAAGTTTTTTCACAATTGCGTGGCTGGGAAGCGACTGCAAAACCGTATACTGATGCTCCTGGATGAGCTGGGACAAGAGAATTTCTCGGAGGGTTCAAAAGGTAACATAGCTGTGGAGTATTTTCGGGACTTGTTTAGAAGTTCGAACCCTTTCGACTTGGAAGCTCTGTTCACTGGGTTTCAAGGACGGGTTACTCCTGCAATGAATGTGATGCTGTCTGCTCCGGTTTCAGCAGAAGAGATCAGAAAGGCAGCCTTCAATATTAAAGGCAGTAGTGCTCCAGGAGAAGATGGACTTACTGGAATTTTCTATCAAAAATTCTGGCATATAGTGGGGCCGAAGCTGACAGAGGAGATCAGTGGTTTCTTCAAGAATTCTATTATGCCAGATGGATGGAATCATACCCAGCTCTGTCTCTTGCCAAAAATTACCAAGCCGACAAGAATGCAGGATCTTCGACCTATCAGTCTCTGCTCAGTTCAATGTAAGATCATCTCGAAAATATTGAGCAAACGGCTGAAGGCAATTTTGCCGAGCATCATCTCTGAAACTCAGGGAGCCTTTGTGTCTGGGAGACTCATTTCAGACAATATTATCATCGCACACGAGATGGTGCATGGGTTGAGAACTAATCAGAAGGTGGCTGAAGAATGCATGGCGATAAAAACTGATATGTCCAAGGCATATGATCGTGTGGAGTGGAACTTCTTGGAGGTGCTTCTTGAGAAGATGGGCTTTGAGAGAACGTGGGTTAGATGGATAATGGCTTGTGTCACAACAGTCTCTTTCTCTGTTTTGCTGAATGGGAATTCACATGGATTTATCAAACCTGAGAGAGGTTTGCGCCAGGGTGATCCGCTCTCCCCATTTCTATTTATCTTATGCGCTGAAGCCTTGGTGTCTTGTCTCAGTGCATCTGAGGAAGCGGGAAGACTTCATGGCATTAAGCTCTCAGCTTCAGCCCCGGCAGTCCATCATCTGTTGTTTGCAGATGACAGCCTTCTTCTATGCAAAGCCAACATCTTGGAAGCAACAGAAGTGCTGACATGTCTTAAAGAGTATGGAGAGGCATCAGGTCAGATGATTAACTTGCAAAAGTCGTCGATAATCTTTGGCTCTAAGGTTCCTCCTGATGCGAAGGAAGAGATTAAAGGTATCTTAGGTATAGACCAAGAAGGTGGAGAAGGGTCTTACTTAGGTTTACCTGAGTGCTTTAGTGGCTCTAAAGTCAAGATGCTGAACTTCCTTAAGGAAAAGCTACAGGGGAGACTAAGGGGTTGGTTCTCGAAATCTTTATCACAAGGTGGTAAGGAAATTCTCTTGAAATCTGTGGCGTTGGCGCTACCTATTTATGCAATGTCGTGCTTTAGGTTGCCAAAGGATGTGTGTGCTAAGCTGACTAGTGCTATGGTGGAATTTTGGTGGAGTTCTGGGAATAATAAAAAGAAAATTTCTTGGGTGGCATGGCAAAAGCTATGTAAGGAGAAAGAGCTTGGTGGTCTTGGATTCAAGGATATTGAGAAGTTTAATCAAGCCTTACTTGCAAAGCAAGCTTGGAGAATTTGGTCTAATCCAGAGTCACTGGTGGCTCGGATTCTGAAGCACAGGTACTTCGCAAGAACTGACTTCCTGGAGTGCAGCATAGGAACTAGACCATCCTTTGCTTGGCGCAGCATCATTCATGGTAGGGAGCTTCTCTCACAAGGGTTATATCACAAGATTGGCTCTGGGGAGACTACTAGGCTATGGTCTGATAATTGGCTGGTAGATGGCAGAGCTCGTCCCCCTATGTATAGACAGGATGCGATTGTTGACCTCACACTGACGGTGAGTGATTTGATTGATCCGAGAGTAGGAAGTTGGAGTGTGCCAAGAATTCGAGAACTAATAGCTGAGGAGGATGTTGAGCGTGTATTGCAGACTCCTATGGATTTAGCTCGTCAAGACCAGAAGATGTGGGGTTTCTCAAGGAATGGAATCTACAATTCAAAAAGTGGCTACAAGTTAGCTGAGACTGTGCAGGAAATGCAGCTTCCTCCCTCTCCAGGTCTTCCTCCAATAGAAAAAAGACTTTGGAAAGATCTTTGGCAGACCAATACATCACCTAAGATCAAACATTTTATGTGGAGAGCACTGTCGGGAGCGTTAGCGGTCAAAAGTAGACTGCAGTCGCGGGGGATTTTGTTAGATACGACTTGTTCTAGATGCGGTTTGGCAGAGGAGACAATATGCCATGTCCTCTTCCACTGTGAGGTTGCGAAGAAAGTATGGACAAGATCTGGTTTTCCTATGCCATCTGGTGGTTTTTCTGTCAACTCGGTGTGGCTCAATTTCTATCATCTGATGTCGGTGAGCAGGAAGTTACCAAAAGAGAATGAAGCTCGACTAGCCTTTCCTTGGATCCTGTGGCACATATGGAAAGCCCGTAACTCGTTTTGCTTCGAACAATGGACGAAGGATGCTGAACTGATCTTCTCCAAAGCGTCCGACGAAGCTACTATGTGGCTAAATATGTCACTTATCAGTGGAGACGGTCCTTCATCTCAACTGACTAATCTTGAGGCAAGAAGTAAATGGCAAAAACCTCCTCCTGGAATTACTAAGTGTAATGTAGCATCATCTTGGGTAGATCCCCTGTTAAAGGGTGGAGCAGCTTGGATTGCTCGAAGCCATACCGGCATTCCACTGGTGCATAGTAGGAGTGCTTTATCGCCTATGAGTTCTTCCTTTGAAGCAGGGTTGTGCACTCTTCTACGGGCATGCACGGACATGCACAACTTACATTTCAAAAAGGTAATCTTTGAAATCTCTTCTCCGCTTGTTTTGGATGCCATCAACAACCCTCGATTGTACCCGAATGTACCAATACTGCTATCGAGTACGCTACGCTCCTTGCACCAATTCGATTATTGTCAAGTGCTGTTAGTACCAGAGGGAGTTAACTCAGTAGCGTTTGAGATTGCCGCTAGTGTCACTGCAGGTCTACGTTACCAATCTTACATTGCTAGTGGAGGCCCTTCTTGGTTATCTCCTGTTATCAGAAACCAAGCAATGCCATAATGCTGATCGTCATGAATCTGCCTGATGGCCGCGAAACTAGTGGTCTTTGGAGTTGTTTACATTTGGTTTAACGCTCCTTTTGGTTATTTTTGTTTAAGGCTTTGGCCTTGTGGCATCTACTGATGTCTTATTTGCATCTTTATGTTTCAAACTTGATGTGATTTCAAGTCATTTGACTTGTTTTTGAATGAAATTCTTGACAAAAAAAAAAACTAACAATTTTAGAGTATTTTAACATTTTATTTCACTAAAACTGATTTGAAATCGACTATAGAATTCGACAAATGAAACACAGGAGAATTAATGAATTTTATTAAAAATAAAGAAACGAATATTTTTATGACAAAAACAACACAACCATGATCTTATTCAGAATAATAAACAAGTAGACATTTTCAGACCCATAAAACAGATGAATTTCTATACAGTTGAATAATAACACGATAACAATTTTTGTAATTTAAATATATATTCTGTTATATTTTACTTTACGATAGCACGACAAGACTAGACCTATAATCTATTGAAGGATAATTGGTATTGGTTTACTCTCTCTCGAATATATGCCATGTATCAAACACGATTTAATATGATGTGAGCCAGCTTAGAAAATTAGGTTGGAAGTTAATGCTACGAGCAATGAGCATGCCAAATCTAGGGAGTTGATTATGTGGAAGACTTTAGTTTGCTTGAAAATGAAGTGATAGTTACTTAGTTAGTACATAGTGTCAGCATCAGTGTGTCACTATCGACTTATTGATTACCATTCAGCTATAATTAAACTTTTTGATATTTTCCGATTTTTGTAATACAATTTATATTGCCTAACCTTTAAAAAAAATCTAATAGTAACCTGTGAAATGCTTGCTACCTAAACGTGTAATCAGTAAAGCCATTCGATCCAAGAAAATGATGAAGCTATCTGAGAGCTAACATTCTGCTGGTGGAGGCATCTTCTTTTCACTGTCTCCTCTTTTGTCTAGCCTACTCTCTTCTTTCTTCTTCTAATTTTTACCCAGTAAAAGTGGTTGAAATGAGCCATGTTTTTTTGAAGAAGTTGAAACGAGCCATGTTAGTATTAAGTATGTTCAATTTTTATTTTATCTGGTTGAAATGAGTTGGATGTTTTTATTCTATACTCATCAAAAACTAAAAGTCAGCAACTAACCATTACAAATTTGGTGTTATGATGATACAATAAACATTATGTTAAAAATTGACCAATTTGAAAATATTAACATATGTTGAAAAAGTGAATGAACTGCATGAGTGTTCTGATAAAAAGAAAATCGAAGCCTAGCGTGTATGTTGTTCTTTGTTATTCGCCGCACATTAATTGGATCTAATGATCTTTAACCTTTTTTTGGGACACAACTTACATTAATTCTCAAACATTTGGGCTACAAATAGAATAAAAGTTTAACCAAACTCCACAAACACAAGACAATACAACATAAAAGGTAGATGTAGAAAAACCTCCTAAGATAAATTGTCACATCTTTCACTATAATCTTTACATTGCTATTTCACTAATTTTCTCCCCGTAACGGTCTTTCACTTCGTTCACTCTTAAATATAGCAGTGGTACCTTAGTTTGGTTCTGCGGGAATAATATTTTTTTCCTATCCAGATTCTCTCGAGAGTTGAGTTCTCTCTACCAAACGTATTAAAAGTTTCCCTTTTGAAATAAACAGATAAAGAATTTGATTGTGACATTCATTTGGTGTGTAATGGTATCAAACAAAGGTGTTGTTTGCGTAATTCAAACTCCATTGACGACCAATGAACTCAATTCTTTGATATTTCTGTCGCAAACCAACAAAAAAGAAACATACAATAAAATACTTATTGACTGTTCTCGCAGCAAATACTCTTAATGAAATTTGAGTCGGGAGTGGAAAATGTTTAAGTGAACTACCTTTACTACTTGACAGGGACGCAATAGGAAGAACTGAGAAGTGGAGGCAAGACGCACACTAAGTGAGGACCTGGTGGATTGCTGCTTACATTTGCTTCTTCCACGTTTGGCAAACCGAGCTGAGGAGGACGGACATAACCCGCAACTAATGGAACACATAGTATCGATATTACCACTCTTGAACCTGTAATATTTTAACCACCCAACAAAACTTATCATCATTAGTATGCAAAGTCTTTCTTGATACAAAATAAGAACGAAGAAGGAAAGATTTACTTTACCTTGCTCCTCTGAGAGAGAGACATAACCCCTCTTCCTACCCGCAATCATCCAGTTCTCCGAATTTGCATTGACTTCGTATAACACCTCATCCTTGTGGAAACAAAACAATCACAAATTCAAAAAGGGAAACCCTGGTAATGATGAACTGATCGTGGATCGATGATTATAGCAAATGACACTCGGAAGGAAAAGTAATATATAATATAAAGTTCGATCTGGACATGACTTACATGTTGCTTTTCTACGGATTCACTTCCCTTGAGCTCTTTCAGCCTTTCGACTCTCCACTGCATGGTAATAAGTTTCCCGACCCTAAGACCATCAGAAGGAAGTGGAAGAAATCCAACTGTCAGGCAAGGATCAAGCACTGGGCGCTGCAAAACTATAGCACTCTTGAACACCAAATCTCTCCTTTCAGCATCAGCTACAGAGTGATCTGCAGCATCCACTGGGTTGTGTGCTCCAGCAGCTCTATCACCATGGATTTCATATTTGATATTCAGAATGCTCTCTGGTAGCTGCAAATCTTTCCCTTATGTTGTGCAAACAATTAGTTAGTTCGCAGTTATCCACAACATTTTTTGTAAAAGAAAATTGTCTCTGTTTTAGTATGCAATTGTCATTTTGTATATGCCAATACCCACTGCATCAGTGAGTTATGGATGAAAAGTACAAGTCAGAGGTCAAGAGTTTTGACCCGTTCAACAAGTGGATCTCCCTATGTATTATATGTTAAGTTATCATTATTGTACGCAGTGTTCTGACATCAGAAACAGTTTTCCTAATCGCAGATGGCCTTATCAGTTTAAGTGTGTTTACCTGATGGCATTGTCTTCTCTATGGATATACTGAACACAACTGCTGCCCTAGACCCCGGAGACACAACAAGCGGAAAGAACGTGGAAGTTGGTCTTCCATCACTTTTTCCATGAACAAATCCATCTTGAAGATCAAGCCAAGCATCAAGAACTATCAAGTTGGCCTTGACAAGGGAGTGTAGCATAACCTGTAAACAAGAATTATTTGATTAATAATCTTGGGTGGACATGAATAAGAGTGAGGGGACTGAGAGGTTAAGAATAAAAAGTTGGCTACCTGCAAGACCAATGTGCCATCATTGCATTTGTTTGCCACCCTTGTAGTCACGTCAAAAGGGTCGGTAAAATGTGCAGCTATCGTTCTGCCCACATAACAAAACCTCTGATGTGGAACAAAGATGATCAAGATTTACCATAACAGGAAATAAATACAATACCTCTCAAATATCTGGTTATGATGCACACCAAATTCAAGTTTCAGAGCCACAGTTCTCATTCCCTCTAAAATATCTTGTTTCAGTGGAGTGACTGTTAACGCAAAAGAAAATCGATCAGTGGCCAGTGGATGTGACGAGAGACATTGTAATAATCAGAAAATGATTTATTGCTGCAAACCTGAAGATGAACCTCTAGCAAGCTTCTCACTCAATGCACGAACAGGGACCCACAGAATAGAACTCACATTGCTCGCCCATTCTGAGAAAACTATTTTACCTTCGCAGAGATTAAGTACCTCTGAATCACGTTTTGGAGAGACATGGCTATCTTCTACAGAAACTTCAGCTTTTGTTGCACCAGCATCACAATCTGTTTCCATGTAACTCTCCATCTCAATGCCGTATGAGTCTTCAATCTTTAGCCCTGGACCAGTATCAATGTGCAAGATGGCGCCTTTCAGTGAGTAATTAATAGGACGTACAATGACACCAATCCACTGGGCTTCATTTATAAGTAGCGCAGAAGATACAGCTGCAGAAAGATCAACCAGAGCTCTTGGTTTGGCCACCTAAAGAACAAGATGTTTATCGTATCAATCAAGGAAACAAATGTTACATAAGAGTATCACTACTCACGCATGTAATTAAGGATTTTCTACTGTTCCACAAGCTGTAATAAATTTCTTCGGAGATCGTGTACCTTCAGGATAGGTCTGGTTGGCTTTTCATAACTCATAAAATCATCAGTTTCTCCAGGACCACCCTTTGAAAAGCTGTGAGACCTGAATCTCAAGCGGCCAATCTGGCCAGTAACGACTCCCAAAACATAGGAACCCGGTTTTTGTGGAGGCAAATCAAATGTGATAGTATTCCTTCCCGGCTTTAGTACAGTTGCAGCTGAACTCTTCAAAGCCTGAAACCCAATTCATATACATATTTCTTAAGAACGTGAAATTTGATAGAAGAATAGGACGAGAACAATGTCTAATGGAGCCAAACCTGGCCGCCTTCGTCAGTGTTGTTGGTCGCTACCAAGGTAAGACTAAGCGAATCAAGGGTGATATCATCAGGAAAGCCACTCCACACAGTGACAGATAGATTCCCAGGGTCTCCATCACTCAACTGAAGCGGAGGACCAGTATTTCCAGAAAATGTTATCAATGATGACACATCTAAGGGAACTGGGTTCTTCATTTCACTGTGTGCAATATTGACAACCTCGGACTGAAACGCTTGCCGCTCCTTGGACGAGAATAAGCTCTTATCCAACGAAAGTAGCCTAACACAAGATGACATGTACCCAGCTTGATCATTAAGAATCTTTTGACACTCAGCTAAATTGGGCAAGACTTCTGCTAGCAAATCTTGCCATCTTTCACCCGCATAAAGGGCGCAAACTTTTTCATAAGAGTTTGCAGCCAAATCATATTTCCCGTGCTTGAAGCAGACCGCTGCAATTTCACCATCAAGAACGACTCCATGTCTCTTCCACCAAGAACGGTGATAGTTTTCGGCAGCACCTTTGGTTAGATTAAGATATTTATGCTGCCACAACAAAATTTACACATGAAAAGCTAGAAGAAATATAAGATTCAAAATCAGAAGAGTATCCGTATGTAAATGGCCTTTGCACAATCAAACTTCCTCGTTTACTACCTCGAAATCCTGAACAGATGACAATGTCTTCAACAAATCGTGATCCGAAATGGTAAGCCGCAGAGCGTGTTCAGCTGCAACAAAAATTTCAGCAAGCCTCATAGGCCTATCAAGCGGACTCTCAAAATTTCCAGGTGAGGAATTTGTTCTCGACATGGGAGCTGCTTGTACTTTAAGTGATGAAGGGGTTCTCGGAGACGCTTCTAAACCTGATCTGTCGGAATATATAAACATATCATTTTAGTTCCTCAAAGAACAAACAAAGGTGATGATTTGCAATTCTTGCTGGAAATTCAAAAATATTTGAGATACAAGTGCTAACAAACTTTAAAACATTAAGGGCTAAACGGAAAATTTTATTTATAATTTTCATTACCCTTCGGTAAAACCTGGGCGGCCATCAAATATTTCAGAAATATTTCCAGTAGAAAGAGAAGCCCTTCTTCTGTTAGCCACACGTAGAAGGACAGATGGTTCAAGGGGCAAAGGTTTCCGTTGGATACCAAAGTGCTTGGTCCTTGAAGTTGCTTGTAGAAGAGTCTGTAAACTAGGAGATAAGTATTCAAAAAAAAACAAGATGGTATATATAGTTACGAAGACCTAGATTGCATATACATTCACAACACTACACTGGTAAACATAATTATGTTTGTGTCGACAAGAGGCTATGCAAGCACAATTAACTCTTAGCCTGTCTAAAGCATGGTTGGCTTAAGAAAAAGTGCTATAAGTTAACACATTCACGAAGCAGAACATGCAGATTATACCTTTTCTTTTTCAAGCACCTCAGAGGAAGCATCTGGTGGAAGAGATGGCCAGACCGCTGGTTTTGGCCAAGGCAGCATACTGAGACAAGCACTGCTCAAAAAATGCGTAGAAGTTACTACATTGGTTAAGCCAACAAAGACTTGCCTTGTTTTGTTTAAATGAACAGAATGAATACTTTTAATTAACAAGCAAATGCATATGCTATAATAAATATATAGACCGGTACCTGTTCAGTGGACTTTTTTCTATGTCTGTTCCATATCCTATCAGATATCCAAGTCTCATGAACTGCCATGAACAGAAAAGCATTTTAATGGGTAATACTTGAGAATGATTGGCTTATTAAATTCATATTCAACTAACAAAATCAAGTTTTAAGCGTCTGGACATGAATTAACAAGTATGTTCACATAAAACAAACTTTTACATAGGCAAATACAATATCACCTCAAAACATATATATATATATATATATTAACGGGGAACTCCATTCAGATTGAGAGAAACAGGGGTTGTGTGCATTCTCCCAATTCTGAAAGCAAAAAGATTTCTACCTTAAGCCGTGACAGTGAATAAAGATCACCCTGAAGACGGTAGAACTCCTTCTCAATATCAGGTGCAACAACGCCATCATGGTGATGAGAAGCAGTTGCATCGAGCAGCGCTAAACATGCAGTTAATACCCAAACTTCCCGCAAACAGAAAGGAAGTACACTCTACATAAATATCGAAAGAAGACGAAAAATAAGGACGAAAAATCAACAAATCAGAGGTATGATAGTAAGGATTTGTTTAGTAACAGTGTAAACTACCTCATGGAAGGTCAAGGCCTTTGCAAAACTGATAACAAAAGAATATCCCCTGGATGAAACTTCAAAAGGACGGTTCAACTTGAACAACAGCTGCGAAAAAACACATGTATGTAAGCTAATGAAAAAGTTGATGCTACAATTGTGAAAGCGAAAAAGGCACTGTATCCATATGATGCTCTTGTGTACACTAACCCGAGATTGACAGGCAAAGAGATACTGTCTGAAATCGAACTCTCTAAAAGAATCATCATGAACCATCTGTGTCAGTGGTTTGCTTCCTGGTTTCAGCAGCGCAGCTTGGTCATCCTCACTGTCGAATCCTCCAAATTCCCTCTGTTTCCCAGGCATATTAACTGCATCGTAGTTAATGCATAATAGATTATTTTCAGTAAAAACTTGGAAAAAAATAAACTAGTTTGTTATATATAAAGATAAAGAGAGATGTCAGGTTTTTCTAAACCTAAGAACATTATATTACATATAATCTATCTTCCCACTATAAATTAACATATGCAGAATAACCGTGGATTGTTAATGCCACGGATATGCTAGAGAGGGACACAGGGGTAGGAAAAGAACCTGTTTCCAAATAGCAGAGCTCTAGTTCATCATATTCACGTAATGCATCTTCATGAAGATGAGCAATCTCAAATATGAAAGCCAAACTTTCCTGAGACAGAATTGAACGTAAAGACCTTTAAGAAAATGAGACTGCAAGGATCAACGGTGGTATGTTTAAATTTAATAGATGAGGACTGTTCTCATATTTCTACGAAAAAAGTTTAACAAAAGGGACTCAAAATTTTCCATCAGAGACTTTTACCAAAACAGTACTAAATCAAATTATAAACAGGACGAAACAAAATTTTGAAACATTATATTCATCTGCATAGCAGCCACAGTTTGCTTTCCTTTCAGAAATAGAGAAGAGAGATAACCTTCAGGATGAAAAAGTTACAAAAGTTCCATATTGGCATAAACCGCTGCTCGGTGAGTTTGCGAATCTCATCCTCGTAGAACTGAACGCGCCTCTCCAAGGTATTCCTGATGCACTCGGTAATCTTTAATTCTAGATCCTCCCAAAAGTTTGCGTCGGGGCCATGTATATCCAGCTTACAGCACCTTAAAAGAATGGCACACATAGATTTGAGTCAATCGATCATGTAAATGAAAATGTGCAGTAGCGTCTACCCCTTCTGCATTATCTTAAGTAACTAATCTAGAGTATTCCAATGAGTGATTACTGCTAAATGGGCATCTAGCAAGAAATATGAGTTTAGCTTAAGAATCTATTTTTGGTAGGAGTTATAAATCAGTACGAGCAATCAAGCCTCTTTGATTGGCATGGTTTTACTTTGGTTATAGGCCAAAAGCACAAAAAAAAAAAAACACAGTCCAAAACTGCAATACTAACCTTTCTCTCTTTTTGGAACTGAAATCAACTTCAAGCTTGGCATATACTTTCTTGGCATTCTTAGTTGCTTGATCATTACTCGGGTGAGCCTTAGATACAAATACAATAAACCACTCCTTCTCATCGTTCTGAACAATTAATTTCAGACGCGGTTTAAGAATGTTCTTAAACTCATCAAGATCCTGCAAGGCCAAAGATATAAAACGTAACCAAATAAGTGATATTTGTTTCATATTTTAGTTTTGCAAGTGTACAGTCTCTCCACTGCCAAAGAATGAGATAGAGAAAAGAAAGCATGATAAGAACAAGACAAGTACCTCACAGGTGACAAGAACAATAGTTGCATATGGTTCTCGGAACCAGTACAGATACTGCTCATGCGGGAAGCGACTGCGAAGCCTGGCGTCCGTAGTTAATATGAACTCAACCGGCAAGTTCTCAACGAGAACGGGATTTCGAGTCTTGTTAGTCAAGACTGCTCTCTTCAATGGCTGATGTTGTTCAAACAATTCTTTAACTGTGGGCCATAGATCAGACACATCTTCGACTGTAATGAACGAGAAGAGGTAAGTCAGATCCACAAGTAAAGGAAACAAAAAAGGAGAAAACTTCTTAATATTAATGAGAAAGTAGAATTATATCAGAAACAAAAGCATAATAATCCATCACTGGTCAAGCCTTAGCTTAATAAAAAAACGTTACAGGGATGATTCAGTACGTTCTAAAAGCTCAAAAATGTAATCAAATATGAGATGAAAAGCTTCCCAACAATATAACATTTTTTTTAACATTTGAACTTCAAAATACGAAGAATGGTAGCAACCAACAAGATCACATTGTGAAATTCAGCTCTATATCGGACTTAAACTACATTGGGAAACTTTGATTTACGATTACAAAATAAGATCGCAAAATGTGGCAAACGATACAGATCCTAATCGATGAAGAGGCATAAGGCGGTGAAACTACACAGGAAGAAAAGAGAATGGAGAGTTTTACCGGCGGCGACGATGCGATCGCAGGAGTTCTTAATCGTCTGGAACTGAGCCAGATAGTTCGCCATCTGAGCTGTGGAAATTGCCGACGACGGAATCTTTTGATAAGATCCGAGATCGATCTTAACTTGAGAACATGAAAGAGGAGGGAGATCAGAAAGATACAGAGGGGAAGAAGGTGAATCAGATTTGAGAAAGCTACTCCCCTCCCCCTTTCTTTTCTGTTCATTGTTTGATCAAAGAGATGAGGGCATTTCTGTAAAGTTCAAGATCAGTTTAGGCTTCATTCTTCCTTTTTAATCTGTTTAGGCCCAATCAAGGCCCAATAAAAACTCAAAAACTAAAAAAATCCAAACAATGAAGACCTTTTGTATTAAGCTCTTGTCATATTCTCTCCATCTTCAAGAATCAAAAGAGAGGCTTCTTCCACCAAACAAGTTTCTCTACATCCTTATGATCAACACAAATCTTGGGTTTTGCTAAGTCAAGTAATAGTTCTGGCTTTACAAAAACATTGAAACCACATGCTTGTGATTTATCAATATCAATTCCAGTATACTAAAAGCTTTAAAAGTCTAAATATAAATGTTTTAAATTAAGCATCTAACAACTAAACACATTACACTGTTTGAAAACATCTCAGCTTCATACACCTAATAATAATATGAAGTACTAAACATCTCAGACTTATCTTCCAATATCCTCAATTTTTCCAAACAAGGAAGAGCTGGTTTCGAAACTACACAATCTTTAACCACAAATGGAGATTTCTTCGACTCCAAAAGAGAAAACTAATACAATGCAAGAATATAACTGATGAAGTCAATGCAACTAGCAAAGCAACCAGTTATAACTTCTTCTTTTTTTTTGTCAAACACCAGTTATATAACTTTGATTCATGTATTCCTTATGCTTTCAGTATATTAATTTAGGCATGCGGTTCGGTTCGGTTCAATTGGATAGTTATTTCTCGGTTTAGTTCAATTCTCATAAATTCTTATCAACTAGAACTCAAAAAGAATTTTGGTTCAGTTTCTTAAAATTCTGTTGATTAAACTAAAATTTTTAGTTTCGGTTAGACTTTAACTTGGGTAACATTTAAACAATTTTGGTTAAAATCGGTTTGCAATTTTGGTTAGTTCATTCCAAATTTGATTATTTAAAAAAAAATATCGAATTAACAAACTACTGAACTGGATTGACAACCATTTTTGTAAAGTTTTCTAAAATCAAACTGAACCGAACTTATAATCGAACACAAACCAAAAGCTGAAACCGAACCAAATTAACTAATGTTAGAAAAGAAGAAAGTTCGAGAAAGAAATAATAAAATACAAATCGAGAAAACACGCTTCTTCTCTTCTTCTTCTCTCTAATTCAAAAAACTCTCTCTTACTCTTTCTGTTAATCACTTCCCAGCGATCAAAGACACCATCCTCATTCGAAGCCATGAACCCAGATCCAGATCACCCTCAGCTCCCCACCATCAAGATCCACCACCCTCCTTCCCCTCACCACCACCACTCCTCCTCCACCCCCTCCTCCGCCGCCACCCCGACTCCCACCGCCGGAGCCCGCCGCAAAATCGGAGTCGCCATCGACCTCTCGGAAGAAAGCGCCTACGCCGTCCGCTGGGCCGTGGATCACTACATCCGCCCCGGAGACGCCGTCGTCCTCCTCCACGTCTCCCCCACCTCCGTCCTCTTCGGCGCCGACTGGGGCCCGCTCCCCCTCAAAACCCAGGAGAATCCGTCGGATCAGCCTAGCCAGGAGGACTTCGACGCCTTCACCGCGTCCAAGGTGGCGGATCTGGCGAGGCCGTTGAAGGAGAGCGGGTTCCCTTACAAGATCCATATAGTGAAGGATCACGACATGAGGGAGAGGCTGTGCCTTGAGATCGAGAGGCTTGGTTTGAGCGCGGTGATCATGGGGAGCAGAGGGTTTGGTGCTGAGAAGAAAGGGAGTGATGGGAAGCTTGGGTCTGTTAGTGATTACTGTCTTCACCACTGTGTTTGTCCTGTTGTTGTCGTGAGGTACCCTGATGATCGTGATGGGCCTGGGCCTGTTGTTACTGTTAAGACCGGTGTGGATGATGATGATGATGATGTTGCTGGTGCTCATCGTGAACACCATATCAAAGGTTTGTGCTTTATTGATTGATGAGCTGCTTTTGTGTTTTGTTTTTGTGGATGGTTACGATTGACATGTTAGATTAGGCTCAGTACCGAGTGTTGTGACTTGTGAATTATTCTTTTGTTTCGTCCTCTGTTAGTTTAGTTTGAGGCATTAATCTGAAAGGAAGCTTCAATGTAGAAACTTTTGTTCTTTTTTTTGTTTGCTATGATCCAGACTAGGAAACGTTACAGTAGTGGGATGTTTCTAGAAAGGCATGGGGACTTGTAGATTGAATACGGCTGGGTTTACATGAAGAGAAATGAAGATGTAGCATTTGCTTCAGATAAAATTGTCAAATAAAGATACTGAGTTAGTGAGTTCCGTAGATTGATACTTTAGCAAGACGATCATTGGTGTTAGTCCTTGAATATTTCGCTTTGGAAGCTACCTAGTGAATTTGTATGTACAAATATGATAAGGTAAAAAAGGCTAAAGAATCCATTTGCTATCTTCATTATACGTTATGATGCTTTGCAATATTTTCTCTGCTTGGTTTATTCAGTTTTTCCTTTGTGTATCTTCAAGTCTTGAAATGTATTTTGTGGAAAAGGATTATTCCAGTAAATGAAAGTAAACATGGTGGTTCTATGATCAAAAGATCAAAAAATAATTTCTTGGTACTCATTACCCTGTGTTTCTATTACAGATGAGTAATGCTTGTTAGGTCCTGGAAAAGTTCGCACTCTTTACATCATCCAGGTAAAGATAAAAACTAACATCAACCATCTTCTAGAGATATTGTCGGAACATTAATATTGTTATTGATTATTCTTTCTCTCTGTTTGTTTTGGAAATGAAAAGGTACACAAATGAAGTTAGAGTTTTAGCGGAATGGTGGAGGAGTGTTTTGTGTGTTCTATCTTTAGCGATCTCAGGGTGATTTGGAGTTTCTTCATTAAACATGGAGTTTGTACGATTACTGAAACCTATTTTGTTTTTTTTTATGAAAGAAAAAGATTCTGAACTTCAATAAAGTGTGGTAGTTTAGGTTTTCCATGTTGTCTGAGAGTGAGTGTCAAGTCTGTTTAGATTATATTTGTCTTTAGTTATTGTTAAAATCAAATAAAAGAACTAATAGATTTATGGTTTAGTTTGGCATCTTGGCTTTTAGACAAATCTCAAAGGCTGAATGTTTGATGTTAAGTACGAAATTGAAAACAAAATGAAACAGCAGATAACTTAAGTAAGAAAATTACTCAGAATAACTGTACTTTTCTTGTTAATTACTAATCTAACTCTACATCATGGACATATGTTAGTATAGGTGGCTAAAGACCAAATAACCTTAATTGTTCTTCTTTATTACAATATATATTACCATTTCTAATATATTTCATTAATAAATTTTAAAACAAAAATTAGAATAACTTTAATTGTTCTTCTTTATTACAATATTACCATTTCTAATATATTTTATAAACAAATTATAAAACAAAAATTAGAATGACATGTTCCAAAAATCCAGCCAATATCAAAATTTGAGACTTAGGGTCTGACTGGTTCAAACGCAGCGGTTGCGGTTGCGGCTGCGGGCGTTTGCGGATGCGGGTGGTTGCGGTTTCTAGCGGTTTTAAGAGATTTGTACGACTGGTTCTGCGGTTAGAAATTGGTGCGTTTGCGGGATACTTATGACTGGTTAACTACCAAATACAGCAGCGGTTAAATAATAAATTAACAATATTTACATTTTATATAATTATAAAAATATCAAAAATCATAATATTATAATAAATATGTAAATTATATTTTTAAAGTTATAGTTTTAAATTTTTTAAATTATAGAAAATATTTTTATTTTAAAATTTTATAATATTAATTAAAATATAATAGATATATTTTAGTATTTTTATAATTCCATTTTAAAAATTTTATTTTTATTTTTATTTTTGTATTTATATGGTTTTTTAAAAAAAAAGAAAAAAAAATTATCCTCCCGCAACCGCCCGCAACCGCAAACGCTAGCTGGAACCAGCTTTTGATTTTAAGAGGTTCGGAGCGGTTTGAAGCGATTTATAGCGGTTTGTATGATTGTTTCGAAACGCTGTCAACCGCTACCAATCGCAAAAGCTGCGTTTGCGGGTGGTAGCGGGAAAACCAATCAAGCTATTAGTTGCATTGCCTCTATTTTGAGCTGTTCCAAAAATCCACTGCTTCTGATTTTTAATATCTAAAGGCGGTGTGTTTTGGGGTAACGTCAACAAAACCTTCTTGAGAAACATGTATGTAGCTCAATTCCACATCTTAAATCTGCTCATTAACCTTGACTCTTTGATCACCTTATGAACAAAATCATCATAACTTGTTTTGTTCTATGCACTACAAGAAAGCATAGCACATCCTGACCAAATTCCTGACCACATAAATTGGTCAGAATTAGTTCCGACCACAAACTGATGATCATTTTGTGATGATTAAACAAAGTGGATAAAAGATGGTTATAAATTACGGACGAATCGCACTATTTACAAAAATGGTCAGTAATTTGTGATCAAGTCTTGACCACTTTAATATCAGTGAGAAAAATGATCAGAAAAGGATAAAAAAGTGGTCAGGTTTTTAAGAATTAAAATTTAACTAGTTATTCGGTTTTGTGTAGTGGTCAGAAAACGGTCAAAACAATTGGTTGATTTGCAATGTCTTTAACCTAATCTACACTTCTCTTAATTTCATATTCTTCACCTTCAGCTGCGTAATGACTACATTAACACTAGTGGTAAATGTTTCTTTTATATAATTGGTTGATTTTCAATGACTTATAGTTTTAAATATTGTATAGGATTTTCTTAAGTAAACTTTCATTGAGTTAAGATTGATTTCTTTCTTATCCATGCAGAGATCAACACATAGTAAGTTAGTTTTCATAGTTATCATTTTCTTTCTTTTATGCTTCTCCTTTTATGTTGTTAAAAAAAATGCTTCTCCTTTTATAGGAAATCCATGAGATTAAAGGTCACCGTTTTGGATTTTGAACAATGCCAGTCCCAGACCTTCAGCTGGTTTCATGTCTAATTTGGACCAAGAAGCAGAATTACGGATTACAAACAGAAGATATGAGTAGTAGATGAGAGGATTGCTATGCAACCGAGAAGATTCTGACCTTGGAGAATGACAAGGCTGGTAAAGATAAGATTATAAACTATTTGCAGAACTTGGCAGATATGGTTGTGAGTAAATTTCCAGAATTGCTTGGTGTAGATGACACTATTATGCTTGTGTTTTGTAGCTTTTTTTTGTTGTTCTTAAACTTTATGTATGTACTATGTTAAAACTATTTCAATGTTAACGATTTAGGTTTCAACTCTAAACTATATTTGATTTAGTCATTTGTATTTTAAATACAGTTTTATTGATTAATAAATTTAATACACTAATTATATAAATTTATTAATAAGTGGTTAGAATTATCATAAATTCGTCAGGAAATGGTTAGAAAATTTTTGACCACTTTTTGATCACATTTGACAAGAGGTTTAGGAAAAAGAAGAAAGAACAAGATAGAGCAGAGATGCACAAGAGCCTACAGATTATATTATCCAACTTGACAAGAGGTTTAGGAAATGTTTCCTATCATAAAAGTAGTGGACCGACACTATTCTGACGTTAGTTCCTTTTGCAAGTGTGGAGCTGATGGCATCAAAACGCCTAATGAAAGTGCCATATCACAGTACTGTTATAATGAAGAACATATAACCATGTCTATTTATATATTCACGTAACATTAACTTCAATCTGAATCTTGAAAATAAATGAAAAACAAACTACATACTTAATTTGAAACTTGGACTCTATCTTTAGTTATCTCATGGTTATTTGGAGTCTCTTGTTTTCTCCATCTAATGGTTTCTTCATTAAACATAAACATGGGGTTTGTAAGATTACTGAAACCTATTTCTTTTTTAAGAAAAAGATTATGAACTTCAATAAAGTGTGGTAGTTAAGGTTTGCCATGTTGTTTGAGAGTGTGAATGTCAAGTCTGTTTGTGTTATATTTTTCTTTAGTTATTGTTAAAAATCAAATAAAGAATTGGTAGATTTATGGTTTTTGGTTGGCATCAGTGGCAAACCTAGGTACACCAAGAAGGTGGCAAATGCCCATAAAATTTTCAAAATTGCATAATATACTTAAAGTTTTAATTATTTTCCTCTATTAAATATCATATTTTAGCCAAGTTGTAAGTTTATATGTGATTTACCCCATTAAAAATAATTCTACATTCGCCATTGGTTGGCATCTTGGCTTTTAGACAAATCTCAAAACGCTGAATGTTTAATGTTAAAAAGTATGAAATGGAAAACAAAATGAAAGAATCAGATAAATTAAATTTGGTTAATTTGTAAAACTTGTTTGGTTCTTACTTCTTAGGTCTAGTTTCTTTTTCAAATGTGGTGTTGATGGCATCAAAACGCAGTATTAAAACTATCATACAGTGTTGTTAATTTGTTATAACGAAGAAGATATGACCATGTCAACTGATTTTTCGTATTTCCTCCGATTCATAATAAGTGTTGTTTAAGGTTTTTACACCCGAATTAAGAAAATAGTTAAATTTTTTGTTTTACCCATATTTAATATATATATATATATATTGTTTGATTTTAGTAATTAATGAATTATATATAAATACAGAAATTAGAAAATTTGTTTAAAATATACACTGAAAATATAAAATGATACTTATAATTAAACAAAATTAAAAAAAAATAACATTTAATATGAACTGGATGGAGTACACTGTTTTGAAGCCGGCTTAAATGATCGGTCTTTGAAAGGAGAACCACATATTTTCAATAATTTATTTAACATGCATAAAATAACTTGGTAGACCACCCTCGCCGTCCAATTCTCTAAGAGCATCTGTATTGGAAGGCCCTTAAAGCATCCCTTAGGGGAAGGGGGTGGGAACCGAGGAAGAAAGAGAAGGGAAAAGCCCTTAATTAAGGAATGTCCCTTACTATTCTATGACCAAAAAAAAAAAAAAAAAAGCAGAACAAGGGACTTTCTCTCCCTCTCTCCTCATCCCACCAATACAGATGCTCTAACTGACCATACATTTTTCTTATAATCGTTTTTAATTATTAAACAAACTCTTTTAATTGTTAAATTAAAACGTACGTTGATTTATGAAATAAAATAGGGACCCAAGAAAATATCTTGTGAGAGCATCAATTTTTTCCAGCCTCAAAGATGGTTTACAGATAAAGAGACATGATTAGACTCAACGGTCTGACGAATAAAAAAAACATTAAAGAGGACCCAATGAAATTAATATCTTCTTGTGTCTTCGCAACTTTTATTTTGTGGTTGCAGACTAACGACATTCATACGCTATGTACTCTTCATTTGTCACCAATCAACATCACACATACGGCTTATTTGATCGAAAAATATATAACATGTTTTAAGATTTGGTTTTGATTGATAATCCTTTTGATGGATTGTCCCTATATTTTCTCTTGTATTGGGAATCATAACTGATGTACTAGTAATTGTGTGGTTAGAAAGAGAAATATCTGTAGGGATACAACAATGTATTGGACCTGAATACGCCGATCCCTTAGAAATTCTTCAAGCTTTAGCCGACGGGACAAAACTACATTTCAAAGAAGATCTTCGTCTATCTAGAGGAAAAGGATTAAACATCTCCTGTTTTACTCTAACCAAAAACTTTTCAAAATTAAACAAATACATACTAATAGCTTAAACAAATAAAATCAAACATAACTATAGATAGGTGAATAATACAACCAAAAAACGAAAACGTACTAAGCAAAAATGGTTCAACGAATACATGTGGTTTTAGAGAAAGAAATGTAAACAAACTAAGCCATTAAAGGAGCTAAACTCGATTCACTAAAAGATGAACTGTTAGCAATGAACAGTGATGATTAATCTAATCTGAATAAGCAGAGAAATCAACGGCTGACATTTCTACATTTGTTGGTGGTGTATCACAGTCGTTTGATTTTTAAGGTTGATTTCATCATAGCCGCTGATCTTGGCAAGGTTGCATCTCTCGTCAGCCGTTTCAAAGGTCGTGACTCGTCGTTTGATTCTTCCTGCATTTTAAAAAATAAAAATAAAAAATTAATCAATGGTTTCATATTTCTCGACCATTCCTCAAACTGTAAAAAAAAAGACAAGAGAGAAAGAGATTCATACATCATCGGAGTTAAGTTCTGAATCTTGTCGCGTCCTTTTCGCTACCAAACTGAAACGTTCCTCTCCGCTGCTAACGGAAGACGATGAACTCATCACCGGAGATTCTTGCACCGCCGCAGCCGCATCACATGGCACCACCTGATTCTCCGCTTC
Organism: Brassica napus; assembly: GCF_020379485.1. Taxonomy (NCBI): domain Eukaryota; kingdom Viridiplantae; phylum Streptophyta; class Magnoliopsida; order Brassicales; family Brassicaceae; genus Brassica; species Brassica napus. The sequence goes on along the minus strand of NC_063435.1, from coordinate 5,931,053 downwards.
TTCTTCTTCTTCTTCCTCATCATCACTTTCTTCTTCTTCCTCCTCATCCTCATCATAAGATTCTGCGCCGTCGTCTTCTCCGTAACTATTGCTGCCGGCGCCGGAGTTATTCTTACGAGCAAGGCAAGACTCGCATATAGAAACGGTTGGACAGAGCCGAAGGCCAGAAGCTTTCCAAGGCGTAGGAGATTGGCACGCGCTACAAAGAAGGCAGCGCGCGTGTTTAGCCACCAGAAAGTTAGCTCCGTGAACGTTACCGTCGCAGTCCCAGCATAAACTCGCCTGGTCTGACTCACAGAACATTCTCGCCACACCCTCACATAGCTCACACTTCATCTTCTCCATCTCCTCTCTCTCTCTCTAAGTATATCAAAATAGTTTTCTTTGCTTCTTTTGTGTGTGTGTGTTTGATTTGATCCTGTCTTTATCTCTTACTTCCTTCTCTCTCCTCTCGTTTATTCTGCGGACAGAAACAAGGGAACAAGATCGAGAATGGAAAGTACCATTTGCATTTGAGAGTTTCGTGGCGAGTTTTCTGTGATTCAAAATTCTTTTGAGGGTATTTTCGTCTTTTGAGATACAAAGAAGGTTTCGATTTTTTACAATATATTTCTTCTTTTCCACATCTTAAGGAATAGTTCAAACTTGTGAAACTTACGGTGGATAATTTGTGGATAATTACTGTATAAGTTGTATATATTTTTTTTAAAAAATATATAGGTTCTGCGGCTGAGCGTTATCCTCGGGTGCTTAAATTTTAGGACTTAAAGAGTTTATATTAATTGTTTTTCACATTTACTTGGTCCTAAAACAACGTAACGGGGACAGAGCCCTATGGCGCCAACCTTACGTGTCGATGTTTGAGTCGTTATATACAAAAAAGATATTTTTAGTTGGTGAGGTGGCGAGAGTAAGATTCTATTATACCCTACGTGGAGGAATCATATTCTCAAAAATACTAAAGCCACGAGAAAACAACCATTAAAATTCTGAACTTTCAAATTAAATCCAAAAAAATCTTCAACTCATGTTTAAGCTAAAATAATTACCAACTTTTAAATATTGGTCATTTTAAACTTCATATTTTGTTGTTTCGGTCATTTAAGAGCTCCGATTAATCAACCGTTAAATTTGATTAAAAATAAATGCATGTTAACTCTCTAAACGACATCATTTTAAAAATCGATTAAAACATTGATCAACCGAGATTTTGTTTTCTTCTAAAACACTTAAAACATCTCTTTCGCGAGACTAAAGTGAAGAAGATGAAGTTGATTTGGGGCTCTAGTTTTGCGAAATGGATGATTTGAGTGTTTCTAGAAGCAAAAAGACGTCATTTAATCAATGTTTTAATCAGTTTTATAAAAATAATATTGTTTAGATAGTTAATAGACGTTTAGTTTTAATTGATTTTAACAGTTAGCTATTCGGGTTTCTTAAACAGCCGAGTCAACAAAATATGAGAATTAAAATGACTAATATTTAAAAGTTGATGATTTTTCTGGCTCAAACATAAATTGAAGGTTTTTTTGGCTTTAATTTGAAAGTTTAAGGTTTTAATGGCTGTTTTCTCCTAAAGCCACGTGTTCTCACCTGGGATTTATCTGGACCAAGTTTCACGTTTACTGCGGTCCATACATTTTTCTTATTCTCGCTTGCTCCGATCCAAGTATTTGTGTGAACAAGGTTTTCGATTGTTTGAAAAGAAGTGAATTTAAATATCCTTATATCATTTGGGTTACGAAAGGATGATATCAAAATATTATCATAGTTTAAAATGACCAAGGCCATGGATCAACCTTTCAGCAATTTTATAGAAATAATTTGTAAATTAAATGATCATCCTAGTCAGAAGAACCTATTCATCAACCATTTTTATAGCTGCGAACGTAACATCCTACAATATATTTACTAACATAGATAAGCCAAGAAATGGTCAAAAGATATTTAGATCACAAAAATTATTAGTAGCTGTGCTTGAGAATATCTAAAGGCATGGTTTATTGGAGATCATTAATCTATTTGACATATTTATCCTAGAATTTGATCAAACAAAATTTTGTTGAGAGAAATTAAGCTTCAAAAATCTATCTATTAGCTTGACTAGAACTAAATGTTGATAAAAGTATATTTGATAAGTAACCAACTTCAACGAATGATAAGCTAACATTAGAATGAATGAAATTCAAAAAAAAACATTAGAATGAATGCTTAAATACCTAATGTGTGGTCGGCTGGTGCCTAGTAGTGATTGGCTTCTTTTTTTTATTATTAATCAAAATGAAAATTCATACAAATCAAGTCCCAAAAAGTGGAAAACACTTGAAAAACTAACCATCTAATCTGTTAAAATTGAAGTAAAAAAATTAAATACCTTTTAGTTTTTCAATTTATTTAGAATGACATGCCATTGAAATTATTAATTAACCTACTTTTTATGATTCTTTGTCTTTTCTTCTTTAATTAATGCATTTTCAAAATCAAATTCTAACTAAAAAAGTTATGGCAACAATAATTAATAAACCTAGATTTTAGTGTATTTTGTTCTCTTTTTCTATTTTATTATATATATATATATATATTTGTGTGTTTTGAAATAATTAATTCCATATATACATTTCATAAATAAATACATACATTATATGGTAATTATTCTACTAATTCCATATATACATAATAAATAGTATATACAACAATTTATTATATATTATCATAAAATATTGATTCCATAAAAAAATAAAAATACATTTGTGCGGATACGCACATGTCATATTCTAAAAATATGGATGATACAACTGATGGTTTACAAGATAAAATAAAATTACTCAATAGAAAGTATAAAATTATTGTGTTTTATGTCATATTAAAAATTTATTTAAACGGATAAATTTAAAAATATATATCATCGCTTATAAAAATAAATATATTTATAAAAAAAAAAAAACACTTGCGTGGATGCGCGGATCAAGCACTAGTTAAAATTTAAACTTAACATTTTTAATACTAAAATTTCTGATTTACAACCGCCTAAGTGGCTTGAACAATTTTAATACTAAAATTTCCGATGTAACCATTAAACACGAACCCTAATCTCTCGACTACACTTTAAAGTACGAACCATGGTCCTCCGACGATGCTTAATGATATGAACCCAGCGAAATCCTAATTCATTAAAACACTACGATCCAAAAGTGAGCAGCAAGGCTACCCGACACTACCAAGGAAACACTAAAAAAGACGGGTTGAAATGGCAGCAATATTACCACCAACTGCAATCCTGATACCAGCATGGATAAGGTTTGAGAACAGCTTCTAGAAGTGCAAAAGACATGATTTCTAAAGCTGGGATGCTGTTAACATAAACATGTAGCCACCGAGACCCAAGGAATGAGTCATGCCATGCTCTAGCCTATGAGAACCATAGGACTGAACCCTACCAATGCTTTAAGCTCGCCATTGGCTTGGTTTTTCCAAACAAAAATATGGAATCCCATTACTCTCGCTCGAATCCTAGTCTGAAATCATGATATATGCCTTCTAACGGAGAGTACGTTGGACCACGACAACGTATTACAAAACGATAGCAAGTGCTTAAATAGTCATGGTATGTGTTACTTAATTGGTAAGTGAATTGGTAAGTGAAAATGCTTGGTTTAGTATTGTCCACCTCGAATTTGAGCTTGTTTCGAAATATACGATTTATGTTTTATCAAACTATATCAAAAATAGAAAACAAAATACCTAATTTAACGAACTTATGGACGGACGTACCATAATTTTCTGATAAAATAGTGAAATCTTCGTTTTTCAATATTCCACCATTAAAACGTGTTGTTTTCTACAAGTTACGTGTTCGGAATCACGTCTTATCACGAAACCATGACCAACACCAAACATAATTGATAGTTGTCAAGTCATTATATATGAACCAAAAACAATATGCAAAAAATCACGAGTTGTCTTCATTTGAGAGCCACATGCCATGGTGAGTGAAGGATAGAATTTTACAGCAACTTCGAAAAAGCCTTATGTTCTATACACACATGATTCGCATCTGACTCCTTAAAATTTCCCTTCATGTTTTCTCCCCCAACTCCCAAGTTATATGCTAGGATTTCCTAATAAATGCAAACTACAATATAAAGGGGCTGTTTGGAGCTCTTAATAGTTTAATTATGTTTTCCCTCAACCACGCATGAATTGGAAATAACCTAAAAAAGCTTTAGCTTCTTTACTTGGAGTTCATTTTTTTTGTTTGCCAAACATCTACACTATTTAAAATGATTTCAATATCCAAATCAGACGTATAAATCGACGTAAATCATAGATGATAGAGAACTGAGTGCAAAACATGTTATTTTGTCCGTTTTTGAATTTGTTGCTCTTGAAATATGCAAGAGATCATAATTAAGGTCTAAAATCTTATTCAACCCACCAAATTTATTTATCGGTGTATATGTTTATTAATTATCTCATTTTGGATATATCGTCTACGTCTTTCATTAAGGTGAAAGGCGTTTTCGTTACAATTTTATAGAAATAAAGTCTTACTTGCAAATAGTCAAATATTTACTGTGTTTTTTATACAAAGTTGTTTGGTACTCCCCTTGTTTCGAATTTGATATATTTAATCTGTATTGCTCCACTCCTACCGATCGACCACATTCAAATACTTTCATCTGTTTTTTTTTTCATTTCTTGAATGCTCTCCGTTAGTATTGAAAAATTTATAGCCGTAGACTTTCTGTTTTCCTGCTTTAAAATACTTCTCAACTTACAACATTCCCTCTAAATAATTAATCATGTTTTTGCAGTCCCATTCTTACACCACTACATAAACCTTAGTACACAGTCTGTTTCATTGGTGCCAAATTTCACCTTACTCTTTTCAGCTTTTTGACCTTACATTTCTTCTTGCAATGGTAGATAAACTCGAAGGCCCGGCCCAAATAAATTTCTGCTTTAAAGCAAAGAAATGGTTTGCCTAATAGAAAAACATATTTTGGAAAAAGAAAAATTTGCATAAATGATATTCAAACCCAACATCTTGAAAAATAGTATAAACTAAACCACTCTGAAAGATGTCAAGTCCCGTGGTATCAATTTCATTTTCTTTCCCACCAGTCCAAGCCTTAAGGTTTTGGAATAAATTCATCACATCTTCCATACAATTGTTCCATGTAAAACGTTAGTGACCATGTTTTTACTTTGTTATTAGTACAACTTGGGATATTCAGTAATAGAAATTCTTAACCAACTAGCTAGAAAGCTTTGTGCGGATAGAGAAACATGATATTTACTGAACTTCTAGTACGTATGATTGTATCACAATATACTTCCATCATAAGAGCCTTTGCGTCTCCTACAACCCATAGGTCATTTCCAGTTATTGATCAGGAACGGATAAGAGTTTGAGACCGTAATATGACAAGTCAAATCATTGGTATTTTGAATGTCTAAGTGTAGGAAACATAATACATTGATTTTTTTAATAACATATTTGTTTGATCCTGAAAGATTTGAAGGAAAATATATTACTAATTGATTTGGATCTTGATCTTGTTGGTCGAAACAATTAAACTAAAATTAATGAATTGACCGGGTAGTGATCAAGATTCAGTGTTCCTTCTATGAATCCGATTCATTTTACGTAGTGGTTAATTAATTCATGCATTCAATTTTATTATAACGAGTAAAAACGAAACAATTATTGGGCTGAAACATTGAGTAAAGTATGGATAATGGCAGTGGTTAGCGAAGGAGGAAGACACTTGGTTGGATGATTATCGAGTGTAATAATAAAAAAACAAAGGCATGCAATAGAACGGGCAGACCAAGTGGAATATAATGTCCACCATATATAAGTTCCAATTAAGATGTTAACATATTATTGTCTTCCAATAGGCGACAAAAATCTGGATTAAGAATCATTAGAGAATCATATTGCACCCATATAAATTAAGAAAAAACCCTTGTCCACTAGAAGTCACTATGAAATTGTGAACGTGTTACTTTCGAGATATTTGTCACCCACGACCCACCTACATATTATACTCTGTGATGGTGAAAAGTATTGTTTCTACTAAAATGGCAGGGTAAATCGGCAAGAAAAAACTCGAAAAGAAGTGGTAAAAATGTTGGTATATGACATGGTTTAGTTATGAGCTTTATTAAAGTTTATATTTACATGGTTGATGTCTATATAACCAAATTATGCGTGCTACATAGAGATTGCAATCATGGATCTGGACCGCATACCTGGTCGTAAAGGCCTGTGCGGAACGGTATTTGGAACGAGGTTTTCTAGACCCGTAAATTTGCGGGTTTCGTGGGACTGGTATTTGCGAGATTGGGTCTTTGCGGGATGGGCCGAAACGGGTCATGCAGGATTACATGGATCCGCATTTTTGGTGAATTTTTCTTATTTTACCTGAAAAAAACGAGAAAGAGAGTGAGAAGAAAACGATTCTTGTGACTTTTCCCCCATAAAACATAAGGAGTTTCGACGATGATGATTCGAGCGCCGGCGACTCCAGCTCCAACGATGATGATTCGAGCTCGGGTGGTGTTTTGATTTGGTTTTCTCTTTTTATTACATACAACTATGAATTGCTTTATTACAATGTGATATTTCTTGTTTAGGTTGATTGGTTTTGTTTTCAGTATTGTGGTGTTTTTCTTAAATTAAATTTGGTTACAATGGTGTTGTTTAGGAGAAAAATTAGCTGTATATCACGTCACTTCTATAATTTGACAAAGTGATTCACGAATTTTTTTGCAATCCAAATAATTAAAAAAAGAGATGGTTTGATGAAGACATACAACACTTGAGCCAAATTATTATAAAGACAACAACTCAATCAGATTCAAACTTAACAAAAGCTTATGCTAATAACAAAAGAAGAATTTTAACTCAAGAACGCAAGCACAAACAGAGCTTTGTGGCATTGATTTTGCTAAGGCTTTAGTGAAGCTTAATGAGCTCTCTTCAACTCTCTTACACAACTTTTCTACTTAAACATTCATGAAAGAAGCTGTAGCAGACGTTTTGATAAAGAGGCGTCCCACGGAACGGCCCGCGAAGGTCTATATATCTTGCGGTATGGGTTTGGGCCCACATTTTAAAGACCGCAGTCCGCGCAGGACAGGTCCGCTGTGATCCGCTCGACGACTAACCCGCCGCGGTACGAAACGGAATGGGATGGGTAAACTTGTTTAACTAACGAATGTTATACTGTTAAAACCATCAAGATAACCCAAAAATGTGTTGAACTTTCAAATTCTATAGTTTTTTAGTAATGTTATGGTATGATAGTTTTTAGTAATGTTATGGTATGTAATTAAGAAGTAGGTAGATTTGACGGACTTCTGTTAAGATATAAATCCGACACACTTTTAAGTTATTATACCAAATCAAATCAAAAACGAATTAGAAAACAAAGAGTGCCCATCTCTAGAGGTCAAAAGACCAAATGAAAACATAACGCGCTAACCTTTACAATCGCCCAAATCTATGTGTATCTTTCAGTCTGGTTCAAACTAGAAGAAAGTGCTAAAAAAGTTTTAATATAGTTTTCAAAAACTTTCCTTCGTCAATGGAATCTAAATGTCACTTGCCTAACGAGTTTCTAAGAAAGACAGAACCTTCACATTCAAACCTGTCGAGACTACCCTTAAAGTGACCTTCACATACATCCCGTGTGAACAGTCCCATCTTCAAGTAAAAGACGTTTATACCCTTAAAGTGACCTTCCAAGAAGAAACCAAACCAAAACAATTGGATGTTCCTTCGCCCCTTACCTGTAGCTTAGTTGTCTTCCATGGATGTTCCTTCTCGGAACTCCCAAACTTCTCTCCCTTCCTATATATATAAAAAAATCAATCTCATATCATCATCATCAACAACCTCACCATTCACCAACACAACACCCATCTCTCAAAATCATCACTTTCTCTCTCTAATGGCGTCTCCTAAATCCTCAACCAGACCCACCCAGCAAAACCAAGACCCCACTTTCCACGACTTCTTCCCGGCGATGGCCGGAAAACTCGGAGGAGAAGGTCTCATCGACGAGCTCTGCAAAGGGTTCGAGCTACTCATGGACAGAGACAGAGGTGTCATCACTTTCGAGAGCTTACGGCGAAACGCGTCGGCCGTTCTTGGGCTCGGAGACTTGACGGATGACGATGTAAGGTGTATGATCGACGAAGGGGATTTCGATCGAGACGGTGCGTTGAACCAGATGGAGTTTTGTGTGCTCATGTTTAGGCTTAGCCCTGACTTGATGGAGGCGTCACGGTGTGTTGTCACGGAAGCTATCGAAGAGGAGTTTTGTGATCGAACGCACAGGCGTTGATGATAGAAATCTCCATCAGAGACTTTGACTTATTTGTTTTTACTTTTTACTATTTTTTTACCGATTCTTCTTTTATGTTCTTTCTATGCTCTCTTTGATTTCCCTTTGCAGTTCGTATAAATTGTTGGATATATTATTATAAAACTGATATGGAAAATCATTGAGAACAAAACATATATAACAAATGCATATTTATCTCTTTCAGCCTTTTTACCTCCTTGGATGATTTAGTTTTAGGCTGCGGCATGTTGAAGTTGATAAATCAACGCTACAATAACACAATTGTCTTCCCATCCATATGTGGAAACATTTTTTTGTTTGTTATGGAAAGATAACACATCAACAAAGAAAAAAAAAACTGAAAAAGAATCAACACATTTCAATTCTTCATATCAGATTATGGCTGGGCCATAATTCTTTCCATCTAAAACCACTATATAATATTAGTTTCTTCCCAAATACTATGTGATTATATGATTTCTAGACTTTGCGTATCATATTTGTCCAGTTGAGTTAACAACTTCATCTTCGTAGTTACTGATAATGTATTTGTCCAGACCTTATGCCGACTAATCTTCCTAGAATGGGAGACAAGAGCCAGTTGCTAAATCCCTTCCCAGATAGTGAACGTATTCGAAACAGAGGTCCATGTCACAAAAACCTCAGATCCTTTCCGGCCAGCTCATCCTGGTAAGCGATTCTATTTTTCATTTACATGTTCTTGATTTCCAGCAAAAAAATATACTATTATAGATTAAAAACCCCGCAAACTCAGGTGAAAGGGTAAACAATAAAATCTTTGTAACAAACGTATAAACACACCACTCATCAAAGTCCACATGTAATTATTAGATTTCTCAGTGTAGTTTCAACTTTCAACCACTTGATCATAGTTCTACTTTTTCATTAGTTAATTTTCTTTTATAAAGCAAATATGGTTGCACCTTGCGATGGATTCATCATGCAGCCTAATGCGTGTAGCCATGCAGTTCCAGAGATCCAGCGAAAAGACTAAATCATGCATGTACGTATCTTAAGCGACACTTCGGTCAATAAAGCTATCAAAAGCCGATTACTTTGTTTACACGGAAATCAGGGGTGAACTGAACACTTTATAAGTAAAAGGTTGAAAAGCGAAGCATCCTTAAAACACAAGCCAGCTCTCGCATTTTATCATTAGCTTCTTCTTCTTCTTTTTTTATCTTAACTTGTTTTAACATTATTTTCGGTTGGTATATACATACTATAATTTTATTATTTGAATATTTTAGCATATAGTTCTTGGAAAGAAATGTCGTCGAACGTCCCCCCTTCTTGATTACAACGAAGGTCTCTGTAATTTTAAGGGATATGTAAAATTATTACATCCATGTGCCCGAGATATGTTCATTCTGATCCCCAAGCAAATCTCATATACAATTAGCATTAATATTAAAATTGAAAACAGAAAAATTAAAATACATAGTGTTCTAAAATCTTATTTTACAAGTAAAATCGTCTGAGAAACGCATGAATCAAAATTTATCTTTACAATCAAAGCTTAATAAGAAAAACTTAAATAAAAAAAAAATACTAAATGGAAGACTTCTGTAGCAATATGAAAATATACTATGAAATATGGATGGTCCAAAGAAAAAAATTGAAATATGGATTGTCCAAAGATATTGACCAAAAGAAAAAGGAATGGTTCGAAGACTATAACAAGAAAAATAGACGGTTCATGCATTCGAGCTATAAAAATATGGTCTTCATCTCGATATTCACAATTTGCACTAGTTAATTCGATAGTAGATCGACTTTGTGTTGACTATTTTGGTCAGTCTAAGGCAGTTTGGAACCATCTATCTCGATGCCGTATTAATCCAACTAACAAAAACTCTAAATTACTAATATGAACCTTTTCACTCTAATATGAACATTTTATAGTAAAGTTTGCAATTTAATAGGCCTTACAATATGCGCGCACATTATAGCTAAGTAACATCTCTCTTTTTGTAAATTTAATGAAGTAACATTTAAATATATGAATCTAGATACCTAGAATGAAAATCATAATATATATATATATATATGTATGTATATGGATCCAGCTATCATACATAAGGTTCTACTTGCCGCAGGTCCACATACATGTATTATATTTATATACCATCAATTTTGAAGACGTATTGTCCAAATATTAGCGTATTGTTCTACTATTATTTTCTACAATCCACATATACATCATTTTTTAAGAAAATTGAAATTATAGCGTCAACAAAATGATCTATATAACGTCAACAAAATGATGTATGTGTGGATCATTCTAAATTCTGATGCATATTCGTAGTTTTATGAAAAAATTGAAAGTCAAAAAAGGACAAAGAAATATAAATTTTACACAAAAGAAAAGAAATATAATGACGAGAGTGATGATGTAAGGGCTTGAAGTCGGAATCTAGACTACCTCAAGAGCCATTGTTGAGAAAGAGATCCAATGCCTAGCTTGTCTTGGTCGATCAAAAATCGGACGGACAAGGTTTGTTGACCCTACACTCGGTCAATTTAGCACCTATTTAGTTGTCTTCATGGGCTCGGATCATATTCGTTGACTTGCTCACCTTCTCAATTTAATAGATTCTAAAAAGTTATGAGTTTAAATTAGTTGTGCCATACATGAAGGATTGAGTGATTGGTATGGTAAACAAAACACTACATGTATGAACTTTTAGAGTGGTAAATTATGGTTAGATTGAATATTTATGACACCAATAGGACTGAAATCAATTGATTTTGAGAACTTTAAATTGTTTAATCAAGCTACCATTCTATGTAAGATTGAATCGTAATCTAATCACAAATAGCTTTGAATAGATTAAACACTATATAATTCATATCAAGAAAAGACATCTTCTAGAGAAAACAAGTAAGGCATAAAGCTCTTCCTTATGTTAAATAATTAAAATTAAACACAGTTTTGAGGGAAAACAAACATGATCATGATGATGAAGGTGACAGCAACACATATCATCATTATTATGTTATTTTAATCATTTAAAACTTTAAAAATATAACCAAAGTTGTATTTTCCCGCACCAACCCCACTCCCCGTCCAGTACCAAGCCAGGCGACGAACGAGGGGGTTTTGAGTTGACCATGTGCCCCTATAGTATCAGTTAAAGCCCAAAACTGCCCCACTTGTTTTGTTTCTTTCAAATGTTAGCTATAATCAGAATAAATAGAGGAATCGATATTTTATTTTGGTAAAATGTTAAATTTAGTGTAATAAATTTTTCAATTTTGTTAGAAATACAAAGATGACTAGAAGCGGATGAAATAGGACTAAAGAACAAGCAAACAAGCCAAAACAATGAACTAGAAAAAAAGTGTGTAACAAAACGGTGGCAGAGCAAATAACATCAAAAAGATTAGAGAAAACGAGCTGGTCACCGTGAGCTACATCAAGATCTAACTTCCTCAAATCCCAAAATCATAGTTCCTACAACTTTTGAGAAGTTAATTGCAATAAACCAAGTATATAATCTACTATTGATCTATAAACCAATCTGATCAAGAAGACGCCGACAGTGTGAAAATAAACCAACAAACAGATGATGCCGTCGTTCGATAGAAATAATAAATGTTTTAAATTTTAGTTTTATATTAAAAATTGATGTTTTAAATTTTAATTAATATACACCGTATAAGAATAAAATTTCATTTAATATTTAAAATATAAATGCTATAGAAATTTATTGAAAAACAAATAAAACAAAAAAAATTAATAAATAAAATTATGTAAACTTTTTTATTAAAATATGTGGAAATCATAAACCATAAATCTTTCAAATACGGAAGGGAGTAGCTAATCGATCTACTTTAAAAAGGTGGCTAAATATAAAAATAAAAAAAACGATGGGGTGAGATTTAATTTGACCAAATATATAGGGTGTTGGAATGAAAGAGTTCAACTTTGGAGAAAAATAAAACTTCAGATCATCTTCTTGGACCTCTCTATAAATACGCTATCTGCATTTTCAGATCGTTGAACTTATAATCTCCCATCTTAAAAAAGAAAAAAAAAAACAATTCAGAAAGTTAATCTTCAGATATCGATGGCGACCAAAGTATATATCGTGTAAGTAAAGCTCCTTGTTTCGATCTTGCTCATTTTAACTGTAGCGACTTGATATTGATTTTTCCTCAATGTTGATCGAAGAATACTACTTCTATTGGTTTATTTTGATTTTCTTATATCTTATCATAGCTTTTGCTGTTCTGTAATAATCATGGGTGGGGGATGATAGCATTTAATTTATGATTTGGGCTTCAAACTCTTCTGTAATTTGCCTATTATTTGTTTAAAAAATGGTAAAACTCGATTTAATTTTTGTTTTGTGAAGTTTGACTTTTTTTTAAAGTCTCGTTGACATTTGTGCAGGTACTACTCAATGTACGGTCATGTGGAGAAATTGGCTGAAGAGATTAGGAAAGGGGCTGCTTCCGTTGAAGGTGTTGAAGCCAAGCTATGGCAGGTGAGATTTGACTTCCTCCATAAATGGCTTTATATGCTACAGTGCGAAACTATGTTAAAGGATGATATTAAAGTTCTTTTAACACTAACAAATAATATTAGGTTTTGAGTCTACAAGTAGTTTTGTATTGTGTATCTTGAAGAAAGAACCAAGTCTTTCTAAGTTTACTGATTTAGCTTACCAAGTTTAGATTAGGCTTGTTGGCTGCTCTCTATCCAAATCCATGTGAACTCTATTGAACCTGATGAAATTGCTGGTTTTACAGGTACCAGAGACGCTTCCAGAAGAGGCACTCTCTAAGATGAGCGCACCACCAAAGAGTGAATCACCAATCATCACACCCAACGACCTAACCGAAGCTGATGGGTTCGTCTTTGGATTCCCAACGAGGTTCGGCATGATGGCTGCTCAGTTCAAAGCCTTCTTGGACGCAACCGGTGGACTCTGGAGGACTCAGTCACTCGCTGGTAAACCAGCTGGTATCTTCTACAGCACTGGCTCTCAAGGTGGTGGCCAAGAAACCACCGCGTAAGCCTCTCTCATCAAGACTACAAACACACACATCATCATCTCTTTACCTCTCTCTTAATATGTTTTTTTTCTGTAGATTGACTGCGATAACTCAGCTGGTCCACCACGGGATGATCTTTGTCCCGATCGGTTACACATTTGGTGCGGGAATGTTCGAGATGGAGAAAGTGAAAGGAGGAAGTCCCTATGGAGCAGGAACATTCGCAGGAGATGGTTCAAGGCAGCCAACAGACCTTGAGCTAGCGCAAGCTTTTCACCAAGGCAAGTACATTGCAACCATCACCAAGAAGCTCAAGGGATCTACTGCTTAGAGATCTTCAAAAAAGGAAAACAAAACAAGACCCGGTTTGGTTCTCTGCTTTTTTATTACACAATTATATATTCTCTCTTCTTGTGATTTCATTTGGGTTTTGATTATAAACTACATGATATTGTTTCACAACAATCATTCTTGTCTTGCTTTTACGTATTAGATATGTAATGATTTATGCTTGTCTTGCACTATTGTTTTTTTTTTTTTTTCCCAAATTGTTATTATTGATAGATGGCCAAGCCCAGAGCCGAAGCCCAAACAGAACAGGATTTAAAACAAAAGCCCACGAACCGGGCCACAAGACAAAGAACAAACAATGGGCCAAGCCCAAGTAATACCCGACCGCCACACGGCCCAAACCGGGCTGTTCGCCCTAGATGCGCCTCAAGGAGACGCCACTGCCGCCGGAGCTCCGAACCTGCAGAGCCTCCGTACGTACACACACGTTCATCGCCGTACTGTCTTCACGTCGGAGGGTTCATCAGATAACCGAGAACGCCTCCGACTTTGGACCACCAGAAACGCTGGACAGTCGAGCCGAGAACCGCATAAACTTCTTCTAGACACTTCATCGCCGTCGCCGGAGAGCTTAAACTGATATCTCATCGTCGGCGACCCACAAACCCCTCACAGAAGACAAAACCCACCGCTTCAACCATCCTCGATCTAATCGCCACACCCAAAACAAAGGGTCTTACCCCGGTATCAAGGAGCTATGTGAGCCTCCTCTCACCGTAATCCAGTAGCCGGCGAAGAGAGTTAAAGAAACCTCACCTTCCCGGAAGCAAAAGTGACGACGGTGGATCTATGAGAGCCCCCACCCCCCACAAGAGAGCCGACGTCAACGGAACTATGAAAGCCTCCATCGCCCGGAAATAAAACCACCAGTGCGCGCATCAAAAGCCCCGTCACCTCCGCGCGCCACCATACGGACGCGTCTCGACTCCAAAGCCGCACCACCATTTACGATAAGTGACGGCAACAGAGCTCCGACAAGGCGAACGATAGTGGGTCTGCGAAGACACCGAAGAAAGGGATCGAAAACAAGATGAAAGAAATTCTCCGGCGACGGCACGGACGCACACGCGCCGGCCGTACGCCGGAGGGAAACGATTCTCTCTCTCTTAATTCCTTTTTTGTTTTTTTTTTCTTCCTTCACGCTTTGTTTGTCTTGCACTATTGTTTAAAATATACTAAATTGACTACCGCTTTTTAAAAATACACTTAATCAAAATATATTAATCTTTAGGCTGGGGTTGAATTTATAAACTTCTATAAATATTTTGTAAATTTTTTTTAAACATTTATAAATAATTTATGAGAGTTAATTTAATTTTATCATATATTTAATGTATTTCAGAGAATAGTTATCATTTAAGAAAAAAGTGATATCAAACTTGTGATAAAAATTGAAATTTCCCCATATTATTTTTGTCAAATTAAGCTAAACTTCAAAGGGTATTTTTAATTAATAGAAAATCATCAAAGCTATTTTATACTCTATAATGCTTTCATATATTTTTTGTAATACTTTTCTATAATATTATTCAAAAATCTGTTAGTAATAAAAGCTACTTTATTGTATGACAAAAATTATAATTATTAAATTAAGAATGCTGATTTTATTTAAATTTAAATCCATTATTATTTGTTAGTTTAGTAACCAATAAAGAAAAATTTTACGTCGTCGGATTTGAGGATTTAATCTTATAAAATGAGATTTATTAATAATTATACAAATTAACAAGGTAGAGATTTTCCTGAATTTTTCAATATACTGGTTTAAGTTGATGCAAATAGAATCGTCAGCTATAAATTCTCATATAATATATAAAATTATACTACTTCTTATATAATTTGTAAGATTACAATAAATCAGAATTAAAAATAATTCATTTAGGAACAGTCCGGTTATATTTGATCGAAGCGAACCGGACCGGACATCTTTGACAAAATAATGTAAATTATCATAAATACCACATTCATAGTTCCACTTTTCATGTTTAACTACTTTTATCTTTATTTTTAATAAATGAGAAAAAATATTTATACCCTTAAAGTTAATTAATCTAAACTTAGGGTTTAGAGTTGAGGGGTTGAGTAGAGTTTTTAGAATGTGAAATTTAGGATTCTAATAAATATATAAATAAATAAATAAATAAATACTTAAAAAATATAAAAAATCATTTCAAACATAATTTTTGATTTTCAAAAAGAAATTTGATAAAAAAATTTCCAAAAAAATAAAAGATTCTAATTTAAAACAGTATAAATGTTTTTTATTTATTTAAATAATTATTTATTATATATAAAGAACACGAGTTTAAAAATCTTTTACCATTTAAGGAAAAAGATAATTTTTTAAATATTCTTTTAATAATGACAAAGATGAATAATGGACACGAAATTTGGCGAAACAAACCATATGCAAATGTTCAAATCCAGCAACAACGGAAGACGCAAAGTAGACCACCATTATTATGGCCCAGTAGCGTCCCACTGATACCAAATATGGCGGCCCAAAAAGACAATATTGTACCGTACCGTAGTGTAGAGGTAATAATGACTTGTTTTCAATCTGGTAAAACATTGAAATGGTTTTGAATTTTGATCAATATTTTGTGATGGGAATATAGATTGATGCATTTCGACAAGAAGAAAAGGGAGGATGGCCACTCATAAAATAATTAATAATTAACTTCTTAACTATGTTTATTACTTTGTAGTTTCAGTCACGACAACCTCTCACAATACACTGATTTCTGTTATATTTATATGATAACAGGATTCAGCTACTAATCATTTATATCTATAAGAATCACCTAAATCCTAGCAGTCAAGAGAGAAAAATAGAGATTTTTTTTTGTAGTTTCAAGCTGATGGCCAGAGACAGGGACGGCCCAATCTTATTAGAGGCCCTACTCAATTAAATTTTGGGTCATTTTTTTTAAGGTAAAAAGCCTGAAAAAAATTTTGGGTCTTTTTTCTTAAACTAAAAAACCTCAAAACATTTTGGGCCCTAAACGGGTGATCACTTTGCCTATGCCATGGGGCGGGCTCGGCCGGAGGCTTCTACAACTACAATATCGGTTTGTTTGATTCGTTTTGCTTTTCTTTTTTTTTTCCTTTCTAGTCATTTGATTTATTTGATTGTCAATTTATTTTAAATCTAACATAGTTTTTGATTATTCCTTTGTGTGTTTCTTCGATGGATTTGGAAAGATAAAAACTTTGGTTCAGTTGAACGTTTAGAGAAGGTGATTGACAGATCTAGAAGCGAATGGTGGCAGCCGATCTTACCGGCTTTAATCGTTGATGGTTCTTCATTTGATGGTAATAGAGTTCTTGATGTAAACTATAGGCTACTCCAAAAGGCAACAAGAAATTCTAATTAATCTACTGTTTGGAAGTAATATATTTGAATTTATTATTATCAATAGAGAAATATAAAGAGTTGTTTTGTCTCGATGTTTCCTACTGAAACAATAAAAAGAGAGTCGCAATCGTTATCAATAAATTCTGAAGCGTGGTGTTTTTGGATTAATATAAAAATTATTTCCCTTTAAATTCAACCATTCGAAAAGAAAACATGAATCTTTTTTATGAAATATCTTTAGTCATTCATACACAATATAGATGTATTATTTGGATCCATACTAATGTATCATTTTTCTATATTTTTTTTCTAGTTCTCATTGTTGAGTACTTGCTGCCTAAATTTTTTAATAATACAATACATCGTTAAAAACTATAAACCAACTTAACTAATTTGGAACTGTAGTTTCTTCTGGTTAGAAAGGATTTGAATAAATTATGATCTAACTACAAACTTGATTGTATAATTCTGTAGCATTACTAATGATGTCCGTTAGATAATCTTATAGGGAAAAAGTATATCAAGCTCATCTCCAATGGTTAACATCATTTTTCTTTCAAAATGACCTAATTTCAGATCATCTCCAATGATATATTATTTTGAAGGAAACATAAAAAATGAGAGAAAACTTTTATCAATGGTACATCATTTTGAGAGGAAAATAAAGATATTAGAGATGGGCACTTCGATTATTTTCTCGGTTGATTCGGGTTCGCTTCGGTTTGGTTAGTTTAGTTCTAGTATTTTTCCAACTGAAGTAAGACCTAGTTAGTTTGGTTCGGTTTGTGTTTGGTTCAGTTTATTTTGGTTTGGTTTGTATTCGGTTCAGTTTGTTTTTGGATCGGTTTAATTAGGTTCTTTTTAGTTTATTTTTTTAAGAGAAATTAGGTTTTAAAACATAAATAATGTAAACAAAAACTATGTGAACTAAATTCAATCTAAAACTGAAACAAAAACATTTAAAAAAAATCACAAAAGTATATAAGAATTAAAACAAATGAAAGTTAACTAAAATAAAAAACCAACATCATTAATAATGTCTCTTATATCATTAAAATTTAAAAACATGCAATGAATCATCTTCTATGTGATATCATAAAAAAATCTGCAACAAATCAATAACTAGTATATGTTATACAGAAACTATACGAGTATTTATTTATATCTTTACTACTCTAAACCCATAATTCCATTATCATAAACCTAGTATAAACCCATGATTCCATTAGTAATGAATTAAAATGGAAATATGTGATTTAGTATTAGAATTTTAGTATATTGGTATTACTAATATTTTTAATTTAAATAATTACAAAAACACATCGGTTTCTCTATTCGGTTCGGTTTAAAACCGAACCATTCGGGTGGGGGAAATCTTCAACCTAATAGTTTGAAATAGACTTTGGTTAGATTTGAATCGGTATCGGTTCGGTTGGTTCGGTTTGATTCGGTTTGGTTCATTTTTTTGCCTACCCCTAGAAGATATGAATAATAGCACATCAAATTTGAAAGAATACTATTCACAACCTCAATTTGATGTTGATTTTTTTTTTTTACAAATGATCTTTAAATCTTTACATAATTTTGTTTATATCTAAAAATATTACATATATGTGTTTTATAATTTAACAAAACAATTAATATTTTCATTACCACAATTATAATTTCATATAGATAATTTTATACTCTATTAAAATCTATAACTTGTATATATATATATATAATAAATATTTATTTAATATACAATTCTTTTGGGTAAAATTTGTAAGTTCAAAATATAAAAAAAATATTATTAGAATTTAATAATAAGTATTAATAAAACATTATAGTAGGACAATTCTCTTTTGAGAGGAAAAATGAGGAAGCTATTGGAGCAAAATTCAAACTCATTTTGAATTTACATCATTTTCAGATAGAAGATGCCTCAAAATAATAAGTTCGTGTTTTATTTCAGTAGTTTTCCTCATTTTCTCCCTACAAAATTAAAAATAGATTATATTATTAACACTTCTTATTAACTCAATTAAAGTTTTTTATTTAAAAAAAACTAACAAAGAACTATCTTTATCATATACATAAATTTAGTTTTTAAAAAACTATAAACCTATGTATATAAACTTATAATTGTATTATGAAAATATTCATAATAATTTTAAAGCATAAAATACAAATAATGAATCTTTTTAGATACAAAACAAAACAATATAAAAATTGAAGGGCAGTTTATAAATTAAAAAATCCAACACTAAAATAAGTTTATCAATAGTATTTCCCTCCTATTTGATGAAATACTATTTATAAACTTATTTTATCACTCAAAATGATGCAATACTGAAAAATGTTTTTCTTCATTTTTTTATCTTTTCTTTTCAAATAAAAGGTTACTGGAAATGGTCTAAGGTAATATTCGATAGTAAAAACAGTGTCGCTAAAGCAAAGACAATCAGCATTTGAAAACTAGTTTTATCTGAGGGGAACCCATATTTTATAATGTTAACCCCGTGACTGAAGTTCGTATTAACATACGTCCTAAAAAGAAATACTGATACTATTAAACAAAATTATCTTAACCCACACACACAAATATATATACAGAATACACTATAGAGTATAGACTGTATTTTGTTAATGATTATACTGCATTATATAACAAGGCGAGAAAACCTAAGAGTGGTTCTGTACCAAGCACTACTCACAAATATTGAAACATATATACTTTAAGATTTTCATTTATTTACTCTTTCTTTCATTATCAACCGGAATATCCTGAATGAATCTTTAACTATAAGGTTTCAATTAAGCTTGAGCATCAGAGGAAATGGATTCGAATATGCTTTAGAAAGAAGACTACGTAAGGACATTTTTAAAAGGTATTATAGCAAATAATTGTGGTACAATGCCATCGGATCTCGAAGAATTCTGGTACAAT
This sequence comes from Brassica napus, assembly GCF_020379485.1. Taxonomy (NCBI): domain Eukaryota; kingdom Viridiplantae; phylum Streptophyta; class Magnoliopsida; order Brassicales; family Brassicaceae; genus Brassica; species Brassica napus. The sequence continues at coordinate 5,911,033 of NC_063435.1, read as the reverse complement.
GATTAATTAATACCAGAATTATCTGGTTATAGAAGGGCAGAGACCAACTACTATAGTAGTCAGACTTAAATATTCAAACGTAAGGGATCATTTTGGTTTATCCGCTTAAATTTTTTACTTTTCAAATTATAATAAATGAAAACATCGCACAAACTGAGTGAAACCTAAAGGCATGTTCTTTTACATTATTTAGTCAATATTATACCATATCCAACAATCCATGAAAGGAAGAGATACAGCTCTAAATAAAACAAGCAGCAGTTACTACGCACATAACAACAAAGTTCATCAGCGTTCAGTGCCGGTCCAACATTCTCATTTTTTTCTTGATGCCCTAAGCTCATTTAAAATTTTATGCCTTTGTTATTCATGTAAAAAAAAATTTATGCCTTATATACAACTAAATTTTTCGCTTAGAATATGATGCCCTAAGCGATCGGTCCCCTCGCTTATGCTCGAAACCGGCCCTATCAGCGTTTATTCATTTGTTGCATGGACGAGTGGCTCTATGTCAGGTATAAGTTGCTTCGTGTGCAAGACCCGAAAAAGAAGTATCATGTCCTTTGGTGGAATCATGAATATTCAGTGATGGCCATTTCTTATACATTTTTTTTTCTTCAGTTGTGGCTTTTTTAGATCGAGTATTTCTCATAAATATTATTTGACAAACAAAACATTTACCTGGTTTTTATACTTGCGAGTAAAATGATATAAATTGAAGAAAATATTGAACATGACTGATTTGTTAACTAAGTCTTCTAGTATCGAAATAATAAAAATCATGAAATTTTAGTAGACCCAGCAAAAATATCGTGTGTTTGTGTGTACTAAATTAGCAATCTATATTTGGCCACGATCAAGATTTTAAACCACCACAATACAACATGTTGGAAAGCACAATATTTATGAGCCGACCATCCATTTTATCATAATAATTACTGCACAACTATTAGATCAGTTTTGTAATCTTTTTAATCTATTACTAACATTTATTGCATGCGATAATAAATATTGATGGTGGCAGTGTAGCACATCAAATCATCAATCTAACTATCTAACGATTCTGTAAGCCGTATTAGAAGACTTCAACTGGTCTCTATTTTCGTCGAAATGGAAGTATAAAATAAACACTAGACTTTGATCCGCGCACCTGTATATTTTAAAAAATATGTTGATATTTGTTTTTTATTTAATTATTAGGATTTGGAAAAATGAATTCGAGGAACATAACCAATACCGATCCAAAAATATAGTACCAAACCCGAACATAAATTGATTAAATATTCGAATTATTCAAAATTTTGTTATTTAGAAAACTGAATCTGATCTAAACTGAAGTATTTGGATACCCGAATTTATCTAAAAATAGATTTTTATACTTATATATATTAATTATTTTTAGATTTAACGTATATAAAACATCAAGAATGATACTTTTAAATTGTTTTAAATACTTGAAAATATATATAGATAGTCAAAAGTAAATATCTAAAATAGTTAAAGTATACTCAAATCACCAAAAATACTTAAAATAATTATTGATTCCATATCCAAAATTTTAAATCAAGCCAATTGATATGTTAAGCTTAAGTATTCTGACATATGTTATTCAAATTTATATGTAATATATTATTTTATTTATAAATTTGAGAAATTTAAAATATATAATGATTTAAAACTTTTAAAATAATTCAAATGGGTTATCAAAACCCGCCAAACCCGCAAAGATCCGAATCGAACTCAAACCAAAATTTAGAAACATCCTAATAGGGGTGAAATCTTTGACCCCTAAAACCCGAAACGCAAACCGATCAGAACCAAACCCGTATGGATACCCGAAAGCCCATCCCTAGTCATTATTATATACATATATTGTCATCATATAATTAATCGTATTTTATACGTACCATCATATAAGTAATCATATAATTAATAGTATTTTACACATACCATTATATAAATAATTATATATATTATATTTTTAAAACTTAATATGAAATATAAAAACCATAATTTGAGTTGATATTTCAAATTGGGCTTTGTATTGTATTTTTCTTATATATATTAATAACATTTTTTTATAATGGTTATTGAAAAATAGTTTAGTAAAAATTAATTTTTGAATATATATGTATATTTTTGAGTGATATAAATCAACTTTGAATTATTATTTTGATTTGAAATATGTATATAAAGTTTAATTTTTGTATGGTTAGTTTGAAAAAAAAAGTTTTAGGTAAATAGATTGACCAATTTTGGTGTATTTTAAAACTGGCACATATAGATAGTTTCTTATAATATGATAGATTTTCTAATTTTTTTAATAACATAAACCCATTAATTTTTTTCTTAATACTATTATCCTTGTTTTCAAACAAAATTAATTTTTTTAAAAGACTACAATCCATGTTTCCAACCACTCCAAATTTTTTTAATAGTCTTCAAATCTCCAAACACTCTAATTTTGTATTTGAGTTTTAATAAGATAGATTATTTCCGTTTATCTATATATTTTTTCTGATCAACTATTTCCGTATATAACAATATATTAACAAATGATTTTATTGATAAATAATTATCCGAGTGTTAAACCACAATTTTAAAAACATGATAAACCACCATATTACACTTGTAGACTTGTATAACTTGATAGCTTCCGTTAGGCCTTAGCTTTTTTTTAGCTAGTGTTAAATTTCCACTTTCATCACACAATAAACAGAAAATAAATAAAATCAAACTTGATGTTGTTAGCCGGGGATAACCAATTTGATTACGAGATTAAAAAATTAAGACAAAAAAGAACACGTATATTATGATTATATGTGCAATAATGGCCACGAGACATACAAACATTGCATATTGTTATGTTTGTTGTTTGCGTGTATGTATTAATGTATATAACATAATACTATACATATATACATGTATCTTCCACTGTCCAAACAGCACATGATGGGCATTGTTGTAGACTTGTAGTTATACTATTCTGATAAATAGTATTATACTTATCATGTTTACTGGCCGATGTGGGCAAAAATAATAATTTGAAATTGGAGACAAAAGAAGTAAAACGCAGAACACATCATACAATGTCGTTTTACTTCTACAGTACTACTGGGCCAAGTTATCACCTACTTGAGCCACAACGTAAGCCCAGCAAGGGAACAAAGCTTTGATGCACCGCACGTGCGGGATACCTTCATATGGGGTCAGTCAAAAGTCAACAAATTTGTAGCCACACGTGTAAGTATATTCGAGTGATTGTCGGATTGGCCACGTGAAAAATCCAGCAAATACCCGACACTCGGTTTGTGCCATCTGAAATTTTCTGTTTTGTTTACCAAATCATTGAAGTTCTTGTCATTCTCTTTGTCGCCCAAGAAAATTATCTGTGGAGAATTTTGGTTTAGGTTAACCAAAGAGTTTCACGATATTGCTTTTTTTTTTTTTTTTTCTTTCTGTGATATCAAAATATTTGTGGATGTGATCATTGATCTCTTCAAAATAGCTTTATATCTCGTTCATTTCTAAATAATTCATGTTCTAACACTTTTTATTTGTTTTTAAAACATCAATGTTTTTTATTTTTTATATATTTTAGTAATAAATTGTTAACTTCAAGAATATCAATTGATAATTTTGGGATTTATTGAGTTTCTATTTGTTTAAATTTATGAGAAATTGTTATAATTTTGAAAATTGATGCATTGATAGTTAAATATTAATTTATTATTTGTAAAAAATCTAAAATATACATTATTTAGAAACAGAAGGAGTATATCTTATGAACTTGTTAGTAGAGAGATGTATAAAACCAAGATTCATTTAGTTTTTTTTTTTAAAAAAAAGATTCATTTAGTTATATAAACGGTGTCTTCAAATGCCAGTTATAAAAACGATAGAATGAATACAAAATTTTCTGACAAAAAAATAAGAATACAAAATTCAAAACAAAATAAAACCTTAAGTTTAAACAATCATTTTGATAAACGTCCTAACTTTAATCTCGAAACCATAATTCCAAATAAAAATATAAAGAGAGACACCATATAGAATTAGAAAAACAGAAATCAGACAAGGAGAAAAAACAACAAATCAAAACTGGTAAAAGTCTAGAAATAAAGACTTTACCAGTCGAGGCCGTAATGTACTTTATGACATTGTATGCCAAATTAATCTTGGATTTTGTGTGAACCCCAACAATGGTTTCTAACGACCAATAATAATATGTATATATCAGTTTCTACTTGAGTTGTTTAACTAAAGCATCTCTTTCTTGTAAATAATGTCAGCAGCCATTTTGAGTATTGTCTGCTGTTTTCTGTAGCACAGAAATAATACATTAAAATCGATTACAGTGGCATTTCTGCCTTTTGTAAACTTTGAATAATTTTATTTTACTCAAATTAAATCTTTTATATGTAAAAAAGAAACAATTTCAAGCCAGTTTTGTGGTCTCTGATATCACACAGGGAACATTTTTTCCCACAACTTGGCAAAATTTCATTCATTTCTAATTCCAAGAGGAGGATATGTAATAGAATGCAATATTAAGTCTTATTCTTTTAGTTATAAAAAATAAAATAATAAGTCTTATTCTTTTTTTTTTGAAAGCTGGTTTTTAAATAGTAAGTCTTATCCATGTGTGCTACTTCTGACGTTAATGTGAACTAAACTGATAAAATACTTGCTCGAGTTATAAAATAGTTTGAAAATGCAGCACATTATTATATTACGTGCACATAATAAATTGTCGGGTCTACCGTCTACATACATATTATTTATTTAATTAACTAGTTTTCGATCCTTGAATCTTTGATGATTCTTGTTCATCTCTCGATACATAACAGTCAGAAAAAATTAAGGTTTTTTTAATTATTGAGTTTGCTAAACCAGGTCAGTTTTAGGAAATTCACCCTGACTAATCAATTGCAAGAGAATAGTAAAAACGAAATGGATTAAAAGAAACATAAAGTTCCTATGTACATGTGATTATGAGCTAAGCATAGTTTAAAACATAAGTTGTTTACCAAAAACACAGCAAAGCAAAAATTAAGATTAAGATTAAAATTAGACAGACAGACGGACATAATGATTAACCACTTTTATCGATATTCATCTGACTACGAAACAGTTCAAATGGGACTAGAAACTTTTATCGCATAGAGAGAGAGTCTCTCTTTCTCCTCATAGTTTTCTCTTTAGTTACTTCCCCATTGCTTGTGACCAGGGGTCCATTTTGGACACTTGGGGCTGAAGTAAGACTTAACAACCCTAGAGTTTAAAAGCTCAATGATGGGAGCAAACTTCACACACCTCGGTGTCTTGTACTGATTGATCGATGCCCCAAGGCTTATCGCGTAATCCATGAGCTTATCAAAAGTCCCTGACTCAACTACCTTGATCTCCAACGGTCCAATGGACTTGTCACTAACTCTTCCTTGTCTATAAACACTGTTAAACGATTCCTCTATGGTTAAACAACAATCCTCGTAGACCGAGGGAGGAACCGGCGTGTTACCGTTCAAGCACAGCTCCCAGAACAAGACATAGTGGCCTGGGATGGAGGATGTGTCTGCATAGCTAGTGTACTCAGAGAGTGAGGCATCAAAAGGAACAAGGTGCGTTACCGCGTTTTTAACTGCGTTTTGAAGCTCCACCTCGTCGGTTTTGTCTGAATCAATGCTTAGGACCACATTCTTGCGGCATATGAAGCTGAACTGAGGTGCGTTGTTCTTGAAACCAGCCACTCTTAGGACATCACCAACTCTGTATCTGTACAGACCTGCAAAGAATATCAAATATTTTTCAGTCTTTTGTTAAAAAATGAAATAAAAGATAATTAGATTAAATTAATTTTTTTACCGGCATAGGTGGTGACGACAAGCTCGTACTCCTGACCAAGCTTTACATCAACGAGATCAACAAGCTCTTTCTGTTCTTTCTCAGTGAGTGCTTTTGGAAGACTGATCGAGCTAGTGACTCCATTGTTCCTATGGACAGGCAAGAACTCGAAGTAGGCCATGGTTGGTATGAGAGTGTAAGAGACCTCGCTTGGTTTGCATAGTGGCCTGAGATTCACACCAAAGTAACACTCCGAGGAAGCATACATTGTGCAAACAAGAGGCAAACCATTGCTGTAATAATCCAAAGTTGGAATATACTGTGACATTGTCCCGGTCACAATCACATCCACATACTTTGTGTTTGGCCAAAGCCTAGTGATGATCCCTTGCCAAGAGTTCTTCATGCATTCGGATTCGATAAAATCCGCAAGCTTTGGATCCGGTTTAAGAATCTCCCCGACCGCCTCACGGACGGAAAGATCGGTTATCTCGGAACTGAGTGTACCGGTTCTAATATCACGGGTTAGTTCAGGCCAATGTTTCTCAAGAAACTTGATGGCTCTGATGAAACCAGAGGCAAAGACAGCGCCAACACGGAGCACTTCTTTGTGTTGGCATAAACCACATAGCATTTGAGAGTACATGCTTTGGTAAGAGTCCGGACAAAGGATGGTTTGGTTAGGGCTTGTGTAGTTGGTGTAAGGGTCATATGGTCTGTTTTTGAAGTGAGAGGATTTGTAGTAACTGGTCAAGACAGGACGTGCAGGGAGACCACCTGGTGTCTTAGATTCGGATTTGATGAACAGAAAGTACATTCCTTTGCCTTTGTCAAGACCGGGAACAAACTGGCTCATCACAGGCATCAAGAGACTGTAGAGAAGTGATCTTCTGTCTAGCTCCTCTTCTATTGTTGGCATCAGTTTCCTCTCTCCACCAGATGTTCCAGAACTGTTTTGACACAATTACATAAAATGATGTTAGCTCCAAAATTTTAAAATATTTTATTTTATTTACCCATAAGAAAAAGTTAAAGAATTTTTTTTTTGGGGTCAAATAAGTTAAAGAATAATTTGTTTTTTTTTTTGATAAAGGTTTTAACAGTGAATGGATGAGAAAATTAAAATCTTTTTGAGTACCCATTAAAACCGAAGACTGACTTAATAAAGAAATTCGAATATTACATCTCAGCCAAAGTGATGAAACAGAGCATTAAAACAGAGTAACAAAGGATAAACCGGGTGAGGAACTCAGAGATGGGGCTAGAACAGAGGATTTGTGACGTATCACCATTAGCGATTCTGTTGATCTCAGGCTGAATATCTTCGTAGGTTACGACAGGCATGACGTGTTTGAAAGTCTCACGGTCGGTTCGTCCCTGGAGCCCGTGACGTTTGAGGTACTCCACGTCAGCATTGCGTGAGAGAATCTCTTCAAGAACCCTTCTCTGGACATCGTCAGCGTTAGAGGTCACTTCTTCGATGAACTGGAGCCTGTTCTTGTTCTTCTCCGCGAGAGTCTGATCAGAAACCTCCAAAGCTTCGATCTTTGGTGCCTCAGGCATTGTTTATGTTTTGGTGGGTTTAGAGATTAAAAAATGAGAGAATGAAAGAGAGAGAGAGAGAGAGAATGGTGAATAAGCTTTGTTTAGTTTTGAAGCTTCAAGGGTGTGAGGAAGAATGGAAGAGAGCGAGGCAATATATATAGAGGGAGAGAGAGAGAGGATGATGGTGGAGATGACGTCGAAGGATATAAACGTAAACTAACAATATGTTTATATCCAGGATTTCAGTGAAAGGTTTACTATTCGTGTTTAATCGGCTTTAAATTATTTTATTTCATTTCGAAAAGTGGAATTAATAATATTTTAATTTCCAAAATGGTCAATACCTCTTCTACTGGCTTGAATAATATTTTAAGGACATTCAAACTATATAGTATTCTCTAATTCGCCCACTTTATTTTCAACTGATAAAATACATTAGATATTTACTCTTTTTGAAGGGGGTTAATACATTAGATGACTGGTCGATTTTTTACCCAACATTACCTAAATAATTCTCTTAATATGAAATGATCATGCAAATGGAGCATGTAAATTTTTTTTTGAATCGGAACATATATATTTTTTTGAATCAAAATAATATCGTTCTTTAACAAACATTAGTTCGATCTGTTACAAAGAAAAAACATTAGTTCGATTTCATTTAAAACATTTTGGTTTGCTTTGGCTAGGTTTTTCCTATTAGAACATTACGGTAAACGTATTAATGTAACAGGAACGATCAAATACAAACATAACCATATTAGATAGATATAACGGGGCATGAATGAGGACACAGATTTTATTACGGGATTTTTACCCGGTTGACCAGGACGGAGAAACCGGCAATATCCGTTTAATCAGCAATAGTTTCTAACGGAGTTGTCCCACAAACTACCGGCAACAAACTCCTCTAAAGCCTTTCCTATAACCCTAAGATACACCATCATTTTGCGTTTCCCGGTAATCACAAAAAACGGCGTTCACTATGAACTTCTTGCCGTACTTTGAGATGTTTTTTGGTCAATGTATCCCGGCGAGAAGAAGTAGAAATCCAGAGGTCGGGACCATTACAGCTGGACTCCATTGTTATTGGTTGACACGTGTAATTGGTGTTATACTAGTTTGGTGCCTTCACGTATAGTTTATTTTCATCCAACCCTTTTGCTGGATTTGTTATAATTTTTATCATCCATGAATATCAAATGAGTGTATATATAATCAACATTTTGTTGGGTGTGAACACCTTATGTTTTCTTCTAGTTGGTTTATTTGTATAATTTGAAAAAAAAAATCTGTTAAATATCGGCAAACGCCTTAGATTGTAAACTCAAATTTTTGTTACTGGAATTATCACATCGGGGATACAACTATTTGACGTCAAAAGTCTTGATATTAACTAGAATTAGATACGAGACCAAGATGGTAATATTTAGCAAAGATATTATTCCCGTCAAAGTGTCATCTGCTTTTCAATTTATATTCTTGTTTATCTAACTTAAATGCTCAGTGTTTGTTTTGGAATGTTCTAATCATATATAATGCGGGAGAATTATAGAAGAAGATACTACAGATGTGATATATAAAGATAATAATGACTACGTACGGTTTATATGTTTTCTAATTTTTTTTTAATTTATAAGAAATTGTGAAAAATTAACAGTTCTATGATAATAAGGATTAATGCATTAAACCCTCCAATTATTAAGTAGAGAAAGACAAGGAAAATGCGATATGTTCATTAATTCTTCGGAAATCTTTTAACCAAAATAACAACTATATTTATAATTTATACGAACAATTACAAAGTACTTGTCTTATCACAAAAGTATATATTTTCTTTCGTTGACAAGTAAGTTGGAATTTTATTCGACAAGCAACACTGTATGATCAGGGGATATCTTCAAAACTCAACATCAATTAAAGCCACTGGTAGTATAAATATATTGTAAGGACTGATCAAAATATGTTTAGTCGAATCAGTAGAAAGTAAATCATTGATTATAAAAAAAAACCATATTCAAACATAAATATATATATATCAGTTTTCAAAAACTCATGACGGCTAATGTAAGTACAGAAGTACATAATACGGGTGCACATATATAATCACATATCTTGAAAGAAACTGCTATGTATTTTAGGTTTAAAATCGGTGCCTAACAAACTATCGTATGCGTAGACGACTATATATATTTCTTTGGTCACTTCCGTGTTCGTATTTAGCAGTTAAATACTTGGGTGAAAAAGTGAATTACCAAAAAGAGCGAATCAATATCCCCCTCCAAGTTAGTCAAACTTCTTATTTTTTCTTTCTGGCTAAGAGCCTAAAGAAGGTAGTTAACCTTTATACTCATATTCTTGTGAGATGATTTTTCTATGCATATGACTATAGAACTTTATTGTAATATATTCGCAAAGCATCCTAAAAATTTAAAGATGTAAAATTCGTAATGGAAAATTCCGTAAATAACATCACTAGATGATGTCAGCTATACGGTCTACATTTTTTATGTTCTTTGCCGATTTTACGCTCGCCATCTCCCTTATTTACGTATGGTCCATAAATTCCCTAGAAAATTCCAAGAAAAAAGAACTAGAACGAGCTAAAAATATCTGAATCATGACAAGAGTTAATACTATGAAGATGAGTGTTTTATCGTTTTAGGGAATTTGTTTGATACGGACCATACGGTAATGCCATGTGGGAGCTCCCCACCGATAAGGCCGAAAATCAGGTGATAGCGCGGCTGCACCGAGATGCAAGGGTAGGACCGTAGGACATTTCCTTGAGGCCAAGTCCGTAATATAAATAATTGGCTATATAGTAGTGTGAGCCGTGATGGCGTTTTCTGAACCTTTTGAAATTTTGATGTATATGTAATAATCTGTACTTAATTAGTGATTCTGACTCTACACGTACGTTTCATCGCAACACAAAGAGTTTTTGTTGTGCTATTATACGGAAAGGCTATGAGAGGCACCGACAGATCATTGCAAATCTTTGACCATTGACTTTTTGTATCTCTACACAAGGTGTCAATTTGTTTTTTGTTCTTTCAGTTTTGTAGGAATGTTATTTTTCTTTTATTAAGTTTGGGAATGACGTATATAAGAAACACGTATGCATGAAGCTGAGATGAACTAAACGACCCAGTGATAGTGAAGGGTAAACTCACCCGAACCAAGTGATGAGATATATCTTATCAATTGTTCGTTGAGAAGACGGAAAACAAATTCTAGTAAAGTGTTTAAATATCTAAATTCTCGTCCATGCATGTAATCTTCAACCTAAACCTAATCATATACTTCGCACGTGATATTGCAAAAGCTAGAAAAATCTATACAGCGTACTATATTTTATTATAGACTATACAAGATCGACCTGTGTTATATACGTACGTTACGTACGTACGTACATGCAAATTAATTTTCCCGTAAACTAAGACAAGTGAGAACAGATAACTAAAGCTGCTAACTTATGTTATTTAATTACTGGATTTTGGAATAACTGATCATGATGGTGTCACAACCTGCATGTGGATGGTTGAATGTTGAAAGATGGCTTTATGGTTTACTTAGAGGGAACAACACATAGGATATAGGTGTTATTTAATTAATTACTGTTAATTATTTCTTAAGTAAAATTAATTTTCATTAATATCAAATTAGTTCGTGAAAACCAGTGACGTGGTCCCTGATTGTTTCTTGTTTTCCGGTCCCTAAGATAATATAGTCAAAACTCAAAGCCCTAGTTGTTGCTTGTGTACACACCAATTTTCCGGTTTACTGTAAAAGTGAAAGTGGGCAAGTTTTTCAGTAAATAAATGTTTTTGCACGTCAATTCTTTTTTTTTTGAAACTTTTGCACGTCAATTCTGAATAGAATGAAAATATATATCTTTTGCAGACAATATATGTTTTAATTTTGGATCTTACAAATTAATGGCCGTCCCAAAATGTTTGCCAACTCATCAAAATTAGTTATGTGCATAAATACACATGTACAGACTATTACAATATTGTATTATACTATGTACGTAGTAAAAGCTAAAATGCTCAAGGCCAACTGGATAAAACAAATTACATAATGTATCTAAGAAAAAAATAATACATAAACAAAAATATACAATCTTAAAGTTTATACTCTTCATGCTTATTATTCTTCTTTTACAACAAATGTTCTTCTTCAAATTCGTGGTGAAGTTAATCATTCAAAGCTGCAAATCAACGGAAATGGAGCCATGTCTTAGACCACATTAGAAAATTCGGAGCCAGATCAGTCGTCCATATTGATTAGTTGGATCGAGCTCGGCCAGATACCTTCCAATGTTTAAGAAAAAAAAACAAATTAAGCAAATCTCAACGCAAAGATCGGTCATTCGTAATGAATCCGCAAGACCATTTAATTTTTAACCAGCAGTGTTGAATACGTATTGAATAAATTAAACTGTAATTTTAGATGAACTGTTGAACTGGCTCTTCGATATCCTTGGAGTCCCAAAAAATCAATCTAACTATTTTGGAGTTATAAGTGCTATCCTACTCCACTTGTCACACAGTCAGCTGATCAAGAACCTTCCACCCGACATGTAAAGGAATTAGTAATCTGCCCGAACCTTTATGGAATTATCTCTTATCTCATAGCACAATCTGTAAACACATGCAGTTGGTAACGTGAAGGCAGGACCGTGTCTGATGAAGAGGTTAATTAAAATGATACATAAATTAAATAAGTGGTGTTATTAAGATGTATAGTAAGAATTAAACTAGAGACGACTGGAAATTGATTAAGGGGAGATTCAAAAACCACATGAGAAAGTGGCTTATCTTTCAGTCGAAAAGGGCTTTGGAGATTGTGTTTAAATCTCAATTTCTCGTCTTTTTATGTAGATGGAATATATCTAGAAGTGACATAAATCATGAAGTTTTCTTCTTTTTTCTCGATACATATATGTGTGATATATCTTATAAGGGAATGAAATAAATTTGAAAATGGGCCATGGAATAGTATTTTGCTATTTTGTATAGAGTCTCAAATATCACCAAGTTTTTTTTACCACACATTTATGTTTTTTTTTTATAACCTTGGTGTGTGTGATTCAAAATGCTTTCTAGGCCGGATAACTAATCATCAAGAGGCTCATAAAAATCCGGATTTTCTTGCCACTGAAAGCGTCTATGGGTGGTCAAGGGGAATCGAAGTCATGCAGAAGCTCCAGCTGGAACACTTTTACCACTAGACTAAGACCACTTGATTTACCACACATTTATGCATTGCCAATAAAATGTTTATACTGTTTTTGGTTTTAAATATTTCTTTTTTAGACAATATCATCAATTTTATTATTATTATTCTCAATATCCCTGTTCGTTTCATCACCGCTGGAAGCAGCGGCTGCGTTCAAAAAAATACAGCAAATGCGACAAAAAAAAAGACAGAATTGAAAGTTAAAACAATCGCTAATTGATTGCTAAAGACATAAAAATTTAGACAGAGTGACGCTGAAATTTTCCGCATCCGTATATTTCGTGTTAGCTGCCGCAGCAACTGAAAAATCAAGTCAATAGTACTTCACCTGTCGTATGTTGCGGTGACGCTGTCGCTGCGTCTGGTGGTGATGAAACGAACGGGGTATGTCATCAGTTAGTTCTTTCAGTTCTATAGTTTAGTATGCATAATTTTGTTTTGACCATAACACTTCTTGGTAGGCTAAACTTAAATTTTTATGGACGCTGCTTCCATTTAAACACTTATTTTAGTGAATGTCATGTTGTTTCTCTCCACAATATTACGAAATGATAAAATTAGTAAAATCAAAGGGAGGTGTTGGTAACTGGAAAAAGTCAGGGTTCAATAAATATGTTTTTTTATCAATAGTTTTTATAGTTCAAAAATAAATAAATATGTTTTCTGATCATTGTACGAGATCGTACGGTCGTCGCTCAAAGACAGTGGCACATATAAACAAGCAAGAAATGAATTGACAAAATTCCACATACAACTTTGAAATAAAAGGATAACAAAATCAAATGCCTTTTGAATTTCGGTAACGAAGGGAAGGACAATAAAGAACGGATTTAAAGGTGAAAAATAAAATCACGAGAAAATAAAAAGGGTTTGATTTGATTTATAAACTTTCTCTAAAAGCATGATTCCAATGCGATGCGTCACTTCATCATGCAGTATCATTACACCATGCCACATCTGTTTATCAGATCATCTATATATGTTTTTTTACTGATAATACGTTAAACTACGCAAACAAGAAATATAAGTGCAAAAGTTTAAGTTACATTTCTACCATGAAATAAGTAGGCATATATTTGTTTCGTTAAAGGCTTCCGTTGTATTTAATTTGAATTTGAAATCATTTTCATTTGTTCATAAAAGAAAATCAATTGAAAATTTAAAAAAGAATTCGAAAGTCTTATTAACCCAGTAGTAATAACATTATGGCCCGGTTTCTTTACATTTTTACCAAAACAAAAATATTGTTTTTAATGAAATGGTGTTTATGTATGTGTCACAAAATTCTGTGATTAGTTATAGAACACTAATTTTTGATAACTTTCTTAGAGATATAAAATATTGATTTGAGACTACAAACAACAAACTACAACATGTGATCGTAAATTGCAGTAAAGTGGAAATGGGCGCAGCGTATTTTTTTCATTTTTTTTGAAGCGTTTGTACGTGGATTAGCAAATCTATAAAATTTTATTTTAACGATTAAATATAATTTAGAATCAGATATACTAAAAATATTTGAACCATTTCTAATTATCATTTTTAGTATTTAACTGCATGCACCAGTAGTTTATATTATTATTTTTTTGGTAAAATGTTAAATTACACCAGTAGTTTATTCCAAATATAACATTTACCAACCAATCTTTTGACGATGTCATTTCGAATGTACCTACCATATTTACTACACTTAAACCTACCACACCACTTCTAGCATTGTCGCCATGTAAAGCTTAATGTCTACATCTTAGTTCTATCTCTTGTCGTGACAATAATTGATCTTGAAATCGATCGGTCGTGCATATCAAAATTATATAGAAGTACTGTTTACTTTTATCCTTATCCTTGACTTTTTTTATAGGTAACTATTAAAAGAAACCCACTAAAACTAGGGCAAATAAGAACCTCTTGCGATTGAACGATATTTTGACAAATTAAGTTTCATGTCTACTCTTTTTACTCTTTCTAACAATTTGTTTTCTCTGATGTACAATGAATGTCTTTTCAAAAAAATGTACAATGAATGCATTCCAAATAGTGTTATAGTTAGTCTATAGGTGTCGTTATCTAAAAATGTTTCATCCTATTCCTTTGTGTGAGTAAAATAGTTCATCAAGAGATCAAATGTTGGGGCAAAAGCTTAAGCTTTGTATATTCCACCTTCCACCACATGCTTTTGTGGACACATAAATAAATTGTATGAGACTTTTCTTACACATTCATTTCCATTCAAAGTTGAAACCACACAAGATTTTTTAAAGGGTTTAAACCCACAATAAATTTTTGAAAAATCGAGCTCAAGATCGATTGCTGAATTACAATTTCTATTTACTATATATAATCGTAATCTGGCAATCGATCATTGAATTCGTATTGAAGAAAATATGTTACACTGAAAATTTTGATGACACATGAATGATATATAAGAGATTTACTATTCTAGTTATACCGTAAATTGGTTTTAAATTGAAAGTTCAGAATAAATCCAAATTTAATATGGTATTAGAGTTAGCCAACACCTTATCGCATTAATTTTATCCAAAAAATGACCCGATCATCCCACTGATTGCGGCCCGAAGAAAACTTAATTCCATCGAAATAGTTAAAAAAATATTATTTCGGAGAAAGTATACTGTAACATGTTAAGATTAATGGTTATTCGCACAATTATTTCGAGGGAGGATGATTGAGAAAAAATCTCATATCGAAAATTTCAATGGGACATGAGTAATATATAACTTTTAGACTATTTTATTTACCACCAATTAGTTTTAAGTTGGAAATCTATAAAAAAATTCAACTCGATTTTTCAAAAATTTATATCACTGAAGCTTTTTTACAACGTGGTTAAAACTTACACACAAAACAATACTAAATCCGTTTAGTATTTAGGTACACAACTAAATCATAAATGGAATAAATTATTGTTCTACAAAACGTAAATAATTTGTGATGAAAAAGTTGGTGAACGAATTCGTGGAATGCTATTTTCATTGATAAAAAAAACTGATATGTTCGACTAAACTGATATCTAGGAAAGTAACGTAACTTGTTACTAATTGTACCTCTTTGACATCGTTGATCTCATTACCTTGACAGGAAAGTTTAATATAATGAGGGCATAATTTTCCATTACGACCATAACAGATGATCAGTCCATCCTTTGATATTAGTCGAAAAGTATTTCAAATTCGGATTATGCAGTGCAGTACGTTTTTGAGCTAGTCCATTCTGTATGTTTTTTCGGAGCCGACCAGATAAGCCGATAGGACTTACTAAAAAATATAAGCCACGTATATACGCATGCTATAAGATTTGCTTAGAAGATTAATTCGGACTCCGTTTATTTTCTAACCAGCTTACAAATATTTGTATCCCCTAATTTCATTTGAGTTTTAGTTTTCGTGGCTTAATTAAACCCTTGAGTGATAATGGATTCAAACTTGCGATTTTCTATGTATAGGGGCAAATGTCACATTTACAATATTAACGCAAGACGAAATGATTTTTGGAAGACGCTTTAAAGATATAAAAAAAAGTTGGTAACACAACGAAGTAAAAGCAGAAAAACGGATGGTATGGAAACAAATCACATGCTTCTACAATATGAAAAAATGAGTGTGTCGATTTTACCTTTTCACGTTTCCATTTCACTAATATGTTAGAGTATTTGATATTTATTTTTTATGTGAATAGTTTCTATTTGATATTATATTATCACACAGATTATGTTATGTATTTTCATGAATTGTAGACTTAGACTTAGGTTTGGAATTAGTTGCACGATGAATAGCACGGGTGATTAGCAATTTCGGAAAAGATAACATTCATATAAATCCAAGAAATTAAAGTTTGACAAGACGGGTCAATAAAAGATAGAACAGTTAAAACTCTAAAGATAGATCCTTACAATCTCATAAGAACCCAACGATTAAGTTTTAAACTTTTAATTTTATAGTTCATAAGAACCAAGCTCTGATTGTAGCAACGAGGAAGCCATCCATATGGATATTCTGTTCTCTGTTGTTTCTTTCTTCCTTCCAATTGTAGAGTTTGCTGCGTGTTCAAATGTCTTTGTTATGAATGATTTATCTATGAGACGCTTTCTTTGACAATTGTTGTGATTCTGTCCCAGCTTTTCTTATGATGTCATATTTTCTGTTTTTTTTTTTTTTTGCTATTCAAATGATTTCCGTCAGCTTCGGTTAAAATCTTAAGTTCAGTTTGTAATATGACTTTGTATTAGATGCCGAATGCTGAGTTGAAAATTCTGACGATATATATACGTTTAACCGGCTTAGTTACCCATGGTTGGGTTATGGTAAGACTTGGTTATTCTAATGAAATCTTAGATGAAAAAAAAGAAGCTAGGCATTAGCTTTCTCTAATTAACTATGATAATTTTCCTAATTTTATTGTTATCTTTAATGGAAATGATAGACAAAAATCAACAAGCGGCAAACCAGTTAGGACCGGCCTCAAGATTTTGGAGGCCTAGATGACTTATTAAAAATTTAAATAATTTTTTTTTTACAAATTTGAGGGGTCTATATCAATGTAATTTTTTCAAAAAATTGGGAAGAGGATCCTAAACGAATGTTCTATCTGACTTTATCCATGACCGGTTCTGAAACCAACTTATTTCGAGTCAAATTATACTATAGACAATTAAGAATAAAACTAAACCACATTTTTCACAAAATTTTACAGTTCACATTACCTTAATTAAAATCATATGCCAGTGGAAAATGGAGACAACAATTTTACTAACTGAAACAGGGTGCATGATTACAATGATAACCTATCAAAAGATACAAAACCTCGCTAGTTGAAATAATATTCAAATTCTATGATTGTATTTTATTTGTTTTTAACTTCTAAATTTTGATCGTACATATATATATATTTTTATATGAATGATATATCATGGGTTTTACCTATTTTAGCCATGCAATGAATTATTTATAAAGTATTTTATATGCATATAAAGTTTTTTAAGAGTTTTTTCAGGTCTAGGTACTTATTGGATGTGAATGGAACTTTTGGAGCTTTGAGGAAAGCTCTTCGGAAAACATGAAGTCGAAGTCTGTTCATGCAAAAAGACGACTGATACCCATTTACAATGTCGATCGACACTCCGTTATCCGCGAGTTTAATGATGATTAAATAAAAATACATGTTTTCCTAGAAGTTCTAAGAATTGTACAACAAATCCATGACCAAAAATAGACTATATACTAGAATTTTTGAAATTTTTGTAACATGTGCTTAATATTATTATCAGAGAGAGCTTAGAGTTGAAGAAAGAAATCTGAACCCCTTCAGAGAGAATATTTTGAACTCTCTTTATTTCTCTACTTTTTCTATGCAAATTATTCAGACTATTATTATGCTCTTTATGATTATGTCTGAGTAATTCCATTATTAGGTTTAAGGTTCTTTAAAGTTTATTTAATGGTTTGCTAAATCGATATTATTGTTAGGGAAATCAATAGGTTCTTCATCTAGTTGATCTTAATGCTAAATTTAGGACTGATCACCTTAAAGCTAGATCCTAGGATGATTGGTGCAAGCAAGAGCATAGTCATTCACCTGAATTGAACCTAGATGAGCTAATCAGTTAGGCACATACGAGAGTTGGTATATATGTTTAGTGAACACATCAAACATGTACGTTAAAGCTTGTTTAAAAGTAGTATCCATCAACACCCCTAAAGTGATGGTCGACAGACTCGACACGACACCCCTAGAATGACGGTCAACACTCTCCTTGATTCACATATGAGAGTTGGAATTCTAGGTTTAGACATCAGATAATCTTTGAAGCGAGAGTTGATTGATTATGATTTGAGTTTGAGTTTAAGAATGGTTCTATAATAAATCTTTGATAATCTATTTAGTTTGCATTCCTATTGTACCTGCGAGTTCACATAAGAGCAGGATTAACGACAGCTCAAATAATTTAAAAATAAGCGGGTCTCACCATATTATTAAGAGCTGCCTCTTCTCTAAGAGGCGAGTTTAGTTTAGTTTTTGCACTGTGTGCGGGCCCTACCTATACGTGGCGGCCCGCGATTGGTTCGATTTTTTTTTTAAACCAAAAACTAAAAACTAAAAACCTCTGCCTAAGAACTTTATCGTTAATTATGCTCTAAGTCTAGCGTCCCCTCATCTTAATAACTTACAAACACTACTTCTTATTTTTCCGTTTACTGCATTTTTACTATTCACTTTCTAGCTTTACTTCGAAAACAATAAGTCTATTGTGCAATCTCAGAGTATCTGTGGATCCGATACATAAGTGCTACAATTGAACCTCTTATTTTAGAGATTAGTTTAAGGTAAATTTGAGCATATCAATGAATCAAAAAATATGGAAAATAATTCTTTTATTTATTTAAAAATGTACAAAACGTTTTATACAGGATATATATACAAAAACCTAAAATATACATAATCCTAAAACTAAAGAAATAATATAATTAACACTAACAATAAATATATGGTACATCTCCTAATATCTCTTCTCAAATTAGAGCATGAATATCACAAAGGCGTAACTTGAATAATAGTTCTTGAAAAAGTCATCCATCAAGTGCCTTGGTAAAGATATTTATCAACTGTATCATTGTAGGTACATATTTCGTTGAACAATCCCAGTTTATATATCATCTTTAATAAAGTGATAGTCCAACTTCACATATTCCGTATGCTTGTGAAACACGGGATTAACTGCGATATGAAATGATGGTTGGCTGTCATAATACAAATACACACTCTAGAATGCTCATTCCCCACTGTAAACACCACTCTTAATTCACTTCAGCTCTTTTAATGAAGCAACCATAGATCGATATTCAGCCTCAACTGATGAACACGAAACCACATACTATTTCTTTGATTTTCATGAGACAAAAGAGTTTCCCAATTGAACCAACCATCCATTCAAGGATCTTCTCGTAATCTTGTGACAAATAGATATCCTTCGGGTCATGCAATCTCCAACCAGAGAAAGTATTTCAATTTTTTTCAAATCTTTTATAGGGAAGAAACTACTCAAATATGTTTTAAATTCTTGGAAAATCTCTCTCAAACTTCCAGTCACTAAATGATCATCAACATACAGTAGATTTTGTAAAAGAACCTTACCACAGACTATTGAGAAAATGGAGTAAACAGCTCTACCATGTTTGAATCCATAACCAAAAATCGCTTTAGTAAGTATTGCAAACCAACACCTTGAATACTGTTTTAACCCATATAATGATTCTGGTAATTTCATATACACATCTTTTTCCAAGTCTACATAAAAAAGATGCACTATGCACATCCATCTGATTTAGGTTCCATTTTTTGTAGCATCAATTTGAAAGAGCTAGCAATCTAATCGTAGTCATTTTTGCCACTGGAAAAATGTTTCTGAATAATCAATCTCTTCATTTTGTCGAACACCACATGCAACCAACTTTACTTTATACCTTTTGACAGTCGCATATTCATTATGCTTGATTGTATAAATCTATTTGCATACAATAAAACGCTTACTAGATGGTAATTCTCAAAGCATTTAACTCGTATTTCTTTCTTGAGCCTCAATCTCCAATTGCATTGTGTCCCTCCATCGTGGGCATCACATATCTTTAGAAAACGTCTTAGGTGTCATGCTTTCTTTTATGCCCACCAAAAATTTTCTTTGTAAATCAAAAATCTGCACTTCACAAAATTTTCAATCCTATATTCAAGTTGAGACTCTTGACTCATTGTTGATGACTTGATTGTGGTAATACACACATAATCACATAGATTAACTGATGCTTCTTTCCTTCTCATTCCTATACCCAATACTTCTTCATCATGTGTTACTTCTAAACCCTCTGAAACAGTTGTAGGTTATGTATGTTCTTCCACTTTGGTCTCTAGTTCTTCTTCCGTCTGTGTCATACATTACTTAGATTGTGTTACATACTTCAGTTCACTTTCTGCCATCTGATACATATCATGTATCACATTTCCATCATTTTGTATTACATGTGACGACACAACTATCAACAATCTCAATTATCTCAAAAGCATCATATCATCAACCAACGGTCTAGAAACATCAGAGATGCATGTGATTAGTTCGTCTTGTGTTATAAACACCTTTTTAGAAAACATGATTTTTTTCTCTCAATAAAAGAAACATCTTTAGCGACAGATATTTCTATAGATAAAAGATCAAATAATGATCAGTCGTTCTTTCCATAGGAATAACCAACAAACACACACTTTTAATTTTAATGGAAATTTATCTCAGTGTCTTTTCTGATTGTGTGCAAAAGCAAGACATCCAAATATCAAACTTCACTATATGAAGGAGCTTTATAAAAGATAATTTCATAAAGACTATTTCCCTTAAGTACCTTAGATGGTTTTGTTAATAAGAAATGCAACACTTAGAACACTTTCATCCCAAAAATCAACATGGATATTTGCTTGAAACATCAGTGCCCTACCCACATTTAGGGTATGTCTATGCTTCCTTTCAACTCTCCAATTTTGTTGAGGAGGGCCTACACACAATTTTTGGTAAAATAAACCTATGCTATGAAAATACTCTTTCATTCGCATGAACTCAGTATCATTGTCGCTCCTCACTATCTTCACCCACTTGTTGAATTGTCTATGAACAAGCGTAAAATAATCAAAGAATATTTTTTTCAACCTGTCTTTTATCATGAAGCATGTATACCCATACCACTTTAGAGTAATTATCCACAATAGTAATAAAGTCATATGCACATGAAGAACTTTGTGTCCTATATGACTTATATAGGTCACAATTTATCACCTGAAAGCATTCTTCACTTTTATCTTCATTTAAAGAAAACTTACTACGACTCCTTTGCTAAAAAACACAAGTCATAACCTAAACATCCATACTTATACGATCATCCACTTGTGGTCTCCTAATCATTTTCAGAAGGATGACCTTTCCTCTTAAGTCAAACTCTTATTAACTCAAGCCTGTCAACTTTCTTCACATTCATGCTCTTCTGAATACCTTGAAGGAAATATATATCTTTTTTTATCCATTCCAATCACAATCTGCGAGCGATAATTACACACGAGACAACTCGTCTTATCAAACAATGTCATTTAACCCATTTCATCAATCATTTGTGACACGTGTATCATGTTAAACTTCAGCTATTCAACGGACAAATCCGTTTCAAAGTCAAAGTCTCTGTTACCACAAAACTTCTTTCTCAATAAGCTAATACAGTCTTTTCATATAGTAATCCAACCATACATAGCGAGATTGGATGTATATCAGTTAAAAATTTTAATACACATGTCATATGGTGTAACTCACCACTATCAATTATCCATTTATATGCACGATTTATATCACTAATATGATTTATCGATTATGATCTAGCTTCTTCTAGCATTAATTAGCATGAAATTTTTTGATTAAATTTTTGTCAGTCATGTTAAGATTTCTGGATTAATCTGACACATTTATGTGTGTGACGCATGTTCAACTTATGTAACACTAACTTTTCCAGAGAGTGAAGTTATTAATGTTTTTTAAGAGAAAAATTAAAGCATGTTATTTTCTTCCGGTCAAGGTTATGCTTTTTTATTAAATCGGTTATTGGAATCATGGTAAGCAAATAAATAAGAATCGTAATTAGAGACAAAAAAACAAACCAAGTAAATATGATATTCCCTCCGTTCTTAAAAGATCAATGTTTTAGAATTTTCACATTTTTTAATAAAACATATTAAAACTTAGCTATAAATGTATATTTTTTTAATTTTATATTTTTTATATTTTTAAACTAATAAGATTTAAAAATCAATTAATGTTCCTGAACTTCACAATTTTTCATTATTAATTGACAAAAATTACATTGGAAATCTAAAATTTGTATTTTTTTAAAACAAAAGTTTTCTCTAGAATATATATTTTATGAACGGAGGGAGTATATAATTAGTTTCTTTAGTATCTATACTTCTATAGATATATACAAGATGCATCAAAATGTCTCGAGACCATAAAGTTAATAGCCAATGAGAAGTCAAGAAACTTATTAACTCTTAATTAAGTCGTAAGAACTTTTAAGCCCATCGGTTCATGTCTCCAATAACCCGATCCGGTGGGTCCATATACCTATCGAACACTCGCTTGACCACAAGTACTCTTTATATCATTTTCCTTGAAACCAAATAGATCTTTTCATGAATGTCACATAAAAACACTAAATTCATGTCATTCATTTCAATTGACATGGGGTTGTTTTCGTGGATTTCACTTTTGCATCTTTTTTAACAACATTTCACTTATAAGTGCATTTTTTTTTATAAACGCATCTTTGTTCATTGTAAAATTTGAAAGTAATGGTATTAATTTCATAAGAATGCGATAAATCTAATCTTCAGTTTTGAGAGTTTTTCTTTTGGGTAGTTACTCACTTTTATATTTTGAAATTTAAGCTATATATATTCTTTCCTTTCATTCCGAAAGTTCGGTCTATTTTTAAGATTCTAATGTCTGTGAATTTATTATATATATATATATATATTACTTATATATTTTTATCATATTTTATATACATAAACTGTTTTAAAGTCAAAACTCCTATCAAAGTTTTTTTTACATCCGATCAAGAGTTTTTTTTACATCCGATCAAGAGTTTTTTTTTAGACGTTGGATGGACGCCATACACATTTTCTTGAACGGTCTTTCCATCACATGTGAAGAATGGTCACTAGAGGCATCATTTACCTCATTAACACGATGCCATGATTTTAGCCACAAAAAAAAACACGATGCCATGCATAGTACATGACTTGGCTAGAGCGTTGGCAGAGTTAGTCCTAGCAACAATAATACTGCTGAAGTTATAAAAAAAACAATAGTAACTGCTGATTCTTGTCGCATCATTGAAAAAACTTTAGATGTGTGGGGTTGAGGGCATGGGAAATAATTTAGATTGTGAGGTTTTGGATGATGCAATGAAGTTTTGTAGATTGGATATAGTTAGTGCCCTTTCTACTAATTTCGACAGAAAATAATATATTGTTTTATAATACAAGAAAAATAATTGTTCAGAAAAAAGAAAGGAGAAGATCCTTTGTTGGAAACCAAAGAAGGTGGGGAACAAACTCAAGACATAAGTGGAAAACATAGAGTTGTATGCGAAAAAGGGTTTGATTGTGAAAATTAAAAGGTAAAGAGGAAAAATAAACGGCAAACAAATCGGATCAAATCACATTTGACTATTATTTAGAACATCAATGTTGGACTAGGGCATAGTCTTAGGCTCTTATTAGCTAGTTTATAGAACTTATTTATATGCGGATAGTCATGTACGTGTCGTTTGGGTAGAACTTTCGAATGTATTCTACAATGAGAATTAATTTGGTTTAGATTAATTTTGATTTTAACAGTATACACCATATGAAAAACAAATCTTTAAGTACGTCGCTGACTTTAATGTGTGAAAATCATCGGGACTAAGGGACATCTTATCTATTAAAACAAAAATACCATTTTTATCTACTATTTAGAAGTCTATTAGAACCATTTTATTAATCACATAATATGACATAATAATTAATAAGAATATTAATAATAAATTAATTTTAAATATAGATTTGAATTTTATTTTCAGTTATAACAAAATCTGTTGAGAAAAATCTTACAAAATCTTACTAAATTTTTAAATAACTTTTATTAGATATTGTATTAATTAATTTCGTAATTAAGTAATATAATGCTTTCATTTAAATAAATTATCATCTACCACTAGAACGGGTTCAAATTTGTTAATCATGTCAGATTTTGTTTTATACAAATGAAGTTATTAACATATGTTAAAAATTTATTTCTACAGCTATATATTTTCAAAAATCATATGTTGAAGAATATTTTTTATTTGATTATTTCAAATTATGAAAACTCGAAAACATAATAAAAAAGGTAAAATGTATAAAACAAATCTCTACATTAATAAAGTAATAAGAAACCTAAACAATAAAGTAAAGAGTTATAAAATACATAACACTAAGATATAAATTATATATTTAAGTTTATATAATAATATCAAAATTAAATATTTATAAAATGAAAATATACCCGCACGATGTGCGAGATAAACTCTAGTGGTATTTAATTTTTTACATATTATTAGGAGGATTTATTTCTATTGGCTAAATATATATGAGCATTTGAATAATTAGTAGCCACCTGCAAATTGAAGATGTGGTAATAATTAGATTCATTCAATACAGCATATACATTTTGAAGACAAACTTTGGTAATGGAAAACCTTTAAGCTTTAAAGGGTTTGTGTTTGTGGACCAAGTAATGTCTTGGAAATTAACTGTATGGCTGTCTACTTAGTGCGATCAAGAAGACAAAGAGGAAGACGAAGAAGATGAAAATGTGATGAATCATGATAAGATGTAGATTTTTTTTGTTTTGTTTTCAAATGAATATGTTTCTAATTTTGTTCCTGAAGATGTTTCCTCTTTTTGTTGTGTTGTGGCGTTTGTGTTTTGGTCACAGATGCATGATCATTTTTATTGTGTCAATAATAACTTTATTGTTTATGTGTAAGTGGGTGTGAAAGATAAGGAGACTTCTTTTTTTGTTGTGTTGGTATCCACTTTCTTCTTTCTTCAATTTCTCCCCCATGAAAAGGTATATGTCTCACCATTTCGTTATCCTTTTATGATTACAATTTTATGAGAGCTTCAATATATATTCTACACCAAAAATTCGGACACATTGCGAGAAACAATACTTATATGGTATAAGCACTATATCTGCTGTACTTCTGTGTGAACAGTTGTTTTTGTACGGTTATTTGATGAATTTCACGAGTATAAAAATGTGATATTTACCTTTTTTAAATGTAATATTTACAATTGTAACATATGCATTACTTTACGTCGCATATATATGGTCATGATTCTTAGTACTTCCATTGTAGGTAAGAAACACAATCAGTGTTTTTTTTATAGTGTGCCAGTCATTTACTTGCAAGCTGATACTTTGGTTATAGCCCTTTATAGGGGTGGGCACTTTACCCGATATCCGAAGTGGCACCCGAACCCGATCCGAAAAACCCGAACCGAAATCCGAACCGAAGTAGTAAAATACCCGAACGGGTATTGAATAAAGAGAGATTGGATACCCGAACCCGAACAGATAATACCCGAACCCGAATGGATATCCGAAGCTATCCGAACATATGTATAATTAACCTTATATTTCTAGTTTATATTTCTCATTTTATATAAAATATTTATATTGATACTACACATACTTTAAGTTCATATGATATACATACAATTATGGAAAAAATGATTTGCTACTCACTTAAAATGCATGTCAAGTTTTTTATTTCAAAAATTAACAAAAAGTTACATCCAAAAAAAAAATAACTAAATTAATGTCTTTTTAGTTTTAAAATGTTATGTCCAAATCTATTAACCATTCAATCTATTAAGAATAAAAAATTAGTTAACTGAAAGTTATATTTTTAAATACAACAAACTTGAGAAATGAAAATTTTAATTTTTTTTTTCAAAATCTAAATATCCGAACCCGATCCGAAATAACCGAATCCGAACTAAAAATACCCGAACCCGACCCGAAGTACAGAAATACCCGAACGGGTTCTAAACCTCTATACCGAAATACCCGAAAATCTGAAATACCCGATCCGAACCCGAACGGGTACCCGAACGCCCACCCCTAGCCCTTTACATATATGATATAATAAGTAATGGTGGGATAACTAAGTTGAGCTGACACACTTGTTAGTGGCCACATAATTGATTGGGTAACACCTGTTTCATGCCTTTTGCTCCATTTCTTTGTCCATAACATTTTTATTATCTTCGTGGCGACAAATAAAAGTTATTGCTTGCAAACCACATTTTGTTTTGAATTTTCTTCAGGAGAGTATATGTTATACAATTTCACAGGTTTAACGATGAGATAAAATAACTTAAAGGCAGAGCTACAAAATTCGTTAAACTATATGCACCTTATTACAAGTCTTAAATTTTTTATTCAGCTCTATACTTGCATGGCCATCATCTATTACGATTTCTTTTAAAAAAAAAAAAACTCTGGAAGACCTTGTACATGCAGTGTTTTTTTTTTAAGGTCAACATTCCAAGTAGCTTTTTATAACATTACATTTTTTGTGTGTTTGTCATGTAACTTTTAGATTTATTTCACGTAATATGGAATTCATGATCTACTAGAGAGACCTTTCTGTGAAATAGACAATACAAACCAAAAATAAATAAAGAAAAAGTTCAAGAAATTTCATTAGTAACCTGAAACATTTCAGAGAACATATTTGTTATGTCATATGTGTCAGTGAGTCAGTCTCACGCTCACATATAATTGAGAGAAACTCTGACACTAAACCCATTCAAGTTTGAACATTCTTTTAATTTAACAGATAATATCCCAACTCAAGATTCTGCTGTCGTCAATATATATATATACCCTCCAATTAAGGAATGTATAATCAACATTAAGAGATAATTAAAAAATGGTAAACAAGATGATGATGATAAACAATTAGTTGATCAGAATATTTTCTTTATTTTGTGGAATATCTTTGGAATCATACACAAACCACTGTGGTCACTGTGATATTACTCTTGTCAATGTATATGTATATGGAACCTATCAAATGAGCCAGAGACTAAGGTTTCTCCCTCCGGGCTGAAGTTGATAAACCTGAGACCCGTTGACCTTCGTATCTCTTGTATTGTTGAGCTTGGAAAGCAGATTTGTTGAGAAGAATGCTGTGTAGACTTGGTCTTGCGGGAGACATTTGATGCAAGGGCATGTGTATTCTTATGCAAAGGCCTGATAGCCACCGGAAAACAACAAGAAAAGATAATGTACTTCGGTTGATCTGGTTATTGTTCGGTAATGGATCCTCTCTTTGGGCTGAGTGGATAAAAGCAAATAGAACAAAGGAGAAGAATTATTGGAGTTGTGAATTGGATATAGCATGGTCTTGGACTTGGAAATCTCTTCTTCATCTTCGTCCTTTAGCTTCACGTTTTCTTACCTGCTTGAGTTGGTAATGGTGAAAGGATTAGCTTCTGGTGTGATATATACCGACTCAAAAAGGGTCCTCTTTTTGAGCATTTTGGTCATGATGGTCCAAGGTCAGTCCTCATCCATGCATCTGTTTCAGAAACGTGCAACTCTTCCGGTTGGATCTTTCGCCGGCTCGGTCTCACACTGCTGTCGAGCTATATACGTTTTCTTACAACAATTCCATTACCATGGCTTCAACATGCCATGGACAGCTATTACTGGTTTGTTAATGAGGTCCCCTTCGACAAGTACACATCCAAGCACACTTGGGAAAACTTTACTTCAACGAGATCCTCTTCAAATTTGGACTTTTCATGTCTGTTTTAAAGATGCAATAGCCCAACACTCTTTCTTAATGTGGCTAGCCCATCTTGAAAAGTTACCCACAAGAGCAAGATTGGCGAGATGGGTTTCAATATCTCCAAATCTTGTTGCCTTTGCGATAATTATGTTGAGGAAAGAGATAATCTGTTTCTTCGTTGTAAGTGGACTGGGGATCTATGGGACCTAACCTTAGCCTGTTCAGAATTTGTACTAACCTATCGTACGTTTGTTACAAACTCATCCCAATTTTTAAATGGAATTCACATATTTGGCAAAAAAGGTTAGACAGAAGAACCTCTTTCAAAACATTCCAAACTATAACATCATTCTCACTTATATTTCTGCTTGAAACATCACTTGAAGATACGAACCGCTTCCCACCAGAAATAATCTCGACATCAAGAGCTGGACCTAGACATCAGATGTATTCTTGCACAACTTTGTTGTTCCTACCTAAGACTTCCCTTGGATCCTCCTGAAAGAAAGATGTTGAGAGTTTATATGGATGGAACTTAACAACTCCAATAACTTAATCTTCCTTGAAAGTATGAATGCGTTATTAGTTAGTACCTTTTACATAGTCTTAGAAATTAAAAGAAAGATTTTAAGAAAATTGATAGCATAAACCAGTTCCTATTATATTTAAACGAATCATTACATTTTTTCTGAATACCTAGAAGTTCGCGGCCGAATCTCTGTAATTCCCACGTGCCTGAAACTACATCATATAATATTAGTTTTATATGGTCTTTCGATCCAGAGCTTAACATGATTATTTTTGTTAAGTTAACGACATTATAAGATTGAGAACAAAAGTAAGAATAAATATATATGGCCAAGGGAAAAAAGACCATCACAAGCTTTGATGAAATCAGATACAGTTCATCGAGAAAACTTTGAAGGGCTTTGGCTTTATGATTTAGGTGAAGAAACATCGATGGAATCATAAATTCGGTCATTTCACTATACATACAAAAGTAAAATTTCATACAAATTCTTTAACTAAGTTTTGTTATGTTTTTTAATATCTAAACTTTTCTGCTATCCAATTTAATACTAGGACTGATTATTTTGTCATTTAAATACACAAACTTTTAATTTTTTAAATTGTGCTAATTTTAATACGAAAACAATGTTTATTTAAATATAAGTTACAAGCAAAGTTTGAAAAAATTCTGAATTTCAAAATATTCTTAAAAATTCTAATTTATTTTAAAATTTAAGAACAAAAGTAGCTAAATTTTGTATAAATTTTTGAAACTTAGATAAATTAATTTTGAATAAAAATATTAATTTCAATTTTTGAAAAAACAAATTAAATTTTATATGAAAATTAAATATGATTTCGTCTATATTTTAATCTTTTTAGTGAACCGCGCCAGTTAATTAAGCAGATCAGTATATGTTACGATGTAGATGAATATTTTATCTTGAAGTTCGGATCGTTTATATTAATATTTTTTAAAAGTGATTAAATATGTTTTATAAGATTTTCATACATGTGATGTATTTTTTTAATCCTGATTTTAGTTATGATTTTCAATGTAATGCGGTGCTTAATTTGACAAAAACAAAGATTCATTAGATTTCTTGAGCGCAGAAAAAAACATTAATGATTTCATGTTAACTTTCATGATCTACTAATTACAACTAGCAACTACTAGAAGTGCAAAGCCTTTTTTTTTTTAAGAAAAAACTACTAGAAGTGCAGACGTAAACTACTAGATCTAGAAGTGCAGACGTTTTGTCGTCCTAATATACCTAAATGCATTGACACTACAAGTTCAAATATATATCGTCATAGACTCCTTCTTAATGATCAATCGCATGAAAATGATTATGAAGCTAGCGATGATATGGAGGGTGTAATAACGTACATGCAAATCACATAAGAATGGTCGAGAGTTCGGAACGGTATTAATAACCGTAGGACAATTATTAAGGGTAAAATCTACCATCTCAAACATATTCGCTAATATGATCAAGCGAAATGTATATTTAAATTTCAACTGAGAACAACTGGATATGCATAGTATCGATAGACAAAACTCCAAGAAATACGTCAGTTTGGACCTCGGCTCCCTAAATATCTCCGGACTAACGAAAAAAAGTAATCTGAAGCGGAGTGACAGGAGGCGGTCTGATAGGAGATGGAATAGTAAATGAGAAAAATTATGTGGGAAAAAAGAAATTAAAAAGAAAAATAACACATAATTTATTAATTAAGTTATTTAATAATTATTTTAATATATTTTTTATTAGTAGGTTATATTGGTTGTCAAGAAAAGTGGAATAACATTTATACAGAATATACACTCTGTATCGTAACTAATTAGGTAAATTAATTAGGTTCTTAATTATAAAAAAATTGTGTTCCCGTGCAGTATCCCTTCGTGTAATGATGTAATATTGGCAAAATTGCTAAATGTATTACATCTCTATTACATATATATATAACGTGGATAATATTATACAATGTATATTTCTTTTCTTTTGAAAATTTTTCTATGCATATTTTCTAATATAGGAAAGTAAATATGTATCAAGTAAAAAGAAATATGTTATCAAGTAACGATGTTAATTGTTTAAGAAAGTTGTTAGTACAACTTTATCTTCACGACAAGTAAAATTTCCAATATAGGATGGTAAATATGTATGTAATAAATATTTTTTGATTTGATGTTTATACCCAAACTTAGAAACATAATATATAAAGGGTTTATTTGTGTAATAGCCATATTTGGGAGGTAAATTAAGTAAGTAACAATGATTTTGACATAATTAAATATCAGATATTTATGTCCCATTTTATCCGGTTCTGCCCCATAGCTTAAAAGGTTTCCAGTTACAAGTGAGAGAGAGTAGATGATGTCTTTCTTTTGGTGGAGTCATCCACGTATACATTTATTAACCACATACATATGCACCGAGAATTCTATTCTACATCACCGAAGTAGTATATGATTACAACCCCAGCTACAACCCCTAAATACTAATTATATCCAAATACCAATCTTACCATGACCCTTAAATACTAAATCCTAAATTCTAATCAGTAAACCATAAATCCAAATATAAACCATAAACTCAAATATAAACCAAAAATCCATATAAAATGGAACAAAGAAAATAACATAACACATATTAGTGAATTTATGGAATATCTATAATTGCAAAGAAAAAATTAATGTTGACCCTAACCATACTTTCTCACCTTATAAATACTAAACTTTAAACTCTAATCACTAAACTCTTACATAAATATAAACCCTAAATCCAAATATAAACCCTAAACCCAAATGGAATAGAACAAAATACCTAGTATAGTACATATTGGTGAACAGAATAGCACTTTCTTTATTAATCATCAAATGAAACGATACACGATAGGGGCACTATCAAACCTCAACCATACTTTTCAAATATTAAACCCTAAAACTTAATCACTAAACCCTAAACTCAAGTATAAATCCTAAACCCAAATAGAATGGAACAAAATACATAGTATAATACATATTGGTGAACAAAATAACACTTTCTTTATTAATCATCAAATGGAACGATACATGACAAACAAGTATAGTAACATACTATTTCACATTACATAACATGAATAAAACATTCATAATACATATTGTTTTACATTTCTATTCCATACGCATAAAATAGTATAGAATACAATGTTACAAAAACTGTTCATCTTCTCCGATCAATTCAAGAACATTCACAGCAAGAAAGATATGTGTAACTGACGACATCCATGGGAATAGTACATGTAACCGCTTCGTAAACCGAAGAGATTAAGGCGATTGAAGGAAGTGTTGACGAACCTTGCGGCGGTGCCGTTTACGTTGTCGGAGACTCCATAGATTTCAGATGCGCAAAGCTTTCCGTCAGTAGCCAAGCGAGCCGTTGCAGATGGGCATCTCCTAGGCAAAGCTACTCCAAAAATGGTTTTGGTGGTTACTATGTAGATCAAAAATGGGAAAGAAACAACTCAGGATTCTCCAAAGGCCACGATGTATGTGTGTTAGGTAAGTATTATTACATTAGTATTTTTTTGTTTACAGGTTTTACCGGTTGTGTTAGAGGGCATAGTTGTATTATTATATAAAAGATGCATAGTATATTGGTGTATTAGGTAAAATAGCTACTCTACCAATTACCGTTTTTTCCGTTGCTATAGGCTCTAATTTCCCATATATAAAACTTCTCCCAACTATTTTTAATGATTTTTCTTATTATCACACAAAACGTATTATAATGAAACTTTAAAACCAGTTAACAAATTGTTTATTTAATGATTGTAATGAATTAAGAAATGAACCTTATTTTTTTATTCTGGATTATTATTAGGTCTAATTAATACTATATAGTCCTTTCGAGTAATTAAAGTAAATGTTGATTGGGATTAGGGACTATAATTAGGTTTAATTAATACTATATAAACTCGGCCGCACATTTCAAACGGACAAGACATTTTCTTTCTTTCAAAAACTCTTCGATCGAGAGAATCTTTCGTCTTGTGCAAAATCAAACCATGGGAGGAGGAGGAAGAGTGATGGCGACGGCAGCTAAGGTAGCTGGAATCGGAGTCGCCAAAGGTGGGTTCAGAGGAGGACTCGGAGTCCCCGCGGCTGCGAATGATCAGTTTAACGTTAGAACCACCTCCGTGTCTAAACCAGTCTCGGCTTCGTTGTCATCGGCGTTTCATCCTTCCGCCGAAACAGACGCGATGGTTTTGCAAAGAGTGAGTTGGGAAGACGATTGGGAGTTCGCGGAAGTGGAGACAACGACGACGACGACGATTCCTAGGGTTGTTTTCAGCAAACCTCCTTCTCTGGAGGAAGCTAAAGAAGCCACCGATGATCTCAAAGACGCAATCAATCTGTGAGAAATTTAACCCTAATTACTTCTAATTTTGACTCTGGTTAAGGTTCTGGTTTATAATTGGAGGAATCTTGATTGAATTTTCTTGGTTTAGTTCGGTTTGATGCAATAAACAAGTATGGGTTTGTGTTATCTATACTATCAATGAAGTTTTAAGTTAAAAGTTAAGCTGGTTAATATCGTTGTTACTTTTATTGAATTTTTATATATAATTTAATTAAAGACAAATTTTATATTAATAATATTAGAATTTATAAAAATAAGATAATCTTCATATATTTTGTCGTTATCTTGAAATAATATTTTTTTAAATAATGTTTGATTTAATGTTTTTGGAAACATAAATAAAAATTATCATATTGTTTTTTAATATAATATAAATTAATAAATATTCGTAAGAAAATTATGCCACACCTAGTTGAAAATTAAAGTCTGTTACTTTGAAACTTCTTAGTTTGATTTTATGTTTCTTACATCCATGCGTATTATTACTAGCTACATGTACATCGTTACTTGTGCGTATGTTTGGTTCTTGTTTTGGTTTGTTGATGGATGATCAAACATGTGGTAGGGTGTATACGGAAGGTTCAAATGAAGCTGGTTCTGTTTCCAGAATGTTGTCAAGTTTTCATCTTTCTGACAAGAGAGCTGTTGAATCAGCTGTTCCACAAGTTGCACTTAACGCATTTGCTTTTCTCAGTGAAAGCTCTGCCGCCCAGGTATATCTCCATCTCCTCCTCCTCGCTTTTTGACACGACTCTTTCACATGTGCTTGCCTAAAACCAAAGTTTTGAGACTCTAATCGTTTCCCTATTAAACAGTCTGTTGTTGCTTCCATTGCGTCTGACCCAAAGGTGTGGGATGCTGTAATGGAAAACAATGATCTCGTAAAATTTCTCAACACCAACACTACCGGTACGAGAACTAGCAATCCTTTGGTGTTTTAATGTTTTTTTTAATAGCAAAGCAACTTAACAGAAACCTTTTGTTCCGTTTGCAGCTGCTTCAACTCAGGTTGAAGCTACTGACACTGACGATAAAGCTGAAGACTCGAGCGAGACTGAAAGTGAGGAAGACAGTGAAGCAAAGCTAATCCAACTCTTGGAGATTCTGGAGGACATGAAGCTAAAAGCTGTTCAGCTGATGGAAAACGTCTCTTCCTACTTTGGTGGTTTGTTCCGGCTAGAATCTTTTACAGAGAATGGAGAAGAGAGGAAACGGACGTTGCTCAACGACCCTACTTCTCTCTTTGGATTAGCTGTTTGCGTTATCTTCATGGTAGTTATGAAACGTGCTTAAGCTCCATAGTTTTTTATGACTTGCCGACATAGCAAAACTAAAAACTTCTGTGATCTCTTTCTGCTACTCCGTTATCGTTTAGACTTTTAACATCTATTGTTTCGGAATGTTTTGATATGTATAGAAGGAACCTTTGGTTGTTTCTTAAGTATTCTTATCACTTTTTCGTCTGGAAATTGTTAAGAGAAGTTAGATTAGTCTTCATCAGCATCTAATTAGCATATTAGATCATTTGTTTATAGATGTACATAATATTTCTATTCCTATGGTGTTATATAAGCGACATTGTTTTGGTTATTACTCTTATGGAGTGGAGCCTGCTGTGAGCATATCGTTTGGATGATCCAACATTTGTTAGGGTAATATGTCATCTCAAAAGTCATAGTCTACCATGAGAGGGTGAAATGAAGGCGACTCTTTTTGGAGAATGTTCTCAAGGTTTTAAGTCAGTGAACAGAGTTTGTTGAATCAGCCAATCCACAAGTTTCTCTGACTGAAGAGTATAAGAGGAGCTAAACCAATCTGACCACCTCCATGTATTTGATGACAGGATATGTTGGGTCTATGTTCTTGTAAGATTTGTGTATGCCTTAATCTTACTGGAAAGAAGATCCTTCACTGCTGAGATACGCGATAGAACCCTAGTTTTCACACTTATATATTAGACAAAACATATGTTAAGAGTGTATATAGTAGTTATGGAACCTTTGATGTATTTATTATAGTTCGATATGAATTTGTGATAAGTTGAACTATGTTGGCTGAACACAGTGTTCCTTCATTTCTAAATATATAATAAAATGTAATAAATTTTCATTTTTTGTCTCTGAAAGTTAGTATTGTCTCCGTTTCAGAAAGATAATTTTTTTAGCATTTGCACCCATATTAAAAAAATACATTAAATCACTATAATAAATGTATTTTTTCTGCAGTTTTCAGTTATCAATAACTTTTAACCAATAGTAATTCAATAAAATCAATTATTTTTCTTGAAGTTTACAATTTTTTTTCATAGGAAACACAAAATGTTTATCTTTGTGAAACAATTTTTTTTCTAAAATATCTATGTATCTTTTTTAAATAGAGCGAGTATATTTTATTTCCGTTTTTCTCTCTGACAACAAAATAAAAAAAGATTTTGCAAATATTTAAAATATAACTCAAAACGTGGTTGGCAAGGCATCTTCTCTGTATTTTAATGGAGGAAGAGACTACGGATTAAGCGTTGCTTTTTATTTCTATTTCTATTAATGTCTCTGCTTCTCAGACGGCTAGGCAAGCTCTGCCATGGGAAACCTGCAGGGGCGGTGATTAAAAGATCATCACTTCTTCTTAGCTCTAATAGCAACTCATCTTCTTCATTGCTTCAGACGCCTCCTTGTTTTGTCCTCACAGTTGCTCCTTGTGGAGAGGATCTCGGAAAACTTGTGATTATTAAAGCTAATGAGTTTTTTACCATCACTGACTTGGAAAAGAAGGTACCTCTGGATCTGGTGGATACAGATCATCTGGTCGGGGCATCTAATGGGTGGGTAGCTACTTTGAAGGACGGCGGCATAGTGCGTCTCCAAGATGATCTAAACCCTTTTGCATCTGATCAAAACCCTAAACGCATTCTCCTGCCTCCTCTTGTCACTCTTCCTCGCTGCCAAACCCAAATGGTCACCAACATGGCCATGTCCTCGTCTTCTCCCGAGGACGAGGACTGTGTTGTCTCTCTCAAGTTCTTTGGGCCTCAGCTGAGCTTTTGCAGACCAGGAGGTAAACCCGAGTGGACCAACATCAGAATCGCAAACCCCTGCTTCTACTCATCCCCTGTCGTGTTTTCCAAGAAACACGGCATGTTTCGCATTCTCGCGTCTGGTGGATACCTTATTGGATCGTGGGATGCCCGCACAGACAAGAAGAACAAACCCAAGTTCCAGAGGTTGCGGTTTCGAAACGTTCCCAAGCTGAGCAAGACCAAACGTGAGCTTTTGAGTTCGTGTTGCACGAGCGAGCACTTGGTGGAGTCAGGAACCACCGGTGAAACTTTCTTGGTTAAGCTGTACCGGAGGCCTTGGGCTAGCGGTTCAGAAAAAATGCAAACCAAAGCTTTGATGGTGTTCAAGATTGACGATGAAGGTAACGCAGTTTACACTCAAGACATTGGAGATCTCTGCATTTTCATCTCAAAGTCTGAACCTTTCTGTGTCCCAGCTAGCTCCTTCCCCGGCATGACCTCTAACCGCGTGGACTTCTTGGATTTCGACGAGAACGTTTGTATTAGTGTTCCCGATTCCAACATCATTGGTGGCAATTGTCCTTACCTAGCCCCTTACCATATTCCACCTCAAACTATTGTCTAATTACTACTTTACGGTTGAGTAATCATGATCAGTAATCATGTTACCTCAACATATATTGCTGTGTTTTGTTACCACATTTCATGCTGCATGTGTTCCTTAACTATAAAAGACTAGTTAATGTTGGTGTTTACTCTTTTGACTAATAATTTAATTTAACTTCTTATTCTCGTTTGTTTAGTGATCAATCATATGCTAGTTCATGAGACTTGTATGATCTAAGATCATTGACAAGCATTTATATAATTTTTAATAGGTTCACAGGAACATTTCATTGAATCTTGAAATATACGTCCAACGGAAGCTTATGGATACACATCCTTTAAGGATCGCATGTACAACTTCTCAGGATCTCCTTCTCTGCCTCGGCCAGTCTCTTTCTATGTTCCCTGACACTTGTTTAGCACCGTCCTTGCCTGCATCAGATTATCACAACAATACAACAACTACATTATGAGCTCAGAGAACCGGTTTGATGGAGTCATCAATCCGGTTATTTTGGTCAGTTGCTATGATATCTTCTAGGACTAATTACCGTCTAATTTATAATGATATCTTCTAGGGCTAATTCTCTTCTTTGAGTTCTTTTGCACTTTTTTTTAATGGTTGGGTGTCATATTCGTCGAGTATGCGCTAGACCAAGATAGACACCTCAATCATATCTATCAACCCAGAACAGGCTTGTTGATGAAGTCTTCTTTGGGCGTTTCGTCTTTGACGAATATTTATATTAAATTTTATTCATGGACTGTTTCTTATTTTTGTCTACCTTTGATGAGTTCATAAAATTAAAATTATTTATTTGAGTAAATAACCCAAAAACTAGGCATAGGCAATTCGGTGTCCCAATCGAATTTTGGTTTTTTTCCAAATAGATCTCGGTTTTTGAGTTTATCAAAATCAGTCTCATTTAGGTTATATGAAATTTCCATTTGGGACCGGTCGGGTTTTATCGGGTTGGGGTTAGTAAATTTTCAAAGGACCGGTATAACCCGATGTACATTCGGGTTCGGATCTCAGTCGGTTTTTCGCTTTAAAAGTACCTGATTTGTATCTATTTTGTAACAAAAACATAAGTAAAATCGATTCAAAATTAAAAAAAGAAACATCAAACGTAATCATTCAAAATCAAACGAATGTAAACATAGTTAGTGATAGAAATAAAACCAAATAAATGAAACCATAAAACGAAAACCAAATTCTCATGAAATGAGAAATATTATTCAATGAAAACAAAACCAAAATCTAAAACTTCAAAGTTCAACCGACACCTTCAACCATGAACCTTCATGTAATAAATAATTATTTTGGATGTTCAATAATATCTTATTGTATTTTGGATACATATTATGAATTGAGATCATATTTGGCACAAGTTATTTTTGAGAATTTGAATGTTTCTAGCTCTGTCGGGTATCCATTTAGGTTCGGGTTCGGTTCGAATAATAAAACAAAATCTATTCGGTATTTATGTCTGATTCGTGATTCGGATTCAATTTATTGGATCAAGTTTGGTTCGGGCTTTCGGGTTCACTTTATTTGCCTAGCTCTACCAAAAACTCTCATTTGTAAGACGACGTACTAAGGAAAAAATGGTAATCCAGCTTTTTATATGGTTAGGTCTGAATGACTTGCACACATTGTCTATAATGTTCGTAGCGAGATATTTTTAATTGATTTATTCCTAACCGGGATGATTTTATATGGGCCGGTTTAATCGAGATTTATGTTACTATTTACTAATTTAGAGTCGCAAAAAATTCATATCCGGTCCTATCTGTTGATTTTTTTTTGACGACCCTATCTGTTGATCTTTATCCAGTTAAACAATGACTGATATAACATTTTCGTAAAACCCAATGGGTCCGTAGCCATCAGCCAATCACTAACTCACAAATCACAAATGGTTGAGATGATTGAACATTTTCAAAATGGAACAACAATTACGAATGATTTTAACAAATGCAACAATTTTATGATGACTTTGAATGAAAGCCATCGGCCCTATTGGGTCTGAAGTTTTGCTTTCTTAACCGAAACAGTCCACATTTCAAAAATGTGTACAAAGTCAACTCACGGAAAATATCATACCAACGCGTTTGAGTAGTCTGAGGTTGTGTGTCATCATTATATATAAGTATGACAAGTGGTTTTATTCTCGGTACCATGTTAAAACTTTTGTTTTCTCATAATTAACTTGGTTAATGATATTTTGATTTCATGCGAATTATTACTTTATTTTTTTGGCATCCATAAACATTTCTAGAAGATACTTCCTTATAGTCACTCTTACTCCAATTCAAACAAATATATATATATATATATATATATATATATATATATATATAATTTAGGTTACTGATATATTTTCTATTTATAAAAGCAGGTTCAAATACCAAATACTCAAAATAGAATATATTTAAATAAAAATATGTTAATTGAGAACAACATGATTTTGGATATTTTTAACAAAGTCTCGTGTGACTTGTCACGTGATAGTTTACAGTAAATAAATATTTAAATAAAAATATGTTAATTAAGAACAAGATCATTTTGAATATCTTTACCGTGTGACTTGTCACGTGATAGTTGACGGTAAATAAGTAAATGAATATTAAAATTAGTTAAAAGTTAAAACCGACCCAATGCGAATGGTGTGTACGTACTACTAGAGCCTATTAACACCACACTATTTTGTCTCTTTAGCTACGATCTGTCTCCCTCTTTTCCCTACATTACCCTCTCTTTCCACTGTCACAAGATCAACATATATTTATGTGAATACTTTCTTATAAACGTTGCATTTATCGACCATAAAATGTAGTATTTCTTTAAAAATCATTCGTTCATGAGAGAAATGGAATAAGAATCAATTATTTGTTTTATATGGAAACATTAACGTCGTAGACATTTATGATTTGTTCATGTGCATAAAAGCACTAGAGGTAACAAACAGATTATCATTTTTTTTTAATGAGGTGGTCCCATAAATAAAGTAAAAATTCACATATGGTTTCATAGTTTAATATCATGTAACCGTAATTAGGCCCACATCATCTCGGACAACGGAAACGCAAATGCAGATAATATAACTTGTTAATTATAATATTTTTTAAAGCATAGATACAAATCCTAATCAAGGTTCACTGAAACACAAAAGCAAAGCAATATTTTATAAAACGGTACGGAACAACGGCGGCGTAGATAAGGGGTCCTCCACACTCTCAGTGTGTCTTTTCAGAGTTCCAGAATAGGAAAAAAGAAACGAAAAGCATGCAGAATACTAAAATGAAAACAACAGTAGTACTAGTAGCTATAACTCTCTAGAGGTTTTTTTGTTTTAGGGTTTTAGAGCCTCTAGAGTTTAAGAACAAGAGAAAATAACTTTTTACTCACTCGTCGTCTTCTCCACGGTTGCCACTTCCTTCACCACCGTCGTCATCGAGGTCTCAACTTCCTCCGTGTCCTCAGTCGAGATCGCAACCTTCTTTTTCGTCACCGTCGTTGAGGTCTCAAGACTCTCAACTTCCTCCGTGTCCTCCGTCGAGATCGCAACTGTGTTAGTCACCGTCCATATGTCAACTTCTTTTGTTGTCACGGCCACCGTCGACGTCGCCTTCCCGGTCAGCTTCGAGACCATCACCATCTTCCTCAACTCCTTCTTCTCCTTCCTCATCTCTTTCACCCTCCTCTTCTCTTCTTTATCCCTGGCTTTTCGCGCTCGAAATACAGCTTCGATTTCTTTGTCCTTTGCGATCTTCTCTTCCCTCTGGCGTTTCTTCTCAGCGTCTTCAGCTTCTGCGATTTGTTGGAGAATCTTGTTTGCTTTGGAGGTGAAAGCTTCGACTCCATGGCCAGAACCACCGGACAACAACGGACGTCCTCGGTTTGCAAAGGAGGCGACAACTTTCCACATGATCGATGAGAGAAATGGAGAGAGCAAAAGGGTTTGTTGTTAAGTGAGAGAAAGAGAAAGATCATAAAATATATGATCGTCAGAGTGAGGGCTATGATGTCTCCTTTTATAGACTTAATCATTTCATGTGCTATTTATTAAAACCTTTATTCAATAAAGATAAATGTAAAATGAATGTGTGTATACTATATACCACTCTGCCAAAACGAACCCATTCAAAACAATAATCGTGTGTCCCTATGGCTTTATTTTCACAAATTGGCAACTATATTACTATTATTATCAAAATACATGTACCTTTTACCGTTAAATTAATACTGAATTACAGCATTTTGTCATACTTAATACATACTGTATATAATACATTGTCCGCGTTACATGAAATGAATCATAACGTCCGGTTTAACAATCACCAACATTGGAGAAACAACAAACTTTCATTATTACGTGGACATGTGACGTATTCATGTTAGAGGTTGTTGTAACCGGTTTTAGTTAAGGTGTGTTAAGGGAACTTTAGTAATAATTAATGCCGCAAATCACATATGTTCATTCAGCCAGATGAGTCAAGTTTCTTTTACTTGGATTCCTCCTATATTAATTATTACTTTTACTTATTTGAAAGAATTAGTTTTTAAAAAAAATTTGCTGATTTCTACTTTAAATTATACGTCCAACAGACCAACATTAATCAGACTCCTGGTGCGCAATTTGCATACCAAAACAAGCAGAAAGCATAAAGAAGGTTTATAAACATTTTGGTGATTTAGATATTAGAAGAGAACGCCTTGTTGTGAAAAAGACGTAGCATGGTAACTGAATCCATTTGGAGTTTTCCAGTTATTATGGATGCCACGTCACAAATATGTTGGCTAAAGACTACCGAAGTTGACAAGGATATAAATCTGAACACAGTGTCCCTTCATTTCTTAAATATATAAAATGTAATAAATTTTCATTTTTTGGTCACGGAAAGTGAGTATATCTTGTTTCCGT
Source organism: Brassica napus (assembly GCF_020379485.1). NCBI lineage: Eukaryota > Viridiplantae > Streptophyta > Magnoliopsida > Brassicales > Brassicaceae > Brassica > Brassica napus. The sequence continues at coordinate 5,869,497 of NC_063435.1, read as the reverse complement.
TTTTCTCTCGCACAACAAAATAAAAAAAGATTTTGCAAATATTTAAAATATAACTCAAAACGTGGTTGGCAAGGCATCTTCTCTGTATTAATAATGGAGGAAGAGACTAGGGATTCTTAATTAAATATCAAAAGGCTTTCTTTCTTTTTTATTTATATTTCTATTAATGTCTCTGCTTCTCAGACGGCTAGGGAAGCTCTGCCATGGGCAACCTGCAGCGGCGGTGGTGAAAAGATCATCACTTCTTATTAGCTATCATAGCTACTCATCTTCTTCATTGCTTCAGACCCCTCCTTGCTTCGTCCTCACAGTTTCTCCTTGTGGAGAGGATCTCGGAAAACTTGTGATTGTGAATGCTAATGAGTTTTGCATCACTGACTTGGAAAAGAAGGTACCGCTGGATCTGGTGGATACAGATCATCTGGTCGGGGCATCTAATGGGTGGGTAGCTACTTTGAAGGACGGCGGCATAGTGCGTCTCCAAGATGATCTAAACCCTTTTGCATCTGATACAAACCCTAAACGCATTCCCCTGCCTCCTCTTGTCACTCTTCCTCGCTGCCAAACCCAAATGGTCACCAACATGGCCATGTCCTCGTCTTCTCCCGAGGACGAGGACTGTGTTGTCTCTCTCAAGTTCTTTGGACCTCAGCTGAGCTTTTGCAAACCAGGAGGTAAACCCGAGTGGACCAACATCAGAATCGCAAACCCTTGCTTCTACTCATCCCCTGTCGTGTTTTCCAAGAAACACGGCATGTTTCGCATTCTCGCGTCTGGTGGATACCTTATTGGATCGTGGGATGCCCGCATAGACAAGAAGAGCAAACCCAAGTTCCAGAGGTTGCGGTTTCGAAACGTTCCCAAGCTGAGCAAGACCAAACGTGAGCTTTTGAATTCGTGTTGCACGAGCGAGCACTTGGTGGAGTCAGGAACCACAGGTGAAACTTTCTTGGTTAAGCTGTACAGGAGGCCAAGGGCTAGCGGTTCAGAGAAAATGCAAACCAAAGCCTTGATGGTGTTCAAGATTGACGATGAAGGTAACGCAGTTTACACGCAAGACATTGGAGATCTCTGCATTTTCATCTCAAAGTCTGAACCTTTCTGTGTTCCTGCTAGCTCATTCCCTGGCATGCCCTCTAACCGGGTCGCCTTCTTGGATTTTGACGAGAACGTCTATATTAGTGTGCCCTATTCCAACATCATTGGTGGAAATTGTCCTTACCTAGCCCCTTACCATATTCCACCTCAAAATATTGTCTAATACTACGTTAGGGTTGAGTAATCATGATCAGTAATCATGCTACCTCAACATATATTGCTGTGTTTTGTTACCACATTTCATGCTGCATGTGTTCCTTAACTATAAAAGACTAGTTAATGTTGGTGTTTACTCTTTTGACTTGTTAAGAATTTTATTCAACTTCTTATCCTCCTTCTTTATTTTTCATATGTTCATGAGACTTGCATGATGTAAGATCATTGAAATTGTTTAGTGTGATTGCTATTCCAAAGTTGCACAAAAAAAAAGAAAAAAGATTGCTATTCCAACAAGCTCCAATAATTGTTTAATGTGAGGATCAAAAGGAACAATGAAAAGTGAACACAAAAAATGAATGGAAGAGAAAGAGATATATAGAGAGAATAAATAAAGAATGATCAGTTCTCTTCACCAACTGTTATATTATGTTGATTTTTTTCAAAAGGAGATCATCAATTTGTAGCCTGCATATAACGATTACTTAAGGACTAAAACGTTTGTACTCCAAAAGTGCATGACCACTTACCTAATTTCAGAGACCTGATAACCATTTACCTAAATATGATTATTGTTTATATATTCACCCAATGAACTCAAAAATTAATTTAAATTGGTTTTATTTGATTGGCTTAATAATATTTATATTTATATAAGACTTGTTGCTAACAACTCTATTCTTCATTGGCAGACAGAGTATAGAAACTGTGTTTACTAAATTATTTTTAATATATATTTAACAATTCCATTTATCTCTTGGATATAGATGCTTTACTATGCATCATTGTTGTACATTTGACATCAATGACATGTTGTACACAATGAGATGGAGTAGTGAAAACATATATGGTCAGCTTAATATAGTCACTGTTTTACCCCAAAGAGAACACACATAACAATCTCAGAGAGAACATTACAAAGCTAGTTGTCAACAACATCTTGTGGTGGAAAATAATAAGGGGATAAAATGTACCACTTGTAGTAGCGATGGAGATGTCACCTACATCATAACCTACGATTTCATCAACATCGAGGATGTGAATGTAGTTACGACCACAAAGGGCTCCCTCTTGCTGAACAAACCACATGAAGCGATGAGGTGGTCTTCACATCCAAGAATACGAAACACCTTGTCTTTCTTGGAAAACATGACACGGGAGGAGTGGAAGCAAGGGTTTTCGAGCTTGATGCTGGTCCACTCTGGTTTACTCTCATCTGGCCTGCAAAAGCTGAGCTGAGGACCCAAGAACTTGACAGCCACGACACAGTCCTCATCATCCTCTGGAGAAGATGAGGACATTGACACGTTGGTGATGATTTTGGTTTGGCAGAGTCACAAGAGGAGGCAGCGGGATACGTTTGCGTTTTATCATCATTAATTCATTATGAATGTGAGGATACACCAAGTTCATAGGTACCCTCTTGTCCAGATCAGTTATGGCACGTTGATTAGCATAGCAAACTGTGAGTCTTGCTTGATCGTGTCCACAAAATCTAGCGGCGATGACAAAACCAGGAGGGCTTTGCCGCAAGGAAGTTGAGAAGCCGTTTGAGATAAGGAGAGAAACAGAGGAGGATCTTCTCACCCCAAGGTCTAGCGACGATGACAAAACAAGGAGGGGTTTGCCGTATGGAGGTTGAGAAGCCGTTAGAGAGAAGAAGAGAAACAGAGGAGGATCTTCTCACCCCAACGCGGAGCCGACTGAGAAAGAGAGACATGAGAATTCTTTAAGCAAAAAGCTGAGAGAGATTGATCATGTTCCATCTTCTCTATCTAAAGTGTGACAACCCATCCTCTTACTAGGAACCTAGGTTCACAGCGCTGCAGCGCACCGACCCCAACCCCTCCATTATGAGTCTTTTCTGACTCCATAATTAGGTTGTTGGTGAGACTCGAACCCAGGTCCTCACCCTTTAACAACACTCCTCCAGGATGAGTTGTCACCAATTGATCTGCAGGTCAATTGGTGACAGCTTGTCCTGTGGGAGTGCTGTTAAAGGGTGAGGTTCTGGGTTCGAGGTCCACCAACAACCTAATTATGGAGTTAGTGAGAACTCATAATAGAGGGGTTGGGGTCGGTGTGCTGCAGCGCTGTGAGCCTGGGGCCCACGGGACGGGTAGTTCCCACGGGGCGGGTTGACACATAAAGTCTCTGCATTAATACACAGAAAGAGCCTTGTACCCCAAGGCAAGGTTTTGGTGGGATATTTAATATTTATTACTCTTTGCTTCATGATATTAATGAATTTACTGTAATTGAATATATTTGGTAATTTATTATTGGATGTTCTTAGCTGAATGCGAGATATTTGTTTTTCTTTTCCTTTGGAAAACATTTTCCATTAATGTTTTAAATTCAAAACTGGGAATTCATCAACTTAGAGCATCTTTATCTCTAAAATCTCATTTGGGGTTCTTATTTTTTTTTTTTTATCGAATCAATCGTAGATTGCCACGTGTTAGTTGGACCCGCAAACAGTGCAAGAAGCGTTCCTTATTTCGTTACTTTTAGCAACGTTTCTTATTGTTTTGTGGAGTTCACACCGATTTTTTTTTGTTAAAAACCCTCCCTAAAGACTCCCGATAAAGCTACTCTTAGTGTCATTGATGTTAATGTTAATTTTTGTTTTTATTTTTATTTGTCACAGCAGACAAACAATTCCCACGATAAAATTCAGACATGTTTTAATAGTGGAAAAACAAATTCAAAACTATACATTTTAGTACAAGATGTCCATTTTCAAAAATATATTTTTTCTTAAAATGAAAATATTATACTTTTGTTATTATATTTTATTTTCTAATATTTTTTAATCTTTGAGAAATGGCAGATGTTTTCTTATTTTTAATGAATAATATTTATTATTGATTAACTATGTGTAAGTTGTTCATATTATGATTAGATGTTAAACCAATCAAAATGAAATATTACATAACATATTTATCATTTGATCATATTTAACTATGTAGATCATTTTTCAAGTGTATTTGCTTATAAATCTAATCTTCTAGTTATATTTATACATATTAGTACATTTATTAATTTATCCAAAATACAATATTTTTAAAAAAAATATATGTCCCATAATTTCTTTATATTCCAAATAAATTCAACACTTACAAAAAATAAACAAATAAAGTCTTGTATAGGTGTATTAAAGTTGATAAATTTCTTAAGCTTTATATTTTAGTTAGTAATAATACTAGAAAATTTCACTAGTTACATTCAAAATTCTTAACTTTAGTATTTCTGTATATTTTTGTGAATAATATTTATATGGAAATTATTTTAACAGAACTTTATTAAAAAAATTCTTAATATGTTTATATACCCTTTTGATATCCGACTCATCGCTCTAAACTTAGCTCCATTTAAAATCTGAAACCAAAACCATCGATCCATGTTACTTGGTTGTTAGTTGTTACAATTTTCATTACTAACCACTTGATTGTTTTAGCTTGATATTGTTCTCACAGAAAGAAAAAAAGTATGTTCATAGGAGCAAAGGGTGGCCGCAAAAGCTTTACTATGGCAATGCATGAAGTCTTAGCACATGGTTTTCATCAGGCAGGTTCTTGTGACTCAAAGCTTGTAAGAAAAACAGAACAAAACATCATCATCATCAACTTATGATTCTTTGTCTTAAGATTAAAAATATCTCCAAAGAGAATACATTAAACATCTCACAGAGAACATAAACAAGACAGTTGCAAAACTAGTTGCCGATATCTTGAGGTGGAATATGATAAGGGGAATAAAGTGGACCTTTTGCACTAGCCATGTCGAAGGGGGTGCCAGCCACATCCACATATCCGTTTTCATCATAATCATAGAGGTAAACGTTGTTAGTATACATGCCAGGAAAAGAAGTAGAAGGCACACAAAAAGGTTCAGACATTGAGATGAACATGACGAGATCTCCCATGTCTCGAGTCTGAACTGCGTTTCCTTCATCATCTAGCTTGTACACCATTAAAAAATTTGGTTTCATTATGGCAACACCTTCATCGTTCTCGGCTAGCTTCTTGTACTGCTTAACTAAGAATGTCTCACCAGTGGGTCGTGACTCCACCAAGTGCTCGCTCTTGCTGCACGAATCCATAACATTATGTTCAGCGTTGGTCAGCTTGGGAATGTTAGTAAACCGCACGCTCTGAAGCTTAGGGTCATCGCTGGGATTGCAGGGGTCCCATGACCTGATGAGGTGGCCTCCAGATCCCGGAATACGAAACATGTTGTGTTTCTTGGAAAACATGACACGGGAGGAATAGAAGCAAGGGTTCTCGAGCTTGATGCTGGTCCACTTTGGTTTACGACTCTTACCGGCTGGTTTGCAAAAGCTGAGCTGAGGTCCCAAGAACTTGACAGCCACGACACAGTCTTCATCGTCCTCTGGAGAAGATGAGGACATTGAAACGTTGGTGATGATTTTGGTTTGACAATGTGGCAGAGTCACAAGAGGAGGCAGAGGGATGCGTTTAGGATCTGTATACGATGCATACGGGTTTAGATCATCTTGGAGACACAGGGTTCCATCTTCCTTCAAACTAGCTACCCACCCATGAGAAGCCCCGATCGTTAGCGTTTTTCCATGATTAATACTGTTACACACCAACTCCAGACGTACCATTTTGTCCAGTTCAGTCCAGGCATGTGTATCTGCATAGGCAACTATGAGTCCTCCGAGATCGTCTCCACAAGGTCTAGCGCCCATGACGGAACAAGGAGGGGTTTGCCGCAAGGAAGTTGAGAAGCCGTTAGAGATAAAAAGAGAAACAGAGGAGGATCTTCTCACCAACGCACGTTTCACAAGGCGGAGCCTCAAGAGCCGGGTAAGAAACAAAGACATGAATGTTCTTAGGAAAAAGAAACCGAGACAGCTCTAAGAGAATTGATAATATTCCATCTTCTCCTCCTAAAACCTTTCCATTAGTATAGAGGGTAGCCTTGCCCACCACGGCAAGTTTTTGGTCGGATATTTACTATTTATTGCTTTTTCCTTTATGATATTAATGAATCAATACAATTAAAGTAAGACTTTTTTTTTTAAAACATCTCTTTGTACGCCAATCTTTTGAGTGCCAAAATGTTTCGTTTCGTGTGGTGCATATTTTTCCGATTGTATTAGATTTCAGTATCAAGAATATTATAGGTCATTTATTATATGTTTTCTTACCTTTTCCGTATTTAGCAACATTTTTGTTGAAGGAAATCATATAAGAATATTTAAAGTCATCTATTATATAATGAAGGAAATAATATATGACAGACAATATGGATTTCAAAAGAACATGAAAAAAAGTTAATGATTAATTTATCAAATTCAATTTAAAATTGAGTTAGTATAAATCTATATATATGTTATTGTGATGGGGGGATAGGGAAATAAAACAAGACAAAGAAAAGAATTAAAAAGCATTTTTGTTTATAGTTAAAGTTCTTAAAGTCACGGCATAGATGTTTTTAACAAAAGTTAGAAACAAAGAGTAAATAAACAAAATACTTAATTTTGTCTACAGAAAATTTAATAGTGTAAAGTAGACTAAAGTTTGACAATTAGCGTAAAACATATACTGTACTGCATACCTTTTTTGTATCACCTCTATACATAGACGACTATTACGGATATATCAAAAAGTAGGTTGCATTCAATCAACTTAGGGCTGTTCAATATGGTAAAACCGAACCGTACCAAACCGAACCGAATCGAAATAGACAATATGGTTTGGTTTTGGTATATACCATATAAACCGAATGAATATAATTTTATAAAAACCGTAGGATTTGGATATGGTTTGGTATATAACCGATTAAACCGAATAAACTGAACAAAACCGATTAAAAGTAGAAACATGTAAATATGTATCTATTTTATAACAATACATGAATAACTATTTGTTACATAAGTTAAATTTGTGTTAATAACTATTACCATAATTTTATAGTAATAAAGAACCTTAATTTGTAAAACACTTGAACTATAATTAAATAACAATACATTGCAATTCAGACATCTTATTTTCTAAATCTTCTTTTGATATTTTTGTTTTATTTTAGTCTTCACTAAATTAATATGAAGATTATAAATTTGATGGACAATAATTTCAACTTTTTTTTTATCTGTAAACAAACAGAGTTTCGTGTTCAATTGAAAAAATATGACTTTAATGAACACTAAATATGGAAGAGTGGAAAAACTTTTCTTTCATGTTTCTGTTTTGTTTCATATTTTTATTTTCAAAATTTCAAGCTTTCATTTTAGTTATAGATTTTATTATTTTATTTGATGGTAAAAACATTTTTACTTTTTTGTTCATTTATTTGAACATGTAATATATTTTTAATAAGTGATTGTGTTGACAATATAACTCTAAAATTCATATAATATGATCTCAAACTAAATAATTATGTTTTTTGGTATAAAACTGAATAAACCGAAAACCGACGGTATATAAACCGAACCGAACCGAAGTAAATATGGATTTATAATGGTAGTTATATTTTACTAACCGAAATACCGAAAACCGAAAAATACTGAACCTAAACCGAACCGATTTCCAGATTGAACACCTCTAAATCAACCTTACTAGTTAAATCTCTGCTATCTTATCAGTAAATTATTTTTATTCTCGCGTTTTAGGTAAATAGTAAAACATAATGTAATAAAGAAAAAAACTAGGAGTTCCAGCTGGAACTTCCGCCCTAAGTTCGATTTTCTCTGGTCATCTATGGACGTTTTAAATGGTAAAAAAGTTCGAATTTCTATGAGTTTTTTGGTAATTAGTCTTTGGATCTAGAAAATTTTTGGATCACACCAAAGTTATCAAAAAAAAAAAAAATCTAAGAGGATAAATTCGTGCTATAAAAAGTCCAGTGTACGAAATTCGAATAGTCGTCCCAAAGAACGATCTTTCTTTCATTCAATCAGTGATAAGCAAGCATATCACGGGACGCATAACTCACATGACATATGAAAATATACATTTCTATCAGTAATTTAATTTTAGCCACCATCAGAAACCAAAACTTTTTAAAAAACTTTTTTTTTCATTTTTACAATAGTCTAAATACGAGTCAACGGTTACGGTCGAGAACACATCAACCAAAATGGACATCAGTATAAAATAGTTAAGGCTGATATACAATAGTCTAAATGCGAGTCAATGGCTACGGTCAAGAACACATCAAATGGACAGCAGTAAAAATTAGTTAAGATTGATCAATTACTGAAATATTCACAGCCATTACAATATGTAAGTTCATAAAATGTATTTTTTTTATATAATTTTAAATTACAATACTTAGTGACATTTTGAAACCAATCGTAAGAAGCAATTATATCAAAGTAGATAGAAACAACCATTTTTGTATACAAATATAGAAAAATGTAATCAATAAAACGAAAACAACGTCGAAATCATCACATATTCAAATCTTTCGAATTCAATTTGAGTAACGTCATTTCATTTAAAACATTAATTAAATAAGAAAAAGAAGCTTTTCAGTTTCGTTATTTTAAGTTTTGAAGAAGACGTTGCTAATATTGCAAAAAAAAATTTGAAATTTTCATAAACCTTTTCTTAACACGAAGCTTAACATTGGTTGCCTTTTGTTATCGTTTGGTTGAAGTAGATCCCCTCTGGTATCACTCTCTCTTTGGGTTCTTTTCTGTGCAACCAAAGCAAAGCTCTCGAAACCTCATTAAATATCATCTTTGGGGTATATATTATTTTCTTAATTTGTTTATACAATTGAAGACATGATATGAATTTTCATCAGCAAAGCTTTTGTTCAAGATTTTGATATATGGTCAACGTTAGCTAATATTTCTTATCAAAGAAAAAATAGTTGATGTCCTCCTCTACTTCTTCTTCATCTCTGATCCATTATTATTATTATTTTGTTCTTTTTGTACAAGAGCTCGAGGCATTAAGGCTACTTGATAACATTATTGAAAAAATGGAAGGAGAATCCTTTGGTTTGATCGTTGGGATCTCACTTGGTTTGGTGATCGGTGTGCTGTTAGCTATGGCAGCATTCTTATGCTTTAGGTACCATAGACAGAAACCTCAGATTCTCAACAGTGTTTCAAGCAGAAGTGCTACGCTTCCCATCAGAGAGAATGGACCTGATGCTTGCAACATCATGTCGGATTCGACTCTTGGTCCAGACTCACCTATGAAATCCTCAAGCAACGGCAGGTCTGTTTGGCTTGCTGGGTTTAGCAAGAGGAGCAATGTGATCTCTGCTTCTGGCATTTTGGAATATTCTTACAGGTTTGGCTAAGAGTTCCTTTACAAGTTTATTGTCTCTTAACCAATAAGGATTAGAAGGGAAATGCTGGGGATCTATATAACGTTTTAGAGTGTTTAATTACGGATATGATACTTGAATTCTTGGCATTATATCTCGTTTTTGAACATATGTTCTTTTGTGGGTGGTTGAGTCAGGGATTTGCAGAAAGCAACATGTAATTTCACGAATTTGATAGGCCAAGGAGCATTTGGACCTGTCTACAAAGCTCAAATGTCCACCGGTGAGACTGTTGCTGTCAAAGTTCTTGCCACTGATTCTAAACAGGGCCAAAAAGAGTTCCACACAGAGGTAAAACACACACATCTCTTAAAATGTGCTTGATGATTCTGTATGACACTCAAATCCAAAGAATAAGTTTGATTAACATGAATAATCATTAGCCATTAGGAATGCTTGAGCATGCCCATACTTACTTTTTTTTTTTGTAACACGAGCATGCCCATACTTACATTTTATTAAATCTCTGTTAACCCAGAATTTGTTATTTATAAGACAGGCTATATTCCGGACATTCCTATATTCCTAAACTCGCTCACTCACATTTTTTTTTGTGTTTCAGGTTATGTTATTGGGGAGGTTACATCACCGTAACCTAGTGAACTTGGTCGGCTATTGCGCAGAGAAAGGACAACACATGCTTATATATGTCTACATGAGTAAAGGAAGCTTAGCTTCTCACTTGTACAGTAAGCAACAACTTTATTCATCATAACATATCAATCTGCTTGTCGGTAAATTAATGTAGAACTATTTGCTATAGAAATGTAGTCACTAGTCAGTCACACACCTTTATTATCTAACATGGTTTGGAATTCACCAATTTGATGAGCTTTCATACACATCTGAGACTCACTAAAATGTTTTCTTGATACAGGCAATAAATATGAACCGCTGAGCTGGGATTTGAGAGTATATATTGCTTTAGATGTGGCACGCGGTCTAGAGTATCTTCATGATGGGGTAAGCTAAATTACTGAAAACCATCCACCATCTCTTATCAAAACACAATTTTATAAAGCAATGTTTTATTCAAAAAAAATTCTAGGCTGTTCCTTCTGTAATCCACAGAGATATCAAATCTTCCAACATTTGTTGGATCAGTCAATGGGAGCTCGGGTAAATATCTTATCTATCCCACTTATACCTTATTACCTCAAATTTTCCAATTTTAATTGTCTTTTAAATTTAGGTTGCTGACTTTGGCCTGTCTAGAGAAGAAATGGTAAACAAACATGCAGCTAACATCAGAGGAACTTTTGGTTACCTCGATCCAGAGTATATCTCCACAAGAACATTCACCAAGAAAAGTGATGTTTATGGTTTTGGGGTTTTGCTTTTTGAGCTTATAGCTGGAAGAAACCCTCAACAAGGTCTAATGGAATATGTTGAACTGGTAAATGAGGCACCAACATGATCCTCAACTCCACATTTGTTTCTTTGAAGAAAACATTATTAAGACAAGTTTTTGTTTTAGGCGGCTATGAATGCAGAGGAGAAGGTTGGGTGGGAAGAGATTGTGGATTCGAGATTAGATGGGAGGTTTGATATACAAGAAGTGAATGAAGTTGCGGCTTTTGCATATAAATGCATCTTTCATGCACCGAGGAAACGTCCCAACATGAGGGATGTTGTGCAGGTTTTGACACGTGTCATTAAGGTGAGACATGCCAGAAAACGTCAGAAGAAGGCTCCCTTGCTTCCACCTACGGTGGCGTCTAGTGTTGAGCAGACTGGAGATAGATCGGGTCTATCGGAAAATCATAGGAGAGATAATTCCATGGACAGTACACTTGAAGACTAGTGATGCATTGTTGTTTGTTTAAACAAAAAGAACAAAAATATTTTATAATTGTAATTTATTACCTTTGTAATTGGCTTTTTTATATTTTTGGGAGGGTGGGTTCTAGGATGATTTATAGACGTATTGTTAGGAGGATGTTGATGGTAACTGAAAATAGTGAATGGGAAATAATAGGAGCGGAATACCAAATACATCAAAAATGGAATAGATTTTTTTCTATTTATTCATGAACAAATTGCTATAAATAATTTTCTTTGTATTTTATTTATTTATTTTTATTGAATAAGTATTTTATTCCATTCATTATAAAAGGTAAAAAAAAATATAGAGTTAATGGTTTAAAAATGTAGAATTAATGGATCAACCGTTCCATATCATTTCATTCTAAATTATAATCTAGTTGCAATGAGCACAACTATTTGAAATGTTTGGTTTTTGGATACATTTTAATCCAATTTTTTTGTTCTTCCAAAAAATAAAATCGTATATGTAATAGTGTTTTCCATTGGAAAAATAAAACATTGGGGAACTAAAAATTCTGTAACTTATAAATATTTGAACGAGGAAAAAAAAACAAAAACAAAATCTTAGAAATATTGAACCTAACTATATAGTGCTACGACGGGCTCGGAAAGGTGTTAAACACCCTAGGTTCGAAGTTTACTAAATTTAAATTTATCCGTTTGTGTGGCCAAGTGATATCAATACTATTAAAACATAAACATGCCCTATTGATATTAGTTCAGTCCAGTTATTTTCTTCAACTATACATACACGAAATATAAATTTTATGTTTCCTAACTGCATTTTAAATAATCTTTGTAACCACCACTTCGAAGTCCACAAAAATCGGGATCCACTTTAAGTTTTTAACTGAATCTAATTATTTTTTCTTTTTCTATTAGTCTTGACCATTCAAATGTATTAGTTACAACTTAACACAACAAGCAGTTATATACGAAGATGTAATTAAAGTGGTGATATCTACTCCGTGTATAGTTATATATATTTTTACGAAACACCTGCTTAAGTTTAGTAATAAAATGTGGGCAACTATAACTGGTATAATAATATAAAACCTAATAAAAATATAATATGTTGTAAACTTTATGAATAAATTTTTAAAATAATTTTCGAAATACATATGACACGAGTGTATAGTTATGAAACTTGATCTATTTAACTTGAACACAACATATATCAATGGGTCATGGTCCGAAAATATATCCGTATTTTAAAAGGACGGGTCAGAAAATTTTACATATATACAGAAAAAACAAAAAAAATACAAATTAACATAAAAACTGCGGATCAAGATCCAGAATAGACAAATATGATTACAAAGAAACATATATATGGACATATGATTACAAAGAAACGAGTGTATGTCTGGTTAACTTTTAAATTATTATTATTTTATAAAAGATATTTTAAATTTATACACAAATATGAATACAAAGAAAAATACAAATATGATTACAAAAAAAAATATTAAATTAAATTTCTGAAAAAAAAAATTAAAACAAAATATATACCCGCCCTTTCAAAGGGCGGGTCAAAATCTAGTGGATATTTAATTCTCATTGCAAATAACCGGATTTATCTAGTACCGGTGAACAGGCTTCAGGAGATCGGTCAGTTAGACTTCGGTCCGCCAAATTATCAAAAAGTTAAAAAAATGCAGAACTTCTATACTATGTTTGGGGTATTACACCAAAGCAGACAATATTTAAGCCCAAACCTTAGCCAAAAACCCACCAGTGAAGTTAATCATGGTACTAAAACGGTGTCGTTTAACAGTAAAGAGATAATTGTTATCCTCGTCTTATCGCCTTGAGACGAACAGAGACATGAAGTGTTAGCAAGCGGGAGTTACTCTGAAATAAAATGGCGACCATGATGACTTCTCTTCAGAGCTCGTTTACATCTCTTTCGATATCCTCCAACTCCAACTCCTCCTTCCTCGGCCAGCGTCTCCTTTCCCCGCTTTCCCTCTCCGCCGCTTCTCCGGTAACTCCCGTTTTCGAATTTCTCGTTCTAATCAAAGACATTGCCACGTTTAGCTCGAACATTTAGCCCTGTAACGGGTTTGATATCTTTCATTGGACCTGTTGATTAGTTTCATTTATTAAGCTTTTGGTATGGTGAATTTTGGTGCCAATTCTAAATTTTTTCTCTAAAAGGAGTAAAGATTGAAACTTTGTTGTGTGTTTCTGCGCTATGAGTTATGTTTAGTGGAGAATGGATTGGAGAATGTGAATTGTCTCTTTGTCTTTTTCTGTGTTAGTACTGAACTGAGATGAAGTTATGAACACTTTAAATTCTATAACTTTGATTTTTTTCTCAAAAGACAACTGTTTATCTCTACTTGGCTTGGCGATGCATCTAAAACTTTTAAGTTAGGATCTCTTATTTTTGTGTGCTCGTTTGATTGATTGGTTGGTGAACCTTTTGGAATCTAAAGAATGCATTTAGCACCTGGTGATGTACATTTTGGTTGATTATGGTTTTGTTGCTCGAACGAACTTATACTGAGTCAGAAGAATGGTTTAGCGTTTTTTTAGGCAAAGTGTTTGCAGTTGGAGTGGGGTTTGGTTCCTTAATTACTCTGCTTTTCTTTTGTAACTCATTGCAGGTCAAGCCCGCCCAGAACCCATGTCTTGTTTACGCAAAGGTTAGTAACCAAGATCCTTTACCTCATTCTTTTGGTAATGTTGTTGAGTTTCATCTCTTGATTGATTCCTAAGGGCATTAACAGGATTATGATGTGTTTTTTTTTTCTTTCTTTCAGCTTAAGCGTTGGGAACGGAAGAAATGCAAACCAAACAGTCTTCCAATTCTGCACAAAATGCATGTCAAGTTTGGTGATACGGTCAAAGTTATATCTGGACGAGACAAGGGCAAGATTGGAGAAGTCACTAAGATCTTTACCCACAACAGCACCATTGTCATCAAAGATGTCAACCTCAAGACCAAACACATGAAGAGCCGTGAAGAGGGAGAGCCTGGCCAAATTCTCAAGGTCAGACACCACTCACATGACTCTCTTAAAAATAATTTGCAAAACAGAAACCACATCGTGTAGCTCCCTTCACTTTGCCTTTGGCAGTGATGATGATTGAGGATTGTGCTAAAATGCATTATGTTTTCCAGATTGAAGCACCGATTCACAGCTCAAATGTGATGCTGTATTCGAAAGAAAAGGAGGTGGTTAGCCGGGTGGGTCACAAGGTCCTCGAAGATGGACAGAAGGTGAGATATCTGATCAAAACTGGGGAACTTATCGACACCATTGAGAAATGGAAGCAACTTAAGGAGGCTAAGGATAAAGAAACAACTCAAGTTGCAGCTGGCTCAGCATCTTAGCATCTCCCTTATTTCTTCTTCATTGCACTTTTGATTTGTAGACTAATGGACCTATGTATTTGATGATGGATATATTGAAAATCCATTTTAAGTTAAAAGTGTAAAAATCGTACCAGATAAACACTTTCTCCACTTACAAAGCTACGAAATATGTTTCTTACAATCAACTTTTTACAGGGAACAAAGAATCTACAAACGCTTTCATATGTGGCTAAACCATGGTCTTTAAGCCTTAATCAGCTCGCTTTTAGCTTCTGTATATTTCGCATATTTAGGGGATTACTAATGCGTTCTCGTCATTATATAAAAGATCCGAAAATGACGACATAGATTGTTGTCGAGTGGAGATAATTAATTACAAGGTTTGTATAGAATACAATTTTCTGAGACGGCATGTGGTATGATCCCACCGTTACTTCGGCGGTTGATATAGATACACTGTCCATTTCAGGCCTCGTCATTTCTCATTCGTTCTCAAATATACATTTATTATGTGTCAGTTCAAAAAAGAAAAATGAACATACATTGTATGTATACGTAATCAAATATCGAAATAGCCACATTTTGAGATATCTATGATTCATTTTCACTAGACTATGCTCCCTCTTAAACAAAATTTGCTTTGTCCACAAACAACTTTAAGTACAAAATGTATTATCACAAATATTTTTGCAGAGCCCTGAAATAATATATCTAAAAAAAAACAAAATGTATATTTGTTTTCAAAATTCGAAATTTCAAGATTTGAAACTTTTATTATTATTGGGCTCGCATATTCTGATTTTTCTTTTCTCGGCGGATATATATTGATGAGAGGGTGGCTTTTGCAGATAGAACTAATAAAAGCTCCAAATAAATGTTTGCATGGGATAGAATTTTGTCGACACCTTTGACGTAAGCTTTGTCTCGCTGACATTATGAAAACTATCGAGTAATTTAGTATGGACCATTTTATTCGTTTTAGCAAAATGTCTAATTATCATTAATGTTATTTTTGTTTTTATATGCCATGTTTTCTTATATAAATATTCATTTTGTATGTAATCTAGGACTATACGGGGATGGTTCCAAACAAAATTTTGAAGCTAAAGAAAACCAAATGTCTTTGGGTCGTCTGAGTACTATACATATATGATATGTTCTACTGTACATCATATATTATGTATTATTGATATGTATATAATAGAAGTTAAAAAAAATATGAAAACACTTTAAACAACATAAATCCATATTGAACAATTAACACGATTCAACCAAACAAGCAATGAAGCAAACGTTCATGTTCCAAATCTTTGAAAGGTTTACCGTCGACCAAAAAAAATTATCATGTTTGTTTAATTTGTTGATGAGTTTTTTCTTATTTATCGATTTTTGTAAGAACTTTTTACTGAATGAACTTGGCATTTATAGTAGCACTTTTACCAACAGGCCACCCGTGAAACTAAAATTCTCACTCTGACACACTTTACAATCTATCTCTTACCACATCTTTTTACGTTAGTATAATATACGCCAAAATACAAATTTATCTAACATAATATGAACAAAATATTTTTGTCTCTCTAGGTAAGAATAATTAAGAACTCAGACATAAACTAGCCGAAAATTAAAAATTTAAATTCCAAATTCACCTTGAAAACAAATTCGGAACAAGATGGTAAAAACTGAAATTATGAACAAATAACAAGAACATTTTGACCTTTCTGCCAAAACAAAAATGCTAAATATTTTTTAAGACTTGCAGATTACCACAAAGCAAGGAAGCAAAGCTCTAGGATTGAGCAAATAAAGCTCCTCCACATTTGTATACAACCCAACTTTTCCAGCCAAAGAATCAAACCCACTCATCATCAACCCATTCACCTCCTCCACATTCTCCACCGGCCTATGAACTCTCCCGGCTATAACCCTACACACAATCAACACCTTCCTCACCGTCACCGTCCTCTCCCCATCTCCCTCCTCCACCAAAATCGACTCAAACGCTCTCCCGCTCGTCGACGCCGTGAAAACCCCAACACCGTTATTCTTCTCCCGCTTCGCCGAGAACCCGTTCCGTATGATCCGGCAGACGCAGCACTTTTCCGCCGTGCAGAGGCTCGTCGACCCGTTTATCCCCAAACCGCAAGCCACGGTGGTGCCGTGGAACCTGAGCAGCTCGTTGCCGTCGGCGAGACATCTCGGATGCTTCTTCTGGAGCTTGCTCGCTCTGATCTTCACCGTCTCTCTGTACTCCTCGAACCGAGCTAGTGTCTTCTGCATGTTGTGTACTTTTAGGACACGGTCTATTCTCCCGCATTGGTTCTCTGACTTTAACCAGCTCGTTCTACAGATTATCTCCACTATCTTCCTCGACGAGTCGCCTTCTACGAGCTCCGTCACTGTAATATTATGTGCAAAGTTTATAACTTTATAATCTAAATATGCGAAAATGTTCATAAAGTTGAAAACTTTATATTATACTCCCCTCTGTTCCTAAAAGATCCATATTTAAAAAAAAAAAATTGTTTCAAAAATATACATATTTTATGTTTCCAATATATTTTTTGTCAACTAATAATGAAAAATTGTAAAGTTTAAGAACATTAACTGCATTTCTTAAAATTTTATTGATTTAAAAATATAAAAAATATAAAATTACAAAAAAAATATGTATTTATTGATAAGTTTTAATATGTTTTATTAAAAAATCTGAAAATTCTTAAACATGGATAGGAGAGAGTATATTATAAAAATGCGACAAAATCTTCATAAAGGTGAAAACTTTATATTATATTCATTAATTATATAATCCCAATGGTTAAAGTTTCGAGTTTACCGGCGTGTTTAGAGAGATGATGAGCTTCTGCAGCTTCGAGTTTGTTGAACTGTTCACCACACTTATGGCAAGAAACAGAGTATTTGCCTCCGTTAACGGCGGAGTCTCTGTTCATCTCCAAAGAAACTCTCCTCTTTGTGTGAAACCCTTCTCCTGTTACCTCTCTCTCCGACGAAGCAAAGGATCCCTTTTTCGCCGCCGTCGACGAAGCATGGCTCCGGTGAGAAGCAGAGTGGTTCAGATGATGCATCGGCGTCCCCGGCCTCAGCATCCCCACAAAAGTCGTCGACCGTCCGTTTCCTCCGCCGCCACCGCCGGATTCCGTTGCTCCGGCGGGCGAAGCCATGTCTCCGACGCCGGTGATTTTGAGCTCGCAGGTGGAGTTGCTGAGGATGACTTCGTGGGTTATGGGGTTGAGGAACTCGTTGCTTCCGATGGAGCGAGGACTGCTTATCGGCGGTTTCTCGAAGTGGCGTTTGCTCCCGTGGATCACGTCTTTGAGATTCGCTATCGATCTCGAGCATCCGGATAAGCCGCCGCCGCATCCGGCGGAGGGTAGGGAGGAGTTGGCGGTGGAGATGCGCTTGGTGGAGATTGTGGTGAGGTGTTTTGTGGATTTGGGGACGTGGACGTCGGATGGTTCGGATTTGCAGTGGAGAGATTTCTTGAGAGAGAACCAAACAGTAGGGATGTTGTTCTTCTTGTTCTTGTTCTTGTCTTTCTGAAGCTTCTTCGTCTTCTTAGTTTGGCTTCTTGTGTTTGAATCGTCCATTGTGGTTGTAATCTCCTTTTCTCTCTCTCTCTCTCTCTCTCTCTATCTTGTTCTGAAATTTTTAGTTTTGTATTTTTTGGAAGTGATATTTTAATTTAATAGAATAAATAAGGAAGAAGATGCAAAATATGCAAGTAAATATGTTTTCTTCGTCTTTTATGAAGACACTACAGTTGTTTTTATTAAATGAGAGTGTCTTTATTACTTAAGTCAATTAATTGAGAGTAATAAAAACTATAAAATGTAATAGGTAAGAATAAAATTTTGTATTTATTTTGTTAGTAGGCATGTACGTCCATATGAATCTAAAAGAGGTCTATAATGTCTCAACTCACCTATGTAAATATATAACACGAGAGAATGTTTCCTTCATTTACCATTTTACGAATCTATGAGTAAAAAAGACTTCTCTTCTCACTATATGTGGATAACGATCGTGAAATAGTATTTTACTAGGTAATAATGTGCAGATTATGATATTTTTAAAAATATTGTTAAATAAATATTTTTTAAAAGAATAATAAAGATATGTGAAATTTTACGATTTAATCAAGTTAAAATTGTAAAAGTATTTAAATTTTTATCAATTCAAAATGATATGAATATTAAAAATAAAATATTTATATGGTATATAATTACTTGAATGATATTATATAGATATATACTATTTTTTATTAAATGATATTAAAATATTCATATTTTTTTATGATCATTATATTTCTTAATAACAAAAATTTAAAGTATTTAATATACATTAAAATATAAATTTTATTATATGGATGATATGAATTTTTAATTTATTATAATAATATACAACTAAACAAAAAGATAGATGATATACAATTTTTTAATCAAATTTATTGTTCAGTATTATTGTTGACAGAAGAAAATGATTCAGTATTATTAATTATCATATTTGTAGTTGCATTAAATAATCATGTAATTTTTATTACGGAAAGAAAAAGAGTTAGTATTTCTGAACATTTAATTAATGGATTGTCTGCTATATTATATACAATGAAAGTTATGTAATATTTCTAATAATTAACATCATTTTTAATATAAATTGTGAAAAGAGTTGTAGTGTTAACACTTAAACAGTGTAGTCAATGTTACAGCATAAAAAATGTTTTTCAATTATTATAGGAATACATTTCTTAAACATGACTAGTTTAGCTATTTCCTACTATATATATTATAACACCAAATGAGCATTTTAAGTTTCTTAAGTAATACTCTTTCCATTTCAAATTTGTTGTAGTCTATTTTTTTCATACAAATTAAAATAGTTAAATATTCAGTTTTACCATTATTTACTATCAAAATTATATAGTATTTTAATTAACTAAAGGCAAAAGAAAAAAATAATATAAAATTCTAAAATAATGCTTATTTTGTAACAAAATTTCTTTACTCTACAAAGGAGTATAACTTTGATTCGATGTATTTAAATTTCATGAACTCTCTCTGAAATTAAATGATTAAATATTTTATTTTGTATCTAAAACTTTGATGTTGTAAATTTTAACAAGTATATTTATTTTTAAATAAAATGTATATCCAAATATAAAATATAAGTTAAATTTTATTAGAAAAAGATAAAATATTAAACAAATTAAAATTTATATATGTGTAAAATACTTTTTACTTAACATAATATAATGAAAGAAAATTGCCAAAAATACCACATATTTAATAAAAAAATCATGTTTACTTTAATAATTTTTACCTTCATTTTTAAAGAGAAAAAAAACACTTACAACCCTAGGGTTAACTAATCTAAACTAAAGTTTAGAGTTGAGGGGTGGGGTATAATTTTTGGAATGCAAAGTTTAGAATTCTAATAAATATATAAATAAATACTTAGAAAATTTTTTAAAAATAATTTCAAAAATAATTTGTGAATTTCAAAAATTAAATTAAAAAAAAAATCGAATTTGAAAAAGTATAATTCAAAAACATAAAAATAAATTATTTTTTATTTATTTAAATGATTATTTATTATATATATTATAGACCAAGAATATAAGAGTATTTTGACTCTTAATGCAGAAGATATTTCTGAAAATGTCTATTTAGTGAAGATAAACATAAATAATAGTAAAACAATGTCTGTTTAGTGAAGATAAACATAAATAATAGTAAAACAATGTAGTAAACATGAAAAAATTTCCATAATGAATTAGTATTCATAATTTTGAATGGTAATTAAAGAACGAAGAGAAATATTAAATTTCTCACCTTTCCAAAGAAATTACATCATTTATACAAAATAAAAAAAATATTCTTTTTCATTTTTAAAGAGTATAATAGAATAAAATTGTTCATTTTACTATTTTATTATTTTTATTCATTTCTAGTGTTACTTTGATAGATACTAGTTAAACTAAATCTCTTTTACTCTAATCACTTGCAATAAATTTTGGTTGAAAAAAGATACATCCACTATCTTCCTACCTTACAGTTTGCAATAAAGAATCTTTAGTTTTTATTATACTTTCGAAACTAGGATAACACATACGCCTTGCGCTGGGTAAATTTATATGAAAATTATTTAAGAAATATCGTATGCAAAAATAAAATTTATATTCTTGATCGAATTAATATTTTTGGCCCTTAAACAATTTTTTAAAAACTTTTTTGTTAATTACATAGTCTGTTTACTGATGAGCTGATCCTTTTTAAAAAAAAAAATAGGTCAAAAAATCACTTATCGCATAAAAACCTAACATTTAGGCCCAAGAATTACAATGAAACTATGTCAACTCGGTTTCATATCATGATTTAGCCATTTAAAAGTTAATTATGCTTATGAGAAATTTAGGTTCAGATGTCAATCCTATCTATCTTCAATATTTTTTTCATTTTTGTGTTTTTTTTCATTTTGGTTATTGTTTGAATATTGATTTTTGAGTTTATTCTCATTTCGTTATTTTGTTTTGGCCTGAGATTTAGAAAATGTTTAAGATTTAAAATTATTAAAGAGATACATACTTAGCTTAAGATCTGCACCTTGTGCACAATAAATATTTTATATTTATTACTTATTTTATGTTTTCTTCATATTATGAAATAATAAAATAATAATTATATATTAAATAACTAAGAAATCAGTTACTATTATTTAATAAATTGGCGCGCGCATATAAATCAAACGACCACTGTTGTTTATTCGCAATCATTTTAGGGTAAATAAATCAAAACAATCAATCTTATCTATCATATATGATATATAATTAAATTTAAATGATATTAACATATATATATAATATATGTTTAATATGGATATTTATTAAATGAAGTTTCTACTCATATGATTTTATGATTATTTGCATATTTGTGTAACAATATTTTACACCAACCATTTTTTAATGTGAAATGTTTAGTGGTTTCAATAATTTATAATTATTTAGAAAAACAATGAATATTTCAAAATCAAAATTTTAACTTTTCAATATATGTTCAACGCAGATATCAAAATATAAGTATGTAATTTCATATGATGTATAGTTTAATTTAAACGATATTTAATATATATATATATATATATTAACATAAAGACTTATTAATAGAATTTTTTTTAACCTTGATCATAAAAGTTTATGTGAGACTTTTAACAGTTTTAGTAATTTATACTCGTTTTGAAAATTCAAAATACAACATATACAAAAAAAATCTAAATTTATATTATATGATTAATATAATTGTGTAATTTATTTTAATAATAAATAATTAAACAAAAATGATAAAAAGTATACATATTGTTAGCAAATCTTTATTATATCATTAATTAGCGTATATATTTTAATCGCATTAGGTAATTCCATAAATTTTATTTAAGGAAAAAAATATATAATAATTTCAATTTGATAAATGAATGGTCCATAATGGACATACTATATAATATAATATTCCCTAGCAATTTAATTTTAGACTAATAAATTCTCGATTGATTCTCGAATCACCACGTAAGCAAAATTAAAATTCTAATTACGTGATAATTCATTAAGACATTTTTTTAATTAATACAAACTACATATTATAAATTTTTAAATGTTTCTCTATTAGTATATAGGGGATTTAATTACCGTAAATAATAAGAACGTCAATTAATGAGATTGTGTGTTGGCACTGGGCAGGTTCACATTAAAATTTTGAGTTGTATGATTTTGACTGAGATTCCACGGATAAGGTACAAAATAAACAAATTGTCATATTTGATGAATCTTTAAATGTGGACTATGAACGATTCTCAGATTCTATAATGCCCGAAACTTACTCGGGCTAAAAGCCTAAAACTAAGTTTAATCCTAGTAGTGATGAAAGATTATTGTTTTTGAGTGACAGCCAAATAATAGGGTTACTCTCCAGTAGCAGCATAGCTATGTAGTCACTACGTTTGAAAAAGGAACATTGATTTCAACTCACTCCTTTCCGCTTGCATCTGTCATTTCACTCTTAAATAACCATAAGGGTAAATGAAGCATTCTGACAATTCTTGGAAGATAATCAATAACTATACTCTGTTTAGTACTCCATGTTTGTAAAAACACGGTTTTAAAGAAAATCATTGTTTTATCTAGAAAGTATCATTAAAACTATAAATTAATGTTATTCAACCAATTACAAAATAAATTATCAAATATGATTGGTTGCACAGTTTTTAATAAAGTAAAATGTTATCTAGAAAAATGAAAACATTTTATATATTGGAACATCAAATTATTTTTTAAACATCCTACATTTAGGAACGGAAGTAGTAATAGTTAAATCACTATAATTAGTATTAACATTTAAATAAGCAACTACAAAAAAGGTCTTCTGAACCGAATGAGACATGAGATTTATGTGTTTAGATCATAAAACCAAAACCAGAAAGATTACATAAAACAATACACATACACTAATTTTACACTCACTCCCGGTTTGTACTGAAGCAACATTTTTAACTGGTCTTTACATCATAGTGTTTTCAAACATGGAGCAGGACTGACTAATGACAATAAAAGGTTTGCTTATTCTTTAAGAATGAAATTTTGGGGTTGTGGAGGTAGGTGTGGTGTCGTTATAGCCTTATTGAATTCGAAGGTAAGACATTAAATTAGAAATTGAATTTCGAAGCATACTGATATAGCATACTGATATATTTGTCCTTCGGGGTTTCCCAATTTGCTCTAAACCCTAACCAACATGACTTTCATTCGCCCACACCACACTGACTGGTCTGCCCCAACCTTTGATATCTTCTTACTAGTATTACTTTTATTAATAAATATTACTGAAATAAAAACTAAAAACATGTGAATACTTTCCTTTTTTATATTTATAAAGAAGATCTCCGATCTAATCCCCCACCATAATCCATGAGAGAGAGTGAAAATCGGCTATTCGTATAATAGACTATCATACTATTTATCGTAAACTCTTTATATATATAGAAACCTTTTTCATATCCTTTTATTTAATGATGTTTTCGTATTTTCAACGTAGTTTTATATGATTTGTATGTTCGTCAACGTAGTAATATAGACATTAGACCGTGTAGAGTACTCACACTTCAAATTTCAGTGGTAATGTCTCAGCCACATATGACTATATGAATTATTTGTGTGTATTGAAGTTGGTATATCAAATTATGTTTAGGGTAATTATCAAAAATTAATTGAAATTTTTTTCTACGTACAATGTACACAAGTTGCGAGTCCAGCAAAAAAAAATCAGGCTCATACTCGGCCTGCTAAGTTTGTAATTCAATCCGATTTACTTTGCCTGAAAACTGTTTCTGATTATTTAAGTCTTCAACTTGGGTCGCCTGGTCTTGTCAGCAAAAAGAATCAGGCTCATATTCGGCCTGTTACTTTGCCAGACCTAATTTTCCAGAACAAACAGGAAGATTAGGTCTTTAACTCAAGATATAGGACACCGTTTCTCTGTAAATCTGTTTGGTTTTAAGATCTTAAGATAGTATTGGCTAGATCACAGGTTTCTTATTTGTCTAGGGCTTTGTTTCCTTCTATTGCTTGGACAACAAGTTTTTAGTTTGAGTGAACTTATGAAAGTATTATACTTAAAATGAACACAAGATTATAACTTCAACATGAATAATAATGTTACAAGAATCTAGAAGAAGAAATGAAAATGATTCTTCCTAAATCTAAGGCTGAATAATAATAAGTCACTTCTGGCGAAGTCAACGAGTCCCTAGCTTTTTTTTCACCTCAAAACCTCTTTTGTGATTGTTCCTTCAGGCTTCATCTGATCATCAGTTACTAAGAACTGGCATCTCTGCAGCATTCCACTCCCAACAGAAGAAAAGATCTTCTGATGAAGCTTTCAGCAAAACCGCAGAGGATTTACGTCCTAACATCTAACAAAATCCAAGATTATACTTTTTTGTTTAGTCTGAATATAATCTTAGCTAGACTGGTCCATGTCCATGCGTCTCTTTGTAATAAGCTGGAAACAGTTTCCGTCTAGGATCTAATGAAGGGGGTTGTCTTCAAATTTCAGAAGAAGCTAAGTCTGTTGAACCTTGTTTTTTTGCCATCTCTACTGGTTTTCCTCGTGCTTCTCTGACTATTTTGCAGGACTTATCTAAGATTACCAAGAAATAGAGTACAATCACAAAGAAACACAACTTTTCATCTTTTTCTGCTTTCAGATGAAAGTAGTCCCTCCCTTGTACTTTTCACCAACGTACGAGCAGCTCTCCTTCCTTCAGTTCTAATTATCTCTTGAACAACGAAATTGAGGAGCGTTGTTTCCCATCAGTTCCCTACTTCCCTTCACATCTGCTAATTTCAAAAGAGAGTCTAGCTTGAAGGCTTGAGCACTACCCTTATATGTACCATCGTTCATTCGGTTTCCAGTCTAAAGAACCGCCTCTAGGAGCTTCAGGAACCGTCTAAATAATTTTTTTGACAATTGTTTTTGAGTTGAAATATCCATTAAGATACCTTTAATGGACACGCTCAAATGGGCACTAAAATACCTTCAATGGACATGCTCTAATGTGAGTGGATTGACAAAGAGAATAATAGAATAAAGGGGTCTTGTTTTATATGCGACTCCAAAAATATTCAGTTTTCCACTTGGCTAACCTTTCACAATAAATTGGAAAGAAAAATATCATATTTTGCGGGGGAAAACAATTAAAATTTTGGTTAAACACCGTTACCGATGACAAAACTAACAAAACTTGTCGACAATAACTTCTAGAACAGGCTCTCATCTCTAGTTCTCTACTAGAACTGGAAATCACACTTGTGAGTCTGCGACAGAGGATCGACGAAGTGACCACGAAGCCTCCGCAAGATAGTTTTTATCTTGATTTTTTGATTTTAATATGAAAACCAGTTTTCAAAAAAAAGATAGCTTTTTTGACCTAAGAAACTTGCAATGACTACCTTCATAATGCACGTACCGATTAATTATCAAAAATAGAAGCATCTGATTATAAAAAGTGTTTTTGGTTGGATAAATTTTGTATATCATCAATAAAAAGTAAATGAACTCTAAACTCTGATGACAAACAACTTATCCCATGTTTCTTCTACCATTTTCGAAGGTATGAGGAGATATGCATGCATGATGCATAGACCATCTCTCATAGTCAATTTTTTTTGTGAAAGCAGAGTTAAAATAAAAATGATCTTGAATTCTCTCGATCGAATCTCGATATTTTGCATTTACTATTCCCTTTTCGAAACAATGCCTTATATACGATATTCCTTTCACATCTAGTTTCTTACTTTTCTTAAAAGATTGTTAAAGAATGATGAGTTGGAAAACCATATTTTTGTTTTGTTAAAGTGAGTTATGGATTACTTCATCCGTTTCAGAAAGATTTATATTTTAGGTTTTTCATACTTATTAAGAAAACATATCATATTTTAGATACCAATGCATTATTTTTCGTTATCAACTATTTTTACAATTTTTAATCAATAAAATCATTATAAACATCAATGTGTTTTTGAAGTTTACAATTTGCAATTAATTTATACATTAAAAATGTAAAACATATATTTTTTTTGAAACAATTTGTTTTTCTAAAATATAGATCTTTTTCTAAACGGAGGAAGTATTCGAGAAGAAACTATATTTTTCCTCTTGCCATTGGAGAAATTCAAATACGCGCGTATAAATTGAATGACTTTGCATATATATTAATTTGGCAACGAAAGTTCACTAATATTTTGCAATTTTGTTTTGTTAACAATGGAAATTCCAAACTTTGGATCACGATCTCTCTTAGGCTACCATCAGTCCCGGCTCCTAGCTTGATTCTCCTCGTGAAACCCTTAATCTCGACCTGTCAAAT
Source organism: Brassica napus (assembly GCF_020379485.1). NCBI lineage: Eukaryota > Viridiplantae > Streptophyta > Magnoliopsida > Brassicales > Brassicaceae > Brassica > Brassica napus. The sequence continues at coordinate 5,842,844 of NC_063435.1, read as the reverse complement.
TGATGTCTCATAGATTAATCATGGTGGTCAGTGGACTTGGGTAGATCTATAGAAACCAAATGGGAGTTGAACGGTTTGGGCTTCAAGAATGCCACTAGAATATCTCAGCCCTACATGCTGAGTGAAATGATTTTTTTGAGCAATGTCCTACTTACATGAGTTACTAATGTCAATGATTCACATGGAGACAAACTGTTCTAATTTGGTGGACATTAGCAATTGATCGTCCTACAAAACCCTGTAATCTAAAATATATTCTTATTAAATGTTTACCTAAAAGATTCATCGTTCTTAATTTCATCCGAATTAAAAACAAAAATATATGATATATCATCTATCGGTATAAGATGAAGAATCAAAATGGTATGGCTAAAAGCAAATGCACATTTCTTTGTGACCCTTCGAGCAATTTCTACGTCAAAGAGAACATATTCGCTTCTTACTTTAACCACGCTAAAGTATTGTCACAGCGAAAGGAGAATATATCCCAACTTTTTCCCCTTATTATCATCATTCATCAAATAAATGTAAGCCCCCAATATTTTCCATTTTCATGGTATATGTGTCTTCTTTAATCTGACTTTAGACCTATCATTCAATCAAAGTAAAATTAATTTAACTATGCCACAAATATACCTCCACATAAACATTCCTTTCATCAACAAGATGCGTCTTTTGATATTTTGTGTGTATATAACATGCATGATCTCTTCACTATTAACTAATATTTTGATCTGTATTTCAGTATTTGCTAACTAAACAATACCTAAAGGGCAAAAAAATAACTCTAATAAACAAATAAAACGATAAAAATACGTCAAATAATAAATATATTCCTACCATTTTTAAAAATATACCACATTTAGTTAATAGCCATGTACATGTTAAACCTGATAATATCATCATAGTTTTTCACATGATAAAGATCAAATAATGAATAAAAGTAAGTCATGCAAATAATACAACTACGTTTACTACAAAAATAATACTACTATCACTGTATTACTGCAAACAGGATCGGATACAAGAATAGGGAATGGACACCCAGTCACATTTGAGTTTCGTAATGCAAAATGAGAATAACTCAATTAGTCAATTGTTTAATTAATCTTAAAAACTCTCTTTACTGCCTCCAATAATGTATTTGCTTCAATTATATATAAATAATCTTTGTTTGAAAATAAAAAAATATATAATCTCTTTTTATTATGCACGATAAATTTTACTATTCCGTCTCTTACTTGCAAATTCGTTTTAGTAAGCTTTTTGCATCATTTTTTATCAGCTATGTCAAAACGCATACTATAAAACAAAAACTTGATTCCAAAACTCTCTCACACACAAACTCACATTCCTTTTTTATTCGTCTAATTTCTTTCTCTTGATTTCTCTCATGGCGAGGAGTAGTGGAAGCCTCAAATTAGAGATCAACACCGACGACAAGACGCCGGGAAAGTGGAGCGTACCGCTTGGCGAGGACGTTTTCCGGAGGTTCTTGAGCAGCGGAGGAGGCTCGGAGAAGGTTGTGTTCAGCGAGGGATCTATTTTCAGCCCGTTTTTGTTCGGAAAGTACTTTGATCCGTCAGATGCGTTTCCTTTATGGGAATTCGAGGCGGATGTTTTGCTGGGGAGCCTCAGGAGCTTAGGACAGTGTAGAGTCGACTGGTCTGAAACCGATCAAGCATATGTCCTTAAATCTGACCTCCCCGGTATATATTTTCTTACCATTCTCTATTTATTTTTTAGTTTTTGAAGAGAAAATGACATATATATTGTTTTATACATGTATCTGATCCGAAAGAAAAAAAAAACTGATATAAAAAATCAATTGGATGTTAGTTTATAACCAAAAAAAATGAATTGAATTTGTTTTCGTTTACATAAACAGAACACTTATACTATATATAAATAGATTGGTTTTCTTTTTAGTTACAATATCTTTTTAATCAAGTGTATCGAATCGTACAGCTTTACGTACTAATCTAATGAGAAATACGGAAATAAATGAAATCATATCAAATAACTATAATATGTCATCCTTTTCTAGAGGGTTCAAGAAAAACTGATCAGAAATTTTTTCTGATACTCTTGTATATTAGTGGTGGGGAAAAATAACGTGCAGGTGTATGTGGACGTTAATGGAAAAGTGATGGAGATTAGCGGCCAATGGAAAACGGCGGCCAACGGCGATTGGAGAAGCGGCCGGTGGTGGGAATACGGCTACGTCCGCCGTCTCGAGCTTCCCGGCGATGCCGACCTCAAAAACTCCGAAGCTTTCATCTCAAACAAAGACGGTTACTCTTTCTTAGAGATCAAAATCCCCAAGAACAAGTTTTAATAATGTTGTGTCATCCGTTGATGAGCATTAATTTTAGTTTTTCTTATATAGAATGATATGTAATACTTTTCTGTGGTGGACACACAAAGATCATGAACGATACTATACATGCGTATATACTATATTTGAGCGGAAAATCGTATATGTTACAGAGACTATATGATTATATCGATCATAGACTAATCATTACAGGGATTACACATGTTACTGGAGTAATTTTTTACTATTGCATACGGTGAAAGTGCGCTAGATGCATGTTTTGGGTATTATTATTTTTTTTTTTTGACGTCAAACGCCATTCTATTACTCAAGCTTGAGGTGGTCTGGGTAACCAGACCGGAATATAACAACCAATGAAAAATAACTCTCTACGAAAGTTCCTAGCAGTCTTAGCTAAAAAATCAGGAAGCTGATTGCGCACTCGTGGTACATGGGTGATTTTGAAATCCGGAAAACAAATCTGCCGCGTCTCTATCTTCTCCAGCTCTGTCGCAAATGTTGGCCACTCCTGGAGTTCATTTATCATTGCAATCAGCTCATTGCAGTCAGTTCCAAAACTCTGGCACGGCGAGTGTTGAAGCATGTTTTTCATATATCTCTAGATGCATGTTTTGGGTATTATTAAGGGACCCTAAATGCCTAAATGGCATGCGAATTATTTATCAAACGAGAAGGTATTTACCGGAATTAACAAGCCCAAGTTGGAAAAACATTTAAGCCCAAACTGAGCCTAGTCTAATACCTCAAAGATAACACTTATATTATTAACACACAAATATATAAACCCAACAAGAAGTAAGCTTAGTTTCTAATGAAAGCCTATAATCTTTTATATCCTAACTCCTGATTTCAGTATCAGCGTACTTCTACTTACAGACAGAGACAGTAAACACAATGTTTCTTGGAACCGGTGAAAATGGTCAGCGAATATCAAAACATATGGCAAATTGAGTTTACTCACGTTTGTGGTCATTGAATCTAGTACGTGCTAGGGGTGGGCATTTCGGTTTAGCTACGGGTTTGGTTTGAGTTTAGTTTGGTTTGAGTTACGTGGGTCTAAGAAAAAATTAACAAAAGTCAATCCAAATTAATTTGGTTCGGTTTTAGTTTGGTTTGGTTTGGTAAATTGAGTTTACTCACGTTTGTGGTCGTTGAATCAATGTACCCAAAACAACAACAAAAAAAAGATTATGATTAGGTTTAGGAACCATTCTTAATAGGTAGAATACTCAATCACCAACGTAACCAAATTGACGCAAACATACTGGAATTACGTATGTCTCAAACTACATGCGTCTTTAGGTCAGGCAACATTGATGCATTGGATTCTATTTTCTCACTAGATATATTGAAAATCTGTTGAAAAAAACTATTTGCAAATTTAATTAAGTTACACGTAGTCGACATTACTCATCACCAATATAAGCAATTCTTATAAAGTATTGAGTCCCTTGTTTCCACAAAATTGTGACTATATTCAAATATCCATCGGCATTTTCATTCTCTGTTGAGCATAAAACCAAAATCCAAACGAATTGTTGTCTCATATCAATAACTACTTGTAGAGGTATGTAGTAGATGCTTCATTTTTATTAGTGGAGTATTAAATGTCAGCTTTATCACGGTTGTCGATTATTATTACTTTTTGCTTGATATGTTCGACGAATATCTTTCCACGTATACACACGGACAACTGCAACAAGTATAGTAAGTCACTGAATCTAGATCAAAGTGTGGATTGTTTGGGCATATGGAGAATGGAACTAGACTCAAGAAAACACTCAATTACGATTATAGAGAAACTAAATGTAAAGTAGTACAATCCATCTCAGATCTGAACATTCTTCCCATGATATACATTTTTCACCATCTTAGCAATTCCCTCTTACATTCCAACGCAACGACCCAACTAGTTACTTTTCTACTCTATAATAGATGCGGGAGGTCGATCTACCGATTAGGAGAAAATGAAATAAGAGTAATTACTATTACATATATCAAAAAGTATGACATAGTGCGTTAATGGAACAAGTTAAGTATATAAGAGCAACGTTATCCCTAGGACCAATTAGTATGTCCTTAGGTTATTTTAATGTTATTTTGTTATTAAGGACTTAGGTTAGGGACAACCTTAAAAGCTAAAATTATTGGTAGGACTTTTAGTGGTATCTTAGTTAATTATTTTTTTGTATCACTGTCAGTGAGACCACGGATTCTCTCTACTGCGTTCGATATCAAGCAGAGGAGTACCGTCGAGACCGATGCGCCGTCCAGACAGAACCGCCGCGAGAGAGAAGTAAAGTTGCAAGAGAATCGCCGTGGAGATAAATCCGCCGACGGGAAAGAGAACTGATCGATGTCTCGCGAGAGATCCTCTGGGAAGAAAGAAGCGATGGAAGAAATGGCACGAGATAAATGGAAGAGATGGAAGAGATCGCACTCTCGATCGCCTTGGAGCAACACGCCGCGAGTTCACCGACACGAAATGAAGGACGGAGTCAACAAGATTTGTCCCTGAAATTATCGGCCATTCCCATCACGACACGTGTGTGTTAAGGACGTTCCCAACATATCTTAACTAAGGAACGTCCCACGCTTAATTCACTCTTTTTGATTTTCATTTTAATTGCATTATGTTAAGGACGCAGTATAACATACGGCGATAATGTTGCTCTAACAGAACAGTATTAGACTAAAAGTTTTTAACCGAAGAAGTAGGTCTAGGTTTGATGTGAGAAAATGACTTTCGATGAAAACTCTGGAGCTCTCGACCATAAATTGAAAAAAGATTTGGCAACAACCCTTTCTTCATGTGAAGTGTTTGGTGCACTTCCTTAACTTCTATTTTAATATAGAAAACTGTACACGAACAAAAATAAAAACAAATTTCTGAATAAATATCATTATCTTGCCGGTTGTCCATATAAACGTCTAGACATATATTTTGGATTTAATATTTTAAATGTATATAAGAATTTCAAATGACGGATTTTAGTTTTCTGAGAGCTTTTTTTTTTAAAATCCATTTTCTGACAGTTTTTGTGTGCTATAGATTGAATAGTCTGTTTCTATAATGATTTAATTAGTATGTTGCAAATAGTAGATTGTCTATAACTATATATCACGATTTCATGTTATACATGGTTTATTTTAGATTCCGAAGATATAATACTTAGTATATAATTTGATTCAATTAGATGAGTGGGAGTACAAAATCATGGCTTAACACTGAAGTATGAACATATTCACGTTATAATAAAGTTGTAAAGAAAAAGGGAAAATATACTTGGCACCCATTTGACGCAAAGAAATAAATTATATGAAACAAATTCTTAAACTAAGGAGAAAATAAGATTAAATGTAAATGAGATTAAAACATATTACGACCAGGAATCAAATTAGTATTTTAATTATTATAAAAAATCTGTAGACCATTTCCTGGAACAACAAAATTTCAAATACAAACTACATGCAGACCACAAATCATTAAAATTATAAATATAACTACGAAACGCATTTCTTTTGTTCACAACGAAACGCATTTTATATTAAGATATTATACCAGTTAGCAAACTTGGATTTCCAGACCATTTCAACTTGACATTCGAAGCCACGATTCTAATAGAAAAATGCAATCTAATACATTTTAATTATATTAGTTTATTGTAATTTACAGGATACAGTTTGACTATTTCAGATTTGGCGAGATCCTTGCATCACCCTATTAATCACCTTTGCATGAAGTAGTATCAGTATGTAGGCCTGGACATTTTATCCGATACCAAACCCGTATCCAAACCCGATCTAAAAAACTCGAACAAAAAATTGAATGGAAATAGTAAAATACCTAAGCGGGTGTTGATTTAGCAAAGATTAGATATTCGAATCTGAACGGTAATATCCGAATCTGAATAGATATCTGAACATAACCGAACATATGTATACTCAACCTTATATTTTTACTTTACATCTCTTATTTTATTTAAAATATTTTATATTGATGTTACATATACTTTAAAATCATATAATTTACATGTAATTACGGACAAAATGATTTGATACTCACTTAAAATGCATGTCAAACTTTATATTTCATGTATTAACAAAAGTTACATCCAAAATTTAAAAATATTATCTTTTTATTTTTGAAATGTTATCTCCAAATCTATTAATCATTCAATCTATTAAAAATAAAAAAAATCAGTTAGGTAAAAGTTATACTTTTAAATACAAAAAACTTAAAAATGAAAATTTTAATTTTTTTTTCAAACTCTAAAATATCCGAATCCGACCCGAAATAACCGAAGTCGAACTAAAAATACCTGAACCCAACCTGAAGAACCCAAACGGGTTTTATATCCCTATACCGAAATAACCAAAAATCGAAAATATCCGATCCGAACCCGAATGGCTATACGAACTCACCCCTATCAGTATGTGCGTTATCCAGGTACATATATTTTTTCGTTTTAATATCCGTATAAAATGCGCAAAGTTCAAAACCCATCTCAATAATCAAAAAATTAGTTACATAATGGCTTCAAATTGTAAAAGGTGAAAAAAAAAGTTTGCAACACTATGGTGCTAAACAGACAAAAGAATTGCTAACTTTAAGAATGTGACTAGAGTGTATAAAGTTAAAAATGATTATAGTGAGCCTCGAATGCACTAAATGATTCTTTGTCAACCATTAACTAACCAAAAAAGCAACATTTATTTATTTATTTTGAATTGCTGATATATACAATGATATACATTTTACCCTCTTTTCTTGACATCATACAATTTACCTTTTTCGAACCCCCAAAGCTATAGTAATATGATCTTACCATAAAATGTCGTTTTAATTCAATGCTTAAGAGTATTCAATTACGTCAATTTCATAACCTCATCAACGACGATATTTCAACTGCCAATAGAGTCCTCGGACCCCTCGGACCATAAGAGTTTCACATGAAATTTGACATCTCGTCAGGGTTCGAGACAGAATCTAAAGAACTATACGACAAAAGACAATTTTTCATTCGGACAATTTTAGCCCATAGCTTTTCAAACCAGAAACGTGACTACTTTTAGCAATTTGAAACGATGCTAAGGGTAATTTCGGTAAAATAAAATATCCATTTTTCCTGAAAGGAATCTATTGTCTAAAAATGTTGACATATCACATTTTGCCGACACGTTATTGTTAGCTTTTCTTAATTTTTGTTCTTAAATCGTTTTAAATACTCCCTCCGTTTTTTAATATAAGTCGTTTTAGAAAAACTTTTTTGTTCCAAATTATATGTCATTTTCGGTTTTTTATGTAACATTTATTAGTAATTAATGTTGTCTGACCAATGATAATATATCTTCTATTTTTCTATTGGTTAAATTGTGGTTAGGTAAATAATTAATGATGTTTTTGTTTCGAAAATATAAGAAATTAATGATTTTCTTAATTTATGTGCATAGCTTCAAAACGACTTATAATAAAAAACGGAGGGAGTATGTGAGATTACCGATACAGCATATGGTAACGTATTTTACATCTTGTTTAAAACCAAACAAGAAGATTCCATCTAAATTTTTGGGCTTTGACTCATTTTGAGTTTTTTCCTTTCTCTTAAATATTAAAATGTGTACTAAACAATATTCTCTTCAATTTTAATAACTGATTTTTCTTTTAAGAAAATAAATAAATAACGTTTTAGAATTTTTTTTAATATTTCAAAGTAAATGACATTTTAAAATTTAATACAAAATCTATTAACTTTACATGTTATATGACTCTTTATATTATGTAGTTTATTTTTCTAATTGGTTGAACTATATGGTTAAGTGTATAGTTCATGATGTTTTTGTATATGAAATATACAAAATTAAATGTTTTCTTAATTTGTGTGTACAAGTCTATAATGCCAAATAAAAAAAGATGGAGTATTAAATTACAACATAATATAAAATTCTTATTTTTGAAATTAAACATAAATAATGATATTTAAAATAACTTACAAAAATTTGATATATATATATCCCTTAACCTTTATTACGAATATGGTTTTTACTTGTGTGTTCTATTTATTAGATACATATTTTTAAAATATTTTTAAGAATCTGTTTGGAAAGAAAATACAAATAAACACTTGTGTAAACTAATTTTTAACTGAAGAAAAAATCCTAGATGATTCATTTTTACAATTTAGAAAATATTTTTTTAAATGAATATTTTGCAAACTATTGTTTTTTTATTTTCCTGACATAAAATCCTGGTTTTAAGGAATGTTATGTTTTCTGTGTTACTAGTCAGAATTAACTAATTATTTGGATGTATGGATTAAAGTCATAATTAAGTCCACTTACCTTACCCACACTGCCCTTTGGTCCATCTGTTTGCTGCTTAACAAAGCAACGGCTGTGATTGCATCACCTCGGGTGACTTCAGATCCAATCAACGGCCCCACGTTCATCTCTCTCACCTCTCTCTCTCTCTCTCTCTCTCTCTCTCTCTCTCTCTCTCTCTCTCTCTCTCTCTTTGAACATTCAAAACAACAAATATAGAAAACAATTTGCCACAGCAGCAGCAAGAAGAGACCAGAAGAACAGAACCGAAACGTGCCTCCATTTCTAAACCCAAATCCTTTATTACAAAGACCTTCTTAAATGCTCAAAGATCCTCTCTTTTCAATATTTCGTGTTCCTCCACTCTCAACAGCTCTCACAAATCTGAACATGTCTTCCACATTCATTCTTTAAGATCAGTGAGTTTCTTTACTTTTCATCCTTCTCAATATTTATCCTCAAAATGCTCTGTTTCTCGTTCAAATCAATGGTTTAGTTACACCATCTTCACGGGTTTCCTTCCTTTTCCTTCATTTAAATCTTTTTACTCAATTTATCATTTACATTTAAGTCTAAAGATCTCTACCCTTTGGTGCAGGTTTATACTTTGATTGGTAGAAAAGAGAGAGACTTGAGAAGTAGTTAATTAAGAAGAAGAGAGAACAAGTCTTCCTCTGTTATGGTGGGGACGATGGCGAGCAATGGAAGAATCCGGCCAGCTTTTCCGGTGGCGAATGTGTCTAAAGATCTGACGCCGGACAGTGCTCCGGTGAGCACGGCGGGATCTGAATGTGGTCAGGTTGAGTTCACAAGAGAAGACGTTGAAGCTCTTCTTAATGAGCGAATCAAGTACAAGAGCAAGTTCAACTACAAGGTTTCTACCTTTTGTTTGCACGCTCACTGAATATATCTTTATCTTTTTTTTTTTTAAGTGTTTGAATTTGATTGTGTTGTGGTAATGGATAAGCATATCAGTTAGGAATCTTAATACCAAAGAGTTTAAGTTACTAAATCTTGATTAAAGAATTTTTGAGTTTTATATAGTTTTACTGGCTTTTCTTGTTGGTTCATTTTGTGGGACCTTTGGTTGGCATTAGCATTGAAGACTTTGTTGTATGTGTTGATCCTTTGTGGTTCAATCTCTTAGGGGGGTTCACTTTCAGTTTGCTTACTGGCTTTTCTCATTGGATCTGTTGGGTTTTGAAGAAGATTTGAAATGTTATAAGACAACTTGTGGGGACAAAATAGTTTTTGTCTGTTTGATATGAGCATTAAAGACTTTTTGTTTATGTGTTTGACCATTTTTGGTCTGAGAATTTTGAATTTTCTCCTTGGTTTGGTGGTTGGTTTCGCAGGAGAGATGTGAGAACATGATGGAATATATAAAAAGACTTAGACTTTGCATCAGATGGTTTCAAGAACTTGAGCTGGACTACGCTTTTGAGCAAGAGAAGTTGAAGAACGCTTTGGTATTGAATGAGAAGCATTGTGCTGATATGGGTGCGTTTTAAAAATTAGATTTTAGTTTGTTGAAGTTTTGGGATTTAAACTTCAAAATTATTGCAATTTGATGACAGAGGCTAGCTTGAAAAACAAAGAAGAGGAGCTGAATATGATCATTGAGGAACTGAGGAAGAATTTTGAATCTGCTCAAATTCAACTTGCCAAGGAACAAACAGAGAAGTTGGTAAGAAAGCTGCTTGTTTTTCTAGTTAAAACACTTGTGTTGTCTGATGTTTTAATTTGCTTTTAGGCTGCAAATGATTCTCTTGGAAAAGAGAAAGAAGCAAGACTTGCTGTTGAAAAGGCACAAGGCGGTCTCACTGAAGAGCTAGGAAAAGCACAAGGAGAGCTTCAAACAGCTAATCAAAGGGTGAGGAAGCTAAAAAAAAAGAAGATCTGAAATGTTAAGATGATTTCACCTAATGACATTTTTTTTGTGGGGTTTTGTTCAGATACAATCAGTAAATGACATGTACAAACTGTTGCAAGAGTATAACTCAAGCTTGCAGCTGTATAACAGCAAGCTACAAGGTGATCTTGATGAAGCTCATGAAACTATAAAACGCGGCGAGAAAGAAAGGACTGAGATTGTTGAGAACATTGGCAACTTGAAGGGTCAGTTCTCAGCATTGCAGGATCAGCTTGTTGCTTCTAAGGTGGTCAATGCTCTCTATTTTAATTCGACCAATAGATAGTACTCATTCCGTTCCTAAAAGGAAGATTTTTTTAAAAGTTTTCAAGCATATTAAAATATAATGAATGTTTATAATTAACTATTTTATTTATTTATATCCAATAACAGTCAACCAATAAGATTTAATCAGTTGAAATATTCTCAATTAGTGTTTATTGAAAGTATACAGTTTATTAACATCAATTAATAAAAGTACCTTATAGAAAATATATCTTTGTTGAACAAAAAAAAATCTTACTCTCGGAAACAGAGAGAGTATATGTTAGTAGTCATCAGAATGTGACTGTCTGTCTTGTTTCTTTGCTTGGCTAGGCCTCTCAAGATGATATCATGAAGCAGAAAGCTGAACTGGTAAACGAAATTGCGAGCCTCAAGGTGGAGCTTCAGCAGGCTAAAGATGAACGTGACCACCATTTAACCGAGTTAAAAACTTTACAAACAGAAGCAAACAAGTACAATGACTTCAAAGACACCATAACCGAGCTCGAGGTTTCATAACCTTTCATATTTTCTTACCAAGATCTACTGCCGAATGTTTTCTACTAAGATGATGTTAAATTTTTGGTGCAGACCACTTGTTCTTCCCAGAGTAACCAGATAAAGGAGCTGCAAGATCGACTAGTATCTTGTGATAGGAGACTTCAGGTTTCATCACATTTCTCAAGTGACTGCATTATATTTTTTCCAAGTTTTCTGATACCATTTTTGATTTTTTAATGGTTTATTAGATGTCTGATCTAACTACATTTGAGAAAATGAACGAGTTTGAGGACCAGAAGCAAACCATTATCGATCTCAAAAGCCGCGTAGAAGAAGCAGAGCTTAAACTCGTTGAAGGAGAGAAACTAAGGAAGAAGCTACACAATACTATTCTTGTATGATCCTCTTTAAGTAACCTCTGCCACCTTTTGTGTAAGCTTTTGTCTGATCATTGTTTTTTTTGTTCTCATCTTACAGGAACTGAAAGGGAACATCCGTGTGTTCTGTAGAGTTAGACCTCTATTACCCGGAGAGAACAACGGTGATGAGGGGAAAACCATTTCTTACCCAGCATCTCTAGAACTACTTGGTCGCGGTATTGACTTGATGCAAAATGGTATGAAACTAAAACCTCTAGCTCTTTCGGAAATGACAGCTCTTTTTTAAAACATTTGTTGTGTGTGTTTTGGCTATTGACAGCGCAAAAGCATTCGTTCACATTTGATAAGGTGTTTCTGCCTAATACAACACAAGAAGACGTTTTCATAGAGATCTCTCAACTCGTTCAAAGTGCTCTTGATGGTTACAAGGTAATGAAAATGGAAAAAAAAAAATTCTATTATGCTATTTGTTGCATTTTTTTTGCTAAGAAAAAAAAAGGTGGTTTAATGTAAATAGTCTCTCTCAACAAATATTAAACTCGAGTGGCGGAGTGCCTACCACACACTCCTTTACCACTAGACCAATTGGTCTGTTTGTTGCATTAAGCTGATACTAATTCATTTTGCAGGTGTGCATTTTTGCATATGGCCAAACCGGTTCGGGTAAGACTTACACAATGATGGGTAAGCCAGGGAATGCTGAGGAGAAAGGACTGATCCCAAGATGTTTGGAGCAAATATTTGAAACGAGGCAGTCTCTTAGATCTCAAGGTTGGAAGTACGAATTGCAGGTAAGTAGCAATAAGTAAGATACATCCTTTTGGTTAAAATCAATATGTAACTTACCTAGTCTTGTATCATGTGCATAGGTTTCTATGTTGGAGATATACAATGAAACGATCAGAGACCTCTTGTCAACAAACAAAGAAGCATTGAGAACAGACAATGGTGTTTCTCCACAGAAACATGCTATTAAACATGATGCTCATGGGAACACACATGTCGCTGAGCTTACTATCTTGGATGTTAAAAGCTCCAGAGAGGTTTCATTCCTCTTGGATCACGCTGCTCGTAACAGGTGAACAGCTAAAAGTGAAAAACCCATTAACAGATGGGTTATGGTTTTATAAACGTTGGTTTTCTTTTCTTTTTCTTTTAGATCGGTGGGGAAGACTCAGATGAACGAGCAGTCTTCAAGAAGCCATTTCGTTTTCACGTTAAGAATCTCAGGTGTCAACGAGGTATCTATTAACCAAACTGGTTCTTTTTCTTGTAGAGATTGACTTCTGTTCTGTGTAATAAACCAAACTGTTTTTTTTTTGTGTTCTTCTTCTTAAAGAGCACTGAGCAGCAAGTTCAAGGGGTCTTGAACCTGATTGATCTTGCGGGGAGTGAGCGTTTGTCCAAGAGTGGTTCAACCGGTGATAGACTTAAAGAAACTCAAGTAAGCTCTTTAAAGAAAGACATAAAACAACATTATGATTCTTGTAACTGTAGCTAAGTAAACATTCTTTCTTTAGGCAATCAACAAAAGCTTGTCGTCTCTTGGTGATGTCATTTTCGCCTTAGCAAAGAAAGATGATCATGTTCCATTCAGAAACTCGAAGCTGACTTATCTTCTCCAGGTACTTAAACTACTTTACAAAACAACAACATACATTATTATCAAAAGATTGTGTTTCTTACTATGTCTTCATTTGTAATTATTCAGCCTTGCTTAGGTGGTGACTCGAAGACTCTGATGTTTGTAAACATTGCTCCTGAATCTTCTTCAACCGGTGAGTCTCTCTGCTCGCTTAGATTCGCAGCGAGAGTGAATGCTTGTGAGATTGGAACTCCGCGTAGGCAGACTAACATCATTAAACCATTGGATCGTTTGAGTCTTGGATGAGAGAAACAGAAAGATGTGTGAAGCTGAAGGCATATCATTCTCTTAAGTTAATTACATGAATGTGTGTACTTTTGGATGGAAGGATGAGATGATTCTAACGGGAAAACACACAAAGACCTTTTGGTTGTAATCTGTATAGTTTGGTTTAGCATTTTTATATACATGTTGTTTGGTTTAGCTTGTGTTTGGATTCAGGTTTTTTCTTTCTTTCTGGGGTTCACAACATTAATTTCTCTTTGTTATTGATCAGTGAACCTGGTGTAAAAGTCTAATGTTAATGTTTGATCAAAAATCGAGACTAATGATTATGGTTGTTCTGAACTAAAAGTTGTGAAACATCAATTTTATACCTCTTACTTTAGATTACAATGTTCACTTGTTCGTATTTTTGTCAGAACTTGGTTATGGCGTTCACCAACTTTAGCACGGCTCTCATTACAAACAATTCAACTTGTTTTATCAATAGGTTCATTTCGATTTGTACAGTTTGTGGTATTCGTATGTGATTTTTTTTTTTGAGAAAAGGGAAAAATTGATAGTGATAGGATCATACTATATGATCTAAAAATTGATAGTTGATATTAGTATACTTTCCTGTTGAAAAGAAACTTACCAAACTATTTTAAGTCATGCATGGAAATGTACCGTTTTTAGTGACGTTGCATGTGTCTATACCATTGACAGAAAAAAAAACCATGATAAATAATGCTTTTTACAAAAAAAATGTCATACCAATAATTTAACATTTAGTAATTAGAATACCATTATTACCACACAAAACACAGCATACATGTATAGTATTTCAATGTTCCACTGTCGTATTTCTTATTTTATAAACAAAAAAAAAATTATCTCTATAAATTCGGATATTTACTTCAGCACTAACCGGTGACCATTAAAATAAGAACATGAATGAGTAGAAAAGAAATGAATAGAAACAAAATAAAATGAATGAAAATAAATATTTATTCTTTTGGTTTCATATCAATTTTGATAAAAAAAATATTTTTTTTCTATAGTTCCTTAAAATTCAAGGAATTAAACACATAAATTTCTTTTCACAAATAGTGTAATTTAAAAGAAAAAAAGAGTAGAAATTGACTCTTCCCTTTAATTTCTTATGGGACCATTTGAACCCTTCGTGTTTACCGATGAATGTTAATGCGGAGTGGTAAGGTTTATTTGGGCTAATTAGTCTGTATTCGCTCCGCAACTATTCCACCATCCAAATATGTAGTCTCCTAATCTGAAAATATATATTTTGACTGAACATCTGATTTGATAAATAAAATTATTATTTTAAATCCAGATTAATATAAAATAACAATATTTTAATTACTTTTAGAATAATCTTGTAATATATAATCAATTTAATAAATGATAATATTGTAAAAATTTACATTAAAATGTAATAATTAAAATATACATTAAAATATAATAATTATAATTTCTATATAAAAAATTCACATACATATGCATATAACATGTCAAAATGAAAATTCACTTTTAAAAATATTAATATTTGTGATTTTCTTATAAATATAACAAATTATTATTTATTTTTCTCCATAAAGTTACACATATCCAAAATTTTTGACTGAATAGAAAAGGATACCAAATCAAATCAAATCAAACTTTACAAATTACAGATATAATGAGAATATAATGAATGAATGTTGCCTAGAAATTAAAGTACATAAATTATTTGTATGATTTATATAGTCAACTGCTCTTGAATTCCTATTAGTGGATAAGGTAAACTAAGAAACATCTGGAGCACTAGTGGCACAATTCATGCTTCCACCGTTCCACGGAACTTGGTAACGGAATAAGTCAAACTCTAAAATATATAGAACACTCATATGATATTACATTTGATTCAGAATATTGAAAGTTTATCATAGATAAGATACTCAAGTTGGTATATAACGTCACCTTTGCATAAATTATTTATTCAAACTAAATGTAGTTGGAATAGTTTTTTTGTGATTCTTCAAATAATAAGAAGAAGAGGATCATCTCCCCTGTAATTACTTTGTATATGATTAAATTTGTGTATGTACTATATATAAAAGATATCAAGACAAGAAGGACGATGACATATAAATAACATGATAGAAATTTGCTAATAGATTAGTATAATATATTAAGAGGATATACCCACGGTGTCTATGGATATCCCCTGAGCAGTAGTTGATAAGTCTATTTATCAATTTAGCTTTTCCGAAGAAAATAAGTTGACTTCTACGTGATACATTTATGCAAAATTTTATTCGAATGCGAAAAGCTCACGATGCTATTATTCGTTTTTTTTAAATGCTATTATTCGTTGTTATACAGCTATAATTTAAGAATTAACTAGTTTTGTTATAAATAAAACAGAAGAGGTGCTATTATAATTTACCCCTCTATATAGCAGTTTTTATATGAACCTGAGATGTCATGGGAATCTTATATTTACATTTTAAAAAATTTGACACTAACAAATATATCTATATTTACAATGCTAGTTGAATAGTTAAATACCAATGTTATCTTAAAGCAAGAAAAAAGTATTTACTTTTTTTTTGTAAAAGGATATAAAAATTTCTACTTATATTCATATATCATGTATGTGTCTAGAATATGTTATGTACTGTACTTATCAATGAAACCAATACGTAAAAACACCATGTTACACATCGTTGGAGTGTTTGCTTATTGAACCTCGTTTGAAATTTTACATTCAGAACAACTCTATATAACTTAAGATAACGCCGGACTAACATATATGTTATATTTATGTATATATTCGTAGTATTTTGGAATAATTCCTTATGGAACTTCCATGTATGTATGGGAGGAAGCAGAAGAATGTGATCTCTCCTAGATCACGACAAAACGACCATCCAACCATGCATGTTCTCGAATAAATTTCGGTACAAATACAACCAACCTGATCAGAAATCATTATCAATTTATATATAAGTAGAGAAAAAAAAAACAATACACTAGTTAGTAAACGAATATAAAATTAAAACCAGCTGAGAAATAGTAATATATAGTTATGGATCTGTAAAACTCTTAGATCATTTAATAATTGTGTAAAAAGTCACATTCATTTCCTATTGAGAATAATATGCTCTTCAGATGAGAATTAATTTGACATCAAATAAGAATGTAAGATGTCATATGTTCAATTTATATTGAAAAACACATGCTATTCAAATAAATTCAAATAAGAGTTAATTCAATATAATTTGGGCTCGCCGTAAAAATATACTTCTATTTTGAAAAAAAAAAAATACAGTTTAGAGTTTATTGCTCATCACATAGTCCATACCTAGGATTCATTTTTGTTGAACTATGATTACTATTTTCTACTGCATAATTTTATTTGACAAAACTGAAATTGTGTCGAGCATATCTATTTTGACATTGTCTTTGGAAGCACTAGATTTATCAATTGAATGCTATTATTTTGGGAAGCTTAGCTTCAAACATTCTGATTTAACCAAAAACAAGTTAGGTGTTTGTTTTAACTCTTGTTTTCAATGAATATATGATGATGTAACAGTAACATATATAAAAATAATTTTAATATGTATTTATTTATAATAAAGTATGAGAATTATAAACCAATAACTCTACATACTTTATAAAAATTCACATTTAACAATTTTACTTATGCCTTAAAGAGATGTATTTATATGATTTTTTCACTAATCTACTAATGAGAAATTCTATTTTTAATATTTAAGGCATGAACGAACTCTGAATATCAATGGTTTTCTATATACAAATATGAATTACAGTATAAATTCCCTAATAAAGAAAATACAAAAAAAACATGAGTGTTATATAATGTATGGGCCTTGAAAGCCCAAAAGAGAAGAAGCAATGCGCGTGAAAACAACTCTAAATCTCCTGAGATTATTCCACACTTGGTCTCCTCCAACAGTTCTCTTTTTCTTCAGCTCCAATCAAATTTTAACGGAAGAAATCGATCCACCGGTGGAGTTTTGAGGAGGAGATGGTGTCACCCGAAAACGCTAATTGGATATCCGACCTGATCGATGCGGACTATGGGGGCTTCACCATCCAAGGTCCTGGTTTCTCTTGGCCCGTTCACCAACCTCTTGCCGTTTCTTCTAACTCCAGGTTTCTCTTCTCTCTAACTGATTCAATTAGGGTTCCGATCTGATCTTACCAGCTTCTGATTCATTTGGGAGGAATCAGTATAGTGATGCGAGTGTGCAATTTGATCAAAGGGAACCCTAATTGCTTGCGCACAAGTTGGCATATTCGGCCTAAAAATGTTATTTTTCAGGTGTTTTCTGAAGAAATGAAAGTTAAATTATGGAATTTGAAATTTGTAATTTGATTGGCTAAGTTGTTAAGCTTGTGGGATTGTTTGAGTAGGTTGTTGAGAAAGAAACTGAGATCTTATTGTTACTTTCTTTGTCATCTGAAAGATTCATTTTAAGCTTAAAGGTTGACTCTTTAAGCTGGTGAGGTATCCTTGCAGTTGGTTTTAATGACATTAAGTCTTCAGGAGAGTTCTGGTGTTTGTTTATCTCAAAGTCAACTTGTTTGCGTGTGTGCCTGACATGTTTCTTGGTTCGGGAATCGATTCATAACTATCACTTTGTTTTGTGGGAATTAGATTCCTTTTGTGGATAGTGCCTTTCCATCTGAGTTGCTAGTTTGACCTTACCATGTCAATGTTTTTTTTTTAATGATTCTTCATTTCTTCCTTGAAGATGAGCATATTTGTAAGTTCTTGAGCTTCCACTTTTAGATAAATGAGTGTTTGAGGGATTTATGGTAAGTTCCCTTGGATTGTTTGCATTGTAATTATAACTTTTTGGTTCTTGTTGGATTCAGCGCGGGAGTTGATGGTTCGGCTGGAAATTCAGAAGCCAGCAAGGAACCTGGCTCCAAAAAGAGGTAAGCCTTCTTCTTATAAACTCCACCTGTTGCACCTTTTTTCAAAAGACCACGTAACTCTAGCAACTTCTGCAAAACAGTTCATTCTTTAACTGTTTCTGTGGATCTGTATTATTGGCTTTCTTGGAATATTTTTAGGTTGATAAGGTATCAAAAAAAGTAATCCCTGGTCAATTCTTTTTTTGCAGGGCGAGATGTGAATCATCCTCTGCCACTAGCTCGAAAGCATGTAGAGAGAAGCAGCGCCGAGACAGGCTGAATGACAAGTAATCTTTTCAACTTGTATATCCTTCTCTTCCCTACTGTAGGAACTGAAGTTTATCGCCTTTTGAAATGAATAACAGGTTTATGGAATTAAGTGTAATTCTGGAGCCTGGAAACCCTCCCAAAACAGACAAGGCTGCAATCTTGGTCGATGCTGTCCGCATGGTGACACAGCTACGCGGCGAAGCTCAGAAGTTGAAGGACACCAATTCAGGTCTTCAGGAAAAAATCAAAGAGTTAAAGGTATAAATTTTTCTTCGACTTGTAATCCATACTTTCACCATGCATGTTTACTAGTTTCCTTGTGAATCTCGAACAGACTGAGAAAAACGAGCTGCGAGATGAGAAACAGAGGCTGAAGACAGAGAAAGAGAAGCTGGAGCAACAGCTGAAAGCCATGAATGCTCCTCAACCAAGCTTCTTCCCAGCTCCACCTATGATGCCAACTGCTTTTGCTTCTGCTGCGCAAGGCCAAGCTCCCGGAAACAAGATGGTGCCATTCATCAGTTACCCAGGAGTTGCCATGTGGCAGTTCATGCCTCCTGCTTCCGTCGATACCTCTCAGGATCATGTCCTTCGTCCACCAGTTGCTTAACTTGGAGGAAAAAAAATCATCGACTGGTTTGCTTCTTGCTTCCGCTGAAAAAAGAAATGAAAAGTCCATTTGTTTTGCTCTCCACTTTCTCGGCTTTCTTAGTCTTATCGTTGCTTTCGTTTTATCGTGTTATGGTCGTATGAACAACTGTTATCTGCTGAACAACTGTAAACTCCAATTGCTTGGTGCAATGTTATCTATTTACATGTAAATTTAAGTAGAGTTTGGCAGATGTTTCTTACATTAATATATAGAATGTTTTTTTAATTACTTTCTCGCCATTAGAGTTTGGAAGTACAAAAGAATTAGAAACAGGAGAGACTGCAAAAACATGATCTGGAAGAGGGAAACTTGACCAGTGAAGTAAAAACTCCATTGCAGAAAAGTATGCTCCTATGAGTTGATCTCTGAATCTCTTCTCTGGTTCTTTTAGCCAACGTGTGGATTGAGTTTTGATATGTGATTATTATTATGATGCTCTAATGTGACAGCTCTTGATGAACCTATCAGAGGAATCAAGATACTTAGCCCAAAGAGGACGTAGATGAGGAAATGCTATATCAAGCCAAGGCTTAGCTCTTCCATTGAAATGAACAACAGCTGCACTTTCAGCATCAGAGAAGCTCGTTTTCTCTTGGTATCCGAGACCAAGCATATGCCAGAACGGATCTATGGTCTGGACATGGCCGTGGAAAGCTATCAACCCGGGAGGCAAAGTTCCCAGCTGCCACAAACTCAGGTCTGACTTTAAGTTCTGCAACATATACATGAAAAATGGGCCGAGTTAAGTTGACTACTAGTGCTTGATAGTGTTTGTTGTGGCTAGTTAGTGGTTTTGATTTACCTCGTCGAGCCAATGATAGTAAGTGGAGGTTATGTTAGTCTTTCTCCAAGCCGCTAGATCGAAAACATTCATCCCGTAAGCCCAAGCGCATTCCTCTGGGTCGAAGTTTGTGGCTATTATTGGGTTTGAGAAATTGAGATAGCTCTTGAACTTCTTTGACATGACAAACTTGTCTTCTCCTCTGCATGTCTCCACTGCTCCATTAACTTTCCCATCCATGTCAATGTCCCAAAGTGGTGAAAGATCAGTTTGGATCACAACGTCATCGTCTAGAAACACAACCTTGTTTAAGCTCGGAAACAACTGCAAAGACAAAGAAGTTGTAAGTCTAATGTTCAGAGCATTCTTCTCTGTCACACGGATCAAGTTTACCTCTGGTAGATGAATACGGATGTGATTCATCATGGAGTTGTATTTAGGGCTAAGAGCTTGTAACTTAGCAGCAACTACAACTGGATTCTCGTTGTTATTAGCGACAATGACCGATGATCCACCTCTGAACTGAGACCTCACTCTCTGATCCTTCTCCATAGCTTCCAAAACCGGAACTTTACCTTTCGATAACCAATCAAAATGATGCAAAGCCTTGACCTCAATGATTGCTGGAGACAGAGGATGAAGTGAGAACCAAGCTTGCATCGGGAAATAAGTTTTTCTATCAGTTATGATGTGAAGAACGATCTTATGAGGCCTTAAAGAGTTCTGAACCAAAGACTTAGCCACCACCGAAGCTGCAAGTACGTTGTCTGAAGCCAAGACAAAGTGAAAGTAGTTGTTCTCGACCAAGGTTGGGACTAGTTCGGCTTCTGGAAGCTGGAGACGTGCGGCTACGTTTATGGAATGTTCGTTGGCTAGTTTAAGAGCTAAACAGTGAAGTTGTTTTGGTATGCTGCTTGATGCGACGTGTCGGTATAGATACTCTTGGATCTTAGCTGTTCTTGTTCTCTGTTCCATCAATGTCACCATTTCTTTAAGCTTTTGAGCAAATTCTCTTGCGTCTGATTTGCTTCTTTTGACTTCAGACATGAAATCTTCAAGTGTTTGTGGTATGTCTGATCTTCCTTTTAGCTCTTCTTCACTTAGAGGCTGTTCCAAAACTTGGTATATAGCTTCTGGAACATTCTAGATGAATAACCAAAGAAAATTGACTTTTAACAGTATAACAAAATTTAAATATGGTAGATACTAAAATTGAAGTTAGAGTAACTTACACCAGTCTCAATCCTTCCTCCTAGAAGCTTTGGCTTTAGTCTTTTTCCCAAGCAAGCTGTTTATCAAAAAAAAAAAAATTATATTGATATTTTACATAAATGATTTACAGAAATCGCATTTACATATTTTAATTAGCAAAAATTGTGACAAAATGAGCAACAAACAGAGTTTTTATTCAAAACGAAATCAATAGTTCATTATTTAAAATATCTGGATTTAGAAAATAAATAAATAAATGAAGGGACAAGAACTAGTTACCAAGAGAGGAGCAAGGAGAGGCACCGTCGATAGTATCAACGGTGGAAAGAACGAAGACAAGCCGGAGAAGAAAAGTGAAGAAGAGGAGAGAATAAAACATCATTTGATACGAGAATCTTCTTGAACCAACCTTCACTTTTATGAACTCTCTTAGTCCTTTCCCTTTGACGACCGTCACATGTCTCAAGCTTGGAGATATATGTAACTGCATCTTTCTGTTTCTGTTTCTGTTTATGTCTCTGTTCTTTTCTGAACGTGGTTTTGTCTGAAAGGAGATGGATGTCGAAAAAGGATCTTACGTTGTTATGTATTGTATGATTATTGAAAAAGGGTCTACGTCATTTACCTAACCTTGCTTTGTGTTGAGGTTATTAATGGCAGATCGTATCTGATTCATGTGATGAAAAGGTAATGTGTGTTTGTTAGAAACTGATGTAGCGGAAGCCTTATAAGATAGAACTAGAGGTCCGTTGATTCTTAGAATACCCGGAAAACTAGGATAATCACAAAGATCTTATTTAGTCTAAGAATGCCTAAGATCAATGTCTTCTTAAATTCGTTGAGATCACCTATGATCTAGCCGAAAACAAGGAATAAAGAGAAATCTCTTAACTTTTTATTAATCAAATCATAAACTGAATACAAACTTAAGCCTAGACGGCTATATATAAGAAATCATAAAACCCTAAAATATTAAAGATAATTATCCAAATAATAAATAAAACACTAAATAATTAAGATATTTATTCTAAATATCTATCTACATCATTCTCTCCGGGTTGGAAAAGATTCGTCCTCGAATCTTGATCGTAGTCTTCGAATTCAAAACGTTTTCCAAGAAAAACTCTTCCTCCAATCTTCAATAGCATGTTTTGCACGATTTTTGCACTGATCTGTTTATAACTTGAATCTTCACAAATCCGTTTTCGCACAAAATTTGCACCTGACAGATAATTAAGAATCTGCAGAAAATCTTCACCAATACGATTTTGCCCTAACTTTGCACGCGAAATTTCAATGGAACCCTCTTTGAAAATAAAATCAATATGAAGGACATCGTCTTCATATATATCATAGATTGGATCACCATAGATCTCTCGATAGATCTCATGGTTCTCTTCTCTCACAACAAAAGGACTTTCGTCCAGGATAGAATAGATGCTTATACTCACCATGACATTCAGAATCGTTCTTCGATTGAAAAACCAAAGAGACGCAGCTCTGATACCAACTGATGTAGCGGAAGCCTTATAAGATAGAACTAGAGGTCCGTTGATTCTTAGAATACCCGGAAAACTAGGATAATCACAAAGATCTTATTTAGTCTAAGAATGCCTAAGATCAATGTCTTCTTAAATTCGTTGAGATCACCTATGATCTAGCCGAAAACAAGGAATAAAGAGAAATCTCTTAACTTTTTATTAATCAAATCATAAACTGAATACAAACTTAAGCCTAGACGGCTATATATAAGAAATCATAAAACCCTAAAATATTAAAGATAATTATCCAAATAATAAATAAAACACTAAATAATTAAGATATTTATTCTAAATATCTATCTACATCAGAAACTTAGACGTAGAAAGACTACGGTTTAAAATGTGATGTGATTTTCGTTTTGTATTTGCATGAAACGCTTCGGTTTTGTCCGGTTTACGTAGTCTTTTAACTTATAAGTATACGAATTCATTGAATCTCACGTTTTTTTGTGATTTATAAACCGGAATGTCATAAATAACCGCGGAAGCTCAACAGAACGTTGTTTGATTAACCGTAGACCGGGTTCAGTTTGGTATAAGCCGGTTAAGTTTGGAGACTTAGCACATGTTTTAAAATATATATAGAGTAGATGAAAAGGAGCTATTTGGTGGTTACAAGACATAGCTTTACCTCTAAATAAAGTCTTTGAACAAAGACATTGGAGCTTCAACTTCGGAATTTACTTTTTGAGGACTAATTTCTTCGCTAATTTAGACAGCTACACATTTCTCGTGAGTTATTCAATCTCGCCCCCACCAAAAACAAAGTAATTTTGTAAATTTAGCGCAGGTCTTTTTGTAGTACTACTTTAGCCTTTCCTTGGTTAGTTCTGTTCTGTACGCTTCAGTTTTCTGCTAGTTATGGATACCTTCGGGGCCTAGGTGTACAGCCTTGAAAACGTACAAGTTCCAATCTAATATCTTGCATGATTTTGTATATAAAAGCTCAGTTTATATGTGTTAGATCATGTTAACATACATTATATGAAGAGAATGAGACAATGAGATCAACGTAACCAAAGCAAGCCGTATATAGGAATCTACCAACACTTAAATATATTCACAAGTTACAGACTCTATAACATGATTCTTTTAGGGAAACTCGAGTTTGTTTTCTTACAGTATCTTTTCTTGCTTGTCAATCCAAGGCTCTATGAATTCAGATAATTGAGTTACATTACAGATACCACAGAGCCTTGACGGCTTTGAACCTAATTAACACTAGATGGACAATGATGAATCTGATGGTTAATCTCTCTTTGATACTCTGCATTTGATAGGACTATCAGAAGGTTCTTCTTCTAATATATACATGTTTGTGGTCAGAATCTTTTGTGTGGGAAGAACATACTCATTGACATGAGCATACATGCAGCTTATGTTAAGGCCATAAGATCTGCTCAGCATTTCATCTACATTGTGAACCAATATTTTCTTGGATCATCGATCATTCAACTGGGATTCAAACAAGGACTTGGGTAAGTAACTGTGAGCTTTTAAGGGAAAGTTCAGTTACTCAATAGTTGCTGTAATAACAATCTAATCCCTATTGAAATCGCGCTAAAGATTGCTAACAAAATTAGAGCAAGGGGGAAGTTTGCTGCTTACATTGTCATTCCAATGTGGCCAGAAGGTGCTCCAACAAGTAACCCTATACAGAGGATTCTATACTGGCAGGTAAAATAGTTTGTCCATTATTTGCTAAATGATGTAATCTCGATTAATACTGACATCTTTTTCATGATAATTGCAGCACAAAACCATGCAAATGATGTATCAAACCATCCACAAGGCACTTGTGGAAGTTGGACTTGATGGACAGTATGAGCCACAAGACTTTATAATATGATAGGCAAGCCAAATGAATTCAAAAGCATAACCTAACAAATTTTTGACTATGATAAACATACGAACACTAGGTCAAGAAAATTATACAAACACGTTACTCTTCGTTTCCAAAAAGGACCAAACCTCTATTCAGTTTCAAATTTTACTTCTGTCTTATGTACATTAGTTTTTATTTTTAAGACAATGATTATTTTCTAAGGCCATGAGTGATTTAATTTGAATTCATTATATACAAGAAAAAGAAAAAATAACAAGTAAAAATACTTTACTTTTATAGAGACACTACAAGAAAACGTAAGTTTAACGAGGATAATTAACGAGGAAAAATAATCCTCGTAAAAGTACGTTGATTTTGCGAGGAAAGTACGTGGAAAAAGAGAAGCATCGTTATCTCGTCGTAAGGTAACGACAAAACAATTTCGTCGTAAAGACGTTGTAAATTGACGTGGCTTTTACGAGGAAACACTATTTCCTCGTAAATACCACGTAAACTTCGCGAGTTCTTTACGACGAAATATTTTACGTGTACTTAACGAGGAAATTTTGAATCCACCAACTTGGTAGGTAGCTCACGTTTTTTTTGGCCATCCAATTAATTTTCGTCGTAATTTCACACGAGGCTATACTTTTCACACATATGAGTATGGTAGACAGCGGGCGACCAGTAACTATGGAATATGTGTGAAAGGGGAAATAGATTTCTACGGGATCTTGACGGAGATTATTGAAGTCGAATTTCCAGGGATATTGAAGCTGAAATGCGTCCTCTTCAAATGTGAATGGTTCGATCCCGTCGTCAACAGAGGTGTTCGGTCTAACAAATTCGGTGTAGTTGATGTCAACGGTGGACGAAGGTACAACAAATTCGAGCCTTTCATCTTAGCTTCACAAGCAGACCAAGTTAGCTTCCTTCCATACCCTCGAATGAGAGATTCGGGTATAAATTGGTTAGCTGTGATCAAAGTTACACCTCGAGGACGAATTATCAGTGGAGAAGAACCACCATTGCAAGAAGAACAGATAAATGAAGTCGAGGAACCTGAACAAGAAATTGATGACATCCTTCTCATTGATCCGCATAATCACGAGTACGAAGATCTTAATGACGATGCCACAGACGAAGCTTTTGAAGACGAGTTTAATGAAAATGATGATGTTTCTAGTGATGACGAGAATGTTGATGTATCCGATTGATGTATTTGTTTTATGTAGTTTGTTTTATGAATAAGATAATATGGGAGTTTGATTTATGAATAAGGTAATGTGAAAGTTTATTTTAATTATGAATAAGGACTTGTGGTTTGGGGTTTGGAATATATTATAAATAAGGTTTGAGGTGAAAGAATACATTGAGGTTCAAGGGTAGATGGGTTTGGGGTTTGGAATATATGAAGTAGAAGATAAGGAAGATGGGGTTTGGGGTTTTGGATTTTAGGGATTTAAACGTAATACTCGTTAATTCCTCGTAAACCAAAATCGTCGTAAGGTTGTCGTAAGGCCACGAGGAGTTTACGACGAAATTAAAAAAAAATAAAGAAAGCGGGGCACGCTAATTCCACGCAAGCCAAAATCGTCGTAAGGTTGTCGTAAGGCCACGAGGAGTTTACGACGAAATTAAAAAAAATAAAGAAAGCGGGACACGCTAATTCCACGTAAGACTCTCTGAGTGAATGAAAATAAGGAATTGTGGTTTGGAATGAAAATGAAGATAGGGTTTGGAATATATGAAGTAGAAGATAAGGAATATGGGGTTTGGGGTTTCAGATTTTAGGGATTTAAACGGAATACTCGTTAATTCCTCGTATGTTAACGTCGAACTTACGACGAATTCCTCGTAAATACCACGTAGGACAGATTCGTCGTAAATACCACGTAGGAGAGTTTCGTCGTAAATACCACGTAAAGTAAATGATGAACGCGGCCCACTTTAATTCCACGTAGGACGGAATCGTCGTAAACACCTCGTAACCAAAATCGTCGTAAACACCTCGTACCGTAAAAACTAGAAAAAAAAAAAGAAAAAGAAGAAATATACTGGATTTACATGTGGCAAGACTTCCAGCAATTATATTACTTAAGTCTCACCAACGTAAATTCCAATATCTTCTTCTCTTCCTTTTTTCTCAAATTTTTATAATTTGAATAGGATTGGATTTGAGAGTATGAAGTGAGATAGGGTGTGATTTGGGAGTTTGGGTGTGGGTTGAGAAGGAGAGTTACGGGTATATTTATAGGGAAGCTTTCCTCGGTAATTCCACGTAAGCAAAATCGTCGTAACGTCCTCGTACCTAAAAAACACGGGCCTTTGTAATTCCTCGTAACTTCCTCGTATAACAAAACGCGGACCTTTGTAATCTCTCGCTGTTTCGTAGTAAAAAAAATACGGGCCTCTGTAATTCGTCGTAAAATTACGAGGAATTTGCGACGGAATGTAATCTTATATATACACCCCGAGCGCTCACTCTTTCTTTCCTCTCTACTTCCTCTCCACTTCCTCCCTGTTTCGTTGCAATGGTAAGCCTCTCTAATTCCTCTCTAATTTGGTTAGTTTAGGTAGATTAGGTGGTTAGTATAGGGAATTTAGATAAGTTTACGGATCTTATGTTATTTAGTGTTGATTAGGTGGATAATGTTGGAAAATATACTATTGACGGAAATTTAAAAAATTAAATTTTTTTTTCAGGTTCTAAAAGGTAGACTTACTGCCCATTACAGAGAGATGTTCGGTGAGCCGGGTAGTCACCAACCGACGACTCACATGTCGAGGCGGATGTAACGGCGAGAAGTGATGAATTCTACCGGGCGGTTAACGATCCTTAGTTCTTTTTAATTTCGGTTCTTGTATTATGAACTCAAAACTTATTTATATATAAAATATTTTGGTTTTGATTTTTTTAGAATTTTAATTTTATTAATAATTTAAATTATTTAAATTATTTTTTTAATTATAATTTTTTTTATTTCTGTAAAATAACGAAACGAAGTAAATTCGTAGCTATTTTGCGACTTCTTTACGTGGAAGCTTAACGAGGTTTTTACGCGGAAATGTTTACAAGGAAATGACGTGGAAAATTCACGTGGTCTTTACGAGGAAAGCTATCAAGTTATTTACGTTTACTTTACGAGTATTTACTTTTGAGTTATTTACGTGGCTTTAACGAGGAATGGCTTTCGAGGTATTTACGAGGAAATTTAGCGACGTCCTTACGTGGAAGCTTTACGTGGTCTTTACGACGAAATATTCTTCTTCGCTTTTACGACGAAATTATTTCCTCGCTACATTACGACGAATTAGCGAGAATATATGCGTTACGACAAACGTATAACGACGAAACGGGTTTCCTCGCTAATTCCTCGTAACACTGCTTTTACGACGAAGTCACGAGGAAAACTGCCCTCGTAAAACTTGTGTTTTCTTGTAGTGAGAACCATAAAATGTTAAATTTCCAAATTTTCGTAGTCCTTGCTTTTTTTTAACGACATATTCGATCAAATAGCTTAAAAATATGTCATCAAACGTTTGTGAATGACTTATGTAAAATTTCCAGTTTTTTTTTGGTTAATAATCCTTAATGATATATGCATGATTTACATATTTTACCAAATTTCTTTTAAAAAAAAGCCAAAGACTTTCAAGAGATTTAGAAGATTTCTTTTATTTTTGAAATAGAATTTTTCATTTTCCATGTCTAACTTTTTTTCTATTTTAATAAGGTTAACCATCTTTATATATAAAGCTAGTTCTCTCTTGAACTTAAAAGAAGAAAAATAAAGTTAGAAAGAACAAGTTTTTGGTTTTTTGAAGAAATAATATGGGGGCTTCGATTGGTTACATCATAACTGCCGCTATTGTGGCCTGTTTAATCATCTTGGCTGTTCTCTGGCATTTTGGATGGATTTGGTGTGGCGGCAACCGCCAACAAGTTGTGCCCGATGATGGTGGTTTATAAGTATTTTTGTTTAACTATTGTTTTGTTTTATGAAAATTTTGTCTTTTTTTAACAGGTGATGAAAATTCTAAATTATTTATCTATATCGAATAGCATATCAATAATGTAACGCTGCAATATTAAACAGTGGAGTTTTTCAGTTTATTTATTTATATATAATAAAATTATAGTTTTGTGTTTACATACTGTCTAGCTATGTTACTTTTTCAACACGGTATTTGATATTTTCCAAACCTCTATTCAATTTCAAAGTACATCCGTTGGATGTAACTTTTAGTTCTTTATAAAGTCATATTTCTTTTCTTTCCGTATGATATTTGCTCGGACAACAAGTGATTTAATTTGAATTCATCATATATATACCATCCGTAGCTGTTTGAAAACTATGGTTCATAATTAAATAAAATTTTCAACGAAGAAACTTTCTTTCCCACTAATAGAAAACGTCCAAATTTGTTAATTACTCTCCTTATGTGATTTAACTTAGATAATGGTGTAGTAATCAAAAAACGACTATCATCATGAGCAGCCGAACCAAAGTTGAAGTCTTCTTCTTCGTCACTCACTCGTTAATTAATTAAATTAAATTAATTAAAGCTGCAATCTTTAATCTCAATCTTGATTGCTCGCCAAGTGTTTGATAATCTCAATGAGAGGAGGATCAAGTAGGGGTGGGCGTTCGGGTACCCGTTCGGGTTCGGGTCGGGTATTTCGGATTTTCGGGTATTTCGGTATAGAGGTGTAGAACCCGTTCGGGTATTTCTGTACTTCGGGTCGGGTTCGGGTATTTTAAGTTCGGTTTCGGTTATTTCGGATCGGGTTCGGATATTTAGATTTTGAAGAAAAAAAAATGAAAATTTTCATTTCTCAAATTTCTTGTATTTAAATATATAACTTTTCACTTAACTATTTTTTATTTTTAATAGATTGAATGGTTAATAGATTCGGACATAACATTTTCAAACTAAAAAGACATTAATTTGGTTATTGTTTTTAAATTTTGGATGTAACTTTTTGTTAATTGCTGAAATAAAAAGTTTGACATGCATTTTAAGCGAATAGCAAATCATCTTCTACGTAATTGTATGTATATCATATGAATTTAAAGTATGTGTAGTATCAATATAAATATTTTATATAAAATGAAAGATGTAAACTAGAAATATAAGGTTAATTATCATATGTTCGGTTATTTTCGGATATCCATTCGGGTTCGGATATTACCCGTTCGGGTTCGGATATCCAATCTCTCCTAATTTAATACCCGTTCGGATATTTTGCTACTTCGGTTCGGATTTCGGTTCGGGTTTTTCGGATCGGGTTCGGGCGCCACTTCGGATTTCGGGTAAAATGCCCACCCCTAGGATCAAGCCACGGTTTCGGCCAGCAGTCCGTGCCCTTTGTCACCAGCAGCGGATCTTTACGTGTAGAGGCTGCTGCACGGTAACTTAGACATTTGGGTTAAACCAGGAGGAACAGTTCTAAAGATGAGAAGCCCTCCAAGATCACAAGCGACCCGACCCTTGCGTGACCGTCTCCATCTCAGGCGCTATGATTGGAAGGACTTTCGTTATCAGCAACAGCGAAAACCCTGTGTGGATGCAGCACTTCGATGTCCCCGTGGCTCATAGCGCTGCCGAAGTTCACTTCCCAATGGAACACTTGTTTGCGTCTGTTCTATTCATTTTGTAACAGTCTTTTCTGTTGTCTTTTTACTTTGTAAACACACACACACACACACACACACATTATAAAGGTGCAGCAAAAATGGCAAAAACTTTTCTGTTTTTTTTCTTTCTTATTACGTTTACATCCAAAGAAGATGCAGTTCATGAATCAATATAATGGGGTCAATCTGTAACCAAAGAAGACTATACTGCTAGCTATTTACATCTAAAAGGTATGCCAACTTTTCTAATTTTCTATACAATTTTCCACAGTTATTTTTGTAGTCCTATCGCTGAACTTGAAGCTGAGTTTATGGTGAAGAAACAATAAAACCAAAAGCAGCATATCACCTTCCTTCTTCTAATGCAACTCTCCACCTCTTCAACCCCAGACTGGATGCGAACCTCTTGTTCTTGCTTCAATCGTTTGACCTTTGATTTTTTCAATCTCCATCTCCCCATTACTCTCTTCATCCACATCCAATACCAACTTCACAAACCTACACTGTTTTGTTGCAAAACACACAGTCTCAGCCACATCCACACAACACATCATTAATAAAAAAAAACAAGAAGAGAAGAGGAAGGAAAGTTTTACATTGTCCCATTCCCATAAGGGTAGGTGAGACGGCTGATACATTCGCAACTCTGTTTGAGACACGTACAGCTGATGGTTGTTATCCACCACACGACGGGCCTTTCCTTTCTTATTTGCTTTCCAAGGTTCCTCCTCAGCACTCTCCTTTCTAACAATCTCCGGAAACACGTTACTTCCAGAACCCGAAGTTGCTCCACCTCCTCCATATACGTCCCTCTGCTGATCTTGCATCTCTCTTCTAGATCGGTTTTGGACCATGTACCACCTTCTTATCCTCACAACCGGTCCTTCAGTCTCTGCACCAGACTCGGAATCAATCCCCGTCATCACCAAAGCCTCACCACCTTCCCCAGCCTTCAACGCGTACTGTGTCATACATCCAGAAGGAGCAAAAACCAGTAGATTCCTCGTTACGCTACTATTATCAGAAGCAGTAGAACCATAGTGGGTGTTCTTATTCTGCTGTTCAACGCAGTAGCTGAAAGTTGATGTGGTTGAACCCTGAAGAGAGCCTCCTTGATAGGATACAAGATGGAGGAGTACAAGTCGATGCTGAGGTGGCACCAAGAAGGACTTCAAGGCCACATAAGCTCAACCGAAAATATCTGCACAATTAGATTTTTTAGTAAGTATTTGAATTTCAATAAGAGAACAAGTCAAAGCACTATGTTCTCCACCTTTCCCATTTTCCTGCAATGTAGGAGTCAATGACTCCACTTTCCTTTCACGTTGTTTGCTTCTGTTATTTGCTTCTTGTAATCTCTATTTAAAGAAATGAAAAAGACAAAAAGAGGTAGACTTATCTACCCAAAACAACTTGTGTTCTTATTATTATTGATCAACATTGAGATCTCTTGGCAAGGGACCTATCAGTGGTATCAGAGCTCGTTATTTTTTTCTCGTTGACGGGTATTCTTTAGAATCAACGCTCAACAGAAACCTCAACTTCCTTTCTTTTGTCTATCACCCTTACTCCACAATTCCGCCCCGCACCACCAAAAACTCTACAAAAAACAGGGCCGTGGCTCAAAATCTTCGGAACGAGACCATGGCCAACAACCGAGAACGCCTTGAGGATCTCGAATCCAGCATGGGAATGGTCCAAGACGAACTCATGAAACTGACGACTGGTATCAACGACAAGTTTCGGGGATTCGAAGACTCCATTCACCGAACCATTGCTGATTCACTCAAGGAAATGAGGGAGCTTGTCCTTGGCAACCGTGAAACAGGCTCCAGCACACCTCAAGGAAACCCACGTCGCGACGAGGACTCACACCCACGACGAGACGATGTTAACCCTTTCGCTCTAACGCCCAATCCTCGCCGCAACTTGAAACTTGAACTTCAGCGGTTCAGTGATGGTGACCCAACGGAGTGGATCACAAAAGCCATACAGTACTTCGCGTATCATGATATCACCGGTAATCAACGTGTGAACTTTGCCGCTTACCACCTCACGGAGGAAGCCAATGAATGGTGGCAGGCCACAGTCAAAGCTCTAGGAGTCGACCTGCATCTCATCACGTGGGAGACATTCGAGAGCGAAATATTGACTCGCTTTGGTCCTACCCGAAGTGCAAACTTCCATGAGGAGTTATCTAAGATCCGTCAAACAGGTACATTCCGCGAGTACCAGCGAGCTTTCGAGAGGTTACGCAACAAAGTCTCGAATTGGTCAGAAGAGGCACTCGTTGGGACTTTCCTCGGGGGTTTACACTCCAGTATTGCCGATGATGTCCGAATGTTCCAGCCAAAGACATTACAGGAGGTCATCAATCTGGCCAGAATGAAAGATGACCAACTACAAAAACAAAAACGGAGCTTCATACCTCGCAACTACTCGAGCAACTCCAATTCCCAGTCTAAGACCATGACCCCCATGCCACAACAACAGCGCCCTCCGCAGACTCCAAAAAAGCTCACTTGGGAGGAGATGAAGAGAAAGCGCAGTCTTGGTCTTTGCTTCAGTTGCGACGACAAATACACTCCCGGACACAAATGCGTCAACCCACAAATCTTCATCATGGAGAGCATCAACGATGATGACAAGGACGACGAGATTGATGAGGAGGATGATACACCAGAAATCACCCTCAATGCCCTTACCGGTTGGGATTCGCCCACAACGATGCGTCTTCACGCCGTCATCAACCGCCAGAGCCTCCACGCCCTCGTCGATAGTGGCTCAACCCACAACTTCATCAGCGAGAAGGTGGCTCGTGCACTCCGGTTAGTCGAAACACCAACAAAAGCTTTTTCTGTTCGTGTGGCCAACGGAGAACCATTACAGTGCCGTCGACAGTTCAATGACGTCAATATTCAGATCGGCGAAGCTCAGTTTCAAATCACCCTGTACGCCCTTCCTCTTGTGGGCCTTGATTTGGTATTGGGCATTCAATGGTTACAAAACCTCGGCCCAATACTAACCGATTGGAAGGCCCAAACTCTGCAGTTCTATTGGGGAGGCCGAACACATGTTCTTACTGGGCTTACCAAATCAAAGATTCAGCCCACCACGAAAGAGGATGTCGCAAAGGAGTTACGACAAGGAAATTTCCTTCTTGCGATTTGCTCACCGGAGACGACGCCGGACTTGAAGGAGCTGAACGACGACATCCGTCTCCTCCTCACTGAATTCGATGGGATCTTTTCAACACCAGACGGTCTTCCTCCGCACCGCGAAATTGAACACCAAATCACGCTTAAGGAAGGTACAAACCCGATCAATGTCCGTCCCTACCGTTATGCTTACTTTCAGAAGGATGAGATCGAGAAACAGGTCACAGAAATGCTCAACGCCGGAATCATACAGACAAGCTCTAGCCCTTTCTCTTCTCCGGTACTCCTCGTGAAAAAGAAAGATGGTTCGTGGCGATTTTGCACTGACTACAGGGCACTCAACTCAGCCACAATCAAAGACCGTTTCCCGATACCCACCGTCGAGGATATGCTCGACGAACTACACGGCTCCGCCTTCTTCACCAAACTAGACCTTACCGCGGGGTTTCATCAGGTCAGGATGCACCCTTCCGATATTCACAAAACCGCTTTCAGGACACATCACGGACACTTCGAGTATCTCGTCATGCCATTTGGTCTTTGCAACGCACCCTCAACATTCCAGGCCCTCATGAATGATATCTTCAGACCGTTTATGCGAAAGTTTGTGCTCGTGTTCTTTGACGACATACTCATCTACAGCCCAACTTGGGAGCTCCATCTACAACATGTCCGCGAAGTCTTCACCATCATACAGCAGCATCGGCTGTCCGTGAAGTTCAAAAAATGTGAATTTGGAAAACGAGAGCTTGAGTACTTGGGCCACATCATCTCCAACACCGGGGTTACTGTCGATCAATCCAAAGTCAGTGCAATGACAGCATGGCCAGTCCCCACTACAGTCACCGAGCTACGAGGTTTCCTCGGCCTCACGGGCTACTATCGCAAGTTCGTCCGCAACTATGGTTTGATCGCTAGACCTTTGACTAACCTATTACGCAAAGGGAAATTTGTTTGGGATTGTGCTGCAGATCAGGCCTTCAACAACCTCAAAACCGCCATGACATCAACACCAACGCTCGCACTGCCTGACTTCTCCAAACCCTTTGTCATTGAAACCGACGCTTCCGGTGATGGCATTGGAGCAGTCCTATCACAGCAGGGCCAACCTATTGCTTTCATGAGCCGATCTCTCGGAGTACAGAAAAAGGCTTGGTCGACATATGCACGTGAGATGCTTGCAATAATAGTGGCTATTCGCACATGGCGTCCTTATATACTGGGGCGCAAGTTCACCATTCAAACCGACCAACGCAGCTTACGATATATGTTGGAGCAAAGAATTCTCACCCCCGAGCAACAAAAAT
Organism: Brassica napus; assembly: GCF_020379485.1. Taxonomy (NCBI): domain Eukaryota; kingdom Viridiplantae; phylum Streptophyta; class Magnoliopsida; order Brassicales; family Brassicaceae; genus Brassica; species Brassica napus. The sequence goes on along the minus strand of NC_063435.1, from coordinate 5,807,941 downwards.
GGATGGCAAAACTTGTTGGATATGATTACGATATCGTTTACAAACCAGGTAAAACCAACTCCGCAGCTGATGCTCTTTCACGGGTCCCTGAGAGTCCTCTTCTCGCAACAATCTCAGTTCCCCATTCCTCCTTGTGGACTGACCTCCGCGACTTGGCTTCAAAGGACCCCTACCTCCAACGCATAGGAGTCGCAGCAACAGAGAACCCTGGCCGACCCTACTCCTGGCGTGATGGGCTCGTATGTTACAACAACCGCGTTGTGATTCCACCAACATCACCCCTTGTCCAGCAACTGCTTCACGAGCATCACGACACCACGTTGGGAGGCCACTCAGGCGTTCTTCGAACCTTCAAACGCCTATCTCACCACTTCTATTGGCCCTCGATGCACAGATCAGTCGCCGACTATATCTCGCGTTGTGACACTTGCCAACGCGCCAAGTCCCAGACCATGTCCCCGGCCGGTCTACTTCAACCCTTGCCTATTCCCGAGCAGGTTTGGGAAGATATCTCCATGGACTTTGTCGATGGGTTACCTCGGTCCGGTGCTTTCACGTCAATCTTAGTCATTGTTGATCGTCTCAGTAAATTTTCTCACCTTGTCGCCTTGTCTCATCCATACACAGCCTCCACCGTTGCAGCAAAGTTCATCGAGACAGTGGTCAAACTCCACGGTCTGCCTCGTTCCATCCTTAGTGATCGCGACCCGATCTTCCTCAGCCACTTCTGGAAGGAATTGTGGCGTCTTTCAGGAACCACCTTGCGTATGTCCACCGCCTACCATCCCCAAACAGACGGCCAGACAGAGGTCGTCAACAGATGCATTGAACAGTTCCTCCGTTGCTTTGTACAGCAACGACCGAAGCAATGGAGTTCCTTCCTTCCATGGGCTCAATATTGGTACAACACCACATTCCATTCCAGCACAAACACAACCCCATTTCAGGTTCTATACGGCCGCACTCCGCCTGCCATTCCAAGGTATGAAATTGGCTCTACACTAGTTGGTGAGCTTGATGAGCAGTTACACAACAGGGACGAGCTACTCAACGAACTCAAACAGCACCTGGAGACATCAAACAATCGCATGAAGCAACAGGCAGATACGAGTCGCCGGGATGTGGAATACAATGTTGGTGATTGGGTCTACCTACGACTCCAACCCTACCGCCAGATGACAGTTCTCAGACGCTCTTCCCAGAAACTGGCCAATCGTTACTACGGCCCCTTTCAGATCGAGTCACGGGTGGGTAAGGTAGCCTACAAGCTTACGTTACCATCAACTGCAAGAATTCACCCAGTCTTCCACGTTTCCTTGTTGAAGAAGAGAGTTGGAAACGATGATCCTGTCTCTGTTCAGCTACCACCTTTGAAGGAGTCTGGTACACTACGCCTTGTTCCATTCAAGATACTAAAAACGCGTGAGGTACGCAAAGACGCAACCACTATAATCGAGCTACTTGTTCATTGGACTGACTTGCCTGTTGAGGAAGCAACTTGGGAGGAGCAAGAACAGTTCATCACAAGCTTTCCAATGTTTCAGCTGAACCTTGAGGACAAGGTTCTTTCCGAGGAAGAGAGTGATGATAGGATACAAGATGGAGGAGTACAAGTCGATGCTGAGGTGGCACCAAGAAGGACTTCAAGGCCACATAAGCTCAACCGAAAATATCTGCACAATTAGATTTTTTAGTAAGTATTTGAATTTCAATAAGAGAACAAGTCAAAGCACTATGTTCTCCACCTTTCCCATTTTCCTGCAATGTAGGAGTCAATGACTCCACTTTCCTTTCACGTTGTTTGCTTCTGTTATTTGCTTCTTGTAATCTCTATTTAAAGAAATGAAAAAGACAAAAAGAGGTAGACTTATCTACCCAAAACAACTTGTGTTCTTATTATTATTGATCAACATTGAGATCTCTTGGCAAGGGACCTATCACTCCTCCTCCTCCTCCAACCATTCCAGCCGCCGCAGCTGCAGCACCGCTCACTGTCCCCATCCATCCGCTGATGTCTCGGCTTCTTATCCTAATAACAGGTGACAGAGTTACAGGAATATGCGCCTCTCTCTCGGGATTGATCTCAAACACATGACTTGTCCCTCTTGACGAGCTAACCACTATCAAACTGCTATCATTGCTGAAACTCATGTCTTGTATCACCTGCAAGAACAAAAATATCAATAATAATACTTTTTAAAATACAGGAAAGTGAAGAGCTCTCTGCTTACCGCATAAGTATAGCCACGATGGAGCCTGAACAAATGCATAAAACACTCTATGGGCGGCGCATCACTAGTGTTAGAGATTCTCGGCATTATCTTGAACACGTTTATATTGTGGCCTTGAGTCGAAGCAGACACCAAAAGCATCCCACTTGGATCAAAGCTCAAAGCTGAAATCGGATTCTTGTGTGCCTTAAACTGACATATCACGCTTTTGCTTATAACATCACTGATTATAACCTGCACACACACACACACACCACCAAGTCTATGTATCAATGGAAACTCAACACAACTTGAGAGGAAATATTTGAGAGTTTTACCATTCCTATGCTCTCAGCGTCTTGCGCTTTGTCAGTAGCAGCTCCTCCAATGCCCTTAAAGCCAGGAAGATACGGATTGGGCAGACCCTCTGCGCAGAAGTTAGACAACGACTTGTACCCTTTGCCTCCAAGCCTCGCTATCCCAGTTACAATATGTTTGCTCGATTCTATTGCAAACTGTGCAACACCGGGTGATGATGACAGTGGGAGAAGCTCTGAAGTGAAAACCGTGGAGCTAGACTCATCAATACGACTCCCGCTATAAGCGATCCATCGTGGACCAACGGCAAGAGGACCATATCCAACACCCAATGAGCCATACGCGATGGAGTTAGTGTGGATATTGTATTCCTCCACCAACGTCTTAGCATCAAAGCAATGAATCTGCAAAAGTCACTTGTTAGTTTCAGAAGAGATACAAAATCAAACACAATATGACAAAAAACTTCGAACCTGATCTGATTGTAGCACGGCAACGATCCGAGAACTGCACCTGATGGTGTAGATGACAGACTCGAACTTCAACTTATGCACATAAGAGTTTGACTTTAACGAGTAGACATTCACATGCGTAGGCACTACGGTCTCACTTTCAGTGTTATCAGAAGAGCTCTCTATATCTAAAATCTCCACCCAAGAGCTGTCACCACACACAGCCAAAAGCGGACGGCTCTCAGCAAACGCATCGTCTATCTCCTCGGAGACTAGCGGGTAAGGTAGCATCTGCATAAAGGCTGCGTGTCCGTCGTGAGCAGAGACAATGACATGGACGTTCCCAGTGTCTTCAACATCCCAGATTTGGAAACCAGAGCGAAACGCAAGTAGAAGAACTCTCCGAGTGTCGCCATCCTCTCTCTCTAGCTTATCAAACCCCGCCCATAGTACCTGAGGCATCAAAAGAGCAACACAAAGACTAAAGGTTCAATCTTTTAAAAGCTATTAACCCTAACCCTAATGAATCTTGCACCTAAAGCTATCAAACTTTTTCTCAACACAAAGGCTAAAGGTTCAATCTTTAAAAGCTATCAACCCTAACCCTAATGAATCTTGCACCCAAAGCAAGTTTATCGTGACCCATTATATCAAAGTTGTCAACTTTTTTTTATACCTTGTCGTGAAGAGAGTCGGCGTCTGGGTTAACGACGGAAGAGGCGGCGGAAGCGGCGGAGCGAGCGACGGTGGAAGCGCCGGAGGAAATCGCACGAAGGCAGTCAGAGACGGCTTGAAAGGAGGTCCGAGCTGATCGCGAGACAGCTCCGTCGGAAGAAGTCTCAGGCTTCGTCTGAGGATCGTCGTCGTTGCTACTCATACTTCTTCTACGCCTGAGAATTTTCCAAGAAAATCTTTCATGGTGGAAATGGAATCTCAAATTAGAAACAGAACATCGCAATTTGCTTCTTCGAGTTGTCACGAAGCAAGAAACCAACGAAACACAATCAAAGCAAAAAAAGATTGAAAATTTGCGAAACCCACTGAAAATGCTTAAGTTGAATCGCGCTAAAGAAGAAGATGAAAGAAAAGAACGAACAAATGAAGCAGCAATTGAGAATAAGAATTGGAAGAAAGAAGAAGAAGAGCGAGTCCCGAAGCAGGAACCTGATTATGACTTTGGAAACGATTAGGAGGAGGAGGAAGAAAAGGGGAAAGATTTGAAGGATAATAGAGAGAGCGAAGAAGAGACGAAAGCTGTTTTAAACTTCACTAATGATTTTCTTTCTTTCTTTCTTCCTTTCTTATTTATATCTGATTTTTAAAATGGGAAAAAGCGGATTAAGATCTCTTTTACGTAGAGTTTTTTACTTTAACAGAGAAGAAGAGACTCGTATTAGTATCTGACACGTCTCTCTTTCCCTATTTTTGTTTAAATAAAATTCAGTTTTTAGTTGTGAAATGTCTAAAAGCTTTAAGCTAATTCTAAAAAGCCTTAAAAGTCATTGGAGTTGATTGGTTGGATTGTTATTTAATTTTAGTTTCTATCTATAACTATAGAGTTTACCAATCATGATTTATGTACTTTTTAAAGCTAGAGCCAAAAAACTATGAACTTTTTTTTCTAAAGTAAAAAGATATAGACGTATGAATCTGTTTCTTTTTTTATTATGTTTCTCATTAAATTTTTACAACTATATTAGTTACATTATCAAAAAATTTTAAAGACTAAATTATGTAGTAAAATTTCTACGGTTGTAGTCTAACTATTCAGTTAGACTTTATTGATCTAAAAGCTTTTAAAGCCTTTTAAAAAGACTTAAAGCCACTTTTCCTTACTACATGATGGATTTTTTTCTTCTAACGCATAAAACCATTACCAAGCATAGCTGATAGCCCTAGTTTTGTTGGTTATACCCCAATACTTACACCAAACAAACCTATATATTAATTGATATATTAATTAAATGTCGATTTAGAGCCGAATTTGACGTGCCAAACCAATCAAATCCACCAAAATTAGTTCGACGTGCTCCAGCGCCAGTCTTTTGTTATTATTTCCCATGACGTGCGCTACTACTCTTTATTAGATGAAGAGTTTCATTATATTTTTGTTTAATTAGATTATTGGTTAAAAAAATTAAGATAAACTAATCTGGTTCAACTTGGTTTAATACAAATTTGACTAGTCCAGGTAAAACATATCATTAGCTCAGAAAGCTGACTAAAAGAGTGGAGTTCAAAAAAGACTAGGCCCATGTAAGGGCCCACTAAGGAGCTTTCTTTCCTCGAATATTCCGTCAAGCTATAAAATGATCATATGATGTTGACGATATAGGGCCTGACTGGTTTAACCGCAGCGGTTGCGGTTGCGGTTGCGGGAGTTTGCGGATGCGGGTGGTTGCGGTTTCTAGCGGTTTTAAGAGATTTGTACGACTGGTTATGCGGTTAGAAATTTGTGCGTTTGCGGGATACTTATGACTGGTTAACTACCAAATGCAGCAGCAGTTAAATAATAAATTAACAATATTTACATTTTATACAATTATAAAAATATCAAAAATAATAATATTATAATAAATATAAAATTTATATTTAGAAAGTTATAGTTTAAATTTTTTAAAAATATAGAAAATATTTTTATTTTAAAGTTTTATAATATTAATTAAAATTTAATTGATATATTTTAGCATTTTTATAATTTCAGTTTAATTTTTTTATTGAATTTTTTTATTTTTGTATTTATATTGTTTTGGAAAAAAAATAATTTTTTTTATCCTCCCGCAAACGCCCGCAACCGCAAACGCTAGCTGGAACCAGCTTTTGAATTTATGAGGTTCAGAGCGATTTAGAGCGATTTGGAGCGGTTTAAAGCGGTTTGAGCGATTGTTGCAAAACGCCAGCAACCGCTACCAACCGCAAAAGCTGCGTTTGTGGGTGGTAGCGGGAAAACCAGTCATACCCATAGTCTGCGTGGTGTTCTGATGGCGTCAGATTTTTCCATGAGCTGACGATGAAATCTTCCTCGGTGCCGTATAGCAAGTACAAAAGCGAAGTAGATGTATACGAGTTTTACACTCTATTCCGTTTTCACAACTGTTTATTTTTCAGTTTCTCAGCAACTCTAGGTTTCTCATTTCTTTTCACTTGGATAGCTGATACCTACGTTATTTTGTTTTAACATGGAGCATCAACAGATCTCGGAGCATGTAAGATCTGTTGTTTGTCTCGGGGATCTGCTGGTCGTTCCATGTTAAACTAAATAATGTAGGAGTGTTCTCCAATAAATTGGCTAAGTCTATCATCCAAGTGAAAAGAAAATGTGAATCTTGCATTGTTGTGAGACTGAGAAAAAAAGAAAGAATTTCCAGGTTTTTGATCTTCTCCAGAAGAATCTGAGTTTTTGCAACCACCAATGAAGATCTCTGGTTTCTTTCTTTTATTATTGACTACCACCATGTTGTGGGCTTCATAGAGGGAAAAGTTTAGGGTCTGTTGCTGTTTCTTTACAGAAGAAAGAGAACGCAAGTGTTTTATGTATTCGTATTCTATTAAAACTTCAATTATTCTACTGGATAAGGTTAAGAAATTTGTATATGTTAATAGGTATTTGCTTTTGAACCTTTTTTGCGCTCGTGTTGGATATTCTGACCGGTCATTGTTCTGTGGCATGTTGCCATTCTGTGAGTCTTGAGTCTTTACATTGTACTGAGAGATAAGAATCAAAATGTGTTTAAAGCGTAGTTTAACGAGCAAGTGTTTGGAAAAGCTAGCAAAATGACTCAATTATGTTTTTGAACGACTGGATTTTCATGCTACACATATAAAACATTATATCTTAGGTTAAGGATGTATAAGCACTTTCTTGTAAAGAATCATAACGGTAGAATGTGGAGTCGGCAGTTGCTCAAAGGGAGGATTCTAAGAGCAGCATGGTGTTACCCATAGAGGAGTCCTTAGGAAAAATGTATTTTGATTTTTTAAGTATTATATTATTTTTTCTTTTTCAAAAAAAAAAAATCAACCAATCGCGGATCGCCACATGTCGTGGGGACCTGCAAATAGTGTAAGGATTCACTAAGAAAGAGTCCTTATTTAAAGATTTTAAGGATTGAATTTTTAAGTTTTGGTAGGATCCACTAATTATTTAATTATTTTTTTTCTAAGGACTCCTCTTTAAGGATTCCCATTGTGAGTGCTCTAACTTCATGTTTTTCTTTGTTGATGATAAGAAACCAAGTACACTAGTATTGGGGAACCGATTCTCAAGAAATAAAACACTCTCTAATTTTGCCTTCAATTTCTAGAGACCACCACCCTAAAATTGCCCACACACCTAACCTATGAGCATTCCATCCTCTACAAGAAAGGTATGGTCAAGGCCTTTATAGTAACCAATACAAGAAAGCTCCAACTGCAATCTCCTTTTTATTGGTCTAGCTCAGCAGTCAACAGTCTTCAGCTCACCATGACACCATCATCAACTTATTATATCTATTGTTTCTCTATTCATTTAGGTTTTAAATGTATTAGATCAACCTTATCGGTAAGAAGTACATTATTGGTTAAGAAATACACAAGGGTTCTCATCCCTCTTTATATTATTATTTAGTACATTTTTTAGTAAATAATTAAAAAAAATTGTATGTAATAAACTAATCAAATGAATGGTTGGCACTTATAAGAACGCAAAAGAGTCACAATTAACTTTTCCAAACCGTATCACTTTCTCACTTCCCTCTCTTTTTTAATTTAATAATTGTTTGATACCCACCTTCCTGTCCTATTGATGGAAGTGCTCTTATAGTGGAGAGGTGTGGGTTATGTGTTCAGCTCAGCAGTCTCCTTCTTATTGGTCCATCTCAGCAGTCAACAATCTTCCTTTGACAGCTCAAAGTCATCAACTAATGTAGAGGCTTGGGTCCTATTTATTTATGCAGTCAACAATCTTCCTTTGACAACTTCTTATTGGTCCATCTCAGCAGTCAACAATCTTCCTTTGACAGCTAAGGTATCTATCAGTTCAGCTTGAAGTCTTCCACACCATGTTTATGGTTTCTCTATTCATTTACCTTTTAGATGTATTATAATGTAGAGGCTTGGGTCCTATTCAAGTATCTGGAATGAAGAGAGGAAAGAATCTCTGTCTTGTGTCTAGGCATGATTGTCTGTGGTTGAATTCCGCAATCTCAAGCTCAAGCTGTGCGGCTGTGCCTGTGCTTACCTGAAAGATATAGCTCCCCAAGATTAGCTTCTTATTCTTGTAAGTTTAACAGTGACCAGTTGGTCAGTTTTATAAATTTGCAACTGTGAAGTAATAGTATCCTACCCTTTCTGATTCTGGCTGAAAAAAACTCGGTAGTTAAACCATTAAATCAAAAGAGAACTCCACATGTCTTGTTTTTTAAGTTTAGGATGTATCAACACTTCGTTACTGTAAACACTTGCTTAAGAGGACAATTTGTTGGATCAAAAAGACTATTTTAATTTCTATACAGATTATAGTATTAGTGCTCTTCCGTGACACAACCTTACCCTGTTTCTTGTTTTCTGTTGTAAACAAAAACCATGTCCAGGTCTCAATCGAATACAGAAGACATGTAAATCTTATCCTGATTCAGTACAGGTACGTCCCAAGTATTAGGTCAAAATCATAGTTATCAATAGTTTCTTAGAACACACACATGAGAGTCTGAGAGTTTTATGCTTAATAAAGAGTTAAGAAACTATTGATACCTATGATTAGCTCTAATATTGGAAGCGTTGGTTAAGAAGGCCAAGAGGGAGAGAGTTGCGAAAACGAGAAAGAGCTAATTAGCCATTTTGTGTGAGTTTTTGAGGTTCTTGGTGAGTGATAATGATGAAGCGAAGTGAAGAGAAATAGTTTATTTATGGAAGAGAGAGTTTTGCATGGTGTTTACGTGTAATGAGCACGAGATGGTGTATGTGCACACGGGTATGAGAGTTTTGTTAAGTTTCAAAATTTGTGCAAGTTGTTACGGGGATAATCGAGATGACGCTCTGGCACGCATAACACCGTGCATGCTCGATCCGACTTTGTTTTGTTTGGAGTGTGTATATACAAATTTTGAATTCCAACAACACTCCTTACATTAGAGCTATATATATACAGTATATTATATATATACGCATTTATGTTTCCTTGCTCGGGCTATATCAACCTCTTCAACTCTTGATGCCAAAATAACTAAGACACCGTTATACATATACGTTTGAAACTCAGATTACTTGGCAGGCTTGCATGGCTAAAAAGATAACCATGTAATCTTAAGTTATCCTCTCTCTCTCTCGTACCTCAAGATCCGAACTTACTAATTAAGTTTAAAAAAAACACAAAGCTGTCAAATGACTCAAATTATAACAACATGTTCACTAGACATTCTAGCTAGCCTTTGTTTATGGACATTCACACACATCAACCGAATCACTAATGTATGGTTTAGAGAGAGGCACAAAGAAAAAAACCTGCAAGTATGTAATAACTTGGAAGTTATTGGTCTGGAACCAGAGGTTTAACATGATACATATGATATATAAATATAGAAGAAAAAACGCATATTTACAAATTTATTGTGATGATTTTAGTACTAAGGTTTCTCGATTACAAATTTATTTTGAAATCTTTGAATTGCAGATTTTATTTTGGTCCACAAGAAAAAAAGATTCTATGACCAAAAAGAACATGCCGCTCATAATTCATAAATAAAAAATATTGATATAATAAAGTAGTAATATTTTTTTGTTATTTGGACACCATAATAGTGAACTATCTTTTCACTAGTAAAATCCAAATCCATATCTATCGTACACAGATATCTCACTTTCTGGTGTTGTTCGTGTCACCACACACTCAGTGCAAATGGTTACAGAAACTTCCAGACAAAAGTCTCGAGATATTTCTTAATTACCACAAACTGAATTTTAATACAAAATATATGAATCTAATTGTTTCATAAACTACATATATCAAAACGATTTATTTCTTTCTTAGACAAGCAAATATTTCTGGTTTAATCGGGTAACAAAAACAAATAAGTATGTTAACTTTCTCACTAAACTTTGGTTTTTTCAAAAGTCATGAAAATTTTCAAAACTTCCTTCATTCAATTCGAACCGTGAAGGAAGGAGATCGTTACTTTCCAATGTTTCCATTAATGGCAGAAATTAATAATTTCATTTATATAAAAAATAAAACAAAAAATCGACGACCCTTCATGCCTTATCTCTGACGTGGCCATCACTCTCCAGATATTTCTTCATCTTCTAATTTAAATATTCAACAGCCACCACAGTTTCACTTCACCACCATCATCTTCATCGTCACTCAAAACATAAACACACCTCTCAAATATGGCGTCCATCACCTCTACTCTCTCCCTCTCTTCCACCAAGCCTCAGCGCCTTTTCGACTCCTATTTCCATGGCTCATCCATCTCCTCCGCCGCACCTGTCTCCGTCGGTCTCAAACCGCGCTCCCTCTCCGTCCGCGCCACCGCTGGCTACGATCTGAACGCCTTCACTTTTGACCCCATCAAGGAGTCCATCGTGTCTCGCGAGATGACGAGGAGGTACATGACTGATATGATCACTTACGCCGAGACCGACGTCGTCGTCGTTGGTGCTGGCTCCGCTGGACTATCGTGTGCTTACGAGATCAGTAAGAACCCTAACGTTCAGGTCGCAATCATTGAACAGTCTGTCAGTCCTGGTGGTGGCGCGTGGCTCGGTGGTCAGCTTTTCTCCGCCATGGTAATGTTTTATTCGAACTCTCTTCGTGGTAAGAGCTTGCTATATAGTGTTTCAGTACTTAGACTAACTTGCATGTCACACTACTGAGGAACTACTAAGGTTTGGTTTAATTAATTTGTGTTCATGGAAGCCAAGGCGGGCTCTGAGATTATTAGGCTTAAACAATTACTAAACACATATATTTTAAAATCATTTAGGACTGAATGATATAATACATACTAACCATTAATATATTGGATGTCATATGCGAATATGTATGCTCTGGACTGGAGTTATTGTATATTCAGGGACGGCTCAATATTTATTTGGACACATGCGCAAAAAAATTGAAGTTTTTAATATTTATGTTTTTTAAAATATTTTTTAATTATTTTATCATCAACATCTTTATAAAATTTGTGATGAAAACAAATTATGTACACATAAAATATGCCTACTTTTCAACCAAATTTAGTGAATATTTAAAATTTTCTCTATAAAAATTTGTATATACAAAAAATATTAGATCCTTAAGCTATCAAGATACTGGGGGATTTAGCGGGCCCTGTGTGTGTTTGTGTTGGACAGATTGTCCCATGATAATGTTTTATCCGAACTCTCTCTGTGTTAAGAGCTTCTTATGTGTTTAAGTACATAGATTGGTTTGCATGTGATTGGTAATGTGTAGTAGACTGAAGTTATTGTATATCCGTGTTTAACAGATTGTGCGCAAACCAGCTCACTTGTTCCTTGACGAGATTGGTGTAGCCTACGATGAGCAAGACAACTACGTCGTGATCAAGCACGCTGCTCTCTTCACATCCACCATCATGAGCAAGCTTTTGGCTCGTCCCAACGTCAAGCTCTTCAACGCTGTCGCCGCTGAGGATCTGATCGTGAAAGGAAACAGAGTCGGCGGTGTGGTGACTAACTGGGCTCTTGTGTCAATGAACCACGACACACAGTCTTGCATGGACCCTAACGTCATGGAGGCCAAGATTGTCGTGAGCTCGTGCGGTCACGACGGTCCCTTTGGAGCCACCGGTGTGAAGAGGTTGAAGAGCATTGGGTTGATTGACCATGTTCCTGGGATGAAAGCTCTTGACATGAACACAGCTGAGGATGCGATTGTGAGGTTGACCAGGGAGGTTGTTCCCGGTATGATCGTGACCGGTATGGAAGTTGCTGAGATCGATGGTGCACCAAGAATGGTGAGTTTGTTTCCCTTTCCTTGAATCAATCATTTATAGTAGGATGATATACTGAGTGAATGAATATGTGATTTGCAGGGACCAACGTTCGGAGCTATGATGATATCAGGACAGAAGGCGGCACATCTGGCTCTAAAAGCTTTGGGACAGCCCAATGTTATTGATGGATCGTATGTCGGAGACCTAAGCCCGGAGCTTGTCTTAGCAGCTGCTGATTCAGCTGAAACCGTAGATGCTTAAGGACAAGTTTTTTTTAACTAAGAAAATTTCCCCTTGATACTTCTTTATGTGAAAGGAGTTGCAATAAAGGAGTGTTTTAAAAAAACTTGTGACTATTTATGTTATGAACTTTTCTGGTGTCTTTGTTTCTTCCCAATAAAAACGTTTATTCGGTTTAATGTGCGTTGTTCTCCGATCCTTTATTGGTTTTAACTAGCACAAGCAGCTCACTTAGCTTTGTTCGGCTGTACTTGTTTGTTTGCATGCAGGTTCTGTTTCGTAGCAGTTAAAACATGTATGCGTTAGGCCATCGGCATTGGTGGGATTCTCAATTGGTTTCTTAGTAATAATTAACATAAAACATAAAAATACAAAAGTAAAGAAACTGATGAGAGAGACAAGAGAACGTTTCTTCATGAGGAGACTTTTGCAATATAATGAGAAGGTTTGCCACTTATCTGTCATTTATTGACTTATATTTTTTTTAATATAAAACTTTTTGTTAGAGCATATTTAATGGGTTCTTAGTGTGAAGTTATTATTTAAGAGCCGTTATTAGTTTTTTTTAGTTAAAAGACTTCTTATATCCCGCTAAGAATTTCATCCTAAGAAATAAGAAACGTATTAAACATGTTCTTAGTTAAACAGTTTGCTCTCCCTCTCTAACTTGTTTGACCTAGTTGCTTTCTCCCTTGCCTTCAAGTTAACATGAGGAACTAAAGTTACGATGTTCCAAAGAAAGACAAACGTTCCACCACCAGGACTGGTCCATTGCAACGGAGTCTACAAACAGTTTTCGTGGCTGAGAAAATACTTATCCTCTTAAGATCCTCAAATCTCATTTCTGATTTGGAGTTCACATGTTTCATCTTTATTTACATAATCCGACAAATACAAAAATGTAGTTTAAACCCCAAGAGGTAATCATAGTTTTTTAAAGAAAATATTACAACATGGATTTGTATGAACACTGGACAACGAAAAGTTGTTGCGTGTAGGACTCTTGTTTTTTTCTTTTGAAGGCTTGTCTCCCAAGGAATCATAAATCACATACAAAAAAAACGCTACTCATGGCTCTTTTCCAGGTGCTATTTCTTGGCCTGCTGCAATAACACAAAGCAGAACGGTCAGAGACATTTTAAAGACAGTTCAAGAAGGATCAAACACAATCCCAAATAGAGTTTCTCAGTAATATAAACTTTGCGACATAAACAAATCCAAGAGAGAAGGAAAATAAGGATAAACCTTTTTTAGATACTTCTTGTGTAGCTTCATTGCACCAGCACATGCCTTTTTAGCATCCAAGTTTCCGGTTATGTCGTTTAAGATCTGATCAAAACACACACAGATTACTAAAAATGGAAGCTGTTTAAAGAGATAAAACCCCCCTTTGAGATATATGTCTGCATTACCTTAACAACATCATCAAGACCTCTAGCTTCAGTCATAAGCTTAGAACTCTTGTCTTTCAAAACACTCGCCACTAAGAAAACCGATATAGGCAAAGGACCTTCCGCGCTGCTTTTCCCACCGTTCTTCATGTTCTCTCTCTCGTACTTCCCACATTGTTTTATCGACTTCGGTTTGCCTTTGGAGGAACCTTCGGTTCTCGCTCCCTCGAACTCAGGCTCCTCGTACAGAGAATACATCTCAGGGTCATACTCCAACCCCCACATCATCTGCCCACAAGTCTTTATTAGTGTCCTGTCCAAGAAACATGTCTCTGAGTTTATAAAGAAACAACCGTTACCTCCCAAAGGTACAAGGAGTCGCAGAAAGAGAACTCTCTTCGGAACTGAACCATTATCATCCGAATAGCAAAGAGATAGTCACCTCCACCAAGATTCTCTGCATTTCAAGATAATATATGATTATATCTTCCAAAAGTGAGGTGAGAAGGGCTTGAATAGATAGATACCTAAGTGATGGTGAAGCTTAGGATCGATGATCTGAGTGATTGTAGACAAATGAGTAAGCTGTGCTTCAACTCCAACTGATCTTCCCGTGCTCCTGAAGTTTCCTCTCTATCAATTTCGAACAAAGTTAAAAAAAAAAGATAGAATCAAAACTGACTATGAACACTCAAGTATAGAGAACAAAGTACCAATCTTCGCATCAATCTTTCAAAACACCAAAAAGCATCAGCTTCGTCTTCAAGAAGCATGATCATAGGAGAACAAAGATCACTCATTCCTTGGCAATACCCAACGTCGTTGTCTATCCAGGCGTAGAGAGCTAGAATGTCCCAAAGCTTAGACAGATTCTCCTTCTTCTCGTAGAATACCAATGTCCTATCCGTGCGGTTTACGTCAAGACCTGATAAAACAGAGTTTAGGTAAGTGAAATGCGAGATATAGTCTCAGAACTAGTTGAAACTGATCACAAACCTATCTGGTGAAGTGTTAGCATCCATTGGATAACTTTCTTGTCCAAAGGTCCTCTGCTTTCAAGCTCTTTGAAGAAATCAGAATCCTCCCCTATGATCATGATTCTTGAAATGCTTAAGTTTACCAAGTTATGACGTTCTACTATGTCCTCAAGCAAAAAAAGATACAAGCTTGTGTTACCTAAGTTTGTTTCTTGTAGAACAAGAGGATCAAGAATGGGTTGACCCTTCTCGGTAATTACAGGTGCGGTGATGAATCCACCACTTCCGATGACTGGAAACATTTGTTTACATTCCTGCTTCCAAGAAGCATACTGCAGCCTTCAAGCGAAATACAAATACTTTTTAAGTAAAAAGATATAATAGTAGCAAAGAGAATGCAAGACAATCTACCTTCTACGTTGTCGGATTTGCTCTCTTTCATCAAAAGTGCTCTTTGGATCATAACAACCAAGTAAGAACTCCCACACTTCTCCTCTAATCGATGGATGGATTCCCTAGAAACAACAAGTCAAGTGATCTTTGCACAATCAGAACAATATTTTAGTTGCTGTTGCAGTTTTTTTGTAGACAATTTTTTTTGAGAGACGTACCCCTCGTTGGATACGACCAAGAGTCTTGCCAATATCGAGGAATCCTTCCTGTGTAAATGCAGCCTGCCATTTCCTTACACTTAGAGTTTTACCAGGCTGCAATCAAGAAAAAAGACAGGTATTGTCAGCAATATAGTTGACTCTGCCTTTCTCTAAAACATAATCATGTGATGCTTCTAAGCAAAGATCACCTACTTAAATATGTGAATTAAAAGCAGCACAAAGATCAGTAATATAGTATTAATGTTTACCAAAACCCTATTAAGCATATAACTAGTTATACTATCTTCTCTTGTGTGATCATATCAAGACAATTAACAACACATAAAAATCTTACAAATCAAATGAGAAATTCTGCTTTTACTGTAAACACAATCATGAGATTATAATAAACTTAGTTAAAAGAGCAGTAAGAATCAATAATCCTCATCATTTAATCACACAATCAGAAAAGACATCAACATGGGGGCATTTCAATTCACAACTAATAATGTTCTCTTCATGATAAAAGACTTTCAAACAATGATACACATTCAAACAACACAAGAGAAATGATTCCAAATATATATAAAAAGGGGGGGGGGGGGGGGGGAAGGAAGATACTTTGATCTTGAATCTGGTATTGGGGACATCGGTGCACTCAGGGCGAATCTGGTAATAAGAATCTGCTGGCTCTGCCGCCGCTCCCCACATTTATAATAAAAATAAAAATGAAATCTTTCCCGGGAAAAAAACAAAAAAAAAACAAACAAACCCAGGAAACAAGATTGGAGAAGAAGAATAAAGAAACTGGAACCCTCTCAAAAAGATCAATTGTCCTACTGCTTTGGAGTTTTTAAGAGGGGTCCAGTTTTGGAGGATCAAACTTTTCTTTTAGGGATTGCTCAATGTACTACCAAATCATCTTTCTCCTTTCAATTGAGTGGTCTCTCGAGATGCAATTGATTTTTTTTTTTTTTGACTGGTGTATCGTTTCGTTGATCCATCCTCCTTCCTCCTCCTTTAGACTTTTCTTCTTTTCCGTTTTTAGGAAACAGAGAATCGTTGTGTTTGTTGACGGTACAATGTTTGACCCGGTCCAATTTTGATTTCGGTATCTGAGTCGGTTTTGTTTACACCAATATTGGGTTTTTTTTTTTCCCTTCTTAAGAATAATAAATAATAAACCAATCAATTTTGCATGTTCTTTGAAAAAACAGGTCCCACGTTACGAGTAAACATGGACGTTGACGCGAATTCAGTTTTGATTATTTTTTTTTTGATAAAGGATTTTCATTAATTTAAAATAAGAGGTTACATGGAAGTAACATCATCTATTACAGATAAGAGAAGAAACAGAGTTGGGAAAATGGACTTTCAGGGAGGATGCCAAATCTGCAACAAGAGAGAGCCTAAGGCAGATCCAAGAGAGCACATGGCATAGCATTTATCAATGACAATTCTCAGGGAATTCCTGGCCACAACATCAGGAGAATGAGTAAGACCAGTGTGGAAGCGAGTATTTCTCTCAAACCAAATACCGTAAATGGCTGCTTGCCAGCCTTGTAGTAAAGCGACGCGCACATATCTGTCACTATGAGCAGTGGGCAGCCATGTCAAGGTGGCATTCCAGCTGTAAGGAGCAGTATGGAGATTGAGTCTACGAGTGATTAGGAGCCAAACTACAACTGAGTAGGCACAGTCAAAAAACAGATGATCCCGCGATTCTAATCCCGACCCACAGAGGAGACATGTAGTGAGGTTATCCGGGTTCCAACTTTGCAAGCGGTCTAGCGTCGGGTTACGATTTAGGACAAATAACCAGGCAGTGGTAGCATGCCTTGGTATAGCTGCTTTATGCCAAACCAGTGTAGACCATGATACGAGAGGCTTATGGGGCCTGATCACGTTCCATACCGACTTGGACACGAAAGCCTTCTGCAATCTTCCATTGACATACCAATGAGGTACGTCAGAAGCATCATTTAGAGCCAAGGTAGATACAAAGGCTAGAAGCTGTAGCTGTTTATCAGATCTTGCTGATGTAAGAGACCAGCCAGCACCGTTACGAACATCTGCCACAGTAGCGAACAAGGGAACACCAAGACGTGAAGGTCCATCATGGCCGAAGAAGGTATAAAGCATACCAAATGGCGTCCAAGGGTCCCACCAGAAGAATGTTGAGTCGCCATTCCCCACATGAATTTTCAGAAAGTGAAGTGCTTTACTTCTTAGTTTCAGTAGCCTACGGAACATCCAAGAATAACCGTAGTTCTTTTCATTCAATGACCAGAATGGTGCATGAGACAATATTTTGATCTCATCCATGCAACCCATATCGATCCAGCCCTGAAGAAGAGCATCCATATAAGTTTTAAAGCACAAGCATCACTCCACACTTCCAAATTTCTAATTCCCAGGCCCCCTTCAGATTTTGGGACAGAGACATCATACCATGCCACCTTCGCACCCGTAGGAACTCCTATTTTCCCATGCCAGAGGAAAGAGCTACAGAGAGAGTTTATCGCTTTGATGACCTTCTTTGGCAAGAGAAAGGCACTTGTCCAATAATGAATGATACCTGAGATGACTGAGGTAAGCATAGTGAGCCGACCTGCCAAGGAAAGAGCCCTAGTAGTCCAAGCATTCATCTTCTTTTTAATTTGCAGCAGTAATGGATCACAGTCACCAAAAGATAGCTTCTTAGAGCACAAAGGAACACCCAGATAACGGACAGGTAACTGTGATCTAGATAATCCAAAACGCGAGGACATTCGCTGCACTATATCATCCTGTATACCTGAGCAGAACATGGTGGTCTTAGATATGTTCACTGCCAGCCCAGACATTCTTTTGAAATCCGAGAGAATCCTCAAGACTCCCTCCAGAGAAGCCTCCGTCCCGTCAATAAATATCAGTAAATCATCAGCGAAGCAAAGATGAGTTAACTGTTGTTGCTCACATCCAGGATGAAGCCCAAAGATACCGTCCATGGACGCTTTATTTAGGATTAGAGACAGAATATTCATCATCATGACGAATAAAATTGGAGATAGAGGGTCGCCTTGCCTTAGCCCGGTTTTGCCTTTAAAGTAGCCAGAAGTGACACCATTGATACTTAGCGAAAAGGACGGAGAGCATATACAAGCCCTAATCCAGTGGATAAGCTGAGACGGAATATTGTAAGCCTGCAGAGTACTCAACACGAAGTCCCATCTCACTGAATCAAACGCTTTTGCAATATCTACTTTCAGCGTAATTTTTGGAGTAGCAGACGCTAGATGATAACCCTGTAAAACTTCTGAGGCTAGAAGAATATTCTCTAATATCAGTCTATCCTTGACAAAAGCAGTCTGATTATGGTTTGGTTTGGTTTCGTTAATTTCAGAAAAAATAGTGAATAATTTGGATAGTTCAAATAAATATTTTGATACTGATTCAGTTCCAATATCTTGGTTGAGAAGAATTATTCATGTCTTCGGTTTAATTTTTTTTTTTTATGGCAAGCAAAACAAATTTCATTAATGAAAAGTTGAAGAATACAAAATCAACATTTAGAACTTCCTCTATTGAAAAGTACAACATAAAAGGTGAATTTGACAATACTTTCTAAAGAATAGCCTTATTCACTAAAGGAGCACTCAATCCATTATTTCTTTTTAAGATATTTTCTAATGCAAATTGTGTGTTTTACTAACAATTTTTAGCTTAAAAAATTCATACTAACACACAACATGAAAAGAGTAAAGTTTTTATGTAAAAAATGTTTTCCTAAATATGGATTGGTTGTTAAATTCACAAGTTAAGATGACTTGGTGATACGAATTTTTTTAAAAAAATTCGTAAGAAAAAAACAATATTAAGTAATTCACGGCAATGTGGAGAGTTTATTCTATTTCCATTTCCTCTGTTTTTGTTTTGTTGTCGTGACCAAGGAGTTAGCATTTCCGACCTATTGTTACTTTTACCTCTATAATAGTATTTAGAGATAAAATTATTTCAATCCATTTTTATTTCTTTCTCTATAATAGAGATCTCTAATTTTTCACCTATTTATAGAGGAAAAATAACATTCTTTTATATTTTACTCTATATTTAGAGATTGCTATTTTAGACTAATACATTGTAGCATATTTTACTTCTATTATAGAGTTCTTGTATTTTAGAGGTAAAAATAGCAAAATAAGTTAGAGATAATCTTAAGTTTAAATCTACCTATAAAAGTAAACCAATGTTTACGTTAATGATTAGAAGTTTGCACAAAAAATACTAGTCAAATTAGAAAATTAAGTTACATGTTACGAGAAACTAGAAAGCATGGCGCCAGTTTGATTTTTTTAGTTCATTCAGATATCTATGAAATTTAATCTAGTTTTAGCTTCTTTTTATTTTTCGGTTTGAATAATAAAGTTGTTCGAAACAGGTCAAACATAATCAGATTCTTAATTGATTTAAATTTTTGGTAATTTTGAACAATTTTTTTAGATGATTGATATAAAAATTTAGAAATATAAATCAAATTTTAGATAATCAGATGCTTATTTAACTCATTTTAAGTATAAAAACAAACCGCATCTAGATATTTATAAATAATCAACTCGGTATCTTTTGTTTTTGATTCGGTACAATTTAGTTTTGGATTTCGGTTTAAAACGTCTACACGCGCGTAGTTACGAGTGCGCTTCGAAGGCTCTTCCATTCTAACCCTAATCTAATCGTGGAATTTCGGCGGAGTTGATTTGTTTACTTTTGACGTATGCAACAGATAAGCACTTTGACAGTAGTTGCTAATAAAATTGAAATCATTTGTCATGTTAGGGAAAATACAAGACTTTGTGATATTTGATTGTTCGTACTTCATTTTTTTCTATAGAGACAAACAGATTATCTGGTTATGAAAACTATTGACGAGAAAAAGAATTTACACACTACAAAACATATAGATCAAAACACTAAATTGGTTAAAATATATTAATATTATTATAGAAATAAAAGAGAAACATCATTTGAATTACCCTTACAATCATGACTACGAATCATCATCGTTTTTCCAAAAGTCTAAATAATATGCATATATTCCGGCGCATATTAAGATTAACAAACATGCAAAAACAGCTATAACCGCCACTAGTCCCCAGGTCCCCATCGTCTCTTTTGAGGTATAGTAACTTCTCTTCTTGTATGTAATGGAACTGTTATGAGATGTGGATTCAACCGAAAAGAAGATGTTTATATAACTAATTTAAATTTGAAATATGGTAATTTATAGATAGACTAGGAGATTTTTAGGAATGTCAAACAGGTCGTCCCGTCCCGTCCCGTCCCGTCCCGCCGCGGGCTGAGCATCTCGCGGGTCGAAGCGGTCCCGTCCCGCGCGGGCTGCGGTCTAGAGAAAGCCGGCCCAGTCCCGTACCGCATGATTGCACAGGCCCTTACAAGCCGTCCCGCGGGCTGGACGCGAAAGGAGTGCAGCATGACGTTTCTCGACGCTGCAGGCTGCTCCACTGACCACTACATACATAAAGAATGATATATGAACACATGACCCATCTACTATTGGAGCTTAACAACTTTTACATATATTAGTCTTGTTCTGTATTTTTTTTTCAATCTACGAGAGCATCGTTAGAGCCACTGGCGATTTCAGCAACTCGTATATATATGTTAATTACTAGCCATTCAATCTGTTTCTTCAGATAACTTTGAAGAACTATAGTTTGTTGTTTGATCGTGAGTATAAAAAATTAAGTCTCAACTAAAGTAAAATTTAGAGAAACACCAAATGGTCCAAATCATAGTATTCAAAACCAAAAATCATGCAACTTAAACAAGAAATCAAAAATTGTAATTGAAGCAAAACACCAAATCAAGATAACATTTCAAACTTGCTCATCTACTCATCTTCATCTTCCCCATCAACAATGGACTCAAATGTTGGTAATTTCTCTTCTTCTCCATCACCATCGATTTCTTCATCTACAAATATCAGTGTACAAGTCAGTAATGTTACTCTTACTAAAATTATAATGTGAGTTATTTACCATGTGCGTAAGATTCATATCCTTTGATCCAATTCCTAGTGCATATCAGAGCTTGCACATTTTCTGGGAGTAGACGACTCCTATATTTGTTTAGAACTCGCGATCCAATACTGAAGGAGGACTCCGAAGTAACTGTTGTGATTGGAATACTTAGCAGATCACATGCCATTGCAGCCAAGTCACCATACCGATGCGCATTATCTTTCCACCAATCAAGGATGTCCAAGCTCTGGAAATTAGTAATGTCCAAAGGTGGTTCTTCAAGATAAGCTTCTAGAGGTGTCTTTCCACTAACAATTCCACTGACTTTGCGAAATGCAAAGAAATCCTAAGAAAGTTTAAAAAAAAAATATCATAGAGGAAAAAAAAAATTGGAGGCTGACGACAGAAGGAAAAAAATTGAACAGAAAAAAAAAATGCTTGTGAAATATACACACACTTCTACTCGTGAAAAAAATGCTTGTGTGAAAAAAAAATAAACAGAAGGAAAAAAATTGAAAACACTCACATTGTAGTTCCCAAACAGTCCCATTGATCCTGCCGCACAAGCTTTTTGCGGAACAGTGTCACGTGGCTCAGTGGAAGGTGAGTTATTCTTGGAGTTTTTGTCGTATGTCTCAAACAGAATACTGAGCTTGTCACGCAAGTTCTTCACCTTTGCATCACGTGTACTTATGTCAAGCTTCCCTAAACAACATTCAACAATTGAAAGCTTAAACCGTGGATCAAAGACTGCTGCCATTGCAAAAACACCACTAACTTCATCCCAATATTTGTCAAACTTCTCCTTCATCGGTCGCACCATGTATCTGACAATCTCATCTGCGCTTTCCTCATTTCTCCGAAGCCAATCATGGATCAACCAAACCTGATAGAAATACAGGTTTGCAGTCGGGTAATTCGAACCAGACATCAAGCTTGTGATCACAGCAAAAGGACCCAAAAAATCGCAGATATTAGCGGCTCTAGTCCATTCCTCATCTGTGGGCGCTGTTTTATAACCCTTCTTATCAAATGTCTCCAACTTAACAAATGCTTTACGGTACTTGAGGGCTCTTTCAAGCATATAGTAAGTAGAGCACAAAACGTCAGGATCTTGCTGTTCAACTTCCAATTCCGATCAATGTAATGTGCTGTCACACACATGTATCCTTCCCGTTTCACGGATGTCCACAAGTCAGACGTGAAGGAGACTCGTCCAGGGAGAGTCGCTAATTCCCTCTTGAGTGTGTCTCTCTCGCTTTCATAGAGTCTATACACATCTGCTCTCGCTGTGTTTCGACAAATGGTTTGGACGTCAGCATTCAAATACTTCCACGTGTCTCTCACTCTTTCATACTCCACGTACGAGTAAGGTAGATCATGCTGGACTATTGTCTTAGCTACCATCTGCCTAAACACAGTATGATCATACTTGCGAGATACCACTTTCCCTTCGATATTGAGTTGTTGCTGCCTTCCTCGATTCCTTGGATACATTTTACATCTCTCCCGATGTCTTCTCAACCCACTGGTTCCATGCGAATGAGATTGCCATGCATACTCACGTTTGCAATGATTGCATGCAGCTTTCAACTTTCCATTCGGTTTTTCGACCACCTTGAAATCTTTCCAGACATCTGATTTTTGCCTCTCTTCCCTTTCCTCTTCACCGATTTCATCCTCATCAAACTCTTCTTCATCTAGTTCATCATCAAGCTCGGGTATGTCCTCTGCGACCTTCTCCTTCTTCTTTTGCGACTGAGTAGGCGAAACCTTCTTCTTTTTGGACTTAGTAGGCGACTTTCTTCTCCCTCCACGAATCACAGACTTCATAGGAACAGACTTCCCCTTACTACACGCCTGTGCAGACGAGCCAACGCCACCATCGATAGTTGATTGCAACATGGGTTTCCCCGTGGCTGTTCCGAAACTGGTCTGTCTGCGAGGCTTGGTTTTTTGGGTTGGTTGACTGATTTCAACATCAGAATCATCAGTATCATCAACAAGACTGATAAGCCTTTTTCTGCTTCCTTGATGATTCCGATCAGCACGAGTTACACCAGCTTCCTGAGAAGCGATCTGATCACCAGCCTCAGCTGCTGCAGCAAGAGTAGCTAAGACTGCCTGAGTTGCAAAGTCCACAGTATTTGGCGGGGTGTAATTCGGATCAAACGTCGACTGATCTTCGGACTGGCTCCTTGATCCCATGGTCTCTCTCGCTCTCAACTCTCAAGTTTTGTGTTTTTTTTCACGCCGTGGAATGAAATTAACTTTTTAGGGTTTCCTAAATTTTGTCTATTTTTAAAAAATTTCTTAATATATTTTTTAAAATCTGTTATAATTGTTGATTTTCAAAATTCCAAATTTTATTATACAAGTACACAAACACAAGTAATCAAGCAAAGCAACGTAAACAAGCAAAGCAACGAAAACAGCAAGTGATCCGATAACCTACGCAAAGCCATCTAAACAAGTTAATGTTCTATCATATACGAAAGCAACCTAAACAAGTCAGTGATCCGATAACCTACGCAAAGCCATCTAAGTTTCATACGTTTAAGAGCTTACTAACCTGAGGTCCTTAAAGCTCCTATATCGGCTGAAGCTGGAAACTACTCGACCAGGTGGTGTATGTACTCGTGCAATCCTTCATTGTTCTCATCACAGGACACAAACAAAAAAAAAAGACAGTTCATTCAGTTCATAGAACACAAAAAAAAAAAAAGTACACGTGATGAAACAAACGATACTGAACAAACATATCAGATACTGAATGAACATTGGCACACAAACATTGTCCAGTTCATAGAAAAGACAGTTCATTCAGTTTATAGAAAACAAAAAAAAAATAAAAGACAGTTCAGGACACAAACCTTGGCACGCAATCTCCTTTTGCGCCAGCAACCGTCTTGGTGAAGTCGTTGATGAACATGAAAAATTGAAGCACGCAATCTACTACTCCGCTTGATCTCTTCTCTGTATGTACAAAAGAACAAAAGATGAGACATATCACTACTCAACACAAGACAATAAGATTTGCCGAACTAGTCAACACAAGACAATGAGATAGCGAGTTCTCCTATCACTGATTAATAGTTCTGGGTAAGAGAGTGACTAACCTGATGTTCTGAAGCTGTCTAAGAGGAGAAGAAGATGACCAAGTCGCCTACTTTCTCACCATCACTCCATCACCTCAACACAGAACACAAAACAAATACAACGCGACAAACAAACATATCAGATACTGAACACAAGTTATTTTTGTTCTATTATATAGAATTTTTATCACTAAATAAAAGCAAGGTTACCTCAGACAATAAGCATTGTCGATCAACACTGTTGTTACCTGAAAGCAAAGCTACAACGAATCAAAGACAGAACACAAATATACAAACAAACGATGAAACCAACAGACGCTTATTGGTCTTTTTAATAGATGGATCTAACAGAACGCTTACAGATCTTGTTGTTCAATTTGTTTACATGGATCGCTAACCTAGATAAGACATAACACAAACTATAGATCGCTAAGCTAGATCACTACCTTTCGGATCTTGTTGGTCTTCTTATCTAACAACCTGAAAAAAAAAACAAGAGTTAAAGCAGAGATTATAAGTCCAAAAGAACTTCAATTTTTTGTCTGAAATACATAACTCTGTACATGCATGTCCTATCTGTGGAGTTTGGAAGCTCGTAGGGAAGAACGGAAGACACATCGGAGAATAAGAATCTACTTTGTCGGACCCTTGTCGTTTTAGCTCCTCTGCTGCAGACTGCAGTTCGAAGACGAAGTAGTGAGCAGAAGCAGTGTCGGGAGAGCGAACCGCCGTCGTCATCGGTGGAGCTCTGTTTCTTTCCACGGTGGAAGTCGCAACCACATCGCCTTTCACTCTATCTCTCTCGCGTTTTTTTTTCAGGTGAAGAGCAAATGACAAGAATAAAGATTAGGGTTGCGGGACATGGAGAAACCCGCGGGTCACTGTGGGCTTGCCCGCTTTGGGTCCGGTTCCGCGACAAGCCTCTCCCGCGAGGCCCGCTTCTTTGCGGGACGTGAAATCACGGGCCCAAGCCCGCCCCGCCACAGGTCTAAACAGGCCTATCCCGCGGGCCACAGGTTCCTTTGACATCTCTAGAGATTTTCCCTGCCACGAATATAGAAACTACTTAATAGTTCTGAGCACGTATATATTATATGAATCAGCATATCTTAAGCGTGAGTTGTTAGAATTAAATGACTTTTAATTGAGAATCTTATGATAAATCATACTACTCCATTAACGAGTTCTACTCCATTTTTAATATTAGAGACTATTTAAATGTCAAGAACCAGTAGGGGTGGGCGTTCGGGTACCCGTTCGGATTCGGGTCCGGTATTTCGGATTTTCGGGTATTTCGGTATAGAGGTGTAGAACCCGTTCGGGTATTTCTGTACATCGGGTCGGGTTCGGGTATTTTTAATTCGGATTCGGTTATTTCAGATCGGGTTCGGATATTTAGATTTTGAAAAAAAAATTAAAATTTTCATTTTTCAAGTATCTTGTATTTAAAAATATAACTTTCTGTTAACTAATTTTTTATTTTTAATAGATTGAATGGTTAATAGATTTGGACATAATATTTTAAAACTAAAAAGACATTAATTTAGTTATTTTTTAAAAAAAAAATTGGATGTAACTTTTTGTTAATTTTTGAAATAAAAAATTTGACATGCATTTTAAGTGAGTAGCAAATTATTTTTTCCGTAATTGTATGTATATCATATGAATTTAAAGTATGTGTAGTATCAATATAAATATTTTATATAAAATGAGAGATTTAAACTAGAAATATAAGGTTAATTATACATATGTTCGGTTATCTTCGGATATCCATTCGGGTTCGGGTATTATCCGTTCGGGTTCGGGTATCCAATCTCTCCTTATTCAATACCCGTTCGGGTATTTTGCTACTTCGGTTCGGATTTCGGTTCGAGTTTTTCGGATCGGGTTCGGGTGCCACTTCGGATATCGGATAAAGTGCACACCCCTAAGAACCAGTCAACAAAAGATTTAACACATCGATGTAAAAAAAAGATTAAACACATCCTTATTTTCATATCTTGTAATTTAATTGATAGTAATTTACTAATTTTAACTAAATAAACCACAAGGTGGTGGTCTTTTAGATAGACTTTGGACAACAAAGTAATCCAGATTTAAAAGCTCTCCAATATATTTTATTATTTTGTCACGTGGATATAAGATAATACTCTAAGATCATTTCTAATAGTTTACTCAATTTTTTCTTTTAAATAAAGTAAATATATATACTAGAGTTGATTTATACTCTAATAGTATTATATTTAGAGTAAAAAATATAATAATGAATAAAAAATACTTTATTTATAGAATAAATTTATTTTTCAGTCTATTATTAAATGAAAATTTGAGTACTATTATAACATATTTACTCTAAATTCTGTTTATACTCAAAGTAAGATATTATCAGAGATGATTGGAGATGTTCTAAACTTTATTTGAATACCCAAAAAGATGGTTCATCAATGGACTACACCTACCCCTGAGAATTAGTACAGGTGTTTTCAACTTTTCATAGGCTTGAAATACTCTAGACTAATAAAAAATTAACTAAATATCATATGGTTATAGAAATTAACACCAATTTTTTTTTGAGAAGATGACATGTCAATAAATGAAAAACCTAAGAAAACCAATGAAATCATTTAAATATTACACGTCAGTTTACACATCACACATCAGTCAAATACAGTAAATCCCAAACGGTGATGTCGTCGTCTTTGGGATCTGCTTTTCTACAGTAAATCCCAAACAGTTAAAAAGAACCCTAAGGTTTAGGTCGCAGTCATCGAACAATTTGTTTGCCCGTGGCTTTGTGATCTGCTTTTCTATCATATGGTTGTATTATAAGCATTCTCTCTCTCTCTCTCCCTCTGTGTTTTAATTGAAATTATCTCTCTTAAGAGCTAGGTCTGTCGTATTTAGATTGATTTGCATATGAGATCTGTTAATTTCTTCTGATTCTAGAGTTTTAAAATGTATGAGTTATGTCTAGAACTGAAACTGAATGATTATTATTAAACGGAGATTATTGCATTTTCGTATTTAACAGATTGTGCGCAAATCAGCTCACTTGTGCTTTGACAAAAATTGGTGTACCCTGACTCTACGATAACAAGGCAAGTAGACAACTACGTTGTCACTCATGAGAAAGCTTTTGTCTTGTCTCAATGTCAATCTCTAAACCTAAGCCGGGGGCGGGTTCTAGCCGCTGCTGATTCAACTGAAACCTTAGATGGTTAAAGACTGTTTTTTAATGAAATTTTTTTCCCTTGATTCTTCTGATGTGGAAGTGGTTGCAATAAAGGAGTTTAGGTTTTAAAACTTGTAAGTGACTATTTATGTTTCTGAATGTTCTGGTGTCTCTGTTTCTGGAGGAAAATGTTTATTCGGTTAACTATTGTGTTCATGTGTTCATTCGTAATGTTTGTTCTTCTCCGATACTTTATTGGTTTTATTAGTAAAACCAGCTCACTTATCTTCTGGTATGCTTTACTCATTTGCATGTTTTGTCTCGTAGTAGTTAAAAAGATGTGTAGTCTTTGTATGTGAGGATTAAATTCTGAGCAAGAGTCTCATCAGCATTTGTTTTTCAAATGCTCCTATTCAACAGAGATCTGGTCTCATTTCTGTCGAGGTTTCACTACGGCACCTCCGGTTTCACTTCTCGCTGTCTCTAGATTATTGGTTCAGCCGCAGCTTTCTTCTTCTTCTGGTTTTTGTACCTTCGCTAAGCTTCTAATGAAGGTCATTGTGTACTTCCTGGCGGGAGTGGAACTCTCGGATATTCCGGGAGTCTTTTTCCCCTGTTTCTGTGATTGTAGCTGGAGTAGACCGAGAGACCGTCTGCTGTCCTTGCCAGCTCCCCTCCATTGCTGCAGATTTTCTTTTTCTTTTTCTTTTCCCTTTCCTCTTTCTCTTCCTTTTAGTTTAAATGTTTTCTTCTTGCATGTAATAAGTGGCTAGCCACATACTTTGTTAAAAACAGAAAAGCTTGGTATAAATCTTAACACTTAAACCAAAAAAATCCCCAAGTTTTCTAATCAATAAAGTTGAATTATATATTGATTAGAAAACTTGGGGATTTTTTTGGAATTTTTTTATACCAGAAATATATAACTCTAAGTTATCAGCATTCAATTTTTTCTGATTAACTTTATTCAATTCCTGGTATAAAAAAATCTGATAACTTTATTAACTCTAAGCAATCAACTTTATTGATTTAAAAAATGCTGATATTTTTGGTATGAAGGATTATAATTCATTAGTGAGAGTCAATTTATTCCGATAATACCAGGAATGCCCATATATACAACTCATGCACATGTAGCATATAATTTGGAAGTCATGCATGCATATGTTACAAATTAACTGAATAACATACATTACACATGATTGGAGAAATGTATAAAATAATAATATTCTAAGTGGGAATGAATTATTGGAAACAAATTTGTAAAAATGAATGGGCTATGTATGATTAACCAAGAAAGTTGGTGACCATAGACATGGGAACCAAACAAAGCCCTTTTTTCTTCAAGTCTACTGATAATTCACCTTCGTTTTGCACTGCACTCTCTCCTTTCACCTATGTAAAATTACCGCATGGTAAGTTACTGTGAGATATAGAAAATAGTTCGTATAACTTTTGATTGATAAACTCAAACGTTAGCTATAGGAAGTTATAGTTAGTGACTTAGTGTGGTTCTTACATTATTTGTGTCTTCACCAACGCCACCCCCGTGTCTCGTGTTGTTCTCCAATAGGTTCATTATGCTATTGACCTGTAAAAAACAACAAATCGTTCGTAGTTGATTTATTTATTTATGGACCAAATTAATTAAGGTAGGTTTGACTTGTTAAATTGATTATTCATTATATTCATCAATGTCAAATAGGAACTTACACAATGGCACTGATTGTTTCATCAAGTTTTTTTTTTGGGTGGTTCATTTCAAGAATATTTCAATTATGCGTCTCAATGGCGTCTAACCTTATCGATCCAATGTCCCATAAAAGATATAATCAGCATTTGACTAATAGATTATATATAAATATCGGTTTCATGACATTATTCACTTTAATATTTACCAAACTCGACTGTTAGTAGTGCAAAACAACGAAGAAAGAACCAAAGAATCAGAATTATGAAAAGATTGATATTTTCTAACTTACACATAGAAAATTCTACCTTACACATACCGCTTTAAGTATTTTCTTAAGAATTATAAAGAATAAATCGTTTTGTTCTAAAAATATGATTTTTGGAACAACACACACATATATATATAAATAGAGAGAGGTAGACTTACATTAAGACTACGAGAAGGAGAAGATGCAGTGTCTTCAAGATCACAATGACGACCAAAAGGAACCTCTCTATTTCTTGTCCTCTTGAAGTTCAAATTGTTGTAATAGTTAGGCCCTTCTTGTTTAGACATGTCAACGGTCTTCTTAGTCGCGACGAAAGACATTGCATCGGGGACGGAGGAAGAACTGAAATCTCCGATATGGACAGCACTTGAAGAAGCCTCGAAGAAATCTTCGAAGTACATTGACCAGCTACTTTCCTCCGGGGTTTGGTCGCTTGAAAACTTCAACGTTTCGCATTTGCTCATAATGAAAGCATTGTTCATTGAGCTCTCCATGAATATTTTCGAAGAGAAAGAAATGGAGTTTTTTCTTGGTTGTTAATTGGTAGCGACAGATGAAACATGCGTAAGGGTTAATTATATACATGATAAAATGTATTTCTTTTAAAGCACAAATTAGTATATAATGAAATATCAAATATGTCACTTCTCGGACATCCGATAAAATAAAATATTAAATATACAATACTTAAAGCTGAATTAATTTTTATTTTGCTAAAAATGATGGGAATGTTGGTTTGGAATCCTGGTTTGTGTGGTCGCTCTATCTGTATTTTCCCTCTATTTGGTTGGAAAAAAAGTTGATTTGAAATATTCAAACCAATTTAGCACTGTTACTTCTGCAGATTTAAACATGAATACGAATTTTAAAGACATAATTAAAAATTAAATCTGAAATTGAATCTTTTGAATAATACAAACTATTACTACTAGTTAAATTGTTTAAACATAAACAACTAAAATATTGGTTTTTTGGTTAAAAAAATTAAAATATTGTTTGGTAATTTATAAGTAATCAAGAATATAGAAATGAGAAAATACGATGAAGAAAGTATATATTATGATTGGATCCATTTGACAGTATTTTTTATTCTTAATGCTTTCTGAATAACTAAAAAGATATAAAATTTCTTATTTAAAAAGTTCTTATTTCATCAACTAATATGCGTCATTCATTAATACTGTATATAATTATCTGTTTTAATTTATATATAGTATGGTGCTCGGCTCTAGGATCTAAGTTTTTAGACGTGTATTCCGTCGAACTGCTCTGTGATTACTTTATCTTCTTTATCGAATAATTGTTTGGTGCATTATCCCTAAGAATAATGTATATATGTTAATATCTACAGCGAAGCCGGTAAATAATCATGTATGAATTTATGTGTGACGAGGAAGATGTGTCACATTCTGCTCCATATTCTGAAAAGGCTTTTAGTTGCCGTCAATTTTATTACGTCGCATTTTCGCTCGTTCCTACTAAGTTAATGAATAGATTGGACGGAAACATTTTTTTTCTTTAGATTCCTAATTAAATTAGTTTCTTGTTTGTCCACTTTGGTTGTGTTGGTCCATAAGAAACCGATAATTAAGTAATTATCACTAAGTTCTGGATTACGAATAAATCAACGAGCAAATGCGCCGGTTTCACATTATCCAAAAAATTTATATTAAGAAAACTACATGACTACTAAACTAGTTATTCGTACGGTACAAGTAGACGAGTTTCAAATAGTTTTTTTTTTTTTTTTTGGTTTAAATGTTAAGATTTATACCAAGATTTTCAGTTTTTTAGAATTGTGGCAAGCCACTTATTACAAGAGTTTCAAATAGTTTGTTTATTTAAAATATATATTTAATGTTCACATAAGAAAATAATATATTAAATAGTTAATGAGTTGAGGAATGAGGAGCATGGTTCATGATTTAAGAGACGAATATCGAATGCAGTCATGCTGATGCAGTACGTTTTTGGAGACCTTTTCGTTCAAACTCCAAACAAAACGGAATTTTTGATGAATTATGTGAATGAGTATAATGTATAAAAAGAAAGTTACATGTTAAGCTAAAAAGCCTAAAATAAAAAGAAACATATAGCAAATCGATCAACCCTACTTTGCACCATCTTAATCGTCATTTTTGTACTTCTGTGCAAACTCTTGCTATGCATGTGAATCCCTGCGATCCCTTTTTCAAGGGTTATACACTTATATGGAAACATTTTTTTTTTTTGAAACATTTACTTTTTGAATATATGTTATAAGATCAAATTACAGTTAAATTTTAAAAAAATAGCATACGTCACTCAAAACAAAAGTTAAATACCCCAAATATAAAATTTAACATGATTACCAAAAAAAACATTTTAATAGAGTTAAATCCTAGAAGAACTGCATATATCATATTCAACTTTAACTGGGTGTAGTGTATTGAATTTTGTTTTTTTTCTTAGCTATTAGGTGCAATTTCTCTAATAATATCCTAGAACTAAAAATAAAACGTTATTTACAGGAGAGTTAGGTAACCAAAATTATAAACTAAACCAACAAAGAAGATTTAGAATTTGTCAACTTCCAGTTTAATAATCTTAAATATCATTGACTTTGTAAAACTCCTTGACATACGTCAACTGAAGATCTCACAAAGATTTTATTTCATTTAAAAATGAATTATTTCTATTATTGAGCTGCCTAACTTAAGGATAAATTATTTACTAGATCTCGATCCGTGCAACCGCGCGGGTTTTTGTTTTCATTTATTTTTATATAAATATTTTTTTCAATTTTAAATTAGTATATTTTATAATATATATGTGTCTATAAATTTTTAAAACATAATAAGTTTATTGTATATATTTTTTCATTGAATAGATTGTTTGAGACTTTCACATGTATTTGTATTTTTTTCTATATATATATTTTCGGATTATTATTTCATTATTAAAATTGTAACTATATATATAAAGATTAATAAAATATTGTTTTATTGTCATATTCAAAGATATTATAACATTTCACAAATTTTTAAAAAAATTTAAAATTAAACTTTTCGCTTTATAGGTTTATATTATCGAGTAAATAATTAAACATTTAGTTTTTGTTTAATTTTTAAAATAAATTATATAGTTTAAAATTTGTTTTCATTGGTTTAAGGTAATATATCACATTGATATACTATATAAGTATATAATACGTTTGTAGTATATCACATTGATATACTTATATAATATAGCTAGAAATAATCGATGTGTTTAAGATAAATAGTACAATAAAATCTACGTGGCGAATTAGTGGGTTCCAGTAAAGCTACAAAAGATAAATAAATGACGCTCAACGGAATATTACTTTGTGCTTCAGAAAAAAACAGATAGGTCAATGCTTTTTGTATATATATATATATATATATATTTCCGATTAAAATAAAATTTGTTACGTCATACGGTTAGATTAACATAGTTTTCAGTCTCCTGAAAAGAAAATAAAAGAAATAGCTTTCACTTAATCAGCTTTCGCGATTAAAAGAACAGAAAAACAAATTACTTGTCTCATTTACGTGTATTGATATGAATAACGATAACAAGAGTAATATTTAGCGATCAATATATTCATGTGTCATGTAATATTACCCTAACCAAAATCGACTTTATACGAAGAATAACGCGACATGTAAGTACATCGCGTTGATTTACATGCTAGAGTGAAATTGCAAATAGACACGTATATGCCGCTTTGACATCCGCATGTGAGCTACCAATTATTCTCAAGTTGTTAAGCTAAACATGATTATGATTTATGATAAAAGTCAAATCCAATGATTAGGGATTAGGAATTGTTCAAAAATAACCAATGTTGTGGTAAAGGGGTTGCGGCTGTAACTTCTGCTACTTGGATTCAACTCACGGTAGAAATGACTATTTACAATGTTTGAATTCCCGATAAAGAGGTGAAAATAACTTTTTGTTTACCAAAAAAAAAATTGTTCAAAAATAAAGGAACGAGAGAAACATCTCTTTTATTTACTTTTATTTCGTTATAGTTGTGTACCTTTTTTTTCCTCTTGAAAAACCTATTATGAGATTTACAAGAATACAATAAAAATTACAAAGAGAATTTTGAATTTACGAGTAACGCTATTGTTGATATATTTTGAATTAGTGACGACTGACGACTCATTAAAGCATATAATCAAGAATTTTGCTGTTCGGTTGGTACTTGGTAAGTCAGGGTCCATGAGGTGATGGTTTCTTTTTTAGTCATTTTTCTTAAGGAAATTTGACTGTATAACCAAGAGAAAATTATAATACAAAATCTAACAATTTTACCTAATAAGCTAAAGTACACAACATATTTTTTTATATAATTGTCATTTTGTCCGTTCTAAACAACATATTCTAGATAATGATAATTATTACATCATGTTTTATTCTTCTTTCACATGTTTACATCTAGTTAGGTTATCAAAAGATGAAGCCACGAACAATGATTCTTCTCCTTCATTATTCCATCAATTTTATTTCCACCATAATGACCTCCATCTGTATAATTGAACCATCACCACTAATTGTTTTACTCGTCACAACCGGTCTTCTCTTCCACCACTGTCGTCACCTATTTTTTCTTCACTTTCTCCTACTGTCTCTTCTTCTTTTTCTACCTATTGTATCAACAACAAAATATCTTCTTCAACCACTGTTAGACATACATGTTTCCGCCAGTCGTTATTTATTCCATTGGAAGAGAAAAGGTAAATACATCTAAAAAAAATATTCCACATCGATTATATATCTCCATTCTATTTTGTGTATGTACTTGTAAATGGAATAGCACATGTTGATGTCATATGAACAGATATAAATAGAACGAGCATTTGGAGATGTTGCATGATATATATTATTGAAAATCAACTATGGCCACTAGGATGTCGAATACCGTTGATCAGAAAAAAAACTATACTGTATATAGATGTTTATTCTATAATTTTGTATTAGTTATTTCTGTCTGTGATAAAATATCAGAGAAGATAACTGATTCTTTTTCTATTATATTATAGACAAATAAAATAGATGTGTAACATAATATATGTTATGATTGTTTTTATTCCACCTGTAACATTGGTGCTACCACCGGTTGTTTTATTGCTGCCACTCTTTCTCTCTTCTTCCAGTTGTTTTATTGCTGCCACTCTTTCTCTCTTCTTCCACCTCATACCTACTATAGCCTCCTCATCTCCTTTAAATGTTTCAATGTAATATTTTGCTCTATTCTATTTGACGAATGTAAAATATAAATGTGATTTTATCATAAATAAGCATGTACTATTTTTTGAAGTTGTATCCTTGATATGAATATTGGTTTATGAGTTAACCACACCGACACAAGTGATTTACAAACTCAATTTATCATTTCTTTAACCACATCCAAACAAATGATTGTAATTCACAAGTTTATTCTACCTTTCATTTTATATAATATAGTTTAATATTACAATATATTATGTGCTATTCCAGATTTTAATTTTATTTAAATATTATAAATATATATTATAGTTTACATTTGGTTTGGATTTAGTATTTAGGAGCTGAAGTAATGTTTAGTATTTAAAAATTGTGGATGAAATTATAATCTTATACTACTTCAGCGATATGGAATATAACGGTGCATATGTATGTTATTAAATGGAATAAACCATTTACTGCAACATCTTTATATTTTAAATCACTCCTTTCACTGCCTACAGTAAATATATATGCAGTAAATATCAGGCTGACATGGCTGGCTCCTCCTCATTCATATGGAATAGTTTCGAGTTGTTCTTTACCATATATTCTATCGGCCACGTCATTTCCTTCTGCACATAGTCGGATAATTATAAAAAGAAAGGTTAAAATCGGATGACTTTTGGCATAAATGTTAGATTATACATCAAAATCAATATGGTTACTTAGTTTCTATTGCCAAATTGGTTAGTACATAAATAAGTCATTCTCTTTATGCGAATTCATTAGTTTTAAAGTTTCAAATTTATGTTGTATGTGTTTAAATTACACCAGTGTATCAGAATATATATTTAGTCTCTATTTTTCAGCAATTTTTTTTTGTTTTTTTTTTTAATTTGTTCATGTTTATTTTCTTGCATTCTTTATAACAGTTATTATACAAAACTACATTGAATAGCACTAATTCAACAGTTTAATATCCAAACATATAAAAGAAACAAAGAGACTAAAGCTGCTAAATATAAAGATAAATATTAGAAAAACTCTTAGCAAAACATTTGAGTTAATATATATGAACATAGAACAAAATTATTTTATTGCTTCGGTTTACTTTGATTCTTTTTTAAATTAAGTTACACACAAAAGCATTAAGAGATATTTTTTTTGGGTAAAAAGCGTTAAAAATATTTATACCCCCTAAAACAATTTTACAAAAATCTAGAACTTCTAACATCATCTATGTATAGTTCTACCATGGTGCTTAGATATCATTATTAGATTCTAGAATTGTATACAATTGTACGGTGATATTTTACTGAATGTGTGTGTTTCTTGTGTTCTAGTTTTAAAGATTTTCTACTACCAAAACTTATTTAATTGTTGCAGACAATAAAACTACTGCATTTTAGGTTAGAATTTTTTTATAAAAAATCTAAAACTAGCTAATTAGGGTGGAAATGCACGTTCGTCAGTTTATAAGAAAAAAAATTAGATTAATTGAAATTGTTTTTAGTGGTACAATTTATGTTCCAGTGGTGATTTGAAGATATAATTTGATAGTGAATATAATTTTTTTGAGAGCTACAGTTATGTCATGGGTTTCTCTGTTAAACTTCAAAAAGACTTTTATCAAAGGTAGTGTTCAACAATCAGACTTTTATCAAAGGTAGTGTTCAACAATCAGTCAAGGTGGACGAAAGTTAACTCGTGAATGAAGATGTATTGCTCCTGGTTTGAGAAGGTGTTTGAACGGGTCATGATAAATACCAGAAGATGTATTAGTTATCTGTAGTGATTGATGTACTAATCTTGAAATAGTACAGGAAAGGGTATAATAAGTCATACAAGATACTAACTTATGTGACTGCTGAAATACATCAGTGGACAACAACACGGGGTCGATTAGGACCAACCCAAGACATGATGTTGAGCTGGATAATCATCATGAATAGTTTAGTTAAGATTATGAAAAAGTTTCTTTATTTATAGAAGGTGAAAAATGAAAGATTGCTTAGAGATCTTAGGACTTAACAATCAGTACAAATATAAAATTCTATCTCATGAAAGCTTACTTGTCTAGGGTATTTCTCAGATATGCACACAAGATGTATAGGATGGTAGTTAATGATAGTGTTGCTTCATAATCATCGTAAGCCTTTTTTCAAAAAAAATAATAATCATCCATCTAAAAATAATAGTAAGCATTGTAGTGTTGGATACCATAGCAATGGTAATCGTAATCTTGTTCTAGTAGATTTGTTTTTCAGAGATGTAGAAAATTTAACTTCGATAAGAAAAATTATATGTTTATTTATTTATTTTTATACTCATGCATATTCTATACGCACTCGAACAGATAGTGCTAGCCACAAATCACACTTTGAGTGAAGCCACTGGACCTTCATGTGCAGTGTAGGAATGTTGCGGGTTAAAGTTAAAGATAATGTTTTTTGGCATAAATTAGTCACCAAGTAGTTTAACCAATATATCTCTCTTTTTTTTTTTATCAAAAAAAACCAATATATCTCTACAAGCAACTTCAAGATAGTAAAACTGATATTAGATTAAAGTGAACATAAACTAATTGGTGGGCTTAATGGGCTCGACAGGGCAAGTTGTAAAAGGCATCATATATCGACAATTCTAGCACACGATCATGCCATATGAAAACACTTTTCCTGGTGGTAGCCAATCCCGATGGTTGATGATCCAGTTTTAGGTTGAGTAGTTTTCTTTAAAAATAGGTTAGTAGTTTAGGTTAAAATTCAAATCAAATAGAATAAAATTGTTTTTCGAAATTTATGTGGCTGATTTTTTATATCTAATCTATTAAAACAAAAGTACAATTTAGAATTAACCCTAAGACTTACAACTTATTTACGAATCTATGCCATTAAAGTAATAACCAAACCTAAATTTAAGCAACTATTGTTTTTTCCTAATTTGACAAATAATATCCTCAATCTAATACACAATCAATTTGGTTTAATTATCTTACTAACATATAGTAATATTAAAATTTTATGTCCACAAATAAAACATTATTGTAAGTTGTTTTCAAAAGTTCAATTTTTTTTTTTTTGGTAAAATGTTAAGATTATTATACCAAATTTTCTTTTTTTACAGAAATACGAAGAAGACTAGAAACGGAATTGCAGAAATTAAAACTAAACAAAGCATCTATAATGAAAATGCACTTTCTATTACAAAGAAGAATAGCCTAAGAGATGAACCGGAGGTAACGTAGAGACGATGACCCAAAGGAGAAGTGTGAGGGGACTAAGCTCTCAGTTGCCGCGAGCTCCCAGAGAGAAAGGCGGCTCAAACCTTGAAACAACGGGTAAAGACCTACAGCTTCCAAGAGACTCAATCATCAACACAACCACAAAGAAATACATCACGATGCTGCAAACCCATTCAACATCGCCCCACCGGCAGCACGAGGAGGAGTCCACAGATAGGCGGTGCCGTCGTGCGGGACGGTGAACTGGAGATTGCTGCCTCCAACCCTCCAAACCCAAGACCGTATACACCCATTTAACCCACCGAACAAGAGGATCAGTGAGACATATCGGGCACACCTCCTCCGGAAAAGAGCAACCTTCGAACTAGTAAGAGAACCGAGTGCCAAACTACCTCCTATCCACACTCTACAGACCATACCGCTTTCACAGAAGCTACAACTCCAAAAAGATGACGCCTTTATTGCAGGAAAGAGAGAGACTTACGCGCTGCCACAGTCAAGAGCTCGACTCTGGAAGACAGAGACCACCAATGAGACGCGGATGCTGTCTCGTGACTCGTTACGTACTGTCACAGGAACCTCCAAGCTCGGACGACAACACCGAAAGAAGAAGCACCTCACACGCACCCATAACTGAGAACCAGCAACAGGATCTCCCAAAAGTAAAGAGGCTCTGGACGGATCCAAAAACCCAGACATAAAAACCCAGCCATGAAACACAAACCTCACTCGAGCCACCAAGGAAGCGTGACAATGAAGAACCGCAGGGTAGAAATCTCATCTAAACTCCACGCGCCGTCGCTCTCATGGTCGGAACCCTAGATCCAGGAAAAAGCTGAGAGAAAATCCAGCGACCTGAAAGCGGGAGAGAGGATCGACGCTGGTCCTAGCGCTAACCTCTAGAACACCGCCTCGGTACCAACAGATCTACTGCAGGAGCTCCAGCAAAGATACATACGGCACCAACCACCCACGTAGCCGACTCCACCGACAGTCCCTTGCACCAATCGTCGCCGTCACACCAGATCGACTACCGCGAGAACCAAACCACCGGATCTATCACGGATAGATGAGAAGTCTGAGGCGGAGGGGACAGATCCAGGGCTTTGGCAAGACCGAAGGGAGAAGGGAAAAGCCGATGAAGCAAAACAGAAAGAGAAGACACGAGCCTCCGACGACGACCTAGAAGGACCACCGCCGCCGGAGCAGGGAGGAGCGAGGCTGGCTGAAGCTGAAACTAGGTTAGAGAGATGGTGGAGAAAAGTTTTTTGAGAGAGAAAAAAGATCGCTCCCAATTCTAAAAACTAAAAAGTTCAATTTTATATATGTCGACCATTACAACTTCAAAATACACAAATTCATAACAACAAATGTAAATACAAATTAAAATAGCAATCAATCGACCCTGCAGTCGGTCCAAATCGTGAACTCCAACAAAAAACAGAAGAATGTTTAAAGTTTCGGTCTTATTAGACCATCTTTATCCCGGGTTATTAGGGGGGTTTCTTAACCCGGGAGTCCCACAAAAACCATAAAAACCGATCACAAAAGTAATGAAATAAGAACCGATCTTGGTTGGGTTTTTGCACTGTTTGCAGACCCCACCGACACGTGGCAGCCCATGATTGATTCGCTTTTTAATTTTTTTTTTCAGACCAAAAAAAATTAATAGCGTTAAAATGTTCTTAGTATATGTTTTCTCATTTTGTATTTACATTTTTTATATAAAATTTGTATTTACATTTTAAGATTTGCCAAGCTCCTCCAAACTATTCTTCCTAATAAAACTGAATTTCTTTGCAAATGTCCACCCACGTAAACTATTCTTCTTCACACATATATGTTTTGCATTTAAAAAATGTTATAACAAATTTATTATTCTTTATATGTGTGTTTAAAGTATTAAGTACTATATACTACTCTTCATTTAGGTTACCCTTATTATAACTAACAAGGAAAAATATCCCTCCACTCATTCTTTAAAATCATAACTGGCAATTTTATTGTTACAAAATTTTGCTATTTATTTAAAATCGTAAATAACAAACATAATCAATTTTTATCACAAAAAACATTTAAAAATATTTCCTATTTATTAAAAACTCAATCAGTTGTTAGCTAAATTGTAATCTTTCTATATATTTGGGTCTAAACTTCTTTATAATCTATCTTACCAATAAATTATTATTCTAAATGAAACCATGTCCGATAGATTTACCCTTTAGGTAATACTTTCTATAATCTGGTCACGCAAGAAATTATATTCATAACAGTATCACCAATACTATTGATTTAGGCAGACGACTAAATATACATATACCTCAACTATTTCGATTGATTCATTACATATATTATACCATTTATACAAAAAATTACTTATAAAAATGTAAAAATAAATACATGTGCGGTTTATGGGTCAACCACCAACATACATTTAAATTATAAATATATGTATACCATTTATAAAAAACAAAAATTTACTTATAAAAAAATAAAAATAAACATCCGCTCGGGCGAGCGGGTCAAGCTCTAGTACTCTATTATTATTGTTTCTTTTGTTGTAGAAATTGACTTCACATTAAAGAATGATTTGCGAAAATGACCTAGAAATTGAAAACAAACACAAAGCTAATTGTCTTTTTTTTTTTCTGTTTACTATTTTACCATTTATTTATAATACAATATTATTTTTTTTCAAATAATTACAAAATATCATTATTGTTATTATTTTCTCAGAAACTGTGTAAAAACCATATACACCCTAAATATTTACACTTATTATACATGTGAAAAGTATGAAACTAAAATTAAAAAGCACTTTTTATTAAACAAAAATAACAGATACTTCTTTCTATTCATAAATAGTATCGCTTAAAGATTTTACTTCTGTTTTATAAAAATAATATTTAATATTTTTAACGAGAAATTTAAAAAAAAGTTTTTATCTCTATTGTGTTTCAAAAAAAAAGTTTTTATCTCTATTTTAATATATTAATTAGAGAAAACTAATATTTATAACATAAATAGAAGGTAAATTAGAATTGTAGATGATTGTTATCTTTATAGTTTGGGAACTTTTGGGTCGCTATACGTCCAACAACCTCTGGTAAAAAACTAATTTTTATCACAAAAACACATAAGCATTTTGAAAAAAATGGATCTGAACCAGTTATACGAATGCCCATACCTAACCAGAAGGACCACAGTCACGAAACCAAACCCTTCAGGATACATATGAGGTTTGAGAGAATTAAGTTTTTCTTCCGTCTTTGTTCTTCTATATATTGTTGTAAATTTGGTTGTTAATAATATTACCTGATGACAAAAGAAAAAAAGTAGAAGTTAAACCTAAACTCGAATTTGACCCCAAAAAAAAAACCTAAACTCGAATAGGGGGGACTTCTTATAAACTCAGTTCCCCTGTCTGGCAGTCTCACTGATTTGAAAAATAAATAAATAACAAACAATTTATTTTTGTATTCGTCAGCAAATAATTATTTCCATTAAAAATAAAATAAAAACGACAAATAGCGTATAAACGCATATAATGTACTTTCGATACTTGCAGTAGTTCTTATATAATTCTCTTTCTCCATAAACATTACGGACAAGACCACCTAACTCTCCTAAGATCTCTCTTTGTTTGAATTCTTCTCCGTTTTAGATTCTAGGTCAAACCCTTGATCGCTTCTACGTGTTCGAAGTTTCTAAATATTTTTAATTTTTTTTTTAAATTCGACGATAAAGCTTCCTCCTTTACTCCGGCGATGGTTTTAGCGGCGAAGCAGATCGGATTCTCCAATCCCCTTTTACGCCGTAACCCATCATCCCCCTCACTCCAACGACCTCCCCCTTCTCTCTCCTTCCCCTCGACGGCCCTTCCAAAACGCACCGTTTTATCCCTCTCCAAGCCGCTTCGCCTCTCCTCTCTAACAGCAGAGTCTCCGGTGAGATGCTCCGCCTACGAAGCCGACAAGTCCGAGCCTCAGCCGACCGACGCGGCGGCGGCGGCGGCGGAAACGAAGTCGGAGGCGGCGAAGAAGCTGAAGATCGGAGTCTACTTCGCGACCTGGTGGGCTTTGAACGTCGTGTTCAACATCTACAACAAGAAGGTCTTGAACGCTTACCCTTACCCGTGGCTCACCTCCACGCTCTCTCTCGCCGCCGGTTCGTTGATGATGCTCATCTCCTGGGCCGTTGGGATCGTTGAGACTCCTAAAACTGATTTCGATTTCTGGAAAACTCTTTTTCCGGTAAGTGGGTTGGTGGGTTTGAAGAGTAAAGGTTGAAACTTTAGGTTAGATGTCGATGTTTAGAGAAGTAAAGGTTGAAACTTTAGGTTACGTATCGATGTTTACGATGATGGGTACTTCAGGTTTGGTTTTAGATCTTGCATGAATATTTCTTGTTTTGTTTTTTACCTGAGCGATATGCATAGTTTTGTATGCTTCCTGGGTGAGAGAGAGAGAGAGAGAGTAGAAAACGATGTGTCTTTTTGGCTGTGTTTGTTCATATTATTGTGTTAATTTCATAGGTGAAAGTATTAATTTTTTTTTGGTGTTTTGTTTTATTGAAAGTGTTTTTTTTTTGGATTGGTTTAAGGTTGCTGTGGCGCATACAATTGGTCATGTGGCTGCAACGGTGAGTATGTCAAAGGTTGCGGTTTCATTCACACACATCATCAAGAGTGGTGAGCCGGCGTTTAGCGTTCTTGTCTCGAGGTTCCTTTTGGGTGAAACCTTCCCTGCTTCGGTTTACCTCTCCCTCATTCCGATTATTGGTGGTTGTGCTCTCTCTGCTCTTACTGAGCTTAACTTCAACATGACTGGTAATATATATATTCTTAGACACTCACATGTTATGTTTTGTCTTTGTAATTGTTGTTGGTTATGATTGAAATGGTTTATACTCTCAGGTTTCATGGGAGCGATGATATCGAACTTGGCATTCGTCTTCCGCAACATCTTCTCGAAGAAGGGGATGAAGGGAAAGTCTGTGAGCGGAATGAACTACTACGCCTGTCTCTCAATGCTATCACTCTTGATCCTCACGCCCTTTGCATTTGCGGTTGAAGGACCTCAGATGTGGGCTGATGGCTGGCAGAAGGCTCTCTCCGACATCGGACCTCAGTTTGTCGGGTAACTTCCGTCTAAACAACTCTTAGGAACCCTTTTAAACTCAAAGTGTATGTTTGACGTTTTGTCCTGTTCCTATAATGCGTTGTGAAAAGACCCATTTATCAAGTTCTTGTCTTTATCTCTCAAGACTCTTGTTTTCATCCGAATCATTAAGAGTCCTTCGGTCTTTTCATGTTTCTACTAAATTTTGTAGGTGGGTGGCTGCGCAGAGTGTGTTCTATCACCTCTACAACCAAGTGTCTTACATGTCTTTAGACCAAATCTCTCCCTTGACGTTTAGTGTTGGTAACACCATGAAGCGTATCTCAGTCATCGTCTCCTCCATCATTATCTTCCGTACTCCTGTCCAGCCCGTCAATGCTCTTGGAGCTGCCATTGCTATCCTTGGAACCTTCTTGTATTCCCAGGTAATACCACACAACACACAAACCTTAAAATTACAGATATACCCTCTATTATAAGTGTCTCTTGACTTCACCTCACAGCCACATGATGAGACTATTTAATACTTCTTCGACATTATTAAGAACCATCTTAGTTCATTGGTTTGGGATGCTTCTGGAGCAATATAGTTGAAGACTCAAAGATCTCGAGTCTTCGTTCTAATGTTTCTTTAACCGCTTGTCATGCAGGCAAAGCTTTGATAAGGCAAGACATGGAGTGTTGCGGTCCGATGTTGAGCTCGTTAATTTCGGTTAAAAGCGGGAGTGAAGGGCTTGATGTAGATATGTGTTCTCAATAATAATGAAGAAAAAATGATGAGAATGGAGACGAGACAAGATTTAGTGTGTTAGGCAGTTTTTTTTTAAATCGAGTGTTTTGGATTCGAGTGTTTGACTTTGGGGAAATGAGATGATTGCCTCTCTGTAACTAAAGTTGGAGATAGAAATTGTCCCCTTGAGAATAAGACGCCCCCCTATACAATGTGAGAAGTATTATATAAAAAAGTGGAGAATAACTTCGAGATTATCCTCAATTTTATAAATATGCATGATCTTATTGATAAGTATCTTATTGATACGTATATTTGATCGAGTGGCATGTTATTTTATGCATTGAAACACTATATCGTTGTAATGCTGCATGAGAACCCATATTGCATATAGAAAAAAAAAGAACTGGATACTAAACCAGATCGAGCCTGAGATCTTCAAGATGGAAAGATCTAGGATACGCAAACTCTTAGAAATAACAATGTACGTGGACCAGGTGAGTAGGAGTTCAGCTTCATGGACCGCTCTCGTCAGGACTATTGATTTCTATGATTATTATTGATATC
This sequence comes from Brassica napus, assembly GCF_020379485.1. Classification (NCBI taxonomy): domain Eukaryota; kingdom Viridiplantae; phylum Streptophyta; class Magnoliopsida; order Brassicales; family Brassicaceae; genus Brassica; species Brassica napus. The sequence continues at coordinate 5,763,698 of NC_063435.1, read as the reverse complement.
AGCAACATACTGTATGTATTTCATTTGTCAGAAGTACTATTCTATCAGCAAGAAATCCAAAGAGAATAATTTTTTTTTTAAAACTAATAGGAGAATAATTTTGAAGAACAATTTTTTTAAATATAAGTGATGTTTTCAACCAAAAGAAAAGAATAGTAATGTTGATGCTTGCGAATAAAATAGAGGCATTAGATTTGGTTCAGTGGGAAAGAAGATAAAAGAGATGTCTCTTGAGATTTCATAAGAGGCAGAGAAGAATATACTAAGCGAAGATTCTTTCTATCGGAATTTGCAATTTGCATAACTATTGATAGCTTTCTTCATCAAAGTCACCACTTTATTAAATTTCTTTGTAAGACACTTGTACTTATTTTCTTAGGCGTCAGGATCACAAGAGGAACATGTCAACTGCAGATGCCATGGCAGATGCTATGTCGTGATTATGCGGATATATGTCTTCTAGCAATTGGACCTTTTCGTTGTTTTTTTCTAATGTAACATCAAGCATGAATTTCGAGATAAAATGTTAGTATAATTATAGTTGGTTAAACTAGCTGCAATGTCACAGAGGTCTTCGTTGATCGGCTTGTTGATTAACAAAGCTGAAATTGATTGAATCAACATAAGCTATGAATAATCGATTGCATAGGGAAAATGCTTTTACAAATTTCTTACATTTTTACAAAATAACTATATATCATGCATGTAGGCAATGGACACATTTACCCACCAAACCGAAATCGAAACTAATTTCATAAATATTTGCACATATCTTATATTTTCGAAATAAAAAAATTGGAACTGAATGAATACTTAAATTTTCAAACATAGTAGTTTATATACCTAAAATAATTAATTCATTTAGTTTTACAATAACCAAATATCTTAACAATTTACTTTTAAACCGAATTACCAAAAAAAATCGAATTATCCAAATGTTTTTTTTATCCAAAATATTTAAAATTGTCTAAATTACCCAATATTGTCTAAAAACCCTGAATTACCCGATAACTTTTCTGGAAGAAATCCAAATTATCCATAGAAAGTATTTAAATTAATGAAATTAAATAGAAACTTTATAGATTCTAATTTTATTGTCTGAAACAAATTGAAAACCGAAATAACCAATGATAAACCAAACTGAATTTTATAAATAACCGAAAAGATCATAGATATCTAAAAAAAAGGATTGAAAACTGAACCAAAAATCGAAATGCCCAAATCGAAAACCAGATAATGAATACAGATACATATATACAGTCTATATATAATAGGTTGGTTGGTAGAATGATGAACATGGAATTAGATTTTTAACATATGGTTACGAAAAACATATTCAAATGAACCTACCCTTATCTTTTACTTCAGCATACTTTTTTCCCTAAATCACTGTAAATCAGTTTTTTTTTTCATCTGAAAGTTCTTATATACTGATTTTCCAAGACAATACAACAGATCAGTACCATAAACCACCATAGGGGATCAACCTCCCTCGTAAACCAAAACAGCCTACCAAAAAATAGATAACTCTGTACAACCAAAAACCGAGCAACAAAAGATTAGAACCCTGACCACTGTAAATTAGTATACATATAGTTTTTTTTTTTTTTTTTTTTTTGGCAACGACATATAGTTTTTCTTGTATTCCAATTATAAATGTCTTCATGTGTTTGTCTTTCCTTTCCTTTGTAGATCCTCTAACGCATACAACCCACGTAAAACTAAAATACTTTCTAACAACAGCTCACATTCACTCTTGGACAGAATGAAATACCTCATCACACATTTAACTCAGTTCTGGCAACCAACAAAGTCCATAACCACCACGACTTTAAGTGTCTTTATCAAACAATTATATGCCATGTTTTGCACACTTCAAGTAACTGTCAAAGAAAGACACTTAAAGCTGTGGTAGTGAAGAACTTTGTTGGTGGCTTGAATGAGTTAAATGTGATGATGTATTTTGTTCGATCTGAAGTGAGCGTGAGCATGTAAAATATTAAGTTGTATGTGGCTTATGGGTTGGAGGAAAGTCAAAAGATATTTGCATATACAGGAGTTGAATGTTGTAGCGAAGTTCGAAGCATGTTCAAGTTTCTTGTGCACAATTGTGAAAAAATATTTTTCGTCAATATATTTAATTTAGCTTTTTCTTATTCCAAGTAAGTATTTGTAAATTTTTTTAGAAAAGCAATAAATTATGGATACATTTTGACCATAAATGGACAAGAAAATAAATTTATTAAAATCTCTTGTACCAAAACAATTTTTTATAGTAAAATACGATAATGGAATTGGATTTTAACATGTGGTCTGAAAGAATATTTTAAACTCTATATTTTATAATTGTCAAAATATAATTTTCAACTAGTATATTTGTTGTTTCTTCCATTATATGTGGGCATAGTTTAATATTAAAAGTACTAAATCATGTTATTTTAGTAAAATTTTATAATTGTATGTTTTGAAATTAATATAAAATCAAACAATAATTAAATAAATAAAGTTTGATAATTTAAAATAAATTTAAAATTTAAAACTAGGTAAGAGTGTATAGTAGAAGGGGATGGATCTATAATCCAAAATAATTCTAGATATCTAAATCCAAGTTTAATTATCTGAACTAGAATGTGTGGTTTTCACATCCACATATTTCAGATATTTCCCTAAACACTATAATATTTGCATATATTCAGATCCATAAAAATAATTTTATAAAAATAACACAAAGTTGACATATACTATTAAAATAATAATATACTATTAAAATAATAATAATATAAAAGTAAAATATTATATTATATAATTAGATATTGGGATTTTTTTCATCAATCTATCCACAAATATTCTTGTAATCCTAATTTCAAAATCACAAACCCAAATCTACAATATTTCTATATAAAATGAAGACTTTCTAAAAATAGCAGTTTTTAGAAAATTATTTTAAAATACAACATATTGATGAAAAAATCTGAAAGAATACTCAACTATCAACAAATAATCTTTTTATCTTAAAATTTAAACCACAAACTCAAATCTACAATATTTCTCTAAAAAAATAAAAACTTTCCAAAAATATCAGTTTTTAAGAAAATTATTTAAAAATACAACCTATTGATGAAAAAATCTGAAAGAATACTCAACTCTCCAAAAATATTCTTGTTATCTTAATTACTATACCACAAACCCAAATCTAAAATATTTCTCTAAAAAAAATAAAAAATTTCCAAAAATAACAGCTTTGAAGAAGATTATTTAAAAATACAACATATTGAAGAAAAACTCTAAAATAATACTCATATATCAACAAATATTCTTGTTATCGTAACTTTTAAACCATCAACTCAAATATTCAATATTTTTCTATAAAATGAAAAGTTTCCAAAATAGCAGTTTTTAAAAAATTATATAAAAATACAACATATTGATGCAAAATTCTGAAAGAACGCTTATCTATCCACAAATATTCTTGTAGTCCTAATTTCTAAATCACAAATCCAAATCTATAAAATTTCTATATAAAATGAAAACTTTCTAAAAATAGCAGTGTTTTAAAAAAAATATTTTAAAATACAACATATTGATGAAAAATTCTGAAAGAATAGTCAACTATCCACAAATAATGTTTTGATCTTAAATTCTAAACCACAAACTCAAATCTACAGTATTTCTCTAAAAAAAATGAAAACTTAAAAAAATAGCATTTTTTAAAAAAAATATTTAAAAATACTATGATGCAAAATTCTGAAAGAATACTCAAATATCCACAAATATTCTGGTAATCCTAATTTCTAAATTACAAACCCAAATCAAAAATATTTCTCAAAAAAATGAAAAATTTCAACAAATAGCTGTTTTTAAGAAGATTATATAAAAATACAACATACTGATAGAAAAAATCTGAATGAATACTCAACTATCCACAAATAATCTTTTTATCTTAAATTCTAAACCACAAACTCAAATCTACAATTTTTCTATAAAAAAATGATAACTTTCCTAAAATACTAGTTTTTAAGAATTTTTTTTAAAAATACAACCTATTGATGAAAAAAACTGAAAGAATACTCAATTATCCAAAAATATTCTTGTTATCTTAATTTTTATACCACAAACCCAAATCTAAAATATTTCTCTAAAAAATGAAAAATTTCCAAAAATAACAGCTTTTAAGAAGATTATTTAAAAATACAACCTATTGAAGGAAAACTCAAAAAGAATACTCATATATAAAAAAATATTCTTGTTATTCTTATTTTCAAACCATAAACTCAAATCTTCAATATTTCTCTAAAAAATGAAAACTTTCCAAAAAACAATTTTTAAAGAAATTATTTAAAAATACAACCTATTGATGCAAAATTCTGAGAGAATGCTTATCTATCCACAAATATTCTTTTATTACTAATTTCTAAATCACAAACCCAGATCTACAATATTTTTCTATAAAATGAAAAATTTCTAAAAATAGCAGTTTTTAAGAAAAATATTTAAAAATACAAAAAATTGATGAAAAAATCTGAAAGAATACTCAACTATCCACAAATAATCTTTTTATCTAAAATTCTAAACTACAAACTCAAATCTACAATATTTCTCAAAAAAAAAATGAAAACTCTCCAAAAATAGCAGTTTTTAAGAAAAATTATTTAAATATACAACCTATTGATAAAAAACTCTGAAAGAATAGTCAGCTATCCAAAAATATTCTTGTAATCCTAATTTATATACCACAAACCTAAATCTTAAATATTTCTCTAAAAAATGAAAAATTTCCAAAAATAGCAGCTTTTTAAAAAGATTATTTAAAAATAAAACATATTGATGATAAAAACTGAAAGAATACACATATATCAACAAATATTCTTGTTATCCTAATTTTTAAACCATAAACTCAAATCTTCAATATTTCTCTATAAAATGAAAAGTTTCCAAAAATATAAGTTGTTAAAAAGTTATACAAAATTACAACATATTAATGCAAAATTCTGAAAGAACACTTATCTATTCACAAATATTCTTGTAGTCCTAATTTCTAAATAACAAACCCAAATCTATAATATTTCTATATAAAACGAAAACTTTCTAAAAATAACATTTTAAAAAAAAACATATTTAAAAATACAACGTATTGATGAAAAAATCTGAAAGAATAGTCAACTATCCACAAATAATCTTTTGATCTTAACTTCCAAACCACAAACTCAAATCTACAATATTTCTCTAAAGAAATGAAAACTTTTTAAAATTGGAGTTTTTAAGAAAATTATTTAAAAATACAACCTATTGATGAAAAACTGTGAACGAATACTCAACTATCTAAAAATATTCTTGTAATTCTAATTTCTATACCACAAACCCAAATATAAAATATTTCTCTAAAAAATGAAATAAAATTCAAAAAATAACAGCTTTTAAGAAGATTATTAAAAAATACAATCTATTGAAGAAAAACTCTGAAAGAATATTCATATATCAACAAATATTCTTGTTATCCTATTTTCTAAATCACAAACTCAAATCTACAATATTTCTCTAAAAAAATGAACACTTTACAAAAATAGCAGTTTTTACGAAAATTATTTAAAAATACAACCTATTGATGAAAAACTCTGAAAGAATACTCAACAATCCACAAATATTCTTGCCATCCTAATTTCTAAATCACAATCCCAAATCTACAATATTTCTCTATAAAATGAAAACTTTCTAAAAATAGCAGTTTTTAAGAAAATTATTTAAAAATACAACATATTGATGAAAAAATCTGAAAGAATACTCAACTATCCACAAATAATCTTTTGATCTTAACTTCTAAACCACAAACTCAAATCTACAATATTTCTCTAAAAAATGAACACTTTCCAAAAATAGCAGTTTTTAAGAAAATTATTTAAAAATATAACCTATTGATGAAAAACTCTGAAAGAATACTCAACAATCTACAAATATTCTTGCAATCCTAATTTATAAATAACAAACCCAAATCTACAATATTTCTCTATAAAATGAAAACTTTCAAAAATAGCAGTTTTTAAGAAAATTATTTAAAAATACAACATATTGATGAAAAAATCTGAAAAATACTCAACTATCCACAAATAATCTTTTGATCTTAACTTCTAAACCACAAACTCAAATCTACAATATTTCTCTAAAAAAATGAAAACTTTCCAAAAATAATAGGTTTTTATAAAATTATATAAAAATACAACATAATGATGCAAAATTCTGAAAGAACACTTATCTGTCCACAAATATTCTTGTAGTCCTAATTTCTAAATCACAAACCCAAATCTATAATATTTCTATATAAAAATAAAACTTTCTAAAAATAGCAGTTTTTAAGAAAATTATTTAAAAATACAAGATATTGATGAAAAAATCTCATAGAATACTCAACTATCCACAAATAATCTTTTGATCTTAACTTCTAAACAACAAACTCAAATCTACAATATTTCTCAAATAAAAATGAAAAGTTTCCAAAAATAGCAGTTTTTAAAAAAATTATATAAAAATACAACATATTGATGCAAAATTCTGAAAGAACACTTATATGTCCACAAATATTCTTGTAGTCCTAATTTCTAAATCACAAAGCCAAATCTATAATATTTCAATATAAAATGAAAACTTTCTAAAAATAGCAGTTTTTAAGAAAATTATTTTAAAATACAACATATTGATGAAAAAATCCTCAACTATCCACAAATAATCTTTTGATCTTAACTTCTAAACCACAAACTCAAATCTACAATATTTCTCTAAAAAAATGAAAACTTTCCAAAAATAACAGTTTTTTAAAAAATATTTAAAAATATAACATATTGATAAAAAATTCTGAAAGAATACTTACCTATCCACAAAAATTCTTGTAATCCAAATTTCTAAATCACAAAACCAAATCTACAATATTTCTCTATAAAATGAAAACTTTCTAAAAATAGCAGTTTTTAAGAAAATTATTTAAAAATACAACATATTGATGAAAAAATCTGAAAGAATACTCAACTATACACAAATAATCTTTTGATCTTAACTTCTAAACCACAAACTCAAATCTACAATATTTCTCTAAAAAATGAACGCTTTCCAAAAATAGCAGTTTTTAAGAAAATTATTTAAAAATACAACCTATTGATGAAAAACTCTGAAAGAATACTCAACAATCCACAAATATTCTTGCAATCCTAATTTATAAATAACAAACTCAAATCAACAATATTTCTCTATAAAATGAAAACTTTCTAAAAATAGCAGTTTTAAGAAAATTATTTAAAAATACAACATATTGATGAAAAAATCTAAAAAAAATACTCAACTATACACAAATAATCTTTTGATCTTAACTTCTAAACCACAAAATCAAATCTACAATATTTCTCTAAAAAATGAAAACTTTAAAAAAAATAGCAGGTTTTTAAAAAAAATTATATAAAAATATATCATATTGATAAAAAAATTCTGAAAAATACTTATCTATCCATAAAAATTCTTGTAATCCTAATTTCTAAATCACAAACCCAAATCTACAATATTTGTATATAAAATGAAAACTGTCTAAAAATAACAGTTTTTAAGAAAATTATTTAAAAATACAACATATTGACGAAAAAAATCTGAAAGAATACTCAACTATCTACAAATAATATTTTGATCTTAAATTCTAAACCACAAACTCAAATCTACAATATTTTTCTAAAAAATGAAAACTTTCTAAAAATAGCAGTTTTTAAGAAAATTATTTAAAAATACAACATATTGATGAAAAAATCTGAAAGAATACTCTGAAAGAATACTCAACTATCCACAAATAATCTTTTGATCTTAACTTCTAAACCACAAACTCAAATCTACAATATTTCTCTAAAAAAATGAAAAGTTTCCAAAAATAGCAGTTTTTAAAAAGATTATATAAAAAAACAACATTTTGATGCAAAATTCTGAAAGAACACTTATCTGTCCACAAATATTCTTGTAGTCCTAATTTCTAAATCACACCTAAATCTACAACATTTCTCTATAAAATGAATACTTTCTAAAAATAGCAGTTTTTAAGAAAATTATTTTAAAATACAACATTTTGATGACAAAATCTGAAAGAATACTCAACTATCCACAAATAATCTTTTGATCTTAACTTCTAAACCACAAACTCAAATCTACAATATTTCTCTAAAAAAATGAAAAGTTTCCAAAAATAGCAGTTTTTAAAAAAATATATAAAAATATAACATATTGATAAAAAAATCTGAAATAATACTTATCTATCCACAAAAAATCTTGTAATCCTAATTTCTAAATCACAAACCCAAATCTAAAATATTTCTCTATAAATTGAAAACTTTCTAAAAATAGCACTTTTTAGGAAAATTATTTTAAAAATACAACATATTGATGAAAAAATCTGAAAGAATACTCTGAAAGAATACTCAACTATCCACAAATAATCTTTTGATCTTAACTTCTAAACCACAAACTCAAATCTACAATATTTCTCTAAAAAAATGAAAAGTTTCCAAAAATAGCAGTTTTTAAAAAGATTATATAAAAAAACAACATTTTGATGCAAAATTCTGAAAGAACACTTATCTGTCCACAAATATTCTTGTAGTCCTAATTTCTAAATCACACCTAAATCTACAACATTTCTCTATAAAATGAATACTTTCTAAAAATAGCAGTTTTTAAGAAAATTATTTTAAAATACAACATTTTGATGACAAAATCTGAAAGAATACTCAACTATCCACAAATAATCTTTTGATCTTAACTTCTAAACCACAAACTCAAATCTACAATATTTCTCTAAAAAAATGAAAAGTTTCCAAAAATAGCAGTTTTTAAAAAAAATATATAAAAATATAACATATTGATAAAAAAATCTGAAATAATACTTATCTATCCACAAAAAATCTTGTAATCCTAATTTCTAAATCACAAACCCAAATCTAAAATATTTCTCTATAAATTGAAAACTTTCTAAAAATAGCACTTTTTAAGAAAATTATTTAAAAATACAACATATTGATGAAAAAATCTAAAAAAATACTCTGAAAGAATACTCAACTATCCACAAATAATCTTTTGATCTTAACTTCTAAACCACAAACTCAAATCTACAATATTCTCAAAAAATATGAAAACTTTCCAAAAATAGCAGTTTTTTAAAAAATTATATAAAAATACAACATATTGATACAAAATTCTGAAAGAACACTTATCTGTCCACAAATATTCTTGTAGTCCTAATTTCTAAATCACAAACCCAAATCTATAATATTTCTATATAAAATGAAAACTTTCTAAAAATAGCAGTTTTTAAGAAAATTATTTAAAAATACAACCATATTGATGAAAAATCTGAAAGAATACTCAACTATCCACAAATAATCTTTTGATCTTAACTTCTAAACCACAAACTCAAATCAACAATATTTCTCTAAAAAAATGAAAAGTTTCCAAAAATAGCAGTTTTTAAAAAGATTATATAAAAATACAACATATTGATGCAAAATTCTGAAAGAACACTTATCTGTCCACAAATATTCTTGTAGTCCTAATTTCTAAATCACAAACCCAAATCTATAATATTTCTATATAAAATGAAAACTTTCTAAAAATAGCAGTTTTTAAGAAAATTATTTTAAAATACAACATATTGATGAAAAAATCTGAAAGAATACTCAACTATCCACAAATAATCTTTTGATCTTAACTTCTAAACCACAAACTCAAATCTACAATATTTCTCTAAAAAAATGAAAAGTTTCCAAAAATAGCAGTTTTTAAAAAGATTATATAAAAAAACAACATATTGATGCAAAATTCTGAAAGAACACTTATCTGTCCACAAATATTCTTGTAGTCCTAATTTCTAAATCACAAACCCAAATCTATAATATTTCTATATAAAATGAAAACTTTCTAAAAATAGCAGTTTTTAAGAAAATTATTTAAAAATACAACCATATTGATGAAAAATCTGAAAGAATACTCAACTATCCACAAATAATCTTTTGATCTTAACTTCTAAACCACAAACTCAAATCTACAATATTTCTCTAAAAAAATGAAAACTTTCCAAAAATAGCAGTTTTTTAAAAAATTATATAAAAATATAACATATTGATACAAAATTCTGAAAGAACACTTATCTGTCCACAAATATTCTTGTAGTCCTAATTTCTAAATCACAAACCCAAATCTATAATATTTCTATATAAAATGAAAACTTTCTAAAAATAGTAGTTTTTAAGAAAATTATTTAAAAATACAACCATATTGATGAAAAATCTGAAAGAATACTCAACTATCCACAAATAATCTTTTGATCTTAACTTCTAAACCACAAACTCAAATCAACAATATTTCTCTAAAAAAATGAAAAGTTTCCAAAAATAGCAGTTTTTAAAAAGATTATATAAAAATACAACATATTGATGCAAAATTCTGAAAGAACACTTATCTGTCCACAAATATTCTTGTAGTCCTAATTTCTAAATCACACCCAAATCTATAATATTTCTATATAAAATGAAAACTTTCTAAAAATATCAGTTTTTAAGAAAATTATTTTAAAATACAACATACTGATGAAAAAATCTGAAAGAATACTCAACTATCCACAAATAATCTTTTGATCTTAACTTCTAAACCACAAACTCAAATCTACAATATTTCTCTAAAAAAATGAAAACTTTCCAAAAATAGCAGTTTTTAAAAAATTATATAAAAATATAACATATTGATAAAAAAATTCTGAAAGAATACTTATCTATCCACAAAAATTATTGTAATCCTAATTTCTAAATCACAAACCCAAATCTACAATATTTCTATATAAAATGAAAACTTTCTAAAAATAGCAGTTTTTTAAAAAATTATTTAAAAATACAACATATTAATGAAAAAATCTGAAAAAAATACTCTCAAAGAATACTCAACTATCCACAAATAATCTTTTGATCTTAACTTCTAAACCACAAACTCAAATCTACAATATTTCTCTAAAAAAATGAAAAGTTTAAAAAAATAGAAGTTTTTTAAAACAATATATAAAAATATAACATATTGATAAAAAATTCTGAAATAATACTTATCTATCCACAAAAAATCTTGTAATCCTAATTTCTAAATCACAAACCCAAATCTACAATATTTCTCTATAAATTGAAAACTTTTTAAAAATTGCAGTTTTTAAGAAAATTATTTAAAAATACTACATATTGATGAAAAAATCTGAAAGAATACTCAACTATACACAAATAATCTTTTGATCTTAACTTCTAAACCACAAACTCAAATCTACAATATTTCTCTAAAAAATGAACACTTTCTGAAAATAGCAGTTTTTAATAAAATTATTTAAAAATACAACCTATTGATGAAAAACTCTGAAAGAATACTCAAAAATCCACAAATATTCTTGAAATCCTAATTTATATATAACAAACTCAAATCTACAACATTTCTCTATAAAATGAATACTTTCTAAAAATAGCAGTTTTTAAGAAAATTATTTTAAAATACAACATTTTGATGACAAAATCTGAAAGAATACTCAACTATCCACAAATAATCTTTTGATCTTAACTTCTAAACCACAAACTCAAATCTACAATATTTCTCTAAAAAAAATTAAAAGTTTCCAAAAATAGCAGTTTTTAAAAAGATTATATAAAAATACAACATATTGATGCAAAATTCTGAAAGAACACTTATCTGTCCACAAATATTCTTGTAATCCTAATTTCTAAATCACAAACCCAAATCTAAAATATTTCTCTATAAATTGAAAACTTTCTAAAAATAGCACTTTTTAAGAAAATTATTTTAAAATACAACATATTGATGAAAAAATCCTCAACTATCCACAAATAATCTTTTGATCTTAACTTCTAAACCACAAACTCAAATCTACAATATTTCTCTAAAAAAATGAAAACTTTCCAAAAATAGCAGTTTTAAAAAAATTATATAAAAATATAACATATTGATAAAAAAATTCTGAAAGAATACTTATCTATCCACAAAAATTATTGTAATCCTAATTTCTAAATCACAAACCCAAATCTACAATATTTCTATATAAAATGAAAACTTTCTAAAAATAGCAGTTTTTAAAAAAATTATTTAAAAATACAACATATTAATGAAAAAATCTGAAAAAAATACTCTCAAAGAATACTCAACTATCCACAAATAATCTTTTGATCTTAACTTCTAAACCACAAACTCAAATCTACAATATTTCTCTAAAAAAATGAAAAGTTTAAAAAAATAGAAGTTTTTTAAAAAAATATATAAAAATATAACATATTGATAAAAAATTCTGAAATAATACTTATCTATCCACAAAAAATCTTGTAATCCTAATTTCTAAATCACAAACCCAAATCTACAATATTTCTCTATAAATTGAAAACTTTTTAAAAATTGCAGTTTTTAAGAAAATTATTTAAAAATACAACATATTGATGAAAAAATCTGAAAGAATACTCAACTATACACAAATAATCTTTTGATCTTAACTTCTAAACCACAAACTCAAATCTACAATATTTCTCTAAAAAATGAACACTTTCTGAAAATAGCAGTTTTTAATAAAATTATTTAAAAATACAACCTATTGATGAAAAACTCTGAAAGAATACTCAAAAATCCACAAATATTCTTGAAATCCTAATTTATATATAACAAACTCAAATCTACAACATTTCTCTATAAAATGAATACTTTCTAAAAATAGCAGTTTTTAAGAAAATTATTTTAAAATACAACATTTTGATGACAAAATCTGAAAGAATACTCAACTATCCACAAATAATCTTTTGATCTTAACTTCTAAACCACAAACTCAAATCTACAATATTTCTCTAAAAAAATTAAAAGTTTCCAAAAATAGCAGTTTTTAAAAAGATTATATAAAAATACAACATATTGATGCAAAATTCTGAAAGAACACTTATCTGTCCACAAATATTCTTGTAATCCTAATTTCTAAATCACAAACCCAAATCTAAAATATTTCTCTATAAATTGAAAACTTTCTAAAAATAGCACTTTTTAAGAAAATTATTTTAAAATACAACATATTGATGAAAAAATCTGAAAAAATACTCTGAAAGAATACTCAACTATCCACAAATAATCTTTTGATCTTAACTTCTAAACCAGAAACTCAAATCTACAATATTTCTCAAAAAAAATAAAAACTTTCCAAAAATAGCAGTTTTTAAAAAAAATATATAAAAATACAACATATTGATACAAAATTCTAAAAGAACACTTATCTGTCCACAAATATTCTTGTAGTCCTAATTTCTAAATCACAAACCCAAATCTATAATATTTCTATATAAAATGAAAACTTTCTAAAAATAGCAGTTGTTAAGAAAATTATTTTAAAATACAACATATTGATGAAAAAAACTGAAAGAATACTCAACTATCCAAAAATAATCTTTTGATCTTAACTTCTAAACCTCAAATTCAAATCTACAATATTTCTCTAAAAAAATGAAAAGTTTCCAAAAATAGCAGTTTTTAGAAAGATTATATAAAAATACAACATATTGATGCAAAATTCTGAAAGAACACTTATCTGTCCACAAATATTCTTGTAGTCCTAATTTCTAAATCACAAACCCAAATCTATAATATTTCTATATAAAATGAAAACTTTCTAAAAATAGCAGTTTTTAAGAAAATTATTTTAAAATACAACATATTGATGAAAAAATCTGAAAGAATACTCAACTATCCACAAATAATCTTTTGATCTTAACTTCTAAACCACAAACTCAAATCTACAATATTTCTCTAAAAAAATGAAAACTTTCCAAAAATAGCAGTTTTTAAAAAATTATATAAAAATATAACGTATTGATAAAAAAATTCTAAAAGAATACTTATCTATCCACAAAAATTATTGTAATCCTAATTTCTAAATCACAAACCCAAATCTACAATATTTCTATATAAAATGAAAACTTTCTAAAAATAGCAGTTTTTAAAAAATTTATTTAAAAATACAACATATTAATGAAAAAATCTGAAAAAAATACTCTCAAAGAATACTCAACTATCCACAAATAATCTTTTGATCTTAACTTCTAAACCACAAACTCAAATCTACAATATTTCTCTAAAAAAATGAAAAGTTTAAAAAAATAGCAGTTTTTTAAAAAAAAATATAAAAATATAACATATTGATAAAAAATTCTGAAATAATACTTATCTATCCACAAAAAATCTTGTAATCCTAATTTCTAAATCACAAACCCAAATCTACAATATTTCTCTATAAATTGAAAACTTTCTAAAAATTGCAGTTTTTAAGAAAATTATTTAAAAATACAACATATTGATGAAAAAATCTGAAAGAATACTCAACTATACACAAATAATCTTTTGATCTTAACTTCTAAACCACAAACTCAAATCTACAATATTTCTCTAAAAAATGAACACTTTCTGAAAATAGCAGTTTTTAATAAAATTATTTAAAAATACAACCTATTGATGAAAAACTCTGAAAGAATACTCAAAAATCCACAAATATTCTTGAAATCCTAATTTATATATAACAAACTCAAATCTACAACATTTCTCTATAAAATGAATACTTTCTAAAAATAGCAGTTTTAAGAAAATTATTTTAAAATACAACATTTTGATGACAAAATCTGAAAGAATACTCAACTATCCACAAATAATCTTTTGATCTTAACTTCTTAACCACAAACTCAAATTTACAATATTTCTCTAAAAAAAATTAAAAGTTTCCAAAAATAGCAGTTTTTAAAAAAAATATATAAAAATATAACATATTGATAACAAAATCTGAAATAATACTTATCTATCCACAAAAAATCTTGTAATCCTAATTTCTAAATCACAAACCCAAATCTAAAATATTTCTTTATAAATTGAAAACTTTCTAAAAATAGCACTTTTTAAGAAAATTATTTAAAAATACAACATATTGATGAAAAAATCTGAAAAAATACTCTGAAAGAATACTCAACTATCCACAAATAATCTTTTGATCTTAACTTCTAAACCACAAACTCAAATCTACAATATTTCTCAAAAAAATAAAAACTTTCCAAAAATAGCAGTTTTTAAAAAATATATATAAAAATACAACATATTGATACAAAATTCTGAAAGAACACTTATCTGTCCACAAATATTCTTGTAGTCCTAATTTCTAAATCACAAACCCAAATCTATAATATTTCTATATAAAATGAAAACTTTCTAAAAATAGCAGTTTTTAAGAAAATTATTTAAAAATACAACCATATTGATGAAAAATCTGAAAGAATACTCAACTATCCACAAATAATCTTTTGATCTTAACTTCTAAACCTCAAATTCAAATCTACAATATTTCTCTAAAAAAATGAAAAGTTTCCAAAAATAGCAGTTTTTAGAAAGATTATATAAAAATACAACATATTGATGCAAAATTCTGAAAGAACACTTATCTGTCCACAAATATTCTTGTAGTCCTAATTTCTAAATCACAAACCCAAATCTATAATATTTCTATATAAAATGAAAACTTTCTAAAAATAGCAGTTTTTAAGAAAATTATTTTAAAATACAACATATTGATGAAAAAAACTAAAAGAATACTCAACTATCCAAAAATAATCTTTTGATCTTAACTTATAAACCACAAACTCAAATCTACAATATTTCTCTAAAAAAATGAAAACTTTAAAAAATAGCAGGTTTTTTAAAAAATTATATAAAAATAAAACATATTGACAAAAAAATTCTGAAAGAATACTTATCTATCCACAAAAAATCTTGTAATCCTAATTTCTAAATCACAAATCCAAATCTACAATATTTCTATATAAAATGAAAACTGTCTAAAAATAACAGTTTTTAAGAAAATTATTTAAAAATACAACATATTGATGAAAAAAATTTGAATGAATACTCAACTATCTACAAATAATATTTTGATCTTAAATTCTAAACCACAAACTAAAATCTACAATATTTCTCTAAAAAATGAACACTTTCCAAAAATAGCAATTTTTAAGAAAATTATTTAAAAATACAACATATCGATGCAAAATTCTGAAAGAACACTTATCTGTCCACAAATATTCTTGTAATCCTAATTTCTAAATCACAAACCCAAATCTACAATATTTCTATATAAAATGAAAACTTTCTAAAAATAGCGTTTTAAAGAAAATTATTTTAAAATACAACATGTTGATGAAAAATCTGAAAGAATACTCAACTATCCACAAATAATCTTTTGATCTTAACTTCTAAACCACAAACTCAAATCTACATTATTCTCTAAAAAAATGGAAACTTTCCAAAAATACCAATTTTTAAAAAAATTATATAAAAATATAACATATTGATAAAAAAATTCTGAAAGAATACTTATCTATCCACAAAAATTCTTGCAATCCTAATTTCTAAATCACAAATCAAAATCTATAATATTTCTATATAAAATGAAAACTTTCTAAAAATAGCAGTTTTTAGAAAAATTATTTAAAACTACAACATATTGTTGAAAAAAACTGAAAGAATACTCAACTATCCACAAATAATCTTTTGATCTTAACTTCGAAACCACAAACTCAAATCTACAATATTTCTTAAATAAAAATGAAAAGTTTCCAAAAATAGCAGTTTTTAAAAAAATTATATAAAAATACAACATATTGATGCAAAATTCTGAAAGAACACTTATCTGTCCACAAATATTCTTGTAGTCTTAATTTCTAAATCACAAAGCCAAATCTATAATATTTCAATATAAAATGAAAACTTTCTAAAAATAGCAGTTTTTAAGAAAATTATTTTAAAATACAACATATTGATGAAAAAATCCTCAACTATCCACAAATAATCTTTTGATCTTAACTTCTTTTGATCTTTTGATCTTTTGATCTTAACTTACAATATTTCTCTAAAAAAAATGAAAACTTTCCAAAAATAACAGTTTTTAAAAAAATATTTAAAAATATAACATATTGATAAAAAATTCTGAAAGAATACTTATCTATCCACAAAAATTCTTGTAATCCTAATTTCTAAATCACAAACCCAAATCTACAATATTTCTCTATAAAATGAAAACTTTCTAAAAATAGCAGTTTTTAAGAAAATTATTTAAAAATACAACATATTGATGAAAAAATCTGAAAGAATACTCAACTATACACAAATAATCTTTTGATCTTAACTTCTAAACCACAAACTCAAATCTACAATATTTCTCTAAAAAATGAACACTTTCCAAAAATAGCAGTTTTTAAGAAAATTATTTAAAAATACAACCTATTGATGAAAAACTTTGAAAGAATACTCAACAATCCACAAATATTCTTGCAATCCTAATTTATAAATAACAAACCCAAATCAACAATATTTCTCTATAAAATGAAAAATTTCTAAAAATAGCAGTTTTTAAGAAAATTATTTAAAAATACAACATATTGATGAAAAAATCTGAAAGAATACTCGACTATACACAAATAATCTTTTGATCTTAACTTCTAAACCACAAACTCAAATCTACAATATTTCTCTAAAAAATGAAAACTTTAAAAAAATAGCAGGTTTTTTTAAAAATTATATAAAAATATATCGTATTGCTAAAAAAATTCTGAAAGAATACTTATCTATCCACAAAAATTCTTGTAATCCTAATTTTTAAATCACAAACCCAAATCTACAATATTTCTATATAAAATGAAAATTGTCTAAAACTAACAGTTTTTAAGAAAATTATTTAAAAATACAACATATTGATGAAAAAAATCTGAAAGAATACTCAACTATCTACAAATAATATTTTGATCTTAAATTCTAAACCACAAACTCAAATCTACAATATTTCTCTAAAAAATGAAAAATTTCTAAAAATAGCAGTTTTTAAGAAAATTATTTAAAAATACAACATATTGATGAAAAAATCTGAAAGAATACTCTGAAAGAATACTCAACTATCCACAAATAATCTTTTGATCTTAACTTCTAAACCACAAACTCAAATCTACAATATTTCTCTAAAAAAATGAAAAGTTTCCAAAAATAGCAGTTTTTAAGAAAATTATTTTAAAATACAACATATTGATGAAAAAATCCTCAACTATCCACAAATAATATTTTGATCTTAACTTCTAAACCACAAACTAAAATCTACAATATTTTTCTAAAAAAATGAAAAGTTTCCAAAAATAGCAGTTTTTAAAAAGATTATATAAAAAAACAACATATTGATGCAAAATTCTAAAAGAACACTTATCTGTCCACAAATATTCTTGTAGTCCTAATTTCTAAATCACACCTAAATCTACAACATTTCTCTATAAAATGAATACTTTCTAAAAATAGCAGTTTTTAAGAAAATTATTTTAAAATACAACATGTTGATGAAAAATCTGAAAGAATACTCAACTATCCACAAATAATCTTTTGATCTTAACTTCTAAACCACAAACTCAAATCTACAATATTTCTCTAAAAAAATGGAAACTTTCCAAAAATACCAGTTTTTAAAAAAATTATATAAAAATATAACATATTGATAAAAAAAATTCTGAAAGAATACTTATCTATCCACAAAAATTCTTGCAATCCTAATTTCTAAATCACAAATCCAAATCTATAATATTTCTATATAAAATGAAAACTTTCTAAAAATAGCAGTTTTTAAAAAAATTATTTAAAAGTACAACATATTGATGAAAAAATCTGAAAGAATACTCAACTATCCACAAATAATCTTTTGATCTTAACTTCTAAACCACAAACTCAAATCTACAATATTTCTCAAATAAAAATGAAAAGTTTCCAAAAATAGCAGTTTTTAGAAAAATTATATAAAAATACAACATATTGATGCAAAATTCTGAAAGAACACTTATCTGTCCACAAATATTCTTGTAGTCTTAATTTCTAAATCACAAAGCCAAATCTATAATATTTCAATATAAAATGAAAACTTTCTAAAAATAGCAGTTTTTAAGAAAATTATTTTAAAATACAACATATTGATGAAAAAATCCTCAACTATCCACAAATAATCTTTTGATCTTAACTTCTAAACCACAAACTCAAATCTACAATATTTCTCTAAAAAAATGAAAACTTTCCAAAAATAGCAGTTTTTAAAAAATTATTTAAAAGTACAACATATTGATGAAATAATCTGAAAGAATACTCAACTATCCACAAATAATCTTTTGATCTTAACTTCTAAACCACAAACTAAAATCTACAATATTTCTCAAATAAAAATGAAAAGTTTCCAAAAATAGCAGTTTTTAAAAAAATTATATAAAAATACAACATATTGATGCAAAATTCTGAAAGAACACTTATCTGTCCACAAATATTCTTGTAGTCTTAAATTCTAAATCACAAAGCCAAATCTATAATATTTCAATATAAAATGAAAACTTTCTAAAAATAGCAGTTTTTAAGAAAATTATTTTAAAATACAACATATTGATGAAAAAAATCCTCAACTATCCACAAATAATCTTTTGATCTTAACTTCTAAACCACAAACTCAAATCTACAATATTTCTCTAAAAAAATGAAAACTTTCCAAAAATAGCAGTTTTAAAAAAAATATTTAAAAATATAACATATTGATAAAAAATTCTGAAAGAATACTTATCTATCCACAAAAATTCTTATAATCCTAATTTCTAAATCACAAACCTAAATCTACAATATTTCTCTATAAAATGAAAACTTTCTAAAAATAGCAATTTTTAAGAAAATTATTTAAAAATACAACATATTGATGAAAAAATCTGAAAGAATACTCAACTATACACAAATAATCTTTTGATCTTAACTTCTAAACCACAAACTCAAATCTACAATATTTCTCTAAAAAATGAACACTTTCAGAAAATAGCAGTTTTTAAGAAAATTATTTAAAAATACAACCTATTGATGAAAAACTTTGAAAGAATACTCAACAATCCACAAATATTCTTGCAATCCTAATTTATAAATAACAAACCCAAATCAACAATATTTCTCTATAAAATGAAAAATTTCTAAAAATAGCAGTTTTTAAGAAAATTATTTAAAAATACAACATATTGATGAAAAAATCTGAAAGAATACTCAACTATACACAAATAATCTTTTGATCTTAACTTCTAAACCACAAACTCAAATCTACAATATTTCTCTAAAAAATGAAAACTTTAAAAAAATAGCAGGTTTTTTTAAAAATTATATAAAAATATATCGTATTGCTAAAAAAATTCTGAAAGAATACTTATCTATCCACAAAAATTCTTGTAATCCTAATTTCTAAATCACAAACCCAAATCTACAATATTTCTATATAAAATGAAAACTGTCTAAAACTAACAGTTTTTAAGAAAATTTTTTAAAAATACAACATATTGATGAAAAAAATCTGAAAGAATACTCAACTATCTACAAATAATATTTTGATCTTAAATTCTAAACCACAAACTCAAATCTACAATATTTCTCTAAAAATGAAAAATTTCTAAAAATAGCAGTTTTAAGAAAATTATTTAAAAATACAACATATTGATGAAAAAATCTGAAAGAATACTCTGAAAGAATACTCAACTATCCACAAATAATCTTTTGATCTTAACTTCTAAACCACAAACTCAAATCTACAATATTTCTCTAAAAAAATGAAAAGTTTTAAAAAATAGCAGTTTTTAAAAAGATTATATAAAAATACAACATATTGATGCAAAATTTTGAAAGAACACTTATCTGTCCACAAATATTCTTGTATTCCTAATTTCTAAATCACAAACCCAAATCTATAATATTTCAATATAAAATGAAAACTTTCTAAAAATAGCAGTTTTTAAGAAAATTATTTTAAAATACAACATATTGATGAAAAAATCTGAAAGAATACTCAACTATCCACAAATAATCTTTTGATCTTAACTTCTAAACCACAAACTCAAATCTACAATATTTTTCTAAAAAAATGAAAACTTTCCAAAAATAGCAGCTTCTAAAAAAATTATATAAAAATATAACATATTGATAAAAAAATTCTGAAAGAATACTTATCTATCCACAAAAATTCTTGTAATCCTAATTTCTAAATCACAAACCCAAATCTACAATATTTCTATATAAAATGAAAACTTTCTAAAAATAGCAGATTTTAAGAAAATTATTTAAAAATACAACCTATTGATGAAAAACTCTGAAAGAATACTCAAAAATCCACAAATATTCTTGCAATCCTAATTTATAAATAACAAACTCAAATCAACAATATTTCTCTATAAAATGAAAACTTTTTAAAAATAGCAGTTTTTAAGAAAATTATTTAAAAATACAACATATTGATGAAAAAATCTGAAAGAATACTCAACTATACACAAATAATCTTTTGATCTTAACTTCTAAACCACAAACTCAAATCTACAATATTTCTCTAAAAAAAAAACTTTAAAAAAATAGCAGGTTTTTTAAAAAATTATATAAAAATATAACATATTGATAAAAAAATTCTGAAAGAATATTTATCTATCCAACAAAATTCTTGTAATCCTAATTTCTAAATCACAAACCCAAATCTACAATATTTCTATATAAAATGAAAATTGTCTAAAAATAACAGTTTTTAAAAAAATTATTTAAAAATACAACATATTGATGAAAAAAATCTGAAAGAATACTCAACTATCTACAAATAATATTTTGATCTTAAATTCTAAACCACAAACTCAAATCTACAATATTTCTCTAAAAAATGAAAACTTTCTAAAAAAAGCAGTTTTTAAGAAAATTATTTAAAAATACAACATATTGATGAAAAAATTTGAAAGAATACTCTCAAAAAAACCTCAACTATCCACAAATAATCTTTTGATCTTAACTTCTAAACCACAAACTCAAATCTACAATATTTCTCTAAAAAAATAAAAAGTTTCCAAAAATAGCAGTTTTTAAAAAGATTATATAAAAATACAACATATTGATGCAAAATTCTGAAAGAACACTTATCTGTCCACAAATATTCTTGTAGTCCTAATTTCTAAATCACAAACCCAAATCTATAAAATTTCTATATAAAATGAAAACTTTCTAAAAATAGCAGTTTTTAAGAAAATTATTTTAAAATACAACATATTGATGAAAAATCTGAAAGAATACTCAACTATCCACAAATAATCTTTTGATCTTAACTTCTAAACTACAAACTCAAATCTACAATATTTCTCTAAAAAAATGAAAACTTTCCAAAAATAGCAGTTTTCAAAAAATTATATAAAAATATAACATATTGATTAAAAAAATTCTGAAAGAATACTTATCTATCCACAAAAATTATTGTAATCCTAATTTCTAAATCACAAACCCAAATCTACAATATTTCTATATAAAATGAAAACTTTCTAAAAATAGCAGTTTTTAAGAAAATTATTTAAAAATACAACATATTGATGAAAAAATCTGAAAAAATACTCAACTATCCACAAATAATCTTTTGATCTTAACTTCTAAACCACAAACTCAAATCTACAATATTTCTCTAAAAAAATGAAAAGTTTTCAAAAATAGCAGTTTTTAAAAATATATATAAAAATACAACATATTGATGCAAAATTCTGAAAGAACACTTATCTGTCCACAAATATTCTTGTAGTCCTAATTTCAAAACCACAAACTCAAATCTACAATATTTCTCTACAAAATGAAAACTTTCAAAAAGCAGTTTTTTAAAAATATATATAAATATACAACATATTGATGCAAAATTCTGAAAGAACACTTACCTGTCCACAAATATTCTTGTAGTCCTAATTTCTAAACCACAAACTCAAATCTACAATATTTCTCTAAAAAAATGAAAACTTTCCAAATATAGCAGTTTTTTAAAAAAATATATAAAAATAAAACATATTGATAAAAAAATTCTGAAATAATACTTATCTATCCACAAAAAATCTTGTAATCCTAATTTCTAAATCACAAACCCAAATCTACAATATTTCTCTATAAATTGAAAACTTTCTAAAAATTGCAGTTTTTAAGAAAATTATTTAAAAATACAACATATTGATGAAAAAATCTGAAAGAATACTCAACTATACACAAATAATCTTTTGATCTTAACTTCTAAACCACAAACTCAAATCTACAATATTTCTCTAAAAAATAAACACTTTCTGAAAATAGCAGTTTTTAATAAAATTATTTAAAAATACAACCTATTCATGAAAAACTCTGAAAGAATACTCAACAATCCACAAATATTCTTGTAATCCTAATTTATATATAAAAACTCAAATATACAATATTTCTCTATAAAATGAAAACTTTCTAAAAATAGCAGTTTTTAAGAAAATTATTTTAAAATACAACATATTGATGAAAAATCTGAAAGAATACTCAACTATCCACAAATAATCTTTTGATCTTAACTTCTAAACCACAAACTCAAATCTACAATATTTCTCTAAAAAATGAAAATTTTAAAAAAATAGCAGGTTCTTAAAAAAAAAATATAAAAATATAACATATTGATTAAAAAATTCTGAAAGAATACTTATCTATCCACAAATATTCTTGTAGTCCTAATTTCTAAATCACAAACCCAAATCTATAATATTTCTATATAAAATGAAAACTTTCTAAAAATAGCAGTTTTTAAGAATATTATTTAAAAATACAACATATTGATGAAAAAATCTGAAAGAATACTCAACTATCCACAAATAATCTTTTGATCTTAACTTCTAAACCACAAACTCAAATCAACAATATTTCTCTAAAAAAATGAAAACTTTCCAAAAATAGCAGTTTTTAAAAAATTATATAAAAATATAACATATTGATAAAAAAACTCTGAAAGAATACTTATCTATCCACAAAAGTTCTTGTAATCTTAATTTCTAAATCACAAACCCAAATCTACAATATTTCTCTATAAAATGAAAATTTTCTAAAATTAGGAGTTTTTAAGAAAATTATTTTAAAATACAACATATTGATGAAAAAATCTGAAAGAATACTCAACTATCCACAAATAATATTTTGATCTTAAATTCTAAACCACAAACTCAAATCTATAATATTTCTCTAAAAAATGAACACTTTCCAAAAATAGCAGTTTTTAAGAAAATTATTTCAAAATACAACCTATTGATGAAAAAATCTGAAAGAACACTCAACTATCCACAAATATCTTTTGATCTTAACTTCTAAACAAAAAACTCAAATCTACAATATTTCTCTTAAAAATGAACACTTTCAAAAATAGCAGTTTTTAAGAAAATTATTTAAAAATACAACCTATTGATGAAAAACTCTGAAAGAATACTCAACTATCAACAAATATTCTTGCAATCCTAATTTATAAATAACAACCCAAATCTACAATATTTCTATATAAATGAAAACTTTCTAAAAATAGCAGTTTTTAAGAAAATTATTTAAAAATACAACATATTGATGAAAAATCGAAAGAATACTCAACTATCCACAAATAATATTTTGATAGTAAATTCTAAACCACAAACTCAAATTTAAAATATTTCTCTAAAAAATGAACACTTTCCAAAAATAGCAGTTTTTAAAAAAATTATATAAAAATATAACATATTGATAAAAAATTTTGAAAGAATACTTATCTATCCACAACAATTCTTGTAATCCTAATTTCTAAATCACAAACCCAAATCTACAATATTTCTCTATAAAATGAAAACTTTCTAAAAATAGCTGTTTTTAATAAAATTATTTAAAAATACAACATATTGATGAAAAAATCTGAAAGAATACTCAACTATCCACAAATAATCTTTTGATCTTAACTTCTAAACCACAAATTCAAATCTACAATATTTCTCTAAAAAATGAACACTTTCCAAAAATAGCAGTTTTGAAGAAAATTATTTAAAAATACAACCTATTGATGAAAAACTCTGCAAGAATACTCAACTATCCACAAATATTCTTGCAATCCTAATTTATAAATAACAAACCCAAATCTACAATACTTCTATATAAAACGAAAACTTTCTAAAAATATCAGTTTTTAAGAAAATTATTTAAATATACAACATATTGATGAAAAAATCTGAAAGAATACTCAACTATCCACAAATAATATTTTGATCTTAAATTCTAAAGAACAAACTCAAATCTACAATATTTCTCTAAAAAAATGAAAAGTTACCAAAAATAGTAGTTTTAAAAAAATTATATAAAAATACAACATATTAATGCAAAATTCTGAAAGAACACTTATCTGTCCACAAATATTCTTGTAGTCCTAATTTCTAAATCACAAACCCAAATCTATAATATTTCTATATAAAATGAAAACTTTCTAAAAATAGCAGTTTTTAAGAAAATTATTTAAAAATACAACATATTGATGAAAAAATCTAAAAGAATACTCAACTATCCACAAATAATCTTTTGATCTAACTTCTAAACACAAACTCAAATCTACAATATTTCTCTAAAAAAATGAAAATTTCCAAAATAGCAGTTTTTTAAAAAATTATATAAAAATATAACATATTGATAAAAATTCTGAAAGAATACTTATCTATCCACAAAAATTCTTGTAATCCTAATTTCTAAATCACAAATCCAAATCTACAATATTTCTCTATAAAATGAAAACTTTCTAAAAATAGCAGTTTTTAAGAAAATAATTTAAAAATACAACATATTGATGAAAAAATCTGAAAGAATACTCAACTATCCACAAATAATCTTTTGATCTTAACTTCTAAATCACAAACTCAAATCTACAATTTCTCTAAAAAATGAAAACTTCCAAAAATAGCAGTTTTTAAAAAAATATATTAAAATATAAAATATTGATAAAAAATCTGAAAGAATACTATCTATCCACAAAATTTTGTAATCCTAATTTCTAAATCACAAACCCAAATCTACAATATTTTCTATAAATGAAAACTTTCTAAAAATAGCAGTTTTTAAGAAATTTATTTAAAAATACAACATATTGATGAAAAATTCTGAAAGAATACTCAACTATCCACAAATATTTTTGATCTTAACTTATTAACACAAAACTCAAATCTACAATATTTCTCTTAAAATGAAAACTTTCCAAAAATAGCAGTTTTTAAGAAAATTATTTAAAAATACAACCTATTGATGAAAAAACTCTGAAAGAATACTCAACAATCCACAAATATTCTTGTAATCCTAATTTCTAAATCAAACCCAAATCTACAATATTTCTCTATAAAATGAAAACTTTCTAAAAATAGCAGTTTTTAAGAAAATTATTTAAAAATACAACATATTGATGAAAAAATCTGAAAGAATACTCAACTATCCACAAAAATCTTTTGATCCTAATTTCTAAACACAAACCCAATCTACAATATTTCTCTAAAAAATGAAAACTTTCCAAAATAGCAGTTTTTAAGAAAATTATTTAAAAATACAACATATTGATGAAAAAATCTGAAGAATACTCAACTATCCACAAATATTCTTGCAATCCTAATTTATAAATCACAAACCAAATCTACAATATTTCTATATAAAATGAAAACTTTCTAAAAATAGCAGTTTTAAGAAAATTATTTAAAATATACAACATATTGATGAAAAAATCTGAAAGAATACTCAACTATCCACAAAATATATTTGATCCTAAATTCTAAATCACAAACCCAATCTACAATATTTCTCTAAAAAATGAAAACTTACCAAAAATAGCAGTTTTTAAAAAAATTATATAAAAATACAACATATTGATGAAAATTCTGAAAGAAGAACTTATCTATCCACAAATATTCTTGTAATCCTAATTTCTAAATCACAAACCCAAATCTACAATATTTCTATATAAAATGAAAACTTTCTAAAAATAGCAGTTTTTAAGAAAATTATTTAAAAATACAACATATTGATGAAAAAATCTGAAAGAATACTCAACTCCACAAATAATCTTTGATATCCTAATTTCTAAATCACAAACTCAAATCTACAATATTTCTCTAAAAAATGAAAACTTTCCAAAAAATAGCAGTTTTTAAAAAATTATTTAAAAATAAACATATTGATAAAAAATCTGAAAGAATACTCATCTATCCACAAATATTCTTGTAATCCTAATTTCTAAATCACAAACCCAAATCTACAATATTTCTCTATAAAATGAAAACTTTCTAAAAATAGCTTTTTAAGAAAATATTTAAAAATACAACATATTGATGAAAAATCTGAAAGAATACTCAACTATCCACAAATATTTTTGATCCTAATTTCTAAATCACAAACTCAAATCTACAATATTTCTAAAAAAATGAAAACTTTCAAAAATAGAAGTTTTAAAAAAATTATATAAAAAATAAATATTGATAAAAAATTCTGAAAGAATACTCATCTATCCACAAAATTCTTGTAATCCTAATTTCTAAATCACAAACCCAAATCTACAATATTTCTCTATAAAATGAAAACTTTCTAAAAATAGCAGTTTTAAGAAAATTATTTAAAATACAACATATTGATGAAAAATCTGAAAGAATACTCAACTATCCACAAATAATCTTTTGATCCTAATTTCTAAACAAAACCCAAATCTACAATATTTCTCTAAAAAATGAAAACTTTCCAAAAATAGCAGTTTTTAAGAAAATTATTTAAAAATACAACTATTGATGAAAAAATCTGAAAGAATACTCAATATCCACAAATATTCTTGTAATCCTAATTTCTAAATAACAACCCAAATCTACAATATTTCTCTATAAAATGAAAACTTTCTAAAATAGCAGTTTTTAAGAAAATTATTTAAAAATACAACATATTGATGAAAAAATCTGAAAGAATACTCAATATCCACAAATAATCTTTGATCTTAATTCTAAACCAAAAACTCAAATCTACAATATTTCTCTTAAAAATGAAAACTTTCAAAAATAGCAGTTTTTAAGAAAATTATTTAAAAATACAACTATTGATGAAAAACTCTGAAAGAATACTCAACAATCCACAAATATTCTTGTAATCCTAATTTCTAAATCACAAACCCAAATCTACAATATTCTATATAAAATGAAAACTTTCTAAAATAGCAGTTTTTAAGAAAATTATTTAAAAATACAACATATTGATGAAAAATCTGAAGAATACTCAACTATCCATAAATAATATTTTGATCCTAAATTCTAAATCACAAACCCAAATCTACAATATTTCTCTAAAAATGAAAACTTTCCAAAAATAGCAGTTTTAAGAAAATTATTTAAAAATACAACTATTGATGAAAAAACTGAAAGAATACTCAACTATCCACAATATTCATGTAATCCTAATTTCTAAATCACAAACCCAAATCTACAATATTTCTCTATAAAATGAAAACTTTCTAAAAATAGCAGTTTTTAAGAAATTATTTAAAATACAACATATTGATGAAAAAATCTGAAAGAATACTCAAATATCCCAAATAATCTTTTGATCTAATTTCTAAATCACAAACTCAAATCTACAATATTTCTCTAAAAAATGAAAACTTTCCAAAAATAGCAGTTTTTAAAAAATTATATAAAAATATAAAATATTGATAAAAAATTCTGAAAGAATACTCATCTATCCACAAAAATTCTTATTGTAATCCTAATTTCTAAATCACAAACCCAAATCTACAATATTTCTCTATAAAATGAAAACTTTCTAAAAATAGCAGTTTTTAAGAAAATTATTTAAAAATACAACATATTGATGAAAAATTCTGAAAGAATACTCAACTATCCACAAATAATCTTTTGATCTAATTTCTAAATCAAAAACCCAAATCTACAATATTTCTCTTAAAATGAAAACTTTCCAAAAATAGCAGTTTTTAAGAAAATTATTTAAAAATACAACCTATTGATGAAAAACTCTGAAAGAATACTCAACTATCCACAAATATTCTTGTAATCCTAATTTATAAATCACAAACCCAAATCTACAATACTTCTATAAAATGAAAACTTTCTAAAAATAGCAGTTTTTAAGAAAATTATTTAAAAATACAACATATTGATGAAAAAATCTGAAAGAATACTCATATATCCACAAATAATTTTGATCTAAATTCTAAATCACAAACTCAAATCTACAATATTTCTCTAAAAAATGAAAACTTTCAAAAAATAGCAGTTTTTAAAAAAATTATTTAAAAATACAACATATTGATGAAAAAATCTGAAAGAATACTCAACTATCCACAAATATATCTTGTAATCCTAATTTCTAAAAACAAACCCAAATCTACAATATTTCTCTATAAAATGAAAACTTTCTAAAAATAGCAGTTTTTAAGAAAATTATTTAAAATACAACATATTGATGAAAAAATCTGAAAGAATACTCAACTATCCACAAATAATATGTAATCCTAATTCCAAGAACAAATCAAATCTACAATATTCTCTAAAAAAATGAAAACTTTCCAAAAATAGCAGTGTTTAAAAAAATAATTATAAAAATATAACATATTGATAAAAAATCTGAAAGAATACTCATCTATCCAAAAATTCTTGTAATCCTAATTTCTAAATCACAAATCCAAATCTACAATATTTCTCTAAAAAATGAAAACTTTCTAAAAATAGCAGTTTTTAAGAAAATTATTTAAAAATACAACATATTGATGAAAAAATCTGAAAGAATACTCAACTATCCATAAATATCTTTTGATCTTACTTCTAAATCACAAACTCAAATCTACAATATTTCTAAAAAATGAAAACTTTCCAAAAATAGCAGTTTTTAAGAAATTATTTAAAATACAACCATATTGATGAAAAAATCTGAAAGAATACTCAACTATCCACAAATATCATGTAATCCTAATTTATAAATCACAAACCCAAATCTACAATATTTCTCTATAAAATGAAAACTTTCTAAAAATAGCAGTTTTTAAGAAAATTATTTTAAAATTCAACATATTGATGAAAAAATCTGAAAGAATACTCAACTATCCACAAATAATTTTGATCTAATTTCTAAACCACAAACCAAATCTACAATATTTCTCTAAAAAATGAAAACTTTCCAAAATAGAAGTTTTTTAAAAATTATATATAAAAATATAAAATATTGATAAAAAATTTGAAAGATACTCTATCTATCCACAAATATTCTTGTAATCCTAATTTCTAAATCACAAACCCAAATCTACAATATTTCTCTATAAAATGAAAACTTTCTAAAAATAGCAGTTTTTAAGAAAATTATTTAAAAATACAACATATTGATGAAAAAATTCTGAAAGAATACTCAACTATCCACAAATAATCTTTGATCCTAACTTCTAAACCAAAAACTCAAATCTACAATATTTCTCTTAAAAATGAAAACTTTCCAAAAATAGCAGTTTTTAAGAAAATTATTAAAAATACAACATATTGATGAAAAACTCTGAAAGAATACTCAACTATCGACAAATATTCTTGTAATCCTAATTTCTAAATCACAAACTCAAATCTACAATATTTCTATAAAAATGAAAACTTTCTAAAAATAGCAGTTTTTAAGAAAATTATTAAAAATACAACATATTGATGAAAAATCTGAAAGAATACTCAACTATCCAAAATAATATTTTGATCTAAATTCTAAAGAACAAACTCAAATCTACAATATTTCTCTAAAAAAAAACTTACCAAAAAATAGCAGTTTTTAAAAAAATTATTTAAAAATACAACATATTGATGAAAAATCTGAAAGAATACTCAATATCCACAAATAATCTTGCAATCCTAATTTATAAATAACAAACCCAAATCTACAATATTTCTCTATAAAATGAAAACTTTCTAAAATAGCAGTTTTTAAGAAAATATTTAAAAATACAACATATTGATTAAAAAATCTGAAAGAATACTCAACTATCCACAAATAATATTTAGATCTAAATTCCAAAGAACAAAATCAAATCTACAATATTCTCTAAAAAAAATGAAAGTTTCAAAAATTGCAGTTTTTAAAAAAATAATATAAAATATAACATATTGATAAAAATTCAGAAAGAATACTTATCTATCCACGAAATTCTTGTAATCCTAATTTCTAAATCACAAATCAAATCTACAATATTTTAATCTAAAAAATGAATACTTTCTAAAAATAGCAGTTTTTAAGAAAATAATATTAAAAATACAACATATTGATGAAAAAATCGTAAAGAATACTCAACTATCCACAAATAATATTTTGATCGTAAATTCTAAACCACAAACTCAAATACAATATTTCTCTAAAAAATGAATTTTCTAAAAAATAGCAGTTTTTAAAAAAATTATATAAAATATAACATATTGATATAAAAAATTATAAAGAATACTTATCTATCCACAAATTCTTGTAATCCTAATTTCTAAATCACAAATCAAATCTACAATATTTCTCTATAAATGAAAACTTTCTAAAAATAGCTGTTTTTAAGAAAATAATTTAAAAATACAACATATTGATGAAAAAATCTGAAAGAATACTCAACTATCCACAAATAATCTTTTGATCTTAACTTCTAAACACAAACTCAAATCTACAATATTCTCTAAAAAATGAAAACTTTCCAAAAATGAAGTTTTTTAAAAATTATATAAAAATATAAATATTGATAAAAAATTCTGAAAGAATACTTATCTATCCACAAAAAATCTTGTAATCCTAATTCTAAATCACAAACCCAAATCTACAATATTTCTATATAAATGAAAACTTTCTAAAAATAGCAGTTTTTAAGAAAATTATTTAAAAATACAACATATTGATGAAAAATTCTGAAAGAATACTCAACTATCCACAAATAATCTTTTGATCTTAATTTATAAACAAAAACTCAAATCTACAATATTTCTCTTAAAAATGAAAACTTCCAAAAATAGCAGTTTTTAAGAAAACTATTTAAAAATACAACCTATTGATGAAAAAACTCTGAAAGAATACTCAACAATCCACAAATATTCTTGCAATCCTAATTTATAAATAACAAACCCAAATCTACAATATTTCTCTATAAAATGAAAACTTTCTAAAATAGCAGTTTTTAAGAAAATTATTTAAAAATACAACATATTGATGAAAAATCGTAAAGAATACTCAACTATCCAAATAATATTTTGATCGTAAATTCTAAACCACAAACTCAAATTTAAATATTTCTCTAAAAAATGAACACTTTCCAAAAATAGCGGTTTTTTAAAAAAATATAAAAAATACAACATATTGATGCAAAATTCTGAAAGAACACTTATCTATCCACAAATATTTCTTGGTCCTAATTTCTAAATCACAAACTTAATCTATAATATTTCTATATAAAATGAAAACTTTCTAAAATAGCAGTTTTAAGAAAATTATTTAAAAAAAATACAACATATTGATGAAAAAATCTGAAATTATACTCAACATCCGCAAATAATTTTTGATCTTTACTTCTAAACCACAAACTCAAATGTACAATATTTCTCTAAAAATGAACACCTTCCAAAAATAGCAGTTTTAAGAAAATTATTTAAAAATACAACCTATTGATGAAAAACTCTGAAAGAATACTCAACAATCCAGAAATATTCTGGCAATCCTAATTTATAAATAACAAACCCAAATCCACAATATTCTCTATAAAATGAAAACTTTCTAAAAATAACAGTTTTAAGAAAAATATTTAAAAATACAACATATTGATGAAAAAATCTGAAAGAATACTCAACTATCCACAAATAATCTTTGATCTTAACTTCTAAACCACAAACTCAAATCTACAATATTTCTCTAAAAATGAACACTTTCAAAAATAGCAGTTTTTAAGAAAATTATTTAAAAATACAACCTATTGATGAAAAATCTGCAAGAATACTCAATATCCACAAATATTCTTGCAATCCTAATTTATAAATAACAAACCCAAATCTACAATACTTCTATATAAAATGAAAACTTTCTAGAAATAGCAGTTTTTTAAGAAAATTATTTAAAAATACAACATATTGATGAAAAAATCTGAAAGAATACTCAACTATCCACAAATAATATTTTGATTAAATTCTAAAGAACAAACTCAAATCTACAATATTTCTCTAAAAAAATGAAAAGTTACAAAAAATAGTGTTTTTAAAAAATTATTATAAAAAATACAACATATTAATGCAAAATTCTGAAAGAACACTTATCTGTCCACAAATACTTGTAGTCCTAATTTCTAAATCACAAATCCAAATCTATAATATTTCTATATAAAATGAAAAATTTCTAAAAATAGCAGTTTCTAAGAATACTCAACTAATCCAAAGTATTTTGTTATCTTAATTTTTATACACAAAACCAATTCTAAAATATTTCCCTAAAAAATGAAAAATTTCCAAAAAATAGCAGCTTTTAAGAAAATTATTTAAAAATACAACATATTTAAGGAAAACTCTGAAAGAATACTCATATATGAACATATATCTTGTTACTCTAATTTTAACCATAAACTCAAATCAACAATATTTCTCTAAAAAAATGAAAACTTTCCAAAAATAGCAGCTTTAA
Source organism: Brassica napus (assembly GCF_020379485.1). Taxonomy (NCBI): domain Eukaryota; kingdom Viridiplantae; phylum Streptophyta; class Magnoliopsida; order Brassicales; family Brassicaceae; genus Brassica; species Brassica napus. Next base: position 5,730,125 of record NC_063435.1, on the reverse strand, counting down.
TAAAATTATTTAAATACAACCTATTGATGCAAAATTCTGAGAGAATACTTATCTATCCACAAATATTCTTGTAATCCTAATTTCTAAATACAAAACCAAATCTACAAATTTCTCTGTAAAATGAAAATTTTCTAAAAATATCAGTTTTTAAGAAAATTATTTAAATACAACATATTGATGAAAAAATCTGAAAGAATAATCATATATCAACAAATATTCTTGTTATCCTAATTTCAAAACCATAAACTCAAACCTACAACATTTTTCTATAAAATGAAAAGTTTCCAAAAAATAGCATGTTTTATCCGTTAAACCTAATTTTAATATATGTGTACTCATGTTAGATACCTAACATAAACAGATTCTGATGATCTATGCAGATGTCTCACTTTTAAAAATTTACTAGATTTGATCCGCACGTCTGTGCGGATATTTTCAGGATATTTTTAATTTTATAAATGTAATTGATTTTATTACAAATCTTAAATCTATAATTTTCAGTTTAGTGTTACCTATTGTGTAATTCTATAAATTCTTTTTTATATTTCTTTTTCAACATTATTAATATATAGTGATTTGTTTAATACACTTTATTTTTTATTTTTTATTATTTTTTATTACTTACGAATATATTTTGAGATATGTAAAATAAAATAGCAATATGAAATAATCAAATAGAAAACCTCCTCCAAAATACATTTTTTCTTTAATTTACATTTGCATATAAGACATTGTTAAAATTTTATTAATCATATTAAAGAAAATATATATGTTTAAGATCATTTATATTTATATGTTGGTTTAAAAAAAATACTTTAACATATATCATTAGTATTTACAGGCTCTATAAGTAAAAAAAACATGTTTTTTTATTAAATATAAGATTATATTATAATAAAATAATTATACATAGTAGCATCTTAATTTATTAGTAAATTTTATTGAAATAGGATTTTATGGATGTTATGATATTAATGTTTTTAATTAAGTTTCAAAACAAAGATTACTTTAATTTTTACAACATATATAGTTTTTTCGTGGTGCATTTCAAAAAGTTATTATTATTATCTATGATTTTATTTTTATAAAATTTGAAATTGTAATTTGTCAAGAAAATTTTGGAAAAACTACACAAATATATTGTGAGTTGGAAGATTACATGAATTTGGAATTTTTATATTACTAATAACATTATTTTATTTAAAACAATTTGACTTTTGGTAATGTTTTATAAATTTTTATCAACAGATTTTGTTATAAATAAAAATAATAATTAAAATTTTATTTGTAAATATTTTAAATGAATTACTAAAATATTATTTGTAATTATATTTTAAATGAATTACTAAATTTCATATTTTCTAATAACGTTTTAAAAAAATAGTATATGAGCTAAAAGTTATTATATACCATATGTTTATTTTAAACATTTTGACACAACAATATTGTTGAGAATTTTAAAATAAATAAAAAGATTACATTAGTTGTTAGATATAAAAGTTTCAATAGTTTATGTTATAAATTATGTTTATATAAAAAGAAAAGTTTAGAATTTTAACCTATTTAATGATGAGTGATATTTTATTAAATGAAACCATTTAAAAAATAAAATTTGTTAGTTTACCTATTAATAACATTGTCATATGTAATTCAAAATCACTTTTTTTATATATACAGAATATAACTACAAAATTTATGAAAAATAGTATATTTTTATTTTATTTTTTTAGAATAAATTTTAATTAACATTGATTTATAATGATATTATACTAATAATTACAAAATTAACTAATCTGTTATTTTATAAAAATATTTAATTTTAAGTAAGATTTTATTAGATTTTTATCAACATTTTTGTTATAATTAAAAATATATAATTCAAATTTATAATTGGTTTATTATTATGTAAATAATAATCGAATATGTCATATTAAAATAGGAATATAAATAATAGAGTAGATTGTCTATTCATCTTAGTCAATCTAACTCTAGCCGTGTCACATTAAAATCCAATATGAAATACTTATTAACTAGGTTAAGATCCGCGCCTGCGCAAAACGAATATTATATATATATTATTTTTAAGTATTATATATTTTTTACATATTATGATTTATTAATATATATCGAATAATTAAAATTTAGTAACTATTACGTATATATTAAATTGGTATAAATACTCGTAAATAAATTTTATTAATCCATACACACTTTTTTCTATTTTATATGTTATAAAATTAAGTTTAAATTTAGCATAGATATATAGTACTTTTTTAATATTGACATCTGTTAATTATACTCATATATTTTTGATCGTTTGTATTTCTTTTATACAAAATTTTAAATCAATGATAACAACTAAAAAGTTGTGGGATATTTATAATGCAAAGTTTAAAATTTAAATATTAAATTGTCAATAAATGTTCAAATTTTTACCAAAAATATTCAAAGCAAATTCGAAATTAAAAATACTTATGTGTGTTTTATATGGTATAATTATTTTTTAAAAAAATATATATATACATATATATAATATTTATTAATGAAGACTTTCTACTTATGTAATTGAGAAATAATTTGTATCTTTTTATAACATAAATTTAAACCATGGATCATAAAAAATTAAATGAGATTTAACAACTTTATCTATTTATATTCGTTTTTAAAATTTAAAATATAACATATACGAAAAAATCTAAAACTTTTATTTATAGTTAATGTGGTTGTTTAATTTATTTTAATAAGTTAAAATTTTAAAAAATGATGAGAATATACTAATTTTATCAAATCTTTATTATTCAAAATTATTAATGTCATATATACTTTAGGCACATTAGGTAATTCTGTGATTTTTGTTTTAAGGAAGCAATGAAGAACATTTATGATAATTTTTGGTTAGTTTAATAAAAGCTTATTATATATTTATAGGACTAACATCTTTTTTCTAAGGATTCTAAGAATGATTGTGCTGATGACATGTGGCTACAAAATATGTTTTGTAAGTTTCTCTTTTAATATATAGGGGATAGTATGCACCTTGAGTTCGATCCATAACTTGGTCTTTGGCAGCTTTGTTGATACAAAAAATTTTGTGCCTGAGTCATCTCATAATAGCCTTCTCAAGGCACTGGATGGAGTTTACATGCTATCTAGTTGGGAACATTGAAATTAGTAAATCAGTGTCAGTCAAAATAAATTAGTTATCAAGAAAATAACCTTTATGTAAAGATTGAGTTAGATTAAAACTATTTCTAAGGGATTTTATTTTTTCTTCTATAAATTACACAAAAATAGAGGAACTCTATCTAATAGTGTAACGTGTAACTTTTGCTCTAATAATTTAAATTCTATAAGTAAAATATAGAAGAATGTCATTTTTTCACTCTAAATATTTCATTCTATAACATCACTTTATTAATTCACGAACCTTGTTGTATATGTACATTCTTTAAAAAAAAAACCAAAAAAAAAACCATTGATATATATGTACGTACTAAAAATTAAAGTAGGAGAAATGGCTCAACTCAAGAATTAAATAATCGCAGAAACCTATAGTGATATTTAAACCAACATTAATCGCAAACTCATTTGCTTTTTTGCTCGTCTACAAGCCAAAAAAGCATATTTGCGAGAA